>NW_026555311.1:17500000-20000000 GCF_021234165.1 Pteronotus mesoamericanus
GTTGTTGGATTTTTTGTTTGTTTGTTTTTTGGCAAAGCTAGAAAAGGCATGTTTACCTGAAAAGGTAAAATAAGAAGATAAAAGAATAAGAGTAGTCACTCCTTCCATTTCCATTTTCTTCTAGGATCGTGGCACCCACACATATATACATATTTTTCTTTCATAGATCTGCTGTGAAGTTCAAGTCATTCAGCACCTTTATGAATAATTTCCCAGAAATATACAATCAACACAACCAGCTCCACAATGTAGCTATTCAAAGTGGCTCTCTTAGAAGAACTATGATGTTCAGTAATCATGAGTGCTCATACTCAGAAGCAAAGCATACATCTCTTTCTATGCCTAGGAGGAGTTCAAGTTGTTTCTTGTTATTTGGTGGTAGTAGAGTAGAAAGTTTTTAAAAACATGATTCTGAAAAAAAATTATTAATAATATAAACAGTATATATAAATAGTAATGATATTGGGTATTAGAATTTTAAATAATTGAAATGCTGAGGATCTTGTTTACTTTGTATATGGAGTACAATCCTCCTAGTGTAAGTTGCATACATAATTATTAAATGCAGGTTTTATACTGCTAGAGTAAAGTTGAACAAAATATGAACTTCAACATTTCACTGGTCGTGTGATTCCTGGAAGAAAAGATCCTTTCTTTAATGCGATCAAGTTAATTAAAGTGGGCACAGTGCTGTTAGCTACATGCAAAATCTGAATCTAAATGCGTAATCATAGAAATTAGAGATGATCATTTAATGAACTCTGAATAAATAGTGTGATTTTACTCCAGGATATTCACAAAAAGAAGTTGTTTGTCACACATGAAAAGAAACAGAAGAAAAACAGCATCACAGCAAATCCAGGGATTCAGTTGCAGGGTTTGTTTACTTGTTTTGGTTTTGTTTTGTAAATGATTTTAAGAAGTTATATCAAAGGCGGTCACATAGGGAATAGAAAGTTCTTAAACCTAAGGAAAATAGTAATTTGTAACAGTAATTATATTAGCAAATTTGTGTTATTAATAATCTATTATTTATATTCTATCCAAATTTGAGAATGTTAATGAGACATAAATGCAAATAGATAACCTTGGTTTTATTTTTAAATAATTTGAAGTGTTCCATATTATCTTAAATATTAAAATCAATATAATATTTAAGATACACTTAAAGTATATGAAAAGAAAGTAAATATGAAGATACAGCTAAAACAAAAATTGGAGCATGAGAAAATGGGACAAAATAAATTGCTTTCCATCAGAGAATTAAGTCAACACAGAGCATATGAAAATAAAGTCAGGAACAAAAGAATTTATCAAATGGAACCTTTAAAAAGGGTGTTTTAGAAAATTTCCTAGTAGCAAAGAATACTGTAGCAAAGTGATAAATGCAACAAATGCTGCAATATTGCTTATTATTTTTACATCATCAATCCACAGGTCTTTCAGCAACTATTCATGGCTCTTATACATCCACTGGCACAATCTAACAACCTCTCTAGGAGTAGTTGACAGAACTAACAAAGCCATGGGGCAGCACTGCCATCTTGTCACCCCCTTCTCTTAGGCATGTACTTTCCCAGATTCCTTATCTTGCCTCTAAAGTGCCAAGTCCTTGTTATTCTGATGACTACTGAGCACTGATCTGCTACCATGTGAAACTAAATCATGTGAAACTAAATCCAGATTCCGCAAGGAACAGGGTCAACCTATCAGTGAAAATAATAGCCCATTTGAGCGCTTCTTCTTTCTCTGACCGGAAGACAAGCTCTCCATAGTCCACTGGGGATATTTCCTAAAAACACTTTGAAAGCTCACACACATGTGCTGTGATTTTTAGAAAGCAGGATACGCCGCTTGGGGAATTGGAAGGCCTCGGCAACAATGAAAAATGGTTGAAATGGGAATGATCCATGAACACGCCCAGAGAGGAATTTGCATAATATAATGTTTATGTTTTCTAAAGCTTAGGTAATTGTTTATTAAAGATTCCAAGAAGTTTATACAAATAATGCTGGCTACGTGGTAGTCCCTGTATGGCATAAACCTATTTTAGCAAATTTTCCAATAGTGCACAGCATGCATCTGTGACTGAGACAAAAATCAATGCTTATGGATTTAGCAGTGTAATCCTATCACTTGTTCTGTGAGATATGATTTGAAATGTAAAGTACGTTAAGACTTAAGTGAACTTGGAGGCATGTAGTCTCTGGGGTGTTTCTTAGTATCCTATTTATTATTGATCAGACTGTTTCTTTATTTGTCTCTCTACTCCTTGGTTATCCTTTTTTCCTTATTCACCAATAGTTTTTAAATTATGAGTATCAGAACTAATAAACTGTCCTCAATATTTAATTCCTACTTTCAAAACAAGTAATAATTTTGAGTTTTCAAACCAAGAACATTATCATGTGGCCAGCCAATCAGGTTGTCTTAAACAAAAATACTAGCAAAATATTAGGTAATTATCTAAGTTTTACCAAGAAACTTTAGTATTTTCTCTAGGAACATAACACTAATTCAGTAAGCCACCTACCTTTAAGTAATCTTAAATAACCATAAGTTACTGTGTCTTGATTTCATAGGAAGTCACAAATGTAAAATTTTAGAAGTTGTAGTTTTAACTTAATTACTATTTTAAAATCACAGGATTTCCCTCAAATTTCCTGTGAAAGAACAATTAAATGCAGTTTGAAATAGTCATGGCTACATGAAACCATTCATTCATTCATTTATTCATTCAAATTTATGGGAGACCTATGATCTGCCAGGCACTGTCAGGTACTGCGACAAAGTCCCCAACTCTATAATTCTCGTATTCTAGTGATCACTCATACACTCTGTACAGGAGGCCATCACTAACTGGTATTTACATAAGCCTTGTTTGTTTGCACATGCAATATATTGTGGACTCTTTTTTTTTTCTAGCTCCTGAAATGATCATCAGCCATAATAGTCTTAGGATACCAAAAATTGTCAGTTACATTCATTGGCTTTTATCAGTAAGCACTTCAACCTGGCCTGATATGAGATAAAATTCTGCCCAGTTGGGGAAGAGCATGACCTGACAATGAAAGTTAGGCCATTCTCTACATACATTACTAAACCTTGAGTTTCTATTAACTTGGTGGCTTTAAGACAGGCAAAAGTAGTGAAAGAAAAGAATATAGGTTTCCATGTAAGATAAGATATGAGTGAACATTATTCAAAACATTACTGTGTCCAGACTCTGTGTGTGAAAATAATTATGAGAGGAAACCCTGTCCCATAGTGTGAGCTCTTCATAGTGGATGCATGTATATGTATGTAAAGCTAGTTACTTGTGGAGAAGGAATCCTGAATGCTATGAACACTGTAGACAGTAACTGCTTACACATGCAGTCTGAGTCTTTTAAAAGTTATTTTGCCTTTAAAAGAGCAAATCCACAGAATGACCTTCAGCTACTATTAATCCATCTAAATGTAGGGCGTGAATGAAGAACACATTTGCCATCTGTCAGCTGAGAATTCCCCCGCCACTACCCTGACCCTCTTTCCCCACCAATGACTCTTGGGACTAAGATAACTTAGGGAGAGGTCTTTCTTTGCTGGCAAGGAAGCAGCACATTTAGACTAATCATTAAAACCCATTACCTAACAAAGTGTGTGTTCTTAAGGAACGCAGTAATACTTGGCAATGAATCAACAAAATAGACTATGGGAAGGTGAGGTTAGTAGCCTTAGAAAAGGTCAGAATCCATGAGGTGCCAAAGCAGTTGCTAGTTGCTATAAACCTTAGCCCAGTTAGAAGGATTTTTCTTTCCACAACTTAGAATTCTATCAGGATTTGATCTCTTTACTGCTCTGTACTGTGTTAAACCTGGGGCTGGAACAACGACCAAGACTTTCTTGGAGCGTGATAGGGGGACTCATTTATTTGAATAATTGATCATTCAATTAGTAGAGCAAATGTTGAATGGTTGGACAGCTCTTTTTATCAGTGTCGATGGGGAGTAATTGGCTATAATTCATTATAAAGCAGAAAATTGGAAAGTGTGATTTTAATATAAAAATATTAAAGACAACCTCCCCCCACAATAAAGCCTCCTTACCTGCTCTTTTTGGCAGAGCTGTTTGATTTCTTTTTCCCTCAGTGCTACTGCATTCCAAAATATAATCAAGCAACTTATTTTGTTCCCTGAATATTACTGAATAGTGATTTGCTTATACAAATCATGTCTCATGTTAAATAATTCTTCAAACTAAGGCCTACAAGTAAAGGAGGATGTTAGCACTTCATTGGCTTTAGCTGAAAACACTAGACAAAAGGCACATAAACCAAAGAAGTTGTTAACAGTGTGGCAGTGGAAACACCCTTGGGCTAGGCTGGCGCTCCCTTCGATTTGTAAAGTGAAGCTGTATTTTTAAAAGAAATACTTACATCTTAAATGATCAAATTTGAATTCCTGAAGGTAACATAATAAACAAATGTATGATGTATTGTAGACAATAACATTACTTATTCTTAAAAGTAATTTGAAAATACTTAAAGGAAATCTTATATAATTTCAAACTGTGCTTATATCCTGTTAATTTTAATCTAATGTCAAAAGACTGTCATTTGATTCAGAGTGATATATTCATAATCTACTTATAATAAAAATATTAAAACACTATTTTATTTTTTAAAGATAAAAAATTGCTG
Organism: Pteronotus mesoamericanus; assembly: GCF_021234165.1. Taxonomy (NCBI): domain Eukaryota; kingdom Metazoa; phylum Chordata; class Mammalia; order Chiroptera; family Mormoopidae; genus Pteronotus; species Pteronotus mesoamericanus. Next base: position 17,504,682 of record NW_026555311.1, read on the forward strand.
GTTCTCCAACAGACTATCTTAAACCAACATAAACAATGATGTACTAGCATATCTAATTTTTATAAAAATTATGGGAATAATTTTAATATTTAAATACAATCTATTTCCTTTTAGTCTCTAATACCAGATATTCTTCTTTCTAAAGAAGAAACCGTGAATCACCTTATAGCTCAACAATACCAGATGCAGGACAAACATATTTCACAGTGAAAAGTATGTTTATGTGGGTGTGCATGTGTGTATATGTGTGTGGGTACAAATATATATGAGATGTATCTATGCCTCAAGGACAAAATATATTTGAATGAATCAAATATCTTTTATGTCTATTTTCTTTATTTAAAAACATTTTCTAAGAAATATTAAATAATATATTATAATTTTATATTACAAATAATAAAATCTAAAATAAATTAAATAGTGAGGACTTGTATTTTGTACCTGGATTTCAGATTTTTGTGTTGTATTTATGTATTTATAATAATCATGTTTGCATTCCTACTATTGTTCTGTTATTCTTTGTTGCAGAAAGACTATCTACATATTTTTTGGTAATGGATTATTTCAAAGTAATCCATTGTTGTTTTTTCACCCTCTTTGGAAAAGTGGAAAATTTATTTTTCTATGAAATTAAAGAAATGTAAGAAAAAGCACTTTGATAATGATTTCTTCTTGCTAATTTTATCTGTTTTAAAATAGTTTCTTCAACTATGTCCTTAATAACCAATTCTAATTCATTTTTTATGTTGATTTAGAACCTTGAAATATACAGCGTTTGCCACCTTCTCTCACCATTTTCTTAATTTAATTTTTTATTTGTCATCTACTTCTTACCCAAACATTTATTAAGAATCATCTATGTGACAAGCTATTAGGCAAGGTAGATAAGGAAAGGCAAATGTGACAAAAAGTTCACTCCCAGTCTCTAAGTATTTTCAGAGCTTGTTACTCCGGTCTACGTTGTTTTTCATTTCAGTTCTTCTATTTAACCTTTGACATGTTGATTTAACTATTCAGTATTATAATTCAACCTATTATATTATTGTAACTTCGCTTCATGACATTAACTTCCTGAGAATACTATGATTTCTTTCCTAAAGTTTGTGTATACTTTGCATGACCCATGTACTGTGCTTGATTTTCATACTTTTTGGGCTTTCTTCTTTAACTACTACATAGAAAGATTCTGACTAGCACTGGACCGTATGACACTTAGGCCTGGTGAGAGGGCTTGGTGCTCTGGGCCTTGCTTTCCAGCGAGCCCCATCTGGCCCTCCTCCAGCTGTGCCTCTCCTCACCCGCTTCTTATGTTGTAGGTGCCCATGGCCCAAACTTCTATGCTTAAATGGCTCTAGCTTGATTCCAGGGCCAACACCCACCAGTTCCCTCAGTCTGTCCTCTGAAGGATAAACCTTGTTGTCATTGTGTAAATCCTTAAGTCCAATGGGTGGCCAAGTGACAACTGCCTGTAAGGGGTGTGGGCAGAGCTTCTACAGGAGAATGGCCATGGCCATGTAGGTGCCCATAAGGCCACATTTGGCAACTAAAGCATCTGGGGGTGGAAAGAATGACTCAGCTCTTCTCCCACCCCGAGGACTTCACCATGGCACTCAGAGCACTTAAAGAATGATAATTTAGAACTTAGCTACATAATAAATCCCTGGGAGGTGTATTTGTCAAGATCAGATGATAACAAATATTTTATTTAAGAGTTTGTTAGCTTGACTAACAACTGAACTATGTAGACACATGGTATTCATTTGCACCCTTGTCCTGAGCCTTGCAAATGTGGGGGCAGTTCTGTGTTGAAATATCATTTTCCTTTGTTTCTTGGATTATTTTCCTAATTTATTGACATCAGTACTTTGAGGGATGTTGTTTTGATGTCCCGATCCTTATTTCTTTATGTCTGAGCGCAACTTCCCTATTTTGTGTTGGGATATAGACCTGTTTATTATGTAATTGAAGAGCTAAGACAGACTCATGGTTCAGATTTACTGAAAGATGGCTGTTGGAGGCCAAAAAGAATGTAGGTCTCATCTATGGTGATTCAATTAGAGACTGTCATGAAAACAACTCTATATATTTAGAATTGCTTCACAAACCAAGATGGAGGAACGTGTTTATGCTTGCCTTCTTTTTAAAGCCTAACATAGTTCAACAGTATAGTGGAGTTAATTGGAAGTATTCCACCCTTTTCCCACTTTTGTAAAATAAGTCAGTGTCTTTCATTCTCTATCCCATAGTCTAACAGGAAAGTCATTTATTTCCCATGAACTGGAGGTTTATTTGCTTATTTATTAATCATGTGTTGAGCTCCTACTATGTGCCAGTCACTGTGGTAATGCTGAGGATACAGCAGTGAAACAAACACTTTGAGGACATCTGAAAGGAAGAGTTAGAAAAAAATCATATTAATGAACCAGCATTTTCATAATATCTGGTAAAGAGAAAGGCCACAAAGAAGAATGAATTAGTAAATACAAAGACAGAAAATAGTCAGGAATGGCTTCTCTGGAGATGTGACAGTAGAGAGGCACCCTGGATGCGTTGGGAGAGCAGAGTAGAAAGAGAATGTCCCAGCTGACAGATCCACAAACAATCCTGAGACAAGAGATTGTTTAGCAAGTGTTAGAGGAACACCATGAAGCCTGAGTGGCTGGAGCAGAGTTGAGGAGGGAGAGAATGATAGGAAGTAAGGATAGGAAGTTAGTGTCATGTTGTATAGACATAAGGCTTTCTAGCCCATGATAATAGTACGGTGGCATATGTTCATTTGTGTTTTAAGAAGATCAGTATGGTGTCAGAAAATAGTCATGTTTCAAGTCAAAGTAGGGAGAACTGTAAAGAGACGATTATGGCAGGACAAGACAAAACATAATGACAGGCACCCTGTGCGTAGCAAGAGGATGTAGGAAATGGTTGAACTTTGGGTATATCTGGCTTTACAGAAACAGCTTTGAGAGTGCTGGCAGAATCCTGCTACTGCTACTTTTTTTTTTTGTACTTCCCTCTCATGTGTTAATATAGCTTCCTGAGAGTGTAGAGATAGAATGATTTTTGGATACTTTGCTTAGAAGAAGAGCAAGAAATTCTCCCCTGTGTTCACAAACTAGGAACAACACATTAGTTCAGCTTGATTTTAAGTGCTATGTCATCTATCTATTTTTATTGGAAGGTTCCTCAGATATATTTTTGAATGTGGAATGAATACTAATTTTTAATAAAAATATATTAAAATGTATTACCCAAACAAGGCTGAAAAGTAGAAAATCAAGATGTTTAATCTTATAAAATGTTTTTGACTATTTCTCAATTTTGTAGATGAAGAAAGTGAGAGGAAGGATTAATAAATGTTTTTGGAATCAATGATGCCTGATAAAGCAAATTTTTCCTGTTTGAAAATTGTCTTTGTGTATGTGATTGGGGAGGCAGACTGGATATATCATTAGAAATACCATGTAGACCATTATGTCTGCACTTGTGTATGTGGATTCACCTAATTTAAGCCTCAACTACATGGATGCCAGACACTTAGAAAGCAGCTGTTCCTCTAAATATATTAAGCAATTTACTTTAGGTAATGTAGCCTATAAATTTTTAATTTTGGATTAAATAAACCATATCTTTCAGCATGCCTATTGCACTTTGATATTCAAAAGATGAAATATGGGCATATTTAGTGAATTTCTTCTCAAAATGCTCCGCTGGAGAAAGGTCAATAGTTTCCTAATGAAAGTAGTCAGTAGCAATTCTTCTTTGGAACCTCAAGGTAATTAGCTTTAAACAAGCATGGGTACCTTGGGTTTTACACAAGTATGTGATAGGATTGTTACATGTTATGAAGTGGTTTCAGAAGACATTGCATTGAAGAGACAAATGATAGAAAACAGTGTAATTCTCTGGACTCTAGAAACCAGAAAAACAGGTAAGAAGTGCAGAACATGGCCTTTATAAGTAAGTTGCCAAAGGTTAATAAGGTTGTTGCATTTTAGTGTTTTATTTGGAAGACAACAAATGTTATACAAGTGAAAACTTGAACTAAATACCCATTTGATTTGCTGCTTCTCAAGTGTCTATATCCTTTGAGGTTTTGAGCGTATTTATTTCACTTTAAGAAATTTTATTTCTTATAAAGATTCTCACTTGATGTAGAAAAATTGGGAAAAAACAAAAAACTAAAGAATATATGCCTATGTTGTTACTTAACTAGAATCATATTGTCTTGTTTTCTATTTTTCATAAAGCACATGAATGAGAATTCTTCTCATGTTGTCATTTATTCACAAAGGCATGACTTTAATGGTGGCTCATATTATTTTAATCCTTCAGAGTAACTAAAGGGTTTGGTCTTTCCCAATTCTAATCTCAATCCCATTTGCTTTCACAAAAAAAAAAAATCTTAAGTGTTTTTATTTCTCTCTTATAATGGCACGTTCAGCAAATGTTGAAGCACAATGACAGGTCTGCTTTATACAAAGTGTGTCTGCATTACTTTTAGTAGTCTAGATTTTTCTCGTCTTTTACAATTCTTAGGTGTTTTTATGGCACTATTTCTGTCAAGATATAACCTATGGAAAAAAGTATCTACCAATGGCATTATTATGAGGAACCTATTATAGTTGGGAAAAAGCTGCTTACCCAAAGGGTAACTGAAAACACGTTTTTGATTCACCTTTGAAGGCACTTGCTTTTTTACCAGTTAAAAGAAGGAAATTGGTCCTAAATATTGAGCCAAGAAAGTTTACCTGTTTCCTCTATAGCATGTTAATAAATAAAAAGTGAAAAGAAAATCAATACTTGTCTATTTTATAATGCCAGCTCTGGTTTATTTCACTATCTAATTAACATTTGACATACCATGTAGTGTCTTAGAGCACACAGAATTCACTAGTGGCCTGAAGCAAATTCCACTGCTGTGATTTTGTTAGATCTCTTAAGCTGAGCTATGGTAGACAAAGGGAGTTGCAAAACAAATAAGGACTGTTCTAATGCTCAAGAAGTCTTTTTTCATAGATGGCATTTGTCCTTTTAACTACAGTATATCCAAAATTAACATCAGCTGTTCTAAAAGTATTAGATGATAATGAGTCTCCAAAGTTTCTATTATTGACTTAATACAGATTATTTAATCTTTCCTAGTTCTTTTCTTTCTCAAGAGTCAATAAAGTTTTAGGAAATTACACCATGTCTCCTTTTATCCTTACTCTTTCTCAACTAAAATCATAGCCTTACTATTATTCCATTGATAAACCCATGTTTTGTTTTTCTCAGTTTATGTCCCAATTACAGATCTGTTTAAACAATTAAATAAACATATATTGATCCCAATGAGTGGGCATGGCGAGACAGATGGGAAGATACATTGTTCTCAGTTTGAGAATGGATACAGCAAACCATAACACAAGTTAGACTGGGTTAAGTGCTCTGGAGGCATGGAATGAGAATGAATTAATTACACTTAAAAAATTTAAAAAACACCTCAAAAAGAAGGCACTATTAGATCTTCTATTTTAAGGATAGAGTTTTTTTAGCTAAAGGATGGGTAATTGGGCAAAGGATGAGGGTCCTTTGGAAACAGGAGAAAAAGGAACAATGCCATTCAGGAAATTTATTTATTTATTCAACAAATATTTACTGAACACTTATTATGTTTTAAAAACTATTTTAGTCATTTGCAAGATAAATACATAGAAAAGCAAAAAAGACAAAAATCCCTCTTCTGATGTGGTCCTAATTATAATGAGATAAAAAGTAACAGTAAATAATAAGTAAATTATTCTTAGGTAGCAAAGTGACAATGTGGGGAGAAAAATGTGGAGCAGCCCTGGCTGGGTAACTTAGCTGGTTGGAACATTGTCCTGTGCAGCAAAGGTTACAGGTTCAATTCCCAGTCAGGGCACACACGTAGGTTATGAGTTTGATCCCTGCTCAGGGCACATATGAGAAGCAGCCAAATGATCTCTCTCTCTCTCTCTCTCTCTCTCTCTCTCTCTCTCTCTCTTTCTCTCAATCTCTCCCCTATTGCTTATCTCTTTAAAAATCAATAAATGTACCCTCGGGTGAGAATTAAAAAGATTTTTTTTTAAATATGGAGCAAAGCAAGAAGAATTGGGAATGCTAGATGGGAGAAGGGGGTTTGCAATTACAATAAATTAAATTAGATTAAAGATAAGAGTAAGAGGCTAAGAACTAAAGCCAAAAATAAAAGTCCTTTATGATCAGTGTAGGGAAGAAGATGTCAGATGAAGCTGGAAAGCTAGGCCTGAGCCATGTTATAGAGAACTTCGAATATAAATACAGGATGACTGACTTTAATGCCAGAGATAAAGGCGCAACATAAAAAGATTGGGGGAAAAGTTGGTAATATGGTTAGACTGATTTTCAGGAAAACAAACAAACAAAACCATAGACAATGTGGTGTTTTGATGATCTATACAAGTAGAACAGATAGGTTGTCCTGGTAGTAATTCAGGTGAAGCTGGTGAGAAGCCAACTAAAAGCTGGTAGGCAAGAAAACGGGGTGGAATTCAGACACGTGTCAGAGGTGCTAATGACATGGCTTGAACATGGAGTGGTGAGAGGAGTAAGGGAAAGGGAAGAATTAAACTTGATTCCCATGTTTTTAACTTTGTTAACTTAAGGTAAAATTATATTTAATTAATATTGAGCTAAGAAGCACAGGAAGAGAATCACTAGTGGCCATGATATAAAATTTGTGTAAACAATCATCTTGCTATGGTTAGTCCATAAAAATAGCAGTTTTCTTTTACACGCTCCCTGCTCTCCACATTGGACAAGCTGAATTCGGAGATGTGAATCTTGTATTTAAGTAAAGATGTCCAATAAGATGGCAACTTGCACTTGACCCATATAGAAGTCCAGAGACACAGATTTATGAGCTATAGAACTAAAATCAGGAAAGGGAATAAGTGTATGCAAGGTAAGAACAGAGAAATAAGTCAACTGTAAGGAACCAAACTATCTTCAGTCAATAATCACAAGAATTGAAATGTTAACTCAGATTTCAAGTCCTTGCTTTTAGTAAAGTAATTCTCCTCCCAAGCTTTTCCACAATTTTCGTAGGTAACACTATACTATACAGTCTGTATCATGATATCAAGTGTCTCTCTCTCTCTCTCTCTCTCTCTCTATATATATATATATATAATCATAAATTAACCACCTAGTAAGTATTCTTTTCACAGTTCTAAGCATTTAACATTATTTCATTGTGAAACTATTTTTTTACTTTTTTCTTTCCGGCTCATCCATGAATAGTTCAAATCAACAGTTGAATCAGAGAGAAAAAACACAGAAGTTTACTTTTTGCCTTACTTTAACTTAATCTTAAACAAAACTGGCTTATTTTCCTCTAATGCTCTCTCCTGTTACCAAAAGAATGTAATATAGAAATGTGTATTAATACATGGATGCATATACATATAGAATTATGGATTACTAGATGTTATGACATTTCCTTTAGATGGTCCTAAACTTGGACAACTCAACATTTAGATAGAAGGTAGTTCACTGAACAAACTTTCAATTTGTTATCAGACAAAAAGCTGAAGGGACCACCGAATTAATGTCAGCCATGTGCCATTTCTTGTCTAACTGATTTAAAGATTGTTCTACTGCATAATTAGGATAACTTATATGTAAATGGCTTAAAATGTGTGAACAGTTGAAGGGTAACTTACGATTTAAAATGTTGTGACTTTATTAAATGTCACTACAATGTAGACCTATTGTGCTCTATTTGACTAAAAACGTGGTAGTTTCTTTATAGGTTTATTTCTTCTTTATCTATATTTAGAACATTATTTAAGCAAAGGATAATACCATAGAGACTAGTTTACTGATAGTTAATGTAAACATTATTCAGTCCAAAATTTTGGCTCACTATAGTCAATCCTAAGATTAATCAACATGCTGTTTTGAGCAATTAAAAAACAAAACAAAACATATTACCAAGCTTGAAAAACCAACCTCAACCTCAATACTCACTTCTGAATAACTTCTGCAGTAATGCTAGTTGGTAATAGTCACCCTCCTTTACCTCAGGTAAATTTTTTCAATATAAAGACAGCTTGTATGTTATTTAATAGAAAAGAGTGATAGAAATTACTAACTTTAAGTGTACTGATAGAAGTCAAAGACATTAAAGCCTTAGGTCAGTCCTGAAATCATATTTGGTACTTCATTTTGTAGTTTCTGGAAAAGAAGATTGAAAATATACTTTCATCTATATGACCAGAAAAGTTTGAGAACATTTCCTCTTACAAGAAAACAATTGCCTGAGGTCTTATGCAAGCAGCATTCCTAAATTAATACTCTGTCCAGTGGTAAAAATTAGTAAAGTTTCTCTAAAATTTCATACTGTTCATTGCATAACTTCTTTCATGGTAGCAGTGTAGCTTAAAGAAAAGCCCCAGGGTCTATAGTTGGACAGAACAGACTGCAGTGTCTTGTACGTAAAGTCACACGACCTTGGGGAACCCATTCTCACTTACCCTTGGCTTCCTCATCTATATGTGAAGCTCATACTTGAGCTGATTGTTGTAAGGATTAAGAAGGCCATATAATTGAGTGCCAAGTACTGTGCCTGCATACAGTGGGCTCTCAACAAATATAATGTATTTAATTCAAAGTCTTGGAAATTCTGAGAAAGAAGTGCCAATTAAATGAATGAAAGATGATAGGTATTGACCATAACAACAAGGAAAGGATATCAAACTAATTAATGATGTCAGCTCTATATTATTCAAACCAGAAATTAATTTACAAATGTTAGGCATAGTCCCATGAGTGTATTCCTTCTTTTCCTGTCTACCCCTACCAATATTTGTTAGATTTTTTTATTGGAAAAAACAAGTATAACAACACCTCAGGCTTTGACTTTCCGTTCCCAAGAATAGGCTTTTTCTATGTATGATTGAGTTTTTAGGTAAATAATTTTGAGAGAAAAGGGCACATATTATGTAATCAATATCCCAGCTTAACTCTTCTTAAAATTCACCTGAATTAAATTAAAAAAGCAATCATTTCTTAAAACTAGAGAATGTATTGTTATTTGTTCTTGAAATATACATAGATACCACATGGGTGCTAATGTCAATGTTTGTATAAACTGCTGTTGAACTTCTTATCTTCCATCAAGATTAACAACCTTTAAAAGGTGAATTACCTTAGCTACTTTCCATTTCAGTCGTACAGTCAACCTTACCAACCCTTTAAAAGGAAGTACTGAAGTTGATGGTCATCCTGCAGGCAATCATTCTGTATAACTTTTGTTTTCTGTTTCCTGTTGAAAGTCTGAGGTTGTAAATGGTGTTATTAAATAGTGTATTTTTAGTGAAATTTGATTATTTTGTGTTCTAAGGGCTTCCTTCATGAGATCCTTAGAGATGCATTTCCACAGGGTTATAGGCAGGGTAGAAATCTTCTTCTTGTTATCTGGGCCAAGCCAGAGTGTGTTGTATTAGAGCCCCAGAGACCCCAACAAAATTTCTTTCAAAAGAAAACACTGCGAGTCTATGGTGTGGAAGCAAACTTTCTATGTCGCTGGCAGGTGGCAGGGAGTTTCATGAAGGACATTTGGCATCAGGTGTGGTGTTGGCACCTCAGCAACTTGAGCAAGCACCTTCTGTGTCACTTTGCTTTCAGGAATTGACAACAGAGTGCAGAGGCCAGATATGGTTGAGTTACTGACCAAAGAAGGTCCTGAAAACCCTGCTACCATAATGCCGCTTCCTTATCTGTACATACAACCTAAGCAATCCGAATCCAAGTAATCACTTAGTATCTCTTGGTCTAACACTACAGAGACCGTTTTTCCCTCCTTCTTGCTCAGCAACAGGGTAGCAGAGCAGGCAGCAGGAGAAGTTCAACAGGCTTTGAATTTCCTTGCCAACCTCAGGACCGTACTACATATATCGTAACCAGATAGACCATGTGAAGACTGAGGCCTAAATAAAACTATAGCTTGCCTTCTACAGACTGCCCAGCTTATTAAGAAAATGAATAATCACTTTGAACTGCATTTTCTTTTGAATTACATTACTCTTTTGAACTCCATATGTAGTGCTTTTCTAATAGTGCCTTGGACCTACTGTGAAAAAAATGTAAGACTGCATGCAGTAACTGCCCGGAGTTGCCCACAGTGGGTGGTGCAGTTTGCTACTTCTGCAGTTCCTGGAGAATGAAAAGCACAAATTAAGCTGCCAAACATTCCTGAGCAAAAAAGGTTAACAGAATAAAAATAGCAATTAGCTGAAAAAGAGTGCAGTCATACTCCACATAATGTTTCCATCAACAATGGACCACATATACGATGGCGGTCCCATAAATTATAGTGGATCTGAAAAATTACTATCATCTAGTGATATCATAGCCATGGAGACATCCGAGCACAATGTATTGCTCACCTGTTTGTGGTGATGCTGGTGTAAACAAATCTACTGCACTCTAAGTTTTAGAAAAGTATAGTGCATACAATTACATAGTACATAATTCTTGATAATGATAACAAACAGTAATGTACTGGTTAATGTATTTACTATACTATACTTTTTATCATTGTTTTAGAGAGTACACTTTCTACTTATAAAAAATATGCTTGCTGTAATACAGTAGGCCACATAACTCTGGCAGCAGCCTTATACATCTCATGTCTACTTCATCTCTTGATTGCACCACCTTTTTCTTGTGCTTGTTTTAAGCTCATTGCTTGTGCTTGTTTTTAGTTTAGCCTAAGTGTACAGTGTTGGTATCTACAGAAGTATAAAGTAATGTTTTAGGCTTTCACATGCACTTACCACTCACTCACTGACCCACCCAGAGCAACTTCCAGTCCTTCAAGCTCCATTCATGGTAAGTGCCCTACATAGGTGAATCATTTTTAATGTTTTATCCCACATTTTTGTCATACTTTTCCTATAGCATTTAGTACAGTAATATGCTGTACAGATTTGTAGTCTAGGAGCAATAAGCTATACCACATAGCTTAAGTGTGTAGTAGGCTGTAACTTCTAGGTTTGTGTACGTGCACTCTACAACATTCTCACAATGACAAAATTTCCTAAAGATGCGTTTCTCAGAACGCTTTCCTGTCATTAAGCAGCGCATGACTGTACAAATAAACCCTCTTTTTCAAAGTCAGGAGTCCATCCTAACTTTACTTGCAAAAGCCAGCGACAGGAAAGTGTGTTGTACGGCCCCACTGTAGCCATGAATATGTAGCCTTTTCTTGGCAGTATATTGGTGAAGAGGTGTTCTGTGAATATAGAAATCATATACCCAGAGTAAACCTAAAACTAAACAACACAGCCTCAGAAGTCAACTCTTTGATATAAGCAAATGCAAGATCTCTATCTTGACAGTGTTTTCCAATTAAAAATATAATACAATCACATATGAGATTTTAAATTTCTAGAAGCTGCATTAAAAAATAAATGAAGCAAGAAAAATTAACATTAACAATATAATTTAGCATATTTAAAATAGGATAATTTAACATGTATTGTCTTAAAACATTATTAATGAGACATTTTACCTCTTTTTTGTGCTAAATCTTTGACATACAATGTGTATTTTATACTTATACCACTTCCCAACTTGAACTAGTCATGTTTCAAGTGCCTAGTAGCCACATGTGGTTAGTGGCCAATGTACTAGACAACTGAACAGTAAACTAAATTTTTGTTACTAGTAAAATGAATTTGAAATAGATGCTCATTAGCTTCATCTAACCTTAAAATTATATCCTGTATTCTCTTGTGGACAGAAAATTAACAAATGCAGAATTACTCTGGAAACCACACACAAACACACACACACACACACACACACACACACACACACACAGAATAATATTGGAAACATCTCTTTTTAAAATTACTGTATTTTGTTGTGTATCATGCACACCCATGTTTTGCACACATAATACACAGTATTATAAAACCTATGGTATGTAATCATTAGACCCATGTATAATGCACATCCTTATTTTTCCTCTCAAAAATGTAGGCAAAAAAGTGCGCATTATACATGGCAAAATACGGGAAAACTTACAAAAGTTAGCCTTATACATATTACCATTTCTACTTGTTTTCTTCCTCTAGAATACTGTCCTTCTTATTTCCTTGATTTTGGAGTCAAGAAAACTTTTAATTTTTTTTATTACAGATGGGTCAAGTTAAAAAATATACTGTTCCAGTTGATACTTTTGTTTTAATATGTTTAGGTCGGTATTGTCCAATACATACCCTTAGCTACGTTGAATGATTGAGGACTTAAAATATTACTAAGGAAGTAAATTCTTTATTTTATTTAATTTTCATTAATTTAAATTTAAAACTAATACTAGATTCAGTTATGGAAAATATTTTTTAAAAAAAGAAAATGTTTAAGTACATTTGAGGGGCATGAATCTACTACACTTATTTTATGATAAACTTTGTGAAAACCAAATTCAAATCAAGTAAGTTCAGTGAAAATATAGCTCTCAAATTCAGATTGCTAAAATTATAAATAAAATTTGCACTGGATTTCATGGAGTTAGTACAAAAAAAGAAATTAAAATATCAATAAATTTTTATGTTGAATATATGATACAATAACAATTTTTCATATATTGAGTTAAATGTTATTAAATTTGTTTCTTTTTATTTTTGTTAATGTAACTCCTGGAAAATTTTATACTACCTATGTGGTTTGCATTATATTTGTATTGGGAATTTCTGGTTTAGGTCAGTATACCTACTTGGGTTTTCGGAATGTCTCAAGCACTTGGTTTGTAGAATAATGATTGAGTAGAACACATTCCTAAAACATATAAATCATATCCGGTTTACAGGTGGCCCCTTGAAAAAGTCAAAGGGTTTAATGAAGTGCATCATAAATAAACATTAATCGTCATCAGAGCTGGCCTACCTTTCAACATACTGCTCTGTGAAATGTTTTAGCCTCCTTTGTTTCTAGGGTTTTTTTCATGTATTTATATTTTTAAAGTTATTTAATAATTCTCACCAATGCCATAAACTGACCTGAAATGTAATAGTCTATAATTTGTAAAGTGCTTTGACACTGACAGTTTAAGAAAAGGATACTATAAAAACACGGGTTGTTTTACTTTGATTCTGTAGGTAGAGGAAGAAAAAACATAGTTTTATTATCTTACTGAATTTGCGTTCCCAAATACCTCAGTGTTCAATTGAACTACTCAGTTATACAATTTCATACATTACAGATAACAAGATTTAATGTTATCTTAGACATCAAAATGTTTTTAAATCATGAAAGGGGTATTCATATACTATGCCGAGCAGGCTGTCAGCACACCAGAGGCTAATTAGACTGTGTCTGGGTTATTTTCATGGGCTCTAATGCTTCTGTGAAAGCATCTATTCACTGCACTGTATCTGTCTTTCATCAAAATGAATTTTTAAGCCATTTCTAAGGAAGATAATGTAAAATAATTTTCTGAATATACTATTTGTATTCTATTTCAAACATATTCTATAAACTTCTCCTTAGATAGAAGCTGGTCAATTCAAAAAGATTTTCTTAAACCACTACTATGGGCTAAGTATGATAGGCCATGTAATCCATTATCTCGAAGCAACTAAAATCTACATGAATCATCCAAATTAGCCTATGTAAAAAGTTTAACTTTCAGAAAAACAATGGTAATATTAGTATAATAAATAGTAATATTCAAAAGTCTGCATATGATAGAAATCATAATTAATATTAGTGTATTCCAGTTTTCTAGGAATAACCAATAAGATTTGTGAGGAGAGGAGATCACAATTTCAGATGATAAGGAGAGGTATTTAATATGTAGAGTGTTTAGAATATCTAACATCTAAATTCAAATAAAGTGGCACAAGGCATTGTGTTAACGAGGACTGGAGAAGAAGGGAGAAGACCCAGATTCTAGTTCTGACATATCATTAAACAGAGGTTTCATTTGGCAGATATATTATTCAGCTTTCTGAGCCTCACTATCATCATATGTATAATAGGGATTAATAAATCTTTCCCTGCCTGACCTACAGGGTCTTAGGGAAGATCAAACAAGGTAGGTATGTGAAGGGTTTTTCTGAACTTTTAATGCCTAGTCAAATGCAAGACATTATTATTAGCTTAACTTCCTAAATTGCTTTAAAGGTTTATAATATTTCTGCACTTTCTTCAGGTGCTTGTGGACCTTATATCATTGCAAATTATACTTGGGCACAAAAAGAAATGTTTTGTCATAAACTGCCTCACAGTGAAAAGTTATTGTTATTTTAAAATAAACTAAGTGCTCAGCTCTGCTGTTTAATGTGACAAAAATAAACTTAACAATTAAGAAATACAAGGTTATGTTTGACTGGACTTAATCAGAAGATCTCAAGGGTTCTAATTTAGAACCTCCTGGCAAATTATTTCACAGTTAGATTTCCAGCTAGCATTTTATTAACAAAGGTCCTTATTAGGTTTTACAATGAAATGTATGACTAGATCAATTATTTAATTTTTTTTATTCAAGTGGGAGTTTTAGACTATGAAGCAATGTCTCAAAACTTAGAAGAATCCATGAAAACAAATGGGATTTTAATTGTGCTGTCTTTGTTGCTGTCGGACCCTTCAGGCTCCTTAGATTCCTCAAGAAGTTTAAGACAGAAGGATATAGTGACTCATCTTTTGTAGTAAATTTGATTGAAATATAATTTGTACATTGATTAGGGTTTTCAAGATTACAGACATTTAATTAATATAAAAGAATGCTTACCATTTCTTAAAGATCATAAACTTGCACCTTTCTCTTTTGAAAAGTAGGCAATTCCAGATTCTCTTTGTGACAAGACCAGAGAGTAGATTTTCAGTACCGTTGCTCCATGATATTCCACAGGACAAGTTTCATTTGGCTTCAAGTAGCACAGCACCACCACCAAAATATTAATGCTTATAATTCGGATAGGAAAAGAACTGCTTCTCAGGAAAGGCCTCGGTGTAAAGAAATATTGGGGAGAATGCTTACTTGGTACATGACAGTTAAACACTGGATAACAAGGAAGATACTGCCCTCTTGGTGAACACTGGGCCTCTGCTCTCTAGAAATGACTGATCACCCCAGGCGACCCAAGTCTCCTTAGCGCATTTAACCTCTCATGCTGTTTATTCTCAATAGTTTTTCAAATGCATTGATATTTAGGGCATGTGACGCTTTATGTATATTAAAATCAGGTCTGTGTTTGAAAAGATCACTTGACATTTCACCACATTTTTAAGTGTTGAGAACACTTAAATATGAGATGAACTATTTGTAGAATTATGAAATAAAATTTTCAATGAGGATGTGCTTGTAAACTCAAAGTGCAGTACTGTTTCTGTTAGAAAATTAAAAGAATAAATTATTTATATTGTTTTGTTTAATTTCATTTTGTTTATACTGTACTGTGCTTGACAGAGAACTGGGCAATGCTTAGAAAAATATATAAACTGCAATGAGTAAGATAAATCATTGAGGAAGTGGGTGGGGCAGGAAAACCATCAAAACAATGATGGTAATTTATGATGATGATATGTCTATTCAGTGTGTACTCAATGCCAGGCACTGTTGTAAACATTTTTTCATGTAGAAACTCATTTAATCCTCACAATAAACTTTAGATGGTAGGGCCCTCTTACAGATGAAGAAAAAATATTAAGATATATGTCCAAGTTACAGAGCTAAAGAGGCAGAACCATGTTAAAAAACCTGTCACCTGGCTTTCAAGCCTGGGCTCTGGGTCACTGAGCTCCATGGCCTTCTCTGTAAAACAAGCACATGGGATTCAGTGGTTTTTACAGGGTACCTCGTATTTGGTTCTAAGACTTTGAGCAGCTAACCCAAAGCTGGAAACACAATCATAGTGTCAGTAGGATAAAAATATCAATCATCCCAGGGCAATAAAAAATGGAATACCTTATAGACATATTTGAAACAGCCTCACTGTACCATATATTCAGTCATACCAAGAGTCACATGCTGCCCCTATTTCAATAATGGGATATTGTTCTAGAAAGTATCCACACCTCTGAATATCAGCGCATGAGCCAGGCAGACACAGGTGTATTTTGCCAGCTCAGCTTAGAGCCGAACATTTCAGCCTCCAGGCCTTTGGTATTTTGCAGCATGAAGGCCAGAAGCTTCAGAAAGTTTCACATCGGGGATAAGGGCAGCAGCTGGAGATGGATAATTATGATCATGCACCCAAGCTAGCGGCAAATACAGATATGAATGTATGTGGATATGTCAGCCCAATACTTTAACCAAAGAGATTTTCCAGCTTGGTTCAAATGCAGGTTACAACTTCTTCCTACAGAAGAGTAAGCTTCAGCATGTAAGGAAAATAAGCGATCAACCCAGAATGGGGCTGAAGCTCTCTTGCCTGTGAAGGCAAGTTTGGAATGGTAGCTTCATCTGAGTTTGACTCCAAGAGGGAGGCATCAGGCAAGCTCACTAGGGTGGCACGGGGAGCTGCAGCTATTATTCCATCAGAAAAGAAAAACGGTGTCTTTCTGAAGGTCTCAGAGTATTTTTCTGTAACCAAACAATGAACTACCTTGGCATTGCTTCAGAAGAGGCATTAAATCAAAGAACTGTTTTTCTCTCTCTCTTTTGTAACTGAGAACAAGAGAGATGCAAAGCCTTTTGTAGGATGCATATTAATCACTATCAGAACACACAGCTGTTGGATTAATTTGGATACTAATTTACTTATAGTTTGATTTTGCCACTCAAAATGAAGTATTATCGCTCAGGCAACAGTGTGAAAGTATGTTGTTGTAAATGACCTCTGAGTCATAAAAGCTCCACTTGTTTTGCCAAATAATTAATCTGATGTTCAATGAATCTCCCACTGCCCAAAGGCTTCAGTAATCCTCAGATGCGACGTTTTATGTTTGCACGTGCTTGATTTAGTGGCACCTCTGCCAGCTGACCCCTCACAGATGACAGCAGAGCCGAGGAGGATTAGCAAGATTTGCCTCTGGTTTGCGTCATGGTAAACTTGTGGTGCCAGCAGTCTGCCAGAAATCCCCTTGAAAACTCAAATATAATGGGCAATAATCGGTTCACTAAAAAAATGCAGTAGCCAAGAACTATTACAGAGATTGAAAATACTTGCTAGTGCAAGTGTTTGGCTGGCCCACTCTACTAGCTGGCAGAGGTGCAGTTGAGCTAAGGTTTCTGTATATGACACCAGGGGATGAAATTTACATAAACTATGCTGTAAATGATGTCTCCCTAGAGTTATATGATATGGTAGTCCTACATTTAATATGTTCCAGAGTTTTTACCCTTTTTTTACCATTTTCTATTAACACATGTTACTGTTCCCACTTGCCTATAAACTCCTTTAGAATTAGTTTTACCTTCTTATTCTTCATATTGCCAAGCTCTGGTAGAGGATCTATGGCATAGGAAATATTTGTAAGCTTATTCATTTAATTGAATAAAAATGCAAATATATTTTGTAAAGCCAAGAATTTTAGCTTTTGTGTTTAAACAAGTAAGAACTTTACAAAAATATTATTTAAATTGGTTTGTCAGCTCAGTGTCCTCACTTTAATAGTTAGGAATCTTCAGGATGCAAGTGAAAGAAGAGAAAATCAAGCATGATTAAATCAAAAGAAAAATTGAATTTAGTTGTTCAGATAACAGAAATCTCGCAAATAGATCCATCCGCATTCAGTCACCAGACCCCTCCCACAGAAGATGGCCGCTGACAGCGCCATACTAATGGCCAGTCCTTTCCACAATCATTTTCCTTCTGTTACAACAAAATCCAAAGTTTCATTTTGATGACACTACTTTGGGTCACATGCATACCTTGAACCAGTAATTGTGGTCACAGGATTGGAACGCTTTGATGGTCTGGAGGAGACTTGAGTGGGAAACTGAATCACATGGCCTGAGCGCATAGGAGACACTTCTGTCACAAAACAAGAGGAAATAGATGATGGACAAAGAAAAACATGTTTCTACTACGTTATCCTCCACTTAAAAGGTGATGGAACTAAGGCTCCGAGAGCCAATAGGTCTTGACAATACTGGTCTTCTGACATTCAGTCCAGTACGTTTTGCATGTTCTTTCTCATTCATTCAGTCCCATCTGGGAAGTATCAAGCTTGTAAGTAGTTAACAGTAAGGACTTTTTTTTAGACCTGCAGCATTGTACTCTGAGGATACTGAAGAACCAGAGCACTGACTGGGTAAATTGATGAGTCATAAGAATATTCTTTGAGTCTTTGATTCAGTATGATTCAACATGATTTTCCAATTTATGAAAAAAGGCAGCTTGATTTTCTTGACAGATCATGCAAATGGGAGCTTTTCCTGAAGTCTGGCAATGCTTTCAACTGAAACATCAAATTCATATAGCTTCCTTGTTTCTCTGCTCTCCGGACTACTAGAAGGATTTTGTTTGTTTTGATTTTGATGCGGTTCTGGTTTTGGTGAAAGTGGCACTTTGGTCTGAGGGATTTGCATGTATTTTTAGAGACACAGGCATGTGATCTTCTTGCAGCCCACGGTGCACAGGGGGTATTTTCATGAATACTGCCTGATTCTGCATCCACATGTGCACAAAACAAGTATATCCTCAGTGACCATGTTTTATTACAGTTTAGTTTTTTTTTTACTTTTTGTTTCACTTTTTGTAGCAGTCAGTCTGGAAGGTGTGGAAACGATGATGGTTTCACAAGAACTTGAGTTGAACCCATACAAAAAAAGGGGGAGTGAGGGAGTCTGCCCTGAAATCAACCTGCTTGTTTAAGTAGATTTGAAGAAAAACAGAGCATGAAAATAACAAATCAGCCTGACTTATCCAAGAACAGTGGATAAAATAATCCCTACAGGAGGAAATGTGTAACCCAGTCCAGTAGTTTATCACATCTTCATGAAACCTTGAAATAGCTCTATGAATTTATATTGTTTCCGAAAGCCATATGAGCTGTATGTCCTGCCTTGCCCCACTGTGAACCCTGAAATCAATCCATTGCTCTCTCAAACTTTGGAAAATGATATGCTGCTCATGTCAATGAACTAGCCGTATTCACAGGATGGTTCTTCACTCCCCAAGTTTACTGAAGTGGAAGACAGAAGGGGTAGGCCTTCCTGAAAATAACCATATGTGCTCAGAGTCCTGGATTTTTAGGCATGAGTGCATTTCTGATGAAACAGCTCCTTAACATGAGGAAACCTTGTTATTCTTCCTTTTCACAAATCATTTGAATCCTTTATATTTGTAAAGATTGTCAACTCCTATTTCTTTTTTGGAGGTTTGATAAAACAGAGACTTTGGTGAAAGGAAAATTGATACTGTGCAAAGAAGCCCACCTCGTATAACAGAAAAATCTCAGTGTCTTCAGTTCCCTGTCTTTACTCAAATCACCCTCTTCTGTATGTTTATATTTCAAATCATTATTTATGTAATTGATATTCTGAAGAAGCACTTTATGGGGAAGTAAAATGCAAATTAAGATTTTTGGCTCAAAAATAACAGCTAAAAGTTGTTAAATTTTGAAATTGAATTGTACTACATATCTTAGAATATGTTCCTTACATTCTTTTTGCAAATTATCTTAGTTGTTATTATTACTTATTAGATAATTTAAACAGTGCTAATACCTTACTCTGGGAAGCAGTTACCATTTTCAGATTGCTTACAAGTATTCAGGGCTACTTGTATTTATTTTTCCTCCCAATGTAGTGGACAATGATTTGCTAAGTCTTTTTTTTTTAAACTTAGAGACTGATCAACTTTTATAGGTAATATAAAGCAGTTATGATAAATACATTGGTGTAATAAGTTAGAAAGTAAATTAAAGGGCAATAAGAATATATTGTTGTGATCTTTGAAGAGAATAGCAAACACAGAGTGTATAAAATTATGTATTGAAAAATAGTATCCATATGTTTCTCATTTTGACCTATAACTAATCAATAGATGTTGTTACCTCCTTGAGAAACTCCACAAAGCTGCTTATTCACCAGGTGGTTTTCACTGGCTCTGTGCTGAGTGATAGTCAAAAGAAATTTCTGCTCCTTTTTAGCTGTGTGGACCTTGGGCAAGTTAAATGGCTTCACTGTTTCTCTCTGTTTTCACCTTTTCAATGGAGATAACAGTATTATCCGTAGTATTGTTGTGAGAATTAAATGAGGGAATAAATTATAAAGTAGTTAGTGGGGTACCAGGCATTTTGTAAGTGCTTTATAAGTATTTGATGTTGTTATAGTTATTTAAATTGCCATTGCTAACAAAAGTACTGTAAGAAAATTGCCTTCATAAATAAGTTTTTATGCTATGGAGCTTATTATAAAAAAGCCACATCCCATAGTGTAGCTGAAAAATGAGATGGCAATATAATATCATTAAATAATATAGAAAAATGGTTTCATAAAGAAACCTTCCCTTACCTCTTCCTAGATGCTCTACATGTAGCTATTACTAACCTGAGAGAATGCTCTCTAATTTTAAGCACATGGTGGTAGAGCCTAGCATTAAGTATCATTCAATCTTTAGCCCTGGAGCTGAGCACTCTGGATCAACAACAAAAGATCAGGTACATGCCTGATCTTTACATTTTTAAACAAAATAAAAGTAATATTTTTTACTTATTTGTAAAGTGTGCTAGTAGGTTAAAAGTAACTGGAACTTGGCAAATTGTAATTTTATCTCACTAAACAAAATACCTAAGAAGTGCCATATTTCCAGACTTAACTTATTATTTCTTTGATCTTCAGTTTTTGTCTTTTTCTAAACTAATAACAATATTAAAATTACTGCTTAATTCTGAAGTTCAATATGATTCCCAGAAGAAAGTTATTGGGAATGAGTTCAACTATACTGCTTACTTAATTCTTTTCTGTTTTTGGTGTAGAATTTAATTATAGTTCTAAATATAATAATACATTTTTAAAAGTGTATCTGTCTTTAGTGAGACCAGAGGCTTTGGAACTTTTTATTTACCTGTAGACTCCAAGAAATACTGAAGGATTTGTCATATTTCAAAATCTAGTCTTTAACTGAAACATTGAGGTAGATTTAGGCCTTGAAAGATTTTATCTTATAAAAACAGTTCACCTCTTTCAATCTCATGTAAAAATGGCAGGTTAGGCTAAAGTGACAAAGAATGCCTGAAGGGGAACTTTAAATGAATAACTTTGAAAGAAAACTGTTTTCACCAAAGACTTGTCCAGATTTAATTAGTTGTGGGGGTTAAAAGCAGAGAGAAAAGGCCAGGAGCCTAAAGGGATTTCAGGAATAAAGTGTCAAGAAGAGAGGTCTCTAGAGAAGGAGGGCTGCTGCCTTCCGGTTTAATAATTCTGTGACGTGGTGTCAAGCGCTGTGACTCCCAGTGACAGGGGAGGTGACAGTGTGCAATCCTGTCCTGTGCTGAAGGTGAGTCATACCCTTACCACCTTCTTCGGGATATTGGGTATATTATCATTCGAAGCAATAAATTGTGGAACAATGTAATTTGCATCATCAAAAAGGATAAAAAGTGGATGTGCTGGTTCATAATCAGTACCCTCACTCAGCAAGCAGAATTAATCCTTTAATCCTTTCCTGGCAAAGTCTTGAAATATGAATTTTATGGAAACTATGATTTCTAAAAAGATACGCAGGAATCCAGATGCTACAGATGACAATGATTTTAATACAGGTTGTTGTGCTTGTTTTTGTTATCAAACATCTACAGAAATTTGGGCGTCATGAAAACATTACCAAAACCATAAATGTCCAGTGGCTTTGTCTTTTTTTTTTCTAAACACTGGATGCTAGCTTATACTAAATGTAGTAGGACCGTGGTTGGCACATAATAGGCATATGATAGCACCAACCTTGGCAAGTGATGGAACAGGTAAGGCAGAGGATTTACTATATAAATCAGTAGTCTACACAAAACAAGTACAGCATGGTCTCACTTGTATTTTTAATGCTATAGAGATATCCACATACATTTACACACACACACACACACACACACACACACATACACACCAGCCTAAGTAACTGTATAGAGAAAGATCCAGAACAACACACACTAATGTCAACATTAGGTAAGTCAAGAGAGTGGGATGGTGATTGAGGAATGACTTTCCATCTTTGTAATTTGTTTATTGTAGAATTCTAACATTGTAATATTTTTAGTAAAAAAATGACAACATAAAAAAGCAATAGTCCGTAAGTTAGCTCAAAATAGGAAGACAAAATAAACTATTAGGTGAATTAGAAGGGGCTATTAATGTGGTGCCTCAGAGCTCATATATCACAAGAATGACATTTCAACACTGGCCTGGGAAGCTGCTCCTCCTGCCAAAGAACTATGTAATTTTAGACAAGTCACTCAAACTATCTGAGCCTCGGTTTCTTCCTCTATAAAATGGGACAGTTTACCAACTCACAAATTCTATGTAGATATCTAACAACGCAAAAAGTTAACGTGTCTACGACCACAAGCAATGTTCACTTAAGTTTCTCCCACCCACAGTTCTGAGACAGCCAGCCAACAGTACGCACAGGAATGAGACAATTCCCTGTCTTTTCCTACCTGTGTGGGCCAGGCCTTCCTCCTGTCACCCTGACGCACAGTCACGTAATAGAAGCATAGACTTCTAAAGGAGAGGACTTCCAGAGTATTCTCATTGCCTCACAGCTCTGTTATTTACATATACATTGTACTCACAACTTGAATTTTTGTTCACACTGTACAAACCTACCTATCAATCACTTATGTAAAGTAATGAATCATTGAGAAAGTGACCAGGATTAGCACCAGTTTCGCAAATCACAGTTCAGGCCTTCTTTCATTGTCTCCTACTTCCTCCTCCAAAGCAGTGTCTGAAAGTAAAGATATTTTGGGAAGTGATATGGTAACTGGAGTTTGTATATAGAGATTATTAGTGAAAAAGCAAATTCAGAAATTTATTTATAAACTATGTCCAAAATTAAAAAAGAGAGAAAACTAAGGTGAGACAAAACTATTTTATATACCCAAAAGAAAGAATAGGGATTCTAAAGAAGATAGTAAGACAAAATCTAAAGTTCCATTTGTTACAAAGTAGAAAAATGAAGGGTATTTACTTCTACATTATTTAAAAAAAAATTTTTTTTTGAAACTTAGCGTTTTAGAAATTTTTGCACCTCTCCCTCAATTCAGTCAACAAACACTGTCTTTATTTATCTTTGGTTTTGCTATGTACCAAGCCTGGCTGGGTACCACAGATTCGTAAGTGAAGTACACATAATCTTGTTCAAATAAACTCTTTGTGTAACAGGACACAGGACAGTACATGACATATTACTGCATCATCACTGCAACAATGTAACAATGCATGTTTGTGCAGTGTTAGCAGAGAGAGAGGGCAACAAACCCATGCTGGAAGGTCTAGAATGGCTTCCTAGCAAATGTAAAGCTTAAGCTGAACTTCGAAAGAAGAGCAAGAGTTTACTAGGCACAGGAAAGAAAAGGCATTTCAGAAAGATGGATTAAAGACCTGAGGGCAGTTAGGAAAACAAGAGCAGTTTAGTGTCGACAATAGAAATACAGTAAGAAAATAATACAAATATTCAGTAGTTATCATATATGAAGGTCTTATCTGCGGTCAGCTGTATGCTAAATCATGCCTACTATCTTATTTCATGTAATCCACACACTGTCACTACATAGCTGTACCTACCCATCTTACAGCCATGGTAACAGACTATGTGAAATGCCAAAAGTCACATACACAGTAAATAGCAATGCCAAGACTCAAACCCAAATGTGTGACCTCCCAAAACTTATTTTTGTAGCAACTACATAATTCATAGTCTATGAGAACCCAAAGTGTATGTGCTCTTCCCTAGATACACAAATCCCTGCAGCCATTTATTCAAAAATTACATATTCTTATATATAATGCATAATTAAAATTATATATGTCTATAAAAAGCACCAAGTATACAAAGATATATACTTGTGCTAGTTAGTTAACTACAAAGTTAATTATAAAATACAGCACTAGAAATTATATATATACACCCACTAGAAATTATATATATAATTTTTATAGTTTTTACTATAAATATATAAATTAATAAAAAAACAAATTAAAATAATAAAAGCATAAATTAAATATAAAATATATTAAATATATATTTATATATGTGGGAGGGGAAATAAAATACTTTATATTTAATTATTAAAGACAACATTAATTATAAAATACAGTGCTAGAAATTATATATATACACACACTAGAAATTTATACACACACACACCCCCCCCCATAACAAAGTTGAAGGCAGGCGTAGGAGAGAGGTAGATGCTAGGACAGGTGCAGAAAGTGAGAGAAAACTTCGTAGAAAACAATGATGCCTGAGCTGAGACTTAGAGGGTGAGGAGAGGCAGGTGAAACAGAAGAGGAAGGCCTTTGAAGACAGAGGTGCAGAATGTGCGTACTCTGTCCAGAGGGCGGTGGACAGCCCGTGTCGCTAGCAGTGATGAGAGAAGAAGGTGGAATGGTAGCACACTTCTGCTCATGGAAGAGCCTGTCTATCATGCTTGGTGAGCTGGGATTTATCTTACAGAAAATAAGGAGCTTCAGAATTTTAAACAAAGTGACTTAGATCTTGCCTTTAGACAGGAGGCAAAGGATGACCAATTATGAGGCTTTAAATTGTTTTCTGACAGGGAATGATGATAGCTGTGAAATCAGAAGCAGAGAAAAAGAAGTGGATTTAAGGAGTATGTGGGTCAGAAAATTTGTAGGACTTGTTGATTGTTTCTGTGTTGAAAGTGAGGGAAAGAAAAGAGCCAGTAACAATTCTTAGATTTCCCAGCTTGGGGGAATGCTATGAATGATGGAGATTTCGTAATTGTGACGTTTCCTATATGCTTGAACCTAATACCAACTTATGCGCTACAGTTGACTCTTGAAAAATTTGGGGGTTAGGGAAGCCAACACCCTGCACAGTCAAAAATTCACACATAACTTTGGACTCCCCTAAAACTAATCGCTGACTATTGACCAGAAGCCTCACATAACATGAACAGTTGATTCACATTATTATTTTTTATGTTTTATGGAAACTATATTCTTATTGCATAAAATAAGAAAGTTAAAGAAAATAAAATTTTACTAAGAAAATCATAAGGAAAAAGAAACATGAGGGGGATCCAAAAAATCCCAGAATTTATTTACTAAAAAATGTGTATTTATTCTTACATGTTTAAACCCCAGTTACCTTCAAAGTACTCTCCATTTGATGCAATACACCTATCAAGATATTTTTTTCACTGCTTGAAACAGCTTTTGAACTCAATTTTGATGCCTTTTAATGCTTCTGCCATTTTTTGTTTCACCTCATCCACGTCAGCAAAATGTTTCCTTTTGAGGACTTTTCTCAGCTGGGGAAACAAAAAACAGTTGCTCTAGGCAAGATTGGGTGAATGCAGGGGGCTGGGGGTGGGAGTATGGGGGTCATGCTGCCCTTGGTGAAAAAATGCTAAACACTCAGCACAATGTGGGCAGATGTGCTGGTAAATCACCCATCATGAAATGGGCAAAGGCTTTGAAAGAGTCTTCAAAAAAATTCACTGAAGGCAAATGCAGCTTCTCACAATAATGCCAGCTGGTACACTGATACAGATGGGTTCCTAGAACACTCACCTGCAGGGGAAGCCTGTACTATAAGGGGCTTGCCCTCAAGAAGGTATTTCTGGGTGTCTGGGGGTTACCCCTCATATTTACAATACTATACATGGGTATTTATTAAAAAGAAAATCTGGGTATAAGTGGACCCATGCAGTCCAAACTCATTCAATGATCAACTGTACTATATTTGTGGATCTATTATTAATAAATTATTTCACTAAATTTAAAGGATAATTTGTTCACTCCAAAGTCACTAAACAGAGCTTCTTATTCATATGGGCAATCTCAGATTAGAGTTATTTAATGGTTATGTTTTATAAAATATACTTGGAGTTATGTGACTATTATTTTTGAGGGTTAATTTTATAATATTGTACCCATAAAGTAACTATTCTTATTTTGCCATTTTTTCCCTATAATTTGCAATATTACAAATTGTATTCTTATCTTTATTTGGTGATATTTTTATCTTTCACTATCTCAGCCTAGTACTTTGATATTTTTAGTTTTCCTTACTTTTGAATTCTGAATGCTTAAAAAATTGTGTATGTGAAACAAAATTAGCACATTATTGAAATTCCTTGAAGCTGGGTAATATATAATTTAGGTTCTTTGTTCTATCATTTTGCATGTACTTGAAAATTTAAATCATAGTTAAAAATACACAGACTTTTGATAAGTAGATAGACATAGATATATGATATTTAAATAATTTGGATTACCATAAAACATTATTTATTGATATGAGAATTTCTTTCATAGTTCTTAAAATGACTAATCAATTTTAAATATGTTTGTTTCAACTGAGGAAAAGTTTTAGATCCTACTAGATGTATGGTTGAGCTGGCTTCAGTAAGGAATACAAAAATGATTGAGATTCTCAAATTGCATTAAATTAATTTTACAATTGAACAGTAAAGAATGGTTTTCCCTGAGAGGATTAAGAGTAAATTTTTCGGTGGCAATGAGAAAGGAATTGAAGAGTCAGTAGGGAAAAAGTCATTATGTGCAAAGCAAATATACAAAAGTTGGAAAAAATTTTAAAGCTGTTTACAGAATATGGGATGACCAGATATGGATTTCGTGGAGCATTGGTAAATAATCTAAAAATAAAATAAATTTTGGGCCATGTTCTGTTGAATACTAAAGTTTTCCAGCAGAAGCTGTAATGACTCTACTTTTTTGTTTAGAAATGGTAATATACCATGTTAATGTAGTAGAGATGGAATTAAGGAAGGAAAGTCAGGATCGAGGCAAATCAGTAGGAATGTTCTTGTAATAATCCAAATGAAAATGGAAGGACCTCAACTTGGGTTCTAGTGGTGAAAAGGAGAATAGGGATAGATAGTAAGGGAGACAATGTAGAGCTGATATGCATTGTACATGTAGATAGCATCAGTATGATGGGGAGTTGGGACTTGAAGCTTTTTCACTGTGAGAAAGATATTATACAGTCAGAAATAAGGAATGGAGCAAAAAGGAAAAGGTCATTTTAGAGCAAAGATACATTCATGCGATATTTACGCTGAGTATAGAGTATTGAACAGAACAGATAAAATTTCCCATCCCATAAAGCTTGGTGTTTTGTGGGAGGGGAAAAGAATATAAACAACCAACTTAGTAAACAAACTAATTTAAGATGGTGGTAGATGATAAGAAGAAATCAAATAGAATGATGTGTTCATGGAGTGAAATATGAAGAGATTGAGATTGGGTGGTCAAGAGTATCTCTTTGCCCTGGAGACACATTGAGCCAAAGCCTAAATGGCAAAAGAAGGAAGATCTTTCCTAGAGGAATGAAGAGCACTTGCAAATGCCTGAGGGTGGGACTGAATTTGGTGTAAAGATACAAATACCAGTCCATCTGCTTGAGAATGATAAGGAAAGGTCAGGAGGGTAGAAAATGAAACCTTGAGAGAGGCCAGCAGCAATCAGATCAGGTAAGGTCCTTGTTGGCCTTGGTAAAGAGTCTGATTTCATTCTCGGTCAATGAAAAGACATTGAGGGTTTTAAGAAGCAGGGGGGTGGTGGAGTGGAAGGTTGGGCATGCGACATGATCTGATAATTGAAGTTAGTGGTGTGGATGAGATGCCCAAGGGAGAGACTAAAGGAGAGAACCTTGGTAAGTATCTAACTGTAGTCAAGCAGTGAAGAAGAAAGAGAAAGGTCAAAGAGGTGAGATGAGAAGCAATCTAGTGCTAATGGACAGACCCCAAGAGAGGAGGAAGTTTCAAAACGGAGGGAGTGGAGCATTGAAGTCAAGTGTCAAATGAGGCCAAGAGGTTGAAGAGGCACTGTAATCAGATGTATCATATTATTTCCCACTCACAAAATGTTTTAAATTCAACTTTGATTATTTACTGAGGAAATAGACTTAGTCCAAGGCTGTGTACAGTTATGGTACATGGCATTAACACTTACATATAAGTTTGCTGTAAGTTGTTTTTTTTAATGTGGGCACTAGTTCTGTACTTACAACCACTAAAAGGCCACCTTTTGAATATGTGTTTCTATTATATTTTGTGCGAAGATTTCCTATATTAATTTCTACTGGTAGAGTAATTCATATATATTTCTATCTTATAGAACTTTAGGAATAGCAATTCAAATGGAACAGGAAAAATACTGAAATCCATGCCAGATACTGTACTGGATATCAGTTATGCAGAAATAAATAAGATAAACATTGCTTTTAATGCTGTGAACTTGAACTTGTCTTCTAGTGGGAAAGAAATATGAGCAAGGAGAAGAACAGAGAGTAATGAAAAATGATAGCAGGGGCTTATGTCCAGGATTTGGACGGGGAAGGCAAGCCTTTAGAAGAGGTATCTGATATCTGAAGCAAAAGCAAGAGTTAACCAATAGGGTGGCGATGAAGTTGTGGGAAGTATGATGGCACTTTTCTGTGTCAGCTTGGCTAGGCTACTGTTTCTTGTTATTTGTTCAAACACTGGTCTAGGCCTTTTAACTTATCCAATGAGGCACACCCAGATTATCTAGGATAATCTCTCTTACTTAAGGAAGCTAATTATGGACTTACTCACATCCACAAAATGCCTTCACAGCAACACCTAGATTAATGTTTGAATAACCAGGGAATGGATTCCTGGCCAAGTTCACACCTAAAGCTGACCATCACAGAGGGTTTCCCAGGAAAGAGATCAGCATGTATCATGTGACTATATTATAATATTGAACTTGCAAATATTTATTAGGGTTACCCCTAAGTTTATGTTGTCTTATTTATCTATCAATAATTGTTTAATTTTTATAATTTTATTCTAAATGACCTTGTTTTATTCTTCAGATTCCTGAGGTACTTACTAAAAGTACAGGATTTATATCTTTAACCATTAATAAAGAACACAAAAAAACCTTTCCTTAACTCACTATATAAGTCTCTACCCATATTAGCAAACCTTTCCAACATCCTAAAATCAAGCACTTTAAAGTGAAAGTCAAGTACTAAAGAATTATAAACACCTTCTTTATATAATCAGACTAATAGACCAATTTGTATTATAAATTTAGATTATCATAAATTTAGTATCTTCAGTTTCATTTTCTTTTTCATAAGTTAAAAGACTTCAATGAGAGATAAGGTGCAGCTTCAACTATCACAGCAAGGACAGTTCTAGCATATAAAAGGTGATCAAAAAATTACTTGATTTTGAAGAAAATGTGAAGAAGATAGTAAACTATTTTAGTTCAAAGTCAGAGGTCACAAAGATAAGAAAATTAGGGCACTGGAAAATAAGAGGAAAATGAAGCATAACGAGGCCTAATGAAATGAATGCTAGGTAGCTGCAAGTAACATGGCCTGTAAACACAAGTTTTAATGGAGACATCACATAAGGCTTTTGGGGCCCAGCATAATTGATTTGGGAAAGTTTAATTTACTGAAGAAACCTGAAGTGGTTCTTCTAGACTGATGCAATAGTTTGCACATGGGATTAATTTTCTTACTTTGAATAAAAACTCAAAAACACATTAAAAGTAGAAATCATTAATAATGTAGTATTTGAAAAAAATAAAGTAACATTTGAAAAACCAACTTCACACAGAAGGTAAAATTTCCCCCTAAAGCCATCCAGTTCTTCCCCCCATTAGTAATTACTGTTCATATTTTTGTGTGTATCTGCTTCTAGACTTTACATTAAAGTTCTTATGACCTATTGATACAGCCAACCGTGCGCACGCGCACACAACCCCACACCCCTCCTTCTGTTCTTAACAAAGAGTGGCATCATTCTATACAGATTGGCTAAGAACTTGCTTTATTTCCTTAATAAATAATGGTTGTCCTTTGGCCCTGGCTGGTGTGGCTCAGTCTTTTGATGCATCATCCCATAAACCAAAAGGTCGCGAATTCAGTATGTAGTCAGGGCACATGCCCAGGTTGAGAGTTTAGTCCCTGGTAGGGGCACAAAGTGTGTACATGTGTGTATGTGTGTGCTTGTGTGTCTGTGTCATTATACCTGTAACACAGATTCCAAGAAGTTGGAAGTATGCAAATTTAATTTTTATTTATATTGTCAAATTCGCTTCACTATAATACCAATGTACACCACAACCAAAATATGCAAATTAACATTTCCTTAACCCTTCATCAGCCATTCAATATTTTTTAGCTAATCTGAGAGAAAAAATGAACTCATCATCTTGCTTTATATTGTATTTATTAAATTATCTGAAGAAGGGAGTAAATAAATTTTTGAAAAATTTTTATAAGAGCTCTATGTAGACTGTATAGCAGAGGTAGAGACTGCAGGTAGGGAAATGGATAAGGAAATTTTATATAGTAAAAGTCAGATATCATAAAGGCTTAAACTGGGGTAGAAGGAGGTACCTCTCTTTCATAGTTAAGTGCATGTCAACTAACATGTTGACTTCACGTCACTATTAATGTACAGACATGATTTGAAAAGTGCATCTTTAAAAGCTGAAAAGTTTTCTCTCTTGGAGTTGGAAATTATTCAGTACCTCAAATTGCACAATACATTTAAGACATTATATATTCAGCTACTTAAATTTAAATGATGAATCCATTAATATGTAGCTTGAAATATAGACTATAGTCTTTGTCTTCCAAAGGATATTTTAATCAAAATATTAAAAATAAGCTGGAGTCTCATTCAAATAGTTAATTCCAGCTGTCTTTTGTTGTAATATATCATGAATTATCTCTCTGATGGATGGGCAGCAAAATGCAGATAAAATTAGCTTTGCAGTCATTCATTTTAAATTGCTCTTGAATCATTTGGAAGTAAATTCCATTTCAGAAAAATACGCTTCAGGTCTCAGACAAAGAGATAATGGTCCTATATTTTATGATATAAGCAGTAATAGTTTAAGTCTTATGATTCAGAAATATAGAAACTTATGTACTAAGTTGATGAAAATTAAGGCTTGATATATAGCAATAAAACCACAATCTAAAGCTTCCTAGACTGATGTTCATAGCATAATATTTTCCTGTCAAGAATTAGGTGGAGTGAAAGTCTATAAATATAATACATGATGCAAAGCTTTCTCTTCTTGTATGTAAATGAAAAAACAAAAGGCTTTATGAGATAACAGAGAAAGGAAATACTGAGATTTACCTGGTATCTAGACAAAAATGGCAACATTATTATTGACTAATGGTAGAAAACAGAAAATTAAGTGATGTATTAGAGCAGGGTAAAGTGACTAACAATGTTATATCTAAAATAAAAAGACAATTACAACTTGAAGTTAATACTGAATTCAATGTACAAAACAAAACCAACTCTGGAAATTTTATTTTGTTAATTTGAATGAATTTCATGTAGAAAACTTGTTTAGCAGCGTAATTAATTAATCATTTTGCTCAAATAGCATAGCACAGTCAATATCAACACGTTGGGTGTGCTTGTATACAACCTATAATAATTTGGAATAACTGTGGCAGGTTCCCAAAAATGAGTTCAAAGTCTGAACTTGCTGTTTACAAATTGTGTTTCTATTATCACTCTGAAGACTTCAGGAGACTCTTCAGATATTTTTATTAAGAAATAAAATGGTAAGAGGATGCATTCAAGGAGCTCTTTACTGAAAAATTAAATTGTTCTTTTATAGATTCCAGTTTTTCAGCATGACCTTAATAGTATCAGAAAGTTGGTTTATTTGTATAGTTGGTTTATTTATTTGAATTGCATGCTAGTCTACCACCAGCTCAAAAAAAAGAATCTCCAACCTTATTATCCCATGTATTAAACAGTCCCCTAGTGGCCTGAAAGAGTTACCGTCAGTGTAGCAGTGACTGACTTGTTTGGATCAGGCCCAAGCATGGGCACTGACGTGAATCCAAAAGAAAAACCATGAACCAATAAAATCACACTGTCACTTGCACACCATTACAAGCACGCACGCTTACAGAATTGATTGAAGTCTCAGTTTCATAGTTTGAAAAGCCATGTCTTCTTCTGGAAAATATCTAATCACCATAAAGACCTGGGAAATACCAAATGCATTATAAAACAAATATTCACTAATAAAGATGTGATTTCATTTCACAGATTTTCCATGGAGTGGAATGCTCAGTTACCTCATATTTGTAGACAGGGTTAGCTTCCGGGCTATCTGACCTGTCCCGTTGCACAGGAACTGCACTTGGCTTAATGCTCTGGGGTCACCATCCCTGAATTCTTGACACATTTTTAACAAGGATTTCCAGATTTTCATTCTGCACTGGGCCACCCAAATTTTGTCACCAGTCCAGTTTGTAGATATTATTGTTACAACGTTTTATATTGTAGCTGCAATGTAGGCATTCTAAACTCTAAAATTCCTTATGACTTTTTTAGGAATGACCAAAGTGCTTCTGTAAGATTTTTATTGACTTTCCATAATGCACCTGGCACTATGCTAGACTTGTGGAAAGTAAAAATGAAAACAACATAGTCCCTGCTTTCAAAGGGCATTTATTCTAGTGTTAAGCATTTGTTATTATTCCTGGTTTTTGAAAATTGGGAATAGTTGCATAAAACTGGTTGCAAAAATGAAAATTAGATTCTTCCACATACATGCAAGGCAAATGCATAGTGCAGAGGAATTAAATGTCATGAAGAGCTATTTGCAGATGATCCTTTCTTGCTTGCTAAATAGACATGGTACTTGGAAAAGCATATAGATGTAACCATGCTGGATATTTAAAGGCTCAGAAGATTTCCCTTATACTTTTGGTTGAAGGGAATTAGCTTGCTGGTTTGGTTTTTAAAACTCACTCTAGACAAAAGTCCAGGTGACATTTCATAAAAAGGCGATTTCTGAAATATCATAATATTTGAAAATTAATGCTGACACAGCATTTTTTGTTTAGTGCAAGGAAAGTGTTCTCTCAGCATGCTTACCTGATGGTGGTGGAGCTGTCACCTGGGATGATTTCCATGGCTGGGCATGGTACCTGGGCTCATTGTTGCAAATGGAAGAGTGAGGAATCTCCAAACAGTCTATTTGCATTTAATTATATCTGTCCCATCATACATATCTTACTGACACAGGGTGTTAAAAATTATCTTCCTAAATGTCTTTCCCAATACCTAAATTGAGCACTAGAAGTAATGTGTGACATTGCCTAATGTGGATTCATCTAGGTGAGCCGGGGTGTCCAACCTTTTGATGGCTCTGGGCCACACTGGAAGAAGAGTTGTCTGGGGCCGCACATTAAATACATTGTGACATGTAATCACAAAACAAAACAAAACAAAACAAAACCCTCACAATATTTTAAGTAAATTTAAGATTTTGTATTGGGCCACATTCATAGCCATCCTGGGCCACCTGCAGCCCATAGGCTGTGGGCTGCAGGTTGGACAACCCTGATTTGAGTCTATACTCAAATATATTGCATGCATATTATGAGAGATACTAATAAACTAATATGCTGTGGTTAGTTAAGACATCTCTCTAGATAAAATTTAAGACATGGGTTCATACAGAGTAGAATGATGTGTAAAAGAAGCACTGGATTTACCACATGATAAAAACATCTCAAATGAGAGAGAGAATTCCGTAATAACTTGCATATTAAATGTTATTAAATAAACATTTTGAAAAGTCAACACTTTATGAAGCCTCAAACCAAGACATAGAATTATTTCTTTATTTGTAGTGACCCTCTTGTCTTTTTTAAAAATATTTTATTGTTGTTCAATTACAGTTGTCCCCATTTTTCCCCAATTAGCCTCCCGTGCCCTGCCCACCCACACTCTCTCATGTTCAACCCTCCCCTCCCCCCACTGCTGCCCTTGTCCATGTGTCCTTTATACTTGTTTCTTAACTTGACCCTTCTCTTTCTTTGTCCCTTTATCCCCTTCCCCCCTCCCTTCTGGTCACTGTCAATTTGTTGTTTATTTTCATGTCCCTGGTTCTATTTTTCTCATTCATTTGTTTTGTTGATTAGGTTCCACTTATAGGTGAGACCATATAGTATTTGTCTTTCACCCCCTGGCTTATTTCACTTAGCATAAGGCTCTCCTGTTCCATCCATGCTGCCACGATGTGTAAGAGTTCCTTCTTTCTTTCTGCTGCATAGTATTCCATTGTGTAAGTGTACCATGTTTTTTTCCTTCACTCATTTACTGATGGGCACTGTGGCTGTTTCCAGCCCTTGGCTATTATAAATAACACTGCTATGAACACTGGGGTGCATAGGTTCTTTTGAATTGGTGTTTCAGGATTCTTAGGGTATAAACCCAGCAGTGGAATTGCTGGATCAAAAGGCAATTCCATTTTTAGTTTTTGAGGAAATTCCAAACTGTTTTCCACAATGGCTGCACCAGTCTGCATTCCCACCAACAGTGTACTAGGGTTCCCTTTCCTCCACAGCATTGCCAGCACTTGCTGTTTGTTGATCTGTTTGTGATGGCCATTCTGACCGGTGTGAAGTGGTATCTCATTGTGGTTTTAATTTCCATTTCTCTGACGGCTAGTGATGCTGAGCATCCTTTCATATGTCTCTGTGCCCTGTTTATGTCCTCCTTGGAGAAGTGTCTGTTCAGGTCCTTTGCTCATTTTTTTATTGGATTATTTGTCTTGCTGGAGCAGAGTCGCGTGAGTTCTTATATATATTTTGAAAATCAAACCTTTATCCCAGATATCATTGACAAGTATACTTTCCCGTATGGCTGCTTCCCTTTTCATGTTGCTGACATTTTCTTTCACTATGCAGAAGCTTTTTAATTTGATGAAGTACCATTTGTTTTTCCTTTCCTTTATGTCCCTTGCTCTAGGGGACATATTGGTGAAAATATTGCTGTGTGGAATATCTGAAATTTTCCTGCCTATGCTCTCCTCTAGGATTTTTATGGTATTGCGATTTATATTTAAGTGTTTCATCCATTTTTTTAAAGATTTTATTTATTTATTTTTAAAGAGGGGGAGAGGAAGGAGAAAGAGAGTGAGACAAACATCAATGTGTGGTTGCCTCTCGTGCATCCCCTACTGGGGACCTGGCCTGCAACCCAGGCATGTGGCCTGATGGGAAATCAAACCAGCAACCCTTTGGTTCACAGGCTGGCACTCAACCTATTGAGCCACACCAGCCAGGACCAAGTCTTTTATCCATCTTGAGTTTATTTTTCTGTATAGTATAAGTTGGTCAAGTTTCATTTTTTTTTTTTGCATGTAGCTGTCCAGATCTTCCAACACCATTTGTTGAAGAGGCTATTTTTACTCCATTTTATGCTTCTGCCCCCTTTGTTGAATATTAATTGATCATAGAGACATGGGTTTATTTCTGTGCTCTTCATTTTGTTCCATTAATCTATGTGTCTGTTCTTATGCCAGTACCAAACTGGTTTGATTTGTAGTGACCCTCTTGTCTTAAAACCCGACATTATACATGGTTTGTCCATACATTTTTAAATACATTATTAATTCATTACTGTTTTTTTCCAGCACCCAATAGAACCTCTTTGACTTGAAAACATATGTGTGACTTTCTCAGCTTCCATTAGGCATTCCAATAGTTCACAATAAAATAATCAAAAGAAAGAAGTATATGCTTTGGCAGGGCAGAGTAATCAATGTTTTCTGCCTTTCTATCTTTCTGTAGGTTGTGAATGTATAAAGTACTTTTGTTACATTGTTGAATAAAGTAAGGAAGTGCACAACTCTCTGATGTCTTGCAATAATCATTCTTTCTAAAGGAACACATCTCACCCTCTACCTCAGTGACTTGAAAGGCTTTCACATTTTGCATAGCTAAATGAATATATTATTATGAAAGACATACACAAGTCTTGTGTGTATGAATATATACCAATAGTATAAAAAAGGTCTAATTGACCCTCTGCTTTCACGAATTATAATTAATAATAATTAAAAATAATAGCTAACATTTTACAGCGTTTGAGTCTGATATTTTACAAAGCTTTATTGATTATCAGCACTGTTTCATATAACAGAGAGTGCTTTAAAAGACAAAATAAGAAAAAATTGAATAATGCCTTTAAAATATGAGCTCTTTGCTGGTAAATCTACTACTCAGTTCCTTATTTCTTTGTCTTTCTGAATGATTGTTTATTTAAGCAGTTTTGCGTATTCTTGGATATTGTCTAAAAAAGCTAAAATTGATGGAAACGAAGTTATCCTGTAGTGACCTGATTAAGTCCTGTTGTTGAACAACAGAAAAACCAAAAATGATGTGCTGCTTAAAGAAATGAAATTAAAAGAGTAAAGTGAGAAAGAAAGCTAGCCACAAGAAACATCATTTACATCTAGTGTCAGGAATTTATAATTGTGGAGTAGCTTTGAAGGCTATTTTTGTCTGAAATGCAAATGAAGCCAATTTTTACTGCAATACAAATTGGCAAAGACTGGATGTTATTACTGTTTGACAGCTGTCCTATGACCTACATGGAAAAAGTCCAAGGCCAGGGTTCTTAGAGGACAAATATCCACGTAACCAATGGCTGTCTCCCAAAACAGGGTAACAACTGAATGGGTGATGAAATGAGTTTCAAGGTAACATCTGCACAACCATCATCAACTACCAATACCATAGCCTATGTTTGCTACTGAATATATATACATTCATATATATATATATATTCAGTAGAAAATATATATTCATATATAAAAATATATATATTCAGTAGCAAATATAGGCTATGTATATATATAAAATATATAAATACATATATATAAAATATATATATATAAAATGTGTGTATATATATATATACACACATATATACACACACACACACTTTTAAAGAACTTGTAAACACTTTTAATTTTGACCTCAGAATTTTAAGTTTACATATTAACCTAGGGTGCTTAATCAACTTAGGAAGTTAACAATAATTTTATTCTCTTCTGTTTCTCATAGGAAGAGAATTATCAGGCTTAACTTATTTATAGTATGTTGGAAGACAATTTTTTAACTTTTGTGAAATATGATAATAGGATTTTAAGACTTTTTTATCATTTTCTATTTTTTTAAATTTGGAATTATGTATAACCAAAGTTAAAAGAAAACATACCTTAAAGTGCAAATACCTCAAGTGATTTTTAGGTTTTTGTTTATCCATCAGTATTGGAACAGCAGGGTGACAGCAACATATTTGATAATTTTCAGTAATGTAAAAAAAATGGCACTATTATTCTCTATGATAATATTCAGTACTCTTATATTGAGAATAGGTTTGACTACTCATATAACACATATAATATTTGAGGTATAGTTTCAAAATAAGATCAAACAGCATTACTAGATTCTAGGATCTACTATGGCTCTACTGTTGTATGATTTCTATATTACTATATTTCTAATATTTAGCGTAATTTTGAACTCAGTAAATATTTTTGGTTGAATGAATATTTCACGCAGTGGCATTTAAAAAAATAATGATATATTTGATCCCTAATTCATGTTTCTGATATTCCTTCTCAGCTCCTTGCAAAGATTCACCTGTGAGGCTTTTATTTTTCAAACAAAGTTTTCTAATCAAGTTGCTATTGCTTTTGTCAGCTCTCAAGGTAATACTGTGTAGTGGGAGGTGCAGCGCTGTATGTGGAAGATCACAGTTTTTGAGGAAGACAAACCTTGTTCTTATTGCAGTTCTGCTATTCTCTACCTATGTGCTCAGGGCAAGATATTTATTCTCCCTAATGTTGAATTTTGCCATGCATACAAGTGAGAATAATAATCTGAATACTTAATTGAACATCCAGTCAATATACCTAACATCCCGCCTAGTGCATAGCAGTCACTCAAATTGCTTTGCTTAACTAGGTTATGAGACATTATTTTTAAAAAAGTAGCCAGTAAAAGGCAAATGGTTATCATGTTTTCAGTGTTTTCCACTTTCTTCTTGTTACCAGACGACGACTTTTTTCATGAACTGCCAGAAACCTTTCCATCTGATCCACCTGAACCTCTGCCGCATTTCCTTATTGAGCCTGAAGAAGCTTATATTGTGAAGAATAAGCCTGTTAACCTGTATTGTAAAGCCAGCCCCGCCACCCAAATCTACTTCAAGTGCAACAGTGAATGGGTTCATCAGAAGGACCACATAGTAGATGAGAGAGTAGATGAAACTTCTGGTAAGTTTTCCATTGCATTTGGACTGCTACTTAGGATTCACTTACTACTTTAGCATGTTGTCATACTGTTCTTTAAACAGGTACAATTGAAAATGGAGTCGTTATTTTTTGACAAAAAGTTTTGAATCAGTTTGGTTAATATTTGGTGATCTCCCTCCATGCATTGCAAAGTGAAATGTGATAAATAAATTTTGACTTGATTCCTATTGGACTACATGGAACTGAAGCATGGTTCACTCTAGGATAAATAGTGAGAATTACTGGACTGAAGAAATAGTAAATGCACTAGTGAAAAATGCCCTTGGATTTTACTTCTCTGTCAAGGTTGGTGTCAGGTCTAATTATCCTAAGATTGGGAAACATGTTCAATTAAGGATAAGTTGTACTTGTTTGCATGACTCTCCAAAGTTAATTTACAAGCATAATATCTCCTCATACTTTTAAAAACAATTTATAAATGTTATAAATTCAAAGTATCCTGTATCCTTAACTTATATCTAAAAAAATAAATCCTAATTAAATAACTTAGTTGATGTTAAATTGAGGACAATTAAGAATAGTAATAGTGTGGGATCCAGAGAGAGGAGAAAGGGTTAGTGTAGCTACCATCTATCTGGGTGCATCTTGATGAGAGTATCTTTGCTCCTGCCATAGTTAAAACTCCTGACCTTATTGCTCTGTAAATATCATCCTTAACAGTAATACTAAAAGCATAGAGAGTATGAAATAGATTTTAATAACATGCAAAATTTAGTTTGGCTATAAAGGAAACTTTCTTGATAGCAATTATTTACTCCACAGTGGGTAACTTAAGATAGTTGTAAAATCAGTAGAGTTGTTTTAATCTTGAAAGATGTATATCTTTCCACAGTGGTTTAAGTGCTTTTGCTTTCCAGCAGGGAAAATAACAGTCTGAACTCTCAAATCCCTTCCACATCTATTATTTGGTAATATGGATACACATATTTTAAATATTAAGACTTCACTGATCAACATTTTTAAACAAAATAGCATCATATATGACAAAAGTGAAAGCATTTAAATACTGTATCTTCATTTTCATTCTTAAATATCTCTTCATAGCACAGTGAATACATGTTTTCAAAACTTAAATTGTAGTGAATTCATTTTGGCATCCAAAGGTGGGATTAATTAAGAATGCGCAAAGACCAGCACTTGAGGAAGGTCTGCGTTCAATGGCTCTGACAGCATAGAGAGCATATTGAGGTGATGGT
The DNA here is from genome assembly GCF_021234165.1 of Pteronotus mesoamericanus. Classification (NCBI taxonomy): domain Eukaryota; kingdom Metazoa; phylum Chordata; class Mammalia; order Chiroptera; family Mormoopidae; genus Pteronotus; species Pteronotus mesoamericanus. The sequence continues at coordinate 17,544,171 of NW_026555311.1, forward strand.
ACCTAAAGAAATAGCGCAGACAGGGGGAGGGCAAAGGAGAGGCATCTTTCTAAGAAGAATGTGAGGCATATGCTTCTATAACAAAAATGGTCTGAGAAAATCAGGTGCCAGCTCTGCCTAATTGTCAATTTGTAAATCAATATGCTCACTGCATGCAAGCTGATGCTGGAGAAATGACTGGGGATTCAACTGTACCATAACTGACTTTAGGGAATTGTCCCACCTCTTCATCTAATTACTCAGAAAATACCTTTACCAGATGGCTTCAAAATCTCAAGTGAATTGAGTTTTATTTGTTTTAGCTCATTTATTTGTAAAGGTTTCAAACACAGAAGTTTTATTTTTTTAAATATTTTTCTTTTTTTTTTTTTATTGTTCAAATGCATTTGTCTCCATTTTCCCACCACCACTCTCCCCTGCCCCACCCACCCCCACCTCCAGCCCTCAATCCTTCCCCACTTTGGCCTTGTCCATGGTTCCTTTATACATGTTCTTTGCTTTGACCCTTCCCTTTCTGTCCCCATTACCTGTCTCCCTCCTTCCCTCTCATTACTGTCAGTTTGTTTTTTTTATTTCAATGTTGTTGGTTATATTTTTCTTGCTTGTTTGTTTTGTTGATTAGGTTCCACTTATAGGTGAGATTATAAGGTATTTGTCTTTCACCACCTGGCTTATTTCCTTTAGCATAATGCTCTCCACTTCCATCCATGATGTTGCAAAGGGTAGTAGCTCTTTCTTTCTTTCTGCTGCGTAGTATGCCATTGTGTAAATATACAGTAGTCTTTTGATCCACTCATTTACTGGTGGACACTTAGGCTGCTTCCAGCACTTGACTATTACAAATTCTGCTCCTATGAACATTGGGATGCATATGTTCTTTGGAATTGGTGTTTTGGGATTCTTATGGTATAATCCCAACAGTGGAATTGCTGGAATCGCTGGAACAGTGGAATCCCTACACTTCCATTTTTAGCTTTTTGAGGAAATTCCAAACTGTTTTCCACAGTACCTGCACCAGTCTGCATTCCAACCAACAGTGTACTAGGGTTCCCTTTACTCCACAACCTCGCCAGCATTTGTTTGTTGATGTATTTATGATGGCCATTCTGACCGTTATGAGTGATATCTCATTGTGGTTTTACTTTGCATTTCTCTGATGGCTAGTAGTGATGAGCATCCTTTCATAGGTCTCTGGGTCCTGTGTTTGTCCTTGGAGAAGTGTTGGTTCAGGGTCCTTTGCCCATTTTTTTCATTGTATTGTTTATCTTCCTGGAGTGGAGTCATGTGAGTTCTTTATATATTTTTGAGATCAACCCTTTGTATGAGGTATCATTGGCAAATATGTTTTCCAATATGGTTGGCTCCCTTTTCATTTTGCTGATCTGTTCTTTAACCATGCAGAAGATTCTCATTTTGAGGAAAACCCATTTGTTTATTCTTTCCTTTATGTCCCTTTCTCTAGGGGACGTATAGGTGAAAATATTGCTGTGTGGAATATCAGATTTTCCTGCCTATATTCTCCTCTATGATGTTTAAGGTGTCACGACTTATGTTTAAGTACTTTATTCATCTTGAGTTTATTTTTGTGCATGCTGTAAGTTTGTAGTTAAATTTCACTTTTTTGCATGTAGCTATCCAGCTCTCCCAATGCCATTTGTTGAAGAGGCTATTTTTACTCCATTTTAAGCTTCTGCCCCCTTTGTTGAATATCAATTGACCATAGAGACATTGGTTTATTTCTGGGCTCTCTATTCTGTTCCATTGATCTATGTATCTGTTCTTATGCCAGTATCAGACCATTTCGATTAAAGTGGCTTTGTAATATAGTTTGATGATGTCAGGTATTGCAATTTCTCCTACTTTGTTCATTTTTCTCAAAATTGTTGCAGCTATTCAGGGTGATTTATGGTTCCATATACATTTTTGAAATGTTTGCTCTATGTGAAATGTCATTGGTATTTTAATAGGGATTGCGTTGAATCTATAAATTGCTCTAGGTAGTATAGACACTTTGATGATGTTAATTCTTCTAATCTATGAACATGGTATATGCTTCCATTTATTTGTGTCTTCCTTAATTTCTTTTTTCAGTGTTGTACAGTTTTCTGAGTACAGGTCTTTTACCTCCTTGGTTAAGTTCATTCCTACGTGCTTTATTTTTCTTGTTGTTAGAGCAAATGGGATTTTTTTTCCTGATTTTTTATTCTGATATTTCATTGCTGGTGTACAAAAATACCTTCAATTTCTAAATATTGACTTCATGTTCACTGCTTTGCCAAATTCACTTATTATATCAAGTAGTTTTTTGGTGGAGTCTATAGGAGTTTCTATGTACACTATCGCGTCATCAGTAAACAATGACAGTTTTACGTCCTCCTTTCCAATTTGGATGCCTTTTATTTCTTTTTCTTGTCTGACCGCTGTGGCTAGGACCTCCAATAGTATGTTGAATAGAAGTGGTGAAAGCAGACATCCTTGTCTTGTTTCTGATCTTAGCGGGAAAGATTTTGGTTTTTGCCCATTGAGTATGATGTGGGCTGTAGGTTTTCATGTATGGCCTTTATTATGTTGAGGCATGCCCCCTTTATTCCAACTTTGCTGAGTGTTTTTATCATAAATGGGTGCTGTACCTTATCAAATGCTTTTTCCGCATCTATTAATATGATCATGTGGTTTTTGTCTTTCCTTTTGCTTATGTGATGTATTACATTTATTGATTTGCGAATATTGAGCCATCCTTGCATCCCTGGGATGAATGCCACTTGGTCATAGTGGTTGATCTTTTTAATGTATTGCTGGATGTGGTTTGCCAATATTTTGTTGAGAGTTTTAGCATCTATGTTCATCAGCGATATTGGCCTGTAGTTTTCTTTCTTTGTAGGGTCTTTATCTGGTTTTGGGATTAGGTTGATGCTGGCCTCATAAAAACAGTTTGGGAGTCTTCCTTCTTGGGTTTTTTTGGAATAGTCTAAGAAGGACAGGGGTTAGCTGTTCCTTAAATGTTTTGTAAAATTCTCCTGTGAAATGGTCTGGTCCAGGGCTTTTGTGTGCCAGGAGTTTTTTGATTACTGCTTTAATTTCACCAGCTGTTATTGGTCTGTTCAGGCTTTCTGCTTCTTCCTCATTCAGCACTGGAAGGTTATATTTTTCGATAAATTTGTCTATTTCATTGAGGTTTTCCAATTTCTTGGCATATAATTGTTCATATTAATTTCTTACAATCCTTTGTATTTCTGTGGTATATCATTTGTTATTTCTCCTCTTTCATTTCTGACATTATTTATCTGGGTCCTTTCCCTTTTTTTCTTGATGAGTCTGCTTAAAGACTTGTCGATTTTGTTTATTTTTTCAAAGAACCAGCTCCTGGGTTTGTTGATCTTTTGAATTGTTCTCTTAGTCTCTATGTCATACAATCCTGCTCTGATCTTTATTATTTCTTCCCTCCTACCCATTCTGGGCTTTGTTTGCTGTTGTTGTTCCAGTTCTCAAAGCTGTAGGGTTAGATCATTTATTTGAAATGATTCTATCTTTTTTTTAGGTAGGCCTGTATTGCTATGAACTTCCCTCTCAGGACTGCCTTTGCTGTGTCCCATAGGTTTTGGACTGTTGTATGTTCATTTTCATTTGTTTCCAGAAACCTCTTTATATCTTCTGTGATCTCATTATTGACCCATTCATTGTTTAACAGCATGCTATTCAGTCTTCATGAACTTGAATGTTTTTGAGTATTTTCCTTGAGGTTGGTTTCTAGTTTCAAGGCCTTGTGGTCCAACAAAATGCTTGTTATGATTTAGATTTTATTGACCTTGTCAAGGCCTGTTTTGTGTCCTATCATATGGTCTATCTTTGAACATGTTCCATGGGCATTTGAAAAGAATGTGTATTTTGCTTCTTTGGGATGAAAAGTTCTATATATGTCAGTTAAGTCCATTTGATCTAACATGTCGTTCAGTTTCACAATATCCTTACTGAAATTTTGTTTGGAAGATCTATCCATTGTTGACAATGGGGTGTTAAAATCCCCTATTATCAGTGTGTTGCTCTCTATATCTTTCTTGAAGTCCTCCAAGATTTACCTTAGATATTTGGGTGCTCCTATGTTGGGTGCATATAGGTTAACAATGTTTGTCTTCTCGATGGATTCTTCCTTTGATAATTATGAAGTGTCCTTCTGGGTCTCTTTTTATGGCCTTTGTTTTGAAATCTATTTTTGTCTGATATAAGTATTGCTACCCCTGCCTTTTTTTCCCTGTCCATTTGTTTAGAATATTTTCTTCCATCCCTTTACTTTCAACCTGTGTGGGTTCTTTGTTCTGAGGTGGGTCTCTTGTAGGCAGCATATGTGTCGGTCATGTTTTCATATCCATTCAGCTACCCTATGTCTTTTGATTGGAACATTTAATCCACTTACATTTAAAGTTATTATTGATAGGTACTTATTCTTTTAACAGTGAGAAGAAAAAAAGGAATCATAGAAGCTAAAATGAGAGTTACAGATATGTTTAGGCTCACCTTTACTAAATTAATGAAACTGCCTATGTAGGAAGATTGGAAATAAAAACAAAACTGCTCTGATATTGATGATCTCTGACAGCTTCATGCTATGTTGGCTATATATATATATATAGATGATCTCTGACAGCTTCATGCTATGTTGGTGTGTGATATATATATATATATATATATATATATATATATATCATTGTATATATTTCACATTCTGTAAAACATTGTACTTTTATTATTTTCACATAAAATTATTATTGCACATTCCAATGTTTAAAAATACCTTTTAAAGCAACTGTAAGTAAAAACATATGACATGTTTTCATTCAAATTCAGAATAGGATGGGTGAGAGCTTAGGGAAGATTTGGTGGCTCCAATATTTGCACATTCCTCCTAAGATTCATGGATGGAATAGAATAGATTTTTTGTTGTATTTCATTTTCACCCAAAACTTTACAAGAAATGCAGCATCTAGATGATGTATTAACTTTTAAAGTTAATAAAAGGTCAAAGATGTCCACAGACATCATTATTATTGGATATTGTTCTCAAATACACTAGCCAGAGCAGTTATACAAAACAGATAATTAAAAGATATATAAAGGAAGTAGAAAATGATCATATTTGACAAATAGTATAATGTGTGTGTGTGTGTGTGTATGTGTATAGAGAGAGAGAGAGAGAACTGCATTTTCAAAGGAAATATATGAAAAAATAAAGAGTATCCAGAAAAATGGCATATAAAAGATTCACATAAGCTATTAACTTCCCAACTACATATTGCTAATTCAAATTATAATTCAAAGAATAAAATACATCATTTAAAGATACAATGTAAAATAAAATATGTAATCATAAAAGTAACAAGAAATTTAGAAAAATATTAAATTTTACTCAGAGACAAAAAATACAATGACTTAAGTGGAAAGACACATCTTGTTCGTGGGTACAAAAACTATATTTTTAAAAAATGTTTGCTGTTTATAAATGAATATAAAAGTACACCAACATTCTATGAAAATAGCTGAGATAATTCTGAAATAGTAGTGTAAAAAGGGAAACATGGCTCTTTATAAACATATTATAAAAGTAAGAAAGTTAAGAAAGTTTGATTTTAGCAGAGGATAAAACCTACAGATTAAAGGATTAGAATAAAGACCAGGAAATATTCAAACACTTAAGGCATTTTACAATGTGAAAAAATGATTTTTCACCCACAAGATAGGCAGTTGTAAAAAGTAATAAAAAATAAATAAAGCTTGCATTCTATCTCATTCTTTAAAATAAATTCTAGGTGTTAGGATTTAATTGTCATCATCATTATCATCATTACCATCATCACTAGGAGAAAAAATTGTTGGTTGATTAGTTGGTGGTTGGCTGGTTTCAGTGGTGGACAAAGCCTTTTTAATAAAAATAGAACTGAGAAGTCTTATAAGAAAGCATTATTAATTTTGAATATCCAAAACAAGAAAACCACGAAGTCAAGGTATGAACTTTCCCCCAGAGGGAAAAAAACTCTAAAAAAAAACCAACAAAAATACCTGATTATATCTGTAGGCATATATTAATCAAAGGGCTAATAAATTAAAATATAGCTATCTCTTTTTTTATTCTTTCATTGACTTTTTGGGGTGACATTGGTTAATAAAATTATGCATATTTCAGGTGTGAATTCTTTTTTAAAAAGGATTTTATTTATTTATTTTTAGAGAGAGGGTAAGGGAGGGAGAAAGAGAGGGAGAGAAACAGGATCCATTTCCTCTCACATACCCCCAACCAGGGACCTGGCCCCCAGTCCAGGCATGTGCCCTGACTGGGAATCATACCTGTGACCTTTTCCTTTGCAGGATGATGCCCGACCCACTGAGCCAAACCGATCAGGGCTCAGGTGTACAATTCTATAACACACCATTTGTACATTGTATTGTGTGTTCACCACCCTGAGTCAAGTCTCCTTCCATCAGCAGGAGATATAGGGAAACAATGCAAGTGATAAATAAGCATCTAAGGAGACGTCCAGACCAAAACAGGTGTTAGTATACAGTGCCAAAAGGAGTAGGGTAGGGAATAGCCATACTTTGTTGATGAGGCTGCAAACTATTACAATCATTTTGAGGGACAATTTGAAAATACCTATCAATATTGAAATACGTATAGTCTTTCTTCATTAATTGCAAAGTTAGACTATCTGAAAATGAGATTCCAAATGAGCACAAAGATTGCACACAAGGTCAAGGACAGTTCATTCCTAGGTTGGAATACTCCGATGTTATTTAAAGTGATGAGGTTTCTCCACATGTGAAGCTGTAGAAAAATCTCCCAGATAAAATTTTAAGGGAAAACTGAAGTACAGAATACTACATGTAATAAATTCTCATTATGTAAAGAAAGAGGACACACATATATTTGTCAATGCATAGGGATTTCCTGGAGAAATATGCAAGTAGTTGGCAGCTCAGAATCTGAGGCGATAGGAGGTTTCTTTTATTCTATTTTTTCAATCCTGTAAATGTGTTATTTTTATAAAAAATAATAAACCCTGGAAAAATGTCCACAACACTTTAATGCACCTCATTGCCTGTTATCATAAATTTCCAGTCTGTACAGTATCGGGTGAAGATTTGTAGGTCTATAATTTTAGAGCTCTTTGCTTTCCTGTGAAATCAAAAACATTGTGAAAGGTATTGAAATTGAACTGCTTGTTGTTTTTTTTTGTTTGTGTTTGTCCTCTGAAGCTGGATACCTGGATACACCTTCAACTTTGGTCCTCAATTCTTCCCTTAAAACAGTCTGATTATAGTCTTGTTGGGGTCTTAATGGTTCCTAGCCTCGAAAATGTGAGAATATATTAAGTATTGAAATATATCACAAATTAGAGAAGTTTTCTTGGCATGTAAAAAATCAAATTGGTTCTCAGCTGATAAGACAGAGAAAAGTCATTGCAAACAAGTTAATTTTTATAGGTACCTCCATCTTAGAATAATGATATTGGAAGCATGTTTAGTGGCAATCAGATACATTGCCTTGCAACTAAGAGTAATCAACTGCATTCAATTAAACCTTCATTAAAGGTAACTTCATACTGAAAAAAATACAAAACAGTAAACTGAAGAAAAGAATGAAAGTTCTTCTCTAACTCACAAAATTCTTCCTTTTAAGTAAGGAAGGAATTATTAAATAGAGTCTCTTGCTCTGAAGCATGAAGCAAACAATTATTTGTACTCACTGAGCAAAACTATACCACTGATCATAAAATGCACTGATTAAAGATCGATTACTAGTATTGTTTGCCTTGCCATCATTCAAACCACACTTGTATTTTTTGCAAGTATGTAATATAAGAAACATAAAAGTGAAAACAAATTGATATTTCTCTCTCTCTCTGTCATTCTGGAAAGAAATTTCAATAATCCCCAAGATTTTCCCTTTTTGTAACATATTAGCAGAATATTATCAATAGGACCAGCACGACAACAATAAAAAATTTCAAGCTTTATGAGGCCTGTCCAGAAAAAGTCCAACCATTGTTAATATAGTGAGAATGATTTTTGCAACATTCATGTAGCCTGGCAGCCAAAGAGAGTGGACTGGAATGTGCATGCACGAACAGTGATGACTTCGCTGTACTGGTCATTGGAGGTGATAGATGTCATTGAGGGAGCATGTGTACTGTGTGGCCATCACATTCAAAATGACTGAGCAAGCAGAGCAACAAATCTGCAACAAATATTGCGCTAAGCTTGAACATTCTTCCATGGAAACTATTTGGATGATTCAGAAGGCCACAGCTGCAGGCAAGTGGTGACTGGCAGCTTCACTACAACAACATATCTGCTCATGCATCATGGCTCATGCAGAGTTTTTTTGGCAAAGCTCCAAATCATCCAGGTGACTCGGCCTCCCCCTATAGTCCAGATTTGGTGCCCTGCAACTTCTGGCTTTTCCAAAAATTAAAATCTCCTTTGAAAAGATCATCAATTTGAAAAGAGATTTCAGACCATCAATGAGATTCAGGAAAATATGACAGGGCAGCTGATGACAACTGGGAGAACTGTATGAGGTCCCAAGGTGCCTACTTTGAAGGGGACCAAGACATCATTGACCTATGTACCATGTTACTTATATCTTCTTCAAAAATGTCTCTATTTTCTATAGTGCATTGCTGGATACTTTCTAGACAGACCTCATATACTGAATGCTTTACATGCATTTGGTCATTTAGTCATCACAAGAATCTTATAAGGTAATTTGGGGGTTATTTTGTAAATGAGAATACTTGGTTTCAGCATGATAAAGAAACGAACTTGCCCCAACTCGCATAGCTAAGAGGCGACAGAGGCAGGATCTGAACCCAGGGCTAATTCCAAAGCCTTTGCTCTTAGCCCTTATGCCCACAGTCTCCCTAAATTCTGCCAAAACTACTGAACACAGAACAGACTAAAAAGAGCAATGTAAGACAATGACTCCTTTTCTCAGGAAAAGAAAATCTGGTTTGGCATGTCGGCTAAGTTTTTATCTTTCATGCTTTCATCTGCTTCCCTCGCCTTGTATCAGGTTTTCCATACGTGGCCTTTTGTGATTCTTTAATATAACTTAGGAGAGTGCTTATGATTTTATTCTTTTTTTTCGTGAGGGCATTTAACATTTGGCCAAATAGTAAAATGTGAGTCTTAACAGAAAAAAAAATATGAAGAAAATTCCAAAGCCAAAATTCCATAGTTGGGCACAAACTCAAGTGAATTTCATTACTCAAAAGAGTTCTCACGGCTACACTATGCTCACTCATTTCCCCATTTGTTGCAAGAGTGGCACAGTTGAAATTCTTTCTCTTCTTATATTCCTATTTCATGTACCTCTTCCCGCCATCTCATCACCAAAAACAGAAATCTCAGCTTCATTCCGCACTCTAGACAAGTGATCGTCCAATACTGCCAGTTCCATCTCAGAATTCTCCTGCAAAACAACCTTCACTTTTAATTCTTGCTGCTACTCCCCTCTTACAGGCCTCTATTATACAGTTCTTAGTTTATGTATATAGCCTTCCACCCTTCTTGGTGCTGACTTTTCTCCTAGCAATCCAGCTTCTAGGTAGTGATGAGCCTAAGCACAGATCTGATTAAATCATTCAATTTCTTAAAATAGATGATGGCTTTCCTTTGTCCATGGAATAAAGAACACCATCCTGGTTTACATATTCAAAAGCTTCAGTACAATCTGTTCCTAATCAACTTTCTGGCCTTATTCTAATAGGTTCTTCCCTACAACGTGCCCTATATATTAGGCCAGTTTGGATTTTCTCCTTAAACTGCATTCAATGAATCACCAGTGTTTTATAATTGCTATTTGGTGAAAGAAAAAAAAGGTTTTGTGGTCAGATTATTTAGGAAATTCCAATGATTATATTCCCTTTTGGAGGAGAGAATAAAGTAAATTTGCATGTAAAAGTCCTGAAGTTTTTCAGTGAGAAAAACTTTCTTTAACCCCATATTTGGCAACTGAAATCATTTTCATGGAATGTTTATCCCAAGACCTTCATATCACATCATTATATGGTTTAGGAAATGCTGCTTATACAATTGCAGTAGGAAATTAGGTGGGATTTTTAAAATTTTTTATTAAATTCAAACAATATTGTATCTTAGAATTATAGAAACTAAGTTGCAAGACAACAGTAATTGAAACTCAGTGAATTATCAGCATGTTCTCCATTAAAGTAAGTGTGACTGATCTTTTTGTTGACTTAATGGTCCTACTTCTATCACATGGAGCTTTAGTAAATAGGTTTGCTCACCTTCTGACCTCTTACTAATCTTTGATACTAAAAGGGACAGCTATCTTATCATGTCTTTTTTCCCATGTTATATCTCCTCATCAGTCTAAACATTATAAGCTGAAGAATAACCTCCATGAAGTTAGGGAATGTATCTTTTCACTATTCTAATTCCATTTTTAAGTTGGTGTTGGATACTTATAGATGCTCAGTAAATATGTATTGTGTGAATTAATGACTTTATACCATACTTTCCCCTATCCTACCTCTGTTAAAATCTGGCTCATTCTTAAAGGGTCTCAAATGTAATCTCAGTGACAAATCTTTCTATAAAACCCTAAGTCATGCATGTCCACATTTCTCTTATTTGTGTGTCCATTTTCATTACATTTGTGTAACTTTTAAGTGTGTATTAGGTTAAACCATGTGAAATTGTCAATATTCAACCATTTTTAAGGTACAAAATGGTAATTTCTTATCATTCAATATCATGCTATTTTTAAAAACATTATATTCACCTATATTATAAATACATATATTTTACATGTCATACATTTACACATACATATATATATATATATAAAAACTCTGTCTCTTCACTAGATTGGAATGATATGATATGGCTTATGTTTTGTAAAGCTTTGTATTTTCTGAAATTTGTAACATAAGTCACTAAGCACAGATGATCAATTAAATTTTGTTTTGTGGGATTATAGCCACTCATCCTACTAAATGTGGGTAACTCAAATTTAGTGAGACATACTGATGATGATTTTATTTGGAATAGTTCATGAATAGATAAATTAAGGAATTCATAAAGATAGAAAATCTTCTGTAAGAAGAGTTATTTTACACATTAAGTACACATATCAGACCAATTATTATTCCCCATGTAAAACAATTACTTTAAACTCAGCTCTTGTTAACGTAGTGAATATTTTGAAAAGAAAGTTAGAATGACTTTGTTTATATTTTAGTAAATGATACATAAAATTTGTAAGCTGTATTGGAATTTTATTCCATAATCTTTTATTTTTTTTTAATTTAAGTCAATGGTAGTATTACCTTTGCAAGAATAGAGCCTTATATTTGTAGTATATTTGTCTGCAAATGAAGATAAATGATTCAGGAATATTAACCAATTAATTTATTGATTTTTTTCCTCAGAGGTACTAGTTTCAATACTAGAAACTAACTTTATTTTTTCTTTTTGGTATGAGGCTGGCCCAAAAATAAAAAAATAGAAAATTGGCAAGGATCCATTTAGTACATGAAGTCTTTTTAACTGAGTCAGTCTGATAATTTGGCAATAGAGTAGTGAAACAAAATAACAATTACCTGAAATTTATACTTTTCCATATTCTTCATCTATTAGTGCTCACAATCAATTTGTCCTAATTTCACATTGACATTAAGAATTTAAACAGCTGGGTTAACATGACCAATATAATACCAGCTGCAATTATAAAAAGCATGGTTGGCTCAGAGTTCCAGAATTTAGATTTTAGCTGTTGCTTTCATTCTAATAGGAAAATAATCTCAACTAGCTGAGTGGTTTGGGGTCTCTCACTGTGTATAAACCTGGTGTTTATTTCCTCTCTTTTCCTAACTTACAAACAGAATTGAGTTTAGGCTACAAATTTGTATTCTTTTTATTTCTAATCTATTATTGTTGTAAAGTTTTTAATTGTTGTTATTTGTTCATTTTTAGTAACTCCAATATTTGCAAATACCAATATTACAGACCTTGCATATACTCCAAAACACACTGAGTACACCATATTTGATGAACTATGTAATTTAACTAAATTGTATCCCATGGGGAAGATTATTAATGTTTGTATTACATACTGTATAGAAAAATTTAATACCATGCATTTATTGAGCAGATCCAGGGCAGAACATGATTGTAAAGTAGAGGCAAGAAAACATTACACCTTTCAATGGAGTTTTAAGCAAGCTGTGTTTCATTAGAGGAAAACAGAAATTTTCTAAAATTACATACAGTGATATTTTTTAATGTAATAAACACAAAGGAATTCTCCCCTGCCAATTAACACTTAGGGCAAGGTTACTTGTAATCCATTACTCTTTTTTTTTTCCCCACAGCTAAGATGAAAGCATTGATTAATACAGTTTAATCAAGAATATGCATATAAGTAGATATGTAAGTACATATTGATGTATATGTGTGTGGGTGTATTTGTGTGTATTTCTTCAAATTTACAATAGAGAAAAATCAAATGCTACCACCTCCAGGCCCACACAAAAGGTACAATAAGAAGAAAGAGTCCAAGGCCCATTCTCTGTCAAGATTACTTGTTACCCAAACAGAACGTATCAGGAGAAAAACTAGTGATTGTGTTGCTATAGCAATTTTGCCATATACCCAGCAATCACGCATATGCTGTGGTTTACAGTTTTATGTGCCCACTTCAAAGTCAGAATAGCACAAGTGTTAAAAGTCACAATGTATTTTTAATCTAACCTTTGGCTAAAATATGTGAAGGTTTTAAGTATTCTTAAAGTAAATCCAGCATTCTTAAGGACAGTTTCTTGTTCTTTTTTTAATTTTAATTTTATTTTTTAAAATCATGTTTATTCTATCACAGTTGTCTCAATTTTTCCACCTTTGCCCTCCTCCATCCACCGCACCCCTCCCTCTGCTCCCACAGACAATTCCCACTGTTGTCTATGTCCATGGGTCATTCATACATATTCTTCGTCTAGACCCTTACCCTTCTTTCCACCACTGTCCTCCTCCTCCATCCCCTCTGGTCACTTCCAGTCGGCTCCATGTTTCCATGCCTGTGGTTTATTTTGTTCGTTAGTTTATTTTGTTGAATAGAGTCCACTTATAAGTGAGATCATATGGTATTTGTCTTTCATCAACTGGCTTATTTCACTTAGCATAATATTCTCCAGTTCCATCCATGTTGTTGCAAAAGGTAAGAGTTCCTTCTTTCTTTCTTTTTTAATGCAGATTTTATTTATTTATTTATTTTTTTAATGTCAAAATCCATTATAAAATATTAAAAAATTTAAATCCATTATAAAGCCTCAGCAATTAAAACAGCATGACCCAGCACAGAAATAATCAAGTAGATCAATGAAATAAAATGAGCATTCTAGAAACAAACATATATATCTTGTTCTTTATTTTCATAGGAATTAACATACTTAACAAAGTTCTGGATTGTAGTATAAAGTGGATTAATCATCTTGTACAAGGAATTTTAAGAAAAATTTCAGTTTAAATGAGAGGGTTAGCTTTCTAAATGAGCACAACTTCCTCTCAAAATTTAAATGATCTTTTTTGAGGTCTATACCTATTGTGTTAAACATAAATAAACCTAGTTGATGATTATGAGATAATGACCTATATTGTTATTCTTTTTATTCTGTGATGTTAAAAAATGTCATCTATTCTGAGTCTCTGTATCACTAAATCCAGTATTCTTTCAATAATTCACTCAAAATTCTGACACTATTTTCTGTCTCTTCACCCCAACTTAAACTTTGGCATTTTTAAAGGCACAGCAGAGAATGTTTTAGTTAAAAATGCCACAAGCAATAAACAATCTAATTTGAGGGAGTGCGCTTTATTGGGTCTGGACCCTTCAGTCGTCTCCCCTCAATACCGGCGGTCCCTCAGCTAGGAATCTGCACAGCTGTCTCAAGGATGCCTGTTGAAATGTCCACTCTAGCCAATTCCTATGAAAAGCACTATTTGGAGATATAAAACCAGCATGCATAACAAGAGAGGTACAATTAGCAAAATATCAGGATCTGGCCAAAGAGCAAGCACAGCAAATAGAAAGTAAAATATGTAGCAATGAAAAATAATCAAAATTAGAGAAGTCTTGGACTTATTTCTGATTTCATCAAGGGTTCAACCTGATATCAAAACTCTGTTTTGGAAGAAATCTCCAAGAACATGAAGACCAACAAAGAACTATTTGAGCATTAACTGTCAACCCAGGCTGCATTTGACAGTCACGTGGGGGAGGGGGAACATTTGAAAACACTTTTGGCCTAGCCTAACCCCCCAGGTTTAATTGGGAAGACAGCATAACTTTTCTTTTTTCCTTTCCTTTCTTTTCTTTTTACTTTTCTTTTCTTTTTTCTTTTCTTTTCTTTTCTTTCTTCTGTTTGTTTTCATGTTCTAAGATGTCTAGTAATTCTAAGTAACCAGGCTTGAACACAAGGGCAATAGGAGAAACAGTGTTGTGAAAACACAGCATAGAGGCTACATAGACACACCTTTCAAAAACCATGACCCAGATCTACGTGGTGCTGTAGGTAGAGACACAACTAAGACCTGATGCACTTAAGATTACAGCCTGGAAGGGACAAAAGAAAGCAGAAAGAGAAAAAAAAGAGTATGCTTTTACCATTTACTCAGGTTCTCCTCCCATTATGAGAATAAATTCATGAAACCCCTTTGGTAGTTCTGTGGTATAGAGTTACATGGCAGAGAGCGCCTGCTTTCTTCAATATCCTTCCGCCTGTCTCTGCCTATTAAACTTCTCAGGCTGAGGGATAGCAGCTTCCTGAAGGAAGAGGGGGAAATCCAGGGCTTGAGTGAATTAAAACTTAGCTGGAAAAACCCAGGGGAATGTTCTGTACAAGGCAATTCCAGGAATGGCAGGGAATGAATGGCATGCCTCTTTTTATAACTGCTGCTTTGATGATCCTGGACAATGAGGCCCTCTGTATGAAATGATGTTAGTGAGCAAAATGCTACTTCCCTACACCTATTCCATGGGGTATTTGTAAAACCAGAAAAATACCACATGGCGGACAGCTTTTTCTCACCTTTTGCTTTGTCACATTCTTGAGTTCACTCCTTGAATATAGAGACAGAGAAAATGCCCTTAGTCACAGGTTACCACAGTAGTTTACCATGAAATTCATGGATTAACACAACAGAAATTTATTCTCTTAATTCTGGAAGCTAGAAGTCTGAAATCTAGCAATTCTGCACTCCCTCTGGAAACTCTAGAAGAAAATCTGTTTCTTCTTTCTTCCAAATGTTGGAGGCTGGCCTGGCATTCCCAGGCTTGTGCCAGCATCACTCAAACTTCTGCCTCTGTCTTTACCTCATCATCTCTTCTGTGTCTGTATTCTGTGTGTATCTCTTATAAGGGCACTTATCATGGATTTAGGGCCTACCTGGGTATTTCAGGATCACAGGATCCTCAACTTATTTCCATCTGCAAAGACATTTTGCTAAATAAGGTAACTTTCACCTGTTCTGGGGACTCATATGTGGACATATCTTTTTAGGGGCCACCATTTAGCCCACTACAGTCATCAGACATCTGTCAAGAACATGTCACTTAATGTAACCGTTCAAAATGGCAATGAGCCTTAACAGATACCTCACCCAAAAGATATATAGATGGCAAGTAAGCATATGAAAAGTTGTCCCACATCATATGTCATCAGAGAAATGCAATTTGGAACAACAACGAGATAATATGATCCGCCCATTAGAATGGCCAAAAACAAAAACGCTGGCAGCACCAAATCCCGGCAAGGATGTGGAACACCAGGAACTATTATTCATTGCTTGTGAGAAAGTAAAATGGCAGTTTTTTACAAAACTAAACATACTCTTAGCATATGACTTAGTCATTGTACTCTTTGGTATTACCCAAAGGGGTTGAAAACTTAAGTACCCACAAAAACAAAGATGTTTATAGTAGCTTTATTCATTATTTCCAAAACTAGGAAGCAACCAAGATGTCCTTAAGTGAGTGAATGGATGAAAAAACTGTAACACTTTCAGACAGTGGAATAGTATTCAGCACTAAAAAGAAATGAGCTGTTAAGTCATGAAAAGACATGGAAGAAATTTAACTGCACATGACTAAGTGAAAGAAGCCAGTGTGAAAAGGCTACAACGCTCTATGATTCTAACCACACACCATTCTAAAAAAAGCAAAATGATGGAGACAGTAAAAAGATCAGTGGTTGACAGGACTTAAGGGGGAGGGAGGCCTGCGTAGGTAGAGTACAGAGGATGTTTAGGACAGTAAAACTACTCCACATGGTACAGTAATGATGAACACATGTTATTATACATTTGTCCAAATCCATAGAATGCACAACAGCAAGAGTGAATGTTAATGTAAAATGTGGACTTTGGGTGATAGTGATGTGTCGATGTAGGCTCATCAATTGTAAAAAATATACCACTCTGGTGGGGGATATTGATAACAAGGGAGGCTATGCATGTGTTGGGGTAGGAAGTATATGGGAAATCTCTACCTTCCTCTCAATTTTACTGGCAACCTATAACTGCTCTAAAAATAACCTATTAAATACCATGATAACAAAAGGCCATGATGATAGAGGCAGTGAGTAGTGGTGGTAGGAGCTGAAAGTGGAGGTATTTACCTGGCTAATTTCCCTCCTTTGGTCAATGGTTCTAAGTTAACTATAAATATAACAGGCAATGAAAGCATTCCCTAGTGTTCTTTACCAGCTTTCTGAAGCCTCCCCCAATCTGCTGCATTGTACTGTGAGCCAGATACAGGAAAAGAACTGCTCAGCCAGACTCTGCATATCATTCGCTCTCCTCATGCCCACTGCATCCTTGCCAACCTCTACACTTCAGCAGTCGTCTTGTCTGATGGAGACCTGAAAATTCTCATACCCACTTTGCTCATGAAAATTCTTTCCTCACATAGTTGCCAAAACTAAACCAAAATAGCCAATATAATCAAAAAGGCTTCACTTGGTATTTTTCTACACACAGGGACACACAACACTCCATCCTGCTTGGCCTAGCAACACAATGGGAATGTAAACACGTTGTTAATGCAGTCACTCTCGGTTGGCCTCCCAGATGGCTTAAGTTCAATAGATTTTCCCCCTGATTTCCTCAGCTTCTCCTAGCAAGTGCTAAACAGCCATTATGCCTTTTCCTGCACATTGAGATTCATCTGCAGCTACTAAACTGCCTCCAAAGTGCTTCAATTTTGTATGAGCACTAAGCTGGGGACTGGGAGACATTACCCAGTGCTGAAGGCCCAGATCATTAGAAAGAGCATGTAAATCCTCTGAGCCAGAAATAAACAGCACAGAGATTTCCTTTGTGAAGTCTCATCTGCAGCATTATGTAGAACACAAACCTTTGGCAAGATTTTATGTGTTTTCGTTTAACCTCCTACATGTAATTTTTTGCCTTTTTTTTTTTTTTTTTTTTTACTTTGGCCCATGTGTTCTACTTTTTTTAAGCAGTGAGATTTACTTACAGTCAGGAATATATGAAACAACAGCCATGCACTGTCATTATGTCTCTTCTTAGAACACACGATCCCGCTTCACTTTTAATAGAGATGGAACTTCAAAGTATTGCTCCTATATTATCACTTACAAAATATATGTTAAACACAAACATGAAACTGGCCGAGTTAGCAAGAAGCTTGTGGGGGGATGGGCTGACATGCATGAGGTATGTTCAGGAGACGTATATCTATATTATTTAATTAAGTATAGGTGTAGTATGTGTACAGATATTGGATTATGGGGATAAATTGGGGTAGAATGTAAAGGGGATTGTGAAAATTATTCATGAGAATGAACTTATTGTATTTTTCTCATTTTTCCATAGATAGATCCCTGTACATTATTGCCTAAAAGTCTTGTTTATATTTTTCAAGGTGAACATCTTTTTATCTGTACTTGATCTGTATTTTCCATCTGTACTGCCCTCCCAGTCTGCTCAACAGACCATTTTGCCGCAAATTAAAAGCGTGCCTGTGGTCAGCTGGAGCAGCACCTTTGAGAGGGACGGCGTGACAGGGATGGAATCCTGAGTTTCCTGTAGTTCTCTCTGCTGTGGGGCTGGCCCAGTGCCTCAAGCCCATGGAGTTATGGCAAAAAACACTTATGATGGAAAGGCTGACCCTCCACCTTATTTAGGTATTTCCTTTACAGGAGAATTTTTTGAACAGTCATGATAATATTTTTTTTGTCTGTAGCATATCCATTCAAGAGTAATAAACCAGGATCCTTTTACATGACTGCTCTACATTTATTTCTCTCTTTCCATGTATGTACGTAATGGGTCAGATTATGTTTCTTTCAGGATCCTGAGAGTAAAAAAAAAATGTACATTTATGAGCAGGTACAGTAATTCATTATCTATCTGTAAACATATTTCGAAGGACTCTTAATAACTACTGATTTTTCGACACTGCATATGCAAGTGGGATCTGACAGAAATGTAACTAAATGGACTTATAATAGGGTATAAAGTAAATACATTTTAACTTGTATTTACTTGTATGTAGGTAAAAAGAAAATACTACATGAATGATATGCATATAAATATACATACTAATCTTAGGCGCATATGTGTACTGTCTGTATTACATATCCATTTTTTTATGTCTTTTTCTTTTAATTTTTATTTTTTGTTCAAATACATTATAACATATCCATTTTATGCTGAAACCCAGTTTTGTTTGTCAGCATGTTGTATGCATCCTTCAGATTGAGTAGTCTTATCCATTAATTTTCCTTTACTAAAAACATAGCTAATCATGAAAATGTCATCATCTTTATTAGTATTAATATCGTCACAAAATATTATTGCTGTGACTCCACACCTCATGACACTGAACTGCAGTATATTAAATAGCTAGCTTTCCTGTTCTCCCATGGAGATTGTTTATCCACTCGTGTATGCATCCTTTGAAGGGAATGCATTTATAAAAGAAAGAATGGAGAACAAGACATTGCCTGGAGATATGAACAGACACATGATTGAAGCTGTTTGTTCAGTTGGCAGTATTATACAGTTACATAAGTATCTCAGGGAATTGGAGCTCATAGTGGGAAACGATAATTTTTCCTTATTTCTTGTTCTTTGTGATGCTAGTGCAGAATGGACACGAAGACAAGTAACACGCAGCCGTCAGATTTAGGTGTCACTTTTCTGAAAAGAGAAAAATATTATAACATAACACTTTGAATGATCATATTTTGTTACATAATAAGCAAATTCCTCTGCTTTATAGCATCTTGAGCATAATATTACAATTACATTCAGATATTTGAGAACCCAGAATTAACGGAAGTGCTTCTCTGTGTACCTATCAAGATGTGGCCAAATTAAAAATAATAATAATTTGGAGCTAAGCTCTGAAACATAGAGTTACTGCCAATGTGGGCTCTCAGTTCTTGAGTTTGGCAAAGAATTCAGGGCCAAGAACTCCAGCACAAGAGAAAGTTTATTTAGTATACAAAACAGAAGTACACTCAAAGAGAAGATTCAAGTGGTCTACTCAGGGGCCTGCTTTGGCCTTTTAGAGATAAAGTCACAAGCAGGAGAAGTGAACCAGCTGGGCTTCTTGGACTCAGGAAACAAGTTACAGAGGCAAAAGAATGGATGTTAAACTTAAGTGAAAAAGAGCACAGATACACACTTGAAGAAGAAAAACATAGCTCACTCTACAGAAAGAGTGCACACTGGGTACTTTGTCTTAAGGGTTTTTTTAATCTGTTCTCTAAAGGCAGAAATTTTAGGGGAGGTTTCAGGGGCGGATATCAGTAGTATATTCATCGGCTTTTCAGGTGTGTCCTTTAATATGCTGACGCATCAAAATGAACATATAGGGTCAGGATCATGGTCTCTACTGATTGGTTGGTGCTAAGGTAAGGGGTCATTGCTCATTGCATCCCTTCCTGATGCCAGCCATGGTGATGTTTCATTTGGTTTTGCTGCTTTTCTGGGCCTGGAGTTGAAACATAACTGAGGCCTAAGTGTTATCTTTAGTTTGACCAAAATTCTGTCTCTGGGGTCAACAGACCCGAGGGTTTATTCCTAAGATTATTTCATGCTGATCAGAACCTCATTGTCTTGAGGGCTTAATGTTTAAGGGAATAGTCATTCAAGGGAGAAAGAGGCAGGTGAGTCCATTTGGATGATGCCAATTTGAATCAGCTATCTGTCTCAGTTTCCCCATTCTATTTGCCAAGGTATTTTCCTAGCTTCTGACCGTCCTGCTTTAATAATAAACAAACAGACAAACAAACGAACCAAAGTATTATGAAATTTATAAGTATTTTCTTCATCCACTTATCCAATAGTCATTTATGAAGACTCACTGTGTGCCAAGCATATTATATGTGGTATATAATTCTGTATTACGCAAAGCTACAGAAACAATTAAAACTCCCAAAGATAGAATGGGCCAAGCATGATAGAATGGTACATCTAGTCACGTGACAGACCCAGGAAGGCGTTCCTATTTGTAGGGCAGCACTGTTCCCTTTGGTCAGGTGTGGACCTAGACTCCCTCCATCTGAGGCTTGCCATCCTCTCAGGCCCCATCCTCTTTTGTATCCAACCAGCAGAAAAGAAAAGGCAGCGAAGAGGACACCACTGGCTTCTTCATTGGGTTGGCCAAGAGAAGGCTCATGTTACTTCTACTCACATTCTAGTGACTAAAATTGTTATTGTGACCACTTCTAACACAAAGGGAGCCAGAAAATGTGGTCAAGTTATGTTCCCAAGAAGATGTAAGGAACTAACTATCTTTGACATGCAGCCTGTCTATATAATTACTTCCTTTTAAAGATTTCTTTTGAGCCAATAGAACTCCTGTGTAGTACACTGGTATAAGATTATCTATTTTTATTGATTTAAAGTAAGAAAATGAGAACTTTAATGGTCTGCCCAAAGTTACTCATGATGGTAGCCAAGCCAAAACCAAAAATCTCATTTCCTTCTTTTTGGTTAAATATTCTATTTTTCTACATTTACTCTTTCCATTGGTAAAAGCTTTCATAACACAGAAAACAAAATTCAAATTTCATTTGTCTTGACAAGTATGAATAGTTCAATGTCATTAGGAGTTCTTAAAAATTCAATTCTTTCATTTTCTTATTGAAGTAGCTTTATCAACTATATTGGAGTAGGACTCCTACTACTCACATCCAGGTCTGCTCTCTTTCCTGGAGAATACACAGGAATACAAGTCCTGGCATCCTTGCTATTCAGTCAGGCCAACTGATTACTTCTAGCCTACAGGCTATAAGCAAAAGTTATGTTGCCATTATTAAGCAAGGTCACTTAAGAGCAGGTGTGAGCTTTCCTTTCTCTCTCCTCCTTGCTCAGAGATCCTGGTAGCCATGTTTGAGAGGATGTGGCTTCAAGATAGATGCAGCCTGGATCACTAAGAAAGCTCATATAGGACAGCTTCCCTTGAGACTTGTGATAGAAAAATAAGCTTTTATTTTGTAAAGCCTCTGAAATGAAAGGTGTTTAATACACAGCATAGCATACACCCTTTCAGCTCATGAAATTATATTAGTTTGTCTATTTAAGGGCTTATTCTGCTAAGAGTTTTACATGTACACCTCATTTAATCCTTAAGACAACTCTCTGAGCTAGGAATGTGGATTTTTTATTTTCCTGTTGAAGAAAGTGATACTTAGTGAGGCAAAGGAGTTTCCCCAGGCCATACATCGAGTCACTGGAAGGATCAGAATTCAAACCAGGTCATCTCCAAAGATCAGTTTCTCAGTTAAGTTACTTTCCAAGAATTAATTAAAAATAAGGATTTACTGGCATATCTGTAGCAATATTATATTCTGAAATTCTACCTAAAACCTATGTGTATCCAAAACTAAGTATATGTACTTTAGAATCACCAGAAGAGCAAGGAGACATTTTCTGTGTTAAAAAAAATAATAATGATGGGCGGGGGGTGGTAGATTTCAGTGCTTTTACACTTGATTGCATTGTTTTTATTAAATTATCTCTTCCTTTGGAAAGATAAAAGAAAAATTTGGGACAAGAATCTCAGAATATATAGAAACGTTTTGGAAATATCAATAAATATGGGGTGGGGCAAAAGTAGGTTTACTGTCATAAGTATATGAAACACAGTTTATTCTTGTATTATTTTTTTCTTAATTGTTGTATCCGTAATACAATAATAAACCTACTTTTTCCCATCCCTCTAGTTATTTCTCAGACCTTATATGAAGTTAAAATAAAAAATTCATGTTTCAGTAGGAGATCAAAACATACAGTCTTGGCTTGAAAATATGAAATGCTAATATTTTTCATCACTGCTTGGAATTTCACAAGAAAGGTTTACTTCTTTCGTGAATTAGCCATTCTTACATATTGGAGTTTTTCTTTTAAAAATGAAAAAGGATAAAGAATCTCTTCATTAGCATTTTATCTATGTTTATTCAGCTATTCTAAACAATTTCTGAGGCCCTAAAAAGCATTATGATAAGTCTACTTTTTCCACCATTCTCAGTGAGAATGCCAAGCATGTTCAAAGTTTAAGTCAAAATTGTGTTTCATGATGTCTTTCTGGCTAGAACAGGAGATACAACTGCCATCATGACTGAAAATTCCTTTCCTCTAAGACATATCAGACACACTCACACATCTTTTAAATAAATATGTAATAGAATTCTGGGGAAATATTTTGTCATTAAGTAAACAAATATTTATTATATGCCTACAAAATGTGCCAGGTATTATTCTAGGTCATGGCAACACCATGTAACAAGAAAGAAAAAAAAACAAAACTCTACATTCCAGTTGGAAAGTGAAGATCTTAGAAGACATCACTGTGCTCATCAATTTTGAATCTTCATTTAAATATAGAAGTCTGCTTATTCTGCTCCAAATTAGTCAGAACTCACTTACTTAGTAAATTTCCATTCAGTTGCTTAATATCCTGCCTCACTTCTATGGTAGAAAAAGGATATAAGGAATTCCTAATAGATTAGTTGTGCAAACATTGTAGTTGCCAAAATAAATAGATTCTTCCACTCATTGTGTTAAGGCAGCACCATTTCACCTGCACTTCAGTAGTGGAGGACTTGGAGGATCCATGGAATCCTGAGTGAATTCCCTGAAGGACAAGAAACCCCAAGGCAATTCCCTAGAAATGGTCCATGCTGTTCAAACTCCATTTCTAAATATGGTAGCAATATCTGCATTGCACTGGTCAGTTGACAGTGCCACTCAGAACACTCCCAACTCTGATGAAAATTTTAAAAACCAGTCATGTTTTTCTTAGCTACACATGTGCCTAAATAATATTTCTAATCTGAGTGTTCTTCCACTCTATGTTAGTACCCCCAAAGGTAATTTTGCGACTAGAATGTAGTTTTATTCTCAAAATAATTTTGACTTTCCAAAAGTCAGACAGTAAATACAGATCGGTACATTATTTCCCTATCTAAATAAATTGTAAGTTACTGTATAATAGGTGAATATTTGTCTAGTCCCTTAGTTGTAATAATAATTGTCCTCGATGAATTGAAATTTTTAAAAAAAATGAACCTTTATACTTTGGTTTAGAAGTTTCAGTAGGAATATAAATATATTGCTTTTAAGATAAACAAGTAGCTGCCCCAAATGCACACCATGTGTGTAAACTATTATAAGTGGCAATGCCTCCAGAAGTGATTGCTCTTAACACTTGTTTCTAAATCATTTGGAACACATACAACATGAAGCATAGGCAGACATGGCTCACCTCTTTGCACAATCACATCAAATTTACAACTAAAATAGAAAACAACCATCACTCAGAAACATTAGAAATTGAGATGAGTGGAAGTCTGACAACCATAGAATGAAGGAAACCACATCCATCCAGAGTGGCAAGAGGTGCACAGACCTGGAATGGGCTGGTCCATTACCCATGTGTGGAGGACAAAAATTCAGAAAGGATATCTCAGGAGTGAGGAGTCCCAGTGCCACACGGGGACCCCTAGCCCACGGTTCCAGTACCAGGAAGATAAGTCCCACACACAGTCTCAGAGAGTCCCAAACAAGCTGGACCCAAAGAGGAAAACACCGAGACACATCCTAATTAAAATGACAAAGAATAAAGATAAAGAAAGAATCTTAAAAGCAGCAAAGAAAGGCACAGAGTTACCTACAAAGGAGTTCCCATAAGATTGTCAGATGATTTCTCAAAAGAAACTTTGCAAGCAAGAAGGGAATGGCAAGAGCTATTCAAAGTAATGAAAAGCAAGGACCTACAACCAAGATTGCCCTATCCTATCATTTAGAATGGAAGGACAGGTAAAGTGCTTCCCAGACAGGGCAATGCTAAAGGAGATCATCATCACCAAGCCCTTATTATATGAAATGTTAAAGGGCCTTGTCTAAGAAAAAGAAGATCAAAACTATGAACAGTAAAATGACAACAAACACAACTATCAACAATTGAATCTAAAAAACAAAAACAAACTAAGCAAACAAGTAGAACAGGAACATAACCATAGATATGGAGATCATCTAGAGGGTTATCAGCTAGGAGGGGTGGGGGGAGAATGGGGAAAAAGGTACAAGGATTTAGAAGCATAATTGGGTAGGTATAGAATAGACAGGCAATGTTAAAAACAGTATAGGCAATGGAGAAGCCAAAGAAATTACATGCATAAACCCGTGGACATGAACTGGAGCAGGGGGTGGGGAATCCCTGGAGGGAAAGAAGGAACCAGGCAGAGGGGCACAGAGGGGGGAAATTTGGGACAACTCTAATAGCATAATCAATAAAATACACTTTAAAAAAAATTTGTTGAAATTCAGAAAAATGACTCACCTACTCAGACTCACTCCCTCTGAGCTTCAGCACCTGGTTAGCCGCTTGCCAAGCACCAGTGGTGTACAGGGAGAAACTGGTGTCTGGCATCAAGGTGAGCAGAGGCCATTGTCCCATTTCTAAGCACTCCCCCCATTGAGCTGGCAAGCTTGTGCCATATCTGAAACTCCATCAATCTGGCTAACACTGTTTGACCCACCTTGGAGATTCCTAGACTCACCCAATCCAACTTTATGGCAAACCCAAGCTGCTTTTCCATATGAATGGCTGGTCTTGGCTCATGCTTCACAACTTCCTAAATCCTATCAAATAAACAACAGCTGGCCTCAGTGAGCCCTAGGCCCAGAACTAGCAGCAACCAGCCTAGATTCACAGCTTGGCTTCAACTGGGAATCTCCAAGCCCAGCACAAGCAGCAGCCATCTCAGATTGCTTTATAACTCAGGCAGAGTGGTCCTGGGTAAAACACAGGTGGAGGCTGACCTTGGTCTGCACCACCCAGGAAACCCCAGGGCCAACGCACCCAGTGGACAGCTACAGACCATGATGGAGTACCACCACCCTGCCCCTGGAAAACTGATCCTCCACTGAGGGCAGAGATTGGTAGTAAGTGCTCATAAGCAACCTTTGAAGCTGACTGACCTGGTAAATCCCTCCCACTGATCGGCCGACAGAATCTAGACTCAACTACAAAGGAAGGTGTACTCAGCCCACATGAAAGGTGCAGTTCGAGTATCCCAATTTGGGTGATAGGGGAGGCTGTGACACTGGACCCTACAGAACACTTACTATATAAGGCTGCACTATCAAGACATGTAATCAGGAGGAAAATCAAGATGGCGGAGGAGTGAATGGAAGTCACACACATCCTCGCAGGACCAATCTGGAATTACAACTAAACTGTGGAGAAATCATCTGGAACGAACAACTGAACAATATGAGAGAGGAGCCTTATAACCTCGGACAGACAGAAGAATCAGCTTTAGCACAACCTAACTGGTAAGGAGTGTGGTAAAGACTCAAGAAGGCAGGCGGGACACCCACAGGCAAAGCACCAGGAGGATATTGAGACAACAAGTTGGATCCCCCTGAGAAGAGCGGGATCTAAACCGTAAGTGTGGATCTCCAGCCTACAGAAGCAGAGCCCAAAAAGTATACCGATAACAACCAGCTGCGACCACAGGGTTGCTCTCTGCCAGAGATAGGAGGCTGGAGATAGAAAGAGCCTTTTAAAGGGCCAATGCATAAATTTTTATTTGCAGTCACTTACCCTAGTCTTCAGCAAAGGCAGGGGCAGAGTGGGCTAGAGACGCCCGAGGAGAGCCTTGGGAAAAAGGCTTTGGTGGGAGAACTGAGAGAATAGTCAGTGGGATCCTGGTGCTGACTCATCTGCCATACGGCAGCAGCCATCTTGCTCAGGCAGACCACTCCCCCGAGCAGCAAGCAGAGTGAAGGGACACAATAGCCCCACCCCTAGAAGGCTTTGCCCTGCCCCGGTGGTGCTAAAACCTAACTGCTGAGTACAGAATGGCCGCCACAGATAGTAGATCCCTGACTAAAAGGGCCACAGAGTGGTCTAGAGACATTTGAGGAGAGATTGGGGGCAGAGGCTTTAGGAAGAGAATGGAGAGAGTAGCTGCCGGGATCCTGGTGCTGACTCCTTGCCCATGCAGCAGCAGCCATCTGGCTCAGGTAGACTACTCCCTGAACAGCAGCAGCGTGAGAGGGCCCAATAACTGCACCCTGAGGAGGGACTCTGCCCCACCCTGTGGTGTCTCTAAGCCAACCTGTTGAGTGCAGAGTGACTAGATTAACAACTGAAGGAGACAGCCACAGACAGTGGATTCCTGGAAGTCTTGAACAGACTGCCTAAGATTCCTGGAAGTCTCAAACATCTAACATCATCAGAAGCAGATCCAGAAAGTAAAAAACAGTGGCCTCCTACCATAGAAGTTCACACCACAAAGTCAGGAAATCAAGACAGATCAATTTAAGAAGCAGAAGCAAAAATGAAGAGTCTCACAGATAATGGGAATACAAAGAAACAGCGCCTCCCCCACTGCCCAGTTGAAGGGAAAGAATCACCAGAAAGAGAGCTAAATCAAATAGAGACAAGTAGACTATCAGATACTGAGTTCAAAACAGTTCTAAGGAAGCTCAATGAGCTCAGTGAGCTCAGAAAGAATTACCAAAAACTACAGGGAAACTACGAGGAACTTACTGCAAACTATATCAGCATGAAAAAGGACACAGATACTATCAATAAGAGGCAAGAGGAAATGAAGGATACAATTTCTGAATTGAAGAATGCAGTAGAAGGAATCAAAGGCAGGCTAGATGAAGCAGAGGATTAAATCAGTGAGCTGGAGGATGAGGTAGAAAAAAGCTCCCAGAGAGAGCAAGAAAATGAAAAAAGGCTCAAAAAGAACGAAGAGGAGTTTAGGGAAATGCAGGACAACCTGAAACGTAATAATATCCATATAATAGGGATACCAGAGGAGAAGAAGAGAAGGGACAGAGAACCTGTTTGAAAAAGTAATGATGGAAAACTTCCCTCATTGGAGGAGGGAAAATGTCACAAAAGTCCAGGAAGCACAGCGGGTCGCATTCAAGAGGAACCCAACGAGGCCCACTCCAAGACACATCATCATTAAAATGGCAAATATCAAAGACAAACAGAGAATCCTAAAGGCAGCAAGGGAGAAAGAGGTAGTAACATGTAAGGGAGCCCCAATACGGCTAGCAGCTGACTTCTCAACAGAAACACAACAAGCCAGAAGGGAATGGCAAGAAATATTCCAAATCATGAAAAGCAAAGGTCTGCAACCAAGACTGCTCTACCCAGCAAGGCTCTCAATTCAAATGGAAGGCAAAATAGGGAGTTTCCCAAACAAAAGAAGGCTAAAAAAATACACCTCCACCAAACCAGCATTGCAAAATATGCTAAAGAGACTGCTTTAAGAAGATGAAGAAAAAGAGTCTATGAATACCCAGTTCCTTTCACAGTTGCCAATACTTGATATTACCAATATTTTTAGTATATATTAATCTGATTGTGACAATGATGTGTTATTTTGTTCCTTTATTATTTGTTGAAACTAAACCTGCTTTTGTATATCTCTTGCCTATTTCTATTGTTTTTAAAAAGGTTTAAATGATTTTTTGATGTTTATGCATTTTTTGATTAAATGTTTGTAGAATCCTTTCCCTAAAAAAATAAAAACTATTAATCCTTTTTTAGGTGTGTTGCAAATACTTTCCTATTCTATTACTTGTCCTTTAACTTTTTTAATAGGCATATTATTGTATAGTCTTAAATGTTTAATATAGTCATATTGTCAATATTTTACTTTATAGTTTATGGATTTGAATGTTACTTCAGGGCAAGAAAAATATTATTTGGAATTTTCTCCAAAAACCCCTTAGATTTTACATACTGATTTATAACTCACCTGAATATTTCTTGTATAATGGGTGAAATAGGAATCTATATTTGTTTAATTTCAAGTAATAGCAGCCCATGCAACTTATTTGTGGAATAAGCCTTATTTGCCCCACTGATTCAAAATATCAATTTAATCACATATTACATTGTTAGACAGATATATATATTATATATATAATATATATATATATGCATTTGTTCTAGCATTCTCATTTTATTTCATTGATCTACTTGATTTTTTTCTGTGCTGGTGTCATGTTTTAATTGCTGAGACTTTATAATGGATTTAAATTTTTTAATATTGTATAATAGATCTTGACATTTAAAAAATAAAATAAAATCAATCTGCATTTACCAAAAAGAAAGAAAGAAGGATCTCCTACCTTTTGCGACATCATGGATGGAACTGGAGAATATTATGCTAAATGAAACAAGCTAGTCGGTGAAAAACAAATACCATATGATCTTGCTTAGAAGTGGAATCTATGCAACAAAATAAACTAACAAAGAAAATAAACAAACAAAATCAACCACAGGCATGGAAACATGGAGCAGACTAAAAGTGACCAGAGGGGTTGGGGAAGGAGGACAGTTGTGGAAAGAAGGGGAAGAGACTAGACAAAGAACATGTATGAATGACCCATGGACATGGACAACAGTGTGGGAATTGACAGTGGGAGTGGGGGCAGGGTGGGATCAGTGGAGGAGGGCAAAGGGGCAAAAATTGAGAAGACTGTAATAGAATAAACATGATTTTTAAATAAATAAATAAACCACCAAAAGAAAAAAAAGACATGGAGTCAAATCACCTCTACCCAATACGTAGAAACAAATCCAAAGAGGCTGCCAAAATGAGGAAACAAAGGAACGTGGCCCAAAGAAAAAACAGATCAAAATTCCAAAAAAAAAGAGCTAAACAAAATGGAGATAAGCAATCTATCAAATGCAGGGTTCAAAACACTGGTTATAAGAACGCTCAAGGAACTTAGTGATGACCGCAATAGCATAAAAAAGATCCAATCAGAAATAAAGGATGCACTAATTCAAATTAAAAACAATGTACAAGGAAATGACAGTAGACTAGATGAAGCTGAGAATCAAATCAGTAATGCGGAACCAAAGGAAGCAAATAACAACCAATCAGAACAAGAAGAAAAAATAATACAAAAAAAGATGATAGTAAGCAGCCTCTGGGACAACTTCAAGAGGTCCAACATTCCCATCACATAGGTGTCAGAAAGAGAAGAGAAAGAGCAAGAAATTGGAAATCTATTTGAAAAAATGAGAGAAAACTTGCCTAATTTGCTGTAGGAAATAGACATGCAAGTCGAGGAAGCACAGAGAGTCTCAAGAAAGATGGATGCAAAGAGGCCCAGTCCAAGACACATCATAATTAAAAAACCAAAGATTAAATATAAAGAGAGAATCTTAAAAACAGCAAGAGGAAGGAAGTTAGTTACAAGGGAATTCCCATAAGACTGTCAGCTGATTTCTCAAAAGAAACTTTGCAAGCTAAAAGGGATTGGCAAGAAATATTCTGTTATGAAAAGCAAGGACCTACAACCAAGACTGCTCTACCCAGCAAAGCTATCATTTAGAATTGGAGGGCAGGTAAAGAGTTTCCCAGACAAGAAAAAACTTAAGGAAGTCATCAGCACCAAACCACTGTTATATGAAATGTTAAAGGGGCTTATTTAAGAAAAAAGAAGATCAAAATCATGAACAATAAAATGGCAAAAGAATACAAATCTATCAATTGAATCTAAAACAAACAAAGCAAATAAGAACACAGACAGAATAATGGATGCGGAGAGCATTTTGATGGTTGCCAGATGGGAGGGGAGTGTGGGGGCTGGGTGGAGAGGTGAGGGGACTAAGAAGTACAAACAGGTAGTTACAGCATAGCCATGGCGATGTAAAGTACAGGGTAGGAAATGGAGAAGCCAAAGATCTTGAATGTGAACAATGGTGGAGGGACTGCCTGAGGGAATGGGGAGTTTGCTGGGTGGAGGGGGACAAAGGGGAAAATTAGAACAACTGCAATAGCACAATCAATAAAACATAGTTAAAAAATAAACACATAAAAAACCCAGGAATGAAAGAAATTATAAAATGAAAACCCAACAATATGAATAATTATTGTTCTCAATGTATGTGCCTGATTTTCATTGTTAAATTGTGCTTTCAGGTCAAGAATATTGCCCTTAGCACATAATTAATGACTTCATATAAGATCATAAATATGAAAACAAATTTTGTAACAATAATTAAAATTAAAATTCCATTAAAACAAATCAGATTAGTCTCATTTACTAGGAGAGACAGATGAATCTTCCTAAAGCATATGTCGTTTCAAAAAATGTCATTCCCCCAGTTTACAATTTTTACAGCCTCTCTGCTCCACAAAACAAACTTTTCCAGTTGCCATTCAAGGCTCTCCAGGAATCTTTCTTCTGGCTAATTCTATGGTTTTATGTAAATGACTCTCCCCTACAGTACTCCATGATTTTCACCTTTGCCCTTTGGCTTTCTGCTGTTCTCTCCTCCTAAAGTGTCTCTGACTCCTTTTCAAACCTTTAAACCCTCACCATGCTACAGCATCCAGCTCAGATACTCCCTTCTCCCTGTTTCCCCGATCTCACCCTCTGAAGCTCTTTCACAACAGCTTTCTTCAAAAGGTTTTTAGACTCTTCCAAACAATCAGTTACTTTTATTCAATAAATCAATGTATGGAGAATGAAAGCAAAACCACACTGAAAGCCATGATGAGATGGTGTTTTGTGTTTATGTTGACTGTAGGCTTCTATGGTTTAATACATTTGGGGAAAATGGTGGCAATCCAAATTACAGGCATCTTTATGGCATGAATTCTGACCAATGCCTTTAATATACTGATGAGCATGCTGAGCCCCCAAGAGGGAGATGTATTAAACAGCGATCCTCAAACTGATTTGACCAGGAAACACTTTTTAGAGACATACTTGGAAGGATATTTGGTGTACTGAAAGTACTAGAAACACTAGATATAGACATATGCTAAATCCTAATTTCAGAAATTACTGGCTGTGTGAAAGATTTTTAAAATTCTGACCTCTGCTTCTTAGCCATGTTATAGGTATAGCAATACTAATCCAGAAAATTTTTATGCACAATAACTGAAACAGATGGTAGATGCTCAGTAAATACTACTTACCTTACTCTTCTGAATTATAATTAAATTTATGTAATATCCAGGATTTAACCCCACTTTGCATTATGGCTATAAAAGTAGAAATTATTCACCTCTTACTATATTGATGGATATACAATGCAAATGACTGAGTCCTTTTACTCAGAAAACTTCTATTTTTATCTCTCAGAGAGTAAAATTCTGAAGAACCCATAAGCAATTTATCTCTGGCTATTTTAGAAACTACTGTGCACAAAACAGATACTCAAGAACTACTTCCACAGTGGAATGTTATCCATTGAATGACAGAATCCTTCTCTGCCTTCCTTACCACTCTATTCACAGTGCATCGGAGAATGCGTGGCACATAGTAGAATCTCTACATATCTATTGATTGAATAACTCAACAAGAGTAATAATAAGGTCTATAATTCACAAGTACACAGTTAACTAGATCTCCAAGAACACTCATTATTCTCCGCCATTATTGACAGGAATCTTTGAAAAAAATTGTTAAAATTACTTCTATCAATATTACTAATGAATTACATGAAATTAGAACACAAAAGAATGCATATTGTTAGAGTTATGTAATTATTAAGAACTATAATTTTAAATAAAAGTGTTGGAATATTCATTCAAATATATTAGGTGTTTTAATAAAAACATTTAAGAAGAGTAATGTATTTGCTATCCTAATGGAGTGTATTGTGTTCTTCCAAGTTAAATTAGTTGCCATCGTGTTTTTACAAAGTTGCTTTTTTTATATTTTAAAGAATATTGACATACAGGGCAGTGGTAAATTATAGAAAGCATTTTAGTTTCCCCTTTTGGTCTCCAAAAGGCTTCTTGAGATAGAGATTAAATAAGGTTTTCATCATCAAAAATGAAGACAAAAATTAAATGATGGGCCAAAGCTGGTAAGGTTAATTTCTGTCAACTCATTACAACTGTGTATGTGAGGCGTCTATTTTGCGTACCCAGAACTCCAATTACCCCTCATACTTGCATCTCTAAGTTTGATGGTAGTTGGACAGGAAAGAGAGAAAGTGTTAACATTGTCACTATGTTTTATTTTACTTTGCGTGTGTGTGCTACTGTATTTTTTCCATTTATTCTCTTTATACACTCCTCCCCCCTGCAGTCACCACACTGCTGCCCATGTCCACAAGGCCTGTTTCCGTTTTGCTCAATCCCTCCACCTCCTACCTCCCCATAGCTGTCATCCTGCTCTCCAGCTATAATAGTTTGCTTATTAGTTCAGTTTGTCCATAGATTCCACTTATGAGTGAAATCATATGGTATTTGTCTTTCTCTGACTGGCTTATTTCACTTATTAGCATAATACTCTCCAGCTCCATGCATGCTGTCTCAAAGGGTAAAGTTTTCTTTCTTTTTTTTATAGCCTAGTAATACTCCATTGTGTAAATGTCGCATAGTTGTTTATCCAGTCATCTACTGATGGACCCTGGGGCTGCTTCTTGGCAATTATAAATAACACTGAAAGGAACATAGGGGTGCTTATTTTTAACAATCGCCACTGTATTAATATCATTTTGCAATTGAAACTTCAAGTTTGAGGGGAAAAACTGAATTTATATATGATTGTTATACAGCTTTCTAGGAGCCCTAGAAGTCTCTCCGTTCCATACGTACAATCAATGAATATTTTCTGCTCAGTTCTAGACTAAATAAAGATATAACAAAACACAGATCCTCATTGGACACAGGATGCCAGACAGAACAAAGTGACTAGAAATTATCATATAAAAAGGAATCAAGCCATAGCTGGAGTGGCTCAGTGGATTTGAGCACCAGCCTGTGAACCAAAGGGTTGCTGGTTCAATTCCCAGTGTAGGGCACATGCCTGGGTTGCAGGCCAGGTCCCCAGCACGGGTTGTGTGAAATGCAACCGCACATTGATGTTTCTCTCCCTCTCTGTCCCTCTCTAAAAATAAATGTTAAAAAATCTTTTTAAAAAAGGAATCAAGTCAATGACCTAAGTATGAAATATTTCCTGGCAAAACCCTGGAACCATTCAGCCCCAGCCATGTTATCCTTTAACTTTTGGGTAAATTGATCTTGATCATAAAGATAGTAAATGTAACTTTAACAAAATTATACTCATAATAGATCTAATATACCAGTAAGTTCTAATTCCCAATTACACAAAGTAATTTTAGTTAATTAGATAGCCTGTTTACATATTAAATATTATATTAAAAATTCAAGGAAAAATATTTCAGAGAAAAGTTTGTAAATTATGTGTTTACAGTGTCTCCCTTTTCCTGATAGTTTAAAGGCTATCAAGTGGCTTCATGTAACATGAAACAGTGTCCTGATTATGAAGTCCTGTCTTTCAAGCTACCATATTTGGATTATTTTAGTGAGTTATAAATTGCAAAAATAATTGTCAGTTTTTGTGTATGACATCTTTTTTAAATAATGATAGTATTTTCTGTGATTTAATTTATATTAAGGCTTCTAGAACTGATATGTTTCATATTTTAGATCATATTAGTGAAAACTAATAGAATTAGGCTCTGGGAGAAAACATGAAAAAGAGACCACACTAATTCAATAAAATTTAATATAGTGCAGAACATCCCTACCTGCAGGTTTGTACATTTCCCGCCAACCCCAGTCCGAACTGTGAATGTACTCTAATGAGATTTCATCGAGTAGCCTCTGCAGCTCTTCTCGCAATAGGGAGAGGGCTGGAAGAAGTCTGCACAAGATGTCTCAAAACGTCAATATGTCAGGTGGAAGATAAAAGCAATTGGGAGGAATGAAAAATACATACGTAACATATAAGTCTAATGTGAGGTTAGGATGCTTTTTAGTAAAACATATGTAGGGTATCAGAAGATATGAATTTGATGCCCACATTTTTAAAAATAAGATGATGCATGATTATTTTAAATATCTCTTAATAAACAAGATAAATGAACAGCTTAAGGCTGTAGGTGATGTTTGATCTCTATTTACATTTCTGGAATTTAACAATTTTTTACATTCATGGACTTTTCATATTTGCTGGCAGCATTATAGGTTACATTTCTGGGGGAATATGGATCTTGTTTTAAATAATTATGCAACAGGATTCAGCATGTATTTGTGATCACTTTATAATAATCTCTAGAAAAACACTATTTGTGGTGCCTGACCACTGTTATGAAATTAGAATTATGTTAAAGATAAGGTATAAATGTCAATTATAAGATTTTATTACCATAACCTTGGACAACCTCACAGCAATCCAGAGAGTTGCGCTTGCATCTGAATTTCTAAAACATTTGAAACTCCTATTAACAAGTGCATATTCCTACTCATTATGAGACTTCTTGGTATATCGTGCTAATTACTTTCCTGTACTCTAGCTCCCAAACCACAATGAATCCTATTATAAAAGCAAATCACTGCAAACTTCAAACAGCATGCATCCTTGAGATGCCACTATTAAAGGAAGAACAGTGATGGGAAATCTTTGATGTTATCAGATGTGATTGGAAATACACATTTGTATTTGAGTAAACCCTGTAGACCAAAGCATTTCCCCCACCTTTAAATAACCTGAAACCAGTTTCAAGTTCCCAAATGCTTTTCAAAGCAGCCAGCCTTGGAAGTAAGGCTGATGGCATTTCAAATTTCAAGGCAGTTTTTTTTCTATCTCTAGACTGCAAGCAAATTTGACATTTTACTTTTAAAGAGAAAAGATACTACCTATTTTTACCCACACCACCAGCCTCTGCTCTGATGAGCAAAATGTGTTAGCGAATGAACTTAATTGTCATAATGAAAAGATGGTATGTAACTAAATAGTTCAGAGTTTGAATAATGCAGAAGATTCTAGAGAATTCTAAGCTGTGTTTAGATATTTCATGCTTGGGTTTGTTCTTGTTCCCATGTTGTTGACCAAAAGTTGGAATGTAAACAGTGGGCCTGTGGCAGGACAACTGTACACAACTGTAAATAATCCACCCTTCCCTGAATGGAGCGTGTGTCAAGCTGAGAACAAAAATTGGTGTGTGCTTCACTCCAGTATCCACAGGGAGCCTGGGCCACACAATTCTGAACATTCATACTATGAATAATCCCTGTAGCAGGAAAGTCGGTCTGTGGCTTCTCAAAAAGCTTCAGATCTGTGGTCAGTAGAAACAGCCATGAACCTGTTTGGGCTAAAGAGATACAGTGGCCCTAGTGAAGTTCCCCTAGCATTTAATTAGATTTCCCATAATTGCTTTAAGTAAAAGGGGTGAAGGGAATGAAAACTAAAGTTATCATCTTGGGACACAAACTATTTGTATGTGGTTTTAATATCCTGAGCTCATTTGTTGCTGCTCTGCATTTGGGAAAGAACCATTATACTTCTAAGGAAATACACACTGCAAAGTTTATCAGCCCTTTGGTGACTGTAAATCACTGCAATAAGTTTACAGGAAGAATTTTGTTTCCAGTAAGTGAATTTCTGTGTGAAGAGAGAAGGTATAAACAAGTAAAACAGGCAAAAGTATTAAACACCAGAAAGTGGAATAAGCATTTAAAAGGGGGACGAGATAGTAGAAAAGCTGTGCTACATCTTTGCATGGATTTCTAGGTATCGGAAAAATGAGAATAATTCCAATAAGATAAGAAAATGAAAGGCCTAAGCAAGGGTCAGGAAAGAGGAAGGAAAGTAATGTTATTTGTTAATAAATTGCAATTTTTGCTGTGGAGGTCATTTTATTAATTGGACATTGGCTAAAATAATAAACTGTATCTTTTCATACAGTGGTGAGGGATTAGGGTATTCCAGTTACTTGAAAATTCTTTTTAAGCTGATCTCTATATAAACATAAGATAATTACTGATTTTCAAAACTTTAAAATATTTTAAATATAATCAATAAATTTTGACAATAGAGTTGTCCCTTCAGGGTCTTGCCCTGCCTGAGGATTATAAAACCCACTTTCCTGGGTTTTATTCCAATTCAGAGACTCATGAGTGGAACCGAGGGCTTTGTCATTTCTGTTACTCAAGATTCATCAGCTTTTCATAGGAAATATTGTTTATTCCCTAGTGTGACAGCACCTACTTCTATTGGGTGGTTGTTAATTTCCCTGAATGCTGTTACCCCTCTGAGCATGACCCTAGGTTTTAGGGTAAGTTCTGGAATACTCTTTTTTTAGGATCTTTAGATGATACCTTTTTCATGTCACCTTATACCAAGAAGTCATAATCAAACATTTTAAGGACTCATAACTTTGAGGAACTAGTTAAACTATATCTTGTACATATCATATGTGTATATGCATGCATGCGCACGCACGCGCGCACACACACACACACACAGAGTCTATCCAGAAAATATCCAGCCATATACTATGAAAAATAGATACATTTATTGAAGAAGATACAAGATACAAGAAACATTGTACATATGACAATGACACCTCAGTCCCCTTCTTAATTAGGCACCTTGAGATCTCACACAGTTTTTCCAGTTGCCATTAGCTGCCCCATCATAATTTTTTGAATCTCATTGATCATCTGAAATCTCTTCCCTTATCAAAGGTGACTTTAGTTTTGGGAAAACCAGATATCACAGGGCAACAAATCTGGGCTGTAGGGGGCTGAGTCACCTGGGTGAGTGATGTTTGCCAAAACCTCTGCATGAGACGTGATGCATGCATGGCTGCGTTGTCATGATGAAATTGCTAATCTCCAGTTGCCCATAGCTGTGGCCTCCTGAATCATCTGAATTGTTTCCACGGAGGAGATTTCAAGCTTAATGCAAAATGTGATGCAGATTCATTGCTCTACTTGCTCAGTCATTTTGAATGTGATGGCCACACAGTACACATGCTCCCTCAACGGCATCTACCACACTTCACTAGTACAGTGAAGTCATCGTTGTTCACACATGCGCATTCCAGTCCACTCTCCTTGGCTGCCAGGTTACAGTGATGTAGTGCAAACCGTTCTCCTTATATTAACAATGACAATGCTTGGACTTTTTCCAGACAGACTGTATATATATATATATATACACACACACATATATATACTCACATATATATACATATACATGTATGTATTTTTAAAAATTCTCATCTGATTATATCATATGCTTGCTTAAAACACTTTAATGATATCCATGGCTCTCAGGAAGAAATTCAAAATCTTGAACATGATAAACAGCAATGTTTCTCAAACTGTATCATGCAACAGAATTCTTGGAGGGTTTGTTAAAATACAGATCACTGGGCCTGATTCTTAAGGTTATTATTTACTTAGTGAGTTTGAAGTGGGACCCAAGAATTCACATTTCCAACAAATACCAAGTGATGCTAACAAAACTGTACTGGGGTTCACATGAAGAATCACTAGTCTACATGACTATATATGAACTGGTCCCTTTCTTAGCTCTGGTTTCATCTAATGTTGAGACATTAGATGGCTCTAGGGGCTTAGTTGTCTTCTTCTGGGAATTCAAGCTTTTCATTCTCTTCCCTGCTTCTTCCATATGTCCTGTTTCTCTCCCCATATAATTTAACCAACTCAGTTCATGTTGGATCTTTCATTCCCGTTGTTATTCATTCTAAGTGTCCCTATATGTCTCCTTTGCAGCCCTAAACACAATTATAACTAAAGAATAAATTGTATA
Source organism: Pteronotus mesoamericanus (assembly GCF_021234165.1). Classification (NCBI taxonomy): domain Eukaryota; kingdom Metazoa; phylum Chordata; class Mammalia; order Chiroptera; family Mormoopidae; genus Pteronotus; species Pteronotus mesoamericanus. The sequence goes on from NW_026555311.1 coordinate 17,582,316, forward strand.
ATCTGTAGTTAATATGTTCCCTCCTTGCAATAATTTACATTCATTGAGGACAATCACTGTCTTAATTGTCATTCCCCAAATACCTATAGCAGTGTATTTTATATAATTGATACTTAGTAAGCATTTGTTCACTGAATGAATGAATGGTAGAAAGAAATATGTTTAATCTTTCTTCCTGTGCTCATGCTTGACCCAGATAAAATCCCTTTGCTCCCCAAGCGAGCCCCTGTCAGTTCTCTCAATACACACTCCATCTGGAAAGTGCGAGTTCAGTCTTCAGGAGAACTGACAGTTACCCACATATATCGTTTGGTCATTCTTTTTGCTCAGTGAAGAAAGGCACACTGGAGAATGAATCTCTGAAAGATAAATACGCCTAAAATGATCTCCCCAGATTCTTAGTTCAATATTTGTTATTTAAGATTATGTAATTCTTTGAAAAAAATTCCAATTATTCAAGAATTTTAGCTGGGAGCCACTTTATCTTTAATCTTTGGTCATATTGCAATTATAGAGAAACATTTGGGCTTTCAAAATATTACGCATAAAAACCTAAAGTCATACATTGTTTGATAAAATGGCAAGGGTTTGTTAACTGGCTGATCTATCATTCAAGAAAAACAGTGTACCTTACTAACTGAAACACAGTTGTTAAAGTAATTCAGTTGATAAATAATCACGACATATTTATAAATTACTAGGTTGTATAACAAAACTGATATGCAGGTATATATGTATTTATAACTTATGCACTTATGATTATAGTTTTATGTGGTTCTTTCCCATTTCATGTGAACTAAATCTTTCACATCATCTTTCTAGGAAGGTTTTGATTTGTAATTCTGTGTACAGCATGTGGGTACCTTACCCACAACCTATATAATCCAGGTAGAATCCTTCGAAGATGTAAAATTCAAGTTCACATTTAAATATACGGAAGGAGGTAACTTGGTGGAGGATGAATGTTAGACCATATGGGGAAAAGTGTAATTTTGTGGAGTGTTACATCTTTACTTTCGTCTTCTGAGGATCCAGGAGATTTGAAATAGCAAATAAGAGAATGAAAATGTTGTGAGTCGAGCAAGTGGAGCCACAGGAAGATCAGAGGAGATGAGAGACAATATCTGGAATGTTGACCTAGAGGCCTCAAGATAGATCCCTGAGGGGAAGAAGAGAGAGTATATGATATTTTGTATTTCTTTAGTACAAATCTTCTGACTTAAATCTTCCTTTCTCCTATCAGGTCTCATCGTCCGGGAAGTGAGCATTGAGATTTCACGCCAGCAAGTGGAAGAACTGTTTGGGCCTGAGGATTACTGGTGCCAGTGTGTGGCCTGGAGCTCAGCAGGCACCACAAAGAGCAGGAAGGCCTACGTGCGCATCGCATGTGAGTCATTGCGCCTGGACCCTACTGGTTTCAGAAACCGATGGAAAGTAGGAAAATTTAGACTCACTGCTCTAGTGTCAAAGAAACCTGGTCAAAAATGGCTCTCAGATTTCTGTATTTGAGCTATGCTTTTCCCTTAAGGAATCAGGGTATTTTATTTTTTTTTGTTTCAAGGCACTGAGTAGTTTTACTTTAAGGACAGAAAAAAATAGTGCTACTTTCAAAAGATGCTGATTTTTTCCTAATTTGGTAATAATTAGGTTGGGAAAACCAACTATATTCCTTTAATGAGTTTATTCTGTCAATTTGTTAAGACAATGTTGACTAGTTTTGCTATTGGAAACAAAGATTACCCAGACAGAGCTTCTCTAATTAGTTTGGAAATGCTCTAATGCATCAAAATTACCTCTATTTTCCACACTTTGTTAATATTGAGTATTCATGTTCAGGGAGAGGTTCAAAGGTGCCTTGCAAAAATGTTTCCATAATCAAATAAATGTTCCAAATAACTTTTTTTGGCCCAAGTTATAGAAGTTTCTTCATTGCAAAACTTCTCAGAGTCTTTAATATGCTAATCGTTAATATGCTACTATTATCCCCAAGGAGATATACCCTGCAGCTCTTTCTGCAGTCTCCTTTTTTCAATGGCTATTATTCACATCTCGAGCAGCATGAGTACGGCTATGATCTGTTTTAAGGTTCCATACTGAGAAATTTTCTCAGGTATGAAACCAATGAAATCCATGTAAGTTATATTATCTGAACACCTTTGCATGTCTGCATTTTAGTAAATATTCTTTTGTGGCAGATGCCAACATCACTTACCTAATGTGTCACTAAGTTCCAACAATCCTGGCTCTGACGCTTCCCCAAATCTATACTTGCTTCCTCATTGCAAAAACTTCCCAATTAGCATTTCCTTCTTCCAGTCCTTCTTTCATATTACCTACCACAAAGGCAATCTTGCTAAAACTCAGGTCACATCTCATCTCCCCCTGCTTAAAATTTCACAGTGGTTTATGTGATAAAGTAAAAATTCCATACAATAGCATATATCATTATATTAATTTGTTAGGGCTACCATAACAAAATACCACAGAGTGGGTGGATAAACAACAGAAATTTATTCTCTCACAATTCTGGAAGCTAGAAGTCTGAGATCAAGGCACCAATAGTACTGATTTCTTCTGTAGCCTCTGCCCTTGGCATCTCGGTGTCTTCTCATGGTCTTCTCTCTATAATTGTCCAGGTACAAATTTCTCTTCTTAATAAGATTATCAGTGATTTTGGATTAGGGCCACCTAAAGGCCTCATTTTAACTTAATTACCTCTTTAAAGGTCTTCTCTCCAAATAAAGTCACATTCTGAGTTACTAGAGGTTAGGACTTCAACTTGTGGCTTTTGCGGGGGACACAATTCAGTCCATAACATCGTATTTCATAGCTTACATATCCAGCCTATGATTGCAGCTCTGACCACTAAGAATTTCTCCATTCTAGTCATGCTCCATTAGAAATACTTTGATTTCTGTGCTTTCAGCTATTGTTTCACCCTTCTCTTCCCTTCATTATTTGTGAAAATTCATTTATTCAACAAATATTTAGTGAACACGTTCTCTGTCCTTAGAACAATTGCAAGTATTTAGTATGGAACCAGAAACAAAACATGTGATCATCCCTGCCCTCATGGAGCTTATGTTCTGGTGAGGGAGGGCAAACTCTAAATATAATAAGTAACAACTGGCTACAGAGCAACTGGTAAGTTCTGTGAACAAAACAGGAATGGGGACTTCGTAGTGCGGGGTGAGGGTGGTCAAGGAAGATGTTGACAGTGATGAAACCTGAAGGAGGGGAGGGAGGGAGTCAGGCAAAGGGAACAGCAGGTAGTATTACAAGTATGAATGGATCCTCTGAGGCAGGAGGCTGGCCAGGTACAAGAAGACCACATTGGCTAATGCTGTTGGAAGAGAGTGAATGAGAGAAGCTTAGATGAGCTGAGAAAGGTAAGACACATGGAGGTAAGGGCAGAAAGGGCAGAATGGAGATGGCCCAGGTCGCTGTAGGTGTAACATCTTTGGTTCTTAGTAAGAGATGAGAACTTTGGAACACTTTCAGCAGAGGAATTGACTTTCATCTGAGCAGAGTCACCTGACTGCTGTGTTGAGGATAGACCATGAAGGGCAAAGGGAGAAGCAGGAAGACCAGGCATGAGGCTGCAACTGTAAGATGATAGGTGAGAATAGATTAGAAGCAGTGGAAGTGGTGTGATCTTGATTCTTGATATATTTAAAGGCAAAGGTGGTGGCTTTTATTGAGAGACTGGATGTGGCATGTGAAAGAGAAAAAAGAATGATTCAAAAGTCCACAGCTTTTTAAAGACTTCTTTCAAATGTCTTTACCCAAGTCATTTTTGCTTCATACATCACCAGAGTGATAGGCATTCCTTTCTCAATACTTTCAGAGCAGTTTGTCCATATTCTTCATATAGGACTTGTCTCATTTGAATTACATTCACTTATGACATCTGTGTGTCTGTCATGCCAGCAAGTTCCTTGAGATCAGTTTTGCTTAATTCAGTTTTGTTTATCTTTATATCTAGTAGTTAGCACAATGCCTAAAACATCATTGATGTCGAATAAAAATCATTATAAAGAATTCCTTAAGTTTATTAACATGCTCTATAGTAATCATTCCTCTCTGAGCACATCTAAAGAAATTTCCTATGAGGATTATTCATGATATAGATGAAGATGGAGACATGTATGTGAACAAATGTATTCAAGAGTTCTCTTAGGAATGGTGTCCCTGAAGGAATGAGGCAGCAGTATCGGTCGGGCAGGGGCAGACACTGCGCGTCAGTGCTGGCACAACAAACAGTGAACTCATCGGGAGCTCTGGTGCTCCAGGGGCCCTTCAGAGTCGTCCCACCTTGGGACGTAGGAAATGAGCAGGCCCTTACTCCCCCACATAGACTAGTCAGTGGATGTGGTCTCCTCCTTTAATCCCATCCCACCAGCTTGTGTCACTGGGGTCAAGTCAGCTCTCCTCAACTGAGGGCAGTTCCAGGAGAGGGGCTGAGAACCTTGACTACCGACCCTCCCAACGGGCGGGATCAGTCCTGAAAAGAGACCTTGGTGGCACAGCACGACTCCCACTACAGCTGTCCACCAGAAATCTCAAAGAACTTATTTTATTCATTATGAAGGGAGAAAAAGTTACCTTCAAACATTTTAAAAAGAAACAAAAATGTACTTATTTTGGTGATATATTTAAAAGGATTCAAAATTAGCTTCTAATTATAATCAAGAGGCACTTTGACATAAAACTATACCTTTCATTGCTATGCTCATTAATATCAAGTATAATAAATATTTAAAGGTGCCCATCTACACTTCATACTAAATTGGCTTACCAAAAAGCTGGTTTAAGGGTTTTCATAGTTCCAAATGATGAATCTCTTATGTATGTGTGTGTGTGTGTGTGTGTAAAAATAGTATATATAATATTCTCTCTATATATCCCTATTCACATAAAAATTTAATATATATAAGAATCCCATCTCTCTTTGCAACATATTACATAATATTTACTATTTACTTCATAGCTTTTAAATGTAGTTTCACATTTTCAAATAATGGAAAGACAAACTCTTCTTCTAGTAAGAGGCTAATTTGCCCATAGCACCTTTTCATCTCCATTTAATAAGGCTGAAGAACAGCTTGCTTGTACTTACATAATTAATGGAACTTACCTGTGTGTGGCCAAGGAACACCATCCAGTATGTAAGGTTTATTCATATAGATATACATCGTGGTGAAAAAATGGTTAAATTTATTTTTTTCCTTTTCGTTGAACTTTGGTGATGCTGGTTAACAAAATGATATAGGTCTCAGGTGCACATCATCTGTATCCTGTATTGTATGTTCACCATCCTAAGTCAAGTCTCCATCCATCACCTTTTAGCCCCCCCATACTCCCCTCCAATTCCCCCCGTCCCCCCGGCAATCACCACACTGTTGTCCATATCCATGGAATTTTTTAAAAGTTTCAGTTTCAAATTCTCTGTGTCAAGGCTGATCCCTAACAAGTGAGTCCTAATCTTATAGTAAGCTTGCAGATTGTTCATTTGCCCAGGAATATATAATAGATGATCATCACACAGACTTTAATTAAAGTTTAAATTCATCTCAGGTAAAAATAACCATGATCCTAAAGTCAAATAAGTACAATTACCTCTCACTTAACTAGATTTATACTCATTTTTTATACATTGAGTGGCCTGTAGTTTCATGAAAAATGCTTTATTTTCATGTTCACAAAGCATAAACTAATATTAACTACTTATTATTTATTTGTTTTCTTATAACACATTCAAACTATATAAAATATAACAATAACTTTGTGAGGCAATCAGGGCAGAGGAAAGGAAGGAAATGTAAAAGTTCGAATTCAGCCAGGCATGAGCTGACAGCGTCATATACCTGCTCTAATACTGTGCCCATTTGCCAAAGGGCAGCTGCAAGTGTCCCGGGAAGAGGCTGTAGTCTCCAACACAGAGAGAGAAGTTTATTCTGAGAGAACCTGAGAGGACACTGTAATGCCTATCCCAAGTAGAATGCCTATGGTGATAGAGCTACTAGTCTCATGGGGTTGTTTCTTACAGTGTCCCTTGTCATAGGCCAGTGGGAAAATTCCCGAGTGTCACTGTGGGAAAATGTACTGTAAGCAAATTTCAGTCAACATTGCCTTTCTTTCTACAGGACATGTCTTGATTTCTACATGGCTGCTGTTGTCGACGTTGTAGTTGTTGATGATGTGGTTAGGGGGTGGTATTTATAGTGTAAGAAGAGTAGCACAGTGGAGTGGTTAGAGCACCAGCTTTGAGGCCAAGTTGACTTATAGTCAGTCTAGTTGCATTACTTACAAATGTGACCTTGGTCAAGTGACTTTACCCCTCTGAGCCTTAGTTTCATCAACCGTGAAATGAAAATGACAAGGTTATTTTTAAAACTGGATAAAGATGTAAAGCATTTGGCACAGTGCCAGACACAAGGCAAATGCTCAGTGAATAATGTGTTCATAACGACAGATACAATTTAAACAACTTTATGTGTGTATATTGAAACATATCAATACTAAGTTAACTTTCAAAACTAAAAGTTTCTCCTTTTACCACTTCATGCTCCAAGCCTGGATTATCAGTCTAGAGGATGAAATTCTCTGTAAATTTCAAGTATACAATACAGTATTATTGACAGTCACATGCTGTACATTATATTCTCAGAATTTACTCATCATGTAACTGAAATCTTGGACCCTTTGACCAACATTTATGTGGATTACCTCATTCATTCCTTGCCACAACTCTATGTGATGGGTGATAACATAGATATCATCATTTTACAAGTGAGGAATTTGAGAACAAAAAGAGATTAAAGATCTTGCCTGAGTTCACATAGCTACTATATGAAGAAATCAGTCAGTCCACCAGTGGTGTCCAAGCCCTGAACCAACACACTGGATACAAATAAGAGAGGAGTTGACAGTGATTTCTATGTAAGGTAGCAGTTCACAAAAATATCTTGTTTTCCACATGCATAATGTTATAAGCTCACTATTATTTATAACACAGAAATATAAGCAGGCCTTAGGTTCCTGCCTCTCTAATCATTGCTTGGTCTGCTCCAACCATAATAGCTTCCTTCTTTCCAGAATACCATAGACTCATTCCAGATACAGGCTATTTGTAATGATTATTCCACCCCACCTAGAACATCCCCAACTCTGAGTGCGGCTCACTTCCTTCTTTCATTCAGATTTCTGCTGAGGTGTAACCTTTACAGAGGGGCAGACCTTGACCAATTTACCTAAAACCTACGATTGCGACCCTGTCACTCTCCAAACACAAACCTGCTTTATTTTTCTTGAGAACATTTCACTTATTCGTTGCTTTCTTTTATGTTGACTGTGTGCATCACTGGAATATAAGCTTCACAAGGTCAAGCACTTTATTTTCTTCATTATATCCCTGTGAAAATTAAGAAACATAAACCTCCTTTAAGATGGAACCAGGAGGCTAGAAGAGAGAACTCTCAGGAACATAGCATTCCACACACACTTCTGACCCCAACAGGAAATGGCGTACCTTGCCTCTTGGACAGGAAGTATACTACTTGACCATCTCAGCATGAGGAAGGAAAGATTCCTTCTAGAGCAGTTAAAACTGCTTCAACCAAAGGGGGAATGACATAAGTCAGCCAATGAACAATCACTATACCTCAAACTTTCAGTTTCCTCTAATGAACTCTTTTTACAATAGGCCCTCCCAAGTCTGTAAAAGAACATGCCTCTTCTTTGTTTCTCTGGATTTGTGTGTGGTTTGCCATTAAACCACATGACCTGAATTGCAATTTTTTGTTGTTCTCAAAAAAACCATTTTGCTGTAAAATATCTACTGTCTATTTGTTAAAGGTCAGCATCCCCAATACCTAAAAATAGTTCCTTGCATGTGGATGGTGCTAAGCAAATGAAGACATGTAAAATTGAAATTGAATTAAATTCAAAGCATATATGGGTAAAGTGATGATGCTATTGAATGCTAATTATTCGTCCACTCAGGAGAAATGTTTTGTTACCCAAGGAATTTCAGGGCATCAGATAGCCTGAAGTGACTGCTTCTGTGCTCCCTTCAAGTCAATCCCCCACTGCACTTCTGTACTCAGTCATTTTCTCCATAGCACTTACTAACGTCTAAGCTATTGCATCTTTACTTATTTATTATGTTCATGGTTTGTGGTCTATCACTTCCATGTCCTTATAAATTAAGATCCCTGTGGGCAAAGATTTTTCTTTGGTTTGTTCACTGATGTGTTCAAAATGCCTATAATGATACTGGATGACCATATATATATATATACACACACACAGATATATATATATATATATATATATATATGATCTTGTGAATTATTCTTGTGAATATGATCACAATGATATATATATATACAATTTTGTGAATTATTGTGTTGATTTTTTATACAGAAGTCATTACTCATGGCTTTCTATGTCATTTTCCACTTCCTGTCTGCTCTACCTGGCATAAAGCAAAATTCATTAATTATGCAACTTAACCAAATAATGTACTTCTTTAGCCAGGTAGTCTGAAAGATTTATGTTATACTATGACAGTATCTCGATGTTTAATGCCAAACGTCTTGATAGAGCCTAACAGGGTTGCCAACACACCGGCATAAATTACCTGTTCATTAAGGTGTGGTTTGATTCCTTGTACAACCATTTAAGACCCCAATAAGCCCACTATAAATTACAGAAGCCATATTTTGAATTAGATGATATATTAATCATAGAATTTAGACTTTTTACATAAGAGAAATTTTAACAATAAATTTCTCCTTGTTTTATATAATTCTAAACCATTATATTAAGTAGTATTAAAATCATGTTGTTTCTATTTAGATTAAAAACTGTAACATATACCTGAAGTGTCAGTCTATATTTTTCTGAACATTTTTGCTTTTGTATATGGACACAAGTTCCCAAGATTCATGAAGGCCCACAAATCTGCAGACATTTATAGCCTGTATTTATTCTGAGAGGTAGACATCCAATTGATAGAACTCTGTCCCATAAGTTATACTTGGGAGAGAATCATCTATGTGTTTTAGCAAGAGCGGATAACCCACCAGACCAAAATGTGTCATTAAATAATGTTTTATGCTATATGAAAAAGGAAGTTCATGTCTACAATGCTTATTTGCAAAAGAACTTGTCTGCAATCATTGCATTCCTTTTTTGTACTCTGAGAAAAGAGCCCTAACTTTTTGATATGTCAGATACCTCATCCATAAAGTTGGCATGTTTCTTGTTATTTATCCTTAAGACATACCTTAAAAAAATACTGTGATGACATATAATCATTTTTTTTCTGAAACTAAAAATGAGGTACGAATATAAAAGAATGGCTTGCATGGGTTTTTTTCTTCCTCTTCTTTGTAACGGATGTCATGTGAAGTTCTAGCTCTAAAATATTTATTAAAAAAAAAACTTTAGCAAAGCTCTCTGAATACAAATATGTCTAAAGCCATTCTTCTTGGCTTTGGGGGATTGACATAGAAGAATGGCTGAAATTGTACTTCTGTCTGTGGGGACTTTGTTCACTCGAGATTTTCTGTTTAAATGACCTCAGTACAGTGAGAAATAGTTATGCCTCAGCACAACTGAACACTTTACCATGATAACCTTCTGCTTATTTACTTACGGATCATTCTAACCTCTGTCCTTGGATATGAACTATGATATTATGAAAATGTTGGTAGTAAATTCCCAAAAGTCATCAAAAAAGAGCTTTTAAAAAAATTGTTGACACTGTTACAGATGGCCCCCACTTTCCACCCTCCACCCAGCCCAGGCCAGCCCCCACCCCTGGCCTTCCCCACGTAATTCCCTGTTGTCCATGGGCTGTGCATAAATAGCTTTTTAAAAAGCAAAATAAGGTTAGAAAATAACAGGAACCAATCAAAATGTTTCATCTTTGTTAAGCTTAAAAAAATTATGTGTCTTAGTAGCCACCATTTATAGTGTCCTTGCTGAGTGCCCACCTCCAGTGTGAAGCCCCTTGTGGCTGTTCTCTCTCGTGATGGCCCCCAATAACCCTATGAGATACGTCCCATTCTTAGACTTATACTGCAAATAACACAACAGAGGCATGGAAACAGATAACTTGCCTAAATCACTTGTTTAAGAAATAGTAAATCTGAGTTTTAATCAAACTTTTCTCTTTGCAGTCCAATTCATGGTGAAGGTTTTCAGAAATACGTGACAATTCTTGACTTCCCTATGTAATCATAGGGGAAACTTCATGTAGTTACATGTTGTTTTGTCTGTTTTGTTTTGTATTTTATGATATTCAAGAATAAAAAGCAATTGAAAAAAAGAAAACTCTGTCTTTTTTTTTATACTATATCTCTTACATTTAAAAATCACAGTGTTACTGAATATAAAAATTTTCATTATTTTTTTAAATCCCACCAAAGATACTTTATTCTTGAGAAATAAAACCACGATAAACTTTTTAGGGTTCTATGGCTTTAACTCAAGCATTTTTCATTTTTAATAAGTGTCCAAAGTATAGAAGGCTAATCTAGTTCTCCCAAAATCTGCTGTATTGCTCTGTTCACAGCAGTTATTTCCTGTTAGCAGCCAGATCTGGTGATTTAATCATAAGTTATACTCTACTATGACAACATAATTAGCCTCTTCTATCATTATTAGAAAAAAGGCACATTTTTCCCTTTAATAACACAAGTATTATTACTATATGTGACCAGAGAATTATTTTATTCACTGGAGGAGCACTTGGAAAGTACATTAAAACAATGTTTTAAAAAGTTAAAAATGTATGTAGTATCTCTCTTCGTTAAGCATGCAAAAAAATTAATTGAAAAGTAATTTGAAAGTAGGAAAATGTGAATCATGGTAAAGGAGCTACGTTTGCTTAATGCAAGGCCAGGCCTATGTCAGAGAGTATAGAAGGAGGTCGAAGCAGATAACTCCACACGAATCTCTTCTAAGTACAGAATTTCCCTAGATCTAGAACATTTTGTTAAGACCAACGATATGTAACAGACAAGAGGTTTAATTTTGATACATAGAGTGTGGCCTCTTCCTAAAAATAACTAAAGTAATTGACTTAATTATCAGTCTAACCACAAACGCTGAAAGTTTGACTGCTGATTGGGGACAGAATGGAGTGGTTATCTAAATAAGTGAGGACATTTATAGTGGGTTTTTACATAACAGCACTGTCCTAAGTGTGTTTATGTGTGTCGCATTATTTAATCTTCACAATAACCCTATATGTACTGGATTTACCCTCATTTTATGATGAAGAAACCAAAGCACATGAACCTTATTAAGTGCAGAGCTACGATTAAAGTCAGGAATGTACACCCAGGCTCCACACCCTTAACCCCTGTTGTAAGCTGGATAATGGCCCTAGAGGTATCAGGTCCTAGTCTCTGGAACCTGCAAATTTTACTTTCCATATGGAAAAAGACCTTTCCAGATGTGCTTAAATTAAGGTTCTTGAGGTGGGGAGATCATCATAGATAACCCAGGAGGGCCCTAACTGCTACACAAGTGTCCTTCTAAAAGAAAGGCATAGGGAGACTCGACATAGATAGGAAAGGTGGCCATGTGCCCACAGAGACAAAAGATTGGAGGGGTGCAGACACAAGCCAAGGAAGACTGGCAGCCACCAGACTGTAGAAGAGGCAAGCTATTGATTCTCTCTTATAATCTCTGGAGGAAGCCTATCTTTGCTGGGCCCTTGATTATGGCCCAGTGAAACAAATTTCAGATTGCAGGCCTCCAGACTATGAGAAAATAAATGTTGGTTGTTTTAAGCCAGAAAGGGGTCATTTCTATAGAAAACAAATACAACCACAGTGCAACACTCTGCCTTCTGCAGCCCCACATCATGGGGTAGCTGCTTCTAAAAAGTTTGTGATCTACAAGAAATAAGGTAACCTTTCAGGGTCCTAGTTGTCTTACCTGTAAAGTAAAGAGGTTGGATTCTGCAATTTCTAAGAGTTTTCCACCATTAGGGGAATTGTCTCTAGACCTTCAGGAAAGGAAACAGCAGATTATTTTGGAAATTGAATTCAAGTTAGCATTTATTAAGGATGTACTATGCACTAAGCACTAAGCACAAAGATATATCTGATCTCAGTGAATTTTAAAATATATAAATTCAGCAGTTGTCTGGGATTAGTTCATCTTTTTGAAGTGAAATTTAGCAGTGATACACTATCTGATAGAGAGACAGCCATAACGGTGCAGACATTCCCCACATCAGGAAGTTCTGTATAGTGAATTTTAGATTGGAGATGCAAATGCGTCACATTGTGAATGGGAACTGAAGCTCAGTTGTGGCCTCCCAGGATCCTGTGCTACGGAGGATCCTGAGGCTGCATCCAGACTCCACGGAGTATTGTGATTGATCACTCATGGACACATGCGCTAAAAGGGAAGGCAGTCATTCTTACTCTAGAAACAAGAGTTGAGCACGGATCATAACCATTTTTGACAAGTTATTTCTGTAGACAAAAGAGCTTCAGGTTTTTGTATATAGCAACTGTAGCAATGAAGATATTGCTTCAAAAAAGAATGTGGCAACATTTTATCCTATGTAGGCATCAGAAATTACTGGAATGATGACCAAGTGTCTTTTCAGCCATCAAGAAAGTTTTGGTTCTCCTGACTGAGGCGCTAATAGTTTCCATTTTTTGAAAATGTTGCTTAATCTGAAGTCTTAACATTCATTGCTTAACATTCTTTCTGAAAGTAAGTAAAGGAACATAAATGAATAATTATAAAATACTAATTCAGGAAATGTTATGTATGCCATCTTACTAACAGAAACAGCTTTGTTCACCAAGATCTCTTGGTCAGCTTTCTTGATTAAGTATCTGGAAGGTAGAAGAGGGAGGAACCATGGGAAGAAGTCTAGGAGATTATCTCTGGGAGAGAGGCCACAAGAATGGTTAATATAATTTTGACAACCTCAGCACTGAACTTGCTACACCATCACCTCAAAATGGCAGTCCACAGGCCCAATATAACTCACCAACTTTTTGGCCCATAAGATGTTGGCTCATACATTTTGATAAACTTTTTGATAAACTTTTAAGCAGTTGACAACAATTAGAATAAAATTTACATAATAATCTACATTACAAACTTTTGTTAGCAATCATATGTACGGCATGTGGCCCCCTAAGCCTACATTCCTGTATGACAGTATACAGCTAGAACTGAGTAGCAAGAGTAAAAAGTTAAGTGGATTGGTCTTATACCCATGTCTCTGTTAAAATTTAGAAAACAATGGACAACCCATGAGGGTGCCATGTTTCAAGGAAAAAAAATTCTTGTCTCTAACTTTCTCTCAGTTGTTTTACCTGCATGGCCTCTACACACAAGTAAAATTTCAAGTCCTGTGCTGGACAATGTAAACTGTTATACTGTACACAAATGAGTTCTACTCACATTGTGGAAACACCAGTAGGGACTCATTGTAAACCGGGTGGTAAGAGCCTCAATGCAGAAACATGTCCGCTGAGCCCCCATGAGCTCCCAGGCTGCTCCCTCCCACAGCCTGAAGGACTTAGCAGAGGGCCACGCATGTCATAGGTGTTCCATAAATAATCAGTCGGTCAACCCGTGGTTCTCAGATTTTAGTGCTGAGCATAAAACACACCCATGGGATCAGTTAAAACTGTAGATTCCCAAGGCTCAATCTAAGTATGAAATCTGCATTTTTTTTTCAAGCACAGAATGGTAGTCCTTGGGTTTCTCTTTGTGATACATCACCATTAATCATTAATCCACTCTTGCTCATAATTATTTTGTCTCACTCTTTGACTAATAATGATAATGTCTAATATTTGTATAACATAGTAAAAGTCACTAATACTATGGGAAAAGATGAAGTGAGGAATTACTATTTTTTGAGTACAAACTATATTCAAGACATGATGGTAGAATTTTATATATGCTTTTTTCTATATAACCCTTTTATATGTGATAGTTCTTAGTATCACACGCATTTTTTAGCTGAATAAACTAAGGCAAGAAGTTAAGCAGTGTGCTCAAGGTCACACACCTAGCCAAATGGTAGAGTTAGGACCTGAACCCAAGTTTGTCTGATTGACTTGCTGATTGAAGACCCTGCTCTTGGCCACAATATTATTTTGCTTTCCAGTTGCTTTCAGATAATTTTCACATTGATCTACAAATAATAAATATGTTTATATAATGATCCACTAAATACATATCCATCTCTCCAAACATACAAATACACATAGATATGTGTGTTTATATGGCTGCTTGTACATGTATACAAATACAATGATGCTATGTATAACTTCACATTTTCTATTATATAATTTCATATTTCTAATCCTGATTTTTAACACATTAATTCTATATATAACCTTCTAAGGGATCATGACACACAGTTTGAACACACAGCAATAAACTCCAAAGTCTGTACCAATAGTAAGGAATAATAGAAACTATGGTTTATAGATTATATGACCAAATTATGTAAGAGAATGACATATTGAAAGTTTACTCATGTTATTAATAATCTTTCATACCAGAACTCTCTGAATAATGATAATAGAAATGATTGTAATACTTCATTACAATTCATATGCTTAATCTTTTATAACTGTCAAAACCTTTTCTGAGTACATACTCTTAATACTCACCTAACCCTATGAGGCTTAAAAACAGAAAACAGCCATTAGTAATGTAATATTTCATTTATCTTATTATATGAAATTAAGGATCTTAATTTCCACTAGAAAATTCTATTGAAATATACCTATCAGAGAATTCTTGAGTTCATAGTATTAGTCTGTAATATTGCCAAGATTTTATCTTTAAGTAAATATTCTAATCAATCTTTCAGCATAATGAAGTAACGTTGCTGAGGGAATAAACATTTTTAATAAATGTTAATCATTTTTAACAACTTGGAGTATGAACATGTTTATTATCCTTTCCAAAGACAATAGCATCAGTAACCTGCCTGCACCATACGGAGATCTTTTTGTTGATATTTCTCCTAGTTTCCATCCAAAATCAGTAGGACTCACAGGTGCTTGGGTGGTAGTGTGACCCATTATATTCAAAGCTGTGGCCTGCCTACCCTCGGACTTTCCTATCATAGGTCACACTCACCCTTTTATAAGGTGTCAGGCATAGCTGCCTGAGGGATGTCTGCATACTGTTTTGGGTAGTCATTTCCTTTCCCATCTCTCCAGGGACACAGGAAAGTCATTTTTTCAAAGTACTTCCAAATACATTCACAATCATTCTAGCTTTAATATTCATCTGCTTTCGTGATGCTTCCTTGGATTTGTATTAATAATTTTCTGACATTTTTAATACTGAATCTTCAGTAACCCACCCTTCTCCCATTTTCAAACTCTTATCCATACCTATCTATTTTTTGTCTAAAAGTTCTATGAAAATTTTCCTGAGATAAAAATTATTAGCAAAGATGCACCAACTCTTAGATTATTAAAACATAATTTCTCTCATTATTTCTCTTGGGCACTGATAATTGATATGGTTCCTTAAAAATTTATCACAACCGAGAAGTGCCTTATTTGACAAAGGAGATGCTTTTTTTCTTCTAAAATACACATTTAAAATGTTAGTCTATTCAGTCATAGGTGATTATGACAAAGGAGACCTTCAAAAGTATCCGGACCTTCACTTTCATTTTATAGATGAGGAATGTGAAGGCCACAGAGACTTTGAACTCCTACCTAACCTTCTTTCCTCTTTACCACACTGTCAAAAAGCAGAAGTTATATTTGTAGAATGCCATAAATTAAGGCATTCCACATCATAAAAAAATTGTAACTGAGGTATTATTATTGTACAAAAAAATTATTGAATGCATCAAAATTCTCTGATAAAGAATGAGACACCGTTTGTACCCACACATGTGTTTATATTCTAAAAGCCTTTGTTTGATTACTGTGTAAATGGTAAATAGAAATCCATAGAGTTTCAGGTCTAATTCTACATTTGCTAATTGGATTTCTCTTTATGGATTTAGTAAGCCAATATTCATGTTGCTAAGTAAACAGCTCTCTGAATACACACATGTGACAAAGCTGATTTTTCTTTTAATTGATGGAATCAATGACTAAATCAGAGGTAGGCCAAGTTGACTTTTGAAAAGTAACTGAGGTTATAATGAAAGGACTTTGTACTTATTTTGGTAGCAGTCTTAGAACTAATGGAAAGGAAACAGAAATCTAGAATCCTAAAGGTCTTTTAAGGGCCGAAATTCATAATTTTTCCTGATGGAATGCCCACATTATTCTGAACCATTCTGTTTTACGTCCAATTCCGAGCTGACAAGTGTCCCTTTTCATGCTTATTCATTTCATCAGCCGTGTGTTCTCTCTGCCTGCAAGGCACCTGGCCTGCCTTCTATCACATCTGTCCAAATAGTAAAGGGTATGCTTACAAGGTTACCCAGCTCTGCTTGCAGGGTAAGGTGGAGGCATCTTGAAATGAGCAGCTGCTGGGCTGGAAAGACACAATGTTTTCTATGCCCATTACACTGGAAAGCTAGAAAAGCTAGAAAAGAGGTTTCACAGCAGAACTTAAAAGGATTTCTCAGAAAGAAGCATTGCTTTGTGGAGGGTTAAATGTGAGATACTTTTAGAAATTAGATAAAATGTACAGGCAGTTCAAAGCCAGACCATTAAAACAAAATAATTAGGTGGTATTCCAAGATGGTTCAGTTAAACCTGTCTCTTGAAGTTCATGCCTCTGCTGGGTGGTCACCATTCTCAATTTGGAAGAAATGATCCTCATAAGAGGTGCCTTCACAGGGCAGGAATGTGAAAACTATGCCAAAAACGACATCATATTCTATGAAGAATTATACCATGCCTCATTCAAACCCACCACCCATTAATGGTGCTGCTGATTTTTGTCACCAGAAAGTTTTGCATAAGAGCAGCAGGTTCTCAGGATGGTTATTTTCCCAGTTCCTGTGCATCCCTCATCGAAGCTTGGGTTCTACTCCTGCTTACTCCTAGATTTCCCAAACCAGTAACTTCTCCCCTTGATTCTTCCATTGTGTTTATCCTGTTGGCCTCCCAGCTTCTTAAAACTCTGTTCTCTTGGCTCCTCTGACATTTGTCTTTACTTTTTTTTTTTTTTTTTTGCATACTTCATGGTTCACACCATGTCAAATTTGCTGGCAGCTTTTTCTCTTGAATGCTAGTGTCCTCATTTTTTTATGCTTCAGTCTTTCCCTTGGTGATGTCACCTATTTCCAGCACTTCGGCTGCCCCCCGGACAACAAAGCACAAATCTTCTACCCAGACTTCTTTTCTAAGCTCTAGACCAGTGATTCCCAAGTTGCGGTTATTTTTCTTCCCCAGGGACATGTGGCATTGTCCAGAAGCATTTATCTCATCGCCGCTGGGAGAGGTGCAACTTGCTTCTAATGAGTAGATTCCAGGGATCCTGCTAAGCATCTCACTATGCACAGCACAACCCGTCAACAGAGAATTATCAAGTCCCAAGTGTCAGGATGGCTGAGGCTGAGAATCATGATCTAGGCATACTGGGCTTTTCTGTTTGCATATCCTACAGACATACCAAACTGAATAAGGAACAAAATAAATTTGCCCTTTCTTCCCACTTTTCTGCTCAATTCATTACTTTTATTTCATTTAACACTGGTTCCCACTTAACAATTGTGATAGCTAAGAATATAGTCTTATCTTTGCCTCCTGGCACTTTCCAAATATAGATCTTCCTGAATATGTGATCTATTTATTTCTAGAATTTGTTTTCCCCTCTTTCTGTCCACTATCACTAGCAGATTTCAGGATACAATCATCCCTTTTGATCTATTCAAATGGTTCCCAAAGTCCCTTCTGTCTCAACCCATCTGTCATACTGAGGGCAATATGATATCTGATCTGCCTTTGCTTAGAAGCCTTTGAGGTTTGCCATTCCTTAGCATGGCACAAAGGCTGGTCATAAATACATCTCAACTTACCTTTCTCATCTTCATTCTGTATCTTTCACATTTCCATACTAAGTATATAGTAAAGTTAGTCTGCCTTAAGAAGATAATTAACAAATATCAAAGGAATTTGTTTTGACTATTTGGATAATCTGTGCCTCATGTTCTCTCATTCTCAGCCTTCATTTATGGTATGCTGATGAATTTTATCAGAAGTGAGTCAAAATGTTATTTGATCTGAGAACTAATTCTAGTCATTATGCCTTTACCTTACCCCACATCAAATAGGTGTGTTCAGAATTATTTTTTTAAAGTACATGTATTTTGTGAGGAACATTTTATCCCATAAAATGTATTCATTGCTGCTCTTATTTTTATTAGTATTTAGTGTTTTACCAAATTTTCCATCTTAATGCTAGTTGAAAACAGAGGAACAACCATATCAGAAGAGAAAAAGTAGGAAAATTTTTAACGTGTCTGTAGGGAGGGCACAGCTTAACCAAAAGAAACATTAAAGGGACATGTGGGTTGCCAAAATGTGTATCAAATCAGGGGTCATCAAGTTCTAATGCAACATCTATTATTTTGCTGTGAGGCTTTGAATAATTTGATGAACATGCCCCATCTATATAAATTAAGAACATGATTGAGATAACTTTCAAGTTTAATCACTGTGGATTTTAAATGTTCATTTTTATAATATGCCCAATTTCTTGATAATTAATGAAAAGACCCCTTCTGACAGAAATCCTGTCACCATCTGCAGAGTGACTTGTCTTACCTCAGACCCACATAGAGCCAAAATTTTCTCACAATTCCTAAGCTCTTGAAGGTTTTCTTTTGTCAAGAAATTCAACAAAATATCAAGAACATAACAATGGATTATTTTCTCAGTGCATTTTTTTCTAGGTGGTGCTCCCTGATAGTTCCTTAAAAGACATTAGAGTTATATACCTGCAGAGCTTTGGTGTTTCCACTTATTATTTCAATAGGCTAAAATGGTGCTTTAAGGTTCTTAAGTTTTATATAAGGGATATGAGTTAAAAGGACAGAGACATTAATTTTTTATTAAAATCAAGTGGATAAAATTCCAATAACTGTTGAAAGGAGCTGAATTGTACAAGTATGAAATAAAATTTTTGCTGTGCTTTTTAAAACAAAATGCTGCTTCAAAGCTCTATGGCTGAATCGTTTACTTTTCTAACTTTGGTATTTAAAATGACAAGCTAGTTTCTAACATTTTTGTGT
Organism: Pteronotus mesoamericanus; assembly: GCF_021234165.1. Classification (NCBI taxonomy): domain Eukaryota; kingdom Metazoa; phylum Chordata; class Mammalia; order Chiroptera; family Mormoopidae; genus Pteronotus; species Pteronotus mesoamericanus. The sequence continues at coordinate 17,601,544 of NW_026555311.1, forward strand.
CAATCTATAATAAATTTTAAAAGTCTCCATATTGCTATGGCTACTCTAATTATATAAACATGTAATTAGGTACTTGGTGTATGTGGGCAGAAATGACTATTTAATTTTCTAATTGAAGAATAGCCACATAATTACATAGTGAGAGATTTCTGGACTCATTCCAATAGTTACTCTTCCCCCTGCCTTGTGTTTGAGACCCTTAAGAGGTTATACTCATTATTTCAGGACTCCAGCATTCTGTTCTACACTCTGAACTGGAAACTTGCTTTTGAGTTATTGACCAAAATATCTCAGAGTTATGACAACTCTTAACAGTGTTCATTATGAAGAGAGAGCTAAGTATTTATGTACATAAGAAACTCTGTGTATATAAGAATCATGACAATGGGGTTCCTTTGATTAAAATGTGATCATCATCATTGATTATCAAGAATCAATAAGGAAATGCAAGGAATTATTTTCACTAACTGTTAATGTGAGCATTCCAGTGAATATTAAAGTTGGAATAGTTAATAGCCCCCGAATTTCAAAGTTTCCACCACACAGAATAAAATCACCCAGATCTTGGTATAGTCCTAACAACATGTGACTTAAAAAAAATGCAAAGACACATAAAATACTGAACTGGAAAACTTTTATTGTACTTTCTATAAATGAATAAATGTAAGTTACTTTTGTCATGCATTTTATTTCCTGTGCTCTCCAGATCTGCGGAAGACATTTGAGCAGGAACCCCTGGGAAAGGAAGTATCCCTGGAACAGGAAGTCTTGCTCCAGTGTCGACCACCTGAAGGGATTCCAGTGGCTGAGGTGAGTTAAAAAAAAAAAAAATTCTTTGCATTTAGCAACTGGCACTTAGTTATTCTAACAGAGGCCTAAGCCATGGCTAATGGTGCAGCGAATTAGGGTATGGCATGATGAATGGTTGGTAATGGAGTCCTAACTGCCTGCTGCTGGCAAAATAGATTGATTGGGAACTGATTAATGACTTGTGAGTCAATTAGAATGCCCCACTGGACAAAGCCACAGTTAGCTTGGTTTGATTTTGCCATTCTCTTTCAAGAACTCAGAAATACTGCTTTATTTTATCTGGAACTTATCAGAAAGAGAGATAGTATGACTTAAAAATGCATCATCAATTTTATTGTCATTTTTTATAATAAGCAAAAAAAAGTGTGTGTGTGCATTCACATCAGTGAGCCAAGCATTCTACATCTACCAAAAGCCATATTCACACACCATGAATAAAACCATGTTTGAAAAATGACAACTGTCAATTAATTTCATCCTGTAAGCTTTCCATCAAACTCTCTGTTTTCCTTTTCTGTTTTCACTAAAACAAAGCCTATTGATTGGTAACAAAGTATTATGAATCAGATTCATACCAAGACTTTTCATTAGCACCATTCAATACAGTGTTCTTTGGAAATGCCTATCTACGGGGGATAGGCCTGCAGGACCACAAAAGAGTGCCATGCTCTTCTTGAGACACTCCCATCGTCTGAGAACATACTGTTGAGGAAAATCATCGAATACTGTGTTTTTCATTTGTTAACAAATCATTCCAAACTGTAAAAATGTTACTCTGTTATGATTATTGGGAGACATCCTAATATGCATCAAACACCATTGCCCTAGCCGATCCAATATCCTGCAAGCCCAGAAGAACTTTAATTTAACAAATGACATAGCTGCCAATTTGTTGGCAGACCTTGTTAGCATCCAAACTACATTGAGTCCTTTGGAATTTTTCCTCTCTATTGTATATATAGAAAGAGGCACTTCTACTACTGTTGTAATTTAGGCCTATCTGTGGGTCAGTTGATATTTTGTAAAAAAAAAAAAAAGCTGCTGAATTATCCCTACCTAAGAAATTGCAAAATAATACTACTTCAGACTCAGAGCTTGCCCCAAAATATTGACTAGCTAACAGTACTCTTAATATTAGATTTCCAGCTTTTCAGTCTTCTGAAGGTTCAAACAAAAGTAGGATGAATCCTACTTTTTAGCTCTCAGCTGACAACAAAATTAAACATCTTATTTCTCTTTTTAAAATAATAATAAAAAATTTGTTAGAAATTTAGATAGTGCCCTTACAAAATGAGTCCATTTTTCTCTCACAGCCATTCATATCTTCTTATGTCAATGAAGAGACACAAAGTGACACTCTTAATAAAATTTATTTTTTTACTTTGAAATGAGACATCTATTTTTGCCTTGTAACTGGCATTCCATGGCACTTCGTTGCATCGTCTCGGAGATTTCTGCATGATCATAGTTGTTTTTTTTCCCAGCCACACCAAATGATCTTCCAGCACTGACATACAAAATGACTTATTGTGATTAGAAAGGAGGCAACTCTTCTCTGTTCAGTATTTCATTTTACTTATAACAATAGTGTATTTGTCTTCTAACTGTATTTCTAAAATTCTAATGCAAACTCCTCCATTAAACTGCCTTAAAGATCAAAACATATCCTGGGTAACATGGGTATCCATAGCCTCATTTTTACTTGATGTTTCTTAAAGATAGATGATTACTGCAAAGACTTTCCATGAAAGATCCTAGTAACTTCCTCATTTTTTAGTGGTTCACTTTGTTGAGGGGTAAAGATTCATGACTGGGAATTTTATTTGTATCATCCCTTTGGAAGAGACCAATTAACACTTGGCAAACTCAAAATCATATACCCATTGACATTCAAAGTATTATAAATAATGCATTTTCTTTTTCTTTTTCTCTTTCTTTTGTAAGTCAAAAAAAAGAGATCAAACACATATACTGGAGAGAAGGCTAATAAACTTCTGTGTAGATTCTTTCGACATCCTTAGAATCACCAAGATCAGAAAGCTAATTAATGTCTTAATGTGACACATTACAACTATCATTTACTCAAAAGTGGCAGATAAATTTAAAAAGATAGGGATGAATGTAACTTGGTGAAGTAAAAGATCATAAGATTATTTTAATGATAAATGCATTTATTATTTAATAATCTAGTTTTTTGTTTGAGAAATCTAAAAGCATAAAAATAGCATACAATGAAATATTGATCTTTAAGGAAAACCAGTAGGTAAAGGTCTTAATGTTTTACCATAAATAAAACCTGTCCTTAAGCTATCAGACCACAGGAGCAAGAATTTCTGCTTCTTTTGTACCCAAGGCAAATGAGTCTATATAACTGGAATAGTAAATACACAATGAATACATGGTTGACCAAATCAATTGATCTTTGGTTTGTATTTCTGGCTCCACTGGAGAAGTAGTCAGGTACATTTTTTGCAGAACATCAGAAGCTGTCATTTTCTTTCTTCCCATACAAGTCAGTAAGTTTCTAAAAACTCTACTAATCTTAAGTTAAATGGCACCTATTTGGTGCAAACAATGTCACAGGCATTTCTGAGGTAATAAATAATTTTCTCCCCTATTTTGGCTTTCATCTCCCCTAGAGAATGTTAAACTAGTTTTCTTATAGAATTCTAGGTTTAAACCCAAGCATTACCATTTTAAACTCTGACTTTGGGCAAGATATTTCAGTTCTCTGTACCTAAGTTTCCTAAATTACAAAATAAGAGATGATGATAGCATCTATCTAGAACATAGTTGTGAAGTTTAAATGAGATAGTGTATGTAAACATGCAGAAAACACTCAAGAAACATTATTAGTACCGGTATTCTATTATCACCTATTGATTCACAGAACACTGAATTCAACCTCTTGAGTTCAAAATAGTCACTGAGCACTGTGCACCTCTGCAGGGTGCTGTAGGGTATGAGGAATGAAGCCTTTGGCTTATGAAGAATCACCAAGATGCCCTCCTGTGTTCTCTAGCCAGTTGCTTTGGTTAGAGTCCATAAATGCAGCAAATGAAGATATTGTGAGCTTTAAAACAAGGAAACACTCTTAGTTACATAAATATCTAATTTATAAATGACAAATACCTACAAGTCATAATGTGCTGCTGTCCTTACTTTGATTTTTAAAGCTACTGTTCTCCACTTAGTCATCATGATCACACGACATTGGCCCAGTCCTCACATTTTCTCTCAAAGAAGAAATCTGAGCTGGGGGTACAGTTGGTAGTTCTCCTTTTCAGAGCAAAGGAAAGAGAATGACAAAGCCTCAGAGGAGGAAAGAGGCCAAACTACGATTCCCTACACTCTACCACCTCTCCAGGTGGTGACGGTTTTGACTAATACTCATCAGTTAAGAAAACCTACCTTGGTGGGCGCCCTGGGATGAGATGCAAGTGTTTCGTGGGCCTGGCTGCTTCCTCCTCTGGTCTCCTTACCAAGCCCTTTCTTATCTATTTTCTTTATTCAAAATATTTAACAACCACAGGGCTTCCTTAGCACAGAGCAGAGTCTGAGAGCCTTGTGCTCTAACAGTATAAACTCTTGGGCTGCTGAAGCACAGAAGCCCAGGGATCCCTGGGGCCAGTTTAATATGGAACGATCGGTATTCAGCACGTGGTGTGGACCAACCAGTGTGACTGGCTGAATGGCAGCGCTTTTATACCACGATTTTATATGGCTCTGACTACTACTACTTGTGTGCAAATGTGTCTATTTACTTCTCTGCTGTCTAATATGATTGCAGTAAAATAGGAGCAAAAAAGGGCTTTTTATGTTTATCTCTACCATCAGCTGACTGTAGATTCCTTAGTAGAAATAGATACTCTTAAGGATATTTAACTAAATGGAATAAAGAGTCTCTGATGGATGTGACACAGGCTGCATACTCAGAAAATGGAACTTTCCAGAAAAACGATGTTTGTCACCTCTGAAGATGCAACCCTATGAGAGAACTCAGTGTGGGGTGAGGGTCCCAACCCACTAGAACCGGAAATAAAAGACCATCGAGAGTTATTGTACTTTGGGGACTATAGAGCAGGTTAATAATAATAGTATTAAAATGGAAAGAATAGACTGAGTGAAAGGAAAGGAAATTCTAAAAATGTGGCATTGCTTGGTATTTTTAATAACTCTTGCTAGGATCTAGGCAGAAACACAATGCTTTTCTTCTATTTCTGGAAAGCCATGGGCTTCCCTTTCAACGGAAACCTCCGCATCTCCGCGAGGAGCCCGGAAAGTAATCCGGCCCCGGACGGACGCTGGGCTATTCCGCCGGCGCGACAGCGGCGCTCTGCGAAGTCGGTCCCTCTTCGCTCGTTCTAGTGTATGCCTAGAAAATGTTGCTGTCACGTGTGCGCCAGAAATACACTCAGAGATGCTTTATTTTATTGCATTATCTCTTTTGGGGAGTACTGGGGTCAAAACAGCAGTGGATACGAGGTTTGTGGGCCTGGCAGAAAGAACGACACTGAATTTCTCACTAAAACCTGTGATTTGTTTCACCTTTAACAAGGGGGTAATTGCTCCTCTAATTGTAATTGAGCTATTTCTCATAGGGGTTCAATTGGAGAAACAGGGAACAATGTTCAACTTATTGACCCAATTGTGCTTCAAAGCCGTCACTTTATTCATCCACATTTGCATCTTTAATTAGCAAGTGGGAAAATATGGGGTGACAGGCAAAGGATAGATGATTTCGCTGAGTTTAGTCTTGATAAACAGGGAGCAGATTTTTTAAAGCTGATGCTGCCAGAGCAAAAAGCCGCTGGCCGCCGGGGGCTCAGCCAAATGAGCAGCATCAGGTGGCTCTCCGGCTAATTGATTATTAATGTGACCACTGAACACTTTGTTTCACGAGAGGCACGCCTGTTCCGCTGCCATTCCTCATCGCTGGAACTTCATGTGGACGCATTTCCATGCAGGTGCATTGTCTCCCAAGCTGTATTTTATATTCTTTGCAAGCAAAAAGAGCTTTAGGGAGGAAAAAAGGGTTTGAATACCAATTTGGAGAGAGACATCACTTTCAGTGCCCAGTATTATCTGTTGGAATTTTCTCCAACCATGCATACAGCGACAAGAAGGAGTTTTGATTTTGAGATGATTATCAGCCCTGCAAACAGATTGGAAAAATATTAGTTCTCCTCCCTCATTGTCAGCTTGCAAGCTTTGCATTGGTCCAGTCGACATTTGCTAATGTCACCTCTTTATTTTTCTGCCATTATCTGTTCTTAATAGATAATATACACAGAGATTACCACAAGCCAAGATAACCAAGTAAACAAAATTAAAAATAATAATAAATTAAACAATTCAACATCAAATTTTAAAAAATAAATAATAAACCTTTTTAATATCTGAAAACTAAAGTCCTTCTGATTTCTAAAAAAAAAAAAGAAGAAATTTTCTCTGACCATAGTAGAATTTTGTCTTGACTTCTGTACATCCACAGTGATTTCTTTGAGCCTATAGTACAAAATGCAGTTTTTTTAATCATTAATTTATTTATTTAGTCAAGAAATATTTATTGCCCATTACTGTGTGCCCTACACTCTTCTAGTTGCAGGAGATATAAGTTAGTCAAAGTCACTAAAGTGTAATAAAATAAAGCAAAACACTAAGAATAGAAATAAATGAGCAAGATATTGTCAGATCATTGCAAATAGGAAGAAATGAGACAAAAATCATATCTGTGAAGTTGATGGTTGCTGGGGATTGGAAGTCGCTTTCAAGTCCAGGGAGAATCTGTCTGAGAAGATAATGTTTGAGCTGAGATCTGAATGACAGGAAAGAGCCAGACTTAAAAAAGACCTCGGTCAGAAAACTCCAAGCAGAGGGAGCAGACTGGGAAGGAGCTGACTGATTAAAAGGAGGCCAGTATTTCCGAGACACAGTGAGCCATGAGGGTGGCCAAAGCACCTTCAGATAGAGTGCAGAGGACAAGCTCGGTGGCTTTATAGATGTGGTGAGCACTTTGGAGTTGTTTCTGAGTGCCTGAAAAGTCACTGGAGATTTTAAGTAAGTAATTGTCATGTCCTGGTACATGTTTTTCAAAGATAAATTTTTCTGCTGTATGGAAAACAGATTTTGGAAGTGTAACATCAGAAGCAGGGACACCAGTTAGGAGATCTTCCTTGGGCAAGGGAAGATGGTTGCTGGTCTTAGGATGAGAGTAGAAGAGGTGGAAAAGCACAGAGAAATAAAGGACATATTTTAATTCCTGAGGAAGGAAAAAACTCCGAATATCATTTTTAAATTCGATTTCATTAAAGAAAATCTAGAAAATATTTGACCTTTTAGAAAAAGGAGAAATCTCCCATGCTAAATCTCCATAGACCCATCTGAGGGAGCTTTTCTTTTCTTTTTAAGTATTTATTTATTTATTTTTAGAGAGGGGAAGGGAGAGAGAAAGAGATGGAGGGAAACATCAGTGTGTGGTTGCCTCTCGAGGGCCTCCTACTGGGGACCTGGCTAACAACCCAGACCCGTGCCCTGACTGGGAACCAAACCAGCGACCTTTGATCTGCAAGTCATCACTCACTCCACTGAGCCACATCAGCCAGGGAAACAGTGAGCTTTTCTTAGGTGACCTACTGGGTTGGCCAAACAGTTCATTCAGTTTTTAGATAAAAATAAAAGACACGTTTTTCATTTTCACCAATAACTTTATTGAACAATGTATTCACTGTTTTGTACCACTACCTTCCGCCATCTTTCAGGCAACTTTATAATTCCATCTTCCCAAAACTTTATATCTTTTTGAGCAAAGAACTGTTCCAGTGCCTTTAACAGTCTTCCAGGGAATTGAATTTTTTTCCATTAAGAGAATTCTATAAGGACCTAAATAAATGGAAATTCAAAGGTCTGGTGAATACAACGGATGAATCAGAGCTTCCCAGCCAAGCTGTAACAGCTTTTGCCTGGTCATCAAAGAAACATGCGGTCTTGTGTTATCCTGAAGGAAGATTATTATGCATTCTCTGTTGACTAATTCTGGATGCTTTTTGTCAAGTGCTGCTTTCAGTTGGTCTAATTTGGAACAGTACTTGTTGTCATTAATCATTTGGTTTTCCGGAAGGAGCTCATAATAAAAGACTCCTTCCAATCCCTTCTTTGGATGAAGACCAGCCTTTGGTGTGGTTGGTGGTGGTTCATTTCACTTGCCCCACAGTCTCTTCCATTCCAAATTATTGTAAAGTATCCACCTTTCAGCGCCTGTCACAATTTGTTTTAAAAACAGAATGTTTTCATTACATTTAATAGAGAATCACATGCAGAAATAGGGTCAAAAAGGTTTTCTTCGCTTAAGTTATGTGGAACCCAAACATCAAAGTGATTAACATAACCAAGCTGGTGTAAATGATTTTCAGCGCTTGATTTGGATATTTTGAGTATGTTGGCTATCTCCCTCATGGTAAAACATTGATTGTTCTCAGTTAATGTCTCTATTTGATGGCTATCAACTTCAACCGGACCATGGAGCATTGTCCTGTAAGAAATCTCTAGCACAAAACTTGTAAACCACTTTTTACACAATTAAACAGTCCCAGCACCTTCTCTATCCATTGCACAGATCTTTTTTTTTTTTGCATGTTAGTTGCATTTATACCTTTCTTGAAATAACAAACTATAATATACTGAAAATGTTGCTTATTTTTTTCCATCTTCAATATTAAAATGGCTACACAAATATTCACTAATTGAGATAAGTTTTTTTTTTAATGCACGCTGATATGACAGCTGTCACAACAAAAGCTAACAAAATTTTTTCAAATGAAGTTAAAGAAAACTAAACACTTTTAGAGCCATCTTACAAAAAAACCCAAACGAACATTTTGGCCAACCAACACCAGTGGTCAGTAGATCTCAACTGTTTTCACATACAATCTCACTCAGTGGCACATCAGTAACAGGCAATGATGTAGCCAGTGTCTAAAATCAGAAGATAGAAAGGTCTTTCATTTCCACGGCCTTTATTTATCGAAAAAGTTTATTTCTTCTATAAGTTGTATTGCTTTGGAATTCCTTTCAGTAATTCTCCATCTGCCTATAGGCACTATATACTGTAAATTCATTGCAGATGAAAATGGCAGTCATAGAAAGCAAAAAACCAGTATTCCCTAAAGGTGGTCAGACTTAGCAAGAATCACAAACACTCAGGATCAACAAGTCCAAGAGCTGGTTCTTTGAAAAAATAAACAAAATCAACAAGTCTTTAAGCAGACTCATCAAGATAAAAAGGAACAGGACCCAAATTAATAATATCAGAATGAAAGAGGAGAAATAACAACTCATATACCACAGAAATACAAAGGATTGTAAGAAATTAATATGAACAATTATATGCCAAGAAATTTGAAAACTTTGATGAAAGGACAAATTTCTAGGAAAGTATAACTTCCCAGCACTGAATGAGAAAGAAGTAGAAAGCCTGAACAGACCAATAACAGCTGGTGAAATTAAAGCAGTAATCAAAAAACTCCTGGCACACAAAAGCCCTGGACCAGATGGTTTCACAGGAGAATTTTACAAAACAATTAAGGAAAAACTAACCCATCCTTCTCAGACTATTCCAAAAGATCCAAGAAGAGGGAAGACACCCAAACTCTTTTCATGAGGCCTGCATCATCCTAATCCCAAAGCCAGATAAAGACACAGCAAAGAAGGAAAACTACAGGCCAATATCGTTGATAAACATAGACACTAAAATCCTCAACAAAATATTGGCAAACAGCATCCAACAATATATTAAAAAGATCAACCACCATGATCAACTGGGATTCATCCCAGGGATGCAAGGGTGGTTCAATATTTGCAAATCAATAAACATAATACATCACATAAACAAAAGGAAAGACAAAAACCACATGATCATATTAATAGATGCAGAAAAAGCAATAGATAAGGTACAGCATCCATTTAGGATAAAAACACTCAGCAAAGTGGGAATAAAGGAGGCATACCTCCACATAATAATGGCTATATATGAAAAACCTACAGCCAACATCATACTCAATGGGCAAAAACTAAAAGCTTTCCCACTAAGATCAGGAACAAGACAAGGATGTCTGCTTTCACCACTTCTATTCAACATAGTATTGGAAGTCCTAGCCACAGCGATCAGACAAGAAAAATAAATAAAAGGCATCCAAATTGGAAAGGAGGACATAAAACTGTCATTGTTTGCAGATGACATACATGATAGTGTACACAGAAAATCCCATAGACTACACCTAAAAACTACTTGGCCTAATAAATTAATTTGGCAAAACAGCAGGACGCAAAGTCAATACTCAGAAATCGAAGGCATTTTTGTACACCAACAATGAAATATCAGGATAAGAACTCAGGAAAAAAATCCCATTTGCTCTAACAATAAGAAAAATAAAGCATGTAGGAATTAACTTAACCAAGGAGGTAAAAGACCTGTACTCAGAAAACTGTACAACACTGAAAAAGAAATTAAAGAAGACACAAATAAATGGAAGCATATACCCTGTTCTTGGATTGGAAGGATTAACATCATCAAAATATCCATAATACACAAAGCAATATATAGATTCAATGCAATCCCTATTAAAATAGCAATGATGTATTTCACAGACATAGAGCAAACATTTCAAAAATGTATATGGAACCATAAATGACCCCGAATATTGGCAGCAATTTAGAGAAAGAAGAACAAAGTAGGAGAAATTGCAATACCTGACATCAAACTATATTACAAGGCCACTGTAATTGAAACGGTCTGATACTGGCATAAGAACAGACACATAGATCAATGGAACAGAATAGAGAGCCAGAAATAAACCAATGTCTCTATGGTCAATTGATATTCGACAAAGGGGGCAGAAGCTTAAAATGGATTAAAAATGGCCCCTTCAACAAATGGTGTTGGGAGAGCTGGATAGCTACAGGCAAAAAAGTAAAATTCAACTACAAACTTACAGCATGCACAAACATAAACTCAAGGTGAATAAAATACTTAAATATAAGTCACAACACCTTAAACATCATAGAGGAGAATATAGGCAGGAAAACCTGATATTCCACGCAGCAATATTTTCACCGATATGTCCCCTAGAGAAAGGAACATAAAGGAAAGAATATACAAATGGGTCTTCCTCAAAATAAGAATCTTCTGCACGGCTAAAGAAAAGATCAGCAAAATGAAAAGGGAGCCAACAATATTGGAAAACATATTTGCCAATGATACCTCATACAAAGGGTTGATCTCCAAAATATATAAAGAACTGACATGACTCCACTCCAGGAAGACAAACAATCCAATGAAAAAAAATGGGCAAAAGACCTGGACAGACACTTCTCCAAGAAGGACATTCACAGGGCCCAGAGACATATCAAAAGATGCTCAACATCACTAGTCATCAGAGAAATGAAAATTAAAACCACAATGAGATATCACTTCACAATAGACAGAATGGCCATCATAAAGAAATCAACAAACAACCAGTGCTGGCGAGGTTGTGGAGAAAAGGGAACACTAGTACATGGTTGGCAGGAATGCAGACTGGTGCAGCCATTGTGGAAAACAGTTTAAAATTTCCTCAAAAAAGCCAAAAATGGAACTGCCTTTTGACCCAGCAATTCCACTGCTGGGATTATACCCTAAGAATCCCAGAACACCAATTGAAAAGAACCTATGCACCCCTTTTTTCATAGCAGCACAATTTACAATAGCCAAGTGCTGGAAGCAACCTAAGTACCCATCAATAAATGAGTGCATCAAAAAACTCTGGTACACTTACACAATGGAATATTATGAAGCAGAAAGAAAGAAAGAGCTACTACCCTTCGCGACACCATGGATAGAACTGGAGATCATTATGCTAAGCAAAATAACCCAGGGGGTGATAGTCAAATACCATATTATCTCACCTATAAGTGGAACCTAATCAACAAAACAAAGAAGCAAGAAAAATATAACCAGGACCATTGAAAGAAGAAACGAACCAACAGTAAGAAGGGGGTTGGGTAGGGCAATGAGGAAAAGAAGGGGAAGTGTCAAATCAAATAACATGTATGAAGGACCCAGGGACAAACCAAAAGTAAGGAAGGATTGAGGGTGGGAGGTGGCGGTGGGTGGAGCAAGGGAAAATGGTGGTGGGAAAATGGAGACAAATGTTCTTGAACAATAAAAAAAAGATTAAAAGACAAAAAAAATCACAAACACTCTTTTTTAAATTTTATTGATTATGCTATTATAGTTCTGATATTTTTCCCCCTTTGCCCCCCTACACGCAGATCCCCCTACTCCCTCAGGCGATCCCCACATCATTGCTCATGTTCATGGGTCAGGTGTATGGTTCTTTGGCTACTCCATTTCCTATACTGTACCTTACATCCCCATGGCTATTCTGTAACTACCTATTTGTACTTCTTAATCTTCTTACCTCTTCACTCATTCTCCCTCAGCCCCCTCCCATCTGGCAACCATCAAAACTTTCTCCTTGTATCCATGATTTTGTCTCTGTTCTTCTTTACTTAGTTTGTTTTTAACATTCAACTGTTGATAGATATGTAATTTTCCTTAATTAGTAAATAAGAAGAAATAGGAGGGTTACTTATGAAAGGAAAGTTGATAATACAGACTGGTTAGGAACTTTCCATAGACTGTTTATATAGTTCTTTTGGCCCAGAAAATTTAGCATTTTAAGGAGATTTCAGTGCCATTTTGCTCCCTTGGAAGATATTAGGTATATCATTCTAGTTGAGACCTCATTGGTAGTTGTCACTGTTAGTTCGTTTATCAACATGCTTCTATCTCCTAATAGTCAAACATAGGCTTTAGAAATGGACAAGTTTTAAGACAAGTTTACTTCTCCAAAATGGTCTGTGAACACTCAGCTCTCAAAAGCAATGGGCCAGGAACATGAGCAATTAAGGGAGTGTTTCCCCAGGAGGAAAACAAATTCCCTTTTTTAGCAAATTTCTTCCCTTTGCAGAGGTTACAACTGAGCAAAATGTCACTACAATTTCCACTTGCTGGTTTTTTTTTTTCTTTTATCCTTTGGCTGTTTTTTTTTTTTTTTTCCCAATTAGTTGAAGGTATGATTTTAGCTTTTTTGAAGACCAAACTTTTTCAAGCATAAAAATACACGTATTTTCATAAACCTACTGAAAGTTCAATAGATGGAAATGAGTGCCTTATTTAATCGCAAACCTCTGAAGGAAATAGCTGCATAAACAGAGTAGCCTTGGATTCTTGACAAGAGAGAACGTCTAGAACGGTTTCCATGATAGCTTGGGGTCGGGTTCTTTGCATACTTTTTTTAAAAATAGCCTTTTGCTTCTTATATTTTAAAACACTTATTTTATGTGGTACACGTTCTTTATTTGTTGAGTTGGACATCAACATTAATCATTTGGCATGCATGTTTTTCATTTCATTTTCTTTTTTTAATTTAATTTTTCAATTAAGGTTTATATTTACCATTATTTTGTATTAGTTTCAGGTACACAGCATTGTGGTTAGACAATCAAATCAAAGCACTTTACAAAGTGATCCCCTTGATAATTCAAGTAAACCACCTGACACCATACATAGTTATTACAAAATAACTCACTGTATTCTTTGTGCTGTAGTTTACATCCTTATGATGTACCTATTCTGTAACTATCAACTTGTACCTCTTAATTCCTTCACTTTTTCCCCCCAACCCTCCAGTACCCCTGCTCTCTGAAAACCATCAGTTTGATCTCAGTATCTATGAGTCTGTTTCTATTTCATTTGTTTATTCTGTTCTTTTGATTCTACATGTAAGTGAAGTCATATGGCATTTGTCTTGCCCTGCCTGAATTATTTAACTTAGCATAATACCCTCTAGGTCCACCCATGCCATTGCAAATGGTAAAAGTTCATTGTTTCTTATGGCCAGGTAATATTTCATTGTATATATCAACCACAGCTTTTTTGTCCACATGTTAAGACACTTTTTATCCACAACTTTTATGGGTAAAGAACATTCATTTGCATCCTATAATTAAGATTTTCTTGGTCATATGAAGGCACCTACAAGAAATGGTAAGAAACCCATTTCCAGTGTGAAAAACCAGAAGAAAGTAATTCAAAGATTTCGAACTCTGGAGCAATCGGATCTAAACCCTATCTGGTGAAAGTCTACGAAAGGCTTATTAGCTATAGTTGTCTTTTAGTATTGTCAGTGCCTTTTCTATTCAAAGTGTGACACATAGATTATATTAACACGACCAGGGAGCTTCTTAGAAAGGCCAAATCTCAAGCCTCCCACCCTCAGGCCATTTGATCAGAATCTACATTTTAGCAGGATCACAAGAACTAGCCTGCAATTCCAGTTCTCAAACTAGGATGCAAATTGGGATTAACTGGGAATTGTTAGCAACTACTAATGCTTATATCCCACCCTAAAAGTACTGATTTACTAATGATGATGAGCAGCCTATAAAGATTTTTAATAGCTCCCTAGGGGATTCTAAAATGCCACAAAGTTTGAGAACCACTGGTCTGAAGGGCAAGATTAAAACAAACAAACAAACAAACAAACAAACAGGGAAAGCTTCAAAGTTGTCACTTCTAAACCAGTCAGTAAAACTTGGCAGACTCGCAACTTCTAGCTAATTCTTCTAGAAGCTTGGCATGTTTGAGTGTGGATTTGATAATTGCTGCATAATTGCTTTTCACATTTGTTTGATTAATGTACCCGCATACAACAATTCTTCTAGGCGGAATTTCCATTCTCAGGTGTACACACTCCCGGCAATTCGGCTATGTCATTTTCAACCTCAGTGTTCTAACTTTAGGGGCCAGTTTGGGTTCAACAGTAACCTTCCTGATCAATGTGGATTTTTCTACCTAATGGGTACTGGACTCACTTTTCATGTGGGGTGGCATGTGACAGTTTTCCTCTGTTAATTAGAACAAATGTGCCAATTATGTTAATGTTTCTCCCGATACCAATCAGAGAATAATTAGACACAATGCATCTGTCTTTCACAGGGGAGTAGAACAGGGAAGAAAACTACAAGGTGCTTCCTCTTTGTTATTGACATATATGATTAGACAACTCCTTAACCAATCACACAGTTAAACAGTTCATGTATCATAAGGGGAAAGGCTGTCAATAGCTAATTGAGAGGGCTGAACACCTCTTATTGTTACCCGTTTCCTGGCCGATGTTCAACTGTCTCTAAAGGACTTCTGCAAAGAATTTAAGTGATCTTTCCTTCCATTAAGGAAAATAAATTACACTGTCCTATCAGTAAAATGCAGGTAATGTTATTTACTCTGAACCTACGGGAAGAAACAAGTTAAGCAGAATTATTTAAGACTCTCAAAAACAATTCAGCTTTGTTGATGTAAAAGATCATTCTGAAAGAAATCACAAAATTTAGCCATTAGGATTACATTGCAAGTGTTGTAAACATATGTCAATCACCATAGGATTTATAGTTTGATAGTTTCTGCTTATATGTTTCCTTGTATTTTAACTTTGGAGCTTTTTGATTAAAGGAAAATGGATATTGATTCTGTTGTTGTATTGGCATTTATGGTCCACACGTGGCAGGGTTTTTAGAGAAATGGAGATGCAGCCAAATTGTTTCATGATACAATGCCTCAGCCCAATGTGTTGATTCAGGCAGCATGGTGAAGAGACATGAAACCAACACATTGGTCTTCTTGGAGGTAGTGAAAGCATGTCTTAAGCACTTTTTTAGATAAAACTTTTTGTTCAGTTTAGAATTTAAAGTATATATGTTATAGTTATATATGGCTCACATTCCAGATGTTTAATGATATTCAACTGTGTATTTTTGTCATCTAAAGGTTAAGCATCACCATTGTTGTTATCACATCTATATTATTGTAGCTTCAAATATATTGTTATTATTGTTCTTTTAGAAACAGCTGGTTGTAATGTGGCATGTGATACGTGGGGGGGGGGGGGGGGTGCCACCGCCAGTTGCTGCTTGTCCCAGTCCGGGCAACCACTGCCTCAGGGGGACGGAGCACATCACGGGCAGCGCGGCGCTCCAGGATCTGAGGAGTACCACCTGGGGCCAGCTGAGATGGGATCAGGGGCTCTGAATCCCACAGAGCCTCTCCTGAGGGTGTCATGGATGGGGGAATAAACACGAGTCGTCACAGATACTTCTCTGTTTGCCAGGAGAGGGGACGTGGCACATCCCTCTAGTGGGGAGGCCTGGAGTCCCTTTGTTCAAAGCCTTTTATTGAAAGGGTTATCAGTGGGGCTAGATAACAGGAATGCACAGGGTATCTCGTTATATCAATATGTTAATGTTCACAGAGAATGGGTGATGCTTTGAAGAAAACAAATGGCAGGAACATACTGATTTACTTGGGTCTGAGAGGAGACTAGTTAACAAGAGAGATGACTAAACATGAGAGCATAGTAAACATAAGACTACCTGAGGGTATAGGGTTAGGGTCTGTGAATAATGTGAATTTGCTTCCCAGCATGAGCTGGCTGTAGTTTCTGAGGGGAAAACAAAGCACACTTTAAAGAATTTACTTTTAGGCCTAATTTCCCTGGAAACCACAAGATCTGGTTTAGGACTGTCTCTGGTACTGTTTTGAGCCTGAGCCAGGCAGGGGGAGGGAGCCGCCAAGAGACAAGGGACTGCTTTCAGTTAGAATGAGGACTCCGGCCATGTCCAAGCTGAACCGAGAGGTGCGGGCCTTTCTGCCTTTTCTCCAAGGCCCCCAATTTCTTGTCTGCTTCCCATGCTGACTGATGTCTGGCTTAGGTTGTTATCTCTGCATGAGATAACTTACCCGTCATCAACAAGCGACCATCACAGGGCCAAGCAGAGAGGCAGGAGCTACGCCCCTGTCAGGAGGGACAGGTTATATCTCCACAGGGGCCTGTTTCTCCAAGGCCTCCTGATTATTTCCACCCTTGGGGTCTTCCTGATGGCAAGGTTACAGTTCCTGAAACCAGACAGGGCATTTCCCAACAGTTGGTCAAAAAATAAGACTATAATTTCAGATTATAAATTCTTTTTTCTTACTGTGACACTAATTTGCTTAAACAAAATGAAGGAACAACTCAGAGAAGATATTTAATACATTTGAATTTTGTATAGTTCTAGGTATTCTTAGAAATCCCTAATATGAATCATCCTGGGGTATGCTCCTTTTGCCCAGAGGTTGGAAGGATGAGGCAACTGGAGGAGATGGTTGTTGATTTCTTGTTATAATATCATTATACCCAGAATATTTGTATTTTATTTTTAATAGCAAAACATGAACATAGTCATGTTTTAAACAATTGTAGTAATAACACATGAAAATATTGCTGGAGATAAATAATGTAAAATAAGAGTCTCCTGTAAATGGGTCTCCTCCTTTATATATTCATAACATTGGAAGTTTTGAAATCTGTCTTAGGTAGGCTAGCTTTTATGATGTTTAATTAGAAAGAGAAGAGGAGAGTGAATAAAGGTGAGAAAATGAGGATGGCAAGTCAAGATTAAATTAAGGATTATAATTATATATCATATTTAATTATAAGCTGTAAGTGGAAAATCCATTGGAAATGTTAATCCACTTTTATCTGTCTTTGCTGATGATAAATAAATAAAATATTAAATTTAAACTGAAGAATAAAGTTTTTGGGGAAGAGATAATACAGAATTAAGGAAGCATCAGGGTTGTTGATTTCTGGAGAGGCCTCTCAGAAGAAGTTATGGAAGCCTTAGCCATTGAAAAATGATCTCTGGGTTGTGCTGCAAAACTTCTCTTCCCCTGACAGCACATATATAGCCAATAGTTCTGAATTTTATAAAATATCAGTAACAGTAAAACTATAAAACCATGCACCTAGGAGCCATAAAAAGTTGATCCTTATATCACACCACACACAGGAAGGGATGGCAGCACCTTCTCTGGGACTACACAATACAGGGTCAGTATGCTCCAGTCCTACAACATAATCAAATTGAGAATCACTCATCTTCATAGTAAAATCATGTTCGTTTTGAGACCTATGCGTCAGAGTGAAGGTGCCAATGGAAGTGAAAGGCTTTAACTGTTGGAGGGATTTCTAAGCATTTTACCTTCCTACTCTGAGAACCAGGAACCATTCCTCATACCGGAAGACTAGAAATATCACAGCTCTTCTGATACGTACACTCAAAGGAATTGAGGCTATAAATAAGGGAAACTTTCCTCACCACGAGAGTTTAATGACTCATAAACCAACATGGATAGCCCTGTGCAGTGGTAAAATGAAAGTCAGATTTCTCCCAGTTTTGCTTTTCCTGGTTGGTATTTATGAACGTGGAGATATGTACCTCTTAATGGAGACACTAAGGAACACTGAATCCTCAATGTTTAAAATACATTGATGCGGGTATAGCTTTGTTTGGGTCACCTTAGTCTTAGAGAAAAAGCAATCAAATTAAATGTACTGACTGCTTCCTAATTCCAGGTGCTCTCACTTCCTTCCTTATCTCATGTCCTCATACAACCCTAGGAGGGAGGAAGGTGCACCCCTTTGTGCAGGCGAGGACTGTGATTCTGGGAGTTTACAGCCTAAACAATGCTGTAAACTCTGCGTGGGCAGGGCTCGGACACAGAGCCACACTTTACTGACTCCAAAGCCCATGTTTTCTCTGGTAACCAAAAAAAGTTTTATTGATTGTATGTTTTTGAAATTTAGTTTATTTAGTGAAATATTTGATCAGTTTTCATGAACTAATCAGATAATATCCAGACAAAGATAATTTGGGGGAAAATTCATGTATTTA
The DNA here is from genome assembly GCF_021234165.1 of Pteronotus mesoamericanus. Lineage (NCBI taxonomy): Eukaryota > Metazoa > Chordata > Mammalia > Chiroptera > Mormoopidae > Pteronotus > Pteronotus mesoamericanus. The sequence continues at coordinate 17,620,165 of NW_026555311.1, forward strand.
AAAAATGTCACATCATCTCATCAATTTTCTAAAAGTAAGCACGCTTACTTGTGTTTTGGGTTGCTATTAACTACACTTCATGGAATATGAAAATTTTAGAATTTTAGAATGTAAAAGAGAAATTAAACTCAAAAACTCTTTTTTTTTTGAATGTCAGTAATTTTAAACATTTTATTTGGTGATGTCCAAGAATTTTTCCAAATATTTTTCTCAAATAAAATTAATTGTTATGTTCTGTATGTTTCCAGGTCCCATATTTTTGGTTTATCACAATACTGCTCTTAATTCTGTGATAACAATACTTTCTTGGTGCTTAGAAATCATTTTTCAGCTTTTAGATATCAAAATATTATGATCACCTGAAACTTTCCAAGTCATAATTATTAAACATTTTGTCCAATATCTAGCACCTTTAATAGTTCTAGGTACATAATAGTTTTTAATAGGCAATGAGTGAACTAATTTTGAATAGATCCTCCTGACTTTTATTTTCCTGTGCAATCATGTCTTTTGTTTCTTCTCTTTGAATGCAGCTTACATATCTCATTTAAGGGAATGCTTCTTTACAAAATCTTGTTGCTTATGGTAGTAGTTCTTATTTTCTGTATGGGTAAACTTCATTCATGCTTCTGTTAATACCTTCATTCATTCATTGTTTCAACACACTTCGGTCACAAAGGCTTTATTTCTTCTTCTCAAAAAACTTTTGCAATTGCCCTTCCCTGTACCTGCAACACTCTGGCTCAGTATGATTGGCATTTTCTAGGTATTCATGTCCTAGGGCATAGTCGCCTCTTCAGAGAGGCCTTACCTGTCTTCAAAAGCAAGAGTCAGCAAACCGTAGCCTGCAGGCCAAATACAGGACATCACTTATTTTTGTAAGTGAAGTTTTATGGGAACGCAACAATGTTCATTTATTTGCATATTGTCAGTGGCTGCTGTTTAGAGGCTATATGGCCCACAAAGCCCAAAATATTTACTATAAGGCCCTTTACAGAAAAAGTTCTTGACTCCTGATCTAAAGTACTATATAATGCTGATTTATTTTCCTAGCCCTTAGGACCACTGAAATTATCCAATATGTTTATTCATTTATATATTGTCTTCTGTCTTGAGAATTACTTGGTTTACTGATGCATTCCAGGTCCCAGGAAGGGTGAGACAACATAGATGCTCAAAAAATATTCATTGGATAAACAATCAATACAGTTTGAACATCTCTGCTGGGGTTCTTTGCTAGATACTCTGAACTTAAAAAAAAATATATATATATATACACACACACACACATATATTCAGAGTTGTTCAAAATGTAACATATTGAATAGATCATATACATGGTAATCATGCTCCAAGAGCTCCCGAGGAAGGAGTCCACAAACTTTACATAAATACTATAATAAAATATGGTAAGTGGTCTGAAAAGAGGCTAGAGCTACATATAAAAGGAAAATGCTGACTCTGCTGAGCAGAGATAAAAGGGCTACAGAAAGAAAGTGTCTCCTAAGGTGAATATTGAAGAATGAGTGAAATTCTTTCAGCAGAAAAGGAAGAGAAAGGCATTCTGGGTAGGGTGCACAAAAATATAAAGGTGTGTGTGGCCATGTAAATGACAGCCATACATTAAGGACAATTCAGGATGTTCAATATGTCTAAAGCAATGATTTTCAACCAGTATACCACAGGAATTTTAAAAACATGCAATACCTGACTTTCTAGTGAGGCGCACAGACCTCTTTTCCTTTAGATTGTCAAATAAAAAAAAGACAACAGCCCACTTAACAATAGCAGTCTGGTGTGAATGAATCAAAATTATAACTATTTTTTGTCAGATAGGCAAAAAATATATTTTTGGAATGCCATGGAATTTTAGTAATAAGTTTACATGTGCCATGGGATAAAAAAGGTCAAAAATCTCTGGTCTAGATAAAGAGTATAATTAAGTTTTCAAAGTTAAGCAATAATTGGGGATGGCTTATAAAAGGTTTTATATGGCACATTATAAAGTTTGGATTTTAACTGAAAAATAATGACACAATGGAAAACAGTTTTGCTGAAGTTACTGTTTTTAAGATTTATTTTTTATTAAGAATTGTTGGGATTAAAATAGTATCACAGTAGCCAGAGGAGGGCTAGAGAAGACAGGCCAGGTTTGAACAGCATTTTAGGCACCATTCATAACCTAACAAAATGGTTTTGAAGAGAGGTGTGAGAGCTACTGTAAGCTTTAAGTTTAGGACTGGGAGGAGGATCTAACTTCATTAATTAAAGACCAGGAAGACCAAGTTTATGGAGACAACCAAGGTGAGGCAATATTGAGAACAGTTTGGTACTTGTTATTATGTTTTTAATATTTGTTGAGCATTCAGGTGGAATTATCTGGAAAGTAATGGAAAATATGAATGGATCTTATCAAAAATCACAATGGAAGTTAAGGATTTTTGAGTTAGCCATGGGAGTGAATGAACTCACTTAGCCAATGCATGTGTGCTAGTTGTTTGAAAACCTGGCTGCATGGCAGCATCACCTGAGAAGCTTTAAAAACATCGATATCCAAGTGCCATATGATTCCACTCATACGTGGAATCTAATGAGCAAACTGAATGAACAAGCACAACAGAGCCGACTCATAGATGGAGCGACAGCTGACAGCTGTGGGGAGTAAGGGTTGGCAGGGGGAGGTGTGGAGGGACTGAGCAAAAAAAGAGAAAAAGAGAGAAAGAACTCATGGATGTGGACAACAGTGTGGTGATTGCCAAGGGAAGAGGAGAGGGGGAAGGTGAAGGAGGTCATAGGATAAGTGGCGACAGACACTTGACTTCATGTGGTGAACACCAAATGCAGTGTACAGGTCATGTGTTGTGGAATTGTGCACCTGAAACCTGGATAATTTTGTTAACCAGTGTCACCCCAATGAATTCAATAAAAAGGGGGAAAATAAAAACTGAAAACACCAATGTCCAGGTCTTTTGTCAGCCAGGTTAAATCAGATCCTCTGCACAGGGGACCCAAAGCACGGGCGGGTCTTAAAAGCTACTCAGGTGATCCCGATGCACAAAGTTGAAACCCACTGCTGTGAAACTAAAAAGGGAAAAAAATGAAAGAGATTCCTGGAAAGAACTATATGAAAACAATGGATAAAATAAAAGGACCGTGAAAGAAGTTTCAGAAAGACCAGATAAGCAGGTGGCAATAAAACATCAGAGGAAGAGAAAATGCCTGTGGACTGGGCAATTAGGGAGGCCATCAGCCATCTCTGAAAGTGAAGTTTGAACAGAGTGATGAGTGTGAATCCAGACAGCAGTAATTTGAAGAGTGAATGGGCACGTGACTAGATGGAGACTAGGAATAGTCTGCTTTTTCACGCAATTTAGCCACTAACGGAAAGAGAATGTGGAAGCGTAGCTGAAACGGGCTAGCATGTCAAAGGGTAATTTTATTGATGGTTTGTTTTTAGGATGGAGGAAACATGTGCACGTTTGTGGGTGACTTGACAGTCAGAAGAAAGAAGCTTTGAGAGGAGCTTGTTTATCTTTTGGTTTATTTTGGTCTGTTAGAAAAAAGACATATGTCTTCTACTGATATTAAGGAAGACCACAAAAATATTGAGAAATTTGTTGATGACCTAGAGCTTCAAAGAGCCTAAGAGGTTGAAGAAATGACTAGTGAGTGCAATTTCTGAGTGCAAGATTCAGCAAGGCGGAGTAGGGTATGGTCTTGGGTGTGATACATGCACCCTCAAGTTTGTGTCTTCTGGGTAAATATTCTCTTTTGCCTATTTGCTAACACTTTTCAGCTGGTGTAGGGTGACTTTATTTTTGTTTGTCTTTCCTCGATTGAGCGTTGAACAAGATGTCGCAATGTAGAGATCACTCTTTACTATATTACATTGCTCAGCATCCTTGCCAGAAAGTACGCTGCTTAAGAAAATAACAAACTACACAGTGTGTTCAGTTAGATTTAACATGGGTGAGTCATAGCATCTAGATATTTTCAAATAGTATGTGTCTTTAGGATAGAACTTGATGGAATGCTGTTAGGTTAAAAAATAGGCCCATTAGAAACATTTAAAAATAGCTTTCATTTTTCATTAGACATTATTCTTTCTTGTTTATTAAGCTTAAACCTTAATTTATAAAAGCCATTTAAACTAGTAAAGACCTTAACTTAATGTCGTGGAATAAAAATTATTTACTCTGTTGAAAAATAATCATATAATACCAGCTTAAATTTATATAGCAGTCATAAAAAATTCTTTTATAGATATTATGTTTCTCATCTCACAGAAATGTTATGAAGGAGTTAGGATAGATATTAATATTCTTATTCTAAAGATAGAAAAATAAGGTTTAATGATGTTACGTGACTTGACTAAAATCATAGAACCAATTAATGAAATAGCTCGGTCTTAACCCTAGGCCTTCATACTTGAGACTCAAATGTCTTTTGTCAAGATCTCATTGGCCTTAACATAAAAGTGAAACAATACACGTAACTGTAGGAGCACCCAGGAGAAATACGTGGAGGTTTCCACTCACTGGACTCCCAACTCCCCCCTCATCCTGTAATTTTGTCTTCTTAATTCTCAGACTCCCTCATTCTCCCCTGATAGAGTTGCCTTTAGGATGAGAGACTTACTGTGCCCCCATGCCTTAGTGCAGTGGTCTTCAAATTTTTGCAGATATATCCCTAAAAGATTTACTTATACATATATTTTACTATATATAAATATATAATATATAACATGTAACATAATATCTGGATTTATTGTACATATATGATATTTTTGCAAACATTCTAACAATTTCTTAACCAACATCATCCACTGACAAAATATGAGAACAAATTTTTTTAATAGTAGTAATAGTTGTAGTGTTCTTTTTCTATTTTTGCTTGTATTTCTACATTATTTCCTCTATAGATTTTTACCCTAATATATTTGTGCATAAAAGTTTTCATTGATCATCATTTCATACTTTTCTGTAATAAAAGCATGCCTATAAATGCTATTCCTTGTGACCATAGAGATTTAAGTGTTAAATGTCATTTGTATTATATTGTCAGTACATCCATTATGGTTAGCACATGATTTGTCTAAAGAACCAAATATACTGCAAATTTTGAAAAATAACTATTTAGCATAAATACTGAATTTTAATTGGATATAGATGTTTTCATAGGTGAAATGTGGTTGTACTCTCTATCATTTAGCTCATTTGGCACATTCGAGTGTTAGTTATCACTGACATGAGGCAGAATAAAACCTGTTTTATTTCTATCAGTCATCCATAATAGATACAAATATAGATGATATTCTTCTCACCCATAAATAGGTAGATAGGAATACATGGAGGTACTCAACTCTTTGCACATCTTCAGAATTGCATGCCAAAAATTACATGATGTTCTATCATCAAAATTTATGTTTAGTGACCCATCAGCTAGCATATTAGGTCTTCCTTCAATTTTGATGAAAGCAAAGACTTATAAACCACCTGATTATTTGCAAAAGGATTTATAACTTGTCATTATAGTCTCTTACTTTGTCATTACCACATATTCCCAACCATCCACTTGTTTGGCACCCTGGAGGTTTTTACTCCCTCATGCAATATACCAAGGCAAGATTGGGATACAAGAAACCCTTTATTTTGAAAAGTAGGAAGCAAGTTCTTGGGAAATTCATTTTAGAATGAAATGTGTATGGAAGTTAAATAAAGATATATACTTATACCCTTAAAAATATTTTTGTGTGTGTACCAGTTAGAAAATTTTGCATACTGCTGAGCACTTGAATCCCATTTTGAAATCCTAGAGCCTTCAAACTCCTCTTTATCTAAACTGGAAAGCATGTCACTTAGTCATTTGTATGCTATATTTTATAATACTTTATGTGGTTTGCCCTGGCTCGTGTGTCTCAGTGGACTGAGTGCCGGCTTGCGAACCACAGGGTCGCTGGTTCGATTCCCAGTCAGGGCACATGCCTGGGTTGTGGGCCAGGTCCCCAATAGTGGGCACATGAGCGGCAACCACACATTGATGTTTCTCTCCCTCTCTTTCTCCCTCCTTTCCCTCTCTCTAAAAATAAAATCGTAAAAAATACTTTATGTAGTTTAAGATGTTTTATCTCCAGGTAATTTACATGGGAAGAGAACTTTCTAATAGTAGAATTAAAAACTCCTCCTTCTTCAAGATATTGCAAGTCACTGCCAAAAATATGGGCAGTAGTTTTGGAGCATGAGGAGGCTTTCCTGAGGTGTCTGAAATCAAAGTGTACCCAGTTCTACAGTCAGTTTGGAAAGTAAACCTGTGTTGGTTCCATTAAGGGTCAACAGGGTAGTGGTGACAGCAGAGGATGGGCCCGATGTCCCTTTCCTGTGGATGGCACCGCTTTGCTGGGGAACACAAGCCAGAGGCTAGCCTACGCCCGTGTCTGGAGAGGCTAAGGTATGTCTTGGTGTCACTGGTTCTCCCAGCCACCATCACATGACCCAGAGCCCACCCTGTCAATGCTCAAGCCTGCAGCACTATGGGTGCCTCCTCCCAGTTCCTGGCTTAGGAGACCAAGGAGAGCCCAGAGCTCCTTGGCGGTCCTGACAATCCTGACGTCAGATCAACGCTCCTCCCTGAGCCGTGGAAGCTGCTGTTAGCTCTTCTCTATGAGCATTTTTGTTCTCATTTGAAAAACGGGAATCTAAATACCCCCACACAGCGCTGTTGTGGGGCACAGAAATCGTGTGTGAGTGTGTGTGTGTGTGTGTGTGTGTGTGTGTATAACCCAGCTGGGTACCTGGAACACTCCACACTAACTCACTGTGTTCTTCCTTTTTCACTCTTCACCAACACTCTACCTTGCTCATCTTCTCTGTCCTCCCATTTTCAGCACCGGGAAACTCTGCTTTCAAACTCTTAAACAAGGTCAGGATTCACACTCGGGACCACAGGGTGCCCTCTTCCCCTCCATATCACATCTCCTGCTTCTTCCATCCCAAAGGATGGTAATTATTCCATAACCGCAGGATGTGCCCCACAATTTCTTCTTTCCCCTTAGACTAGTCCATCCGCCTCAGAATCCTTTCTGTGTGAGGAGAAAGAGAGGCAGAAGAGAGCTCAGGACACTCACCCCTGAACTTGCAGGCGATGGGGAGGAGAGCTGAGGTGGCCAGAAGGAAATTCCATTTCTTGGGGATGTGGATAAAGGTGTTAAAACTAATGATGTGTGCGCCATTGTATGGGGTGGGGAGGGGTGGAGTAGAAACTGATGTCATTAAAAAAACAAGTGATGAGGACTAACCTGAAATAACAAGAGAAAAAAACTGGAAAACTCACAGAGGTAAAATAAAAACTATAAAAATGTGGATGGTTTCAGCTTAGGTAAAAGAAATTTTAATATATAAATTGCTCACCTCTTATAACTTATGACCAAGTATAATAATAAACATTTCTCAGATTAATGTTATAAAATTTATTTTATTAAAAATCTTTTCTACCTATACCTTTAAAAATTAATGTATTGTGATGATTGGTTCATAGCCTAAAAGAATTAAAAAGTAATGTTTATACAGACTGATTAAAATGCCATGTTCTAAAACACATACATGGTAATTACATCTTTGGAAACATGGATTTGTAGAGTTTAAGTGTAAATGTGTATTTAAGTTTAGCATACAAACTAGATTGGTCAATTTAATAGTTAATCATTTATATATTCCTTGTATAATTTAAAAAAGTTGTAATCTAATGGTGAGTTGACTTTGTCCTAGTGTAAATATCAGTGAAGGCTAAAAAGGCATTCAGACATCAAGATACTTTTCTTTTTGTTTTTAGGTTAACAACGTTTCTCTGGTATTTTTTAGAGTGGTTTGGGTTTTGTCCCATCTTCTTTAATATAGCCTTACTCACCTAATAGTAATACTAATTGAAGAATATTTACTCTGTGCCAGGTATTAAGTAATTTGTGTATTAACTCACTTGATCCTTAAAAACCTTATGGAATATGTTTGAGAATTAGCCTTATTTTATCAGTGAGTACCAGGAAGCACATGGGAGGTAAGAAGCCTGCCTAAGTGAGGAACAGAAATGGCAAAGATTAGTTTTGAACCCAGGCAGCCTGGCTGAAGAGAGCCCTTTTAACTGGTATTGTAGCAACTGCTTCCTAAAGTAAGACTCTCAATTGCATACAATAGGATTAAACAACCCAAACCTAATAGCAAAGTAATCCAATAAGGCATCCTAAACTCTCCTTGTAACTGTTTTTATTACCTGTTAATAAAACCTCATGTCTTTATAAACATTTGCGTCAACTACTTCAAATATGCCCCAAATTATTGAAAAGACTGCCGTTACTGAGCCACAAGGACAGAAATAGTACTTTGCCTCACTGCAAATCTGGCAATGAGTTATGGTTTATGGGGAGAGACTTTTATTGTTGTCTGATCTTCAACCTATTTTTCTCTCTTCTTTAATGTTTTATGCATAGTTAAAAATACCTTGTAACTCAGACAGACTTTTCCTATGTGCACCTCAGGTGGTTTATTAATGCGAGGGATGGGAGGAAGCAAAGTCTCAAAGTGAGATCAACTAGAAGCATTGAAATGACCAAAATATGAGCAGGATTCAGAGGCCAGACCAAAGTGCTGACCCCTGATTAACTGAGATTGGCTTACAAATAAATAGCATTGCAACAATGCAATTAATTGCTATTCAATATAATAAAATTCTGCCATAATGAAAAATACTATACTGTTTGTTAGGATTTTACTTAGGGTTTTTGTAAAGAGACTCACTGTGAAATTCCCTCACATGGAGGAGTGTTGCTTTTTCTGGTGGTATTGGGTTCTGGAGGCACTTCATTAAAAAGATATATTTTTAATAAAAGGATATATTTATAAGGCTTTTATATAGATTCCTTTTACTGATTCAGACAATCCCTTATGTGATAAACAGAATTATCCTCACACATTGTTCTCCCTTTCAATTAACACTTTATCATTTTTGTCTAAGACAAGATGGGAACAAATTATTTTTTATACATGTTCAGTTACTACTTAGTGCTAAGAAAGAGATGATGTAAGAGAAGCAGAGTCATCAAGGTTTTGTTGGTGACATTGTTTTAGTATATCTTAAGAGAAAAATATCCCTCTGTTCATGGAAACAATGGGAATTTTGAGCAATTTAGCTGTTGTCAAAATCATGCTGCGCTACTTGAATTTCTTGTAAGACTAGCCAGATCTGAACTCATCATTATCCTTTCCACCATCAAATATTTTTTGCCTCCTTTATCCCTGACCCACACACAGGTACCTGCACCATAAACTGGAGGTACGGGTTTCTTGCACTCTCTTTTCCACATACAACCTACTCTGCTGCCCTGTCCCTTCAAATCACTTTCTGAATCCATTATTTTCTTCCCAGCCCTGTTGCTACTTCCTTAATTCTCTTTTCATGGTCTCATTAGGACTATGACAAAAGCCTCTCACCGGTCCCCAGCTTCCCTTGTGCTTCCTTTTTAGTCCACACTGCCCCTGAAAGAGTAATTTTTGGGTCCGTGTCATCATGTGTCTTCCCTCTAAGCCCTTCAGTGGATTGCAGCAACTATGGGTAAAAGGCCAGGTGTCAGAATGGCACTGGAGCCCTGGATGATTTCCTGAAAACAGCTTTATCCTTGCTCTGCTCCCCCTGCCTGTGCGTTAACACCCAGCTGTCCAGAGCCCAGGCTCCCCAAGAGGCTTCAAAAAGCCTGCACCAAAAAGCCCGTTGTTTTCTCCTCCTCAAGTGCCCTCATCTTCCACTTTCCTCTTTTGCTTTCCCAGGGAGCTTAGTTTCACCCTCCAGAAACTAGTTCAGATATTTCCTCCTCAAATGTCATGTCCCCACATTACTTGAACCTCAGTTTATCTTCACCCTGCACATATGTTTGTGGTTTCTCTATCACACTGTGGCTATTTGTTTATAGGTGTGTCTTCTATCCAGAGCTCCTTAAGCAAAGCAGAGACCTGATTTGTCTCTTTGTCCCCCAGCACGTGACACAATGCCCAGCACATTGTAGGTGGTCAGTGTTTGTGGAATGTAATTGAAATCACAAGATGCCTAACTCTTTGTTGAAAACTAAAATTCTTGGGAGCTGTATTATAGGCTCAGGTTTACCGTGACCACCTAAACTATGTGTTTACTAGATGGAAATCTATAGTAATTACTCAAACACTTTTTAAAAAAATTTTCCAGCAAACATACAGGTATAGTGTGGGCTGGAGAGGTGTGCCACTTCCAAAGATGTCTTAGCTAAAACATGCAGCCACAGGCCCCTTTTAGACTCATAAACGGCAGAGAAACATAGAGCGTTTCCCAGCAAAGCTCTCCAGGCCCTCCTCCAGCTCATGATTTCTCCGATGAGTCCACTTGGTGCCCAGGCCAGCTCTGTAGGATTTTTCTTTAGGCAGTAGAGTTCTGTGTTCTTAATCCGGAACAACTTGCTGAGAAGGGCTGTTTAAGATGGCCATTACTAAATATATTTAATATTAATTTTGACAGGTAAAGCACCAACTTTATAGAGATCTAAAAAGTGTGTGTGTGAACAGACTTGATCCCACTACATTTTGTTGTTCATACAGTCAGTGATACTAATTAAGCACCTGCCACGTTCCCATTCTAGGCTCCAGGGATAGAACAATAATCAAAAACAGACCAAAATCCATGGAGCTTAGATTCTGATGGAGGAGACAATTAAACTAAAAACACAAGTAAAACATAGACTATACGAGATGCTAAGTGTTATGGAGAAAATAAAGGATATGATGGGGAGAAATTGGGGACATTGACAAAGGGGAAAGGTTGCAGTTTTTAAGTTTGATCAGGAAGTTTCTCATTGAGAAGATGACATCTAAGTAAAGACCTAAAGAAGAGAAAGGAGCAAACTATGGAAGGAGATACCTGGAGAATGGCTAGGCAGGCGCACCAGCTGACTCAAAACCACCGAGGCAAAAGCACTCCCCTCCCCCCCACGATGTGCACAAGGACCACCCAAGAAGCCGGCACGCTAAAGAGAGACAGGGAAGGAGTACTACCATGTGCCACATAGCAACATTTAGGACAACCACACACTGTGCATGACGGTGGTCCCAGAAGATTATAACAGAGTCAAAAAATTCCTATCATCTAATGACATCATAGCCATCACAGTGTCGTAGTTACTCATGGGTTTGCATTACTCATTATGCATTACTCATGGGTTTGTGGTGATGCTGCCCATCATATAAAAGTATAGCAAACACAGTTGTGCACAGCTAATAATACTTGATAATGATTATAAACAACCATGTTACTGGTTTATGTAGGTACTATGGTTTTATCATTATTTTAGAGTACAGTCTTTCTACTTATAAAAAATACTGGCATAAAATAGTATGCCATGTCACACCAGCAGCAGCCTCATACATTTCATGTTTACTGCATCTATTGATTAAATCATTTTCTCTTGTGCTTTATATCATGTTGTTTGTACAGTAACATGGCATACTGTCTTGTAACCTAGAAGTAATTGGCTATATCATAGAGCCTAGATGTGTAGTAGGCTATACCATCTAGGTTTGTGCAAGTGAACTCTAGGATATACGCACCACAACAAAACTGCCTAACATATATTTCTCAGCATGCATCCTGGTCATTAAGGTACATGATTTTAAAGAGGTGCTCTCAGGGAGGGCAGGGGTCCTGGTGATGCAGGGGCCTTGTGGGTCCAGGTAAGGTCTTTAGTTTTGACACTGAGCAAGATAGGGAGCCACTGGAGGGTTGGAGATGACGTGTAGCATGATCTGACTTAGGGTTAAGAATCACTCTAACTGCTGGGTTGAGAATAGACTACTGAGGGCCAAGGGGAAAAGCAGAAGGAAGACAGGAAGTTGTTGCAATAATCCAGGAGAGAACTGATGGTGACTTGAACCAGAAATAGAGTGGTAATGAGGGCATGAGAAGTTGTCAGGGTCCAATGTGCTGCTCTGACATTAAATGGGCAAAGGGAGAGGAAGAGAGGGATCAAGACCAAGTCTCAGGTTTTGCCTAAGTAACTGGAAGGATGGAGTTGACATTAACTGATATCAGTAAGGCTGCGGGAGGGGCAGGTTTGGAGGGATAGTTCCAAAGGTTGTAAGACAACTGAGTGGAGTTGCAAGAAGGCTGCTGAATATATGAGTCTGGAGTTCAGGGGCAGGGTCTGGAATGGAGATAAATTTAGGATTCATCTGTATGGACTTGATGAGTTCATGAAAGAAGTAAATATGGACAGAAAATAGAAAAAAGAAAAGGTCCAAGGACAGAGCCCACAGAAACCATGGACGATGGGGTCAGGTAGGATGAAAACCAGGAAAGTGCCATGTCCAGAGAAAGCAAGAGAGCAGGAAGGAATGGCCGACTGGATCAAAACTGCTGCAGAGTCAAGGAGGGAGAGCTCTGAGACCCCCTCAGCGCATCCAACACAGTGAAAGTGATTGCTGACTTTGAAAAGAGCAGCTCTAGTGAAATGGTGGAGATGGAGGCGGATTAGACTACTCTAATCCGTAGTCTAATTCAGTAGCAATGAAGAGGAAAAAAATTGGAGTGAATATAAACAACTATTCTAAGGCATTTTGTAAGGTGAGCAGAGAAATGTGGGGGTAATAGAGACAGAAATGAGTGGGAGAGATTCTGTTTTAAGTTGTGGAAATAACTGCATGTCTGCATGCCAATGGAAATGATTCAGTAGGAAGGGGGAAATGAACGATTTAAGAGAAAGAGAAGAGAATAGAGTAAGAGAAAGGCAATTGGATGCCAAGTACAAATGAGAGGTGACAGATAGGAGCGCAGAGAGCTGACCCAGTAATAAGAGAGAAGGTGCAGGAAAGAGGTGGGTACGCAGGTGGTGGGGGCTTTGGAAGAAATGATTGTCAGTGTTCTCAGCAATGGAGAAACGTGGTCATCAGCTGAGAGTGAGGATGGAGTGAGAGGTAGTGTTTAAGGCAAGAGGAGAAGGTGTGAAATAGCTTTCTAGGATCGTGGGACAGTGAACAGACAATGGAAATATAGTATGATTTGGGGGGGGCAGAATTAAGGGCCCACTTGAGTTCTGCTACCATGAGTATAAAATGAGCCCACAGCCATTGTCCACGGCAGGGACAAAAAGGTAGAGTACACAGGAACACGAGCAGGTGAGCACCTTGAAGTGAGAAAAGGATGAGAGTCAAGGGTATAATGCAAGAGACTGTAGATAAAGTCAGACACTGGAATTTGTACCTGGTGAAAAGTAATAGGAAACATGAGAGGGTGAGAGACAAAGTTGGTAAGTTCAATGGACTGGAGGTCCTGGTACAGGGTTTTTAAAATAGTGGTCCTAGAGAGAATAGGCAGGCAAGACAGAAAATGGGGAAAAGAGAGGACAATTGAAAGTGAGTTTTAAGAGGGGTGGCAACTAGTGGTAAAGACAAGAGCTAGGCCAGTGCTGCTCAAACTTGAATGTGCACATAAATCCCCTGGTGTTAGTATGATATACATTTTGATTCAGTAAGTCTAGGGTGGGGCAGAGCCTGGGATTCTGCATCTCTATCCAATTCCCAGGTAACATAGATGCTGGTGGTTCAAGGAACTTATTTGAAAGGCGGTGATCTAGTTTGCTATTCCTCAATCCTAGCAGTAAACTACAGTCCCAAGGGGAGTTTAAAAAATACTGATGCTCCACTCGTCTTGACCAGTGAGTCAGAGTTTCTCTGGGTTGAATTTGGAATTGATAGATTATAAATGTTCTCCAAGTCATTCTGCAGTGAAGCCTGGGTTGAAAACCTCTGTCCTAGAAAATGTGACTATGAGTATGACTTGGAGTCAAGATCATTGCAGGAGGGAGGGTTATGGAACTGAGGGGCCAAAATGTTGAAAATGGCACCTTTTGTTATTAAAATCATCAGAAATTATGACGGAAGTTGTACTGGATAAAATGGCTATGAATCCAGAGGTCTGTAGATGATTTAAAAATACATAGGAATTGGGTGACATAATCCGATGGCATGAGAGTTAAAGGAAGGCTGTTTGCACAGAAAAGTCTGAAACGGACAGTGCAGAGCCCATAGGGGGCTCCCTGGCACCCCCAACACAGCGGTATGTGGGATTTAGGAAACATCCCCCATTGGAGAGGATTCCAGAAGAAACAGTAACATCATGAAGAACTAGGTTTTTAGTTAGAGAAAAGTGAGGGGGGAAAAAAATTTTTTTAATGGAATTCTTTGGAGGATTTCACAACTGTGTTCCACGGCCAGATGGAAAGGATTTAAGGATTCTGGAGGGCGGCGGTGGAAAACTGTGGAGCAGGATGAGGACTCCGGCGCAGGAGAGCGACGCCCTGCAGCTTGGCCCTAAGCTTCTCGTGGAGATGATGGTCTGACATTTCGCAGGGTGTTGTGGCGCGCCTGGGAGTATCGAAACATGGAGAACTGAGAGGAAGGGTCCTTCTAGAAGCTGGGGAAGTCCTGGGCTCCTCTCTTCATTTCTACAGATATTTTCTAGATATTTTATTCAAACAAAGGCATACAAATTAGCCCGTCATGGGAAACAGATCAAAGATGAGCTGCTCTGGTTCAAGCGGAAGTTCGGGGGCGAGGGCAGAGCCCCTGCAGGACCCTGGGGCCTCCCCAGCCCTTCTGTGCTGCTGGGGCCCTTGGGGCTCAGGCCCTAGTCGCGGCTCCCAGGTCGGTGAGAAACACCCAAGGAAAACGCAACCGTCCATAAAAAGTAAAGACCACGTGCTCAATAATCATGTTAAGTCTTTTAAAATCTTTTGTCAAGTGTTCCAGTTGCTCTCTTTCCTCCTTGTAATAAATTCTTCAAATAAGCAAGTGGTTTTCAATATCCCGTGGGACTTTTAATGTCACTTATGATTAGGAGAACAATATTGTCGTTAACCAATATTACATGCATAGAGAAACCATAGTTTTGAACAGTCACGACTTAGGGCAGGTTCTTCAGAAGCAGACCACGAAGCAAAGGTTTGAATGCAAGTGGTATTTAAAAATGCACTCCCAGGAGAGCCTTGAGGTGGGCAGAGCAAGCAGAAGAGAAAAGGGAAGCCCAGAAAGAATGTGAATTCAGAGCCGATCCCTGCAGCAGTACTCTAGAGAGTGAAACCTCAGACTTTGACTGCGATTGGCCAGTTTCCTAAGGCTTTTCTCCACACCTTGTGAGACTCTGTGGAGGGGGCAATCGGTCAGTAGGATGGGAACCCCTAGGCACTTCCAGGCAAAGAGTCCAGGAGCCTGACTCCAGTCCTTTGGAAAACAGTAGCAGGTATAAAGTTCCTGAAAGAAAAGCACAGAGCGCAGAAACAGACACACACACAAGTAGAAGAGATCTACAGCCAGCTCAAGGGAACCCAGCAGTGCCTTCTGTAAGTGGAAAGCATTCTTCAGAACGGCATAGATAACCTAGACAAAGATTAGATTAAAAATTATTAATGTCACTTTTCAATTACTGTCAAGTCAATTTCTGATGGTATGAGTTTTGCTACCTTCCCCCGTGCACTTCCAACAGGATCATATTGCCACACACACAAGGGCCATATTTTGAAAAAATCCAGGTCAAGTGAGGATAAGTATCTGATCAAATATATCCAGACATGGCCCTGACTGAATGTGTAGTCTCTATTTGAAAACAAAATGCGTGTTTTAAGCTCCACTGTTTTAGATGAATTCCATTTTCTTTCTCACTTCCATTAATGTAAACACCAAGAATGGTTACCTATTTCAAAATTTACATGATTACAAAGAGTTGCTCTTACCGACTTTCTCATACTTTTTTTTCCAAGGTTGTTGTTGGTTTTTGTTTTTCCCTTTAAATTATGATCTCTCTTCCACTGATTAGAAGAGCATTATTTTAGAGTCCCTGAGTTAGATTTAATTTAGAGCCGTGCAGCATCAAGCACACTGACAGATTTAGAGATTAATTTCCAGACCTCTTGTGGTGCTAGAGAAGCTCCTTAAGATTTTGAAAATGGCAACACTATTGACTCCCTACTGCTAAAGGTTACCTGTATTCACATCCACACTAACGCAAAAGGAAAGTTTAAATGTGATAAATATCAATGTTGTTTTGTTTATGGACAAACCTGTGTATAAGAGCGGAAAATAAGAAACGGTTTATAAGACAAGAAGTAGTTTATCCTTTATAGGATAGCTTATACAGATATATCTCCCTTCTTTCATTCCATAGGGATAACATTGCTGTTGCTAAGTTGATATTAATTACATAGAAAAAAAGTGTAGCTTAATAATTTTAAACAGTCATTTCTGAGTTTAGGTTCTCCAGAAGCAAACAATGAGCCGAAGATTTGAGGCCAGTGATATGTAAAGAGATTTGAGTATGACTACATGCTATTTGGATTATATTGAGAGTTGGGAGAAAACCTTTTTTCCTGAACTATTTTGGCTTAGATGCATCTCCAAATATATGTTTACTGCATTTTAAAATAAGTGCATTTTCAGGGAAATTTAATCCATATGTTTCAGCTGGTCTACACATAAATCATCCAAATGTTGTTTTATTAGAGCTACATGTGTAAGATGCCTCTTGAGTTTTTAAAATAGTTCTGATATTCTTTTCTGAAAAGCTGCAGGTAGGTTGCCAAAAGTAAACAATTGCAACAGCAAAGGGTTTGAGTTAAGTCTGAAATGCTTAGCCTATTATTTTTGATTGGGTTCTAAACCTGGCAGCGGCACATTCCCTGTTGCTGCCTGCAGGGCGCAGTGAAAACAATTTAAACATTGTATTACCCAGTGGGTTCATTGACATTTGAGAACACCATAGTACAGACAGAATCAACATGTTTGGCAGGTGAGTGATAGATACTTCACATGACCTCAGAAAGTTACTTCCTCCCAGTTTGCAGAAGTTCATAGCATGAAGCAGTGTTATACATATTGCAAAACATAAGTTAAGATGGGCAGATATCAGGGCATACAAACGGGGGAATTCTCTATTTATCTTGTGCATCTTTAGGTGGAATGGTTGAAAAATGAAGACATAATTGATCCTGTTGAAGATCGGAATTTTTATATTACTATTGATCACAACCTCATCATCAAGCAGGCCCGCCTCTCAGATACCGCGAATTATACTTGTGTTGCCAAAAACATTGTTGCCAAGAGGAAAAGCACAACAGCAACGGTCATCGTCTATGGTGAGTGAGCTTGTGGGGTCTCAATCTAGTTCATGTCAAAGTGAAGGTCTCATTTTAATTTTAAAACATCAAATGCAAGTCTCCTTTTCAATGCCCATTGCTGCCCTCTCCCAGCTTCTCATGTGGATGGTGAGGTTTAATTCCTTCCCTGACACTCATGGAAAGGCTAGACTTGGGAATTCCTAGCCCTTTGTCAGTCAGTTTATAGGAAAGTGAAGGAAATCCACTTAAGTGCCAGCCACTTCCCTAAGCCCTCCCCTCTCCCTACCCTGGTCCACTGAGATCTAGAGTGAATTTGGAGAGGAGATGCTTAACGCAGCCTGTTGCTCCTTCTGTGAACCTTAGTTCAGTCCAATGACTGCAAAACGTCAGATAAACTGGAGCTGACATGTTCGTTCCCCAAACACATCATGGCAACTTTAACTTCCTGGAACTTGCTTTACACCTTCCATCTGGAACATTCAGAGTAAGGAAAAGCACTGCCTTCACCAAGTGGCCCTAATCCTAACCATGTGGAAAGTTCAATATCATGACTTCTTCAAGAATCTTCCCTGCCACTCTCTGGCCCTTCCTGATCTATCTCATTTCTAAGCCTATCATTTCTCCTGAAATAGTAAACAATTTCCCACCCAATTTCGCTGTGGCATGTGATTGATGCTTTTTCTCCCTGTCTGGTTTAGAGCTCAGTGGATTTCTAGTCATTTCATGAGTAGCTCCTTCTCCCCCGCTGTGTCATCTTTAAGCTAGTTTATGCACTAAGAGTCAACTCTATACAATTACGTATTTCTCACAGTTTAGACACACAGTAGGTCTTCATATTCTTGATGAGTTATTGTCTCAGAGGAAACTGAACAACCTTGGGAAGGACTTTGAGGTTATGCCACATCCTGAATGACATGACTGCCACTTAAAATCTAAAGAAGCTTGTCAAGGCTGCTCCAGTGTTTAGTGACATTCCAGGGGCCTTGATATCTGGATGACTCTGAAGGAGTGACAGCCACCAGCAAGTACCCGGCTCAGGGTACTTATAACAGACAACACCTCTTGGACGGATGTGCCCTTACGCTGTACAGAGCTCTGAGAACAGAAACCTCTGTGACGTTCCAAAGGCTGAATGTAGTGATGCTTTAAACTATCATTTTCATCACAGGACAGATGCTTACTATTTTCTTTAATTCTGTGAATACTCCGAGGTTTAATTTTCTAGTCATGCTAATCACTATGTTGAATTGTAAGCAAATGCTTTCTTAAGTCACAATGAAATGTTCCTGTTTGTCTTTTTATAAACCAAATGACTTAATTAACTGCATTAAAAATGCAAAAGAGAAATGGAGCACATCACAGTACATACTTGTAATAAATAACTAATGAAGGCAGACTCTATATAGATGCGTTGCATAGATGTGTAATATACATGCACATCGCTTCTCCTATGGAGAACATACTTTCAATATCCAATAATTACAATCAATAATCACAAGTAATCAATAATTACAAGCCAAACATTGTCTTTAGGAAAGATCAAACATAAATCACAAGCATTCTGAGTTCAAAACAGCATTGGGCTAGGGTTCCAGGGTCCTGTGAACTAATTCTACTGACCACTCACTGACTCTCAGCTGCACTTAAGCAGGATGCTTGGAGCCCATCAAATGAGGGAATAAGCCTAGGATCTTCAAAAACTTTTCTTTTTTTCCTAAAAGTTTGAGATTATTCATTTCTCATTAAAATCCTAACAGAGCAACACATGTATATGTAACCCTAAATGTCAGCTTGCCAATATGGTAGTAAGAAATTTATACTGATAATTCCACAACATTTGGAGCTTTGAAAAGTTGAGTAGGCTAATGTGCTTTTTGAAACACTAACACTCTACTTATTAACCACTTGTTTGTCCTTTTTAGGGCCCCATAAAATAAATTGTCCAAGGCTTACAGGTTGGGTTCACCAGAAGTCCACAGAAAAACATATACACCTAACCAGGATTTCATTTTTGAGGCAGCTGTGTATATTTATTTTTGTTAGTGTCATTTTTAGATTGAAAATATATGTCTATTACAGAAAATCCAGGAATCACAGAATGGCCAATGAAAAAAATGCCTATTAATCTTATCATCTTGTCATCCAAAGATAGCTTTAAAAAAGAGTCTTACATACCACTGATTTTTTCTACTTACTTAAAACATAATATTGAAATACTTATTTATTACTAAATAGATTTCTACAACATCACTTTTAGTGACTGCCTAGGAGTCAACTGCATGAACATGCATGGTTCCTTTACCATTGTCCTATTGTTGAACATTGTAGTTGTTTTTAATTATCTTTATATAAAAAAATAACTTGTGAAAAATACTCTTGTTTGAGTCTGTGTATATATGTGCATTAACACATGGATGATTATTCCCTATTGCACAGGTTTCTAGAAAGGAGATGTTGGGCATGTGATATGCTCACATAAGTTTGTGTTACTTGAATGGCTAACACTTTTCTTTCCTATCAGGAAGCATAAGCATATATTAGTTGTGTCATGTCCTAACTACCAGCAAATTATTTTTGTTAGAAATTGCTTAATTACAAAAAAGTCATAGACTCACATTTTTGAAGTACTAAAATATATCATTGTAATTTCTTAGGTGAGATCTCAGAGGTAAATAAAGAACAGTGTTAGACTATAAGTTTGATTATCTCATCTATAGTGACATCTCCATCAAACACCATAATTAGCCTTTATACACAAAAATAGGTGCATTTCAATTACATCAACTACTTGCCAAATCAATCAAATAGCTACTCAATTAGTAAAAAATCCAGCAACATAGGACTTGATTTTTTAACCAGGTTCAATGGTTAGTTAATAAAACTGACTAAAATTCCTTAAAAGGTTTGTAAAGTTTACATATGCTAAAGAAAAATATTTAATCATCTGTTATTAAGAAAAGACAGAATAATTTTATTCAGTTCCCATGTTTCAGATCCACTTAATAGCCTTGGCATAAGAATGTAAATATTTATTATTTGAGATAAGCTGTCAAAAGTAATTTTTGGAGCTTAACAAAGTAAGGGGATGTATTTTGTTTTAAAAAGAACACAGAGCAAGGAAAAGAGAACACAAATTGTATTTACTTTTTTGAGTAGGTGAGTAAATGTTGGCAATGAATTTTATTTATCTCTGTGCTTATATTCTTCAGCTTTGTGATAAAACTTTGAATGAAATGGTGGCCAAGGTCCCTTCTCGCTTTGAATTTTATAGTTGCTTGGGAGATAACATTTTGTTTATGTGTTATTTGTGGTTTATGTGTCTGTGGGTGCATACACTTATATTTAATCTACATTTTATTATTTACCTCCTTCCAGTAAATGGTGGCTGGTCTACCTGGACAGAGTGGTCTGTGTGTAATAGCCGCTGTGGACGAGGGTATCAGAAACGCACGAGGACCTGTACCAACCCAGCACCACTCAACGGTGGTGCCTTCTGCGAAGGGCAGAGTGTGCAGAAAATAGCCTGCACCACATTATGCCCAGGTAAATAAACCAGCGTTTTCATTCTAAATGTCTCCTTCCATTACAGAAATATGTTTTAAGGGTTATGTACAAAGCCTTATCCTTGACCCAAATGTGTGATAAACATTATTTAAATCCATCAAATCATTCATTGCTTACATTGCTGACAAATCAGATATTTTCCCCCCAAAGAGAAGTTAACTTTATTATCCAGACATAGAAAAATAGTATAAAACAGGAAATTAAACATTTATAAACATCGTCTTTCTCTATTACTAAACAAAACTGCTGGAGCCAAGAATGCAGATTCTGTAATTCAAAAGATTTGAGCAGCATTGAAAGTCACACATTTTAGAAATAGCAATCCTTGGTCTCCAGAAAGCCCTGGAAATTGATTGAAAGTAAGATTCAGAAAATGCTTTAGACTGAAATATTGGATATTTGGTGTCAGTTTCTGGGCAAGTGCAAGTAAAACATTTGGATGGAATTAAAAGAAGTCTAAGCTTTGTGACCCATGAGCTAATGGATTCTGAAAATACAGTGCAGTCAGAGCTTTATTATCTGTACATGTTGGTCACCTATTTTGTGAGTTATTTGCCAACATTGTATCCCTCTGCCTCTGAGCATCTTTCTGTGCTATTTTATATTGTCACCTGCTCTTATCCCCAAGTAAATTGAAGCCAATATCCACCAAAACCAAAACTCACTAAACTGACTAATAAATAAATTGAAAATTCTAGCTAAAATTATGCTTGAAATAATTCATAAATTTAGTGCACTCCATTGAGGCAGCTATTATATTATCGATTTCATTATTTAGGACGTCTTTTTACCTCTAATTTTGTCTAATTTTACTTCCCTTATTTTGTCTAATTTTTGTCTAGTTTATCCTTTTAAAAAGAAAGATTTTACTCATTTATTTTTACAGAGAGGGGAGAGAGGGAGAGAAACACCAGTGTGTGGTTGCCGCTTACATGCCCCCTTCTGGGCAACTGGCCCGCAACCTAGGCATGTGTTTGACTGGGAATTGAACCAGTGTCCTTTTGGTTCACAGACCAACACTTAATCCATTGAGCCACGCCAGCTAATGCTAGTTTATCCTTTAATACAAACTATCTCAGAGATAGGTTGAAGAAATGAACTAAAAAGAAAAACATTGTCTATATTTTGTATTCTTGTGTTGATTTCCAAATATCAAAACAGTATTCTACATTGAACCCTTGAGAGCTTTTATTTATGGAACAAATTTTGACACTTAGCTAGGTTTACAATTTCAGTATTTTATCCTGTACTGTTCTATATTTTATCTAGATGTTGGCTCCCACAATGAAAAATGTTTTGAGCATTTTGAGTTGAAATAGACATATGCGTGTGTGTGTGTGTGTGTGTGTGTGTGTGTGTGTGTAATTTAGAATGGTCGAGGTCAGAGCAAATGCTTTTCTCCAGATAGCTGGGAACAGCTTATATAGGCAGCTTTGTATGATTAAAGTATTAATGCTTTCATTATTTTTTCATGTGCACATGTTTATATTTCTCTACATATTATACATAATATATTTACACAATAACTTGAATATGAAATCATATAATCGACTATTAAAATAATATTATTTCTATCAATTTGCAGGTATAAGGTGCTATATATATTAGATGTTTAATAAATCATACTTAACATTATTTACATTGAATTCTAGATAAAAATAATTATGTATTTCAGGAAAAAAATTTTTAAATTGAGCATTTATCAATATTTTTATATTATTAATGTAAAAACCTTTAAAGAATATATTTTAAAATATGACCTTAGTGAGATTTACTGTATATTTAACTTGGAAATTTAAACTGTTTTTAAATAAAGATATCTCAGCTCATTATCATTGAAATTACTGCCCAGTCAGCCACCAAAAATAGGAAGAAAGGGAGTCAATTCTAAGTGATTGAATCACAGCAGAAAATTAAAAATGACTAAATATATTTTTAAAGTAAAAATACAAATGTATATACATCATAAAATAATGGAATGGAATCATCAGATAATAAATGGAAAATAGTCTTTTCATGAAGGCATTGAAGATCTCAGGAGAATCAATTAGCCTGGATGAAAAAATAAAAAAGATATATAGGATATACATACTATAGATATAGATGATAGATGATAGATTAGATAGATAGATAGATAGATAAATGGAAGGAAGGGAGGGAGGGAAGAAGGGAAGGAGGGAAGGAGGTAGGAAAGGAGAGGAAGGAAGGGGGAGAGAGAGCGAGAGGAAGGAAGGAAGGAAGGAAGGAAGGAAGGAAGGAAGGAAGGAAGGAAGGAAGGAAGGAAGGAAGGAAGGAAGGGAGGAAGGAAGGAAGGAAGGGAAGGAAGATTTAAATGGTAAATGGATGGGTCAGTGTGTCAGTGTGTTTGGCTTCTGTGTGTCCAAGCAATTCATTTAGCTACATTGCTTGGTCAGTGAGTAAACAGTCATACAGCTTGTAAGGAGAGTTCTCAGGGCCCAGTGTATGTACGCAGAACACGCTCTACTTCCAACAGTTGAAATAAATGTAGTACTCCTTGGTGGGCCATTTTCTTCAGCTGGTTTTGTTTTTATTCTTGAGCTCAGCTCCCCTGGGCCTCAAGAGGCTACTTGTCCATGTGACCTGATGCTGGGTTTTGTTTTGTTTTTTTTCCCTGTGGCAGTGGATGGCAGGTGGACCTCCTGGAGCAAGTGGTCTACTTGTGGGACCGAGTGCACACACTGGCGCAGGCGGGAGTGCACGGCGCCAGCCCCCAAGAATGGAGGCAAGGACTGCGACGGTCTGGTCTTGCAGTCCAAGAACTGCACTGATGGGCTTTGCATGCAGAGTAAGTCTTTTTGAGCAAACAGTGCACACCGGGGAGACCTGAGATCTAACCATTTAGAATTCCTTGCAGGAAATATTAGAAATTAAAAAGTACTTGAACATCAAAAAATGTAATAATATACCAGTATCCTAGGTCTCTTCCCAAGGTGAAAAAGGTGAACTCCCAGGAACCAAAAGGAATAACTGTGCCCAGTTAACAAATGACACACACAGCATTTGCCTCCCATGAGCAAAGTGTGATTTAGTCATCTCCAGAGAGGGGCTGCCATTCTTTCCAAACCAGGGAACCGCTACTTGGTTTTATTAGAGTGCACAAAAGGGCACCCTAAACACCTCATGGAGTCACATGACTTCCCCCAAATAAGCTATTTATTCCTAATTCATGGCTGTTAGCGAACTAGGGTCCATGGGGTATATAATATGTACAAGGACAGCAAACACTTCTGCAGGGGGCCTTACCAAGTTACAAGTGTTTTGTGGGAACACCTTCACAGCTCCTTGAAAATGATGGGTTTTCTAAGAAATTGTATTTCTTTAAAGGAAACAATGTTAATAAAAGATAAAATTTTAAAATGGGTTTAGAAGATTGGCTCAGGAATATAATGAATATTTGAAGCTAAATAGTCCTCATTTTTTTCATGACTTTGTTCTTTAGGTTTTCTTAATGAGATGGTTGTTACCCTTTTATCACGGAGCCCTTAGATGTACAAAATTACCGTCTCTTTCATGACAATGAATTAAGGTACTAAGAATTGTTCTGAAATCACACACATATAGATGAATAGGTCAAACGATGTACTCTTTGTATCTTTATGGCGGCCAAATGTTGACATTTCTTATAACATGTTGCAAATTGCTTACAAATACAGGCAACTGAATATATTTGTGTAGAAGCTTTTTACAAATAAAATAGTTTATTTTCATCATATCTGTGAAATTCTGGTTACCTTCCAAAGTCTATCCACATAGGGACCTTTAAAAAGCAACTTTACTTAAAATACAAATGAGTAATTATGTTGCTGACACAGAATAAAAATCCAATAGGCCTTTTGTTTTTCTGTGCACGGTAGGTTCCATTCTTTGAAAACGGCTGCTGCTGAGTGTAAAAAGCACAGCTTCTGGTTATGATTTGGAGACTGCTGCTGTGTATCTTGCTAAGCTTGTACCTGAAAAGCAAGAATGAAAAGAATACAGCTGTTCTACTCACCATTTATCCAGATACAGCCTTTGTTCCTCTAGGCATGAGTTTGAGTGAGGATTAAAATAAAAACATATGCCACACAACTTATTCTTTTAACATTTTTATGATTTAGTATTCTTCAATTGTTCGCATTGAATCATGTGATTAAAAAATAGCAAAATTTGAACTCTCTCTCTCTCTCTTTCCCTTCCTCACTCTCTCTACGCTCTTCTTCTCTTCTTCCCCACCATGTTCCTGTCTCAGTATTATATTTTAACTTTGAGTGATTTAATTGCCCGCTACTTGTATTAGACTTTACTAATAAGGCTGAATACACATGTAAAAGTTGAATTCATAAATTCAAAATAAGATTTTTAAGGTCAGAACTGAACAGGAACAAAAAAGAAGGAACAAAAGAAATGTGGTCTGCTTCCAAATCTTGGCTATTATTAATAACACTGCAGTGAACATAGGGGTGCATATATTCTTTCAAATTAGCGTTTCAGTTTTCTTGGGATATATCCCAGAAGTGGAATTGCTGGGTCATAAAGCAGTTCCATTTTTTAATTTTTTGAAGTAATTCCATACTGCTTTCTACAGTGGCTGCATCAATCTGCATTCCCACCAACAATCCACAAAGTTTCCCTTTTCTCCACATCTTTGCCATTTACTGATGATAACCATTCTGACAGATTTGAAGTCATATCTCATTGTGATTCTAATTTATATTTCTCTGACGATTTCTCTGATGATTAATGACAAGTGCCCATAGGTAGATAAGTGGATAAAAAAGCTGTGGTACATTTACACAAGGGAATACTACTTGGCCATAAAAAAGAAGGAAATCTTAACCTTTGTGACAAGGATGGACCCTAGAGAGTATTATGTTAAGTGAAATAAGGCAGTCAGAGAAAGACAAATACTGTATAATTTCATTTATCTGTGGAATCTAATGAACAAAATAAACTAACAAGGCGGATACAGACTCATGGATACAGAGAACATACTGACAACTATCAGAGGGGAGGCAGTTGGAGGCTGGGTGAGAAGGGTGAGGAGATTAAGCAAAGGACTCACGAGAAAGAAAGACTCATGAACACAGACAATAGTATGGTGATTGCCAGAGGGAAGGGAAGATGTGGGGAGGTAGAAGAGAGTAAACGGGGGAATAAATGGTGATGGAAGGAGACTTGAATTGGGGTGGTAAACACACAATACAATATACATATGATGTGCTGTAGAATTGTATACCTGAAACCTATATAATTTTATTAACCTGTGTCACTGCAATAAATTCAATAAATAAATAAATAAATAAACAAATGTGGTCATTGAAAACAGTAAATAAGATGATATACATCAGGGATCATCATGTGTCAAGGATAATGATGCAAATGAATTAAACTCACCTGTTAAAGGAAATTCAGAATTATAGTAGGAAAACACAGCTTTATACTGTTTATGAGAGACAAAATGAAATCATAAGTGTAGAGAGAGATTCAAAGTTAAGTAGAACTTACAATATAGTTCAACCTTTATTTTATAATGTTCAATTAATGGCTCAGATTATCTGATTTGGCTATTCTTAATTCAATTCTATTTCCCACTGTGCCTAAGTAACACATCTTTGAGATTGTGTTTGCTCATAGCTTTAGTTTAGATTTTTGCTTTTCTTGATGCTTAGTTTTTAGAATGTTGAACTTTCCATTGAATATTTAATCAAAAGTTTTCTAAATTGTTTACCAGGCTATTAGTTGTTTGTGTAAGATGCCTTAAAAAGCCAGGTGCTTCCTCAACATCAATTTAAATTTTCAAAAGACTTTGAGGTTTACTTTAAAAATTATATAATATTTTACAGATAGAACAATGCTAAACATTAGTAAATGTGCAGTAAAGTAGAATCTTTTGTATTTTACTAACAGGAATACACATTTTTACAATTATTTGGGGTTGTGATTTGACGATATGAATTAAGAGATTTAAAAGTGTTCACAGCCTTTGACCCAGTAATCCTACTTCAGTGACTAAATTTTCAGTAAGTAATATGAATCCCTAAAAAGATGTATGTTAAATATGTCATATCCTTTGTATTTTACTCTAAAAAATGAAAAATCTGCAAGTCCAATATTAGAGCAATGGTTAAATAATACATGCTATTTCCATAAGGTATGATATCATATAGCCACTAAAATACTCAGGATGTTTAACATGAAAAGCAGAGTATAAATTTATAGGTACATTTTTTCATAAGTATGCAAAAGTAAGTTTTAGGGAAAGATTAATGAAGTTTATGCATTTATGCTTATGACATTACAACTGATTATTTTTCTTTTTCAATATGCATTATATTCTCAATATTCTTTATTTTTAGTACTTCATTATGTTTATAATTATAAATGAATTTTTGATAAAGAGATATTGAGAATTACCTGGAACAACTGCATATCTTGTAAGCAGAAGTCTCAGGATTTGAAATGTAGCAAAATCACTGATATGTCCTGGGAATTTGATCACATTGATTCAAATTAGATTAGATTTAAATTAGATTACAAAAAAAGTATTTGCACAAAATACTTGCGTAAAGCCCTAGTTGTATAAAATCCTGGGTGGCAAGAGTTACTTATAGCCAATAAATCAAGTGCGTTTATAAAAGGATTTGAAGACATGGGGATTTGGAACTGAATTATAGTTTTGCATTATTTCCCAGTTGCCTATTATATACCCTTGCAAATATACTTATCCTTAAACTCTTTTATAAATTGGATTTATTATGTGATGCTGTGTAATTTCATTTGCAAAACAATGTCATGGTCTTTAAGCAATTTCAGAAGCTCTACTAAATTTTTTAGGCCATTTATACACATTGATTGATACTGAAGTATATTAGACATCATGTACCTATTACACTAGATATATCGTCATGGGCCTGAAAAAGTAGCTCCTACACTGGAGACACTGCCTTCCAATTAGAACTTCCAGAAATTGGTGTTATTTCACCAGAATGCATTATTAAAGGTTAATTAAAAACCCTCAGAGTCACTTAATGTCCCAGAAAGAAGTTGAACATATTTGGTTTATAATCACATGGTTAATTAAAAAAAAAACCAGTTTAAAAACTGGAGTCCTTTAGTTTGCTGAAGGTAAGACTTGGAGTATTTTTCACTATTAAAAGTAACAACACATGTGGCTGATATGTCTGATGATGAGAAACTTAACACTAATAACAGATGAGACTGTTTGTACTTAATAATACTACAGAACAATGCATCTTATTCAGAAGGCAGTAATGGAAGGGCCATTGCACGGTACACCCATTAGGTTTCTTTATATCATTCCTAAAATTATATGGGTTTGCCATATAGTTTTGAAATAGGATTTACTTGAAATGGTTCTGTGGAGAGAGAGAGAGAAAAAAAAGACAGAGAGAAAGAACACTAGACACAGAAAAAAAGATACAGAAGAAGAAAAAAGCACTTAGGACAGTCTCCAAAAATGCTAAGCCAATACGCATATTTTACCTTTTTATCTTTTATGTTGAATACAATTGTGTTACCAAGACCTGACAACTTTGAACTTTTATGATCTTTATAACGAATATGTAGTAAAATCTACTTTGTCATGGTTGGCATTTAATGGTTTAATCCATGCTTACTTTTTCCTTTTCAAAACAACAATCCAAGGACTACGTATGTGGCTTAGTCCAGAAATGGTACTTTATATATATTTATCAATATGTTCAATTAGATTGTTACATACTGCCTCTCTTCCTAAGGACTTTAGTTTTTAATCCTATTTGAAGATTGGCATCCCATGTAGGAATATGTAACAGTTCAAATCTGAATTTAGAATTACTCTTTCTTGCTGAAGAAGGTTCATGCCCAGTAGACAAATTAAAAACTGCAATTTACAAACAAGAACTGCCTGGAATTGTGTCTGCATCAGTGAACTTCCTGACTTTGGGAAATTAAAATGTTATGCAGTCTGCAAATTTAGCGCTTTCTCCTCATTAAAAAATTTACATGTCACACAGGTCTTAATTCTCACATATAGAGGAAGTGGTGGAGCTCGGTGTATAAATTGTGGTGCAGACACATTGCATACCAGGTTCCCTGGAATCCCAGGTGCATTTAATGTGAGGAAATAATTTACTTTACAAATAATCTTTTCTTGACTTTAGAATGATGTGTTTATGACCGCCATAATAGGCATTTGAGAAGGTGCTAGTCAGTTCCCAGTGAAATTCTTGTCAACACAGCAATTTGATAGGGAATGAATAATTGTGAGTGTTCAGACAGTGAGTGCTTTTATCTACAGCCTAGAAAAAGTTGATGTCATAGCCATGTTTGTACAGTCCTTGATATGCGTAGTGTCCCAGCTGGCAAATAAATATTCTGTATGTGGACTCTCTGCCCCACACAGTGCTCTGCTATCTTCAGTGTAATAAGTGGGGTTTGCTTTTGCTTTTTTCCTCATAGGTAAAACATGTTCCTACTTTCGAAAACAGGGATATGGTTAGAAGTTGTAAGCCATAAAATCCTGCTGAACACCTATGCAGCCCCCACACGGATTAGTGTGAGAGGGCAAATGCAACGTCCTCAGCTTCTGTGATGGAAAGGAACCCCCTAGGGATGTCAAGAAAGGCGCCACCTTTAACGACCACGTTAGAGTGTGGAATTCTTCAGATCACATGGGTGCAGGGCCATGGCTTTCAATTACCTTTTATTCTTGACTAAAAATCCAGCAGATATGGTAATGTGTGCTAGAAATCAGCCTTTTCAGGACTCTGTCATTTTCTCCCCCAGATGCCTTTACTACCATGGATTATAGTGTCATTGCCTTTGGATTTAATAGTTCATTACTCTTCTTAAGGAACACTGATGGGGATAGAGTCGACTTCATTAAGAACCCTGGGGTAGCTCAACTGTGGATTTGATTTTACTCAAGTGTTGAGCTAAATTTTAGACATTTATTCTACACTTACTGTGAATCACAAAATAAGACTTGTATATCCTGAGAGGTTGATTCTGAGCTATTCATTCTCAGAAGGTGTGGTTGTTACTGTCAGGAAAATGGCTGTGGATATGTTAAGTGAGGATGGCCTCCTACCCTGTAAAGACTGGAGCTGAAGTACAACATGATAACAGTTTAGTAACTGACATCAGTGATAAGCAAATGTTCTTTTCAATTTTTGTTGGCATGTCCTAGAATTTATGTATTCATTTATTTTGAGATCCTTAAACCCCTGTCAATAAATAAACCCTCAGAAGAGTGGTAAATTATAATAAGTGACCTGAGTGTCTTTGACAGACCTGACCTTTGACATCATTAGTGAAGTCCTGATGGGCTGGCTAGATAAGAACTGACCTAAAAGGAAGAAACAAAACCTGGACATGTTTATTTTGAATGGCCCTTGAGGTTTTTAATAAGAACACTTGCATCATAAAAATGTAATCTGGGTGAGAAAAATCACATAACCTTTTGGCTTATGGTAAAGTCACTGGCAAGAAGACCAAACAGCTAGATCACGGAGAGGAAAAAATCCACCAAGAATAGCTATTCTTCTAATGCTAAGATCATAAAAATGAGGGCATCTTTTGAAGTCATCTACTCTACTTTAGATAGATAAATATGACTGTTTTCTAACCCAAAATTTGATCATTTACAAATATGTACCCTTATAGAACATAATGCTTTCATAAACTATAATTGAGTTATATTCATAATTTACATTCTGACCCTATATAAGATATGAGTTAGCCCCTATTTTTTTAATTCTCACAATATTATAAAATCTATTTTCGTGTATTAAGGTCATCCAAGAAGCCTCATATTGAAATATAATGAGTAAATCTTGAAGGCAAACAGGAACACTTTATAAAATTCCACCCATTTTCCTTTGGCTAGGAATTTGATAACTAATCTAAAGAAAGAGAGTTTGAATTCCCACCTTTGGTGGACATAAAATTTACTGTATCACATGTATTTTAGTTTAAAGGAATTGCAGATATAATTTCAACTTTATTCACTTTCTGCCCAGTGCACTGACTTCAGGCCCTGTCATAAATTGTGTCTGATTCCCATCTTTTGTACTATGTTAGATATGGCCAAGCCAAAGCAAAATTGACCTGAGTTTAATTTAATAAAACTAAAAAACTACAAAAATATAACCACATACATAGAACTTTTAATAATCCCCTAATAATAGCTCTGTTTTGTAAAGGAAGAAACTGAGGTGTAAAATTAAAACAGCCTACCCAATGCCCACAGGAAGTTAACATAGAAGGCAACATATAAACCCAAATCAAATCTATCTCATTTTGAAATACTTCTTTTTTCATGTGGGCCCTTAGGTGGTGGAAGCAACTGGCTATCAGTTTTTGGGGTTTTTTTTTTTGCTTTAAAATGTGTTTCTTCTGATGGATAGTGTCCCTCCAATTATCGATGTTTATTCTTTTTCCCTGTAGATATCATCTGAGGAAGGCAATGTTTTTCTCTTAAATATTTGTTTACTGCAGGGTTGTATGCCAAATACAATGCTATGTTCATATATTAAGAGCTACATTATTCTAGCTTGGCTATCCAGTTACATTAGAATAGAAGTAGCCACGTTTGATGCACCTCTTCCCTTGCCCCATGCTTGAAGCAAAAGACACTCTTTGGAAGTTGTTTCATTTAAAGACAAAAATCATTCTATTATTTTAGCATTATGTCATTCAATCACTGAAATGCAAAGTAAGCCATGAACAAATCAAGCCATTCTCTATTATGTCCACATGTCTGCTCATTTAAATCTGCTAATTAAAGCCCAGATAACACTTAAAGACACTCTTGGGGCTTATCCTAAGAACTGGGCACCTTGTCTTTGCTGTTTCACCAGCTTTGTGATGTTAGGCAAGCGCATTTACCACTCTATGCTCCTGCTCCTTCATCTGCAGATAAGAAAGGGTTATGGTAGGAAATTCTAATCCCTGATCTATGTTAACTCCAAAAGCCTTGAGTTGCGGGGGGTGGGGGGGGGAGCATTGTGTATTAGTGAGGGCATAGACTGGTTTTGAGGAATTTAAACCTGCTTAGTGATGCTCAGAAGTTCTGACATTTCTCATATCAATAGATTTGCTTGATAATTTTTTCTAGTAAAATATTATCAATGGCATAAAATGGGTTAATTATCTTTCTTAAAAAAAATAATCATAGAATCATGGTCATTTTTGGCTATTACCTATCATTCATAAAACAGGAAAAGTTTTTTTTTTCAAGGCTGGAACAATCAAGCCAGGTGCTGTTTACAGGGGAAATTAAAATTTTCCCATGGTTTCTGGCAATGTTTCTGAGATTTCCCAACTATAAACCCACCAAATAGGCTATGTTGGGGCATGAACTGAGCAGTTACGAGCCATGTACTTAAGAATGACTTGTTACTTACTACAGTATAAAACCGAGGAAAGCTCTTTCCTTTTTAAGATACTTGGGCATGGACTCTCATCATTTATAACAGTTGGATATCAGCTGAAAAATAAGGGCAAGCCCACCTCTAGTCTAAAGGGTGACCTTGTGAAAATTAGAGAAAGTCATCCTTTTAAGTCACTTTGCCACCATCAGCTACAAAATTGTTATGCTGACCACCCAAATCTACAGTCAACACAAATGTAAATGGATCCCTCCAGAGATGAACGGATGCAGGACACTCACTTCTGGCCTCACTGCCAGGAAGGTGAAATCAAATTTTAGTCTCCTCATGACTAAAATTACCTCAACATGTTTGCTAACTTTCACATATCACTTCTTAACTTGGGGACTTAGTTTCCTCATCTGAAAATGGCTGGACTAGATAACCTCTTAAAAGGATGTCTGGAGCAATAATGAGAGGCTTTCTGGTAGAGAGAGCATTTCAGTAACTTTGTAAGACAGCCTGCTTGCTCTGGTTTTCAAATTGTTCATGTTTCACTTACAGTTTTTCTCTACGATGAAACTTCTTCCAATCCCTATTATCCCAGGTCAAGAAAATCTCTCCACTGAAAAATACATGTTCTTTAAAATTACAAAAAAAGAAAAGCAAATTACAACAAAACAAAACGAGGGATCCTAGGGCATGAGGCGGCCCCACAGCAGAAGTGCCTCCCTGGGTAGGCTGCCCCAGCTGCGGCTGCTGAGGCTGCTGCAGCCAATGGGACAAGCCCTGCCTCCTTCCCGGAGCCCAGGGCTCGTGTTCCTCTCTCAGTCCAAGGAACGTGATTTTGAAAGTCGTTATCAATGGAGCTGCATTTGTTCCAGACATTTCTTTCATGGCAAGACTATTCCTCCCATTGCAGGACATTTAGTAACTTTAGCCCTCACTCATGAAATGCCACAAACAACCCTCTGATCATTATAACAACCAAAGAGCACGTCCTCTGCCCCATTTCTAAACATGTCCTTTAGAAGTGGCACCGACTCTGGTTGAGAAATGATTTCATCATTGAGTTGCACTCTGGTCTTGGAAATTTGCTTCTGAAACACACCACTGTAGTTTTGCCAGAAGCCACAAAGGCCAGAAATAAACCTTTTTAAAAGAAGAAGGTGAAAAAGTATTCAGCACTTAGAAGAGTGCATTCCTCACAGTTTTTCAGAAAAACTGGACTTCTTGTCTCTGTAATTACTAAGGAACCTGAAGTTCAAACAAATTTCCTAAGGTCACTCATTAAATAATAGGTTACCTGAACTCTACAAATAAAATCTACTAAGAACCCAAATGTCTCAGTGTACATATAGTGTGCATCATAATGATATTGATATTGTTGTCATTTACTGATTGCTTGCTATGTACCAGAACTTTATACACCTCATTTCTCCTTTCCACAATGGATGGAAGTGATTACTCCTATATCCTTACACAGATGAGAGAACTGATGCTTCAGGAAGTGCAGTAGTTTGACCAAGCTCTCATGGTTAAGGAAGGGGGAGGTGTAGGATTCAAACTAAAGTCCACAAGACTAAAAAACTCAGTTTCACTGCCTTGGCCAACAGCCACAGTGTTTTTCAAATCTGCCTTACTTTCAAGCAGTAGGAAAAGTAACCAAAATCCCCAACTTATGAACCAGGCTATTGGTAGTGATCCTGCAAACAATTATTTTGCACTGTGTTCAACCAGAAATATCATCTTTCATTATTGCTAAGACTACTCTTGGTAGGGCCACCTCATTAGCAGAATAAAATGTCCCCTGTTGTTCCATGAGAGACGGATCCGATGGAGAAGTGTAGAAACAAACTCTAGAAAGTGATTCTGTTTCCCTCATTTAGGAGGTGGAACAGTAATCCCCTTCTTTTCTGATTCCCAGCCTCCTAAGTGATGTTTTAGTTCTTTGGTTGCAGAAGTGTTTTGAAAAGGATGGAAAAAGTTTTACAGAGTTACCTTCTAAAACTCTTTATCGGTGTTTCCAGATCAGAGTAAATTGGGGTGTTGAACCACTGGTGAGTATGTTGAATCCTCGTCTGTTTTAAATTTTTCCACATATAAAAATAACAGTTTGCCTAGATTGGTCCTAACTGGCTAGGGGGAATAACTATTAGTGAGACTTTTATTTTTCTATTTTATCTTCCAGAAACCTCAAATGCAGCCACTTCATCAAATATATTGATATACCTATTGATAGACATCCCCCAAGCCACATGTTGTAGAAACTATCATAAAATGCTGTCACTTTGCCCTGCACTATCTATAGAGAAACAAAAATGATCTTTTCTAAATTACATTCGATCACAGGATTTTTACTTCATTTAGAATAAATTGGAAAAGCCGTGTCAGGAACCACGAGGCCTCCGTGGTCTTGCTGCTGATCACGCATCTGAGGGGCCCTTTCTCCTCTCGCTCCCTGCCCTCGAACCGCCGTCAGGATCTTGGCATTTCGCCTCCCTCCTCACAGACCGTTGTTCCCTCCTGATCTTTTTCCTGACTGATTCCCATTGTTCAACTTTCAGCTCAGACCTCATTTCAACAAAAAATTGTTTCTTGATTTCTAAGTTTGTTCTCCTTTTATGTCCAATCACATTATATTCGTTTTATTTTTTAAAAGGACTTTTTCAGCATTTGAAATGATCTTATTTATCTTTTGTTTGTTTTCTGTTAAACTAGAATGAAAGCAGGAACTTTTCCCACCTGATTTGCCATTGTACCCCTGACGCTAATATTGAACCCAGCATATATTCAAGTTCAAAAGTAGTCATTAGATGAGTGAATGAATGAATTCCAGTTCTGTGCCTGCAATAAAATATAAGCCTCAGATAAATACCATAAGTCACAAAAATATTTGAGCTGTACAGATCTACATTAATACGGGAGAGTTGAGATTAAAGTCAAAATTATGAAATTTCTTTTTATTATTTCCTGGTCTGCCCATCAAGAACAGAGATTTTATTGGGAAGTAGGGATAAGAGCCTAGGAAAGTCCAGAACTGCTTCACAGGGAGAAATTTCAGCCCATGCTCTGTCTCTCTAGAGACGGGCTTTTCCCTTTAGAAGCTCCAGCTCTTCTGCTCACTCCAGCAGGCACTCACTCATTCTTATCAGACTTTCCATGGCGAACATCAGGGCGTCGCCAAGTACCCTATTTTACACTGATTTCCAGGCCTTCTCGCCTGCCAAAAACAAGTCTTTTGGCATCCTTCTTTAGCAGCAACCCTACCAAAATGACAACATCTGTGATCTGGTCTCCTCTCCTAGCAGTCAGTGATCTTGTATTGTCTTAAGTCTTTGGGTTTCAAAAAGGAATAACCTTTTCCCTCGTGCCCGTGTATGTCCCAGGTGTTCTGTTATTGAGTTCACAGAATACAAATGGAAAAAGGTTATTACCAGACAGAAGTGTTTAAAATGAAAATCAAACCTAATACATGGACTCAGACACCTGGAATAAGGAATATAATATTTATAAAACTGGGTCGGAGGCTGCAATCATTGCTCTAAAATAAAGCATTAAATATTAATTCAGAGCAAACCTGCCTGTGCTGCAGCAAACCTCTCTTTCATTAAGGTAGCACTGCATGTTTCTCTAGAATTAGTTCCCCCAAATAGGTAAATA
Source organism: Pteronotus mesoamericanus (assembly GCF_021234165.1). Lineage (NCBI taxonomy): Eukaryota > Metazoa > Chordata > Mammalia > Chiroptera > Mormoopidae > Pteronotus > Pteronotus mesoamericanus. The sequence goes on from NW_026555311.1 coordinate 17,655,934, forward strand.
GCTTGTACGAACAGACTGTTCTGCAAACTACAAAAAAGTCGACCTGAGGCACGATTTAGATTTACCTTTAGAATTAAAGCATTACACACATTTAATTTTAAACCAATTAATTGCGATTCTTATAGATTCTCTACATTTTTGCTCTTGGGTATCACTAGGAAAGTATAATTCACATGCTTCTTATTCACCTTCATTTGATTAACTCATGTGGCAGCATATTATTAAATATTAGGAAACTGTGCCAGTTTTAAGTTGTACTTTAAAATTTTTCATAGATTTTTTTTTTATTTCAAAGTTTTGCATTTCACATTTTTAAATTTTTTCTCCTAATCTATTTCACATTGACATGTTATTAATCATTATTGCTACTCTTATTTTCCATTTCATACCTTGGAATATACTAAAAAGAAAGAAAAATAAAATTGCTAAAATTGCTAATTTTTCCTTCATTTACTATTGAGATGGGGTTTTTATTTCGCTCAATGTACACCATTCCTCTGAAGCTCTAAAATAAATAACATTAAAACCTCTGGACCCTATTGATTTCTGAATGATTTCAAACAAAAAGCATCCCATTCCACTGCATTGACAAACTGCCCAGTCCCCAGGCAAAACCTATTGGATTCCCATTAAGCAAAGGGAGCGGGAAACAACAAAAAATCCAAAAAGTGAATCTGAAGTGGAGCAGAGAAGGGTGGTCGTGGCTCAGCTCAGTAAATGGGGTTTTAACCTTTGACCAATGACGATAGGTCCCTTTTAGTTCTATTAGGCCAAGAGCAAGCTGTTATGATTTAATAAAAAAGAAAAAAAAACTGTTTAGAGCCTTACTGAATATGTCGTGGGAATTAAAGCATATGGCAGGGATAAGGAAAAAAGATTTTCCTTATGCTAATGACCCATGATGTCTGAAATAAATTAGATCCATTAGAGTTTATGCTCAATAAAAGAAAGACTTTAAGCACTCCAAAGTTAGTGACTCGAGACCAGTTTTTGCTCTGAAATTCAATCTGCCTAGTTATTAATTCTTACTGAGACTCCAGAGCAGACAGAAGATGCAAAATCATAATTCTGTACTGAACCAGAATTTTAAAGGACCACAGAATCCTTTTCCTTTTCTTTTAATTAAACATTTTTCATGCTTCTTATTTTGTTTCCCTCATTAATTTGATTTTGTTCCTATTTTTGCTTCATTTTTTTGTTTCTTTTCAAGGTTTCATTTATCCTATTTCAACTGAACAGAGAACCCAGAATGAATATGGATTTTCTTGTAAGTTTGATGTTTGGTTTTTTTATGTTGCTGAATAATCTTTTAACGATATTGCCCCTGGTTCAAGTTTACCTTTCTTTAGATCACAGATGTGCACACAGGAAATAGGCACCTAATATATTTTAACATGAAAAACAAATTAGATTTTCACTGCTGAAGAGAAAAAAGGGTCATTTCAAGCCTCTACCAGCTTTAAAATCTATCAGCCCATCATTCAAAGCTGGAGTCCCAGTAGCTGACAAAACATATCCTAAAATACGCTGATATGAATGAATAAAAGCCAGGATTCAAATGCTAAAAAATAAAAGGTTGAGAAAACGCAGATCAATTGAGTTAGAAATCATGAATCCTGCGTAAGTAATTATAGCCCGGTAAAATAAAACATTCAGGATAGTGATATAACATTCTGACCAGAGTCAGAGTGCTGCTGCAGGGCCGCAGATAGAACCCCGCAACACAGCAACATCAACACTTCGAATGAAAGCAGTGCTCACACCACCAAGAGTGTTTGGGAGGTCACGGGGCCTCTGAAAGTATCTGTGAATATTGACTTGATTGCTAGGAAAGCAGCTATTCTGAAGACTTTGGAAAAGACAATGGTTCAGAAGAAAAAAATAATCCTTTCACTTACAGGACATTTAAACACAGAATTCTAAAAAAGACATAATGATTTCCAACAGAGAGTTTCTCTATACTGTCAATGCGTCAAAGAAACCATGACGTGAGAGTATAGCCACTGACAATTTAAAAGAGTCACTTCACCATATGAACCTTGTGGCTGTGAGTCTTAGGATAGAGTCATAGTTCCTCAACTGTTATAAGGTCACAGGACCTATAAAATTGAAAATTTTCCCTGCCAAAATGCATGTATGGCCAAAATTGACCATAAGAAAGCTATTGTTGACCACCTGAAATACCTACTTAATCACCTTTTTTACAGTAAGCCAAAAAGCTTCAATTAACTTTGCTGAAAATTTTTGTGGGTCAAAGAAAACTAAAAATAGAGACTTAAAGATGTCAGTGGGATTCAGGAAAGATTTACTTTTTTGTTTGTTTGTTTTGCTTTATTTGTCAACTTCTAGCACCTTTTCCAGTTGGTCCAAGCATGTTCTATGCCCCCAGGGCAACATGCAGCATTTACAGAAATTTTGTTCTCTCTTTACCCAGAAAATAGACCCCGCCATCTGACCACACACTGTGTTGGTCAAATGCCTACATGCCTTCAGGAGTAGTCTGACCTTTCTGATCACTGAACCAGGCCTTTATCTTACTCAGTACGTGGTAGAGTTGCATTTTACTACACTAATGAGTAGCTCAAATGTAAATCTTTGACAAGAGACCATGAGAAAGAATCTTAGAGTTCTCACAGGTAATACTGAGTCTATATAAAAGCCTGAAGTTACCACTGTTAACCTCTGTTCCTCAGATCCGTGACTTCTGAAAGCACACCTTTCAGATCCAACATGTTTGCTCCTCATATTTGCTTTGCTTAGCTACACCATTCCCACTCACCCACATTCACTGATTTAGGGGAAAGTGAGAAGACTACTATGGAAAGTAATTTTATGACTTGGAAGTGTACTAGGAAAATATTCCAGTTTGATAATATACAGATTCAGAGAACATGCCAGATAGTTCTAGCAGAGTGTTTATGTTTATCTTTTTAAAGAACTATCAGTGAATTCAAAGCCACCTTCCAAACTTTCCACCTGAAAGTTGTAATAAATTTTTCTCTCCTGTGAGTCAGGATGGCTTTAGCTCCAGTTCTTTTGATGACTTATAATAAATCATCTTTTATACTGCCCAACTTAAGGTAGATGAGTGGGTAGATAGATGCAGAGTGAGAAAGGAAAAGAAATCAGGGATAATTTTCTACTAAAAGGCCACAGTTGTTTTATATAGCTTGTGAAATAGATTTAAAATTAACCTATAAAAAAGGTAATAAATGTCTGAAAAAAAATTATAGAAATACGTATGTCTACTATGGGAAATTTCTCTAACCAGTGGGTCCAATGTTTCCTTCTCCCGTGTAGCTGCTCCTGATTCAGATGACATTGCTCTGTATGTTGGCATCGTGATAGCTGTGATTGTTTGCCTGGCCATCTCTGTAGTTGTGGCCCTATTTGTGTATCGGAAGAATCATCGCGACTTTGAGTCTGATATTATCGACTCTTCGGCACTCAATGGAGGCTTTCAGCCTGTGAACATCAAGGCAGCAAGACAAGGTCAGCTGATACTACACTTCACACCTGCGACTTATGCCATTAAGTAACCTCTCCGCTTAGCTTCGACATCAGGGAAATTATCCTGTTTAGCTAGACCATAAGCTCCATGAAGACAGGGATTTCGCCTTGTTTTGTAAATGACTATTAACTTCATTCACATAACAAGTTAGAGTTGACAAGGTGCATGATTTTTTTTTCTCCAACAGTTTCCTCTGTCATACTTTTTAACTTTTATTTGAAAAGAGTACACGGACTGGTGTTGACTGATTCTTGAATCTCCTTTTTTCCCCTCTCTTTTGACAAGACATCTTGTATTGCTGTGAATACAGTGGTCTATAGATGACCCAAAATCCAGATAGGCAAGAGAAACTGTTACCTATAGTCACCTAATGGGGATCACTGTCTAGGAGTCTCACCTGTTGAAATAACTAAATATTTCAGAGCACTGAGTAGACTTCAAGGCAGAATAGAGAACCTGTCTATTTATCTGTAGCCAATAATAGAATGCATCTTAGTCATCTAACTGCCCTATTTTCAACAAAACCGTAGTATCCATATGTCTCTAATATTTGCTGAGTTTCTTTGCATTTGACTCAGAAAGCGTCAGGGGGAGATAGACTCATGTAAGTTGACTCAGTGAAGAATTCGAGTAGGCTTCTTTTCTCTTTCTGACTCAGATATCCTGGCAGTGCCTCCAGACCTCACATCAGCAGCAGCCATGTACAGGGGGCCTGTCTATGCGTTGCATGATGTCTCGGATAAAATCCCCATGACCAACTCTCCAATTCTGGATCCACTGCCTAACCTGAAAATCAAAGTGTACAACACCTCCGGTGCTGTCACCCCGCAAGATGACCTCTCTGAGTTTGCATCTAAGCTGTCCCCTCAGATGACTCAGTCCTTGCTGGAGAACGAAGCCCTCAACCTGAAGAGTCAGAGTCTGGCAAGGCAGACTGATCCATCCTGTACTGCGTTTGGCACCTTCAACTCTCTCGGGGGCCATCTTATTGTTCCCAATTCAGGTAATTCCGAAACATTTAAATCACAAAGATAGGGCTTTAAAACATATATTTGTACCAAAATCTTTTTTTGTTTACTTTCATGAGGCCTGAAAAGTTAAATGTAGCCTATCAAACCCAGATCTACTTTCAATGTAAATCTACATTACTTTAGACAAAATCGGCAAAACCATTCATCTTCCCCCAACCAATTCTGAAAAACACTTCCTCTATAAATATTATACACACAGCTTTCTGCCAAAGTGTAATTTAGAACTGTCTTTGACCTCCTTTTTAACAGAGCTTCAGAAGGCACATCAAGCCAGAAACTCTCATTGTTGTCATCACACTTTAAAAGGACAAATTAATTAGAAAATATATCAGTTGGTTCAGTTCCAATTCACTATAGGAAGCAGTACTTCAGAATACTAATTTTTAGATGACCAGAGGACATAATAATAGACATCAAATCTTTATTTATTAACTCTTTTTTTAGAGTCTTTAGCCTCAAGGTTTTATAGGATGCTCACTCCTGTTTCTGATATAGCTCTGTAGAATCACAGTTTCATCATGTGTCATTTTGTAGTGTTTTTTAGTTTTTATTTTATTATTTAGTGATCTCCTGCCATAGAATAAGCCTCATGAAAGTCTTAAATGGTGAATTTAAGTCAGTGATTGATAGTGTTTATTAAATTTTGGTATTTATTAATCAGTAGTAGTAATGGATTTGGAACTCTGAGAAGGTTAATTGATTGCTCTGTGAAACAACCACCTTAGTTAGCTCTTTTGAACAAGACTGGGTGTTTTGCGAATACAACAATAAAAAACAATTTGGTTGACCTAAAGTCTTCATGTAACATAAGAAAAGAATATATTGTGTCAACAGCCATACAGCCAATATACGGAACTGTTTGGTCTTCAGGTCCAAATATGAACTTGTCTTTGATTCTTCCTCTATTCAGTCCCTCATTTCAATGCCTTGGCAATTGTTCACCCAATATCTTTAAAAGTACATTTTAATAAATTGAAATATTTAATAGAATATTATTTTCATACATTTTACATAGTTGGGATCATACATTATTTAAAATGCTTTTTCATCTTTTCCTCATTAATTCTCATGCTCTTGCATGTGCTTTAAAAATCATGATTTTTAATTTATTTTTAATAGTCTATCAAATGAATGGGTCAAACTATGTTCTATTCTTCCTTGTTTAAACACTGTATTATTCTGAAGACAGTTTTTTTAATCATATTCACTGAATTCTACCTTTCTTTTCCATTTCTACGCCTGTCATTTTTTCATAGATTAATTATTATAAAGCCTTCTTAAGTGGAAAGGAGAGAACTAGCATGTATTAAATATTTTCTGTGTTCTAGGCAATGTTGATACATACCATATTTTATTTAATAGAGTAACAGTAGTTACCTAAAATGTGACAGGGCTTATTCTTGTTACTTTACATCCATAATTTTACTTCATCCCCATAATAAACACAAAGGTACATTTTATTGTTACCATTGGAAAAAGAATACCGAGGCGTGGTAGCATCATGTGCGGTCTACCTGCCTCCACTCTGTGCCTCAATAGCCATTCACTACACGAGTGTGCCATTGCACTTCCCACAGCTCCACAGCTCTCATGTTACTTACCCTCTCAAGGAAACCACGTCTCAACATTTTCAACCAGTTATACAAGTCTTTGAGTAACGACTCTTCCTAATTCTCCATTCTTTATTCTCGAGACTTTTCAACCTAATCAGGCAAGTTTTCTTATTTCCCTGTATTCATCGGGCATATACAGTTTCCTTGCTAATTAAATTGTAAGCTATTTTAAGAACCCTATCTTTTACTTCTTGGCATTCACAACAGCGTCAAACACCGCACTCACAATGGTGCTCTGTACATTTGTATTGAGTTGAAATAAGCCGCATTTATTAGGATAAAATCATGAAATCATGAATCCAAGCATCTTCAGGCTGCCAGCCACCCCAGATATCCCCTGAGGGGACACTGCAATGGTGCGGACCAGAGGTTCTTACAGTGTGTTCCGCAGACCACGATCATTGGCATCACCTGACAACTTGTTAGAGCTACGCAAATGCGTAGTTTGGTTAGAACTATAAAATCAGAAACTCTGGGGGCAGGATCCAGTAATCCATGTTTTAGCGAGTCCTCCACATGCCTCTGAGACAAGCTCAAGTTGCAAACCACTGCTATAGGCACAATTAACGAGAACAGAGGGCAGCCCAGTAGCCCTACAGAATGGCACTAACCATCAGCTAAGTAAAAACCTGCTTGAAGGGCTGTGACTACTACTAGCAGGTACTGTTCACTTTCTGGAGTTACTGATGGTGAAAGGAGTTCTTTGTCAGTTATTTTTCTTGTTACAGAAAGATACTGATGCTAACCAGATATTTCAGAAATAAATGCTTTTTGATATTGTTGGCGTTAGTATTTCTCTGACTTTGAATATTGTGGGTATTTTTTTAAATTAGAAACAATCATCATTACAGCTGTTTGACATTTTAAGAGCAGTTGCTGGTCTTCCCTTCCTTTTACAAGGAAAACAACAGTGGAACCATCTATCTATTCCTTAAATAAAATGAGAGTTTTAAAAATTACGTCATTATTTAAATTCCCAAACAGTTCAGAGAGAGTTGTGGTAACAAATAAGGCCAATAAGGAGGAAAAGCAGGGCAGCCATGAATATTTACACGTCTTTAGAGAAAAAGTAGGCTTACAGATAGCTACATGGCCACAAACTCTCATTCCCTTTCACTTGCTTCAAGTTTCCTTTTAATTCATAAGTCTTATATGACTTCTTTTCTCTTTTGCTCTTCAGGAGTGAGCTTGCTGATTCCCGCTGGGGCCATTCCCCAAGGGAGAGTCTACGAAATGTATGTGACTGTACACAGGAAAGAAACTATGAGGTAAATATGCTTTTCTGGCACACTGACTTTATCAACGTCTCACTTAAAAGGAAATTGTACAATAGAAACAATAAACCCAACATATTTTTGTCTTGAATGCCTTGTTTCTAGCATACCCTTGTATCCCTAGCTCTGTAAAGGGTCAATTTTTTACTTTTCTTTATCTTTGAGGCCGCAGACACTTTTGCAGATCTTGACTATGGAGCATGGGCAGAAAAACAGGGATCTCTTGCCAAGTGGATCTCAGGCCATGTTAGCGGAAAAAAAATGGCTCCAAATATAATCCATAGATTGTCCAGAGAGACACAGAGATGTGACCCATAGAATGTGACCCAGAGAGATATGTGGGTAGACACAGAGACATCAGCTTCATGTGGCCTCGCTCAAGAATCCAACCTTTCCCCAATATACAATTAAATGTCACAAGACTTAGACAAGCCCTAACCCCTGACCGGTCACCCCTACCTCAGCCTAGCGCTTTATTCTCACCTGCAGATTCTTCTTTTTTGTGACTCTTCCTAACTTAAGTGTTATCAACTGTCTTCTTATGTTTAACAACTATAAATTCCATGCTGAGCCTTTCTAGATGGAGCTAGGGTTGATTAAATCTAGACTGAATCAAAACATTTTGTTTCAAATGTGTCATCATTATAAAGATGAAGTTATTTTAAGTGAAAATAGCAAGAGGAGTTTAGAAGTCCTAAATTCAATTTTCATCTGGCCTCTAACAAATTATATATGGTATTTCTTGCTTAGTACCCACAAAAGGTTCACGTGTTAAATCGTGCTTTAAAGACCTGACTGATTAATGTTTCTGAAGTACATAGATCTTAAAATAAAAGATGCTGTTGAAATAACGATCCTTACATGTAATTTGTGCTGTTTTTCCCAAGGGGAAAGGCATTAGCTCTTCAGTCCTGAGCTCTGAATACAAAGCATCAGTGACAAATGCAGAATTAGGTTACCGTTATAACATATTATACCTTTTCTCTTCCCCTCTCTCAACCTCCGAAAAACATCCATTTTGGTCTTCTTCGGTAGCCAAAAAAGCTCTTTTATCATGCTTGCAGGTGGAGATATTGATATTTATAATCTGTAGGACCCAGGACATTTTTCCTCAGGTGGTCTGCTTTCCCTACATTAACACTAGCCTGTCTGAGGAAATAATAAATTTCCTTGAGCATTATTCATACCTTAAATTTGAGCACAAGAAGATCACTAAAAGGCTTGTATTTACTCACATCAAATATTCATTTTTTCATTCTCAGTGCAAAGTAACAGTCAGGGGCCCACAGAGCCCTTGTTTTGCAACAGCAGAAATGAAGATTAGCAAGCCCCAAGATTCCTTTGTATTTTGTTTTCTTCTTTCTCTTGTCCAGAGTCAAGGTTAGCACTAAGTACTTCCATCTCTCAAGGCCAGGCCAACATGGGTATTTTGTTTAAACAGAAATGAGTATTGGCTGTTGCTTTATGCTAAGAAGCAGCGAGGTGTCCATGGTCTCTTATTTTCCATCTGATCAGCATTATCTTTAGCTGAAGATCAAGCCAGAAGGGGCTGCTGCAGGGCCAGGCCGAAAGATGTGTGCGGTCACCTGCCGCCCACGGTTTTCCTTCCCATAGTTTAGTCGGCATCTGACCAGGATAATTGTACGCTTTGGATGAAAGAAAGAGCAAACAGAAAATTGATAAAGCAGGACACTTCTGCTTTTAGGTTTCTCTGCCTTTGACTCTAAAGAAAAGGAAACAAAACCCCTCCTTGCCATGCCTACCACCTGAAGTGAAGTGCAGAGGACAACATTCTGTTGAATTTGGTGTGCCTCACACAAATTCTGTTTATCAAAATGAAGCTAGAGAAACCTCCAGATCTCAAAAGAACGGAGGCAGAACAGCCCATGAAACAGGAAGAAACACAAAAAGATAACTGTCTCAAATGAATGAGAAAGTCCCTCTCTTTGCTGCTTTTCTGTTGTGAACCAAATGGGTTTTCTCTTGTAAAATCACAGTGACAAGGATGTGTTTTAGGATACAGTCATAATACAAAGCATAGCGACCATTATTTCAGCATACTTTTAATTTCATTTATTCCTCCCTACTACTCTGCAACTTATGATGAACTCCACTTTAAAGATGCAAAAACTAAGTTCAGGGAAATGCAGTTGCATAGTCACGGCTCCACAGTTAAAAGGCCAAGGGAAAGCAGAAGCCACGCCCAGGTTATCTCCCTGCAAAGCTCTTCTGCTCGATCTTACAGGCAGTCTGTCCTCCGTCCCACCCGTGCACAAGGCAAACCTCAGCCTTCTTATTCTAGGGCATTCTGGAAGACATTGTCTTCCTGTTGCTCACTAAAGACCCCTCTATCCCCACACAATGTGAGAGAGAGCTTACAGAGAAGACCCTGTGAGGACATCAGGAGATATGAATGTTTCTTCAAAGCATTTATGAGAAAATTCTGATTATTTTTCTCCATTTTCCTTCTCTCTGATTCCCTTTATTGCATCCAGAACTGGGTGTTTTTCCAGCTGGACAGGATCCAGCTGGTCATCTGCTGATGTGAACCTTCTAAAGGGAGGCGTGAACTTAATTACATGTGGCATAGTGAATGTGACAAGAGGAGCCTTGTCATTACTGAATATGCTCTGAGAGAAAGCACTGAATGGCAGATGAGCAGCTGAAATGAGCTGCAGCGATGGCACAAGCTTGTCTCTGACCAAATGGGAGCAGAGCTGCAAGGCTGTGCCCACGATTTCTACCTCCCCTGCTCCACAGACCTCTGAAAAAGCTGCAAAACCTCCTTTGCACCCCTGTGGGCATGATTTCCACGATTAATGACACGCACATGGGTCTTTTTGTCTTATTTCTAGTAGAATTTTAAAAAAATGAGCCTCACTCAGACTGAAATTTCATCTATTGTCACTTCTTATTGAAAAACAATTTGAATGGAAGATATGAACATTAATTTTCCCTTTCTCTGTTCTCTGCACTTGTCTAGCAATTTTCTTAAAAGGTCGAAAAACCAATTTAGACATTCTAAATATAAAGATAAATAGAACATTTTTATAAACTATGGGGTGGGGGGAGCTAGAAAGTTTTTCAGCAGCCAAGTAATAGAGGAATAGCAGTGCCGTCTAAAGATTGCTTTGGTGATGATGGGCAGGGTGAACTGGTGGAGGGAACAGAAAGACTCCCCCGAAGTCTGGGTGCCTACCTGGGCTGTGGCAATAATCTAGGTGCGAGGGGAGTGGGCACAGAACCAGGCTCGCGTCTGGAGGATGGAAAGTGAATGATACTTCAGAAGAAAAAGTATTTCACAACTGTTGGGAAACGATGCCAAACACATGGACTGTACACTTAGGTGTCAAGCCTTGGGCACCGTGAGAATGAAAGAGGTCAGAAGCAGCAACTGGTTCAAGAGGGGAAAGGGTATTCTGAGTTAAGGGGGCACAATGTGTGCAAGTGGGGATCAGGGACTCGTGCTAGAGATGCGGCTGGGAAGACACCAGTGAGTGGCCCCTCCCAGGGAAAAAGTGCAGAAGGAGAAAGAAGAGAACTGGGGAGCAAACTTTGGGCAATATTCCTACTTAGGGTTTGGTTGTGATGAGAGAAACTAAACAGAACGTGAAAGGATAAGGCAGATAAAAAATTTGTATCCTGAATGATGCTTAACATATCAGAGCCCCTGAAATATTTGAAATGAAAGAATGACTGTTTCTAAGTGTCATAAGACAAAAAGAATCAAAGATAAAGAGAGTTTCAAGATGGGGGAAGTGGTTTGCAGAGGTGTTATTAAAATTAAAATGTAGGAGAAGAAGAATAATTTAAAAATTATTAAATTTGTCAACTGCAGAACATTTATGGCCTTTGGGTATTTTTTTTAAGGATGAATTCCCAGTAGGAAGAGTGTAAAGTGTGAGTTAGTAGTGAGGCAATTAAAACTATCATATAAATTTACAGAATATAAATAATAATGTTTTAGGATAGTGGGCCTGGAATCTTTAATGTAGGTAATTATATAGTAGGTAGTTTTCATTTATTTGAACATGTTGTTTGGAACTTTGTAAACAGTAGTTGACATTATTATTTCTCAGTGCAACTCAGGGTATTTTCCTTTTAATTAGCACCCTAAATTTCTCCTTGGAAGGAACAGCTATAAAGAGACTAAATGAATAGGGGGGAGGAAGAGGAGTCCAGGTATATTTAAATCCTACTCTCTTACTGTTCTCTGCAATGTTTATATATTGAAATAATATTTAAAGAAATAATTCAAGGTGACTTGTGAAAATGCAGCCTTTTCAATAGGAGAGTAAAAATTTAAGTAGGTGGATTTTTAAAAATGGGAAAAATAAGATTAGAAAAGATAAGATAAGCTAAAGGTAGGTAAGCAGTTAAACTATAAAACACTTGCTGTAATTCACAGCCTATTTTCTGATAATAGGTCATGCATTTATTATTTTGGAGCTTGTAAGCTATAAGATCCGTGCATCCATGAAGAAAAAATATTCCTGGAAGAAGCTCCATGATTTCTCTGTGGTTCCTCTAAAGAAGACATTTTGTTATTACAATGAACAACATCCTTAAATTAGAAACAGCAATGTGTTTCACAGGGCTGCCTCTGTTAGTGTCCCTCAAAGTAAGTAGATGGTATAAGGTCCAGGTATAAATTAAGTAAAATAATTACACAAGGATTCAGTAATTGAATCCAGGGCACAATACTTAATCTGGGGTAGATTTTGGCCTGCCCAGGGAAATGGTGGCACACCTTTAGAACAGCTTCCGTTGTTTTTAGTGTTGGGTTGTTTTTTTTTTCTCAGTTGAGCTTTTAATAGCAAATTAATAAGATATTCCTTGTCCAATACCTAGAATTTAAGTAATATTTCAAGTTGCCAGTTATAGGTAAAACCATGTGCTTTAAAAGGCAGCGAGCCTACGGCAGGATCGCCTTCTTTAGGGACCAAAGACCTGCGTATTAATAAACGGCATCTCGGCTCCACACAAAGGTGGATGGAGACAGCTTCTTTTCACTAAGGAAACAGACAAAAAATTTCACAAGGCCCTAAACCCAGAGAAGCAACACAAAATACACCATTATGTGAAAGAAACCAAAAGACTGTATTTGAATTCTGGCTTGGCCTCTGACTAGCTAAGCGGCCTTAGGCAAGTGTGTTAATATCTCCAGGTTACAGTTTCCTCCTCTGGAAAAGAGGTAACATAAACACTTATCCTAACTACCTTACAGGTGTGCTGTGAGCAGCAAATGCAATTGCTTTTGTGAAAGTTTTGTAAATTATGAACTTCTGTGTAGAAGACGCTCTCCTCACTAATAATAGCAAGGAAAGGATGAGAAAATCAGACAGGAAATGAAAACTCCTATCTGAGAGCTTTGTTCTAGAGGCCTCAGAAACCATCCGGCATTTACTATGATATTATTTTTGTTGGACTTAAAAAAGGTTTTAAAATATTAATCGATGTTCATTACTGAATTTCTACTTAATTGCTGCTTCTGCAGCTAATTTTTGCTTTGCATTAATTTCCATATCATCTGCAATTAATATTTACACAATGTTTGCTTAAAGAGCTTGGATAACACATAATATAAAAGAGTCAGACCCTTGTCTGCAAACACAGGCTTATTTGTCTGAATCAGGTTTATTTATACTTATATTCTACTATTTTATTTTATGGATTTTAATACCATCTCTTTATATAAATAAAGAAATTGTGAATTTAAACACTCTGACCTTTGGTAAATCTTAACCATCCCTAAGTCACTCCTTCTATAAATGTTTGGGAATGTTTTCAATTTCAACAATACTTCTTTCATCTTGAAACCACAAAAAAAGATTTTTATCATTATTTCTTCTTTGTTTTTCATTCCCTGTTATGAATTTCACTCCGCCACTTCCCTATTCATTACATTCTTGCACCTCGCTGGGTTAATAAATTCTTTTGACACCTACTGCCCCTTCCTCCTCTTACTATCCCTCCTCCAAGAATGGCACCCATCAATATTGCATGCCAGGGGTGTGCTTGGAGAGCGCAGGTCTGACAGCTCCCTGGCCCAGCAGGGAGTCTCCTCCCTTCTGTTCCAACTCAGCGATGAAAGGAACCCCTCCTCCTTCTGCCTCAAGCACCACCGGCTGCTAACAGCAGACTGAGAGACAGATGTTTCCAATCCCCAATTGTATTGCAAGGACCACTTGAAATGGTTTCCACTTTAGTTTCCTTCCTTAAAAGTCTAATGCTCCATAGACACAGACAACAGCATGGTGATTACCAGAGGAAAGGAGGGGCGGGGGGAGGCAGGGGAGGGTATAGGGGGATGAGTGGCGATAGAAGGCGAATTGACTTTGCGGGGCACGGGGTGGGGGGTAAACACAATGCAATATACAGATGATGTGTTGTAGAATTGTACACCTAAAACCTATATAGTTTTATTATCCAATGCCACTCCAATAAATTCATGACATAAAATTAAATGACATAAAATATATTTTTAAAAAAGTTTAATGTTTAAGGTACACTTGTAACTAAGAGATAAGCGTAGTACCCAGGAAAATGCAATCATTGCTTCCCCCCACCTCGGGTAGGAAAACTAGAATTTAAAAAGCTCAGGGCAGGTAGTGTAATAGTAACTATGACACGGTGAAAGTAAAACTTTACTCATGATTTAAGGGAATGAATTTCAGACTGGAAGAAAGGAGGAAAAGCTGGGTTAAGAGGAAATGAATATGAGGGCAAAGGGGATAGTAATGAGTTCTCAAGCTGCCAGTAACTTTAATATTCCAAATACAAGTACAGTTCCAAGTACTTTGATAACTTTAGATTTAATAAAGCTGTGATGTTATCCAGTGAGAATGGAGATGATATTAAAAAACTAAAAGGAGTCAAAAAATATTTTGATTCTCTAAGTAGAAGAGGAAAAATAGCCCATAGGTTGGTGAGATTCTAGTAAAATTTTAGAATGAGAGAGGAAGCAATGATATCCACAATGATAGCCTTAAATTTTATTAAGGGACAAGTATGCTAAATTTTAATTGAGTCCTCAGAGCTGATAGTGATAATTGTCAAAGAACTACAGAGAATCTCTAAGATTTAACCTTGCTCATGAGCTATCAAGTTGGCTACCAGCTGATAGATGGCACAAGAACCCTGGTCAAAGACAAAGTACAGTTTATTATTCCCAGCAATAGCGCTATCCAGAGTATTACCATTTTTGTGCCAGTTTCCGGAGGCCCAGTTCTGAAAGAGTGGTGCCAAGAGAGTCGAACAACATCTACCTACTCAGTGGTTGCATTTCAGGAAAGGTCCCCTGGGCTTAGGGAGCCTGAGTCTTTTATAATGGGAAGTAGACATGTCTGGCATTTGCTACAGGGGTAAGCACTATCTTCATCTTCCAAGGTGTATGCCATGCAATTGCCATGAAAAGATAGGAACATACAGAAACATGAGAGCTCCGTAGAGAATTGTTTTCCAACAGCATTAAAAAAAAATAGTAACAACTGCTATCACTCATTGAGTGTTAAATGAGGCCATAGATATATGGGAACTTCTAGATTATGTAGTATTTAATATATAAATCATAGGCAAAGACTAGAGAAAAGTCCATTTCAAGTGGCTATTGCCATTATAAAGGAATTTGATACGTCCCTTGCGATATGCATGTGAATGAAATGGTAAGATGTGAAATAGACAATGTACATTTTAATGGATTTATATTTGGCTGAACTAAATAACTCAAAAGTATTGACGTCAGACTGGGGAGATGTTTCAAGTGGTGTCCTTGAAAAGGTCACTGTCTTTGCCCTATTCTTGAATTACAATCTTATCAGTGATTGGAATGAGGACATAAATGGCAGGCATATCAGATTTATGGAGGATAAAAGACTGGATGAGACAGCCAATATTTGGAGAAAAGATATAACATTAAGAAATAGATGTCCTGAAATTTTCCCTGACACCATTTAGATGAAATTAAATAGCTAAATATAAATTACTGTATATAGGTTCAAAAGCCATCATCAGTGCAACCACATAACTATAGATATTTAGCCAAAGAGCCTTTCATATTAGAAATGCATAGAGTGGTTAGTTTAACAAATTACTCATCCTTCTTGGGGCTTTATTGCCTCATTTGATAAAGGAGATGTTTAAAACCGTATTATCTGTATCGTCCCATCTAACTCCAGCCTCCTAAATAATATGTATAATTACTTGATTGAGAATAATCTAAGACAACAATTTTGTAAGGCATTGATAAAACTACATATTTCAAATTAAAAAAAAAAAAACACACAGTAGTCTCCCTGAACGGTGTACTTGAGCATTCCATTTATTTAAAGATGCCCCACTTTAATGAAGACACTGAAACACTGACAGATATCTATATAAAAATGAACATAAAAATATAGGGAGAGATCTGTAAATCATGATTTTCTAGCTGAAGTTTAAAAAACTTGAGGTATTGAAAGGATGTTTGGTCTCAAATACAGGAGACTTTTTAGAGACATAATAACAATCCTTAAATATTTGAAACGCTTTCATGCCAAAGTGGAGAGGAAGTAGGTCAGGGATATGTAGAGAGAAGTGTCAGGAAGGAAGATTGTGTTCATTTTAAATAAGAATGTGTTGTAAATTTAGTTGATAATACATGAAGTGATCCTCAGTAGTAATGGACTACAGTTCTGGATGTGTCAAAAGCACTAACTACATGTCAGCATACTGTAGAGAGGCTCCTGTTTTGGACAGAGAGTGCTACCTGTTGACCACAAGGGTTTTCCCTGATCTAAAAATCTATGAGTCAATGATTTCTTAAATCACATTATCTGACAGAGCAGTTTTGAGACCTCTTGTTGAGCAGGCATTGGTTTTGGTCCCAGCACCAGCACTGTTAGTTGTGTGACTTAGGGCAACCCACTCAACACCTTGGGAACGCTTGCTTCTTCACATACCATCTGATAATGTGGGTTCCTTTATCCATTTGTTTGTTGATTACAACCTTGTTAGGGAAAATATTTACAGCAATTTATAAAAAAAAAGTGAAATAAAGATTTTAGATCTTTAAGGTTCTTTCCATCCAGTTGCTCATAATATAAAGTACACAAAGAAAGAGATTTCATTTTAAATTGCTATAGAAATACAATTCTATATTCTCTCCGGTAACTTCTGAAAGAATGAGTTTGCTACACTAGCCTGAATTATTGCTGAAAGTCATTTAGAAGTTTAGCTCTAGGGTATCCCTATTCTGAAGCGATTTTATTGAAATATTTTTCAAGTAAGGTCCCAGAAACACAAAAGTGCATAAAAGCCTGCGAGACCAATGGCAAGTGAGATCAGAAAAACATGGTTATGTAACCTCATAAGAAGGACTGTTTCTTCTCATTCCATCCTGAAATTGCCTGTACAGGAATTCAGGGGAAGTCACCAAAGGTAGACCTTTATCTGAGGGAAGAGGATCAAAAAGGTGCTAGCAGACCCACTGTTATCATAAAGACCTCCAGTCATGCAAGATCAAAGTCTTAGAATAAAGAGCGTGTCTTCTAATTTGGTTCTGCCTTAACCTCCCACCAAAAGAAAACTCCAAAAAGAAGCTAGTTCTTCAATTTTAGATCTAAATCTCAAAGAGTACATACATACAAATACTATGGAAATGTCACCGAGGCTGTCTGTTTTCTGCTCTCCTAGGCCGCCCATGGAAGACACTCAGACACTGCTGACCCCAGTGGTGAGCTGTGGGCCTCCAGGAGCCCTGCTGACCCGCCCCATCATCCTCACTATGCATCACTGTGCAGATCCCAATACCGAGGACTGGAAGATACAGCTCAAGAACCAGGCAGCGCAGGGCCAGTGGGAGGTGAGCTTCTCTTGCGATAAAGAGGGAATGCAGGAGTAATCCATGCAGATAAGCAAGAGCAACCATGGGAAGATTTTTTTTTTTAAAGCAAAATATGGATGGAATTTTATCTCACACTCAAAATGAGAAAATATGCAGGTGGTACAAAAAGAGGGGAGAAAAAGAGATAGGCCAGAAAGGGGAAAGACAGAGAGACAGACAGTTGACTAAATACATTATCTGTTTACTGATAGACACAGAAAATTATGGTCAAGCGTGGGCTAACTCATAGGGGAAGTGCACTTAGGAGTCTTACAAGAGAATACATAATATGTCTTGGGAATGAAAAAAAATTATAAACTATATAAACTATATATATATATATATATATATATATATAGTTTAAATTTGCAAGTAGAGAAATATTGCACCTGTGTCAGAAAGTGTTAGGCACTTGCAAACAAGCCTTAGGAATCTAGTTCCTCAGAACCTAAACTGGGGAAACTGAAACGGCCTTCTAACCTCCACTAAGATGAAGATCACCTACATACAGCATCTTGCCTCTTTGTGGCTCTTGTCATCATAACTTCTTAAGGACAGTGCCTTAAGCAAACCCTGTTCTTGACACCAGAACCCTTCAGTTAGCACCTACAGTTAAAGTGCAATAGGATTTGTTATGTTTACCATGAAGATTTTATACCTAACACCTATTAAAAAGTTTGTATATTCTCATTGTTATCCCTTGAATAAATAATATCTACTGTTTAAATGGAAAATAGCCGAGTAAAAATTACATTTTAGATTATTCTCAGGAAAGCTTATTTCAGGAATATGTTAATTTAAAAAAATAATTCTAAAAGCTACCCCTGTATTTTTATGTAATCATTATAAAGACAAGTATCCAATCTATATGTGATCTATTTTGTGATTGCATATTATATTTCTCTTTTAAGAGAGAAATTTTTGAAAAAGTATACATAAATATTCAAGATCCTAACATTTTAGGAAAAAGTAGTATTAGAGTTAGAAGGGCAGCAGGGCATCCCTGGGAGTAACTGGAAGGGCCTTCTATGGACATGTTCTCCTTTAGCCACGTGAGCAGACCGCCCCTTGCCAGAGGACCTCAGGTCCAGGATTGAAGTCTACGGATACACTTTATGTTAAGACCCGACTTAACCAAATCTTACTCCAATTCCATTAACCTGTAAATGATTTATCCCCAAAACATTCCAAAGCCTCGGTCTTAACCCCAAATTGTTGGTACAGTTCTCTGCCTAATACCCTAAAACCTTGCCTATGTCTGGGAAATTTGAATAACAACAATTTGAGTAATAATAACATAAATAATAATAATAAAGAAAAGAAAGAGATGAGAAGAGCAGAGAGAGAAAGAGAGGACAATCCATATGAAAGCACTCATACTTGTGACAGGGACATGGGGCATCTTTATTCTTGACCAATCTTCTCAGAGGCTTTCTGTCAAATTCCAGTGTTAAATGATGCTCGGGACTTGTCTTTGCCCTGCTGGAGAAAGCAGCATCTTTCCAGGTGTCCTTTTGGGGCTGAAATAAACCTGGAGGTGCTGAGCTTCTGCCTCTTTTCCAGTTCAGTTTTCACTCCACCTTTGGGTACAGGTTCAGGTAGAGAAACAATTTCATGGATGCTATGAAAACGCAGCTCTTATTTGAACTCAGATGATGTTGCAAGGCCTAAGTAATAAACAACCACCTGAGGGGGCTACTTCTTTCATATCTTTGTCCAGCCCCAGGGACTCAATTTGTGATGACTCACGCATTCATTTTTTGGATACATAACCATTTATTTCCTCGCCATGAGCCAGGCCCACCGAGACACACAGTGAGGCAAAGCAGATATAGTTCCTGCCTCTGTGGAGATGAAGTAGCTAATGCAGAGGGTGAATCGTACCTGCACATGTATTTTATTTCTCCCTCATGAAAAGTTTTTTTTTAATTTGAATTCATTAAGTAAGAAGGTTTCACATAAAAAAATCTTAAGTCCCAGCTTCTCTTGAAAAATTAAAGGCTGTATGCTCACTGGGCCTGCTTTTCTGCAAAGCTGCAAAGGGCTGAAACCAAATGGAGACTGAGCTCTTTGGACAGGCCTGTGCTCTGCTTTACCACAGTCTCCACCATTCCTTATTGCCTCTGCCCCTCCTGCTTCAAACATCCCTATTGCCTAGATGCCCTGGGGAGCATGTGGAATTGTGACCCTTGGTTTATGGATTCTAGGTTTAGTCTTTCAGATGATTTTTTCTGTGGCCTGAATCATTTGGATAAATCAAAAACTAGTTGAGTTAGTAACTATTTTCACAAAATTCATCAATTCCACTTAATTTTGTCTCTTGATAAATATTTTCAAAATCTAAAAGGACAGACTGTTTAAAAGCCTACATGAAAAGTAACAGAGAAAAATGTCTTAAGGACATGGAGTTTGCTTTCTGTGGAGTCCAGCAGCCCAAATTATTGAAGAAGAGTAATGTATTTATTGGTTTGGAAAGTAATTGGCAAGTCAGTCTGGAAGAACATAGAAGAACGGTGTCATATAATTCCTTAATTTTCCTAATTCTTTTCAAACCCTTAGATTTTTAAGAGGAAAAAACCCCTACTATGCTATAATCACTTTGAAATAAAATAGTACTTTTCATTTTAGTAAGAAATTTAGAGAATAAAACATCAAATTTTCATAAACATAATAAACACATCTACACTGAAGTTAAAAGGATAATTCATGAATTTGTTTTAGAATTTTATGTAGATTTCGGTAATGTAGATTCTCAGAAGATCAAAACATGTTAAAGAAATGACATATAAATAAAAAATATAAGCAGTATAAAGGGAAGGGAGATAATGACAAAGGATGGAAAACGAGGTATAATAAAGCCTGAGTAAGAAAAAAAAGAGCAGGAAAATTAATAACCAAAACTCAGGAGAAACCGTCCTCCAGCCCCCACCATCGGTCACCATGAGGGCCGCCAGTAGGATCCTCAAGGGCTCAACCATGCCGGTTTCCTCTTCGCCCACAGGACGTGGTGGTGGTGGGAGAGGAAAACTTCACCACGCCCTGCTACGTTCAGCTGGACGCGGAGGCCTGCCACCTCCTCACGGAGAACCTCAGCACCTACGCGCTCGTAGGCCAGTCCACCACCAAAGCCGCGGCGAAGCGGCTGAAGCTGGCCATCTTCGGGCCGCTCTGCTGCTCCTCTCTAGAGTACAGTGTCCGAGTTTATTGCCTGGATGACACCCGAGATGCCCTCAAGGTCAGTGGCTCCTGCCTGACTTGCCCTTTTCACCCTCACGCCAAAGCCAAGGTTTGGTGTGACCAGGCACACCTAGAGAAACTGTGTGTGTGTGTGCGTGCCCCAGTGTGTGAACACAGGTGCTTGGCCCCAAAAGATGCAATTTATAAAAAAATTAGACATGTCTCTGAGGCCATTCTGATAGATGAGCTGTTTTCATTATGCTGATTCCTCCCAAGGGCTACTTTTTGTTTACTTTCTTTGATTTCCTTTAATGAAAAATTTAGATGGGAGAATTTGGCAATGAGGCTCACGGATGGTAAATAACCTGCTTCCATGTTTATCTCAGCTGTGTTCTTATAAAAGGGATTGGCGTAATTGTTCACACTGTATGTTCCTCTTGTGTGCTACTGCATTTATATGCTTTCCCATTCTTTTTATGAGGACTGCAAGGAAGAGGGTTAGCGTTTGACAACAGGCTGCTGCTTTACAGAATAAATGAGCTTAATACCTGGTGCTATTATTGCCATTCATTTATCCCTTTTGAAAATTTAAAGGATATAGTAAGCGCCTTTGAAGAAGTTACAATCTAGAAGGAGAAATAAACGAAGTATGCCAAGGAGTAGGAGACAAGTCAGAGTGTGATTAATGCTGTAGATGTATGCGAAGTTCTGTGGAAGTTCAGGAGAGGAAACATGGTACTACTTTAAGGAAATCTGAGAAGCTAACCTTTGCTACTGGCCCTAATAGGAAATATGGTTTGACCAACAATAATGGCAAAAAATAAAAAATAAAAAATAGTTTTAGGTGAAGGGAACAGCATTAAAAAACACAGAGAGAACACTAAATACAGACTCCCTATGGGCATATTAGAATGAAAGATGGGAGTTCTTCTAGGATGAACCTTGACTGCCAGAGAGAGGAGTTGAGATTCGGTTTCTTGAGTTAATGGATTTAAACAGAAGAAAGACATGATAGGAAATATATGTTAAAAATATTAGTCTGATATCTGTCTTTCACCACCTGGCTTATTTCGCTTAGCATAATGCTCTCCAGTTCCATCCATGCAGTCGTGAAGGGTAGGACTTCCTTTTTTTCTGCTGCTCAGGATTCCATTGTGTAAATGTACCACAGTTTTTTGATCCACTCATTTAATGATGTGCATCATTAAGTCGCTTCCAGCACTTGGCAATTATAAATTGTGCTGCTATGAACATTGGGGAGCGTAGGTTTTTTTGAATTGATGTTTTGGGATTTTGAGGGTATAATCCCAGCAGTGGAATTGCTGGGTTAAAAGGCAGTTCCATTTTTAGCTTTTTGAGGAAATTTTAAACTGTTTTCCACAGTGGCTACACCAGTCTGCATTCCCATCAACAGCGTAATGAACAATAAAAAAATAAATTAAAAAAAAGAAGTACAAGTTGGTAGTTACAGACTAGTCATGAGGATGTAAAGTACAGCATAGGGAATACAGTCAATAATATTCTTATAACTATGTATAGTGACAGATGTGTACTAGATATATCGGGATGATCACTTAGTAAGGTACACAATGTCTAATCACTGGAGTACTCCTGAACTAATATAATATTCTATGTCAACTGTAATTGAAAAATTTAAAAAAGATTTTAAAATATAAAAAAAAAAGAAATACCAATTGGTCACAGGGATGTAATACAAAATAGTCATAGGGATGTAATGCAAAATAGTCACAGGGATGGAAAATACAGCATAAGGAATATAGTCGATAATATTTGAATAACTCTATATGGTGCCAGATGGATCCTGGGCTTATTTGGAAAATCACTTTGTAAATTATATGTGTCTAATCACTATGCTACACACATGAAACTAATATAAGACAATGTTAAATATCAACTTTAATTGAAAAAATCCATCAATTCAATGTTATGTGCATATAGCATGAAACCAAGGGTTTGGTTAATATTTTCATTCTAGGACCAATGACCTTAGAATCTTTAATAAAAAATATACTACAAATCCATAGATTGTCAAAAAAATATATTAGTCTGATGTCAATGAAAAAAATAGAGTCAAGTTAAGAAGAAAAACATTGCAGGCCTGTAGGGATGGCAGAGGCATGAGGAGAGACTCGGTGTGAGAAGTGCTGTTTAAGTCGCTCCTGCAGGGCATGGTGACGAGCACTGGATGGGTGGCCAAAAGATCCAGTCTGCCTCACGGAACAGTAGCAGACGCAGGGGGCAGGTAGCTTTGGGGTGTGGATATGGTGCCTTTGCTTTGGGAGTGTTGAGTTAGAGATATGAATTACACATCAGAACAAAGATACCCAAAGAATAAAAATATAGGTGTGGCTCTCTGAACAGAGAACGGATCCTGAGATAGAGACTGAAAAACCAATTGTATATTGATAGTTGTCATTCATGGTGATCGGAGAGAATATCAAGGGAGCATAGAGGGAGAAAATAGTAATAAAAATAATAAACATTACTGAGAACTTCCTATGTGCCAGACACAATTCTAAATATTTTTTATTAACTCATGTAATCTTCACAACAACCCCATAAGATACCTGTATCTCCGTGTTACAGAAGTGCAATCCAAGGCACAGAAAGGTTAAGCAAGTTGCTCTAGGCCACACAGCTCTTGAGTGGAGAGCCCAAGCTTCATGCCCAGGCATCTGACTGCAGTCTGGACTCTCCAGCCTGGACTCTAGGGACCAAGGGGAGCCCTGCTATTGCAAGGGAGCATGAAGGGCAGCCAGCAGAGGAGCTCCTGAAGGATGAGCACCCAGGGAAGGAAGAAGAGGAGTATAAGAAACATGTGTCAAGAAAGCCAAGAGAAGCAATTTTTCTGAAAATCAGGGTATTTCTTTCTGGGGTTTCTATCCAGAGAGTCTTTCTGGGTCATGAAAACTGAGTGTGGCAAGTTGGGTCCATGAAAAGAATGAGACAGTCAGTCACTGAATATATTTCTGATGGTTAAGCCTGTAGGAGTTTCTGATGTTGAATAAATGATGTGAACACACAGCTCAAGTGTAAAGCCTAAGGTTATCTCTTTTATATTCTTTGCAAATGTGATACTTCTGAGGTACTGTCAGGATAGAAATCATCCTAGGCTTAAATTTTTCTTAGAATTTGTAGAGGAGCCATGGGGTCTGATTAAGGCAAATCTTTTTAACAATTCCAAGACAAATCATGGCAAAAAACATACTGTAAAAGATCTACATCATATTTGAAATGTTTGATACACATATTTTATATTCACACACATAGTAGTTATACTCAGACACTCTTAACCTTTCTTCCCAATAGATAAACACAAAGCCATGCCAACAAAAGTAATATTTTATAAAATAATTTTGATTAATTAGTGGTCAACACTGAGACTGATGTACAGGTTCAAGGAGCAAAAACAACCCAAGAGCAGTTTATATTGTGGTCAAAACTTTTGAAATAGACATTTATAAATTCTCAGCATCTGGGGATCCAGCACTTAGCCTAAAACAAACATGAATAATGGCTAAGATTCCTTGCCCCTCATGGCCTTTTAATAATAATGAGAAATACCAAAATCCTAATTACAGGTGAGCTGTCTACCTAACTTGCCAAAGGAGACAATTAGTTCAACCTGGTCAGCACGGCCTCAGACCCACTCTGGAAATGGAAACTTGGGGCAGATAAACTCAGAAAAAGGCCGTTCATTACCTCAGTTCTGTTTTTTGGCACCGTGCCTGCTAATGTTTCCTACCAGTCTCTCTCCCATACTCCTACTTCTCCACTGTCTGTCATCCATAAATGCTGTCTTTTGCATCACCCTTTCCAAATACCTCCTCCTTTTTCACCCCCACCCTACTCCTCACTCATGCTCTTCCAAAATCAGTAGCTCTCTGTCCCACACACATAGGAACCAGGAGGGGAGCTTTAAAAAAAACAAACAAACAAAAAAAACTATCCCTGTGGTCCCAACCCAAAAGTTCCCATCTAACTGGTCTGGGTATTTGCTTGTGTATTTTTTTGTTTTTAGCACGTACTAGGCAATGCCATTGTGCAGCCAAGGTTAAGAACTTTGTATGTACCTCCACCTGCCAAGATTTCTGCCTGTGAATCTCTTCTTTTCTGACCACAACCATGTCACTTTCCACCTCTCACACACAGTGCGTGCACGCTGCCCTTTGTTCTATCCAAAACACTCTATTATCCAAAACACTCTCACAGGTCTTTAATCTGTTAAGGCCAAACTTTCCTATGTCCTCAAATCATTATCTTCCCCATTCCTTTACCTGTTCACATTAACTGCAAGTAGATCTTCCAAGTAACATGTTATTCCTTACAATCCCTGCCATGAGGATCACACCCTCTAACTAACCACGAGGCCAAGAGGCAAAAGTACCCAGCCTGCTCATAGACTGTGTCCACTTCTGGGGCATCACTGTACTTTATGATCTGCTTCTCTGTTCTGTTGGTATTTATTCTGCTATTCATTACTTATTTCAGTGCCTTTAGTATAGTGCTGAAAACCCTTAGTACACAGAGAGGGGCAAAAGTAGGTTCACAATTGTTTATATAGGAAATAATGCAATAATTAATAAATAATAATAAAAGAGCAAACTGTGTCTTGTGTACTTACAACTGTAAACCTGCTTTTGCCCCACCTCATTATGTCCCCAGGCTAGCGGTACCTACCTATGGTCTTTCTTTCCACTCATTTTATTCCCAGCATCCTCTCAAATTCAAAGTTTCCACTTAATCACAATTCCTTTGCCCAAATTTATTCCAGTAGGCCTCACATCATCCCATAATAACTATCCACCAGTGCAGACACATTCTAGAGTTTATCCTCATGAACACGGCACCAAGGTCTCCACCTGCCAAGATTTCCGCCTGTGAATCTCTCCTTTTCTGACCACAACCGTCTCACTTTCCACCTCTCACACACAGTGCGTGCACGCTGCCCTTTGTTCTTAGGGAAGAACGCCCTCAACCTTTTATGGTCTCCTGGTCCACAAACCCCCATCTGCTCCTACCCATATCTATAGGGAACTCATTCCCACTCTGAAATGCCTTGCCATCTGGAACTGCTGCAGGTTTTTCTCATTTCCATAGCTAAAGAAGACTTCCACTGAACAAGCCCTTGATTTTTTCTTCCAGGCTGTTGCGTTACTCTAAAAAAAAAAAAAGATAAATTAGTAATTGAGTCTATTATAATCTCAAGATATCTGCCCTAAGCTGTGCTTCCCCTGTGTATCCCCAGTCCTTCCATTTATCTCTTCGTGACTCATCAGCTTACACAGAGCGCTTCTTCCAAGTTTCCCACTCTCCTGAAGCCCCTGATTGCATCGCAGCCCCTTCTTCTTTCGCAGTAACCTAACTCCTATTGAGCCACCCAAGGGATGCCCTCTCCGTTGCTGTCCTTTACCCTCAAACCCTTTTCGTTCAGCCTCTTCTCACTAGTCTGGGCTCTGATGAAAGGAGCCCCACTTCCTTGTTTGTGTGTTAATCAGATTCTTCTAACACCTCCATCTCCATCAGAGAGCCAATGATGCCTCAAAGTGGGTCCCTCCAGACTTGATATTTCCTTACAGTTACTGCTGTGTACTGGGAGTTCTTTCTGAATTGCAGAAACCTTCACAGAACGTTAGACTGGGGCAGAGAAGGAAGCCCGGTGAGCACTCATTCTCAGGGTTAACGACTCCACAGTCTGGAGAGCTATTAGAAAAAAGACGATGTCTGGAGCTGAACATAGAGAGAATATTAATTCCCTCTTATTATCATATGTGCTTATATTGTCTATGTGGATGGGGGGAGACGAGACCACCATATTAATTTCAAGCAACCCTGCTGCATTCTTTTAGCTTCCCACCCATTACTTTGAGTTCAGCAAATTTCATAACAAGTTCCCTGAGTTTTGTTAATCCTGAGGGCAAAATGATCGCCTGAAACTTGACTTCAATTTAGTAATTTAGAAGCATTGATGTAGAGTTAGAAAGCTGGCAATGACGGCTGGAGTAAAAGTCAAGGCTGCTGGGAGACAAATGAATTCTTTTACACCTTCCAGGTGAGGTTTTTGTATTTTTTTTCCTGTTCATATGCTCAAAGAAGCCGTGGGAGCCATGTTCCAATTGCGTTCATGTAAAAAGATAAAAACTCTAAGAATTGTAAAAGTAGTTTAGAACCAATTCCATGCGCACAAGGAGAGGTAACATGTATTGAAAAGATTGTATTAGGTGTTATCACAGCTTTTCTCTTTCCCTCCTGTTTAGGTGATTAAATTAGTAACATTGGCATTTTCAAAAACTTAAATCCTAATGATAATGGACCAGAATTAATAGAGAACAAGGTTATATTTTGGATTAGTTTAAAAACACTCCAGGAGAAACATACATCTAATGGAAAAAAATAAGTAATTTCTGCCCCAGTATCCTAATGGTACAATTTATGAGATTTTTTTTCTTTCTTAATAAAGGGGTTTATTCCAGACTCTGCGATTCAGAACCTAACAGAGAATTATTTGCATATAGTCTAGGCAGTGTGTCGTGTTTATTGAATTGCAGGCAAATGGCTATGCGACAGAAACCAAGCAATGTGCATTAGCCCACCCCGGCTTTCTCCCTGCGGTCCGTTGGCATGGAGAAGAATCTTCTTTGCCTTCCATCAGTTTTCATATACCTTAACCCAGGCTATCGTTGTGCTACAGCAACTGTGCATTATCGTATTTTGTTTAAAAAGTAGGAAAAAATAAATACTGAAAATGAGAGAAAGTAGGAAATTTAACTGAGGATTGTATGATACTAATGTTTTGGGCTGTGTTTATATACGGTTATGGAAGCCTGTAAAGGGTTTTATTGTCATCCTGACTCCTGGCCCTGCCTTACTAGTGTCCTTCTGATGCCCTCTCTGTGGCAAACTGTGACCTGCCGAACCTAGGACGCCTGTGGCCTGCCTCTTCTCGTCCTACTAAGGCTGGCCCTCTACTGCATTGGCCCCATCCACCTATCTTTTCTTGCAGTTTCCTCAAACAACCTCAAAACGAGCTCGATAGACTTTCAGGATCCTGGTCTCTGGAATTCAATTAATATACCCATATGTGGAACATATGTATTGGATAACACCAACAAAAGAAATACGTTAAAGGTTACAAATGTGTTTTGCCTGCTGAGTGTATGGAAGGATGTGGCATGAAAGGGAAGCTTGTGTCAGGCTGGCTGACTCCATTGGTTTCGCCACTCATCAGCTCTGTGTCCCTTGTCATTGAACTTGACCACTTTGGACAGTCATTTTGTCTGCATCAGGGATGCTTAGAGAATCAAGGAGATCAAAGTTATTAAATTTCCTGGCACAAAATAGGCATTTGATAATGTTAATTATCCTTAGGTGGGCATTTAGATTATACTGGCATTTTGAAGATAATGACTCAATGAAAATATTCGCTCTAATTGTAGTCTAATAATGGGGTGAGTTTCAGGTTCACTGGCAGGCTACTGGGTCAGCCTTTCAGGGGCGGGGATCTTTTTGTGCCTCTAAATGTACTCTATCTTTATCATCTTCTCATGAGATCTGGCCCTGGCTCTGGTCCCGTCATATATTTTAGAAATGACCTGCCATGTTGAATAAATTTTTTTCAGAGAGAGATAAAAGAGGGAAGAGAAAATAGAAGTTGTGGTGGGGCCCTGGCCGGTGCGGCTCCGTTGGGTGGAGCGTTGTCCCATAGCCAAAAGTTTGCAGGTTTGACTCCCAGTCAGGGCGCATTCCCAGATTGCACATCCAATCCCCATTCTGTGTGCGCACAATCCCCAGTCCAGGCACGTAGAGGAGGCAACCAATCGATGCTTCTCCCTCGATTGGATAGTTTTCTCTCTCTTCCTTCTCTCCTTTCCTCCCTCTCTAAAAGCAATGAAAAAATGTCCTCAGGTGATGATAAAAAACGAAAGAAAGAAAGAAGTTGTGATGGGCAGAAATGCCACTCCCCCAAAGATATCTACACACAATGCTCAGAGCCTGTGAATGTGTTACCTTACATGGCCAAGGGCCTTTGCAGAATTCTCCCCTGGAGCCTCGAGGAAAGCAGGCAGCCCCACCAACAGCTTCATTTTAGCTCAGTGGAACCTGTGTCAGACTCTGACCTGCAGAGCAGTAAGGTTATAAATTTGTGTTGTTTCAAGTCACCAAGTGTATGGTAATTTCTTACTGCAGAAATAGAAAACTAATACAGAAGTTAAAAAAATAACATGTTAAGAGTTAAAGGTAATACAAGATGACTTCAGAAATTCTAGAACCTAAAAGTCTTATTCCTAATAACATAGATATGAGAGATCACCTTTTCCTTAGAAGTTAGAACAGTGGTGGATAAGTGATACGGCCACTTCCCTGAGTGCCACCCTTTGGCATTTTGCTTCACAGGTGTCCCAAACCACAGCGAGTAGGCAGGCTGGCAGCAGCGGCTCCAACCAAGTACCCGTGGCAGCGGCAGCTGCGGGAGCAGCAGGCAGAGCCTTAGAAACTGAGTCACTTGACGGAAACTGTTTGCACATGGTCACTGGAGCCCAGCCTTGTTATTATTAGGGATGAAGTATGGCAGACAAACTCAGGGGGAGAGCAGGGCTCCCCAGCGTGAGCACGGGAAGAGAGAGGGGCGCAGCCAGGCCTGGTGCCAGCGGCGATGACCAGAGCCAGGTGGCGGGGGCCAGGCTGGCAGACAGTCACATGTTCTCCACAGCCAGCTCGGCAGCCTGAGGCCCGAGGCCAGAGGAGGAGTCAGCTCATGGGGAGCTGCGAGCAGTCACTGAAAAGTTGGCAGGGAGCAGGAAAGAAGGATGGCACTCTCTCTGGCCTCTGCTTTGGAAGAGTACAGGCCCACAGCTGTGACAGGGACAGTGGCGACAGTTTCAGTAGCAAAGACAGAAATTTCTCTTGCCTGAACAACAAGGGCAGGTTCCAACACAGGATGAAAGAATGAATAGGAGCAAAGCGAGTTCCATAAAATATGATGGGAAAGGTGATTTTTTTTTAAAACACTAGTCAGCACAACCTTGAAGGTTGGTCTTTTGAGGTTTAACACGTGTGTCATGCTGAACGGTTGCCAGTTTGTTCTTTGTGCTTCCAGAGCCCCGTGTCCATATGGCAGAAGCATGGGGAAGGTGGGCACAGGTCTCAAACTGCACTCGCGGCCTTTGGTGCTTGGTTCAGCACCCTGGGAAGAGCGTGGATGGTGGGTGTCTTTCCAGGGTGGGGTACAGTCAGACCAAAGCAAAACCCCTGCCGTGCAAGGCTGGCAGCTGCTTCAGTCACTGCCCTCTGCGCTCTCGCCTCTGGGCGGTGCAGTTAGTGGTCTCCTCACAATTGCTGCCTCCACCTGCTCAGGTCCTGGCGGTGTCCCCAGGCTCCTTGGCAGCACTAAATACAGCTGATTCAGGGCTCTGTGCTTCTGTCAAGAATAAAGCGTGTGCAGACAAATCGCATCCAGACAATACTGAGAAGAGAGCAAGGCGAAATAAAACAAAGCCTTGGTTTAACCTCCTCCAACCTCCTCTTCCAGACGAGATTTTAATAAGTTTTGGTAGATTTAAGTTTAATCTTTGGTGCCTTCCTTTCCCTAGCTGATAAGATTTCTAATAAGAAAAGGAAAGGAGTGATAGGAGGGGTGTGGGAGGGGAAACAAGACGGACAGGGAAGGAAGCCAAAGGCTGGATAACTCACAGGTCGGATGGTCAGCTGTTGAGAAACTGGAAGCTAAGACAAGTGCCTCCAAGAAAGAGGAGGAAGACACAATTTAGAGCAGCGGTGCGAGGGAGGAGGCAAGTTCCTGAGCGGGACGAGTGTGATCAGGGGACAAGTTTGAGCACAGAGTATGGAGAATAGAGCCAGGGCCCCAGCATCTCATGCAGTTTCTGGCCCCAAGTCACTGCTTTGCATTCAGGCAGAGACTGGTCACCCGATTCTCAGGGTGGGCAGCTCTGCCGCCTGGGGCGCTCATGTGCACTCATTGTGAGACTGACACTTAAGGGAAATTGGCCCGGGTTGGGGAGGAGCTGGCCGAGGAAGAGGAACGAGAGTGGCAGTGGAAGCAGATGTCTAACCCGGCAGTGATTCAGGGTGCAACATCCTGGGGTTAGGAAAACCACGGTGTAGGAATGGTAGGGCTCCTCCCACTCGCCTTGCTCCAACTGCCCTTAATGAGGGAAGAGCCTCTCACCTCAGAGCCTGGGAGAGAGCGCTGGGTGCAGGCCAGAGGGTCTCCCTTTGTGCGTCCAGGCCTTTAAAACACCTTGGATTTATTGTGGCTCTTAAGTGGGCCAGGCTAATGGCTTGGCGTGGGTAATGTCTTTGTTTAATTGGGTGTTGTGAAAGCTGCTTGTTTCTATGGTGGAATCCCTTGTCCCTGCCTTTGGAGCAATCCCTCACAGGTTCCCTGAATCAATACAGCCCTCCGTCAGGGCCCGTGATGGGCAGCCACTGCACTGGGGAAGCAGCCACCTCACAGGACTGCCCCATCCGCGGGGAACCAGGCTCTGACACCCAGGGGCCTGCTCCTGGCAACATTACAACTGGGGTTCTGCTGTGTGTTCCTGTGTCGCCATGTGCTAGTGATGCCTCTGTTGATAACTGACCCCTGAGAGAGTCTTTTCAAGGTTAAGTTCAAAGGGTAGAAATGGAACTGACAAAGTCAAAAAGTGACCCCTTCTGTAGAAGCAGAGGGAGCCAATCAGAGCAACAGGTAGAGTCATCCAGAGCCAAACAAGGCGCTGAGGTGGGGGGGCCGCCAGGAGGGAGGACAACCTTTGCAAAGGAAGGTGACATTTATATTTCTGCGAACAAAGAGCCTAGATGATCCTAATTCCTATTATGACATTTTTTCCCAAGGTCATGATATTTTTCTTAAGTCTTCCTAAATCTTTTGACCTTAAATATATTTTGTTCCTATTCTCTTCTATGGTGTGTGAAATATCCGAGTGGTCGGGAAGCTGTCTTGGAGCTGAGCACACTATGTTGGGGTTACCTGTTTTTATGTCCGTCTACCTGCTATGGTCCATGAGTGTCTTGGAGCGGGGACAGGGACTTACTTGTCTGTGCGCCTCAGAGCCCGACATGGCTCCTGACAGAACATGTGTGCTTCATTGATGTCAAATGAATGCTCCCAGGAAGATTAAGGAAAAAAAAGCATTTAACTGTGAAGCTCTATCTTACTGATTGATGTATACATCTGTTATTTTTATGTACTCTTACGTATCTGTATCATATGTATAATAACCAAAAGGATTTCATACAGGAGGAATATCAAAAATCAAGCTTTCTGAAATACAAGTTACAGTATTTTTAAGTGGGATGGGCTAGAACACATCTGAAATTATAGTACCTAAACCCTAACAATATGGACAAAAAAGCCCGATTAACCTGTCAAGTGGACTTGCTTCTTCTGTCTTCTGACACAGAAGTTATATATGGGATTTGCTGAATGCGGTAAGTCACCTGTGACTTATGTATGGTTTTAGAGGATTTTAGTTGTCAAGGAGTTTTTTATACTTTACCTGTAATATCTTTAATTTCCACTTTAATATTTTTTTAATTTGGGTTTTGGTTATTGTCTTCTCTTTTACTTTGTTGTTTCCTTGAAGTTGAACATCCTGAGTGTGATGATCCTAGTTGCTACTTTTCAGGAAACACAATTAATTTAGGTTTGATAAGAATCCTTTGAACTGAGTCTTGTACTGCTGGGCTGATTTCTCCCCGAGGTGACAGTGAAAGGTCAACTGGCTGAACCAGCAGTCTCCACAACGGAGCTTGCACACTCCACCCAGGCCCAGCGAACTATGGGGCAAAAATAAACTAATATAAGTTTTCTGTGTTTGTCTTTGCTCATGCTTTTAACTTTTATATTTTATAATAATAACATATTGATATATTGATATAGGCCTATAATTTATAGGGAAACATACAAAATGAATGCTTGCTTTTTTGATGGATAGACATGTGCAGCCACCCATGTTTAGAGAGCTCTTCTGTAAGCATGGGTGCTGTACGCATGGACTCTGTATGCATATGGGCAGTTTGCCTTTCACCAGGGTTGATGTCTAGTCAAAGGGAAGAAAAAAGTCAGGTTCCTCTCAGCTCTGTGCAGCAGTACTGCGTCATTCCTGGTTGGCGGAGAGAGGGAGAGTTTAAGAATATGGGAAGTATGTGTTTTCAGGTCTCATTGTCCAAATGGCACTTTATGTACAGCATAGGGGATATAGTCACCAATTGTAATAACTATGTGTGCTGCCAGGTGAGTACTAGACTCACAAGGGGATCACTTCATAAATTATAGAAGTGTGTAGCTGGTATGCTGCATACCCAAAACTGATGCAAAATAATATTGAATATCAATTGTAATTAAAAAAAAGAATTAACTACAAAAGTGAAATTAAGAAATAAAGTGAAATGACACTTTACTTGGACTTTCTCTGAAAAGAGGACTCAAGCCAGCCCACTCACTTTCCCTGCTAGAGAGAACTCTTTACCACGGTTTGAGCTCTATGCCGACGCCAAGGATTGACTCCATCCCAGACTTTGTGCTAGAAACGTGGTATTAGATTTCTTGACTTCAGGGTCATGGCCAATAGGTCATTTAGGTTTTTTTCAACTGTCTTCCCTACAAGAAAACTGACAATGCTCTCTATATCCTCTGCAATCTACGTTGATTGTAGGAATAGGGTGTGGATTATACATTGCTGGGTACAATTACCTCCCGGAATACAATGCTTCTTCTTTCAGACATCCCAGGGAGATAATTTGGACATAATGAAGATCTATAGTAATCAGATAATTACTATCGATTGCTCTTTAGACGTCTTGATGAGGTAATTAGGGTATACTGGAAAGAAGCTAGAACTGATTGATTGGCATGACTGTAATCTCAAAGATTTCTAATTATGTTTCTTTTCTTCTAATGGCTTATAAACAAACATCATTTTAGCTTTAGAATTTGTCAGGTGCCAGGTTCACTGGGAACATCAGCTTTCTCTATTATGCTAACTAGGCACTGAACATGAACATGATCAACATAAGCTCATTATGCCTTCCTGTTGAAGCAGAAGAAACTGTAATTAACCCTCCCTTTCCTTATTTGTCTTCATGTCTTCATTTCCACATGGCCAGGTTCTTGTCCAGGAATGGAGTGTAAAGTGTTGTGGGAGGGAGGGCCAGGAGGAGCATGTGTGACTCCGGGGGAAGGGTGGATGTACAGGCTCCTGGGGACCCTCTCAGCCTGCTGAGCTCAGGCACAACAGAGGCAGGGCACAATGACACAACATATGTGTCCTGGTGGTCAACTGCCTGGTTGGGGGCCGGCTGACTGCCTGGTTCGGGGCAGGATCCTGTCACAAGTAGTATCTGCTCCTCAGCCAGCGAGACTGAATAATCCCAACCTCAATATTCTCAAGCAGCTGGACCATGCTTGTCTTTCCATCAAAGTGCTGTTGCCTTATCTCTTCCATTAGACACTAATTAGAGGAATCCCTGTCTGAAGCCATTCCATACTATCGTAATATTTCCTACACCTTATAGGACCTTTCAGCAGCTTGCATTGTTCAGAATAGTGACCTGACTCAGAGATGATGGATGCTGAGCACCACTAAAAAGCAGCTTAAAATGAGCTGTTGATATCTAATCAATGATGTGGGTGAGCACTGCACTCACTGGACTACAGTCTGGTTCCCATACTCACAGTTCTCCACGGTGACCGTTCTGTGCTTGGTACCCTGGTAGGTGCCCAGTGCATGTGTGTGAAATGGCCTGTGTTATTGAACCCCATGTTTTCAACTGAAATCTCACCAAAGAAGAAATTATATTTTTATAAAATCCAGTACTTTCTTGAACTCCTATTTAAAAAAGAAAAAAGAAAGGTCACATAATACCTACATATGTGTATCACTGACACTGTAAGCACGAGGGGAGCAAAGTGTGCACAGGGGTGGTTCCGACAGCGAAAGAAACCCAGGATATTTTGTTTGTTGATGACTTGTGGTTAGATGCTGTTTGGATAATTGCAACTGTAGTTGGATATACTTCATTAACTCCCATTAACTAGCTTGAGGAATGGAAATATATATAAAATTTGTCTTTGTTTTACATCTTTATAGTATAAGTAATGTTATATAAGAAATTTTTTGATCAGCCACATTTCTTGAGAAATGAGGTATTCTTTTTAAAATGAAACTTGGCCTGGCGAGGTGGCTCAGTTAGTTGGAGCACCGTCCCATGCACCAAAAAGTTGCAGGTTCAATTCTCAGTCAGAGCACATGCCTAGGCTGCAGGTTCAGTCCTCAGTCGGGACACATACGAGGTAGGGGTGCGGCGACTGATTGATGTCTGTCTGTCTGTCTGTCTGTCTGTCTCTCTCTCTCTCATTCCCTTCTACCCCCCCCCCCGACTTATTCTCTCTCTGAAATCAGTGAACATATCCTTGGGTGAGAACTAAAAAAATAATAAAATAATTCAATTTAATATGAGTAACTGTTTGTTTCAATAGTTGGTGCTGAGAAACCTTCCTAATCTCCATCAGTGTATTTTTTTCTAATAGGACATATAGTGAACATATTTTAACTTTTTTTTAATAATTTGAAATCCTGCAATGGATAACTTTAAGGAAAATTTTACTATTTTATTTCTATAGGTAAAGAAACTACAAAAGTTAAGAAAAAAAAAAGGCCCGAAGCACATTCTAAATTTTTGTTCATGCGCTGGTTTTATCAAGTCCAAGACAGAGGGTTATTTTCTAGTTATTTGCTCCTTTCCTGTAAAGTTCCTTGAGGACCATCTTACTTATCTATTTATATTTTTACCTATTTTCTTCTTTTATCTGGGTGTTTTCCATTTGGGGTTCTTATGGTTATTTTACTGTAGGTGAATAAGTATTCCACCTGTTTATTGGGGAGTGCAGGCTGTACTGAATTTGTCCCCAGCAGTGTGTCTGCTGAAGAATAGCTGATGGTCAGTAGGATCCAGTCGCACGCACACTGGCAGGGGCTTCAGCTGAATGGTCTAGAGGCTGCAGAAGTGGCCGCCACACGTTGCGCAAGTTAGCAGGGTTGGGGGGAGGCACAGTGGGAATGCTCATTTGATGAGAGCGCTGATGGAAGTGATACAACTCAGTAATTTGCTTTTGGTTTTGGGCCTGTCATTGCAGGAAGTTTTGCAGCTTGAGAGACAGATGGGAGGACAGCTCCTAGAGGAACCTAAGGCTCTTCATTTCAAAGGCAGCACCCACAACCTGCGTCTGTCCATTCACGACATTGCCCATTCCCTCTGGAAGAGCAAACTGCTGGCTAAGTATCAGGTAAGGTTTTCAAGATGAACTAAAGGTTTGGAGACAATGCCATGGAAGAGAACTAAAATTATTTGGACATAAGATACTCCTTTCTTTGAAGTTGACTGTACATATATCAGCACTTTTTTTCTCCAAAATAATTTGGGATTGTTTCATATTTTGAAAAATACTCCAGACATATTTGAGGGGATTTTTTTTCTTAATTCTCCTTCAAATAATTGAACAATCATTATGTTATTTTTTGCAAAGAAGACTTCCAAGGTCATCATTACATTTTCAGGGTAAATGTTTACATTGAATTGATTTTAAAAAGCCTCACAATGCCTTCCTAAGAAAAACAGATCACTGTAATCCCACGTGACACAAATTGGGCTTCCACATTGCTAGGAGAGTGCTTCTACTTTGAAAACTTAGAAGGAGCCCCAGTTTTGAAACTGAATTAGCCTGTAAAAATAAAACCTGGTCAGCATTTTAGTAAATCTTAGCATATCGATCTCAAGTCCCATTGTATGTTCCTGTGGGCAAAGCATAAGGACTCTCCAGGGGTTTCCACCTCCACCCCCACCAGTCAGCTGAGTTCCCAGGAGACTGTGTAACGGGATCGGGAGCCTCAGCCCCAGTCCCAGGGGATGGAGACACACTTGGCTAAGCGGTGAAGCCTGGTGTACACCCACGCAGACCCAGCCCCATGCCCTCGCACCGCAGCTGGACTGGTTTCGGTGTCCCGGTATAAGTCAATGAGTGTACTCAAAAGCGAGAAGAGAAGATTTTTCCAACTCACTTCTTAGTCTTATAGGTCTTGTAGTAGTCACATCTACCTTGTGGGAGGAACAAACGTACTAATTTGACAACAGTCTCGAGCTTCAGTGGGGGTTGCATGCCAGGCTCTTCTTTATCAGTCAACACTTGATTAAGAAATCTGGCTTTTAACTTTCTCATTAAAACTCTTCCTTTGCTTTCTTCTTCTCTCTATTTTGCAACTGTCATAAAAGTCCACAAATCTTTCCCTTTCATGAACAATTTCCTTTGTGTAGTCATAATGGGAAGAAACTGCTTTTATAATAATGATAATCCGCTATTAGTGCAAACCAAGCCTGGCTGAATTCTTACCCTCCGCCAGACATTCCTGTGCCTCGGTTCATCTCATCTGACCCCAGCCAAGTAGGACGTAGGTGCTCTTTTTCTTACACTTTCACAGATGAGGAAACTGAGGCATGGAAAGGTTAAGTAACTTGCCACAAATCACCAAGTAGGTGAGGGGAAGGTGTTCTCCTCATTTGTACTTAATCCTGTGCTTTTAACCACCGTGATCATCCATTTTTTTTTTCTGTGTTGACCTTTTCTTTCCTTTATTGAAAAAAGATTCTAGCACGGGCTCTGTAATGTGCTCTGGAGTTTTTGAAAACGTGTCTGTTAGAGGCTTGGTGCCTTGTAGGGCAAAGACGTCCCTGCAGCAGCTCACCGAGCCTGCAGTTGCAAGTGCAGTGCATGCTGCCTTTCCCTGTCCCATGCAGAGGGAGGGTGCAAGCATGAAAGGGAACCGGACCAGCCCGTTAGCCCTTACAGCTTCTTTGCTCGTCTCCAGAATACCGCAGCAGGGATTCCTTTTAATGAGCAATGACTGGAGTGTGTGGGTTTTATTTAAACCATTTACAATGGTTTGGGGTTTTGTTGTGTTTGTTTGTTTGGTTTTTTTTTTTTTTTTTGGTAAATGAGAGACAAGTGACAGATCAGTAAGGTATATGCACTCTGGAGACTGATTCCCTGGGTTCGAATCTCAACTCTGCCACTTACTAGCTGTGGGGTTTGGGCTGACTTATTTAACATCTCTGGGCCTCAGCGTTTTCATTTGAAAAGGAGTTTGGGACGTAATTATAGGTAGGCCTGTTCCTAGGATTAAAGGAGTGATATGTATAATACTGAGAAGAGTACTTGGCAGCCCAGTATCTGAGAATTACTTTTAGTATTAGTCACTCATGGGTGGTTAACACTTTTATACCCTTTAGGAGATTCCTTTTTACCATATCTGGAGCGGGTCTCAAAGAAACCTCCACTGCACATTCACTCTGGAAAGATTCAGCCTGAACACGGTGGAGCTGGTCTGCAAACTCTGTGTGCGACAGGTAGAAGGAGAAGGGCAGATCTTCCAGCTAAACTGCACTGTCTCAGAGGTAAGAAGCTCTGAGAGTCTCGGAAATCAGGACACAGAATGACCGACCGTGGGGAGGAGGGGCAGTGTGGAGTATAAAGGTATCTCCACAGAAGCCACATGGGAAGTCCTGAAAAGCTTCCTTTAGGTCCTATTTGTTAATAAAACATTAATATTTTAATGAACATGGGGATCTAGATACATAAAAAAATATAATAAGGAACCATTTTGAAAATGAAGTCTTTTACTTTTCATGACATGAATTTAAGGATCATGTTCTAACTTTTTACAACAGATGTGCATTCCAAATGTAAGGTTTAATTGAAGTAATGTGCACGCGGGGTAACTTCTCCCAAAGCATGCCTTGGTGCGCTACCTTCCTGCCTCCTCCGCCCCTCCTCCCCGTCCCCTCCACCCTCGGGGACCTCGCCTGCCTTAGCCTAATCTGCACAGCCCACTGCGATGGAGGAAGAGAAACCGGCCTCTGCCCCCACGCCTCCTTTTTTCTTCTCTTCCTTTTTCTCCTTGTAGGAAAAGGACATCTCTTGGTCTCCTTTGTCTCTTATATATTATTCTCCAAATATAAGAAGATATGCTAGAGACAGGGCTGGGTGGGTGGGAAAAATGGGTGAGGGGGTCAAAGGTACAAATTTCCAGTTCTGAAATATTAAACCTGGGGATGTGCTGTACAGCATGGTGACTGTAATTAATAATAAGGTATTGCATATTTGGAAGTTGAGAAGAGAGCAGATCTTAAAAGTCCTCATCACAAGAAAAAAAAAAGGTAACTATATATGAGCGTAGATGTTATAACTAGACTTACTGGGCCGATCATTTCACAATCTACACAATATTGGATCATTATGTGGTACACCTGAGACAGATATAATGTTATATGTCAATTATACCTCAACAAAGTTAATAATTTCTTAAAACAGATGCCCCTTTCCCCACGGTGGGAGAAATGTTCCCGAAATAAAAGTAAAATCTATGCATTTCTGCCTAGTTTCCAGCACTTTGCCTTTCTCTGCTGTGATCTTCACTCAGTACAGTTGGGTGCTTTTATATGTTCCTATTACAGAAATAACAGTCAGCACTGCTATTTATAACCTCTCTGTGTGAAAGAGGAGGTGCACATGAACGTATCAGCTCCCTTGGCCCCCAAGGCTGTAGTGCGAAGAGTGGAAATCTTTCCTGCTGGAGGAACAAAGGGCGCAGAATAAGCACAGTGGTCAGAAGGCAGCATCATCCGGGGCCTCTTGGGGCTCAGCTCCGTGCTCTTTGCTGAGCCACAGAGCACAGGGTTGCCTTATTTTAACACGACAGCGGGACAGCATATGATTTAAAAGAAGACTTCTTGCTCTCTGTCTCATGCACAGTGACGAATGAAACGTCAGGATGTTCCGCATGTCTCGCTCCCCGTGCTGTATTTAAAGACTGCCTTCCTTAGCAAACCAAGGGGGGAAGCGCATCAGCCTCCGAGATGCTCCATCCCTCTTTCCCACAGCCTGCCCGGGTGCGGTCATCATTTCTTCCTGTAGTTTCATGCGACTTCTGACTCATAAACAACTTTAGTCACAGACCCCGGTGACATTCAGAAGGAGCGAGCTCGGTGGCAGGGTGCCATGGCAACCGCCAGGCCTTCCCTCGGCGCAGGCCCTATCTCCCAGGCTCACAGCACCACCCCTGCTGGCTCCAGAGGGTGTTTTCACTTTCCTGGCCCAGCAGGTCTGCAAAGTTCAATAACCACCCAGCTCCAGGGACAACAAAGGCTGCGGAATTTTGGAGGGGGTGAGGAGGTCTGGTCCTTTGATGCTTGCTTTCTGTTCTGCGGGGACGTTTGCTGTGTGATGAGAAGGTGGATCAGATGCAGCAGCGAATGAAAGGGAGCCGTTGGGGGCTCCATCCTGCTAGGTCCGCCACCCCCTCCCTCTGCAGGGAGAGACAGTTTTGCATAGTGTGATCACCATGTAAGGACTTTCTTTCTTGCACCAGCATTGAGGAAAAGGTGATTTCTTTTGCGGCCTGGCCATGCTCAGCTCAGACGAGCCTGCCCTTCAGTCCTGCCAGAGGCCTTTGCCCCTGTGTGTTAACAGAGGGAGGGGCAGAAGTGCCCCGAGTCAGATGACTTTGGGGATTAAGGGGCACTCTGCCGCTTTTTCTTCTGGGTCACTGAGTCCCGCCATGGTTGTTAGCATTTGAATGCGGTGCAGGCGGCCCACCGAGGGGGGACCTGTGGGGCTGTGCTCTGAGGTTGGGGAGAGAGGCTCAGCTCTGAACAGCTAGTTAGCTCTGGGGAGCCCTGAGACCCAGATCCTCATCAAAAGCTCTGAGGAGGGGTACACTGTGACTGACAAACCGTGACCGAACAGAGAAAAGGCTCCATTTGTGGTCTTACTTCTCACAGGGCTCTTTCCTCAGGCACCCGGTGAGCTGGCAGGTGGACGCGGTTGCAGTTGCAAGGTCCTTTCCCCCAAAATGGGCTGAATAGCCAGGAATGTGCTGCTCCCCTGCCCCCAGCCACCCACCTCTCAAGACTCTCACCAGCAGTCATTTACAAAGCGGCATTGCCCTTGGCCCCTCAGGTCCGGGGAGTCCCCGATGTCCTCCAGGGAGACCGGGCGGTGCTTGACGTAGACCATGGTGATGTCAAGAGCTGACCAATTTTTCTCTCCAAGTGCTTTGGCCAGAACAGGGATTCCTTAACTAGAAACAAAGCCTTCGGGCTCACAGAGATGAAGTTTAAGAATGAAAATGTGTGAAAAGTATGGATATGAATGAATATCACAATGTAAATGCTAATAAAAGGGGTTTTTTTTTAGAGGGATGGAGGAGTAATGATGGGGAAGCGCCCCATCACCGCCAAGAGAAAAAAATAGTGTAAAGAAGAGAAACTTATAGTCTCTTCATGCCTTTAATTTACTTTTCGCTATAGACAAAGACCTTATAACCCCTGTTAATTATTTATACATGACACTTTTGTGTACACAGAGAATAATATTAAAAATGTACCAAGTAATATCACTCTGCTGTACTCATTCCATCTATTGGCCTCTTCTGTTTTCTACGATCTGTCCAAATGACCATTGGGAAAATCTAGGTTTTCTAAATGATGTCAGGAAGAGTCAGAACCTAGGGGTGGAAAGTTGAACCTGCTGTGGAGCGAGTGCTGAAAATGTGTGCCGTCACCCCTAGCAGCCGTTTGGCTAATGGGGAAAAATCATATGCTTAAGGGACTCACAACATCAAAGACAGATGGTACCAATATCATCAACGCTTATTGTAGTAAGTATTCTGCGAGAGTAAACTCTACTTTTACCTGGAAGTGAAGGAAGAATTAATAGCAACTGAAATTTACATGTAAATGTAGAACGCTATTTTTCTGTCACTTCCAAGGCTATTGTCAGCCATCTGAGAGAAAGGCAAGACATGCTGTCCTACTGAGCTTGTCTCAGCCACACAGAAGTCAACGTAGCCCTAGCCGGGGTTAGAGACTCAGGGCTGGAAGGTCCACGTGATGTGGTGATGGTTCTCTATTCAGTTGGAAAAGGAACGCCACAGGACCTGTGAACAGACCTTCCTGAAAGCCACGCCCACCTTTAGCAGTGAGAAGAGCCATACTCTTAGCGACATTT
Source organism: Pteronotus mesoamericanus (assembly GCF_021234165.1). Taxonomy (NCBI): domain Eukaryota; kingdom Metazoa; phylum Chordata; class Mammalia; order Chiroptera; family Mormoopidae; genus Pteronotus; species Pteronotus mesoamericanus. The sequence goes on from NW_026555311.1 coordinate 17,697,505, forward strand.
AGTTGGAAGGAAGCTCCACCCGCTTCTCTGTGGTGTGGGCTTCTGTCAGAAACTGGTTTCAGCCCATTTCAGTACTAGGAAAAATATTTTCTTTCACTTTAGCAAATATGAACTGAGTATCTTCCATGTGCAAGTCACTGTGCTCAGTATCATAGGAGTTCTTAAGATAACAAAAATGTTCTCATCTCCAAATTTCGAGCAATCCAAGGAAGTAACACATAAATACAACCAGCACACACAGGGCAGAATATGAGGGCTGCAGAAGAGCTGCGAGAAGCGCTGTAGGGCTCCAGCCGTGGGGTGGGCTTGCTCAGGGGACATGGTTTTGGTCCAGACTGTGAGGGGTTTGCCTGGCAAAGACTAAAGGAAAGGGAAGAAGGACTCTTAGAGGCGGATTCTTAGAGGAGATGCCAGGGACAGTGAGTAGTCCTGTCTGAGGAGAGTTTGAGTCATGTCAAGGCAACCTGAAAGATATCAGGGTCAGATTGTCAGTAGGTGGGAGCCCGCGGGTGTGGGGCCCCCCTCCAAGTCAGCCATGCCTCCGCACTTCATAGACATCGCCTCTGGGACCGCATGCCAGCTGACAGGGCAGATGGTGCCAGTACCCCTCACTGCCTGATTAAAAGCTGGGGCTGCAAGGGGCAGAAGGGCATTTAGTGCTTTTTAATGGGTAAGAGAGAGAAACATCAGTTTGGTGCTCTAGGAAGATCATTGTGGCAGATACGGGTGGATCCCAGGGAAGCCAGAGGGAGTTACTGTGATGAACAGCAAGAAGAACCTCTGAGGCCAGCACTGTACAAACCAGGTCCCTCCCTGTGTGAACTTAACCTCAACTGCCAGCAAGGGACAATCAGGGTGTGGTTGTATTTGAGGGACATGGTGGATTTCCTTCTGGACCCCAGTGTCATTGTCCACACCAGAAGGAAGTAGGACCCCGACCACCCTTTAGTGACTGACAGCACTGCGTTGTGGAAATACAGAGTGCTTTCTCTTGGCCCTCACCTCCCCAGCCCAGACATCCATCGTTCCATGCCTCATGTGAGTGTTGGGCCCTTGGGCTGAGATATCCCCAACATGAATCCATTGATAAACTTCAACAAGTGCTCTCTGGTAACCCGTCTGGTCTCCTTTGTTGAAGCCCCACGCCCCCGAGGACAGGAGCCCTCTCCCCTTGGGGACCCCTGGAAGAAGCTCTGTGCCCAACGCCGGGAGGGATCTGTGGGTCGTGCCCTCCCTCAGGGACTCCAACTCCCATTTTTGCCTCCGTGTTTTATACCAAGTCTTTTAAATCCTGGCACGTGCTGCTGGAATCCTGGGAGTCTCAATTTGCCAAGCTTTGGATTCTGAGGCTAAATACTGTGATGTGTGTTACCATCACAGTATTTACCATTGTGTGTACCACTGTGTGTATTACTGCAAAAAACAGAAATTGTTTCACGTGCGGATGGACCCTGTGCAGCGGGATTAGACAGACCTAGCAGCGGGCCTTGGCTGCTGATTGCGGAACGCAGGACACACTGTCAGTCAGCACTGGAACACAGACAGCAGCGGCCCCCACGGTACAGGAGCAGCACGGTCTGGGGGCTCTGGGCACTGGTGGCACTGCCTCCTGAGCTGAGCGCTCTGCAAGACACCAGACACTCCTTGATGCTGAAACTGTGTGTGGCTAGTTTATCTTCTCACAACTAATTATGTACACTAAGGAGTTACCTGCTTTGAGAGAGAGAGAGAGAGAGAGAGAGAGAGGTGACATTTAAAGTAGATTAAGGAGATTCTTCTGTTATTGCTTTAATAGTTCCCTGGCAACATTTGCTTTTGCTTTTCCAACCAGCAGAAGATCAGAAAATGATTAGAGTTTCTCCTACAGATGAAATTCGGATTTTGCATTTGTGCTGTTTTATGAGCCGAAACTATTTTAAGAGCCAATTTCTGGTTTTCTCTACTAAAATTAGATTAAAAAATAAGGGTGTACAGCAATTGGAGGATACCATTAGCAGCTTGCCCTAAGGCAATATACTGTGTTCACCATTTTTTTCCCAAAAAAATCAGTCTTAATTTGATATCATTTAGAGGAGAGTTGTGTTCCATTTCATCCAACAAAAGCAGAACCGCCTTCTGCAAAGGTGCGAGCAGGAGTTTCCTTGGACATTTGCCTTGGGCATTCCCCTCAGGGTCAGACAGTTTCTGGAAGTTCTGAACTTTTGGCTTTCTAATCTCAGATCTCTTCAAGATCTGTTCACCCATAAATCCAAGGCTATGCAAAGTTCGCTCAAAGTGTCCCTCTTCCTCTCAGCCACGTTACAGATAGCTAATCACAACCTTCAGCCAGGAAGAAGCCATTCTTACTAAGAAGAATAATAGCACCCATTTTCTTCTTATCGCTCAAAGCAAGGCATTCTGGTGGTTGGCTCAATAGGGACTGTTTTTGTCTTCCGAAATAATACTTTGTTGTTCTTGTGCCTGAACTACAGGAACCTACGGGCATTGATTTGCCTCTGCTGGACCCAGCGAGCACCATCACCACCGTGACAGGACCTAGTGCTTTCAGCATCCCTCCCCCTATCCGGCAGAAGCTCTGTAGCAGCCTAGATGCCCCACAGACGAGAGGTCATGACTGGAGGATGCTGGCCCATAAGCTAAACCTGGACAGGTAGGTATAGCCAGGGTCCCGGGACTATTTCCATAGACGTAGGGGTCCAGGGTGATGATGATTAGACTTTTTTTTTTTTCATCCATACATCTACTTACTTTCTGCAAACATGCATTAAGCTTCTTCTTTGTATCTTGCACTGTGGTTTTGCAATCACATTGTTGAGAAACAGTCTGGGCTTATCTGACATTTACAAGCAGTATCAAGTCTTGTGATCCACTCTGCAAAGCCGATGGGCTAAATCCCCCTAAGTAACACATCCACTCACTGAAGTAATCATTGTTCTCCATCTCCTGTGGAGCAGGACTTAAAGCTGGATGAGTCACCAATATGCAAAACACAGCATCGACATTCAGTTACAAAGAGACCTCAGAAACCTCTTCTTTGTAAAATGTTGCCATCACTACCAAGCAAAAGAGATGGCATGGCCTGTCAAAGATGATCAGAGCCTGAGCTGGAAAGAAAACATAAGTCTCTTGATTTCCTGCTTAAGATATGACCCACACACATCTTGCCTCTTAAATTATCTTACTCAGAGTTGAGGTTAACAAAGTTAAACATTACATGTCCTATGCGGCTCTGATCTAATTAAGTACGGGCTAGTTTTTGAGGAAGGTTCACTGTAAGCCACAGTTTCTCTCTCAGATAGGACACAGATACGTAACAGGCAAATGGAGAGACAAGAGGGATAAGTAAAGAAAAAAGTAGATCCGTAAATCACACATTCAGCACATTTGCCCATTCCTAATTACAGGTACTTGAATTACTTTGCCACCAAATCAAGCCCAACTGGTGTGATCCTGGATCTTTGGGAAGCACAGAACTTCCCGGATGGAAACCTGAGCATGCTGGCAGCTGTCCTGGAAGAAATGGGAAGACATGAAACAGTAGTGTCTTTAGCAGCAGAGGGACAGTACTGACCCACGCTGGGACTGACAGTGAAGGACAAGAATGCACAGGGAGTCCGTGGCCGTCCAGGGGATCACAGCTGAGGAGGAAATCCAGACTAGACCAATGAGCTTCACAGGCAAGAAAGCAGCGGGAGAGAGAAGGAAACCAGATACAACTACCGATATCCACGCCCTCTTTACTGGGACATCATCACAGGAGTTAAGAACAATCGTGTACATTTGTACCTTGAATTTAGAAACCAACCTAATTTTCCTCTTTGTTGGGCTGTATGCTGTGTGGTACAGGATCTTACAGTTTCCTAGGAAACGCTTTTTATTGCTATCCAGATATATGGATAAACTTTCTTAACAAAACCCAATTTCTACAAACGTTGTTTACATCAAATTGGACAGGGATGCAGACACTGTCCATGGCTCGTTCTATTTTTGTTTAAATCATTTGAAGTTGAAGCTGTGGACGGTTTGTTGTGTCTATTTCAGATTAGTAATTTACAGAGAAATCACAGACTTTTGCTACGAATCATGTGCATCAAGTGTCTCAGATAATCCTCCCATCAGTGTTCTGTTTCTAGAACGTGTAAAACCAGTGTTACTGTTTGTATCAGGGAAGTGGAGAATCTAAGTGTAAAGGAGAAATAATGAAGACTCCTTATTCCTTGAGGACTCCCTTCCCGTGCCCTCTGGGAATAAAGCTCTAGCAGTGCAGGAAGGACAGTGATTCATGATCAGCCACACAAACAAGCATTTCTTGATAAAATGTGTGTTTGTAATATGAGATTTGAATTGTTTTTCTAAAGGTATCATTATCATTGTTATTATCGAGTATTTACAAGTATTCTAGTAAAAGAATTTTCTTTTAACTTCTGTTTTTGTTAGCAGTACTGTTAGTATTTAGGTATTGACTAGACCTGCCTCACCTTCTCCCATAACTAGGTGGGCGTGGTCACCAGTTTAATTAAACAGGCATTGCTTCCTTGGCCTTTTATCCTTTCCCATCAGTCTGCCCCAGAGGTAGTAAATGCTTGCAGACTTTGTCAGTCTGTTCTTTCAGCTTGCTCAGGCAGCGCCTTTCTCCTCTTGCATCTTCATGAGAAGCATTCTTCAAGTTCACTTAATACAGGGGTCAGAGGGCCCCCCATTGTCTCCCCTCAGCACCCTGTCTCCCTTAGAGGCAGTGTGGCTGGAGGAACAGCCTCTGAACTGGAAATCAGGAAACCAGTTCTCATTTTGGGTTTGCCATTGTCTAGCTGTGCTATCTGGGGAGAGTCATTTAACCTCACTAGACCTCATTTTTCCCACCTGGAAAACGAAGGGATGGGATTAGATGCTCTCAAGGTTCTAAAATGCTGAACCCCCACTCCAGCCTCGCTCACCAGTGTGGAGACCGCAGTGGCTCAGCACTGGATCATTTCAAGATCCATAAAAGCTAGACTCTTGTCCAGGTGACATTATGCCTTTCGAATAGTTCCAACTTGGAAGACAGTATTCTAACCTGTAACATATTTGTTATGCTTTCAAGTCCTGTCTTTGTGTCATAGAACTACGCTGTTCACCGAGAGATGGCATCCCTTTATTATCACTTCCTTTCCTCTTTCGGGACCATTTGCCTTCCTGGTCAGCAGCAAATTATGTTCTATTATTGTCTTGATCAAAATTTTTTAAATTAAAAAAAATTTTTTACTGAAACATAGCTCATCAAGAGACTACTTGGTGTAAACTATGATATTTCCTTCGGACCATCACAAGCTCTTTGTTTTAACACAGGGACTCAATTCATTCAGCAGGTGGGGAACAGAGAGTCAGCAGCCCAGTAGCCAAACTAAGACTGAAAAACAAGGACCCATGTGTATGAATAAGAACCTTCAAAACATGGCTGTGGCTGACTTTTGGGCTAGAGGTATCCAGCTTGCTGGCTGGGTTTGAATCAGAAATAATTTCATACGTTTTCTCACTTCTTTCCACATATATCTCCTCTCTTGAGTATTTTGGTGACTTCTTCATATTTCTAAGCCCCACCATCCTCATCATTAAGAAAATACCGATACTTCGGTATAAAGCCTTTTCTTTCACGCCCTTTATTTCTTGTTTTCTGTTTTAGGCACATGTTCTATAATCTGCCTCTCTCAGGCCACCCCCTGCACCATACATAAAAATGTCTTACACATATCATGAAAGGGAAAGCTTGCACTAATAAACAAGTTCAGTGGATAATGCCTGTACCGATGCATATTTGACCATAAGATAGTAAAATTGTTTTCTACATAAAAAAAAAATTTAAATATATATTTTTTAAAATGGAGGAGGATGAAAGAGAGCTATTGTCCATTGCTGCACCTTGAAATAACTTCTCCAGCTTGCTCACCTTTCCTGTTTTAGGGGGTTGTCATATATGGAAATTAAGATTAGAGATCTGAAGGATTCTCAAAGGAACTTCCATGCCTACGGAGAAGGGGAGAGGGGCAAATAGGCAGCTATCCAGATAATCAATTCAAAACTCGAACTAGAAAAAAAGTCATTAAAGAGTCATCAACACAGAAATATTGAGCATAGCAGGAGCTATATTTATCAAGGCCATTGAGGTCCTTTGGCATTCACTTCAGATGCTTCATATTTTTTGGTTCAACATCGCAGCACCAGAAACAGGAAGAGTGGTTGATACTTTATAAGCAAGGTACTTGTCTATCATCTGTTGTAGAATCCTGTTATGTTTTCTATCAAGTGAATGGCAACTTCAATGCATACAACATACCACTTATGTCAAATTATGTTCACTACGAATTCTGATTTCCTTCTTCTTTGGAAAAAAGTAAGAGCTGTTAGTTTGCTCTCAAATTTGGAAGTTCCAGAGCCAACAGTTCATTTCAAGGTAGCCACGTCATCAGCCATTCTGTGTGACCAGCCCTGCCTTTCATGCTTGTTTAGCTTGCGCTGAAAGACAGGCTTACTCCATGTGGAAGGGAAAATGTATTACTTGTACATGGTGCCATCTAGTGGTATATAATACAGTCTATCTTGAGTTTAATAGACAAACTCACTAAAAGTCCACAAAGAGAATGAATTACCTGCAGTCAGTAAGACTTTTATGACACATAGACGTGGGATTTTTTTCACTTGAAATAGTTTCCTTATTCTCACATTTTTTTCTCACTTGAAGTACCCATAACAATTGCATGTCACTATGAGCCTACTACATCATCCACTCATTCATACATAACGCATCTCAAGTTGGCATTTGGTAATAGAAATAATAGAAATACATATAAATCTATATAAAACAGTCTTTGAAGAGTTGTCATTTTAAACACTTACCCTGTGTTTTTCATTGGGCTTTATATATTTTAAGTCTCCATAGTTTTTGTTCTCTGATATTTATTTTTGGAAATGTAAGAAGCATCCACTTGAAATGTTTTATGTAAGAAAATGAGAATCCTATTATATAAATAATTGAAAATTGTGATTGTTAACCCAGGAGAAGAAAGAAGTTTCCTTTCTTCTGAATTTGGGGATCTAAAGGCAGAGGTTTCATCCTGTTCTTATTGTTGGTTGGTTTGTTTTCTCACCACACTCATTCAAATTTCCCTAAAGTGACCTGGAAGGAAGAGTAGTTGGATTCAGAATTGATACCTGGGCACAAGGTGATGCAAATGTGTGGCCCCAAGGTCCTTGCAGCTAACAGCCTCCTCACACCCAGCATGAATACCACAGTGCACACCCGCCACCGTTACACAGAAACCCCCCTCCCTGCAGCCATGTACGCTGTTCCAACATGGCAATATTTTGTGTGAGGCGTCCAATTAAACTGCCTAATCATTGGCCACTTTCATATATACCATCATTTTGTAGCTTTTAATCTCACAGCTTTCAAACAGTAGACCATTTTTAGGGAGACATCGGAGAGGCTGAGTTCAGGACACTCTGGAAAATACACATTCAGTCATATATTTGAATGGTGTTTCTCCAGCATCTTAAAAGCAAGCATTCAGATAGTAGAATCAAGACTTTGTGCTTCTGGAAAGGGGCACACAAGGCTCTTGTCTTATGCACCCTTAAGTGCCCCTGTCGGGGACACAGCTGTGCTCTGGATCCACTTACTCCTCTGTCATCAATGTAGGAGGAAGGGAGCCGATAAGGTGATCGCTCTTTCCCCAGAGTTCACAAGCCTTTATCCCTTTAAGGTTTGCCCCCTGGGATCAAGTGAATGAACACCGTAGGTAGACCTGCAAGAGAGTGTAAAGAAAGTAGAAAGAATTTCCTTGTCGAATTCTCAGTCTTCACGTTGAATGTCAGCTTCGGCTTTTGCTAAGCTGTTGCTCTAGACAAGTTGTCAGTTTCACTTAGAGACCTCAGTACAAATCCAAGGCTGGTGAGAGAAAGAACGACCCAGGAAACTGCTGAAGTGAAATTGAGTTTTATCCATGTCCTTTGAGACTAGAGGAGCTTTTGCAAATCAGTGTCTTTGCTCAAAGCCAGTTATTTACAAAGATAATAATGGTCAATGAGCATTAAAATTTATAGATCCAATAAAGGAAATATTTTTATTATCTCAAGGTGATAAAACTTTTTTTTTCCTTTTTACCTTTGGAGTGCCTCTTAGGAACAACTGTTACACTTTGGGTTTTTTGTTTGTGCTTTTGTATTTTTTTTAACTTTACTGATTGAGCTAATGTTGACTGAAATTCTTTGAAATCTGCCCCTGTGCAGTGAAGTGCTGTTTCCCTACCCTGAGAAATCTATTTGTATAATCTTTCGCTGTAATGCTCATTTTGAAAGATTTCCCTCGTATCTCTAAAGATTTTTTTTAATGGAACAAGGCATTAAGGGGAATAAATACATTGTAACAAATGTTAATTTAAGGCTTTGTCCCTACAGGTCAAGTAAACCAAATGGAGTCGTAAATATTTCCAGAATTCATGCCTGAAAACCTGCTATTTTTCTAAAGTAGGGAGATAGCCTTGTATGTCACTGGGTGGATTTTCCCCACAGACCAAGTCTGACAATGAACCTCCTGGCCCATTAATCGCACCGGTCTTACAGTTGCCCTCATTTTCAGAAATCATGCTCTACAATTTTGTCTTCAGAAGAGTTTGTGGCTCCCAGGTTTTCCAGTGGGCCGGTCACCTCCCTCTCGTGATCTTTGGTGGGGTAATAATGGATTCGTTCAGCCAAATATAATGTATGCTCCAGGCCTATTTTTGAATGGTCGGGGAAAGGATTACCACGATGACAGAAACTCTACAGACTAGCACGCAAAACCAAGCCCTTGTAAGGGGGTATTTCCCATCTCACTGTCCACTGGACTCTTGTGTATTGATGAGATCTGTCCGGAGACCTTCTGGAATCCCGAGTCAGGAATCCATGCAGAATGTCTCCAGAGGCATAACCCCCCAATTGCTGGGTAGAAAGTGTGGACGTTGCCCTAGGATACCGTCAGCTGCCCACCAGCAAAAGCATGTGCTGCTGTATACCAGCCACTTAATGTGCCATTTCAGATTTGTGCCTCAGCAAAACTATTAACTCTCAAGCCCATACCACGACAGGGCCCCTTTCAGATATGCCCAACTCCTATGTGTCAGCATCCCTCACTCCCAAAGGCCTTCTGGTATTGACACTGTCAGCCCCGCTGTTGAACCTGACGGCCCTGACCCTGAGGAACAGCCCTCGGAGCTGGATTTCAGAACCTGAGTCCTGGAGGACGGCGACTCCTTGGCTTCTGAACCTCAGCATGAGGATGAGGCAACATCTGAGGATCATGACCTGAGAGCCATGCTCTGTTAAAACAGACCTGTTTTAGAACAACATAAAAGAGCAGCAAAGCTACAGTGAAAAATGCCTTTTCCCTTTTATATTCTTAACGTATCTTATGATACCTGCTAATGTGGGGTAAAAAACACCAGTAAAGACTCCTCCACGCCTCGGAGAAGAAAGAGGACAACAATGAGAACAAGCGGAAGGTGCGATTTGTGATTTGCGTTCTCCCTTCATTCTGTCCTAGACCTTCCATTGGTAGTGAAGCCCTCACCCTCCAGACAGAGCGCGCTGAGCCCAGCTGCGGGGAGCGCCATCGCTGCGCGCTGCGCGCGCGGGTGCAGGATGACACAGCGCTCTGTGTGTTCGCTGGGTTCGATGTTGAGCTGTAGCCCGTTGGTGACCTTCCTCTTTGCTCTTTCTAAAGAAGACAACCAATGTTTGTCAGAGCGAAAGCCACAGCGGTCCGTGCTGAAGGGCCTGTGTCATCCACCTGCTGTTCCCTTTGGAACAGTTCGACTGCAGAAATGTCAGATGGAGGTTGTGTGCTTTGTCATTTTTCCTTTTTTAAACACAGTACAGCTTTGGCTTTCAGATATGGAACACTTCTTTTGTGGTTGTGGAGTTCCCTCTTGCTCTATCTTCTATGCAATTCCTTTTCTAGAAAACCCCTGGGGGAGAAGGCGTGCTCCCCGCATCCCGCCCGCCCCGGGTCGCCCTGCAGTGGCAGAAGGCGCAGCGCCGGCTGTGCCTCTGTCCTCTCTCTGCTGCCTCTCCCCACTTCCCTGCAGTCCTCTTGGTTTGTAAATTGCCTGCGTTTATTCTGTCAGCCAACATGTACAAAATGTAAGAAAGAATTTTTAAACAGGTAATAAATTATATTTATAAGCAACAGAGAATGCCGTCTCCCTCATTTCTTGTTAGCAAAGCCCTCCTCCCTGTGAGGAGTCACCACGTGTTCCTTCAGTGGGACCCCAAGCTTTTGGTTGCGGCATGGATGGGAATCACTCCCCGCCGCAGGCCTCTCTGCACCTTGAAATCATTCGCGGAGCTTTAGGAAATACTTGTGCCTGGGTCCCACCCCCAGAGAGTCTGATGTTAGAGTTTTGGGGTGTAGGCTGCGCAGGGCGATGGCGTGGGGATAAAGCGGGTGATCCTAATGGGTTTATCTGGAGGACCAGAGTCTTAGAACTCCTGCATTAGATGTCCCAGGGAGCTGGTGACAAAGAATAGGAGGTCCTACCACCAGCCGTCTGGTTTTAAATGAAGTTTGCACTAATAGGTAGGCCGCGGAAGGTGAGCCCAGTAACACAGGATGCCCAGAGCTGCAGCACATGCCTCGCAGACGTGTCCACCTTGGCACAGCACACCAGTCCCTCCGGGTGAGTAGGAGGACGGCTCCAAGTGTGCGACGGGCAGCGGCTGCGGAGCCCGGGCCAGGAGAGCCCCGCGGCCGCCGCGCGCAGCACGGGCTTCCGCTTACATGCTCATTTTTCCAGTAACTACTGTATTTTCTCTTCTTTTTGATTTTCTTAGTAACATTTCTTTTTCTCTAACTGATCGTATTGTAAGAATACGGTATATTATACATATAACATACAAAATGTGTGTTTACTGTTTATGTTATTGGTAAGGCTTCCGGTCAACAGTAGGCTGTTACTTTGTTCATCTGGGGGGAGTCAAAAAATACACAGAGTTCTGACCGCGCGGGGGTTTGGCGCCCCGAACTCCAAAGTTGTTCAAGGGCTAAGGGCCCTTGGACAGTGTGTCGGATGGACTGCAACCAGCCCCACCCCAGCAGGAAGTGGTGGTGAGCGGCTGTGCGGCACGGAGAAACTCTCCCTCCTGAGAACTGGGACAGAGTGACTTAAAACTGATTCAAAGCTGGGGTCACAAGCTCAAAGGTCTGCCAGGGCTCAGGAAGTAGTGACAATATAGAAACCAGAACCTGGGTAGGATAAAAGAAGTGGGTCTTGTGGCTGAACTAGAGAATTCAATTCCATGTAAAAGAAGGAACACTCAGGTATGGGGAGGGGGGCAGTAGGGGGAAGGTACTTCAGAAAGAAAACACGTGGTAGCAGGGACTCAGCCCAGGATCACCCGGTGACTCCTAATTTGGAGCTTTGGTGGCTGGGATTCCTGTTTGGAAAGCTGAACCTAGGATACCACGAAAATATTTTCAAAGTCAAGCCTCTGCCGCCCTGTCTGAAACCCTGTCTGTGTAGAGGTCGCCGGAGTTCTGAGACCTGGCCTCCCTCTGTGTCCAGCCCTCTGTGCCACCGTCCTGGGGGTTCCAAAATCTACAAAGACAGACCGAAAAGTCCGATTTGGGGGCCTCTCTTTCATCGCCAGTCATCTTGCCCACTACCTCCACCCACTGCAGTGAGCGCACCCTGTCTGGTGCTTAGTCTCGCCCCTTCCTCTTTAAATCTTCGTTCGGACCACAGCCTCTTTCTAGAAAGTTGCTAGTGTACTACTTCAATCCACTCAGGGTTCCCTGTCCTCTGACCCATCAGCCGGCTCCTCTTTAATCCTTTCCCAACTCAGGACAATGTCAGCCATGCCCTTGATGATGACAATCTTTATTTTCTATGACGCTTTTGCTCCATATTCCTGATAAACCCAATCCTGATGAATCCAATTATTGCAGTCTCCATGTCCACACTTGGTTTGCTGGTAGAAAAGTAAAATCCTAAAACTACACAGAAAAGTGGCTTGGTACATGGATTTCATTTCATCTTCAGAATTACTCCATGCAGTAGATACTAGTGTGATTCTTATCTTCAAGGGGAAGAAAATGAGTCTTTGAGAGGTCAAAACATGCCTGCTGTCACTCAGCCAAAGGAATGAGCGAGCTTGAAGGCACCCATGGGCGGTCCCCGGTCTGGAGACAACACCCGCGGCCCCTAAGCCACACAGCATCGTTCTTCATTGGGCCCCTGGCGTCGCCCACAACCATCTGTCTGTAATTTTCCACAGTACGATTCTCACGTCTTTAAACCACTGACTCCCCCATCTCCCCTCTCACTCTCAGAAAGGGACTGTGCCTCCTAATTCCAGAGAAAATAGAAGCCATCAGACCATTGCTCTTAGTCTCCTGCCACCAAGTGTACAAGCTGACCTGCCTCATTCTTCTTCACGGCTGCGTTCCTGCCTGTTACAGTGTGGTATTTTCAAAGACAGAAAAAAGGCACAACTATAACATAAGAGACATGTTCTTTCCAAGGGGAGAATGAAACCATTTTATTTGGGGGAATGTTCAAACAAAGCCATAAACAATTTGTAACAAATACAATTGTTTGTTCCCTAGTCCTGAATAATTACAGTATATACAAATTCAATAAGGCACTGGTTCCCCAAGAGGACACAAATGAGTCTTCTTTTGAAACAGACAACAAAACCCTTTATATATTGCCAACTCTTCTCCAAAAAATATGGCATTGTTTTTTTTTTGTTTGTTTGTTTGTTTTACAAGAGGAATCATAATTGCTAAATTAAATCACTTCTGGTGCCATTTTGTTCTTTTCCACTACTACGTGACTGAGTTTTCTAAGGAGTTATAACCACAGAACTATTCAAGTTTAAAAATTGTACTTCTTTCAGTGCCTTTCCACCTACAAACAGAAAAACTAGAACAGACCAACAACATAAAACACTGTAACTTCTAATGAATATGCATGACTCTAGAAACATGAAATTTGGTTGTTATTCAGTCCTTGCAATACCTGACTACACAACAACTGAAACAAAGAATTCCCTGTAAATAAAATCTTAGCATGTTTTCTAAGCAGCTTTATGTTTTGAGAATAAAAAGAATGGTCACTAGCGACTTTTGAGCGGTGCTTTCCAGGAGGTCCAAGGCCTGTCTCCTCACACACAATGTTCATAGCACTGTTACTTGTGATTTAACAATCTACACAACTTCATAAATAAATATTATGTTTCATTTAGTACTTTATCATCCATAATATTTTACTCTCTAATCCACAAAATGGAGTTGTGCCAGACTCCAAATTGAACATAATATTTATATATACATATATATTTGTATAATATATACACACATAATAAACTATAAACCTGATCATCTTAGCATACAAAACTTATATTAGCTAGCAACTAGTATATTAGGATTCCTTTGGGGGAGTGACTAGAAGAAAATCTTAGTCTTTGAAATAGTCCTTATAGTAAGAAATCAACTACATTATTAATTTCCAGGTACCCACTTATTATATAGAAAAGTAAAAAAAAAAAAAGAAATAAAATAAAATACAATTCACTTCTGAGCTGCTAGAAATTTAAAAATCAAAAAGGATTATTTGGAAGTGAGTAGGTAGTCTCTTTAAGAACAATGTAGGATTCCCTAAGTAAGGTGAATTTGGGGAAGACAGAAAAATCTATTCATAAATAAATTCTTGTTGCATTGAAAGACTATAATAACTACATAGGTGTATTGGAGATTCTCAGGAATAATTTTTAAATGTTCATAGTGAGTAAATCAGGTTGAGAATAAGAAAGTAAGCCTTTGATTTTTCAAAGCAACTAATCAAGTAATATAGAAGAAATTCCTGCCAGTTTTCATTGTAACCAACACGTCCCTAGAAATCTAGTTTACTTTCAAATCATCACCACCCAACAAAATGTTCTGATTTGAAGTTATCATATATAAAAACTTACCATAAAGAACACAATTTGCATCTAAAAAGTAAGTCCAACCTCACTTAAATTTAGGAAAAATCAAGAAACAAAAACACGTCCCCACGTAACTGACATAAATGTTTACTTATTTGTTTGCAGATGATCTGATTAGAGGCACTGAAGTTTCTCTCCATGGCTCAGATGATTATCGCACTCAGTTCAAGCCACAAAGTCCTTCTAAGCTATCACAAAGAATACAACTTGACACAAGAGACAGGAGCCATCACTCTGCCATTCAGGTTATTTCAATATCATCAGAAGCAGCATTCTGATTAAAATTATATTTGAAACCAACTGTTTTTAATATTTTAGAAAACAAATTTTGCTCATATTCAAGAATCAAAACAATTCTTTGTTACAAACAAAATGTGGCTATGAAGCATGGGGGAGCGAATGCTGAATGGGGAGCACCGTGTTTCTTCTTAGGATTCTCCCAGACTGTAAGCACAACTCACGACCACTCTCTGTCTGCTCCAGGATGTTTTCTGAATGAACAAGTCACCAGCTGCAGGCCGACTTCAGAAGTGAGAAAAATATTTTCCCATTTTTCATGCAGCTGTCAAATTTTCAAAGAATGTCCATCCCTCAGTCACCAAGTGGTGAAAATGTGTTATAAAACACTGCCCCCTGGAGCAGTCTGGCAGGAACACCGTTTTTGAAAAGGCTGAGGGGAAAATGCTTCCTGATGCCTTACTAAATTACAGAATTTCTAAGAAGCAAAAGAAAACCATAATAAAGACATGTAAATGAATAAAAGTGAGGGGGATGTGTACAATTTTGAAGTTTATGTCCCTGTTGCTCAGGAATATGGGCTCTGTCAATGATTGGTCTTGGTTGCTCAAAGTGAAAACCCGGCAGAATTGAGTAGGTGAAGAGATTTTGCACAAGTGCCACAGAGAATACAAAATTAATAAATTAAAAAGTGAACTGAATATAATGAGAATAAAATAAAATAGTGTCAGCATTCCTAAGATGTGAAATTATCACTTATGATGTACATACTCAGTCCATATCTATTCTAGCAAAATTAAATCACAGCAGCCATAATATTTTGCGGCCTCCACTAACTCTCCTCTGCTATCCCATTTGGAGGTTATATGTATCTATTTTTTAAATTAAAATTTAGTTAAATTAACCTGACATATGCTTCTCCTCCTCTTAACTCAGACACAAAAGAGACAGACAATAACGAAAAGAAAACTGGTTTTATCTATACAAAGTAAGGTGCGCATAACTTTCCCCTTGTGCTTCTGAGATCGGCTCTTCTGCGTATATAACAAACAAGCCCTGTGCACCCCCACCCTCAGCCTCTTCCTTGCTGACGTGGTCTCCTTACAGCACAAGAGCCAATTATCTCTATTTTAAAGCGTGTGGTCTTCAACACAGCTGATGGCTATTTCATATTGAACCTTTCATTGAGAGATCAAAAGCATGCACGGGTCAATTCTCTGCACATAAAAAAAAAAAAAGGCTTTGTTTGTGTTTAATGAAAAGGAAGGGATCTGACCATGAAAGAAATACCCAACAGAACTAGAAACACAAAGTGGCTCTACAGAAGAACATTGACACTTAGCTACTTCTAACAGAATCACATAAAATCTTCATTTGTTCCATATCCTCTGAAGCTGCAAAAGGCCACCTGCAGGAATCCCAAACTGCGGTCCCGGACAGGCGGTGTTTGTACCCAGGTGCATTCACATTGCTGCGGCCGCCGCAGGGCGGCGCGGGCGGCGGAGTGGTCTGAGGAGGCGGGGCAGGGGCTTTCAGAGTTCCACTCTGCGTTCTCCGACTTCACAGACGGTCTTTTGGTTTGTAGAGTGCAACGACATTTACCAATGAAAAAACTATTTTAATTTACTTTCCAGCAGAATTTCTGGCAAGAACTTTCATTGTTATTATTTAAACTATACTAGTATAAACCTTAAAACATCTAAATTATTTGTTATATCTTGGCAAAATTAAAGCATCTTTTGGGAGAAAAAAGGAGGGGGGGCAATCTCAAAATACGGGGCTTTCTCAGAAAGCAACAAGCATCGTTTCTTGAACAAGTTACCTGAGCAGTTTCAACCTCCTACAGACTTGATAAATCTGTTTCTGGGAACTTCTTTGTCCAGGCTGCTCCCTGAGAGGTGAGGCTGAACCTACTGGGAAGCAGGGCTTATATTCAAGGTGTGTACTGTGGATGCTTCCAGAACATTTTTTGCTTTGCCCGCAAAGAGAAGAAGATCTGACTTTCTCCAGCGATGCCCCCCAACCCCTCAAATCAGAGTTTAATGTCCTGGGACTCCGACATTTTGGCAAGTGTTTTCTTCACCCGCAGGGCTGTCAGTCTTGAGGCGGGATTGGGAGCCCAGCACTCCGTCATCAGTTTCCCCATCTGCCGTAGACACTGCGTGAGGGGAAAGGAAAATTGGGAACAGCGTTAGAGGCACGTGTTTATGATGTGCCAGGCTGGCCCTTGATATTTATGTGGCTTTTAGTTTTAGGTTTCTAAATTTTGAATACATTTTTAAAAGATACTTTTAAAACCATGTAGACAAAATTTCGTAAAAATTCTTTTTCCACACAAATTTTAAATGACTAAACAGGTTTTCATGTCTTCCTTATGATAGGAGCAAGCAGGTGGTTTTGCTGATTGAAGAAGAGTGCCTTTGAAGTCAATATTAAATAAATACAAAAATACCCAGGGAGTCTGTATTCCACTCCACACTCTCAGATTGTTTTTAACACTCGATAAGCTTAAATCTTTTCTCCAATTCCCTACTATTCAAACAAACATGGTTATGCCTAAATCACAGCTGTCTGCTACAATAATAGCACCACACTGTCGCATTTAACAAGATTAATGACCTGTGCAGAGTCTGGCTAAAACTTTCTCCTACATCAATTATTGATCTTCCTGTTGAAAAGTACAATTTCCCTTCATTAGGAATCCTCAGTGAAAGAATCAGGGATAATACCAATGTTCATAACCACCTTCAAAGTAATGTAACTTCAGCATCTCAAAAAGCTTTCTGCATAGTTCATTGGAAAACAATGCATTATTTAGCACTTCAGTAACTAGACACAAAACAAATGAACCAAAGGTTATTTTTTAAATGCATTTAACACTGAAGAATTATTTTATAAACAGTGTTCTGCCCAGGCATTTGTATTGGCTCCGGGGCATGCCTGATGCCTCAAACACATCTCGGAATGTTGCAGTCTGCCAGGGCATCCAGGGTTTGGGTGAACTGACAAGCCAGAGGATGGATGGAGAGGATGAGGAGCTGACGAGCCAGGGAAGGCAAGGCCCGCCCCACTCATCTCCTCCTTCTGAACAGCTTTCGAGCAGGCCCATTTTAGTTTTCACCACTACAGCCTCACAGCCTGGTTGCCTGTGGATTTGCTGAAATCGCATCTCTTCATCCTTATTAACAAAAATCCACAGCACAGTCAGACACCTCAACTAGGTCAACTTGAACCACTTCTGTGTGTAGAAAAATGAATTTTTCAGATGCCTATCTTTTCTGTCATCAAAATGAGAGACTGTTGTACATGGATTTGTCATGGAGAAAATTCATGATGCTTTAAAAACACAACACACAGAGAGAAATATAGCCTCTATGCAGTGTCAGGACCTCACAAATAAATGAAATAATGTCATCTGTTACGCTGACGAAATGTTAACCCACTCAATTTATTTCGGAAGTGGCAAAATCAAATTAAAAAAAAAGAAAGAAACAGGAATTTACCATACTACATTTAGCACCATAGAAATTATTGCAGCATGGTATCAACATTTCTTTGTATCATCACCATCAAAACAAAGAAAAAGAAGAATTCCTGTAATGAATATTTGAAATTTTGGCAAAAAGAGACAAATTATGCAGCACATGGTTTCCTCAAGGCTTACCTCATCGCCACTCCACCGGCTGGGGAAGGAGGGGCGTAGCTTCTTGATGCACACAACCTCTCTCATGTCCTCGAAAGAGGGGTCACTGGGCACTAGGTCATAATAGGGAAGCTGATATTCTTCCACCACTCCTGAAAATATGGTTTTATTATTATTTTTTCCTATGAAGTAGAAATAAACGTCTAACATACACACTGTTCTCAAAAAAAGTTCTATCAGTACTAAAGACAAGTTCAGGCTGAAAAAAGAGCAAAATAAATCTTGAAAAATGTGCCCAAATGACATTGAATTTAATTTTTAAAATGAATAGAAAACCTAACGAAACATAATATTATAGGTTCTCATGACTTTTTTCTAATTTCCAAAAGCTAAGTAAGACAAGCATCTCAAATTTATTTTGAGCCAATCTATAAAGAGCCACTTTAGAAAGGCTCTTGTAAGCCAAATTTTTAAAAATCTATATTAAATCTCAATGCAAATTTGGCAGACACATCCCAAACTCATACTGCATAATATGTGATTGTTCCTATTACGGCAGTATGAGGTTATGGATCATATAATAAATTTGGCCATATATTCGACTTGAACAAAATGCCACATTTACATTTTTTTCTGCTTAATCATAAGAACATGTTTTTGCACATTTAAAACTTGGAGAACTGTACACACCTAAAAACATTAACCATGATTTTTTAAGTACAAAGACTTAACAGTACATTTGACTTTTTTTTCTTTAAATTTTCTGTAGTTATCCAAACTATCTACAAAATCACTATTCGGGAAAAAAAATGTGTATTGTTTAAAAAAGTTTAAGAAACACAAATCTATGTCATCTTTAAGGAAATTGCCCTTATCATTATAAAGTCTATCCTATTTTTCATAGTATCTACCTTTTTCTTCTTGTTCTTTAAAAAGCAGCCACTTGTGGCTTCTTTCCAGCCCCATCTGATTAACTCCTCACAATAATTACAAAAAGCCTCTGTCCTCAGAGGATGCGGCTCTAAACAATCTTCTTGGAGCACCCTTATTCTCTATCCTAAATCATTTTTTATAGAAATGTCACTGTTTTTTACCTTAACAAATGGATTGGCAGATTATCCATTGTATCATTACATTCACTGAGGATTTACTCTGACAAAATCTGGAGTCTGCATTATGCCCCTTTAAAATGTAAACTCAAACCCACATACAACTATAAAGGGCTGAGACCACAGGGGATAATTATTTATATTATCTATGTTAATATTGCCTTGCATTGTGTTTCATCTTTACGTGAAATAACAAAAACACAGGGTCTATTATACAGGAGATGATCACTTCATTTCAGTTCTTCCTTCCTTTCTGATTCCCAAGACAGCAGCTCTGGAATTGTCTTTAGGGCAAAGACTCTCTATTTACTCATCTTATATTCTCTCAGTGCCTAACGTCAGTGTCATTGCCTCACTGGACCGACACTTCAATGCTGGGAGAGGTGCATATAGAAGAACAGACACAGGGACAGTCATATGAAATTATGAATTAATCAAAGTTTATCTTTGAACTATAGGCCTTAATCTTTTTTTTTTTGTCATCCAATTATGTTAGCTGTTATTTAATTGTGTCTGAATCCTCAAAACTTCTTTCTTTTCCTTCCAAAGTTTGAAAGGCATATATCTGGGTGTGTCTACTTCACCCAAAATTACATGGACTAGAAAGACTAAATCAAAACTTCTAACATCTTCATTTTTAAAAAGTGTTGGAGAATAGAGTATTGTGTGCTTCACCTCTTTAGGGGAAAATCTCATTTGTGGAGAGCCTACTATGTACCAGGCATGAAGGCAGGTATGCTCTGTATCTTCGTTTTTTAATCATAGTTGACATACCATATTCTATTAGTTCCAGATGTAACATAGGGATTCAGCATTTACATACCATATTAAATTCTTACGAACACATTTATGAGGCAGAATTATTTTCAACACTGCAGAGATGAGGAAGCTTAGTTTTGAGGGACCGAGTGACTAGTCTAAATTGATACGGGGTAGAACTGGAACTCACATCTCTCACAAGTACACATCAATTTCATACAGCAATAAAAGAACAGTGTAGTGCCTCTCAAATCTCCAGAGGCAAACACAGACCTAAGGAAGCAATTACCACCCTGGCTTGTTTTAAAGCTAAGAGTCATTTCTCCCGTATTCTGCCTCACAGGCTTTCAAACATAGGGTTCTTGTGGCCCTGTTTGCTGTAGATGTTCAGGAAAACATAACTAGAAAAACAACCTTGTACTCTACTATTCCTTCAACTCCTATAGAACTATCTTAAATAAGTATGAACATATTATTCAGAAGTACGCTTGCTTACTCTTTATAAAACATGAAATCATGGAATAGTCAGTTAATTTATATTTTAGTTACTTCCTCTTCATAATTATGACAGGAGATATATTCATTATTTGAATAGGAAAAGTTTCCTACATCAACTTCCCTTTAGGACAAAAGACGTTCTCTCACTTTACAGGGAAGGTGTTCTGCTCTAACATGTGCGTATGAGAAGCTCAGAATTCCCAGAGTGGCTAGAAGGGACTGCATCACCGAAGACGGCCTTTCTGTGAAAGTATAAATGCCTATTGGTTAACTGTTTCTCCGGTATTTGTAAATGGGATTCTAAATGTAACTTAAGGCTCTACCAACCAAAATGAACATTTAAAATAACAGCTAACATGTACTGAGTGCTATTTCCAGTGTTAATTCTCTTTACAATCATTAAAACCTCGAAACCATCTGAGGTAATGCAATAATAATTCACCTCCTTCTTAAGATGAGAAAACTGCAACAGAGAAAAGCTTAGTAACTTGTCAAAGGTTCACAGATAGCAAATGGCAAGGCGAAGAAGGGCTAGCTTAGGGTAGGCCACACTGTCCGAATCCTGGGCAAGCTCAGGTTTTCGTGAAGGCGAGTTTATCTGGCCATGGTGAGGAAGGGCACCAGCACCAGGTTTCTTCACAAGCACGACCATGAATAAAACCATAAGCATGGTACTTAGGGTACTAAAGAGCCTGAGACTCAACTCCTTGCCTGAAAGGTGTTGGAAGCTACCAGAAGACAAATTATGCAGCAGGACGCAAAAAACTACAGACAATAACAACAACTCAGAATATTTAAAGATGCCTTCTCATTCAGTTAGTCTTACTAGGGAAACCTCATGTTTGTAAAAAAAAAAAAAAAAAAAAAAAAAAATTACCATGACCAATAATAATATTCTTATATTTAAACATCCTTTCAATAAAAACTGATGTTTTTAAATTGCTTTATGAGGAAGTACTATAGAAAGTTAATAAGTAGGGGGGGTTAAATAATGAGCTTCCTACCCCATATTTTTGTCTCTTCACCTGAGAGAGGAAGCCAGAGGAAATGGGGCACAGGAGCGGGGGATGGGGCCCAGCAGATTGGTAAGGAGAAGCTAGAAGGGGTAGAGAAGGGGGTTGACTTGATGAAGCAACTCCTGGAGGACAGGCTCAAGGAAGAATTGAGACAACACATAAAATAGAACAGGGTGACCTTTGAAAAGGCAAAGGAGGTTGGCAATGTGTCTAGAAGAGATTCCTGAGTCATAGGTAGAGGGAAGAAGGCAATCCAAGACAATTCTATGAGGCAAAATATCATTTCCTGAGAGGACTGTGACAGAGTTCACAGAAATAAAGAGAAAAATGAAAGAATATTTCATTTTGTAGACAGAGTTTTGTTTCTGACCAGAAAAAAAGGATTTGTAGTAGCCCAACAGCATTACTGTTACTTACCTCCTGATACACATCTCCTAGTCACCTCCCAAAGGATGAGTCCAAAACTGTACATGTCGGCCATGATATAGGACTGAAAGTGATTTCTGTTCAAGGTCTCATCCAACACTTCTGGAGGCATATAGCGTTTGGTGCCAACTCGAGTGTTGGGTGGTATGTCCACTTCATTTGTATCGCTAAGGAGAAAGTAAGCAGAGCACTGTCAGTATGGGAGAGAACCAAGATGTAACAAATGGAGGTGATTCCTGAACCAGGGCCTTAGCGGATGATGGGAAAGGATAACTTTTCAGGGAATACCAGTTCCTTGAAGAATATTTCTTGCCAACAGTTATATTAAATATTCACAGGTAAAAACCCAATGAGGATGACACTCAATCAGAATGAAGTTGCAACATACAAAATTGCATTACCACTCGATCAAATATAGACTCTACATAATTGCTAAATATCAATTAAATGTCTAAAATATACATTCCTTCCCTTCACATTTTAATAACTTTTCTCTTAAAATTGGATTGTGCACATGCTAAATTGGTTTATTCTAGGCAGTATTTTTTTAAGTCAAGTGATCTGAGGCTTTTAGATCGACAAACAAGTAACACAGGGAGAGGGAGAGAGAACCAACAAAGACTTGCAAAGGTTTTACTTCGATAAGCAGAGGCCTATGAAAAAGCTTTCTACTATCACTATTATTTCACAAATCAAATAATAGATTTTTAATAAAAGGATGAAAAGGGCAACTGCATATATCTTTAGCTTTATGAAAATTTCGCAGTATTTGTTAATGCTTCCCGTAGACCAGGAGGAAATGAATGACGGATAGACCCCAACCTGTAGGCGGGCACTTAAGAACACAGCCTCAGGACCAGGAGCTGGAGCCACATTCAACCCTGTGTTGGGAAGTGGCTGAACTACCACCCCTGGATAAGGGGATGGCTAAATGAGGAGACGTGCAGCTTCATGGCCAGCACAGGACTAAGCACACAGCAGAGGTTTAACGAGAACTACCCCAATAGAAAGGGAATGGGACTGGGAAGAAAAGCAATAAACCCCCGTGTCGATAGGTGAAGAAACTATAAAACAGAAAAGGTACAAAAACTCATTAAACTGAAGTTTGTAGAAAATCTTACATAAGCCTTCCTGATTCCCAAGAAAGTGTTCTCTTTTTCTTTTCATCACACTCGATTGACTCTCAAGCACTGACAAGTTATTTCTCCCCAACACTGAAAAGAGCTAGGGATATCGAATATTGCCTTTACCATACTGAGTAGCAGACAACGCCAAGCTTACCAAAACACTAGTGGCTTTGGGGGAAACAAACTCCAGGTTTGATCTTATTGCCTCAATCTCTATCTTCTAAAACATAAAATATGTAGTGTCATTTGGGAAACTTTAAAGGACAGCAAAGGGCCCTCTGTATATCTCAAAACTGTCTACAGTTACTAAATCTTATAAACCCAAAGCTTCTTTCTTAGAATCTTTTAAAATTCACTTTCAGCTAAAATCCTTAATCTAAAGCTATTGCAGCAGACATGTCACAAGTGCACCCAAAGGCCCCTTGTGATCTTCTAGAAGTTACAACTCTGAAGGAGTCCATTTTCCTAAAATAAAAGTTAAAGAGTAAAATCTTAACACCAAAGGGAAAAAAAAAAAAAAAAAAACCTACATAGCTGCTATTGCTTTCCAATTGTAAATGTAAGTCTTAGCATTCGGGCTCTTTTCTGACTAGGAACAGAAGTTAAAACATTAATTCTTAGTATTTACCTGCACAGTATAATAGCAAAATGCCATCTATGTACCTAAATGGTAAATGGTAAGGAAGGCAGGTGAGTGGAGAAGAGGCTGAGATAAACTGGAAAAACATCAGATTTAAAAGGTGCTGCAAAAGCCCCATCTTCAATTATGAAATAAGTTCTCTCCTCTCCCACCCACTGACGCCTCGCTTGTGAGCATACAGTAGATATTGAATTCATGTGTTGTGTGTGTATTTATAATTTACAATTATGACTCATTAGAGGAAGACAGCAGTGGCCGGGGTTAGGGAATTCTGAGTTTTATGCAAAGAAACAAACAAGAGTATGTGCCGATGGAAAGAAGATAACAAAGAGCTTGTTATATTCCAGAACGTGTACTGAGAAAGTAAACCGAGGACAGTCTTAGCAAAAGCCCCCCAGAGTGCATTTAGGTCTAAGATATACTCTGACCACAGCTGATAAAGATTTTAGACAATTCTTTTCCATTCTTACTCTTAGCTCCTTAATGTTTTATTTGGATAGGGAGGTCAGGAAGAGCTAATGCAATGTGTGACTTCGAAACAGCTGTTGGAAAACTGAAAGGTAATTGTTATCTAATAAGAGAATGATTATTTGTGATGGCCAGAGTGTACACGATTCATTTCTAAGCTCTTAGAGCTTTCAAATACTGAAGAATACACAGCCAACAATTCTGTATGTCCATCAAACCTCCAAACACCAGTTCCTTACATAGGCCACGAAACGCCAGGCACGGCCGTCCCTCCTTCACCTTGCTCTCCCCACCCCAGGGGATTTTCCTCCCGGTACCTGAACAAATATCCTCACCTTGTAGTATCTGAACAAATATCTGCCTTCCAACCTCAGGCTGTAAACTCTTTTCAGCCCTGAATATCTGCCGTAAGCGTCTGGTATGACCCCAATGAGGAGAGCCCCGATTCATCTCCATCCATGGAGTGCTCGGCACATGGTAGGCGCATGATATACTTTAAATGAAAGAAGGGAAATGCCTGTTTACAGTAAACTTCACTTGGGATAATTTAAAGAGAAACACAAAAATCTCTATGATGTATAGATCATACAATGAGACATTACTGATTTCGAGGAAGATAAATAGAATTTTGTTAAGCAAATTAATTTTGCAAAAGATTACTATTAACCAAATGGTAAATGCCATTAGCACTACATTTAAACAACAAACATGCTCATTATAAGTAACTCATATCTGATATTATAAAGTATCAGATCCTCCAAAATACAGAACTCTGCCTCCTCTTCCCTCGGCAGTGTTTCTATATGTGACAGTAATTAAACTGAATTTCTTTATCTGGTTTTCAGAAATATCATCTAACTGTCCCAAATAAGGGCAGAGAATAACTGAGCTTGTTAATCTTCAAGGCCACAAACAGAAATTAAAGTGATTGGACACTGGAGCCCCAAGAACAAAGGAAGGAAGTGGAGTCCGATGGAGCAGAACACGGAGGGAGCAGCTGAAGGAAAGGGCCCCAGGAGAAAGGGGAAGGCAGGAAAGGTCAGGGCACAGAGCGCTGGCCCCATCCCATTCCCCTGGGGATGGGAAGCGGTGAGAAGCGAGGCGGGCAAGGAGAGAGGGACACATTCAAGGGGAGTGGAGTCAGAGAAAAGGACTCCAAATCCACAGCATAACCTATGTCTTGCAGTGGCTGCACATATATGGAGTCAAATTTTAAAATCATAGGCAGGAAAGGTAAATACCAACTTCAGGATACTGGTTACTTCTGCCAGGGACAAAGGGGAATAAAATAGAGAGGAGACTACAACAGGGCTATCTTCAGTGCTATGTTCCTGTTAAAAAGAAAGACCGGCCCTGGCCGGGTTGCTCCGTTGGTCAGAGTGTCATTCCCATAGGCCAAGGTTGCAGCTTTGATTCCCCGTCAGGACACATACAAGAAGTAGTCAATGAATGCGTACATAAACGGGACAGCACAATGATCTCTCTCTCCCCCCCTTCCTTTCTCTCTCTAAAATCAATCAATAATAATAAAAAAAGACCAGATAAAATAAGGCAAATCAGTAACATTTGTTAATGTTAAATTATGAGTGCTTCATTATTTTTTATACTCTTTTTATGTTTAAAATACAGAGTGGAGGAAAAATAGGTTTAGAGTTGTTCATATGTAAAATAATACAATAAAAAATTAAATAAATAATAATGCAGGAATAAACTCTGTGTTTCACATACTCACAGTTGTAACCCTACTCTTGCCCCACCCTGTATATTATAATTAAATATGTTTTAAATAAAAAGAACTCAGGAGGATCAGGAACAAGAAAAACATACATTCTAAGGATGAAGGCATAGGTTAGAGGCAGAACACTCAGAACATCAAAAAAATCATCTCAATAAACAATAAAAGTACAAAGGAAAATTGCTACCAGGGAGAACTGAAAATATTCCATCAAAACCATGGGCACTGCATTCACTGTAAAGAAAACATATTTTCTCTTCTCCCTTCCCATGGGAAAGGATTGAAAATATTTGTGTAAAGGGATCATGATTGAAGAACTGGGTTTAGAGAATTACAGGGGTATTTTTCCCATTTGTGTTTTTATAGTTAGTACCGCCACCAGACCCGTCATAACTGCTGTCCCTGTTAATGTGAGTACCAATCTGATACAGACTTAACTAGAATTGAAATAAATAAAAACAAAAACATAATTTGAACAAAATAAAATAAATTAAGGAATGTCAAGTAAATTCTTCTCAAGGAAAAAACTTGTTTTGGAATCACACTTCAAAGGGTGTTTTTCTTTGTGAATGTTAGGGACAGTGGGACTGGGACAGGATAAAATAAAAATATCTAAAATTTTCTGAGTAAGAAGTGAACAGTAACTTGGGTCCTACCCCGGTGGCTTGTGTGGCTGGAGCATCATCCCAGACACCAAAAGGCTGTGGGTTCGATCCCTGCTCAGGGCACATCCCTGGGTTGCGGTTTCCATCCCCGATCGGAGCTCACACGGGAGGCAACAGAGAGATGTTTCTCCTCACAGTGATGTTTCTCCCCAACCCCTGTCTCTCCCCATCTCTCTCCTCCTCCCCTCCCCTTCCCTTTCCTCTTGGTATAAAATTGAAAAAACATATCCCTTATGTGAGGATTAAAAAAAGGAGTCAACCAAATTTTAGGGATAAAGGGCAAGTCAGCAGGGAGAAGAGGGTTCCCCTCTCCCACCTAGGGTCATGACAAAATGTTAATTCCCTGTAGGAAAAAAAATCAGGAAAAAATACTCTGGATGCATGAATATTAAAACTAAATTTTATGTAATAACCTACAACACGTACCTTGAGCTGATGGTGTTTGGAAAGAAAAGAACCAGCAGCTGTATCGTGCTATAAAAAATACATCCAAGGTAGAAGACTCATATGGCAAAAAGGAAATGAAACTTTTTACAATTCCCAGATTTGCCTTGAATGACAGAGTTCCCTACTGTACTAGGTAGGAGTGAGGACAATAGAGTCTAATTGTATTTTTAAAAGCAGAGTGCCCTCAGCTAGGATTGCATAAAGAGGCACAAAAACAGTTCCATTTCTGATCAAAGTCCCCTGATGACAGTGATATGATTGAAAAAAAAAAAGCCAGATGGTGGCGTGAGAGGTTTACACGGATGACCAAAAGGACTCCAAGAGTGTGCACGCTCTGAGTGGCACTTCTCACCCAGGAGGACACACAGGTGAAAGTTCTCAAGGCAACTGCTTCAGGCAGCGGGAAGGGAGCAAAGACTTGGATGCTGTGACTATAGCATAATAAGGAAAATAGCTAAGAGAGGAGAGAAGGAGAGGAAACGATACAAGGCAAATATGTTCCTCTTCTCTTCTGCAGGTGTCAGGGAGGGGCTTACTAAGGGGAAGGGAGTAGAAGTAATGTACCCTGCTGGGAAATGTATGTCCCCACTGACACTGTTTGGAACTTGGACACATGGTGATCATTGTGACCCGTTTTAATGTTTATAGAGAGCGCACCACCTTGCGGCCTACACCTGGGCGGCTGCCTGCAGCGTCCTCTCTGGTCTGGCCCTGGTGTCCGGAGTGGGGTGCGTGCACACAGGGTTTGCGTAACTGAGGGGCCATCACAGAACTCCTGCTGATGCAGAAAGGCGGAAAGCGGAGCCTCCAGCTAGGACTCCGAGCAAGCTGGGGAGTGAACCTGAGCGCCCCATAGGGCTCATGGGGCAGGGGGTGCCTTACACCCTGGGCATCATACATGGAGGAAGGGCAGGCAAAGGACTTACACTGGGGACAGGGAGTAAAGGAAATTTTTGAAAACATGGTATCTGTCTTAACCTTGTTTTGTGTTAGATATTTTTCATCGTAACTAAGACACTCCTAACTATATATCCATAGCACAAATTCTTCCAAGGAGTGTTATGTAAAAGAAAAAGCCATTGCTTGGTATAGCACAATGCACACTCCCCCTGGACCATAAATGGAAGAGAGACTGAAAGTCTCATGAGAGCCTCACGCAGAGCCCACTGTGGACAAGGGAGGCAGCCGGGAACCGACTGCACCGTGGGCTCCAACGGGGCGGCTCTACCTCACTGAGCCTTCGGCCACAGGCAGCGTCTTCAACTAGACATTGCTGATGCCTAAAACAGGGAGGAAAGGGAGGAGAGAGGGAGAAGGAAAATAAAAAGGTAATAGTGAAAGAGGAACAAACAGTATTTAATAATCTGAAAGTTTTGTGTTTTTTTTTTAAATAAGAACTCAACTGTTAAGAACACTGGGAGAAGGGTGAGGGCAAAAGACATGTGAGGAAGGCTATGGGTTTGCTTGTGGCTGACAAATGGTGTTTGAAATTAACCACACGTGAATATACCAGACAATATTAAATCACCTCTTAGAGAGACTGAAATGACCTCCCAAAGCATGAAAGATTCTCACGAGCCTTCCGCAGACAGAGCTGTGCTCACCCCGTGGTGTTTCCTGGATGTCTTGTAAATTGCTGTGGAACTGACTTGCTGCACTGAACTCTGCCCAGTCATATTAACTACAAGGAAGAGCTTCCCGTCCCTTTTTCCAACAGGACCCATGGCTTCTATGATTAAGTCCTGAGAAATCTCAGGGTTTCTTAGAAACAGAACTTCAGAACTGAAAACTCTTCAATAGGAGGTGGGTATGGCTGCAGAGACCTTGACCGGGAGAGCTGACTCAGCCACTAATTAGCTTAGTCCTGTGACTTTGGCAAGTCACTGAGCCATGTCAATTTTTTCAAAAACCACTAAGTATACAAACCAGACACAATGCTAAAAATAGTTACAGCGGAAAGGCTGAGGAAAGGTAGTGCCCTCTGGGCTGGGCGGTCTCCCCTGCACTTGGACAATTGGACAAGCACCAACTGGGAGATGCGGTGTTACAGCCCGATTTTCATTGTAGGTTTTCTAGTTAAAATTGAATACTTGAGAGGCCCTAAGCCAGGATTTATTTTCCCCCTAAAATATATATATAGTATTCTGACACTAAAGTACCAGTGGGGTTGCTTGATCCTCCAGAGTAAAAAGTGAAAAGCTTTGTTAAGTTCCTCCAAGGGACTGCACGTGTCCTTGCTCTCTCTTCCCGGGAGCGATCTGAGGTAAGGGTAAGGGCTGCCACAGTATCACCTGGATTAAATCTCTGTTGGCCAGGAAATGAGTCGGCACTTACATCACTTTCAAGACAGTGCATGAAGGAACCAATTCAGGATAAAAAAAATATATTGTATGTGCAGGAAATCGCTAAAGCACAGTTCACTCTCTCTGTGGCTCTCAACTTCCCTAGGAGTCTCCCAGAAATGACTTAAAAGCCTGAGAGAACACTTACCATGTAGAGACCAGGGCAAAGATTAAGTTCTCAAAGGAAGTTCAATATGAAGTCCAAGAACTCACCCCTGGGTTAATTTTGACCACACTTGTAATAAAATGCTCTAAATTTCTGCGTGTGCATTCCTAACACAGGGAAGTCGGGAACAGAGTGGAAGCCAAAGAAACATACAAAGCCAAGGTTTAAAGGTGAGGCTCAAAACTTAAGAAGAGCAAAGTTCCTTTGAAACAAAAAAAATAAGAGTGAAAAGGACATCTGAAATTATCAAAAGCAACCTCCACTTAATGGCAGAGGCAACGGAGGCCCAGAATGGCAAACGGCCTCACAGCTGCTCTTTAGCTGAGTGGGACCTGTGTGTCCCCCAGCCGTCGCAGTTCCACACTTGGGTAAGCATCCTCACACCTTTCCTCCCAAGAGGAACTAGTCTGTATACGCCAAATAGATCGCTGATTTATCCCTTAAAATATTCCTCTCTACGTCTTGGAATCAGGGTCTGCACGAAATTTCAGAAGCCATTCAGTTTATTCCCCTTACATTAAGCAGAACTAAGTTTCAGAAATGTAACAGATACTTTCCTTGCTTGTTTTAAGGCCTATAAAGAAGATGAGTTCTCAATTACTTTTAAATGCCAACATTTTTTTTATTCAAAACGATGTTGGAATACCTATAATGGGTAACTCACTCTGTCATGTCAAATGGGAGGTACATTAATTTGGCATGGATCCTGCTCTCAAGATGCCCAATGACGAGTAAAAAGATGCATGTACTAAAATATTTATAATTTCACAGAGCGAACGGCCAGGAATTATTCTAGGAGTAGAAAAGATGATGTCATTTTTCCTAGCTGGGCAGTGGGGAGGTGTGGGCTGGTGAGTAGAGTGACTTAAAAGCAACTCTGAGATTGGATTAAGGTACACAGAGAGGTAAGGGCATCCCAAAGCACAGACCATGCAATCAAAAACAAGGCAATAGCAAACATGCAATAGATACGGGAAAATGCAAGCAGTCCAGTTTTGCTTAAGAAAACATGCAAATTGGAAACTTTGTGGAATATAAAACCAGAAAGGTGAATTAATTCCAGAGTGTGTAAGATCTCTGGAGCTAAGAAAAGGTGTTTTGTTTTTTTTTCCTTCCCTTCATCCTGCTGTCCCTATGAAAGCATTCATTTATCCATTACGCAAAATTTTAAATCAATACTTAAGTAATGGGCACAAAGGAAAGGCACTAGGGATGTCAATTTCAGAACAACATGGTTTTTATCTCCATGGAGCTTAGTCTCCAATGTGAACAACATATAAGTAGTCAATGATCACTGCACAACACTGTGGGAAATGTCATGAGAGTGTGCAGAGCATGACATGGGAGGATACACTTGTAAGAGGACTCACAAAATCAGACTCGTAAGGGAATAATAATAGGCTTCCCAAAGGAAGAAACTGTCAGGTAAGTAGCAGTTATCTAAATAGAAGAGGGATGTTGGGTATTTAGGTAAAGATCAAAGTATATTAAAAACACTTGAAGATTAGAGAAAGTACAAAGTGTTCAGAATAAAAGCTACATTTTATCCCAAAACCATAAGAAACTTTGAAATTATTATGATGACCAAAATTATAGTTCAAGAAAATAAATCTGGCAGCAGCACGTAGGAAAAGTCACAAGTAGGAAGCAACCACAAAACGCTTTACTCCAGAATCTGGAAAACACGGCAGAGAGGACCCAAACTGTCCCAGTTCAAGTGGGACTATCGTGGAGACAGAATTTATTCAACTGAGTAAACCAAAACTTTTAGGAACAAAGGAAATGTCAGGCACCTCCCTCTGAGAGTGGATTGACCAACACTGGAAACTAGGAGCGAAAAGCAGATACGGCAGGAGATCTAGCGGTGGGAAAACTAAGAAGGAGGCAGAGCAGAACCTTCAGAGAGAGAGGCGAACCTGGACTAAAAAGACACATCACGAAAACAGGAGGAAGAGAACCTTACACACTGTGGAGAGTAACGTGACAATCAGAAAGCCCTCTGAGGTCCTGGTCCAGCACCTCAGTTGCTTTAGGGCATCATCCCAATACACCAGGGTTTCAGATTCAATCCTCGGTCAGGGCATATACAAGAATAAACCAATGATTGCATAAATAAGTGGAACAAAAACTGATGTTTCTCTCTATCTCTGTCTTTATCTCTATTTCTATCTCCCCCCTTCTTCCTTTTCTCTCTCTAAAAATCAATAAATTAAAAAAAAAAAAAAAAGAAAGCCTTGTGGTGACAAAGATCAACAGTGTCCCTCAATGAAGGAGATTCAGGAGAGAATGAAGCAGAAGCCAAATTGCAAGGTATTATGAATTACTGGGTTGTGAAAGCAGATTATTCTTTGGAACTATCAAGACACTTAACAGAGAAGAAAAGAGAGAGACTATTAATTTGAGAAGCAAAATGGGAATTTTTTTTGGTAAGAAAGACTTGAAAAGGGTTGTAGGTCGAAAAACAAAAAAGAATTCAGAGGGAGAAGGGATTTAATAATCTTTATTGGCAGGAGGTTCACATTTCTAAGTTAAATCTACAGTTCAAGTCATTTCCTACTGCTCTGTTTTAAATATCAGGAGCTTCAGCTTGCCATTCTCTAACTGGTGAGGACCCTCCTGTATTTGGTTCTTATTATTCAACCACTCTTTAGCCTTCACTTCTGGTTGAAAATATGAATTCATTAGTTCTTTCTTGTGAGTTTCATTTTTCAAAACTTTTAATCATCTCCGTGACTTTTTCTTTGTGCCCTTTTCTACATCTTATAGAGTCACCTTTGGGAAAAATCCACAAGAGGGTCCAACAATTTAATAAGGCTAAGCCAAAATTTAGTTCATAAAAAGGTAGTTATACGATGATCCCTCTAAGCCAGTGGTTTGTAAAATCACTTTGTTTGGCTGTTTTATTTCCAAAGCAGAGGAACCATTTCTTCCAACTGAATCATCTGCAAGACAAAAGGGGCTGCTCTGACTGAGACGGAAGGCGCAGCAGAGCCTCAGCTGTGAGCGCCCCCTGCCCATCCTACAGGAGCACCTGGTGGCACTCAAGGAGCTCCCCCTTCTCCCTCCCAGGGTCTAAAAACCCGCTGTTTTATAACCCGTGCTGATCTATGTGTTCAGGTGTTATAGCCACTGCTTAAGCCACAGTGTGACAGTGCTGAATACTGGCTGCGTTTTGTTAATTAGAGTCTAACATTTCTCGCAAAACACCTATGCAAGTGATCTTTCTTCTATTACATAAAAAACGTTGCCTTTATCACCCCATAATCTGTGGATCTTTCCTGAAACCTTTTCCTACTTACAAATGTGATGTAGAATTTTGACCACATAATCTGAGACACGAGCTACCTCTTTTCGAAATAGCTTCATGACAGCTACAAACCCAAACAATATACTAACATTGTTTTGAAGCCATAGAAATAGTAGAACTGAACCACTTGGTGTTGCAAATAAAATATTTCTTATCTTTCCCTCCCAAAAGTCAAAATTAATAGAAGTTCCCCTCTAGTAAATATCCTAGAAGCACTGAACTATAAGATGTATAATCTATAAAAAGTGATAAAAAAGAATCATAAAAAGTGTATTTTGTTCACCTTGATACTAACCTAATAAATTTAACAGCCAGGCCCAGGTCGGCTATACAGCAAGTTCCATTTTTCTTCACCAGGATGTTTTTACTTTTCAGATCTCGATGGGCAATTGCTGGTTTGCCTTGAGTACTAAAGATCTCAGTGTGTAAATGACATAAGCCACTGACAGAAGAATAGGCTAACTTCAGCATCGATTTAATATCTAGGGTGGTGGACTTCAAGTAATCATAGAGGGAACCATTTTCATGATAGTCTGTGATTAGGTACAACTGGGTCCAGGATCCTGTTCCTTTGATATCTGCAGCAATAAACCCTAGAAGAAAAGAAAACAAAAAGGTTTGTAGCTAAGTGTTTTTATGGATCTCATCAGGAATAAGTCATATTCTCAATGATCATTCTTTGTCACAGGTGTCTTTTGTTTAGCATTTCATTCAATTTTTTGATCATGCCTATGACAGTGTGGAATTACTAATACCAATCAGAGACAATCAAAGCAATAGGGGTAGAGAAACATAGAGTTTCTCTCAGGCTCTAGCTGGTGTGGCTCCGTTGGTTGGGCATCGTCCCTGAAAGCCAAGGGTCACAGATTTGATTCCAGTAAGAGCACATGCCTGAGTTGTGCAATCAGCCCGGGCTGGGGCAGGTGAGAGAGGCAACTGATTGATGTTTCTCTCCCTCACTTTCTCTCTCCCTTCCCCCTCTCTAAAAACAAATACATAAAGTCTTTTTTAAAAATTTTTATAAAAAAGAGTTTTGATCTGAAAACATGATTCCTTTCCAATCAGTTGTTGATATTTAAATTATTTTAGGTTAACAGTAAATAGTTCATAGTATTATAGTTATACATAAGACACTATTTACAAAACAAGGACTTGAGTCAAAGCCTATGCCTCAGATTGGCTTAATCTCTTTGCAGTTGAATGATCCAGCTAGATCGTTTCTAACTTGGGAAAAGAAAAAGGAAATCAATTATCCATATAAACTCTGGCTATAAATAAACCCTGCAGATAAAATTCTTACAACTTTGCACATCGTGTAAAAAAAAAATGTGCTCCTTTAGATCTCTAAGAAACCCTCAGAAATGCTAGTATTATTGTATTTGCATTTCCTGTCCTTCAAGAAAAAATACTGGAGAGCATTCCATTTCATCCCACCACTCATTCACAGAGGTGCCTTAGTCATTCCTCCTGCGAGGTCTCCCATTAGAAGCTCTGACATTCTTGGGCTCACGCCTAGAAGAAAATGTCTATATATTTCCCAACAGGTCTAGACAGATGAGTTAATATGCAGATGCTAACAGGAAAATAGAGAAAAGCTAGAAAACCCTGAACATTGCTATACAGACTTACCCAAAATGTTTTCATGTCTCATCAAGACTGTCTGATATATTTCTGTCTCTCGGAACCAGCTGGCTTCCTCTGTGGTGAAGAACACTTTCACAGCTACCTTTTCACCGCGCCACTTTCCCATCCAAACTTCCCCATAGCGACCTTTTCCAATCTGTTTCACCATCTGAATCTGCTTAGCTATAGTCCTTTGGACCTGTTAAAGCCCAAAACACTGTTAGTGTCTTCACAGCACTGCAGATTGTTTAGTCATTTTTTCTCCAGAGAAGAAACAACTGCTGCATCTAAGATAGATGTAGCCAGTTTTTCCTTTATGCAGACAGGTTATTTGTATTTATTTATTAGTTTATGCTGTTCTCTTTTAAAATGTGAGATTGAAAATTGGCTGTGGATTCTGAGTGTTCGCAATATTGCTTCAAAATTAGTGACTACTTCATTCTACCTACTATTTTCACAGTAGAAAAGCCTCATTGGGTTCACAGCGGTTACAATAGAACACTTTTCACTTCCACCACTAGCGTGGGATACCAGATACTCTGAAGGGTCTCATGCTACTTTACACTTAGAGAAAATACAACAAAACAAAATTGTAATGTACTGGGGGGGCCAAAAGTAGTTTTATATTTGTGAGTACACAAAACAGAGTTTATCCTTGTACTATTATTTATTATCATATTAGTTTCCATACAACTGTAAAGGTACTTTTGCCCCTCTCTGTACTGTTGTACACACAAAGAAATAAACAAAATTCCCAAGCAGGGAGGGAGGGAAGGAGGCAGAATAGGAAGGAAGGAGGGAAGGAAAGAAGGAAGGAAGGAACGAAGGGGAGAGGGAGGAAAGGGAAAAAAAAGGAGAGCAAGAGGGAGGAATGAGTTGAGATGAGGGAAGGGAAAATAAGCATAAAGCATATCCAGAGGGGAGGGGGGAGGGGAATAAGGGTGGAAAGGAGGGGAAGGGACTCGTCGAGGAACACGTATGAATGACCCAGGGACATGGACAACAGTGTGGGGATTGACTGGGAGCCGGGGGTGTGGGCTGGGCGGAGGAGAGCAAAGGGAGAAAATTGGGACAACTGTAACAGAATGAGAATGAAATATTTAACTTAAAAGAAGGCGTATCCAGAAGCCAGGTTGCCTGCTGCCTGGGCTAAGAATAATACCAGCACTGGGATCCAGAATCCAAACTTCCATCCCTTTAAAACCAGAAAAACTGAACTTAGGGTTTCAGCATTTCATGGGGCCACTGAAGGGCACTGAATTTGTCTTACATTGGTAGCATACCTATGACTCCCAGTAAAATCAAAAAGAAATCCTCTCTTGAGAAAATCATTTGAAGAATATTTTTCTTCCCACCATTATGGTGAGATACCAGGTATTTTGAAGGAAATCTTGTCATTGTATAAGCTGATCTTGGGCAAAATACAAGAAATAAAAAAACGAATGCATCGGTGAGCTCACAAGTGTGGACAAAAAGGGGGTTCCAGGGCAAGTAGCCTCACAGGGTGATCTGATCATAAATTCCTAACCTTGCAGATCCTGGTGAGCAGTCAAGCCCCAGGCATGTAACTCCTTTCATAAAAGATTTCACTTTGCCTTAAGCAAGCCTGGTCTATGGTTTCTGTGCATCAGAGGTTAACACACCTTTGAAATGCCTCTTTCATACCACTCAGAAGAGAAACCACCCTCAAGAGAGAGCATAATCTTGTTAACTCTCCTGTCATCCAATCCCTGCTTTCCTTTCTCCAAATTCAAGCAATTTTCCTTACTTTTGCTCCTTAATGCATAAAAGAAGCTGCCAGCTGCCATTCTGAGAAGCATTTTTCTCAGTTTGTTAAGATCTTGCTTCTAGGTGTATTCTCCGTTTGGCCGAAATACATTTTTATAAACATTCTCTATAGGTTTGGATGTTCTTAATCTGACATAAGGAAATCTCCAAGGGCACAGGAAGGCAAGGGAGGGACGGAAGGAAAGGGAGGAAGAGGAGATTACACAGCCTAAATGCTTTAAAACAGAAGGAAACAGCCACTATACAGGAGAGTCAAGAGAAACAATCCAAACAGATTTAACCCTTTCAGATTTTCAGATACAGAAAGCTAAGGAACACTATATGGAATATATAAAGAAATAGAGGATGAGATGAAAAATAAACAAGCAGAAAGACATCAATGAAAATTATACTTTGAAATGAAATAGTTATCACTTCAAAAATGTAAAATGGACATGTAAAACAACAGATTAGAGCTGGAGAGAAAGTTAAGATAGGAAGAGAACTCTGAAGAATCATAGAGAGCGCAACAGGGACAAAGAAAAAGAAACTATGAGATTTAAGTGGTATAGAGGTTAAATGTCTCTTTATACATGACCTTTATCCCTTCTGAGCTTACAATAAAGCATTTTAAGAACTCGGTAGTGAAATGGCCAGCTATCAATGATAACTTACACAATTTGGGAGACATATATATAAAGAACCTAGCACAAAACTCATATAAGATCTGATCACAAAACAGAAATGTATTCTCTGCAGAGATACGCTTTGTAGCAAGCAAACAAAGTATTTCTTTTGTTTTTGCAATTTTAAGGACCATGTGTTTACACTGAGACCAGCCAGATAATCCAGAATAATCTCATCTCAAGGTCTATTGATCAGCAACCTAAAGCCTCCTTTGCCATGTAAAACAACAGATTCTAGAGATGAAGGCATGGACATTGTGGGGCGGGGTGTGGGGGGCACTATTCTGTTTATCACAGGTGTCTACCAGCTAGGATGGGTTCTGCTTTTGCATAACAGATGATTCAAGAGATAGTACTATCCAGTGACATAACCATTAAGAGTATTAATATCAGATTTAAAGCTTTGGGGACACGGATTTTTTAAAACTTTTCTAAAAGCGGGATTGAAAAATAAAAGCATTGCTGCCATGGCATTAAGTCAATTCAGCCTAAAGGAAATAAGGAACCAACCATAAAGGCTGAGAAGCTTTCCTCCCTTCAGACTCAGACGTGCTATGTGAGCATATTCTAGTATATTTCTATTCCCAAATGAGGGAACATAAGTATCAACAGCATTAAAAACTTGAGAGGCAAATCCACAAGTAGTTAAATTATTGACTTGAAATTTCCCACACTTATTAAAGAAATATTATATTTAATTTACAGATGTGACAGATCATTGCTTATGTAAATCTATAGAACATACATAGATTTCCTAACATAAACAGTTTTACATACTTTTATAATACAGGGGATCATTTTATATTTTAACAAAAGATGATATACTGATGGAATTGGCACTGCTTGAAAGACTAGGAACAACTGATTTCAAAATAAAAGTCACTAAATTATACTCAGAATTAAAAAAAACTTGTATTTTGAAATTTATTATAACATCTAATGACCTAAAAATAACTTGAAAAATTTTAAAACTATGTGATTTATTTTTTATTTGATTTAGAAAATGTTTCTGGTTTTTCCTCTAACTTAATTTTGATTCTATATTACATTCTCAGATATCTGTTTTAAGGCTTGACTGTGTAAAAAACAAAGCCTGTAATATACAATCATTATAATTGTATGTGTGTGACTCCAAAAAGAAAGGATGTATTTCATGTAAAATGGGTACAACTGGGTATATAATGTAAGGAGTTACCACTATTTCAGAAATGTCGTCTTATCTAGTGACACCTGGTGGTGTTTAATGTTGAAGTCCACGTCCATGAATAGACATTGAAAAACATGTAGCTCCAAGTAATGTTCTGGACTCTCTAGTATGTCCCTGAACTAGCAACACACATGCACACACTCACATACACACACCTCTACACACAAATACACAGTTTAAAACACTTTGCTTAATAAGGCTAGAAAGATTTTTCACAAAAGATTCCTCACTTGTGAGGCTTAATGTTCACACAAACATTGGGAGACACACAAACTATCTTAATTCTTACAACCAACTTCTGATATTCCTTTCTTAAAGGATTTATATATAAAGATATTTGGTAAATATATATACCAAGGCATGAATTTTCCCCTTATGTTAATAAAATACTTGTATATAACAAATTAGCATCAAGGTGAAATACTAACTCACACAGTAATGTATTACACACTTTGCACTATCCTAAAACAAGACATTACACCTGTAATACTGAGATTTTTTTTCTAAACTAGTTTTATAGGATCCTCTTCCCAGACTGCCCCTATCAACTGCATTTCTTTGTTTTATTTAACTTATATTTGGTCTGCATCTCACAAATGTTAAGAGCACCGATTCTAGAGGCAGATCACCAGGGTTTGAATCCTGGCCTCTCCCCATACTACTAGTCAACCTATCTAGGCTTATGTATCTACTGTGTAATGCAGAGATATATGTTTAGAATGACCTCACAGGGTTGCCATGAGGATTAAGTTAGACTGTACTTATAAAGGCCAGTGTCTGGCAATCTGGCTGTTCTCACTCATTTTTTTTGATAGAAGCCAAATCCTATTTTTTTGGTGTCTGGTTTATAGAAAAAAGAGAGTATTTTCACAGATAGTAAAAGTTGGAATTGAAAGCTTTTAAAATGAATTATTGAGCAGCCCATTTAATCAACTGGAGGGATACAAAGTGAACGAAATGTAGTCTCCCCTGCCGAAATGAGAGTCCATCTAAAGACACTGACATCGATTTTACGGTATTTTAATCTGCTGTATTGACACTATAAGCACAATGTTATGACAGAAGACAGACAGACTGGCTCAGTCTGGGATAAGTAGGCAGAGAGGTAAAATGTGAGGTAGGCCAGGAGCCAGAAGCCTGGAGAAATCCCCCTAAAGATATTGTTTCATTCAAAGTCATTTCATTATAACCTTGGTGAGATGCTGAAAAAACTTAACTCTTGTTTATGTCAGTTAGCCTATGGTAAAATCGGTTTTGTTATAAGTCATTTGTCTTAAAGTCACAGAACCTATTGACGACATTTAGGGAGGACTTACTGTATTTGAGAAACCACTACTGGAGGCTGATGTTAGAGCTGGGGGAGCAGCTGGGGGACACGTTCGGGGAGAGGCATGCCATGCTGACGAAGCTAAGACAGAAGTCCCAGAAATGCTACTGGACAGGAGAAGGGTTTATCCGGGGAAGTAACAGGGTAAGGTCAGAGATGTCAGGGCGATAACTCCACGGCAATGAGGAAGGTGGGTTAGAAGGAGGAAAATAAATAGCTTTCAAGTCCGAGAGCATGAGCATCTGATTCATTCATATCAAAGGGGATTTCAGTATTTATACTTTTCTTTTAAAATGTAGAATAATATTTTTAAATATAAGAATTGTATTTGATATATATTAATTCCAAAAATAAAAGAACCAAGCAATTTGATAATAAGAACTTACACATAAGGAAAATTTACATCCTAGGTAGCATCAGTTTGGTGATAAATACTATTTCACAAATGGTTTTCTGTCTGGACTATTATCTCCAGGGGAGGTATTAGTCAACAAGTACAGAGCTCCAGTTATGCAAGATGAGTAAGTCCTAGAGATCTACACTGCCTACAGTTAACAGAAGTGTATGTATTCTAAAATTTGCTAGGGAATAAATCTTATGCCAAGTGTTCTTATCATAAAATAATAGTAATAAATAATGAGGGCATGAGGAAATTTTTGGAGGTTATGGATATGCTTACATCATAGATTGTGGTGATGGTTTCATGAATATATATTCACTACCAAACTCTTCAAGTTGACACATTAAATATAAACAGCTTTTTGTATGTCCAAAAAAATGTTGTAAGATAAATTCATGGCTTAAGATTTTTTTTCAGATACTTTTAGTACTAAATAAAAGGTCACCTAAGAAATAAAGTCAACAAGATATCCAAGGTCAGAACCACACAATAAAGATTAGGAAAATCAATTGTAAGAGTTTATAAAGGAAAATATTTCTCATTAGAATTGTTATTTCCATCCCAAGTCTCAATATTTTTTTTTGCATGGTCCATAAAGGAACAAAATGTTTTTCTCATTAAAGCAAGTACCTTGGATTCAGTATATATTTTCTTCAAGGTTGGCAGTGTTGACCATCAGAAAATTAAACCTCTCCTGAATGGAAAAGCCAGGACTTCACCCTGAAACATAAGCCCTCCAGCTGAAATGCAGCCTTCTTTCCTTGTAAAAGTACTCAGATCCCAGTTGGTAGTAATACTTTTGCCTTCAAAAGCCAGGCCAAAGTGCAGTAACACTATCCTTACTGAAAACAGAGGGAAGATGGCCCCATGTTTAATGTTTTCTAATCTGCCCTTCATCAGAATGTCTGAGGGTCTGGATTGTAACCATACACTGACATTAAAAAACAATCACCTTACCCCCAGTATGTCAAAATGTTATCAGGAAGCCCTGCATCTGAGATCTGATATCTAACTGATCGCACAGAATGTCATCTTTGTCCTGCCCTATCTGTTTCAGTAAAATGAAACCCTGTATTTATTGACATTTCCTCTGAGAAAACATTCCTTGAAACTCTGTATATGTTCTTCTCATACCAGCAGAGGGAGGCCTGATCCACTTCCTGAGCTCTGAGACTGCTCAATTAGGTCTTTCAGGGACTCTCCGGGAGGAATGAAAGTTTCCTCCTGTGCTAACCCAATGCTGTACCGAGGTCTGGCTTCTTGTCGTTTATACCTAAAGATGCATAGAGGAAGATCATTTTAGACCCTGAACTGCAACGACACTGGTGAACCTTGCAGATAAAACATTAATCATGGCAGGTTTTAATTTAGCACACTAAAACAATGCAAGAATGATGCTCAGTATTTATTATCCTCAGTTATGATTTCCAAAATACAAATTATAATTACTTTCCTAACTGAGTTTTTAAAGTAAACTACATGTTTTAACTCAGTCTTAACCATCTCCAATTCTTCTTTTCTATTCCTTTCAACTGATTATTTCCCAGCAGGTTACGGTCTGTTAATATTTCTATATAGTTCCATTATACTCAATCCCTAAAATATTTCCCTTTAAGGTCTCCCTAATTAATATAGATGCAAATTTTTGGTGTGCAAAAGACAATGCCGTTAACTCTCTCAGATAAGGTAATATGTAGACCAATAACAGAAAAGTTAAATAAATTTAAACTTTAAAAACTTTTGATCAATGTTTAAGAAATAAATGTATTTGAATCAATTCCCATTTGCAGAACAGTTTTATAAATGAGTGTTATAAAAGCTAAGTGACATGAATTTAAAGGTTCTCGATATTTCACAAACTACAAAATAAATATTTAGGTGGCTAAAACTAATTTATAATCATTATACTTAACTTTAATACAGTAACTAAACTTAATTTAATCGTCTATAAATTATCTTAAAAATCTTTCAATACTAGGGGAAATTGTTAGCTCAGGAAATAAGAAATTATTAGAACAATTCTGTTCAACATGCTCATTTCTCTGCTTAGAATCAAACTCAGTAGCAACTGGTTCCTTAATTCCTTAACTGCCCTAATTTCCCTGGGGTGAGATTTGGGTGGTTTTGATACCTGAAACACAAATGAGATAGGTATCTATTAATAGGTTCATCAGGACAAATATTTATCAATAGTAACTAATATTATCAGTGAAATCTAAGATCAAATTAGGTCAAAGGAAGCTGTGGGGGGAAAAACATCAATGGGTAGGATAATAGTATGAGAAAAGACATTATAAACTCAAAATTCTACATCTACATGTTGGAAACTTACCTGAAGTAACAGAATAAAATGATAAAAACCATGAGCAAACTACAAACTGTCACAGATATAAGTAAGGCTTTGTGGTGTACAGATCCATCAACAAAATCTGAAATTAAAAAGAAAGCAAAGAGATTCATAAAACAGAGAATATTTTACCTAAATATTACAAAGCAACTCTTTCCTAAAAGTGTTTGCTAAATTCCATATGCAAGATGCGAGAGGTACTTTTCATCTGTTAATCAGTTAAAACATTACACACACACACACACACACACACACAGCCCCCCAAATTAAATAATGTCAACTAGTATGAATCATGATTCATCTAGGCACTTGATTCAAGAGCACGCTGTAAGAAATGGGCTTGACATAAAATAAAGCACAGAATATAAACAAATGTAGTAAATGGATCAATGTCCCTAAAATATAATAACATAAGTAGATAGTTCATCTTTATTTCAGATGGAGCTGATGGGTTTACAGGCTTTTCTCATGTGGCTTCTGGAGTGCTCTACACCATGATTTTGTATAAAAACACTAATCTATATTCATTGTACATAAAACACTCTCATCTTCTGATGGATACAAAGGAATAGGACTCCTCAAATGTTGCCAAATACAGTATATATGGATGTGCGTCACTTTAAACAAAGATGACCTTCAAAATGCACACATAGATT
The DNA here is from genome assembly GCF_021234165.1 of Pteronotus mesoamericanus. Taxonomy (NCBI): domain Eukaryota; kingdom Metazoa; phylum Chordata; class Mammalia; order Chiroptera; family Mormoopidae; genus Pteronotus; species Pteronotus mesoamericanus. The sequence continues at coordinate 17,740,101 of NW_026555311.1, forward strand.
TTTCAAAATATTTTATTTTAAAAGAATACGTGTGTCCCACTCAAAGAATTATTGTGTGATCCTTTTATAAAATAAATTATTAAATATTATTGATGTTGTTTTAACTCAAGTTCTTAACAAATCAGATTTGCCTACAGCATGACTGCTCAAACATCATATAAATAAGAATGACTTGTAGAGCTTTGTGCACATGTACATTGACTGACTTCAATCCTGGAGATGTTTATTCAGAGTGTTTGTTGTTATTGCTGTTGTCTCCTACAACCACCCAAATAACTTACATGCAGGTAGTCTCTGGTAAATAGTTTAAGAAAACGGATCTAAAACCTGCTGCACTTATGTAGTAATAATATTAGCACCATTCTTATTAAAGGCACCATATACGTTTGAGAGATTGATTACTGTTAGTGAAATTTTAAATAGTATTTTTGTAACTTATGACCAGTTACTACAGAGGAGAAGGTTTTGAACTGTGCTGTGTACCTTGAACTGCATGGCTACCTGGACACTTCGGCCGGGGCCCTTCTCCCACCCAAGGTAACTATTTTTTCGCCAATCAAATGTATTAAATTTTCCATGAGGTCAAACAGAAAGTTACCAACTAAACTAAAATAAATAAAATCATCACCACCTCAGTACTTAGGAAAATTACTACTAACATTTTATCATATACCTTTGCAGTATCATTTCCATGAAAAAAAAAGTTCATGAACAAAATATTTCACAAGAAGGTATTACATACACCCACATGCATAGCAGCATTATTCATAACAACTAAAACATGGAAGGGATCAGAGTATCCACTGACAGATGAGCAGACAAGAAAAATGCGGTATATACATACACGGAACATTATTCAGCCTTAAAAAGGAAGGAACTTGTGACACGCTACAACATGGATAACTCCTGAGGACATAAAGCTAAGTGAAAGAAGCCAGGCACAAAAAGATAAATACCGCATGATTCTACTGTGAGGTACTCAGGGTAATAGAACTCGAAAAAAGGAAGAGCAGGATGGTGTGCGGGGGGAAAGGTGGCCTTGGGGAAGTTAGCATTTAACGGGGAAAGAGTTTCAGTTTCACAAAATGAAAAGAGCTGTGGAGATGGACAGTAGTGACGGTTGTAGAACATCCTGAACATAGTCAATGCACTGAGCTGTCCACTTAAAAGTGGTTAAGATGATAAATTTGTTATATGTATTTTGCCACAAAGAGTTGGAAAAATAACTATAATTAGTTTATACCTAGATTGATTTCATTTTTAATATTCTGAACATTTTCCAAAACTAAATTTCTTCGGCAAAATTTTAAAGACTACAGATTATATATACAGACACATCCTAATTAGAAAGTCAATCTTCTGATAATATATACTCAGGAGACTGCAAAGATTTCATTATAATACATCTTTGCTGTAATATATAAACTTCTGTGATGAATACTTTACACATACATCATTATACCTTTCAATGATTATTTCCTTAATCTAGATTCCCAGAAGCAGATTATTAAAAGATATGGATTTTAAGCCTTTCATACACATTGTCCAAATTTCCTCTGAAAAAGATTGCAACAGTTTCTGTTTCACCATCAGTATGAACGTGTTTTCATCTCTTTGAAATAATTTTAGTCTCACAGGAAACCTGTAAGGATAAAGAACTCCAGTATGCCCTTCACAGAGATTTCCCATTTTTAAAATTTTACCACATTTGCTTTATAATTCTCTTGTTCCCTAGTGTGTGTGTTTGTGTCTATCTCCCTATATATTATAAATATGTATATATACAGTTATGTGCTGCATAATGACATTTGTGGTCAAAGACTGCATATGTGACAGTGGTCCCATAAGATTATAATGAAGCTGAAAAATTCCCGACACCTACTGTCATTGCAGCTGTCCTGACAGCGTAGTGCAATGAATTACAACTGCCTGTGTACTCAGTACAGGGACGTGCTGTGCAGATTTGCAGCCTAGGAACAGTAGACTCCGCCCCACGCCTTGTGTGTAGTAGGCTACACCTGCTAGGTTTGTGTAGGTGCACCTCATGATGTTCCCACAATAATGGAATTGCCTAACAATGCATTTCTTAGAACGAATCCCCATCATTAAGTGATGCATGGCTGGAAATATTTGTATTCATGTTTATTTATATGTATTTATGTATAATTTGCAAATCATTTGAAATTATAGACATAATGTACCTATCCATAAACACCTCTGAGTGTACTTCTTAAGAACAAGGACATATTGCCTTCCCAAATGGTAATATAAGTATAAACGTCAGAAAATTAACATGAACATCTAAGTTGAAAATTAATCTTATTTTGAAACACTTCCGAGAAAGTTTAGATTATTTGTAACAAGTTAAAATCCACAATCTTTCTATCAATTTCTTGTCCAAATATTATGATTAATGTTATGATTTACTCATCAGCATAAAATAATATGTTTAACAATTAATTAGGATCTAAACTACTTTCCAAATATTGGAAATAGTCTGCATCTGAAAACACTAAAGGAGAGTCCATTAAAAATAAGCAGTTTTATATTAACCAATACAGAAACATTGCCAACGGTCCAGAAAAAGAGTGCAGGCACTTGACTCACTCCAGAACCTGCCAGGCTTTAGTGCTAATAGGAATCAGATAATTAGCCCATGTGTTTGTTACCTGAAAAGTGTTGCTTAGGAAATCTTGAAAATAATTTGTAGGCTTTTAAAATTAGGTAGGCTAAGGTTTTACACAATGAACTGTCTTAGTAAATTTTCCCTCTGTTCCCCCTTCCCATAGGTTATAGGCAAAGTTAACAATAAACCCATAGTGAGCACAATACCTCTGCCAGTAAGTGCATAATTCACAATGTTTCTACATGCAGATGTGCAAATACCATGGCACATATACTTGCAAATGTTATCTCTGGAAACTTAGCTTAAAATGCACTTTCAAGCACAAAGCCCAAATTTGCAGAAAACGAAAGAGAACACTCGATTCTCAATTAGAACTAGAGGAACTAACTATGTAAATTTAACAGTTTATTAGGATATGAACACAGAATACTTTTTTCACTCAAGTGATATAATTTTACTAAACCTTTCAGCCTCACCACCTTTTACTTTTCCACATAAATGCAGAAGACACTCTGAACTCTAGGAACACTGTGTCTATTACTCATCTGATTACATTTTTGGTTTATGAGAGCAACGAGACCAGAAAGGATCTAAGGGATTCTTTCCTTACCATCAAGCACTTTTTAAAGGCTCGCATTACCCTTCCCATTTTCTTTCTCTTTGCCCCAATAACTCTATCCCCTGCAGCCTCATCTCTGCCCTCTTGTCTTCCGTCAAGAAGAAGTGATCCTTATCAATAAACCTTTGTTTCTGTTGGTCATGCTGTTCATGTTTTAATCTGCCATTACCTGTGCTCAGAGCATTAACAATGTAAACATTCAAGTCACTGCCAGAGTCTAGGAAAGCGAACACTTGCAGATCCCTATCAGGGGAGGACCCAGGCCTGCAGTTCTCTCTAAGGCAGCAGCAGACTTCTGCCTGTGCCCTTACTCTCACTGCTCAGGCAAGTGGAACGGACAGCCCTCCAGGGAAGCCCGGTTCACCCCGAGAGGCAAGTAGGAATCACCAGTAGCTTCCTATTAGCATCTATCACTCCTGACCTCCTCTTTGATAAGTAGATGGATTGTAACAGTTTAAAAAATGACAAGCTCATTTTATAAGGCTAGAAGATGGTTCATAATTGCAATAAGAATTTTAATAAGAAATTTAATGAGAAATTTCCTGGTGACAAAAAAGATTAAGACAGAATTTTTATATCCGACTATTGTGTTCAATGTATTTTATTCCTCACTAAAAAGACTCCTTCTAAATTCCTTTCATCTTTCCCAAAGCCGGTGTTAACCAGAAATTCCAAAATAGGAGGCGAACATCTCAAGAAAGGTTAAACTACTTAGCTCAGATTCATGTATTGCTTTCTATTGCCATGGCCATAACATAGGTATCAGGAAGGAAACACTGGTGCTTACCTTTGCAGTCTGGATACTATCTTACATGGCTCAATCTGTGTTGTGGAGGACAAGGGATTTGTTTCACTGGTTAAATACCTGTTACCTATAGAATTTAATATGTAATTGGCAATATCTAAGCTAAGCAATAGCATTAAAAAAATCTGCAAATTTGGAATATATTTTTTAATTGAGTGAAAACAAGATAAATTTTAACTTTGGAAATCCCATATTATATTTTGCCTTAATATACATTGAAATTACCGTATTTCAAAACTGAATCTTATTTATGATACATTTTCTATGAAGTATATATGTAAAATATATAAGTAATTCCCACATTATAATAAATGATGTATAATGTATAATAATCTACTAGGCAATGCCTAGGACAGGGCTCCTCAAAGTGTGGCCTCAGCCCCACAGCATCAGCCTCACCTGGGAGCTCCTCAGAAATGCAGGTCATCAGGGCCCACTCTGACCTACTAAGCAAGAAACTAGGTGGAGAGCGGTAATCTGTTTTAACAAGCCCTACAGGTGATTCTGCTGCACCTAAAGTTTAAAAGTTTTGTACACAATTGAGACTCAATAAATGTTAAATGAGAAGGAAGAAGAGAGAGGAGGAAGGAGGGAGTGTAAACACAGGGATGTTATAAGGAGCAGGTCGCAACCCTCTAACATCGTTTTCTCAAAACAGTAATTAATGCATGTCTGACAATATGCTATCTGTGTAATGCAAACATAATGAGCAGATTACTTTGAAAGTTATCACTTTGATTTTTTATTGATTGTCACGTGAAATGGCTAAGCGGTGTTTCCTTAGAGTTTAACCAGTGTGGACTTAGGTGAAAGCCCTTTTTTTGAGAATATCATTCAGAGCTTTCTGTAGAAGATTCAGTGAGATGACATCATGGGCCCATTTCCTATACCCACCACTTATTCCAGCTATGTAAACTTTACACAGTATTTAATCTCAGGATCCCTCAGCTTTCATGTCTGTGAAATAGGGACAATAATAACAGTACCTTCTTTGGGTTGCTAAGAGGATTCGATGAGTTGGAATATGTAAAGTACTTAGAAAAGAGCCATAGTAAGTATGTATTCCATTCACATAAGCAAATATCATGATTATTATATTATTTTTATTGCCCTTAGGCCAGAAAGTCGGTCTGAGCCCTTTGGAGAGGGCCCTGCTCAGGCTCCCTGCAGCCACGCCCCTTTCTGCACAGCAAGGACTCTGCAGGCCCCAGAGGAAGCCTCCACCCAGAACCTGCCCCACCCTGCTCACAATTTAAACCACTGGCCAATGCCCAGAAGTCTGGACTTCCCTGTCTAGAGGGCCTGTGTCTGTGTCTGTGTCTGTGTCTGCGTCCAGGAACTCCGAGTCCCTCTTCTTTATCCCTGTCCCCTGAGAGCAGACCAAGTAGAGGCTATGTGTGCCCCAAGTCCTGAGGGGTGGCCAGCGGTGTCTGGAACAAGACATGTGAGTGAAGTATAAACTGAGGCTGGACTGTTATAGTGTATGTGCCCGGTATTAAACTTTTTGATTGCCAAGGCATCCATTCTAAGACATCCATCTTGAACAACCGTATCTCCAGCTGCATGACACAGCGACTACTAAAATGACTAGATTAGACACTACGCATGAGGTTCCCGTTTAGAAAGCCCTGCATTAGTGGATTACTTGATGAACGCTGATTTTTCTTAACTGAACCCTAATCTAAGTCCTGCTCTTATGCTTTAATTCCCCAATGAAGAGTGAACCTACGAAACCCTAGGCACCCCACCCTAATCCCAATAAAGGCAGAGTGCTCCCTCCCCCTCTCTCTACCCATGACCTTGCATTGCCCTCAGGATGCCCTATACCCCCCAGAACCTGTGAATAATAAGTCTTTTTTTTTAAAATCAAAGTTCCCAGATGGTTGTTGTTGAGGTGAGTCTTACAATCATAATAAAAACCATAAGGCCCAGTCCAGCCACAACATTGGCTTCAGACGGGGAAATGTCTGGGGGGGCTTGCCACAAGTAAGACATGCCCAAGTGAGTGCTTCAGGCATTGCTGGCTGACAGCATCACTATCCATAAGCTGAGCCCAACACAAAACAGGTGCCCGTGCACACGCAAGGGAGGCCCCACAAAGAGCAAAAAACCCCGAGAATAGGGCTCCTCATCACTCTCGCTCCTCTGATGCACAGGATGAGTCTCAGTAGTTCCAGCATCCTCAGTGACAAGCTGGTGCTTTCCATCATTATAAAAATATATTTGTTAAGTTAATATAATGTATTTTAGCTATCAGTCTTCTATATTGGTTTATAAGTTTTAAATATGTAGGTAAATGGTAGGTGGACCTACATTTATACTTCTGCCCCAGCCCCACAAGTTAGGGATAGTCCTGAGTATTTAAAAAAAACAAAAAACAAAAAAACACAGAGAAAATTAAAAATATAAACAGGATGGTTCTATAACTCTTTAACACCATCCCTGTTCTTCATTTTGGGTTTTATACCAACCACATACACACATCTCCAATATGAATTGTGAAAAATACATAAATGAGTCTACTTCAAAATGGAGTCAGAGCTGCCATCCCAGAGGACCCAGCTTGCAAGTCCTACTCCTCAAACCCCTGGCACATTAAAACTTGGGCTAAAGCAGGGTGTGTGTTCCAAACAACTGTTTGCAAAGATAACAAGAAAGTAGATATGAAAATTAAAGACATTCTTTAGAATTAGCATCACTATGTTAGTTCATCTGCACCTAACAGAAGTTCCTTCCTTCTATTCATATAATTGTTCCCCTTCCCTTTCTCATAAGTACTTCTCATCTTCACCTCCTAAGGGAAAGGCAGTTTGGATTTCTGCCTGAATCCATGCTTCCTGAATAGCTGTTCTTTTGGATCTCAAATAAGTGTTTGTTGCCTTTCAATTTGGCCTTTTATTTTTAGGTTAACATATTGTACCTAGACAGAATCCAATGTGACTGCAACTCTCAGGCATTACTGATAGCCAGTAAAGATACATAGTACACTTCCAATAAAAACCCTATATCCGATGCGGGGAAAACAAACAAGGAACTCGCAGCAGCTCTATGGTGGAGCTATGTTAAAAATGTCAGTGCTTTCACCCCACGTTCTGCAGTGACTTACCACACACCAAAATGAGTGTACCAAAGGGGTGAGGGGGGATCTGGTGAGACCTCACCGAGGCACCCCCTGGGATCCCGAGAGATTAAAGCAGTGAATCGTAATGCCACTACATTCCACCCAAGCCTATCATTTGGTATAATCCCTCTGCATCCTTTTCCCAAAGCCTGAACCAAGCACTTGTTTTCTCAATGCTGCTGCCCTTCTTTTCAAAGCTTTTTCACTCAGTTCTCTAGAGCTTATTCCACTATTCTTGAAAGTACCCACGTCTCACCTCCTCAGAGAATACTACCTCACCTGCCTGGTTGTAACTAGAATCTGGCTCCATCTAGAGGAAAACTTAGGCACTGCAGCCCTTTCAGCATCTGAAAGGAAGTCAGAAATTTTCCTAAACCCTCTTGTTACTTCTAGGACACAGCACCTCCACCTGCATGTGAAAAACCTTTTCACCTTGATAAAGGGATTCTAAAATCTAGCATTTCTACCTTCATTTCCAGCCACTCCACACCCTTCTCCAGCTCCCCACTCCCAGCACATAAGCCCCTTATACCAGTGCTATTCAAAACGTTGGCCACAGACCACCTACCTGTTGAAACTCGTTCAAAGAGAAATAACTACAGAAATTGCAAGTTAACTTTTAGAACTTTACTGCAATTTAACATCAGTGAACTTCTCAATGAACAATATGGGCCCTGTCTTTTTCTACCAAAAGTGTTGCCCAGGCTTTAATGTGCACATAAATAACTTGAGGAATCTTGTTCAAACGTGCAGGTTTAGTGGTCCCGGGATGCAGCCTGAGATTCTGCATTTCCAATGAGCTCCAAGTGATAATGATGTTGCTCATCCGCAAGCCCACTTTGAATAGGCTTCAAAGGCTTCAAACAACTTAATAAGATTTTCTCCTACCAGCCATGCCATTTTGTGTGCCTTTGTTAAGTTAATATAATGTATTTTAGCTACCAGTCTTCTATATTGGTTTATAAGTTTTAAATATGTAGGTAAATGGTGGGTGGACCTACATTTATACTTCTGCCCAAGCCCCACAAGTTAGGGATAGTCCTGAGTATTGAAAGAAAAAAAAGTTCGCAAACATTTCACCAATTGTACAAAGCAAACCTCCGCAGTACCACTGCCTCTGTTTACGGTCACTGCTATTTACAGGCCCTGCCACTTTGAAAAAATAGCTTCTTTGCATCCTTCCTGAACTTTATTATAATCTAGCTCTACTGCTGAAATATTCCTGACTGAATATAGTTATTTACATATTTCTCTTTCATATCCTACCAACACATTTTGAGAGCAAGAATTTCCTTCATCTATTTCTGTATCCTTAACACACAGTGTGTTGGCTGGCAAAGTTTTTAAAATGTGAATTATTATGAATTAATCTTAGAGAGCTTTCTGAGCTATAGTAAAAACAAGAGTTATAAAATGTTATGAAAACCAGGAAATGTCATTGTACTTTGCTGGAAAAGTTTTCTCTTCTCAAGAAATAAAAGCAGACATGAAGATTCATTTTAAACCACTTATCGAAGACTTAGGACTTAGAGTTCTGTGACAGTTTCAAATCATCATTTTCTGGTGAGAAGAAGGAAGGGAAAGGAAATGCAGGAGCAGTTTCTAACAGGAAGCCTTTGGGGACGCTAATCTTCCTTTTTAATGAGAAACAAGTAAATGCATAAATCATCAAATTAAATGTTATAGATGTTTTCTCTATCAATATATGATATATGATTTGACTAAAAAGGAGGAATTCTAGCATAGATGAAAGGAAATGCCATCCAGTATATAACCTGACTTAGTCCTTTATAAGGTCCTTATTTTTTAAATAAACGTAGACAAATAGCAGTTTTTGAATGAAGTACAACATCTGAGTAATATTTAGGGGTAAGCATAAAACATTGTCTCCCTTCTCTGCCCTCCTGAAACACACTACAAGCTCTAGTTTCTGAGGGGAAGCGGGGAGAGATTAAGAAGTAACATTCACTGGAGTGCAAGTCTTGTAAAACCACTTTCCCAAGAACTACTTGCACATGTTTTTGAATGACAGTTTCATTACATCCTCTTGCCTTGTCTACTGTTCCAGCAGTGAAGAATGGTACAGGTAGATTCATTTAGAAAAGGGAAAATAATTCACATTTTTACTTTCCTTTTTTTAAAATTTTTTTTCTGTCATTGATTAAAGAGAGTGGAAGAGGAAGGGAGAATAAGAGGGAAAGAAACATCAATGAGAGAGAAACACTGATCGATCGGTTGCTTCTGGCACGCACCCCCCAACTGGGGACCAAACCTGCAACCCAGGCATGTGCCCTGACCAGGAATCCAAAACCCTCAGCCATTTGGTTTGCAGGAAGATGCCCAGCTAACTGAGCCACACCGGCCAGGGTACCTTTTTATTTTCTTTATGCTTTGGTTTTCCCAGTCTGGCAGTCTTCCTCTCCTTACCTCTGTTTTTCAGTGGAGGCAGTGTAGGGTGTAGATCTTTGTTACATTCATTCCGTTCTGTGCAGCATTCAATTGATCTTCTCTGATGAGGAATGGGAGTGTCCTAAAATTGAACCCAAAAAGCCATTAGTAGGTGTTCCCTAAATTTCATAGGCACATAATCGAAAACTTAAGATATTAACATTATTTAAATAACCCGAAATTCTTACTCAAGCATGTTGAAAATATTGTTACCTATTAGGTAATTTTTTTCAAATTATCATGTATTATTTCACCGCATTACCTGCATTTCTACAAAATTATGACTACATTTGTAATAACCAGTATGCACAGTACAAAATGAGGAAGAAAGCTTGGATTAATACAATTAACTAAATTGGAATTTTGAGCAAGAAGATCTAATGGGACATTAAGCGAGTAGTTAATAGCAAAAATAAAAATAATATTTAATTTCAAAATGAAGGAAGAATTGCCCCCATAAGAATGCTCAAATTATTTTCCAAATTACTAAAAACAGGTTAGCCAAAAAAATTAAAAAAAGAAAACAATTGTTTTATCTTACTTGAAACTTGACTGTTGGAAATCTAGCCAGGGAAATGTTACAGAGCGGAATCAAGTTTCTTCCTTACCCGGCACTGAAAATCTGAGCCTTCCAGTCCCAGACATCCAGAGGTGACCACAGGCATCCCAGAGTCATCTTCTTCTATCATTGTGAAACAATATCCGTCTGTGCTAAAGACCAAACAGGCACAGTGTGTGAGTGAGTGTGAGTCACTATGAGCGTGTGTATGTGGGTGCATGTGTGTCTAGCGAAAAAGGAAAGGAAGATGTTTATCATTTGTTTCATTACAAAAAAGAAGTTCGATGGTCATTACAGGTTATAATCTGTTGAGAGAATCCCAAAACCTTTTACGAAAGTTGACTGAATCATCATAAAACATTTGGTAAAATCTCTGTCCAGAAACTTGTGGGAAAGAAGTACCCAGATTTTCCATGTAACATATTCAGTGAATAACCATTTATACCAATTACTAAACAATTATTTTGGTCCTTCGCAGGCATCTCTTTTGTAAATCCAGAAAAACAGCTCTGAGGAATGCCTAGCCGGTGCTGTTGTGAGAGGCTGGGTTTGACGTCAGTGGCTTTTTTGGAAGATTCTTTCATATATTTGCCCATTTCATGATTGGCACCATTTATGAGCGCATCTGCCCACATACACTGTGCTGAGTTTTCAGCAGCTTTTGATCAAAAACAGAATGACCCCTGTGCCTCACCCTCCCTATTCACTGAAATCTCACCCCAAGTGACATTTTTTTTGTTTCCTCAGATGAAAAAGGTTCTCAAAGGGACATATTTTGCCACTGTGAAAGAGATGAAACGAAAAACAGCAGAATCACTAAAAGGCATCAAAATCAGTGAGTTCAAAACATTATTTTGACCAGTAGGAAAAAAGTCTCAATCGGTATATTATATCAAACGGAAAGTACTTTGAAGGTAACTGAAGTTTAAACATGTAAGACTACAGATTTTTTATAAATAAATTCTAGGTTTTTTGGAGGTCCGTCCTCATATATAGAACTATTTATAAAGAAACATTACTGTCTTCACAGGTTTGGGTGAAGAATGCCAGCAGACTCTCAGTAAAACATAATCTCTTACTGCATGTGCTAAGAAATGAGGTACTAAAAGGTATTTCCATCTTTTCCTCACCTACAGGCATGCTCAGTGTTCACGACAGGGATGACAATGCCACCCTGAAAGGACAGGGAGGGCGGCTCTGAGCATGGCATTAGTCATGACTTCTGGGTTGGTCTGTTCTGTGTCAGTGGCAGCAAAATCTGCCATCCCTTAGGCCTTCAGTTATCCTCAACACCCTTAGATTTGTGCTCTTGGTTTTATAAGCCTCAAGTGACCCAAAACACCTTGGTTTATAAGAACCAGCACGGCAAATTTCAAACATACTAATGAATGGCTGGGAAGGGCTAATGATAAATCTCTGTTAGATTAAGGTCAAATGCATGAACGTTTTTGTGGGAGAAAGACTACCTCTGAACAACAGGTCATGCTCTGAATTCTTTGGAGCTTTTTAACCAATATACTGAAATTGCTATGACAATCTAAAACATGTAAATGCTGAAGGCAATAAAAAAAAAGAGTTATCACTTAGAAATTTACTTTAAAAATATAAGCAAACAATACCCATGTGGGTTTTCTTTTATTACTCTCCTACTCATTTAGACTATATGTGTACCTTCCTTTTCTCATCAAAAGTAAAATTCAGGAATTATCAGAAATAAAGTGATCTTTATTTTCTAACATTAGGAATTCATAGAAGCTAGAAAAGTTGATTCAATATGTTAAATCCCAAAAGACTGATCTCTCCTTAATGATGAGTTCCCTTTGCTCAAAACTGGAGTATATACTTATAGAAATATACTTTAAAGCAATTTTTAAGAATCAAGAATGAGAATAAAAAACGATGGTAAAGCTGTTCCTAAGTTACTGTTACAGTGTCCTAGGAAATACAAAGAAACATCCGGGAGAGTAATGTCAATTTTTAACAATACACTCCCTTGTCTGCAAAAAAAGGTGGAGAGAAAATCATAAATAACGGATGGAGATAGAGAAAGACCCTGGAGAAAGGAGTCAGTATGCTATAAGTCTCAGTTCAGGTAGGAATCAAAAATTTAGTTGGGGTAAGAGCAAGAGGGTGAGAGAATTATTTCAAGTGCATATTATCTGCAACAAAGCAAAAATATTTTATAAGCTTCTAACTGAAATTGGTAGCTAGTAAGGAACATTAACTAGAAACCTGCAGTGAAATAACAGAAGCTTAAGAATTACTTGAGCCCTAGCTGGTGTGGCTCAGTGGATTGAGCGCCGGCCTGCAAAACAAAGGGTTGCCAGTTTGATTCCCAGGGTAGGGCACATGCGTGGGTTGCAGGTCAGGGCCCCGGAAGGGAGCGTGCAAGATGCAACCACACATTGATGTTTCTCTCCCTCCTTTCTCCTCTCTAAAAATAAATAAAAGCTTTAAAAACTAAAAGATTTAAAAAAAGAGTTACTTGAGAACTTTCAGTTCTCAAGCAAGCACAAATATAAACAAAGGTATGTTTCAGAGTCAGAGCTGAACGATTCCTCCCATCACTGAGAGATGGCTGCTGAATGGCACAAGAGGCGATGAACTTTTCCCATTGACTTGTCTGGACATTCCACTGCCTGGCTGCCATGCTAAGCTTAGTTTTGATATGTGTTATATAGATTATTACACTATCATTCCCAGAGTGTTGCAAGTGATAACAAGAAGAGGTAAAGAATCATGAAGGAAACAAAAGTAGAAATCATTTAGACAAAATTGGAAGTGGTGATATGTATACATGAATGAAGGTAGGATCAATCATTTGATTCCAGTAAAGATTATGATTTTTCAAAAAAGACAATTGATGTAACACGTTGACGTGTTTTTAAAAACACTGCCCCCACCTTATAGGCAAAGAAAAGTAACTGACGAAATGGAACATGAGTTGTATCCCAAGAAGATCAGTCATCAGTCCTGAAATGCCTCTTCACATAATGTTAATTCATGAAAAAAAAGCAAAGCATTTGAGAATTTAAAAATCACATGAAGACAAAGTGGTGATAATAAAACTTTTGTTACACCCCTGGATGGATGGTGCTACAGCTTCAAGCTCCTTGGATTTGTCCATATTCCAAAAGCAAATGGGTGTCTGGAACATCTAGAAAGATCATCAGAAAATTAACTTCCTCAAGAGATTTTTGGCATGCCCGAGTGAACATTTACTGGCAGGAAAGAAAGGGGTACACTTGGCTTAAAATTGAGGGAGCAAGTGATACTCTTTCTAGTTGGGTGTGTGCTCAGAATCTGCAAGGTGTAGCTCTTCTCATTTATGGTCAAATGCATTTATAAACATCCTTTTGGACCCGAATTGTTCATTAGTTCTTAGAGGATGGTTAAAACCAATTCTATAATATGTCTAAAATTGCACTGACAACATCCTTATTGAAGGTTTGTAAGGTTTACCCAAGCCAGGTCCCTTTAACTCTGTTCTACCGTGGCGGCGTCATGTTTCTCTATTGGCAACCCCAGGGGGCTGCTTGGAAACATCACCATCACAGTTGAGAAGAAGCTACTGTAGAACTTTTCTTCTACTAAGTTTAGATCTTTATACGATTAATCTAATTATAAAATAATTTTTTAATGTATGAGTTAAAAGACTTTATCTTCTCTGCTCAACCAGGGTGATGAGAATTTTAAAGCATTATTAAAATGTAAAAGCATTAAATCACTTTAAATTATTTTAATTATAAATGGTTTAAAATTTTGCTCTTGACAAAAATTATAGAAACATATCTTAAGTGCATGCACCTACAAGGGCTAATATTTCTCGTGACTGATCAATATGTATTCCAATATTTTCTTCAGTATGTGAGAGATACTAGAAGTCTTGAATTCCTTTCCATCTTATTTTAAGTTTCAATCAGAGTTGATTTGAAAAGGCTGCTTGATTTTAGATAGTTTGTAAATAAGTCGTGGAAAACATTCTGTTTTCTAAAATATCTATCACATTGAAGGGAATACAGAAAGCTTTTAAGTTTTCTGTCACAGGTAAACAAACTCAAAGATATATACAATATTTAGAGTTGCTGTTTAAACCATGTAGATGTTAGTCAGTTGACTAAAATAGCTGAAAGCTGCTTAGAGCTTTCAGTAGTTTATTTGACAAACATTTGTCAAGCATACTATGATTGAGGCAGAGCTAGATGCTGAGAATGCGAGGGTGAGAGAGATGCAGCCTTTACTTGGAGGAGCTCCTAGTCTCCACCGAACACCGCTGACCTGAGGAGAGACAAAGTCACTCAACTTCAAGCACCAGAGACAGGAATTATAAGCTGGCCAGGTGTTTTCTAGTAATTGGAGGAAAAGAAAAAAAAATGTTGGGAGTAATTACTAAAGTAATAGAATCCTAACGCTTACGGATATTTTTCCTTATCATCTTGGATGGGTGGATTCCCATAGGGGTGGAGAAAAGAGGGTAAAAGTATGTATCGCTACCACTGTTCCCCTCTCTGGCTTTTCCTCTAAGGGATCGTAATCCGGGGGAAAGTGAAGTAACAACATTAATCATAAGGTTCCAACGCCAGAGATGCCTCTTTATTCCTTTATCCTCAAAGACATGTAACTACATACATCCTTCTCTGGCAGCCATACCAAGAGATTTAGCATGCTGGTCATTATTTTTTCAGTGAGGTACAAGATTATTTTGAATTTGTCTCAATTTTTCTATTAATAGAGCATCCGGGCAGTCCCAGTCCACCACCTAGCACAGGCACCCTCACTACGCCTCGCCCAGACTGCTCCGGGCACCTTCTAGCCAGGCTTTCCCGCTCCCCTCTCTGGATTCTACCCATTATGCCTGATAAATCTTATATTTTCCTTCTCTGCTCCAATGGTTCTCTACATAGAATTTTAAAGAGCTGTACACGATCCCCTTTCTATAAAGTCCAACAACAAATGGGCTCAATTAACATTCTTCTTTATGACTAATGAGAGGCACAAAAGAAGAGTTATTCTTTGTAAAAGATTTAACAGCAAATTTGAAATTGTAGCCTCTTCCAAGTAAATTACAAGCTCTGATGCAGGGCCCACCATTCTCATAACTGTATTGGTTTGAACTCAGCCTCTTCTACTGAAAGAAAAAAAATCTTGAAGCTCAGTGTTCAGATGGCCTGGGCAACAGTGGGATAAACTGAATGCAATGGAAGAAGTATAAACAAATGAGAACAATGTGCACTTTAAACACTCCTGAGACCCTGGGTCAGGAGCACCTGTCTAAAAACTCAAACCACCACATTCAACAAGAGGTTTAAAAGCCCTGGGTTAATACAAACTTTGTAAAAAGGCTCACAGTCCCTAAGCTTTTCCCTCTACCCTTTGTGAGCCTTCAAAGTCCAGTTGGAGACTTATCTAATTCCTCTTGTAGGCAGCCTGGTGTCGTTTACAAATCCTTTGTGCAAACATCTGATTCAATTCATTACACCTGTAACCGGGGAAACCGCCCAGGCAGGAAAATTCTTGGTCAGAGCTCAATAAGATAAATAAGAAAGCATTTTAAGTTATCTCTGAAAAAGAGTAAAAAATAATTTTTAGAAATTAATGAATTTGTGTGAGGGCGTGGAGGAACCTGAGAGAGGTGATGACAGAGGGGCAACAATGGCTATTTTAGACCAAATCAAGCAAAACAATGAAAAATACATAAAGTGGGACCAGATATATACAGAAAAAAATAAACAAGGCTGAGATTATTACACTTGGTTGGATGGGAAAATAAAACAGAATATTGGCATGGTGCAAATCATGTACGAGTGATTCAAGGAGACTGCAGCTTTTTAGACATACAGTGATAGTCCGAAGTCCCAGGAGTAGAATCCAGAAGTGGAATGGGAAAGACTAACAATGCAAAGTAACACCTGGAAATACATTTAGGAGACAGATATTGTCTTGAGGAAGAGACAACAATGGCTTCATACCTTACTCTGAATTACAGATAATAGAAAAGGCTCTAATGCATGCCATCTTTGCACTACATTTTCTAACATGCATGCCATTCAGTAATGGGAATGTCAAGGATACCTGCACCTGATAGAAAATAAGGCCAAGAATGACTTTGGCCTTGGTGTTGGCTAGTAAACTGATTGATGGTCCTCAGGAAGAGTTTAAAGACCCTCAAAACTTTGCACATATTCTCTGAATTACCACATGGGATTTCAAAATCTCTTTTAAGTATGATGCACTTTTGATCTGGGCTACTTTTTGGATTATTCTCTCCAGGAAAGTGAGAGTGGTAATGAACATGGGACCTACTTAGACAACCAGCTTGGCTAAGATCAGCCCGGTACAAGGCCACAGGCCAGACAGCATAGACCAGCCCTTATCTAAGCCTCAAACAAGCACAAACATGACGTTAGAAATGTTATACCTAGAAATGAAAGATTCAGTGCAGTATTACTTAAAGGGTGTTCCCTTGGAGTTCAGCAAACAACTTGTTACTAGTCAGTGAGGAGGTTAGTGCAGAAATTGAAATTTTTAGAGCAATACATTTAGTTCTGTTGAATCGAAATAATAGAACACAGAGAAAAATAGAGCACGTAATTTGTATTTGTATACTTATTTTCTAATTAACCTACAATTCATTAATTTTTTTTTCATTTATTGATTCCAGAGAGAGGGTAAGGGGGGAAGAAAGACAGGGAGAGGAACATCCTGCTTGTGCTTCACCCGGGGACTGAACCTGCAACCCAGGCATGTGCCCTGACTGGGAACTGAACCTGCAACTTTTCAGTTTGTAGAACAATAGCCAACCAACTGAGCCACACCCACCAGGGCTATAAATCATTTTTATTGTACTTTAGAAAAGTATCAGTGTACAACTTACTGGGGGGAAGCGATCTTTCAACAGATAGCTTGAGAAGTACTGGTTTGAAGGTCAAAGAATGGAGAGTGTTAACAGGAATGGAGACAGAAAGACCTGGATTTTTCTAGGTATTAGGGCATAGGAAGAGAAGTAGCTCCTGTGATTTATCCATGATTGATTTCAGTGCACAGGAGGCTCCACTGGAGTCAATGCATGTGCATTTTACCCAAGAGTTACTATTCGCTCCTTTGAGAGTGAGTGTCAGGGGTTGGCTGCTGGTCAAGGGTTCAGGACTTTGGAATGTTGGCCACAATTTCCTTCATCATATCAGTATGAACAGTGACCTAGTAAAAACTTTTAACCCCTCGGAGCCTCAGATTTCTCACCTGAAAAGTATAGTTACATTTTTTTATAGGAATGCCACAATGATTCAAGGTAAACCAAAGTAAATAAGCCAGTATTTATAGAAAAAGCTCAATAAATACTAGTTTTCTGTTGACTTCTACAAGTTAACTGATTCATGTTGACTGTCATGGTATACCCACTTTTGCAGGGATGGGTTCCATCATTATTGTTGATGTTTTGTTGTTGTTGTATTTTTCTTTTCTCTTTTTCTTTATCATAAATCAAAGGTTGAAACCATGTAATTCACAACCCATTCCCATTTGGCTTTCATCTCTACTTCCACATTAAATATTTCTAAACTGCAGATCTCAAGGTCAATAAATGCAGTTGCTATATTTCAGTTCTTATCCTATTTGACCTCCGACAGAATCCACACTCTTTAAACTTGGCTTCAATGACCCTACACTCACTGCTTTACTGTTAATTCTGAGTCTCCTGGGGAAAGTCTCCTTTACCCAAGCATTAAATGCCTCAAGACTCAGTCCTACTCCTGTAGATGGGATGGTTGTATTATTGTTCTCGATTCCTCATGCCCCACCCTGGCCACAGTCCCCTTGACTTTGAGCTTGACTATGACACTCGATTTGGTAAATGGAGTGTAAGAGGGCATGACACAAACAGAGCTTTAAGTTTGCTCCGTCCTACTCATGTGAGAATGAAGATGCCCAGGGTAGGTGCTGGCCCAAGAGGAATGAAGAGACATGTGGAGTAGATCTGCACTCGAGCAGCAGCCTGAAGCCAAGCACACCCACCCCACCATCGCCCCACATAGCTGCAGCGCACCTGCAGACCCAGGAATAAAAATAATAATAATAAATATCTTCAATGTAAGCCACTGTGATTTTGAGCTGGTTTGTTTTGCAACAAAATCTGACTAATATTTGTACTCACTCTACAGTCTCTCTCTAACCTCTTACCTGAGCTCCAAATACACATCCTACACGTACCCTTTGATATCTCCACTTGGATGTGTCAAAAACCTTAAACTCAACATGTCCAGGTTGGAACTTGACTATTTTCTTCTGTCCTTTCATTAAAAGGGTATACTATGCATCCAAGTATGCATGCAGAAACTGTGAAGCCCCTCCAGTACCCAATGCATCAGCATAAAACTTTCCTTCTAAATAGTCCTCCGAAATATCCACTCTCCTGTGCTAGTACCACCTTAGTCCAAGATCACGAACTAACATGAACTGTCCTTCTGAATCTACTTTTCCATTTCTGTTACCTAACTGTTCTTAAATTCACGTTTGTCTCCCTCTCTACTCTTCAGAAAAAAAGAGTATTGCCTCCATCAGTACTCTTCAGAAAAGGAGATTTTTCAAAAAAGAAAATCAAATCACGTCAGTCACCACTGCTACTCCTGCTTTGACATTTGCTTCAATAGCTTCCCATGCTCTCGGGAATAAGACTAACATGTGTACATAGCCCATCAGGCCATTGGTCATCTTTCCCCTGTTCCTAGGTTCAGCTCCTTCCCCATCTCCTTCTACTCCCTATACTCTAGGAAAACCAGTCTTCTTTGAAATCGCCAAGCTTTTTCTTCCCACCACAGAGAATCTACATTGCAGTTAACACTGCCTGAACACTGTCTTCCAAATCAGCTTAGGGCACTTCAGTGTCCTATAAGGAAAACAGGACAAAATATTTGAAACGGGGAAAATTTTAGAAAGCCTAAACATATGGTCAACAGAACTATGGCTTAAATGACACTCACAGGTTTATTCTTAATTACTATAGACTCAGAATAAAAAGTAAGATGTCTTCCTAATGTGCTTCCCCCTGTTAATTTTTTTCAAGAAACACTGTAAAATTCTTGATACTTTCCTATTTACTATAAAAAGATACTGTTTCCAAGGAAATACTGTCTGAGCGTTGGAATCATTTTACCTTTTAAGACTCAGTGATCCCAAACTTGTTCTATCCTGCAAAAGCCAAGCTCCCAGATCTCTCTAGATCCTAAATCCCTTAAGTCTAATGGGAAGAAATAAGCAGTCCCTACCATGCTGAGTTGTTCTGCTGAGTAAATGAGACATCTACTTAGGAGTATACCCAACTTTCCTCCCCGTGTCATTCAGGTAACATGTTTCTTGAGTTATATATTTCATGATAGACTGGTAAGCTTATATCAAATCCCACTTCATAGGAACTTGAAAAAAAAGGTTTCAGGAAGAAAAAAATGCATTCAACTTTATGCTCCTTTCTGGATAACGAGGCCCCCAAATGGCTATCCAGATACTCTGCCTGGACTTTGAACCTAGCAGCCTACCGCCTTATTCGGGTCCATTATCCTTCTGGAGGCAGACCTCCCTGACATTTTAACTTCTGAGATCTGCACTTGTTTGGTTAACTCAGCCACTTGTCCCTGGGCACACTCGGGCCTCTTTAGGCTATGTCTCCCTACCCACTGCTGTCCTCACCCAGCGTTGGGTAAATGTGCTGTAATGACCAGTAAATGCAGCTGTAGTGACACATGTTTATATGGCTGCCTACAGATGGGTACAGGAAAAAAGAGGCAAATAGCCCAGTTTCAAATATTAGAAAATATTTATACAAATGTAATTATCTGCTAAGGAATTTATTCTCTAGTACAATGTCTTACCTACCTTCTGGAAGTGTCTTATAAGCTCTATCACTACACTGCTTATCAGAATCAGTTTACGAATAATCCTAGCAACTCAGGTGTTCTTTGCAAAATGCTAAAAACAGCGGCATGACAAATGGTTAAAACAAAACAAAACAAAAACACCACAGAGTTGATACTTCCTGCTGTGTAATTAATTTAAAGGATCAGACCTTTTAAAAGAAAATAATTGGGTTTTGCTCCTTAATAAGGAGCCTGGGATCTGTGCTCTATGTTAATGTGCATGTGTGATGTTTGGAGGCAGAAGAATCTCAGAGCACCATTCCGCAGGGGAAAGGTAACTTGATTTTTCCCTAAACACAGGCTTAGCTCCGAGAGTTTGCGGGCTTGGGCGCCATTCCCCAAAATGCGCTCTTGGAAACACTAGCATACAATTCTTTAGTCATGATTTTCTGTTAAAACTTGGTGTTAATAATTTATATGACCAACCTGCAAATATTGTTGACCGAGTCTTCTGGGCAATGGTGGTGGCATTTACATCGCAAGATCTTTGGACGAGGAGTGGGGGCTGTGTTCTCACCATCCCCTTTCTTGGTGCCCAGGTTTAATTTTCCTGAACTTCGCAAAAGCATGTTATCAAGGAAGTCAGCTGAAAAGAAGAAAAAGCAAGCATTTATGCACCTGTGGGATAGCCCAGTCAAAGTCTTTTGTTCAAAGGATAATGTGGCATCAAAATATTGAAATTTCATGATAGTTAAAGATTAAACAGAAAACAGATATTTTGATGCTTTTGATACTAAGATTATACTTTTTATAAATAAGAGATAATATACATATATGTAACATATATAACTATATGTCTCAGACAAAATATAGAAATTCTCATAATCCTTTCATTAAATTACAATAATGGTATTTGACTGTGAGAAGCTCAGTGAGACACTATTATATGGATTTTTACTCTGTATTGTAATGCTGTGGGTAAATATTATCATTCCCATTTTCAGACAAGAAAATTAAGACTAAAAGGTTATGGGACCTCCACACAAATAATAAATCATGAAGCCAGTGTTTAAACCTAGATTATTTGGGCCCTAAAACTGTCTTTCCAGCAATCTCTTTACCTCATGGGCCACTTTACTTAAGGGATAACATGTATTTTTAAACAAATTATTAGAAATATGTAACCTGAAAAATTGGGTAGGAAGATGAAAACTCACTGTTAAGATTCATTTCAAAAGAGACAACTTCCGCATCAGCTTTTACATGCAAAGTACCTACCCATATTAGTAGCAAAGGTTCTACATCTCTGATGGAAGACACCATAGTGGACATGATCTCTAGAGACAGACTTTCTGGGTTCAGCATTAGACTTTGCTATTTACCAGTTCATTGACCTCAGCTAACCTTATAAATAATCTCATCATTCTCACTTCCTTACCTTCAAATGGAGTTAATTATAAGAACCTACCTCATGTCAAGAGCTTAGAATATCTATATATCCCATAATAAGACTGGATAATGTGTTAGCTAATGTTATTAAATAATATTTCTTTTACATTTTAAGTAGTAAGACAACGTTTCATTCTGGAACAGAGTTTTCATATTTTCCTTCCCTACAACCGCTACTTTTGGAAAGCAGTGCTGTTGGAGAAGGGGCCGCGCATGAATTGTTACCTGCTGTTCAAAGGCATTGTGGTCAAAGCTCTCACACATGCAATGTCACTGCATAAATTGTCACCCTGAACAGTGTTGGATTTTAAATCTTTCTCACGACACATCAGCAGGCCGATAATTAAATCAAACTTCAACAAAAAATATTCTCTACAAGATTGTAAGGCTAGGAAAATAAAATTCTAGGCCAAAATGCAATATACACAATAGACATGTACAGCGTGCATATGTTATTTATAAAAACTGCAAATAAATGCCTCCAGCCATTGGTTCCATCAGAGAACGAAACGTTCAGAAAAAAGATCTGTAGTGATTTTTCCTGATTTTCAGGATGTTAAGGTAATCAGCTGACTTCTGTTCAGTATCAGTTCAATATCACTAATATTATGGCCTGCATTACCTCAAAGTAACACAAAGTGATGAAAAAAGAGATAGTTAAAACTCGTATCCTGCTTTTCTTGGAAATTATAAACAAAATAATAAAATTTCACTTATTATGCACACTACGACTGAGCAAACATGTACTGGGGGCCTATCCTCCTCCAGGCACAGCCCGCAAGTAGAATGAACTAAACACACACAGAATTTACAATTTGGTGGGAAAAGTTATTAAATGAAATGTTTACACAGATGGGTCTACATTAGAAAGGAAACATCCACATAAATGTCACTTTGTAAGACATATTTTAAAGGAGTCACAATTTTTCACATTTAAAATTTATTTAAGTTAAAGAATGATATAAAATTCATCTATAAAAAGTTTTCTGCAATATTCTTATAACAACCTTCGTTTAAAACAGAAGTTATATCTCTAAAATGAGATTCCTATGTAGCCATTAAAATGTAGATATAGAAGTATATATATTGGCAAGAAAGAATATTAAAATATAATTTTAATAACATAAAAATTAATTAAAAAATGAGCTACAATATAAAAGAGATCAAGAGAAGACACTACCAATAAAAACCTGGGAAGTGGAAGGACAAGCAGAAACTGATTTCACAAAGCCAAAACTGCTGATCCTAATATGCCAAAGGTGGGGAGAAGCCAAGAGGCAAAACAGTTTTACCACTCAACCCCCAAAGGCTCCAGAGTGGTACCATAGGTTACTTTTCAAAGTGAGAGAGAGAGGAATATCAAAAACAGAAGGAGGCTGTTTTAGACCTGGTTAGAGCTTCAGCTATCCTTCCCCAGTCTCTACAGGCCAGTTTCCCTCCTTCCCCACTCCTGCAGGAGACTGGAAGAGTAAATCTGATACACACATCACTGAGATGCCTTGTTTTCCCATTTTATCATTGAGGTGAGGAACTAGAGGAAACCAAGTGTAGAGGCGGGCAGGGGCACAACCTTGCTGCAAATACTGAAGGAACATTTACACTGGATGTTGACTCCTCCCAAACTCCCTCCACCCTCCCTCACCATCCCACATGCCTTACAGAACTCAATGCAGCTTGACTTACACGTCTTCTTTACGCAGGAATCTGACCAGGTCACGAACAAGCAAAATACCTAAAGATAGGGATATCAAAAGTCTCTCAGTGAAACAGTCATGCAACATTATCCTACAGTGAAGCCCTCAGGTGATAAGATCTACCCATGCCCATGCGCACAGCGCTTCTAACCAGCTTTCATTGTGCTCCATTCTCTTTTTTTATAAGCTGCTAATTCAAGGTCACTAGATATATGAAGAAAGCCTCAAACATCAAAGACTGAGAACAAAATACATACATAGACAAAAGCCACTTGAAAGAAACATTATATGAAAGCAAATAAAAACTGATAAATTATTAAATACTTTCAGCTTATAAAAATACATCAATGAAACAAGAACATGTTGCTATAAAAAAGAATAACAAATAAGGAACTCTAAAAATATGACTGCATAAATGAAAACCTCAGTAGGTGAGCTGAAAGATAAAGATTAGGGTATCTCCCATAATGTAGGGCAAAAGACAGAAATGGAAAAGCTAATTAAATTAAGGCATCAACTCAGGAAATCCAACATCTGAATAATAATAATTCTAGAGAGAGAGACTTGAGAAAATAGAGGGGAGGAAGTCATCAAATAAATGAATCATGTAAGTTCCCCATAATTGAAAATCATGATTTTTTAGTTTGAAATGACCCACAGGGTATACAGATAGACCCACACTAAGGTATGTCATGAAAGATTTTACAACACTGGTAACAAAGGGAGATTATAAATTTTGAGAGAGAGCAAGAGTGAGACAGAAATCAATATGTGGGTGAATCACAAATCAACTATGAGGGTAGGCAAAAAAAAAGCAGTTTAATTTACCTCACATGCACCTTTCACAAAAAGTTATTGGTGGGGATGCTCCACCCAAATGAAGGTGTAAATAAGAAAACAGAATATGGTCCTGCTAATAGGAGACCCAACCCAAGAGAAAGGTGAAATATACTGATACAGGTGGATCAATAAGATGTGAACTATATATTGAACCTAAGGAACAATAAGGCCTAATTGAAGGTAGGTAAGAAGGTGCTAGAAGAGAGATCTTCAAGAAGGTGAAATTAACAGAATAACTCACTTTTTTAAATTATAAACTGATTGAGAGTTCAGAAATGAATTTGTGATAGGAACATAAGAAACCACAGAAACACGTAACATTTAAATTCTTAATACATATAGGATGGGAGAGAGAAATATGTGTGTATGCAGTGGGGGTGAGCATTGCAAAGGAGCTAAATCCTTATCTTCCATAGTCAATAGTCAAAAGTAATGCCTAACATTGAATAGTCAAGAAGTAGCAGTATACTTATTTGTTTAGCGATATGGAATAAAATACCAAATGAAAGGAAGAGGCACAACTGTAGTTACTATTGGATAGAGATAAGTTGGAAGGATGCTTTAAAAAAAAAAAAGCCTCTTGAAACTACGTTTAAAAAAAAAGTTTTAGAATATCTCATATGATGATCCCAGTGAAGCTTGTGTATGCATGTGTGTGTATGTGAAATAAATTTATGGAACCATTCATATCTACATGGATATTGATAAAATATATGAAGAGCATACTCTACTTCTTGTAGAAAAATAAAATTATCTCTGTTAGGGAATATTGAACTTTGCATCATGAAATTTTCAGTTTTTATTCAATATGGGTCATAATCCTGTTTTTACACCAACATGTATGTATGGAATAGCAACACGTAACAGTTGGAGCTACTTAAAAACATTTGAAAATTGCTTCTAAGTCTAAAACAGAAGTAATTAGTTTTATACACTGATATGAAATGAAGACTATCAATGAACAAAGAATAATTAGGAAGTCAAAAAAGAGTATCCAGCCAAGAAGAAGAAACTTCCCTTGCCAGTCTTCATTATGGAATTTACCACTGGACCAGTAAACAGAGTTCTGCAGTAATACTAAATCCATATTTTGTGTGTTCATATGCATGTGTACTTAAGTTTGTGGTAAATCTGTTCACCTCATTCTACATTGCAAGTTATCAACAATCTATTTCCTGGTATTTTGTAGAACATCCTAAGTTAACTACTTCAATTATTATTAAGGAAAGATACCTGAGTCTGGTAGCTCAAAGCAAACTTTATAGTCAAATCTTGGCTCTCACACACCAACCAAATCAAGCAAGAGCCATCCTTTCTGTGAAGATCATGAAGATAAAATATTGTTGCATAACCTTTCTAATATTACCTAACACTGTAACACGTAGTAGAAATATATGCTATTTTACCAAAAACATATTCAAAAGAGCAAAAAGGGAAGAAAAGCAGTGCTAGCTCCTAACAGAGACAGCACTGCTATAAAATGAGTTAGATGACATCATGAGCGAGCTCATGAAGGCTGCCTATGTACAATGCGATCTGAATAAGTAGTGAGGCGAGACAATGATTTCTCTTAATTAGCATTAATAAATAAACGGATTGTTAAATACAAATCTGAGACATAGGAAGAGTACTTGCTTTTGCCAAAATAATCAAATCAAGGGAGGAACTTATGTGAAAGTATGCAATTGTACTTGGGAGTTAATTAATCTATGTGTGTTTAATTCCCTGTGAAATGAAAATCATTATCACACAATTCACAATATTCCCAATCACCAGATAAAATTCAAAAAATTGATTGATAATTCGTAGATTAATAAACAAAGGGGAAGAAAAGCAGCAGCAGAATGAAACAATCTGACCAGACTCACCTTAAAAGCTAAGAACACTGTAAAAAAGAAAGATTATAATATGTTCTTAAGAGACAGTCCATATTGGAGAAAAAGGGCCAAAGAGAAACTGGACTGTTTTATTTACTGTTATAATTATTAAAAGGGATTTACTAAAGGATCGCTTTCACTTATGGTAATACTGAATTTGGGCAAAATTCAGCCAGTCTCACACTTTCAAGGCAAGACATTTTAGATTAAAAAATAAAAAAAGACAGACCACATCAGTTAAGGCATGAAAGTGGGCAATTAAATGCACATACAAAGAATAATCATTTTATAAATACATGAATTTAGCCTGATAATAGTGATGCTGAAGTAAGAACTAGAAGGACAAAGACATGCATTTATGATAAATGTGAACATCCAGTTTAAGAATAGAGGAGTAATAATGAAGATATATCCATATATCAGATGTCTGATTAAGGAAGTTATGAAAATGTATTTTTCACATATTCTTAGTATCCTTCCATTTGAAATGTGAGAAAGGCTGGCTTTATGAGATAATAAAGTTTGATTTAGCTCACTCAAATAATGTAAGATCTTTATTAATTAAATGCTCATGTTACTTGATTTTGAGTTAAATATTACATAAAAGAAGCTAATCATTGATAACAATTGGAAGATGACTAACCATTAAAGAAACATTAAGTATACTTTAGTACACTGTATTTTCTAAATCAGTAAATTAAATCGTTAAAAAATTTTTCCACCAGGTGAAGCTAAAAACTGAATGCTTTATACTTAAGTTGAACAGAATTTCAATAAAATTGATTATTTTTTCCTAACAGCATTCTGTGCAATTATGGCTTTCTAAATACTTAATAATAGAATTATAAATAAACCTGACCAAAAAAAGTAAGGGAAAAGAAACTAAGAAAAGTCATACTGTCTAGAAATTTCTAGGGAATAAAAATATACTGACTAAATCACTCTTCAAAAGGCAATTCCATATTTCAGTTTCCTTCTCTCTTCTACCCTCACTCCTCCCTCTGTCTCTCTCTCTCTCTCTCTCTCTCTCTCCCTCATAACCAGTCTTGAGCTCAACAGTGTGAATCCAGACACTTTAGATGCTGCCTGGTTAGCTTAGCTGGTTATATTATAGTTAATTCAGGTAGTTAGCTATCCAAATTTGCAAGATAATACAAAGTAGGGCATGTGGAAGCCAATCTGAAATTGGTTCTCATTTTTTCCAAAGGACCACTAGATTTTTAGGGAACAAATGAACCACAGAATCACTTCCAGACACGTGTGCTTATGCATGTATCCTCTTAGTGAATCACAATGAAATGATATTCCTTATGATTTTCACATATAAGAGATAGATTTATAGGTTTATAGGTAAATTAGTCAAACTTTCTGAAAGAACTTAATAATCAGCATGCAATAATGTGACTTTCATTCAATTGCAAAGGTTAAATAGAAAGATATTTTTCTTGACAATCTTTTCTTGGATATATGTTACAATTATATACATGTTTTCAACTGTTTTGTATACAGTTGTATACAGTTATATAGAAATTTTCTATTGCATCTATTCTTGCAAAAGTTAAGAAATAAGGCAGTTACTTGAAACTACTTTGGAATTAGTGGGCAATTATTAGCTGGAAACCTGGTATAAACACAATACAACTATTTTTGATGTATAAACTTAATAAATCAGTTTATTTTGAAAATATTTCTATAATTTTTATATTATTATGAACTATTCCACATGACTTTCACAAAAGAAAATAGAACAGGATTGTTTTCAGAAAAATCAGAAAACAAGGGACAAAAGTAACATGTAAAAAAAATTTTACTACTACTACAACTCTGCAACAAATAAAATTTAAATTCTATATTCACCCACTATATACCAAATTATATTTCAGCTATATTTAATTGATTCTTTGTTCTCAGTAACATTCTTATCATTTCAGAAATACCATAAATAAAAGATTTTTAGTTTTTATATATTATAATGAAGAGAATATCAGAATTCACTGCCGCGTTAGAATGCATACAGAACAATCTTCATGAATAGCAGTAATTCAAGGAAAATTAAATATCAATAAACAGTATGCTTAGAAATAAATCTGAGTCTTCAAAATTCATTGAAGGATAGCGTGATTATTTTGTGCCACAGGATCTACCAGTAATTGATCTTCTTCATTTTCCTTTTTACTTCTTTTTTAACTCTCTGAATATCAAAAATTAACAAAGTTTTTAGTGTCTTCACTGTTCTACCCCCTCTACACCAGAGGGCAGGCAAGGAGCAAAAAGAGAAATTTAATTCTTACCACTCTAGTTTGCATTAAGTATTTTGGGTAAAGAGATTAGTGGAAGAAATTTTGAAATTACTGAACTGGCCAGCAATGCTTTGGGAATGACCTAGTCTACTTCTATCCATATTGTTATGATAACAAATATCATGAACCAATGCCCATTTGCTTTCTTAACCAAAACTGATTTAAATACATTGGTTAAAAACAAAAGCCTATAATGCACAGGAATAAAACCTGAATCAGAGCTTTAAAACAATATTAATTTTTAAAAATAATGTTTAGTGATCGCAAATAGTGGATTTCAATAAATAACTAATTTTATTTTCACTTTAACCTTGAATCGCTTCACCCAGTTTAATTATTTAATTTACTGTCAATTAAGCTGTCTCAATTTTCATTGCCTAAGCCTCTTTTACATTACTAACACATTTTCATATATTTTTCTATGTTGTTTGCAACAAAAACTTAGAAAAAATATATGTGAAAAACATGAAACCCAATGATTAATAAAAAGGTAAGATATGTACTTACATTCTTTTGGAAAGTAATAAAATATAAATATAATTTTGATTCAAAAATATCAAAGCAAAAATCACATGTGTTATAACGGAAGAGTAGACTTTCTATTATTAACTATGATGTTACCTGCACAGGGCTCTTTCCTTCAAGAACCTTAGGAGTCAGAGAAGAGAGGGACAAGAAAAGGTGTTGATGGTAGTTCTTGGGCATGCTATGCAGGGGGAATGAAGTGTCAAGTGAAAGGCCAATATCAGTTATGGTCATGAGTCGTGGATATGAACTTGACCAGGATATATGGTAAAACAAACAAAACAGTTCAAACCCCAGCTCAGCTACTTCTTTGCTTGTGGCCTTGGCAAGCCAATTGATCTCCCTCCCAGGTGATGCAGGGAGTGGCCACACTCACTGCTGTGCTATGAGAGCTGAATGAGGTAGTTCGAGTAGAGCACCTACTATCTTCCTTCTTTGTAGTGAAGTGAATAGCAATAACACTGCTCTTTTCTGTGTGCAAGAAGCTTACTGTTCATTTTGTTTTGTTGTTTTCATTCTTCAGATTTTTCTCTTTTCCTACTTCATTTTTTTTTTTGTTCCTTTGGTCTCTGCTCCTTCATCTCCTCTATGTTTCTATTTTTCTTCTTTCCCCATACCCTTTCTCTCTGGAATTCCCTTTTCTAGTACTTCATTTTACTTACTTTTTCTTTTCCTTTCTTTCTAAATTCCTTACCGTGAGCAAAAAGTCTGTAAAAATATAGATTCTTAAAGTTTAAGAAACATTGAAAGTTTATTCAAGGCCAACTGATATATTGTCATTAATTTTTTCCAGTGATGTATTCATTTATGTAGCAAATAATCATAAAATCCATTCTATCTACATAACACAATGGCCCAGAGCACAGGAAATGCCCTCAATAAAATAATAATCTTGCTGGTGAGACAAATCAACTACACGTGGAACATGGTGAGACAAATCAACTACATATGGAAAATCAAAAATAGTATATGAAAACAATAAAATAGATGTCATAATGCCACATAAAATTGTCAAATATAAGTAAGTCCTAGGTAGGAGTGCACCGAAGGAAAGATGAGCATGGGTGAAAGTTATCAACCACAATCTTTAATGGAAACATAGCAGCAAAGCCAGGGAGACACACGGACAGATTTTCATTTCAGTTGTTCATTGTTAACACTATTGAGTAGGCTAAGAAAAACACATTTAGCTTTAAAATGCTGGAGATGTGCTGGTTGTGTATAGAAACTAGGGCTTTTATCATAAAATATTTCTACATGTTTCCATTTAATGGCGGTTATTTCTCTTTTCACCATACACATTCACATTGCCATGTAACTCAGGTTCTGAAGGACAGTCGTATTTTCAACATTTTATATCATAAAGGCCCTGCCAAGAGACTCCAAAACTGTATAAAAAGTGAAAGCTTCAATCATTCAAGTGTTTTATTGTATGGGATACTAGACTATGACTTGAGCAAATCATGAAAAGATTAAATATATGACATAAATGTGGACAGAAAATATATACTTGTCTATATTTGTTTTATAGGTAACTAATAGAGTTATGAGCCTGGGTGTGCATAATCATTGATTACAATAGCAATTATAGTTTTTTGGATATCACACATGCACTCTTTAAAGTTAAAACAGCAGTTAGCCTTTCCCTCGGGTTTTAATATGCTTTTGAATTTGGAGAAAATCAAGCAAAATGTTTAAATAAATTAAAATACTTGAAAATACTCAATACAACATGCATATAAGTAGTTTAATAAAAGCATCAATATAAGAAATAAGGAACTTGACAAGCAAGTAGCCACAATGTTTAATGATAATTTAACATCAAATTCAATCTATATCCATAGAATAGCATAATCACAGCTGATAGAATGATTAAAAAATTAAAAATGTCTCTGTATTTTAAAATATTTAATGTGTCTGTTCAAATCCACATTGTTGGGAAAGAAACTGAAGCATGATCTCTTTGCCAATAATGTCAAAGAGAAGCAACTAGGACTTGGCAGGCTGCCAAGCCAGGAGCTGTGGTTCTATTCAGAGACATTTCTATCAATGCTCTGCTTCCTTGAGCTGTGAAGCTAATCAAAGTAGATGTTCAGCTTGCCCCTACACCACAGCTTACTCTGCAGCTTTGCAAAGCACTCCTAAGTCAGCTTGGTGTGTAAAACAACTTTGAACGGACTCATTTATGTAAAGAAGTGACAATGAAGCCAGACAGACCAAAAAGCAAATCACCGTGTTCATGCTATTCTTTTACCCCAAAGAAAAACCTGGAAAGCATCTAGGATCCCTGTGTTCCTGATCCTTATTCTAGCCTCTCACTGAAAAATTATTAAAGGATATCTTAGTTAAAGAGTGTACACTGACCTAAAAATACAAACACACTGCTATTTCAAGTGTTTAAATATTTGATGCACAAAATAAATAGAATGTATAGGTATTTTTAAAACAACTAAGAATACACTGTTATCAACTACTACCATCATCAATGCTCTATCTCGATGAAACACTATGGAATAACGAAAACCAGCAACAAAATAAATTAAAACAAAACCAGAATATTATAGAATGCCATTATAGAGTTTTAAGAAAAACCTGTGAACTAAATAAACAGCTGTTCAAAACCTGCAGTGCTATCTACCTGACTTTGTTTATATTTAGGTGTCATGCTTCATAGAAAAGTTTTCTAAGATAAATACCAAAAAATGACATGAATGACTAAAATTGCCTTCATTTCTGAGTATACACTTGACCTTGCTAAAACAATTTCTAACCTTCTTGATCAAAAGTAAATGACTTAGTAACTATTTTCAAAACATTCAAATCATTAATTTCTACTTTAATATTCAAATCATTAACATACACTTTAAAATGTTTCGCATCTTTAAAGACCGTATCTGCATGAAAGCAACCTTGACTTTTACAATCTGTGAATTTAGAGTTACATGTCACAGAGGAGGAATTCATAAAGTCAGAAACTACACATGAACCTTACACAGCCACAACACGCTTTTTGTGTAGAGGCAAGCACACACTCACCTACTGCGGCACCTACACGATTCAAAAGTTATAATCTAACATGCAAGCTTCTTAGTAGTTTAAAAACGAGCTAAATCATACACTGCTGGGACAGCTAAGCTAAACTACACTTTCATACCATGTGATTTTTGTGCTTAACATTTTTGACACCACCCCCCACCAATTTTTCTCTTTCACCCTCTATGCCAAGAAAGACTAAGCTCTATCATCTTTTCTGTGTGCGTGCCAGAATTGGCTTAACTGATCTTGCTTACATTTTCTGGAGGAGAAAAACAGCCTCTGTAAGATATAAAGCTTTTCCCACTACTCACATTGGATTTCTGAGCGTTTGAAAGATCATTGCCAGGTTCCCTGGGATGAGACAGGAGGAGGAGGCACAGAATTGCTAGGGGTTTCCACTAAAAAGACCAGCACCGTGGGCAGTACTAATCCTGCACCTGTGATGTGTTATTCAGCAGTTAAGAAATGCAGTCCAGACTGTGGTTGCCTAATGCAGCTCAGCTGCTTTTCTCAGTACGCCCTTTGATTATAAGCTGGCAAGAGAGATTATTCCGGTCAGGCACTGAGCTATGTTCAGGATACATGGCATATGACAGTGGAAAGGTAAAAGGGAAAGGAAACCTTAGAATCAAAAAAATAAATAAAAAGAAAGAAAAGAAAAAAAAGTCACTGGCCACGGTGTATTATGTAACATTTCCAGATGGTTAAAAGCTGCTTCTGATTATATGCAAGGCAGAAAAATATATGACATTTAAATATCTACAAATCTATTTTTTTCTGATGTTATCCTTTGACATTCAGAATGGCACTTCAACATGCGATTCTTAAGTTTATTTTGAAAATAAGCACAACTTCACAAATTGGTTAGCTACATAAACATTTTTAAATCTTTTCTTAAAGAGGTTTACTTATCCTAATTGTCAAACTCCTTTTATAGTTTGGAACCTTTCAAACAAAATGTTAGGAAAACTGACAACCAAATGATTACCATTAATTTTTATCTTTTCATTATCCACCATGCCATTTGACTTGACTCATAAAACTTTTTATATAAAATATATATTTCAGACACAACTATCCTATTAAACATGTGTGGTAAATCAGCAAAGAATACTTATTTTTAACCTAGCATAAAATTGCTAGCGCGTCCAAAGTAACTTAAGAACTATTTGTCATATACAAGACTTTCTACACACCACTCTGGTTTCATAGAGATAAAGAGGAAATGACCACTATGCCCACGAACCTTAAAATCAAATTGGGAGAGTGGAATAGAAGTTACCTTTTTTATTGTTGTTCTTCTGTCATAAAAAAGGCTGCTGACCATTCACTCACACCAAAACCTTCTCTCTGTTTCCTTTTACACTCTCTATAAACACAAAACCATCTGTCTCCCAGGCTAGTATCCATGCCATTTTAAATAAATAATCTAAAACCTTATCCAAAAAAACAGATACCCTTTCCTAAGAGCTGATGGTTTAAAAACAAAAACAAGAAAGTTCATTTATATACACAAAAAGACCCAAAATAAAATATATCCATTTCAGAGTGTAAATAATTTAAATGTGTATATTAAAGAAAACATTCAATATTTTATTTTTTCACTCTTTACTTTTTTACTACTCCTTATTTAGCAGATACTAATTATCTGCTAAGAAAACCAGTCTATAAAGAGCGTTACTAGGAAAATTCCGTATGATATATATCAGGAGCAAAAGGGTCATAAGAAATACCTATGTCCCTAAAATCATTCTCTGTCATCAGAATTTGGAAAGTTTCATAGCTTTCTCATATAGACAGACATTAGTGTCAGAGATAATTTTGCATTCAAAGTTCCAAGTAATACTCTGAGACCAACCTAACAGAAAGCCAAGATTTAGAATATATGGCCACAAATTGTTACATTAATATCTCCTAATATTCTCATAATCTGATTTGAGCATCCAAAATAAAATAGGGTGGTTGAACTGGGTCCTGGATATGTATTTGACTAGCAATATAATATGACTTGGTATTTTAAGAGAAAACAAATATTGTTTTTTCTGAAATTATACTTAATTGGCCATTGAAATTGTGCGGATATTCTGAAAAACATCCACTTTCCTTTGATTTATAGGAATAAGATTGCCAAAGGACAATCTTGCTGACTTTTGGGCAGAAACACCAAGGTAAGGTCTGAATTGAGACTATGGTATTATAATGATTGTGTTATCTTCAATCTGAGCATGGCACACTTCGGAACATTCTGGCCTGATGCAGCTCAAGCTGTCCCTCTTTTGATAAACAAATGGCTTCAGTTTTCAAAACATGCTTCAAAAGCGATCTTTTTTTTTTTTTTAATTTTTTAATTGTATTAAGCCTAGTGGACTCAGTGGTCCAGGTTCAAAAAAGCTTTATTGAACTTACCTTTAAATTTCTCTTCTTTATTTTCCTTATCCAATTCATATCTCCTCATTTATGCCAATAATGTATCTGCCCACACATTATATTCTGAGGTCAAAATGTTTCCTTCTTCCTCTTTTAAATATTTATCAATGTGGGATCTCACAATAAACAACCAAAAAAAAAAAAAGAAAAAAAGAAAAGAAAAAAAAGCCAAGAAACCCAAATTTAGGATGCCACATGAAAAACAGTGAACTCTCATAATTTCTTCAGGTGTTTCTGTATTTTGAGCCACACCAACAAAAGGCAGATGTATCTGGGTATGTTACATTTTTTTACTCTGAAATATTGTGATAAATTGAGTATATGATCTTAAATTTCAGTATCAGATTAACAAGGTAAGAAATATCTACTTAAATCATGTTCTATTTAAATGACCAAACAATAAAGTAAAGTAAAGTACTCCCAAACAATAATACTAATGTGGAAGCAAAAAGCAATGCTATCTTAAGTGGCCACTATTTTAGTAAGAAAGTTTTCCACATTTACAAAGAACATAAATCAATCAAAATATTTTACCAAAATGTAATAGTTGGTACTTCAGCTATTAGGAAACCATTGTCTCTGTTTACCTACAGAATGCCCTATTCTCTACCTAAACACCTAGAAAATAGTTTGGTATGGGAGGCAAGGACTCTTACTGTTTAATGAATTAAAGATTGGTAAAATGTGTCAATTTAAGCTATTGTGGTCATCAGGTCTGTTGATCCAACTTGGAGCAAAGTCTTCTAGTTGTTTTTGTGTTGCTTTCCCTAAGGAAAGAGCAAGCTCATCTTTCAAAATGAATAAGCCCAATTTATGATAAATGATTAATTAATACACTTATTTATTTTCTCTCCATCTTTCTTGGCAGCCAAAAAAAAAAAAAATGTGTTTTCATTATTAGAACTATAGTGGCTTTTTGGTAATAATATGGCAATTTCCTGGTGCCTCCCATTTTCCATCATAAAATCAAATAGCCTAATGATGAAAGTATTAAACTTGTGCTAATTATTAATCTGGGATAAAACAGATAACAGCTGCTTCCTAAGTTTTTTTCAGCCTATCCCTTGGAATACAGCTTTGTGCAGCCTTTGTGACAGCGTTTGTGAGTGCTAAAATCGTGGTACAGCACATATTTCTCTTCCCATTTCCTACCAATAAGGGGAAAAAAAGCATTGCCAATAGGCGCCACCTCAAACAGCCCACCCACACTCAACCATGCCAGGCTCTTGCCTTTGTAGAGTTCAGTGTCTCCTGACCAGCAAGAAAGTATAAGCAGAGAGATCATTAATAATGACATGTACATGCTAGCAGATAATGTTGACTCACTTTAGTAACTATTAAACTATAAACACTGTGCTGAAAGCCATTTATCTGCATTTTAGGATAAACACTAGAAGCTACTCAATTAAGTAGATTGCAAGGAGTAAGTTGCTGATGCCAAACCAAGTGAAGCTTAATTTTGAAAAGAAAAATCTGTGAATTTAATAAAAATCAGTCTAGAATCCCAGGGATGTTGAAATACAAAAACATTAAACATTTTATATAAGACTTACAATAAATATCATAACCTATACTTTACGAGGCCACTAATTCAGTTACCAAAGTTCTTGCAGAATAGTTCAAGTTCAAAGGAAAGTTACAAATACTTGGTAGATATTTTCTCTTCAGTGACAACATTGATGGTGATACAGATACTGATGTCAGTAAGGAAGCCTTTGCCTCTCACTATGAAAAGGCGAGGTCAAAGGAGGTCAGTTTTATCAGTGCTATTTCTACTCACAAGCAATTCAATTATTTTAAGAGAGAATTTCTTAACGATTCTGCCCAAGAAAAAGAAACAAAACAGGAGTGCTACTTTACATGTAAATATATTTACATATTTTTATCTCTAGCACCATCAAATGTTTCAAGAAAAACCAATCTATCACCTGGAATACTGGAGGTTTTATGACAGCCGATTAGAAGGATACGAGTTAAATCAAGGCCCTTACTGCAAGTACCATAGAACTTATTTCTTCTACTTGTCAGAAACAAATCAAAATCTGCTCTTTTTCACACCTCCAGATGTCAGAAGCTTTTCAAAACAATTTGAGGTCAGAGAAAAGAACACACAGGTGTGTGTTATATCAACTACTGAAAGCAACTGAAGGTTAGCCTGGAATCTGATCCCTCTCCCAACACATTCTTGTGGGCATTTCAAACGCTCCCTGAAGGAATATTACACTAAGGCTGACTACTTTTTCAAAACATCCCAAATCTCATTAGATCTATTTTTTAGCAGTATTGTTCAAAAGCATCTCTGCTAGGTAACATCAAACTCACTACCACCTCTTAGGAACCTTTAATGTCTTCTCCAATATCACGTCTTCTGTTCTGTTTCCCTGATAACAGGTCGAACAACTATAAAATATTTAATACCAACATGCGTAAGTGTTTGTCACATCATGAAAACCATGACGACCCACAAAAAATTAAATTGTTAAACGTTTTGAGAAGCCATTGGGGACCGGGAGACAACAAATGAAAAAGGAAGGCAGAGAAGGATCTCGGATCAAAATGGCATGCTCTGCACATACACTCGAGCGGAGAGCGGCTGCCCCGTGTTCCCCCACACGCACTGTGGAACACTGGCAGTGGCGGCCTCTGGCTTTGCTGCTTACTGACAAAAAAAAGTACAGCTGAGAAACTTGACATGTGTAGTTATAAAATGTGTAAGTAAATTTAACATGTGTACTTATAAAAGGTGTAAGTAAAATGCATCAGTAACAAATGCTTACGAATAATGGTCAGTTGGTCTTGGGAAAACTACATATTTTCACTGCTGGTATAACAAGCCTGAGTCAGAAAGATGGCAGTGGTATAGCTAACCTTAAATTACCAGGGCTTACACTAAGAAACAGTGTATTCAGTCATTCAAGACCTGCCTTAAACACAAAGAGCAACTTAAAGATGACATGTCCCTAATTTTTTTTTTTTAATAGTAACTGGAAGGAAAGCCTGGCCATTAAATGATTGGGTTCCCAATCAAGATTAGAAAAGGTCTGCTTATTAATAAAATGACATTATAGTCATAGACCTCTGATTAAGTTTATTAATGATCCAAAATAATCACATCAAAAGATTTAGTACCTATATAATCCTCCCTGTTCACACCCTCCTTCAAATATGTCTACAGTGAGGATCCACAAGTAACAACTCTC
Source organism: Pteronotus mesoamericanus (assembly GCF_021234165.1). Lineage (NCBI taxonomy): Eukaryota > Metazoa > Chordata > Mammalia > Chiroptera > Mormoopidae > Pteronotus > Pteronotus mesoamericanus. Next base: position 17,777,472 of record NW_026555311.1, read on the forward strand.
ACAAAACTACCTCTTTCACCAAATGTCCCTAGTATTTTTCCAAACCTCAAAAATATCTCAGTACTGAACAACACCCCCCACCCCAGCTAATGATAAAAGAACTGAAACGTTTAAAATAGTGCTCCTTTTTCTTTTTCACTGTCCATCATCCAGTGCCTGGAACGAGAGCTAATGCTCAGAGCAGGATGCACTGCGGTACTCAGTGCGAGCACTGGTGGTAGTTGCTAAATTTACTTACACATTTTATAACTACACATGTCAAGTTTCTCAGCTGTACTTTTTTTTTGTCAGTAAGCAGCAAAGCCAGAGGCCACCACTGCCAGTGTTCCACGGTGTGTGTGGGGGAACACGGGGCAGCCGCTCTCTGCTCGAGTGTATGTGCAGAGCATGCCATTTTGATCCGAGATCCTTCTCTGCCTTCTTTTTTCATTTTTTGTCTCCCAGTCCCCACTGGCTTCTCAAAACCCTCAATATTCTTGAAGACTCTGCTGTCTCCTTTCTTCTCTCCCACTCTCACTGAGAAGATAGGAAACACCAGGTGTGGAATATCCTTGTTGCCCCTCAACCCTGCCGTCCACTCAACACACACCTCAGACCATGAACTTTTATCCTTGCTTGTTGTCTCATGGAAGCTAACCAGCCATGTGTCTGCTGGGTCCCACCTCTTCTCACACAGCCAGACCACAGTCTGCCTCACAAAGAATGGTTTGTCTTCACACTTCCCTCCCTGGGTTATGAACAAAGAGCAGTTTTCCCAGCCTGGATCGGCCCACATGAAAAAGGGTTTTAGGACAAAGAGGAAATAAATGAGTGTATTAGGCAAAGGAGCCCTGAAAGAAAAACTAGAGATGCTTCTGCTTGCGCCTTTATACCAAAATGCAGTAACTTATATACAAAACACGTAGCCAAGCACCAACTCTTACAATAGGCCAAAACTAGATTCAAAGCAGGTGTTGGAATCATAATTTCTTGCCCTAGCTATGCTTGACTTGAAAATTTCCAGAACGTCCAGAATGTTTCATTTGACGATGATTTACCAAATAAGGCCTTGGTAGTAAACAGAGGTTCTCAGGATATGTTTGCAGAAGGAACTCCAATAAATGAGTTAGCTCCCTAGAAAAGACTCAGCCAAACATACTTGTCTAGACTAGAAGTTCAGTGTGAAGGAAATGACCCCGAGTCAACACCGTAATATAGTAGTGCCACACAGTGACTGCTTTTCCCATGACCACATTCCTTGCATGCGTAACAAAGAGAGTGACAATGGGTGTTTCTAAAGAAAGGAATCATGTGCAGAAAGTAGTGACTGCTCTGGTAAGCAAAACATCCCAAAACACTGCAATGTGTTTTCTCCTGCCTTCCAACTACTTCCTCTACCTAATAAAGAATTTGGAGAAAGAACATCCAACCTCCCATTGCCTACAATCATAACTTGTTATGGACAGAGGTAACACAAATAAATCCAAGCCTGCCTGGCTATAAACACAGGAAATAATCCACAATTAAGTCCATATATCTGTATGTTAGATATGGATGTATATATGGATATCCCTGACTTCACCCATCTAGTTTCAGGCAGATTTTAAGGGTGACATATACATTTACATCTTTAGGGACTATTACACACATATAAAATGATTTTTGTTGTGAGTTGCATTAATGAGTTTACTGAGAAAGGGATTTGAAAACGTTGAAAATAGATGATGCTAGCAAAAGAGAAAAATAAAAGGACAGGACAAAAAGCCAAAAATGAACAGCGTTTTGAATTTCCAAAGTTAAACTAACATATTAGAGTAGTCTGGGAATAACTTTCCTTTCCCTTGAGCATATAATTAACTATAATATTACAAAACATAGTTAAATAAAGGGTAAATTTTGCTCTGATATAGCAATATTACCTCAATTGATTATGTTTTTAATTCTCCTTAGTAATAGTAAAATGGGAACAAATGACAAAGAAGCAAAAAGAATAAACACGATAGACTGGTAGTACCAAAGCCCTAATTTCATCCTCTGTAGGTATTTTAGGGTCATGCATGAAGAGAGGACGCATCAGCACATGGAGTGCAGTGCTATGCCCTCCCCTAGACACTACCAAGATACAGTGCTACCCTGAAATCTTATTAGCTGTTCTGAGCAGATGGGTTGTCTGATCATGACTGTCATATGAACTTACTCTGTTTCAAACACTTCCAGTTCCTTTTGTTTTTTATATTGCAGTATCATCCCCTTTTTAAATCACTTCAGTTCTAAGGCCTGAAAAAAAAATCTATTAGTAATTTCATTACCAATAGAAGCAATAAAAGTCAGCCAGTATCATAGGAGGCTATGGCTATTTGCCATAGTCTTCAGTCTTGTTTCTCATTTGTTTTATGTGTTTCTTTGTTTTCATTGGCATCTGTGTGAGTAAATACAGTTCTTGCCAAAGGTACTTGAGTTCTTTTAGCCTGGCCAACCAAAGAAGAATAGGAGGAGGCTAAGAAAGGATGAGAACAATCATGTTAAAAATGTCGCCAGGTTAAAAGCAACTAAGGGGTCACACAATATTCTGAACTACCCTTTCAATAAAATGAAAAGGCAGGAGGATATGCTCTGTTAAACTTCCTTCCACTTCAAATATGTTATGGTTCTCCATAACTTCAACTTTGCTGATACACATTTATTTCTTCATATCTATAGCATGAAAAGAGGGTACTGACTACTATATTAAAAAACTGTAAGATTCTTAGTCCTGCGATTTATTCGTCACATAACCTTGAGCAAGTTCCTAATTTCCTTTGGCCTCAAACACTTCATAGTAACAGTGTTCAAAAGTCAAGGAGTTTTTGAGAGGATTAAATAAGACGCTATCACTTATCTACCCTCTATTATATGTTAATAAACCTCATATAATGTAACCCTTGAAAATACTTTTATAGATGAGGGTACTAGGCCTGGGAGAGATTATTTGCCTGAGAACAAATAATGGAGCAGCAGGCTAGAGGATGCAAGCTCTGGTCTCTGTGACCTTTTTTAAAAGTGTATTTTATTTTCACTTAAGAAAGAGGGGTTGGAGGAGAGAGGGAAACATTGATAGGTTGCCTCCTGTATATGCCCTGACAGGATGGAACCTGCAACATAGTGCCCTGACCGGGAATCAAAGGGGTGACCTTTTGGTTACGGGAGGAAGCTCCAACCTACTGAGAGCTGAACCCCACTGGCCAGGGTGTGGTCTCTGTGACTTTGAAGAGCAATGACTCCTCTGGGTAGCAGTTCTCAAATGTTCTGTTCTCAGGACACCATTTCATTATTAAAAAAATCATAATGACACCAAACTTTTTGTGTGTGTGGATCACAGTTATTCATATTCACTATTTTAGAAATTAAAACTGAATTATTTAAATATATAACTGATTTACAATAATGAACACATTTCATCTTAATATATTTTCAAAAGAATAATAGTGATAAAATGACACTCTTTTACATTTTTGAAAATCTACTTGTCTAACTTAATTGAAGAAACTGGATATCTGTTTCTGCATAAAATCTATTGCACTATGTTGTAGTGGCTGACATGTATGATGAATATAGGGCCACAGATACGTAGTTGGAAAAGTAGGAATGTTTTAATAGCCTTTTAATAAAATAGTGGTTATTCTTGATACCACACAAAATCTAGACAAGTAGGACTCTCTTAAAAGTTAGAGACAACATGGAATCTGAAATCCCATCAAAAAATTCTCATTTTCTGATAAATTTAAATCTACTCTCAATCATGTACTTTGAATGGATTTTTTGCACATGCATGATTATAAAACAATGGGCACTGATCATCAGGAGAAAAAAAAATCTTGATTCACTCAGTAATGCAGATCAGTTCTGTGGGTAAAAGCTTTCCAAAATCCTAACTTTTGTCGGAGAGTTTGAGTTTTACCGTTAGCAATAAACACTGTCAGCTGTTTTTTCATGAAGTGAAAGGCTTACTTTGTTCATTTTTGAGAACACATCTGCCATACCCATGTCTGAATAACTACAGTTTGTCACTCATTCTTTCAAGTAAAAATTGTGTTTCTTGTAAAAGGTCTCAGGTGACTATTCATCTTCAGTTTACTGAAGAATTTCATGATGGATACTTCACATTTTTCTATATAGAGTATTAAAAACACATTTATTCAGAGGTTGGTATTTAGTTAAAATTAATCATTTTAGTGCTTCATGCAGGGTGTTATTAAACAAAACTAGCTTGTTTTGTTTGATTGGTTGGTTGTGCTGTAAGCATATGTCAGTGAAGAACATGAGTACAGTTTGGTGCCCTGTCTTGATTTGTGCTAAGGATCTACCAGCAGTTCTGTCTACTATTTCTTCTATAGCATCAGTGCAAATGTGAATAATTACGCTTGCAAATCACACTTTGAGAACTGCCACACGAGATGACTGACTATTGGTCATTACAATTACAGATATAAAATTTATATATTTTTATAGATAAGTAAAGAAATTTTACAGTGGTGAAATAAAAGGGAGTGAGAATAAGAGATGATATTTGAAAGAAAAAAATGAAGAAAATATATATAATTATTGCACCTTCTTGAGATTTAAAGATTTTCATGTAATAACACAGATGGCTCACCAAAGTATTATGTGTGCCAAATATACGTTAAAGCAGTTATGAATGAAAATTTATGCTTTAATATTTGGAATTGGTCTTTAAATGGACAATTAATGTATAAAACCTTAATTAAGTTAGCACCACTTATATGTTGACAGCTATGAAATGTTGGAACACACTTAAGAAGAAATGACCCATTAATGTGAGAGTATAGTAAACAAACACAGAAAGTTCACATCCTCAGAAATGTAATTAAAAAGAGTTTGCCCAATATGGCATTCATCAGTCCTGGTTGACTTTTACTTGTTTGCTTGCTTTAATTTTTTGTTGTAAGCTAGCATAGGTAAGTTTTTGCTTCTCTTGCATGTTGTTTTTCATATCTGAATACTGAAAGGTTAACCATATTGAGATAAGCTTTTCTCTAACTTAATGCAAAAATGCAACTGAATTTTTCTGACATTCCCTGCTCCCCAGCCATATGATTTTCAATCTCAAGAAAAATCTTGACAGTCAATTCCATTAAATTATATTTTTGGTTGATAAGAAATGGGTCATTGGAACATGAGCGTGAGGGGCAAGGTCCTGAACATCATCTTTGGTTCAATGCAACCTGGACAGCATTTACAGAAGAGAGCACAGGGCAGGAGATCGGAAATTGTGGCCAGCTCGACTAATTAACAATATTCTCTCAGGCAAATCCATTAGTTTCTCTAGATTTCCATTTTTACATCTCGAAAACAGGAGCAATAATGTCTACTACTTACATGGTTATTTCTAAGATTAAATGAAGTTCTATATAAAGCACTTAGCACAGGTCCCAGTGCTGAGAGTAAAGGCCCAATTAATGTTACTTCCCTTCATTTTTTTGAACTCCATGTTGGGTGTGTAATACAGAAATGGATACATCTTTCGCTCCAACTAAATAAGGTATAAAATCATTTCCAGAGTCCAGAACCAAATGAAAGATATACACATCAGGTAAAAATATGCTTACATAATTCTATTTTCTAGAGTGTGATAAATGACCTATTGGTATTTACGCATGGGTACAAATTCATATTTTCAATTTTCAGTTAATTTTAGCCACCTTCTAATTTATTTCATAAAATGATCTCACCATACGGAAGAAAAGGCATGGGAAAAAGAAAGACATGTGTCCTGCCAGTGCTGATAAATAAATGTGGCACTGGTCAAAGAAATAGCATCACCAATATCACTAACTCTTACTCGGGGTGGTTTAGTATGTCACATCAACTTTGCCTTCAGAGTACTTTACATAAGTGCATCTTATAAATAGCATGCCTTTTATGCCCTACTCAATTCACCTGATGAGTTATTATTAACTGCTAAGTAGTGTTAGCTACTACTTTTTACAGAGTTATAGATCTTCATACCATCTTGCACTTTGCTAGATTCTCACACGAGAACATGTGTTCGTTAAACGCTTTCAAAAATTATACACATATACATTCTATAATATCCACATAAAGTGTTAATGAAGTTTTACAACTGACCTATATTTAATAATTTACCTCATATCTTTCATTGACATACTAGGTGGGACAAAAGTGAGATTACAGTTGTTTGTATGAAAAATAATATAATACAATAATTAATAAATAATACAAGAATAAACTCTGCTTTGCATACTCACAACTGTAAACCTACTTTTGCCCCACGCTGTAAAATCATGTAAAGCTAGTTATTTAATTTCACTGGGCTCTAATGTCCCATTTTTTAGTAGGGAGAAATTTAAGAGAGTATATAGGTAACATGGACACTCATTTTAAAATGTAAGAAGACAACCAAAGACAACGAAAAAACTGTAGATAGAAAGTGGCTTGTCAGTTCGCCCTTTACTGTATCCCAAGGTTATCACAATATGCTGCGTATACCTCATGCAAGAAAATAACTGCTGAAATGACCCATAAGCAAAAGAAAGAAAACTACAGGTAGAACAGCTCTAAGAGCTTTCACATTTTCATATAACGCTTATCAGAACCCAGCATGGTAGACACGAGTATTCTCATTTTTATGAATGACTGAGGCTCAGATGTAAATAAATAAGGTCGTGAGCCTGAGATTTTCACTATTGCACGTAACTGTTTTAATGAAATCACCCAATGACAATGGTGACGATGATGATGATGGTGATGATGGTGGTGATGTCACTGTCAGCAGGTGTGCATAGCTTTGACTTTTTTCCCTCCCCCAGTAACAAGGATAGGTTTTCCTAAACCTGCTATGTTTCCTAATGACAAAATACAAGTTAGTGACTGGAGCTCCTCACTTCTATCCCTGTCCCTAATCAGTACTATTGCTGTATTCTCTGCGGTCCCTCCCACTTCTATAATCCATTATTTGCACTACTGCCTTCTAAAAATAACAACACACGCATAAAGCTGCAAAGCCAATGAGCTAAAGCATAATAAATGAAAGGCTCTAATGGTTCTAAAGTTCTTATGAAAGCGTTTAGGGTTCTTCACAAACTGACTCAACCTACCTTTCCGATTCCATCCCCTGCCATGCTCTGCTCCCTGGGCGCACCTTATTCTCATCATACGCACCGTGTTTTTTTCTGTCCCCATGCCTTTGCTCATAATATTCATTCAGCCTACAGCAGCCTCCCCGCCTTCATCATCTATGTTACATTTCCCAGTTTGAAATATAGGCATCTTCGTTGATGTTTCCAGGGAGCTTTACCATGTTATATGTTACTCTATCTTGAACAACAGTTGAACATATATAGTCCAGCCTATCAACTATCACCCTCTTATTATAAGTAGTACAGTTTACTTACATAGGAGTTACCCAAATGAATATTAATTTGAATAATTAGCTGTGTTCTGACCTCAGACTATTTACTTAACCTCTATGACCTCTATTTCTTCATCTGTAAAATGAAGATAATATTATTTATTCATTCATACATGTAAAATGCTTAGAACAGCAATTTGGTCTCCCCCATATGAGCATGAACAATTTGTATATTCTTATTAGTTGAAATTTGTGATCAAATGATTTCATTGTTTGATGTTAACTGGCTCACATACACATCCAACTCTGATTTTAGCTTCTGCAAATCATTGAAAGAAAGACATTTAAGTGTTTAGAATAAAAAACAATTTTTAAAAGCTAGATTAGTTTATAACTTTTCAAGATAGTTTTATATGAGCAAATATATTCATTATCTTAATGGACTAAAAGATAAGCGAACTATACTGATTGTAAGTTTGTAAGGTTGTAAGACCTTCCTAGCATGTAATACTAATAAAGTTCGAATGGATTTCTGCAGAGCACAAAATAAAATCATTCCTCAAAGCACAGAACCAGTTCATCCTTAAATTTTAGTACATATACAGTGAAATGAGAGTTGTAAATCAAGGTAGGGTTCTTGGAAAAAGATAAGCTTATTCACTGAACATTTTCATTTCTTCTCACAGTTTAGGAACTCTTTTTGCATTCTGAACACCCTGACGTTTACACACACACAAAAAAATTAAGGCTGTTTAACAATTACAGGACATTTATAGTTCAACATCTGGATCTTCTTCTCTTCTTTCTCTCTTTGCACTAGACAATGTAACAACTTTTATCCCTTAGCTTTGACATTTGCAACTAAAAACTTAGGAAGTGGACTACGGGTTTGATAGTAGTTGGATGGGAGAAGTAAGCTATGGAGCATGCTGAGCTGGGAAACCATAGCCTTAGAGAGTACACCAACAAACAGACAGATCAATGTTAATGTGCCGAATGTTTACTTGGAAAATGTAGAAATCACTAGCTGTGCTCTCTAAACTAATGAGTTTCCATTTCAAAATGAGGACTAGATCATTAGACTTATAAAGGTAAATTTAACAACAATCAAAAGTAGGAGTAAACATCCAAGTCCATAATAGCCATTAAATGGTAAAAGGATTGTCCTAACATGAGGGTCATTACTAATACTATATCACAGACACATAACAAATGCAAATAAAGTCTTGTGATGAATCTAAAAACTGAAGAGTAAATTACAGAAGATTCGCTATCATCTCTCAAAACTTATATAGGAATCACTTTTCCAATAGAAAATTATTAGAAGTGAAAGTTTACTCAGTTACTGTGAAACAGATCCAACACCTTGTGTATAGACTGAGAAGGACAGATGGTGAAAGCAGTAAAAATTCCAGTGGAAACTATGACTAATTATTATTAAATTTATGAGGCTTGTCTTAAAGATAAGGTTTGGGTTAAATAACAGCAACTCAGTACTTTGCAAAGGCAAATTTAATCTTGTGACCTACAGTGAGTAAAGTAGAATAGTAAATTACTTAAGAATAAATGAGATGTTATTTAGAGGAATACATTTATCAATAGAACTACAAATTTTTGGTTTCCAAGCCAGTGCTTACTTCTGCAAACGTTAACCCTCATAGAAAAAGAAGTATGTGGACGGATGTCTTAGTACTTTCCTGCTCATCCCAATACATACTTCTATTTCACATTTAAAACAATGGTGAGCAGGCAAGTAACTTTCTAGTTCATTATCTGATCTCATGCCCAGGTATTTCTTTTCTTTGCCATGATCACAGAGCAATGATTTACACGGAGTAACATTAAAATGGTGTAACTGCTCTAGCTTCAAAATACCTTGTTGAACTTTAGCAACGTCTCATTCATGAAAGACTGTGCTTTTGAAAGTAACAGTATATACGCAGGCATTCCAATATCCTGTGTCATATCTGGAGGAAGAGATCAGCTGCAGTCGAAGGCAGCTGGAAGTGGCAGGACACAGTGCCTTGGTGTCCCAAGAAGAATGGAGGAAAACTGAAATGAAAAAGGAAGGTAAAATGCTACCCATGAGAAGGGAGGATTCATTAACTATTCCTTTGCACCACCTTAGCCAGGGGGAAAGGAAGACCTTTCCAAAGGGTCCTATCATGGAAGTGTAAACTGAAAGGAAAGATTCTTGAAGCAGAAAATGCCAGTGTGCTGGGCATTATTCTAAGTGTTTTTCATGTATTCACACAGCTGCTTCTTCCAACAAGCTTGTGAATTGTGTAGTATTATTTTCCCCATATTACAATATAGAAACTGAGGCACTGAGAACTTGTTCAAGATCATAGAGCCATAAAGTGCTGGAATTGAGATTTAAACACAAAATGTCTGACTCCAAAGTCTGATCTCCTATGATATGCCAGACATATAAAAAGCTGGATTTCCTCGTGTCTTCTGAAAAAAAGCACTCACCAAAGATAATGTTCAATGCAAAGTTAAAGTCACCATGTAACAGTCAAATATGTGTATTACATTGTAACTACTATCTAGCCTTATTTTTAAGAGAATCTTACTTGTTTTGCAGTGATTCTGACTTCGCAGTTCACAATGAAAAAGAGATGTGAGTTTCTACTTGCCACTCCATTCTGCTTTAGTCTTAAAAGTGCTTTTGTCTCTTTTCCTTATAAAGTGAATTCTAATGAGTCCTTAATTGTTAGATTGTCCTTAATAAATATTCATTAAACATTGAGAGGAGTTGTGTATCCTTTCCTGAAAATCTGAAAGCGAGAACAGTTAAGACTCCAATGCAGAGTAGGCATGAAGAAAGACTAAGCGAAATTGTAAACCTTTGGTTTTGTATTAGATGTTTATCCAAATGGTTCATATCATTACAACACTTAAGAAAATTCTTTTTGTGAAGATACTTTTGTTTCTGCCCTTATGAGCTCTCCACAATATCACCTCTGTTGGAAATACTTCCATTTTTATCACTCATCCATTTCCGAATGATCTAAAACATTTCACCGACTCTTTATGATGCCTTCTGCACCACTGAACAGTAAAATGGTTATGATGTCGGGAGAAAATAATTTTGATCTAAATCAACAGTGCAGGCTAGCTATTATAAAGGTGCCACAAAGTTTTTCAGAGAAAAACTAAAAGGTTTTCACACTGGATTTGAGTCTTCAAAGAAAGCCTTCCCCAAAGTGTGGCGTTTACATCAACCCCACACAGGAACCGGGGACTATGATTACACAGAAAGACTTCTCCTGCTGAAACCGTAGTCTCACAGGCTTCCTAGTTGCCTGAAGAGGGGAGATGCCCACCAGATCGCATGCCAATGCCAGCGTTCCCGAAGTCAGCCCAAGAAATGCACACTGCCTGGCAAGTCAAATATTAACTCCTTGAGAACAAATCTCTCCCAAACCCACCATATCTGATTCACTGAATCAGGCTGAAAAAGGTATACCTGTAGAAGAGGAAAAAAATACGTTGGCTATTTTCAGATATACAGTAATGAGTTTTTTCCTTTTTCTCTTCCAATTTTTGTTTCTTCAATCAAGAGAAATAAATGCATTTTATAAAGGTACCTTCATAAATTCTCTGTACTGTAAGAGTAGCTACCTTGTCATGATTACATAATCAGAAATAAGAGCTGCAGCACTCAAATTTGGAGAAATTAAGACATAAATGTTAAGAAAAAAAAGAGTCTGCTTATGTAATAGAGACTCTAGTTCTATGATTTCTAATATGAGATAAATTCAAAACCCTTAAATCATTTAAATGTTTTAAAATTTTTTAATTAAAAGTAATCAGGTGACTTTTGGTTATGTATTTGACTCTAAAATGTCTAAATAATCTAAAAACACTTGTAAAATTCTTAAAATTGTTTCCCCAACTGCCTTATATTTTTTAATTCATAAAGTTTGGACGGGGCTGCGTGCAGGTGGGGTGAGCAAGGGGCACATCTATAATGATTATTCAGTAAGCTACACTTTGTGGCTAAATATGATGTTTATAAGGACTCTCGTGGCTTTTCAAAGAAAAAATGACATCAAAACTTTGTTTGCCTACTATGTCCAGCAAACACAGAAACTTTTTACACTGTCTGAATTCAGAAACACATGGCATAAAATGCGGGCCACAAATATGATGCAAAAACAGAAATATATAACCCGGGAGCCAAAAATGCTGAAGAAATTTTTTGGGTAGTATCCTCTAGATGTAGTACTACTTTTTTTCAACAGACTAACCTTTTATTAGTTCATTATTTTATGATTATGCTACTCCCTTCCAGATGAACATATATTATGAGATAAAGAAAAAAGAAAAAACAAGTATATGAAAACAAGTCTGTTCAATAACTTAAAGTTCAGAAAAAGAAAGTCAATTTTAGTTTACGTATTTAGCTACAACATGCATGAAAATGTCTTGATGAAGAATGTAAACATGGCAAACCTGTATTTTTTCCTTGATTTTATATTAGTCTACTTTGGTCTATTAAGAGTTACCTGACACTTGTCTTCAGCTTTAGATACCCAAAATGTCTTATCTTCTGCTGAATTCACAGAGCTATGTGTAAAATGTTTAAGACTGAATGTGATTTAAAGTAGTTTATTGTGATGGTTAATTTTATGTGCCGACTTCACTGTGTTACAGGGTATCCAGGTATTTGATCAAACAATATTCCGGCATTTCTGTGAGGGCATTTTTGGATGAGTATAACATTTACACTGATAGACTGCATAAAGCAGAGTCGCCCCCTAACATGAATGCACCTCAGTCAGTCAGTTGAAGGCCCCAGAAGGACCAAATAGCTGACTCTCCCCCACGTAAGAGGGGATTCCTTCTGCCTGACTGCCTTCACACTGGGACAGTGGGGTTGTTTTCCGCCCTTTGAACTCAAGCAGAAACATCAGCTTTTCCCGGCTGGGGCACTAGAACTACACCGCTGGCTCTCTTGAGTCTCAGCTTACTGACTGTGGGTCCTGGGGCTTGGCAGCCTCCATAATCACATGAGCCTGTTCCTTACAATAAATATATGTTTAAGTTAGAATATATATTAAATTGTATTATAATTTTAATATATGTCTCCTCTTCGTTCTGTCTCTATGGAGAAATCTAACACAGTTATTCTTAACTCCCTTAAATACCCAAGCGGTGGTATCTGCTGTTACTTCTTCTTCTTCTTCTAAACATTAACACATGTAACAAAGGATTAGCACCTACTACTAACCAGAACTAATACTAGATGCTCTTTCTTTATTACTCATGATGAGGTCACTTTTTTTTAATCCTCACCCGAGGATATGTTTATTGATTTTAGAGAGAGAGGGAGAGAAACATGAATCAGTTGCCTCTTGTACGTGCATCGATCAGGGATTGAACCTGCAACCTAGACAGCTGTCCTGACCGAGAATCAGACCTGCGATGCTTTGGTGTATGGAATGACACTCCAACCAACCAAGCTACCTTGCCAGGGCCCCGGGCTTCTTTCAAGTAAATAGAAAAGGTTCTTTGTGATTAAATCTGAATTATCTTGGGCCCTTCAATTGTGGTTCACAGAATTTCTTCCATCTAATAAAGAACTATAATTTCACTGTCAGCAATCCAGTGTAGATCCCACGTATTATATTCAGAATCTGTTTGATTGACAGTAATCCATGCAGTTTAGCCCCTAATGCCCCTGTGCCATAGAGAGTATCCAATGCAGGCTAAAACCATGAGATCATCAACATCTTACTGGAGTAATGCAAAGTGTCAACATGAGAATAAACAGCAAGGATTACATTCAAGTAACAAGGTAAACATTTTACCCGAGCTGAGGTGCACTCACCAACTCTTAGATAATCACAGACCAGAGTAATTTTGGTTTTGTTTCTATAAATTTGATTGGTCAGTATCTCTCCCATCTCTATCCTCTATTGGCCTAGAAATCTGTATATAATAATCTTTTCCAACAGTGCTTCCCCCTTGAGAAATCAAGTCATTTATTAAATTTCTAGGTTGAAGACCAGTTCAAGATGCTTGATTCTCTTCTGCTAAATAAGGCACTAAAAATCAAGCAGAGCTATGAAAGCTATTGGCAAAAATCTAAGCTTCAAAATACATGAAAAATATGTTTGGTGAAGAACACACCATTTAAGATTTACATTACTAAGCAGATACATATATGTCAGAAGTCTTATTGAAACATTTAGACATTTTTCATTACATACATTCTGGATGTTTTACTAAAGAGCTTACTCATTTCTGGTGACTAAAGGGAAAAAAAGTACTTCAGCATGTTTTCAGTAAAAGAAGATGGCTGTGAAAGTGAAATACAGCGTTTGAGGCTAGCCAGGACAAGCTAAAGGTACATTCTGTGCACTCTTAGAGGTACTCAGACACTTCATTCTAAGATAAATGCCTTGCCATTCCTTCAATACACCAACAAAAATGAATCACAGAGATTTTTATTTTCTCCTTTTCAAGGTTTTCTCTTTCTAACTGAAACAATAGTCTAAGAAAGAAATAGTAAAAACTAAAGAATTCCTAGGTTCATGCAGGAACACAGTACCATACGGCTTCTCCTGGCTGGACCGCTGGAGGGTCCCTAGCCTACATCCAGGCACAGCGTCCGCACAAGCACTAGTGAACCCCGACCCGTCCTTCTCTGAGCCCTAGTTCTAATTCAGCCGACTACTGGGTTGCTATCACTTCAGGGTAAGGGGTCTTGCTGATACATCAGACTCACATATTTAGACCTGAAGTTCTCCCTCCTCTTCCTGGAAGCCTCTCCACCTATCCCTTTCCTTCTAGATCTGCTCCTCCTACAGTGTCTCTCTCATGAACACAGTTGCCATTCACACAGCTGCCAAAGCCAGAAACCTGAGAATCTTCCCAGGCATCTCCCTCTCTCATATCCAAAACACCCAATCCATCAACAACACAGTCATTTTAATCTTCTAAATTTTTTCTGTAATCTTTCCTCAGCTTTCCACTGATGCTGTTAAAAAGATGCTAACTGTGGCCCTCATCATTTCTCACTTGGTTGCCTGCAGTAGGCTCCTGATCTCTGCTCGTCAGCCCTACCTTTCTTTAACCAACTTCACAGTACAACTAGAATTACAGTTTTCTAAAATTCATATCCATGCACTTGTTTAACTCAACAATTATTTATTTGGCACCTACCAGATACTAGGCTCTGTTCAAGGCCCAAGAATGTAGCACTGGGAAAAAAAATAAACACATTTCCTTGCCTGACAAATCTTGCAGTAATTGCAGAAAAACAGATAGTTAGCAAAAACACAAAAGTATATTAGTTATGATAAATGCTATTTAGAGAAATAAAGCAGGAAGGGGGATAAATATGTTGGAAGTGGTTGTCATTTTAAAGAGGATGGCCAGAATTTCATCATTGTAGAAGTTATTTTTGAGAAAAGGTGGCAAGTGAGCTATGAAGTGGAACAGTGTTCCAGAAAAGGGAAAGAGCAGGCAAGGGCCCTCAGGCGGAAGTGCACCTGGTGTCCTTGAGGAGCAACAGATGCCACTCTGTCCAGAAAGAGAGACAGAGGTCGGAGAAAAAAGGGGACAGATCCTCGAGGGCCTTGCTGGAACTTCTACTTTGGCTGCTGTGCCAAGAACAGACAATAGAAGGTAAGAACAACAGCAGAGAGCCAATAAGGCGAGCACTGATTGTAGCTGGGACTCGGGGGGTATGGCATTGGAGGCAATGAGAAGTAGTCAGTTTCAAGATATATTTTGAAGGTACTGTCATCAACTTAGTTTCCCGGGAAAGTAGAGCCTAAGGCAACTGCTTGAACAAAAGTAGTTTATTTGAGAATGTCATCACAGGAAGGAGGAGTGCATGACCAGGGAAGTGAAACAGAGAAGGCAAAACTGGCAATTGAGGTCGAGTTATGTCGTACCCCTCCACTAGAGGCACTATGGCATCTGTCTGAGGATATCTTGGGGGAAAAAGAAAAAGGGGTCGTCCCTCAGCTCCTTTATCCCACTGGTATGCCTGGCCCCTGGCAGTTATCTGCCCCTTTCTTGCAAGATGTGCACAAGTAGAGGACGGTTCCCACCAGAGTCCCACTGGCTGCATCAAAGAGGCTGCAGGGCGGGAGGCCTAGAGGTACGACAGCCTCCAGTTCGACATTCATGAAGCAGAACAAGCCTTCGTGGAACTGGTTGCTGCAGATTTGACTGCAGGAAGGGGCAGCTCCAAAAGGCTTCTGAAATGGTGCATGCAGGTGCCCAATATAGAGAGTGCTGACATAATTTTTCTAGTGGACTATATGTACTTGTGATAGATAAAGAACAGCTAAGGATAACGCCAACAGCTCTGTCCTCATCAATTACAAAGATGAATTGCCATTAACTGAAAGGGATGAGGGTAAGAAATCCAATTATGCTACTTCCTCCTTAAAAGTCAGTCATGGATCTATGCAAACCACCGAAAAAAGTACATGTCTCTTTCCACCTTCGTCTCCTGACCCCTGCCTACAGTCTCAAATTAGCCACTCACTACCCCGCACCTCCAACCCCGCACTAACACTAAACTCTGCCGTCCGTGGGCAGCACCATGCTCTCTCAGATCTCCCTGGGATTCTGCTCATGTTTGTTGGTTCCTCTGGCTGGGACTTCTTTACTTCCTTCCATCGCGCAGATAACTCCTCATCCACTTTAGTTGCCAGCTCAGTCGATACCTCCTCTTAAGTCAGCTCTTATCTGTTCCCAATGTATTCCTTGTGTTTGTCTGCCTCCACTTCAGCATGTGAGCAGGGAATATTTTCCTTGAACCCACAGGGCATACTGTAACATTAGAAGATTGTAGGTGTACAATAAATGTACGGTAAATGAAGGAATAAATAAATGATTTTTTCAAGTCATTTTATGTTTATTTTAAAAAGAAAATAGTCATGCCTCAAATCAACTTTCAACATGACCTATTCCAACATCCTCACCTCATCTTCTGAGGCATCCAAGGTTTTGTCGAAAGTCATGCAAGCAGTAACAGAGCAATAATTAAAATTCAATTCTTCTGATCCCCGTGAGAAAAAGCTGCTGCCTTTTCCCAAAATTCAGTTAACCCTTGGACAAGATCTAAGTCTAATATGCTCTAGGATTTTTTGTATGATTGAGTCATTAAAAGTTAAAAATGCCTACTGCATTTTAATACTAACTTTTCATTTAAACATAAAAATAAGACCACCTGGGAATAAAACAGAGTCATTCTAGGGAATCTTAAATCTTACATCACTCTTAAGGAGAGCGATAATAAAATCAGATTTTGTGGCAGGCAGCCCCATCTCAGACTTCCAGGTAGAAGGCCTTTTTCACCATGTTGTCTGTTACCTCCAGGACTACATGACATACTTAGTTAATGCAGTTCTTCCAGGGCTGAGACCAGCCAACTTCTCATAATGCCTTCTTGGATCCATTCCATTTTAATTCTGATGGAAAATATGAGCATATTAGTTTTAGACTCAATATAGGTTTCCAGTCAGATAAACTTCTTGGCTGGCTAGATTTTCTGAACCTAGTCCTTTTCACTTGGAACAAATGTGTTATTCCAGAAGATGCCAACACATCATGTGTTACTGATACATAACAAGATTAACAAGAAAAATGAAAACATTTAAAATGCAAAACATACTTGGGAAAAAAATTCACAGTAAAGCAACCTGGGCAATGCCCTCAGCCATTTTCTAAAATTATTTGGACAACAGTTTAGGATTTAAGAGTACACCTAGATCCCACAAAATCTGCAAAGGGTTTTAAGTTTACAGAGTAAAACGGCATACAAGAGAAAACATCACTGTAATTTACAGTGAAAAAAATCAATTAAATTGGAAACGTCTAAAGCTCTATTAAGTCATTTAAAAACTCTCATTTAATTATAAGAAACTACAAACTAATATACCTTTCTGAAATGTATGGAGGAAACCAGGTCACTAGATACTGTGGCATTTTAATATTTTCCTAAACTAAAACGCTTTTATTAGAAAAATAAGGCAGAAGATTCTGCTATCTAAAACAATCATTCCATAACTCTGCTCACAAACCTTCCATTAATTTCCACTACCCATGGGATAAAGTTCATGCTTACTCACCTGGCATTGCAAAAGCAACATAAATTTTTATCCAGTGATTCTCAAAGGTTAGCTGCAAGTGAGTATCACCTGGATAGCTTGTTAAAACACAGATTTCTAGAGCCATCCCCTGAGATTTTGATTCAGTAGATCTGGGTTAGGATCCAAGAATTTATATTCCCAACAGGTTCCCATGTATCGCTGCTGCAAGGACCACAATTTCAAAACCACTAGCTGGTCACAACCATTTTTGGCCCAATTTCCACTCGCCCACACAAACTAGCTCTGCACATGTTATATCCTTTAATTTTGTTTGAACTATTCTAGATACTCTTATGTTTATAGATTCTGGGGTTAAAAGAACTTTTACTTAACCTGGACTATGCAGGGCAACTTTATTCCCACTGTATTTGAATGCTGCCACACCTGTAGTCCAATTTACTTTGACTCAGCATTAGTTGTTATTAATACTCTGATGTACAAACATCAAGCCCTGAGGTCATTTTCTCACCCTGTGATGGCCAAGGCCCTGAGTGGGAGGAGCATGAAACAGTGTTCTGGAAAAAAATGTTTTTGTTATGACTACTCTGTGGGCATTTTCCCAACCACTCTACTCCATGACAGGAAAGGCATTTCTGCTACATTAAGAAGTAGGACAGTGATGGGCCCCTCTGCTTCAGGAATGAGCCCTCTGGCCTACAGGCATGCTCTCTGTTCCTAAGATGATCTTAGTATGTCTAGGGAGAGTTCATGATAAAGGTTCACAGGCAAATTAACAGATGCCCACAAGGCCGGGGCTAAGAATCGGGACTAGCAGCTGTCCCCAAACATCTTTTCCTTTTCATTGAACAGGCAGGATTGAAGGTGGGCTACTCTGCTAAGTTTTTAGCAAAGGAAAAATTATCTGATTTTTACCAGAACTAATGTTAGCTCTTAATCACAAAGAATTGTTTTCATAAACCAACTAATAAAATGGCAAATAAAACTGCCTCATTAAAATTCTGATTTCAGAGATAAAATGCAGGGCCCGGCCGAGTGCGGTTGGAAGGGCACATGAATGTCTCGCATGAGGTGGACAGCAACTTGAACATTTCACTTAAAATATCATATGGTGTGCTTGAGTGTGATATTGTTATGTTACTGAATTACATACTTATGGTTTGGTAATAAAAGATTTTTATGTAATTAAAAAAGGGGCGTTATTTGTGTCAGACCCTGTATTATTATTATTGATATCAGAAAAAAAGCAAACAACAATCAGTGAAGAAGCCCTAATTCACTATTTCATTTGTAGAGAATATTTTCTGGAACCCAAGTTTCCAATTATTCAGGGGGAAGAAAAACCCTTAATGTTTTCTACCTGAACAGGGGAGTGAATATGCATTTTTTTTGGTTTCTGGTTATCTGTTTTATTGTATAAACTACAAATATACAAAGTTTTGAGCATACTGGGTTCTCACAATTCATTTTTATAAAATCTTAATAGATTTTTTATCATTAGGAATAAAATATTATAGAACAAAGCCAGATGAGTATCAGCCCCTTCTCCCTACTATACTAAATGTGCTATTTATCTCTCCTATGACTATTTCAGGAGCTTTATAGAAATATAATTCGCATGCCATAAAATCCAACAATGTAACATATTCAATGTAATGCTTTTTAGTATGTATACAGAGTTGCACAGCCACATCACAATCTAATTTTACAGTACTTCTATTGCCCCCAAATCAAGCACCATACCCATTAGCAATCACTCGCCATCCTTGCCCCTGGCAGCCCAGCCCAAGAAACCCAGGGCAACTTATCCACTTTCTGACAGTATGGTTTTACCTATTCTGGACTTTTCATATAAACAGAATAATACAACCCATGGTATTTGCATCTGATTTCTTTCACTTAGCATAATGTTTTCAAAGTTTATTCATGTTAAACATGTATCGGTACTTCATTCTTTTTATCGCTGAATAATATTCATTATAGAGATATACAACATTTTGTTTATCCATACATTTGGACCTTTGGGTTGTTTTTACTTTTCGGTTATTATGATGATATGCTGCTATGAACAGTTGTGTACACGTTCTTTGTGGGCATTAGGCTCTTATTTCTCTTGGGTATATACGAAGAAGTAAAACTTCTGGGTCATAGGGTAACTTAGAATTTAACATTTTGAGGAACTGCCTGACTGTTCTCCAAAGTGACTGCACCATTTGACATTCCCAGAAGTAGTGTGTGAGGGCTCCAATTTCTCCACATTCTCACAGACACAAGGTACTACAGCCATCCTAGTGGGTGAAGTAGCATCTCACTGCAGATTTGCTTTGAT
Organism: Pteronotus mesoamericanus; assembly: GCF_021234165.1. Classification (NCBI taxonomy): domain Eukaryota; kingdom Metazoa; phylum Chordata; class Mammalia; order Chiroptera; family Mormoopidae; genus Pteronotus; species Pteronotus mesoamericanus. The sequence goes on from NW_026555311.1 coordinate 17,797,231, forward strand.
TTTCACTGATAGCTAATGATGTTAAACATCTCTTTATATGATTATTGGCCATTTGTATATATTGTTAGGAGAAATGTCTTTCCAGATCCATGCCCATTTTTTTAAAAAATCTGTTAAGCAGATTTTTTTCATTTTGCAAAAAAAATGCAAAAATGTTTTGCATTTGAAATGGTTTCATTTTTCTTCTTAATCTTAACAGATTTTTTTTATCATTGGGAATAAAATTTTATAGAATAAAGTGATATGAGCACCAGCCCCTTCTCCCCATTATCCAAATGTGCTGTTTATCATTCCTGTGAATAACACCATTTTAAATAGTGTTAATTTATCTTATTATTGTTGCTTTTTAAGAGTTCTTTATGCAATCTAAATACACGTTCATTATCAAATATATTTTTTTGTAAATATATTCTCTGTGGGGTCTTTTTCACTTTTTTGTTGATAAACCTGAAGCACAAAAGTTTTCTTTTTTTATTGATGAAATCCATTTTATTTTTGGTTGCTGCTTGTGTTTTTGGTGTCATATATAAGAAACTATTGCTCAGCCTTAGAAATATTTCTATATAATTACTACCTAGATTATAAATGATATATCACTCTTCAGCATGGTTGAAACAATTTATGTTCCAACTAACAGTCGTTAAGGGTTCTCATTCCTGCATATACTTGCCAAATCTTGATAATGTCAGACTGTTCATTATTTTGCCAATCTGTTGGCTAAAACTCTAGTTTATATTATTTTAACTTGCATTTCTCTATTTACTTTTCTCTCCCTCTTTTTCCATCTTCCTCTTTGTGAATGGCCTCTTCATGTCCTCTGCCACTGTTTCTGTATTTTTTCATTTTTGAAGACACTCTTCACATGCAACTAATAATTAATATTTCTCAGTTACATGTCTTGCAATATGCTTTCCAAGTGTCTGGGTAATCCTTTCATCTATTGGCGATTTACTTTGTTGAACTAGCATGAATTTTGCTATTAAGAAATTCCAAAATACTTTTTGTTGTGAGTTTTGTATATCTTTTTAAACTTTAAGTTATATAAATATTCTCCTCTAAGAAATGTTGCATTGTATTGACACTAGACACTAACAGAATGGACATAAGAACCAGCTATCTTGATGTGAATCTAGAGTCTACCATGCACTAACTTTGTAATCTGAGACAAGTTATTTAACTTTTCTGAACCCACTTCCTCATTTAAAGAATGGAGATAGTAAAAGCACCTATCTCATGATGTGTGGAACTCAAATGAGTTAAAGTATGTGAATTGTTTAGACTAATACTTGGAATATCAGCTATTATTATTTTCTTAACATTTTCAATTTTTCGATTTTGCATTTAGCTCTCTGATATAGTAGGAGCTGATTTTGATACATGGTATGAGATGAGCCTTTCATGTAACCCATCTGTCCCCAATTACCTCTAATATCTCCTTTGACACATGTTGCTTCTGTGTGTGTGTGTATATATATATATATATATATATATATATATATATATGACTCTTTATATATGCTCCATTTGGTCTATTTCTACCTTTGGTCATAACCACACTATTGGAATTACTACAGTTATAAAACTGTAAAACCATAATATGTTTTTATATCCAGAAGAACAGGTATCCCTACCTTGCTCTGTGCTTAAGATCTACAAATGAAGAAACTCACAAATTAAAAGATAAGAATCCCGACATTTGTATCCTCGGACTTGTGAATTATAAAATCACAAATGAAATATTCCGGTTATTATCTATGAGATGATTAGGAACTATAAGAACTCTATATAACTATAAGAATGCCACCTCTTTTTACCCCTAGACCTTTTCAAGTATTTTGTAGACAATAACGTAATGAATGATTCACTAAAAGCTATAGGAATAATAAACAAAGACTCCAGAATAAGAAGTAAAATGCTAGAGAACTTTTAGGAGATAATTTTGCTCAAGTATCCTCCAGGTACCAATAGATGATTTGAAATCTTCAACAAATCTTCACACCCCTTAAGTAGCAAAAACAACAGCAGAAGCAGAGCTGCAGAACAAAAGAACAACTATTCTCATTCAGTTCACAAAAACCAGAGTCTGGATTCACAGTTTCTAAAGAAATAGCCAAAGGAGAGTTAGACAAATTAGGATCGACAGTACAAAAATTTTACCCAGTAAAGACAGTTTATCGGTTATTCTAAAACATTGTACAGCAAATGCCTCAAACTGTAAAATCTAATGTGTAAATCCAAAGGATCTCAGTATAAGTGATATCCTACAATGGAAAGGAACAAAAACCTTGTAATTTTAGCATTGAGAAATAAATCTATAGAGGTGTTAGCAACTCACTCTCAAGGTACAAAGCTGCAGATCACATTTCTTGTTTGCAGTCACAGCAACTCAGGATATTTTGCAAATGATCTCTTTAACTTAACATTTGCAGGAAATCTTATAAAGAGGAAAAAGGGAAGTATGCTCCATTCTTCAATGCAGAACGCAACCTTTTTTTTCTCAGAAAATAACCCAGATGTGTTCTTAACTGTCTTCTCCTCACCTCGGATGCTACGTTAATGCGGCTCAGAAAAAAAAAAAAAAGTGTGTGAACTGCATGCCCTTGAGCACTAAATTACAACAGCCTAAATGTGGTTAAATACAGAGTACTTTCTACAAAATAGTATATATTAGAATAAATAGCAAAATCAAAGCAGAAATTATCAGCTCTGAGCTTTCTTCATACACTGGGTTATTTATTTGTGGCGGTGAAAGTATGTGTTTTTTAAAATCTGTCTCTTAAATAAAATGTTCATGTGGCAAAGACTTTGTTTTGACTTACTAAACACTCAGCCTAAGTAGTAAGTCTGAAGTCAAATTTAAATGTCATTCCTCTAAGAACAAACTCTGAAATCCCAAGTGCTGGTTGTGGCTCTAGAAGTAATAGTGAGACTTTAGGTAAGTCACCTAATAACAGTATGCCTCATTTTTCTTATTGTAAAAATGAGAAAACACAAATAGGTCATTAAAGTTAACTCAGTCTTTTACATTGGAGTGCGGGTGCCTGTAGCATATATTCCTACTGGGTTTACTTTAGGTTGTGTAGATGTTTGTTTATATAATAGCACTTTATTTTCTGTTGAAAGAAACCTCCAGCTCCATCATCCCACACACAAACTACTTCCGTTTTTACTTGAAAGAAATTCCTTTTCATGGTTCACAGTACATTAGAGACAGCTGCATTGCTGAGCTTCCTCCAGAAACTTTAAAAAGCTGCAGATGTAGCCCATGTATGAGATGGGTCATGGAACAAGACAATTCCAAGCGTTTATATTGCCACTTCTCTGGCCCTCTTTTAATGTTATATTTTCCGGGGTGTTGCCTGCCCACATTAAGAGTGAGTGAGTGAGTGAGTGAGTGTGTGTGTGTGTGTGTGTGTGTGTGTGTGTGTGTGTTTATTTTAAATCAAGCCCCAGAGGGAATGCAGGAGTTTTCTAATGTCACTATCTTGAGTGCTAATTTCCAAAGCAAGATAAGGTAAAAAGTACATTTCCAGTTAATGACATTTTAACAAGAGACAGTCACTACCTATTAACTTCCAAAGAGGTGATCCTCACATAAACCACACATTCTCTGCATATGTTTCCATATTGCCCTGGAACACACAATGTTTACCTGGAAAACTCCATTCTGGACTCTGAACCAGCAAGACAAGAATACTAATCTAGGATAGGAAGAATTCCAACATAGGACATTTCCAGCAGAAGCAGAGAGTTATAACTTAGTTTATTTCCAGAATAGTCCCTAAAATGGCATATACAGTCACAAAGACAAACTAGTCACTTGGGAATAACATACTGAATATAACTGGAGCGGGGGATAGGGCTGAGGAGCATCCAAACAACAATACGGTGCTTTCTGAGGGTATCACAAAGCCTAAGTCTCAAAAATTTTCCAGGAGCCTATCAGGTGTCCAAAGACTATTCGGAGACAGAGATTATCTAATTAGTATATCTTAGAAAGAGGAAATTTGGGATTCTCATTTCTATTTCACTCTCCCAGAAATGCTTTAGTTCATACTTGGATTGTTCCAAGTAAATTAAGACTTACTATCCCTTCTCCATCAATTAGGGGCAATATTTTCATAGTGCTAGTACAATTGTTTTACTAAACAGCAGGACATACTAATGTAATATTTTATGAAAGAACCTCTCAGTTGGATATATGGGTGAGTTACTCTTGAAACCAATTCATAAAAATGTCTTTTAAATAGATGATAATGAAATAGGTTTTTATCTTGGTCAGAGAAGAAGGGGGCAAAGCGGAAGGGGAGAGGTTCTCTCGGTAGGTAAAGAATGAACTGATATGTAGTGGCTCTAATCTAGGGTGAACCAGATCTCTGGGGTGGGGCGCTAACTTAAACAATTGCATCTTCCTGGGCTCAGCTCCCAAATATCTGGTTCAGTGGATTGGCGGCAGGGTATAGAGAAAGGCATCTCTAAAAGGACCTACAGTGATTCTGATGTAGGAAATACACTGAACCATGACGTGAGGAAAACTGCAGACCCCTTGCTTCTCCAGCGGATGAATACTAACAGCACGCTGCTAACGGGTTGCTTCCTTTTCCATAGCCATTGCCGCCGGCCAGCAGTCAGTGCGCCCGGCAACATCTGCAGGAACCCGCGTGTCACCTGATCCTGAATTCAGGTCTCCTCTGCCACACTGCACCAAGCTGCCACAAAGAAAACACATTGGCCAACTGCTATATTACTGTTGGCAAGCCCCAAAATTTGCTCAAAACCTTTACAAATGAAACCCAGCTGCTTAAGCTCAATACCAGATGTCTTCTACAATGTGTGGCTTTGATAGATTAAATTGAGCATAAGAAAGAGATGAAATATATAAAAATCAAATTTGCAAGATGTTTGTCATTAAGTCTGTTTAACAAAAAGACAGAAAATTATATTTTTCACTATAAGAGGTTAAGTAGGGTAGATTAATAATACTCGTAACAGCTACCAGAATGCTTGTTGTGAATAAACTGTTTGATGTACATTCATAACATCCAGGCCAAAAACAAATCTCCAGAAATTTCCATGAAAAAAATTCCATATGCCAGTGAAATCACATGATTTAGCACAAGGGTCCTTTTCCGTTAGACCCATCCCCCAATTTGAACAAGTTTTCAATCAGGGCATAGGAAATTAAGTAGGAAATATTTAGTGATATTCCCTGATTTCAATAAGCTGTAATAATCCTATGGAAACATACATATAAGAAACATGTGTGTGGCTATGCATAATATGTATAGGAAAGCATGGAAGTAAAAAGTCAATTTGTTTAGCAACCTCAATTAAGCGGCATCTACCCCTCTGTGAAACTGTGTCCCAATGAAACTCCTTTCGGTTGTTGTTTTCCAGGTCACTGCACAGCCTTCACTCACTCACTCAGCTGATCTCAGAGCCTAAGGTAAGCCCAGAGCCCACTCAAAGTTCTTCCAAAGAGCTGCTGCACATTCCCTCGCTCGAAGAACTGAGTTATTGGGTAAGTACAACATATTATTCCTACAACACTAACCTTTTCTTAAAAAAAAAAAAAAGAAAGAAACACAGAAAGACTTTGTAAGGGAATTTGAAAACAATACTCAATTGAGTATATTAACTTTAACCAAGTCAAACATTCAGATGAGATTCAACCCATGTAAAAGCGTATAATCATTAAAATTATATACAAGTATAAATGGCAGATTATTTTTTTCAAATTTGAAAAGAACTGTTGTAGTTTCCCTTTTAAAAATAAACCAAAACAAAGCTAAACACTTTAGCAAAGGCACAGTTTGAACACAAATGCTCCTACAAACATAATAACAGAAAGATAATTTCATGCAGAGTTTGCAAAACAAATCCGGCCTCAGATTTTCTGAAGCTGCATGCTATTGGCCTTGGCATAGCTTATGTTTGAAGGAAAACAGAGATGGCCAGAAAAATTTTAAGATGCCTTGCTACAATCAATTGTCTCACACTTGGCTGATATCTCATCAATGCAGGTCCCACATCACAGAAGTTCCACAATTGATGCAAAAGTGACATAAGTCTCTATTTCTTTACATGTAAAACTCCCATAAATATTGCGAAGATACCAAGATGAATTTAGGAACATTATGTACCGCAGGACACTGCCAGGCAATAAAAAACAATGAACTTCAAAGCCAGTTTTTTGCACATACTCAGGAGGTTTTTAAAACCTAAGTTAGACATGTACACTAATTTTACTCTGGACTCCAGAGGGGTCAAAAGCATAGTTTCAGATATAAAGTTCCCAGAATCTGATCAAATGAAAGGTGCATACAGCTAGCCTCAAACCTGTGGCCTGTTAAGGTCCCTAATGCAAAATTTATGAGATGTTCTTTGTGAGACATGAGGTTTGCAACTACCGGTTTAATAAAGGAGTGAAAATTTTATGTAATAATCTGACAGAACTAAAGTCTGCCAGGTAATTGAATTCCTTGTTTCATATATTATTTTTGTTACCAACTTAATACCTTGATTTTCTGTAATCCCATACTCCTTTGTTTCCTTTTAAAATAATTATGTAGAAACTACAGAAATACATTACCATTATTTTTGGTAGTAACATTTCCTGGATAGCAAAGAGCATGTAAAAACATTAAAGTGTTTTTTCTTTTATAATTTTCTAAACATATAGCTAACAGATAAGTTACTTAGCAGCCAACAGGAATTCATTATAAACAAAGGAGTCTAGGATTATTCATAATTCTATTATAAATGACAGTAGCAGTTGCTTTAGATGTTTTTGATTGTCAACCTAATCCAGAGCCTGTTCCAGAAAAGCTTCCCCTGCCCACAGTGTCTAGTTTTTCTATCTTGGTATTGGGTGACTACATATTCCAGCTGGGTTACACCTGATTACTCTAAGGGTCAATAGCCAATCAAATTCTATCTCCAAAAACATTAAAAATAAGAGACACTGAAACATTTATCAGTTAACACTAGAAAGTCAAGCCAAAAAAGGTCTTGGAATATCAGGGAATGCAGATACTATTTTGGGTCATGAGCAAAATAATGAGTATGTCCAGAGAGACAGACTCCTCTGGACACCACGCATTGCATGCACTAGGGGTACAGCAGCAAATAACATGGACAGTGTTTTCCTCCTGCTTCCAGTAGGAGAATGGCATGTAAAGTGATAAACCATGATATGTACCATAAGGGAAAAATACAACTCACAGTGAGGATAATGTAAGGGGTCTCATTTAAGTTATTAGGAAAGACTTCTACCTGACATTTAAATGGATGAGCAGAGTAGATAAGCAAAGAACTTTGATGCAGTGGAAGTGGCATATGTGAGACACCTGAGGGATGAAAGGTTTGGATCAGTTTGGACAGAAAAAGGTCAATGGGGTTGATGATCAATTAATAGTGCGATGAGCAGCAAAGGGAGTCATAGAAAGAGCTGGATTTTATCCTCAACGCAAACAGCATCCATTAATGAACTTTAAAGAGAAATGGGGGAAGAGACACATAGGAAAGAAGCTGGGAATGTCTTGAGGCCCCTCAGAGACAGAGATGAATGGAAACTCCAGTCCTTGGGGCCTCTGGGTCGCACAAGACCTTGTTGCCTTGAGCTTGTCTTTATACCTGCATGCAACTTCTTTCTCTACTTACATTTCTGTTCTTTACAACAAAACATATCAATACTAATAATGACATTTTACATGAATAGTTAGCTATTGAAAGAATGTGGTAAGAGATGTTATACAAACAGAAAAATCAGTTAATCCAAAAGATCAGTTTCTCCAGTGTTGGAAAAAAAATGGCAGGGCCCTAAAAGTAAGAACTAGGTTATTCTGAGCACACAGTCACAAGATCACCCTTAGATACTTTCATATTAAAATTTCACAAAAATATTAAGATGGCCAACGTAACTACTTTACAGATTTAAAAAACGTGTAATAATCAAGACCAACAGGGAGAGCAGGCTGACAGCTGCGGAGAGGAGGCAGGGGCTGAAGGGTGGGAGGACTGACCAAAAAAGAAAAAAAAAAAAGAAAGAAAAAAACTCATGGACACAGACAACAGTGTAGTGGTTTCCAGGGTGAGGGGGGGAAGTGGAGGAGGGTGCGGCCGATAAATGGCGATGGTCAGACACTTGACTTGGAGTGATGAACATACAACAGAGTGTACAGATGGTGTATTTTAAAATTGTGCCCCTGGAAACTATATAATTTTGTTAACCAGCATCACCGCCCATTAAACTCAGTTAATAAAACGAGGAAAAAGATCACAGAGTGAATATGGACCTAAAACGTAGCATAGAGAAAGCTTGATAGAGTTTAGCACATTAATGTATTTTCCTATAATTGTCAATACTTTGTTTTATTTAAAGATTTGACCAAGACCTGTGTGAATTCTAAAAATAAATGTGTATTTGAAAACTGAGGGAAAAACATATTCATAAATTTGTTCCTGGCAGTTCTAAATCAATAGAAGATTTATAAAATGTTATTTTAGATTCAACTGCTTACAAGTTAAAAAAAAACCTTAATTTGAATTACTCTGATTTTTCTAATGCTATTATTCATCAAGAAGTCTTCATGTACTTGCAATTTAAAAATAAAAATTACCTACATACACATATTTATACACACAGACATATAAATGACTTACATATTTGGTTTCCACTACTATTAAAAACATAACTAACTTCTCAGAAAAAGGCACAATCAAATAATCAGAGTTTGCACTGAATAGTTATGTGAATTTCTACTATCAAATCTACTCAGCAGAATTTGAGAACTATAGTTTAGTCACTTTACTCCCAGGTAAATGATCACAGAGATAATATTTCTTACATCTGTGATGCTCACCACAACTTGCAGTCATTGCCAATTAATAGGCCAAGATTAATTGTTGAAAGTGCCACATAATAGCTGTAGTAGAAAATATTTTAAACACAGAAACACATTTATGCATCTAACAGCTGTGTCAGTCTAACAGTTCAAATTTTCACTATATTTTGCCATATGGTAACATGGATCATTTTTCACTTAAAATATTACCAAAAATGGTTGCCCTCTAGTAATATTGCCATTCTTATTTTGAAACCACACAGTCACAGCCATGTTTGTTATCCATCTGTTACTGCATTCCTTATTTGCCTTAATGTTACTTAAAATATTTAATAACAATGATTTTTCGGAAATGTAATTTAGTATCAGCCAGGTCAAACACAAATATTGCAATAGGGAACCTGTGGAATAGGAGCTAGCAATGAAGAGGCAGGGTGTAAATCTGGGTTACATAAAACTCTAAGAACCATAGAGATTTGTAGCTACTTTTTTTTTATTGGATTTAGGGATTTTCCTGTATTTAAAAAGATCTGATTCCTAATAAATTCAATATGCTCTTTTAAAAAATATGATTCCTACTTCCTATCTCACCTTTTCCCCCAACTCTTTGTTGATGTAGAATTAGTATTAAACTGAAGACGAAAATTTCGCTGCCACTTTGATCTTAGTCTGATTGCTATAATAATTTATACCATGATCTCATGGGGGAAAAACACTGCAGAAATTTTCACATATACATTTAACAGGAAGCTCAGTGAGAAGTTCACCTTTTTAAAATGCCAAAACATGAGGCCCATCCATGTCAGGAAGGGGACAGTGTTGCCACCAATGTGTGGGAAAAACAAACAGTAAGAGTCTATTAGTTTGGGGGGTGTCAACCTATTACATTTATACCCTCACTAAATTCCTCTAGTAGAACTTAAGAGTAGTGGTGACCAAAATGATGCTTTAATACTATTTGCACATTGTACTACATTCATCAAAATTGCCTGTGAATTCTGCACGGTGTTTTGAAAAGTAAGAAGCAGGGTGGTATAAATACCTCAATCCTTAAAATAATATATTTTAAATAGAAATGAGCAGTACAGATTTTCACCATTACAGTTCATATTTTCACTTTTACAAGAAGGCAATTCTCCATTTCACAATTCCTAGCTTTAAAAGATGGACTTCTGAAGCAATCACAATGTGCCAATATAGAAAACACGAAGTTCAAAACATCTACCAAGATGTACCTTTGCTTCCTTTCTTCTAAGCCTGTGCCTCCTCAACTAAAACATGTAAGATAAGATTTAAACAGTGATGAGGTTTAGGCTGATGAATCACCCTACACATGAGCCAACTGAGCTACAGTGTTCCAAGTAGGAAGAGTTCTTTCCCCCTATGGAGACTTTGCGGAGCTTTGTACCATTTAAGGTGCAACCAGAATAGCGTACATATTCCTTCCATATAGAACTTTAAGTTTCCATATATTTAATTTAAAAATAGTTTATTAGCCTGAACCTCACACTCTCCAAATGTCTCAAATTATCAATTTGAAATATACGCACTTTAAATAAGGATTTAAGGTCTTAGAACATTCGTCTTGGCTTTGTCATTCACTTGAGTCATAGCCACTTCAAGTGTCTGTACTTCCTATTTTACCATTTTTGTGATCATCATTCTCATTGAACTATATGCAGAAGTAATAATTGTAAAGATGACAAGATGGCAATGAATATTAACTGTGAATAGTGAAAATTGATTAGTCTTGGTTAAACTCATAGGCTCTGTTTACAGCACATTCTTTCTTTAGCAGGGAAAAAAATCATAAAACCCATGAAGCTTACTTTTCATAAAAAGTTATAAGTGGAAAAATGCCTCTCCCTAAAAATTAAAAGTTCACTGGTGACAAAGCTAGAAATACAAGTTGAGATTTAGTATGTTAATAACACTAAAATGAGCTAGGAATTCTTTTAAATTTTATCTCAATTTCCTTTCCCAGCTTGGTTGCCTCTTATACATGCAAAATTAATATTATTAATGATCATACTGGTCACAACACACCTGAAGAGAATACTATGAAGATACTACTATTCTAAGTGTTCTATATGCATTTACTCATTTTGAAATCAAATCAACCCTAAGGTCAGTATTATTATTATCCCCATTTTACAGCTGAAAAAATTAAGACACTAACAAGTCACCTCATTTGAGTTTACACATCTAATAAGTGGTAGAGCTAAGATTCAAACCTGGTCATTCTGGGTCCAGAGTTCATACTCCTAACCACTATGCTACAGAATAAGTTAGAAATACACACACACATGAAAGTGCCCTGGACAGGGAGTCAAAGGCTACGTTACCTGTAGAAAAGCAAGGAATGTCTCTGGGTTTCAACTTCATCAGTGGAAAAGTAAGACAGCTATACATTATTTTCAGGTATATTCTAAGCCTAACATTTATGATTCAAAGATTTGCTCTTTAGCCTATGGTCTCTTTGCTTTTTGTTAATATACATCAATAATGAATTTAGGTATTCATATATTTCAAGGTAAACGCTAAAAGAAAATCAAGTTTCCCTCAGGCAATCAAGAAATAGTGGAGCATGATTATAGGAACAAGAATTTCACATCCCATATATCATGCTTTGAGCTTCCTGAAATAGCCTAAGAAACGGTTACCCTGATGCCTTTCCGGTCTCTTCTGCTAGGTACAAGATTATAACCATTTTTTGGAAAATAGCAAATCAGGTCAATGAATGACCTATTGTTCCTTCATCTCCACACACAAAACTCCTTTGAGTTACACATATCTACACCCAAAATTTAAAGCATTTTCATATAGCCATGCCATAAAATACAGTACTTTAATAGTGTTATGGAGTACTTTGAGATTATGAAAACATCCATGTTATGAGTGCCGATCAAAAGTGCATGCCAATTGATAATACACATGTCTCAAAAAAAATAGTATTGTCAAATTGGTTCTGTAAAATGCATTCACAAGTACATGAGGTTGAACTATAAATGCATTTTGATCTCATACATATTCCCTTTGTCCCCTGGCTTAATTTTATAAAACCTCTTTCTCTTTATTTCCAACCTCGTGACTCTCTCATTGCAAGTCACTATCATAGATAGTTGTTTCATATTCATTATGTTTCATATTCATTAAGTTATTTCATATTTATTACCTTTCTTCTAACTTGAAGATACTTCACCAACTCTTATAAATATTCTTTCATTTATTTATTTTTAAATTGTTATCCTTTAGTCAACTTTATACAGGAATAATTCTTCTGGACAAAATGATCACTAAGTAAGCCCTGTTCTTAATGTGGATAAACTTCTGACACAGTCACAAATTATAATTATTGCCATTATAAAACTAGAAATTTATTCCATGCATCTATATAAAAATTCAAACAAACTTCAAAGTTAATTAGCTAACCTATAAAAATCTAACAGTATTCAACTCAAAATGATCAAAACAAAGTTTATTAGAGTTGTAATTTTCTTAAATTCTTCACATACAAACTGTCACAGTATGCTGACAATCAACTTTATTAAACTCTAAGTTCCAAACTGGATTGCACTTAATTCTTAATTGCTAGAGAAAACAGGAACGTTAAATCCCTTTAGAGTTATTCTATTATCTGAAAGCTTTGCCCTAATAGAGAAAATAGTAAAATTACAGAGCAGTTGGAGGATGAGGTTTGAAAACGTTGAGTCATTCAACTTCTCCCCTGAACTTTCCATTCTGTGATAAAAGCCACAAAAGCAGACATTAACGGAGCCCCCTGTCAGCACTGCACCGCGGGGCACTGATCTCCTTACCCCTCGTGCACACAGACAGAAGAAGGAGCAAGGAAATGTGAAGCTGCCAGTTTAGTTCTTCCAGCCAGCTCATTACAGCAGGACAGCAGTGAGGATGACCTTCCCGCTGAAGCCTCCTGGTTCTTGCCTTTCCTGCTTTCAACTGAGACTCCTCTGCTGCCACTCATGTTAGAGCTTCAGGCAAGCCTGCCAGCAGGCCTGAGACGGACTGTGGGAGACAAGCCTGTTACAAACTGGTGCTGTCACCACAGAGACTTCAACCGATCCCCTCGTGGGGAGGACAACAAAGGGCGGTGGAGACCCAGAGCAGGATTGTTTTCTTAGGAAGAGAGCGTGCCCCGGCTGTCCACTCAGGGGCTGCCCAGCACATGCGGGTGCCTCCTTCTGCCCAGCGAAGCCCAAGGCCCAGGTCTCTCGGGCAGCTCTGCAGGGATTCCAAAGCAACACACACCTACGCTGTGAAATAGGCTGTTTCTCTACTCAGGGTTTTCTCTGGGCTAAAATTGTTAACTGTTTGGGAATTGTGCAAAGACAAGGAGAAATAAAATGTTATTTTTGATGAAGTGGTAGTAACACTGCAACCCATCCAGTGTCAGTGATGTTATGGTAGCTTTCTCACACTGCATCTGCATTTAAATAATGAAGTAAATGCCTTCGAATCAAGCACACAGGTATAAAAAAGGGTCACCTGTAAAAGGCATCCTTAATGAATCTTTCCAGTTAAAATATTTCAGTTAAGCCACTCATCAATCAGTTAATTTTAAATGACTATAGCTTGAAGTTTCCTATATAAAAAATAAGAGCTACTGTGAACCTAACCACTTACTATGTAAATCAAACCACTGTAAGTTATCCAGTTTTTCAATATTTTAAATGTAATTGTGCCTCACTGTAAACAATGCACACATTTTGTAAACTGATTTCCCATAATATTCTGAGTGATCTTTTTCAACACTACAAAAACTTTTAAAAGGCTAGTTGATTTCTTTCACTTTAAGAATTGGCAATAAATGAATAGCAAGAAATATAAATGAATTATCAGTACGTGTAGACACCGCACTGTTACCAAAGAGAAGTCATTATTAAGGAGTATTCAAGAGTATGAGAACACAGACGTATTTCAATGATTATGTCTAAGACATCATCATCAGATGTGTTTACTTGATATTTGAAGATTTATTATATTGGAAAAAATCTCTGCCATTTTTAAGGGATGCCCCCACCCCTACACACATACACACCGACACCAGTACCTGCCAACAGTACCCTCTGACATGCCCTTCAAATCTGTTCTCTAGCTTAAGGTAGCCCAACAATTGCTTTCTGTGACTTCACAAATACCCACAACTCACACTTTTATGAGGTGACATTTAACAGAAATCCTGGAATAGACTAAGCTTAAGAAACTACACATTTTGTATTTCACAGAAGCCATGCAACTTACTTGTCAGGAAAATGGAGGATGGGGGTGGTGAATGAGGGGGTCTTTCGGTGTTATTTATCCACACCCCTTTAAGCTAAGAAGGGAGATTGAGGCATAACTAACAAGAATAAGAGTGATTAGGGGCAGAGAGGTTACATGTGGCAAAAGCAGTCAAAAATCAAGCAATAGGATCTCTTGTTCAAACCTTCTGTGTTGGGCTCAGAGCCACATCACAACATGGCTCCACTGCCAATTTGGAACCCAGCCTTGCGCGGCGGGATGAGGAGTAAATGGCTGAAATGTGGGACAGCTCCCACCGCTCTCACTTCCCCAATATGCGCATCCATAAATGGTTCACAGCAACGAGAGAGAAGAGTGGCTCCCTCCCTGGAATCCTAATTCAGTTCAAAACAATTCATATCAGCAACCATTTCTGATTTTGCACTATGTGCCAGCGGAAGTACATGCCCTTGAGAAATTTACAATACCACAGACAAAGCAATTTATATTATATATAATATATATGAGAGAACTACGTTAAAAATTGTAAGATATTTTAAGATGAAGTGTCCTCAGGTGAAATAAAGGCAGAAAACCAGAGCAAGAGACGAATTATAGCGGGCCAAACATGGAAGGGACAGCTGGATGCTGAAATGGTCATTGAATTTATATATACAGCAATAGAGGAGATAGAAAGGTAAGGACAAGAATTAGAGGTAAGATTAAATATTCCCCTTAGGCAACAGCATGAAAAGAAAAAACCTTCCTGGAGCAGAGAGCTCCTATTAGTAAACAGTTGGACAGAAAGCTAAACAGAGTAGAACCAGATTGTGCAGGATTCTGAATACAGGTTACAGAGTTTAGACTATATGTTATATAGTAACTAAAGGCTTTTAAGCAACTGAGTTTATAAATTTAGAAAAAAGTTCGGGATTTCAGCATACAGGATGGGTCCCTGAATCTAAACTTCTGACTGAGGGAAAGTGAAAGTCAGAAGTGCGAGGAGAGGGTTCCATTTAGTCAAACATTTTGTTAATACAGAATTATTTCTTTCATTTATAATGCTCAGAAATTCAAGATGTATCCCTATTAATTCCTTCCATTTTCTCTATATGGTTTAACATATGCTTGGGTGCCAACACAGAAGGAGGTGTTCTAAAAAATGCATAATTAGGTTCCAGACAATGAGGCTCAAAAGATCTTATAAAACTCATAAGGTAGATGAGAAATCTGGTTTAGCAAAACAATCCCAATTTGCATATGATTCAGCACACTCAAAGTACACAGCAAATGAGGCTTCAAAGAAAGCTCTAAATTTGAAAGGTCTCGATTTGAAAATATACGTGAGAGAAGAACAAGGACATAAAAAAGGACTACAGATTGTACTGCCAATGTGAATAGGACATCACTACCCATCATGGTAGAATTCTTACACAGACCCACTTATTCTAGATTTAGGGAGCCTGTACCGTGGAGCAGAGAAAGCCTGTTTGTGCTGTCTGTATAACCTTGGGCAAATTACTTCAACTCTCTTCTATGGTTTTTTCATTACCCAACTGTTAAGATTTTATATAGATTGAGCAAGTAAATAAATATAAACAACTGATTACAGAACCCAGAAAAGAGGACATCAGAAAATGGTCAACAATTCCCACTACTCTCCTGTCTTCTGAGAAAAAGAATCCTTGTCAATAATGTTCTTTAACGTAGCATTTACCAAACTGTTCCTGTCACAAACAGTGTGAATACTAAAACAAGGATACAAAGTACAAAGTATGTTTGATGTTGAATCAATGTTTTAAAATTTTCAATTATACCGGCGAAGGCAAATATTTATTTACTCGAGTTATTTTTACTTAACCATTAAATATTCATGTAACTGAAACAGAAGTATACGAAACAGTTGTAAATTATGATATTACCTTTTTAACAATTTGGGGTTTGTTTTCACAAAAAAACCCCAAATCTCCTGATTTTATGTATTTTTAGTTTTAAACTGCATTTGGGGGACTGTCTAGTGCATGGAATATGAGAACATTAAAAAGTAACGATGTGTATGGAGTCTGCATGTGTGTTCAGGCAATTGTTTTGCATGTGAATTCAAGTGCAGCTCAGCATTAGCTTCAGTATAAAACCGTACAGACTTCTGTATGGCCAATAAGATTCTTTGTAGAAAAAACACCTTTTTAAAAAGGAAGATTGTAGCTTTTTAAGGGGCTACTACATACAGTTAGATTTTAAAGCTTTAATGTTAAATGTTTCTAACTACTTAATGGTTTCTTTAATTTCTTGACTTGTGTATGGTAGCACTGCAAACTCATATGTATTAGTATCAATGGTAAATTTGGGTTTTTTCAGAGTATTGAACAATGAGGTGAGTCATTGGTTTCTTTATTACTTGAACATCCCTGCTAATATTATATTTGGAACAACATCGGCTTTTTAATAAAACTTCTGTTCATACACCCAGGCACTTAAAAAATTTGTAATAAAATTATGTATATTAAAAAAAGTAGCTTCCTTCAGGATAGTGCTGCCCTAGAATGAGTGAAGACAAACATAAAATCAAATAGTCACAGCACAGTCCAGTGACTCCTGCTATATGGAAGGACCATGGAAAGTACAGTGGATAAACAAAGATTCACCGACTGGTGGTGGGGAGCGGACTCGTGGGGAACAGGCATCTGAACGAGGTCTTCACAGATAAGTAGGAATTCACAGGGTGGAGGGAGGGCAAGGAATACTAAGCTAAGAGAACAGATAGTACAGACTTTTATGAGTAGGAAAAAAGAGCAGTGTTTGCAGAGAATATGAGTCTGAGAGACTGGATATGCCTAGAGAGCAGCGAGCTCAGGTCGGAAAGGTAGACAGGGAGAAGGTGGGCAGGGCCTACGTCTCATCATTTGATTTGATTCAATCCCACAGACGTGGGAAGCAATGCCTTCATCTCTGGAGGAGGTATTTGCACAGGTTATTTTCCACTGGGTAAACTGACTGCAACCACTTCTTGCAGCTGATTCCATTTCAAAAGAAGCTGGTAAAGTTTTTGAGACAGGATAAAAAAATATTTTCCTTTTTATCTAAGAAAATGTAGCAATATCCTTATTATCCTTAATGATATCAAGGAGGTGTTTTTTTTTATTTACTTGAAAATCCCTGCTAATAAACATCTACTTTTTAATTAAACTTCAGTTCAAACACACAGACACCTAAAAACAACAGTTATTTCTTGCTTCCCACTGGAAGCTATAGCATTTGAGGTCCCTACCTTTCTGCTGAGTTTTACACTAAAACATTTTTCAAACGTGCATATTTGGTGTGCCCATACTAGAAAAGTCTGTGCAGAAAGGTGCTGAAAATTTCATTTAATTATTCTGAATTTTAGCTATACACTTACATATACACTATACACTGGTCAAATAAAAAGTTACTACACTATGGAGGAAAAAAACGAACAATAGAACTCAGCTGCACAGAAACGTTTTTCCTGACTTCAGAGTTTATAAAGACCGCAACTTCAGCCCGCTTTCTCCAGGCCGCCTCCTGCCTCCCCACCCCATTCTAATTTGCAGCATTCCACCTCACTAGTCATTAACGACCCAAAGTTCCCTTCAGCTGCAGTGAAAGACCATCACATCATTACAAACAAACAGTCCCTTCCTCCCTCCGAGGAGGAGTGACAGGTTATTCCGAGCACGTCTTCCCTCTGCTTTCATTGCTCTGCCAAGGTCTCCATGAGTGGGAAGGGGTAAGAAGAGAGAGAAAGTCTCCCACAACTTGTCTCAAGCATGGAGAGGATGATTTGTGTTCTTTCTGACGGGATATGACTGTCACTGCTGATCTGCTTTCAGGCCTAGATTACATGTGATAAGGGCTGACCTTCTTTAAGTATTCACACATTATGCACTCATGGAGAGCAGGCAGGACACAAAAGTCCTTCAGATGTTCTGGACATCAATCAAGTGCACGGCATGGAGCCTGCCAAACTTTTCTTCCATTTACTCAGGGAGAGGAGGGGGGAGTCCAAGACAGACTTAATCAAGTTTAAAGCTATGCCACAGTATATTTGGGAAGACCATTGTTATTAAAAGGGTGCTGTTTGAAAAAAAAATTCTCTACAGTTACCACTGGCAACAAAAAAATTCACACACAAATGTAAAGACATCCAGATTTCACTCCAAGCTTTAGAATTCCAAAACTTTTGCTAAAAACCAGGTTTCAGTGGCTTTAGAAGATTTTTTTTAAATAACCGTTGATTAAGTATAAATTTCAAGAACTAAAAACATAATGTTTTATAATAACCATACATCAAAGGTATCTTTTCTGAAGAATTCATAAAAGTACTAGAGGAAATGCATTTGTTACAAAATACTCTTAATATATCTTAATATAAATTAAATACCAAACTATAACATAAATCATTTTTCACCTAATATAAATATTATCACTATTAACAGTCCAGAGCCCCAATATTATGGAATGTACATGACAATATCATCTGAAATAGGCTTTCAATGTCGGTCTTTTAACTTTGCTACTCCCTACAACTCATTGAAAAAGAACAAATAAGCCCCAAACTGTGTTCTTCTAAAACGCTGGAACACTGTGTACTTGGAGGGCATAATTCAATCATCAGTGCAACCAAACCCATCAGAGCAAGATGCTTCATGGAATTTTATAATAGAAATATCTTAAATCTATGATAATATCACTTACCTAGAGATTGCAGAGTTCTCTTTAAAAGCTCATTCCGACCATGAATATAACAAGGATATGCACAGTCTGCATACAAGATAAGCAGGCTATACTTAGAAAGCAATTAACATTAAAGAGTAGGAAGAGAAATAAAGGCAACTTACGTGCATAAACTACCAATGAAAATTAACTCAGTGCATTTGCTAAGATAAGCTCTATAGTTAAAACAAAAAACAAAAACAGAACAAAACTCCAGACTGCCTCGGGATCTCTTAACTCCATATATACATGTTCTGTTTAGTTTATTACCTGATTTCAGTGTTATTCAACTAACAGCTATTAAGGTCAAACCTGTACCCTACTAATAGGGAACTAGGTGATAAATAAAATGTGAGATTACCTTTATGTTACCCACTACAGAGTAATCCATGACCTGGTCAATACAATTATCTCAGACCAAAAACTAAAAATGAATGAGAAGATATCTTCGCAGGAGCTGAGAAGCAAGGAACCCAGGGAAGTTAAATAAAATATTTCTGGATAGAATATAGGACGGTGATGATGACACATGCTGCTGGGTGAACTTGCACTATTTGCTAGGCACTATGGGATGGACCCAATATATATGACCTCATTTGATCCTCACTGCCTCCCTGTGCAATAGCCTTATCCTCACTTGCCGATGAGCATACAAAGAGTGCCTTTGGCAATAGGCCTGGAATTGCTTAGAGCTGACAGGATCTGCTACCAATACTTCACTTCCTAGGGACCCCTATGTTTTTGCTCTGTGAGAAATAACTGGGGCAGAAACAGTCCATTCAGTAGAAGGAGGACTCAAAGACTCTGGGGGGCTGGTGAAGTTCATTCAAGGAAGGTGACTGCCTGAAATTCTTACCCTGAATCCCAAACCTGTCAATTTCAGAGGAGGGCAACACCAGACGCTGCGGAAGCCACAGCAGTGCATTCACAGCTCAGCCGTTTCAGATCCAATGAGACATGGACCTCCCCTCCATAGCATGTATATTATTTTTTATACAAACTATGATAATAACAATTAAAATAGATACATAATCACTAATTTAAAGCTGTGTCTTGTACACATTCCTTTTAACTTTCCCAGCCCTTTAATGTTGGTATTATCAACCACATTTTGTAAGCGAAGCAACCAGGTGAGTGAGGTGCCCTGGAACTGAGGAAAGAGGGTTTTTTCCCCTTGAGTAGCCTGTGCATTAGGAGGTATAATGAGGCAACTCTGCCCGCTTACAAGAAAGAATAAAAGGATGAATGAAGTCACCAGAACCGTGTAATGTAGTCCTCCCCTCAGCAGATGAGTTTGATTTAACAAAAGAGTCTTTCTTCACACCATGAGAAGGCATTTCTAGATCTACTTTGCTCCACAACAAGGAACTGTGTGAGAAAGAGGTTTCTTGCTGTTTGCTTAAGTAACAACAGGCATATCCTAGAATCATAACTGCTCATAGGTTAGCCCCAAACTCCTCAGAATTAAAGTTATACAATATGAAAATCATGAACCACCAAAGCTGCTAACTTGGCTTACCTGAAGCTCTATTCCAGAGGTAGTCAAAGGATATTATCTTTTTATCAAATTAGTGCTAAAGCATCCCTGAGTAGAAAATCAAAATCTCAAGTACTGTGTGCATTCATGTTAGCCACTATAAAAATCTGAACATAGTTTCATACATAAGTCAATTCCTTAAAGAGTATTACTATCACTCTGTCTCATCCTGAAGTTAATTGTGCATGAAATTTATGCAAATCCAACTTTAACTAATATTAAATAATAAGTAAACTGAAGATAAAATTTTAAATAGAAACCATAGTATCAATAAAATTTTATTCTTTCTCGTATGGTTTTTCAAAGCTCCCTCTGACTATATGTTAGGAATAAAGAAGTAATACTTTAGTATACCCATACAAGAAATATAAAAGGAGTTAAAGCATAGCTCTTATTTAAACACTTAAAGAATCTAGGCTTAAGTTCATATACCATATGGAGACAGCTCTTAGGAAATCTATTTTTTATTCTTTGGAAAATAACTATATATAATAAATATACAGAATATATAATAAATTTAATATAATATATAATAAATATATATGGAATTACCTGATAAAAAATTTCTTAAAGTACAAGACATTTATAACAGAGAAAAGCTTTGTTTTTATTTAGCATATACTAGCCTTTCCACAGAAAGCCTCAACAATAGCGTTCCCAGTGTATGAAACACGCATTTCTTAGTAGTCTTAAAAATTGATGCTAGAAGAAGTACAAGTATTACAGAAAGTTATTTTTTTTTCATTTAAGGTGACATTTAAAATCACATGCATATAAAAAAGCATTTTTCATTAAAAGAAAAGATTTTCTTGCCATGACTTTCAGTTCAGATTCATGATATGCTAAACCTTTTCATATTTTCTACCAGGCAGAAGTCAACTGTGTATATTCAAATATTTTCCTAAAGACAGATGGTTGATACCAAAAGGATGCCTGAAACATATTGTATCCCAAATATATATAAATATAATTCCCTTATCTTCCTTCACCTGTCCCCAGATATAAAGCACAGCTGCTTAGTGTTTTGAATTTTTTTTAATGAGAAGTAGGTTTTTGATAATCTCATTAAAGCCTTTCTAACAGACACCATTACATGGAGAATTTTCACAGGACTGGGAGTTGGTTTGAATGTTTAAACAACTGGTTTGTAAAAAAATAAAGAAATGAAATGAAACACCCATGTATAGATCTTATGCAATCAGTGAATGTCACAGAACAGTGAAATCGGACTTCAATCTTTCTTTCTGTGCTCTATCTAGAGCATTGCAGCAAAATCAGAGGACACTTAATGTGCATTAAACAAAAGCAGCAAGACGCTTAAATTATGGAAGTCAAAAGGATGAGCTCTCGTGATCACAATGATCAGATAAAAGCAGTGACATACTGAGACACAAAAACAATTCTTTGCCAGTACGATGAAAACAAAATTGTAATACTTTACTTGTCTTAACACAAAAGCATTTGTTACATGGGCATTTCTTTATGTGACAACCTTGCTCTATACTTATTATTATAGTCAGCCATCTCCGTGGTTATGTCTGTTACTACCAAACCCCCAGCGGGAAGTGAAAAATGAGTCAAGCAGTGAGTTATCTTAAGCATTATGCCAAATAAAACATTCAAATTCAACCTTAACCAAAATGAGTAAAACCAATTTATCCAGATGATTTAAGATAACCAATCTGACATAAATGGTCATTGTAATTACCACTCTGAGGTCTCCCAAAAGTTTACAGTGGAAGCACCTCAAAGTCCTCAGTATATCTCATTAGCACCTCCATCAAAGGATGTGTAAAGAAAAAAAGGAGAAAATTCTAAAGAAGTAGCTGCTCTTCTGGAAACACTTGTTATAAAAGAATTTTCCATTTTTTATTAAGATGTTATGTTATACTCAGAAACTGAAAACTGAACAAGAAATGTTACGTCATTCTATGAATTCAGGTAAAAGAACTATAAATTATTCATCAGAGTTTACCTAGCCCCATCAGTAAACACCCTTGCCTCACTTTGCATTCGTTATATAACATTAGCTCTGTCTGTTGGTTATCTCCTTATGGAAGTTGTTGTGAATAGAAATAGCCCATGAAAAGTAAGCTTGAAGCTTTTCCTAAACAGTATAAAAAGTTATAGATTAACTGCACGTTAGGTTACAGAAGATACTGAAGAGCTGTCCTTCCTAGAGTAGATGCTTGTGCTGTCCTTATGAAGTCCGTATGATGGCTTACAAAGCCCTGTAAGAGCTGGTGCAATGATCTCAGTGGGCTCCTCCCCCATTATTCTCCCTCTTCCTCAAACACACGTGCATGCTCCAGCTCAGAGCTTTGCACCTGCTACTCCTCTACGTAAAGTCCTCTTTCTTCCCTTAGATAACTACTTAGCTTCTTCCTTCATCATATCCCTCAAGTCTTGGTTCAAATCTCACCCCAGTGAAACCTACCCTACTGCTCTATTTACCTCTACAAATCCCATTCCAAAATCCCTACTTGATCCTATTGGACCTCTATTCCCACCATTATAACAAAATTCTTCTTTCAAAGTCAATAATAAATCCAAAGAATTTTTCTTCGTCTTCCATCCTGCTCATCCTTAAGCAACACTGGACACTGCATGTCCTTCCTTTCTTAAGAGCATCACTCATCTAATAGTAAATTGAACAAACTTGATTTACTAGGCACTTGCTAGAAGCTCTTCCTTTGTTAATCATGATAAGGGCCTAACCATCCAAGCTTCTTCCTCTTAAGTCCAAATTAATATAGGTGATCATGACTCTTTCCCAATGATCTCTTTTATTCTCAAATATGTTCCCCCTGTAACGTCAGGGTTTCAGCTAACATCACTTTGACCACCAGGATAAATCTTTCTCTGAACTGCCCCCCTATATTTCCATCTGCCAATGCACCCCTAAATATTATTTCTTCTGTATCTTTCAGTTTTGTGGATGTTGTCATGCTTTGCAGCCACCTAGGTTTAAGCTCTTCTCCCTTCCTATCTGTTGGGCATTTTCCATTTATCTGAGGCAGAAGTCTACCAAAACAGAAGCTAAAAGAAGTCAGATACTTTGCTCCTCCTCTAAAGCTGGGGCATGAGTACATGACTAAAACCCTCCAAATCAGATACATGTGTCCCAGACTTCAGAGAAAGCTAAGACCTCTCAGGGCACTCGCTGTGACCAGTGGGGGCAGGGGGAGTAGGAGCTACATTCATTTTCCAAAGGCAGCAGCAGCCCCAGCACCAGCAGCAGCGTCCAGATGCAGCACGGATGGTGCGGGAGTGGGAGTGTCTTCACTAAACTGTGCTGACAGTGGTGTCTTTATTACAAGATAAATCTAGGGGTGGAATTTTAAGTGTTGTTCTAGGCTGTGCTCCTTCCAAGCCTGGCTCTCAGCTACTCTGGGAGATTCTCTGAGGTAGCAAATATCTTCTTAATAACTTTGTTTTCTGTGTACATTAATCACGATTGGTTCTTGTTGCTTTCAACCTTGAAATTTTGATGGACATACCCAGGAAGACCCAAGTAGTCCTCTAAACAAAAGTAATTGTTTAATTCTCTAGACTTCAACAGCATTTGATCAGTCTCATTTCTATGACCTATCTACATGTATTATAACTACTTATACAGGCTCCCTTCTCCACTACAGTTTATATTTCCTGTGGTGCCTGCCAGTCATCTTTGTCCATGCTTTTGACGTTTCCTCCTGTTTACTTCAGAAATCCTGCTAAAACAACAAAGAAACATTGTATGTATATTTTTCTCTGGTTTAGGGAGATGCTCTAAGTCCTCCCTTCTGTGTTCTTGATCTGACAAGGTTTCAGCATTCCATTCCTGCAATTATCTCCATGAATAACTCACTTAGAAAGTCTCTAGTGTCTCCCTAAGAGTCTGTCTTCAGTAATTCCCTCATTTTCATGCACTAAACGCCCTCCTTTTCTTTTGCTCCAGGAGTACATAAAGAGGACCAACAAGGTTGCCAAGACCATTCAATGAGCAAAGGACAGTCTATTCAACATACAGTGCCTTCAGAAAACTGGATATCTACATGCATAAAAGAAAATTAGACCCCCTACTTTATACCTTCTACAGAAATTAACTCAAAATCATTGAAAGACCTTAATCTAAAAACTAAATATATAAACTCTTAGGGAAAAAAAACATAAGGGAAAAGATTCATGCCATTGCATTTGGCACTTCTTTCCTACATATGACACCAAAAACACAGGTAATAAAAAATACATAAATTGGAGTACGTCAATTTTTAAAACTTCTGTGCATCAAAAGCCATAATGAACAGCTTGAAAACACAACTTAATAGGGATAAATATGCAAATTATATCTGATAAAGGGCTATCATCCAAAATATGTAAAGAATGCCCACAGGTCAATAACAACAAAAACAAACAAACCCAATCTTTAAAACCAGCAAAGGAGCTCAACAGACATTTCTCTAAAGAAGACATACACATGAAAAGATGCTCAATATCACTGATCATTAGGGTAATGCAGAACAAAACTGCAGTGAGTTATCACCTCACATTCAATGAGATCGCTACTATCAAAAAAACAAAATAACAAGCACTGACAAGACTGTGGAGAAACTGGAATTCTTGTGTACTGTTGATGGGAATGTAAAACCATGAAGCTGCTGTATACTCCCGAAAAAACTAATAACAGAATTACTGTATGACCCAGAAATTCTGTTTCTGAGTATATACCCACCTGAATTGAAAGTAGGGTTTTGAAAAGATATTTATACAGCCATGCACATATCAACATTATTCACAATAGTCAAAAGTTGAGAAGCAACTCAATTTCCTTCAATAGCTGAATGATTAAACAGAATGTTGTACATATATACAACAAAATATTGTTTTAAGGAAATTCTGACACATGAAACATCAGTAAACCTTAAAGACATTATGCTAAGTGAAATAAACCAATTACTAAAAGATTACTATTGTTATGAGATTCCTATATATCTCATAGAGTCATATGTTGAGGTCACAACACCCAAGGAGATGGTGTCTGGGGGTGGGGCTTTGGGGGATAATTAGGTTTAGATGAGGTCATGAAGATAGGGCCCCCATGATGGGATTAGTGTCCTTTAGGAAGAGGAAGAGAGGCCTGAGCTAGTTCCCTTGTGGCTTTCCTCTCTCTCTCTGCCACATAAAGCCAGCAGTCTCCAAGCCAGGAAGAAGAACCTCACCAGGAGCTGGATCTTCCAGCACCTTGACCCAGCCTCCGAAATTGCAAAAAATACATGTCAGTTGTTTAAGTGACCCTGTTTACTGTGTGATGGTATAGGTGCCTGAGCAGACTAAGACAGAGTTTCACCTTTACAAAAGCAAAAAAGAGTTCTAGAGACTGGTTGCCCAAAAATATGAATATATTTAATGCTACCAAACTGTAACATGTAAAAATGATTAAATAGTAATATTTATGTTGTGTGTATTTTACCAGAATAAATATTTTTTAAGATGGTTTTTTGTTTGTTTTTCTTATAAACAACAAAAGAACCTTTGTTCAACCCAGGCTTCTAGGATAGCACAACCCGGCCGGGATGAATCAGAGTTGGGGTCTTATTCCTGCCCTGTTCCCATTTTCCACAATGCTGTCAGAGTGCCTAGCTGCTTAAAATGCTCAATGGCTCCATAATATCCTTTGTACATAATCCAAGCAGCTAAGAAGAGAAGCAACTTCCCTCCCTAATTCTCTAATTCTGTCTCCTGCCATCAGTCTCCACGCACTCATGTTCCAGTAATAACTTTTTATTTCCAATTGCGATCCCCTCTAATATACTCTATTCTCTCATACTTCAACAAAATTTCATTGAACACACCCTATGCATTAATCACTGTGAGTCAGGATACCTAGATTAATTAAGACAATGCTTGTATTCTCAAAAACTTAAAAGTCTAGTGGGAGAGTACTCGTAAAGAGATTATTCTAATTATTGTGATATATACTTTAGTGCTGACACATAATATGTGTTCATAAACGTGTATATGCATATGTCTTGAATTTTGCTTTTTAAATTTCTTCCATTTCCATAAGTTATCCTTTTGATGTGTAATGCTTGGATCACAGTTTTAAACTTCATATTACTTTTTAATTTGCATTTGGTCTATAAACAGAATTCCTACAATGGAAATAATGGATTTCTAATATCCTTTACATAGACACACAAAATTTTAGAAGCACACATTTATCACCAAGAATACATCTTTAAAGATGTTTAGCCCTTAGATTTACGATGAGCTTCCTTGAGAGCACAGACAGCATTATCAGAGTAGAGGGAACAACGGCAGGCACACTTCTGAGCAATCCATTCACAATTTCAAACTTGGGTGATTTTGCCTCTTTTCTGGTTTCATAATTAAAGCTTATCCTACCCTTTAGAATAAACACAATTCCAGCCACAGGAGACAAGAATGACCAGTTCAAGTTCAAGGGTTCACTGCACATGAATATCCATAAATGCCCCTTGACAGTCTTGGTAGCGTAATGAAGCTCGCAATTGCTCAGCAAGCCATCGCCACAATGCATGAACATAATGCCTCCAACGTCAAGCAACAAAAAATTTTACAAATAATACCAACCAACTGTTACAGTTCACACAGAGCTTTTGGAAACTAATTAAATTGCAACAGTTCCTCTTAAACCTTTATAAGTTTGCAGGGAGTTTTAGTTTACTGAGCTAAGTTTTGCTTTACTGAGCTATGCTTATGGGAAATAATTAATAGAAAAAGGTGTTGGTATTATATACAGTTGGGAGATGCCAATTAGCAAAGCCCTCCTTCAAAATGACACCAGTTAATTCCAGCATGAGTTGTCAGAGTGAAATAGCCTTTCTCTTGAACAAATGCTAGTGCCTTGCCATCTTTAAGAATGTCTCCAATCATCCTACATAAAACCTCCTGGGGGAACTGCTTCTGGCCTTGCCTTCCTTTTGCCTCTGCACTGAAGAAATGATCTTCATTTAAGTTAATTTATATGAAAAATAGTATACCCTGGTGGCTCTTCCAATGCAGAAAGTTTAACTCTGGAAGACAACATCTGACAATATAAAGCATTGGGAAGTTAATGATACACAGATAAAAGACCATTAATTATTGCAGCCTTAATAAAAAGTATAGAACATATCAGACAACCTAGGCATATATGTGCATAAAGCAGGCATCTCATCTACCAATATAATTATCTAAGCAGTCTGGGGATTAAAGTATAAAACTGAAAGTGAAAACATTTATAGTCTACTTAAGAAAATCTATTTTAACTCTTGTTTTCCCAATCAGTAAGCTGAAGACAGCTGAGGTACGAAGTAATTGGAATATAAATAATAAGTTCATGATTTTTTAACTTCATAAGTAGCTACCCTTTGCTATTTTCATCACAAAGGCTTTATTGTTACTCTGGACATCTTCAGAACAGGCATGACATGATGGCTCAGCATTTTATCATCCAGTTCAAAAGAAAAGATGAATAATAAAGCAAGCTGAGTCTGCTCCTCAAAATCACATACTGAGGAAAAAGCATGTGGGATTTGGTCATGAGAAATGGAGAAATTTTTGTTTTCTCTCATTCATGGTTTTAATCAGATAACCTCAAAAAACTGGTTTAACATTTCAGATTCCAAGAAATTAATCCATGAATTAGTATGTCTACTTCTGATTTTAGTTTCGTTTTTCTTTTAAGTAAAAGACATATGAAAAAATGTTAACTGGGGCACAGGTTCTCCCAAGGCAAAGGAAACAAAAGAAAAAATAAACAAACAGGACTACATCAAACTAAAAAGTTTTTGCACAGCAAAGGAAAAGCAACAAAATAAAAAGACAACCCACACAATGGGAGAATATATTCACCAAAACATCTGATAAGGGGTTAATATCCAAAATTTATAAAGAGCAAGAACTTTCAAAACTTAACACCAAAAAAACAAACAACCCAATTAAAAAATGGGCACAGGGCCTGAACAGACACTTCTCCCAGAAGGACACACAGATGGCCAATAGATATATGAAAAGATGCTCAACATCACTAATCACCAGAGAAATGCAAATTAAAACCACAATGAGATACCATCTCACACCTGTCAGAATGGTTGTCATCAATAAATTGACAAACAAGTGCTGGCGAGGATGTGGCGGAAGGGGAGCCCTGTTGCACTCTTGGTGGGAATGCAGATCGGGGCAGCTACGATGGAAAGCAGTGTGGAGATACCTCAAAAAACTAAAAATGGATCTGCCCTTTGACCCAGATTCCACTTCTGGGAACACATCCGAAGGAACCCAAAACACTAATTCGAAAGAACATGAGCACCCCTATGTTCATTGCAGAGTTATTTACCATCGCCAAGATATGGAAGCAGCCCAAGTGTCCATCAGTAGATGAATAGATAAAACTACTATGAGACATTCACACAATGGAATACTACTCGGCTGTAAAAATAGATGAAAATTTTACCCTTTGCAATAGCATGGATGGACCTGAAGAATATTATGCTAAGTGAATAAGCCAATCATAGAAAGACAAATACCATATGATTTCACTGACATGTGGGATCTAATGAACTAAGTGAACTAACAAGCAAAACAAAGACAGACTCACGGATGGAGGCCAGAAGACAGGTCGTGGAGTGGGGAGATGAGCGGTGGAGGGATTGAGCAAAAAGAAAAAAGGACTCATGGACATGGACAACAGTGTGGGGACTGCTGGGGGGAGGGAAGTGTAAGGGGATTAAATGGCAATGGAAAAAATATATAATAAAGATGAAATCAAAAAAGAAAAAGAAAAACAGATTACAGGATTGAACAGATCAATATATGATAGAAATTTTATTAAAAATTCAACTACCAACCTCTACATAATAAAGTTATGTTCTATAAAATGAGCAGAGATATATTGTACTTATTGATTATACTGATTATACAAGGAGCCCTGATGTATTGTTAAGTGACTGTGACACATAAAAAATGCAATCATTAATCTATGTGAGCTATAACAAAACCTAAAGAGGTCTTTCACAATTATTGTTGCTAATTTAAAATAAGCTATTAAAGACTGCACCAAGTCTTTCAAAGTCATAGCACAAATTTGAGCAATGTTCTTCACTTTCTCTTGATAAAGTAAGCTATGGTAAACAGAAATACTAAAAATAACAAATTAAGAAAACTTTCCAGTGAACTGAAACTTTGGTCACAATTATACATCAGGTATTCAAAAGACTGTTTGTAACAAAGATGATGTTTCTGAAAATTACTTTGAAATTTAAAAATTAACTCCAAAATCCATCCAATTCACCTTCTCTCCTTCCAATAAAGTATGTTAGAACCAACTGAAACAACACGTTTGAGAAGCAATTCAGGTAGAAAATGTGGAGTATATCAAGATACTTCACATTTCTATAAGAATGAATGAAAGAATGAATGCAAGCCAGCTAGCCAGTTTGTCAGCATTTTACTCTCTAAAAGAGATATTTTCTGTTGACAAATCATTAGGTCTTTCTTAATTTTCCTTTCTCTCAGGTCTCATATGCAACCCATGATATCAAGACAGACCTCATAGTACTATAGCCAAAATATATCCCAAATTGAACCACTTCTCACTACTTCTACTACAAAAACTGTAGCCCAAGGTACCGTCAGGTATCTTGCAGAATCTTGTGTATCAGTCTCCTCCATCTATTGTTTCTACTATGTCTTGCCACCAACTGAGTTCTCCAAAGTTATACCCACAAAGTGTAAATCACATATTACTTCTCTGCTCAAAACCTGAGTTGCAAAAAACACCACACTCACTACAGTGGTCTACATGATTTGATCTCTGCCTGCTTCTTTGACCTCATTTCCTATCACTTTCCACTTTGTCCAAAATGTTCCAAGAATGCTGGTTTTCTGCCTGCCACTCTAACACGCCACCCTACTTTCCTTTCATGATCCCTAAACTTGTTCTCTTATTTTCATTATTTAGATTTCAGTTTTATGACCATCCAAACAAAGATAACCACCAACTTTTCTAACTTACTTTGTTTTCTTCAGATCATATATCTCTATCTGGTTTGATAATCTTTGTTTATACATTTATGGTCTGTTTCCTCCTGAATAGGAGCACTTTGTAGGCAGGTACTTTGTTATGTTTATCCAAACATACGTCCATAACGTCCAAAGCATCTATAACTGTGCCTGGCACACCATTGGCACGAGTGACATTTTTGGAATGAATTAAGTTGGATTATCTGCATTCATTCTTTACAGATACAGTAAACCCCTGATGAGTGCGTTCTGGAATGGCTTGGACCACCGACAAGTATCTAGGCAGGCAACTCCCCCAGACAGAGAGGCAATGGGCAATCGAGGAAGGTACCAGGACTGGACAGCCGCATCCCAGTACCATGAGGTTTCCAAAAGTTTTCCCAAGTACTGACTGGGAAACCCTGAAAGGCTGAGACACTTGCCTGGCAGATAAAATTTTAATATAAAATGATTGAAATATCTTCAGCTTTCAAGATGAATCATTTCTCATCATCAGAGAGAAAATAAAAAAGGAGCTTTCTAAGAGCAAGATCAGATAAATTAATGTTACTTCTTCCTTTAATACACAAAAGTTATGCAGTGTGTGAAAAGAGATTCTAATATGTTATCTACTAGAATCATCATTATTCTATTAGCTAAGAATGTTGGCGCCATGGGCAAAATTGCAGACAAATTCAGCAATTCTGAATTCAACAGTACTATTAATAAGCAGTGTCATCCTGCTGAATTTTAAAATAGAATTTTTAGTGTGGTCTAATGGAAAGTGCCTTGGACTGAGGGTCACAGATCCCAGCTCTACTGCAATTAATCCCCCAGCATCAGTTCTTGCTAGAAAACAGAAACCTCCTTATGCCTCGCAATACTGCCACACTGAACAAACAAGATATCGTATGTGAAAGCTTGTGACCTGTAAGATAATGCACAAAATTAAAGTCCTCACATTAGAACATGTCGTAATATATATTTTCTCATTCATGTAGTATAAACATGCATATATTAAAATATATTTTGTGGGAGAGGTCTGTTCCACTTGAGGCATACGCTTCAAAAACCAGCGAACCCAAAAATTGTATTACACAAGTGCATATAAACACATTTTAAAAGAAGTGAGTGTTGAAGGCTTGCCATCATTGCTTCTAGATCTGAAGTAAGTTCGAGGGTCTTTGACATCAGAGTTGGAAAGAACATATAAATTTAAAACATTTTACCATACGAGAAGTGTTGTTGGCAGGCATGCACTGTATGGAAGGCAGCAGTCTCAGAGGACAGGGAACAAAGGTGTGGAGAAACTTTTTTGGGGGGGTTGTGTGTTTAAACTGGAAACATGTTAGGTTTCATTTACTTTGAACAGTATGAGCTTTTCACTGGAAATGGGAAATACTTTCACATTAAGGAAAATAAAGTTAGTGGCAATTTACTATAAATAAGATATGCTGTGCTCATAGAGGAAAACAAAGCATTTGAAGTTTTCTTCATACAACTTCAGAATGCAATCCTGCTAACAGGGTAGTTTACTATATCTAGCATGAGCTCCAAGATATGATTGGTAATCCATAACACAGTCCTTCCTGCAATCAGGTTGTTCTCCTTTCCCCTGTCATAGGAAAATAGACTTTATATTAAATCTTTTTAATTCATTTCAATTAGCAGTAGTAATTTCATGGCATATACTATTTTAATACCATTTTAATAAAGTCACATTTAAAACTCAATTCCCAGTCTTTTTATGCACTAAAATCTTACGAATTTCATTAAGGCCACAGAAATGGCCTTTATTGGTACACACACTTATAACATCATAGATATAAAAATACTTTCCTCTCAAAGAAGATAACATTAAAATTCTGGATGGGGCACATTATGTGACTTTTGAAAGAATAAATAGCAAGGGTCATTTAAAACTTCAATACAATTTTCTTCCATTTTATATGTAGGTTCACATATTGAACATCTACCAAAATTCACAGGAAAAAAAAAAAAAGAACTGTGCTATATGATTTCTACTCTCAATCCAAAAGGAGCATACTATAACAGAATTTGAGAAATGCTGATTAAGGTAGTTACTTAATCACCATAGTTAGAAAACACATCTGTTTTGGAACGTTTACCTAGTAACTACACAAAAAGGTGTTTTCTAACAGCCACTGCTAAGACTTGCTCCTAAACGAGGAGTTTTCATATTTTCTTCCCAATAAAACAAAGTGGCCCTTTTACAACCATATGGCCCTGTGCTCTAAAAGAAGTTTCATTCAGCATCTATTTTTAGACACAGATTTCCTTATAAAATATACTGCAGTTCCTGAGCTGAATGAGCCTTCGTGTTTCTGCGGACAAAGCCTCCTGCTCTCTCACAAGCGGCCTGCAGCTCGGCTGGCCACAGTGCCTGTCCTAGTTCTTCTCTCCTAGCAAATAAGATGGAAAAAGTCACTGAATTGTTTTTCAAATCAGTTACTTTTCACTTATTTAGAAAGCTATTTTGGGGGAAATACTTATGTTAACAGAAATATTCCCCACTTCTCACATATTTCAGTACCTACTGATTTTCTGCTGTGCTCTTTAAAGACAACATGTTCTGCAAAAATACTTGCAACTAGACCAGTTCACAAAGCAACCCAATATCTTGATGTCAGCCAGTACTCACACAGCATTAACAATGCGAGCTGTAAACTTCTGAGGTGATGTACCACGAATGCACAGAGATATTTTTGTGCTACATCACTTACATATGCCTTATAGAGTATGTATAAAATATTACATGATTTTTAAACATTTACATAGTATGCCTACACTATTCTACAAAGAAGTCAGTAAGAACTGATTTAGCAACTTCTGGTAGACAAAGATGAATACCACATTGCCGGTAAAAGGGTATTTGATAAGCACTGCCCAGCATATATATAGTTGTATTAGTGTCATGAAAAAAAAAAACAACAGATGTATTTTAAACTGTTTAACTTGGAATCAAGCTATTGTTTCCATAGTAATTAAACACTTGGTTTAAATTTTATCTATGATCATAGGTTAGCAAAAACTGACAAACTGAATAAAAGATGAGAATAAATATTTCAAATCGATGAACTGAGTCCTGAATTTAGCTGCCGGACTAAAATCCTCTTGAAAACCTCTTACGTTCGGCTACTCCACACTGAGGAAATTAACACAGGCTTTATAAACACAGCAGCGCACATCGCCTGAACTGGTCACATTACATTCTTTCTAACCCAAGTAACTACTGTGCTTTCTTACATTTTCAATATAAATATAGTAAAACTGAATTAAAAAGATACAAAATATCTGTAACTGCTATTTCTCATATTTCAGACTATTTCCCCTGAATCACTTTTCCTCCAGTTTTATTGAGATATAATTGACATGTAACCTTGTATTATTTTAAGGTTTGCAGCATAATGATTTGATATATATATATAGTAAAATGATTGTCACATTTAGTTAACCATTTAGTTACCATTATTGTAGTTAACATCCATCACCTCAAATAGTGGGCTACTTTTATTCCCACAGTATAAGAATTAATAATTTGAAAGAGAAAAATAAAAATTAGGAATGTGTCATTAATAGATAATCCTATATAACCCAATACTTGCATATCCACATATGATTGTTTCTTTAAATGTATAGTACTTCTTCAGTAAATATCCAGCCTCTTCACAATCCTTTGATTATAAATAAGCAATGTTTCATCAGTAGAAAGCATCACTTAGGTAGGGCAGGTTTCTCAATCCCAGTGTCATCATCATTTGGGACCAGATTCTTTTTTATGGCAGACTGTCCTACACATTTTAGGATGTTTAGCAGCATCCACCAATTCTTTTCTTTCTTCCTTCCTTCCTTTCTCCCTTCCTTCCTTCCTTCCTTCCTTCCTTCCTTCCTTCCTTCCTTCCTTCCTTCCTTCCTTCCTTCCTTCCTTTTTTAAATCCTCACCCAAGGACATGCTCTTCGATTTTAGGGAGAAGGGAAAGGAAAGCGGGGAGAGAGAGGGAGAGAAACATCAATGTGACCGAGAAATATCAGTCAGTTGCCTTTCGCACACACCTCAGTTGGGGAAGAAACATGCAACTCAGGCATGTGCCCTGAACAGCAATCGAACCTGTTACCTTTTGGTTTACAGGACAAAGCTCCAACCAACTGAGCCACACCAGCTGGGTGCATCCACCATTTCTAATCACTAGATGCCCGTAGCACCCCTCCCAGTGTTAAAAATAAAAAAATATATAAAGACATTGTCAAATGTCACCTGGAGGGAAGGGGGGACGGTGTAAAGCTGCCTTTGGGTTGAGAACCATAGAGTTACATAAGATCCACATATTTGGATTTTCATTTAATTGTAAATTTAAAGTAAGTGAAGATTCTCTGATTAGCCACAAAAATATAAAACTTCATTATTTTGCATTAAACTATAATTATATAATTAACACCCAAGTTTATATAAATTTAGGCTTACATCTTAAATAACGCATTAAATTTTATCAAAATACCAATAGCAGAAGCAACTATTTCTGATTTTCCAAAAATATCACCCAATTAAAATGTTTCCTTTCACTATTTGAGGTAGATTTATTTAGGTTTTGGTCTGGCCCAAAATGGCTAGGAGTAAGTACAGGAAGTTTTATCTGAAAAATGAACATGGACCAAGTCTTATAAATTGGCCCTAGTGCTATTTCCTATCATAGCTCCTGTTTGTTTACATTGGAGTTCTTATAAATTGGGTGTTATTTCCTTTCCACTAAGTTTCAAGGTATTAACAGCCAAGGAGGTGTTTTTTGACTTCTTCCTCCCTCCTTTTCTCCTGCTACCCCCAAATAAATAACATACTGCTTGGAATACAAGTTTAAGGCTGGTCCCTAACCTTCAAAACTATTATGAATTTATTTTACCTAAACCCGCCTTTATACTTGAAAGCATAACAGTCTCCTTAAAATGGAAATGAGCAAAATATGCATCTTCTAGTAGGTACCTCCTTTCCAACAGAATCATTTATCTAGTCATTTCACAACTAGAACTTGCAAATTCTTAAGTAAATCAGTTCCATTTATTTTGACTTCCTGCCTAGGCTCTTCCTTCCAGAGAAAACATTACTCTAATATTTTCATCCATTAAGTACTCTAAAAGTTAAATGTACCTATTTAAACAAAATTTCTTCCCCTCATTGCCAAAAAAAAAAAAAAGAAGAAGAAGAAGAAGAATTACAATTAAAGGAAGTTCAGATTTCTTTCATTTCTCTGGACAGAGTTATAGCTATCTAATTTTAAAGAAGCACATAACGCATTGTATCTCAGTTAGCGACATCCATTTGTGTGATTTCCGCACCAAAGTGGTAAAGCAAATGGCTTCACATGCAATATGTAGCGGTGACTGACAGTTGCAAAATTGTTCTTAACCAGTGAACTTTCAATGAAAAAAGCTGTTGAAAGTTCATGCACCCCAAATGCACGTTCACTATAATTAAACAAGAAGATTACACAGACATTGCTGACAAGGATTATCAAAATAAAACGGCACCACCTGCCCTTTGCTCTTCCATTCATTAGTAGAGTCTGAGGTGCCAATTAACAAGAAACAGAAAGGGATCAGTAAACACAGCTCAAGCTGAACTTCAAGATTAACTCTTCCAGTTTAGGTCCCATTTCTTAACCATATTATGTTGATTCGCCTATGTAAGCCAAAACTGAATCCTAGGCAATTTTTTAAAGGAAAACAGTTTCATTAGAAAGACATATCAATTGTATGAAATAATTTCCAAAACAGCTGTCCAAAAAGTCTGTATAATTCCATGAACAAGTGGCCATTCAATATTTCACAGAAACGCAAAATACTAAATAATCCAGATAATTCCAGTGACTAAAATACTTTCACATTATAAATTAAAAATCTGTGGTGGTTAATATTAACTCTGGAAAACAACTAGAGTACTGTATGATTAGTCGTAACTAGCAGCTCTCCCCATCCCCCGACTACTAAATAGCACTTTACGGGCCTGAGACCACAATTTTTTTAGAGTGAGTAGAGTAAATGGCTTCATTATTGATTTTATGGAACTATCATTAGTTACTTTTACATTTGACCAGTCACTCTTCTTTAAAAATACTTTCCAAAATCAATGTAGGTATTTCCATACAGTTCCCAACTCAGTCCATAACTTCTCTGTAGGACAATATTATTATTCTGAAAACCTAAAATTATTTCTCAAAATAAAAAAGCACTTTAAATACAAATTATCAACAAAATTAAAATGAAAATTTTATTACATTGTTATATGTATATAAGTGTCTAACCTCCATTCTTTAATAACTATTTTCATCATTAAATATTCCAGTTTTACTTGTATAATAAAGTTTGTTTTACTTAATGTGACTTGATTTTATTAAAATGATAGTATTTTCCTGAAAATTTAGAGGGAATTTAGAGGATTTTCCCCACAAAAGCCTTCTATATTTCTTCCAAGTTTCACAATAATAATATTTTTATTTTTGATTAAAGTATAAGTGTAACTAATCTCTCGAGTCACCAGAACTATAGAGAACACATTCTACAACAATAACATTTCTAAATCTTGATTTTTAAAAAAATGTAGAACCTTGGCCTGAAAGAAAGATACAGCCCAAGGTGATTACAAGACCCAAATTCCTCAATGATATTATAGCATACATTCTGATACATGTGAATAATAACCTCATAGAGTTGCTGAAAGAATTAAATTAGATTACATATTTAAGAGATTCTTTAAAAGACCACAGTGAAATATTGATACTAAGTGGAACCTCATTCATTTGCCCGGGAAATACCTCAAACATCACCTGTGACAAGCATCACTCCTAACACTTTTTGTGCCACATTGCTTTCTATTTATTAGGTCTGGTATGGTGGAGCCGAAGAATCTGTATTCTTAAAAAAGCACACTTGGTGATTCTAATATGAGCACTATCTGGCCCATACCACTACTGCCCATAGATATGAAAAAACTGGGTCCCTACCTTGAGGTCTGCACTTTGGAGGTCCTGGCTCCAATCCTCTTTTGGCTGCATGTCTCACCAGCTACTAGGAAGCCATGGTCCAACGGAATGTGCCTATCTGCACATCACCATCCCTCCTTCCAGATCTCACTCTCCATACCTTCGACCCTGTAATTCTCTTCCCAAAGAACAAGAGAGGACAATCCTAAGCCAAAAAAATATCCTAGAGCAACTATTTGCTGGCCATGTGAGACAGAATTTGGACAAGAGGGCAAAGATATCCAAATGTTAGCAAGGTAAGTCCCTGGCCGCACAGTAAGAAGGCAGAAGGAAAGAACAAGGGCGTGGGCCAGGGTCAGATGATCTCTCACAAGCCAGCAACAGTTCAGCACAGAATTCAGATAAATGTGGGACCTTTCCATCGGAAAAACCTGGCCTTACAACTTCAGTTTCATTTGAGGACAGCTAAAGAGCAATGTTGCCAGGAAGGGGGGATCCCTACAAGCCTTGCTGGGGTTGAAGAGAGAAACCTTGCTGGTCCCTCCCTTGGGCATTACAAGTAGTATCTTGGGCAGCGGGGTTAAGAGTAGCTGCATCTTGAGGTGGGGGAGAAAAAAACCACCTCTTACACAAAGAAAGAGAAAGTGGGTGTTTTCTATGTAGATTTGTCGAGTGTTTGGAAGAAGAGGCTGGAATGGTAACAAATGAGGATGAATCCTCTTCCCCTACATTTCTCTCGTCTGGTCAATACTGCTGGGTCTCCCTAGATCAAATATTGTCTGCAGTGGAAAGATAATCATTTTAAATGTGTGCTATCCAGTTATTTGTCATGAACTGTTGCTTTACATATATTTTTCTCTTTGTGGGTAAAATAGTATATTTGTTAGGGCAGGAGAATAAACATACTTCATAATTAATAATGTGTTAGCTTAATTTGTAACTTTTTAATATGTTGACATGTGGTATGTAGTTCTTTATCTGTATGCTTGCCCCGAGTCTTGCAAAAGTTAAGAGTGGCCCTCACTGGTGTGGTTCCATGGGTCGGGCATCATCCCACAATGCAAAAGATCACCAGTTCGACTCCGGGTCAGGGCTCATGGCTGGGTTGTGGGTCAGGTCCCCAGTTGCAGGTGCGCGAGAGGCAACCAGCAGATGTTTCTCTCACACATCGATGTTTCTCTTCCTCTTTTCCTTCCCCTCTCTCTAAGAATAAATAAAACCTTAAAAAAAAGTTAGGTGTAGATATGGAAAACACTCTGCAAATACCTTGTTAACATTTTCTACTCTCTCTTTTCCTCACCCTTCTTGTGTCTTCTCCCTCCAATCCATATGCGAGTATATGCTGCAAAGATAACTACCTCTTCCATACTTTCAAACATATCAGGAAGAAAAGGGAGTGAAAATATGATATACTTGTTCAAGTATTAGCCAATTTCTGCACAGCAGCAAATGGCAAAAACATGAGAATAGCAAGCTACATCTCCATATCCATAAATGTGAATAAAGCTGAAAAGATACTCAACAACTTTAACATAATAGGATGAATAAAAAGAAATATAACACATGAACTTGGCATTAGAGGAGCTTAAAAATAAGTAAGGGACACAATCTTTACCTGAAACAACTCCTACCACATAACAAGGTATCTGGAGGACAAAAGATACCAAATAAGTATTTGTTAAATGTATCAATAAATGAAAAAAATAAAATAACAATTATACTGAGACAAAACTAATGTTTAGCAACATCATTCTATACCTGGGCACAGAGACCCCTGGTCAGATCTGGAGTCTAGATAAGTGCCAAACATTTTGGCCTCAAGATTCCTTTGTACTCTTAAAAGAACTTTCATGTTTATTTTTTACTATTTTTCTTTTGTTTTTTATTTTTTTGTTTACCATATTAGAAATTAAAACTGACACAACAGCTATTACTTCATTTTCAAGTAACAACATAAATTAATATATGTTAGCATAAATGTTTTTATGAACTATAACCATGTTCTCTCAAATAAAAATAATTGGGTGAAAAGTATCTGGCTTAACAGAAGATAGATTCCCAACTCTGGTTCTACATTCCGTATGTGGCAATTAAGTTGTTTTAGCTGAAGTATAAAAACAATCCTATCTCTCACAGGTAAAGAGCATTGGAAAAGGGGGAAATATTTCAATAGCCTTTCAGATATTGTGGATATTCTTCCTTAATACTACAGCAAAACTCAACATGTAGTAGTTTCTTAGAGTCTAATTGCTATATCAAATCTGAACCATAACAATAAAATGTGTATTCTGTTACATTAAAATCGATTCTACTACCTTAAACTTAGAATTGATCTTTTATCCATGATAACATCATGCATCATAGAAAATAGTTCACTGACTCATGTAGAACTCACACAAGTTATCACATTTCCTTACACAATCACAAAAAACATCACATCTGTTAATATCAGCACCAATATCATCAAAAAAATTTCACATATTTGGATACTCTTAAGTTCATGGTGGGAGTGACAAATTTTCCAAAATTGGAGTTATTTGAGTTTTTACATGAAAGCTCAAATTTTATCAGCAGCACAAATACTGTCAATACTTTTTTCTGCATAGGCTCATTTTATTTGTTTTTAAGAACATGCCCACAAAATAGCCAAGTCTAAATTGTCAGTTAGTCTGTCAGTCTGTCTGTCAGTCATTCTCTCAGTGAAAAATAATGATCCATGAGAAAGGACCTAGTTCAGCAACGATTCCTTGAGTAAAACCACGTTTTACTGGCAGGGCCTTCAGTATGCAGCGCAAGGACGAGGCACACTTTCATTTCATGGCACAGAATATTACAAAGGCATGTACTCAAGGGTGGAGATTTAACACATTTATAATTTTTATTCCTTTATGAAGAACATTTTAAGGTTAAAGCTCGTTTTTCTTTTTTCTTTCCAGGGTTGGCAGTAAAGGACGTCACGGCGGCTAGGGCACCTGTTGCCGCCACGACCTTGCTTGGTGCTGAGATGGCAACCGCTTTCCCTCCCACTGCTTCTGAGCTATCAGAGTAAATGTCAGCAAAGCGAAAAAGGCAGACACCGTCTTAGCAGTATTATCAAAATGGTTTTGGATTCATTAATGCCCCCAAAAGTTTTTAGAGACCATGCTTTGAGGACCACTATTCTGGC
The DNA here is from genome assembly GCF_021234165.1 of Pteronotus mesoamericanus. Lineage (NCBI taxonomy): Eukaryota > Metazoa > Chordata > Mammalia > Chiroptera > Mormoopidae > Pteronotus > Pteronotus mesoamericanus. The sequence continues at coordinate 17,837,752 of NW_026555311.1, forward strand.
TATCCCTTCTCGCATGTATCAAAGAACCCACTGGGACAAAGGAACGGCCCTCAGCCCCGCCCCACTCCACCCCAACCCTGTGGATGGCGCTCTGTGCGGCATGTAAACATTCTGTCCAGTAGCAGAGTATCTTCTGTAACTAAAATGTAGAAAAAATCATTGGGAAATAATGACATTCCAAAAAGGCATTGATATTAAAATCAGGAGATCTGAGTACTAGTTAACCCTGGTAGTAATTATCTGCAATTCCAATCACTTAATTTCCAGGAATCCACTTTATGTGTAAAGGACTGAGATTAAAGATGTAGAAAGTCTCTTTTAGAAAGCTGATGTTTTAATGGTAAAATAAGGTAAATGATCTAGTATGCTCTTGACCTACATAAAACAGAGCACCTAATCATCCCTGAGCCTTAATTCCATAGTCAGGTTAAAGAACTTTCACTTTATCTGAACTGCAGTATAAGTTCAAGAGAAATACACTTAACTAATTAAACATTTGTTGGGTTTTAGAATGATATTAAAATTAAAATATATTTATCAAGTTAATATAGGTGAGGTAGATTTTTTTTTCATTGTTTCTTAAATCATGATACTCAAAGCCCAGAAAAGATTATCTTCATTAACTTATTCTTAGTAGTGTGGAACCTATATTTTTTTAATGGATTCTATCAATTTTCAGAAAGTCCAGCTTCTGAGTTTAGATGCTGATGTAACATTTGCTCAATTAACATTTATACTAATCATAGGATTTAGAATTAAAAGGTACTTTAAAGTTAATTTAGTAACAGAATGAAAACATAAGCCATTCTTGCTTTCTCTGTCAACTATTACAGAATCATTTATTCTGTCATTTAATAACTATTTATTTAGTACTTCCATACTGCCTGGCACCACTCTAGGATACAGATATATAACAATATATAAAACAGAGGCCCTGGCCAAACTCATCACTGTATGTTTTTCAACTGGCAGAGACACAGCCTCAGAATCCTCAAAACACGGCACTAAAGAGCCACATCTTAACCAAATTTGCCACCTAGATCCAGTTAAAAGTCTTTATTTTAGGCTAATAAAGTACTGAGAAGCTGTAAGAGATCCCAAAGAAGTAAAAGATAGTAGTTTCCACAGAAAACCCACAATCTAATTAGGGAAGATAAGATATACCTACGTAGAGCAAATATATAATATAAATAGTATGATAAAATGTTCATTTGATATTATAACAAGTTTGAACAGACATCTCAATTTCAATGTAGGCTGATGACTTCAAGAATCTCTCTTCCTAATTCATCACCTCTTTGCCCTTACTATTCACTTTTATTCCCATACACCAGGAACACTGTTCTCAAAGTTCACCTTTTCTGATCTTCTTTAATCATCTTTAAGAACACTGTTTGCTCTCATATACTCGTATATACACAGAAAATATGTTTGAAATCCTGACAGTCAGGGCGGCCTGTCTCTCAGTGCTTGTTTTCTCCTGCAAGTCAGCCTCTTCAGAGGACAAACAGCCAGCCTGGGAGGCATCTCTGCATGGGGTGGGCTGTCTCATGTGTGAAACCCATTCCTGTGGGTCCTTCAGTACTCACCCGTACCTGTCAGGCAGCCAAGGAAGCAAATGTCTATGTTTTCTCAAAGGAAAATCAGATAAAAAATAATGTTATCCAAAATAAAATCAGTTGGAAGAAATACATGAGGAACTAGACTTCCAGGGCTCCAACTCAAAAATTAACTATAAAAATAAAATACTACAACTTTTACATAACCAAATTGGACTGATATAGAGTCATTGTCTGATGGGAAAAATAACTTTTGAAAGTCATTTTTACTAACTCTCTTTCTCTATTTTGTACATCTTCCTAATTCACCATAAAGGCCAGACAATGTCATTTCAGTTGAAGAATTAGTTATTTAATGGAAAAGTTGCATGATGGTTTTAACACAAGACAAAGACATTTAGAAACAACCATCAACAACATAACTTTCCCTTTAAATAAACTGATTTAACATTTTTAATATTATAAAGTTTAGTCTTCCAGGAGCTCTCTTAAAAATGCCTTCTTACTTATTTCAGATAGGTCCCTATTTGTTTTTATAGGAGGCAGTGTTACTAACCTAAACAGTGTTGGTTATAAAGAAACTCTTTTCTCAGAAATTTTGTTCCTTCCTCCAAGTACTATTGTGCTATAGTGTCTTTGTGTAAATACTTATAATTCGTCCTGTGTTATAAAAGTCTATAAAAAAATCTAGTAAATGAAGGACAGATGTTTAAAATGTTGGGTCCACAATGAAGTTATAAATACTGCTAGCACAGTAAATTCTGTGATTAAATTTAGTCTATTTATGCAATAAGGGTATTTACACAGCTGGAAAAGTACCAAAAATAACTGTTGTAAGCTAATATTAATTCAAAATCAATATTAATTAGAAGCAGCATAGGTACAGTCATATTAAAGTATATAAAGGCTAGGTTAAGTGTTTATACTTAAGACTACAAATGAACCAAATATATCAAGAATCAATTTCTCTTTGATTAATAAACACTGTAAATTCTTGAAATAATTCACAATTTATTTGCTTATGACTTTTGACAAATTATTGCCTTACCTCCTCCTGCCTAAAACATATAGCTTTCTTCCAACAGACCTAAGGTTCTGAACACATTTGTACTCAAGACATGGACTTCTTTAGTTGGTCCATTAGTTCCTCAGTATGTAATATATTCATGGGAATAGTTATTCAAATCTCTTCATATAACCGTGCATTTTAACTTTGTATTAAAAAGGACAAAGAGCAGGAATTTCTTTTTCACTTTACAATGGCTAATGGCCTTTAAAGGTATCTACCAGGGATATTTCCAAATAGGGCACATGCACATAAAATTTATGACTAAAGAACGATGTCCATTTTTATATTATCTATGAAATACTTTTTTCAGGGCAGCAATACAACGACCAAAAAGACCAAGCTGTGGTCATTTGATTAAAAGCTGGCCATGAAATGTAACCGGTGGGACATTATGAATTGTTGCTTACAAATACTTGAATAGGAGGTTTCTCCATATTTCCTGTCCCTTACCTCCACCTGTCCTGCTACCTAAAAATTAAACCTTTCAGAAAAAACAGTAAGAGCCACCAAGGACCATAATGTGTCTTTAAAGATGGAAGCCTGATGCTTGGTTGGTAAAGCAGAAAATAAAAAGTATGTGGGAGGAATCAAGATGGCAGAGTGAGTGGAAGTCACACTGACCTTCTCCCAGGACCAATCTGGAATTACAACTAAATTGGGGAGAAATCACCTGGAACCAACAACTGAACAACAGTGAGAGAGGAGCCTTGTAACCTCGGAAACAGAAAAATGGGCTTTAGCGCAATCTAACTGGGAAGGATTATGGTACAGACCTGAGAAGGCAGGCGGGGCACCCAGGGGCAGCAGCACCAGAAGGATACTGAAACGGACAATTGGATCCCCCTAAGAAGAGTGGGGTCTAAACCATAAGCAGGGATTTCCAGCCTACAGCACCAGAGCCCCAAAAGTACACACAAAACAGCCAGCTGCGAAAAGCGACAGAGTTGCTCTCTGCCAGAGACAGGCGGCTAAGGATGCAAAAAGCCATTTAAAGAGCCAATGCATAAATTTTTATTTGCAGCCACTTACCTTGGTCTCTGGCAAAGGTCGGGGCAGAGTGGGCTAGAGATGCCTGATGAGACTTTAAGGAAGGAGGCTTTGGGGAGAGAACTGAGAGGGTAGCTGGCAGGACCTCGGTGCTGACTCATGCCCTGTGCAGCAGCAGCCATCTTGCTCAGGCAGAAACCACTCGCCTTGAGAGGCACCAGCATCAGAGGACCCAACAGTCCCGCCCCCAGGTGGGATTCCAACTGGCCCTGTGCTGTCTAAGCTGCCTGCTGAGTGCAGAGTGGCAGCCACAGATAGTAGATCCCTGGCTAAAGGTGGCGCGGAGTGGTCTGGAGACACTTGAGGAGAGTCTGGGGACAGAGGCTTTGGGGAGAGAACAGAGAGAGTAGCCAGCAGGATCCCAGTGCTGATTCCTCCCCCACAGGGCAGCGTGAGAGGACCCAGTAACCCCGCCCCCAGGAGGGACTCCGCCCCACCCTGAGCTGTGTAAGGCAACCTGCTGAGTGCAGAGTGACTAGATTAAGGGCTGAAGGAGACAGCCACAAACAGTAGATTCCTGGAAGTCTTGAAGAGACTGCCTAATGTCAGACAGGGACGACATCTGACATCATCAGAGGCAGATCTAGAAAGTAAAAACAGTGGTCTCCAAGCATAGAAGTTCATATCACAAAGTCAGGAAATCAAGGCAGATCAACCTAAGAAGCAGAAGCAAAAGAGAAGAGTCTCACAAATAATGGAAAGATAAAGAAATACACCCCAGTGGAAGGCAAAGGAGGAATCCCCAGAAAGAGAACATGAAATAGAGGCAAGTAAACTATCAGATATTGAGTTCCAAACAACAGTTCTAAGGAAGCTCAATGAGCTCAGTGAGCTCAAAGAGAATTACCAAAAACTACAGGGAATCTATAAGGAACTTATTGCAAACTATATCAGCATGAAAAAGGACAAAGAAACTATCACCAAGAGACCAGAGGAAATGAAGAATACAATTTCTGAATTGAAGAACACAGTAGAAGGAATCAAAAGCAGGCTAGATGAAGCAGTGGATCGAATCAGTGAGCTGGAGGATAAGGGAGAAAAAAGCTCCCAGAAAGAGCAAGAAAATGAAAAAAAGACTCAAAAACAATGAAGAGGCATTTAGGGAAATGCAGGACAACCTGAAACATAATGATATCCGTATAATAGGGATATCAGAAGGAGAAGAGGTTGAGGAAACGATAGAGAACCTGTATGAAAAAGTAATGATGGAAAACTTCCCTAGTTTGAGGGCAGAAAAAAATCACACAAATCCAGGAAGCACAGAGGGTCCCATTCAAGAGGAACCCAATGAGGCCCACTCCAAGACACATCATCATTAAAATGGCAAATATCAAAGACAAACAGAGAATCCTAAAGGCAGCAAGGGAGAATGAGGTAGTAACATATAAGGGAGCACCGATATGTCTAGCAGCTGACTTCTCAACAGAAACACTGCAAGTCAGAAAGGAATGGCAACAAATATTCCAAGTCATGAAAAGCAAAGGCCTGCAACCAAGACTGCTCTACCCAGCAAGGCTCTCAATTCAAATGGAAGGTGAAATAAGGAATTTCCCAGACAAAAGACGGCTAAAAGAATACACCTCCACCAAACCAGCACTGCAAAATATGCTAAAGGGACTTTTTTAAGATGAAGAGAAACAGTCTATGAATACCCAGTTCCTTTCACAGTTGCCAATACTTGATATTACCAATATTTTTAATACTCATTAATCTGATTGTGACAATGATGTATTATTTTAATTGTTCCTTTATTATTTGTTGAACCTAAACCTGTTTTTGTATACTCCTCACCTATTTCTATTATTTTTAAAAAGGTTTAAATGACTTTTTGGTATTCTTTATCCATTTTTGATTAACTTTTTGTCGAATTTTTTCCATAAAAAAATAAACAAAACAAATCATTAACCCTCTTTTAGATGTGTGGCAAATATTTTCCTATTCTATTACTTGTCCTTCAACTTTTTTTATATGTATATTACTATATAATCTTAAATGTTTAATATAGTCATATTGTCAATATTTTACTTTATAGCTTCTGGGTTTGAATATGTTACTTCGGGGTAAGAAAAATAATATTTTGTATTTTCTCCTAAAATTCCTTAGATTCTACATATTGATTTTTAACTCACCTGAATATTCTTTGTATAATGTGTGAAATAGGGCTCTATATTTGTTTTATTTCAAGTAATTGTGGTCCATGCACCTTATTTGTTGAATAAGCCTTATTTTTACCCATTGATTTGAAATATCAACTTAATAATATATTACATTGTCAGACAGATATATACATTTGTCTCTAGAATGGTCAGTATATTTCATTGATCTACTTGATTATTTCTGTGCTGGCTTCATGTTGGTTTCATTGCTGAGACTTTATAATGGTTTTTAATTTTTAGTATTTTATAATTAACTTTGACATTTAAAAAATAAATACAATCAATCTGCATTTAAGAAAGAAAGAAAGAGAGAGAGAGAGAGAGAGAGAGAGAGAGAGATGGAATTCCTACCTTTTGCAACAACATGGATGGAACTGAAATAAGCCAGTTGGTGAAAGACAAATACCATGTGAATCTCACCTATAAGTGGACTCTATTCAACAAAATAAACTAACAAACAAAATAAACCACAGGCATTGAAACATGGAGCAGAGTGAAAGGGACCAGAGGGGATGGGGAAAGAGGACAATGAAGGAAAGGAGAAGAGACTAGACAAAGAACATGTATGAATGACCCATGGACATGAACAAGAGAGTGGGAATTGTCTGTGGGAGCAGAGGGTGGGGGTGAGATAGGAAGAGGGGGATAAATGGATAAAAAATTGAGACAACTATAAAAGAATAAACATGATTTTAAAATTTAAAAAAATAAATAAAGTTTGGTGTTTAAAAAAAAAGAAAAGAAAACGTATGTAGATCCCTGATGTCTGTGGAACTGCCACACTGCCACTGGACTGCCTAACCCTAGACTTCTTTTTATGGAACAGAAATAAACTTCTACTTTCCTATCATTATTTCCAGTTTCTATTGCTTACATCCAAGTGCAGTTCCTAAATGGTAGAAAAAATATAGAGGGAATATGAGAAATTAAGCATATGTACTGTGCTTGATGCCTAATGAGCGTGACCCTAGGACTTCCAACACATAAGATATTACTAGCCTGGCATATCTTTGATTTACATGAACACCAAAACTCACTGCAAAACAAATACTCATCTGCTATAACTAAAATAGTTGTGTGGTTTTCTTATTAGAAGAGCTAAGGTAAAGATACACAATTGCCCTGGATTACAGGGATATAGATCTCATGGCTGCTTAGCAATTATTTCAATGCCAAATGAATCTTCATGTGGACCAAGTGATTTTTGAGGAGCAGAGACTCCCAACTCCATTGTTTGTGAAATTCAACAGTATTAATTTTTTTTTCTGAACTGGGGTGATTCTGAGAGAAAAGGACACCAAGACACTTAAAAAAAGAGAGAAGAGCTTCAAAATAAGATCCTAGATGATGGAATTGTTAGAGAACACTTGTTCCAATACAGTGGATAACTGAGGATGTTTCTCCAAAACAGAAATGGTACTACTTCAGGGCAGGCAAGGACCTATGCCAGCAAGAGTAAGAAACACACCAATGAACAACCATCCACTGGAATGTATGTAAACAGTTTTCAGGAGTGACACAGAGTGGCAGGTACAGATTAACAGCAGGACAAAAGATAACGAGCATTATTTTCTAATTATGAGATACCTATACTAAAGTGCCTTATCAGTAACTTTTTGAGAAGCACAATGGTTTTTCCGTGGAATCCTAAGTTGATAATTTGCTCAGGTATTTTTATGATGAAATATTTCAGTACTGCCAAAAGGACAGAAAACATGTAAGTAATACTCATGAAGATATCAAGACTAAGAAAGAAAATATTACCTGGCTGGTGTGGCTCAGTGGATTGAGCACTGGCCTGCAAATCAAAGGGTCACCAGTTCGATCCCCAGTCAGGGCACATGCCTGGGTTGCAGGCCAGGTCCCCGGTAGGTGGTACACAAGAGGCAACCACACATTGATGTTTCTCTCCCTTTCTTTCTCCCTCCCTCCTCTCTAAAAATAAATAAATAAAATCTTAAAAAAAAGAAAGCCATCATTACAGATACAACTCCCATGAAGCCAATCCCAATCTCACATTTCTTCTCCCTCATTTTATAGGTAATCACTATAATGATTCTGCTGTTTATCATTGTCAGGCATATTTTAATGTACGCACTTGTGTGTGTACCTCTGTGTGTGTTATATAGATATGTATATACATATGGCTGTGTCCATAAACCATATGTATATTATTATGTGGTATTTTTAAACATTTTTATAAGTGATATAAATTCATGTGTCCTTCAATAATTTATCTTCTTTTATATCAGGTTTTAATGATTGATTAGTCCATGTTGATAAACACAGCTCAAGTTTATTCATTTAACTGCGTAACTGTAGAGCTATTTATATATATATATATATATAGTTATATGTCTATTTTACTGTGGATGAACATTTAGATTTTTTCCATTATGATAAAGATTCATGCTGCTTCTCACAGAATTTTGATCACTCTCATTTTTTCCTGAATCATTCCACAAGATAACCCAAGTTCAAAATATGAAGTTCCTTATTATCTAGAAGTATACATCATTTATTCAGGGAGAGAGATTATTGAAACATTACACTTAATTGCAATATTTCATGAAAACTTAACATTCATTAATGGTAAAGTAATCAAATATTGACCAAAGAGATTTACTGGTAAGGGAAATACTGTGGCATCTAAGGATTCCAGTTTAGCAAACAGGATATCCAATTTTTACTGGATGGATTCTCAAGTACAGAGTATCATCAAATTCATCAAATTATCATCCAACTGAGCACTACTCATAAAAATAAATTGTACAATTGAATCATTGTTTTCAAACAAATTATATTCCTATAGAACATTCATATTATTTTGATTATAAATTCAGAATAAGAAGCTGCTAGCATAGATGAAATCACATTTTAAATATTGTACTAAAATTAATATGCGTTAAGAAAATTTTTATCTAATTTAGTGGTTGAGAGGACAAGCTTTCAAAATCAGGGAGACCTATTTTGTAGCAGAACTCCACTTTTTTACCACCTATCCAAGTATTGGTTGATTATATAATCTGAGGTAAGATGAGAAACCTTATCTTATAGATTTTAATGAAATGTAAATGAATAATGCATAAAATATACTTCCCCTTGCTGTTTTCTTCTGCTATTATTGTTACTGTTATTTAATGAGAGGCAGAACACTAGTGGTCGGAGACAGATTACCATTACGAACAGTGGCAACAAGAATCTCTACAGCACAGTGATAAACAGTAATGATATAAAGAGTAACCCCTCCCAAACCAAGGGGCCTGGCTGAGGCGGAATAGGAGGACCTGGTTCTGGAAAATGTTAGCCTGCAGTTAGGGAAGCCAGCTGTGGGGAAGGCCATAGTGAATTCTGGTCTTATACTTAAGTCTGTTCCATTTTGAGCTAATTTTTGTATGTGGGGATAAATAGAAGTCTAGTTTCATTCTTTTGCACATAGCTGTCCAAATTTTTCAGCACCCTTTATTAAAAAGGATTTCTTTTCTCCATTGTATGTTTTAGACTACTTTGTCAAAAATTATTTGCCCACATTCACAGCAGCCAAACAACCAGCATCCTTCAATTGAAGACTGGAAAAAGAAGATGTAGTACCCATATAGAATGGAATACTATTCAGCCGTAAGAAAAGATGAAATACTGCCATTTGTGACAGTATTGGATCTTGAGAATATCATGCCAAGCAAAATGAGTCAGGCAGAAAAAATTAAGAACCGTATCATTTCACTCTTATGTGAAATATAAAAATGAAAGCAGCATATGAACAAACAAGAAACCCAAACAAACAAAAACTCACACAGACAACACTATGGTGATTGCTAAGAGAAAACGAGGGTGGTGGGTATTACAGGTAGAGGGGGTCAAGTATGTGGGGACAAAGGGAGATTTGACGTTGGGTGGCGGGCATACAATGCAATGTACAGATGATGTATCAAAGAATTATACACTTGAACCCTATATAATCTCATTAACCACTGTCACCCCAATAAATTCAATTTTTAAAATGTTATCATAACTTGTAAAAATTAGCTTGAAACTTAAAAGGTCTTTTGAAAAAGTAGGGGAATCTTTCTCACTAATTGTTTTTGCTGTATTATAAAATGTTTCATATATATCCATTCTACATAATTGTATTTTAATACTATAATTATTCATTATAACCACAATGTTATTTATAATATAAATCCATTTATAATAATATATCAATAATAGTACACATAATTATCAATATGATGTTCTTAAGTAATATTTTATATGCTCACGCACTTACATACCATCCCAGTTCTCTGGGCTCCCCCTGAAGCCAACTCCTTCCTTCCTACTAGAGGCACTAAAGAGCAACAATTTTGTTTTAATTTTTCGCTTGGTTTTCTGCATAGTTTGATCACATACATAATGATTCCACAAAAATATATTACAGTTTTGCATCTGATCAAAGTTAATATAACTGGACTCAAGTTGCATGTATTTTTTTGTGACTTGCTTTTTTCATTCCAGCTTATGTTTGGGGGATTCATATAGGTTCAATAGTGTAACTGAGGTTCATTGAATTTCGTTATTATTATTACATCATCATTAACATTGCCTTATGCTAATTCCAACGTATACAAATATTCCCCAAATTATCCGTTCTGCTTTCTGTTGCATTGTTTCTAGATTTGTGTTTATTTGTTTGTTATTCTCTATAAGGCACAACAAAGAAAATCTTGTATCAATAGTTACACAAGCATACAAGCAAGAATTTCTATAGGCGGAATTGCTGAGCAAAAGAGTATACTTATGTTTGATTTCAATTTACCAATTTATATTCCCTTTAACAATGTAGAAGAGTTCCTGTTGCTTTCCATCAACACCAACATTTGGTATATTTCAGACTTGTATACTTAACAACAGGGTGGGTATAAAATAGTATATCACTCTAGTTTTAATTTACCTTTCTCTAATTATTGACACTCAGCAAGTTTTCACACACTCACTATTTCGATTTTCTCTTTTTGAAATTCCTGTTCACTTTTTATGTTGGCTGATTTTACTTTATTAATGGATTATTAAGATCTTGAACATATTATATATACTAACTCAGTGTTTAGCCTTCCATACTTTTACAGTGTCTTTTAATTAACACATTTTTTTTCATTTTAATGTTCAATTTATTAATCCTTGTCTTTATGGTGCTCTTTGTTTATGTAGTTAAACAATTTCTTACTTTACCTTGAAATCTTTTATATCTTTTTCTAAATGTTTTAAAGTGTTGTTTTTCATAAATAATTCTTTCTTTCATACAGAATCTGCTTCTGCTTCTGGAGCGAGGTTAATAGGGATCAATTTTAATTTTCAATATGGATACCAATCACTGAACCTGTAGGGGCAGCTTGTATCCAATGCTCACCAGGACTCAGAGGGAGAGAGGGCCGATGACCTGGTGATTCCTGCCACGGATGAGCTCAGAGGAAAGCTGAAGCCCACAACATATTGTTACAGATGGCAAGAAAGAGGAGAAAAAAAGAGAGCATTAAGGAAAAAGAAAACCAATTTCATAATTTCACTCCATTCAAGTTTTTATGACTTTTTCATAGTTCATATAATCCTGCATTATCACAACGTCAGCATTTTACCCTATGCAGTGTGAGACGACATTCAGTAGTATATTTAAACTGGCTTGTATTCCTTAAAAATGCTTTATCAACATTCCAACACAGCTTATGAAACTCTTTAGGAAAATATTGCTATTACACAACATTATGATTAAGAATTTGTATGTGATAATTCAGTGGTTCTCCAACTAGACTCACACATAATGCCACAAGCTCAATACAGGTGTTCTGCCACTATAATCATATTATATTCTTTTCTCAGTTACAGAAACAACTAAATTAAATTCATAAAATTTTCTCAATATTAACACTCTCATAACTTTTTTTCCTTGAATGACTCGCACCTGCTACTCATTAGTTCTTCTAGTCTCTGGTATGGGTTAACATATAATTACATACTTATTTCTCTACATTTGCACACACTATAATTAAGCTCATCAAGTTTTATAAATATTCTGGTAAGGTCAAAACACTTGGCTTTCCAGTCTGGGTTTTCACCTCAACCTCACTTCACGTTAATTTTTCCATTCATAAAATGCATATACTTCAGAGCATTCGGTGAGCAAAAAGTCAAAGGAGACATGGATATGAAGATGCTCTCGAGTGTAAAACATTTTAGAAAGAGAAGTTAAAATTTATAATAACCTTAAATTATATATTACAAATATGGGGCTAGAACAGTTTTATCTACAGTTCTAATTTCTTCCATATTGTCTGTTTTAAAAAAGTTTCTTAACTAGACTAAAAATATAATTTATTTGTTTAAATCTTATTTCCTGCCTCACATAATTTCTCATATAGTTCCTAAAAAAACAGAGCAAGGAAAAGGTAAAAATAAACAAAAGAACACATTAATCCACAGTCAGTGTAACTAATCTCTATATAATCTAAAAAAAATCCATGTTTAAAATGCAATGATTAAAAAATTTATGCCATCCCAGTGTGGTTTATAACATTAGAAAGTCTATTAAGTCTAACTGAAATCAAAGAGTGTATAGATTATAGATGAAAATTTACCTGCTTCAAAATCATTTTAGAGCATAACATAGATTTATTTGGAAAGCATATCTTTCTAAGAATCTGTATTGTTATCTCTTTGCATACAGGAACCTTGATATAGTTAGAAAAGCAAGAAAAGTAAGGAACAAAAGGAGAATAATGTAATACTAAAATTGAGGTTTACTTTTTTCGGTTGGTAAGTATCAACAGAGCCTTGTCCTCCACGTTGGAGATAAAGCAGCAGCCCCCCGGGTTGGACGTCTGTTACACTGGGAGGTGGCCCGCACCGCTCTGCAAAGTCTCAAATGGTGAGAATATGTAGGAGTAGGAAAGTGAAATTACCTATTTTTTACAAAGCCATACACCATACTGTAAAATTTTTAGAGTCATAGAGAACTAGGTTCCAACTCTACATGTCCTACTCTCCAAGCTGTGTGACCTCAGGCATGATTATTTAGCCTCCCTGAATTTCCATTTCCTCACCTTTAAAATGGGGAATAATTTTTTTAAAAAACACCTCACAGGATTATGAGGGTTCAAGGGTTAAATGAGACTGTTGTCATATATATATATCCATGGCATAATTTTGAACAAGTTACCATTCATTATGAAATAAAAGAGTAAATGACTTTAGGAAAATTGTCAAAGATACTAACTGCACTTTAACAGTTTATGATAATAAGTTTCTCTTACTTCCAGGCATTTAATATTTCTGTTAAAATTGAAAAGATTTTCCTCAAATTGCACAAAGGTTTTCTGAAAAAATTGGGTAAAATTAAAAAAAAAATATCGATCACATCACTTGGTATGATACATAACTGAGATGCAACAGACACTTATGAACAATATAACAGAAAACAACAGGAAACGAGGAAGACAGAGTGGATAAAGGAAGATAGCTGGAGGATGGGAAAAGAACAAGGGAAACAGGGGGGTTTGATAGCCTGCAAGGCTCCTGGATGGATGGGGTGATTCTTTGCTGTCCTCCAAGTCATCCCACTTCAGCCTGTTTGTTGGAACTGTCCACCAGGGAGCAACGAGCAGCGCTACAGCAAGTGTGGGACAGAAGCACAAAGGACAATTGGCCGTCTGTGTTCTACATGCCTTATAATGTGTGTAAGCCACGGTTTGATCTGCAGCAGGCTTTATGTCTCTAGAAGCATCGATTAAGATCACTGATACTATACAACTGGTAAACAGAAACATGGGTATGTCAAAGAAGATATTTTATTAAAATCTAACCAGAATTTTAAAAAACTGATTCTCAGCCTCTGAGCATACCATATGCAATTTGGATTATTAACAAATTGAAATAATGTTAGCATAAATATCACATTTATTTTCCACTGGAAGGAACATGCAGTCTAAGAACAGCTTCAAATTGACCACAAAATCAGCTCCTCTAGTGAGGAACACATGATTTCAGTAGGCACACTTTAAACTCACATTGCATTTTACAAGCTTCAAGTACCAATCTACTTTAGGCTGCAACAGTACAAGAGAAAAAGAACACTCAAAATAATCGTCATTTCCTACCAATAATAATTTTAAAGGGTTACACATGGAGTATTAATGAATAACTCTAAAGACTATTCTCATTGCATGTTGACTAATTCAAAACAAACAAAAAAAATTACACATTCCAAGAACTGTGAATTAGTTCAGTAGAACAGTGTGTCCTAGGTCACCATGCCTTCCTTCTCTGTTATCGTTAAGTTCAATTTGTCAACAAGCTCTAACAATAAACATAGAAATAGATTTCAAGGTTAGTAAGGCTAAGCTCCTACTGTGAAGAATGAGATATTGATTTGCTGAAGTTAAAACTGGTATAGAGAGAAATGGAAAAGAGAGAGGAATTGTCAGTGAAGTTGATTTTACATACAGAAAAAGCAAACACTGACCAGGGAAATTAATGTATGAAATCATAGATGGGGTTATGTTTCAACTATGCATTGTGCAGTTCTATTCATCTACATAGTAAAGCAAGAAACTAAAAAGAAATGATTGAAAAAAGAGGAATAGACTGAAGAGTCTATTCAAAGTTTAAGACTGTTAATCAGTACAGATACTGCCTGATGCATACTTTTCTAAGTAATAACATAAGACAATCTGCTTATTAACCAAAAGGTATGATTTACTTTCACGTGTTCCAAAGCAGGACCATAAAAAAAAACAGTATATTATAGGGCAAAACTTACCGCAGATACACTAACGTATCAACAGTGGGCAGAGTGACCCAAGAAGAAAAAAAATCCTGTATTATCTTTAAGTGAAATTGGCAGCTTTGAGTTAAGAAAAAAAAAATTACTTCACGGTGGCCAAATGTATAACAAACAAGATTGCTAATTATGTCTTTGTATAAACTTTTACATATGGATCCCCCACAACACACACACATACACACAAAAAACACTGTATTTATTAGGTATGTCCACTTGCAAAGGTTAAAGTTCTCTTTTACGTCATTCCAGACAACCAATTAGTGTGTATAAGTGCTGAGTTCTAATGATATCAAAATATCTAGAATTTCCTTTCCTGCTTTAAATACCAAAGCTTTAGACCACAACAACAACTGTGAATCTCTCGACCGAGGAGCTTAAAATAGAGATGATAGTGAAGGATGCCAGTTAGGTAGACTCATTTCTCCCCTGATTGAAACCTGTAGTTACAGAAACAGGGCCCCAGACAGAACAGTCACTCCCTGCTGACCTGGCAGCTCCCGGCCAATTTTCCTGCTAAGGTCATGAGCAGGTAAGTGAGGGAGGGAATGGTGTTGTGTGTGAACCGTATGAGGCAGAACGGAAATAAAACTGATGCAAAATGGAAGAGAGTGATAAAACCAACAGAGGTACCAAAATTGGAAAAAAGTTAAAAGATAATTTTAGCATCTTCCAGACTGATTTAAAGTATAGAATTATTTCTGCCCATTTTAAGATTCTGGTATCTTCAGTGCTGGTTCCAAACAATAAAAGCCTCTTTATAGCTCTGATTTCATTGACTTGACTATATACTTTGAAAGTCATTGCTCCTGACCTCATTTTTTTCACAGATGAACCCAAGCTAAGACTTTTGCCATCTGACCTACATCTACTATCACTTATGGCAAAAAGCATAATTTCTGTGTTTGGCAATGCTTCCTTAAGAAATGGGCTTGGGCCAGATCTGAATTAAAATCATGACCCTACCACTTACTAGCTATGTGAGTCTGATCACGCTACTTTACATATTGGGTCTCAGTTTCCTTATCCTGAAAAACGGAAATCAGAATAAGTCATTCAAAGGTCTGTTACAAGGATTAAATGAAACCACATAAAGTTCTTGGTATAATGCCAGATATATATCTAGAAACCCTTGATAAATGATGACTATTATTAATGTATAATTTCTCACTCATGCAGAATCATATTATTAGGTCTGCTTTAACAAAAGTAATATTCGCAGCCTCCCATCTATAGTAATTTCAAGGAGTATGCCAAGTTAAATCCAACAACACTCTAACATGTTCCAATGCTTAAATTTCATTTAACAAGAAACATGAACTTTTATTCCATAGAGATAAAAATTTAAATGCAATACAACTTGAGAAGTAACACAGAGTTTAAATTTGCAGCACAGGAATACAAGAAAGAGGTGACTTCAACCAAAAAAAAGAGGGGAAGACGGAATTATAACTCAGCAAAAGTACTGAAGCTCTTGTTTAATAAATTCCTTGTGAATCATAGCATTAACAGGTAAAGAAATTAAATGATGAAATGTAAAACAAAAACATTTTTTCCTATTTCTGGATAGAAAAGAGCTTTTAAATTTCAAAGAAGATGAAGAAAATACTGATTAGATTTAATAAAGATATTTCAGGGCATACTTAATTTTTCAAAACATGTAAATCAAACTTAAAAAGGAATCAAAAGTATGTGACAATTGCAACTAATAGAACTTTAAAGAATTAAGATCCTTGATTTGGGGGAAAAAAAAATCCTTCTTTTAAACCAATAAGAGAAACACAGCTCTAAAAAAAGAATAGGTGCATAAAAACAGATCAATTATTAAGGATACAATATTAATAATGAATAATTCCCTCAGATTCAAGTTTACTAGTAATTGAATAAAATACCGGTTTCTTCTATCGTGTCAGGAAAGATTTAAAATGATAAATCTCTTAGCAGCGAAGAGTTTTAAAGGGTAGGCGATATATATATTTGCAGTGCGAAGTACCAATCCAATGGAAAATGTTCACTAAGAGTTCGTGGTTTTTTTCCGTTGACTGGGGATATGAGTAGAGATGGCCATTTTGATTTTGAGTTGAGCGAGGAGGAAACAGAAGGTACAGAAATCACAGCTTGAAGCTGAGAACAACCTTCAGCTATTTGCTCAAAAATTCTTTCATCTTTAAGTATGCACCTGATTTTTTTCCAAGGACTTTAATACCTTTAAGAATAAAAGGAACCAAAGAACCCCCGTTTGGGGGAGGGGAGTGGTGGAAACAGAAATAACAGAGCCAAGTCTTGCTAGATGTTGACAGGTACAAAACAAGCTTCTTTTGACCCCCTGACCCTTTAATTATTTTCAGTTTTTACAGAAACCTAGATGAAAGTCAATGTAATCTGGAAAAGCACATTTGGTTCTTTGATTTTTGTTTTAATGAAAAGTTTTCCAACCATTAATTAGAACAAAGAATCGTCTTAAAAACAAAGTTATAAAATAAAACATAACCATATATTCTCTATTAGAATCCCTTAGATATAATCAAATATTTCCAGTGTCTGTCCCTCACTTCAGGATTATCTGCCATATTCTACTGAAAAGGAGAATACTTATGTGGCATAAATCTGACTGCAGTACCAAAGAAAAAAGGGAAAGTGAGGAAAGCCAAAAAGGAGATTTTATATCTATATCTATATCTATATCTATATCTATAGCTATATCTATATCTGTATCTATCTATCATGATCATGAGTTCAAAAGTACCTCATCCCAGTTGGGGACAGTAATTATCAGCCTCAACTTTCAGGAGTTATGAAATAATGCAATGGAATCTAATATAACACAAGACATGGAGTTATGACAAATTAAGTTTTACATGCAATATGCAGAATAAAAATAGGGCAATTACAAACAGAAAAAGTCACAGTGATAAAATATAATTATTTTTATAATTATAATTATTATAATTATTTCTGTTTTTAATCAAAATCTTAATTACTTTAAGAGCTGATTTTTGGCAAGTTGCGTTTCTTCATACCAAATTGCACCTATCTATAAAATGAAAGTTAAAATAGAAGAGGTTTAAGTTTCCACATTCATGATTAATTCCTTCTTCTCTAACGTTCTGTGAATTCTATGCCATGCAGGTATAGAAAAACTTTGGCAGCCTAAGCTGCTAACAATATTAAAATAAGACTTTATCATTCTGCCAAAATCCTTTATGCCTCCTTTTAACCACAAAGTTCTTTGACTTCTTCTTGGATGTGGTGTTTTTGCTTGGTGGTATTGTTTTGATTTTTACAATAATCTTTTAGTACTGAGGCAACTTCGGGTTTCTCTTCTCACTGGCTGATGGGAACTAGGTACGTTTCTATGTCCATGATCAAAGGAACCCCTGTACTTCCAGTTTTATGATATTTACATTATTTGATATAATAGTGGGGTATACAAAATCTATGCTTATAACTTTGTGGTAAGGCATCTTCTCCATACTTGTTTAACTACAGGATACTTATGTGGGTGAAAAATATCTGAAGAGAAATCCTATATTGAATTATGATCCATTCCAAGCAAATTAAAAGGCTACTACATTTTCCTATGAAAATACATCTTGTTTTCATTCCTAAAACAGATACAATTCAAGGTTCAACAAACAAAAGAGTCATATTAAATGTCTGGAAGAGTTTTATAAGGTTCGACAGTAGTAGAAACTGCTGGTGGCATACATTAAGAAGTAAAAATAATCAAATTAAAAGTTGTGAATTATTCTAAATTGTGCATGAAGTTTTACATTTGTTTCTGGTTTACAAAATATATGATATTCAAAGTAAGTATTTCATGTCTGGTAGGGAAGGAAATAAAGACAAAATAAATTTTATTTTAATGGAATATCAGAACTAAAAGAAACAGATGTTATTTCTCACCTACTTTTTTTAAACATTGACATCCTTTTCTTTCAACATTTCTGTTTTGAGGAGCATGTCCCTCTACATGAAATGAAATATCCACTTTAAGGTTTGAGAATATTTAAATCATGATTTTCTATTATTTCTTTAAAATCCCTTACTATCTCTACAACAGTAATTAAAATTAGGTAAGAGTGTGAGCCTCTCCACTCTGTATTCCTGTAGTATACATGAGAAGGGACCCAGTCACTCCTGAGATTCTCCCTGGGCCTTGTGGAAGCTGTAACGCTGTCTTCAGTTTGCCAGGGCATCATTTAACTTATCAGAGAAGTCCATATGGGAGCAGCAATCAGTGGATTTTGTTGACAGCTGGCAACAAATTAATTTTAAAATATTTGGGGCTATTTATCCTGAATTTTTATGTGCTAAGCAATATAATTTCAAATTTTCATTATTCAAGTAACTTTATGAGTTCAACAAATATTCGCTTACATGGACAGACATACATGCATATGTCCTGTGGTTGGTGGTAGAAAAAGAAACACAAATTTTTTAAAGCTTTGCTATTGTTTCAGAAGCATTTACCATCTACTTGAGAGGCTTTCCTACAACCCATTTAATCAAAGTTTTAAAACATATTAAAATAAAATGTCATAAAGAAAAATGGGTATAAGATCAACATGAGAAAATGTTCTTTTAGTTCAAGTTCTTGAGTATCTGTTATATGCTAGGTTTTGGAGGAACATAAAAAACAAATTTTAACCTAGCTACAAGTAGCTTACAGTCCCACATGGGAAAAGCAGCACAAAACATACCAGACTTTTCAAAGTGCTGTGACAGAGTCTATACAAGGAGGCCGAACCCCAGGGGCTGACAGTGGACCAGCAGGGGTCCAGGGGACAGATGTCCTCATTAAGGGTAAAAGGTGAAGGCTGGGGAGATGGTTTCCAAGATATAGGGAGCAACATAAAATATTCCAGGAAAGAGTAAAGCCATATGGATTGTTTTGAGAAATACAAAATGTTCAATATTACTGGAGCATAAAGCAGAGAAAAGAGGAATACTCTCATGGGGAAACAAGACAGATACAGAAAACAGCCCGTAAAGAAGAGCAGGAGATGTCTACACAATAAAAGCTGCAGCTGGATCAAGAAGAGAGTCATTGTACCAAGTAGCCTGAGCTTAATATGCAAACAAGAGATGGGAGGTCTTTAACAGGAAAATGAAGTGTTCAGTGGCGTGGGGACTGATCCTTCTCAGGGTCCTAGAGCAGATGGACTGACAGTATGAGAGTAGAGACAATGAGAACCATTAGGAGGGTAGTACTAATATTTCAAGCTAAATTCACTAATCTTGCTTTAATAATGATTACATGATACAAAGGGTCCCATATTCATTCTACAATATATCTACATATAAAATGTCATTTACAAACATGATAAATAACCAATTTCCAATTAAAACTAAAGCCAAAAATATACCAAAAAGGCATTTCAAATTTTAAAACACTCAACCAGCCTTCAATGGAAATACATCCTATTATAGACACTGTCAATCAGTATCACAATTTACGTTTCTTCTCTTGATTAAAGGGACACTTTCTTCAGTTTCTTTTTATTGAAGTAATTTTCTTTGACCTGTTTTCTTTCCAAAATTTCCACACAGTACCTCAGAAACAGCAGGCCAGAAGGAATAAAAATAAAACCAATAAAAAAGGTAAGAAAGCAATATCATACAGTTATGCAACATATAAAGTGAATAAACAGAAGATACTGAATTAAAAACTGAAATTACAGTCTTGATCATGAGATATTACCCAAAGGCGGTAGAAAAGAAAAATTTAATTGAGAAATGCCCATTCTAGATCAATCATTGCTACATTTTCAAAACAAATATATTATGAAAAATCAAACTCATTAATAAACTGGTATGCAGACCTTTAAGAAGTACAGAGGAAAAGGTTGATTCAGAGGCTAAAACAAACATTAAATGAATGCTAAAATATAGTGTAAGTTTAGATATTAGGTTAGCATTAAAGCATTTCTGAATTAATAAAATCGGTTTTAAAACATTTTTTGTGGTGATTGTGGTGGGGAGAGGATATAAGGGAGCTAAGTGGCAACGGAAAAAATACAATAAAAACATTTTGTATTATTTAAAAAATTATTCATAATTTCCAAAAAGATTATTGGCCTCATTTTAAGATATTTACGGTACATTCAGACCTATTCCAGCTGTTCTGGATATGGTTTATCTCAGTCAGAGTGAGCTGGCCCTGCATGTTGGCCCTTGCACAAAACTGTGCCAGCGAATTAGCTTGTCTTCGTATCATTTTTGGCCCACAGTTTAAGCTCTACAACAACTCTATTATTTTTGCTCTTAACTTAAATATGTAGTACAGAAAATCCTTTGCTTTGTTTTGTTTTTAATTTATTGGGATGGCATTAGTTGATAAGATCATGGTATATTTCTATGATACATGATATGTATATTGCATTGTGTGTCCACCACCTAAAGTCAAATCCTTTGGAATTATATAATCAACTATAATCTGAAACCTAAATTTTAAATATCATCCTAATGCTTATGTTCCACAATTTAAAAAACCCACAGCAACAGGGAAGCTTTCACAATGTCAGTAGATAGGTCTCACTGAGTTAATGCCATACTTCCAGCAAAGCAACATGTTTACTTTCCAAGCTATGTGTAACAGACATAAAACATATGTTTAAACATTCTATGGGTTTTCTAAATCAGAAAATAGATAGAAAACAATTTTTCTGTCCCCTTTAGCAACATTGCTTCGAATGTTAATCTGTAATACACAAAGCAATGATGTTAAATGAACATGCTACAACACTGAACATACCAGATACATATGTAAAGTGCTACAGGTGATGAATGGAAAAAGCAAACCAGTAATGTATAGCAAGGGATGTTCATTTAGTGTCTTTAGTAGACAGTCACATTTTGTAACAAACCAATCTCACAAGTCATTTGGACAAGCTGAGAAACTCTCCTAAATGCTGAGTCTTACGCACCTTAGATAGAGAAGGCTGTTCCTATTTTTCCATCACTTAGTTCTCTCTGTTCCCAGAAGTCATCATTATTTCACTTTAGTGTAATAAATGCCATAGTCAAATGGACATTAACTTCCTTTTAAAAAGATACCATGTGGCTTGTACGTTTTGACAAGTTCTACTACATCTTGACATATTCATCTGAATTTTCCCCCATTCCATTTCTAGACCACAGACTTCTATTAACTTACTAACATTTGTGGTAGAAAAGCAAACAGGAATTCACCAATAGGGAGACTTCAAGTTTGACAGAATGAAGAAACACAAACTTGCTGATAGGACACAACATGAAATTAGTGTTAAGAGCCATTTCCACCACCCATGTTACTTAAGTGTATTATGACTGTCCACGGCACTCTTAAGAACGTACACAAAACTCCACTGCCACCAAGAACATTCTGAAACAGCAGGCAGCCCCTCCTGTGAGCTTTAACACGCCACACAGCCCGGTGCGCACTGATGCAGAGCAGCGGACACGGAGATGGAGTTTACAAGTAAAATTGAGACCAAACTGGCTAATTACTTACCTTCTCACTTAATGCAGGCTTGCTTGTCTAATGTTTTGTTTCCTCTCTTGTCATAGCCCAGCAGCAAATGGTTATGATTCAGCAGAAGTCTGAACCTGACAGTTAAAAAGAATTTTTTAATTAAAAAGTATTGGAAATTAAAGTTCCCCTCCACTGCAGTCTTTCTTTCTCTGCCCTCTGTGTGTGTTTCTCGTTTTCTCTCTTTGCAAGGCAAGCTACGTAGTGGTCTATAAATATTGACCCTGACACTTGCTCAGGGCTTTACTTGCTCATGGCACAGGTCTGTGTTACTGAACACCGTGGTAATACTCGGCAAAGTTCTCAGCTGCTCAGACAAAGCTGTGGATTGGCTCACTACCCGGCAACCCTGTGCCTGCCTGGAAATACCATTTTGCTGCCAGCTTTACAGATGCTATGGGCCTTTCCTGAGGCACAAATCAGGCACAGAAGAGCAATTATGAGGTTTGTCTGAAGAAATACAGTTTTCCTCAAGCAGGTGGAAACAAGGGGGGGCTGAGGGTAGTGAAAGACAAGAAAGGAAATACCGCCTTTGTTTTGGCCAAACAACATATTCTCAAACCCTCTATAAAA
This sequence comes from Pteronotus mesoamericanus, assembly GCF_021234165.1. Lineage (NCBI taxonomy): Eukaryota > Metazoa > Chordata > Mammalia > Chiroptera > Mormoopidae > Pteronotus > Pteronotus mesoamericanus. The sequence goes on from NW_026555311.1 coordinate 17,860,478, forward strand.
GTCATACCTAAATATCATTCAATCAAGCTTTATAAAACAAAATTACTATAATTTCTTCATATTATAAATGACAAAAAGTACAGAAAAGCATTTTTGCAATTGTTGTTAATACTGCTTCTCATTGAAAAAGGCTGCACTGACTGAGTGATTGGACACAAAGATATTTTCAAAAATAAGATATTTTCTAGAAAGAAAGAAATGCATTGTAAAGTATAATATTAATATAGATCAAATTATGTATTTGGTGAAAAAAGTGAAAACATAATCTTAAATTATGTGAATCAGCCTATTATATTAACTACTACTATATTTTTCAATCATAACAATTATAATTTTTTTTACATTTTTTTAATATTAAGGATAAACTTTCACCCATGATGTTTGCAGGTGATCATGAACAAGATCAGCGTCACACATATATTATCACAGACAACATCCACAGTAGGAATGATTAGAAAATAATTCAAGGCCATATATTTTATTCTTTTTTGCCAAGAATAAATATAGTTTCTTTTATTTAAATTTCTTCCCTTGATTAAATTAACAGTCAAGGACACTTTAGAAATAATCTGGTCACTAATTCATTTTATGGTTGGGAAAACGGACCCTGAGCCTGGTTAACTCACCCATAGGCACAGACAAGTGCCGAAGCTGGAGCCCTCACCCTGTTGCTCACACGGTGTGCTCCTTCTAGCACAGGAGTGGGTCTCGAGTTTACTTTTAAGTTCAAAATCCTATCTACATGTCAAATCTTACCAAAAACCTTACCATAAGCCAGAAAAATAGCTAATAAGCCAGAAAATAAGCCAGAAAAACAAAAATAGCCTTTTACGGTTTAACTGATCCTAAAAAAGTAATGCACAAGAATTAACTTTATAACATTTGAAATACACCTTGCCTGGCTTCATTCAATAATTAATATTTGCCCAACAAATTAACATATGACCAGGAGAGAAGCACAGTCAAGTGCTGAGGAGACAAAGATAATACATAGTTCCTACTCTCAGAGATCTTACAGTCCAATTTCAGAGGGGAAAAAAAAGTTAACTACAAAAAATCATGCAATGAAGGAGACCATAGGATACTAGAGAGGAGTTGTGTGAAACACGGGCATCAGAGCCAAGAGTAAAGGTAGGACAGGTAACGAGACCTCCTCGGTGGAGGCTTCTACAACTTAAAAAATGACTAGAAGGCAGTGAGGCAAAGAAGGGAAAGAACGAGACAAAGAGGCAGGAAAAAAGCATGATATGGAACTTCAAATAGTTCTTGCTGGAGCATAGGATATAAAGCAGGAAATAATTTTTTTTTAATTTTTTAAGAATGTGCTTCACTTACTCCTGCTCCCCCTTACCACCCCAAGAATCACTGGTCATTTTATTGTTTCTATAGGTTTGTCTTGTTCAGAATGTCATATAGTTAGAATCACACAGTATATAGCCTGGTTTTGTTCAGACTGGTTTCTTTCAGCTAGCCATTAAATGGGTGGTTTTAATGGTATCGATGTCCAAATTCTGTTCTACATAAACTCTTTATTACTATCGATCTGGCTGACGGAATGTTTTATTAACAACAATCTTTCTCTTTACAGAAGAAAGGCACACTCTCATCTTTCCAAAATATTACCATGGTGTGTTGCCCAGGGTCACAGAAAATTTAACAATTTTAAAATTTCAATTAATGTCTTAAGTTTTTGTTAAAGAGAAGAATGACAGGGTCAACAGTTAAAGACTTTTAAGTATAAAATATATCACATAAAATTCTATGAGGAAGTGAGATGGAAATATAGGTCAAGAAAACAAAATAGTAAAGTAAAATTTTCAGCTTTTAACAGAAGAGTCTATTCATTATTACTTAAATGGATAATGGTTTTATTAAATTGCTGTGGATTTAGATTCCATTGAGTATTCTTAAAATAGTTGATATAAGTTTTATTTTAAAATGTCAATATTTCCAATAGGGTAGAAATTAAATTCTTTGCACGTACATATTTTACCACAGGTGAAAAACTGTACATGTTAACTTGGTAATGTGTGAGTGGTTACAGAGTTATTCAAAATTCTTTTAAAGGTATGTGAACAAAAATAGTTAAAGACTGTTAGCCAACTGTATAAAACCCAAGTTTTCAACCTAGTATATAAAACTTTTCATCACCTTTTTCCTTCTAAGGAGATTTTAGGGCAGTGAAGCTATCCTGTGTGATTGTATTATGGTAGATACATGACATGCATTTAGCAAAACCTTAGAACTGTACCACACAAACAGAGAGCCCTAATAAAAACTATGGACTTCAGTTAAATCTTTTCCTTGTCTGTCTGAAGCTTGTGTCTAAAGAGAGGAGTACCATTATTTATTGAGCAAACACCATCTAACAGTGGCTTTAGAAATATTTTCTCTAACACTAAAAACAACCCTGGCCAATGGGTATGCTTTTGCCTTTTTTAAGGTGAAGAAAAAGAGGCTTAGAGTTATTGAGTAGCTTACCTGAAATAATTTATCTAATAAATACTAGATTTGAGATTTAGCTCCAAGCTGACTGGACTACAGTACCACATACTGCCTTTATATTAGTCATTAAAATAAAACATAGAGGCTGCCCAGGCTGGGCAAGGAAGTGAACTCAGCAGCACTTTCACAAAATCAGAAAAAGGAATGAAAGTCTTCCTGCATTTCTTCAAGGAAATGCCAGAAGTTTAATGTTGAATATTAAACAGCAGCAAAAAGAAGAGACTAACAAATTAATAAGTGGAAGCCAGTGGACAAAATTAAAATAACTGATATGCTCTATTAAGAAAAACTTAGAGAGTTTTATCTTAATTTGAATGAAGAGAAAGGAAAACAACAAGAGTCAAAGATGTGAAGACTCAATATTGTCAAAGTGTCAGTTCTTTCCAACATTTTCTATAGATTCAAGGAAATCTAAATCAAAAATTCCAGGAAGTTATTTTATGGAAATGGACAAACCTATACTAATGTTTATATAAAGAGGCAAAAAACTCAGAATAGCCAATGCAATATTGAAGGAGAAGAACAAAGTTGGCAGCTGACACCACAGGACATCAAGACTTACTACAATAATCAAGGCAGTATGGTACTGGAAAAACAATAGACAAATAGATGGCTGGAAGAAGAGAGAATGCCCAGAAATAGACTCACATAAATATGGAAAACTTATCTTTGACAAAGGAACAAAGACGATATAATGGAGTAAAGATAACCTTTTCAACAAATGATGAGGAATAACTGGACCATCCATATGCAAACTAATGAATCAAGACAAAGATTGTATGCCCCTCACAAAAATTAACTCAAAATGGGCTGCAAAATGTAAATGTAAAATGAAAAACTATAAAACTTCTAGGTAACATAGGAGAAAACCTAAATGACCTTGGCTATGGTGATGACTTGTTAGATAAAACACCAAAGGCACAATCCATGAAAGAAATAATTGATAAGCTGGATTTCATTAAAATTAAAAACTTCTGCTCTACAGAAGACAATGTTAAAAGAATGAAAAGACAATCCATGGACTGGGATAAAATATTTGCAAAGGACACATCTGATGAAGAACTGTTACCTAAAATTTACAACGAATCCTTAAAACTCAACAAGAATACAAACATTGTTAAAATGGGCCATAGACTCTTACAAACACCTCACCTAAGAAATATACAGATGGCAAACAAGTATATGAAAAGATGCCTCACATCACAGGTCATCAGGGAAATGCAAATTAAAACAACAATGAGATACTGCTACAAAACTATTGGAATTGCCAAAATCTGAAACATTGACAACACCAAATGCTGGTGAAGATGCAGAAAAACAGGAACCTTCATTCATTGTTGCTGGTAATACAAAATGATACAGCCACTTTGGAAGAGAGGTTAGCAGTTTCTTGCCATATGATTCAGCAACCATGTTCCTTGGTGTTTACCCAAAGCAGTTGAAAACTTAAGTCAATGCAAAAACCTGCATATAGATGTTTACAGCAGCTTTTTTCATAACTTTTGCCAAACCTTGGAAGCAACCAAGATACCCTTCAGTAGGTGAGTAGATAAACTACGGTACATCCAAACAATGGAACATTATTCGGCGCTAAGAAAAAATGAGCTATCAAACCATGACGATATGGAGGAATCGTAAATGCATATTAGTAAGTAAAAGAAGCCAATGTGAAAAGGTTACATGCTATATAATTCTACCTATTTGACATTCTGGAAAAGATAAAACTATGGAGACAGTGAAAAGATCTGTGTTTGTGGCAGGTGGGATGAAAGGGATAAATAGGCAAAGCAAAGATGACTTTTAGGGCAATAAAAATACTTTGTATGACACTAATAATGCCAACAGGTCATTACACATATGTCCAAACCCAGAGAGTGTATTCCACTAAGAGTGAACCCTAAAGTATGAACTTTGGGTGATAATGATGTATCAAAGTAAGCCCATCAGTTGGAACAGACATACCATTCTGGTGGGGAACATAGATTAATAAAGAGTATACATGTGTGGGAACAGAGAATGTATGGGAAAATCTCTCCATTTTCCTCTCAATTTTGCTGTGAACTTTAAACTGCTCTAAAAAACTAAAGTCTTTAAAAAGTCAAAGGCTGCTAACCCTTCTGGTATCTGGGTCTTTGCCAAGGCAGAGGTTATACAGAAAAGCAACAAGTTTGGAATCAGGAGCAAGGAAGAGAAGATAGATTAGTCTTCAATGTGGTGAACTTGAGGCATCTATTACACCCAGGTGAATATATTCAAAAAGCATTAAAATACATTGATCCATAACACAAGAGAGATGAAGTCTGTACCAACTCCATAGCCTTCTATTCTTGTTTTGGGGCTTGAAACCAAGATAGGCTATTTCTCAACGTGGAAACCAAAGCAATGGTTTAAAAACTTCACTCAGATAATATTCACCTCCTATTATAACCCTGCCTGCTTCCCCATTTAGTTCGGAGTAAAAGTTCAACTTCTCATAATAACGCACAAAGCCCTACTCAGTCTGCCCCCTCATTATGCCTCTGACATCGTGGACTACAGCCCCCCTCATTTTCTCAGTCACAGCCCAACTGTCCCCCTATTATTCTTAAATGTGCCTGAGACATTTTCCCTTAAAGTCTGTCCTTAAATTTGCTGTCCCTGCACTGGAGTGCTCTCTTGCAGACAGCTTCACAACTAACTCCTTCATCCCCTTCAAGGCTCTGTTCAAATGGCACCTTTCAATGAAACCTACCACCATCACACTGTTTAAAATCACAGACTTCCTTGTTTATATTTTGACTGGTATTGCCTGTCTTTCCCAATAGAATGCAGGTTCAATAATGGCACGGATTTCAGGTCCCTAAACTGAATCTTGCACACAACAAATGCACAATAATTATGTGCTGTATAAATAACTTAGAGATCTGGGAGCCGTACGCCAACAAAAGCGGGCGGTTCCTGAAGACAGGGGGCCTCTCAGCAAGAACATGTATGATGAGAAGTAACTCAAACCCAACATTTAAAAGGTGGGTCAGGAAAGAGAAGCCCACAAAGACTATAAAACAACTGTACAGGTAATTAGGAGGAGGAGAAAATGAGAAAATGAATGAGAATGGACTATTCAAGAATGAGTCAACAACAAGGAATTCCATGGAAAGATCAAATATGAAAGGGGTTGAAAACGGCCCATTATATATAACACTCACAAAGCACTGTGATAATAAACATTTGAGTTGTACATTTTAAAAGGACAAATTTCAGGGTACGTGAGTTATATTTCAACAAAGCATGTATTAAAAAAGGTGAGAGGTAAGCAAGTGAAGTGAGATACAGAATAAAATCTTTATCGAAGTGTAGCCATGAAGAAAAGAGAAATAAAGATAAAGATTACAACTTAAAACAACATACAAAGCAACAACACTCTATGGTATAGAGGTGAAGTATTTTGAAGTCAAGTTGAGTTTTTGTTTGTTTCAAGTTATATAAATTATATAACTTTAGTGTCCTCATCAATAAAATGGGTTTAATATTACTTTCTGTATCACTAGGTATCAGTACCATTTTTATTTTTCAATATTATTTTATTGTATAGATAGACCACCTTTTACTTATCCCTCCATCAGCTGATGGACATTTGGGTTGTTTCCACTTTTGAACTATTATAAATAATACTGCTATGAATTTTCATATACAAGTTTTTATGTGAACATTTGTTTTCATTACTCTTGGATAAATGCCTGGAGTAAAACTGCTAAGTAATATAGTAATTTTATGTTTAACATTTCAAAGAACTGTGAAACTGTTTTCCAAAGTAGCTGTACCATTTCATATCCCCACCAGCAACGTATGAGGGTCCCAGTTTCTCCACATCCTTCAAACACCTGTAATTACCTGTCTCTTTTATTACAGGCATACTGGTGAATATTAGGTAGAATCTCATTGTGGTTTTAATTTCTATTACCCTAATGACTAATAATGTTGAGCATCTTTTCACATACTTACAGCCCTTTGGTTATTTTCTCTTCACTTCCACTAAACATAACTGCAGAAAACCCTAGGACCAAACAAAGCTTAAAATATTTTCAAGGGTCCAGCTTGTTATATCTGGCAGAGATATAGCCACTCACTTGTTAGCTGACTAAATGAATAAACTAATAAACAAATAAAATATTAGACATAAGAAATACTTGATTTATTACTATATTGTTTCAGTTTTTAAACTATTTGATTTATTATACAATTTCAATTGAAAGGAAAAGATATATTTCAAAGGAAAAGAAACTTTTAAAAAACACCATTACCAGCAAAATATGCTAAATCTTTGTTTAGTATTATGATAAATATCTACATTAGTATTTTTAGTTAGGTAATAATAAGTACTCTATCAGATCAATGTTAGGAAACTAGAATTGCAATCCAGTAACATTATTGCTTTAATTTAAAGCTTTCTTGAAGTTAGAAATGAAAAAAGCAAAAAATTGATTAAGTAGTGAATGATTTTTAAATATTGTTAACAAACTTAATCAGATATGAAAATAACAGATTTACCCAACACTACATATAATGAGACATTCCTCAGGGGAAAATGGGTACAAGAAAAATATTAGTAATCTAAGCTTGTCATCATATTTCAAAAAGACCTGAGAGAATGTGACTTTCAATGTAAATGACGGAGGAGAAAGAAAACTGACTCTACAATGTGGCTACTGAGAAGCAAGCCATGGGCTGCCTTCTCGTTTTTTCCTCTAAGGGTCTACTATTAGCCTTATCATGTACAGTCACTTACCTTTAACTCTAAGGTTCTTTGTCTTCAAGTAATAAATATGTTGGGCTCCGGGGACCCACAGGAAAATCATACATAATTCTACCAACCTTTACTGCTGCCAGTTTATTGTACTTATCCAGGATTAGTTTGAGAAGTATTGACTGTACAATAAATAGGTCATTTGTTCTTTTCAACTAGAACAATGTTGAGTATAACTTGAAAAGAAGAAAAATACTAAACAAAAAAACAGCAAAGAATGTGTCCTTTATAATTTTCATTTGACATCTCATCAACTAAAACTAAAGTAAAACATTGTATCATTTATAAATGGAAATAATTCTGAAATTCATGGGGAATAGACTTATGACCACATATAACCAGAATCAATATTAAAGCTCAATTATTTTTAGTAAGATAAGGGAATATAAAGAGTGAAAAACATTAGGAATATCAAGTTATTGTTATATGATGGTTGTTGCTAAATGGACTTATATTTAAACTATACTAATGTTTCTTCATGCTTAATAATAATATCAGATTTCCTAGCTATGTATTGGTATTGCCATTTGTTTTTCTCTTAAAACTACACATATATTCATATAATAGTAAGGCATTAACAAAAAGTGGTTTTTCACATAGTAAATAATTATTTGCAATATAATTTCAAGCATTTTCTACTTTTAAAAAAGTATACAGTTATTAAAATTATCATATAACTTTAATATGCATTTCTTTTTTTCTAACTACTTTTTTACTGTTTTTCAAGTACATTGTCACCATTTTCCCACCACAACTTTCCCCCACCCCACCCACCGCCACCTCCCACCCTGCGTCCTACCCCTCTTTGGTTTGTCCATGGGCCCTTTATACACACTCCTTGATGATCCTTCCCCTTTTTTCCCTGTTATTCCCCTCTTTTCTCCCTTCTGGTTACTGTCAGTTTGTTTTTTATTCCAATGTCTCTGGTTATATTTTGCTTGCTTGTTTGCCTAATCGACAAAACAAACAAGTAATATCTATTTCTTAAAATTAAGAAATTAATTCTAATTTAATTTTTTTTTTGCTATCAGTCCATAATGGAAATTAGATTAAATCTATGGGACAATAAGAATCTTAATGATGATAATTTTTAATTCCATTAATCTCTGAATAGTTTTCCACCATCCTAAAGATGTAGCTGAACTTTTAATACTTGTTACTTTTACAAGAACAACTCATTTGAGGATCTTTCCATTCATACAGATAAATACGCATGACAAGCAATGTGACATTAATTTAATGGAATATGTATTTCTAGAAAAAAAAATACGGTATACTTTGCTGAAGAGTGGCCTGGGATCTTGAGAAAGTAGTAGGTACACTCTCCAAGTCAGGAAAATGGTCCTGCAAGCACCTCGCCAGAGGGGCTTACATCAGCTAAAAGGAGAGCAGGAATGATTGAGGATTCCCCAAAACAAGTTACACCGTACACTCCTTAGGATGCAAATGGAGAAATCCCAGCCAGGGAGCATTCAGCAAAAACCAACAACACAGCGGAGGATGGAAATACTTGTCCACCACATTCAAGATGACCTTTTTTACTATCCATTAATTATAAGGCAGAGGCTCATAAAAATATCACTGAATGATTAAATTTAACAGGCAGTGAAAACAGAAATGTACATTAAGTCTCATCATTCATAAAACAAAATAAAACAACATGTTTATTTCACTGCTCTATGATGAATCTGTTTTTATGGGGAAGATTTAAACTGTAAAGCTAAGAAATATATTAATTTTAATGCCACTTTTTCTAATCAGAACATATTTCAAAAAAGCAAGAATAGGAATAAAACAATACAGCAAATTAATTTTACCAAGAAATAAATGTGCTAACTATTCATCTTTTTTGGTTCACATGTAAAATATTTCAGTTGGCTGCTCTGCTTCACAGGGTCTGAAATTCCCTTGAAATGTGCTATCAAAAGTAACTAAGAAGTAATGCAGAAGAAAAGACTAAAAATGAAAAAAAAAAAAACCTGGCTACTTTTGAGTAGGTAAAGACTGGACAGGAGCAAACTTTGAGGCTTTTTCCTCCTCCTCTAATTTGCTTCATTCTGGTATTTGGCCTAAAGCAGATGTTTTCAACCAGTGCGCCACAAGACTTTTTAAAACATGAAATACCTGACTATTCAGGGGCACTGACATCTTTTTACTTAGACTGTCAAATAAAAAAAGACAACAACCAACACAATGGCAACCTGGCATGAATGGATCAAAATTATGTCTATTTTTTTGTAAGACTGGCAAAAAAAAAAATCTATTTTGCAGTATGCTGCAGAATTTTACTCATTAGTGTACATGTGCCATGAGATAAAAAAGGTTGAAAAATCACTAGTCTACAGTGACAAAAAACAGAGCTGGAAGTGGGCTGAGGTTAGGTAGGTGATAAAAGTAAAAAAGGTAAGAATAAAGAATATCCCGCCCTGGCTGGTATGGCTGAGTGGATTGAGTGCCAACCTATGAACCGAAGGGTTGGCAGTTCAATACCCAGTCAGGGCACATGCCTGGGTTGCGGGCCAGGTCCCCAGTAGGGGGTGTGTGAAACTCAACCACACATTGATGTTTCTCTCCTTCTCTTTCTCCCTTCCCTTCCCCTCTCTCAAAAAATAAATAAATAAACAAAATCTTTAAAAGAATAAAGAATATCCTTACCTTTTTTTAATGACTCAGTAAAGAGATGAAATAATGTTAACAAATAGCATCTCAATGTAGTAATCAACTTGCTTACATTTTTGTTTTGTTTTATTTTGCAGACAATTTGTATTAAACTTCAGCATTGAATCCAGGTAAGTGCTTTGCATAAATGCATGTATTTTGAAAAGCATATCAAACTGCTACTCATATTTGATGTTTAAGTGACACCATTAGAAAATATGAAAGAATACTTTGGAAGTACAGGAATCTCAAAACATGACCTTAGGGTCAAGGGATCCCTGTTGATGGAGTAAAACTTCTCATTGTCCAACTCTTAATGGCATATACAAATCTAACAACTCACATCTACATGGCACTTTATATTTTTAAGAAATGTTCTATTATATGTTATCTCACTTGATCATCAGGACAGGCCACTGATAAGGTGTTCCTATTTTATGCATGGGAAAACAGAATAAAGCAAGTAAGGGAACAGCCCATGTGTGAAAGTTTGAAAGTAGAGACAGAAACTGAACTCAGGTCTTTTCACATTAAATCCTTGGCCTCTACTACTATAGTTTTCAGTAATATCCGAGGGGCCATATCTCAGTAGAAATTATTTCTCAGGAAAAAAATAATAATTTCTAGGGGACAGACTGAATTCTTCTATTAGAAGCATGCATATTTTTGTTGATAATGACAACACACACACACATGCGCGCGCGCGCACGCACATTACCTGCATAATGCTAGTACCATTACTTAGTCATCCAAGTTAAAAATTTCAGTGTTCTTGTGCTCCCTCCTATTTCCAGTTAGTTACTACTCACATGTTCTCAGGAAGTCTGCCTTTGAAATATCCCTCGAGTGCGTCCTCTCTTTTCCCTTCCCTCTGTTCCCACCCAACTTCAAGTTTAGCTTTTATATAATCTCCAATACTGAACTAATCACAATCTAGTCTCCTGTCACCACTCCCCTTTCTCCTCTGCAAATCTCCCACAGCGCCACTACACTAATGAGTTTTTTTCAACACCTCCTCCAGCCGACAACAGAAGGTTCTAACTGCTCAGCGCAGAGTCCAGGCCTGCTGGCCATCTCGACCTGGCCCTCCCCTGTCCATTTCATTTCCCTTTCCCCGCCACACAAATCCCACATTACATTCTCCTACCATACCCAACCATATGTTGACTAGAAATGCTGCCTACAGCAGCTCTTCCATACTTCTGTTTCTCTTTGTAGAATGACCTTCTGTAAACTTTTATTTCTACGGAATAATAACATTTCAGCTGGTGCAATACTAGCTCCAACTTTTTCATATTTAAAAAGGGAGAACTTCTTTGGATGCTGTGTCTCAAGATTCCTTTCTCTTTTTGATGCCTCCTTGTTAAAACCACGACAAATTGCTCAATTTGCACTGGTGGTGATTCCTCCTAAAAACAGAAGGGAAAGGCATAGACATGTCCCCAGACTGGCAGCAGCAAAGCAGGCCTAACACTGTGCATTTCAGGGTGCTTTGGGGGAACTGACCAGCACTTTCATCCCGAGTACCCACTCTTCTGTCTCTGTTTTATAATCCTTGCAAAGAAATAAGGCAATAAATAATTCCACAACATTAACAAAAATATGATCATTTCAACTGCATCATTTTCCCTCTGAAAGACCTACTCATCCAACTTTCAGGTAAAATTATGCATACTAGTGCCATCAAGATCTTGAAGCAGGATATAATCTGAAAGAGTGGCCCTGAATGATATGTAAGAGCTACAATTATGACATGAGTACCCATGAAACTGGCAGGGCCTCTACAGGGAGAATTTTTAAGTATTTATACAGCCAAAGATTGGTCCATTTTCTTTGGAGCAGAACATTAAAGTTCAAAGTACACTGATGCAAGTTATCACTGGGTTTCCCGGGAATCAATACCAATTAAAGGCTTTACTTTTAAAATGCATATCAGGTGTTACTGGAAAATGCATCCATCTGAAAAGCAGCCATTGAAGAGAACTTTATCAAAAAGGGTAAATAATGTATAAAAAGTCCCAAGTGAGTGATGAAAACCTTGTTCAGATGACAAGCCACACATCAGTCGGAAGCTGGCGCTCAGACTCTTTGGCACCAGCGTTCTCCTAATTTCCTAAGTGTGAGTAACATCTCACCCTCCTGTTGCTTATTTATTGCTCTAGTCTATTAAAAACTATTTCAACGTACTTATATTCCTGAAAAATCTATTTTATAATTTTAAGTAGCAGTTATACTGCTTCTACTAGAAAATTTCACATTCACTCATTCAAGGACACACTTGCTGCGTACCTGCTCTGGATTTGGCACTGCAGACACAGTTCTTCTTCTCAGGGAGGCTAGAGGCTCGTGAAGGGGATGGATGACTGGTGAGCGGATCACTATAATACAGTACGGCCGTGGTCATGATATAAACACGCGGAGCACAGAAAACCTAATTTTTTCCTAGACGCTGTGCTCAGGGAAGGCGTTTTGGAAAAGGGCATGATTATCTGATTTGTTAAAAAAGAAGTTAACCATAAAGCGTATGAAGATTTCAGATGTGTGGCACTTTAGAATGATGATAAGACTCAAAGCATGGCCATGGAGTGACAGCCTCAACTGGTGGTAACACGTCCAGGTTTAAAAGCACCTTACAATTTCAGTTGCCACATTTCTAAGTTTACTTCTTCCTTGCCTGTTGATATTTTCATTCATTTCATCTTATGAGTTATTCTAATTTTTAAAACTGAATTCCATATTTTGAGGAGGTTGGGGTTTTGAGGGGGGAGATGTAATAATCTGTACTCCCACAATCATTTTTCTTTCAAAATTTTTATTCATTTACTCTAAAAATATATATTGAGCGACTGCTGTATGACAGGCTTGGTTTTAAGTACTAGAAATATGACTGTGAACAAAACATGCCAGACACGCCTTCTTCGACTTCGCATTCTAGTGGCAAATAAAAAGAAAACTTAACAGTGACTATAATAACATCTCATGGCAAATAAAAAAAGGCATGCAATAATAAAAACAAAATAGAATAACATAATATTGCTGGGGTAAAGAAAGCTTAGACAGGCAAAATTAAGAAAGCTTTGCTTAGAGCGGAGGCCTGAATGATGAGAAGGAAACAGCTGTGCAAAGATGTGTGGGAAGAGCATGCCAGGAAGGGGAACTTGCTAATAAAAAGATCCGTGGGTCAGAACCACCCTTGGTATTCAAGTAACCAAAAAGAAAAAAGAAAAAAAAAGCTGTGGGCAGGCAAAAGTTGGCACACAATGAAGTAAAATAATTAGACAGTAACTGAATGATGTGGGTGTTTTTTGGCCAGTGGTTTTTAAACTGTGCCACGCATTAGAATCACCTATGATGCTCTGAAAAACCCAGATGCCCAGGCCATATTTCAGATCAAGTAAATCATAATCCCTGGAGTAAAAGTCCGAAACCAGTATGCTTTAATGCCCACTGCATAGTTCTGACTTGCAGCCCTGGTTAAGAAGCACTAATTCAAGCCACAGTAAGGAATTTAAATTTTAGTCTAACTACATAAACAGCCATTGAAAGATTAAAATTTCATCTGGAATTTCTGTCAGGCAATGAAACTGTTTAATTTCTATCTGGGTGTTTGGTACAAAGGAGCAATACACTTTAGGAATAGGTTAGTTTCAAGTTACTTTCTTCTTAAAATAAAAGAAAAAGAAAAAGAAAGGAATTATCAAAATACTTCCCTGTAAAAATTCACATCATTTAGGTAAAAATGATTTTCTTCTGGAAATGCCCAATGCAATTATATCCATTTCTGATTCATTGCTTTTATGTAGATCCTAGGGTACATTTACTTATCATTTGTGAGTAACTTGGTATGTCTTGAGAGAAAAAAGGATACACAAAATATCCAAGACAGTAACTGAATTTTACCTACATTATTCTTTTTATTTGTAACATTGACCAAGGGATTCCTCTAGTACAGGTCACATGGTGAGTACTTGATCCCATCTACTGTAAATGGCACATCATTTTGTGGCACATAATTCTAGTAAGAGCTCAATCCACTAAAACTTCACTGAGAAATAACCTTTGAGGAGAAATAGGGTTGATTTACTAAGACTGCTAAAACCCAAGATCATCATTGATTAGAATATTTAGAAACATTTTTCAGGTAAAAATGGCATTTCTGTTGCTCAAATAAACATTAGAATACCTTTTCCTGGAGTGTATTTAGTAGAGAATGAAGTCACCTAATGGTAGTAAAGGCTGTATTTTCCATCTCTGTCAATTTAAGTTCTTATTTTTTAACAGCTAATAATCATGCATAAACTGAGGAACTGAAATTAAATTTTAAGAAAAGCAAAAGCAATCAAGTCCTGGTCACATTCCAGGAAAGCAAACCAATCAGCTAGAAATTAATTTAACTACCACGTGGTGCGAGAGCCCGAACAGTTCTGCTGATACAGCATCTCTCCCAGCTTCTAATCGCACATTAAAATCCACTAACTACCTGAAGGAATTTTACTTAAAAATTCAACCACTCCATAGAACATAAACTTTTATTCCTTTATTGACATACACCAAACAGTATTTTATCAAAATTGCATATATAAGTATGACACTACGACCAATTTTTATTTAAAGGTATTTGGAAGAAGTCGGCACATTTTCTGCACAGTCCATTTGTCATGGAATTCACAGCATGTGAGTAAAAAATGAATGACAACTCCTACTCAAACCTTTCTTCTTAAAGCTCTCTGTGATAAAGCCAGCCAAGGTAATCTATCTTAAAACAGCCTTTGAATTCTTTCTGTACCTTTAGAAAACCCACAGCATTCCCAACTTGTGTGATATCTGGTTTCCCTTTTCTAGTAGACAATACCTTAATTGAAATCAGGAGCTATGTTTTATGTATTTTCCATATTCACAGTACCTTTCTTTGTGATGTTAAACAAACACCTAATTAATGAGCATATAACGAAGATTTAACCTTCCACTGTTGAAGGTAAGAAACATCAAAGCAGCGTAGCACTGGTAGGAGCTTCTGCAAACACACATTATTATCACTTCTGAGCCCTGCCATTGTTTCCTGTCTTGGTAAAATAAAGAGAAGTGAGAAATGCTTGAAACTATGAAATGAGAGGTACTGCTATGCTCCAAATAAGAAGACTGGATCAAGGAGAAAGAGGATTCAATGATTAAAGACTGCAGACTCAAACAAAAAAATTAAAGACGGCCATAAATCATTCAATCACTCTGTAAACAATTTTGAATATCTAATATGTAACAAGCACTTGTAACATACAGAAATAAATGAGACACAACTCCTGCCTCCAAAAAGCACACACGCAAAAACTATAAGGCAGAGAAATAAAAGCAACGCAAGAGCTACATGTAAGTAATAAAATAAAAGGACCTAATTCACTGGAGAGGAAAGGTGGTCGTGGAGCTAAGTCTTAACAGGATGAGCAGGGCCCAGTCAAGGAGAAGAGGCTGAGGGGGGTCCATCCCAGAAAGAGACAGAGCAAAGGCCCAGCTGTGAGGGACAGGAGAGTCTGTGGGAGGAATGAGAAGCAAGACTCTGTGAGGCAGCGGAGGCTCCAGTGGAGGGAGAGGCAGGAGATAAGGTAAGACAGGGAGGAAGGGGTCTGATCATGGCGGGTCTGGTCTGTCAGGAAAAGGTACCTTAAACTTCTATCTGCCTGGCAACGAGAAGCCAATGAGCAGTTTTGAAAAGCAGAGCAGCATGATAAGATTTGTGGAACTATGTGGAGAATGGCTGGGAGTATAAAAGAGGAGGCAAGCAAAACACATAAAAGCCTAAAAAGATTGTTTTAAAATTATTAACAAATTTTCGGTTATCTGATCCTACACAATGCTAAATGTGTATACTTAACATAATTACTGCTTTGATAATTAATGAGTTAATGTCCTCCTTGAAAATAGATTTGTTTTAGAATTTGGGTAGAAGACTAATAAATTGAAGATTTTAACTCCTATTGAAAATGAATGACAGTTCAGTTTTCATAAATAAATAACACTAAATAAACTAAAATTGTTACTACTTTTTGTAGTAAATTAAGGTGCTAAATGAAGTAAAATGAAATGGTCTGAAAATATTTTTATAAAAATTTGACATTCTAACTGTAACCTCATGTTACTCATGATCCAGTTTTCACTGATTTCATATTCTTTTGTAATTTGTTGCTTTTATAGATGTGCTGTTTACCTAATGTTCTGACTTCCTTTGTTTAAAAACAATCCAGTAGTTTCAAAATTCAGGTTGTAATTAAATGAACAAACTTACTGCCGATTTCACTAGGCTGTTTTCTGGAGTTCATATTTTGTCACAGAGAAATTCACCTGAGGGAGAACTATGGAGGCAAATTATGACTCTGACATGAAATAAGCAATCCTATGTTGGAAGTTATTATAACTTCACTTTGCATATATTTTAAAAGATTGTGCAAACTGTAGTTATTAATTCCCTAAGTAGCCCTACCTTCAGTCGAGTGATGAGCAAAGTGTCACTGTCAGCAGGCAGGCTGACGGCTGAAAAGTGCTGTGCTCTCCTAGGCACAATCATCGCAATGAACTGTGATGATTTCTTCTGGTATTTTCCATTCATTACATGTCATCTTTGATCTTGTTAAGAGGGCTAAAGAGAAGCTGGTCCCTTGACAGCCCTTGAAGATGTAGTCCAATTTTACACAGGTAACAGTTTTCTGGCTTTCTGGCTTTCACAAGCTGCTTCCTGCCTGGCTCGCCCACACAGGCTAGCTGGAGAGCATTGTTGCTAAAAGCAGAAGGGAAACCCAAGTAATAAGATGCAGGGAACAGGGTCCAGCCTACGCAGACTAAACATCTGAAAGAGCCAAAAATTTTCCAAAGCACACGTTTCTGTAGTGACAGAGGACGAACTAAGCCAGTGTGGCCAAGAAGAAAGGAGATGCTAGCAGCTGTACATTCATCACCTTTAATGAAGTTTTCACTGTTCATACTCATGAAGTTCAACCAAATGATTCTTGATATTTTCAAAGATTAATTTTAAGAATCAATGGGACAACCTGTCAGTATTTATACAGAGGTAGGTTTTTGGGAAGAGATGTAATTTCTCTTCATTTTTAGGAAACGTTTTTCCTCTTTTCTTACAAAAACACAAGGTTTCAAGAGCTGGCCAGTTCAAACTATTGCCATTCATAAATTCTGCATGTCTGAGAACTCGATATGACTTGAGACAGGCACCACCCACAATCACAATCTTGGCTTAGCCGAGAGAAAAACATTAAATTTAGATTCTCATTAAATACCGTGACTGGAAATTCACTGCATGCGTAAATTGTAAAATTTGCCAATAAAAGACTCTATTATTTCTATCAACATCTCTATCTGTATTATATAACTGGTGTTAACCTATAAAGGCTGGATACAAAAAAGTGGGCAAGGTTTTATTTTCCATAGATGGTCACAACAATATCCCCCATCCCAACGCTCTTCTTACATCCCATTGAGAGGTGGGATTGAAATTCTGCCCCTAGGGATCTGGATGACACTGTGTACACTTCCAGGCCAGCTACTAAAATGTGATCTAACTCCAACCTTACTCATCAGAATCGGTGTTCTTGAAGCCTTTAGCTGCCACATTAGCAGTCTGACCATGTAGAGACATGATGTTGTAAGAAAGACTGAATTAGCCAGCATGGAGAAATCAGAGAGGCCCTGAGAACACACGAACAGAGATAAGCCTGGACAGCTTCTAGCTGCTTCAGCCTCCTGCTGTTCACGTTCTAGACACCAGCTGACTGCAAAAACACGAGAGACCCTGAGCCAGCACCACCCAGTTGAGTTCTGCCCAGAATCCTGACTGACAGAAACCATGAGAGGTGATAACACTTTTTTGGCTTGTTTAAGCCACTACATTTTATAGTTGCTTTTTAAAAAGCACAGATAACTGCAACATACTTTGATACCAGAAGTGAAGCGGTACAATAAAACAAAAAGTCAACTCAAGACATATCGTATTGGCCTCTGGACCAGACAGAAGACAGAGGCCTGAAGGAGATTGTTAGTGGAAGCCTGGTAGGTCTCAAAGAGTTGGACTGTGTGGGCTCCAGAAAAACAAGGGTTATGTTTCCAAAAGGAAAAGAAAAGAAGACTCTTGTTCCATGGTGGCAGAACACTTAGCCAACATTATTGCCCACAGTGATGTGGAAAATAGGAAATGTACTTGACGAACTCCAAGGATCTTGCTCAGGAGGATTCCAAGTAGAATACTAATAGGAACACCTGCCTTCTTTTTGCTACTTATGATAAGATGTGCGTAGAGATGCATGAGTTTAAAAAGAAACTATTTGGTTGTCAGCAAAATTTGGAGGAACTATAAAAAAGACAGAACTTGCTGGGTTTTAAAATAAAACTATTTTTCAGAGCAAAAGAGTTTCAAAATAGGAGTGAAATCTCTGGGAATAATATGCCAGGCATAGTCAGGAAGACCTCGTCTACAAATAAAGATATGCATGTTCATATAAATACCCTCTTTTAACACCTCAGCAATATTCAGGCAATGCCTCAGAGATCCTTTAAGACAGATCAAAGGCTTTCTAAGGATCTTAACGGTACACATACACAACTTCTCCATTAAACAACCGAGCTACTGGGAATCTGCAGGGTGTCATTTCACTGCAGCCTCACAGGGAACATCTGGCACAGGAATTACTGTCTCAAAATTTTTCCGGATGTGGCTTTTGCTAACAGAGGAGATTATAAATTGATACGTAAGAAACTCTAAGATTTTTGAAGAATTATCCAGTTGAAACTAAAAAGAAACAGACAGTGCAAAATAAGAGTGGCCTTTGGACCTCCCCCCAACCCCGGAAACTTCTATACATAGGAAGAAGGTTAAGAAAATTTGCCAGCTATAAATACGAGCCATGGTTTGTTTGTTTGTTTGTTTTGGAAAAAGAATAATGATTCAGAGGACAGAAACAAGGACACAGAGGAAGGAGCCCAGAGTCACAGAGAACAATTCCCAGGGGCTAGATGGAGCCCTAATCAAGCAAATGGCAGTAGGGCCATTTGGGTTTCTGGTTCGAAGTATAATAGCCTCTCATTTCTCCCTCTTTGAACAGGAAGAATCACAGAATGTTCTTCTGCTTGTCACACCACTAAATGTTGGGTGTGTAAAAGGCAGATAACGTATCTCTTCGTTCATGGGTTTTCAAAAGATTCTGTAGTTCAAGTGTTTTCAATATTCAAGAAGCCTTATCCAAGGAGCTTCCTCTGCACCTGGACTTGATTAAGAAGACAAGATCCTGGATTTCAAGCTAATGCAGTAATAGAATGAGACTTAGGGGTTTTGAGGACAAGAACAAGCATATTTGACATGTGGGAGAGCTGTAAATGATTATGGTCAGAGGATGGACAGTGGTGGATTATATTTCCCAAAAATAACCCCAATAATATCTCCTGTACCACCACATTCTTCCTATATTGTAACTCCGACACTCCGACCACCAAGTACTGGAGTTGGTATTTCTTCACCTTGAATTTTTTACTACAGCATAGGTGAAGCTATGTGATTTACAGACCGAATCGTAAAAGGGCAATACAAATCTCACCTTGCTCACAGTAACATTCACTCTTGAAGCCTTCAGCTGCCACCTTAGTAGTATAACTGTCTTGAAGCTGTCATGCTGTAAAGAAGCCCAAATTAGGCCATGTGGACAGGCCACATGGACAGGCCCTGCGATTACATGAAAAGAGAGAGATGCCAGATGAGCCCCCAGCTGCTTCAGCTGCCCACTGTCCCAGCTCTACTCACTTACGTGGCTGCAAATGCTTGAGAGAGCCTGAGCTAAAGCAAACAGCAAAACCCTACACAAATTCCTGACCCACAAAAATTGTGAGAGGTGAGCTGTGGTATTAAGCCACTGTGGATTACAGTAATTTATCATATAGCTAGAGATAATACTATTAAAAAGCACAAATCATTACTTCTCATTCTGGTAACATATAAGAAATGCCATAAAAATTATTAAAAATAGAAATTGATATTCTGATCAAACTTTACAGAGAAAAAAAAAGTTTACAGACATAGTCTATAGATCTTTAGGTGAAATTACTAAACAGAACTGACAAGTGGTCAGACATTACAACTTCAAGGTATTAAAGAAAGGCAAATTAAAAGATGCTCAGATTTAGTCCTCAAACTACCCCACTCTCCAAACAAGGACCTGGATCTCTAGGAACCCTTGAGGATGTTTCTTGGGCAGAGTTGCGTTGTTCTTCATTTTTTTCACAACCAAGCAATACCCTGGGTCCTGTTTGCAATGCTGGCTGAGGACATACACCCAACTCCCCTGGCTGACAGCCAAAGCTCCACATCCTGAGGAGAATTTGGAGCCTTCAGTAGCCCCAAAACGTTTTATGATCCCTTAGAAACAATGCGGGAGCTTCCTCCCGGTGCAGTCTGCTGGCTCTAGAAAGTGAAGTGGACTATTTTTTTGATGCTATATGGGATCAGTATAAATCACAGCACAACTGAGAAAACGTAAAGCACTAAACTCTGAAATATCTGTTCCAAACACCTTGTAGTTAATTTATCTAAGCAGCTCTGCCATTAGGTAAAAATAAATAACTCACAGGGAAGTAGGGGTGGAGAAGAAAGGGAAGCACCTGCAGTTGTATAAATTAATCAGTGCTCACTGAGGACTCAGTGTGTTCCCTGCCTGTCTTACAAGATTTGGGGGACATATAAAAGTATAAACCATGCATCCTACTTTGAAGCAAATGTTAAGGCAACTGGGGAGACATCTAATTAGTAAAAAAATTTTATAAAATAAAATCATCAAATGCTAAACTGTGATATAATATTAGATATTAGAGCCTTGCTCAGGCTTCACAGAAGATATGCAAAGAAAAAATTAAGGGACACAGCAAGGATATCATGATAGAAACATTAATAGAGTAGGTCTTATGAATTGCATAAGTTATGTGGGGACAGAATTGGGAAAGAGTAGATGGATACGTGAGAAGACCCCTGAATGGGGAACCCTGCCCCCTAATCCAAGATACGCTGATGAGAGTCAGGAAAGGCTGCTACAAAAGAGATTCAGCATGGAAAAAGAAATGCTTAAAATAATTCTATGGAAATTGGATGTTAAATTTTTATAAATACACTGAAGGAAAAATACCAGGCTATAAATAATATCTCCTTAGAAATACAACATTTTAATAGCCTTAATATAACACATAGAAACTGGTAATAAAAATACTAAATAATAAACAAAATCATAGGTAACTCACAGAAGAGAACCAGACCATGAAGGTACCAGACCATTAACTTCATTGATGATAAAACAAGTAAAAATTAAAACAACACTGAGAGTTTCCAGCTAAGTACATCAGTGTGAGCTTTGATAACCCTGGCAAGGGTGTGGAGAAAGAATGCACATTTGCACCTTGGTGACAGAAGTATGAATAAATGCAAACTTTCTGGAAAGCAATTTGGATGTATAGGTAGAGTCTTTAAAATGTTGATGCCTTAAATATTTTTATGAGTAATTCAAATTTGAGACATTTATCAAAAGCAAGTAATAAATTCAAAGACTAACCTGTGAACTCAGTAAATGAATTCTGAATAATTATCAAAGAGTAATGATTATCAATTTTTATTACACCATTAATATTTAGCAGCTACTGTGAACTGAGTTCTAGGAAAATGCTCTTTTGTTTATCTGTGATTATCTGAGGAGATAGAACTAGGTGCATATATACATACATATTCATAATAAATGTATTGCATACCAAAACTTGAATTTTGTTGGATTAACCAACCTGAGATCTTCTGTAACACTAAATATTAAATGCAATAAATCTACCAATAAATAAGCAATAAGAAAAATAGTAACTAAATCAGATATTTATGTTGCCAGGCTCACTATAATCAGGAAGTTGAGGCATCTCTGAATTAAATTAGAATTGTACATGCGTATCAATCATGTTTTAATTGTCACGTGAAACTAAACACTGCAGTTAATTGATATAAGTGACAGAGGTGAGAAGTAAATTGTTTTTCCTTAAAGTGACAAGTAGAACAATAAACTACCTAAGTAAGATTTAGTTTCTAGTACTGAATTCAAACGCCAATGAGATCACTCTATTCCAACCAATGGACACTCGAATAATTGTTTTACTTGAATCAAATGGACATTTCTAAAACCCACCAATTTCTAGAGGGAAAAGAGTTATTTTTACTTATCATATTCCATGATCCAGTTCTCTCAGGTCTGGAGTGATGAAACTGAAGCCCCGAGAGGTCAGGTGACTTTGTACAAAGTCAATCAGTGAGTAAAACACATAAGATAGTTTCTCAAAGCCTACCAATAATGTTACATAGTTTCTCTCTGACAGCTCTTACTAGTTCCTTGACTCCCTACATGAGGGCTATATTTTAGATTCTCACACAAACACTTGTTTAACATATGTTTCTAATATGCTATTAAAAATTGTGTAGGCCTCCAGAGGGCACCTCTGGTTTATTTCAGAGATGAGCAGTGCACCATACAAAGCAGGTCACACATTAGGAAACATCTGGGTTGGTGTTCAAGTCTGTCTCCACTCTCAGCATCTGGGCCCCTTAATCCAGAAGCCCTTAGGGAACTACATGTTAAGCAACCTGCCTTACCTTGAGTTCTAAAGCTCTGAATTTCTGCGGTTGAGCTGGTTTCATTTCTCAAATTGCCAACTGATAGGTTTCTGTTACCTGCGACATCAGGAGTACCTTGAAATCACTGTTGGGAGATCAATCTCTCCCTCTAGTTCAATATTTAGTGATTGCAAACTCCCCTCCAAAATAACAGTTTGTTATAGTGGTTGAAGTGTATAAAGTGTATGAAAAAACTATCAAGTATTTTTGTGATGGTTCCTCAGTAGTTTTGTCATTCCAATAGAAACAAATAAACTCTAGATACTAAACTTTAATGATTCTTAAAGTCTATCAAAAACTTGAAAGCAATTGAAAAACATTTCATCAAATATATAATATCATTATTTATATGATGCACCAATCACCACTTGATGTAGCACTGAGAAAAACAATGTTATGATTGACATTAAAATATACCCCAAATTCCACAAATATAAAATGTGTTAAGACAGTGTGTCTTAGGATCAATCAATAAGGTATGGTTGATATTAATGTATTTACAGGCTATAAACATTAAAGGTCTGTAAAAAATAGAAAAAGATATGTGACAAAACATAATCCTGGCTTGCAAGTACCTAAGAAGTTCTTCTATAACTATAAATCTTAAGTATAGTAAATACTGAACCATCGAAAAGTATAGGAAACATTTAAAAACTCATAAAAGTATCACACTCTTCTTACATATAAGAAACCACAAAACAATCAGAAGAGAATGATCATCAACTCTTTTTACCAGACTTCTAAACTTCAAGACATAATTATCTGAAAAAGTTAGAATTTCAGTGTACAAATATTTACTGAACACCTACTATGTTCCAGGCACTGTATCTTTAGAGAACTAAAGATACAGAGGGAACTAAAGATACAGTATTTTATACATGCAGTATAAAATACTTTTCAGTGATTGCATATAATCTAAATTTAGTTGTGTGTGTATGTGTGTGTGTGTGTATATATATATATATATATATATATATATATATATATATTTAGAGAACTAAAGATACAGAGGAGAACAAAGCAGACAAAATTCCCTGCCCAAATTGGGCTTACATTCCAGTGGGGAAGACAAATAATAAGAGTCAGAAGTGTTTTTAAACGATCAGGGCTTCATCAGACTAAACTGGAAAGGAAAAAAAGACCTTAAATTCTCATTGAGCCAGCTCAGGATGGATGCTAGAGCTGTCTCGCATGCCAGAGGGCTCTGCGCTGTGTGCCACCACCTGCCCAACACCATGAGCTGCCTTCAAGTTTTCAAATAAGGATCAAAGCTAAAACGAACTGAGGGAGTATACAGTGACTTTGAGGTTGCCACTTCTCAAATATTCCCCCATGCTCACATTTCAGTGGCTAAAAGGGCGATGAAAATTTTTTCTTTCACATTCTTCTGTCCAATAAAAGTAGGATATCTCATTTTTAAATAAATATATTTTGCCCAGAACTCAATACAGCATTCTCATTTCATTTTAAGCTGCAGCCCATAAAAAATAGCTTTTTAAAACATGCCCTTATTTTCATAAAAATTAATTACTCACCATGTGCCAGAGCTTAGCCTTATAACTTCCCTCCCAGTGGAGGCTCAGTGAGAGCTGGTCATGAGGGGCAAGGTGGACAGACACTGGCAGCCCGGAGCCACTGTGACTAGCAAGCTGTAATCACTTTGGTCTCTAGCTACCTCTTCTTTCTGAGCAAATAGAACTTAATAAAACCATGCAAATATTACTAAGTAATGACATCTAGAGAGTTGTCCAGAAAGTTCAAAGATGACAAAATGGAAAAGAAACGAAATCTTCCTGAATGGAAAGTGATACTCATACAGCTAATGGGAAAACCACTAAATTTAATCAAACTACTAAAATGCTGTTATCACGACCTTTATGGGGACACTTTCCAAGTGAGATCAAGAATATGGTCATTCTTCCATTACATGTGATATCTCATGTTCTCTAAAAATTTCTGGATATGATAAATTTGAGCTCTTTGCGGTAAGTACTACAACCAGAATTTTGAATGTTCTTACCATTTTATTAAATACTTAAAGGAAAACTAATCTCTTTCACATGGACAAAATCACATACTAATTAAAGTTACCTGTCCTTTAATATAAGTTAATAAGAAAATAGAATGCAATTTTAGAAAATTACAATAAATGTGGTTGCTGTACACACTCTATAATGGTAAAGGTGCCTTTACAAGAGTCCCTCCTCTGGTTTTAGGCAGCCTTCTCAATTCAAATACCACCATTCATTACGCCCAAGAAAAAAGTTAAAGGTGTTTGTATGTTTACTTAAGAGGGTTGAAAAGTGCACAAAATATCTAAAAAGACTTGGTCTTGGTCAAAAATATTAGAGAAAACTAATCCTTAATTCCGTAGTTTTATTTTCTGTATACTTACAGAGATTGACTGCAACCTAACTTTGAGATATTTTGAGATTGCTATATTCTTGCTGAAGGTCACCGTTATATAAAAATATCTCACATACTTCTGTTTCTGCCTCCTCTTGTCACCTCCCAAGATAAAATAATTGTTTCATTACAGACTAATATTTCTCCAAAGGCCCTAATTCCCTTCATGAAACTTCCAGATCTGCTCCACTTCCCCACACCATCTCTTAGGATATAGCTGGTTGTGTTCATGAAAATTTTCCAGTACAAACATGCAGTATAAAATACTTTTCAGTGATTGCTTATAATCTAAATTTAGTTGTCAAACTTCAGGTTTTCAACTCTAGGTGTACTTTAAATTAAAGCTAATAAAATCTTAAAATGTCTTGGGACTAACAATTAAATAATAAACTCTTGAGAACATTTATGTCATATATAAATATATATAAATATAAATACAAATATAAATACAAATATCCCCCAAGTGAAGGTTCTGAAGTAACCCAGTTACTGGGAGAATTTCCATACAGCTCAGTATAAAGACTTAATATCCATTGTATAATGAACTACTTATTGAAAAAAACTGTAACCAAATCAAAAGTTTGTATTCTTTACAGTAGATTCATATAACTAGTTTCCATATAGCAAAAATTTTACTGTTTTTATGGGTATTTAAATGTTCTATTTTCTTCTAAAACTGAGCTATTATTCATTGTGATTACTCCTGATGCTATTTTTGTTTCTATGTTTACATTTTTATTTTTTGATTATTTCAGAGAAAGGCAGTTAAATATATAGATTTAAACACCACTTAAAGTCTAAATATTTATAAGTTGGTTATATGAAAAGGAGTCTTACTTTTACTTAGGTAAGTTTGGAGTTAATTTTAGCTTCAACATGTGTTCTCATGCAATGTATTCCCAGAACAAGAAAAATTACCAGGGCTGTAAATCAGAAAAACACAGTACTAGTTATCCAACAAGATTGCATTACTGCCACTTAACATGTGGTGAGAAAGATATTGCAACACAGCATATATCAACTTTCATCCCATTTCAAAAGTCAATATTTAAACTAAGGGAGTCCAAAGCCAAAACTTTGTGTTGAGAGATTCAAAATCTTTTTTTCTACAACTGTGTGGTCGCATGTCCATTCACTCTAAGTGCTTTCCTGGCTAATGCTTTCCCTATGTGCCAATGACCTTGCTTTCCAATGTTTCTTTGTCTTTTCCAATTCCACAAATGTTCCATTGTTGGATCACAGGGTTGTTACTTTAAATACTGTTCCGAGCTGTTGAGTGCCTAAAGATGTATTCATCATATCAATACTCCTGTGCATATATGTAAACATGAGAACATACACAATTTACTCTTTCATTCTAAATCAAACTATATTTTCTTTGAAACATATTCATCAGGAAGAACACTTCTTCAATGCACCACCAAATAAACTCAGAAGAAAAAAAAATCAGTTCAACAAAATTTGAAACATTTTAATCAAAGTTACTAACTCCCCATATTTTCTCTAATTTTATTCAGTGTTATTCAACTAGAAGAAAACTAGCCTGAAGAAAAAGGGTAAAAAGAACTTAGAACTTTAACTTGAAATATTTTACATAATCAGGCCAGAAAATCATTGGATTTGCACGAATTCTCTCATACACCTAAATCTTTTCTTCAGTTATAGAGAGCACATCTCAGATTTCTAGAGTGATAGGAAATACCATAAGCAGTTAACTTTGGTGGAGTGCCTACTACGTGAAAGTTTTTGACATAGGCCAGCTCAACTAATCCTCAAGACGGCCCTGAGAAAGTGGGCATTACCCCATTTAAAAATAAGAAATCTAAAGTCAGAGTGGTTTCGATTTGACTAAAGGTATGCAGAGCTCTGAATCTAATCCAATCTAACTACAAAAGCATGTCTCTCCTCTTCTCTTTTATCTAATAAAAAAAGACAGAGAAGGGTTGAATGGGCTGTCCCCCCTGTATAAGTAAATATAATCTCACCTGAACTATAATCTCACCAAATAATGTCCAAAGCACATTTTCATCTCTTTCCCCTAACTTGAGCAATTAAACAGGTGCTTAATTTTCAAATGATCAATCAAGAAATAAATAGCAAATGATAAGTGATACACAGAAATATAAGATGAGGTCTTTGCAATTAATCAAACCAAGCTAATTGAGGTGGTTGGTCAATAAAAGACACTCTATCTGGTGTTCCTATAAAATGTGCATAATAACTTCAGAATGTAAATAATATACATATTAAGAAAGTACCTTAATATGCTGAAATAATATTAGATTATTGAAGATAAGCACAATGGGTGCCTGGCCAATGTACTTGCTAAAACATGTTCCTGCATGGAAACTCTGTACTGGGAAAATTGTATGTTAGGTTCTAGTTTGTGGGCTGTGGACAATGAATGTGATAGATGCAATAAGGAAAGGAGTAGCTTGAGTAGACCTCTTAGATGAGTTGGAAATCAGCATGGACCTGTGAGAAATTTAACATTAGCATAAAGGAGAGACAAGGGTGCTCCCATAAGAGATTACAGCTAAGTGAGGACCATGGGCTGGGATAAACCTGAAACTTTTCAACATACTTTCATAGCTGGAAAGAAGAACCAAGAACATTAGGATGAAACTCTCATTTCAAAGATAAGAAAATCAAGTCCCAGAGTGGTTAAATGGGTTGCCAGGCACACAGCTATACCAGGGCTTAAAGAAAAACTCCGCTCACCTACATCAACAGCCTAAGCCATTTCCATCCGCTGTCCAACAGTAGGGCCCAGGCCCGGGAGTTTATAAAGTCACCTCAGGAGTCCAGTGGGGGGAGCCAGGCCAGGGTATTCAAACATAGAGTTCTGCTTCTGATAAGATTTGAAGAAAAAGTCTCTTTGTATTTAAAACAAAAAGGACTCTTCAAGACTTCATTAGTGATTAACATTGTTGAGTTCTGAGCTATGTGACCAGACACAAATATTAAAGAAAAAAAGCCCTTACCCTCAGCTAGCAGATTTACTCACTCCACAATCAAGTACTGAGTGCATGTTGCATGCCAGCTACTTAGCTATACATTGGGAGATTTAATGATGAACAAAAAGCTGCAGGTCTGGCCTGGGGTCAGGTGGTGGTAAACCAGAAGGACATTAATCACATAACACCACAAAGAAATATCAAACACAACTATGATGTCTGGAATGAGGGAAGGCTGCAAGCTGCAAGAACATATGACCAGGAAGCATCAATCTAAAGAGTCGCTGTCTTAGCAGAGGTGAATTGATTGTGTGAACCAATAACTATTACAAATATAACTGCTCAATAGTAAGTGTGCACAAGACTCTAGTATCACAGACAGGGCCATGAACTCAGCTGGAGGTGGGAGGGACACCTCACAATGAAGGTGGCATTTGTGTTTCATCTAGGAAGGTTTAATAAGGACACGTTCTTATAGTAAGAGGGGGAAAGAAGGATACCTCAGAAAGAGGTACCGTATATGCAAAAGGAACAGAAATTGGGTAGAACTGCAAATAATGAGAAGCCAGCATCATGGATAGAGTAAAAGGTGGTTGCATCAGAAAAAGAAATGAAGTTAAAAAACACGCAAGGACCAGATCAGGCAAGGCCTTGTACACTGTACTACAAATTGAGGTTTAACCTGCACAGCCTGCCACGGAGGTGATGTGGGGAAATGAAGGCTGGAATCATGAGTGTGACATGATCAGGGCTGCACTGCAGCCACCTCACCCAGAAAGCAGTGCGGAAGGCAGACCAGAACTGGGAAGGCGAGCGGCAGGGAGCCCTGGCAGGGGTGCTACTATTACACAAGCACAGGGTAACTAGAACGGTGGATTTCTTAGATGTCTAGCACACACCGGCATCCAAAAAGTATATTAAATGATTCGTTAATAAAAGAGAAGGAAATAACGTTGGCATGCTAGAGTAGGGCAAGAATATAAAGAATCACAAAAGACAAGCAAAAATATTATGACCTGATGCTATAGAAAACAGGAAATCACTGAGAATTTTTGATCAAAGGAGTGACATAATATGAAGTATGTTTAAGAAGCTTAGTATGTGATAGTATATCTGATGAAATGAATAAATGATAAAACTATAAATGAGTTAAGGAAGCTTACGTAAGACATCTAAAGTAGTTCAGATATGAGATAAAAATGTTTAGCCTGGTAAGGAACCCACACGAATACAGAAAAAAGAAAGATGAAAGAGACACTTTCAAAGAAAAACGAATGAGGTCAATCAATAGACTAGATCAGCAATCAGCCAATTGTGTCTATAAACAGTCGGGTCATAAACGTTTCAGGCTCGTGGCCACGTGGTGTCTAACATAACTTCTCCACTCTGACTGTAGCTGGAGAGCGGCCTCCTCTGCCACAGGCATCGTGGAGACAAACGGGTGGGGCTGTGTGGTCCAGTGAAACTTTATGGGCTGGATTGGAGCTGCAGACCACAGTTTACTGATTCCAGGACTAGCTACAGCTGGGGGTGGTGCGTCAGTCATTTGTATGTTCAGTTCTGAGTGATAGAAAACCAAAATTAATGGGTTCAAACAAGAAAAAAAAATTATTTCCCTCTCATAAACAAAATCTCCAGGTAACAGACAGGTTTGATATGGCAACTCCACAATTCTAAAAGACCCAGCTTCCTCTTCTTTTTTTTTTTTTTCACCATCCTCCACATGTCGCTGTTAGCTCTTGGTTCAAGATACTGGCTTGAGTTGCAGCCATTGCATTAACATTTTAGCAAAAAGATAAGGAGAAGTGTTTAAAAAAAAAAAAGCAAGCTCCTTTACTTTAAGGGCAATTCTGTAAGTCACAAAACCTTTCTACTGACTAGCTGTCCACTGTCACATAAAAGCCAAAAAAAAAAACAAAAACAAAAAACGCACTTGTTTCAAAGTGAATGGCTAAGTATTTTTGAGCCTTTATCATTCATTCTCCCTAAAACAGAAAATATTTTTTGTTCACCTCTTATTTGTTGGCCTGTATAAAATTTCTTATTGGCTGAAAGTTACTCAATAAACTGTTTTCCTTCTGTCTGAAGTAATAAAACTATACAACACTATAAACATTTTCCATGTTTAACTCCAAGATATTTGGTTTTCTGGCTAGAAACAGTAGAGCTTTTGTTTTTAAAATTAAAGCAGACCCTTGTACCTAATTTGCCTCAGAATGCCAAATAGTTTTCTCTTGTTGTATTCTAACATTACTATCACCTATTCCAAAAACACACAGACATAAAAGAAACTGACCCAGTTGCTCTGGTTGTTCCTGAATATGGTTCACCGACATAGTGTGCAGGAAAAAGCCATAATGTCCAAAGACAGAGGTCTCTTAAAGATTCTAGTACACAAGAGGTTTATGATGTGAAGTTATGTTTAAAATAAGCAAGAGCCTTAACATTACAACCACTATGACAAGATACTTCACTTTCACTTACAACTGATAACACAGATGCAATATTTCCTTATATTGAGATGTAATTTGACTTTTCTTAAAAGATGATTTATGACTATAATTGCAATCATAAAACAAAAGATTCACCAAGTTCCTGGACTTTCATATCAGCAGAGAGATAAAAATTAAGCATCCCAAACAACTCTAACGAGTTACAAGACGACTGGTCCTTAGGATCATGCAATAATGCAGCATGTGTTGACACTAACTCTCAATTTAAACCATAATTCAAGAACCACTAAGCTTTTACTTTAACACTGAAAACATGTAGACAATTCAATTAACATTTAAATCTTTGAAAACTAATTTTTAAATTATCTCTCACATTGACCTTTATATTTTTTACTTTTAAAGGGATTTCAAAAATAATAAATAATGCACAAAATTTTCCAAGTTGTAACTAAAGTCATACTCTCTACCCTAGATTTTCAGATATATCTCAACTCACATAATATTTTTATTACCTGACATTTTAATCAAAGATCAAAAACTTCACTAGCCAAAGCATTTCCAAAGCTCTGGGAAGTAAATTAACTTTATGAAATGGAGCTCAGCTACATATTTTGTAATGAAATTTTATATTACATTTCAAGAAAGAATGCTATCCTTATAAAGATAGCCAATGTGCCTCAGACAGTAATAATGGGAAAAATATTTAACAGAAATGCGAGAAGTAAGAAATATTTTAATAATCCAAAGCAAACGCAACTTTCAGGAATCTCTGTAAAATGCTTACTGACTCTCTCAGGGATTACCCAGGAAGCCAACCTGACTGGTTTAGGAATAACCCTTAGACCTTACAGTCGTGGAAGGGGGAGCACTTGAACACATTGTTTTGGGGTGCTCCACCTGTCTTAAAAGACTGCTAACTACCTGACTGGTATCACGATTGCTAACCAGATCATCTCAAGTGCTTTGGCAATGTATTTATTGTAATTACATGAGAAATATGTGAATATGTGCTTACTTTTCATATGAGAGATATACAGAAATTGGTAGAGTAAAAAAAATTTGTGACCCTCCTAAAATTTTAAGAATACATGTAGCAGTCAGGTTTCACAATTAAGAGTTTCCTGCTTAAAAAGGTTGTTTACAGAAATGCTGAAAGATGGGAATTCGGCACACATGTTTATCTTGGTTTTAACCATGTTATGCCTCATATTATATGTCAAATGTCAGTGATAAGCCATATTAGCCAACATATTTCACTGACGTGTCAGAATAGAGTAGTGAAATCGTGGATTTTAAAATATATTTTGATATCGTTGAAAAAAAATACATGTTATATCAGTAACACTTTTACGATCATGATAAGTATGTTTTCACACTGTTCCATCTCTGAGATTGGAACATGTATCTTAGAGTTGATGATGTATTTTAATTCACTAAGTAAAGTTACATGCTACCTGCTAGACAGGAGTTAAAAACATGAATGATAGCAAAAGCATCTATGAAGCATCCCTACAATGAACTAAAAGAATACAGGAAAGGTGAGCCGGCCAACACAAAAAAGTTTCTCATCCAAAATTACAGTGCAGACAGTGGAGAAGAGCCAATGAATAGCAAACTTAGCAGGGTAAGTACTAGAGCTCATTTCAAACACCCTCAAGCCTTGTAAGAAAAAGGACAAAAAAGAAGAGTCACAAAGAATTTTTGCACACGTTCTCCCACACACACACTGCAAAATGAAAAACCCCCCAACGGAGGCAAACTCCAAGGGCACAGGGTGCCCATCAAGTGGAGGCCAGTCTCATACTTTATAATCACACCTCATATACCACCTTGGAAGGCAGGCCTTCTTGGTGAGGCATCGCGTTTCACAGCCATTCTCAAAGACAGGATTGGCAACACTAATCCACAGCAAGATCCATGAATGAGAAGAGAGATAGGTAAATACCCACAAGAAATATGGCCCCAGTTAGAGGACTCAACACTTGCCCTATGGATTGTTTATCTGTTATTTGGGCAAATGAACAAACCAATAATAATCCCTGAATGCTGTGTGCATCAACAGAGTAATACACAATATAAAGGACTTTTTATCACAGTCCAGTTTGCTCATCTTTAGCTATCTCATAAATAATTTCTATTTTTTTGTTAGAAACTAAAGGATTTTCTTTGATGTCATAATGAATACAGTCTACATCTAATTAGGAAAAGATAGAGTTACAATCAAATTGAAACTGAAATAATTTTTTGATGAGTGAAAAAATGATAGATTAATTCTATCATTTCAAATATTTTTCCTTTAAACAACACAATAAAAGTCAAAGTCTGTTTCTCCCAAAAAGCTACCAAAAAAAAAAAAAAAACCTACTGGTGGGAGTTGCCAATGATACCCAATTTAAGTTATAAAGTTTGACAAAAGCACATTAAGTCTATTAAAGTTGTTAAAAGGAAAATTCTGGTCTGTTATGCACCCAAGAAACCAGAAATTAAGTCCAGAACTCTACCACCATAAGTATTTTCCAAATTCAACATTCTGTTCTATTTCTCACTAGAGATGAGCTTTACCAGTTGTTTTTAATCAGACAAATAAGGAAGCATTAAAATCTTATGTGCTGATCTAAATTATAAATGAAGTTATGAAATTATAAAATAAGCTCCCCCACATTCCAAAACATGAAAGCCTTTTATCTTTTTGTGTTCTTGTTGATAATTATATTATGTCTTTATGGGAATGAGACTATCATAAAAAATAATTTTTCTTTAAAAAGAAAGATTATAGGCATGATTTTAAAATGATTAAAAATAATTTCAAAATGTTGGATCTCAAGGAATTGTAAAGTTTTTCATTTTGCTCTGAATTTGTGAAGAAAAGTAAAACTAATTATCATGATTCTAACTAAATAAAATCTATTGGCAACATCACATTCTTCAGTTTTAAAATGGGGAAAATAGTAGTGACTGCCTCATATATTTATTGTAAGAATTAAATGGGTGACTACGTATTAAGACTACTGCATAGTACAGCATCTTATGTTAGTGTTTGCTCTTAGGATTAGTACTTGTATTAGCTATTAGCATTAACAACAGCATCATCAGCACTGTCTGAAGGCCCAGTCCAGTTTTGTCTGTTAACACGTAACATCATACCTTACAGGAAGCTCTTCTCGCCAAACCCAGCTCTTACAGACATGTCTCTCTTCTAAACTCCTACTGATGTCTGCTAGTCTGACCATATATCCTACAATTTAATTACATTTTCAATTGTTCACTATTGTGTGTGTTAATCTATATAAGCACAGGGACTATAAAATCCTTAAAAGAAGAGACCATGAGTACATCACTCTGCTGTTTTTTCTGGTTCTCAAGCCTCAACTTCTGAGAACACCCCCATCAGAGCAGAGGGCAGACACTGAGTCACCTTGAACTAACACCAGTCATAGACAAGGTGGGACACCTTAAAGCTACAGATTACCTTAAAGGCATAGGTGAGGGCCCTGGCCTTCACGCATCTTCCACTTTAACAAGAGAAACATGCATATCATAAAGTACCATAAGTTCCAAGCTAAATCACCTACCTACAGAAATCCCTGTTCTATGAAATTCTAAAGAAAAAAAGGTAACTCAAGTAAAAGGGGGTTAGGAAAGACCTAATGGAGAAGGACCGTGAATGTAAAGAGTTAAGTCTTATATAATGATAATAAAAACTACCAAAGAACATCAACACCACAGTAAATAACTTTCATACAATAAGAAAAATAGCTAACATATATTGATTATTCTTTATATGTCAAGAACTATCCTAAGTGCTTTATAAATATTAATACATTTTATCTTCAAAATATCCCTATGAGGTAGGTACTGCTGTTTCTATTTTAAACATAAGGAAGGAGAAGCACAGTAAAGGTTCAATGATTTGCCCAAGATCTTACAGCTAATAAGTGGGAGAGATGAGTTATAACCTGAGGAACTTAGGCTTTCAAGTCCAAACTCTTCATCATTATGCTGAACTACTTTCTTTAGGAGCTCATGGGATTCTCATAGCAATCCTGCACAGGAAGCTGCACATTCAACATATGTAACCCATGTGAAACAGAGGCCTTGCAGTTGTGTGGTGCACAGTCTGAGCAGCCATATGCGGCCGCCGGAATGGTCTGCATTGCACAGGCAGCAGGTTTAATAACTTATCCAAAGCTGCGCAGTTTGTCTAGTCAAAATCTGAAACACAGACACTCTCACTCTTTTCACTTAGACATGGAACCAGCAAAGCCAAGATATGGTAATGAGCAAGATCTCTTCTGGGATCCAAGGAATATACCGATTTGATTTGATCACAGAAAGAATACAAAGAAAGGATAAAGGTATTTAATTCATCTTAGTTCATTGCCCACCTGATCCCCATGTGTTGGATGGGCGAAAACTCCATTCATTGGATGTTCTTGAAAAATCAGAGTGTATAAAACACTGTTTCAAAGAGGCAGGCCTATCAACAGCATATTAAAAAGACAAATTGTAAGACATTCCCTCTTTTTTAAGGAAAGAAAAATTAATGAAGCAGCAAAGAGAACAATAATTAAAGACAACATCAGAGAGGTGGCAAGAATGGATGAACTCTAAACCACATGCAAAAGTGCTTACAATAGAGTTGTCATAGGATGAAATTTATTAAAGGATTAAAAATATTCTGGAAATTGAAAAACTTTTCAAATACAACATGTTACAGCTTACAATAATGGGAAGCAACTTATATTGAATAAAGGTGGAATGAGAATGCAGTAATTTCCTAAATCATTTGGAGTCTATTTTATACAATGTTTCATTTTTGTGTTTGTATTTTGCATTTGTAGTACTATAAATTACCTGAAAAAGGTAAGAACAATGAGTCACAAAGGAAAATATAATGAATTGTACTTATTACACTTGTACTACTTAAATCTCTCTCAAATAATTAGGAAAAAAGAATCAAAAAAGGATATAAAATATTATACAAGAGATCAAGATGTCCTTCAGTGACTGGGTGAATAAATAATTGTGGTACATCTACAAAATGGAATATTATTCGGCAATAAAAAGAAATGAGCTCAGAAGCCATAAAAAGGCATGGAGGAAACTGAAATGGATATTACTTCGTAAAAGAAGCCAATTTGAAAAGGCTACATAACTGCATGATTCTTACTATACCGTATCCTAGAAAAAGCAAAACTACGGAGACTGAAAAATCATCAGTGGTTGCCAGACATTTGAGGGACAGGGGAGGGGAAGGAATAAACAGACAGAGCACACAATGACAATACTCTGTATGATACCATAGTGATGGACACATGTCATTACACATTTGTTCAAACCCAGAGAATGTGCAATAGGGAGAGTGAACTGTAATGTTAACTGTGGACTATGGGTGATCATGATGTGTCTGTCAATGTAGGTTCACCAGTTTGAAAAATATGCATCCTGGTCAGGGATATTGATGAGGGGGGAGAGACCATGCATATGTGGGGGCAGGGGTAGATAGAAATACCTGATCTTTCTCCTCAATTTTGCTATTAACCTAAAACTACTCTTTAAAAAAATATCTTAATACTCTTAAGAAAATAAAGTCAATAGAAATGTATCAGTCAAACATACCAGGACATTTGGGATTCATGATGCACATATGTGATGTACTCATTCACACTCCTATGTAGAGGCTGGAACCCTTTCTTTGAGGAAAATAACACTTAATCAAGACTCAGTATTAGAGTCAATAATATTGTGATAATCATGTATGGTATCAGGTGAGTATAAGACTTATCAGGGGATCATTTTCTAAGTTATAGAAATGAGTAACTACTATGTGTACACCTAAAACTAATACAATATTAAATGTCAACTGTAATTGAAAAATTAAAAAATGTTCAAAGACAATATTAAATGTGATACTTTTATTCTGAAGTCATTTTATCCTCTGTAACTCCGTCAGATAGGAATAAATACAGCCATTTTGTAGATGAGAAAATTGAGTCTTGGTTAAGAAGTTTACTTAAGAAATTTGTGAAGGTGAAGCTCTGGCAACCTGTAAGCCTCTTAGAGACAGGATTACAAATCCAAAATTGTGTTTTTTTCCACTAAACCATCTTGTCTCGAGCCTCTGAGTATCAATCAATGCAGGAAAAATTTCATAAACCTAAGTGAGTAGGTTTACCCTTGTGATCTCTAGCTCTTAAAAAAGGAAAGTCACTGAAAGCCCTCAGCAGGCACTCTTGTCTGTGGCCTGCTAGCAAATACTGAAATAGCTTCGGATGCCTCCAGCTGACTGTAAAAATATGTTCCATACGGAGAACCTCAACTAATATTTTAATAGCAATATGAAAGAAATTCAATGGCAAATACTGAAACCAAAGTCCAAATGAGACTTGTTTGTTCCCCATAATAAGATTTCTGGAAGAGAAATGCAACCTGTTCCAAACACGCACAGGCATAACTGGAGACTAGAACAAAAATACCTGCAGAAGTGACATTATACAGTCTGTGGCACATTCTTCTGCACTTGATAATGAAACCAAATGTTTTTCCTTTAAGAGGTTAATACAGTTGTGATTTTTAAAAATTACAGTTGTTCTTATATGTTCATATTAAGAGAAATGTATAAATGAGAAACAGAGAAAATTAACACATATCTTTTCTGTCAATTAAAAGGTCCTAAGGAAGCCAGACTTCTTCACCTGATTCAAAATAACCTATTTCAATTATTCTACATGCAGTCAAGCAGTTCAGTAAGATTAAATTATTTTCTCTGAGGGAGCAACATAATTTGTGTCTGGCACACAATAAACATTCCTGAATGAATTTTCATTTGCAAACAAATTAGAAATATAAATCCATCCATGAAAAAAAAGGCTAGTCTCTTAACTGACTTCAACGTTCGTTCTTTTCAGAGGATGTATTGACAAATACATTTACTCTAAGTTATACATTTCAGAAAATACATGTTTAAGTACCTGTTTGATAGCATACATTTTTCCTACCTTCATCCATGGCTGTCAGAGAACATCAATAATATGCTTAAAAACATTTACTGCCTCCCTACCCACTACAAATCAGCACCCACACTCCTCAGCAAAGCCTGCTTCACTACCTTCCCACCCCAGCCTCATCTTTAGACCTCTACACAAGCCAGGCAGAGACTGTAATTTAAGGAGAAACCTAGACACCTGTCATTTTTTAGAAATATGTGTGGGGAGGGGCAGAAGGTTCTGTTGTGTGGTATGAATATGGAATCACAATCTCCATTTTACAAATAATGAAATTTAAGCTCAGAAGTTGCCCAAGGTCACATGGTTGACTAAGAAGGACCTCAGGTTTTATGAACTCTTAAAATAAAGGCCCTGAGCCCTTGCTGGGGAGCACAGCAGGTTAGAGCAGTATCCCAATATGCCAGGGTTGCAGGTGCAATCCCCTGTCGGGGCTCATATAAGAATCAACCAGTGAACGCATAAATAAATAGAACAACCAATCGATGTCTCTCTCTCTCCACCCCCCGCTTCTTCCCTCTCTCAAATCAATTAATAAAAAAAAAAAAGTTTAAATACATAAGGCCCTGAGCTCCTCAAGAATAAGAACTATAAAGCCATGTCTATTTATGTTCCTTGTTCTCTACCCATTTCTTTGAGTTTACCTTCTATCTGAATGAGAAGGATTAGTAACCTCAAAAGTCCTACTTAGTCATTTAGTTTTAGGCAGAAATACTGATTTTGTGCTTAAATACCTGAGAACGTGCAGTAAGAGACCAAAGGCACTGTGAATGTTTCTCTTGCTTTCTCTCTAGCACTAACTCTGGCATGTCTTCCAT
Source organism: Pteronotus mesoamericanus (assembly GCF_021234165.1). Taxonomy (NCBI): domain Eukaryota; kingdom Metazoa; phylum Chordata; class Mammalia; order Chiroptera; family Mormoopidae; genus Pteronotus; species Pteronotus mesoamericanus. Next base: position 17,898,738 of record NW_026555311.1, read on the forward strand.
GTTCCTCCTACATGCTTGTTTTTCTAGGACCTTTCAGAACGGTTCTGGCTGTATTACTGTAGAAAATACCACCTGGTGTGGTCAAAGGCACTTTAGTAGGATTTAAACAGAGAAATACAAGGGACCAGCACTGATGGGAGAAATAGGCCGTCATCAAGGAAGAGCCAAGGGCAGAGGTTTGGAGTCGGAAAGTCCTGGCTGGACCCTGGCCAGTGTGTGTCACTAGACATGTTACTTGTTTCCACATGTAAAAATGGTTGTGCCACAGGCCTGTGAGAATTACATGAATCTTCATATAAAATAAAGTACCTAAGACATAGTGTCAGTCCATAAGTGGCAGCCAGTAGTGGTAATCCCGGCGGAGTAAGCCCTCAATGTCATTGATAGGTCCTTAGAAACTGAGACTCTGAGCAAAATCACCCATAATGAGACCAATTTTACCACAGTCGAACTGACATAAGAGTTACGTTCCTGTGTCGTATTTTTTATCACAAAAACATGACCAAACTTCTAAATAAAGACCAAACACCGCTCTAATGTTAAATGTTGGAGTAAATAAATGTAAGCTACACACACATTTAAGAAAGGCGAATAAAAATAAGTAAGACAATTGTTTTCCAACCCACTGATTGCAGTTCAGGGTCAAGGGCGGCCAGAGTCTGTCCTGAAAGCTCAGGGCGCACGCACACCCACACACACTCGGGCTGCAGTAATGCAGACACGCCACTCACGCCACGTGCTCCCTGCAGACTGAGAGGCTGCACTTCGCATCCCCGGTCAGGCCAAGGACAGGGGCAACAAATCAGTGGTTTCTTTCCTTCTCCCACTGGTCTCTCTCTCTCAGTATATGCATCCTTAGTGTGAAGATTTTAAAAAGAAGAAGAAAATGTCTGATGAGTCACAATGTGTAGAGAACTTTTCAGGTAGGCCTAAACAGTTAAATACATTTGTCTGGTAAAACGATTTATTTTTGTCTTACTATTACACAGATTAGAAATAGATATATCTATTTTCTTACACATAAATAATACATAGGTACTTAACCAAGAAATTTTTCCCATCACCATATTCTATTAGATTCTTCTATGGTAAGAATAAGCATTTATATTTTTTTATCTTTAAAGAAGAAGAATTCTCGTTTGTCTACTGAAAGGCTAGAAAATAAAACACTCATGCTGGAAAATCTGATAAAGTTTCAAAATAAATTCAACTGAATATATGCTACATCTATTGACACAAACTATAGCTCTACATTGATTCTCTGAAGTTACACTAAAAAAGAGATAAAGGAAAACCTTTTAGCAAATGTACTAAATGACAGTCACCCTTGTTTTCCTTGTTGTGTTATGAAATGTTCCATACATGGGGCCCATGTCATTACTAGGTCTGTTAGCAGTTTCACAGCTCAGAGTCTGGCTTCATTTGTTAAGCATCAAACAGCCCTATCACTTGTATAGACCTGAAAAGGTTGTTATGGTTCATAATGTAAAACTCACAAAAGTGCACAGCTGCTGTTCATATTCTCAAAGAAGTCTGTTATAATAATGATGTCACGGAAAAAGGCTGGAATGTATTCCATGTCCCAGACAGACAAGCTATTCAATCTCTCCAGTCAATGCAGGTATACAGGTTGCACCAGAAACATTACGGTAGTATTACAATAAGACAAAAATTTCATTAAAATAAACCATAGAGGGAAGGTAGTTAGGGCTTCTTCATACTTCTGCCTTTAGGAAGCCTCGCTTACCAATGGAACCGCACAAAAACTAACGGCATCACCATCTCACTATCCGATACACTACTGTGAACCACGAAGATTTTCAAATATTACTGTATAAATCATTAGGCCCTTGATGGAAACTGTACAATTTCATCTAAACAAATAAAACTATTTCCCGTTATTCATCATATATATTTACATAGGAAGCACAATATATTGAGTCCTGGTCTTCAAAGAAATGCAAAGCAACTAATTAAAATTAGTTACCTATGTATTGAAAATGTTACAGGATGTTAAGAGTTTCACACTCTGGCAGAGACTGAGGAGGAGATGTAGAAGGGTCTGGTTTCCTTATTATACTATTATTTTACAACAAAACACACAAACCATTTTCCAAGTGAGAATTTTTTAAGTGATTTTAGAAAAGCATGAATATTAAAAATGCCTTTGCACCATTTTAAGGATATCTATGCCTTTGCAAAGATGCCTTTGTTCCAAATTAGAGAAAAAGAAATTTTGAACATCAAATATATTAAGTGATATATTAAGTGATTTTAGAAAAGCATGGATATTAAAAATGCCTTTGCACCATTTTAAGGATATCTATCTATGCCTTTGCACCATTTTAAGGATACTGCCGTACCTTAGACCTTAGGGATGTTCCAAATTAGAGAAAAAGAAATTTTGAACATCAAATATATAAATTATAACTATGAAAATTACTTGAATGCTTAAAATTAAAACAGAACAGATGCAAGACATTGAAAAAGTCCTAAATTCTAGTCCCAAACCCACCACTAACTGTTTAATCTTGAAAGAATCATTTAATGGCATTCAACTTTAGTTTCCTTAACTTTAAAATGAAGACCATGACAACCAATGATATGTGAAGTTCCACTTTTCCATAGTACTATTTCTCAACCCACAGTCATTAGGTACAGGAGGACCAAGCACCAAAATGACGACAGCTACGCCATAATCGCTCAATGCAAGGCACTGTCATAAGCACTGTACACATATTAATTCATTTAACCTTCAACCAAACCTATGTAGTAGGTACTGTTACTATCTTCATTTAGAGGTAAAGACATGGAGGAACAGACAAGCAAAGCTGCTTGCCCAATATCACACAAGAAGTGAATGGAAGAGCGAGAATTCACCTCCAGGCTGACTAACTCCAGCGCCAGACTTTTCCACCACCTTGTTAGACTACATATACTAGCATATTCTTTGGAATGGAGAGGTTGTTTTAATTTTCTAGCAAACAGGAAAAGTCGGAATTTAATAGTGGAACAGTTAATGACTGAGGATATTTGTGGTACCTTAGATCATAGCAGATTTACAATAGAGTCCTGTATATAAGTGGAGAAACTATTAGGTATTTCCCTTGTGCCTGATCAGTTGTAGTCTGTCCATAATATGTAAACATATTTTCACTGTTGCAAATAAGACCATTTTATCGGCATGGACATACTGCATCTTATGTCTGCAACTCTAAGGCAACATTTCTTAACACCTGCTTATATTTGGAGCTGCACTCTGAGGCTAGAATTCAATCCAATAATGGTATGCCATAAAGTAACAGCAATAGTTAAATTTGATATCAGCTATAAGATGACATTTACACATGGTATCTGTTACAAATAACTACAGTTTGAAAATGAGATGTTTTGACCATGATTATTTATAGCTGAAGTAAACTCTACTTATCACCATGAGAAACGGCTTGAATTTATTGTCTATTGAGACTAGGTTTTTTTAATGGATTAATAATAAGTAAACAAAGAATAGTTTAATCTCAGTAGCATGAAACATAAATATTCAGAAGTTTTAATGCATAATATCTTGACAAAAATGTGATATATTCAATAAGATTTCTTATATTTCCCAATCAGTCATATGATCACTAACCAGGTAATTTTACAGATAGAAAAACCTTATAGATTTTTTTACTTTTCATTGGCGAGGCAAAATATAAGAGATCTTTCCCTTCATTTTAATAAGCCACCTACCTCTAAAATTTTGGAGAATTCAAACTCTTATATTGTATCTTCAAGCAGCTGTGAAAATAAAATTATTCTGACTCCATTTAAATTCCTTCTTGCCACAACATAAATATACATGCCAAGATATACAAGATTAAAGGAAAAATCCATTTATCAGCACCAGAGCTACACACAAAACAATCCCAGTCCTCCCACCTCTTCCTTCTTGGGAAGCAATAACAACATGCAGGTACACCTCCAATTAGACTCGCTTTTCTGTCTGCTGGTCTTTTGCTCTGCCAAAAAAGCTATGTAATCAGAGAACTCCTTTTACAGTAAATAGCCACAATACAAGGTAAGTGTGGAAATAGATTCTAAATCATTTGAAACGTTTTGGGCACAGCTGGCAGAACACCTGTTGGAAATGGATGAGTGATATTTGAAACAGAACAATAGAAGGCAAGGACTGCTCACACAACCTTCACTGCATACTTTTTAGCATCGACGATTTTAAGTTCATTGAAAGACTTTGATGAAAAAAGCAACAAACTAGAATTAGGTTAGCATTTTGTTTTTCTCCTTAGAAACACAGGAGAGCCCACTGAAAATAAGCTCCCCAAAATCAATGGTTACCAATTCGACAACTGCACAGATATGTGAAAAAGTTCTATTAAGAATGCTAACTTTTCTTTCTTCTATTTGTTTATGTTTCCCATATCACCTGCTATCACAGTAATTTTTGTCTTTTTAAATGTCTAAATATATTTTACAAACATAGAAAATACCTATAAAGAAAATATTAATTTTACCTTTACAGTTCTGAATTACTACATGTTTATTCAGTCAATGTGAGTTACCAGTTTTTTTTTCTTTTTTATCACCTATAGGAGAGTCAGCGTTCATGTGTTACAACTAAGACATAAAAGGTATGTAAAGAAAGAACCTAGTTGGATTTCATAGGACTTATCACCAATAAAAAAAATAAAATATGGTTTCATCATTAAAAGACCCAACAGTCAAATGAAGTATCTGATTTTCTACCTCTGAGAATTCATTTCAAGCCAATCTATAAACATTTATTGCATCATTATAAGGCATCTACACCATGTACCTCAAAATTCAGGGTAACTTTTTTTGCAGGGGGTTGGAAAAATCAGAAACAGAGAAATTAGTTATAAGTATGTGCTAAACACCAGTCATTCAAAAGCAAAGCCTTGAAGAAGATTGTAAACGTGAGAATGAACTTTAGGGTTGACTTCTGGAGATCAACAGAGAATAAAGTAGCCGAGCTTGGAAATATAGTCAATGCAGCATAAAGGAAAGGAACAAATTCAGTGTAGTTACAGTGGCCTTAGTGCACAGCTGACAACATGATGAAAGAGAAAAAAAAAACCCAAATGCTGAACTGAATAATAATCTAAATTAACTAGCAATCTAGCAGCCTCATATTATGGCAACCTCTATGTGTTGTACCACTCAGTAAATACTATTTATTCACATGTTAAACAGTTGTGATAAAGACAAAAAAGAATCTTTAAAAACAAAGCTCTCATAAGACTACAAACATTTTTATCTGCAGAGACTATGGCATGGTGAAGATCCCAGAAGCAATATTGCAAAAGCCTGAATTTATAAGAAGTCAGATGGAAAAATAACCAGATCCAGTGTCTAATTGTATCTTGAACAATTCTTGTTCTGTTATTTCATAAATGTTTGAATTTTACATCATCATAATAATACCACAAATGCATTAGTATTGTTGGCCCAGTTCCTAGACCAAAAAAAAGGTGGGGAGGGAGGAGTATCAGATTAATTTGTAAACAGTATCTGATTCAAGACAAACAATTCATGTTAAAGCATCGACCACACTAACTAGGATACCATTGAAATTCGCCAGGTACTTTCACGAGTGCTGGCTTCCTTCAATTGTGGCAGAGGTGTCCTAAAATGACTTTTGCTTTAAAGTGTCTCAAACCAAAACAAGGCATTTTCCTAAGCAATATCTGGAAAAACTTACATCAACTTATGAAAATCAGAAAATATAATCACTAACCTTAAAAACTGTAAAATAACTAAGATTTATTTTCTACATGTAATTAAACTGTATTAGTAATATGCCATCTCCTTGCTTAATAAAGCAATTCTTGATAGACTGCTTCTATCACAGATTTATGAGAAAATAAGAAAGCTATGGCTAGATATTAAATGTTACCAGTTTCCTTTGGATGGACCTGACTTTACATAACAAAGTTCATGAATTTTACAAACTTGACAAAATCAAGCACAAACTCATACTGCATTTGTCTAGGAAAATTTCCAAATATGCAAGTACAATGGGCACTCGAGCCCACTTTAAAATTGTAAGTTTAAAATTTTCATGACAACCTAATAATATCACAGACCACCATACTGTCAAGAACTATTAATTTTATGCTAAAGAGTTTAGTTATTACCCTAGTTTTGAACCCATAGTATTGGATTACTCTTTAATTATAGAAGCTGTGAAATTAATTCTAGAGCAAAGGGAAAAATGTGGGGGAACGTTAAATTGGTAGTTATAGTTCTTTTTGGCTTGCATACAGAATTCTCTTAAGAATCCATCACTTTAAGCATCTGGTTCCATCATCAATTTCCTTAATCATTTGTTGAAAGTTGGTGATTCCCAATTTAGGATGTCAGGGCCCTAATTTTTTTTTAACTTTGCAAATGGTAGAGGGGGCACAGTAATTAAAAGTTCAGATTATAGAATCAGATTGTCTGGGGTCTTGGGCAAAGTTCAAGAACCTCTCCTTGCTCTCGTTTCCCTTCCAAATAGGGTTGTCATAGAAATAGGGTATTGTGAAAATTATAATGTGCTTTTAAAGTGGGTTTGGTATATAGTAAATGTAGCTATTAATCTAGTTATTTTTCGTCATGCCTCAGAATCCACAGCATCTTGAAGCTACTGCTATCTCCCTATGTTTGGAAAGTTTGAACATGCTCCAATCCTAAATTCCAAGGGCCAAAAAGGAACTTTTTAAAGGAAAAAGGACTCATAGATATGGACAGCAGTGTGGTGAATGCAAGGGGTAGGAGGGTTTAAGGGGGGTAAATGGTAATGGAAAAAATACAATAAAAATTTTTAGAAATCTATGAAATTTGGACTGATACAGAGTATAAGTGCTTCTTTCTATTTTTCCCATTAGTACAGCTAAAAATGCTGGACACCCCATACAAAACATACATAAGAAGACTATGGAAAGTACAAAGAAGATGACAGGCTCAGGACCTCGGGATCTGACGTGAACAATGGGGTTTTATGTTCCCCAAATTTTCCTTTTGCATCACGTATCCTAGACTGAGTCAGCATTATCTTCAATACACTCTGGAAGCCAATATGTGAATGAGAAAGGTTTAGTTGCGTATGGTGGCTACAGACTTTTCAGCATTTGTAGACTTAATTCCTTGCTCTGCTTGTGAACTTCCTGCTCATTTCAACTGGTTTTCTCTTTTTTGACTCCCCATGAAAACAGTTTCTTTTCCATTAGGCAATCATAACCAACTTAATTTAAACCCTTTTCACCATTTTCACTGTTTTCACTTAAACTGCAAACTTATAACTCTGGCTTGTTGTGGTTTTTTAAAAGATTTTTAAAATTTATTTTTAGACAAGGGAAAGAAGGGAGAAATAGAGGGAGAGAAACATCGCTGTATGGCTGCATCTCGTGCATTCCCTACTGGGGACCTGGCCTGCAACCCAGGCATGTGCCCTGACTGGGGATCGAACCGGCAACCCTTTGGTTCTCAGGCTGGTGCTCAATCCACTGAGCCACGCCAACCAGGGCTCCAGCTTGCTTTGTTTAGTTTTTATTTTTGGTTTTCTTTTCATTTTCCCCACAAGGGTGAACAGTGTTCTAGTAACAATATCTTGAATACCAGTAAATACTGTTTACAACTATTATTTAAAACCTAGCCAAAGAGACATCTTACCTTACTGGCACTATAAGATTCTCTTAATTGTCAATCATTCCACTTCCTACTTGGGCATCTGCATACAGGACTTAATTATTCAGAATATAATTAATTATTCTTAATTATACAAATTTCGCTTTATATGGATTAATCTCTTTCCAACTTATACCCAGAATCAACCTCAACATTCATTCATTGCTTCAAACCCTCGTACCTGATTTTTGGCCATTTACAAATAGAAACGACCTATATTTGCCTGTATGCTAAATCTGTATAAACTCTCTAAGACTTACTAAGGTATATTCCCTTATTATTCCATTAAATTCTTATCTAGTTCATGAAGCCTCTCTTATACCTAAACTTGATTTTTGCTCTTCCTTCACTACCATATGGAGGTATGTGTGTAGTACTTGTATAGTGCATATGTATGTATATCTACTAAACTTTTAAAATATAAATAATTCATTTGCATACTATGCTTTATCTTGTGTACCCCAATTATTTCATGTGTTTAAGTCTTGCCCAACACATAAAATCGCAACCTTATTGAGGAGAGGAACAAAACATATTCTTATAATTTTCCTTCCACTATAAATATCATGGCGCTAAACACAAAGCAGGTATTAATTTACTCATTCAACACATGACAAATGAATCCCTACTAGTTCAGGTGCTAAGGGCTAGGGATAGAGAGAAAAACAGAAGGCAGCATCTGTCCATAAAGGGTTTACCGAGTGCTGTCAGAGAGCACAGAAACACTTTAAGGTATATGTGGAGAATCAAATCAGAAGTATCTTCAAGGCTCATGGGAGGAGAGAATATAAGTACCTCTACGAAGGAAAGAATCACAGGAGGGAAAACATGTACTTTAAGTGGAATCATGAAGGATAAATAAAAATTTTCCAAGTAAACAAGACGTAGGAATGGCATTCAAGAAACAGGGAACAAAATGCAAAGAACAGAACCATGAATGAATGAGCAAGCAGATGAACTGAGAAACTATAGAGAATATACAGGCTACAAGTACAGGTATAGAAAGGGTAGTGACAAGATTAGAATGGCAGACAAGGATTTGATGAAGCTGAAGGCATAAAAGGTCACTGAAGGCATCAAAGGTCACTGAAGTTGGAGTGGTAAGATCAGATATACCTTCGGCTGACAAAATGGCCAACAGTTTACAAAGGAGGGAGGTAAACAGATGTTTGGAAGCTTTGTTAGAGTATAACTGAGAAATGACAAGGATCTGATCAAAGGGATGTAGGAATAGAATCATGATAATTAATAACACAGATGTCGATGAACACAATTAAACTGAATGAGCAGAGAGAAAAGCCAAAAAAAGGGCTCCAAGCAACATCAACATTTAACATGCATCTTAACTGAAAGTCAAATCCAGTCTTACTTCGAGAATAAATTAAGTATTTTTTCTATCTTTAAAACTGCAGTTACCAATGTATAAACAAGAAGAAACAGGTCAAGAATAATATTTTAAAGCCTAAACTGGAAACTATGTTTATCTATCTACTAATCTCGGACTGTCTTTCAAACCCTAAATGTTCCAAGGTAACAGAATTCCATCTCTCCTGCCCACCCCCAACCTGTCGAAGCGAAGGGCTACAGACATACCTGTCCATCAGGTTTTCTTTTGAAAATGGGTACAAATGAAATGCACTTCAAGGCAGGAAATAAAAGTTTCAATCACTCTTTCTGTTTGACCTATGCCATTTGACATCTTGGCTTCGCTCATACCGTCCCTTTCTCCCCACCACCCATAAGAATTCAAATGACTATGTTAACAACGTCACTAACTTTCATGTGATCTGATTAGACTTATGGTGAATTGCCTCAATATAAATTAGCACACAAAATCATTTTATGGTTTTTCCCTAATATCAGTGATATAATTTCCATAAGATACACTATCAAGGCACATCAGATTTGATTTAGAATAACAACCAGATAAATATGCTGCAGCTATTCATGGCATATGATGCTCTTGATGATTCATACAAGGTACATCCACCTCAGATACATCACTCTCTTGACCACGCTGAAACCCGTAAATAAAAGAAATAATAAACAACTACAAAAAATTCAATGTGAGGCTCACATTACATTTTAACAAAAACGAAAACAAATGCACACAAACCTTAAATCGTTCACTCCACTATTGGACGCAACATAACTTTAGAAAGATAAAGCAATTTCTCTTTAAATCATGAGCCAATACTGATTTGTTTCATCCATCCTGCCAGTACCCTCTGAGCAGCTTCCATGCCCACGCATTATGCCTATACTGAGAAGTACATGAAATCCTGCATATGCCTTCAGGTAAAGTGACTACCAATAACTGAATGAGATAGGACCTGCCCAAAGGCTGCCCCCGCCTCATTTAGTTCTCAGCTCTAATATAGCTTCCCCGAAAGCTATTCCCTAAATACTTTGGCTAATATAACATCTCACACATACTCCTGTCACTTTCTATCTGTTTCCCCGGTTCCATTGTGTGCATAACAAGCAGCTTTGTCTTGGGTTATATCACTACTCTTTGTGTTTATAGTAGTGCCCCTTATCCACAGGACATATGTCCCAGGAACCCCCAGTGGATGCCATGGAATACATATAATATACTATGATATTTAAGCACAAACATCCCTATGGTAATATTTAATTTACAAATTAGGTACAGTTAAGAGAATAACAACATAACTAGTAATAAAATAGAATAATTATAACAGTATACCAGAATAAAAGTTCTATGAATGCAGTCTCTCTTTGATAACTGGGATGGCTACTTAGCAATGAATGGGTGGGTAGTGTATACAGTGTAGAGAGATTCTAAGAAATGATTCACATCCCAGGAGGGACGCAGGGGGAGAGCAAGATATCTCATCACAACACCCAGAACAGCATGCAGTTTAAAATGATAAATTACTTATGTCTAGTATTTTCCATTTAATATTTTTAGACTGCGGTTGACTGCAAATAACTGTAATCATGGAAAGTGAGACATCAAACAAAGAGTAACTACTGCACCTTGTGTGACTTCCACTGTTGGACCATAAGCCTCAGTGAGCTGGGACCCAACAGCTTTGTTCACTGCTTTATCAGCAGAGCCTGAAGAGTGTCTGCCCTATGCTCAGCAGACATCTGGTGGTCTAATGAATGCTTCCAAATGAGCAAACTACCAAAATATTAAAACTCTGTTCTAAATAAAATCCTAACAGGAAAGCATTTATTTGGTACCTCTCTGCAAGTTTGCAAGATCCAGAAAGATGCATAACCCACACACCGTCAAGCTAATATGAATAGATTTATTCAATTTAGCTTCTGTCCTGTGCCATGAATTCAGTGGCAGTGAAATGTTAACTGCCCTTGAAGTATATTTAAACTGTCTTCAAAATGAAGGAGAAGCAAGAAAAGGAATATAAGAGGAAATAAAACTAATCTTCTCACTGAAAGAAACATGAATACCATAGTCAGGAATTCATAATGCAAACACTTTTTAAAATGTCATTCAAGCTTCAAGTTCCTATTTTTTCCTGAGACTTACTGCAGTCATGAGAACATACTACATTAGAATAGGCAACACAGAGACCGTGGCAGTCTATATAATTAGACTCCTCTGGAGGTCAGCTGCACATTTGGATCAAATAATGTGAGGGTTCTGTTTAGTACTGCTATAAAATGGAAAAGAAGAAAACGAAAACAAAAAGGCACACAGAATCTTGCAGTATCATACTTTCAAAACATGTGATGGAATAAAGTTCCATTTTCAAAATCTATTTTCTTAAAGAACCCAGTATTAATTGCATGTTGATGTATAAAGCACACAAAGTTGCGTTTCTCTACTTTGGATACCAGACTCTCAGTTCCTTCAGTATAGCCCATTGTATGAAATTCCCAGGTCAGGGGTGCAGTAGACAAATTAATTAGTCTATTAAGTCTCAGTCGTATCCTGGCACTGATGTTTAGGTTAGCACCTTCAGCAACAAGTTTCTAATGCTTAACTATGCTGCCATTTGTTCCTCAGAGAAATTAGGAATGAAGGGAAAAAAAGAAAACACGGCTGGGAAAAGTTCCCACTGACCTAAAAGCAGAAACATGCACGTGAGTCAGGGGTGGACTGGTGTATTCATAAAAAGGAGAAAAACTCCAGTTGATTAGTTCTTGCTATTTTAAGTGATTAGGAGAAAAATAAATGGCTTCATATCTAAGGGAAACTTAAATAGCATTTAACACTCTACAAAGTCAAACTTAAAAAAGATGATAATTTGCTATGACTTAGCACTAAAGAGAAACCAATGATCTCATACGATGAGTCTCTGAAGCACTTCATGGGAAGATTAAACACTTTTGACTAAATATTTGTGGATGCTACAAATGACTGAAATGAACCCAATCGCCTATTTGAAAAAACAGACACACGAGAACCTGTGTGCGTGCACATACTCGCACACACATGCCCACGCACACACCCATACAGAAGAGAGAGGGGAGGAGAGGGGAGGAGAGGGGAGGGAAGGAGAAAGGAAGGAAGGGGAAGGGGAGAACTATGGTTTATCTTTTATCTTATAGCCATTAGCTACTGCAGGGTGTTTATAAAAGAACTACATACCATCCATAGTTCAAAATTCAATAAAAGCAAAATTTGTTGATTATCATACAAAACAACAGAATACCTACACATGGGGTAGAGATTTTCTTTCCTCTTAAAATTGTCCTCTACTTTTGTTCAGGGGGGTCATGGAACAGGGAAATGCTTTTATAGCATCAATGATCCAGAAGAGTGTAAAAGATTAGGTAGGCTCTAAAAGCTGTTTTGTGCATAAGAATTGTGTGTTGAGATTATTTTAAGAACAGTAATGAGAAAAGAATAACTCAGTGTACAATGTCACTGTTGTAACAAATATCTGTTACATAGTAGGCAATCACACTATGTTACAACCTTGATACACCCACACTAAAGTGATGACTAAGTCCAGGCCATTTAAACTCCATCCAGAATGCCAGATTACTGAAAAGGCGACCACAGTAATAATGTCTTACATTTTCTCCTGGATATCCTATTGTTTGGGCTCTATAAAAGCTGAAGTTCATCTAATTTTCTCCAAACACAGTGCCATTAAATCGAGGATCATTAAAATTTTATTGTATTTACTGGACTTTTTCTTCAGGAAATAGTCTAATATACTGAAATAGAAAAAAATTAGAGATAAAATGATAATAATTTAACATTCCTTATAATAGCTAAAAACTGAAGCAATGTAAGTGTCCAACAATAAGGAGACAGTTAAATAAATTATCATATTACAGAATATCAAGAAGTCATTAAAAATCATACTTTCAAAGGATATTTAATGGGATAGAAAATCTAGGGGTTGTGGTAGGCACAAAATGAAGAATCATTAAATGAACTAAAATACAGTTTACAAAACCATGCATGTTTGATTCAAATTTTAATACAAATATTTAGATTATATTAAAATGTATTATACTTACTTTTTATATAATATGCACACTCATACAAAAAAAGGGAGAAGATGCCAAAGTATGCACAGAGCTTAGTTTTAAGCAATAGACCTAAACACAGTTTGGATTATAAACACATATTGCTTTTACACTTAGCAATGAAGCGATAGTAGCTGTTACAGTAGTTTGAGTCTGGTGATGCTCCTTGTGATTCAGAACCTTCTGAGTGACATTCTCAACCACTTGCTCAGATCCCCAACTCTATCCAAGTCCAGCAAATAAGATAACCTCCAATATTATCTTTTTGCCCCAGTTATGATTAATCCTTATTCTTAAACTGTTTCCTCTTAATATGTGCATTAATAAAATGTCTACTTATCTGAGAGATACATTGTACAAATACACAGTATTTCTTGACCTATGGCCCGGGAATTTCTCCTCTAAGGCCAAAACAAGTATTTGACAAACTCATCCTCTTATGATAAACTACCCTAAATCTTCTCACATAAGGATATTTTAACATCTTTGCTGCAAAGAATACCACCCTTCCAATTGACAATTACAAGTTTCCCAAAAAATATAATTTTGAAAGTAAGTTTTTTAAAACAGCATTTTGACTCACCACTGCCAACTTTTTAAGTGTTTAAAAAGATAGTTACTCTCCAGAGTCTGTTTCTAAGACACAAATTATTTTTTTAAAGAATTTCACACATATAATTTTTCCAGTGCTACAGGAAGTAAAGAACACCCAAATTTCCTTTTTTTCTCAGATATATTTTTATTTTTATCATTGACACTACTACAGACGTCCCTATCCGCCCCTTTGCCCACCTCCTCCCAGCCCCGGCCCCCCTCCCCTCTGGCCATCACCACACTGTAGCTGCGTCTGTGGGTCCTGCACATACGTTCTTGGGCTCATCCTTTCACCTGCTTTCATCCACTTCCCTCTCCCGCCTCCCCTCTGACAGCCGTGCATCTGTTCCATGTGTCCATGCCTCTGTTTCCATTTTGCTCATCGGTTTATTTTATTCGTTAGATTCCACATATAAATGAGAGCATATGGCATTGGTCTTTCTCTATGATACAAATTATTTCATAGGCAAAGCCCATTCCAACCTGTCTCTCAGAGACAATGTTTTTGTACCATTGTCTATGTCCCTTATAAGCATCTCTATGCATTCGCTTTTCATCACTACAAAATTAAAACAAATAGCACTTTTTTCCTTTGTGCTTCTCTCTTTGTGTGTTTACTATGGTAGTGATCTGGATTTTATACCTAGGATAACCTTATTTGCGGTGGGAGAGAGAAGTACGGGACCAAAAGAATGAAATAAGTTAGGACAATGGTCAGCACCTTTAAACCTTTACTTTTTCCCTTGGAAAAGCCTTTGGCCAAAATCTATAAACCTCTGACCTGGCCCTTCAGCTTTCTGGCCTGGCAGTACTTAGCATTCTGACGTGAACACCATGACACTGGTAAAATCAGCAACCCTTTCCCTTGCTCTTAAGAAGCATTAAAATTTGGTTTTTCACCATCCCCCAAATTTCCACCTCCCACTCTCCCCAAACGTAGTCAGGCCCCAGTCCAAAGGGTCTAGTGACCAGACTATGGAAATACCACGCGGTGACTGAAAGTCTTTGATGGAAAACAAATGAGACAGGACACCTCGACTGCCTCACACTTTTAAATGTACACTCTCCCCAATGTCACTGTAGGCGACTCATGGAAAGAGTAGTCAGTGAAAAAAAGTTGTCCATTTTCTACTGTTGGGGGGTTTCCCCATTGTCAACAAGATGGTTTCTTTGAATGTTTGCATCAAGTGAACCAATGGTTTTCAAACTATTTTAGAAGTTTTTCTTGCCTTCCTCTCTTACATAATATCCTTTAGGAGAAAAAAAAAACCCTCCAATAGATAAGATCAAAACAGCTAATGTGACTGAAGACGGGGAAATGCAAGGAAGAGCCACAGAGCGTTAGCAACAGCCTGCCCATCTCCTCCCCAGCTTCTCACAGGCTCCTGGAACAGCCCTCGGAGTCCCAGGGCCCCCGGGTTGAGATCGGAACACAAAACTGTGCTTGAACAACAATTTTAAAAAATTAAAAAGAAAGAAAACCAATTGAAGAAATCCTGCCTGGGAATCAGAGTTACTAGTCACAGTGTTGACTAGTCTAAGCAATATAAAAGTCCATGGCACACAGTCATTTACAATTTTAAAACTCCGAAAGGGTCAGTAAATTTTTTCAGCAAAATTTTGCTCCATTATCAAATGAGGAAAATTATGTCACAATGGCATTTTTAAATCTGGGAGTTTATCAAACAGGCCGAAGTTCTTCAAAATATACTATGTCCTCTTAAATGTCTTTGACAGAGGGAAAAAAGCACTACATTTCTTGTAATTAGTGAATTAATTATAAAGCATAGAGTCAGAGGCCAGGATCATGTGAAGTCTCATTAGGTAATAGAAATTGTTGCAGTAATTTCAGGAAGGAAAATAAAAATAAGCAATGATCCTCATGCCTCCTAGCTAGCCAAATACATGTCCAGATATTTAATACACCCTGGCTCACATTTGTTCAGTTCTCCTAAAACTGACAAAAAAGAGAGAGAGGTAAAGTTTTAAAGAGTCAATAAAAATGTTTTTAAGTACTCTGAATACCTTAAGTGTTACCACAATACCTCATTTCAAAGAAACATGGTTGAATGCCTTGAACATTTCTGTGTCATTTTATTGTTATATATCTTCAAGCGACATTCTCTTGAGATATTAGCATTTAATCACTTCCTACTTGAAAACATGAGTTTCAATAGCTTATACCACACTCTGTCACAATTGTCCGTTGATGGCATTTTAAAATTATTTGTAGTTATAAATCTCACTAGGCAGGGAGCTACTTCAGAATAAAATGTAGGTTTTATTGATCTTAGTTTGGTTACTCATTAATTCATTGAACATTCCTATTGTACACTTACTGGCTTTCTGTTAAATACAAGTAATAAGTGTAAACGCAAAAAAATCACAGTTCCTATCCATAAATGCTAAAAGTATAACAAACAAATAATTGCACTACATTGTCTTAGAATTCAAGTCAGCGTGCCACAGGACTACAAAGGGACAGAGTTCCCTGGGATAGCAGGGAACAGGATTGCAGAGATCTGAGCTGCAGAGGAAGTTTCAGCTGAGTTCGGAAGACCATTGGGAGCCAACCACAGAACATGTGATGAAATGCAAGCTGCAAAGATTTAAGCAGTACCATATATTCAAGAGTCTCATATGCCAGACTGAGCATTTTGCATTTCATTTGGAACCCATTTAAGAATGAGTTTTAACAAAGTCATTTTGACTATAAAACAGATACTAGAATGGACGAAGCGAAACTGGCTGCAGGGAGACCAGTCAAAAAACGACTCATGGGGAGAAATGATAGAGTCCTAAACTAAGACTGTAGCAATCAAAACAGAGAATGGTGACCATTTTTGAGAAGTATTAAGGAAATAAAACAGGAATGATTTAAAAACTTGAGGAGACAGACAGCAGTCAAGATACTGTGAACAATTCCTAGGTTTCTGGTTCTGGCAACAGGGAGAATAATAATGCAGTTTACTAATATAGAGGACATAGGAGAGAAGCAAATCAGTGGGGGAAGGGAAGGAAGTTGACTTTAGTTTGGGACATGGGGCACACCATGCTTGAAGATCCTATTGACGTTCCAAGTGAAGATGTGAAGGTTGTACAAAGGGTCTGTTTTCTGAGGGAGAGACCTGTTCTAGGGATTAAAGATAGAAGGGCCGTCAGCAGTTAGTACCGATAAATAAGTCCTGAAAATGGGACGAGCCTGGAAGAGGCCAGGGAAGAAAGCCTCAGGCTAAACTCATGAGAGCACCAACAGCAGGCAGAGCAGGTGGGGAAACCTGCAAAGGACACGGAGAAGCATCAGCTCAGGTGGTAATAGGGGGTCAGGAGAGGACAGAGAACAGTTTTGGAAAGGGAACACCTAAGTGTCAATGACCCTGACACAGCAAAGGAACTACAACGTGGTCAGTAGATTTTACAACAGCAGAAGTAATTCATGATCTTTGCAAAAACTGTTTCAGCAGTGAGATGATAACAGAGGGGTTCCAAAAGTTATCAAGGAGCAAATATGATATGAGAACACAGAGAAAACAGTTCTAGCACAACTATTGGCACAATTAAGTGCCCCTACTATTTCCTTTGTAAATTAAATGTATCAGGTGACACTGGTTAATAAAATTATATAGGTTTCAAGTGTACAAATCTATAATACATCATCTGCATATTGTATCATATATTAACCACCCAAAGTCGATTGTTCCTTCAGTCCCCATTTATTTGATCCCTCTACCATTCACTATTTCCCCAACCTCCTTTCCTTTGGTAACCACCATATTGTTGTCTATGTCTATGAGTTTTTGTTTGCTTGTCTAGTTTGATCATTTATCGCTTTCAGTTTTATATCCTACATATGAGTGAAATCATACAGTTCTTGACTTTTTCCATCTAACTTATTTCGCTTAGCATGATATTCTCAAGATCCGTTTATTTGTAAAGATATATGTACCTCTATGTTCATTGAAGCATTATTCACAGTGGCCAAGGCATGGAGACAACCAAAGTGTCCCTTGATAGAAAACTGGATAAAGAAGATGTGGTACCTGTACTCGTATACAATTGAATACTCCTCAGCCACAAGATGAAATGCTACCATTTGCAAAAACATAGATAGATCTTGAGAATACCGACTATTTCTAATTTACATGTCTCTACATCACCCAAGTTTTAAAAACATACCACAATCCCCACAGCATTACCAAACAAATGTTTTATGACAGCTTTAACTATAATTGAAACCTCGAGTGGGAAGGAAGTGACGTGCCCGTTGTATTAAGCACTTAGGAGTCTTTAAACCATTATTATCTCAGCCAAGTTTCGTGTTCCTCAACCTAAAGAAGCTAAAATTGTTAGGAGGCATTGCTTTGGTTGGTTTTAAATATATGTGTCATGAAAATAAGTCAATGAATTGTGTCGCAAATCATTTCATTTGTTTTTCTTAAATAAATCTAAAGGCAATCAATAAAATCACTTTAGCCATATCTAAAACATTTGGAAAATATATCAAGTGTAAAACTTATAAAATACAAATATAACATCACACTAAATTACACCACAGATTTTGTGGGACTTAATGAAGTCACCCCAATTTATTGTTCAATTGAATACTAACTGCAGTACAGGAGGGATTTATTATTAATTCACCTGTCTCCTTCTATCACTCATTAAACATTACATTGAACTCTAGGAGTTTATAAGTATTAAATAATTGCATTTCATCATTTATAAAGAACATGGGTACATAAAAGTACTTAAAAACATAAAGTATCTTATTGTAAAATACCTGGTATGAACCAAAGACCAAAAAGCAAAAGTAAGGACCCTGTTTTACCTATAATCCTAAACATGTGTTAATATCTAAGACGAAAAGTCAGTAGTCCCAGCCAGCTGTCTATTTCCACAGCATCTGTCCAAACAGTATTTTCCTCTTTTCTTACTATAAGACTTCTAGGAAAAATTCAAGACTTTGACTTCATTTGCATGACATTACAGGAAGAGGTAGACCCACCCAGTGTTGTCTGAAAAGAATCAGAAATTAGATGAGAGCTCAACTCTGAACTGTTTTTAGTTTACCAAGATTAAAATATAACCGGTCTGCCATCATGCACAATAATACAGGTTTTTACACACATCTTCAAACCTAGGAAATGTATAAAAGAGCCCTGGCTGGTGTGGCTCAGTGTATTGAGCTCTGGCCTGCAAACCAAAGGGTCGCTGGTTCAATTCCCAGCCAGGACACATGCCTGGGTTGCAGGCCAGGTCCCCAGTTGGGACCATGCAAGAGGCAGCTGCACATTGATGTTTCCCTCCCTCTTTGTCCCTCCTTTTCTCTAAAAATAAATAAATTAAATTTAAAAAAGAAATGTATAAAAGAATTTCATATGTCAATGAGAATGATTTGCAGATACTAACATTTTAAAAACAAACACATATTTAATCATAGGATAAGACATTTCCTTCTAGAATGATGGGGGAAAACAACATATGCATTCCATTTTACTTAATTCCTATATTTTCTTTCCACTGTTCATTCTTCTGAACTCCCCCTCACCTCAATTTCTGTTAATAAAATAACCAACATTCCAGAGACACACAGCCTCAAGCTTTGGAGTTTTCCTTAATGCATCTCCCTCATCCTTTATATCCAAATAATTGCCAAATACAGTGGATTCCACATATTCAATGTGCCAGGAATTTGTCTCTTTCTTTCCACTACTTCTGCGATGCAGTCAGGCCCTTTACTCTTTGAGGGACTTCCGAACGCATTCCAGCTCTTCCTAGGCCCTTTCAACTGCTCTCCAGTAAGTCCAGTTCCAAGTTGCTGCTTTGTAAGCCTTGAGTGATTCCCCTCTGCCTAGCAAAGAACGTGAACACTCCTGGAACTGGCGTTTAAGACACAATTACATGCCAGTTTCCTTCATGAACAGCCTATTTAAGGCTTAATAATCTGAAACTCCCAGTCTTTACATATGCCATTTCTGCCAACTGAATGCTCTCCCCCATCTCTTCTCACCAAAAAGGTTGCTTAATGCTTCAGTACTAATCTCAACTGTTGGTTCTTTCATAATGATTGTATTTTCCCCATCTGCCGTGGACCCTGTCCATCAACGAGCTCTCACAGAATGCCTGTGCCCTGCATACTTCCGACAGACGTCTTCAGTTTTATCTCTGCTTTACCTTCGACCGCTAGTAATCCACCAGCTCCCTGAGAGCAGGAAATGTGCCACAGCTACTTCTCATCTCAATGAACTTAAGGGTCTGTTCCTGGTAACACTGTCAGAGCTTGCTGAATTAATAGAAATATTAATGCATTAATGCAGGTTTGGAGGCAAATCAGTTCATCAGTGACCCACAAGAAGTGAATGAAGTCTCTGTTCATTAGAGCTTTAACTGACCCTTGGTTGTGAACCAAGCCTGTGATATGTGCTAGCTGTGGCCAGGTCATCTGAGTTTACCAGTTATTGTCCATGAAACTTAGGAACTTTGGATGAATGCATTACATACAAATAACTTTCAAGCAGAGAAAACAAATATTAGGCCAATTTTGAAGTGGAAATATCTTTTTAAAAGTAACTCCTATTATTCTACCATAGGAATATGCACCCTTTAAATAAGCTTCAAAAGAAAATGAAATGCTTTAAATTAAACACATTTTTTAAAAGCCAACACATAAGTTAATTTGAGTTCATCTGTTTTCTAAATTTTATCTACTAGATTTTCACCTTATGAATGTGATTAAACGTTACTATTTTAAACTTTTTAAACTGCAGAAAGCAAATGTAGACATCACACACACACACAAACTATAAATCAATATAACACTATAGAATTCAATGAAAATAGTGACAGCTTTAAAAAATGCAACCCAATGTATAGCCAAATAACTCATGAAACTCAGCATGCATTGCTGACTTTGGACATGATCACCAAATTTAACAAGGTGTTCTTGAGAGAAACAAAATAAGACAGGTCCCTGGAGCATCCATTCAAAATGGCAGATGCATCTGAACTCTAGGGCAAACTCCTCTAGGCTAATATTATGGTTGGCCTTAAATTAAAATTGTAAAATTTAAACATTTTTAATTTAAGTAATACTTCAGAACACAGGAAAGCTCTTTGTTAAAGTCTGGTTAGCAAACATAACAGAAAAAATAGAGCAATATATGACCTAAATATGATCATGTAATTTTTCTTTATAGATAAAACCAAGAAGAGTTTGACACAAAATTTGCAAAATCTGTGAAGTATATGTTCATTTAAAAAAAATTAAATGTCTTGCAGTGCAATCTGGAAGAGCACATCTATTTTTCATAATAGTATTTCACAAAGGCATTCATCACTGAGTCACACGTATCACAGCTGTCATTTTCAAAAAGAAAAAGAAAGGTATGTATTGTAGGTAATCTTCACTACATGAAACTGGATTGCTGCATGTTACCACTCACTGAATTCTTACAAAGCCCCGATGGCTGCCTGTCACCATTTGGCACAATCCAATAAAAGTTATTTCCTACCAGCACCTCCCAACCACCACCATCACCAACCATTCAGCTTTAAAAATCTGCTTGGTTCCTCAGCTTATCTCTTTAAATAGATGGTTAAAGTCCTTAAGAATTTCCAAACTCCCATTAAAATTCCCCCAGTACAATGTGCAAGTTTCAAAGCACTTCTGTACTTTTCTTTAAATGTGAATAGGACATGGACTTCAAATATCTTTGAGTTATTATTCTAACACTAGGTGAAAGATCTGTACTGATCTGTGAAACTATTCTCAAGTAATTATTTTAACTACTGACAACATTTAGGATATAGTTAGCTGAGGTTAGAAAGCCAGTATGTTATGCTAAAAAAAAAACAAACAAACAAAAAACAAAAAACAAAAAAACAGCAAAATTAATAGATGCACATTGGGACACACTGCTTATCTTTAGCATCATTAATCTTAGCTTCCCTATATTTCAGGTATACAGAAGGAGAGAGTTAACCATAGATTGTAAAATTGACAAAAAGTATATGACATTATTGCTTTTCTACATACGGTTTGGGAGAAATCCACATTCCTAGAGTCTTTCTAAATAGGTAGAGGGAGGTGAACAAATTTCTCATCTAACAGACATGAGTTCTACTTCTTGGAAGCAGAGAGAAAAAGTAATCCAACATAATTTTCTGTACAGCCCAACACAAACTCTTGGAGAGGAAATTAAGGTCGAAGCAGACAGGAGATTTTACTTCTAGGAAAGGAAACTAAACTAGGAAGGTCCAGGCAAAAGTATCAGAGGCTTTGAAATATCGGGAAAAATTCATTCAGTGGCAATGTCTTATTCAAACTAGCTTACACATAAGGAGATTTATTGGCTTCCTTAACTGCAAAGTTAAGAAGTAGGATGAGTTCAGATAAGGCTTGATCCAATGAAATAACCACAGACCCAGTTCCATTTCATGTCCCCACTATACCATTTTAGCTCATTATTCCAACACAGGACCAGTAATAACTGAGGCTAACTAGTCCCTTTGCTCATGCTCAGTAAGAAAGAAAACACTGTTGTTCCAAAATGTCAACCAAAGCCCTGTGATTCACTGTACTGAATTGGCTTAGGTCACATGCTCACCCTACATATCTCACTAGAGCCAGAGGGATGAAATACACTGATTGTCTTGATCTAAATTGTAGGAGATGAAGTAGGGTTACCCAAAATTGGCAAATAAATGCTGGGGAGACCATCAAATAGTCCACCCCACCAATCAAGTCTGGGGCATACTCTGATCCTATATTTGAAGACTTTTGCCTCTGCTCTTTTTTATAATCCCAATTTTAAAAGATTCTGTAATATTGGGAAAACAAAATATAAAGCAAAAATATTTTTTTTCTCCAGTTCGCGAGTATAGTAAGTTTTACCTAGCAGTATAAGAGAAAGAAGTCACTATATGATGAAATATTTCAGCTGGTAGAATAATTTCAGTAATTCTAAAACTCCAATTTCATCTTGCTTATCCCAGCAAAAATGAAGACAATAAAGTGCCCAAATAAGGAGCAATACACATGTGTCAAGTAAATGTTTTAAATGCCTAAGGGTAGCAAAGAAAAGGGAAAGTATTTTCAGAAAGAACAGAAATTTCTTCCCCAAAAAATAAAAGAGAATACCACAGTCCCCAACAAATCATATGCCAGTCAAGACATACATCCCTAATTTGAATCCCATTACAGCTAGAAACAGCTGAGCCTGGTAGGCAACCCTCCCCTTCGAGAGTAGTTTACTCATGTTATTAGCTCCATACTGTGCAATATCCTAAGGCCCTTTCCAAGGAAAAGCCAGACTTTCAGGAGATCATGGTCAAGGAGATCTAGAATTCAAATTATCTTTGAGCTGAAAGATCATCTAATCTAGTACATTTCAAACTGCCTAGGGGTCGGGCAAACAGTGCAAAGGAGGCTTCATAACCACTCCCTCCTCCCATGAATACACCCCAAGAAGAGCATGCCTGATTTTATTTATTCTATAAAAAATAGCTTCTGGAAAAGATTTCATTTGAATGAGGAGCATTATATCTGAAAGGAGAGTTAATCTAAACTTTTTCCTTTTTAAAAAATGTTATTTTCTTGTGGTAAAAACACAACATATCTAAACTCTTAACACATTTTAAGTGTACAATACAGTGTTGTTGACAACAGGCACAATGTTGTGAGGCAGGTCTCTATTCTTCACGATTAAATGAAACTTGATGCCTGTTGACTGGTATGTCCCCATTTCCCTCTTCGCCCAAACCCTGGCCACCACCATTCCGCCCTTTGATTCTAGGAATTTAACTATTTTAGATACCCCATGTAATAATAAGATACGGTAAATCTTGCAGTTTTTATATTTCTCTGACTGGCTTATTTCACTTATAGTTTCATGTCCTCAAGGTCCACACATTATCACATAGTACAGAACTTCCTTCTTTTTTAAAGCTGACAGGTTTCCATCACATTATATAGCACTTTTTCTTTATCCATTCGTCTGTTAATAAACATTTTGGTTTTTCCCACATCTTGGCTATTATGAACAGTTCTGCAATAAACATGGGTATGCTAATATCTTCTTGAGATACTGACTTGTAGTCTTTGGATAAATACCAAGAAATTAGATGACTGGATCGTATGGTAGTTCCATATTTAATTTTTTGAACAGCCTCCATACTGTTTTCCATAGCGATTACAGCATTTTTCATTCCCGCCAACAGTTTACAAGGGTTTCAATTACTCCACATCCATGCCAACACTTGTCTTAAAAAAAAAACAAAAAACAGGCACCCTGACAGGTGTAAGGTGATAGCTCACTGTGGTTTGACTTGCTTTTCCCCAATGATTAATGATATTGATCATTTTTTAAATATACCTCTTGGCCATTGGTGTGTCTTCTCTAGAGAAATGTCTATTCAAGTTCTTAACCCATTTTTAAAATCAGCTTATTAGTTTATCTGCTACTGAGTTGTAGGAGTCTCTCATATGTTCTGCAGATTAACTCTTATCAGATTAACTCTTATTTTATCAGATTAACTCTTATCAGATTCCACAGGCTACATTTTTAATCTGTTGTTCTCTTTGCTGTTCAGAAGCTTTGCAATTTGATGAACCTCAGTTATTTATTTTTGTTTTTGCTGTCTGTGCTCTTTGTGTCAGATCCAGGAAATCACTGCCAAGATTAATGTCATGAAGATGTTCCCCTAAATTTTCTTCTAGGAGTTATACAGCTACAGTTTAAGTATTTAATACATATTGAGTTGATTTTCACTAATTTTTGTGTGCACTGTAAAATAAGGGTCCAATTTCAATTTTTTGCATGTGGATATCTCATTTTTTCAACACTTAACTTCATTAATTTTCAATCTGAGAAACTTAAGTCCAAGAAGCTTCAATCATTTCTCAATATCCAGTGTAAATGGCAGAATTGGACCCTGGACTCTGGAATTCATGCAACAATTACTACGCATCCACTATTGCAAGGTACCTAGAGCAGTCTCTGTAAGCCAGGCACCAATCACCATTTAAAAAAATGAATCAGGACCTCTAAACAACCCCTTCAATTTCAATATTTCCTTTCATAAACATAAAATTTCAGAGCACATAGCTTGCTGCATTCACATCCCAACTCTCCTTACTTGCTCTGTGCCTGAAGAATAGCTTCTTAACTCTCTTAACCCTCAATTTACTCATCTGCAAAGAGAAGTACATGTAACATAATTCTACCTCTAAAGGACAAAAAGAGATGAAAATATATATGAAATACATTTGGAACTGAGAAAATATCAAATATATGTTAACTGGTAGTACTAGTTGAAAACAATTCAGAACATGAATGTGTATTCTATTATTGAGGTGACATAATTTTGTTTTCATTTTAAACATCACTATCACATACCTAAAAATTATGCACAGGATATTCAATAAAGAAATTATAAAACAAAGTGTCTGATGAAGGAAAACATGCTGAATAAAGGAGTATTAATTATATACAAGGATATCTTGCATGATTGTAAGCATTTTAGAGACCCACCCTGGAAAATGAGTCCATGAAATAGCTCTTCTGAAGTGAGTTCCACTGGGAGGCAGGAATCTAATAGCACAGAAGTATTGCAAGCATTCTGTGCATTTAGGATCCTCAGAACTCAAAATAATGGGGAACTTTTAGTACAACTTAGAGAAGAAACATTATCAATGGTTAAAAGATTGCATAATTTGGCATTGGAGTAATGATAACTTTAAGTTCATAAAAGAACTTGCACATATAGCTTAACATTTATCTTTAATATATAGTAGTAAGGTTGGTTTGATAAATCATACTGTTAAGTTGATCCTCATTTAAAATAAAGACATAGCAAGAGGTCATCCAGAGATATAATCCAGCTTTAAAGAGTAATTCTTCACACAATAAATAATAACAGGCTGACCAACATTATTTTATATATAAAGATAATTATACTATATATTATAATTGCAATGGTAAAATCATGGAGTCACAATGGTGAGGAAATTGTCTTTCAAGTTTCCTCTCTGCTTTAGATTTTGTACTCTCATGACCAAATTTGAAGAAACAAAAATAACTGTTTTATTAATAAAAGGCTATTAACAGACTCTTGATATTACTTTTTGTAGTTTGCAGAACCAAACTAATTTTGTACTTAATATAATGTTTTATTTATGGTTTGTGCTGTGTATTACATACTGCTATTATATTAATAGTACAACAGAATAGCAAGCATTAAAGTGACATACACAAGAAATATCCGTGTTACTCATATAAGAAACATGTTAAGAAATTATAATTTTTTCATAAAAATTTCTAGTCCAAGATTATTTATTTGAAATGTGTAACTTGTCTTTCAAGGTGAGCATATTTAGATCACAAAAAAGGACTCTACTTAATTTTCTCCTTTACCAACTTCCAAAAGATATTTTAAAATTCACAAAAATCTCAATGTCATTTAACTTTAATGCTAGCAACCTGCATGGAAATAGGCTGTACTTATCTTCCTACAAAATACAGTATTTCTATTCTAAGCCT
The DNA here is from genome assembly GCF_021234165.1 of Pteronotus mesoamericanus. Taxonomy (NCBI): domain Eukaryota; kingdom Metazoa; phylum Chordata; class Mammalia; order Chiroptera; family Mormoopidae; genus Pteronotus; species Pteronotus mesoamericanus. The sequence goes on from NW_026555311.1 coordinate 17,925,038, forward strand.
CCTGAAGTATGGCTCTAATAATTCTGTTCACATGTCAACATTAACCAAACTAAAAGCACTCTCTGAAGTTACACTGTGCACCTCAAAAACACCTTGTTTCACTCTCTAGAAGAAAGACAGGTTCAGAATGCCAAACAGATTCTTGAGACAGAAAAAATGCCAGGGCCTGGTAAAGGAGTAGGAGTTTTAATTCTGCCACTATAATTCCTTAAAGTTTAGAAATTACTTTCTTTAGAGTAGATACATGCAGCTTAATGGGTAGTAGAGGGTAAAAACATGCTTCTTTAACCTTTTCCAAAGGAAAAGAAAAGATGATAAAGCACACAACTTCGAGCACATTATTCCAAGGCTAAATGTGCACAGATAACGGTGATCATTTTTCTCTCCTTGAAAGAACACATAAAAACATCTAGTTGTAGTTTGGGGTGTTGTTGTTGTTTTTTTTACCAATTGGAAAACAACAATTTAGCAGTGCCAAACTTTGAAATGAGTGCTCAGATTCACTATGGAGCTATTTGTGACTTGATTTGCTCCCAAAAATGTAATGAAGTGAGTATAGTCTGAAATAGGGGTCACTGTTTAAAATCAGTCAGCATTTGGCATGTTTTGTGTTCTGCTTATGCTCCTTGGCAACAACAGTCCAGCTAACCAGGATTTTTTAGTGCTTTTTCTGGGTATGTTTGACAAACTCCTCACTCCCACAGTCCTTTAACATGGGCTTCCCCAGTCAGGGATACAGATCCCACACTGAGCCCATAAACCAATTAGTGGGAGGCCTTGGCATTGCATTCAAAGACCTTTATAAAAAGTCAGTGTAGCCGGCTGTGTGAAATTTGACGTGTGGGGAGCCCCCATAAAACTATTTAATGGAAACTAGGGGCTTCTCCTGGAAAAGGTTGAGAAGCTAGGCCCTGGCTGTATAATTAATGTAGTTATTTAACAACAGACAATAAGCATTTCAATAAAAATAATCAAAAAGCAATAAAAAAAATCTGGGTAGTAGTCTACATATGTAGAGAAGTTTAAAAGGTGCTCTTTAGAAAGAGGGGTTTCCTTGTGTATGGTAAGGTGGTTTTGATTCTTACTACATTTAGGAGAATTTGTCAGAATGCTTCTTAATATAGAAAACACAACTAACACCCCTTTTCTTTTTTCAATGTACCCACCAAATCTGTTTTGGTTCTGTTTTCTGATACCATTTGTTTTTTTATTGAGATATAATGACATATAATACTGTATTGGTTTTATGTGTACATTATAATTTGCTGTATGTCTATACTGAAAAATGATTACCACAATGTGTTTAGTTAATATCTATCACCGCACGTAGTTACAAACATTTTTTTTCTTTGTGGTGAGAACTTTTAACGTCCACTCTCTTGACAATGTTCAAATACAAAATCCAGTATTGCTAACTATAGTCACCACACTGTACGTTCCATCCTCAGGACCCAAAAGAACAGGTTGGTGATTGCCGCAGCCCGGGGTGGGAGGGCGAAGGGCAGGTGAAATAGGTGAAGGCAGTTAATGGCACAAATTTCTAGTTACAAGATAAAAGGTTTACCACATATGTTTTTAAACCTCATATAAAATAGTGTTTAAAGAGTCCTCTAGAAATTCCTAACCCAAAGACAGTGAAAATTGCAAAAACATACTTTTCCCACTAAATTTACATAATTATTAATATTCATAAACAAAAAATACTTTATAATAATAGAATAAACAATACAGTAGCAAAGTACCATCCCTGTTGCCACATTTATTAACCAGACTTTTCTGGAACAGAAAACAGTGACTCCAAGTACCTCCTAATATAATAGCATGATCCTAATCATGGTCTTGGGGTGACATTTTTGGAAAATTAAAGTAACATATTTTTATTGGTAACCCCATTTCCATACCAAGAATGACTGGATCATAGAATTTACCCATAATACAGAAAGGGCTCAGGCTATCATAAAAGGGACATCCCCAAGATACAGAAGGAAGGTCAGTCCCTTTTGGCCATGGGACAGTATGGGAAGGAAAGACAGAAGGAGAGCAAGGAGCTCAAATTTGTTACTTTACTAAACCAGATTGTCTGACCTGAACATTTTATGAGAAAAACGAATAATGAGGTGTCTTTGTCTAAACACCCAGTCAGACAGAAGGCACCTGAAGACCGTCTGACTCCGGCTCACACCTCAGGCATAACCTGGGAAGGCTGCAGGCCCCTAAAACAATGTTTATTAAACTTGTGGTGAAAGCTTACATCACAAATGAATTTCTCAGGTCCCAAGGAGCATTTTTAAAAATACACTAGAATAATATATAAAATATCAGTTGTATCTCCAGTAGCAAGCGTAAGTACTTGTTGTCAAAATTTTTGTTTCCATGCTACATTATTTTTATTATAGCTCAAAACAGAACAGTAATTTTCCTAGGGGAAGACCATCAGTTCAACTCCACATCCTATGTGACATGGCAATATTAATGCAGCTTAGAAGAGATAACAACAGATATACCTCAGGCAGTGCTTCTGAGTATCCATGGTTTGGACATGCCTTGCAAAGGATTCAGAACTTCCTGCAGGTCCTACTGAGAGGTATACACATGCTGAGAGGTATAGTGGGCTGGCAGAGGCCCAAGATCAGGGTGAAGGGAGGTAAATATCTGGGATCATGTGCTTCAGTGGTACATACCTACATGTTAACCCAAAAGACCAAAAAAACAAGTCACCCCTCAACAGACACAAGACTATGCTCATGTCAAACCAAGTTTCCAATAGCAGAGAACTCACAATGGTGAAGACAACAGTGCATGGACTCATGGACACGGGGAGATCCCGTTATGAGTAAAGGGGCTACCTCACAGAATAATGTGGGAAGGGTTAAGAGAAAATGTAAGATTAAATATTAACACCAAACAGAATCTGTTACCCAGAATTGACTAATATACTATTACCTAGGAAAGTTATATATTTTCTCTTTTTTCTTAATTATTTTTCAATTACAGTTGACTACAATGTTATATTAGTTTCAGGTGTACAGCCCAGTGATTAGATATTTATGTAACTTTCAAAGTGATCACCCTGACAAATTTAGTACCCATCTGACACCATACAGAGTAATTACAATACTATTGTCTACATTCCCTATGCTGCACTGTGGCTATTCTGTAACTACCGATTTATACTTCTTAAACCTTTTGCCTTTTTCACCCTTCCCCTTAACTCTCCTCCCACCTGGAAACTATCAAACTGTTCTCTGTATCTATGAGTCTGTTTCTATTCTGCTTGTTTGTTTATTTTGATTTTTAGATTCCACACATAAGTGAAATAGTATGGCATTTGTCTTTTTCTGTCTGACTTAATTCACTCAGCATAATACTCTCTAAATCTGTCCACCACATTGTTGCAGATGGCAAGTTTTCATCCTTTTTTAAATGATTGAGTCATATTCCATTAGATGTATGTACCACTTCTTTATCCATTCATCTATTCATGGACACTTAGGTTGCTTCCATATCTTGGTTATTATAAATAGTGGTAGAATAAACATATGAATTTATACGCCTTTTTGATTTAGTGTTTTGTGTATCTTTGAATAAATATCCAAAAGTGAAGTTGCTGGGTCTTTCTTTGTCTCTTCTTATAGCCTTTGTTTCAAAGTCTGTTTTGTCTGGTATAAGTATTGCTATCCCAGCTTTTTTTAGATTTTCATTTTCATGACATATCTTTTGCCATCCCTTTATTTTCAATCTGTCTGTGCCTTCTGATCTAATGTGAGTCTCTTGAAGATAGCATATGCAAGGATCTTTTCTTCTTATCCATTCAGCCATCCTATGTGTTTTGATTAGAGCATTTAATCCATTTACAGCTAAAGGAATTGATAGGTATCTAGTTATTGCCATTTTAGTATGCACATTTTTTATTTTTTTCTTCTTTTAAAGAAGACCCTGTAATAGTCCTTGCAATACTTTTTTGGTGATTATGAACTCCATCAGCTTTTTTCTTGTCTGAAAAGCTTTCTATGTGTCCTTCAATTCCAAATAATAGCTTTGCTGAGTAGAGTAATCTTGGTTGAAGGTCCTTACTTTTCATTACTTTGAATATTTCATACCAATTCCCTCTGACCTGAAAATTAATGTTCAAAATCAGCCAACAGTCTTAAGGGAGCTCCCTTGTAGGTAACTGCTTTTCTCTTGCTGCTTTTAAGATTCTTTCTTTGTCTTTAACTTTTGCCATTTTAATTACCATGTGTCTCGATATGGGTTTCTTTGGGTTCATTTTGTTTGCGACTCTACACTTCCTGGTCTTGTGTGTCTATTTACTTCACCAGGTTAGGGAAGTTTCCATCATTATTTCTTCAAATAGGTTTTTAGTTCCTTTCTCTCTTCTCCTTCCAGCACCTCCATGATGTGAATATTGGTACGCTTAAAGTTGTCTCAAAGGCTCCTTACACTATCTCACTTCTCTGGATTCTTATTTCTTTTTGCTGTTCTGATTCAGTGTTTTCTGCTTCCTTATCTTCCAAAATGCTTATTTGATTCCCTGCTTCATCTACCCTACTGTTGATTCCCTGTAATGCATTCTTTATTTCAATTATTATATTCTTCATTTTAGGCTAATTATTTTTTATATTTTCTATCTCCATTATCAGTTGCCCCACAAAGTTATATTTTTAATAGCCATGTACTCAGCAAAGAGTGAGCTAATGAGGAAGTTTAAATCCATTATAGATAGAAGTTGCATTTCTTTTTAATAATGATGTATAAAATTACTCTTTTGCTATATCTACCATTTAAGATGAGGCTACCCATGAGAATAAAGAACTTAATTTCTTATTAATGTGATATAATGTATGTATATTTGTGCAATTTTAATAGAATTGCTTAACACTTAAGACTGAGTAAAATTAGAGAGTAGTGTCTTTCATTCTGGAATAATTTAATTGGGGAAAAATACTTTTGTTGCTGTTATTTGTGGAGCTGTTGATTAGACGATCGAGTATAACTGTATGTGTCCACAAACAAGTGGCAACTATGAAGTAATAAAAGTAATCAAATAAAGCACAACTAAAAATTGCTGTTTTCATTTATATAATTCCCTCATTTTAATACTTTCATTACATCAATTAAAAGTGTCTTGATATTATAAATATTTAAAATGAAGCAAGAAAAGATGTAACATTTGCCAAACTGAACAATTTTATTCAAATTATTTTTAAAATAATTTGAGGATATTTTACAACTTAACCCTAAGTAGAAAGGCCAACTTACGTGTGATTTTTGCAAGGCTGGTGGGAGGGGTGAGAATTGGTTCAGAGAGTGATTTAAAATGGTTGTGATAACTATCTATTTCCCTGAAGGTATTAAAACTTCAATGGCTTTTTCAGAATAACATTCAAATAACTTATGTTCTTTCCAGGTTGTGGTTTTAGTTAATTACAAAAAAGGAAGAAAAAATGTAAGGGCAGCCAAAAACAGTCAATGCCAATATGAAAAATGAGTGAACAAATACTCAGTTTTAAAGGTTTCAAAGCATGGACAGGTGACTTAATTTACAATATACCTTCAAAGCCACAAATGCAATATTCAAGGCATTTTTTTATTGGTTCCTGCCAAGGTTGAAAAGTTCACATAAATTTTTAACGTAATAGAGTAAATCATCTTTCATCATTCTCAAATGAAATTCTACAGCAAACCTTCAATTTTTTGAATGATTAAAACCTCCGTAGCCCTGGCTGGTGTGGCTCAATGGACTGAGCACAGGCCTGCAAACTAAAGGGTCGCCGGGTCAATTCCCAGTCAGGGCACATGCCTGGGCTGCAGGCCAGGTCCCCAGCCGGGGGCGCATGAGAGGCAACCACACACTGATGTTTCTCCCCCTCTCTTTCTCCCTCCCTTCCCCTCTTGTCTAAAAATAAACAAACAAAATCTTTTAAAAATTTTTTTAAAACCTCCCTAAAATATATTATGCGATCATTTGCTTTATTATGTAACATACCAAGTGAGTTTCATAAAGTATATGTATTATTACTTAAATATATATGCAAGTTATAAAATACATTTTAATTCCTTATAATTCTAAAAAGAGAGTTTTAGGCTGCCTTTTAGTCAAAATGGGATTTAAAATGTTTTCACTTTAACTAATTTATATGGTCTCTTTTTTCCATTAATCTCCATGATCCCCTCCTCTGTTTTGGTCATCAATTTCCATAGACACATCCTGAATATTATCATGACCCCCACAAATGTTTTATCTCAAAATTCACTTAATTCAAACATCTTTAAGGAACCATCACCTTGTTTCCTCCAAGCCTCCTCATTCAACTGTATAACTATCCACTAAGACCACTCTTTGGCTCACCGGAACTTCACGTTCATAGGGATCTCACTCCTTTCAGAATCCATTATTCTTCTCCTTCCTTCGTATGCTTACCCCTTATTAATGGGTAAGGACTAGAGTTCCTCATCCAGCCCTGGGCCCTCTTGTCTCAATTAACGCTCTCGTTCTAAATGAGTGTATTCTTGCTCATATCTTTGTGGAAAAATATACATTGACTTCTGATTTTGTTAATTTTATACCATAGGATGAATTTTAGAGTAGGGTTTTTATAAACAATGGAGGATAAAATATGTGAAAGGAAATGACACAGCATCTGCAGAAAGACTCATGCATTTCCACTGAAAAGCCTGTGACAAGCATTGATGTCAGATCCTGAAGCTCACTTCGAAAACTGCTGTTCTTAGAGACAAGGAGACTATGGCAATCACAGACTACAGTACTCTGTCACATGAATTATCTGTTTCATGTATTATAATCAAAATGTTTACTTAAATAAAGAAAAAAATACCCCACTGACCTCTCAAACAAATTGAAGCCCACAGCTTCCATTATCAAATGTCCATGAGCATCTCAAGCCTCTACTCTGTGTTTCAGTCCTGTAAAAAAAAGCTCATCTGCTTCACTCACAAACTCAGTCTTTTTTCAATGTTTTCTCTCTTAGTGAATATGCCTTTCTCTTCAGCTATACAAACAAGAAATCTAGAGGTCATTTTGAATCCACTCACCTACACACAATTTTTTAAACAATCACCAGATCCCTTCCATTTTATACCCTATTGATCTTTCAGATTTGTCCACTTTTCTCCATCTCTGCCATTCAAATGTAAACCTTTAATGTCCTGCCTGTATAAATCAAATAAACCTCTACACATACTCAAAGCAGCATATATGTCTCTTCAGCACCACTTATCAGTCTGGAGATTTTACATTTTGTGGTGTGATTATTTTAATAACGTATAATTTTCCCGTAGACTTGCACTATCCAATAAGACAGCCACCAGCAAGCATGTCTAGCTGTTATATACACAATGAAATAATTAGTGAGAATGAATATAAGACAAGAGAACAATGATTATAAATTTTCTTCTAAACACCATCTATTTTTTGGCACATCTCTTTAACATTCTTTATAGAACCTCTTTAAAAAGCAGAGCAAAGTTTATATTCTTAAATAGGATGGCTCTCAGAGGACTGGAAATGTGTGGTTCAAAGCTGTCCAACTACAAATCTGATGCATTGCTCTACTTCCACTCCTTACAGGGGCTAACAAAAGAAAGCAGCTTTTTTTCAAAATCAAAAAATAATCAGCAGCGGCAGCAACTCTACATCTTATTCTAAGGTTTTGTTGTTGTGAATCTTAAGACTCACTATTGCCTCTTAGATAAGTAAGTTTGTGAGATAATAATGTAAATTCCACAGCACCTGTTGCTGAAAGCAGAAAAGTACACTTAATCTCTGCTTGTATACATATATGCTGTCTTCCTGTAAGTTATTTCCTAATGGAATCTTTACTAACTATAACTAAAATTATGTTTAAATAAAAAATGAAATCAAATCTTCATGAACCCTAGGATTTTTACCTGCTTCCAGAAGCAATATAATTTTATGAATGTTTTTAAAAGTGATTATTTCCCAGAGTTATAAGAATTCTAATTTTAAGAAAAATTAACTTTAAAAATTGGCTGGCAAAGCATAATAATAAGAAGGAGGAGGAGGAGGAGAAAGAGGAAGAGGAGGAATAAGAAAAAGGAAAGGCGGAGGAAGAGGAGGGGGAAGAGAAGAAGGGGAAGGAGGAGGAAGAAGAAGGGGAAGAGGAGCAGCAGCAGCACCAGCACCGCCTTGTAACTGGTAGGAAAATCAAACAAAATCGGAATTATGTATATGAAATAGTCCATAAAAATTTAACATTTTAACTCTGTCCAAAATGCACCCTCCCTAAATTTTAGGATCTATACCTGCATAGGAAGATATTTGGCTAATTTTAATAAGTTGAGGAGAGGAAGATGCCCTAAGAGGACACATTGGAATCATGTGCATGCCTTTCTAAAACTATACATTATTTCCAAACCATCTTACTCCCCCTAGAAATTCTAATCCACCGTGGTTGCAGGGGCAGCTGATTGTACACCAAAGATTTGTGGTCCTCTTCTAGAGCATTTAGTTGTTGTTGAGAAGCAGAGGCCCAGCAAGGGACCAAAATACCCATCCTTTACTGTGTTTATGTGGGGTCCTGTGGCTGATTCTCAACAAGGGAGCATGAGCAGAGGCTATGTATGTCACCTCAGGGCTTGGGGTAGATAAAAAACTGATGTGTCTTCTGCACATTCTCCTTCTCCAGTATAACACTCATCTGGGGGCATCCAAGGCAACTTTGGAGGCTATACGTTGAAGAGAGTAGAGCGCCAGTCAGCCTAGATCCCTGGGCAACTAAATGGAGCTAAGCCCACTCAACCCCTTCCACCAAACCTCCACCCACCTCATACCCTGTCACTAGTCCAAACTCTTACTCTGTACTTTGCTTACATGAGAAATTAGCCTCTAGTGTATTAATCCATCTGTACTTGGAGATTTATCTGCTCCAGAAACTAGACTGACCTTAGCACACACACTATTCTCTCTGAGCATATCCCCATACCACTGCCCAAGTTTGAAAGTTAGTGCCCTGGTGAGCCACTATCACTAATGGAGTGCATTACACAGAAGTGTACCAGACCAGAAAGGAGATTGAAAATGGTGTGATTATCTAATACTTTTCAAATCTCTAAATTTGTGATTTTAGTTATCAGAACTTAATATCACACATCTCACTGATACTCTCTCTTCAAAATAATTTAGCAAGTATCATGCTGTCAATTAAATTTCCTAAATTTCCACAAACTACACCAACGACACAGCTACTAGGTAAGTCCTACAAACATAACCACCATGCACTGTGAAACTCAAGCAAAACCAGTAAGTTGCTTATTGTTCTTAAAAACACCATGATTTTTTTTTTTTTGGATGCATGGCACCTGAGAAGTCCTTGTTCACTCTCTTCTCTGTTTCTATCAGCCAACAAGATTTCCGTCTGTTTCCAAACACAGCTCAGGTGTCACCTCCCCTTAGCATACCTCTCTCCGCCCTCATTCCTAGACAGAGTTAATCATTGCCATTGCTGCCCTTTTCACTCTGTATTGCAGTTTAATGGTTTACACATCAATTCTCTGTTCCAGGTTCACTGAACAAAAGGGTTGAGTCTCATTTATCTCTATATCCTTAGAGTCTGACACCAAGTCAGTAAAATTTACACTCTAAATAACATTGATGAATGAATAAGTTTCTTAGCTCATCCAACTGCATAAAGACAGAAAACTAGACTAGTCTGTTTTGAATACATTAGTGTCTATCAATACCCAAAACCAAGTCGATGAGGTGAAAAGAAGGGTACAGTATATGCAGGTAACATTAAGTACTGGATGGTCAATTTTGTTCAGTAAGGTCTCTTTTTTATCAATAAGAATTTTCAATCTGAATTATTTGAAATATTTAACACAGTTTAAATTCATAGTAGAAATAAGCAATTATATCTAAAAAAATACATATTTACAAGTTATATTGAAGACCTCATCTTACATACAAAATTACTTGGCTTGACCAAGTCTCATTTTTTGCTACAGGTCTCCATTGGCAGGAAAGAATTCACAAAACTTGAATGTACCTCAACACATACATCTGGAATCCCAACGTAAGCTCAGAGTATTACTATCATCTCAGATACTTGATTTTTTTAATTTTGAGAAAAAAATCCTGCAGAGAATAATATAAATGATGTATGCTTTGAAGTGAAATCACTTCTAATAAAGCCAGAAGGTTCTCAGAAGAAAGAAGAGAGCACGTTCTCTTACTTAGGGCCCCTTAGTTGCCATAAATCTCTGTCAGTCTACAGTCAGGCACAGTCTAAAGTGATCCCACCATCTTTAGTGTGAATACATCACCAAAAGTTCCAGTTCTAGACCCGAAAGCATATTTTAAACTAGATTTGCAAGCCTAGCATACCTTTTAAGAGTCTTAAAAATGGCAAGAAAGGCTTGAATACAGTTTCGTAGGAGGGTGTTAGTTAAAGAGAATGCCACTGTGGGACCCAGGTCAGAAACTCTTTGTTACAGCTACAGAATTTAGAAGGAAGTATGAAAAGTAATTAACATTACAGGGATCCCGTGCAAGCACAGACATCTGGAGACACAACAGGCCTCTCAATCTCCAGCCACTCAGCCGTGCACAGGCTCCTGAGTGGGTTGGTTCAGAACCGACCCTGGAGGTGTGCAAAGGCCGCTGCTCTGCCATAGTGTACCTTTTGCCACACCTCACAAATAATTACAGTGAGGATGAGAATTAATATGTAAGTCAGGAAAAGGGAGAAGGAGGAATAAAACTGAGGGAAAGTTTTCAGGAAAGAATCTTTACAAGTTTATTAAGCAAGGAGAACATGATGGCAATTATCACCAAAATTTGCTTACTTTGCACTAGGTATTATTCTGGGCACCTTGCATGTATTATTAAATGTTTTCATCTTTATAACAATTTTATGAGATGGGCATTATTGTATCTCCATGTTACACATGAGGAAGCTGAAGCAAAGAGCAACTGAGTAACTTGCCCAAGACCCCCCTTAAGCAGGAGAGCCCAGCAGGCGTCTTCTTGGTTTTGTGCTCTGGCTCTGCATGAGAGCTGCCTCTCGTGCCGGGCATTTAGCATGGGGAGGTCTGCAGCATAGTGGGTTAGTGTCCTCCAAAAGTTGATGTTCCAACCCAGAACACTGGAAATAGGGGATTTTCTAGAAATAATTAAGACGAGGTCATATTTACTAGGGTGGGCCCTAAATCCAATGATTTGTATCCTCGTAAGAGGTGATGACACACAGACAGAGAAGAAGGCCACCAGCTATTAATGAGAAAGTGCCAAGGAGTGCCAGAAGCCAGCAGAAGCTAGGAAAAGGCAAGGAAGGGTTCTTTTCTAGAGCCTTCCAAGGGACTGCGGCCTTGCCAACACCCTGATTTCAGACCTCTGGCCTCCAGAGCACTGAGGAAATTGATTTTTGTTGTTTTAGCCACCAAGTTTGTGGTCGTTTCTCAGAAGCCCTAGAAAACTAATACAAAGAGGGAGATCATGAGGAGTAGATAAGAACTATAATCATGGAGGAATTAATAAAGCAAAGAATATGGGTTTTTTTCATAGTTATTTTAAAGAGATAAGAGCTGACATGAATGCATTAATGAGGCACCATTGGGTTTAATGAAAGGTCCTGTCTTCAGCTGCAGATATCCATCAGTTTACCCTTTACTCATGACTGAGCTTTTGGAACTACTACCTATAAAAGGAGCAAAAGTGAAGACAAAATTTGGGGATCATTGACATACAGATGGTATGAAAAACCTTGAGAAAGGATAATCTTATTACAGATAATGGTGTATAAAAATAAGGGAAGTTGATCTGAACAGAACCTTAAGGAGCTCTACCATTTAAAGGTTCAGGATGAGAAACAAGCAAAACAGACTGAGAAGCTGAGAGTTTAAAGATAACCAGAAGAGTATCCCAGAGGACAAAAGATGAAGTTTTTAGGAAGAGATTCAAACGATGCATGTTAAATGAAATAACAAGTGACCAAAAAGCCAAATTCAAAACTTAATATGTAAAATAAAAGATACTCTAAGTAATACGCTAAATATACCCTTATAAAATTCTGAAATTCCAATATACTTTTAAATCTAATTCAGTCTAAAAAATGGAATACTGATGAAAAATTCTTGTCTCCTGTTCAAGAATTACAAATCTTCTTGTCTCCTACTCAAGGTTAACAGGTGAAATCTCCCTTGTTTCTTTGGAATCCATCTTCCTGAAGACCTTTTACCTTTTAACTCATAAAGATACCAGCTATGTGTGCATTCCCATTAATTGTACTACTAAATAGAAAAAGTAGTAAGTCATTCAGCAAACACCAGCAAGCCATCTGTATGTTCAGCAATGGAGACACAAAGGTTTCCCAGGCTATAACTCACCATCCCTTCCCTGAATGAATTCACAGGCAATTGGGTGACACACCACACAAGTAAGCTATAAATAATGAGAAGATTGATATATAGTATGATACAACGGTGACAGCAATAGTCTAAGGATTCGAGTGAGCTACATAGAGTTGGCTTTTAATTTTACCTATAGGTTCTCTGAAATGAGATAGCATGTCCTTATTTATGTCTTAATAGATAAGTTAGGTTAAAAGGGAATGGAGAAGAGAGGAGTTTTGGAGAAAGAAGACTGAGCATATGTTTGTGGCCTGAATATTGAATCCTGAATGCTTGTAGCATATAATAGGCACCCAAATAAATATTAAATGACTGAGTGAGTGGTTTAATTCTGAATGGCTGTTTCCTGTTTATATAGTCTGATTCCCTTTCATCTGTCATAGGCAATGCCATTCTGAGTTAGAAACCACAAACGATGCCTTCATCTTATTTGAAGAGAGTATTGCCAGTGACATGTTTTCAGAGTTTATGGGATGGTCATGTGGTAGAGTCAACATCTCTTCACCAGAGGAGTATGTCACAGTACACTGAGCTTCTCCTAAATGCGCATGCCCAGCTACCACCTCCAAAATTCTAAATCAGTAGGCCTAGGAGAGGGCACCGCATGCGCATTCTGCAAAACCTCCCCAGGTGACCAACTGTATTACAGAGTCCAGAGTTCCTGATCCGATCTGCGGGCTGCAGCTTACATGATGCTGGGAGGTACTCGAACATGAAGCAGGTGTGAGTACCTGCCGTACTCTGAGATGTCTACCTGGATAAGGGTGGGATAATCCAGGCAGAGATTATAATTCAGAAATTGCTCCGCAAAACCAATAAATTGACTAAATATAAAACAAAAGACCTTGTTTATATTGAGGAGTTAAAATGTAAGCTCTCTCCTAAAAATTGCAAATAAAAGACAGATGATTGCCCTCAAGTGTTTAAGGCAGCATTGATTGTCCAGGCCAGGTGAGGTGAAATTGAGAGGAGGTGTTCTTTCTGGACAAACAATCAGGAAGACTACTAGTGAGTCATGAAATGTTTTTGCTTTTGGCTGTTGCTACTCAAGCATGAGTCTTTTATGTGATTTTTGCCTGTATAAAACTCAAATGTTTCATCTGAAATGCACTGGTATTTGAACTGAGACTTTTGACATAACAAAAATAGCAAAAAACAAACACAGAAAAAGCAAAAAAGAGTTTTAGTATTAATTTTGTCTACAGAGGCAATTTCCAGGCATTTAACCATTTGGGCTCCCAAATCAGCTAGACGTGACTGACAACAGATTGACTTATCAAAATACCTGCAGAAAGGAAATATCAGTCTGAAGGGTTATTTAGCTTTAGTGCCAGGAAAAAGCAGAGTCACTGGAGATAATGGGAATTACATCCAAATACTTTTCAGAAGAGAAAAATCTTGACTAAACAGAAACAAAGCGCTTCCTTGACAAGAACAAAGCTTAGTTGTGAAATACTTCTTTCAAATCAACAAAATTTTCTTGTTAATTTTCTTATCCTCTCACTATCCTTTTGTAGCTTAATAGTGTCCCAGAGGAAATAAATTTCTGCTATTAGTGAAACATCAAAATGAACAGTAAGAAAATAGATTAATTCCACTATTGAAATTGAAAAATACATTATTCTCTCAGTAAACGTAAAAATTCCAAATTTTCCATCAAGACAAAAGTAAATTCAAAGAAAATCAGAGAGACAGGTGTATGGCCCTGCCCTTCCCACAGCAGCTGCGATGAATTTGGCCTTTGGACAAGCTGTGGCAGCCAGAGACAGGTAGGCACTCTCCGGGCGGAGCCCTCAGCATCGCCGTCAGGGAGGCAAAGAAACGCAGAACACGCAACACGATCACACGACTACCTTTTGGTGCATATATAATAGAGTGAATTAAAGGAGGAAATTGAAGGAAAGCTATGTAACAATAAAACCTGATTAGTGAAAAAAGGCCCGATTTTCATAAAATCCAAGTCAACAGGAAATATAGAATAATTAATTTTCATTGATTAATCTGTATATACAATATTTATAGTTATTAAGAGTTGTTTTCAAACTATAAACTGATTATAAGAGCTATAGTTTTTAACCTATTAACTCCTCTGTGTTAGTAATCAGTTGCATTCATTAGAGAAGCAATAGTAAATGGTAGTATAGTCTATATATTTTGAATATGATTAAAACTGGGAAACAAAAAAATGAAACGATTTGGTATTTAATAAATAAAAATAAGAAAAGTCATTTAGGTTAATGCGTGCTATTAGGTCAGGTGAGAAATTCATGACACTCTATCATTACCACCTGAAACTAAAGGGAAAATGTCCCCATCTTTGGACATTTGCAAAGGAATTCACAAATAGAACACGAGTTAAGTGAAAAAAAACTATTTTAAAATAATTTACCCAAAACAATTCTCATGATGTCTGCCAAAAAAAGGATTATGTAAAGATTCCAAGACTTTTAAAGCTCAGGGTTATTAAAAATAGAGTACTCAAAATTGAGGGCGGTTTATTTCATATAAAATACTGCTTTTATTTTCTTGTGCCACTTGAAGTAAACACACAGAATTTTGAGGGATGGTGAACAAAAACAAGTAATAGAGGAGTGCAATAACCCAAGCTTGCTTTCCTGGATATTTGCCATGTTGTAGGGTAAGAGCAAAGCAATGCTACAAAGTGAGTAGGTTCAGAACCAACCTTTCCCTTACTTAAGTTTCACAGTCTATCTTAAAACCTCAGAGAGCTTAACCTCCCTACTTGCTAATAAAGTAATCTTTTACTTTATTGATTGTCACATTTTTCATTTTAGAAGCAAAATAATACTTCACCACTGATCACAATTTTATAATATTTTATTTCTCTTACTAGTAATTCTCAAATCACTTGGGGTAGCTGAAGTGAAACCAGCAGAGCTAGTTACTGCAAAGCCAATGCAATAAATGATATTTAGCAATTACTCAGAGCAAAGAATAAGCAACCTGAGCTAATCTGACATTATGACTTCCTTTTGCTATGATATTAATATATATTGTTCACCACTTTTTTGAATAGAATATAATTAACATTAAATATAACTAAGAATGCAAGAAAAGTGCCTGGAAGGTACTTGTGCTTCAGGTCACTACTATAAGCACTAATTTTTATTATAGAACTGCATATCTATAAATCAAATGGCCAAGTACATATACTGAAATGTTGCCATGCCCTGGAATGCATTTTAAAGTAAATTGCTCGTGTCTGATGGCTATCTAATTCAATGATGGATGACACTGTATTTAAAGTATGAAGAATTTTGTAAACATAAAGTATTATTACATACAGTGTATGTCTGACATATATTAATTTCCTTAATATGACGATTCCATATTTCAGTAAGAGAGAAGTGGCGTATTATTGTCTATTAAAATTTAGTTTACAAAATAAATGTGTATGTACTCGTATTTATTCATTTTAGCAAGTGATTAGTTTTCTAGCTTTCTGCCATAAAAAAATACCACATACTGGGTGGTTTAAACAACAGAATGTTATTGTCTCACATTTCTTGAGGCTAGAAACTCAGATCAAAGTGTGGGCAGAGTTGGTTTCTTCTGAGGCTGCTCTCCCCAGCTTGCAGATGCCCCCCCTCTTCTCCCTGTATCTTCACATAGCCTCTCTTCCGTACTGTGTGCTAACCACCTCTCCTGCTGAAGACATCAGTCCTAATGAATAAAGGCCCACCCCAATGACCTCATTTTATCTTTTTCCTTTTTTTTATATTATTTACTTTTAAATACTTTGTCTCTGCCTCCCCACCCCTTCCCTTCCCCCCCACCTCCCTCCCCACTCTTCCCCTGAGTCCTTGCTAAATGTTCCTTGACTTTCCCCTTCCCTTCCCTTAATTACCCCCTTCAAAGACCCCCTCTCCCGAAACAGCCATATTCTGAGTTACTGGTTGTTAGGACTAAAACACATGAAATTTGGAAGACAGAGCTCAGCCCGTAACACTAAGTAAGCATTTGCTTTATAAGATTCACCATTGAACTATGCTAAAAATATTGGACCTCCATTACATTATAAATGATTGTATTTTCAAAAAAAAGTAAGCAATATACACCTTTATAGGAGTATAACTTTTTACAGAAATAATATCCTAATTTTTTCAAAAAAATTTGAGGAAGTTTACACTGTTAAAACTATATGGAACATGTTGAACTAGAACAGCAACAAGAACAAAAGTAAACAGAAATTGGAAACCATTTGACACTGTGGAAATATATCTGACATTGTAGAAATGCACACCAAACTCATTCTAAGAGGTCCACTTGGGCACTAAATTTAATCTGATTTATTCAGAAACTGAGGTAAAAAAAAAAGGGGGGGTAGGGAGATAAGGATGGAAGTAACTGAGTTCTTATCTTTCAAAGAAAGGTAGTTTACAAGTTTTTCCAGAGAGAGAAACTTTGCCTTGATAGTAAGTTCTAGGAAGCAAGAAAGGAATGGATTAATTAGAAGCATCTCAGAATGTCTGTTACCGTAACTTCACTTGGCATGTAAGACGCGCCTGTCATGTTACGTGCATAAACAGACTGTAAAAAAGCCTTCACAGCTGGATGTTCATTATTTATCCTTTATTCATTCATTCAACAAATATTACTGAACCCTATAAATGCCAGGGAGTAACTAATCTAGAGGTGAGCCAGACTGACATCCCGGCCCTCACAGAGCTTCAGTCCTAGTGCGTATGAGCTGAAAATGCAGAACCTGGATGGAGCGGTTTGCAAATTTCCCTCACCGAAATGAAGCCGAGAACAGCACAGGTCAGCAAATAAAAAATGTTGAGATTTAAAGAGTTTACCTTTTCTTCAAAATCTTAAATTACAGTGAATATATTCAAAGAGATAGGGAAATTCCAACTAATTTATTAATCTATAACTCAAAGATTAAAGGATTCAACTTTTAAAGAGTCGGCTATATTTTAAGTTATTATTTCAGAGAAAGAGAAAAGTTCAGGAAAAAATATAGCACCCATGTGCTTACTAACAACATTTATCAAATACTAACATTTTGCCTTTCTTTGCTTCAGGACCTTTATTTTTTGTCAAAAATAGAATGTTACCAATAATAGCTAAAATACCATCACCAAGTACCACTACACACCACCATCCCTTCTCGTTCTCCCCCTCTCCAAAGATAACCCATCTTCAGAAGACTCTCCCCTTTCAGGCTTTCTGTTCTAATACATATAAACACCTAAACATAATAGATAATACTGTATTTTGTGGGTCCAAGTTTTACATAAAGTGAATTAAAATATATTGTTTTCAGTCTCTATCTTCTTGTTGGTACAGGTAGATCTAACTCATTGATTCCAACTGTATAGACTATTTACAGGAGAAATAAACCTCAGTTTGTTATTTGTTCCTGAATAGAAGGATGGTCAGGTTATTTTCTGTACACACACGAATACACACACAGGCAGTTTGTGCAGAGGTATCGTGAACAAAAAAGAAAAAAAGTCAAATCATTTGTGTCACCCTCTTAACCACTCCATTTTTTGTAATGAAGCCAAGTATAGCAGAAGTCAGATACCTATATTTATATCATATACAGTCATGTATGTATCTCTGTCTTGATACAGATGCTATCAAGATAGAGATACATACATATATTAATGGTGCACTGCACACTGTAGCACGTGTTCTTTTGCACATGCAGGAGAATTCCTTGCTCCTAGTAAACACATAGCCAACAATGTGCTGGTCAGAGGATACACACATTTTCAACTTCACCAAGATTTGTCAGATTGCTTTCCAAAGTAATGGAAAACAATTCCTCTCTTGCCAATGTTGGGGATATTAGACATAGGTTGGTTTGGGTGTTTTGGTTTGGTTTTTTTGGCCAATTTGATGGGTATAAAGTGGCATTTCATTGCTGCTTTAGTATCTGTTTCCTAGATTATATGCAACCTTTCGAGCTGACTGAGTCCACAACTTCAGGGGAGTGGATAGCTGATCCAGAATAGAGGGGGAAATCTCTCAGTCATGTTAAATACAGCTTATCACTTCAGATCATTCTGTACCTATTCCCACCCATTCATCTGCCAGCAATAATAAACTGCCATGTGGTGCACAAGATCTGAACACAAAGATCTGAACACAAGATCTGAACACAAAGGTCTAGTAGCATATTAGGTACTCCTTCCCCACTAAAGAAAGAGACCTAAGAATAATTTATTACAAGGCGTGTACATTGTTACTATCAACAAACAATGTACAAAACAATCCATATCTTTACATGTGAACCAGTATGATATTTCTTTTATTTTAATCTATTTAAAATTGCTAGTGGAAACTCATTAAACTGATGTCCTAACCCCATTAATGGGTCACTACACTCCGTATGAAAACCACTGGATCTTTTCTATGTCCCATTAACCTAGAAAGAAGAGAATATCTTGTGAGTTTCAACCTCAAAGGATCCTATAACTGGCCTTCTGCTCAGTGGGTTCCAGGATCTCAGCCCATTAGTGTCAGAAGATCTCATTCTGCTTCTCACATGGATGTGCACTGGGCAGGATCATGAGGGATCTGACACTCGTGGGACATGTTATTAAGAGCTCCTTTAACTATTCTGGAATTGTGTTGTTTCGTTTTGCTTTATCTTCTGATAAATTGTCTTTCCATTTCCACAGGTGTGGACCAGGAGCATATTTTGCATATGCCTACAAGCATATTCTATTTTTTAAGTTAATCGAGTTCCAAGATTTGCCATAATAAAATAACAAAATTGTTTTCATGCCCATAGGAAGTGATCAAGTAACTAACTTATTACTAACTATTCTTACCACTCAAATACATAGACATATTCTTTACTGTCCCAACTATGGCTCCAAATAATACTACACATATTTGTATTCTTGAAAGAAATAATTGGGTTTAGGATGTTGGACTTATTGAAAATCACTTTTTTTTGTTAACTTTTCTTTTTGTCACAACCCTGCCCCTGTTTTTAACACACTTGCATTGTATTTAGCTGATCCTAAGCCCCGAAAATATCTAAATATTTGGATATACATATGAAAATTTAAATTGTACCTTTATAATTTTGAATTATAAATAAAGGACCTACCATGTTGATTAACATGTAAAATGTTCTTAAAACTTATTATTGCTATGCTAAGTATAATCTTTTGGCTATTTATCTTTTCTTTCCATGTTACTGAATGCAATATAAAAATACACCATCCAGCCAATTGACGTCTGAAATTCATGTTATGCACAAAGCCAGTACTGAAGCAGAATTGGGAACCTAGTACATTACAATGTGGTGTCTTTCTAAAAGCGTACATGCACTCAGCATGGAATGTTATGATTGGATAAGTTACAGGTTTCCAAATTAAAAAAAAAAACCAACTCTGTTTTCATTCCAATCTTGTTTATGCAAAGGTTCTGAAGATTAGAACTGGCAGGTTATTTCTAACCCTTGCCTTTTCTCCCACTTTCCCTGAGCTCCTCTCCCCTACTGGGAGTCTAGAAGCGACAACCTGCTATTTTCTGGAACTGTACAGTAGCAATTTGAATAGCAATCTCTGTGCCTGGTATAAGACCGTCAGAAATATATACCTGAAACTATAACTGTAAAATGTGTGGGCGAACAAGGAAACTTAGTTGACATCAAATATATTTATAGGAAGAAAAAAATGCCCAATTTAATTCCAGTGGAAACATTCCCATTTTTAAAAAGTCTGTATATCTTCTTTAACATTTACAGTGACTATTATTAATTTTCTCAATAATTTTTCATGAATTAGGAAATTTTACATTTCTGATAGGTTGTTAAAAACCAATTATAAAATATCAACTCTTCTTTTGTTGTATCTCAATAAATATAAATATATCATGTTTAATAGGTCACAACATCCTAGTAAGAAATACTAATTAGAGCTCTTCACGTCTTTATATTTAAATATACATTTCACAATCAACTATATTATTTCCCAGCAGTGTTACTTTGCTGTAAATAACACACAAGATTTAAAGAAATTAAATCATTATTCAATCATTAAATCGACTATTCATTTTAGTAATATATTATTGTAAGGACCTGAATGGTGGCCCCCAGAGACATTAGATTCTATTACCTGGAACCTGTGAATGTTACCTTATATGATAAGATCTTTGCAGGTGTGATTAAGGACCTTGTGACAGGGAGATTATCCTGGATTACTGAGGTGGACTCTAAATGCCAACACAAGCATCCTTCTAAGAGAGAGGGGGAGGGAAATTTCTTCCATACAGAAGAGGAGGAGATAATGTGACCATGGAGGCAGAAACTGGGGTGATGTGGCTTAAGTCAAGGGATGCCAGCAACCCCCAGAAGCTGGAAGAAATCAAGGATGGATTCTCCTCTAGAGCCCCAGAGGCAGCAAGAGCCTGCTGACACATTGGTTCAGCCTTAGTGAAACTGGTTTCAGAGCTCTGGCCTCAAACATTGTAAAAGAATAGATTTCTGTTGTTTTAAGCTGCTATACTAATTTATTGCAGCAGCCTCAGGAAACTAATACAAGTATAACTGTTACTGTCTCAGGATAAGATATTGAAATCCCAATTAAATTAATAAATTTGGGGATGAGCGGTCCCCAACCACCTGGGAAAAATGGGAGAACCTCTTCAAATGTGCTGGGGAGTGTCCAGGAAGGGTTTTTGAAAGAGCAAGGCCTAGAAACATGAAGAATATTTAAAGTGTAAAAAACCAAAAGAATGCCTAGTACAGGGAGCAAATTTAAATTAAAATTAAAACCTTCCAGGACAACCCAAGAGGTGAGTCTCAGTTGGTTGGACATTGCTCCCTAAAGTAAGAGATCACTGGTTCGATTCCTGGTGTGGGCACATGCCTTGGTTGCAGGTTCGGTCCCTGGTCAGGACACACACAAGAGGCAATCAATCAGTTCCGCTTTCTCTCTTCCTTCCCCTCTCTCTAAAAATAAATAAAATCTTTTTTTTAAAAAAAAAAAACTTCCAGAATATAATTAGTAATTATCCAAAGCATTAAAACACCCTTACCCCTTAATTCAGTATTTCCACAGCTAAGAACGAAAATAAACAATACATGCCAAAATCAGATCAAATTTTTTAGATGATGTTCCTAGTAGAACTTCTCTATAATATCAAGAACTAGAAGCAATCTAAACATTCAAGTATAGAAGAAGAGTTTAGTAAACCACAGTATGTTTCCTTGGTTAAACATCTCATACACCCATCAAAAATAATGTCTAAAAGGAATTTGGGGGAAAGAACTACCAGTGTGATATTACGTGTAAAAAGCAGCACGAAGAATTTATACATTACTGCTTTTAAGTCTTATTTAAAGGACTGGAAAGAAATATACAGGATTGTATCTGACTTTTACCTTCTTTCCGTTTTTTGTTTTGTTTTGTTTTATTTTTTAGGTTTTACTAAAATACACCAGACACTTTGAGAGCGGGAGGGGGGTGGTTATTCAAAAAAGGGTACTTAACAGGTACAAATGCTACAATTTTCTCAGTGATTAGAAAACATAAGAATAATTCCTTACCAGGGAAAATTCCCAAATGCCTTCAAAGTATCACATCACCTACACTTTGAATCTCCATGAGTCACCCAGGAACAGACATTACTGTCACTTACTTTGGGAGCATAAGAAGTTTTGGAGTCCACTCAAGGTCATCCTGCAGAAGCAGGAGGAGCTGGGGCAAAGCCACGTCATGTCATTTCAGATTGGGGACTGAATCTCCCATCTTCACGATGATGGGTCACCACAGAGCCAGGTTCAGCCGAGGGGAAAGGGTAGCTCTTTTTTTTTTTTAAGATGTTTTATAGTTCTTCTATTACAGTTGTCCCGATTTTCCCCCCTTTGCCCTCCTCCACCCACCCCGCCCCCCACTCCCACAGTCAGTTCCCACCCTGTTGTCCATGTCCGTGGGTCACTCATCCATGTTCTCTGTCCAGTCCCTTCCCCTCCTTTCCACCACTGTCCTCTCCCTCCGTCTCTGCTCTGGTCACTGTCACTCTGCTCCACGTTTCCATGTCTCTGGTTCTACTTTGTTCATTAGTTTGTTTTGTTCATTAGATTCCTCTTATAAGTGAGATCATATGGTATCTCCTCTTGTCAGAAAGCTTTAGGAAAACTAGGCTGAGGCCTCAAACCCATCCTGACTGGCTGTTATTTGAGTATGTAAATCCTATCAGGTAAACCTTTCCCAGGTTTCTCTATAATCTTTTCAGATTCATGAGTGAGCCAAGTAATCAATATACCAGACTCATAAATATTGCCCACTACATATAATCATAAGTACATAGGAGATAATGAATCTTTCAATTCAGTACTCTCTTCATTTCACTTATTTTGATTAAGGATATCTATTATTTAATTTAATGTTCTAAGCCTCTCCATACAATAGGGTCTTGGTTTTGATGTTTAATCATTTTATAACATGTTCTAATAATCTAAAAGCCAACAATTTTTGGCAAATATTTGCTTATAGCTGTAACTTCATCTACTGGGACAAATGAAAAAAATGACTGCAGCAAAACTCTAGAAACTTAATGTTACCTAAAATACACAAAGAATATATTGTAACTAGTTTGTTTTTTTCAAAATGTTACCTTCTCATTTAGATTGTAGAATTAACTTATGGGCATTTTATATTAGTAAATACTCCCTAGAGAGCTCTATTATTTTTTTAATTTTGAATTTGACAAGTTCTCAAAGAAATATCAAAGAAGTGATATTCACAACTAACTGGTAGGGGAAAAAGGTCATGCTTGAATTAGAGCTAATTTTATACTTTCACATTTGGATGCAGCAAGTTCAGAATATCAGTTCAATCAAATAAAACCAACTATCAAAAGTCAGTTTAAAAACTTTATCCCCAATCTTTTCTCTGCACTGGAACAAATGTTTTAATCATCAAGCCTAGATTTAACTGTCAAAAATATTGTACTCATGGGCTATGTATACATGCACAGACACATACATCACTAACTTGAAAAGTTCCATCAACTTAAACAGAACAAGAGGATAAATATTTTTCAAATCTCTAAAAAGAAAAGATAGTATTCATTTTATCCTTTGAGTTAATATTAGTTTTATTTTTTTATAAATCCCCCAAGAGCGTTTAACCAGAACTACATCATTAAATGAAAAATAAAATCTACAAGTAGAAAGTCTTTGCTGCCATCCTTGCAAAAAGACACATCTAGAAAGAAATACAGGTGAGAGTGGTCAGAAAAAATGTAGAGAGAGAAAGAAAAATATATTTATGTCACCAATAGAATTCAACTCAAACACCAACCAGAGGCTCTCTTGAGAAATACTTACAAATAAACACAGAGAGGTTAGTTTCTTTTCCTTTTATAATTGATATGCTTGTATCACATTTTAGCATTAAATAAGTCATATAGTGTAATCATACTTGCCTATTTTTGAACACTCATATGATGAATTCCAATAACTGAACACAAAAGAAGTGTAGCAGTTTAGGAAAAACTCTGACTTTAAAAAAAATGATATATAGAACATATTTTTGATACCCTTCAAAAAGACAAGTGTCATACACGCACCTTATTAATACCAGCTTATTTCTCGATGATTACTCTGAAGTGCAACATTTAAATGGACCAATGGATTATATGTATATACCTGCAAGCTGCCAAAGATTCCAAAATCAAGATAGTTTTCCTTGATCCAACTGCATTACAGAACAACTCTAGAAAGAACCTGAATATATAATTTAAGATCACAGCTCAAGTGCAGCAAACTAAGTATTCTTCATGAAAAAATTTTTAGAGGTAATGGATTTTTGTCTAAAATCACCTTATTTTGTTAAATAAAAAAGGACAAATAAAGATAAAACATTTGAATTTTTCATAGATTATAAATCAAAGGAAAATTGAAGGCTGCTACATAAACAGTCCACTGACCGCATCTGTTGTGTATGACACAATGATCTCTAACGTAGAGCGTTTATTCTATTCACCTCTTTGCTGCCATCTTCGCATAAACATGTCTTGAAGCACCATTAATCTAAGCAATGAGGGCTATTTTTCATTCAAGAACAAACACGTTTTCGACTTTGGACCAGCTATACAGCTGTAAAACCAAGAGAAAAAAAGAATTTTGTGATACTTGTTTACATTGAAAATTGGACATGATACCACCAAGTCTCTCCAATGAGAAGTTACATTAAAGAACCTCAGACATTGATTAACTATTTTTCTTTTCT
Source organism: Pteronotus mesoamericanus (assembly GCF_021234165.1). NCBI lineage: Eukaryota > Metazoa > Chordata > Mammalia > Chiroptera > Mormoopidae > Pteronotus > Pteronotus mesoamericanus. The sequence goes on from NW_026555311.1 coordinate 17,949,652, forward strand.
ACTATCATTCTCTTATATCATGGTACTTCCAGGATAACTGTTCTACCTAATGCTCAGAGAACCAAGAAGAGGAAATTAGTGGTTTCATCACAGGTTTAATATAATTTTTATATCCAATAATGATCAAAGGACTGACTTTATTTATATAGCCAGTTTAAGAAGTAGGCTAAGAGGTGAAGAACAAAAAAGAAAAAGAATTAGTAGCCTCTCTTAGTATTCAGTGCCTAAGATTACCCAGTTAGAAAAAAATGCAAGTTTATATTCTTCAAATAATTCTAAAATAATCAAAATCAAATCAACAGCAACTTACTATTAGAAAAATTATCAAAAGTTATGTCAAAAGCATGCCCTGTTTTATAAATACCTTTTAAACTGTTCTATTGGGGGCAATAAGCAAAATAAAGTATTCTCAAAAGGAAGTTCTTAAAGAACCAATCCTTTAAAATACAAAAAGGGAAAAATGTGACCCAAGACCAGGCACCACAACACTGCCCTGAGACTATGTGGAAATTTCTACATAAATGGTAACAAAGGGCTCCTTTCTTCCTTTCTCTCTCTCTTTTCCTTGCTTTTCCCTCCCCACCCCCACCTCTTTTTCCGCTCTCTCCCCTGAAGCCCGCCTCTCTCCTTTCTTTTACAAAGGCCGTAATGGCTATGTTTGCTGAGGGAAAAATAGGTGAGAAAAACAGGTATATATGCTTAGTATTTTAAGAAAACATGGTCTGTGCCAATACACTAGAGAAACTGTTCAAGAACAGTTGATTCATGTGAAAATGTGACCCCTGAAATGTTGCCAAGGTCACACAGACCCAGGGTGATCTCTGACACACAATGGGTACCATTTGGGCATTTACAAAGAGAATTTGGTAGTGGGTTATTTTTACATTATGCATCTCATTGCAAGCACGTTGGGAAAAGAAAATGCAGGTTGGTTGTGCTTTTACAGTATTTCATTTCATTATCCTTCTTGTGGGGTTACTAAAATATTAGCAGTGCCCTGCTTATGAGATATATGTGATCCCTTTCTAGGTGGGAGTTAGCACTGTTTTTAAGTGAAATATGAGAGCAACATTACAATTTCCAAATTCAATTTCAATAACTACATTAACATGACAAGGTTCTCAAGAACTGCCAAAGACAACACCACTGGACTGTTTACCTAGAGTAGCACATTTCACTGTGGGCCTCAAATTTTGTACCTCAGCCCACTTTACGTTGTTATCCATTTCTGACTATGCCACACAGCAGTCGGTTCTCTCCATCACTCTCACCTTTCCTCAGGTTAATACCTTCCATTTACATTTTGCCTCCTACTGGCGGTTCTCAGATGGCCATTTTATAGGAATGGAAAGGTACCAAGAAATCTTGTGTGAAGTCATGACACTCCAACTACAGAACAGTGAGTGAACCTAATTCCTAAGCATTGACTAAAGAACAGTTCTTTCTCACTGATTAGGGAAAACCAACTTCAATTTCTGTTTACGTGAGAAAGACTCAGCTCCTCTTTATTACTTGGTACTCACATGTTTCCCAAATTTATGAAATTTACAAAAAGAAAAAAGAAAAGTCATGTTTTCTCCAAGAACATGTGCATGTATTTCCTCCTGGGAAGGCCACACACAACACTGTGAGGAGTCCACTTCACACAAATTTACTATTCAAATATTTAAAAGGCAGTTGGGTGAAGCCTCATTAAGAAGGATCGAAATGGCCCATTACCATAGACAGAGAGGGTCTGTCCCCAGACTGATTCTGAACACTGAAGTGCAGAGTCTAGAGCCAAAGGGGAATGTTAGGTTTGCAAGTTTCCTCTTTGAGAAGGTGAAAATATTTTTTTCAGTTTTTGGGTATAATGGCTCATCATTTCTCATTTTTTATATTATCATGCCTTAGGTTATGCAGGATTGTAGAGGAATATTTTCTATTTTAAATGTGTCACATTGTGGTATTTGCCTTTTTCTAATATAAATTAGAAACAACTTTATGTTAATAAAATAAGAATGAATAACATGAGCCCTGGCTGATGTAGCTCAGTGGATTGAGTGCTGGCTGGCGAACCAAAGGGCCAGTGGTTCGATTCCCAGTCAGGGCACATGCCTGGGTTACAGGCCAGGCCACCGGTAGGGGTTGTGTGAGAGGCAACCACACACTGATGTTTCTCTCCATCTCTTTCTCCCTCCTTTTCCCTCTCTCTAAAAATAAATAAATAAAATCTTTGAATAAAAAAGAATGAATAACATTAGTAAGTTACAATTTATTGGACTCCATAGTGCTAAATTCTTTGTAATCTTCATTAAAACCTTGTAGAACTGATACTCCTACTTGACAGATGAAGAAACTGAGGGTCAGAATATAAAATTACTCACACTGAACTCCAGTGCTCATCAGATAACATTTCCTTAAGAAATAGTATACTCATCCCATTAACAGAATGCACCAAAATATACAAACCTTCATTTAGGAGCTTGCCTAATTTTTAAAAGACTTTCAACAACTTATCTCTAGTAATTAACCTATTCAAAAGGTGACAGGTATATGGAATCTGAGAAAAAAAATCTAAGATACTTCTCCCTCTCATCCTGAACAAATACTTGCGGATCTTTTAAGGTCCAGTTCAGGTATCTTTACCCTGCAGATGGATAGAATTACTTCTTTATTAGGTTATAGAATTCATTTAACTATCAACTGTAGCTAAAAGTTAGGGTTTTTTGGTCCTCAGCTGCCAGTACAGTATCTAGTGCATGTTCAATAAATCTTTGTGTTCAATAAATGCTTCTTAAAAGAACACATGTACAAATAAAACAGTTCAGCTATGAGATCAGATAAAACCTCATCTCATATAATTATGAATACAAGTCAAACCTTGTATTAAAGCTTCCCAAACTTCAACACCTGCATGAGTCATGTAAAAATCTTATTAAAATGCAGACTCGGACTCAGTAGCTCTGGAGTAGGGCCTGAGGTTCTGCATTTCCGGTTACCTCTCTCAAAGTGACGGCATTGCTGCTGGTCCTCAGACCACCCTTTGGGAAGCAAAAGGACTAAGACTATACTGGGGTAGCGCATACTAGACTTAGTGAATGGTTTGGAAAGCCATGTGTTCTTCTTAAATGTTAACCTCTATTTAGACCTGGCACCAAACCTCAAGCGATTAAACTTAATAACTAAGGGCAATTATGTGTTTATGTGTATTTCCCTAGATGAGACACAAGCTTTTTTGGAAAGGACTAGTCTTAATGAAGTTTGTATTTTCAGTAACAAGGGGCAGGACAGTACTGTGTATGTAGGAAGAACTCAATTTAGTGTTAGTTAAGTAAGCACAAAATTAAGTACTCGAGGGTAAATGCTATCACTGATGTGTTTATCTCTCTGTCACAGCACTTGGCATGGTGCCTCGAACACAGGAGAACCTCAGTAAATCAATGTTGAATGAATGAATGAACAAGCAAACAAACCATTCCTTCGCTGTAAATCATGGGGGGAGGGGGAGTTTCACCCTGATCAATGCTAATTACCTGGCACTTGATAAAAATTCAAACTGATCTGGTAAGCCATAAATATGAATGAATTTACAAAGTTATAAGGATGATACAAATGATCTCTGTGCCGTTCTATTTTTGAATGTTACTTTTTTTTTCCAAATGGTTCCAACATTTTCATTCCAACATTTCCTTCTTGCTGTGCCAGGATTGAAATTTGTGGCCACGACTGTTTTGTTTTAAGCTCAGGATTACTTCCACTCCAAAAACCACTGGTATCAAAAAGATTGGTGTTAACCATGTGATGGAAACCACTACATCATCCTCTCCCCCATTTACTTTAAGTATTAGGAATTAGCTTTACATGCACACAAAAAATACTAATCCAGGAAGATATGAATGAAACTTTACATTTAGTTCTTCAATGTGCCTTTTTAAACATTTTTTTTTCTTTTTGTTATATGGACGAATGTTTCTTATAATATTCAAGAGGGGGTGTAACCATTTTGTTGAACCAAGTTTTATTGGTTTTTCTCTATATATTTCAGTAAATTAAAATGTATGAGATATATACTGTGGGAAAGCACTAAAAGTGTTTAAGTTGTTAATGCACCAAACAAGTACTAAGACCTATGACATACAATGCATATGTTAGGGTGTTGTAATATAAAGATAAATACCCCAATAAAGCTTTAAGAAAATTCACCTAGTAAAACTTTGTGAAAACATCAGAAAAGGATGAAAAAATGTTTTTTTTTACTTTTAAATTATTCAATTATTGCTTTTAAATTCAATTTTCAAACGAATAAAGTTTTAAGGATGTACACTTTGTCTTCTTCTTTAAATATTTCTGGTAGGGACTAAATTGTGCACCTCCCCCCCCATTCATATATTCACATGTTGAGGCCCTAAATCTCTATGTGATAGTTTTGGAGATGGAACCTTTGGGAGGAAATTAGGTTTAGATGAGATCATGGGGTGGGGGTGGGGGGATTATGATGGGAATAGTGCTATTGGAAGGCAAAAGAGCGCCCTCTCTCTCTCTTTCCCTCTCCCCTCCACCCACCACCAGCCCTACGCACCCCCAGCAACCCCACCTTCCACCCCAAGTGAGGATCCCGTGAAAAATCAGCCGTCTTCCAGCCAGCGAGAGAGCCCTGGCCAGAACTACCATGTGGCACCCTGATCTCAGACTTCCAGCCTCCGGTAAAATAGGAAAACAAATTTCTGTTGTTTCAGCCAACACACTATGGTATTTTATTATGGCAGCCTGAGCTAACACAATTTATCTAGTCACCCTTTCTACATTTACGTAAGAATTATTCTAGGTTATAATTCTGTAATTTAAATTGCCATGAATGTGTTTTTTTATGACATAGTAAGAGTTTTAGATGTGAGGCTGGAGTTAGTAAATAAATACTCATTCCTGAATTGCCATATGAGAGAGAGAGAGAGAGAGAGAGAGAGAGAGAGAGAGAGAAAGAGAGAGTGAGCGCACTAACTGCACTTACTTTAACAAGTAACCCAGAAACATGCTATGGGTGAGGGGTTACCTCATTAGCAATAAGCGCAGACATGCAGACATTCCCCTACACAAAACCTCTTTCAGCAGCATCAGAAAGAGAATGCTTTTTGCATGTGTCACTTCTCAGGTCCAAGCCTCTAGCACGCTTCTTGTTATATGCAATTAGCTCCATGCCAAGATTTAGTACATTTCATAATAAATCCCTTGACCGCATTAACTGTAGGCTTGGCAAAGATGGAAAGACTCTATTCACGAAGGCAGAAAACAAGCCACAGGACTTACCCCACAGCAAAACTCACTTGCTGGGTGCCAGCACACTACAAATTTCAGCAGCCTGCCGTGCCCTCCCTTCACCCTCCCGCCTCTATTTGGGGTGGAGGAGGGGGCAGAAAAATACAACCTGCCATGTGATTGTGATTAAAGAGTATATAAGAGTGAAAAAGCTACAAATTTGGTTTGTTTATTTCTTCTTCCTCCTCCTCCTAAATCTTGTTACTAGCTTGTTCCCTAGACTAACCCTCCAAACCCACCCACCCCACGAAACCTTAAAATCACTTCACAGATGAGATCCAGAGTGTACCCTCATTTAAACAGTAACCATCTGTTGCTTACAGGAAGGCTGTGGCTCCTTCTCAGGTTTCCCTTTTGGGAACACGAAGTCTGTAGGACTTGAGGGTTATTCTGCATGGGAAAGCTCCCTGCAGGACAGCAGCATCAATGAACAAAACTGGGGGGGAGGGGCGGCTGGGGACTAATAGGCATTTCCTCTGTTCATATCAGAACAAAGAGTAAAACCTTTCATTTTTTTTCAGTGACCCTTTATTGTATTGAAAGAACCAAATTTTAACACTGCTGAGTAGAATATGAATGAGTTTTGGAGCTGCATGAACCTGAATTTCAATCTTATTTGCATTTTGCTAATTTGACCCTCAATTTCCTTATCTAGGAAATGGAGATAATATGGTTGTCAAACATGGTTATACATGTTTGGCTCAGAAAATGTCAATGTCTATCATGTCTAAGATATTTGATATATCTAGTATACTATGACATATTATTATTGGAAAAACTTTAACTATGGACAAATTATGATAAAAATAGAAAGGGCAAGGGATAAAATAGCTTTACTAAAACTCCACTAAGTTCCTTTTAGATAACACATTTGAAACAGCACTGTACTATTTACAATAAGTATTCGTTAACGTGGGGGTCTCTCTTACATCCTGCATGATACTTCTGGTACTGGCCTACTAAACGAACTTTGTTATAAATTCCTTCCTCATTCTTTGAGCCTTCAGCATACATTTAAAACACAAAAAATAAGACTACGGAAGCCTATATTTTATTTTTTAAAAGATACTCTTATTTCAATTTAGTACTGTGTACTATAAAATTTAAAATGTTTTAATACTGCCCTGAATGGTGTGGCTCAGTTGGTTGGGCAGTCTCACACAGGGAAATGTCACTGGTTCGATTCCCGATCAGGGCTCACGACTGGGTTGTGGTTTCAGTCCCCAGTCGGGGCACATACAAGAAGCAACTGATGAACATTTCTCTCACATCAATGTTTCTCTCCCTTTCTTTTTCCCTCCTCTCCTCTCTCTGTAGAAATAAATAAATATTTTTTAAAAATTTAAAAACTCGCCCTGCTTGGCGTGGCTCAGTGGATTGAGTGCCAGCCTGCAAACTGAAGGGCCACCAGTTCAATTTCCAGTCAGCGCACATGCCTGGGTTGTGGGTCAGGTGCCCCATCGGGGGTGTGCAAGAGGCAACCCGATTGATGTATCTCTTGCACATAAATGTTTCTCTCCCTCTCTTTCTCCTTCCTTTCCCCTCTCTCTAAAAAATAAATTTAAAAATCTTTTGAAAAAATTAAAAACTTTTTTATTAAAAAAAGAATGTTTTAATCCGGGCAATATCAGATTTTCAGTGTAAAGACCAACAAACTAAGCGGTTTCCTCAGGGATCTATCATTAATCACTTTTCAAACAGTAAAATCCAATATAACAATTCAAACCTATGTAAATAACCTTTAACAAAATTTGAAATTGGGACTAACTTAGAAATTTGGGGTCGTTGAACCAAGCTACCACTTAGGCTCTCTTTGCTTTATTCTCCTTATCTGTAACATGATTAATAATAACACCTACCTCATATAATCATGAAAAATTATACACATATAGAGGGTACAAATGAAAGAGAAGGAGGAAAAGGAGCTAAGGAGGGATGGGAGATGGGAGGGGAAAGAACAAAAAAAATGTAGACCAAAGTATAGAAAGGGCTCATCTGGGTGACAATTAATGGAACTATTTTGTTCTTTTTGCAATTTGTACTCTCTAATTGGGCTAAAACAAGTTTATTGCAAGTGACCTGAAAAGTTAAAGTTACTTTTTAACAATAAAAACAAGACAAAGTGGCCACCTCACCGCTATCCCAAAATGAGTAAAGGAAGGGATCCTCGAGCAGGAAGCAGCTCGGAAGGGGCCTGTTTAGAAAGTTCTCGTCTACCAAGTGGAATTACAACCTCTTCTTTAAAGGATTGTTATGAAACATACATAATAAAAAGATATAAAAGAACTTGTAAACTGCAAAAGCGAGATCAACAGAAATCATTAGTTGGGTTTTAATTGAACTGAATGCCTACTATGTGCAGTCCATGAAACAGATTTCCATTACTTAGGCCACAAGGTACAAGAGAAAAACAATATGGGGGGGTGGGGGGGCGGGGCTCTGCTTATATGAAGCTTCAGCTTCTCCATGAGCAGCAAAAACTATAGAAATATTCAGTTAGATGCTGTGTGTTTTCCCACAGTACTTGTCCAATTTTGCCACTGTATTAATGACTATAATTACCCACATCTGCCTGGAGTTACTTTTTCACCCCTGAACATGATATGTTTGGCACACAGTAGGAAAAATAAGAGAGTTTACTGAATTGAACATCAGGACTAGCCAATTAAAATTTTTATTTGATTCTAAAATGACACATTTTTTTTGAAACCCAACAACGTTGTGACCTTGACTGCAATGAAAATTCATACCCTTGCCATTCTGTGAACTTGGTGCATCTGCTCCTCGTCGTTTCTCTGTAAACTGGTCATTTCTATTTCCTTCAAAGCTCCTACTATGCTTTGCTTTTGTTCAGAAAGTCTACTTTTCATGCACTGTGATCATAGAATGCTATTTGCCATATTTCTACTTTCTGAAAGCAACTGCTGTTTTCTTTGTGACTGATGTGATCGATATTTGTGCATATGTGATAGGCACTTGAGAAGAATGTGTAGCCTTTACTGTCAGGGTATACAGCATATATATATACATATATGTATATATATCTCCATTAGGTCCGCCCTACTGATTATGCTATTAGATCTTTTATTTCTTTACTATTCTTTTGTCCGCTTGATCTGTCCTGTGCCAAGTGTCATGTATCAAAGTCACCTTTTTGTGGGTTTCTGTCTTCTTGCTTCTCCCGTAGTTTTGTTTCATAAAGATTGTTGCAGGGCTATCTCATATGAGTATGGAACATGCATACTCATAAGTATTATAGCTGCACTTTAGAATTAAAGTGTCATATGTTTCACTTAAAGTTTTGAAGTTTGAATTCTAATTTGTCTGTTCTCAGGGCCCCTGTCCTCATTCTTAATATATTTTTCTCCATCCCTTTATTTTTGTCCTCTCTAAATGACCTTGTTTTAGGTGCATCTCTAATAGAATTGTATATAGTTGTGTTTTATTTTGGGTGCCAAAATGAAAATCTTTTTAATTAGGTAAGTTAACCCCATTCACATTTATTGTTATGGCTGATACATATAATCTAAACTGTATCATAATTTTGTGTAATTGTGTATAACTTATTACTTTTGATGTGTGATGTTTTCTATGTTAAAAGATTTGGAATAGTAATAACCTGGATGGTGTGGCTCAGCGGATTGAATGCTGGCCTCTGAACCAAAGGGTTGTTGGTTCAATTCCCAGTCAAGGCCCATGCCTGGGTTGTAGGCCAGGTCCTCCTCAGTAGGGGGTACACAAGAGGCAACTGCACACTGATGTTTCTCTCTTTCTCCCTCCCTTCCCCTCTAAAAATAAATAAATAAAATCTAAAAAAAAAAATTAGGATAGTGCTTAGAAAGGACTAAATTTTTCTCACTTACATCGACTGTAATAATAATAAATTACTCCATTGTTGCCTTGCTCTGTTTGTATGTTGATTTTGAAAAGTCTGATACTAGTCTAATTATTTTGTCTTTGAATATTACTTGTTCTTTTTGCCTATTAGCCTTGAAGATTTTATGATCATCTTTGAAACAGGCTAAATCTCAGAACTGGTTTTTTGAGGTTAATTTTCCCTTGTAAGCCCTTTCGATTTGGGGAGGGGGGCGTTTCTTATTTCTGGAAGTTTTCTTGTAGCTTTAAATATTATGTTATTCCATACATTATTTTGTGTTTCTTCTTCAGGGAGCCAAATAATGCAAATATTATTCCTTCATTGCCTGTCTTCCATATTCACTACAGTCTGTCTGATCTGTTTTGCTGCTATATTCATTTGTATTGTCTTGGTCATTTTCCTGTTTTTCTTTGATACTTTTCATTAATTTTCATTTGAGTCTGCTCTCCCTTGGCTGCCTTGTAATTTATCTTTACTTTTGAGATAATTTTGCCTTTACTTCTATCTATTTTCTGAGTTCAACACTTAATACTGTTTTTTTTATTTTTCCTTGCTTTTTTAAAATTTGTTTTTAGTTTTTAAAAATCCAATTAAAAGTGGGTTATCATAAATGCTTGTTGAGTAAATTGCATTCTGTCATGAGTGTAGACATAGTTTTGGTTTTTTGTTTTGTTTTGTATTTTTTGTTTGCTTGGTTGTTTTTTCAGGGCTGTTGATTTGTGTGAAAATTCATTTCTGGATTTTCCTCCATAGTTCTGTATAGATTTTATTTTCCTCCTGTTCATTTTGTGTTATTGGAATATTTTTGTGCTCTCTTCTGTGAGTCTGGTAAAGTGCAGATACTATTAGCTGGTGTGTTTGGTCACTTGTCTAATTATTTGATTTGGTGGTAGGCAGAAAAGGATTGTAAGTCCTGAAAGATCACAGTGGTTCTCTTTTGTTCTAGAAAAAACAAAATGTAGCTCCTTTCCTTCTTGTTCCCTTCACAATCCAATTGCCAAAGAACTCTTCTTCCATCCTTCTTACCTTTTTTTCCCTCCCTGGAAAGCTACCCATTTGCAAAACTTTCCCGTCGAATTGTTGGTCTGGTACTTTAGGTAACACATACTTTAAAATTCTTGTCCTGAAATCTAGCTCTGCTTTCCCAGTTTCTTTTTTACTGTTTTCAGATGTGAGTGGTGTTTACTCCCCGTGGTGGTCTCTCCAAGTCTTCTTCAGGGGCCCTAACCACTGCCCTCCTCTGAAAACGTCCCAGGAGCTTCCCCCAGCCTGTGTCGGCCCTGCAAGCTCTGCCTCATGAGGAATAGGGCCGTGCAGGCTCGGCACAATTCATAGTTATTTGCAATCTCACATCCTCTGTCTTCAGGTAATTGAGAAGGTGTACTTTTGCTTAGAAATGTAGTAGATGTGAATTAATTTCCTGTCATTTGGAGGCTACTTAATGCACTATCCTCTACTGTCTCCACTTATCGGGAAGATCTACAGGCATTTTTTAAAAGCATTTCCCATGACTTTGAAAAGAACAGGCATTCCACAATTTTGTTGTACAGTACACAACATGGAGACATTACATCACATACAGAGTTTGCGGGGCTGCACTCTTCTAAATGCTTTCTGATTTGGGGTCTGCTCATTCAAATAATAACAGATAGCATTATATTCAAGTCTCCTACTGAAAAGGTACGTTTGTCAACTTCTACTTGTAACTCAGTTAATTTTAGCTTTATTAAAAAATAAAAAACTTAAGCCATGCCTTTTTGATACAAATAAGAATTATTATCTTTCAGAATATTTGAATCTCTTACCAAAATGTAGTAAGCTTGTTCTATCTGTAATAATCCTTTTTCATCTTAAAGTGTTATTTCTTCTTATGTTATATCTAATCAAACTTTTTTTTATTATTTGGCTAATAGATATGTTTCACTTTTTGGTTTCAGTCATTTTTTAACTTATATTTTAGTCATGGTACTTGTAAACAGCATATAGCTGGATCTTTTCCAATATCATGAAACAGCCTTTATCTTCGACTCAGAAGTGCAGTCTGTTTACATTTATTGTGATTGATGATATACTTGGACTTACTTTTATCACCTCAGTTTCTCACTCTTACTAAGCTACCTTCTAGAGGGAAGTTTTGGCCCTAGTGTGGCCCCCACCAAGAAAGCCACGTTTCCACAGCTGGGCCACCACAGCTGTCAGACCCAGAGTTCTCTTCCTTTCCTGGGTTCATGTTTTCTTAATTTTGGCCTCTGAAAACTTTCCTCAGTATTTTGCCAGCTCAGCAATGCATTTAAAAATTAGATTTAACATTAGATGGTGCCTTGTATATTATATATTTTTAAGTCCTGAAATATTTTTCAAATATTTATTCTGCATAAATGTCAGAAATGGAAGTCAAGTGATCTTTTTCTCTATAAACTTAACATTTCTTTGAAAAAGCACAGGACAATCAGACTTTTGGTAAAATGTCTTTTGCACAAGTTTCTTCTCTGTCAGCTTCCAATGGCTCCAGTAAGAATACAAAGATACTTTGTGTTCTCTTCCTATGATTCTTAAAACAAATCGGAAAAGGAAAATGGTCACATTCTACCATCCTATGCAAATTCTTAGGAAGAGGCTGTTCAGATCTTTCTAAACATCACTAATGATTGTCTTAATAAAGATGCAACCTTTCCAATATACTCATTTTCACTGAGTTTTCTTTTCAGTGGCGAACTAGAAAAGGCAAGGGGGCCTGGCCAAGGTAGGAGAGGGTAAAGGTGGGGGTGGCAAATAGCAATGGAAGGAGACTTGACTTGGGATGGTGAACACAATATAATAGACATGTGATTCATTATAGAATTGTATACCTGAAACCTATATAATTGTACTAACTAATATCACTCCAATAAATTCAATAAAAAAGCACTGACATCGGTGTTATCTAATAGCTATTGCTACAAAAATAATCTACTTTAAAATTCGGTGGCTCTAAAAATTAATTATTGCATATGAGTTATGGGTCAGCTGGAATGTTCTTCAGGGCTCAGCTGAGCTAACTTAAATCTATGAGCTCCATGCAGGTTGGATAGGTAGCTTTGTTCCCCTCAGCAGGCAGCTCTTACAAGTTTCAGGGTCAACTGCCTGATGGCCAGTCTAGAATGGCTAGCCTTGAATATAACAACTTGGCTGTGGTCAACCTGGCTTGTCATCTTCCACTGGGCTAGCCCGTCCTTATTCTCATGGCCGTGGCAGGGTTCCGAAAGAGAACAGAAGCAAGCAAGGGCTCCTGAGGCTTAGGATGGGGATTGGCACACCATTACTTCTGCCATATTCTACTGGCTAAAGCAAATCACAAGACCAGCCAGATTCAAGACAGGGGAAATGGACTCCACTTAACAGGGAGAAATGTAAAGTCACACTGCAGAAGACACAGACATAAGAAGAAAGGAAGAATTGGGGTCATTTCTGCAATCAATAAGCCACAATTTGTAAATATGAAATTAAGTTTGCAGTTGCTATTTCACGAGATGTCATCTTATTGGTGTCTAAAAATTCTATAATACCTATCTTTAAAACCCAAATAAGGTTATATAGATATTCTTATACCTCCCTTAAGAGGTCATAATTCTCATTCGATTTGAGGGAATCCTCCAATTAGCTGTCTTGAGGTTAGTTTTTTGGTTTGTTTGTTTTGTTTTAATGAGGCTAGAAAAAGAAGCGGGAATAGTTAAGATTCTAGGGCACTGGAACTCTATTACAGGCTTTTAAATGAGGGAGAGATATTATTAATTTTAGATCCTTGGAGGATCATTTTAGCTTCAGTGTGGAAAGTAGATCAACATGGTCCAGACTACAGCCACAAGTAGGTTATAAGCAATAACAGTAGTTTAGGCAAAAGATAAAAAGTACCCTAGATCAGGGTACTGACAAAAGAGATGCATAGGAGTAGGCAGATTTGGGGGATATTAGTGGGTGGAACTGACTATACTGCTAAATGTGTTACTAATGCACCTTCTATGTGCCAATTACTCTGGTAAATTCTGGGGATTCAACAGTCCATCTACTCATGGAATTTTCAGCTCAATGAGAAACACAGTCACGAACAAAAACTAACATGCTCCTCAAAGTACTACTAAAAATATTTATGCTATAATAGCTTAATTGCAAATATACCTAATGTATTGACTTATCTTTAGCCCTACAGAAGCAGTAAAACAGAGGTCACAGATATCTGCCCTTGCCAATATTTGACAAGCTATCAGTGCACTTCCTACAGTGTGAATGTAAATGCTTTAGCAGCGCAATTACTTTCCAGTTTGTCACAGTTCCTACTACACCCTATTGTCCTGCCCCCAACCTCTGCTCCCCTCCCATCAACCCCTGAGGCATTCAACCTTCAACCTGTGCATTAGAAAAATAGTCTAACTAAAATTTGAAAAGAAAATCATGACAATGAAGCAAAAATAATTTGTAAAGAAAAAAAAGGCAAGCTAAATAGACATCCTATATTCTGTACCTTAAAATGCTTATATTTTACACATATCCAGAGCACAATAAAGAATTCTCCATCTAGAAGCCATCTTTTAAGTATATCAAATAAAATGTTTATAAAATGTATTCATTAATACGTTATATGGAATATATTGCATTATAAAATATATTCTCATTGGATAAAAATGAAATTATTAAGTTGTTTGCTATTGTACATAATAAATCTCAAATGCTTTGTGAAAATATAGAAAAGGCAAAAACAACAAGTAAATGAACATATGTATTAGTAATGAATAAAAAAACATTGAGGAATGAGCTATCACAGTAACATCTGATTAGTCGCCGAGATAGCAAGGGTACAACAAGGCCATCCACAATGTCAATATGATGGAATGCAAAAGCTCTTCTGTTCCATTTTCATTTTTGAACACAAATAGAATCCATCTGACAGTTGCCTCATCAATGCAAGAGGAAAGGTGAACTAGAACTCTGTTACTTTTCCAGGTCTAGTTTTCAATGTTTCTATGAGGTGCCTCCCAGAAGGGCGATCAGTAGAAAGAACCTGCACTGAGAACTGGGTAGTGTCTAAAAACCCAAAGTAACTGAAAGGAGGAGGAGAAGAGGAAGAGGAAGAGGAGGTGGAGCAGGAGAAATTGGAGGAGGAAGCGGAAGTGGAAGAGGAGAGCCCACCGTGTCTCATAAATTTGCCTGGTGCCAATCCTGATTCTACATATAAGTAACCCAGAAGGTGAGGAGCTATCCATTCAATTTGCATTGCCAACCAAATCAGAGCAGTGGTAATTTTTTAAACTTACTAATCCCACATTTATAATTATGATATCTGATAAATGGTCCTTATGAAAACTGATTTATTTTACCTCTATTTCATGACTTTTTAAAAAATTTTTATTAAATTCATTGGGTGAAACTGGTTAATAGGGTCATAGAGATTTCAAGTGGGCATGTCCACGATACTAGATCTGTGTATTGCACCGTTGTCCACCACCTAAAAGTTAGACCATCTTCCCTCACCATATGTTAGCCCCCGACCCCTTACCTGCTGGCAACTACCACACTGTTATCTCACGACCTTTGAAGAAGTCTGATAACCCCATTTGAAAACTACAGACACTATTATCTTTTAAAAGTGCTGTGAGTCAGACTGACCTAAATTCATATGTCCACTCTACAATTCTGGCCAGGTTATCTGGACCAGGTAAATAAAGTCCGTGCTGCTGATTTTCCTCATCTGTAAAAGGAATAGATTATACTATCCTCCTCTCCTTTAAAGAGTTCTTGACAAGATGAAATGGAAAAGATGTATACTGAATGATTACATAGTACCTGACAAAGAGAAGACAATTTTAACAAACAACAATAATGGAGAGAAAAGGCAAAATGCCAAAAGTCCAGTTAAATTTTCATCCCCCAAGCTGAACTGTCATGAGGAGACTATTGTCTCCTGTTTCAAGATAAGGCATAGCTATGTGTGTTCCTATGTGAAAGCATTTATCTGGTAATAGAATAGTTTGTTTCCTGGAATAGGAAAGACACAAAAACTATCTCACTTCTTTCTGCATGCTATTGAGAAAAATCTTCCTCTATGGAAAAAAAACACACAAAAATTAAACAATCTGCAGAAAGATGTCCTCCTCCCCAGTCCTTAAGTGGAAAAAGAGCAGCAAAAGATAGCAACATATGAGCTTTTTTCATACCAGTAATTCCAAACTTGCCTACCCATTAGGTTCACAAGACAATGTTTTTAAAAGTAAATAGTCCTTAGTCTAGAAGCCAAAATTTAGAATCACAACCTTTTAGAGAAGAGCATGAGCATTTTTCAAAGCCTCACAAATTTGATCATGCACAGCCAGACTTGAGACACTGACTTAGCCTTAAGAGTTATTTCATTTAAAAACTATTCCAGAATATCTAAGCCTGTTTTACAAAGATAATTTTGGAGTGGAAGGGACCACAATGGCCTTATTTTACCAGTGAAGGAAAGGTAGAGAGGTTAAAATATTTGCATAAGCCTAGAACTTGAATTCAGTTCCTTTCATTAACAAATTCTTACGTTGCATCTTTTTTACACACAATCTTTTGAAGGAAAAAAAAAATGGGTTTTTATCTTTAAAAGTTGATTAAATATCATTTTAATTTACTGTATTGAGGACAACTTAACTGTTCTGCCTTGTATCTATAGGGACACTCATGATTTAGAAAATTCTCACTGAAATTCTGCTAGGTCTTGAATGAGAACCATTCAGGCGTGCAGTGTTAAGCTGCTTTAAAGAAGAGCTCTCCTTCTGGGAGAAGTCTAGTTTTTAATAAATTACAAACATACACACACACTTTAACAGCATCTTACATGTTTAACAAAATACTAGTAAAATTGAACAAATTTTTGTGTTGTTTTGCCATTTTATATAACAGGGTGTTCCATAAAAATTATTTTGTTGGTGTGATAATCACTTCTCTCAGGTCTGAATAATGTACATGGTTGGTATAACTACAGTATTTTCAATGAACCAAGATTTTTACACATATCATGTTTTGTATTAAAAAGTAATTGTCCATCGTCTAGTCAAGTCTGGCCATACACACTGACTTGATGACATGCCAAGTTACGGCTACACAAAATCTTTTCCTATGATACTGCTCTCATTCTCTACAAATAGAAACAAATTTAAAAGACCTCCTGGAACAATCATCAAAAAAGGAATCACTGAGCATTAGAAAAAAATGTGAATCATTACAACAGTGAATGAGTTAAGTATATTCTAGGGCGCTTTACATTAATACCTTCATCTTTCTGAGTGTCCCTCCCTGTTCCGTTCTTCCAGGAGGTGTGCAGTAGTCATGCAGAGCATGAGACTTGGAGTCTTATGACCAGTTCAAATACCAGTTCTACCATTTATGTACTGGACTATCTCTCCATTTTGTCTCTGTAACACAAGGTACTCACAGTAATTACTCCCTAAGATGTACGAAGAGTGAATGACAGAATCAGTCCAGGAATACAGTATATGGCCCACACATTAACCATTATTACAAGCAAAATGGTCATTTTTCTTTGGGGTGGGAGAGCTTTCTAAATCTGGAAACTAGACAAAATTATAAGGTGAAATTCATTATACCTGAATATCCAATGTGAAACATCTATATGTCAATAAATTCATTAAAACTGAAGGTAAGCAACAAACTAAAAACACTTGACATGATAACTGAATAATCAATAATCTTAATTAAATTATATAAGAATCTCAAACAAATTAGTAATAAGCTGAAACTACAATAAACAAATTGGCAAGTACATAAAGAGGAAACAAAGAAATTGAAGTTTATCAGAAGTAAAAAAAAAAAATAGAACATCAGAAGAGATCAAAGAATAATATATTAAAACAACAGAATACAAATCTCCCCCTCTCTATTGGAGATTTTCATAATAGTAATATTCAATGAAATAAATATAAATTAAACAGCATTCTGGAAAAGAAATTTTGCAATATTTTTCAAGAGCCTTAAATAATCTTTCACTTCTTGATCTAGTTATTCCACTGTCAGGAATATATTGTGGAGATATAATCTGAAACAGTACAATGGAAGGTTCCTCAGCCATTAAAGTTGTGTTTTAGAAGGCCATTCAACAATGAAGGCAGTATAATTCCAATTTAAACATAGAAATGGATTTAGAGAGAGACAGAGATGAAAGGAGAATATAAAAATGCTAACATTGAAGTGGTTGAAGTCTTTTTACCTCTGTTGTCTCTACAATAAAAATGGATTATTTTCACTAAAATATTTAAGTGTTGTATTTCTAGACAAGTACAAATATGAAATGAAATTCATTTGACAATTGACATCTCTGTAAAAATATATATGCATTTCAGTTTCTAATTTCCTTGTTCTCACTGTTTTATAAATACAGTTAAGATTTTAACTATATACCCCATTGTTCTGCCATATCTTCACAAAGCCAGGCACAGTGTTAGAAGCCTTGCGTACTGGGGAGTGGGGTCAAGACTAATCCTTTAGTCTCAATTTACCCTACTTCTTATTATAGGGAAAGGAGTCTGTAGGAACCCTCTCTCACCGTGGAATGATGAAAGCCTGCTTCACTGTGGTTCCCTCTGCCTTTCTGATTTATTCTGGTTCACGGACAAGCAAGAAATCCCAACCCTGAAGCCCAGCCCTGGTACCATCAACAACTTCGAGCATGACTCATAAATGAATGAAACCTTTTCCAAACTCCCTCCCCTGCCATTTCAGCCCTGTCTCAGGCCCCGGATGCTACCCTTTGGAAACAGACAGCAGCCAGATCAAGATCTGGACTATTGTTTCTGGTGTGCTCTCCTATCATCTCTCCCCATGAGGAAAATTCTATGATTCTGATACCCAAGTCAATGTCAAGTTTTCAGTACAATGGCATCATGTAGTGGTTCTGGACTTTACCAAGTTGAAAATTTAACCTAAAAATCCTTAACCCAAGGGGAGAACAATTAAGTTGCACTGATAGCCCAAAAGCAGTAATAATAATATTTCTAAGTTGTATATTTCTTCATTCTTAAAATTATGCTGTCGTGTTTAAAAATAGTTATTTTAAAGCAAGCAAAGAAATCTTTCATAAATATAGAACAAGTAACTTTCTGAAAACTGTATTAATTATGTTTAGTAATGATATAAAAATTTTGATAGACTTCACTATCGTAAATTAACATCAAACACATCAAGAAGTGTAACTTCTTGCTACTGCTCATATGTTATTAGAAAAGATAAAAGAAAAATCAAGCGCATCTTCCCATCATTACTGTGAGCCAGCTCACCCTGCAATGTTCACATACAACAAGTGTCAATCAACTCTGCATGATCTTATCTTTTCTTATTTTCTTCTTATGGGACATGAACTGGCTCAACCTCACAGAAGCACCTGATGAAAAATTTTTCTCATTTCAAGTTGCATCAATATTTCACTTATTCTCTGATTACCAAAAGCAAATTAGGCACCTATGTTGACAATGTCTTCTTGGACATCCAGATCCTTAAGAGCTACTAATTCACATTCATTGCTCTTATTCTTCATATAACAGTGTCTGTGTCACATTGAAGAGGTGTTTGTTCACCCTGGGTGTACATGCTTGTGAATCAAGAGATTCAGTTTTGAAAGCTTCTGGAGCCTTCTTATTTTCTCTCTGTACGAGGTGTATCATTCAGGTGACTGCCACCACGGGACTAGCACTACCTTTCTTTACAGAAAGAGCATAAGAAAGGATGAATGATTTCAATAAATTTTTTTGCACACTATAAAAATAGAGCAATTAAACAATTACTGGTATCCAAAAGCCTTTCAAGAGAAATATGATGTAGTATATGTTTGAGAATGATATAGCCCCACATACAGGTCTTCAGATCTCCCTGCTCTCCTACGCTCTCTGCTCACAAGGCTTTCTGACCGTTTCCTGTCTCTGTAACCTGTCATGTTGTGAAAATGAACTTCTTCACTCCAACGAGTATTTAATTTATGTTCCTAAATATTTCATTTTCAAAGAAATCGGCAGTGATTTCCTCTCATAGAATTTGACATTAATCTTGCAATATTGAAAAAATGTTCCAGGAAACATAAAATAATGAAGCAAATATATTCCAGAACAATTAAAACAACCAAGAAAATATAATGAATCATGAAAAGGCAAAACTTAGGTTCCCTTGTATTTAATCGTATTCTCACCTTTCATTTCAACAATCTAAATCTTTAAAAACATGGACAGAAGAGCAGAAATTGAATTGGGGGAGGGTTGATACATTGGTATTCCCACAGAAATAACTTTCATATATTTGTTTTTGACTGGAAACAAATTAGGTGGTCAAAAATTAAGAAATATTCGAGAAATACAGAATTTTACCCAAACGTAGGATTTGGCCAAGAATGTGAGTTTGTAGCTGAAGCTGTCAGTGGTGTGTGATAGCTAGGGGTCTGCTATTGGGTAACTGTCGAGTAATATGGTAGGTTTTCAGTATAGTATTAGCAATAAAGATCATGAGGTTGTATTTTAATCCCAGCTCTACCACTTACCAGCCAGGTAATCTTAGGCAGGTTTTTAAACCTTCCAAAGCTCAGTTTTATCATCTATAAAATGGGCAAATATTAACTGATTAGTCCCCAGCAAGTCCTTGTAAAGAATAAATTGAAGACATACAAAGTATTTGTAACGTCTGAACATTATAGTTCCCTTTAAAAAGTGGCTACACAGGGGGGCAGACTGGTTGAAGAAAGTCTCCAAAAGAATAGTCACCGAGGTCCATGGCAATGCCTCAAGGGCGGGCCTTCTGAGGCCCACACTCCTGCCTCACTTTCGCCCCATCAAATGAGTGCGCCAACTAGAACTACCAGCCAGAAAGTATGATGGATTGGGTTTGCCTGAAAACAGCATAGTTTTGTAATCTAGTTTGCATTAACCTGAAAAATGTTATCATGACATGATGATATCAGCCATATTTTAGAATAGGTTATTATAAAGTGTGTAAATGTTTGATGAACAGCCTAACTGTGTAAGCTAACATCCCAAATGAAAGGCACAAGTTATTTTCTCATCGTATAACATATCCACATCCACTTCGTCATGTTGATTGACACCAGTTTCCTTATATGTTTTTACTGATAATTAAAGGAACAATTGTACATTCTATTCATTGTCTAAAACATATTTTCTTTCTGTTGACTTCAGGCATACCACAAAATCAATATGTCAAAAAGCAAAAATGATGCATAATAAACATCCTAAACTCTTTAATAATTACTATGACGTTAATTTTATCAACAAAGCATGAAATGACCTTCCCTTCCTTTCACATCTAAGAAAGAGTAAATTGAATTCCACCTGTCAACAAATGGGGGAGAACTGAGTTGCTATTAGTTTTAATCTCTTGGCCCGAGAAAAGTATGGGTGATCTTTTACTAATTCAAATGCAGAGCCGATGTAATAAATAATTAAAATTTTAAAAGTATTATTTGTACTATAGCATCTCAAAGCTCTAACTTTTGAGCTCCTAGCTTATAAATAAGATAAAAATATAGTACACTCCATGTAACAGAACTAGAGACAGCATAACGTTTCACTGGCATCTTTCAAAAAAAAAAAAAGCAAATACTAAATCTAAGTAGGACTGTAGTTTGAGGATGTTATTTAAGCAAAGATTTTACTTGAAAGAATAGGCAAACATTTTGAGAGATTTTCATCTATGATATTTTCTAACCAACTTTATTACCTAAAAAAATAGAAAGCAAGAAAAATAATAGGATTTTCATAGTCTTGTGTTAATATTCACATCACCAATATCCCATTCCAGTAAAATTTGTATAAACATAATTAGATCTTAATTAGGTATGAATATGATCTTTTCAGTTAAAACACATAAATAAGAGAGGCATAAAATAAGGAAGAGGATTAAAAGCAAAATGCCTGTGTGGTCAGATAAGGTTTAAAATTAGATTATAACAAACTTTATCATTGTAACAGTATCAGATAAAGTAGGCAAACAAATTAACATATGAATTAGACTGACAAAGTGACTTCACTGCCAGATTTTGTAGAATAAAATTCCCACTACCTCAAAGAAAAATGAAATCCATTTCATATATAGCTCATTTAAAGTTACCATAAAATTTTGTTAAAATATAACTAACTGTATATAACCCAAAATCAGGAGAGGCCTTGATCTGGATTCACAGAAGAGAACATTTTTATAGTTTAAAAAACAAAATTGTATGGGATTAGGATGCAAACATGAAATTAGTTTTTATTGTCCCTGTGTTTTAAAGTTATTACAAATTTAAAAGCATTCATATCACATACAAAAAGTATTACTAAATGGCACAATCAACATAAATCACATCACTCTACAGAGAACATCAAATTGAAATGCTTACATAGGCGGTCTTGCCTACAATGCCTACATGAGACCAGCTTACTTAGGAACATGGTCTTGGTACACAGTAGATATTTGATAAGTAAGTAGGAATTAATGAATTGATAAACATGTCTCATCCTGGCCTTAAATGAGTTACTGAACTTCCTCTGGGTTTCCATCCCCTCACCTGTAAAAAGTCACAGTGTTTTGAAAATGCCTAACACTCAATGAAATGGTAGCTTCAGTATCATTAATGGAGTGGATTAGATAATTTTCAAGATCATTACATTAAAATTTTATGTGTTCACTGAACAAATAAATATTGAGTGCCTACTATATGAGAGGAATTTTTATTCTGAGTAGGTAACATTACAACTTTCAAAAAACAAAATATTTATTCTTTCTTTTTTCCCCATCTCTCCATAGTACTCTCTTCCCCCAAATAATGGGACCCACATGACTATTGAAAGACATAAACATTATATAATAATTGGTAATAGCCTTAAATCAAGCACAAATATCTAAATCACATGATGCTGGGGGGTTTTGCCTCCCCTCAATAAAAACGAATTTTAAAAAATGAATTTGACTGCAGGAAACTGGTAACTTTCTCTGAAACTGAGAGGAGTTAGAGAACCATGGCTTGGGTCACGGCCCTCAATCTTGTCCAGACATTTTCCTGTAAACATAAACTCATGAACGCACAAAGGTGAAAATGTGGTGTCTAACAGTAAAATGAAAAGGAGAGCAGGGCTGATAAAATGAACCTGTTAGGCTGAGGCCTGCTTGTTTGATGCCAGGAATCTTTTTAGGTTGAACAAGCTGCTGGGGCAACAGTTCTCACTGCAGGCGTGAGTCTCCTCCCTCCCAGGAGGTAACTGGCCTCGACTCTCTGGGAGTCGAACGCCCAAGGCCCAATGGCAGCCACCAGGACAAAAAGAAGTCTCCAGAGAATTTCTATAGAAATTTTTGTGACAACAACATAGAAAATATATCTAAGAGGAAGCAATGTTGATTCAATTTCAGGAATTTTAAACCACCTTATACCACTGATAATCTGGGTTTGATATCAGCTAAAGATGAGGAGCACCACAGGTAGCCAATTTGAGGAAGAGTAAACATCAGCTGTTTATTCATTAACTTACCTATCTGTGTTGAATTATTTTAAAATATGAAACATTTTC
The DNA here is from genome assembly GCF_021234165.1 of Pteronotus mesoamericanus. Classification (NCBI taxonomy): domain Eukaryota; kingdom Metazoa; phylum Chordata; class Mammalia; order Chiroptera; family Mormoopidae; genus Pteronotus; species Pteronotus mesoamericanus. The sequence goes on from NW_026555311.1 coordinate 17,972,383, forward strand.
CTTACTTAAAGGGCCTGAATTCACAGAGAGCAAAAATCAATTAAATATTCACATTTCCTTTTATTCACCGGGGCTTTAATAAATGTTGAAAACACATCCTTTGTGGAGAAAGGCTTTTGAATGTGTTATAATCTTACGTTTTAAAAATCTAGACATTCACTGATTTTTTTTTTTTAATTCACCAAAAGAAAGGTTGGTTGAAATAGGTTAATGATTTTAATTCATACCATACAAGAATACATTTTATCCTCTTACCTCAAGGAGTCTTGATGTATGTTCTCAGAGAACATCTCTAAGAATTATATATTTTCTTATTATGACAAGGATTCAGATACTGTAGCTTCCTTCACTTACTTATTTTGTAGTGAAAATTAATTTTTACTATGCAGCTGCATTCTTTCATTCCAACACAGATAGAATACGGATTGTGTATAATTGAACAATCTTGGAAGATCAGCAAGCTGAACACTTTTATAATGAGTACTTACTTGGCCCTTCACCAAAGAATCAAACTCACACAAATTCAGTGCAAAGGGGGCTTACAGCAGTAATTGAACAAATATTTCCTAAATAACTATTGTATGCCAGACACTGCAACAACTCCAGATGACACAAATATGAATAACCTACAAATGATGTTAGTTTTTAAAGGCAATATCCCAAACTGCCAAACAATTCTGGGGGGAAAAAAAGTAAAGCTACAGTAATCCAAAAAATAAAACAAGTGTGGGCTAGAGACATACCTTTTAGGCATACAGACAGACATATAGGCCAATGGGACAGAAAAAAAGCTTAGAAATAAACCCTCACATATGTGGTCAAATCTACTTCCACAAAGGTTCCAAGACCACTCAATGAAGAAACTTCTTCAGCAAATGGTGTTGGGGAAACTGGGTATCCATATTTGAAAACAGTTGGATGAAGTTGGCCTCTTGCCTTACACAAAAATAAAGTCAAAATGGATTAAAGACCTAAACTTAAGACTTTAACTAAAATTCCTAAAAGAAAACATAAGGAAAAAGCTTCATGACATTGGATTTGGCAATGAGTTCTTGGATATGATACCAAAAGCAGAGGCAACAAAAGCAAACATAAACAAATGAGACTATACCAAACTTTTAAAACTTCTGTATAGAAAAGGACACAGGCAACAGAATGAAAAGACAAAGTACAAAATGGGATAAAATACCTGCAAGTTTTATAGCTGGTAAGGGTTTCATATGCAGAATATATAAAGAACTCCCACATATAAACAACAACAAGAAAAATAACCTAATGTAAAAATGAACAAAGGACCTGAATAGACATTTCTCCAAAGATGATATACAAATGTACAGTGAGCACATGAAAAGATGTTCAACATCAGTAATCTTTAGAGAAATGCAGATCAAAACTGCAAGAAGCTACCACCTCATACCCATTAGGATGGCTACTTGTTTTTGTTTTTTTTTTTTAATGGAAAATAACAAGTGTTAGAGAGGACATGGAGAAACTAGAACCCCAGTACACTGTTAGTGGGAATAGAAAATGGTGCAGTTACTATAGAACACAGTATGGCAGTTCTTCCAAAATTATAAATAGAACTACCATATAATCCAGCAATCCCATTTCTAGATAGATTGAAAAGAATTAAAAGTAGAATCTAAAAGACATATTTGACCACCCATGTTAGCACTATTCCCAGTAGCCAAGAGGTGAAAGCAACTCAAATGCCACCGGAAGATGAATGGATAGACAAAAGGTGGTATATAGATAGCAATGGAATATTATTTAGCTTCTAAAAATATTAGAAGCTAATATTTTAATAATGTCCTTAATGTCCTTAAGTTTCAACCACTTTGTAGCATGTGGCAGCCTTTCCTCTGTAGCATGGTTGAAACTTAAGGTCATTATGCAAAGAGATATAAGCTGATCACAAAAAAACAATATGGTTCCACTTATATGAGGTATCTAAACAAGTCAAACTCATAGCAACAGAAAGTGGAATGGTGGCTACCAGAGGCTGGGGAGAAATGGGGAGTTGTTTAATGAGCACAGAGTTTAGGTTTGCAAAATAAAAAGTTATCACAGTCTGTTGCAGGACAATGTAAATATACTTAATACTACTGAACTGTACACTTAAAAATGATTAAGATGGTAAATTGTATGGTATGTATTTTTTTTTTGAAAAATTTTTAATTTTATTTTTCCATTACAATTTACATTCAATATTATTTTATATTAATTCTAGGCATACATAGTGGTTAGACAATCATACATTTTACATGGTGCACCCCCGATATTTCAAGTATCCACAATATTATTACCTATACTTTCTATGCTATTCTTTACATTCCCATGACTATTTCTTAAATACCAGCTGGTAGTTCTTAGTCCCTTTATCTCACAATTTTTTAAAAGCAGTAAGGCATAGTTAATACATAGCATGAATGAGGTTACAAAGTCAGGATTCATATGCTTGAAGTATGAATAAAATTTAGTAAAGCAGAGAAGGAGTGAAAAGACCAGATAGATGATCCAACCTACACAGAAATATTTGAAGGGGCAAAACGAAATATCAGGCAAACGGGCACATAAGAGAAGAGTGGTGAAGATAAAACTAGAAAAGTAGATTGAGGATCATTTGGTAAGGTGGTCAGCACTGAAGGGAGAGTCTCTAATACGACCAGAAACAAAACAAAACAAAACAAAACAAACAACACCCCAGGCCAGACAGATTGTGGAGGTGAGAGAATGGTATCAGGAACACCTGTTACAAGGCAGCCTCAAGCTGACCCAGGAAGTCTGGCTTAAGGCAGTCATAAATGAAGACATATCCTACAGAACCTTTTAAAGCCAGTATGGACTTCCATTTGAATTGTATGAAGTTGAAATTTCTTCACTTCAAACTTCTTAGAAGCAGAGATTGTCTCATAGCCTTTAACTTTATGCTCACAGAAAACATTTATAAGCAGTTGAGCAAAAAGTGATCTTCTTCTATTGCTGAATGTTTACATGGGGCTGTTCTAAACACTTGAAATTGTTAATGAAAGATAAGTCTCAAATATAACAAAAAAACAGCAGACTCATCAGTCTTCTAATAAAAGACAAAGGAGAAATTTCTACATTTCCCATCCAAAAAGTAAGGTGAATAATTTCACATACTCCTACTTAATTAAAAAAATATACTTTCAAAATTTTTACTTCAAATACTTAAGCTGTCATAAAAAGGTGATATTAATAACGATTTTATACCATATTGCTTCTGAATTTAAAAAATAATATTGAAAATTGTTTATACTTTTAAGAGGGCATTTAAACTACAGTAGCTTTGTCTACAAATCTTTACATTAAATGATCATTTTTGAATTCCCAAACCATATTCTAGAACTTTGCCTTCAAAGCTATTAGAGGTTAGAAGATTTTTTAAGTTGCGCTCCTGAGGTCACGGAGGCTGCCAAGAGGCCAGCAAGAGAAAGCAGACCTCACTGCCTGCATGTCAGTTATCTAGCCCCTGGGCACTGGCTCCGGAGCGCCACAGCTTAAAATCATTATAAAGATAGCATTAAGACAATTAAACAAATTACTTGGAATCAAGAGTACTTAAAATCTATTCCTAAACTGGAAAAAAAAAAAAGAAAAGGTACCAGAGGACAACCTCAGAAATTGAGGGAAATTACAGAAAAGTGTTACAACATGAGTAAGCATTCATTTGTTTGCCTCCTGCAATTTAAAATTTTTCAAACATTCTAAAATCAAACCTTAGGGTATTTCAGCAACGTATACTAAGTAAATAAGCCTTTCAGGTATCTCAACAATACAGAACACTCAAAATAACCATGTATATAGATAGTAAACGAAGTTGTTTAAAATTTGTTGACGATTCAGTATCCTTACTGAAGCAATTAATCCTTTTCTATGTGTATACCTTGTATTATTTTTTTATTTTAATATTTATTTTTATTGCAGTTGTCCATTACCACTTATCCACATTTTATTATTTTTTTAAAAAATTAAGTATGAAAGATCCTGTTCTCTATCACAAAACTATTAAGTAGTATAACAAATTATTATATTCTGAAGTCCAAAATTCCTAAAGAGTCTGAGGAAAAAAACTTGATTGTTTTTTCCAGATCAGAAGTCCATGGATACAAAATGGGAGGTGGAAATCTTAGATTTTCTTCTCTCTTAGTAAAGGTTTCAAAAAGAACACATAAATACTTCATAAATCAAGAAACATATATTGGCAAAATATGAACAATCATGAAGGTGTAAAATATTTACATATTAAATTATAAAGTAAACATAGAGCCTAAAACTAGCAGAAGGGATTAACAACAGTCAAGTTCCAAATATGTTCACATTTTACTATGTCAAGACTAACAGCTTACTTTACAAAGGATGTACACATTAGCATATTTAATCTTCACAATAAGCACACGGTACTTTACAAGGAGCAGAACGCAGAGTAGAGACAAGCCAGGTCTTGGAGTCAAATAGTTCCTGGGTATGAATTCCAGCTCTATATTTACTGGTTGTGATCAATCATGGCAAGCTCCTCAAATTCCCTGAGCCTTCGTTTCCTCATCTGTAGACCATGGACAAGAATGCCTAGCTCACATTTACTCTAAGAATTAAATAAAATAATGCATATGCAGCATTTCACATAATACCTCTCACAAAAAAATCATTATTTGAAGATGAATGTCTGAAACTCGCAGTAAACAAGAGTCTACTTGAGAACTCAGATTATTCAGCTGCTCAGCTAAAGTTATTTCCACTGACCCACCATCGTTCATCAAGGGCATACCTAAGACACCTTCCAGCTCTGACATGGGAAATTCCAAGCTCTAAGTTATGTTAAACTTTGTATCATCTCAGTTTTAGAGAGAAAGCTTCAAGAGTAGGGTCAGAGTCCAAAGCAAGACTTTCAGTATTGCTAGGGCAATTATTTATCACTGTGCTAACAAAGGATAATTTTTGTATGAAAAATATCAGTTCCACAAATAATGCAAAAGCCTTGATGTAACAACAAAAAAATTTTTTAATTTACTCTTGCATATTTGAGAAAAGTTGAATTAAAGGGTGAAATATTAAATCACTTCTTTTTCTTCCCAGTTCTCTGTTGTCTATGCTATAGTGAAACAAAAACACAGGGACTGAGGAGCGGTAAAAGCTAAGGATGCTATTAATCCAAAAAACGCACTGATAACTTGAAGTTGACAGTTTCTATTATAGCAGTAATTTCTTAATCATCATACAGCAAATAGCATAACCAAGTAAAGATGTTCCCTATCAGAAGTGGTAAAACAGCAACTCCTTTTTTTTTTTTTTTTGGTTGAAACATTTCAAAAAATCTTGGCTATAAATAGAGAGAAGGGGAAGTCAATATACTGAGAGCAAGACACTCTACAGATGCAGCGAAGAAGAACTAGTGTGTGACTGTGATGGCCCATGAGAGCCAAAAACCTATTCAAGACTGCGTTCCAAGTTTAGTGGAAGAAAATTACAAAAACAAGCCCAAATACGGCATTAAGTTCACACTGCAGGAACCCATGTAACATGAATTTTTATCCAACAGTGTAAAAGAAAAATTTAGTTAAGATTGGTCATAATTTATAAAAATAGAATTTTACAAGGCTGTTTAGGACAACAAAATATATTTCTTTTCTTTAAAATCTAAATTTCTCTACAACTTCTTTCATTAGCAATGTAACTTTTCTAACATATAGACTACACACATTTTCAATTATGTTATCCATAAAACATGCTAAATATCGCCTTGAAAGTAATACTAATGATTTACTCAATATGAAAGATGTGTTATGTTTACACCAATACTGACCACACCTCAAAGCAGAAAGTGCTCCGTTGCTCTTTATAAGCACTCATCCTCACACCTCCAGAAAAAATAAAGGACAAGCGTGTATAAAACATATACCACTTTAAAAAACCTAATTTTTAAAAGAAATGCTTACAGGATCTCAAGGAAAATAAATGTAAATGTCACTAATTAGGAAAAGTATTCATAGTTAGAAACACAGCCACATTTTATTTTGTAATGAATAACAGTATTTCAAAACCAAGGTGTTTTAAACCTATGCAATATAGATGGAACACACCTGTAATTTCAGTCAAATCTAAAAGAAAAAATATTATATAGCCCATTTACGAAGTTGAATATTGAAGATACATGCTATTTGAATAGTATAAATTTAGACAAAGTAACTCAGATTAAAGAGCTGGCCATATATACTTAAAAGTCTACATTTGATCATTTAAGAAGGGCCTCAAAGGAAAAAAGGAAAGAGTACTTCAGCATATGATCTGGAAGAAATTTTAGCATCACAGGAAAAATTTGACTTTCTTCTCATACTTAGTAATATAAAGGAAAGAGGTTTGAAGGGAAAAAAGTGTAAAATTGTTTTCATACAATATATGAATAATGATTCTAGACTTTAAAAGAAAGGCTATGGAGGTTTTATCTTTTATATGATGAAAAGAGTAAAATGAGATTCACAAGTTACCTAACGCATAGCTAAACAAACTATCATTCTTCCTTTACATGTATGGGTAAGAGAGTAAGACTTTAGACAAATCACAACTTTCTTATTTAAAAAAATAGGTTTACAGAAATTTAAGATACAGTTTTTGATTTTTTTAGCTCTAACATTGAACTTTTAAATGACTCCATGAAGACTCATGCTGACATGTAAATAAGCAATTCTAACAAGAAATTAGAGCTAAGGAAGAAATTAAAGGGCAACATTCAGTCCATCATGTATATTCTACCCAAATTGAATCCCTGAGATGAAATATATTTCTCAATGAATTAAAGTGACTATTTGAACATAAAACACTCACCATCTTATGCAATATTTTTGACTACTAAGTCAAATACATTTGCATAAATTTAAACATTTTCATGTTCCAAGAATATTTTCACTCTGCTTCTTTTCATGGCATTAAGCATTGGCTTTTATCTTTTCTCTGCCCAGCACGGCCTTTCCCTCAGATACAACAGTTAAAGTCATGCTTAACCTTCACTAGAAACAAGGGATATTTCTTGGTCCCTTGTAAGGAAATACAATCCCATTAGTCTCCCCATGCTCAAAACCTATGACAGTGCGGAGCCCTCTTTTCTACTAAATAAGGAAGTAAATTATCTTAATATGCAGCTAAAACCAACCAATCTTCAAAAGACCACAATATATTTAAACCATAAACATTGAGCAATATGTCAATCCCTTTTTGAAGGTTCTGAAAAATTCTATTTTCCCAAGGGTTCACAAACAAGTATTTTCAATTTGCTCCAGATTAAAAAAAAAAAAAAAAAAAAAAAAACCAATTTCATGAATTCCAGTGCAACTCTACAAAGTTTGCTTTAGGTTAAAAAAATTAAAAGTAACAAAACATAGATAGCCAAAGCTAGAGAGGCAGGCAGGGAGACTAAGCTAAACCCATTCCAGCTGAAAATTCAGATGGCATTGAATCAAGGGCCTAAGATACAGGAGTAAAGAGAAGAAGGGGACTCAAAATGAACATACTGGAAGCATCAAGAATTAGAGCATTGTTTCTAAATTTCTGGTTTCAGTATCTGTGTATCTGGTGATGTCACTAATAGGGATCTCACTTATAGATAATAACATAAAAAAGAACCAGTCTTTACAAGATCGATCAGGCGTTCAGAATCGGACATACTGAGCTTTAGGTATCTATGGAACACACAGAAAGACTGCAATGCAACCTTTTGCCTAGGGGTAAGACTTAAGGTGAGAGACCTGCTATGTATTTGGAGGCATGCTCGTGAAAGGGACGTCTATCCAGAGATAAGTAAACCAGGCGAGAGTGAGAGACAAACTAGAACCTACTCAGAACCTAGAGAAAATAGGCATTTAAGAGCCAGTACAAGAACCTAGAGAAGGGCAAGTCATATAACTAAGATGAAGAGAAGTAAGATAATATAGAGGGAAAATGTCATTCGTTTAATTAATATTTTTTGTGGTCAATATGTGGCACCACTGGGTACAGGGGATATGACAGGGCCTGAAACAAGCATTTATGAGATTTGGCAAATCGATGGTGACATGATGAAAGCAGTTCTAACTATAAACAAAGAGAGAAGCCATAGATGGGTGGTCGGGAACACGGGCCACTTCTTTCCAGAGGGAGAGTTAGAGGAGCAGACAGCAGTGAAAGGCTGGCAATGGGTCAGGGAAGAGTTTTAAAAGGAAAAGAGTTGGTAAAGAAGAGGTTAGCAAAGAAGAAAGAGAGTGAGAGAGAGAGGGAGAGAAGATAGAAAATGACTAAAGATGCCTATTGTTTGCAATGGGGCAGAATCCTCATAGTTAGAAAGAAAGGAAGGCAGTAGGAATATGTTGGAATATAGGTAGATTGCTGGTCAAGGCATAAAGCTGGTAGACACCTCTCATGACCTGTTCTCTCGCTCAGAGAAAAGACATGGTCATCCGCTGAAAAGCTACAGATGGGGCCACAGAGAGTGCGAGCAGATGCACGATGACATGGCCCCTCGTGGGAATGGCAGAAGGAGCTGCCTGGAGACAAACACAAGCTTTGCAAATGAATAACTGAAAAACATGAGGCTTCTGTGATAAAGATGTTGAATTTCATCTTGAAAGCAATGGAACCATTGAAAGATTTTAAGTAGAAAACAGTATGAACAGAGTTGCTTTGAACTACCTACTACATTCTTACATTAGCTTTAATGAATAAAAATAACTAAATCTACATTTATTTTTCTGAATTAATGTACACTATATTCATAAACCTTAAAATTCTTTAAAGATTGTACTGCAGTATATCATTTGTAAAATATAAAACAAACCACCATATACCACCACTAAACTACTAGAAACATTTTTATGTGTAATATAAAATACGAAACAAAAAAAGTAAACTACATGGCTCAGAAACAGTAGCTAACAAACATTTCCTTCGCTTGGAATTCAGGTCATCCTAATGCCCAGAATGACTCCTCAGTCTCCCATCTACCTCTACTCTTCCCTGCCAAAATCTTCTAAATAGTACCTTGGGGGTGATTTTTTTAATAGTTGAAGGTTTTTTAATGGTGATTCTTATTCTGACATCCTCCCACCTACCACCATTACTTCCCATCTGCTGTGAGGAGATGCAAAAGGGGAGGCATGTTGAAATCTAATATGAGTTGCATCCGAGACAGGCACTTCTAGAGACTGGGTTCCAGTAACTGCAACGGCGGCACGCGAGCCACTTCTGCTGCTTCTTTAGGATAGTGCTATGACAACACATATTCCTTGAATTTTGCCCACATGAAATGTCGATACCTGAGAACACAGACTGACCTATCTTTTTTACTTTTCTTTTGTTTCTATAAATACCAATATGTTATCGACTAAAATCTACATTAATTAAAGGAACAATTTAACTCTACAACACCTCACGTACATTTGAATCTCTCTTCCATTACCTTTAACCTCATTACCATACACTACCTACTGATGTATCAAATCTCATTCTGCCTAAAACCACACATTATTGTGTAGTCATTAAATAAATATAACTTCTAATGGGAAAGTATAAAATACCTGCCAACATTAAAAGATGTTGTATGATTATTTAGATATAGTTTCAGGAATGCAGTACAGAGCAACTCTGAAATGTGTAGATGAATCAAAAAGATATCTGCCTCTTTCATTTGTATAATTAACACTATTTCTGAAATAAGTTTGAGTCTGGTTCTCATCACAAATGATTCAAGTAAATAAAACACAGCCACATTGTCGCCTAGAACTTGAGAAAAATCATATCATAAAATGTTTATCCACAGGAAAAGTCCATTTTAAAATACATTATGTCAAAATGAAACATTAAAGGAAAATACACAACCCAAATTAGAAACCAAACAGCAATTGCAAAATAAATATAGAGTGCCACTAATTTCTTCACCTTTCAGTTTGAATAGCCTGAAGATCTTAGATTTTTAGTGGAAAGGAAAATCCTACTGCTGCTGTTCACCACTCCATATTGCCTAGGACAGCGACCTCTATTGTCCAACTTTACTTAATGTGGGGACTACCATCAACCAATATCTTCCAGAGTCAGATACAGCCTGGTGAGCTATCTAGAAGCACCATTTCTAGTAAAGACAAAACTCTCTAAACTAAAATCTTTCATTAAAAAAAAATGTTTCAAATTTTTAATTAAATTTGGTATCTTCCAAGTCATCTTGCCTTTCTTTTTTTTTTTTTTTTAAAGGCTTTTCAGTCAAGATTTGGTGCTGGTAGACAAGTACTATATGGCACATAGTAAACACTGCATGAAGTTAGTCATTATTATTATTATCTCCACTAAAATATATTATCTCCTCACAAAGTTTAATGAGAAATAAATACAAACGCTTCACCTACCTGGATGAAATTCAGCCTTATGATGATTCTGTTTTATTCAAACAACAGGGACTATAAATGTGAGACAACCTTTGATTAGTCCTAGCCTATTAGCAAGTGCACAACTCAAATTGTAAATAGCATAAATCTATTCTGACATATATCATTATATATCATTACCAAATTTCTCTTTTGCAAAACAGATTAGCAACCAGCACAATTTTATAATCAGTGTGTGTTTACTGGGGAACTTTTTTGCTCAGTGCTGTAATAAAGAACAGGGATGCCCAAAAGCATGATTCTGTATCTACCCCCCCAAAAGTTTGCAGCCGCCTCTGGTAATATGTGTTGTGTGAATTCAGCGACCAACTCTTTACTTCCATCATTACAAAGAGTACGATACAAGGATTGATACTGATGCTTTACTTTGATAGTAAAGCAAGGGTAGGATAAAAGCTTGGGCGTGGACCCGCCTAAATGGAAAGACAGCTGGCGTTCAGGCAACAGGGGCAGCACGGAGAGGGGCGGGGGTCTCAGGGCATGGGCGGCGCACACCAAAGGGGAATTCAAATTTGGTCAAAGGGACGTATGACCCAGTTTGATACACACATCAAACTGGGTCAGGAAATCTCTTTGATAAAACAGGTAATATCAAGTTCTGATCAGCCTTCAAAGACAGACAAAGGAATTGTATGTACCACACATTGTTCTAAGCAGCTTCCATGTATCATCGCATTTAATCTTTCAACAGCCCTGGGAGATAAATCATACTGCTGGCCCAATTTTTACAGATCAGGAAACTGAGGCCCAAAGGAATTAAATAATTTAGCCTAGATCATCCAGCTAGTACATAGCAGAACTGAATTCTGAATCCAGTTTAGCCGCAGCATCCTTTCCCTTAATCACTGCACTGTAAAGATACCTCTCAAGCCAAAAGTGAAAAGTATGTACACATATACGAAGGCATAAAGAATGGAATGGGATGAAGGGGAATGAAATGGGAATCTGTGCAAGGAACAGATACATACACGGGCGTGAGAGTGGACTTACTCTAAACCTTGTAACATGGATTGGCACCAGCAATGGCTAAAATCATGACTCAGGTCTGCAAAACTCCAGGCTACTTGGTAAATATTGTAAAACAGAATTTACTATACTCTGATCTCAATGGTTATTAACAGGAAAAAGAGCAATCTCGTAGAAAAACTGAATAAAATGAGTATAGATAAGTACCAAACATCTTTAAAAAAAGGAATATGTCTCACTACAGACACCAAGAGAAGTTTAATAAGATAGATACAAACAATTTAATTCATATATTGAATCCTTATGTGTCAGTTTTTCAATGTTCTTGATAGATACTTAAGCAAATCTATTGTGTGAAAACTGCTATTTAAGACCTAGGAATTAAAAAATAAACAGGAAGCAGCCCTTGCCCTCAGGAGCCGCCCCTGGTGAGATGATCATTATCTCAGTCCGTAACATCCGATGACTATTTTGGAAAGAGTATTTGCTCAGCAGCTCAATGATGTTTCTGGGTCTCTAAGTGCTTCTAAATACACAGCTTTTGCTCTTCAAGACTGCAACCTATATCATCTAATTCTCAGGCCTTACTTTATTTCCTCCTTGCCCAAAGACGACCAAATTTTCCCTCAGTGAAACGTGTGTATAATAAAACAGCCTTGTTAATTCTTTCAACCTCCGATTTCTCCCTTCATCAGAAGTTCTTCACCCAGTGTAGGAAGTGTTAGGGAACAATTTGTGAAGGGAGAATGGATACAGAAAAATTAGCTGCTCTTATTCCAATTAGGGAGTTTCACCAAAGAGGTAAAAATTCCAGAAACAAAAACAAACAAAAAAAAAACAAGTTCTAATTAGTTACAGATGAAGATCCCCAAACCACTCTGGTCACAATGCAAATGATTAGCTGAGCTTCTGGAGACCCAGGAAGAGGACTTCTTGGATAAAATGGAAATGAATTACTTTTGAAATCCTAACCACACTACCCTTTATTCATTTACATATTATTAAGTAATTTGCTCACATTCTGGGCCAAAATTACTAAAGAAGTTTTATTTGTTATTTTCACAGATTTTTCAATTATTATTATTATTATTATTACTGCATATTAACTCTTTTAAAAAAGGCTGCGTCACTGAAGCCTGCTGTTTTAAGGTTCATCATCTTTATGCCACCTGGTTTGGGATTTGGCTGCAAAACTGTCACACTACACTGATCAAAGTGTTCACCAAATCAAGAATGCAAGAGCGGACCATATGAGGATTCTAGTACGTTGAATGTTCTAAAAATAAATGTGCACAAGATCTTCTGAAATTGTCTTACGTAGTTAATTAATGTGGGAGGAGAAATGCTTTTTACCCTGTATACGCTACAGCACATAAAGTAAGACTGGCTTATTGGCTCTTCAGCATTAAAGCGCCGCGCATGAGAGGGGTATTTGTGTGTGCTACTGTCTTCAGTTTAAATCACACACAAAAAAATTAACTTGAATAATTGAAAAGATGAAAAGCTGGGTTTTTAAAGAATTATTAACTAGAACATACATTTCTTTCAACTTCACTTTACAACTTAAAGTGAATACTACCCTTTGTAACATAAAGTGTAACATCTTGAAGCTTAATTCTTTCACCTCCCAATTTAACTTGCTCTAGACAGTCTGATGGGACCACAATTCAAATTCTTCAAAAAGGCAAGGATCTAAATCACTTCCAGATTTGCCTTTTAGTCTAAAATTCTTGTATTAATATAATAATATGATATGGCAATAGTAAACTATATTGACATGCTTATCTATTAACATACCTGAGAAAAGAAAGGTAGTCATCTCTAAAAGAAAAAGAAAATAGTACAATAACATGAACAAATATTCTTTTGAACTTAATCTCACCTGTGAATAATTAGAAGAATTTAAGTTCATTTGGAAAGGGTGGAAAAGACTCTGAAGAGATAGGCTTACAGTGTCTTTCACTTTGATGTATTACAAGTAAGGAAAATGAGGAAGAAGTTGGAGACCTTAAACGTACACAGCATGCACACATGTGTGCATGAGCGCGCGTACACACACACCCTCCACCACCACCGGCTAACCTTCCTGTCCCATTTTTCATGGTTGGGGTTAATAACAAATAAGATAAGGACTGTATTCAGGTCTATGATTAGAACAAAATAATGAAATAGAAAACAACTCTCTTCACTCCACTTTGACTCAGAATAACTCTTTCGATTTTTTGGTCTATTTCATCATTGGTCTACTGGAACTCTTCATTCACACAGTCAAGGAGGAACCAACTCTGTGTCATTAAAGTTTTGGTCAGAATCTTTCTCTCCACATTTTAAAATAAATACCTAACCCAAAATTCTGTAATAGCAAAAAATCATGAAATTCCATCAAAATGATGGGTCCATTTTATATCCTGTGATGACTACAAAGTTTTACAGCTGAGTTCCCCAAACTTATTTTTTAAAAATGCATTTGCTGTATTTTCTAAGAAAGGAATAAATTCTAATAAAGAAAATTTAAGAGTTACATGTAAGTACAAAATAATTCCACTATTCAGAGATAATTTTAAGCTATTTGGTATATTTAATTCCATTTCTTTTTATTAAATTTAATATGTCGTTTCCCAAATGGGTATTTAAGGAACATTCCTCTGGGAAGTGATAATATGTTAATATCTGTTCCACAAAAAACAGTGTTCTGTGGTATAAAATAGTATAAGACAATTTAAGCAAAGTTAGCAGATGTCTTTATTGCAGGATTTCTCAGAGCCTATAAAGTGCTAACATTTATTATGACTTTTCAAGTCATAAATGTCTTAGGAAGCAAATCATAACAAATTTGGGTAGCAAGCAGCCTCCCAAATTTATTTTCCACTTAATATATTTTTCTTGTTCATCTGTTAGGATCCAGCTTGGGAAACACTGAAACTGTATCATATGGGAAGGGCATTTCTATATCATTAAATAATTTCAAAACCATAATTTTATTGCTATAAATTATTACTCTTAAGTCTCTCATAGTTTACTAAATTTTTCCAATTTCTGTTATCTTTATATGTCATTACACATGCATTATTCCTTTAGATAAAATGCTGTTTTAAGAAAATGTTACCAAACTAAATGTACATTTCAAGCAGCACTTTTTCATTGAAAGTGTGTTAAAAGGGTGCACTTAATAAATGTTCATTTGATTGGCACAAAGTGAGAACTCATTTTTAGTTTCATTTGCATTTATTTGCATAACAATATGAATGGATTTTTAAAGTATTTCTCAGTCATTTGTATTTATCATTCTTCTTTATATTTATAGATTAAAATTTTTTATATTTTCCCATTACCATTTAATCTCCTTATAACCTCTTCCCCCTGCGACCACCACACTGCTGTCCATGTCCGTGAGTCCTTTCCTTTTTTCTCAATCCCTCCGTCACCTACCTTCCCCCACCCTTAACTGTCATCCTGTTCTCTATCTATGAGTCTGTGAGTCTGTCTCTCTTTTTCTTATTGAGTAAAATCATGGTATTTGTCTTTTTATGACCGGCTTATTTTACTTAGCATAACGTTCTCCAAGTCTACCCACACTGTCTCAAAGAATAAAATTTTCTTCTTTTTTACAGCCAAGTAGTATCCCATTGTGTAAATATCCCCTAGTTGTTTTACCCACTCATCTACCGATAGACACTTGTGCTGCTTCCACATCTTTGCAATTGTAAATAACGCTGCAATGAACAATAAGGGGTGCTTATGTTCTTTCAAACTAGTGTTTTGGGTTCCTTCAGATGTATTCCCAGAAGCAGGATGGCTGGGTCAAGCAGATCCATTTTTAATTGTTTCAGGTACCTACACACTGCTTTCCACAGTGGTTGTACCAGTCTGCATTCCCACCAACAGTCCAGAAGGTTCCCCTTTGTCCACATCCTTGCCAGTACTTGTTGTTTATTGATTTATTGATGAAAGCCATTCTGGCAGGTGTGAGATGATACCTCATTGTGGTTTAAATTAGCATTTTTCTGATGATTGGTGACAATAAGCATCTTTTCTTATGCGAATTGGCCATCTATATGTCCTCTTTGAAGAAGTGTCTTTCCAGGTCCTTTGTCCATTTTTAAAATGGGTTGTTGGTTTGTTTGTTTTGGTGTTAAAGTTTTGAAAGTTCTTTATAAATTTTGGATATTAACCCCTTACCAGATATATTGGCGAATATGTCCTCCCATTCTGTGGGTTGTCTTTTTATTTTGTTAATGATTTCCTTTGCTGTGCAAAAACTTTTTAGTTTGATTTAGTCCCATTTGTTTATTTTTTCTTTTGTTTCTCTTCCCTGGGTAGATATACCTGATAAGATATTGCTACAAGCAATGTCCAAGATTTTGCTGCCTATGTTTTCTTCAAGGATTTTTATGGTTTCAGGTCTAACATTTAAGTCTGTAATCCATTTTGAATTTATTCTTGTGTGTGGTGTAAGAAGGTAGTCTAGTTTCATTTTTCTGCATGTATCTGTCCAATTTTCCTGACACCATTTATTAAATAAACTATCTTTCACCCATTGTATGTGCTAGCATCCTCTGTCAAATATTAACTCACTATACAGGTGTGGGTTTATTTTTAGGCTCTCTATTCTGTTCCATTGATCTATGTATCTGTTTTTAAGCTAATACCATGCTCTTTTGATTACTATGGTTTTGCAGTATAGTTTGATATTAGATAGCATGATTCCTCCAACTTTGTTCTTCTTTCTCAGGATTGCTGTTGCTATGCAGAGCCTTTTGTGGTTCCATATAAATTTTTGAAATATTTGTTCTTGCTCTGTGAAATACATCATTGGTGGAGGGGTCGAGCAAAAATAAAAAAAAGAGAAAAAACTCACAGACATGGACATGCACAACAGTGTGGTGCTTGTGGGGTTGCTGGAGGTGGAAAAGGTATAGGGGGATAAATGGTAATGGAAAAATACAATAACAATTAATAAATAAAATGTCTTCAAAAAGAAATCTCTTTCCAATGCTGTAGCAGAAATATAGTTAAATATAAAGCATTACAAGCCCAATTCTCAGTGACTTCAGTTAATTCAAAGCTGATCTGGATTGCAGAGGGACCTGCTTCTCAAACACTGTGGGTCTGAAAAGAATCACCTGAAGGCTGAAACGCCTGCCCTTCAGTTCTCCATTCCCACCTTGATGCCTCTACTTGGGACGACCTGTTCCCTTCAGAATAGAGTAGTTAGTGGCTCCAACTCTCCCACTGCTTCATGCACTTGCTGCTTTCTGTGTTCCTACTGCTGCTAGACAGATGTGAAAAGACGTAAGATAATGAAAGCATAGTGATGGTAACACAACAGCATCCTCAGAAAAGCTGCTCCCCTGCATCAGATGGAGAGCTGCCCCATTTTCTCACTGTTGAAAGATCAAGGCTTTAGATGGTTTAATGAGACAATCCTGTTCCCCAGTCCAGTCCCTTGTAGGCAGAAAAACACATCAAATTTTCAAGCAATGTAATGTCAGTCTTTTTTCCTCCATTACTATATTTGTTTGTTTCTAGGTCTTCATTAGTCTGTTAGCAGAAAACTGGACAAAGCTGCTTTAGCAACTGCAACCAAATGCTATTTTTAATGGGAAGCCTCTCTAAATTTAAAATATAAGTTAAAATCTGATTATTTCACAGTCAAGCACAAGAACTCATTTGATCCATTCATATAACTTAGTTTATTTTAAATCAATTTATTAATGCTGAAAAGAACAACACACAGGAGACTAGAAGGCACTGTCTGCTAGCAATCACAAACATATCACCAGTGGCAGCGATGCAAACTCTTTTTCTTCACTGGTAACAGTCATCAGAAAAATAAAAAATTTGCAGGCTTTCCTATTAGTTGAAGATGAGGGGGTTTTACAAAACAATAACCGTTATCTTTTGCCTTCTGGGTTTTACTATTCACACAGGTTTTGTTAAGTACATGGCAGTGTTTTCATATTTTCTACCATTCTAGACCACACAGGCAGAGTAAGCTCACTTGCTTATCACTGATGAGCATCAGGATGTTGGCAAGTTTGAAGTACTCAGCCCCCATCAATTTCTCATTTCCATTTTGACACTTAAATAACACCAAGTAGACTTTCTGAGTGTAATTCATTTTATATCCCTTACACCCTCCTGACTAAAAAGAAGGGGAAATAAGAGGAATTACAGATGAATGTCATCAGGAAGGAAATTAGGAGAGCTTCTCTGAAGGTCTATACTAGATATATTTTAACAGTGATGATCCACTTTTGAAAAGGTTCATCTAAACACCACTGTAACTTACCAGGAATTGTTGTAGAGTCAGAGAAACCTGAGTTTAAATCCTGGCTCCACCACTTCATGGTTGTGTGACTTTAAGCAAGGTAATTAACTTCTCTATGGCTCTGATTTCTCTTTTATAAAATGAAGATATTACCAATGCCTGCTTCATCAGAGGGATAACTTACAAATAAGAGAGAAGGCAAGCAACAAAACTGTTAGAGAAGTGGTCTATAAATGTTTGGTATTATTATCATACCCCCACATATTTAAAAATAAAATGCTCAATCTTTACATGAAGTGAAATTGCATCTAAAGAAGATGAAATCTCTCTGGTAATCACCCACAATGGTTCCTTAGTGACTAGTTATTTGCTTAAAATTTTATTTTTACACCAAGGTTATTAGAATTTATACCATTCAATGGATATTAAGGTTATTCTGAAATAAGCAAATGTGGATACCTTGTACTTAGTGATTATATTAAAGTATAAAATAGGAAAAAGTAGCTAGTCTACAGAGGAGGGACAAAAACAAACCAAAAAACCTGATGCATTAGAAAACAGACCCTAATTTTAAGAGCTTAGTCTTGAGGAAAGATTCTCAAAAGAATCACCTAGCGCTGGCCTTTTTGAAAATAAGTGATCACATTTTTGGCTTGCAAAATGACTAGCACATACTACTTGCTTTTCATGGGCTGAAAAGAGAGGCCTGCTATGTTTACTGCAATACAAAGGAGAAGCACAAACAAAGACTATTACTGGGTCCCTCAAGGCTTTGAATGAATGAGTAGAGACTCTAATTGTCTAAATACAGAATCTTACTCCATTTTACAGAAACACATAGTATTTAAGATTTTTAATACACACTAAAGTTTTTAAGAACACAACTATGTAAATTAAGGAATTTGTTCTGTTCAGAGCTTTGTCAAAATTGATTCACCCTATCAAAAACTTGCACCCACAATCTCAGTGCCACTTCTTTTTGCATCGCTGATACAACAAATGTTTTTTTAGCCTGTACTTGTAGTTATGGTCTTCATAATGATGCTACACATACATACAAGACTCTAACTATTTTATTATTCCTGGTGTGTCATGCCCAAGCATTTCCACATAGAAATTCATGTTCTTTTTGAAAATGTTTTTGTTAAATTTTTTATAAAAAATAAATTATTTTCCTATAATTTTTGCTTTATTTTTACAAGAGGATTACAGGAGAGTATCATATTAACTTGTATCGTTTCAGGATGCTAAGGGACTCTTAGACGAGGCAGCATGGGGTCTGAAGGGACAGAGAGCTGGACAACTCCATGGTGGCCTTCAAACACGGGAAGGTAGAGCAGAGAAAATGCAAATAGCTCAGTTACCCTTCTTTCTAGCACAGACTAAATAAGAAAGAGTAAATTTAACTTGAGTATAAAGATTTAGGTTAGATCTTTTAAAAACACCATCATGAAGAAAAGAAAGAAATGGCTAGAACAAGAAATTTCTTATCAGCATATTTAAGCCATTTTGTGATAAGTAAAGCTTTCTTAAAACTTAAATTGAACTATAAACTGGGGCAATTCTACAACTATTCATTTAACATTTGTTTTCAAATTTCAAAATGTCTCAAAATTAAGTCATACAAAATTCAGTCTTCAATAACAGCTCCAGTGTCTTTAAAATGATGTGGAGAAACGGAGAAGGAAGTGTGATGTGTGTTCAGAGTTCTTAAAGCTAGACTGTGGCATGTGCTGCCAGTCTAACCGTGACCCCCTCCCGCCTCTTCAAGAAAAAAAGGGGGGAAAAAGTTCAAAGGAACAAAGAAAGAAAAAAATAACACTGGCCCTGAAAATAGCCAAGCTTATTTTGGATATCTTTTGATCCAAGTACAGTAAAACTTATTTTAAGAAATATGAATTCAGAATCACACATCCATTAAATTTAGGACAATAATAATAATATAAAAGATACATCAGCCTCCACACATATCCTCATCACAGAAATATTAAAAAACCACTTGCACCTTTATTCAAAAGTTTTACTGCAGGATTAAGAAGTAGTTCAAACTCTGATAGTCACTGTAAAGCAACATTCAGAAAGGGGTGAAAGTGGTTAAAAGGTACAAACTTCCAGTTATAAAATACACCAAGTCCGGGGGGTGTACTATGCAGCATGGAGACCATGATCCTGTGTTGTATACTTGACAATTGCTAAGAAAGTAAATCTTAAAAGTGCTCATCACAAGAAAATAATTTAAAGTTATATATGATGATGGATATTAACTAGACTTTTTGTAGGGACCAATCATTTCACAAGACATACAAATACCAAATCATTTTGTTGTACACCTGAAACTAATATAACATGTCAATTATATCTCATTTTTCAAAAACAGTAAAATTCAATTAAATAGTTTATGTTCTTAAGCTTTACAAATTAATATCTTAAATCAATCAATAAAAATTTTTAGAGGTAACATCTCACATATATGTCAACCAGATAGGTCAGACTTCAAATTGGCACGAGTCTTCCCCAAGGGAACTTTTTCTTATTTTTACTCTATGAACTTTATGTCATGAAAAATTTAGTAAACTAAACAAATTGCTCATTTTAAGTAATAAACAGCATTTGCTCATTTTTAATAAATCAAGGATATACTACTTCAGATCAGTATGTTTGACAAGGATAATATGACCAGTGGTACCAATCTGTGTTTGCAAGTCCCTAAGAGTCTGAAAACTCCAGACTGGGGACATGAGCCCACAATATATTAGGTTCTAAAAACAAAATGTGGCTATTAAGAGCAAACCAATTTTTCACAAATGGACTTTCAATTTTAAACCACCCAATATTTCTTTGTCTAGATCCCAGAATTTTTCCTGTAGCTGAAATTCCACACATGGTCTCCATATCCCCAAAGAAATTCCCTTTCCAGATGAGTTCCTAAGAACAGAACTATGTTTCTTCGAAGTCAGCAAGCTATTTATAAAAACTACAGTAGCCCCCAAGGGAAGATCAACTGGCAAGTATAAAATTACTTTATATACACTGCAGTAGTTGCTCTGCCTTTTGTAAGGGGAGAAATGAGACAATGATGATCAAAAAATAGAGTACATGGAATGAGTTAATTTTAATGTGGGTACTTATTATTACTTGAAGAAAATGCTACTGATTAATTTTCACGACCCTATAACATATCTGAATCCCCTACTGAACTGGCAGGTACCTAAATTAATAAGAACAATCATGCACTTTCATTACTATGACTGCCTTTTGGAACTAGAAAAGGCAATATGTTCAATGATAAAATATCTTATTTTTGTCATATTAAAATACAGGTTACTAATTTATATAGGTTCTTTCACTTATAAATGGTTTATATTGACGATATGCTAAAATTTCTATTGATGCTTCATATCAGACATATATAGTCATATCCATGTATGTTTGTATATATTTTTTCTATCTATACAGATTAATTGTATAAGTTTTCTTCCAAATATCCTCTTAAACCCACAGATGATGCTGAAAATGCCCTCTGACTGATGAGGCCTGTATACAGCCAATGGGAACAGAGGCTGGCCATAAACAACCAAGACAGCCGTGCCAGAGTGTCCTGGCCGAATACTGTACCTCCTCACGCTTCTGCCACCTGCAATAATCACACTCATTTTGTATGTGTGAGAAATACTAATTGCACTGAATACAAACAAGTAAGAGAGGGACCTGTGCTCATCCTTAGCACGAGTTCTCAGAAAAATCTCTCATTTCCCTGTCTGTTCCCACTCTACATGACCACTCCTCCTTAGGGGTGCCCACTCACACACCATATACCTACCAGGAGCCACTATGAGGTGTGCCTGGGAGAAGAAAATGTACAAGATAAACAAAGAAAGATTACAAGACACAAGTTCTCATGTTCAAAGAGTTTACACAATTTATAATCTAGTTTGAGAGAATAAATGTTTCTGTAAGTATATGTTTGTGGTTCCTTGTTTTTATTGTATAATACTTACTATATGCCAAGCCCTGATCTGACAGGTTTAAAATTGCCTCAAAAGACTTACTCATGTTGGCATAAATATAAACATATAAAAATTCAAGTAACCATTCAATAATTAAAGAATCATAGTAAATAACAATAGAACAAATGCTGTAAAATATAATCAACAGCTACATAAATTAGAGGTATGTATTCAAAGAATATCAGTTCCTTAATTCTGAGAAAATTAATTAATTCAGGAAATGGATAGAAAGATATAACTTCATATTAAGAGCAAAAATATGTCCCAATACTAATAGTGACTACTTCTCAAAACTAAATTCTATTGCCATTGAATTCTATCCTTTTAATCTAAGATAATTCATGTTTACATTAATCTTCTGAAAAATTTAAATCAAAACTATATTTTTCAACATGCAACTTAAAGATATTGGGTTGGCCAAGAAGTTCGTTTAGTTTTTTCCATATGATGGCTCTCGTAGCACTTAGTTGTCTTGAACTTCATTCGAAACAATTTTGTTAGATTGCATGTGATGGGCTATCATAGCTACATGCACTTAGAAAAACATCAAAATTGGTGAATTTTTTGCACCTATTTTAATAATGAAGATGGAGGAAGATATGCAATATTTTTGACTTATTATGCTTTATTATTTCAAGAAGGGTAAAAACACAACAGAAATGCAAAATAAAAAAAGATTTGTGCAGTGTCTGGAGAAGGTGCTGTGACTGCTCAAATATGTCAAAAGTGGATTGTGAAGTTTCTTGGTTCTACTGACAATTTGGCCAAATAATTCTTTGCTGTGGGGCTGTCTAATGCATTGAAAGATGTTTAGCAGCACCCTTGGCCTCTACCCAGTAGAAGCCAATAGCAGGAGATACGGATCTACTCAAAGTACCCAGTTCAATAGTTATTTGTGAAAATGAAAAATGTGTCATATTTTACAGGAAAAAAACAAAACAGACTTTTTGACCAACCCAATATTAAGGTTAACCATATTTTTATTTCTAAAGTCCAACAAATTATAAACCATTCAACATTATTACTTAAATTTGGAAATCTAGCATATTCCTTTGTGAGGATGTTCACTTTCGCGGAGTGACTGATGAATTTACATACTTTACTGAGTTTCCCAATGGGGTTTGTATGATGTTAATTACTCCTGCAAGGATCTTCCCTTCACTAGCAGGAAGACAGTTATAACGTTCTCTAATTTCCACAAAGGCTTGTGAATTTCCACTGGAAAGAGAAGCATGTGTTTATTTATTTAATAAACATTTAATGAGTATCTTCTACAAGCAGTAAACATTTAAAAGGCACATGCCAATCGCTCTCCTTGCCACACCCAGGCAAGTAGGGCTATATACTAACCTCAGGAGAAAGAGAAGGAAGAAGAAACACAAGTGCATTCTAAGAAGGAAAAAAAAAACTCATGGAGAGAAAGAGATTCGAGGTATAAAAGCCATCCGGTATATCTGCTTGGAGTAGGTTTCAGAAAACAGGAGACAGGACTCCCTGCGGTTAATGTACAATCGACATATTCCCAAAAGGTTCATTCACAGAATGTAGGATAGAATTGGAGGGGTGAAAAGATTTCATCTGTTTTTTTTTTTTAATCTTTAGCTGCAACTTAGCATTTCTTTTCATTATCAAAGTAGGCAACAGGTCACAACCCAGTCCACTCTGACCCTGTCACCAGTGGAAATCACAAACATTCTCCTCTCATATCTCAGTTGTTTCAGATTCCTCACCACATTGTTTACTTATTAACTTCTTTGAAATTACGGCAGTCAGGCGACCTGCCACCAGAGCATATTGTTTAATGCACAAAAAGACTCCCATGTGTTTTTTTATATTTTTAAAACTGTATATCATTAACTGGTTTCCTGTGTAATACTATGACCTTTCCTTTTTTTATTTAAAATTTATCTTGAGGAGGGTGTCCATCAGCTTTCCTCGTCTGTCAAAGGGATCCAGGGCACACAAAAGGAGGAACTACTGCTCTGAAGCATGAGGGAAAGGATTTAAAAAGAATAATAAAGGCAAGAAGGACTGCACGGTAATCTCCCTGCATTGTCTCAACTCTAGTCAAAATGTGCTGCACACAAGAGGCCTGGCGTGCACATGATGGAATGGCATCAACAGGAATGAAGAAGGAAAGAAGCAAGTCAGGGCAATCCGCTATGTGCTGGAGGTTCTGACTGAAGGGTTGGAATGAATGGAGAGAGAATACGACGGACCCTTTAGCAGGCAACAGCTGTTGTAAAAACCCACTGAACACTAGCCCTTCCTTTCATTCTAGCACGGCTTGCTCTCCCCAGCCCTTATGTCTCATTTCCACACCCTTCAATCCTCTCTCCAGGACAGCCCACCGAAACTAAAAACCAAATTAAATGAGTAAGTAAATAAACACCCAAAACCCTCCTATTTTATCCGTCTAATTACCAACCTGCATCTGTGCCCACACACTCTGTCCTCCTGACTAAACAGTGTGTGTGCCTAACCCAGACCTCCACCCCCTCCTCACCCAGGGCCTTTTTTGCACTGGATCCCATCCCCTCTGGCTGACTCAAGGACAGCACTATGGCAGGCATCGTCCCACCCCCCAACCCCCTTGTATCTCTCAACTGGATCATCCCCATGCCGGATTTACTTTCATATTTTCAAAAAATAAAAAAACTTCTCTTGATCATTTCCTACTCCAAATACTCAGTTCCTTTTTTCCTCAAAACAACTGCCTACACTTGATGCCTACAATTCCTTGGTTGCTGTGGCTCAGTGGATTGATTGCCAGCCTGCAAACTGAAAGGTCACTGGTTCGATTCCCAGTCAGGGCACATGCCTTCGTTGCATGCCAGGTCCCCCGTTTGGGGATGGGATGGAGGTGTGCAAAAAGCATCCAGTTGATGTATCTCTCACACACTGACATCTCTCTCCCTCTCTTTCTCCCTCCCTTCCCCTCTCTCTAAAAGTAAATAAATAAAATCTTGAAAAAAACAAACAAAAAAAACCTGATCAGGCTTTCCCCCCACATGCTAGCCTGCCTTTATCAAGGTCACCAGGAGACCCTCTGTTCCTCAACTTTAAACAAGACTTCACTAAGGTTATCAATTTCTTGTCCTTACTATACTTTCCTCACATGGCTGCCTGGATATACACAATCTCCTGAGTGCCTACTACCTCAATCCTCTCGTCCTCCTTTGCCAGTTCCTACTCATCTCCCCAACTCCCCAAACTCAGAGTGCTCTATGATCAGTCTTTAAATTTATTTTCTATCTACACTCACTCTTTAAATGGTCTCATCTAGTCTAGTGACTTCAGGCAAAACTCACTAGCTACTGAAACTCAAATCTCTTATCTCCACCAGGCTCCTCCCTGAGGTCCACCCTCTCACATCCATTTTAATGAACATCTCAACATGTCCAAACAGGAGCTCCTTCACCTCTCAGTTTCCCTCAGCCCCATAAGCCCGTAAACGGGAATGTCATCCTTTGATCTGGAAAAAGCCTTGCACTTGTTCTTGATGATTCTCTATTATTTATTTCCCACATTCAATTCAAATCCCGTTTTCCCTTTAAGATACACCGGATTTTACTTTTGTCCTCCGCTCCCTGCCTGCCCCCCGGGCTCACCGGGCCAGCTGCAGTCAACTCCAGCAGGCCTCTCTCCATCCCCATCCCTTGCCCGAACATAATGCCCCATGGAGCACTCAGAGTGATCTTTTTAAAGCCAATGACAACGCATGTTACTCATTTGATTAAAACATTCCAATGACTTTCTATAATACTAAAAATACAAGCTAAAATCCTTAAGACTTGCCTACAAGTCCAAACATGATCTAGTTGCCTGTCACCTCTCTGAGTTCCCTCTTGGTCCTCTCCGCTTGGGTCCTGCCACGCCAGCCATGCTGGCCTCCTTGCTGGTCTCCAAGCACATCAGGTACATCGCTGCCGCGGGTTATCTGCACTCGTTCCTCCCTCTGCCAATGTCAAATGAATTCTGCCTCACTCCTAATACATGAAAATCAATGCAGTGATTAATTCTTTAAAATAATTCCTCTCTCTTACTTCTGTTACTGAAGGATGTCCCCACTGAGTACTTTGAGGTGTTAACTACAGAGAATTGTTATATTCAGCAGTTCAATGAATTTTAATTCCCCTCCTAAAATGACATGCATAGAACCAATGAAAGAGCTTAACTAAAATTTAGCTTAACTTTTCTATGAATTCCTAACTGAATCCTAAGATTATGACATACAGGCCAGAACTTATTGACCAATTCTTCAACAATATTAAGCTGGATATTTTTATGCTTACTTCCACTGCAATTTGCAAGACATCTTTTAATATACTTGATAAATTAACAGAGATTAAATACAAATTCCTAGGAAAAAAATAATTCTCCCAATGTTTTCCCCTGTATCTTCACCTATTAAGTCAAAATAATAACACTCACTGCCTTGGCATCTCTTCTTAAAGGGTCACATGTAAATGTACTACACCCCAAGATGTTTGCTTATATCTAGACAGCATTTTAATTAAAACTTGATTTTAACAGAGGATATAAATATGAGGTAGACTTTAGGTTGTAACTGAAACAAATAGGAGTCTCCCTACGTTTTGAAAACAGTCTTTCTTAAAACAAGAACGTCCTCCTGGTTATTGTCAGTCTCACCTTTTCTAACCTAAGAATTTATTCTGAACTGTCTTAAAATTCAAAATTTTCTGACACTGAGTTGAAATTATTAAAAAATATATAAATTTAGCCTAGAAAAAATATTCCCTCAGGTAACTTTTCACCCAATTATTTACTCTTTATGTAAGTAAATATAAGCTAAGTCATCTTTGATATATTGATGATTTTCTTTCTCGTCCTTCAGGGTTAACATTCTATTTTGCTCTCTTAGTTGGTGACAGCAAAGAGGTCTCACAAGGAGCTAAACCAGAAGAACGAGCACAACTACTAATCTAATTCTTCCTCTTCCTTCCTCTCTGGATTTTCCCTGAAGAGAACAGGTGGAAATATATGGTCTCTAAATTCTGGCCCACTATTATCCTCTTGGCCACATTCATTAATCTTATCAATTTGCACTCCTGATTAATGAAAAGCATGGCTCACTGAGAATTATCCAGCGATCAATATTGATTTGGGATTCAGAGCCATTACTTCTTTTTTTCAGCATGTCTTTCTTCCCTAGAGCAAAATCCTGCATCCAATTAGACTGCCAATTCTGACAGTGTGGGTAGAATCCAGAGAGAGACAAAGACAAAGAGGACGGCAGAGGGGGAGAGACCTGGCCTACATCCTGTCTCCACAGTCTTCTGCAGCAGCTCAGCTATACGGAGCTCCCCATCCCTGAGGCCTCGCAGAGGGGTCTAATGGGGAACTGACGGGGGGCCTCCTACACATTCTCCCAGGTACTGCAATCTCGAGCAGAGAAGGTTACCAGAGATAAGTCATCCACACTTGGGAATATCTAGACACAATTCAACAGATAATTGGCTCCAATCCTAAAGCCTCGTTGTTCAATTTGTCCTCTGAGCCACTCTGAACCTTCCCAATAAATTTATTTTCCGTATGATTTTTTCTGTTTCCTGTAACTATAACAGAGGGGGCTGAGCGGGATGGGGGCAGGGGACAAGAGAAAGCAAGCCACAATGGAGAAAGAGTCAAAGTAAACAATCCACAATGAAATTATTCAAAGAATCCAAATAAGCTATGATTATGAAAATCACATTGATGATTCAAAATAGAAAGGAAAGTATATTCACATTTACTATTCCTTCAGCGTTCTCAGTTTAGGGTTGTAGCCACAGCTCACCCTTTGCTATTCCAACAAGACTGGACGTGCATTATGGAATTAACAGAAACAAGATGAGTGCCCGAAATAAAGGAGGTGAAGGCAAGCTGCATCTCAGTGACAGCCAGAAAGGAAGTGTTCCTTAAGGCTTTCTTCCCGGGCCTTGCTTACCAAAACAAAAATAAAATTCATTCACCACACTGCTTTTGAATAGAGCATTTGATGCTTCCATACATTTTTTTAAGCTTCTAATTTAATGTGTCATTGGATGGACTAGACACATAAAATAACAACCGAAAACAAACCTTAAACTCAGTATCCTGATTAGTTAAAATAAACTTCTCCACTAACCCAGCATGTTATGACCAACATCACAAGGATAAAAGAACGCCAGTTCTATTATGTTTTTGGTGAAGAATGGCACCATTACCATTCATCTGCAGTTAGACACCTGAAAGGAACCTGGACAGAAGAAACACATCAAAGACCCAGCGGAGCATGACTTCAAAAGGTACAGCACAGATGTGAGCTTCTGGGAAACAGCTTGCCCTGATGCCAGAGCTGAAACCCAGGGATGGCCGTGCAACTTTCAAACGAGGAAAACCTAGGAACAGTATCACCACCAACCGTTTTCCTAACACACTCCCACAGATTTCACCTGGCAAAAGTTTTCTCGTTATTAACAGAATAAGAAGAAAACAGTGTGTAGTACAGGCCATGGACACCAGAGTCCAGTTGCCTAGGCTCCAAAACTTAGTTAGTTACTAGATTGTGGAAACTGAATTTTTCAGGGTTGATATACAAATTAAATGTAATGATATTTTACACCTTAAAACAGTGCCTGCTGTATAGGATATCCTACTCCTGACTGAAAATAATTCAGTTTTCTTTACTGTCCAAGACCCGTCCGAGATCTGGGTATCAGAGTAAATGGAGAACTCTATTTACTGAAAACAGACAGGCATTTCTAAGTATGTGTTTGTGTACCTATAAAAGGAAAATATCATTCAATTTAAAAGGTACTGAAGAGTACCTTCAGTGAGGCATTTTTATTAATGAAGACAGATTTTCTTTCTCTTAGCCATTTTTCATACTGTTATTATCTGAGAGGAAACCTGGGGTTAAGAGTTCAATTCTAATTTTTAAAATGTCCTGAACACAACTGTAGCTACTAAACTCAGACTAAGTATGATGGCCAAGGGTACAAAACATGTTAAATAGTGTGTTCTCAGATGCTTTTGCCATGGTTATTAATATTCAAGAAGCGGTTAATTCCAAAAACTACATGTAGTTGTAAATGAAGTGAATTATAGTAACTCGACCCTTAAAATGGACAATAATTGCTAAAAACCATGGCTAAAACATATCTAAGATATAATATTTAGTAAATATCTTTCAGTGTTCTCTTTTATACATAAACATCTATTTTAAAAAGTCCATTAGATTAAGATTATGTAAGACTTATTTACAAATACCCACTGGCACCAAGGGATGTTTCAAGTCATAAGCTAAATAACAGCTTTGGATCAAATTTTTTTACTCAAAGAAATAAGCAGAAATTTTTATTTCTACTTAAGTGTATTATGGAATATAATGTAAAATTATAATTAACATTTAACATAAACCAGGAGTTTTGGGGGTGTTTTTTCTTTAGCTTTGCACTTCGGACTACTTGTCCCAGATCCCCAGGGTGTGTGTTCTCTCTCTCTTCCCACTGGCACCGTGGGAACTCTTGGTTATCACCAGCTCTGCTTCCCCACTCCCCAGCAAGCCACAGTTTCCATTGGGGACGCTTGTAATCTCAGGGTCCCCACCTCCACGCCCGGCCCCAGGGATGGAGTTCACAGGCTAGCTGCAGTCTAATCAGAGTCTCAAAACTTTCACTAAAATTTCTGGGGCAAATGCACTGGGCTCTTACTCTGGACAATATGGCATGCAGATGTGAAGTAATGAGGACATCCCCCAGGAGGATGTCACAAACACGTGGAGAAAAGCAGAGTCCAGAGGGTCTCAGAAAACAGGTGGATCCCTATGGCATCCTGGGCCTCTGGACTAAACCTTGCCTGCAGCCTGATAACACTGAACTTTTTGATTCCGTGAGCCAGTAGGTTGCTTTCATTCTTTAACAGGCTTGAGATGCATTTTCTGTAACATGTAATAAATGTTTTTGTAAAAAAAAAAAAAAAAAAAAGTTGAAAAAACACTGACTTAAAGCAAGAGAACAAAGATTTTATTACCTATTCGTCTTTTCTATTATCCAAGTCAGTTCTTCTTTCTCTCCCCACAGACTCCTCTCCCTCACTATTCCTACGTGCTTGACATCAAAGATGTCCCTCATCTCCCCTTCCTTTACGATTTAGCTTAGAATGCCCAAGACTCTGACTGTGGCACAGCCAGCCCTGAGTAGCCCTACCAAAATTTGAATGAGCTGCATTCATTCCTTTCATGATACTTCTTGCCGTCAATATTCTATGGTGCTCTGAACACAGATAATAGAGTCCTGGACTTATGAACAGTCTGGATTTTGCAAGTTTTCTTTCCTCCTGAAAATCTGTTTTTGAAAATTCATCTTAATTTTCCCTAGACTTTCATAACCTCCCAGAAGAAACACATTTTTACTTGTCCTTCTTCTCCTCCTTTTCCTCCCAGTTTCAGGGGGAAAGTTCTCTTTTCTGCCAATAAAGACCACCCAACTTATTTACTTAAATAAAGTAATCCTTTAAATTAACTCTACCTGTTTATTTTTTACCTTTTGTAATGTGCTACTAAAATTTTTTAATTACATAAGTGGCTCACACTACATTTTTGTTGCACCCCACTCTCACAGAGGCACCGGATTTGAACTTGTGTCTCCCCCCGTCCCCGACCACACTCCACCTGCTGCAGCCCTCTGGCGAGCAATGCACCTCCTCCCCGGTGTGTAACTCCCAGTGTATGATGCTGCTTCCACCCCTTCCTTCAGTATTTAGTTCAGGGCCCATCTCATCCCCAGAGCCTTTCCCATCTGCCCTCTTTTCCCTCACTAGTGAAACTGTCTTCCTCCTCTGTGACCCACTGTACAATTTACTGACTTTTATCATAGACCTATAAAGCTTGACTGCTGATAAGCCCTTAAATTATACTGTTTCTAAGGCAGCAAAGTTTTAATAATTGCAATAATGTAGAAAAAAAGCCATGTCTTTTTTAAAATAAGTTTTTTTATATTTAAAACAGAAAACAACCAACTAGAGTGTTTACCAAAGGTCTTGCTCAATAATAGGCTTATCCAGGAAAGAATAATAGAGAGCTAGCTAAGGTTTAGATACCCTCTGGCCTTTTGCCAAGTGTTCTGAAGTTAAGAATCCCATAAAAACCTGATTCCACATCTATGTGTTGCCTGCCACAGGTTTCTGTGATGCAAAAAACAAAACAAAACAAAAAAAAAAAATCCCTAATAGTCTAACATTTACATCTCATCTAAAATCTAATCACAGTAAACAAGCATTCTTATTTTTTTCAGCCAGAAAAAGATAAGTCAATACGTACTACCATTTTTCAACCAGAACAGAATGAAGAAACAAGAATTCAAAAAAATGGGGAGAGGCTTAGGAATCTCTGGGACAACTTTAAATGATCCAACATCCAAATCAAAGGGGTGCCAGGAGTAGAAGAGGAAGAGAGAAAAGGGAAAACTCATTTGAACAAATAATGAAGGAGACCTTCCCCAATCTGGCGAAGGAAATAGACTTCCAGGAGATCCAGGAAGCTCAGAGAGTCCCAAAGAAGTTGGACCCAAGGAAGCACACACCAAGGCACATCAGAATTAAGTTAGCCAAGATTAAAGATAAGGAGAAAATCTTAAAAGCAGCAAGAGAAAAGGAGACAGTGACCTACAAAGGAATTCCCATAAGCCTGTCAGCTGATTTCTCAAAAGAACCCTTGCGGGCAAGAAGGGGCTGGAAAGAGGTTTTCAAAGTCATGAAAAGCAAGGACCTACATCCCAGATAACTCCATCCAGCAAAGCTCTCATTTAGAATGGAAGAGCAGATAAAGTGCTTCCCAGATAAGGCCAATTTAAAGGAGTTCGTCATCACCAAGGCCTTATTACATGAAATGTTAAAGGGACTTACTTATCTAAGAAAAAGAAGATCAAAAACTATGAACAGTAAAACGGGAAGAATGGGGGAAAAGGTACAGGGAATTAGCAGCATAAATAGTAGGTACAAAATAGACGGGGGTGGTTAAGAATAGCATAGGAAATGGAGAAGCCAGAGAACTTAGGTGTACGACCCATGGACATGAACTAAGGGGCGGGGGGAAATGCTGGGGGGAGGGGCAGTGCAGGGTGGCGGGGAATAAAGGGGAGAAAAAAATGGGACAACTGTAACAGCATAATCAATAAAATATTTTTAAAAAGAAAATAATAATAAAAAATGTACTATTTATAAATATTACCTTTCAGCTATCAGTTTCTGCCATGTCTAAAATTCCTTGCATCAAGTGTAAAAATCTGAGTATAAAAATGCTTCTCTAATCACAAGAACAAATGACTGCTAATTTTATTTTGACATGAGTAGCAAACCTGTCCCTGTACAACTATTTGAAAAAAATTATTAAAAATGTATACCTGCTAATAATCAGTTGCCCATATCAGGAATAAATAATCTCGTGAATTATAATTTTTTTAAACTCAGAAACTTTTCAGTTTTAATGCTTAAGAAAAATGGGTTTAGGCAGTAGAGTGGGCCTTCAGGGCAGACTACGTGAGTTCAATTTAGCTGTGAAACTTTAGCCAAGTCACTTAATTCCTTAGGATTATTTTTATTTTTTGAGAACTAAATAAGTTTATAAGGACAAATTAAAAGGTTTTAAAGAGTGCTTAACTCAAAGTAAATGGCAAAAAAAAAAGGTATTTATGCTTTTGGGTCAAAAATTCATAAATCAAGTCAAAATACAAATTGAGTAAATATTTCCAAATGAGCACAAAGGGCTAGTTATTCCCTAATATATAATAAGTGCCTAAAAAGATACAAGAACGAAGCCCAACAATTCATGAAAAATAATCAATATGAGAAATGTTTTACCAATAAATCAAGCACAAGTGGTTTTTGAAAAAATGAAAAGATGCTGAACCTCTCTCATAATAAGAAAATGCAGTCTAAAACACCAAAGAAACGATCGTTTTTTCTTTGTCAGCTTTGCAAGAGTTGAAGTGTCCGACAACACCCAGTGGTAGCATATAGGAAAGCAGACAGCTCACACATTGCGGGCGGGCATGGAAGTCGGTACAAGCTCGGTGGCGCGCAGGTACCCTCTAGGAAGTATTCCTGAGGTTCTGCACACAAATAAATACAAGTGACTGTGAAACCAAATATTATATGATGTCCATATACGGCATTTAAAAGAAGTATAGACTGTATTTAAAAGAATGATACAGATTTATATGTATTAATATGGAATGACAACATACCTTAAGTGAAATCAGGATACAGAACAGTGCATATGTAGTTACTCTAATTTTTATTTAAAAGTAAGAAATATAGTTATGTCTAATATGTATGCTATATACACTGTTCTGTATTGTGAGCATATGGATATGTACACGTAGACACGAAGTGTCTGGAAGGATGACCCTCGTTACAGTGACTGCCTCTGAAGAGGACATCTAAGTGGCTGGGAGACAGAGGCAGGAGGAGCTTTACTTTTGTAGCTTTTGAGTTTTGTACCATGTGCCTAAAAATACCTACTCACCTAGTACATTAAATTATTTACTTTTTAAAAGCAAATTTCTAAGCCCTTTTATTCTGTAGCACCAACCTCTTGAAGACATTAAAGTACTGTCCTTCCATTTTCCAGCAGTAATCACCTTTGCCCTCTAGGAAAGACTCCTCTAAAGTAAGATAGAATGCATACAAAGAAACCTCGCTAAAAACCACTTCTGCTACAGTTATTTTCATCATCGCCATTGATAGGAAATAGGACAGCTTTTAAGTGGCTAATAATATCACTTTTTAAGAAAGATTAGCTTGGCTTTAGGAGACAGAATCTTTACATAGTAGAGTTTTACAAAACTTACACTTTCAACATAATTTCAATAAATACTTTCAATATAAATTGGCATCTAAAAAATGTATTATTGCACCTTTCCCATCATATTTGCTTATCACCATAAAGATCATCCCTATGACAAAGTAAAATGTTTTGTCAACTGATATAATTTACTGCAGTTCTGAAAACTTTTTCCATTTTTCATTTCATTCCATTTTTTTTAAGGTATTTCTTTCAGAAAACAATTTCGGACAATGCCAGCATGTACAGGGAATAACTCTGTAGTTGAAGAGCTTGGGTGCAAACTGCATCCCTCCCCCATGAAAAACAGTGTTAACAAATCCTGCCTTACATTTTAAAAGCCGCTGTAAAGATAAGCCCCAGTGTTCCACAGAAAATTGAAACACCTTGTAGAAAAATTTTACAACTGTCTACATAACCAAAGATGATGACTCACACAACCAATAAAATCTGTATGTCTTCTAAAACGGGGCTGGAAACTACAAAAATAAATGTTTGTCAAGTGAATAACATCAAGGTGAGGAGAAAAGTCTATTCCTTGCCTTTAAAAAATATTTTCAAAGAAAAATAAATAAACTGTCCAATATTCAGATTCCTCTGAGATTTTAATGAGAGCCTTCCTTAAGAACTATTGGGTTCAATCAGGGGGGAAAAATTAGTCCCCTTTATTATCAAAATCCCTAAGGTAGCCACCGCCACTTCCCTTTCAGAGGATGATATGCAGGAGCTGCTAACTGCTGTGTGTTGGTGATGCTGAACTCTCTGTACTGGGTAACCAGTGATCCAGAAAGTATAAAACACTCCCTTTCTGGTGAACCATTTTATTGGTTCTGGTTCATAAGGTTCTAAACTATAGAATTTCATTTCCTACACTAAACCTTAATCTCCTAGTGAAACAGGAGTTTAATGTCTTTGAACAGGTTTAATTCTGACCAGTTTTTCATTGCCTATGTCAAAGTTATAGCAGACTTCAGATTCCCTAAAAAAAAAAAAAATCTTTCGAAGGGGAAAAAAAGAATTTCAAAGTGAAATAAAAGCCTCCCTCAGCATTTCAAACCAAAGAGGAAGGGAGAGGGGTAGTTTTCAAGTGTGCAAAGCTAGAGGAAGGAGGGAAAAAGAAAGGAGAAATATATTAAAAGTAGGGAAGATGGTAAGACAACTCTAAGGGAAAAAGAGAGGATAGGAAAAAATAAATACATCATAAATATGACCTAAAGGAAGTAACCTGTCCCCCAGACAAATCTACACTTGCATGGCTCGTGCAGTAGCCTTGGCATCCACTTACCCTGATTCTCAATGACTTCCTGCAGGCAACTGCCTCAGGGAGATCCCCTGCAGACACACCCCCGGGACACAGCTGAGCCTCCGGCAGCCCCGACAGCAGCATGGGAAAGCTGCTTAAGCTGGCGCTATTTAAATCCCCATGTAAAATGGGAAACGATCGGCAATGGTCAAACTATGAGTAGCCTATTACAAGTACAATAATATTCTATTTTGCCCAATTTGCAAATATCAAAAATGTTTTCATTTAATCGACAAAATCAAACATTACACTCTGTGTTGCTACTTCTCAAACACACCTGCATACAGGGAAGCACTTACCTTCTCAAGTTTCAAGAACAAAAATGTCTCATCTTATGTATGAGGATTACCTAGTACCTGTGTTTATAATACCTAAATATGCATAGTACCCAAACATACATAGGGCAGTTCATTTATTCATAATTTACTGCCTTTCTCACTCACACACTCACCAAGCATTTATTCTGTGCCTACTATGTGCTCAGAACAGTTGTGAGTCCATAATATGCTATGGTGTGAAGAAACAGCAAACAACCCAACTGTGTCATTACAAACAATGAAACTCCTATGCAGAGCTCAGCCAGTAGTTTGTGGGTGTGTAGTTCTAGAGGGAATATGAGGAACCTTTAGGCTAAGTAACTGTGTGCCCTTTGCACTAAAATCTAAATCAAGAGAAAACAGTCAGTTGGCCAAGGGAAGATGAGGAAGGAGCATTTTAGGAGAGACAATAAAAAACAGGTACAAAATCCCCCAAAGGTTGCAAAGAACTGGAAGGTTCAGAGAAAAAAATACAAGTGTGGGAAACACATAGTGCCCAGACAATGAGGCTGTTGCGTGGGCCTTGCTGAGCACTTTCTTTATCCTGAGAATAATGAAAGTTATTCAAAGGCAAAGAAAATATGACAATTTCTGATATTTATTGATCACTGAGTGAGTGCCAGGGACCATTCTAAGGACTTCATACTAATTAACCATTTTAATCCTCATAATGACTCTATGAAGCAACTCTTACTTACTTAAAAGTGAAGAAACTCTGTCGTGGACAGAAAAGTTACCTGACATGCTCGACGTGGTGCAGAGTGGGATCTGACCTATGCAGCATGACTTTCACACTGCCCTTTCTACATGAGACCGACCTGACCATACAAGTAAACCAGCTGCTCCATGGAGCAAACAAACCTTCTCTATTAACCCATAGGGATTCTAGTTAATGGGAAGAATAACAGTGTCTGAAACAGGTAAGTATTTATCTCCAGTAGTAAACCATATAACAGTAATAATTACATGTGCATACATATGTACATACTTACATTATTAACATCCACCTCTACTACCTCAGGCATTATAGCAGTATCTAGAGGTAAATTTCCCAAAAGGAAACCCCAGTAATAACAGTAACTAGAAGAGTTTTAAAAGAGGAGGGAGGAAGATTATAAAATTATAAACTACACAGAATCAAACCCAATATATGATGCTGATAATTAACAGGTAATTAATAAAGACGAGTGACAAATATATTTTCAATACTGGAATTTTAAAGACTAGAATTATTCACACAGTATGTGCATCTTACTTACCTAAAGAGATGGTTATATTCACAAATAATAAAATACAGTGAAGCACAGGAACGTAAGCACACATACATTCTACAATCACACACCATGTTTACACATTAACATTTCAGAGAAAGGTTTTAAGTCATAAATATCTCTAATATTTTTGCTAAGTTTGGAGTTTTCCCTTTGGGAGGTAAATAACTTATTATTTTCAGAGGAATTCACAATAACTCAAATATATGCAAAAGTTGCTTATTTAATATAAATGTACTTTTTATGATAGTCTGTATATATATTTATCAGTAATCTATAACTCCATCATCATATACTTAATTTCAGTTCCAAAACGTTTTTTAAATTCGGGATTATTGTGGTCGTTGTTTTTTCTATAAGTCAACTTACAAAAGACAAACGCACTGACTTTTATCCCATGCGATGACATGCCCCCATCCTCAGGCGTGCTCCCAAACTCAGGACTGCCCCCCCACCAGAATTTAGAAATGCATTGGAATATTCCTGTACCATTATTTTTCAAGTTAACCACTGTGCAATATAAATAGCGTCATACATCACACAATAATATTTTATTCTACATTTGTGCTGAGGAACCTTCCACAACACCCGAGGTCTAGGCCATGTGCCCTCCCTCCTTTTCCCCAAGCACTTTGGACGTCCTTACTGGAGCACGTCACAGCTTAGGCAACACTGTGTCCTTGCCTCTCCCTTCTCAGACACAACCAGCTCTGTGACGGGCAGTGCTGTATTTACCAGCGTCTGTGCGGCACTTAGCACAGTGCCTACCAAGCCCTTAAGAAGGCAGTAAGTAATTGTTGAAAGAATTTCCTAGAAGTAACATCATAAGGAAATTATGACCTGCTGGAATAAAATGAGACACTCAAGAAGCTTTAAGAAAAAAAGGATAAAGGCAAAGCTCTTCCTGGAAATTTAAATCCTGAGAAATTCTTTCTAATCTATGGTGTGCAAGTATGTG
Source organism: Pteronotus mesoamericanus (assembly GCF_021234165.1). Lineage (NCBI taxonomy): Eukaryota > Metazoa > Chordata > Mammalia > Chiroptera > Mormoopidae > Pteronotus > Pteronotus mesoamericanus. The sequence continues at coordinate 18,009,727 of NW_026555311.1, forward strand.
CACTTCTCCAATTTATGGAAGTATAAATCTGAAGTAGTCAGGGCGTGGTATATAAGGTCAGATCCATAATCTTAGGCTAATCCAACTTCACTTTTACTAAATCCTGAATCATAAACTTTCAACACCTTTTTTTTATTCTACCACACCTACTCTACTTGGCAAGAATACATTTACTTTTTTCCACACACACACACACACACACACACACACACACACACACCTGCATGAAAACTTGAGACCTAAACATCACTACTCAGAACAGAATGCTAGCTTTATTTTCAAAGCATATGTATTTAAAGTTCATTAGATCTTTATTTTCCAAACTGACTTCCAGGAACCCAGCGCAGTGCTTCTCATATGCATCAGACTGCTGCTCCCCACCTGCGGAGATTCAGATGCAGTGAGTTCGGGGGTGAGGCCCAGAGGAAGGCAGATGCTGCCGGTCCTAGGACCACTCTCGGAGGACTCATACCCCAGTGTGCTGGAAACAGATGTTCTGTGAGAGGGAAATATCCTTCCTCAAACACTGTCAGAGAATGCTATATATTCTGTATGCCCTCTTAACATTTAACTGTGCACATTAACATATTAAAAGCTCTGAAAAGTTCTGCAGTAAATTAACAGTTTTAGGTTGTTTTATCAAACAAAACTGTTTAACCCCGAAATCCTTTCATCAAAGGGCAATTATTAACATCTTAACATGCTCTGTGGAATACACTTTGGAAAAACTGACATTTGACTCTTTAGAACTGTTTCTTAAAATGTATTTCAGCAGAAAATAATTCCATCCTTGGAAATAATCCAAGTTCTTACCACGTATGAATCCTGTCCAAATAAAATAACAGCATCTCAACTTCAAATCAGGCATGGTTCATCTAATCACGTATACCCTTTCTTACAATGCTAACTTTTGTACCTCTGGAGTGAAGTAAATATCAAGTTCTCACAACACTTCAATCATCAATCAATTAATTAAAAGTTATGCATAATTTAACTTCATTTTGTATTTGAAATACTGACAGCCACAATTCTATATTACTTGTTCACGTTTACTAATAAAATACTTGAAGCAATGGAATAAAAGACCTCAAGTATGTCCAGGTCAAAATATTTTCTCACACATGATCTTATCTCCTGTTTACAAAGCCCTGGCGTGAAGCTGTCTGGCAGGCATTTCTCTATGTGTTACCAGGAGTCAGTTCAATGAGAAAAGGAGCAGCAGCATGAGTCACCAATTTATGGAGCTAAGTAATGACACGTCCTTTGACTCACGTTCCAGTCACTTCTCCATTACACTGCACTGCCTCAGTGGTAACTTTTACACTCATCCTGTTCATTTTATCTAGCAACTTTTCTTTTTCTCATTCTTTTTAATCACAAAAATTGCATGTGAAAATACATACATCTTTAAAATCTTTATAATGAAATCATTATAGTGAAAGACAGATACATTTGAATAGTGCTGTATTATAAAACTAAGCACTGCTGGCTGCCCTAAGAATAGCAAGGATAAATTTCTAGGGGATTTTTTTAAAAAGGCAATACCTAGTGAAGGCATCCATGAATATTTAATAGGATTTAAAGTATGTAACTTCCGTAGGAAGATTTTTGTCTGTCCTGGTGACTAATCTAGTGTCTGGCAAACTGTTGGTGTTCCATACATATTTTTGAGTTTGTGAATAAAAGGCTGAGAGGCAGTAATTTGAAAACTGCACAGAAACATAAATAATATGTTTGAGAGAGTTTAGTCCTTTATATTAACTTTATTTTTAAGGATTTTTTAGATTCCCAAGGGGCAATACAGACCTTGTATAACAATCTTACTACCGTCAAGACAGGGAAACTACCACTTAAAACTCTTACCCTACAAAAGAAGATGCTTTTGCTGCTCAAGTGTTGACCAACACAACCACAGAAACACAGAGGGGATCAGAAGTGGGGCAAAGAGAACATATGATAGGGAGAATGTCATTTAGGAAGAGTGTTCATTTAATGAGCCAAATTACATTAAATATCATATTAGAAAAGCTACTTCCTAAAAACCCACAGATTTTTTTTTAAGAACTCAGTATTTGGGGTTTTTTAAATAATTATATCATTTTAAAAGTAGTAATATACTGCATTTTTAATCATGTAAATATTTTAGTTAAAGAATTTACATCTGCTTGGCAAGTCATATCAAAGTTATTATATTTTAATTCCTACATTTACTGGCAAAATTGTTACTCTTGGAAATACAAGATTTTTTTTCACTGAAATCTCTAAGACTAATATAAAAGTATTGAGTTCAGTTTCAACAGTTTAAGAGTATGATTATATATTTACCTTTCCTCGTGGGTAGGCAGAATAAAATTTTTCCTAAATTACTAATAACAGAGACTCTGACAGGAGGCAGGTAGCGATTATGCATCTGTTTCCATTTTTATTATTGTACAGAACTTTCCAGATGTTTCTCCTGCACTGGTGTTCCCCAAAGAATACATTTACTAGGCTCCCCCTATAATCACCTTACTAATGGCAAGGGTAATTGAATAAAAAAAAAAACTTTTAATAGGAATCTCAATGATACCATATTTTTTATATTACAAGAAAATCTAAACTCCACAAGAATAACATCCCTTATGAAAGTGGCTTAAACAAATAAGAGCAAAGACACAGCAGAAAAGCAGAGTGGGAAAGAGAACAAAGTGAACAGGAAGTAAATCTGGAAACAGTCTGGCCCCTAGTGAGCTTTTCATGCACGTTGAAAGAAGACCCCAATGTTGCAGGTGTTCAAATGGCTGCACTTGACAGAAGAATAACATCTGCAGTATCCCTTCAACCCTTATTTAACCTTAACATTCTTCACAAACTACAAACTCTACCACCAATAGACTGTAGCCAAAAGCTTCATGTAAGATTTCTATTTAGCTCATATTGAAGTAACTAATGTTTCATTTATGCTTCACAATGCAGCTTCAAAAATCTAAGTTCGACATCGGTACCATTCAGTCCATTGATGGGCTGTTATCAAAGAAAATAAGAAATAAAATACAATTTCATATTTTTAAATAAAAAATTTTAAAAAGTTTTTCACACAAATAAAAGTAAACTTTTAGACCCAGCCCCCAGGAACCAATGGCATGGGGGGAAAGTAATACCTTTGATGCAAAGACATGAAATAAAAAGGAAATATTACCATGTGCTTGGCTCCACAGTTCAAGAAAACAACAACAAAAAGAACTAAAACAAAGGAAAAAAATTTTTTAAAGATTTTACTTCTTTATTAAAAGAAAAGGGGGAAGGAAGAGAGAAAGAGCGGGCGAGAAACATCAGTGCGTGGTTGCCTCTTGCACGTCCTCTGCTGGGGACCTGGTTCACAACCCACACATGTGCCCTGACTGGGGATCGAACCGGTAACCCTTTGGTTCACAAGCTGGAACTTAATCCACTGAGCCACATGAACCAGGGCAGAAATTTCTTTTTATTTCTTTAAAAAGTAATGCATATTTATCAGATTTGGTTTTAGTGTCTTATGGAACTATTTTCATTGATGTGCAATGAAATATAGTTTGTTTCCATATTCAACAAAGCACTTTGACATTTGAAAATAGGCAATATAGATGTACCTACTATTGTAGCCACTATGATTTACTCTCCAACTTCTATTTCAATACAAATGGTAAGTGTAAGCCAGTCATTGTCATCCATTTCCCTTGTCAATGATGATTTAGAAATGGGCAGGTGTCCCAACTCTTGCTAGTGACAAGAGAGGACCAATCTCCTCTGGGACTATGAGAAAGGCAGAAAAACAGATGGTACCAATCCTTCCTCTTAAAATGTTTTTATATCTGAAGATGGTGTGCGATGCTAATAGCCAGAGGATGAGGCCAACATAGAATGTCAGAGACTAGAGATAAACCACCAAAAAATCCAAGGCTGCAACAAAAATATCGAGCCTCTCATGTGTATCGATCAGTGCTGGCACCACTTTGCCCTGACACCCACTTAAGAGAAATTATAAACTCCTTTCCTGTTCAAGTCAGGATGAATCAGAATTTTCTCTTCGTATGCAAAATCATTCCAAAATTGATACACCAATGGAATAAAATGTCAATTTAGATTAGTTAGACTGACTCAAGGACTCCATTCATATCTACAACATTCCACACTAAACTTTTATGGAAAATACAATAGAAAAATGACAGTAATTTGAGCATTACATATAATTCTAAACTTATAGACCAAAATAGAAATTTATCTAATATTAAAATGTTTTTACTCAAACATCTACCACCAAATTTCCCCTACTGATTTCTCCATTTAACAGAAAAGATTTTTTTGTGACTGAAACATTTTGTCTAAGGTTCATATTTTTCTACTTTCACAATTAAATGTTTTCATTCTCTCAAATAAAAATTAAGTATCGAAACATCATGTAAAAAAAGAGTTGTGATTTTATAACTTGATGGATCTAGTGAGGTTCTTGGGAAATAACTAAGATGTTTAAAATGAGTCAGTTCGGCCATGGCCGGTGTGGCTTGATTGGGCACCTCCCACAAAACATCAGGGCACATGCCTGGGTTGCAGGTTTGGGCCCCAATCAGGGTGCATACAAAAGGTAAAGGACCAATGTTTCTTTCTCACATCAGTGTTCCTTTCCCTCTCTTTCTCCCTCCCCTCATCTCTGTCTAAAGTAAATAAAATAAAATGGATAGGTTCCAAGATGGCACGGATGACCTTGGGGCCAAACCTTGGAGTGGTTAGAGCACAGAAGCTCCGCAGGTGATTACGAGATCGGCTGTGTTCACATGCTCATGGTACACTAAATCAGACAGGGAACAATCGCCATTTAATAAAATGGGTGCTCAGAGCTGTGAACCGGACCAAAGTAAGGACTGTCTTTTTAACTGGGGAGTTCACAAAGAAGGAAAGAGCTGCGGTGGGAGGAAGGTTTCTTCGGTTTCCTACACAATAGATGCCGGGGTAAAGGCTGGCCATGGTGAGGCTAATTAGAACTACATGGTAAGTTAATGCATCAACATCCAAACAGAAATGCTTTGAACTGTTAAACACTCAGATTGGTAGCTCAATTTTACATTTGATTTTTACTTCACTACAATTTTCAAAGAAATGTAAACACCAAATGAGACTTTCAACTCTAAAAACTAAAAGGACACCAAGATTAATATTCTTCCATCTGTAGGCTGCTCAGATAGGCACATCTACCCTTTTCTCTACTTCCCATGGCAGGCAGAAGCCAGCCCTGGAAAATAAAGGCAGGGTGAGTGCTTTGCCTACAGAGAGGCTGGCCGGTTTGTGTAGTAAAGGGCTCTATGCATAATGTATGTAATCTCAGGTCTTTTTATTTTTTCTTCATAACCCATAACCACTATTTCCTTCTCCTCTGCCAGCTATCTCTCAGCATTACTTTCCAGCCACTGGTCCCCCAAAGTGGGGGCAGCATTCCTCAAAGCACACATCTAAAAACAGCTTTGCCCCCAACTTTTTCCCATAGCTCATGCACCTCTACCCAGGGAACCTGGCAGCCCACCAGGAGCGATGCAGGGAAGAGAAGGGAACCAAAGCTAAATTTCCATTAAGTCGTTTTTCCCACCAACCTCTCAAGAGCAAAGAACCCCTTCCCTTTGTCCACGCCACTCTAGTCCTAACCAAAATTGTGAAAAGTAGCTTTGCCTCAGAATTCTTTAAAACCTTCTGCTGCTCTACAGTGAGGCAAATTTAGGATGTGAGCTGAGAAAGAGCACCACAATCTCCATCAGTAACAGATGGCTTCAAAATATTTCAGCTAAGCATTTCAAAGAGTTCCTGGTTAACAGGAAAGCCTACAGTAAGACACAAACAGGGGCTCTGCTTGTGGAAATATTTGCCAAATGCTGATACCAAAAATTAACTCGAAAACACTTTTTTTTTTTACATGAATGCTTTTACACTAGGAAGCAAAAATATTATTTTACCTAAAATACACATCTTAGGAATATGATTTCCCATTCAAATGCAATCACCATTCAGAGTTTAGCTGACAGGGAAGACATCACAGCATTGTGGAGAGAACACTGGACTAGAGAGAACTTTGGTGTAGCCTTCACACTAGCTCAGCAGCTGATGAGGTAATGCCGCTACTCAGGAGCCTGAATAGGGGTAAACAGGTCCCCCAACTGCCTAGCTTAGAGTGCAGTTCTGGAATGTACCCAGGCTAGTCATGTAGGTATCACGCCTGTGGTAGTGACTTTTCCATAAGCCCTGGGGACTCACCTAAGCCCAAACCCAGCTGTAAAACCGCTACTATCATGCCCTACCTACCTACGGCCAGAAACAGAAGTTCTGCTAGTGTTAAATGAAGAGGACTGGAAAGAGGAGGTAAACCATCTCGTGTTCTCTCTTATATTTCTTCCTCTCTTTCTCTTCTACCCTGTCCATCACCTTCTTTTTTATTTCTTCTTTCTTTTTTCAATTTCCTATCTTCTTTTCAACTTATTCCGCTACCAATCTACCCAACCATTGTTAAATATGCTCAATGTGCTATGAAGTTTTGGACTGTAAACCTAAGGGTGGTCTCCATTTTCTAGGAGCTCAAAGCCCAGGGAAAAAAAAAATATCAGACAGATAAGCAATCACTACTGAATAAAATAAGGGCCACCATGGAGCTTGGTACCAGCACATAGAAAGGAGGGTGTCATTGTGGGAGAGGGAAGACGGGTAGTTGGCAGACTCACTTACCTACCATCTGAATACATGCACTGACCACAAACAACCCATTCTTTCTGAAACTAGCTGCTGACACATGGCTCCACCCAGGCCCAGAAGAAGAAAATATTTATAAACCTTTTCCTTATTACACTTAAAATTAACTCCATACAATTTAGCACTCGATTCTAGTTCATTCCTATATCCATACTGCCTAGCACAATGCCTCACAAACAGCAGATACTCCGATGTTTCATGGAATTCACTTCAAACATTTATGTGTACTGCTTTTTACTGAACTTTTACTGATTTAGATTGTTTTAAGATCCTTATGGGCAGGAAACCACTTCCAACATTATCTTAAGCCAAACCGTAACACTTTTTCATGAATTCCATTTGGGATTAGAGTTTAGATTATTTTAAGTTTTTTTTAAGTTATACTAGATGCATAGATAATCTAGCTAAAAAAATATTTGAGAAAAATTTGCTAGCAATATTTTTAAATCTTTATTTTTTGTTAGTATTAAATATAAAATATGCTAAATAAAACATACCTCTTAAGTGCTTACTAATGCTTACTAGTTTCAGAATACATGTTTTCAATTAGTAGGTTGCAACACCTTTTGGCTTTATTTTCGCCACAATTTTCTGTGGCAATAAATTTAATTTCAAAAGAAAGTAGCTATAGATTATGGAACCCAGTATAGCTGTGTAACACATAAATAAGTCTCAGCCAGCTTTAAAGCATATTAAAGAGAGTTGTGAAATATATGTGTAAACATGAAATTCTGAAGTGTTAATCCAGTGACACTTAAGTATTGGTTCCAGTTTATAAACAGATTCTTTTAAAGCTCCTCGGCAAAATTTGAGGAACAGCAACGGTGTGCCCTGTCACAGCTGGGAAGAGTTAAAGCACATTGATCTAATGATCTCTCTTAGAATCTATTATTATAATTATTTGAATACCATATTTTTGAAAACTCCAATTTAGCAACATACATTATTTGGTTGAAGTTAGTGTTAAAATAGAACAAATCAGGGTTTTTTTTAATCAGTTAAAATTTACCTCTTCTAATACGTAAACTTTCTGTACATAAATTAGATTAGGCACCTATGTGGTTTTGTTCATACCTATAAGAATTGAAAATATATTTACTTTTCTGACTCTGTCATTGATATTTTACAACCTGAGTTAAGAATCCTAGGGACAACAGCTCTTTGAGAATAGGTTAGTCTCCTTAAAAGTTCTGACCTTTTTCAGGTACTCAGAAAAGGCTTCTGTTGTTGATGCAAATCATTACTGTAACTTTATGAGAAAAATGTTTTAATCACAAGGCATGAGTAATTTAAAACACTTTTTCATGGAACAGTCTGCATAGTCCTGGGAATAAACAATGAACAAAGCGCTCTCCCTGCCCTGGAGGAGTTTACAGTCCCACAGAAAAGGCAGACCAGCCACCAGGTTCCATCTATTGGCAAATTGCTCACCCATTGTGAGCTCTGTAAAGCTCTCCAAGAAAACAAAGGTTTATTGTAGGATAATATATCCCAGTGGTTTTTAAATTCATTTAATAATCTATTTTTTGGCGAAGTTGAACCATAAACTTTGGAATCAGACCACCTGACTAAAGTTCCTGCTCCACACAGTCAAGGTCCAGCATCCTTGGAAACTTCCTTTTGCTTCCCTTCCGTCTTTGCGGAGGTACGTAATGAGAGTCTCAATGGGCCTCACTCGGGGAGGTACCGGAATAGTACTCTGAACAACATGTGCTTTCCAGGCTTCAAGGATCTCATCAGTTTGCAGTAAACAATGATAATATATCCAGGCAATTTCGATTTGTTTAGCTACTCACTAATCATGAGGCAAAATGGATGGAGCTAAGGCGAATGAGCGGGAGAGAATGAAAGCTCGGAATGACAGTCTGTTTCAGGAATTGTACCTTTTGGCAGGAGAGCACTCCTCTAACTACAGCTGAATAAAATGTTTTCAAGCCAACCTTTAATAAAACAAAATGTCACTAAGTAAATTCTGTTCCACTGTTAAGGTATGACCAACTGGGTCCAAATGTACAGTACTGGGTGAGCTCTCTGTTAAAAGACTTGCTTCTCACCACAAAGCAGATACTTACATATTCCCATAAAATCTCTGTCAGCATGTACTTGAAAATCTCAAGAGCATCCAGATTAGAGTAAAAGGTCACCACCAATGTTATATTTGTGAAAGACTGAATAAGGGTCTCAAATCAAGGTCCTTGGGGAGGAAGGGGAAGAACTTGTTTACATACACACAGAGTAAGCAGCTGTTGAAGTGCTGTGACTGGAGGGAGTGGGGAGAGGGCCCGAGGGCTAAAAGTGCTTCCACGGGCTGTGCCCCCTGTGCCCCGTGCCTGAAATTCTCACATGTCCCTGCTTTGGGGCTCACAAAGGACCTTCTGCTAAAATACAAGGGGTATTATCAGCCAATATTTCAGCTCAAATTAGTTTAGCTCATCAGCCACTTGTATCATTTAACAGGGCTCAGAGAGAATGAGAAGCCGCAAAGAGGAGTTGCAAAGGTGAATGACGGTTAACAAAAGTCTAGATATTTGACTTCATTCCAGTTAGGGAAAAAAAAGGGGGAAGTATATGAGGGCCCTTCTCTCTGAGGGGACTAAGCAAGTTCTAACCTCCTCCAGCCCAAGGCTAATCCACTAAGAGAAAATTTAAAGGACTTGAAAAAGTCTAGAGAATGGGTACGGGATTTTGTTTTCTATAAATACCCACTTATTTATTTCCCCACCCCAAAATCAGTCTATACTAATAAAACATTTCTTGACGTAGGAATACTCTATATTTTCAATTATACACAATTATAAGTAATTACATGGGATAAGGGAATAGCTTAGGGGTAGAACATTTGCTAAGACACAAGATCAGACTGAAAATCTGAAGCACACTTCAAACTTCTACTAGACTGTATATTCCACCAAGAGTAGGTTTTCAGTCTGCCATATTCACTGCTCTCAGCACCCAGAACAGTCCCTGGAACATAACAGGTGCTCAACTACAGGGACAGTATAGCCTGGAGTCTAAAAGCTTAGACTCTACCAATGAAGTTCAGCTGTGTCTCTTATTAGCTGTGTAACCCTGGGCAAGGCATTTAACCTTTTTGTGCCTCAGTTTCTTCATGTGTAAAAATGGGGGTGATAACAGTACGTATACTATGTAGCCATCATGGATATTAGAGTTAAGTAGATAGCCTTCAGAGCCTGGCACCAAATTAGCAGTATATAAATAATGGATATTCTTATTGTTTGTTGAATTAATGAGGAGGTCTAGTAGGCTAAACTGAAAGAGTATAAGTCAAAGCACAAGACAATGGTACTGTAATGAGCCAACCACAGGGACATCTAGAACAGAGTCCTAATAAAGTCATAGAGAGAGAATACAAAAAGCAGTACTGTTTTTATTACAGAAAAATAATCCAGAGCATGTATTTGTCCTCAAACCTAGATTAACAACAGATTCATCAGCAGAGCTTTGTAGAAAGCTACTGCCTGGACCCCATTTCAGAGTCTCTAACTTAATTTTTAAAGTCCACCCAGGTGATCCTACTGAGAAGCAATAGTTAGCAACCACCCAGCTAGAATTACAGTTTCCAGTCCTTTCCACCTCAATGCCTTTGAGGTATATAACACATTCCACCAGTATGAGAAACTCCCCAGGACAGAGGCTGGAAGAGGAGAAGGGTGGAGCCATCAGAAAAGGTGTATGTGTATGATGCTGATGCCTTCTCTCGAGGGGCACCTGTTCCCATCACCACATCCCTGACCCTGGAGCAAACTGCAGAAACTGTCACTCATCCTCACAGTCACCCTGGAAGCAAGGAAAATTTTAAACATATTTAACAATCAATTAGACATTGGCAGTGATCAATCAGAATGATACCAGCTGAACACAACAAAGTACTACTATATGGTTTATTATTAGCCATGCCTATAAGGGATATATGAGGACTCTCACTTTGAGACCAAGAAGAGAAAGTGAGGCCTTGGGGCTAATATGCCAAAGGCCCCAAACCTGAGAAACAGGAGAGTAAGAGCCTGGAGTAATTAAATAATGAAAAGGGTGAATTACTCAAGCTATGAAAGGAAAAGGACATAGATTTGAAAAATTCAGTGCTTGACAACAAATTATGTAGGGAATTTCAAAAAAAACAAGCAAGGAAAATATAACCAGCAACACTGAAGAAAAAAGAAACCGACAGTAATGAGAGGGAGGGAGAGAGGGGGGCAACGGGGAAGAGAAGAGGAAGGGTCAAATCAGGGAACATGTGTAAAGGACCCATGGACAAAGCCAAAGTGGGGAAGGATTGAGGGAGGGAGGTGGAGGTGGGCGGGGTCAAGGGAAAGTGGTGGCAAGAAAATGGAGACAAATGTATTTGACCAATAAAAAATAAATTAAAAAAAGAAAACAGTTTACTTACTAGAGTACTGATTTAATATAAAAGGATACAAGTCAGAAGACCAAGGTATGGCGGAAAGAAGGTGGAGTTTCTATGCCTTCTCCAGGCACACCTGGCTCCCAGCACCTCCGTGTGTTCACGAATCAAAAAAGCTCTCTGAACTTCAGTTAGGATTATTTTACAGTGGTTTCATTCCACAGCCATGACTGATTAAGTTATCAGCTGTCAGTGATCAACTCAAACTTCTATTCCCTCTCCCCTCCCTGGCAGTCAAGAGAGTGGAGCTGAAACTTCAGGCCCTCTAACCACATGATTAGTTTCCCTGGCAATCAGCCCCCCATCCTTTGGGGCTTTCCAAAACCCACCTTATCGACATAAACTAAAGTGTGGTTGAAAGTCACTTATATATGAAATCTAAAGAACAAAATAAACTAACAAACAAAATAGAACAAGGCTGATGTGAAGGGATTAAGAAGTATAAACTGACAGTTACAAAATAGTCACAGGGGATGTAAAGTACTACATATGGAATATAACCAATAATATTGTGATAACTTTGTATGGTGCCAGGTGGGTACTTGAAATATCAGGGGGACCACTTTGTAAAGTTGTATCGTATACTATACAATACAGGATACTATACATACTATACAACTAAAACTAATACAAAATCATATTGAATGTAAACTGTAATTGAAAAATAAAATTTAAAAAAATTATGTAGGGAGTTTATCATATATTTATTTCAAAATTAAACTGTTGTTTTCTATACTGGCCAAGAATGCTCAAAATACTTTACAGGTGTGTAATTACTATATTTACACAGACAGACACATGGGGGGAAACTACTTGCACCTTTCTTTTCCAACTAAAGACTTTATGAATGGGATGAGCCTGGACCACTTTGTTTTTCTTAATAATAGTGCCTTCTAAGTTACATGACTGTAACTCCTGTAAAATTTACTTTTTGGAAGGTAAACTGTAGCAAACAATGCAACAGCTAGACTTTTATTAGTAAGTATTTTATAACATCTTTTGATTTTATACAAAAAATACCTTGAACTATTGTAAAGCTGTCATTGTCTGCAGATGACATGATAGTGTACATAGAGAACCCTGTAGACTCTACCAAAAAACTCCTCAACCTAATAAGTGAATTTGGCAAAACAGCAGGATACAAAGTCAACATTCAGAAATCAAAGGCATTTTTGTACACCAGCAATGAAATAGAAGAAGAAATCAGGAAAAAAATACCATTCAATATAGCAAGAAGAAAAATAAAGTACCTAGGCATAAATTTAACCAAAGACGTAAAAGACCTGTACGCAGAAAACTATACAACATTGAAGAAAGAAATTAAGGAAGACACAAATAAATGGAAGCATATACCATGCTCATGGATTGGAAGAATTAATATCATCAAAATGTCCATACTACCCAAAGAAATTTATAGATTCAACGCAATCTCTATTAAGATACCAATGACATATTTCACAGAAATAGAACAGACATTTCAAAAATTTATATGGAACCATAAACGACCCCGAATAGCTGCAGCAATTTTGAGAAAGAAACACAAAGTAGGAGGGATCACAATACCGGACATCAAACTCTACTACAAAGCCACCATACTCAAAACAATCTGGTACTGGCACAAGAACAGATCCACAGACCAGTGGAACAGAATAGAAAGACCAGAAATAAGCCCAGGTCTCTATGGGCATCTCATATTTGACAAAGGGGGCAGAAGCATAAAATGGAGCCATAATAGCCTCTTCACCAAATGGTGTTGGGAGAGCTGGACGGCTACATGCAAAAAATTGAAATTGGATCATCAGCTGACACCATACACAAAAATAAACTCAAGATGGATAAAAGACTTAAATATAAGTCACAACACCATCAAAGTCCTAGAGGAGAACATTGGCAGGAAACTCTCAGATATCCCAAGCAGCAATTTTTTCCACTGATATGTCTCCTAAAGCAAGGGACGTAAAGGAAAGAATAAACAAGTGGGACCTCATCAAAATAAGAAGCTTCTGCAGGGCGAAAGAAAACATCAGCAAAATGAAAAGGGAGCCAACCATATGGGAAAATATATTTGCTAATGATACATCAGATAGAGGTTTGATCTCCAAAATATATAAAGAACTCACTCGACTCCACTCCAAGAAGACAAACGATCCAATCAAAAAATGGGCAAAGGACCTGGGCAGATGCTTTTCCAAGGAAGAGATACAGAGGGCCCAGAGGCATTTGAAAAGATGCTCAGCATCACTAGCCATCAGAGAAATGCAGATCAAAACCACCATTAGGTACCACCTCACAGGGGTCAGAATGGCCATCATAAACAGATCAGCAAACAACAGGTGCTGGCGAGGCTGTGGAGAAAAGGGAACCCTAGTCCACTGTTGATGGGAATGCAGACTGGTGCAGCCACTGTGGAAAGCAGTGTGGAATTTCCTCAAAAAGCTGAAAATGGAACTGCCTTTTGATCCAGTGATTCCCCTGCTGGGACTATACCCTAAGAACACCAAAACGCCAATACAAAAGAACCTATGCACCCCAATGTTCATAGCAGCACAATTGACAATAGCCAAGTGTTGGAAGCAACCTAAATGCCCATCAGTAGATGGTTGGATCAAAAAGTAATGGTACATATACACAATGGAATACTACACAGCAGAAAGAAAAAAAGAACTACTAAACTTCGCGACAGCATGGATGGAACTGGAGAGCATGATGCTAAGCAAAATAAGCCAGGGAGCGAAAGACAAATACCATATGATCTCACCTATAAGCGGAACCTAACCAACAATGCAAAGATGCAAGGAAAATATGACCAGCAACACTGAACGGAAAAGAAATCAACAGAGACAAGAGGGAAGGGGGGGGGGCAGGGAAAGGGAAGGGAAGGGGAAAGTCAAGGAACATATAGCAAGGACTCATGGACAAAACCAAAGGGGAAGAGCTGAGGGAGGGAAGGAGGAAGGGGGCAAGGGAAAGCGGTGGGAGGTAGGCAGAGACAAATGTATTTGAAAAAATAAAAATAAATAAATATCAAGAAAATATAAATTAAAATAATGAAAAACATAAAAAGAGAAAAATAATCACAAAGTGAAGAATAATGGTCAACAATGTAGGGCTATTTAGAATTATACTTTATATTTTACACCAAATTCCAAACAGAACGAAGAGTTGCATCAAAACAGTTCAAATTACATAAATACTAACACAAACTAGACTATTTGATATGTAAGAAGGGGATGTAATGACATATAATTTTTTAAATAAACTATAAGGAAGGAAAATCCATATACCAGGGAAATTATAAAATGCCAAAATGACAGATAAAACATCAACATATACACAGCATCCTACAAAAAATATACTAATGGTTTAGGATACAACAGGCCAAGGCAATTGAATAGACATCCACACAAAACAAACAAAAATGTAAACAAATATCAAAATGTTTTGAGATCAACATCACTGATCATGCTTGTAGCCAAAAGTACAGAAAGAAAACAACTGGTTGTTAAAATAATAACCTTATAAAATGTCAGATACTATGCTCTTTTATACATATCATCTAATTTACTCCTTACAATAACCAGCTTAGTCAGGCTATGGTATTTTCACATTTTACAGACCAGTAAACCGATGCTTAGAATATATAAGTAACTTTCCCAAGCTCATACATCTAGTCAGATGTAATTCTGGGATTTGAACACAGCCTAACTCTAGCACCCTTGGTCTTTAGCACAAGGTTCCCTCAAATTAGCAAAATAAAAAATAATATTACCAATATCAATTAACCATTATTACTAATAACTACCAATTTAGCAAAATAAAAAATATTACCAATGCTGACTATACATCATTAAGGAGGGTAAGTTGCACAGTTTTGAAGAAATTTAACAAAATGTTCCCAGAGCAAGAAAGTATATATTCCTTTTCCTAATAATTCCACTTTTAGGAATATAACCTTGAGAAATAAGTAAAATAAAGCGAAATAAATGAGAATTATTTGCTGGACAATATACTTAATTCATAATATCATATAACAGCAGTAATTACATCCAAGAACAGAGATATAAATAATTTATTATATTAAAAGGTATAATTAGTTCTGGCTGGCATGCCTCACTGGATGCCGGCATGTGAATCAGAAGGTCACTGGTTTGATTCCCCATCAGGGCACATGCCTGGGTTGAGGGCCAAGTCCCCCGCCGGGGACATAGGAGAGGCAACCAATTGATATTTCTCTCACACATTGATGTTTCCCTCCCTCTTTTTCTCCCTCCCTTTCCCTCTCTCTAAAAATAAAACATAAATAAAATCTTTTTTAAAATGTATAATCGTTATGACGATATTACAATATAGAAAAATGACAAAAAGATAAATTAAATATGCAAGTGAATGGATCTGAGAAAGACAAAGAAAGAAGTGAAAACACCTTATCAATTTTAGGTGGTAGACTTCACATGAATTTTTTAAAATTTATTTTCCCATGAATGCTGTTATTTTGTGCAGTAAAGGTATTCTGTGCAGAAATATAGTTTTAAAATTATACAGTGCAATAAAAAATATATGCAGAGTGCCCAGTATAAATGTTGGCATATAGTAACCATTTAATCAATAGCAGATAATAATAGCTAACGCTTAAGCACTTACTCAACATCCTGCACCATTCTAAGGGCTTTTTATGAATTAACATCTATAATCCTTACAACAAGCCTATACTTATATTACGTTGAGTTTACTAACAAGGAAAATGAGGTAGAGGGATAGTAAGTAATTTGCCTGAGTTCAGCCAGCTAATAAACAGCAGAGCCAGGATGTGTTCCAGAGCCCACACTCTTAACAACCAAGCAATTCTGCTCTTTGGCACTCACCGTGTGACCTTGTCAAAAACTCTTATTACTGGAAAGCAGAATAAGGACATAGGTAAACAATGAGTAAGCATGATGTTTATGTATGGCGGTAACATGCTGTGGGTTTAGGAAAGCTTACTTTGTGAACTCAAATTAAAGAGAAATCATCTTTTGAGTTTTCCTTTACCAAATCCCAGATTTATAAAAATGAGAATCTGATAAAAAATAATTTTAAGATAATATTATTAAAACAGAAAGAGGTCACTGAGAAATACATTTTTATAAAAACAATCTCTTTTTATTGTCATTATAGTGTGTCCTTATTCATTTTAAATGTTATAATCTTTTAAAATATTTATGAACAGATGATATTTGAGTTATTTGCAACTAGTTTTAAATTAACTCTATTTCCCTCAAATATGATCTCAAGATACTCAAACTTTTTCCCTGACCTTCTGACTTCCAAGGTAGCCTGCCTGCCAACTGCCCACCTGGCATTTCCACCTGCATGTCTTACAGACATAGCAACTTGAAGACGTCCAAAACTAAACTCCTTATATGTCCACCCCATATTCTTGCTTTCCCCATCTTGGTACTGCTAACTCCATACGTCCTGTTGTACAGGCCAAAACCGTGGCGGCTTCCTTGACTCCTCTCTCTCATACCACGTATGCCTTCTGCCAACATATGTGGCCTGAGCTTGGCCGCTTCTCCCCACTCCACCACCATCACTCTAGTCTAAGCCACCATTTTTTCTCTTAACTGGACTGTCCAGGTAACCTCCTCACCACGTCCCACCTTGGCCAGCTTCAGTCTACTCTCAACACAGTAGCCAATGTTGTCCTTCAAAACGTCAGTCAGACGATGTCACATCTCTACTCAAGATTCTCCATCCTGTTTAATTCAGAGAAAATGCCAAAATCCTAACAGCAGCCGACAAGATGCCAGTGATCCCTGGCCTCCGCCTCCTCTCACGCCTCATCTCCCTGCCCCGTCTGACTATTCCAGTCCCACCACCGCTCCTGGTGGTCCTCACGTGTAGGCCCCGCAGGTTTCTACCTCAGTTCAGTCTTGGCACTGGCTGTCCCCTGCCTATTTTCTCATGACCTTTACATCTCTTTCCGCATGTTAGATTCTCCGGGTGACTGTCCTTGATCACTCTGACATAACGGGGCCCTTCCGCTGTTGCCTTGCTGCTTCCCCTGCGTTATTGTTAAAACCTAGGGCCACTGTATGGATTTTCTTGTTTATTTGGTATATTATCTTTCTCCCTTAAGGAAATATTAAACTCCATGCAGGCAAGAATGGTATAATTTCTCTTCACACCTAGGTCATCTCTGAGCATACGCAGGTGCTCTGTAAACATTTCTGTAACTAAGTAACACATCAGTTAATAAAATTGGAACAATGGTTAAAATCCGCATGTGAGGCAAAGTGAGGGAAGAAGCCTTTGAGTAAAACATCAAACATTATCAGAATAAGAAGAAATAAAGGTTGTCTTAATCTTCTTGTATATTTTTAACTTTTATTTGTTTTCCTGGATTTGATTCATGATGCAAAGTCCATAAACTGTATTTAAAATAAATTTTAAGTGTAGGTCAAATATGCGACTCCATTTTACTTGTCATTATCTTTCCAACTTCTCACGACAAACCAGAAAAACACTTTCAGGAACCATGACAAGCTTTCAGCAATTCTACCGACGGACTATCCTAGCCATTTTGGGCTCTCCTCCCCCAGCATCTGCCCTCTCCGCCTCTCTCCCGGCCTCTAATCTTTTCCACATTTACACATCATTGGCAGAGCTAACGGTTATTTTTCTAACATAGAGTTTTGACTATATCATTGCTCAAGTTAAAAACTCACATACCTCCCCGGTGCCTACAAGAAGTAAAAAGCCTCAGTCTGATGTGTAAAACCAGTTCAACCTCTTGGAAAAGGCTCACATACCACAATTCCTTCCCAAATTGCCAAATTTCCAGCCTTTTGGAATTAATTCCAGGATTCCAATCATGCCACACATTTTCAAATTTTTCATCACTTTGCCTATCCTGTTCGTTGCCTTGAATACCCTAACCCCTTTTTATTCCAGGAAAATAGCTGTTGATTATGGAAGGCCAGGATGATATGTTATCTTCTCTATGAAAGCCTCACAAACTCTCCTCCAAAACATTAGTCTCTTCCTCTTTCCCCATTCCCTCTCTAATTGGATGGATATTGTGTCTGAGTTCATAGATTAGAGCTTCTCCTCCCTAATTGACTTTAAATTCTGGAGGACTAGGGACTAAGTGTGTACCCATTTCACTGCACACGGCTGGTGCCTAGTAAATATTTGTTAAATGAAACAATATCCTCTGGTCAGCAGACTACATAAAATGGAAGAAAAAAGCTTTCATGTTCTCTAGGTAGTGTTCCTATCATTTCGAGGAGACAAATTTTGAGCTATAAAAGTTAAATGTTTTCAAGTTTTCGAACTGCACAAGGACTTTATGAGAACTCCTTACATCTCAAAACCTATAAATTCTACGAAAAAATAAATTTCCACGTCTCAGAATATGGTAAAATTGTGTTTATATGGAAATACTGGCACCATATTTCAGTAGAAAACTTTTTTTGGCACTCATTCACAGAGAGCAATAAATCATTTCCTTCTGCAAATGAATGTTATTGTGGGTGGGCCTTTCATACAGAGAAAATATTTGGATTCAAATGTTCCCTCCCTGGCACTGGAGAAAGTTGTCATGACCAAGGTATCGAAGCTTAGCAGTTCTTAAAATGAGGAATTTCGTACTCAGACATTCGGCATAAGCTTGATTTTTAAAAGAACCATTAATTCTCTTAATAATCAGCCTAGACTGGAGTATAATAATCATACTGGAGTCATTTTATTCACCAATGAAAAGAAGCAGTGACTTAAGCAGACTGAGTTGCAGTTCATTATCCATAGTCCAGCATACTAGACTGTGTTCACAGTCATTTGCAGTTAGGCAAGGACCTATGCATGCATTCTAACCAATGGGATGTGAGCAAAAGTATGTGCAGCACCTCCAAGCTGGGCCCTGGAGAACCCCCAGTGTACAGTTTCCATGCTCTTCCCCTTCAGCTGGCTTGAGGCACCTAAGCCAAGGGAAGTCATCCGTGGAAAAGGACAAAGACATAAAACAAGATTAGCTGGAGTCTTGGCATCACTCATCAGAGAACCACTGATTGGTCAGAAAACCCATTTTGGACTTTCTGTGAACAAGAACTAAACTTCTATCCCTTCTAACAGTTAAGCACTACACATTTTGGGGTATTCTGATTATGCAACAGTTAGCACTACTATAACTAATATATTCATTGAGTCTAAAAATTAATAGTTTGAGAATTTTAATACATATTCAATCACCTTTATTATGCTACCTTTCTTCTTATCATAAAAAATCATATAAACATCTGATTTTTCCTTGTCAACAGTAAACCTTCTATACAACCTCCCTAACACTCTGTTAGGCACTATTAAAGACTTTTATATATACATCATATATATAACATTATATATAACTAATAAAGATACTTGATCCCTGCTTTATAGACAAATATGTAAAACATATAAAGCATATTATATATAATTTATATATAATTTAAACAATATAATTTATCAATACATAATAAAGTTATTTGATCCCTGCTTTAAGTGATCATGCCTAATTAATCCAATAGCTTCAGTTAACTACCGTACTATCGATACGTGCCTGACACTAAGGGAGCCACACAACACACGAGGCTGAAAACGGCACATGCCCCACAGTAGGACTGCACACTTGGAATCTTTCTTCCCTGGCTTTACTTGTCATAAACAGCTTCAAGAAACACAGCTTAAGTTGTATCTTTACAGTATGAGAGATTTAGGTATGAACTATATTTCATGTATTTTGAGAATAGACTTTTTAATTTGGCTCTACATGCCATGCCAAATACAAATAAAATTACCTCAGCTTTGTCTCTGTAACAAAACATCTGATTGCACCCCAGTCTTGCTGTATGCCTGACCTTGAGACAATAACACAACAAAATTCACTGCTAGTTTCCATTCACGCACCAAATCTCGACTTCTCCTACTGCACAATTTTCTGATCTTGGAAAATTACTAGATATTCCTCTAAGAGACAGGAACACAGTGACTTTTTCAACTCTTGGCAGTATCTGGTTATATACCTATGTGTAGTGTTGTAAGTTACATGTTTTTCAAATTTCCACATATTGCTTAGCATTCTGGGTGTAATTAAGTTAATATGGTATTAATTGAAGGCAGTGTATGTCCAACAAGTAAGGAACAAATTGTAGCAAGGCTCTGACACAAAACAGTAAAAATAGTTCAATTGGCTTGGAAGTAAATAAATGCCAACATGTAGAATGACAAGGTAACAAACATGACTCGAAAAGGTACAGGTAGAAAGAGAACAGCTTGCCTAATACTCTCTCCTTACTTCTTCAGAGTTTCAGTTTAAAGCTCATAAGACAGAAAAACAAACACTATGCCACTTGGATCTTAGTCCATTGCCAACCTGTTTTACGGTCAAAAAAGCTATAAATTCACCTGCTCCTCTGTGGTTTTAGGCAACTGCAAAACAACGAAGAGGTGGGACTGACACGCACACTTCTCCCCTTTGAAGAACTCAGGTTCCGGAGTGCAGCAGCAGCCACCGCCACCCAAGTCCCGCCCTCCCCTCACGCGTTCACTCTTGGCTGTACTTTTACCTCAAATACTGGATACTGTCAGGGACCAGATGGGTATTTAGCTTTATGCAAAAACTTTTTCCTACCGTAGAAAGCTGACTGGTATTTTTGAGTCCTTCAGATTCTTGGCCACTGTTTCTGAAGAGTAAAACAAATGTGTTTTAGAAAGAGAAGGATAACAACTATTCGTGCAAATACAGGTTTGCTTTTCTACAAGTTGGCATGAGGGAACTGTAGCTGTACAGTGTACACAAAATAGAGAGAAAAATACATGAATGGGGGAAAAGCTCTTAATGACTCTATTGAGTAATGAGGAAAACAGCTGTGCTGGGTATTCGTTGATCGTCCTCTCTGACTTGGAGTCAGCATGACCCTCAGAGACTTGAACGTGATATCATCAGAAGCTTATACATTATGAAAGAACTGACGGGCTGTACATCTCACAGAGTAATAATAACCTCATTTCAAGTGAGCTTGTGGGTTTTTTTTTTTTTAATTATAATGGTGTAAAAGAGATGAAACCAGAAAGTGTCCAATGAGGACAATTTTATATAATGTTCTACTTACATACAATACTCAAGCAACACACCTCAGTTAAGCCCCCCTCACGTGCCTAGAGCACACTGCTACTCTAAAATTTGATTAAAATATCATAGAAAGTAAAATGAACAAATCAACTCAGTGGTCAAACACACCTACAAAGGTTCATCCACAGTAATAATTAATCAAATACATGTAAAAATTTTACTTTTACTTAATATCAAATTAGCAAAAACTACTGAAGATATCAGAAAAGTCAATGCTGAAACGGTGGACTGAAACCAGGAACTCTGACACACTGCCAGTGGTGACAAAAATAAGCACAATCCCTTCAGAGCATTTTGAAAGTATAATCTAGAACCTTCTGTTTGTGTCATTATAATTCTACCTTTGGTAACTAGCCTAAAGCACAATCTTGACCATATAAAAAGCCATGTGCCCAGATGTTCATTATCAATATTACTTCTAATTTAAAAAAAATTTCAACCACACTTAATGTCTACTGACATGAGGCTTGCGGAGTAAATTATTGCACTCAGCCACATATAACATTAAGTAGCCATTAAAATTATAATTATGTAATGTTGCTATGTTATAAAATAACAGTCCAATAATTATGACCAATCTAAAATACGTATAGAGACGAAGGTAAAGACAAAATACCAAAAAGATGTCAGTATCTCAGAGTAATGGAACCATGAGTAATTTTTTGGTCTAGTTTTCTATAAATTTCAGTTTTCATTACATTGTATACAAAATGTCTATATAGTAAAGAAAATGTAAAAACCTTCAAAATAGCATTAGAAACAAATATTATGTTCATTTAATTTTAGAAGTGCTACAAAGTTAAAAGTTACAAATAACTACAAAATAGAAAATTGCAAGCATTAGTAATACAATGTTGCAATTTTAAGGCTAAAGTTTTTAATTTTAAAATTGAAAAACTATCTAAATCTCTAAATATTTCTAAACTATTTTACAAAAGAAAAATAGTTCCCCCAGAAAATTATTTCTGCCTGGAGTTGGGTTCAAACTATTTAATATTTTAAATGCTTAAGCAATTAAAAAAAAGTTCCATTAAATATAATGTTGGATCCAGAAGAATTTACTTTCTATTCTCCACAGACAAAAATACCATATGTTATTGTCTCCAGTCACAATGGCTGACATGCTCATGGAACTGCTGTTGCTACATTTCACTCCGAAGTTAAATTGTTCTTATTTACTTAAGTGTGATACATTTCATTAGTTAATTGACTTAAAACCCAAAGTACATTCACAATTTCTCTCTGCTGAATTGATTTTTCTCTCTCACTCCTTTCCTCTCTGTCCCTCCCTCTCTCTCTCAGTGGTTTCTTAGTTCACGAATCACCACAGGCATTTATAATAAAAACCATACTAAATTTTAATATCCAATCTGATTATTTTAATATATATGACTTTCATTTTATAGTATCATTATGCACAAATTACTAGCAACTATATAATATTGATTATTCATTATGAGCTTATTTAATAGTAATGTCTCTAATGTAATAAGAAAAAGGAATATCAATTGTTAATAATGTAAAATTCAGCATGTAGTAATAAAGTTGCCAGATTAGGCAAATAAAAATAAAAATAGACCTGGCTGGTGTGGCTCAGTGGATTGAGTGTCGGCCTGTGAAACAAAAGGTCACCGTTTCAATTCCTAGTCAGGGCACAGGCCTGGGTTGCGGGCCAGGTCCCCAGTGGGGGCCACACAAAAGGCAACCACACAATGATGTTTCTCTCTGTCTCTTCCTCTAAAAATTAAAATAAATTTAAAAAATGTTAAATAGTTAACTTGAAATTTGGATGAACATGAATAATTTTTTAGTACGAGTATGCCCCATGAAATATTTGGGACAAATTCAAACTAAAAATGTGTTAATTGTTTATCTGAGATTGAGGTTTAACTGGGTGTCCTGCATTTTATATGGCAGCCCTCGAAGTAATGAAAGGAATATCAAAACACTGGAAGCATAACTCAGTTATTTATATTTTGACCTGCAATATAGAACCACAAGACAGAGGAGAGAAAGTAAAGTTAAACGGTGACACATCAAGTGATGCACTGCATCCTCGCCAAAACCCTGAGGCAACTATTACTCTCATTTTAATTGTGGAAACAAAGTCTCTGCAAACTTAAGCAACTAGTTTATAGTCCAGCAGTTAAAAGTCTGCTACATACAACGGGGTCAAAGTGAATGACTGCACCAACTAATTAAGTCTGTTCACACCCCCAGTTAGAATGATGAAGAATGCCAACTCTTAGGCCCGACATATAGGGAACTCACTGTTGACACGATTGAATTCACTGAATATTGTTAAAAGTGCCTTGACTCAGCCTGAGTTTAAGTTATGTGTCCCCCTGAAGATAAACCTGACACAGTAAGAAGAATGTCCCATTTACATCATAAAAGGTTGGTTTCCTTGAATAAAACTAAACTGACCTACACATACGAATCATCTCTGAAAATATATTGCTTAGAAAATATTTGTTGTGTAGCACTGGATTCCAATACATGTGGTTTACTGCTATATTCAGGCAAGGAAAATATCAGGTAAATGAGAAAGAACTCAGAGTGTCGTGGTTGTATGGCAAATCTTCTATTGTTACATTATTAGTGGCTATAATTTTCTAGATCCATATTTATTCATTAATTTATTTTCTTCACTCATTCTATATATAACTTTCCAGTCGGAACCATGTGTTAGGATATGGAGAGTTCAACATAAAGAATAACAGTTTAAGACAAAGTAAAACAGGTTCATTCATTTGCAGGAGACACTAGGGTTCTGCGAGAATCTCCATCTACACCCACACTGCTTGCCCTCTTTCGCATTACTCCCCATATTAATTCTCCTACGTCCATCAGAACAATATTATCATCCTGTGATGTTTCTATTTAAAACCCATTGCAACTGCTGGAAACAAAAGTATAAATATGACTTATAACTGGACTATAAATGCTTTCCCCAGTGGCCCATGAATAGAAACCATTCTAGTTGGGGGACAAAAACTTTCTGCAACAAATTGAAGTTTTCATTTATCATCAATCACAAAATACTCTTATTTTCAAAATAAAAGTAAAAACTATTTATTCACCTATTTGTAAGTTTTGCAAATATACTTCCTTTCAGTGAATAAAATATATAGAAACAATGGAGATTTTAATATCCAAAAGGTGCATTTGGTCTAAAATCTTAAAAGGAACGGCATTCCTTTAGTTTCAGGGTACTATTTTATCCAAAACCCAAGTTACCTACATGTTAAAACATCATTCAGCTTACCTACAAAGGTGAAATTATATTTTACTGCTCACGACAGAATTTTAAAATTGTTATTTAACTTTTTGGGCCTCATTTCTCTGCTTCGATACATGGTACAAAGAGACACTGACTTCGTTTCTCCCAGCTCCAAAATTCTGTGTGTCCTTAATTCTGCAACTCTAAGTCTTGATCTATCCCTTGAACAGGCACAACATATTTATTCACTCATTTTGTAAAACATAGAGGTCGCCTCGAACAAGCACTATTACTCAGTATGTTATTACTTCAGCATGTGTACATCCTGGCTATTTCTGTCTATAATGAATTCCAGAATTATGTAAACAAATATTATTAATATTACACTCTGCAGAAAGCTGATGCAGAAGAGGTCCCAAGTGCATTTGTTTGCCTATAGACAAGCGAAACAGCATTTCAGAATTTCACTCATAATCGGAAGAGAAAATTCTAATTGAGTCTAAGAAAAGGCTCACTTGCTTAGGTATATGTGTTACAAAATGGTTCCTTTTTCTTTTTTTCCTTTTTTATTGAATTTACTGGGACAACACTGGTTAAGAAAATTATACTGGCTTCAGATGCACAACTCTACAGCACTTCATCTGTGCGCTGTATTGCGCATTCACCGCCCCAGGTTAGGTCTCTGTCCGTGGCCATTGATCCCCCTCCCCATCCCTCCTCCCGCTCCCCAGGAGTCACCACGCTGCTGTCCCTGTCCATGAGTTTTTCCTCTTTTGCTAATCCCTTCACCTTCCCCCACCCACCCCCCCAAAAAAAACTGGTTTCCCCATCACATGAACTACTTTACCAAAAAATAGTTTCCAGAGAAAATGATTTCTACCTGAGGTGCAGTTCCAAGTAAATACTAGGTGAACAGGTTTGAACTATATATTTACTTTGAAAGGCTCAGTAACAGTCCTTGGCGAAAATGCATGACAAAACAAGTTGTACAAACAGCCATTCACATCTCTGATTTCTGTTTGGTTTTAGGCTTTAAGAATCAATAGGTATTTAACAACTTTTCAAAGGCTCGTGGTCAGAATTTAATAGATACTTTTTTTTAATGACTCTTTCCAAGAGGTGGATATTCTGTTTGGCGATACATTCCTTTTGGAAGGAATCATTTCAAGCATATATTAACTGATCCTACAAAATACTGTTTGGAAAGTCTGGTTCAAAGATCCTGGGTCAATTTTTCTGAGTCGCTTTTTACCATATGTAACAAACACACTTTGAAATATTAACATGCTTTTTTCCCTTTTGACTTTTTTAGCACATGACCTTTTCCTGTATCTGCCCCACACTGCCATCTTAGAGAGAATAAGATTTATCATAGAATATTTGCAAATGCAAAGACCAAGACAGAGGAAATATTCAACTTGTAACATTCAGAAAATAAGATTTTGAAGCAGAACAAGAGCTGTGAAAATCAAGTTGGTACCTTGAGAGAAGAATGCGTAAAGCCTGTTTATCTTTCCTTGGCCACTTATGCGGAGCCGAACTATAGAATGCTACCTAAGAAAGATCTGAGAGGAAGGGGAAGGAGGAATTCTGCCTATTTTTTGACATTGGAAGGACTGTGGGAAAAGAAGGGGAGAGGGGCAGGAAACAGAGATGAGTAGACACACGTTAGCTCTCCTGTACTCCTCACACTCCCGCTCTGCTCAAAGCTCCTCTCTCACTGGAGAGTCTTAGGATACTCCTAAGGAACTGGAAGGAAGCCATATCAAAGTAAACCACAGTTTACTGGCAGGGAGGGAGTCGCTTAGGTTTCACTTTCCTGAACTGTGCTGGAATACAGTGTGAGCAGACCAGACCAGACGTAGCTAAGGATCTGGCCAAGAAGCGTCTCAGAGGGAGATCACGGCCATAAACTGAGGTAGTACTGGAACACCATCTGCAGGGTGCACTGCTCAGGCACGGCCTAGTGCATCTCACAGCCAGACCTCCAAGGTTCCATGGTCCACCGAGAGCCAAGGAGAAGTCTGGGGCAGCCAGAGAGTACTCAAAAGAGAAGTGAAAAAGAATAGACCGCGAGTTCACCAGTTGCAGGAGATCAATAGCGCATTTAGCAACCAGGGAAACGAGAGGTGTTGCCCCATAGACAATGGTAGTGAAAGCTGGACACAAAACCAACAACTCTGCCCCACCTACCATCCCGTACATCTCGCCATCCTGGAGAAGGGCTAGGAAGAAGAGTGAGAAATCTGAGAGATGAGTGATGTTTCTCCTAGGCAGAAGTGTTCTTACCCAAGTAGACTATTTAAATTATAAACTCAAACTACTTTTAAACTAAATTGGCTCAATAGTTTTTTTTTCCCCCTCTTTAAGCAATGAGTAAATGAGCCTTGCTAGATAGCCAAGATCAATTATACACAAAATAAAGCACATATTTCTCTGCACAACTGAGTTTTAATAAAAGTAAATTTTATGGCTCCATGAAAGGTTTTTCTCCAATCATATCAAAACTTCCACTAAGACCCTAACACGGGGCCACTTCTAGGTCTATGCTCATGTCGTCTATGCAACACATCTAAGTCAGTCCTACCATCCCCCAAAGTTCAGCTCAAATTCTGTACTTACCACAAAGTCTTCTATTTTCATCTTACTCATCTCTCTTTTCACTGACCTCCTTGGACAAAGATAATTCTAGGCTAGACACTTGAACTTCTGGGATGACAAAGATTCCTTAAGAAAAAACAGCGAGGAGTCTCCCAGAGTGGCAGTCCACCTAGCTGCTGACGCCTGCTGCCAAGTCCCTCTGCTACAGCTCTAGGCCACAGCAATCTCAACCCAACAATCTCAACCGCCATTGGTTCTGGTGGTTCTCTCAGGCCAGAACCGATGACCTGGAAAAAGCAGGCAGTCAAACGCCCAATATAGTTGATGTCTACCCGCCTGTCTCTCACATTTACAACAGGCAACTACTGTAACTATTATGCATACACAACATCCCTTGCCCTCAGGGAAAGTATTCCTCCCAGCAAAAAAATAAACCACATCACTTTTAAACAAGTAATGCTTTGGTTGTATATCCAATTAATTTTAAAAATATGAAATAACAGAATCTTATAACCAGAATGAAGAATTCTTTGGACTTATATCATATAGCCTTACCAGAAAAAAGAAGAGAAAATACATTCCGGAAAACCTGAGGCAGATTTTCTCCACATATTACTTATCTTTTATTTAATCATAAAGTTCAATTTATTATTGCTCAGCAAAATCCAGGTGTAAAGTTTCCAGAGTCTATTTTTGTCTCAATTTTTCTCACATTTATGTATACAAACTTCTGAAAATCAAATACTTGAATATTATCTTTCAATCTTCCATCATTAGGGATAATAGGTACATATGTTTGCTTCAAGTCCCAGCACCTATGATTAGCTAGAGGACTTTGTTCAACTTTCAAATTCCAAAGCCTCAGGGATTTATTATAATTTATAAAATAGAAATAATAATATCATTACCTAACTTATGAAGTTATTATAATGATGAAATGAAAAGATTTAAAAGGCATGGCACACACCTAACAAGAGCTAAGCGTCAGCACTGACGGAGAGCTCTGGAAGGCGCCGCAGAAGGGCAGAGGAGGGCGGGCTTAACTGGCACAAGGGCAGCAGGGTGAGAGGACACTTCATCACTCATGAGATGCGTGACACGGGACTGGAAGGAGAAGAAGAGGTGGAAAGAAATTCCAGGAAGAGGAACTACCATGCACAAAGGAGTACGCTGAGTCCCAGGTACCATGGGATCTGCTAAGAAGGCCCCTGAATGACATGGGAAGGCAGAAAATTTTCAAACCATGGCACCTGGGTGAGATCAGGTGGATCGGCTTACCTGCCTGCCTTCCTACCACCACGCTCACCCTGTGCCCTGTCCACACTTACATCCGCAGCTTCGATCCCTGGAAGCTTCCTCTAACCAATCCCCCCACATCCATCTCTCCCTTTCCTGATCTCCTACCAAACAAGAAACGGCTGCAAAAGAATTGGCATTTGACTGTGTCCTATTTTACACTAAATACCTGTTTTACATCAACCCTGCCCACAAAAGCAAACAAATTGTAAATTCCTCAAGGACAGTGACTACATCAAAAAACAAAGAGTACCAATGAACTTTTACATAATCATTTTATAGTTGGAAAAGACAAAACTTCCCCTGATCCTCAGTATAACCCAATCAGTTAGGCAAATGGCATCCATGATATAGCTCCACTTTGCAGTTAAGGACACTAACGTCCAAAGATGGGAAGGGACGGCCCTGAAGTCCTGCAGCTAAAGCGCGGCTGGGGCCAGCGGGACGATCCAGGCCGCCGACCTCACTCCTCCACAGCAGCTTGCCTGTGTCCTGGACGAGGGCCGCACGCACGTGAGGTGTTTAATAACCCTTGTCTTTTCACTAAAAGGCCATCTGCTGACCCACAGTAGAACAACTAAAAGACCTTAAAATAGTTTTGTTTCCCACAAGTAAATGTCTAAACAATCCTTAAAGTAAACTTTTATATCGGGCTATTTCCCAATCCTTGAAATGGCAAAAAATAAATCTCCTAAACCCTCTTCAAACATAAACTTCAAACTACTACAAAAATCTCACATCTAGATCCAAAAGCTCTTCCTACACAAATTATACCTCTGATTATAAAAGTGTAAACCTGGCTACAAGAGCAGTTCCTGATTTAACATAGCCAATGAGGTACTGATTACAGTCTGGAATTTCTTTCATAGACACAGCACTAAAAGAATGTCTTTTGCTAAAGATGGCATAAAGGCAAATGATGAGAGAAATCTAGGATTATCTTCTAGTTCTACCCAGAGAACATGTATTCCCATCACAAATATTACACTATTCTGATTGAATCCCACTTAGAAAAATCGACACCCATTCAATTAAATGCACACAAAACAACAACAAAAAATATCACTTAAGAAGCATGTGATTTTTAAATCATACAAGACCGAAATTATCTTTTTTTAAATTTGGCTTTAAGTTCCCCTTTGTCTAAAAAGTCTAAAGAAATTTCCCAATGTCTTCTCTCCCTGGAGATGGAAAGTTGGGGAGTGTCACTACCCAATGTAGTCACTGTGAACTCTATTCAGTATGGCATCTCGAAGATACGATCTATTCAGACATCAAGAGAACAAGTTCTTACCCCATATGAATGAGGCAAAAGCTGCATTGAAAAATTACATTCTAGAAGTGTATTATGAGTGCTATCATTTTTTTGTTTCAAACTTGACTGGTGAAAAAATTTTTATAGGGGTAGTCTGAGAAATTACACTAAAATGCACCTGGGATGCTCACTAGGAGGTTTTAGATGAAATACCTTGCTGAGGATACTGCCTGTCTTCTATCTTCCTCTCTGGATGCTGCTTTCTGGAAGAGCAACATGAGTGAACAGATGTCAGCACTAAGATTAATTAATCTGCTTTAAAATATGGGGGGGGGGGTGTGAGGGGTGGGACATAGGAGTAGTACAAGAGAAGCCTTCAGTATTTATAATCCTGAGGACTCAAAGGGTAGATCACACGCTACCACGCCTGACCTCCCCCACAGTCAACACCTCAGATTATCAGCACCCTGACTAAACTCTCCACTCTGCAGCTCTGACTGACAGGCAGGTGTCACCATAAAAGTTATCACTCAGGACTGGGCAGCTAAATCTGCCAAAGATCTGCCAGTAAGTAAAAACACATGTGCAGGATGCTTCCTGGCTTCAAGAAAATGTGTCTGGGGGAGGCTTGATATAATGGGATATATGCAGGGGAGGGTAATACAGTGGTTTATGCGCAACTCCCAGCTGATATCTGGAGACTCGTAACCAAGAATGGTGAATACTCTAGGACCGTGTCAGGCTTCTGGTGTCTCTCTCTATGCTAAAGCACTCTTTGAGAGCGGGGGGACACATTTCACTGGGAATGTTAACAGTCCCTTCACAAAACCCCCAACAGTGACTCTTACCAGAACTGCTTTCTTATTATAGGGGTGCTGGGGTTGAGGACCCTGGAGCTGTAAACCCTTACCCCAAAGGAACAGAGAGAATCGAAGCATACAGTAAGTCCATACTTGTGGTTAAGAGTGCTAACTTTGGCAACAGATTGCCTGGATTTAAATCTTACCTCTCCCACTCACTAAATTTGACCCTAGGTAAGTTACAACTCTCAGAGTCTTGGTGTCTCATCTCTGCAATGAGAGTGAAATTAGAGGAGATAGATAAATAAGTGTCACAAATGCTGTATGTGCATGTGATAAATAGACACAATGTCTGGTAACACCCTAAACACTAAATAAACACTTCCTGTTACAATGAGGAAATAATGCAATTACATATGACAGAACCATTTCTCATCACCATCATTATAAATTCATCCACTAACAGGGCCAACAGTCCTCTTCAAACAGCATTAAGTTCTGCCCTTTGTTTGGCAGCTGCAGTCAACAGACACTATTTGCTCATCTAACCCTTTCACCCATTCAAGGATTTGCCAAACATGCTTAATAATAAAAATCATAAAGTACTTGTTAAAAATACAAATTCATGGGCTCCATCCCTACTCTACTCAATCAAGGGCCTGGAAATGTGTTTGTAAACACTCACACAGACACACGCACACACCCTCCGCCACCCAGGGAAGCCTTTGAGGCAAATTTGGGAAATACTACATAGTCCAACCCAGGTCAACATGAATTCAATTTCACTGTTAATCACCAAGCCTAAAGTTGGTCACAATTTTTGCCTCGATAATTCCCAACCCCTTTTGAATTAATAGTTAATATTTAGTTTCATCATTTCACCTGTACAACTTGTAACTGCATTTGAGCTCACAGAAAAGGTACTTCAGCAACATACATCTCTGAAACATTTCCTTCAGCACTTTAAAAATAAGTATTCTAGAAATAGAAAAATAATGGTTCCAACTAAATTATATTAATTTCATATATATATATATGTGTATATATATATATATATATCTCACTTGAACTCTGAGTATTCTAGAAGAGGCCAAACTACTTATACTTTACATACTTCCATATTACATGTAGTATTTAATAAATAAATAAACATTATTAAACCTGAGCACAATTACAGATTAAAGATAAATGAAAAATAAGCAAAAGTTACTCTGGAGGTTAATTGTTTGTTACTGCCTCCTTTCAGCACACACAACCATTTCCAGAAGCACTGGAAAAAAACTTTTGGAACGATGCAATCAATATAACTTGAGGGACCCCAATAAAGACAAATGCGCAACATATAAGAACTGAAAGCACAGAAGGAATACCCTCTTCTGGGAAAAACTGCTACCTTAAAGTCCATCTGTAATGTGACTGAAAAGCAAACAAGAGATGTGCTTAAATAATATCCTTCATTCCATTCATTCAGTCCTGATTCTTACTCAACCTAAACCTTTAAAAAACATTTTTTTTCAAACCTCTTCTCAAAGGCTTGAATTATTTGGTATTTGTACATAATTAAAGAAAGGCTTACAATATGATTTTGTTCCATATACACTGACATTGGTTGTCCAGGCTATTCAGAAACATGCTGATGACGCAAACATCTGTCACAAGTGTGCAGCTTTACCCAACTTCCTGTTCAATAGGATAGAGTCAGACCTGCTGTTACAAACACAACTTCACCTAAATACTACCAACTGCATGGTGTGTCTGCAGAATAAGGCGGCATTTTTTAAATTTTTAATTTATTTTTAAGATAGCATTAGTAAAAGCTCAGGCAAACTTGAGCTGATAATTTATTGACCATCTCCAAATACGTGAAGTAATATCACCACTTTTACAAAGGCAACATGAATCTACCAACTATAAATTCAACCAGCAAGACCTGAGGTAAGCATAGTACAGCTGTTTATTGTAACCTAACTCCCCAATTGTTTTACTGTGCCCAAATGTGGTATAATTTGTAACTTTTTTAAACTGTTAATCCAGACCTGCATTATTTTTTTAATGTTTCATTCAGTAAGAGGTTTCCTACATATATCTCCATAGGAAATTAGTTACACCGTAGGTTCCCTTTTTTGTGACTATCTGAAAAGTGCCATTGTTTGAGACAATAATTTCCTAAAAGGTAAATGCAGAATCTATGTACATTGCTTTGGATATTTTTCAGGTAAGTTTTGTGTATGAATGGTTGTTTAGTGAGCATTATACAAAGAAGTCAGTTATATTTTCTTGGATATGCTTCCACAATCAATTCTGCTTCAAAATTCATATGCAACTAACTAAAAATTGTATTTTTACAGTAGAATCTCAACCTAAAGTCATCTGTAATTAGAAAATTCATTTCTAGCATAGGGAAGACCGAAAAGCAAATGAGACAAGGCCACTGACCAGTTAACACAGATGCCAGGTGATAAGTACAATGAGATTTAGATGTTTTACTCATAATAGAGTCACTTGGCTTCAGGTTAAGGACATTATTTTGCTCTATTTTGGACACAATTCTGATTTTTCAAGCACTCACAGCACTAGAAACAGCAAAAGTGGGTGTGTGTGTGTGTGATGTGTATGTTGTGTAGTGGAAAAAAGGGTGATGAGAAGCAAATGGAAGGAGGAGTAAGGCGAAATCAGCATAGACCTGCTGGAGACAAAAATACTGCAGCCATCTAATAACTGACAAAAATCAGAGGCCAAAAGCAGACAAAAGAATTCAGTCCTGAGAACACTTGGAGTGGAAACAAACAGCCCATTTGTATCTATATGAAAGAGGAGTTTTAAAAAATACATCCATAATAATGACTGAGTAACCAAAGGAGATTAAGCTATGTTAACATAACCTATTTTATGTGGCAAGAAAACACACATTTTTTAAGTTGCCTATCAATGGTAATTAAAATTGAAATATTTTAATGTTCAAAAATGTAAAACTTAGTTATTTGAAAAATTCTCTTAATTTAAATAATCCACTATTCAAATATATTAGATAAATAAGGAATTATTTTATTTAGTGATTTTTAAATATTTATGCTTTTCAAAAAATATTAACAATAAAATAGTGCCAAGTAATGAAAAACTTAGGCTGCTGATCAAAGGAAGAAAGAACAGTTTAAAAATAACCAGTAAAGATAAGGTTAGAAAATAAAATAAAGTAACTGCTATTCATTTCAGAAAAAAATAGACCTGGCAGAGGGAGACTTCTTTCTGGCTGAGTAGCTCTTCCTAAAGCATTTACTTTGGAATAAACCTCATTTAGAGTACAAAACTGTGGGCCAAAAAGAAAAGAAGGGACAGAACTAAGTCCATTTTATTTCCATAAATTTGATTGTATATCATTCCATATTTTAAATCAAGTAAATAAAAAAATTAGGTAACAAGTATTTTTGCAAGTGATAAGTGAAAATTTTCACAAAAATATTTTAAAGTATACCGAGAACTCAATTAAGACAAAACTTTTTCTTAGGCATGTAAATAGTTTGAATATTTTTTTTAGTTCTTTCTGGACAGTTAAAGCACAATTGAAAGAATCATTTCTAAACTTTATGGATGTAAAAGTCTTCGGTCTACTCAAAGTAAAAATATTCATGGTGATAATGAATAATAAAAAGTTTTACTTGGTAAAGTGGATTTCACAATTATACTTGATAACTCAATAAAACTATCAAAGTCGTTATTAAAGGCAGTGCAAGAATGTACACCCAGGAGGACTACACAGAACTTCTATGAAACAGACGCCACAACCTACTGAGGAGCCGTTCACCATGATGAAGCATGAAAGTACTAGAGATAACAAGAGGTAAAGATTAAAATGCATCCTTTCTTTTTGCACTAAAGTTACCCCGATTAAACCTCAAACTGCTCTAAAAATAAAGGGTATTTTTTTTTTTACAGTTACCAAGATACAAAAGAAATTTCTTCTACCTCAGCAAAGCGTAAAAAGATGCAGTGAGAACTTCAAAGTGGACAGCCTAAATGTGAACCATGGAAAACCACAGGGTGATCTCCAGAGCGCCACCAGGCTCCTGCTTTATGAACAACTCTGCAGAGAGTGAGAGAGAGCCAGGCCAGGGCTGAGAGCACAGAGCACCGGGCAGAGGGCAGTGGGGCTGCATCCTCAGCATTTGGAAGGCATAAACTTCCTAATTAGTTTTCCTGCCTCCAGAACCCTGATACCCTACCCTGCAATTTATCCCTGACACTCAATGGAGTTACTGTTCTAAAACTTGATATCTGATGATGTTAGTTCACTATGTTACAACAACAGTAACAACTCATATTGGTTTTCCTTGGCTTCTATCAAATATTTCATAAGATATATATATTATCGACTATACTAATATATTTATAGACATAAAATAGAAGTTTACAAAAGATAAATCTAAAACTAAGTATTAATAGAAGTTTTATCATTTTTTTCCAATACTCCAGTGAACAAGCTCACTACTTTGGAAATCACTGTTAGACTCATATAAGATCAGACCTTTATCTGCCACTCAAATCTCACTTTTTTTCAGTTCTTCTATGATCTCAACTTACCAAACTATTTCAATTCCTCCATCACAGGAATTGACGCCTTTTCAATCTTAATAATGCCACAGAAACTGCTGTTCTCTCTCTGGAACAACTCTCACTCCTCCTGCCTCAGTTTACCTGTTAAATTCATATTCATCCTTCACAACACAGAAAGGCTGAGAGGACCACTGCATCTTAGAACAGGCTCTTGAAGCAAAGATTAGCAGTTGTTTGCTCCTTCCTGTTTCCCATCTCCTATGAGGTAGCCTGGCACCCCACAGTGTTCTCTCCTTCAAACTTCCAAATTGCGCTTCCTGGGCAGCTTCCTAGGAAGCCACAGCCTCTCTGTTCAGGAGGTACCTCAGCACTGGAGATACTGACACTCCTGTCCCTGTGGGAGTGATGGAGAGGGGCAGAAGCCGGGCCTTCATCTCCTCCGAGGAGGCTGCGGCAGAAGCGATAAAGGTGAGGTGGTGGTAGAGGCAGGCAGCACCAGAAAGACAGGAGATATCCCGGGGCTGCTCTAAAGATGAAGCAGAGGAAGCTGCTGAGATATGGGCAGGTGGGACCCAGAAGACCTACAAGGCACATAAATTAGATTTAGTATAATCCTCCCTTTGTGCCACGCAGGAAACTTGCACACTCTTAAGACATCAGACCCCCTATGAGAAAAAGGCTGCCCCTACCTCTTCTCCGGGAGAGAAGATACAAGTCATGGTGGTGACTCACAACGGCTGAAAAAAAAAGTCAGCAAACCAAGCTATGGCTTGTGTGCCATGCACAGCTGGTTCAGTCAATTTGTGTCTGCCACCCTCTCCTCCTCCGCTCGCCTTTTAGATTCCCTCCACTCTTGACCAGTGCTCTGGGTAGTCTGGGTTTTGCCTCATGGGGTGACTCAGACATTTACTCCCAAGGTGCTTGAGCTTCTAATTGCCTTGCCTTTGTCAGGCTATGGTTGTTTATATTGTCCATTCCAGTTACCACGGGCAGACGCATCAGACCATGGCCAGAGATGCTGCTCCCTGTAGTAATCTTGATTTCTCCTGGTGTTCAAGGCTGACCAGTCTAGCTGAAACTTCTTTTATGCCTGCTGGTGCACTGCCATAAGCTCAAGGTGAACAGGTGGTAGTCACAGCTTCCAGTCAATGGAATTCTTACTGTTATCCTCTGGCTATAGTGTTCTTCATCCCACCCTCCAGGAATGAGGACCTCTTTCCCAGCAGAGCCTAAAACTGCACAGGCAGAAAGTATAAAGTCTGCAAGTGGGTCACTGTGGCTGATGATAAAGGCAGATCCAACTCCCACCCTTTCATTTTTAGATTCTTTTAATCTGGACCAACTCAGGACTATCTACTGGCTACTGAATCAGCACATGTGGTCCATCCAACACCACAGAGTTGTCCACAAGTTGCTACCCTCCCTGAACCTTTCCTCTATACTGTACAGGCCACTCCATCCTTCTGCCCACATGCTTCTGGGTGTTGGCAAACACATTAGGATACAAGAATCCTGTGATCATGGCTCAAGTACAAAATAGTTCCCTTAGTCTGAGGAAATGTCGCATGGGGTATCATGTTGATATACAAGGCATTTAGTGGATTAAACACTCAGATGATGATACTGGCAAGTCTCTACAAGCAGATGAATAAAAAAACCTCCAATGGTGTGTACATTGATTCTAGTAAGGACAATTTTCTACCTCTTTCAAGGTCAAAAGTGTCCAAGATAATCCAGGGGCCACCAGGGGCTGGCTGGATTGTGACATGTCGAGGGCCCAGTGTCTACCTCAATAGCAGGTTCTTCACTCAGCAGAAGATTCAGCAATGCATCCCTCTTGGTGAAGGGAATGTCCTAGGACATATAAGTGGTGCATTCTCAAGTCTTACAAAGCAAATCCGCTCCAATATTCCTGCCCACTAAAATTGATGACCCTTTCCTCAGTAACATGCTAAGGAAATTCTGACATTTTCACATCCTAGATAGAAAATTTATCCTAAGCCACAGTTAAGTACCCACATGATAATGACTTTTCACCCAATAGCATTTTATATTCCATATCTTACCATCTTTTAGTAGCCTCAAGATCCACTCCCACAGTGTTCATACAATCCCTGATAGTACATATCATCTTGTAACTATTTTGACATACAATATTATTCCTTCTTCAGCCAGAGATCCCTAAGTTACCCTGTGCCAAGATGAGACCCTACTCAGGCTATTCAGCCTGAAAACAATGAAGGATAATGGGACAGGTCTCAAGAAGCATAAACATCAACTTATAAAGCATTAACTTCGGATAAGGTTACAGCATTGGCTCCAACAAAGGAAGGCTATTTTCCCCTGGCCAAGAAATACAGGGAAATTTGAGGCTTCAATACAGTCAAGCACATCCACCCGAATGTCTCCGTTCCCGGTCTCAGAGTTCTACTCTGTCTCTACCCAAGTCTGGAGTTTGACATCCATGACCTGTCCAAACTGTACAGGGCATCTGCTGGGCAGCCCGGCAGCCCTTATGACTATGTCCTGGGGCTAGTTCTCAGCACAATACTCTCTGTGGATGCAGGAATGAGTCCCCCTCAAAGCAATTACATAATATGAGGGTATTTTCAGAAACCACAAAATGATCTTACATCTCATTTGCATATCAAATAAAAATTTGTATTAGAGTTTTTTTCCTTAGGTTACTGTTGCCTTTGACTTCAAGGATTTTTGCGTGAATTATTAGCGTTTTCCTTAAATTATTCCTAATGTTACAAATTAAAACTTAGAACCATATAATGGAAAAATTA
Source organism: Pteronotus mesoamericanus (assembly GCF_021234165.1). Taxonomy (NCBI): domain Eukaryota; kingdom Metazoa; phylum Chordata; class Mammalia; order Chiroptera; family Mormoopidae; genus Pteronotus; species Pteronotus mesoamericanus. The sequence goes on from NW_026555311.1 coordinate 18,047,559, forward strand.
TTAAAGTTAATTTGCATTTCTTTTATAAATTTTATGAAATTATATATAAAAGGTAATGGTCAGTATTTGTAAGTAGTAGAAACTCCTGGTTTTGCTTTTATTAATAAAAATAACATGAAGCACATTCCCACTTATTCAAAACTACTTTATTGTTTGGGTCTTTCACATTTTGTTTTGTCTTTTCTGAGCCTAATGGAGATTTTGTGAATATAATTGAAATATTTATTAACACCCTAAAAATATGAGTAAAATTGAATAGACATGTTGCTGGTAGAATTATAAATTAGAATGACTTCAATGGTAAGCAATTTGATGTTATATATAAAAGCTTTTGAATAAAAAAATAAAGATATATTCATTTAAAAATCCACTACAGCATTATTTATGATAAAAAAGTAAGAAAAAAGATAAACAAATTAAGCATATTTTTGGTTATTAATTAAAATATTTTGAAGCATATTTAATGCCATGAGAAGACATTCATAATATAATTTCAAGCAAAAATCAAATAAAAAGCAAAATTAAGATGGTAACTTCCCAGTTTTTTAAAATTTAAAATTAATACATGAAAATAAGGAAAGTATCATCAAAATGGTTACAAGTAACAGTCTCCAGGTAGTGTTTTCTATAATTTTAGTATGCATGGTTTAATAGAAAATGTAAATTCTGATACTCTTACATAGATAGCATTCTGTATTCTGTCTTCATGAAATATGATATCAAGATTACTTTCCAGAACTAAGAATAAAACACACACATAATTTGATACACACACACACACACACACACACACACACGCACACACACACACACACACGCATTTACTGAAGAATTTTTTAATGTCATTGAGGCAAAGACACAATACAAGAAAATTAGGGCACTTTATGTTTACTGCTTAAGTAAGCAAAATGACACCAAAATTTACCTGGAATTAGCCTTCAATTCATAAAGAAAAAAGCCAGAGAGGGAGGAAGGAAAAAAAAGGTAGGGAGGAAGGAAGGAAGGGGGCACAAGGGCCCTCAATCAATGAAACTGTCTTCATGCTCTTGATGCCATCACTGTAGATATTTGCTTTTAATACAAAACAAAAGAGTCTTGTTTCATTGTTCTTCTTTAAAATACTTCCAAACTCTGTTTTTCTTTTGCATAGATATTGTGCAGATTACAAAGGTGATTTTTAAAATAACCTTAACATTTCAAAAATATTGTAATACAGAAAAAATAGTAAGGAGACAGAAACAAAAGTTTCAAAAGGAAAGCTGTCAGAATTTCAGAGAAAAAAAGCTATTAATTTCTAACTGTAGTAATAATATTTGAAACAGATGTCTATCTACTTTCAAATCCAAACTGGATCATGGTTTACACAGTTTAATAAAACTTTAATTAAGGTTCTGCAATAGTGTAAACTGATCATGTCATGCAACTAAACACGTGCTTAATATTAACATCTCTTCAAGCTCCACTAACCTTAAACTTAACCAGACTCTTCATAATTCATCCAAGGGAAAAATGTCATTCAAATTAATAAGAACATAATTTATGTTCTTATTTCATTATATAATTTTTTAGAGGCAAGCATTTGAAATAGAAATGGAAGGATCCCAAATTGGAAAAAAATGGGAAGGAAATAACTGTTTCTAAAAGCTTCTTGTTTCTAACTAGGCATTTAACATTTTAATATGAATACTTGTGTCCTAAAAATTTTGCATTTGGAAACATGTTACAAGAAAAGTATTTCTCATTAAAATTGATTCATTAACTGTAAATTTTCTTCACTCTATTTCAGGAGAACACTCTCATACAGATATCTGGCAAAGTAGGCTGAGAGCTAATGCCACTTAAAGACACTTAAAATAAAGGACAAGAAAGAACATTTACTGAACAATAATTGTATAAGGCAGAGTTCTGGGTATTCCACATAATCCCCACAATATCCTTCCTCAGGAAGCCCTCTTGCCAATCCCACTGCCCAGAGGAGGACACTGAGTGGGAGAGGCAGGGCACGAACCCCGGCATCAGCCTCCAGCTTCCAGCGTGGAACATCTACTCTGGCGTTAGTCAAAATCCAGAAGAGGATTTTTTGTTTGTTTGTTTCATGCTACGGAATATATTTTTTAAACAATTACAACAAATGGTACATTTTTTAATCATAAGGCTCCTTACCTATTTTCAAAATGAAAATTTTCACAATAACAAGGAAATAAAGGTTAAAACTATACAAAATAGGAAAGCCAATCAACATTGACCAAGAATCTTTGGGTGTTATATCCATATTGTGAAATATGTAGAAAACTAGAGAAACAGAATACAGTTGATGGCACCCAACACAAATAATACAGTGAGCATGATAATTACACTAACAATTCAGGAAACTGGTAATCACAAACCGATACCGTGCAGGAGAGTGCACATGAATGGAAGAGGGCGCAGGCGGAGAAAAAGAAGAAATGAGTTCAGTGGAACGGGATTAATACAATATTTTCTGAAAGTAAAACACAAATCAGATTTCAAAAGAAGAGAAAAGCACAAGTAAAAAGAATAGTATTGGGATGAGAAATTCATAATAAAGTGATACATGTTGGGCATAAAGGTAATCAGATTATGTTTTTCATTTTCAATCCAACTTCCAAAGTGCCAGTGTGAAGGGGTGACTTGTCCGACTCTGTTTCACATTCTTTCTCATTTCCAATTCAAGGGTTTTAGTATCTTGAGCCCTAATCTATTCACTATGCTAAGAACATTTTCAGCATTTCTAAAAGATTTCAATTTTTTTCCTTGTAAGAGCAAATAAATCATGTAAAACAAGCAACTCTATAGTTTTCAGTAGAAGCTTCCTGATTCACATTAAGAGCAAATGCTCCAGAATGAACTTCTAGGGGCACTGATAATTTGTTTTCTCAATTCAATTTTACTTAGCTTGATAAATACAATTTTACTGTTAGGTTAGACTCTTTCAACATGTTCTAACATACAATAGGGAAAGGCTGCCCCGAAGCATGCTGGGATTAAAAATTTTCTATGGATAATCTAGAAAATACCACTGAAAGATTCATACATACAAAAATAAGAGTTGAGTGCTGTATAAAAATATAGTTCTTAAAAGGAAATTACTAGTCAACTAGAAAATAATAATATAACAAGTGTCCTGGATATTTTAAAGGAATATGGACATTAATCCAGTCCTGGAACAATATGAAAAAGCGTATTTTAGGAAAAGATAGAATGGGGGATAATCTCATAGAGAGAATCAGTTTAACTGTACAGCATCTTAGCATTATAATCCAGTGCAGTCAAACATGAAACTGAATCTGACTTCTGAACAAAACCTTTTTCAACAACTGCCTTAAAGTTCTTAGAAAATAATTCCAAGAAAGTACAAAACTGATTGAGGCAGAATTACTTCCTCCTAACCAAAATTATTTGCAACCCCCAAATCAAAAGTTTATTTACACAAGACGTAAAATGGTACATAGCACAGTTGTATGACAGTAAGTATCAGTCTCGTCTACGAAGTATTGTAAGATCACAGAAGTGATAAGGTTTGGGAGGGACTTAAATCGTGAATAATCTCTTTTGTCTCTAAAATTCCAAAATCACCTGAAAATAAAATACAAACATGAAACAATTACAGTGCCCTGCTCTAAGAAACTAGAGCCATACTACAATTCTTTTCTTAATTTAATCTTTATTGTATTTTTCCCATTACCATTTAGTCCCCTTTTACGACCTTTCCCCCAGCAATCACCCCACTGTTGTCCTTGTCTATGAGTCCTTTATAATTGTGACAAAATTTGCCAATTTGGGTTATGGAGTCATAGCATTTCAGAGCCAGAAAGACCTTAGAGAACTTAGCCAATCTTTTATTTCAGTGATCAGTCTGAGGTTCCAAAACTAATTATGGCCTCTCCTGCCTCCCAACTGTGTTCTCTTTTCAACATACTACTTGCCTCTCTTCCCTGAAAGAGAGAACAGATGTAAAAAGCTAAAATAAGAACAAAAAATGATATATTGAAACATATTACTCTATGCCATTCATTACTGTGATGAGAAATTGCAAAACAAGAATTATTTGACCTGAGAAATGAGAACACAAAGAAGACTTGAATTATATAAGATTATGAAAGTTAAAGTAAAAAATAATCAACTAGTCCTTCCTTATTATATGGTTTCATAATACAATTATGAAGGGTCATTCAATGATACAAATGGCAGGTAAAATTAGAACAAATAAAAGGAAATACCCTTGACATGCTTAACAAGCCTCCAGTATACACAAGGTTGCAGAACAGAGGTTGCATCGTTAAATCCAGTAACATGATTTTAAAATAATCTGGAACATTACTGGAGCAAATATCTGATTATTTATGTTCAACATAAATACAATTTTCCATAATGGAAAAATTGTATTTTGGAATATAAGAAGTCACTCCAAGGAAGCTTTCTATTTGTTACAAATTATACTACAGCTTAATGTGCTTTTGCAATATTTGTATTTCTATGGAAAATCAAATGGTGATTACTAGGCTAGCAAAAATGTGTTGATTTAAAATATATATTATTTTAATATTAATTTGTTTTAATTTACCATTTTACTTTTAATGCTCGAATCTATTTTAAACTTTGCTTTCCCCATAGCACATTAGTTCTACGCAAAATACACATTTAATCTGGTTATTTGGGAAACTAAAGATTTCTTTTTAATTCAATAACTCTGGCTTAGCTAAACTCCAGGGCCACAGCCAATAGACCCCACTGCATTTTGCCCTGCAAGCACAATGGTATTATGCATAAAACAAACCAAAAGAAAGAGGTTTTATGACTCTTTGCAGAAAAGACACATGAAAAAGATGTGAAGCAATCTGTCTGACTGGCAGGCAATGTCAGTTGGGCAGGTTGCAAACCAGCCTGGAAAACCACTGCAGTAATTTCCTTTCAGTCTGGCACATTCTGACAAATCAAAACAGAAGAGATAGAAAATAGGTAATATCTCTGTTACACATGATGATCTCTAGAGTATCTTTAAATATTAGAAAACAAAAACAATTTACAAGAGTTTCAAGATCAAACTCTCCATGAAGATTTTTATTATGTTTTTAGCACATACCTTTTGGTCCCTGGCAACAACTGAACTTTTGCAAAACCCCATAATACAATGTTTATTGTTGAAAATATTAGGTATATCTTATGGGGCTTCCTTCAAACTAATTGTTTAAATTTTAAAATGTAATTTCAAATAAATTGATCAATTTTAAATGGTCTTTTTTTCATCATTTGCATGTCTATATTCTTGGCAAATTACCTGAGCTATTTGATTTTCAAAATTCACTAATATGTCACAACATTTAAGCCATGTTAAATGCCCATTATAACTCTCTCTCTCTCTCTCTCTTACACTCATAGACACACACACACACACACACACACACACACACACACACACACCCCATGTAGATAAAATGGAGTTCAATTTTGGTAAATATGTGGTAAATCAGGTGTCAAAAAAACAGTGCCGGTACTCTCTGTATAGAAATAATCTGTAATTGAAAGGGGAAAAAGAGGAAAGATTATACCATTTAAGGCTCTAAAATGTATTTTTCCAAAGTTTTAAAACATTTTCTTTCTTTATCCATCTCCCTTCTCAATATAGGACCAATAGCCCAAGCCTCTCTCCTGAGCACTCTTCAATGATCAGCCTTTCTCTGTCCTCTCACAGCGCTTTCCACATGCACGTCCCATCTCATCCAGTTGTTGCGCACACATCTCTTCCTTCCCTGTGGAGTCTTTCCAAGCTCTTGAACTATCAGGGCTGAGTGCTGGTCATCTTTGTACCATCAATAACGAACACAATGCCTGGCTCTAACAGTGCCCCAATGTTCAAGTATGGATTTAGAATCAGATGGTCCTATATTAGAATCCTGGACCACCACCTGGGGAACCTCACCATGTTTTAAGTTCCTTCATATGTAAAATGTACTTTCTCAAAGAAGATGGGCCTATATAGCACATTGCCTGGAACAAAGGAAAGACTCAATAAGGCAACCTCCTTTTTTGTTTTTTTTGCTTCCTTATAGAGTTCAACAATCCATATTAATGCTAAATTTCATCTTTTATCCACAGCCTTTCAAATTTCCTCAATTTAGTGTCATAATTATTTCTTGGCAAATTGACAAATTTGTGAGGTCCATATATGCTAAGGTGTAAGGTCACTGAAGAATTCAGCAAACAATGGGTCAGGACTAGCTTTGATTATTTTTCAAGGGTAATCATGTGTTGGCAAATTAAAAGCTGAGTAGAACCTCAAGGGAGAAATCAATGGCTGTAATCTACTCCATTTTTTACAAAAGCCCTTGACAAGGTACTACCACAAAAGTTATTAAAAAGGACTGAGTCACCATAGGATTAGGTGAACTTTTACTGGAGAAACAAAGAAGACAGTGAAAAAAGGCATTACTTTGGCAGGAAAACTATAAATAGGGAAGGTGCTGGAAATGGTCTTATTTAACATCTTTATAAATGATGTAGAGAGGAAATGTAGATTAAATTTTCCAGGTCTGTGAAAGATACTAAGTTTTTCCAGTATGTGGAATGCCAAGTCAGTGGGATAACCTACATGATTTCCAAAATTTTATGAGTTACTGGGAGAAAACATCAAATAAGGTTCAAAGTGGAAAACTATAGGGGTATGCACATAGGAGAGGAAATATATAGACTGTATTTCTCAGGATAATAAGCCTTAGTTACAACAGAAAAGAGCTTAAAGGCCACGGAATTAATGTGTTCCCATAGCCAACAAAGCTAACAAGGGCACCAACATCAGTCAAGAACAAAACCCAATTCTCATCCTATTTAAAGCCATGGTTCATCTCTACTTGAAATACTACATGCAGTTCTAGTACAACAGCCTAGGACTCTAAAAATATCTGCTGCCAAGTGAAAAAGAATTATAACTCTACTCCAAAAAAGGGAAGAAGATTTAGAAACTGACTAAAATCCAAACAAACAAAAAATAAATGATCAAATGGACCACAGGACTGGACTATGAAGTAAAGGAAGAAAAATCAGCGTTCTTTGAGTCTAGAAAGGTGACAGCTACAAGGAGATATTATAGGTGTCAAGACTCATAGACTCTATGCAATGGTGGAAAATATGGACAAGACAATATTAAGCTAATAATAGCTGCTATACTTCAACTACGATACACAACCTGATTGAGGAATGAAATATAAAAGCCATGAAGTTAAACCAACTAAGAAGTTCTAATCAGTTCCAAAAGAGAGCAGTGGTTTACACTGAGGAAAACTAACACATTTAGAGGATATAACACTAAAGTTTAAAAGTGAAATCAGGAAACACCAATCCTAGCCATCCCCTGATGGCATCGTCTAAAGACAGACTAATAGACTGAACTATTTTGGCACTTCATAAATGTTCTCATCGTTTTATTTTTTTCATATTCAGTCTACTTGTGCTCTGCATTTATTTCTTGATAGTGTATTATCTGTGATTTTAAACATCCTTCTCCTTAGAGCGAGATGCAACTATGTCTTTGACATATATGGCATCAAAGTCATTCATATTGCATAAATATTTAATAATCTAATTTGTAAGAAAGACATCATTCACAAACTAAAGATGTAAAATATTATTGTTAAACTACATTATACCTTCCAGGTTTAAGAGAGATGAGCCAAAAATGGACTTTACAGTTTCATGCTAAGTCAGGCTGCACGTTACTAACTTATAAGAAAAATGTGCAAGAATGCATAACAGCTTTCAAACCACAATTATAAATACATGAAATTTCAAATCAAATAGGAGCTAGAGAGTACTTGGTGAAAACCCTATGTAATATAGTTATAGATTTTTGTATGTAAGATTATATAAAGGGATGAAATTGTCTAAACCCAAGTGATATCTACAATATATGTCATATAATAGATGTCTGTGCCATTTTTAGCTATTTTTTTTTACCTGTGCGCATCAGTTTAAATGTTCAAAACATAGACATTTCATTAAAGTATCTGAAGTGAAATTATGAAATTAAGTGATTTCATAACAAAATATAAATGTACCTTACTATAATTATCTGTCTGTGATATTATTAAAGTATTTTAAGATCATGTTCATAGAATACAAATCATCAATCATCATTATGCTAACTTAGTCAAAACTCCGATCCGTCACAGGATGGTAAGTTTGTAAGGACTCTGGAAACACTCTAGATGTTCAGGATCATAGAAATGTTTTAACCCCCGTTCTAGTTCCAAAAAAGTGTTCAGAGGAAAACATAGTCAAGTGCAAAAGTAAGAGAGAAAAAGGGAGGGAAGAAGGGAAGGGGAGGGAAGCGGGAAGGTGGAGAATGAAAGAGGATACAATGAACATTAATGTATTCATAGGACTAAAAGAAAAACAGCAACAACTCTAACATTCAGATTATGGCAAATAACGCAAAGCTTTTATTTAAAAGCTAAATATGTTTTAAAGGTCTTTAAACTGCTAAATATGAAGAAGTCAAGAAATAAAGGCATTAAGTTGTAATCCTTGTACTGAGCATATAAAATGTATCTTCATGCTGTGGATCAAAAAGATTAAATTTTACAGCTAAAAAACTTGAAAATTGAGTTTTTGGTAAGCAATTTTCCATTACCTCATGGCTTTGTGAATCAACAGATTACAGGGTAAGAGAGAATGCAAAAAATGTAAGTGCGCACAATCTTTGATGTGCCTGAGATACAGATTGCTCCCAGGCAATAGATTTAAAAGAAGCTTTACATTATCGGCCTTTTTTTTTTTTTTTTATACAAAGAGCAGCACCTGCTTTTACTGGTGAAGATGTCAAAACTTAAATTCTACAAAACATTTTTTGGAAGAAGTTAATTTATATATGACTTTTATCTCAGCCTTAACATATTCTACAGAACACTAACATGGTAAAATAGGTGATTTAAAGTTATAGAATTAAAATTTTCTTACACCATCTATATATAAGGAAGAAGCATACATTATTCCATAAAAATGCATAATTATGGGGTAGGAAATGCCTAATTTGCCTACAAAAATTGCAAGGGTTTGATGACTAAAGCAAGGAGTGAATCAGGTCCATTGAGAATTACTAAGAAAAACATAATCAAACATAAATGCCACAGAATACAAAGATCATTTTCCAAATTGATTCCAGAAACAGCTCCTAGGTAAATTTCCATGAAAAGCTAATTTAATTCAATTAAACAGCATAGCATGGTTTTCCTCTTCAGAAAGAGTTTAAATATTTTAATTTGCTCACAGATGTTAAAAGCAAGTGTTTTAAAGAGTGATTCATTTAATCTCAAGTGAGATGACAATACAAAAGTGCTGAAGAAGGACTTATGAATGAAAAAGGATTCACTGAGCAGATATATTTTAATCATCATGACATCCATCACTTATGAAGTACACAGAGTAAAACTTATAACAATTAGTATTTTTAAAGTCCGTACTTATATACTGCCATAGAAATGTAATGTTATTTCCTATTTAAAATTATAGGACAAGATAAAATAATTAGAGACCATGTCTGCCCTCAGTATTGGTATATTATGAGAACCTGGCCTCCAACATGCAATGGAGGGAACAAATTTATCATCTAAAACTTAAATAATAGTTATATTTGCCCTGGCTGGTGTGGATCAGTAGACTATGAGTGCCGGCCTGCGAACCGAAAGGTCACCGGCTGGATTCCCAGTCAGGGCACATGTCTGAGTTGCTGGCCAGGTTCCCCAGCTGGGGGCATGCGAGAGCCAACGGATCGATTTATCTCTCACACATTGATGTTTCTCTGCCTCTCTTTCTCCCTTCCTTCCCCTCTCTCTAAAAATAAATAAATACAATCTTTAAAGAAATAATAGTTGTATTAATTTTGGAATAATTCAGGTTTTCCTGGATAACTTTTCCTAGTTAATCTCAACATTATATAAGTTTGCTCACACTCACTCAGGGTGAGTAAGTAATGCCTCCAAACCAGACCGGTCATGGATTCTTATGCGTCCATCTGGCTGCTGGCTGGAACACTGGAATGACTCATAAAAATGAAGCAACCTGAGGTCACCTACTCCAGGTCTTTTAAACAGAATTGCCAACTGCTTACCAGGTGGTTCCAATTTCCGAGAATACTTAAAATAAGAGAGAAACTCATTCTAGATACACCATTTTATTTTCATATTGTCTCTGGCCACAGAATTTGGTAAGTAAGGAAGGAAGCGCTTTTGAAATGCAGATTACTAATCATCTGAAAGCCAGAATATTATATACATAAAGTCAAGGGGAAAGAAAAGGCAAGACACAAAACCATATTATATTATACTCTCAATTTTGTAAAGTAAAAAAGGACCCAAAATGTTAACAGTGGCTATTCCTGTGTGGTAAATGAGTGATTTTTATTTTATTTGTTACAGTTCCCTATAATTCTCAAGTTCATGTCAATGAATATGTACTCTTTGTTATTACAAAAAATAACAATAACTAGCTTTTTAGAAAATCATATACACTGTAAACCTTGGGTTCAGTGATCCCCAGAGAATACTAATATCTATACTGGCAGAAAGCCTTTCTCTGGGTAATGAAGAAAAACATACATTTTATGTCTAAAAAGAAAAGAAAAGAAACAATTTTAAAAAACAAAATAAGAACTGGGTTCTCACTCTACGATAGGTGAGCCAGGTTTACTTAATTATTTGTATCCATCTTTTCCCAAAGTGAGTTTAAGGAACATTATTAGGTCAGTGATATGTGCAGGGAAAACTACAAGTCCTGTGGTCAAATACCCCTTTTCAGGATCGTCACAGTGCACATTAATATAATAAAGGCACGGAGAAGGCTTGCAGTTTTAAAATATCAGCAATTCCCAGATTACTTTTATCATTTATTTACTCATCAAATGCTTCTGTGGTGTTTTACTATGTACCTGGCATTGTTCTAAACACTTTACAAATATTCACTATTCTCATCTTCGTATAAACCTATAAAGTGCTCTGGCTGGTGTGGCTCAGTGGACCGAGTGCTGGCCTGCGAACCAAAGGCTCACTGGTTCCATTCCCAGTCAGGGCACATGCCATGGTTATGGGCCAGGTCCCCAGTAGGGGGCACCACCGCGCGAAGCAACCACCATTGATGTTTCTCTCCCTCTCTTTCTCCTCCTTTCCCCCTCTCTAAAAATAAATAAATAAAATCTTAAAAAAATAAACCTATAAAGTAATCACTATTTTTGTCATCCTTATTTTACAAACTAATGAAGCTGAGACACAGGAGGTTCAGCAACTTGGCCAAGGTCTGACAGCTAACAAGTGGTAAAGCCAAATTCAAAGCCAGGCAAACTCCACAGTCCCCATGATTACCCAGTAGGGGACGCTGCTGTCCATGGGCTCCTTTTTGGCCTGCCTACATACCTGAAATTCCATAAAACCACTGTACTATGGAACACATTGGGAAAACAAATGCAATCAAGTCAAACATACGGTTATATGTAAATTGCTGATCTGAATTCGTCAAATAGCTCATATTACTTCAAACTCTAATTCTTCATTCAATATGTGACAAGACAAAAAGAACTGGCAATGGTATTAGGCCTAAAAATTCCTAGAATGTGATAACTAAACAAGAGAAGCTTGGTTAAATTGTTTTCCCTCTCTGTTGTTTAACCAATTTCATCAGATATCATAATGCCAAGGAGTTATGATAAAATAAATATCTGTATGACTTAGGCCATTTCTATACTCTCAAATTCCAAGTGTCTCATAATTTCCAAAGGTTATTTGTATAGTGGGATTATTGATCATTTTCATTTTCTTCTTCATGCCTATCTAACTTTGAACAAATTCTAGTACTGGCCAGGTGGCTCAGGTGGTTGGAACATCATCCTGTACACCAAAAGGTTGAGAGTTCGATTCCCTGTCAGGGCACATACTTAGGTTGTGGGTTCAATCCCCCCTCAGGGTGTGTTCAGGAGGCAACCAATCAATCTCTCCCTCTCTCCACCCCCGACTCTGCCTTCCTTTCACTCTAAAATCAATAAACATATCCTCAAGTGAGGGATTTTTAAAAATCTAGTAAGTAGCAGCAGCAGGGAGATGGAGAAGCTTGTGACTTTACATTAAGTTATTATTCATTAAATATGATGTTTCCAAATAAATATATTAATATAGAATGGTATTGTCAATGTATGATTAATTGAAAAATGCAAATAACAAAATAATATACATAACCCTACTTTTGTTTAAAAAAATGCACAAGAGCATTCTTAAAGGGTATCTATATGTGTACACACACACACACACACACACACACGTGTGTATATATCAAAATATTAATTTTAGGTAATAATTTAAGGCAATTTACTTTCTGTAGATTTACCTGCGCTTTCTAACTCTCCTATCAAGAAGATTTATTATTTGCATCACTTGGGCAAAGATTTTAAAATTCACGTATGAAGAGCCTGCATAATAGATGCAGATCAACAAAAGCCACTTAGAAACACCCCTGCCTTTCAGTTGCTTGTGTTCTCAAGCAAATGCTAGTCCTTGCTATTACTCTCTAGCACTGCACCCTGTTTATGTCCTTTACAGCCCTAATCACATTATTGATTTGTAGATATTAAGTTTAGTTTTTTTATTTCCTATCTCCTCCCCATTACTCATCCCAAATAAGGGCAAACACCTGCCTTTTTGTATTCAGAGCACCCAGCACAATGCCTGGCTCTAAAAAGTGACTCTATAAATATGCACTGCATTAATGAATGAATAAAAGAGTAAATGGGACAACCAAATTACATATGTAGAAGGTATACAGGCTATCACGTAAAAAGTTTAAAGCAATAAACTGATCAACAGAAAGGGATTTCTATAATAACAACTTGGGTTTTCCATGCTATGGTTGTATTGATAGAATCATCTATGTAATTTGGGGTGGAAAGCAGAGGTAAGGAGGTCAACTGCTCTTATCTGTTCATGAAGATTCCAAAAAAAGGAGGTTTTCAAAAGCTCCATCAACAGAAAATGGGACCTTAATTGTTATAACTTCTGAAAAGTAGAAGAGAATTTATTTACAAACAAACAGTTTAGTACATATAGGTAGGAGTGTAAAAGAACCTAAATAAAAAGGGAGTAAGTCAGGATAGTAACAGCAGAGGAGCTATTTGAGAGGTTACTGGAATCTAGAAGGAGAGAGTAATATAGGGAAGGCTCCCTTAAGAGAGCAGTGGAGCCCTAGCTGCTCAGCAGACTGCATGCCGGCCTGCGAACCAAAGGGTCGTAGGTTTGATTCCCAGTCTAGGGCACCTTCCTCGGTTGCAGGCCAGGTCCCCAGTAGAGGGCATGCACGCAACCACACATTGATGTTTCTCTCCCTCTCTTCCTCTCTTCTCTCTCCCTTCCCATAAAATCTTTAAACATACATACACACACACACACACACACACACTCCAATAAAAATACCAGATTAAAAAAAAAGAGAGAGAGAGAGCGCAGTGGACACAGGCAGCCAAAGTCGATCTAGCAGGGAAGGACCCAGCAGAGTAAATACTCTCTCTCCACCCTCCCTCTAATCGCTTCCTGAGGTTCCCCAATGCCCTAGGTCAACTGGAAATCAGCTGTTCACCCAGGCAGCCTGGTGGGCAGAGAGCATAAGGTAGAAGTGGATCTGGAGAGGCAAACAGAAGATACCTGGCACAGAGGTCAATGGGAGTAACGTGTGAGGTTTTAGCAAAATCGAGTTATGCAGGTAGAGAAGACGTTCAGATACAGAAGGGACTCTTGACTAACTGAAAAGGAATTTAAAAAAAAAAACAGTGAAAGATAAATCCTAGATACATGAAAATACGACACCAACTTGTTTGTAACTCCATTTGAAGAGAGCGCTACATTCTGTAATACGAGGACTAAGAGGATACTACCCCACTGTGTGTACTATTACAGCAAAATGGTTATTGGACAACAGCAGAAGAGTAGCTTGTTCCAGAAAAAGAACAGATGATAATTTAGTACCTTTTATAGACGGTTGTAAAGTGTATTAGTTAGATAAAACTCACTGATTTCTATCAAGAGATTAATTTAGACAAAGGCACCATCATTACAGACTTCCCTGGAATCGCTTTAGATTCATAAATCAACAAATTAACTAGTGACAGATGTGTCTGTACTTGTTTAAGTCCATATCTATCTAACAGCTATAAAAATGACAAAATTGTTTATCTCAAGACAGCCAGGCAAGAAATGTTATAGAGATATATTGGATTGTATCTTTTTTCCTTTAGCCAATAAGTAAATACAACTTTCAGAAAAATCATTTTCTTAACTTGCTACTTAATATCTTCTAAAGTTGAAGGCACATGGAGCCATATACTTCTTGATAGGAAAAATAAAGTCAGCTGAATCAGAACTATGGGTCTTAACAGACTACATCCAACGACATTCCACAAATATTTACTGAATCCCTACTATATACTAGCTCATTGCAAAGGACTGGGATATGATGAAGAGTGAGTTCCAGATCTAACAACGGGATTTTACAGTGAAATCTCTCAAGAAACATGTGAAGTTTTCAAAGCCAAAGGGTAGAGAAAAATGACACTCGAACCTGATTAGAGAATTCTGATTTGCTTCCTTTCCTTTGTAACCAGAATACAAACTTTGTGTGACATCTGGGAACTGTGAGGTACTGAGGTCTGCAATTTAAAAGTAAAAGCAACTGTTGAACCAGTGGGTTGCTGTAATGCAGATCAAGGCAAAAAAGAAAAGAAAAGAAAAAAGAAAAAGAAAGCAAGCAAGCCAGGGGGAAAAAAGCCTGATTCGACTCTGTGACTCATTCAGTGATAAGAACAATGTCAGATCAATCTCTCAGGATTCCACCCTTGACCAAACCACCACACTCTCAGCTAGACCCTTCTCATAGCCTCCCACATCTTCTAACTTCAGACATTCTTGCTCACACTAGAGACAGGCATGCTAAGTCAGACCTGTTCACTTTCTGGTTTAAAATCCTCCAGGGTAATTAAATAAAATGTACTTTGAGTAACATGCATACTTCATACCATGGGCCTGGCTATCTCCCTGACCTCATTCCTACCATTCCCTCTGATAGCCTGAGTACAACGGGAACCCAGCTGGCTGCTCCTTCTGCCAGGAAGTTCTCCAGACCTTCACTGGGATGACTCTTTCTTCTTGTTCAGAACATCCCTAGAGAGGCCTTCCTTGACCATCCCACATAAAGTAGCCCCAGTCACTTCCTGTCATATCACCCAATCCTGTTTTTCTAATGACAATTTCACTACTCGAAATGATCTTACACACATGCTTGTTTATCATCCACTGTGTTTTCACTCTCTAGAACGCATGTTCAATGTCTCTGATGGCTGCAGTGTCCTCAAAGCATATAATAATGCCAGACAGGGAGCAGGCACTCAAACTTTTAAGTAAAAATGAATGTAACGAAGATAACTGGCATGTAAGTGGATGCTCTAAAAGTCATGAAAACAGATTATTGTCTGATGTAAATTATGTATCTTTTTTATCTTAATACTATAGATGAGCTTTAAAAAATAGTCAGAAGTGTCATAAAATATCCCTCCTGTCCACCCCTAAACCTTCATTTACTTCTCCTTCCAGATGCCTAAAAAATTTTCGCTTTCCTCAACTTCAATCATGAATTCCATGTGAATGACAGTTCAATGTATATTTCTAGCCCTGGCCCCTCCCTCCCTTGAATTCTGGCCTGCCTCTAAATATGGCAACACTTCTACTTCAATTTCTGCCATTGTGTCAAATCTAGCACATGGAAACCTGAAATGAATGTCTGTCATGCAAAATCAGTTTCTCCTTCTATCCTTAATACTTTTATCACACATCCTCCAGACACCCAGATTTAAAAGCTAGAAATTATCTTGATTATGTAATTCAAGAACTGGAAGGAAGATTGGAAAACATCAAGTGAAGTGGTCTTCAGGACTTTTTAAAACTGTATTAGACTTTTTCAAACAAAAGCTCACAAGGAAGTCTGATATGTAAAACAGATGAATTTGCAGTTGTTCTGGAGTTACTCCAGTGGTCTCTAAAGAAACACTTCAAAAAGAACCCCCGAGTCTAGTCCAAACTTCCCTTGATTCCCACCCTGCTTCAACACACAGGCAGAAAGTTATAGAGGAGAAAAAATTAAGAAACTGATAAATTTCATAAATGACTTTTACTGATTAGCATGAGAAGAAATCTTCAGTATTTAGATAATTGTTAGCTTCTAATAACAGATTTATCTATTTCTAGTGAAAGAAAGCAAGCATGAGTCCAGGCAAAAGAAGTGTGGCCCAAGAAAAATAGCACAAGGTCTCTGTTCCATAGCCCATGTGGTTTCACTGTTTCTGAGCATGGTTTTCAAACTCTTTGGGCCTGTGGCCACTTCACTTTTATATTAACATGTGTGATAAGGTGCCTTCTAAGACTCTTTCCATCCCTCAGTTTGTGACCTGTGATTACTCCATGCATGCTGAAGTACTTCACTTAAGCTACTGTAACTACAAAGAATTAGTATCACACATTAGAGACAAATTGGAAGAGAACAAATCATCCTTCAAGGATTTTTTTGAGTATCTTTCGTATGCCAGGTATTCTTCTGGGTCTCCACAATTCAGAGAAAAGAAAGAAAATGAATAATAAGCCAGCTCAAAGAGAAAAATGCCCTCAGTGAGGAAGGGCCAAGCAAGTAAATATACAGCAGAAAGGTGAATGCTGAGAGAGATGAGTCCAGAAGCATAACAGGCAGCCATGAGGGGGCTTATCAAAATCAGGAAAGGCTTTGTTAGGTTGGAGTAGGAGACAGCTGACTTTATGTTTCGATGATAAATATGAGGTGAGCACTGAGGAAGAGTGGAGGTTGCTCTAGATACCAAAAGATATCGCACTTTAAATTTCCTTATAAACAAATAATAAAATCAGCATTTACTATAATAAAAATAATTTATCAGGCCATTTCACACACAGTTTTCAAAATTTGTGTGAAAAATAGTGAGTCAATTTTGTTTTAATAAACATTATTTAATGACTGGAACATTTTGAGGGGCATATTGTATATGAACACGCCATGAGTACAGGCAGCACGTCACTCAGGGACAATAACGGGGAATTTCAGACACCTCTGCCTGGGCTAAAGGCTGTGCAGCACCTGGCAGACAAGGTGGCAAAGCCCCCAGAAATAGTGATGATTCACTAACATGACATAAATCAAGATTTTAACTCACTGAAAACTAACATTTTGATTTAAAATCACAAATCAGTGCCATTAAAATTCATCAGTGGACCCCAGCATATGAGTAATGAGATCATATCAACTTATATCTTGCGACCAAAAGGAAAAGGTGGTTTTCTAAATGGTAATTCAGATTGGACAAATAACACACTGTATCAAGTTTTGTAGCCCTGGGCCATATTCGGCTAAAAACAAAGGTACATTATGCATGACTAAAGAAAACAGTGAAAATCAGAGCAATTAATTTCCCAGCTATGTTTCCCATAAAAAAACCATCACTACTATGATTTGCTTACAGCACACAACCCTGTTTTTTGCATCGCACAATGATCTAAGTGTATAATAACGTGCATATTTCACTAAGATGTAATATCCTTCAAAACATCCTTATAGTGAAAGTTTTCCAAAGAAATTATTGATCTCTGGAATGTCTCATGTTTTAAAATTACTGACAAATCCTTTCCTATTTTCTTTGCAATTAGAAATAATTCTTCTTGATCACCAGAGTGTAAAGAGGTATAAGAGTACAAAGACTGACTATTTTCTTGAAGACAAATGTCCCAGTTGACATAGGACATTTCCCATAATTCTCCCAAAACAATAATTAGGAGAGTTGTCACTAGGACCCTAAAAATACATGTTTAAAAAAATAGATAGATATGGGTTGGCCTCAGTTTAGTATAGCAAGAAATTTTCCTAGGTGCTTTTTCAAATAATTTCCAAATGCTTTCTAGCTTAGTCCTCTCATTAGTGGTGGTGCCTTTTGTGTTTCTTTCCGGAATTCAGAGACCTTTTCTCAGGTGGTTGTGCTTCACGGCACATAGGTTGGGTACGTTCTCTTTATATGTTGGAGGCAATTAAGCAGCTCTCTTCTTCTGTTTTCTTTCACTGACACCTTTGTGGCTGCTCAGTCACTGACCTCACCTTGGTGGAAAAGTGACTAGAGCAATTCCTAATAACCCAAGGAAACCACAGCATTCCCATTCTATAGGAAACAAACACGAAGGACCCCGAATCCGCTGGAGAGGCGGCTCAATAAGGGGTAAAACCCAGCACCAGACAACTTCCGGAGGATCGTCTCTTCATGTCTGAAATCCTAACACCGCAAGGGACAGACAGAAATACGGAACCCGGACAGAAACGGGGACAAGTAGACTGATGGGGGCAGACAGCGAGAGACAGAAGAGAGACAATGAGACAAGGAGCAGAAAGTCAGCCCCTAAATGAGAGTCCGAAAGAGTGTGGGAGGCAGCGATACACTGAGAGAGACGGAAGGACAGAGCAGGGGATAGAGATAGAGAGAGGGAGACAGAGAGACAGACCCAGGGAGAATGGGTCGGAGTGGGTGGAAAAAAGGAAAAAGACAGAAGGAGAATAGAGGAAGAAAACAGACAAAAACTGGGAACGGGACAGAGAGCCACAGACAGAGGGGAAGGGACAGGCAGCGGTAGCAGAGACGGAGCCAAGTCCGGGACCCGGGGACCAGCCCGCTGCGCATTTTCTGCCTCTTCGAGGCTGGGTCCCAGGAGGCTCCCGAGGCAGGTGGCTCCGCAGGACGTGGGAGCCTGCGGGCTCCGTGCCTCCCCGGAGGCGGGCTCCCTGCCACGGCCCCGATTCCGATTCCCGGGCTGCGCTTTGCTCGCTCTCCCGCCCCATCTCTGGGCCAGCAAGTCCCGACTCCCCAACTCCAGAGCACGTGTCCCCGCACTACCTCCGCCGCCCACTCTTGGCCAGCGCGGGCACGAATCTCGGGGTCCCGGCAGACCTGCCCTCGCACAAAGCCCAGGCGGCCACCCCCGGACCCCCTCTGCGCGGGCAGCCGCCCTATAGTGTGCTGCTCGCTCTCGTCCTCGCCCCGCAGCGCTCACTCCTGCGGGGAGCCACACCGCCGAGCCCCGCGCCGCGGGCTCCCCACCCCGCCGCAGCCCCCTCTGCCCGCGCAGCTCCCGCTGGCGAGCCTGGCTCCCGCACGCGCGGGAACCGCGGAGCCTTGCCCGCCTTACCCTCCGCTGCGCTCCGCTCCAGCACCGTTGTCCTCGTCCTGGGCGCTGTAGTCCTCACGGTCCCGAACCCGGCTCCCGCGCAGGCCCCGGGCCAACTCTGCGCCCAGCGCTGACCACAGCGACCATCAACTTCTGGCTGCAGTGGCCGCTCTGCCGCCGCCTCCGGACTTTTTTTCCCTCTGCAACTCGGCTGCCTCAGGAATTTTTTTTTTTTTTTCACTTGCCCTCTCCAGCTCCCACTAGTGATTGGAGACTGAGAGCCAAGTACTTAGAGGAGGGATTACACTTCTCGACGCACTTGGACTGCCCAGCGGTGCTGTCTGAGTGAGAAAGGGTGCAGGGAGTTGGGGTGTTGCGAGGGCATCGCGCAGTCCCCAGCCCTGGATCGACGGTGAACGTTTGAAGCATAGTCACCTTCACAGAGCATCACTTCCACTTCAATCATAGATGCTCTCTTGTTCATGTGTAAGAAAAGGTTTTATTAAAATCTAGGTCTGAAGAACAAAGATTCATGGAATTACTGTACATTGAGCTCTGGTAGAGCGTCCCAAAGAGGACCTAGTATAGGGGATTTAAACTTTTCAGCACCATTAACAGTGGAGAAGTTGATAAAATGCTGACATACCTAAAAAAAAAAAAAAAAAAAAAAATACGTATGCACGTCAAATTATGCCTGCAGTTCTGGATGGGAAGTTTAGGAACGCTGAAATATATAGTTGGGCCTCTTAGCAAAATGAAAATTTCCTTTCTTGAAATATCTTGAAACTTTTAAAAAACAAAAAAGCAAACAATAACTAACGAAAAAATTCCTTGCATTTCTATTTAGTGAAATTTTACCATTAGTAATGTTTACTTTGGAAAAGTATATAACGTCTTTACTTTGTGGTGTCCCTGCTAAATCTTTAACTACCGAAACATTTTATAAGGAAGTGAATATAAATTAACCTAGTCGACAGCCTTTCAGAAGGCTTGGGGAGGATAGTTAACTTTTTAAAATCAGCCATTTTGCCAACTCTATCTCCGAGGGTGAGAGCGAATGACTTCCAAATTAATTTTTCCTCCCAATGCCTCTCAGCTGCCTATCCTCCAGAATTAATCTCCTCTTTTTGTAAAAGTTTGCCATCTTCCAAATATATTGTTAAACCTCTCTAGCCACCATCAAGTGTGTGATTTAAAGAGTATAATACAATTCCACTCTGACAGAGCCTTTTTCCCATTTTTCTTTACATTTATTTCTATTGTTTATTTACTTCTTAGCCTACCATTTTCTTTCAACTCCTCCCTTTTCTTAGGTTATTTGCATTAAATCTTCTTTCTATTAGACATTAAATATAATCCTTGGAATTTATCAAGAAGAAAATAAATTCAATTGTGTATAAATTTATTTTATGCAGCTTCCACTTAGAAGCATGTGGTGCTCCAGGCATTTACAAAGAGTTTGTGAGATGTGGGCACACTGTTCTCCTCAAAGAAACGCTGAGGTCCCTGCAAAAGTCTATTTGCCCCATAATATATGTGAACCACACCATTATCAGGACGAACCTGCATTCTGGCTCCTGGTGCCAGACTGGAACAAAAACGTTCTATTTAACATAACACGGGAAAATTGTCAACAGGTAGCACTTGTCGTTGGTGTCATCTCACCACCCTTGTTCAACTGTTATTCCAGCCCCCAGTGCCAGCATTTACCTTATGGTCCCAAGAATCCCAAGGAAGAATCCACCCGTTTTACCCTCATCCCAAGCCCTCTCTGCTCCTCGTTTACCTTCCTCCTGATCCTCAAATTTTCTATCATGTCCATCCTCTGATATGAACTAGCTTTAAAAAGGAAAGAAATCTGATTGAATGGATCCCTTCCTACGGTGTGAATTACTGATAACTTTAATTTGACAAATATATTTTTTCCCTTTTAGAATTTCAGTCCTCTCGATCTACAGTGAAGTAAATCTGATGTTATGGGGTAACTTTTGAATAGGGAGTATCTGTGTGACCCCTATCTTTTTAGAAGCTGTACTAAGGATTAGCTATCTTTGGCTTAACTCTGTTCAGCAAATATCCTAAGCATCTATTGGGCATGGGACACTGATCCAGGGAAGACACAGAGATTCCATTTCAATTAACTTACAAAAAAACATATGTAGGGGGTTTTTTAATGATATTAAAAATAATCCAAATGAGAGGAATAAAGAAATGCCTATAGGTTTGTGGGTTTTTTTTAAAGCATTTTGAGTGGAAGAAAATCAGAGATGGCACTGTTGATGAAACTGTGTTTTGAGTTGGATCTTAGAAAGCAGCATTTCAATAGACAGGGATGTCAACCTGGGGTATAAGCCATTGAACATTCGACAGTTACTGAGTACCTATGGCACGTCACGTGCTGGTGTTTGAGACTCATACCTTGTCCATTCCTTCTCAGGGAAAAAGATAAGATATTTTTTAAAAAATTAGAACACTTTCTGAGAAATACAGTAATCAGCACATGAACACACAACTACTGGAGCACAGAAGGTAAAACCGTTCTACCTGGAAATGTCAGGAAAAAATGCAGAGTGGTTACATTTTATCAGGGTCCTGAAAGATCTTCAGAGAACTAGCTTTCTAAGTGGAGGGAGCTGTGTGAAAAAACACAGAGCAGTAGGGAGAGCTGGTGGCTCAGTGCTGCTTCCCAGGCCATGTGGGGCAAGTACAGCAGATGAATCTCAGGCTAAACAAGGTTCAGGAATGACCTTGTCAGATGTGCTAATGAAATACACTTTTCAGCAATAGGCGATGGGGAAGCATTAGAGAATTTTTAAACCAATAAGTTAAACGGTGGATTGGGATTTTCAGAGCATCATTTAAAGGTACTTGGAGAAGGAGAAATGGAAGCACAGAACCAATTAGGAGACTTTCGTGTAAAGAGTAAAAATCTGAACCAAGATAGCAACAGGCCGGTCAAGATCACTAAGGGACTTGAAAGCCACTTCAGAGTTGTAGAAGCTGATTCCCTGCTTTGCGGTCTGGGATGGTGGTGCTTTTAAATGCAATAGGAACCACTGGTGAAGGAGCTACTGAGGAGAAGAAGGAAGGGCTCAGTTTGGCGGCATGACAGACTAGGGTAAAAGCACAATTTCTTTTTTTATCCAATTGTAAAAGCGAATCACCTAAAAGTTCAAAGCATCCCAGAAGAGGACACCAGGGCAGCAAGAGAAAGAATTGAAGAATAAATTCACTTATTTCCCATTAAGAAAGATATTTGTCCAGCCCTGCTGGATTCAAACCGTTTTGGTAATTCACATGAAGTTACCTGAGAAACAAAGCAATGATGTGGTGAGCTGGCGTCTGTGCTTTCAACTTCCCCTTTTCTCCAGCTGTTTCTTCTCGATTGATGTCCTTGTTCCCACATCTTCCCCTTTTTGTGTCTACCCTCTTGCAAAACTAAGTAGGATCTGACAACCATTAATATGTTATTATAAATCAAGGTATACTATGTTAAGTAACATTCTAGACCATGTGCTTTTAAATCATTTTTCTCTAAATGTAGAATAAAAGATTGCCCTTTTTTTGAGATATTTTTGGAGTCAGGGGAAGGAAATATTTCAGCAGAAGGAAGAATTCTTTTTTCTTTCCCCACAATTCATACCGCCTTGGGGTTTTATAACCCATTGTTAATGCATTGACTTTACATACATGAAGTAAGAGATCAAACCTCTCAATAACTGGAGTATTTAAATCCTCACTTGTTATTATAGGAATGTATAAGTACTAGTGAAATGTGTAGTTTCTCCAATAAATCCCAAATATTCTGAATAATTACCATGCTCTAGGCCTACGACTAAGCAATTCACAAATATTAACACATTGGAGCCTCATAGTAGAGTAGGTTCTACTTTATTTCCATTTTTCAGATCAGAAAACCGAGGCACAGAAAAGTTAGATAGCATGCTCAAGACCATGCTAGAAAGTGGGAGGGACTGGATATGAACCCAGGCAGTGTGGCTACAGTACCTCAGCCTTCGTCAGTGTACCAACCCACTCCATAGCAGTGAGAACAGTGTAAGTATCTAATGAATTGACACACTCGACAAAAAAAAATAAGTAAAAAATAAAAAAATAAAGATCTTGAATATCAGATAATAATATATGAGCCAGATCCTTAAAAGTCAAAATACTTGAGTCCTTTATATTTTGTTAAACAGTTTACCGAGCTCTTGGAAAACTAGTGGCTGGTGGGGTTGGGGGGAACTGATAATGCCAGGAACATGGGAGCAATAGGGTTGTGGCTTTTAAAATCCCCCTCCCTGGGTCAGCATTTAATGTCTTTGGTTAGGTCCTCTGCCAAGCTGTAAACTTCCTGAGGATCCCTTCTCTGTCTTTTACTATTTTCCTCAACCACATTGTTTTTTAAACATAACAACTTTTTAACCATATTTGCTAAGTAGAAATGAGTGAGTTTAGCTCAAAATCTATTTTTTTTCATGCTGTATAGCAAACAGCATTATAAGGTAGGGAGATTCCAACCACAAACATTCAAGGAAAGGTAGAGATGGGATACTGTGGAAGGGGTTCCTATGGTGGGTGGAATGGCAGACCAAAAATCTCTAAGACCCCCTTCTACATTCTTAATAGATATGTAACATTGTTAATGTGAATGATTTAAGATATTAATATAAACAACAACATAAATATAATTTTATATAACTCATATAAATGTTCATATTAACATGGGTAATAAATAACTTTAATATTAATATGAATGACTCTATTGCCAAAATCCACTTGGTGCATAACATGTAAATGATTATCTCCCAATTAACATATACCTCAAATTACTCCTGTACTTATATCCTGAAACTTCTACTTTCTGCTGTTATTTTTATTTGATTTTATATCAAGCAACTGTAAATACACATAGAGGAAAAAAACACAGATTCTAGTTGTATAACAAATTAATTGTGTCCAATATGTAAATTTAAGAAAAACAGAATTCCTCATTTGAAACAGAAACAATGCATGAAAAAAATCTAAAGTAGAAATGGTAAAATGATTTTATTTTCTTTTGCTGTCAGCACTGTTCCAATTTCTCTTAATAAAAGCAGGCGTGATATCCATCTACTTATACACTGCCAAATTATCCAAAGCTGACATGAATTAATATTTTTTAAAATAAGTTTGAATACAATGAAAAATTTTTTAAAAATTTCTAAAGCCCAAATATCACTTTTTCTGAGCCATCCTGACACATACACCTACATAACTCCTAAAACTGGAAAATTAGGAAAAAATTCTGCAACAAAATTTATGAAAAAGTTATTCTTACATCTGTTTCTTTGGAGTCTCAAGTTCCTGATGACTTTTTCCTTCTAAAATAATTTGCCAACCATGGAACTTTTCAGTGTTTTCCTGTCTCACAGTATATTTACAATGTGTGCCTCAGGAAGAAATATACAGCAACTATTTCCTTCTGTATTATAAAAAAGGACAGAAAAGGTTAGAGAACAAAAATGCATGAGGAATAAATCTTCAATTAAACTACCTGAAAAGAACAGATTTTGACTCTTACTCACTAAAAGACTATTCTTTTCCATCATATATCTTCTTAAATTTGAAACTTGTTTTAAGCTAGTGGAGAAAAAAAAATGAACCTCTGTTCCATGAATTGAGAGATTGTTAAATCAGAAAGATTTAACAGTGTTAATGTCAGAAATAATATTTCATATAACTCCAAAGATGACATTTTAGGTTATAATTAAAAAAGTCTTGTGGACATTTCTAATTATAAGAATATCAAGTGCATTAAAATGATTTATTGGGAAGATGTGCACACTAGAGAATGGAAAGCTATTTAGATTTCTACAAAATTGTTAAATTGATGATCTCCAGGGCACACTGTAGAACAAAACCACAGCCATCGTTGACAATATTCAACAAATCCTATAAGTTTCATGCCCCTATTAATGGAAAGAAATATGACAGAACTGAAGTCTAAGGAAGAAAGAACCAAAAGAGAAAATAAGTCCTCCAGGTAACGCGCGCACACACACACACACACACACACACACACACACACACACACACCCCACCCCCCAACAAAAACAACCAGGAATGAGGAAGCAAAGATCAAGGAAGAAATTTGTGTAAATTGCTCAAATACTTGTATATCTTCTAGATATATCTTTTGTTTCCAAAAGAAAGAAAGAATTCTGTTTCAACATACAGATCATATTTGTGATTTGTTTACGTAACAGTATTCATTTCAGTTAGATGTTTACATGCTAGGACAGAATACATGGAATGTTGAAAATATAGATATAATTATAGCTCACTTGCTCAAAAATTTTTAAGTTTCTCATTTGCCTACAAAAAAGTCCATGAATCCCACTGGGACTTTCAGGGTCCATCACAGTCCAGCCTCAGTATCCGCCACTTCCAGCCAAAACTCTAGCCCAAAACTCCAGCCTCACAGAATGTTGGCCAAACATCTTTACAACTCCCACCATTTCTTCTCGATAATATACCATTTGGACCCCCGACCACTATCTCCTTATCACTTGATATTCACTTTCCAGACCCCAAATGTCTTTTCTTTCATAAAATATTTCTTCATTTCCCCATGCATAGTCGTCACTGCTCACACTTCTACACTACCATTCTCATAGTTTATAGGTTTTCATAGTTGTAACACATAGCCACAGTATCCAGGACGTAACAGACGCTCCACATACGTGTGCTGTTGAAAGAGACAGAACTATAAAACTTCACAATTATGTTAAAATCATGAGCCTGGATTTTAGAACCATCTGTAAATTTCTAACTGTATTAGCCACTCAAAAAGGGTCTTTTGAAACAATTAACACCCTACAAATGATGCATGGAGTTTTGTTTGGGATTTATTAAAAATAATTAAAATAGAAAAACTTTTTAATCAAGGAAAAAGCCACACAGGTTTATTTACTGTACAGTCAGGGCAAGCAATGTCTTAGCACCACATGGCCAGGCCGACCTGAGGAGCCACATGGATTGGGTGCAGCACTCGGAGGGCCCAGATGATAGAAGTTCAGTCAGGCATGGGGGTTCCTGTCTCAGGGATAAAATTACTTCATTCCTCATTCAGGAATTCAAAGACTATTGTCTTAGTCCATTTAGGCTGTTGTAGCAAAAATACCATAGACCAGGTGGCTTAAACAACAGAAATTCATTTCTCACAGTTCTGGAGCCTGGGGGTTCGAGATCAGGGCGCCAGCATGGTCCACTTGTGATGACAGTCCCTTCCAGGGTGCAGATGATGGGCTCGCCACGGCAGCCTCGCATGGCAGAGGAAGACAACTCTGGCCTCTTCATCTCTTTATAAGGGCATCCCCTTATGATCCCACTTCAGAGAGCTCTACCCTCACAGAGGCTCAATCTCACGATTAAGGGTCAGAATTTCAACATCTGAATGGGGAAGCGGGTGGCCGGGGAGTGTTCCAAGTCGTTTTCTGATGCAAATGAAAGCTACTTGAAGACATAAACATATAGTTAGTTATCTGGCACCTGGCACATATTGAGGATTTGATAAATGTATGAGGAATAAATTAATAACACAGCATGACAATATATATCAATTTCATAGAATTCTGTTTCACCTACTACAGAAGAATAAGGACAGATTGATTCTTCTCACATGCACTGCTATTATAGATCAAATAAAATAATATTTGGGGTGAATTGAAATAACAAGACAATGATACACTTAAAATAATGGCTATTATTGGCATTTGGCTTTTTAATGTGCCAAGTACTATACATTTACTTTGTTATCTAATTTATTCCTTGGTACTATTAATATCATCATTTTATAGAGAAAAAATAAGGTTTTGAGAAATTAAGTAATTTGCTAATGTTCAGAGCTAGTACATGATGAAGTAGATATTTAAACGCAAATTTTTTAGAGTATAGTGCTCACCTTCTTGACCAGAACTTCTGCATACTGTTACACATTTATCTATAGTTAAAACTACAAGCTAGTGTACCTCTAAACAAATGTATCATTTTGTTCCTTTGCTGTTAGTTAATAAATCTGTCTAGAACCATGGACCTACCTTAGAATATTGCTGTACTCTGAAAAAAAATAGGGAAACACTTAACGACTAAAAATATTTTATCATCTGTTTCACTCCCTTAATAGTTACTTCATGGTTGTTATCTATAAACATAACATCACAGACAGTGAAATGTTAATGAATAAGCGCTCTCATGCAGATACCAAAGAGGACTTTCAGCATCATTTGATGTTAAAGACATAATTTTTATGCTTAATTGAAATTTAAAGCTTAACAAGTAGTAAGGGAATATTTTAACTTAGCATCTCCCTTTCCTTCTATTGAAGATTTTAAGGCATTGAAATTTTATATTGAATTTTAAGTTTTTATTTCATCTTTTTCCTCTTCTAGCTTCTAAACTTCTTGCAGTTGAGAGACTACATCTCTGTATTTTTGTGTTCGCCAGCATGTAGCACACTTTGTACCATATTAATCAATATTAATACATATTTAATGAATATATAAATCCTGCAACTCTAATCTCATTTTGAAATCATAGTATGTTTTTCCTGACTGCATGCATGAGATAGAAACAGAGGAGTGGAAGAGGGAGAGAGAGAGATCAGAATTAAAGAATGAATGAAGTTAAACCATGTTAATACTCTTAACATGAGTCCTGAAATACGGACAGAGCACACTTCAGACTCCAAGTATCAGCCCTGCAAGGGGGTGGGTGGAAACAGAGAGAGAGACAGACAGACAGAGATTTCTCAAAGCTGACAAGAAGCTTGGTACATTGGTGACAATAGTATACCGCACATTATGCAGAAACCACAAAACAGTTTTCTGAATAATGCTAACAAACCAAAGGACACTGAACAATCATGGAAAATATTCTCTGGGCAGTGAGAAATCCATATCGAGAAACACTATTTTTGCTTCTGAACACACATTAATAAGGTTGCAACTTTATGATGCCCAAGTCACTATACTTTTATGAGGAGAAAGCAAGAGAGGCAACTAGCCAAAAAGTTAATGACTATGAGGGCTTTTAATGACTTTCAAATCATTCAATAGTACATCTCACAAAATTATTACTGTATCTGCAACTCATCATAACCTCAAAACTACTGATAATATTGTTACATTTAGCAACCTAGCAATTTTATGTATAGAACACAATATTTTTGAAGGCAGATAAGTGTGTAATATACATAGAATTAGTGTAGAGGTAGCCAAGGTATTAACCATGATATTGCTATTGTGGCTGCTGTTGTTTTAATGACCTTTGCTCTCCAGGATGACTTCTCCTTGGGAGCATGACAGAATAGTGTGCATGTGTGATGCTCAAGATTAGAGTCCAGTTACCTACAAGCCTTGCTCTCTATTATACAAAAAAAATACTAATTTCAGAATCCCTTGTCATTGTGTTTATCACTTTACTTTCCAATTAATAGACATTATTTTGAAGGTATTATTTCAGTTTACCCATAAGAGAATAGACTGCATTTTTCAGGATTCCTAAGTGTTACTATTACTAAAAGGCAGCATTCATGTTGATGACCGGTAACTAGACTTACAGTGGTGTTCACTACATAGTATGTACAAATAATGAATTATTAAGTTGTGTGACTAAAATACATACAGTTTTTTTAAATTTAGCAGTGGTTCTATAAACATTATACAAGGTCTGTCCAGAAGGTATCCAACCACATAATATGAGAAATAGAGACATTTATGGAAGAAGATACAAGAAACATTGTATATAGGATAATGACACCTCAGTCCCCTTCAAAGTAGGTACCTTGGGACCTCACACAGTTCTCCCAGTCACCACCAGCTGCCCTGTTATATTTTCCTGAATCTCATCAATGGGCTGAAATCTCTTCCCTTTCAAAAGAGATTTTAGTTTTTAGGAAAAGCTGGAAGTTGCAGAGCACCAAATCTGGGCTGGGGGGCTGAGTCACCTGGATGACTTGATGTTTAGCTAAAAAACTCTGCACAAAACATGATGCTTGAGTGGACACATTGTAGTGATGAAGCTGCTATTCACCAGTTGCCCATAGCTGCGGCCTTCTGAATCAACTGAATAGTTTCCACAAAGGAAAGTTCAAGCTTAATGCAAAATTTGATGCAGCTTCATTGCTCTACTCGCTCAGTCATTTTGAATGCGATGGCCACATGCTCACTCAATGACATCTCCTGTCCCCCCCTGACTAGTACAGTGAAGTTGTCATTGTTCACACAGGCGCATTCTGGTCCACTATCCTTGGCTGTCAGGTTACATGGTTGTCATGCAAACCATTCTTATCATATTAACAATGGCTGGGCTTTTTCTGAACAGACCATGTGTGTGTCTGTGCGTGTGTGTGTGTGTGTAGACAGATATAGATATAGATATATAATCTTGTATACCCATTTACCACAGTGAAAAAGCAGCATTTATTTCTATATAACATGACCAGGCTGATTGCATTCAACCATATTTCTTACATATATTATAAGTCTTTATATAGTAGCATACAGAAAACCTTGATACCAAGATTTCCATTCCCTTTAAACTAACTTCCAGAAAATTATTTAAGTCTTGCACCTGACTACTTTATATAATATAGACCTAGAATATGTCAGTTTAATTCTCATGGCCTACCTATATAGTTCTGTAAGTATAGGGAATTCATTAAACTGCAATTCACAGGACTTTTCTTAAGTGTCTTTTCTTTTCTTTTTTTTTAAATTAATTAATTTATTTTTCCAAATACATTTGTCTCTGCCTTCCCACCACTTTCCCCTTTAAGTGTCTTTTCTGGTTTTGTTTTTGTTTTCTTGTAAAACAAGGCCTTACCAAATTCTTTAGTCATAGTCTATTTTGTTGCAATCATATGGGTGTTACTGAGAAAGTGAAAAACTAAGGACTTCAGCAGGAAAAAGAATTGATGTGTCATGAATTATCCCTGTTTACACTTCTACTTTAACCATAATTATTTGTTTAAACAAAAAGTCTGATTTTGAATGTCCACAATCGTGTTAAATGCTTCGTCTTTCACCAGACTCAGCCCAGCCAGCACTTGCATTTGTTGACACTCATCATCGAGGAATAAAATCTTGTACTAACAAATAGTTATCCTTCATAAGAGAATATAAACAGAGCCTTGCTCATAAACTTGCTAATTAACACTTCTAGTTGCATTTATTAACTAACATTTTTGTTAAAACAAGTAAAACTTTATGACATGCAAATCATTTATTTAAAACTATTTCCTTTATCTCTCAAAAGCTTATCTTCTGCTAATGTTTGGTTTAGGTGCCTGACAC
Organism: Pteronotus mesoamericanus; assembly: GCF_021234165.1. NCBI lineage: Eukaryota > Metazoa > Chordata > Mammalia > Chiroptera > Mormoopidae > Pteronotus > Pteronotus mesoamericanus. The sequence goes on from NW_026555311.1 coordinate 18,078,139, forward strand.
TATTGATTTTACCTTTAAAAAATGTTCATCTCCCTCACCTGTGGCATGCTAATAGCGCCACTAAGAATACATTACATATCTTTTCCTAGATCATATGCTAGTTCATGTAATTTCCTCCTCCCTGTTTTTTTTCCTCACAGAGGGATTTATAAGATTTAGGATTCACTTTAATGTGCAGCGCATTCTTTCGCTTTGGTTTTCCAATTTAAACCAGTGTATTTTCATAGAAAACACATTAGTAACTCAACCTTTCTATGTACTACATCTGGATTGCAGCCTCCTTGTGAATGAGTGCCATGATTACTTCATTCCTGGACTTTATCAGAATTCATGAGCAAGCAGAACTGTTACCTGCTGCTCTCCCAGGAACCAAGTCTAACAAGATAATCAGCAAGAATTTTCAGAGGAAGTCAGAGAGTTTTTCTCATTCCTTAATAAGCATAATTTATTCACATCCTTAATGGCTACCTGTGAATCTTAGATTCTAAGAAGCAGTTTCACTGTGATGTTACCAAAAACCACAAAGAGAATAACATAGAATTTCATGGTATAAATTTACCTTAGTATCTGTGCCTGATAAGATGAACAGAAGAGAGTGGTTAACAAGTCTAATGACCTAACCTGAAGAATGTTCAATTTGAAGTTAATTCTCACCAGGCCTTTGTCTACCTAATTTACCAGGAAGAGCACACACTCAACTGATTATCTGAATTTTAAGCTTTTCCCGGTTATTTTTGGCCTAGTTATTTCAACATATATTATACAAATAGACATCAGGCTGGATGCTGAGAATACATCAGGCAAGACAAAACCCTGAGTCAATTGAGTTTATCATTCAGAGAGAGAGTTAAATCAATAAGAAATCAGTAAACAGTATGGTTAGTTATTCATGATTTGTTTGCCATTGTGTTAGGTGTTAGGTAACAACAGTGAACAAGATAGATAGGCCTCTGCTCTGGTAGAGGGTATATGTTAAGTCCTAATAACATTAGGTATTAGATCCTATCACACAGAGGGTACTTAAACTAGCCATTAGAAGATAAGGAAGTTATTCTGGATGCAGTAATAGCTCAGCAAGCACTTGCCCAAACGTCAGAGAGATCAGCCCATAGCCAAGGCACTAGATGTAGTTCAGTATGCCTGACGTTGAGGATGTATAACAGGAATCTGTGAGAGCAGAGGTAAGCACAGGAATCTGGAACAAGCTCAGGATGCCATAAGAAGGTGGATCATCAACTGAATGTGAGGCGGTCTGATTGGGTTCAACTTCTGGTTCAAACACTTAAAAGCTGTGTCTTGATGAATCATTCTATTATCAGCCTGGTTAACTTGATAATCATATTTTATATTCTCTTTCCCTGGTTAGCCTTCTGTTAGCATTAACCAGATAAGGCACTCATGCAAGATTTAGGAGACAGAGGTGAATCTGCAGCCATTACGCTGTGAAGGTCATCATGGATGGATGTGGAGATGAAAAGACTTAGAGGGGCCTGGAAAATTCCAGCTTGTCCTCATTATACTCTGTTCTGCTTCCAGCTCTTCTTCTCAACTCTGGCTCCTCTGACCAAGAGCAGCCCTAGGAACACCACTGGAGGCCTAAAGGCAGACCCACAAAGACAACAGCTCCCGCAGACCTCTCTCACAGTCCCACTGCAGCGGCTAAACGTGCTTGGCCTTTCTTACTGACTAGCTGGGGACTCCTCTCATCTTCCACCTCCACCTCCAAAAGCTTCTTTTCCAATAGCTCATGCTACTGGACCGAAACTGCCATAAATTTCTTACCCCTTAATTCACAGTGGATCTGTTTTCTGGACTGATAAACTGGACATGTTACATAACCGTGCTATGCTTCAGTTTCTTTATCTTAAAAGAGAACAGTAACAGCTACGCTGTAATAGTTATTTCCTCAAGGCAATCCTGAAAGTGGATGCGATCATTTATTGAGCATGCATTATCTTAAGAAGTTTATACTTTGCATTAAGGTGACTGAAAAGATTTTTGATGAGAAAGTGACATGACCAGACTTGTTTCAGACCATCAATCTAAGTAAGATACGGAATGCAGGTCTGAGGGGACTTTATAAGAGACACTTGGAAGTCTGTCACAGTATTCAGAATTTCAGATGTTGGTGGTCCTAACTTAAGATAGGGATCCTGGGATTGGAGATCAGTAGAATGATTTGAGAGTTATTAATAAACCATAAAGGTATTTCTCTAACCTCATGAGCATAATGTCCTCAAAATCCACCTATGTTGTCACAAATGGCAAGATTTCCACTGTATGATATCATTTATGTGGACTCTAAAAAAGCCAAACTTGTAAAAACAGAGATTAAAATGGTGATTGCCACGGGCAGAGGGTGGTAGGCAGAGAATAGAGGAGATATCGTTTAAGGGTAAAAATTGCAACTAGTAGATAAATAAGTCCAGGAGATCTAATGCAAGTGATTATAGACAACAATATTGTATTATAAACATCAAACTTCCTAAGAGACCACACCTTAACCGTTCTCAACGTGCGCACGCGCGCGCACACACACGGAAATCGTGCGATGTGTTAGAGGCTAATGCCACAAGGGCAGTCATACTGCAGCATATAAATGTATCAAATCAACATGCTGTTTGCCTTAAGTTACACAATGTTGTATGTCCAATATGTTCCCATTGAAAAAGTAAAAAAATAAAATTAAATTTAAAAAAGATAACAGCAATAAAAGATACTGGAAATGACAGAACTGGGTAAATTATTAAGTATGGAAATGAAGGAAGGAGAGGTATGGAAGATCACTTTCAGGCTTCTAGTTTAAGCTATTGGGTGGATCCTGATGCCATTTTTCTAAAACAGAAGAACTTGTCTTGTGAGAAAGTGAAGAAATTTAACTTTGACACAAGGCACCTGAGGTGCCCATGAGACACCTAATTGGAGATGTTAAGAAGGAAATTGCTTATGTTGGACTTTGAGTGTGGAGATCAGACATGAATGGTTGCCCTTTGTTCTTCCATTATATTTAGGAAGTAAATATGCTTTTAATAAAGGCAAGGAACTGAGAGGCTGAGATATTGGATTTTTTTGTGTACCTCAGCATTTCTAAAATTTATTGGCCTCAGGAAAACTTTATACTCTTAAAAAAACTTTGAGGACCCCAGAAAAACTTTTTTCATCTATATTTACTATGCAAAATTTAAACTCAGAAATTAAATTATATTAAAAATTATATTTATTTCTATATAATAATAAGCCATGGCATACTAATATAAACAACATATTTTTAAGAAAAATAACTATTTTTCTGAAACAAAATACAGAGATAAAATTAACCCTGTTTTACTCTGTGAATCTCTTTACTATTTGGCTTAACAGGAAGTAGCTGGAATCTTATAGTTGTTTCTACATTCAATCTGTTCTACCTAGAAATAAAGCTTTACAGTACACCTGTGACAGGATTACAGCAAAAAAGGAAAATATCTTAGAATTACTATATAAATAGTTTTCACTTCACAGATCCCCCAAAAAGATGTCAGAGAACCCTAGGATCTCAGGACCGCACTTTGAAAAGCACTCTTCTCTGTGACCATTGAGTCAGAAGGGATGATGCTCAAGGTGGGAATGGAGAGGAAGGTCCAGAAATTCTAAGTCTTCAGTGAATAAAGGGCAGTGATTGGGAGACTGGTAGTTGACAGTGACAGACAGGAAATAAGATAGCTGAATGATGATGTTCACGTGGCTCAAGTGGACAAGGGATCTTAAAAGAAATACGAGAATTAAGGAGTGGTCTTGAAATAGTTTGGAGAGGTGAGAGTAATTCAGGTCACACCTCTGTTTATGCACTGGGTGGTATTTGGCAGAGAAAGCAGCATTTATAAGAGGGAATTGTTGGGGGAGCAGTGTTTTCTAGAAGAGCCAGGTTTCAGCTAGCAGGAAACAGAAATATAAATTTTATGTTAATGAGATGATGGAATTTCTGTACTACATGTAGCAAGTAAGATTAATTGCCTAAAAACATCTATTCTCCCATCCTTCATTGGAAACAAAACCCCAGTTCCTAAATGGCCATCCAATGGGAATTAATCTCCAATTTTCCAGCCTCCCATCCAGCTATGTATTGTTCTGTGACTAATTCCTGGCCATTGAGATGTAAGCGCAAGTGTTGTTTGGTGTTTCTAGAAAGGCTTCATAAAAGCAGAGAAGTTTGGAGAAGTCCCCTTTTTTCCTTCCACCTAGAATGGGTATGTGACAGATTGAAATCATGTTCTAATAAATAATGTGTTGTCCAAAAAGTCCATTTAATAAAAGACATGTTTTTCATTTTCACCAATAACTTTATTGATTTGGATGTTTTGAGTATGCCAGCTATCTCCTGAGTAGTATGGCATTGATTATTCTCAATTAATGTCCTGGTTTTATCGCTATCAACTTCAACTGGTCTACCTGACCCTGGAGCATCATCCAGTGAGATATCTCCAGCACAAAACTTTACAAACCACTTTTAACATGTTCAATCATTCACAGCACCTTCTCCATATACTGCACAGATCTTTTTTTGTGGTTCAGTTGCATTTTTACCTTTCCTGAAATAATGAAGCATAATATGCTAAAAATGTTGCATAGTTTCTTCTATCTTCAATATTAAAATGCTTACACAAAAATTCGCCAGTTTTGATAAGTTTCCTTTTAAATGCTTACTGATATGACAACAGTCACTATACAATCTAACAAAAATTGTTTTGAATGAAGTTGAAGACAAGTAAGCACTACTAGAGCCATCTTGGGGAAAAATAAGTAAATAAATGAACCTTTTGGCCAGCCCAATGTGTTTGGAACTTTACACTCAACAAATGTAGCATATATATTATTTTCAAGCCCACAGAAAAAATTTTCATCATTCTACCACTTAATGCAAATATTAATGTATTTCAAAGGATCAATATCACACAGTCCACAATTGGTTTGAACACTATCTCCCAAATATTTCCAGCAGTTTTTTTGTTGTTGAAAAAAAGAAGGGGAAATTTTCAGGCCTCTGACTGTACTCATGGAGGAAATCCTTGCCCTTTGAGCAGAAAAGTAACAGCTCTTACTTAATTCCCAGGATATTTGGCATGTGTTTGAGAAAGCAGAATAACTGGATGTATGATTTTTCAGCCCTTCTTAGATCAGGCACAGCCTAAAAAAACTAAGCTTCTGAAAGTGTTCTTTATCAGGAAATCCAGCAGACATCAGGTGGAGAAAGGTTTCCCACACTAATCTACATTCAAATCACCCCCCTGACTGCCTTCATCCATGCTATTCAAGATGATGGCCTTGGGCCGGTGATACAATATCATCTTGGAGCTGGTTAGAAAAGCAAAATCTCAAGCTCCACCCCAAAACTACTGTGGAACAAATTTATGGCCTTACTGTAGCCATGATGCTGAAATCTAATTGTCAGATTCAAAATGACTTCTTGCACACATTAATTTACCTGTTTAACGAATACCTATTAGAGGCTATTGTGTAGTGGATAAATACAAGACTCTGGAGGAGACAATGATCAACAGAATGAAATCCCCACTCTTCATGCAAGCTTATGGTTTGCTTGGGAAGCCAACCATTAAAGAATTATGCAAACAGATATTTACTTGAAAGCACATATGTCTAGAACATCACCTGGCACACAGTGATCCTTAAAAAAGGTTTGAGTAAACTCTGATGAACAGACTTCCACAGCTGCATATAGTTTGGAGACCAGTGGAAGTTTTTCTAACAAAGTGATCATTAAGAGATACCTCTCTGTGGTGTACATAAAAGTTTTAAATGAACAGTAATAGGTATTGAATGGGAAACAAGGGAGTAGAGTACTCTCGGAAGAAGAAAGAGCAATTGAGAAATTCCAGAAGTAGGAAAGAACATTATCATTCAAGAAGCAAATTAATTTTTAAGAAATACAGTAAGTAGACATTTTAGTCAAATTAATTTCATTAGAAACAAGAGTTAATCTTAAATTATACTGTCACTTTCTAAATTCAGAAAAAGTAAAAGTTATGTGGTTTTTGTTAGCTTATGCTTGATGTGATTTACCCTGTTTTCCTTAGACAGGGACCACCAAACTAATATGATAATTCTGAACGAGTTAGGTGGTACTCAGTTCAGTGAGTTCATGTAATCATACCCCAAAATGTAGATATTTTTTAATTTTAATTTTTTTTTTTGCATACTCACAAGAGGTTCAAGACTGCAGAATAAAGCAAGAGAAAAAAGTAAAAGGATAAGATTAGAGAGGAAGGAATATGGGATTATTCACAGATGTTGCGACTGTCTACATAGAAAAAATGTAAAAGAATCTCTAGATTATTAAACATCATAGATTAATTAGTAAGCCTGGTAGGTACAAAAGAAATACATAAGAGTCTATTAAATTTCTATATGCCAGCAACAAACAGAAATGTATTTTATTTAAAGATGACATCTGCAATACTATCAAAAAATACATAATATACCTAGAAATAAATCTTTGAAAGGTCTTTACAAAAAACACTTCAGAGTTTTTTGGTACAATATTAAAGAAGATGGAGAAAATTACCATGATTATCAATTGCATCAATATCATGAAGATGTTAATTTCTCCCAAACTGATCAGTAAATTAAAAATCTAATAAACATCTCAAAATACCATAAAAAGTATACAGAACTCAAGAGGCCATTTTTAAATTTATATAGAGGTGAAAAACCCCAAGTTACTACAGAGAAGAAAGACCAAGTGGAGGAGTGGGGGGCAGGGGTTGGCCCATCAGATAATTAGTATAAGTATAGAGTTACAGTTGCTAAGATAGCCTGGTATTGGTGCAAATGTACACAAAGTCACCTACGGAAAAGAACGTATAGAAACTTGATTTTTAATAGAATTTGCTTTGAAAACGGTGAGGAAAATATGGACTTTGCAGTAAATGCTGTTAAAACCATAGATTATCCACATGAAAAGAAAGAAGGAATGAGAAACTGAGAGAGATGGTGGCAGGGAAGGGAGGACAGTAGAGAAAGAAACATATGAGGAAGAAACTGGTTCTTCCACAAAAATTCCGATAGACTGAAACTTAGATGTGACGCAAAGACAAAATGAGGGTATCTTCATGACCCCAGGGTAGGTATGATATCTTCAAGGAAATATCTTTGGCACTGGCTGAAAGGCGGTTTAAGAAGCAGCCTGACTCCTAGTTTCCACCCCCTATACCACCTATCTGGATGACCGTTCGCCCTTCACCCTTACCAAAAACGCAAGAATGGACGTTTGCTCTTTAGAAAGGGCAGAAACGCAGGGGCTCTGGACTAAGGGCCCAGGACAGTTGGGGGCTTAGGTGAACGTTCCTGAAGTGGATGTTGGCACCTCCCTCCCCTACCCCAGTCCTCCCCTCTGTTCCGGTTCCTAGTGTAGGCCTCTGGGCATGACGTTGGAGGAGCTGAGTGTCCATCCTCAGGAACTTTCCTTTCTCACCCTTAAAATGGAATAATCGTAACTACTTAGAATGTTACGACTAAATGCAGTTCATGAATGGTAGCATAGCCTGTAACGTAAAGTCACTAATTGAGTAAGTAATTATAATTTAATAAGAAATAATAATGGGGGAATAATTGCTATAAAATTTTTTAATAAAGAAAAATCTAGCGTTTATTCCATTGACATAGTCTCAGCTATTCAACTCAAAGTTTTATGAGACTATGGTATATGTACCATTCACTATTTATCCCCAAAGTTTAGGGTAGTGCCTGACATATAGTAGGAATGCTGTAAGTATCTGTTTACTATTAAATGACAGAACGCAAATCCAATGACTTAAAAAATCCCTAGGGCCAGTACCAGGTATTTGAGAGGGAAATAAACTAGAAGTTAAGAGTCCCATGTTCCAGGTCTGGTTCGGCTAGATAACCTTGGACAAATCCCCACAACCTCCCCAGACTTCAGTTTCATTTTCTATTAACTGTACTCATTGGACTGAGATTTTTAAAGCCTCTTCCAGAGATAGCCTCATGTCTCCATGGGGAAGAGCCGCCTGTGTGGCCTTTAGGGTGCCTAATGCTATCCTTGACACACCAACCGACAGCCTGTTTTGTTCAGATTCAGTCAGTGAGCAGACATGAATTGATTGTTAGCATTATCATAATGCTAGGAAAACTAAGATGAAAAACATGTAATTTCATTATTTAAAAACAAATGAAAAAGTTGGAAATAACAAACTGGGAGTTAAGTACAACATGATACATCTTTTTTTCCCCTGTATAATTTTAAGTTATATTTATAATCCTATTACCATAAATTTGTGAAAAAAACAAATATAGCATTTTATCTTATTAGCATGAGATCAATGCCTGAGGGAATTAATACCCTAGAAAACCAAGTTGCTCTTCTTGCACAACAAAAAACTTTGATATTGATGCTCATAGTTGATTACTTTAACTACATATCTTTCTTGTATTTCCAAACTGAACAACATAATTTTAAGTGATATTATTTGTAGCCATAACATAAAGTTAATTTTTAGGCTTGGACAATTTAAGAAAATAAACATACAAATTTACTTATTGAAACAACTCTACACCTGCCCCCCGGATAAAAGAAGATTATAGCATTTGAGGGAGTCTTCTTACGCCAGACTTCATAACACGGACGTGGAATGTCTCCCCAGGTCAGCACAGCTGAGGGGATTACTGCATGCGCCTCCGTGGGACTGCAAAACCGTGCGCTGTTTCCTGTCCATCGGGTTTATGGATATGACCAAAAGGACTGGGCCACTGAGGTTCAATTTCCCAGAAAATTTAGTAAGGTGGGTTAAAAATTAAACTTAAAATTTACTCAAAGTATTCTCAGAATAACAGAAGCAGCAGAGAGTAAACAGTAAATCAATTAAAGAAACAGTGAGCCCAAGTTGTTATATTATCTTGGTTGAACTAGAAACTTAATCTTCCTGCAATGGACGACCTAATTGTGTTACTAGATTCCCTCTCTAGTGATAGAAAACTCTTCTAAGCATCCCACAGTGACTAAATTTATTACAGGGTGCTCCTTTTTTATTTCCTAAGAGTTGGAATTATTTTTAATCAGTTTTATTGAGAAATAATTCACATAAAATTGACCCATTTAAGTGTTTAATGCAATAAGTTTTGACAACGTATGTAGTAGTGTAACCAACACTGCAATCACATTACAGAGAATTACTAGAAACTGTCTTTTTAAAATGTTCATTTATTCTTTCACTTAATAAATGTTTCCAGCTCTATTTTGCAATAATATGTGAATACATTACATGAATAAAGCACATAGGCTCCGGTCTCAAGTGTTCATGGTAACACTATCATACGAGACCTGTGAGATGGGCCAAGACCAAGCTATGTCTTCCAGACAATTCCAGAAATCCATCCGAGAGGAAACCGAGGAAAAAAATATCCTTTATTGTCTGCCTACTTTGTGATAGGTGCTCTGCATTCATGAGTTCTTTCAATGAAATATTTTACTTAAAGAAAGCAAGCAAGGCAATACAGAGTAATAGTTACAAGCCAAGGCTGCAAAGATGACTATGTAGGTTAAAATCTCCAACTCTGTCACTTACTGGTGTTGAAATCCTGGGCAAGGTATTGCACATTTTTGCACTTCAGTTCCCTCATCTGTGAAACAGCTGGTAACAACCCCTCCCTGACAGGGCCGGTCCATGGAGATGAACTGGGACAGGCCAAGCCCTGAGAAGAGCTCCTGGTATACAGCAAAAAAGCATAAAATGCCAGCTATTCCCTAACCATTATGAACGCCCCATGTGAATGTGTTTCTAGTCTCATTTTATAGGTAAAATCCCGAAGGGCACCTTTAGATACCTAGTATGGGGCCACACAGCTAGCAAGTTTCAAACTGTACTTTGAAAGCAGGTCTGCCTGACTCCCATCCGCGTGCTCTTTCCACTATATCTTGGTTGAAATAGAAACTGTCCTTTCCCCTCCCCGTACCTCTACCATAGTGATCCTTAAGGCATCGCCCAGACTGCCCCCTGAGGACCAAGGCACCTGTGCCTCCCCACCCACCCCTAACGCTGGAGTTAATAATTTAGTAATGATAATTTGGCTGCTATGGGTTGTAACTATATCCTTCTCTGGGAATTACTTTTGGCCAAAGGTAATGTCCCAAGGTCGCGTCCCCTCCTCGGGGGCAGCTTGCATTTAATCACTGGTTGATGTAACATTTTCAAGTCCCCAGGCCTCCACGCTTCAATCTAGGACACTCCCACTTGAGCTCCCTGTGGCCTCAGCGGAGGCCTCTGCTCCCACCGGCTTCTCTCCCCTGCCATGCGTCCCTCACAGGTGCTGCTCCAGGAGCACTCCTCCATCCGCTGCCCCATTTAAACCTCCATCTCAGAGTCTGTTTCCAGGAAATCCAACCTAGGGCTTGGAAGCGAAAGTGGTCCTAGGAATGGCTCTGTGATGGGGCCTTGGGGGAATCAGGTGTGGAACACGAAAGCCCCTGGCCTGCTGCAGCAATGCAGGTGTTCAGTGTAAGAGCATGAGACGCCGGTGGCAGGAATGCACTGAGGGGTGCTGTTATCTCAGGAATTTGAGAAGTAGGAGGGGAATAGTGGTTATAAGGACCAGGGAATTAGATGGCTGCTGGTGGGTAGTATTGATGCATTAGAAAAAGACAATGAAGATAATGGAGATGAATCATTAGTTTTAAAAAGTGCGAACAATAGACCCTCCTTGGCAAAGAGGTTCATCTCCCACCCCTGGAGGGCAGAAAAGCAGGGGTCAGGCTTTCACCTTAATTAGGAAGAAAGGTTGCATTATCAAATCTGACAAGTCAGCTCGACTGCAGCACCCGTACTTGGAATGACCTGAGACTTGGGACAGGAAAACGTCAGTCAATGCAGTCAGGAACTTTGAAATCTCAGATTCTGCTGAACTCTTTGGGCCTGTAGAAGAGGCCCACCCTCTCTGCTGTAGACTAGTGTATCTACCCTTTCTGAAAGATGATGCAGAAGCCTTGGCCTTGCAAGAGAGTGGGAGATAATCTCCAAGAAGTTTCAGGAGCCTGCAGCATCAGGGACATTTTTAAGCGCAAGCAAGGAAGTCCCTTCAAAAATAAAGGACAAACTGTTTCATCTCGGATCTGTCATCACTGTTCAAGCAGAGCTCTGTGCAGGCCCTTTCGGGTTTGGGAGATAACTTACCAAACTCTCTCAGCTCCAAAGACCATGCTTCATAATGTACATCAGGATCCCACTTAGGATCCTGAAATTAAATTAACTGACAATGTATCTTCACAAACATGTATGTTTAAAAATATTCAGTAAGATATGCTAACATAAATGAGATGGGAGTAATTAACAATAAATTAGTATTGTGCATACTTCAATATGTACTTTGATTCAAATACATTAAAGGCGATAATTAAGTAATCAGATTCTTCAACCTATATCTTTAATTACCAGTTGTGACCATTATAATGTTGATTGATACATTTGGGTAGCTCAAATACCATAAATGATGATATGGTCATCAACTGTATGATTTTTTTTTTTTAAGTGGTAAGTAACTCTTGGAAAAGTTCTAGACGCACGCACACACACAAATACAATTAGTTATCAGGTAATTCCATTTTGGGGGGAAAAAAACAGTGTATATTAGAACCATGAAAAATATACCTTTGTTTATATATAAAATGGAGTCAATTCTGGACTCAGAACATGTTTTTACCTGCATCAACGTCCAGCAGGGTATTAAAAACTCCTGTGCAATGCAAGATAATTTTTATTACATAGAACTGTACTTTCAATATAGGACGTTAAATTCCAATAACAACTCCAATTTCAATCATTGTGAAGGCCAGAAATGCCCCTCTTTGAGACAGTATCACCCTTTTCCCTTAATGAGAACTGTGACTTTGCTATTGGTCTGAATTTCTCCTCTCTCCTTTGCCATTCTTTATACACTGGTCCCTTGGGGTACTAGCTGAATGCTGGTAACTCCACATCCTCATCGTCAGCATAGATCTCTCTCAAGCTCAGACTTGTATCCTCAACTTTCTGCAGGAAATATAGCGAGGATATCCTGCCCATACCACAAACTCAGTATGTCCAAATCCTTCTATTAACTTCTATCTAAATATACTTCTATTTCTGTGGTCTTAATCTCTGCCACTATTATATGCCCAATCACACCAACTAGCACCTGGGTGTCATCCTTGCCTCACCTCGTGAATGTGATCATATCACTCTCACGATTTAGACTCTTCATGCTGGACAAATGCTTCTGTGTTCATAAACAGTGTCTGTGTGTGCTTCAGTCATGGCCTATACTGCACTGTATTTTAATTACTTGTTTATACCTCTGTGCCACTAAGCTGTAAGTTCCCTAATGCCAGGAACTGTGTTTTATTCATCCCTGCATCCCCAGGGTTTGCACAGTGCCAGACATAGCATAGACAGTCAATACATATTCACTGAATGAATGAAATATTTATAAGCAACCACATTATCGATCACTGATTTAATGAATAAGGTAAGAAATAACTTGATTCTATCAGGCAGATTTTAGTGACCTTAAATATAGTCAATAAAATGATTAACTCTCATCCTATGGAATTCTTTTGGGAAAGATAGCTACTTAAATACATTTAATACATTCCTGACTTTATATGAACAACAATAAAAAGCTTGGCCTGATAACATAATGAGTTTATTTTCCCTGTTTGAAAAAGGAGCTGTTAAAAAAACCCTCTTCTAATAGTAAAAGGAAAGTGGGTTTCCTGCTGTCTTTTTTTTTTTTTTTCTTAAAACTAGTCATTAAATGTCAACCATGTGCCAAAAAAAGAGAAAACATGGAAGGCAGAGGAAGATAAACAAGGTGACGGATAACCATGGTGATGAAGATACGGTCTTTTCCTTGGGATTTTCAAAGTGTGACAGGGGGACCAGCCGTGTCAATAAAAAGCAATCGCTGTGCCCTGTGGCAAGCCTAGCAGTGCAGTTCTGCACAGAGCATTAGGAAAGCACTGAGAGTTGTGATCAATGTACCTTCGAGGCAGAGGTATTGTCACCATAGCTGTAGGCCCCAGGCCATTGAAATCTTGTGTACTTATCTTTCTATTTCAGTTCAAGGGAAAAAGGGAAGAGGACTAGAATAACAAAAACCAACTAGAGCCGGCCTAAACCTCAATGGCACTGAATCTGACCCTGAACTTCATTAGACCCTGATGATAAAACATCCCCATGTTAGCGGACACTCCCTCCTGAGCCTTGACAGATCCTGCTCTGACTGTACAGGGGAAGAGAGCGGTGGTGCTCCAATTCCTGGAAGAGACGGGCCCCTGCCTCGGAAAAGTGCTGCGCGGGTCTCCCCCTCATTCTGTTGTCCCCATAGTAATCCCTCCCCTCCAGACTCTCTAGGAGAAGTTGATCTGTTGAGTTTACTCCCTCTTCTCCATCCTCTGGCCATGGAATACAGTTTATGCTGCTAAACGCTCAGCTTCTGTTTAGTTTTTGGCTCAGCCCTGCAGCACGGAGAAAGGACATTTAGAAGAACAGATGGTCCTTGGGGGAGCGGGGCTGGGTCCCCACAGGAGAGGCCTGAGGGATCTCAGCTGGTGATAGTATGGAGCGGGCTTCTTGATAAATTAACATTTGAATTGGGTTTAGTTATCGATGTATCAGTCAGGGTAGGCAAGGTTAAGCCATGGTAACAAATGCCAGCAAAATTCTGTTGATTTCATACAGACTCCAAAGTTTATCTCTCGCTCTCAATACACATCCAGTTCTGGTTAGCAGGGAGCTGCTGCCCAGCACAGACTTCATCTCCACACGTGCTTTGTCGGTTGCTGCAGCAGGGGGAGGGAACTCAGAAAGTCTCATTCCTCTCAATTTCTGCCTAATCACTGCATATTGGAAAAAGGAATCACATGACCACATCTGATTTAAAGTGGGATAGAAGCAGAGCAATCCCATCAATTGCCTGAAAGTTGGAGAAACTGATCCTTTGTAAACACTAAAGACAACCAGGTATCAAGGATGAATGTGACTATGTTACAAGGAGAAGAGAAGGCAGATCAGTCCAGAGAGAAGGAATGGCAGGCACAATGTCACAGAGGTGTGCTGTGTGATGTATATGGGCAATGGCCTTGTTTAGTATTTATTGGGGCATAGGCTACACAGCCAGAGATGTTAAAAAAACAGTAGGAAATGTCGGCTGGGGGCCACATGATTAAGTGCCTTGTTGGCAAGTTGAGGGGTTTAGACTTTTATCTATCAGTAACAGGGGGTACCTTTCAAAAATGTTGAGTCAATCCAATCAGCATATCCCCAGTAAACTGGGAGACATTAAAGAATTGTGACTGGTTAGAACCACTATGCTCAAAAAAGAAACTACATGAGAGAGCAAAACACCTTTTTGTTCTCCATAATTTGCACCCACAGGCTTTCTCCCTGCAGAACTTTGGGCTGATGTTTGTGTGAGTGCTGATCACTGCATTCGAGCCAGAGGCTCGGACACTTCCAGTGAGGGGCATATAGGCCCTAGAAGCAACAGGGTGCCGTGACCTGTGCATCCTTCTCAGAATAGAAAACCACAATTCTCTCTGTGGCTTAAGGATCACCAAGGTTTTGTTTTAAAATTAGGAGTAAAATTACTTCTGTTAAAGATGCCCTAGGGACAAATAGGTATCCATCACTTAAAGCAACCCCAGCAGTGCCCTGAAATGATTAGAATTCCTCCAGAGAATATGTTGGGCTGCCCCTATTGTTCATTTAATGGCCCACTTATTAGGAAGTTCAGTGAGGATTCTATATCAAACTCTTAGTTTTTGCCATTCAATCATACAGAGGGACGGTCTAAACAAACAGAAAACAGGAATAATTAACCTATCTTTCCAACAGACATTAATGAGAGATCTCAGGTTTAAACTCAAATGTGGCAACTAATTCCACATATAGGCTTTATTTTTTTCCATCACAAATCAAGTTTAACACAGTTATAGCTTTAGGTATAGGTATAGGTATAGGTGTAGGTATAGGTATAGATATAGATATAGGTACCAAAATCTAGTCATTCACTCATTCATTCATTAACTCAAAACCTAGCAAGAGTCCAAGCTTGATCTCAAAATAGGAAAGCAAACACGACAAACTTGCCTAATAAATAGATGTGTTAGGCAAAGGTCTCTAAGAGTTGAGTAAAAATTTCCCATGGGCATGTGGGGTTAGGACTAGGAGACGAGGTCAGCAATCTACCCTTCTCAAATCTTGGTCCCACTGCATCTGACTGGGCCTTGTATATAGAGAGGTTGTATCCAGCAGCTGAAGCTGCTGTTTCAGAAGAGACAGGACACAACCAGGGCTCTTTCAGTGCTCTGGCGGCCCAGCGGTGCGCCATCGCACGAGGGGAAAGAGCACTTTCCCCATTTTGTCATTCACTCGCCGTCGGCATACCATGGACTCTAGAGAATACAAGTGCCATTTCATGATATCCAGCAATTCTGCAATCGAAGCTTCCCTGCTGCGCTACTCTAGGCAGTTCCATTTACGTTGAAGTGCATCACAATGTTTCTCCCTGAGGCTGTGTGGGGCGTAGTGTTTATGGTCCTACCCAGACCCACAGACTTTCAGGAACCTGTCCAGAAGATCAGAAGGCAGCAGCTTAGCAAAGATATAAGCAGGGCCTTGTTGAGCCCCTCAAGCAATTTCTAATCAGCAGAAATCAAGAGGGTGAAAGAGAGACCATGATAAACCTGCAATTCAGCTCCTGTAAGACATTCCTTTCAAACTCCCAGAAATCACTGGGTGAGACAGGAAGGCGACCATGAAGGCAGCTAGCCTACACAGCAGGAGAGTTACGGCTGAACAGTCAGGGGGCCTGGAGGAGCTGGGCTTATCATTCACTAAAAAATATTTATTGAGAACCTAATGTGCCGGAATACTGTGCTATATATTTTTCAAAGAGCATTTTGAAGATTCAAATAAAAAATTTAAAAAATGTTTTTCACCCCACCTATAATCGTAGGTTTTCCTCTCTGCAGCACCCTCTCCTATGCTTCCCCCACTCAGAATAACAGCCTCTGCTGAGGGGCGGGGCTGTGCAAAAACATTGACACACGCAAGCCCATGTGCATATATATATGCAGGTTTTTCTTGCCCTATTTATATTGTTAATTTTGAACAGGAATCAGTACTAAAATCCTCACAGGTGCTTTTTTTTTCTCCTGACTACATTCAGCATAAGTGATAAAACAGAAAAGATTTTCTTTTTCCTTCCAAATTCCAAGTGGTATTTAAAAATGAAAAAGTTCCAACAAACATTGGTGGTGTGGCCAGGTTTGGTGGAGACATAATCTTTCCTTTTGTGTTCCAATTCATTGCCTACCTCTAATTTGGTCTACCCTCAAAATGTCCCTGCCAAAAAGGAGATGTTGAGAATGCAGGGAGGAATCCAGATACATTGTGCGCTCAAAACAACTCTACTCTAAATATCAAGACCATTGAATCCAAGTGGCATCCCACGGTACATTCTCTTGTTTTACCCTTGGACTTTGATCTCATACATAAATAAAACTAAACCTGTGAAAATGCCTCACAGACATGATTTTACTCTCCACATATGTAAAATCTGCTCTTTACTTTGAAGTCTAGTTTCAGTGCCACAAACCAATACAACATAAAAACAAGAAGAAAAAAAGGCAGCAACCTCTGCCAGCAAAGTCAACTTTCCCCCACGAGATCCAAATATTCCAGGTTCACAGTACACATAAAACCTTTTATACTCTTGCATTGGAAAGGATATTTCCAGTGATCCACCCATCTATTTTTTTTTTAACTTTTAAAGTATCTTAATTGCCCTGATCATGCTTCACACTGTAGTTCTCACCCTGGACATGAAACTGTTAAGCCTCAAGTGACAAAATTTTATTTTAGGAAAAGAAGCTCACTACTTAACAAAATAAATTTATTTCCTCATATAGATTAACATTTGCAAACTGCCCCCTCCTTCCCCAAGACGCGGTCTCTAGCCTAAGCTAATGTTTAAGCAGCAGTTTACCTGGTACTCTGACAAAAGTTACATCAGAGGGCTTTTGTTAAATGTCCTTTCGAAGGTGATAAATGAGAAAGCACTTTAACAGAAATTGATTTAAGCAAAACTCTTGGCCCACTTGAAGCTTTTTCTCACACCATTTCCTCTACTGCTGTAAAGTTCAGGTTGACAACCAAGGAAGGACAGAAATATTTAGAGGAAAAATATTCCTTACAATATAATAAAGATGTTATTGAGAATTGAGATGTCTATTAAAATTTAAATAGTTTTGTTTGATCTAATGATCAAATGGGACTATTTCAGAATGGATTCTAAGGCACTAGTAGGCTTTCTGTTTTAGTCATATTAGAATTTGTACACCTTCATGAAAATTACTTAACTCATATCTATTTAGGAGTAACCATTCAAATATATTTTTTTTATGAGTGAAGTTGTATGCTTTTGGGATAGTGAAACTCAGTCTTGTTTGATATGAATATATTTTGATAAGTGCCACTTTTTTAAAAAATTCATTGCTTATTTGACACCTGGAAAAGTAATCTCCTGGTTTTAAATTTTCTCATGGAAAAGCAATTACATTTTAAGTAATGTTTCAATTATACTTCCCATGAGTCTTGTGCAAGTAAATCTGAGCTCTTGTTGCTTCTTAACACCTACCACCAAGCACAGATTTAATGAAGAAATGAATATGATAATATCATACCCAAATATTGGAGGCGAAAATGACAACTATGTTTCTGGCTTCAATTATGCTAACCACATAAACAGTTCTACTGTTTATGATTAAACGGAATGGTCAATTTAAAACAAAAAAACCACCACTGTGGTCAGATCAGTAAAAATAGTCAAACTATTTAACAATATCATCCACATTTATATTAGTCAAGATTTGTAAAACTTTAATTATAAAACCTTTCTTTCGCCAGTTAATAATGACATTTTTCAATCTTAGGAAGGACACGACATGTGTGATGATTGAAAGTACCAGTCACGGTAAAACACTACTGAGAAACTGAGACGGATCTTGTACAAGAACAGAGAGGGCTACACTACACTGGATGATAATTATAGACCAATTTAGGCAGCATAAAAGTTGCAATTTAAATATTTTTTCTAATAGGAAACATGTGAATAGACTGTATGTTCCTTTGTCACCTGGCATAAATACGGTTGTATATTTTATGACAGAAAAGTGCCAGCATCCAAATGGCAGCCTGTAGCAGGTGGAGGATTCACAGCCAGCCCTGCTGTTTATCATGTGCCCTTACAGGAAATGAAAGAGGGAAAAGAAGAAAAGAAAAAATGCAAGACTGTGAATAAGTCAAGGGCGATTGATGTTTATAGGTGCATACTTAACTTTCCTGGCTAGCATTTTACAATCTTGCCTATATCATAACAAACTGAGAATCACTTCTATAGACAACTTTGTCATATATAGTGACACCATACTACCCTTATTTAGGATGGTGGCTAGAGACAAGGAAGGCAGGGATAAGAAACCCAGTCCAATTTAGTGAAATGTGTACAGAATAGGTTGTTCGGGAAGTAAATTTTTATTATTCTCTGGTGGTTCATATAATAATAAATTTAAAGTGCAAATTAAACAGGGCCATTCTTTAATCATTAGAATGAGAAGAAAAATCAAATCTGCTTTAATGAGTAGAAAAAGACAAATTTGTAGTTTAGTTCAGGAAAAAAAGTAAACTTTCAACAGGGCCACTGAGTATAATTGTGTAGGCTGTGCCCTGCACAAGGGTGTCCAGCCCAGGAGGCCAGGGGAGCTGAAAACAAGCAGGCACTCCTCGTGCCACGCCATATACCCCGTGGGGGGCCCGTGTCTGCCCAGAGAAGGAACACCTGTGTCCTCTTCTTACAAAGGCACCCTTTGGAGAAGCAGAGGCCCCGCTTTCAGTGTTTTCTAGGGCTCAGGAAAATTGAAACTCACACGTAGTGCTATAGGAGTTCAATTAGTACAAATTGTCGGAAGGGCAATTCAGAGATATGCATAACCCTTCACATATTTCCTATCTTCTGATCCTTCAAGGCCCATCGCAGGAATTTATTTTAAGGTTAGTTGTTGTGGTGATCTTAAGATGCGCTCACAAAAATTTTTTACACTCCTCCCTTCAAAAGATGGAGCCTAATTCATTTCCTCTCAAATGTGGACCAGATTTAGTAAAGAGTCACTTCTAACAGACACATGACAGATGTGCCACTATATGAATTCTAAAACTATATCATAAGAAGAACAGCTCTGCCTGGCTCTCCCTCTCTCAGATCTATTGCTCTTTGGTGGGAAGCCAGCTGCCTTGTTGTAAGAACACTCAGTCTGTAGGGGGGTCACACGGGATGAACTGAGGCTTCCAGAAATTTTCTGGCCATGAGAGAGAGTCATGAATGTCAAGCCTTCAGCTTCTGGCAAGACTTCAGATGACTCTTCAATAAATGGTGTTGGGAAAACTAGACCTCTATCTGATACCACACACAAAAATCAACTCAATATTTATTAAAGACTTAAATGGAAATCCTGCAACCATAAAACTCCTAGACGAAAACAGGGGGTAAGTTCATTGAGATCAGTCTTGGCAATGATTTTTTGGGGACGCCAAAAGCAAAACTAAACAAATGTGACTACATCAAACTAAAAACTTCTGCATAGCAAAAGAAACAATCAACAAAATGAAAAGGCAACCTCTGAAATGAGAGGAAATATTTGCAAATTGTATCTCTGCTAAGGTGTTAATATCCAAAATACGTAAAGAACTCATACGGCTCAATAGCAAAAATAGAACAAGAACAACAAAACATTCCAATTAAACAATGCACAGTGGAACTGAGCAGATATTTTTTTCAGAGAAGACCTACAGATGACCAACAAGTACAAAAAGAAGTGTTCAACATCATTAACCATCAGGGAAATGCAAATCACTATCATGGTGGGTTATCAGCTCACCCATGTTAAAATGGCTATCATCAAAAAGACAAGATAGGGAAGATGTGGAAAAAAAGGAACACTTGTGCACTGTCGGTGGGATTATGAATTTGTCCAGGCACTGTGGTAAACAGTGCGGAGGTTCCTCAAAAGATGGAAAATAGAACTACCATATGACCCAGCAATCCCGCTTACGGATATATATCCAAAAGAAATAAAAGCAGGTTCAAAATGTGCGGTGAAGATTTTTACACTGCACATTCACAATAGCCAAGACATGGAAACAACTTAACTATTCATCAAGGGATGATGCATAAAGCAAATATAAGAATATATATTTATTTTTTCTACATGATAGAGTATTATTCAGCCATAAGAAAGGACATCCTGCCACTTGTGACAACATGGATGAACCTGGAGGACTTATGCTAAGTGAGATAAATCAGACAAAGAAAGACAAATACCATTTGATCTCACTTACATGTGAAATTTAAAAATACCAAGCATATAGCATTTTAGTTCCAGGAGGAAAAGAGGAGATGTTGGTCAAAAAGTACAAACTTCCCGTTATAAAAGGAATAATTTTAAGTTCTGAGGATTTAATATACAGCATAGTAATTATAGTTAGTACCACTGTATTGTACACTTAAAAAAAAAAAAAAGGACTTCAGATGATACAGCCCCCGCTGACATCTTGATGACAACCTATGAGAGATTCTGAGACAGAACCACCCACCTCTGCCTCTCTCTAAAACCCGACCCGCAGAAAATGTAAAAATAGTAAATGTTTATTGCTGTTGTAAGCCATTAAGTGTGGGGTAATTTGTTAGTGCAGCACAGACAATTAACACACACACACACACACACACACACACACACACACACACAGCTTTGACTATGTGGATGTGTATTGCAATGTTGTCTATAATAACCAAGAGTAAGAAAAATTTAAACATTCAGTAACAGGAAGAGGCTAAAAGAGTATTATTATATGACTCTCCATAAGGTTAAATGAAAGGCTCCATTAAAAATTATATTCTAATTGTCTAACCACTATGATGTATACCTGAAACTAGTACAAAATAATATTTACTGTAAACTATAATTGATAAATAAAATTTAAAAAACAGAAAGTTATACTCTAAGTAAGATTTATCAACATAGAATATATTAAGTGCAAAAGTAATTTAGAAACCATTAGGCACAATATAATGCTATAAAAATATTTCTATATATTTGTGCATCTATGGAAAAGACTAAAAGGCTCTAAAACAAAATGTTAGCAATTATTATGAGTGACTTGGGATCATTTTTTCTTTCTTTCCCTGTTAGTCTATATTTTTAAAAAAACTTTCTGAAATAAACATGTGTGACTTTTTCCAGACAAAAACATTTTTATAATTGGGGGGAGGGACGAGTTAAATTATTAAAACAGTGGATTTCCAGTACTACTAATGTTTGGCTTCCCTCTACAGTATTCCCGGAAGTGAACTGACCCCTTAGGTTCAATCGCTCTAGTGAGATGGGAAATTGCAGGTCCCCAAAAGAACCCATGCTACCCTTAAGCAGCTGTGATCAAAAGTTATTCTCTTTATGATCTAAAGTTAGTTTTTCTGTAACTTCCATTCAAAGTTTCTGAGATGTGGAACATACTTCAGATATATAATTTGTGGAGAATTACAGAAAATGTTCACCTCTCTTATTCTCAGGTAAACTTTTATCAGTGAAGCATACAATCTTACTTTTTGCTCACCTCTTTATATTATCAATACATCCAGCCTTGCTGTCAAATACAAACCATTACTTCTTTTTTCCAAATTTGCCACAAGCACCACTCCCCACATCAACTTAATTAAAATAATTGACATATGTACAGAAAACAATTCAAACACTTTGGGCATAAGGAGAAGATTTTATCTGAGTAATTTAAAAGGACTTAATACTCAATAAGATGGGTCCTGGGAATTTATACTTTTAATAACACTCTTTTCAGATGATTCTGAATTCAAATTGTACTTTGAAAAACAGTTTTTAAGGATTTTGTAAAAGTTACAAATCCTTACCTTGGAAAGGGAGTCACAATCTTTGCATACAATTTTAGGGCTTCTGTGGACCTCCTCAGAGCCATCATCTGCCTTCTAGCTGGATGGTGGCTGAGTCGATTTGACGTCTCCTACTCTCCAGCAGATTCATTCTTTCCAAGGTGTTCTGTACCCTGACCCATGTATTAAATGATAATAGTGGTAGTGCTAAGCGGGAAAGGCCAAAGTGCAGGGAGTTCCAACTTTCCAGGCTCAGCCCAGCTGCCAAGAGGAATCAATGTCACTGCCTGAGTGTAACCTGTTTGTGGCTCACTTGTAGGGCCCACTCTTTAGGAATCACTGGGAGAGGTCAGGTATCTTGAAATATACAACCAAGTAAATATTTAAAATATATACCATGTTAACTTATGTATTAATTTTTAAAAAATGATATCTAGGTAACCATTTACAACAGTTCTTTCCAGGATGCACAACACATGAAGAATGACATGGACTTTCAAATGACCCTTCGAGGACCCTAAGAACCCAAGTGTGAAGCAGTTCTTAGATCTCTTTATTCAGTACTCATTGGTTGGTACCTACTATACACCAGATATTGTTAAATGCTTGATAAACTCCCCCAAAGTCATAGATTTTTCTCTCTTAACATTTGACAGAATTTTTTTGCGAACAAAAAATGATAAAGAAGGAGAAAAATGGGCATGCTTATTTAGACTATGTGTGTATCATAGCTTCAAAAAGATTAGGAAATGAAAAACTAGAATAAGAGACTTCTGGTATAAGTAGTAGATTGAAAAGAGTTTTCCACTGCTCAATACTTAAAGTTAGCCATAATAAAAATAGAAGGGTTATCCAACATTCATTAAGTGCTGACTAAGCACTGGAGGTTGTTCGAAAAGCTTTACGTGTACTGATTTAATCTTCATAACAATCCTTTGAGAAGAATACTCGAAGCACAGGAAAATGAATTCCATGGAAGCTAAACATGTGGCCCGTAGTGTCAGGGCGAGCAAGCGGCAGGGACCTGCAGCCAGGCAGTGTGGCCCCAGAGCTCCTGCCTTTATCCACTCTACTGAAGCTGCCTTGTACCGTTTTTTAAAAAAAGTGCAAACAAGCAAAAGAAAAATTTACCAGATCACCAAATATAGAAAGAGGCATAACCCACTGCCATAAGAAACAGCTGATTTGGGAATGAAGTGATGATGAAAGACATAGCCTGGTCAGAATGCAGCCCTCAGCTCTGCAGAAACCATAATGGTGGGTTCACGAAAATCTGAAAATTCCCACAAAAACTTCCAAATATGGAGGAAAGGAAATTGAGTTGGTTTTATTATCAAATTCTTCTTCTGACTGAGAAATAACGGGGAAGGGCTGAAAGGGAAAATGGGTGAAACAGAAAGCCATCCAAAGCCCAAGAGATCTCAGTGTGAATGGGATCCAGTTCTCATTAGCTGGACTGAACTCTTGCACAGGGTATGTAATAAACTCTCAGAAAAATGCAGAACCAGGGTCATCTAACACAGCCTGCACAGTACTCTGTTCCCCAGAATTCCTTTTGGGTACAGAAGAAAGGGTAAGAACATATAGAACCTCAAGCTGTTGGTGGGAAGTAAAAAAAAAAAAAAAAGAAAGAAAAAGAAAAAAATCCCTTAGGTATTGTGAAAAGAACCCAGAAGTCACTTACACATTATCAGAGCAAATAGAGTGGAGAGGGCTGCCCCAGTATGAACAATAGGAAACGAAATAGCACAGCAACTCTGCAATGTGCAAACACTAAAGTGACAAGAACCCACCAACAAAATGAAGCAAAAGGATAAGAACAAACCATCCAAAAGACAAAACAAAATGAACTGAACAAAATCTCAAGCTAGAAAAAATGTAAAATTCAAAACACAGAAGAGTCTTCCTAAGTACTTTGTATAGTTCACCTTAACAATACCAAAACAATAATGATTTAAAAAGAGCTTAAAGATGTGACACTTTGTCATACAGAAAAAAAGAAGATAAAAAGAAATATTGCAGTCAAAATGAGACAAAGTTAATAGCTTGGGAAAACAAAGTTAATTCCAAAATAAGGATAGCTGACTCCTCTAAAGCAAAGAACCCATGAAAAGGATAGAAGACATATTCAAAGATAACATAAGAAAGTTTATCTAAAATGAAGGGAAAAAATGATATTTGCAGGATACAAACTATGCAGGAAAAATTGTATACAGAAACCTTAAGCCACACACACAAACACATGTTGTTGAGTTTCAGGTCACAGAACAAAAGAAAAAAGAAAAAATTGTACTTGGAAAGAAACATTAGACTCGACTTTCAATCTGTTTTAGAGCAAAGTTCATCTCTAGAAGTCAATGAAACAATGTTTGCCAAGTTCTGAGGAAATGAAAAGCATGACCCATAATTATTAGCCAGCCAAGATGTTCAAAAAATATAAATGCAACAGTCAGAATTTTCAGATAAAGAAAGGAACATAAATTTCCATGCCTTGGTTTTTGATAGATGATTGGATAAAGAAAATGTGGTACATATATACAATGGAATACTCTGCTACAAGAAAAGATGAAATACATTCGCAACAATGTGGATGAATCTTGAGACTATTATAAGTGAAATAAGGCAGTCCAGTCATATGTGGAATATAAAACTGCAAACAGCAAGCAAGTGAGCAAACAAGACACAGAAACTCGTAGACACAGACAACAGTATGGTGGTTACCAGAGGGAAAGGTGGGGGGAGGGTAATGAAGAGTAGAGGGGGTGAAGGGTATGATGACAGAGGACTAGACTTCGGGTGGTGGGCCCACAATGCAATAGACATATGATTTATTATAGAATTGTACACTTGAAACCTATATAACTTTATTAACCAACATCCAATAAAATTCAAGCCAGAAAAATAAATTAAATAAATTTAATTTAAAATTTTTTATAAAAAATTTTTAAAAAGAACATAATATAGTCCTATGAGCCCTTCTGAAAAAAATTACTTGATAATGAAATCCAGCTATTAAGAGTCAAATCAAAATCCTGAATGTAGAGAAAGGATGTTGCGTTGAGATGATAGTAGCACTAAGTAAATTTAAGCATAGAAGTAATAAAAACAGGCATGTATTCTGCAGAATAGAATGCTAACATTATAAGCCTGGACAATATAAAAACAATACTGTAAGTACAAAAATCAGAATGTGAAGGAGAGGAAAAAAAAGATATTATGAGGGCTTTCATGTTCTAGCTTTTATAACCAAGGATGAATTTCTACTGTTTAAAAATAATTTTTTAAAAAACCATGACAATATCAACTTTGTTATCCATAGTTATTTTTAAGTCTTAGCATAGTTTTCGAGAGAATACTATCTCCTGAGGTGTATGTGTATGTGTACCATATGTGTACATGTGCACTCATATGTAAACTATTCATTCTTTTCCACTTTAGCTTTCCTTTTTTCTTTTTTGTTTAAGACTTTATTTATTTTTAGAGAGATGGGAAGGGGGAGGGAGGGGGAGAGAGAGAGAGAGAGAGAGAGAAACATCAATGTGTGAGAGACACATCCACCAGTTGCCTCTCTCACGCCCCCAACCAGGGACCTGGTCTCCAACCCAGACATATGCCCTGACTGGGAATCAAACCAGTGACCTCCTGGTTTGCAGCCTGGCACTCAATCCACTGAGCCACACTAGCCAGGGCTAGCTTTCCTTTTTCTTAACTGTGAAGTAAAATTAACAAATGTTTTTATATTAAAAGCAGCATCTACAGTATGATTCCAGTTTTAGAAAAGAATGTTAATGTGTCTACGTGCATTGAAAAATACTGCAATTGATGTTCACCTAATGTTAATGATGGCTATTTCTAGGTGTGGAATTTGGCTTTTTTTCTTTCATTTTTGTATTTTTGTTCATTGTCTGGATTGTATATAATCAATATGTATCATTTAAAAAAAAAAACAAGACAGTGATTAAGTTGAAGGAATGAAAATAGAAACGAATGCAGGAAAGAAGTATGTTAAGGCTGGTTAATCCTGAGGGGTAGAAATATAAAAGAATATATTCTCCTTTGTGTGCATTTATCTTTCTTAAATTTCCAATGAAAAGTTTAAAAAGAGGGCGGGTAGGGAGGAGTACAACTATAGGTGGGACTGAAGTTTCTCACATAAACACAAAATCAAAGAATTATATGTAAAATTTACTGGATTGAAATTAACTATTTTTAGAGTGTCAGGGATTGAAGACATAATTCAATTCCTATGTCCCCTGTCTTGTGCACTGTTATTAACCCTCTCCCAACATGAGCGCCTGCTTTTCCTTCCACCTCCCACCCCTCCCTGGTGCCCACATCCCTAAAAAGTACTGAGA
Organism: Pteronotus mesoamericanus; assembly: GCF_021234165.1. Taxonomy (NCBI): domain Eukaryota; kingdom Metazoa; phylum Chordata; class Mammalia; order Chiroptera; family Mormoopidae; genus Pteronotus; species Pteronotus mesoamericanus. The sequence continues at coordinate 18,104,496 of NW_026555311.1, forward strand.
GCTGTGACCCTGCAGAATCCTTCCCTTCGAGATACTTGGAGTGAAACAAGACAAGGAAACCCTCAGTTCCTTTGCTGTCTTCTCTCAGTCAATAGACCAATGCAAACTAGCAAGAACATGTTTTATTTATTATGTTATCAATAAAATCAAATACCTACATAAACAAACAAACAAACAAACCCCCCCACACACACACACAAGACTCATCAACATTTCTCCTTTCCCTGCTTGACTTGGGTTAAAAGTCACATAATGATGTTGATAAGACCACATTTTCCCCTCCATTCTCCCTTCCTGAAGATTTGTAAGAAGCACCTCACTTCTCCCTCACGTAAGCCACTATGAAAATGATTTTTATATCTTTTAAAAAATTGAAGGGAAAAAAAAAACTCAGCAGGCAGAGCAATTACCCTAAAGCGAATGGTTAAGCCATGGTAGAGAATCACAGAGTCAGAACCTAGGCTGAGTGAAATATCCGATTTCTTAACATTTCCATCTCCATGACTGTTCATTGCGTGTCCCCTGCCTGGTATCCCTGCAGTACCTAGAGAAGGTGTAACTTGGTGCTATGCTAATAGTCAACTAGACAGCAGACAGGATAATAAGCCACAATAGCACTTACTTGTTTCTAGTTCTTATTTATTTGTTTTTTGAGTTTATATGCATTCTATTTTCAGACAGCCTACATGATATGTTTTTTTCTAAAAAACAATGCCTCCGCTCCAAATAAATCAAGGTCAAAATAACTGAACAGCTCAAGATAACATCAGTCCCATTTGTCCTAGTCCTGGCGTGTGGATGAAACGCAGCAACCAGTTATGATGACAGGTGATAGATCCAAATTCCAGATTCTTAACCCATTTCCATTTCTCAACCTTCTTTAAGGAGAATCATACCTGGGGTTGCACCGTTCTCACCATAGCCCTGCAGAGCAACCGTACCATCTGCATTCACGTTTCTACCAATCAGGAAGTGGTAGTTTTCATGTGTTGGAGCGGGCTCCATGCACCAAAACGTTGCCCTCTCCCCTCAGGTAAGGGTACATACCTGGGTTGTGGGTTCCATCCCGGGTTGGTGCGCTGGGTCACGTAAGGGAGGCAAGGTCGATGTGTCTCTCTCACATAGATATCTCTGACCATCTGCCCCCCACCCCAGACCCCCACCCCATTCTCTCTCTCTAAAATCAATGGAAACATATGTGGGTAAGGATTTTTTTTTTAAACTGGCAGTTTTGAAATTAGCGAGGATGTGCTCGATTTGTTTTGTAGCCCTGTCACAAGTGGTCTCAGCTTCCCTTTGACTTCATGTCATCTTCGATGCACTCTTACAGGCTTCTTTTGTAATGCTGGTTTCCTGCAAATGACGACTGATGACTGTGCCAGTGATGGCTGTGCTTTCGGGACCTTCGCCCTTTGGGCCTTCAGCGAGGCATTGCCACCAATGACAGAATCCTACCGAGTCGCTTCCGCTCCACCTCCCGGCACAGCCTGTCTGCCCATCTCCCCGGATCCCGTAGACACCAGACTGCACTGCGTCACGGCTGATGAGGTCCCGGTAGACGACGCTGTTGGCGGCTGGAAGGGACGACAGCAGCGCTGGCTTAGCCAGAGACAGGAGGGAGCAGGCAGAAACACTAGTTGTGAAGATAACAATTTATTGTCAGGTAAAGCAAAATACTTTTGCTTACTAAAAATTAATAATCAGGTGGTATGCTATTCTCTGATACTAAATATTTGACAATTATGAATGAACAATTGGTACTGTAATAATCAGAGGGTTGCACTTAAACAAAAACCCTCAATTTTATTTCCTAAATGTATTGTCCCTCTTCGTACAACTGTCCTCATCTGTTTAGTGGAATTTACTCTCCACTGCCTGAGGATAGAAATAACCATCCTAAACAGATGAGGAGAAACTAGATTGTATTTCAAAGATACACATCCCATGATTCCATAGAGTCCCTCTGAAGAATAGAACTGAGGTTAAATGAGACTGAAGTGTGCTCATACCCCCTTTGCTCTTAGGAGTGGAAAAGATAGAAAAGTAAATATAATTCTACTACTCATTCATTTGATAAATATATACTGCGCATTAGTCAGCCCTTAGGGGTTTTCTCTCTTCTTTTTCTAATAACAGGACCGTCGTGTTCCTTTGAGGGGAACACTGCTTCCCCTTCCCCACTCCCGGTCTGTTTGGTTCCATTAATGTAATTTCCTCTCTTGGCACATGACCCAGGATTGATCCATTAGTATTTTCTGTCCCTTTGGCCATAGTGATTGGTTCAAGGATGGCACAGACCCAGAAACAGAGACTCAATTCTAGACTTTTACAGGAAATATTGGCAAAGAGAATCTTTCCACTGGATTGGCTAGGTTGAAAAGAAAATGTGAATCTAAGACTACGAACAGTCATTTTTCTACCTCAGTATCATTCAGTTGGCAGCTGTGATCCCTTGAAAAAGGCCTTAAGAGATCATGATTGGTGTTTTAGGTCGTAGTAGTCAACCTTGGCTGCATATTGGAACCACCTGGGAAACACAAACAAATCTGAAGCCTGAACCACAGCCCGAACAATTTCATCAGGATCTCTGGGGGTAAGACTCAGGAATCAGTATTTTTGTAAAGCTCCGGAGGTGATTTCGTTGTGTAACAAAATTTGCGACAGGCCGTCCTACGCCAATCACGATCATCCTTTTCTTTTGCTAGTGATTGGTCTGGGGTAGGCACGTGACCTAGTTTGGGGGAATGTGTAAGGACCCAGTTCTAGCCAAACGGATGTCAGAGAAAGCACATTGCTTCTGGAAAATGAGTTTTCTTCTCGGGTGAAAAGACTGAGCCTTGTGAGGCAAAGGCTTTGACTTCCTACCTTTCTTCCTGCTTTCTGTCCCTGAAGTGAGGAATAGTGATAGCCCATTTGTTACCATGACAAAAGATGACAGAATGGAAAGGGAGAAAGAACCAGCATCCTTGGTGATATTGCTGTTTCTTCATGAAACCTGCAAATGCCTACATCCACGTTTTCTGATGTGTAAAATATTCAAGGCTTTACTGCTTAAGCCACAGCTAGCTGGGTATTCTGTTAAATCTTATTGAAAGTATTCCTAACAAAAGTAACTGACAACTTATCTAAGAAATCAGTTTCTAAGGGAAGTATGTCTTGGAACCAGGGCTGAAGACATAGTCTTTGTATATATCAAGTGTTTACAACACTGCAAAAGGAAGAATTGAGAAGCAAATTGGATAGATTTGTGCCATGCAGTGCTAAGAAACGTAAAGGCATTTATGCAAGAGAATGGAATCATCAAAGCAGTTTTCTGACTTTTTAAAGTTATTTTTACTTTACTTTAGCACTCCAGGCATTGAAAAAAAAATTTTTTTATTGATTCTAGAGAGAGGAGAAGGGAGGGAGAAAGAGAGAAAGAAAAACATCGATAGGCTGCCTCCTGCACATGAACCGGACCACAACCCAGGCAGGAGCCCCGACCAGAATCCAACCAGTGACGCCTTGGTCTGCGGGTCAATGCCCAGCCAACTGAGCCACACCAGCCAGGGCCCAGGCATTTTAATCGGCCATAAGATCCACTTACTCCAGAAGTCAGGTCCTCTTAGGTACAGAATCTGTGTCAGGGTCCAGACACAAATGTATCACTGAATTTTCTTTACAGCGCCCACATGTTGTGGGGACCACTCTGGAGCCTTATCTTCTCTAATTGGGTCACCATGACGCGCACAGCAGGGCGGCATTCAGCCCGCTCTACAGGACCTCAGCTGTTGAACACACTGGCAGCCTCGGCGCCCTGCAGGCTCTGGGCATCCCATGCCTTTGCAGCACTACCACATATTCCAAGTCTGTGGTAAACATCCAAGGTGCTAGGGAAACATCATGGCAGCTGGGGAGTGTGCTGGCACCTGCTCCACGGGATCAGACAGACACGGCGGCCCGTGAGTGCTCTGGGTAAAATGGAGTTTATAATTACCACAGGAGTTAGTTAACTGTGAAGAAAGGGGCTTTTCTCTCAGTAATCCATAATAACATTAATGCAGATATAGCAGATTTATAAACTCCTACCTGTTTACATTTGTTGCCAAGGCTTCACAAACTGTTGAGGTCGATAAAGACTTATTTGAAAAGAGGTAGAGAACCTGCTTAGGTGGCATTTGCTTGTAGCGTTAACACACGTCAGCACCCAATACCTCTTTCACTTCCAATACCTCTGATCTCCTCAGCCCCCACAAGTGAGCTGCCCATTTCACACCTTACTCCTGAGATCAGTCCAGACCGGCAGCAGACAGTAACTAAGACAACCTCAGCCATAACGTGCCTCTCCTTGCGGTGAAGCTATGCTGAGGCACTTCCCTTTTTTACGTGAAGCAAGGTCAGTGCCCCTCGCTTAGAGTTCTACCCCCACCTCCTTCCCACAGGGTGCCCACCATGTCCCCTTGACTCTCTACTTCCCTTACTGTTTGCCAAATAAAGTTGCCAAAAATGTTAACCTCTTTGTCTGATTCTACCACATTGTTCTGCCTCTCATACTTCATTGATTTCTGTGTCCAGGTTTCCCATCTAGTTTTCCTTCCTCTGCGTGCCTCATTCATATAACTGGGTTTTCTTATGCTCACTCTTTTTAAGTATTTCTGATAGTCTAATGTACTATTCCAGCACACTTCCAGTACTAAAGTCCTATCTTAATCTTATCAATCACCTTCTCTAGGATATAATGCTGTCCATAGACTCCTGGCCAGGATCTTATTTCTCCTTCTTATGGTTGGCCCTCTCCTATATAAATTGCCTGGACCTCCAAGGACCCCCTGCCTTGGATTCTGTTACCAGGAATTTACCTTGTAACAGTGTCTCATTCTTATTTGATCTGTCGTATTCATTATGTACTTCATCATTAAGCTTCAGCCTCTTGTCAAGAACTATGAAGGGTCTGATATGTACCCTACTTGCAATCTACCAAGTTACCTTGCTTGAGTTTGATGAATGCTAGCAAAGACATGAAGATTTTCAGTTCGAGACAAAGGGGTTTATTACCCAATACTTAGAGCCAGAGTATTAGAATTTTCTTATGCCTATTCTTCAAGACCCAATTCCCACAAGGCATTGCAAAGAGGTCCAGGTGTCACTTGTATACAGAATGGATTGCTTTTCAGGAAAGGAGCACTGAACTTGAAGAACTCAAATCTTTTATAATGGCCAGTAAGCATGCTGTTCTTTGCTCTGTAGAAAGACACTATCTCTGTTTTCAAAGCTTGTTCCCTATACAGAGGGAGAGATACCAGAAAAGATAGTCCAAACAAAAACCATCGATGCCTCTTCTCACAAGACATACAAAAATATGAGAGGTCTGCTTTTATCAAAGAATTGTCTTCCAATACCCCCACCATCAACCAGATATCCAAGTGCTTATAATTTCTTCTACCTTAATCAGTACTGCCATTGCCTCTCACTGAGACTACTTCCATAAGATTCTAAATGGTCCTACTGTTTCCACTATCATCCCCTTAAATCCATTCTATGAAAGATATAGTCAGAATGCGATTATTAAAATGTAATTCAAACTTTGTTTCCACATCTCTTCTCCAGTGGCTCCCATCATGACTTCTATAACAGCCAACTCAATGTGGCAAGAAGTCCTACGAACACAGGAAGTCCTGTATGTTCTGGCCTTCACCTCCTTCTCTGACCTCAATTTCTACCCCTTTCTGTCTCCTTTACTATGCTCCAGTTCCCTGGCCTTCTTTCTGCCTTGTAATATTTAAGCGTGTTCCCTTCTCAGGTTCTTTGCTCTTCCATTCCCTTTGTCTGAAATATTCTTGCCCTAGATTTTTGCAAATTCTGGTTCTTAATAAGGCCTTTCCTCGCCCCTCTCTAACTTCACTAATTCCATCTTCAGCTATGGTTGCGGTTAAAGCTATCTATTAAGTTTTTAATTTCAGTTATCATTTGTCCAGTTCTGTTTTGCTCACTGTAAAATCTGCTAAGACTTTGAACCCGCAACCCAGGCATATGCCCCGACAGGGAGTCAAACCAGAGACTGTTTGGTTTGCAGGATGATGCCCAACCAACTGAGCCACACTGGCCAGGGCTCAACCACTTTTTTGTCCACACACCAAAGCATAATACTCATCCCTAAACCACCATGCACTTTCATATTTCCATGCCTTTGTTCAAACAAACTCTTCCACCTTATGGCCTCTGCTAAATAAATTTCTTCTTATTCTTCATGGACCAGCCCTCACTCATGAAAGAAGTCTACCCCTTTTTCCCACTACTCTACCATGTTACATAGTTTGTTTGCATGGTCATCTGTCAAAAGAGAATGTAAGGCTGAAGCAAGTCAGGGAATGAGTGCTACTATTTAGTTTACTAATTTCTGGCCTTTAGCACCATGCCACATTGCCACACAGCCAATGTTTAATAAATAAATAAATAAAAAGCAATTGGGTCAGCCTTTCCACAAGTCCAATGTGCAGTGTTTTGTTTTAAGCTCCCCACATATACAGTGTAGTCATAGCACTTCAGAGGTAAAATGCATTTCAGAAGTCATTGGTATGAGCACAGAAGACTAAGGCCTAAAGTGGTTAAGTGTAAAACTACATGAGAATTCAATAGACGCTTGTTGTGAAAATAAATACTATTTATTCACTGTTTACTGAATACCAGCCATCGCTAAGTATGTTTTATTCCATTTCATTTTCCCCTTGACCCTATAAATTAGGAACATTTACTTCATTTTATGCAAAGTGTTTATCAGTTGTCCCAACTAAACTTTTGTGATCTGAAATAATGCCACAGGTTCAAGTTATTGGACCTTTTCATGGCCCCTGGCACCTTCTCCTTCAGCCAGTTCCTGGCTGCCATGTAGAGGAAAAGGTTTTATTGCCTCCTTAACACCTTCTGGTTACTCCGGGCTCTTAATTTTTCTCCCCCAGGGCTGTTCCTGACTTGGAGACTAGAGCTCAGAGCCTCTGTGTATTTTCTGCTTTTATCAAAATGGTGGCAAATTGTTTCATAAAACTCTTCCCACACTTACTGGGAGCTGCTTCTTTTTGGAACTATTCCTGCATTTGGCACTCAGGTTTTTAAAAGGGACTAAATATCCTTTTTATAACAAGTTTATGTATTTAACTGCCACAAGGTAGTTTTCTCATTTTCCCACATTCTCCATGATTTAAAAAAAAAAAAAAAAAAAAAGGAATCTCATAAGGCTACAATAGTTGGAGACATTCAATAAATTAGTAGATGAGGCACTAATTGGGAGCTATTAACTCTAGGAAGCCACAGTATATCAACCTGGATTTTGATAGCCAAATTTGGTTATTTTTAAGAAAAATATTACTTTCCTGAATATGTATATCATTAGCATAACTCAATCAAATATTAAGAAATCATGGAGTTCTTAATAAATGGAGAAAAGGAGTGAGAAATATAAAAAAAGAATCACCATTAGGCAAACATTGTTTTAAGGCAAGAACTATCAGTGGATGTCAAACTTAGTGAACAAAAGTATAATGAGAAAGTATATTTCATCCTCTGAAAGTATCTCTTCAGAAGGCATTTTCTAATAAAGAGGAAAAAAGTAATATTACAATAGAGAAGGCTGGCAGACCCCACAGTAACCAAACGAGTAAAGGTAAGATCACCAACAAAAAGACAAATTGAGCCCAGGCCCAGCGGCTCAGTTGGAGCATCATCCCAAACACCAAGAGGTGGCAGGTTTGATCCCTGGTTGGGGTGTGTATGAGAGGCAACCGATGGATTTTTCTCTCTCACATGGATCTTTCTTTCGCTCTCTCTCCTTCCCATCCTCTTTCTCTGAACTCAATATACATGTCCTCGATGAGGATTAAAAAAAAGACAACGACAAATTGCCATTCTGTAAACTCTCATGTGACGCACTTAGAAGGGAACATCACTTTCGTGGTGTTCTTGCCCAAAATACATAATCTAAGTCTAACCCTTGAAAACCGCGGAAAACTCAGATTAGGAGACATTCTCCAAAATAATTGACCAGTACTCTTCAAGAGTGTCAAGGTCAAGAAAGACAAGGAAGGAGTGAGGAACCTCACAGAGTGGGTGAGGCCTAGGAGATGACAATTAATGTGATATGGAAGCCTGGACTGGATTCCATACAAGTAAAACACATTCGTGAGAAAACTGGTGAAACCTGAAAAAGGTCTGCAGTTTATCTAACAGCATGGTATCGGAGTCCATTTCCTGTTTTCAATCACTGCGTTATGTTATACAAATTGTTAATAGGTGGGGAAGCTGGGTGAAGGGTATATAGAAATTCTGTCCTATTTGCACAACTTTTCAGTAAATCTAAGTTACTTCAAAATAGGAAGTTAAACAAAATCATGAAATTCCAACATAGTTGTTTCTTCTTTTCTTTTTATTTTAGGCAAGAGTAAAATAAAAGCTTGGTCCGGGCTACTTCAATTGCCACTATGGATGCCCAGAAAAGACTCCCGATTCATTCCTACAAGCAGATCTGATCCTTTGGTTTTTCCTAGGATCTCTGTGAGATGTTCAGTGTCTTTCCAACAATGATCCTATTTTTTTTTTTTTTATCTTTTTAAGATTGCCAGAGGTATATTTCTTTTTTAACTTTGTAAAAATCTAAGACTTTATTTATATATTTAAAAATCATTAATGCCCCTGACTAAGTACCCATCTGTGCCAGGTGAAGTAAATAGATAAAAATGGGCACTGTCTTAGGAGTTTACAATGTGCTCCCTGTCCCCACACCCCTTATAGGTCCTCCCTTTCGTGCTCCGCCCTCACACGGCCAGCACCTCCCTCGCCGTTGCTTCCTTCCCTCGCCCCAGCACAGCCCTCCAGCGTCTGTTTTCACTGCTGGTAACTAGCAACCTACACATAGACAGTGTTAGAGATCACCTCACATTTCTGACTTCTTGTCCAGTTCCCCCTTAATTTCCTCTTACTTTTATTGTGGCCTTGTATCTCGTAGAGTGCTATAGTTCTTCCTTCTCATCTAGTACTTTTCTTGGACTCATGTTCTCCCTCGCACTTCTAAGCACATACACTAAAAGGCAGTTTGCAGAGCAAATTAAAATGCCCATCTTCACACCTTAGATTTCAGCTTTTGAAAGTACATTAGTATACAGTCTTTTCCTTGACCCTGTGAAGTAGAGAGGACTGTGTTATTTATCCTCTGTTCAAATAGGGAAACCGAGTCCCAGGGATGCTTATGAGTGGTTAATGAGGCAAAATAAGATCTGGGGGTCCTAAGCACTGTGTCCCCACAGATCTCTGGCCCAGAGGGCTCTGGCAGCACTGGGGGCAGGACCTGGGAGGCTGTGGCCCCACAAGGGGGCCCAAGTCCCCAGTGTGGTGGCCAACCTGGGGAGCAGTGTGTAGGACCCTCCCCACGTCCTGCCGCAAGCACTCCTGGCTGGGAAGGCTCTCGGACTCCTGAATCCCAGGGGGCTCGGAGCTACAGGAACAGGAACCTGCGTCTTTCTTGCGCTTCCCTAATGGAAAAAATGAACAGTTACAGAGCCTTCCTTGTAATCTCTCTTTCCAACACAGAAAATTCTCACAACTGTCATAGTACCTATTTTTCAAAATGCAAAAACAAAGGAAAAAAGTTGTTATGCCAGTGCATTTGCTCTCAAAATATACAGTGATTAGAGCAAGCTATGTCATTTGGCAGTGAATGTTGGACCACCCTTTGGTTTTGTCTGTTCCATTCTTGAAGGCCATGGGAATTCTTGGTGCTCAGCTTTCTGTTTTCACAGCTTTGCCCCAGCACCTGTTCCAAAAGCAATTGGAAGGGTTTGACTGGATCCTGATTCTTAATTTTCAGCTTACAAGCAAGAATGTTTAGGATTTAAGGTATAATACTATATTTTACAGTATAAGAACTAAATCTTTTATGTGGAATTATGACATAAAATACTTCATGACTTAGGGAAAACAGTATATTTAAAAGGGATTTTGTTCTTATTGCAAGAAGACAAATGAACATATATAATAAACATCTAGGAGATATTAAAGAATTCAACCAAGTAAATCTGAAGATCTAATTGGCTTTAAGCGATTCATGGATGGGTAACATTTCATCTAGCAACTAAAAGAGCACTCCAGTGAGTTATACAAAATGGAAGGCTTTTACACAGGTAGAAAGAAGGTAAGGCTAAGAAATTTAAAAAGTGGATTAGGGTGGGCTAAGAGGTTAAGAGGGTGGGTTATCTCAGGCTAGTGTGGAGGCCATAGATCTCATCAGGCAGGTTACCTCGCTGGCACTGATCGATCAGGATGGTTCCTGGGAGAGGTCGAAACTGCAGTTAAGTCAGGTATTCCATCTAGGTTTGGTGCCATGGGTTTCAGCACAAGTGACAACATTTTGGGCCTGTGGTTTTCTGTTTAATAGTTTCCTCCCTTTTGATCATACCTCTCAGTGTAATGGGGAGATGTGACCAAAAATTAAGGCATTAGTGTCACTCTTAGCTACTGTGCTGCAGTTGTGATCTGATCCTTGGTGTGATGTGACCTTTTTGCTCGCTCTTTGGTCACATTCACATGTCATGGTTCCAGGTTCATAATTCATACACTGGTCATTCTGTGCATTCCCTCTTTGGCATTCCAGTGTTAGAGGGACCATTTGCTTGGTGGTTAGGTGCTGCAGACATTCAAAGTTTCTGAGCGATCACAGTATGCCAGCACTTGGAGTGTACTTCACGTCCACAGCCCCCACGGCCCAAATGGGTCAGAGAAAGATCCCGTTGCAGGAGTCATCCTTTTAAGCCGGTGGTTTTCTCAATGATTTATGTAACTGAGTCTCAACTTTCCCAGCAGCGTTGATCTAGGCAGAGCAGTTGGTGTTGGCCACAGCACAGGTACCTTCTTGTTCCACGGAGCGAATGTCTTAGCAAAGCAATCTGCAACGTCTCCAGGAGTTAAGGAGAGGTTTCTGGTCATATTCCTATAGATCTCTATTTCTCAACAGGAAAATATGGCTTTGCCAAAGTGAGAAAACCAGAAATTCTGGAAAGTCTCCTGGTATGTCCTTTATAGAATAATTAGGGGAGCAGTTAGATAATGTAAGAGGCATTCTTAGCTGTGTACAGCAATCTAGGTATTTCTAGACTCAAGGAGAGTGATAACTGCTGCAGAGGAGGATAAATATTGTTGGGGTACAGTGGCCCCTTCAAGCATGGGGTCTCTCCCAGCCTGAAATAAAAAGCTCTTCTAAATTCCAGAGCCTACCTCCCTTAGCAATGGCCTGGGGGATATGGGTGACAGTGTTATATTTTGTAGTTCAATGCCAGTGAAAATGGAAAAAAGAAAAGAAGAAAGCTCCCATGTAGCTAAGGTAGGAAGTCTCGATCTGGCATCTTCGGTCTGAAGAGTCTGCATTGATGTCAGCTCTTTCTCTTTCTGGTCAGCTTGGTTTGGGGGTCTCTAGCTGGTGTGAGGAATCAGAAGATGGAGCCTTGTTCAGCTGTGAGACGTGTGCCCAAGGTTCGATGTCTTCTAGTTTTGCAACAGTGTTAGTGGTCAGGAGTACTCCGTGAGGTACCTTTCAGTGGGGCTTCAAGGTTGTGCTTCTCTGACAGAGCTTCCAGAATACCATGCTCTAGAAATCAACAGGGCCCCTTGAATTGGGGTATGGGAAATCTTCCTCCATCTGTTATTAATAGGCTTCAGTATTGAATGATTAAGATTTACAGTAGCTGGTCTTACTAGCATGAGGCAAGGGGGTCAATCGAAGGTTATATGCTAATAGGCATTGATCTAATGTTGACTACCTGTATGGCATGAAAACATATTACTAACAGCTTCTTTGCCACTCTGGAGGTATTAGCCACATGGCAGCAGAAGGCTTCAACCCACCTGGAGAACACACACAGATCAGGCAGCATCCAATTCATCAGCTGGAAGGGCACTCCTAATTCATAGTCGCTTCATGAAAGCCAACTAGGTCTTCAAATTTACTCAATTGAATTTTGTTTTTTAACAGAGGGGAAAAATACATATTGGTATGAACTTTTATTATTTTGACCTTCTCCTTAGATTGTAAGTTTTTCCCTTACGGAATCTTGTAGAGCATTTATGCCTTATAAATATTGTTTTATCAAATGATGAAAGAATAAATAACTAGAAAATAATAGTTACTTCAGTATTTTTAGATGTTTGCCCACCTACATAATCCAAAAATCCTTTCAATGTTACAACTGTATATGAATTATTCACTAAGGCAGCAGGAATAAACAATCCTAAAATCAAATATGAATTAATTCAGTGCGCACATAAAGTAGGGTCCAAAACTGTTAGCTGAGCATTGGGTAAGCTCATCCCAAGAAAACTTGAATCACATGGTGGCAAGCAAAGAAAGCCTTTAAAAGACCTCAGCTGATTTGGAGATCAGCAGGGGGAAAAAGAAGAAAATGATTTTGCAGGTGTTTTCAGTTCTTCTTTCGACTAAAAAAAGAATCCTAGTCTAAATGATTATGACTTTAAAATACAAATTCATTTTTCATTTAGAACTGACTCAACTTAAAAGAAGTGACACTGTAAGTGGTGCTGATTTAGTGGCCCTGGGGACGCGCTTCCCGGGGGCGGGGGCCGCAGGGCAGGCAGGAGGCCGGTTCTGCCCGCGTCAGGTCGGAGCGATGCAATGGCTGGCAGCGCTGGCCGCGGAGTGGCTGGGCTCAGGCTTGCTATGTGGGGTACGGCTCAAAGCAGAGCGGGACGCGAGACTGGACCCGAAACCACCAGCGCGAAGGAGTGGCCACTGGAAACATAAGTTTTGCTAGGAAGCTGAGAACAGAAGAGGGGAATAAAGAGGTTCCTGAGTGAGAGCCTGGGTAGATTTCCAGGGCAACCTGCGAGGGGGGCGGGAGCGGTTCCCAGAGGGAGGACAGCTGCTGAAAGGCCCTCCCTCTGGCAATGGCTGCGGGGACACAGAGGTAGGCTGGGGTTCGGTCACCAAAGGGAAGTGCCCAAAGACGTCCATGGGCACTGGTCCCACCTGGACTTCGGAGCACATGCACAAAAAGATGAAGTGGACATTCACACGCAGCCTTTCGGAAACACAACAGAATGTCATTCTGTCTCCCAACAGTGGGCTCAGAATCATGCCCCAAATGGCTTGTCTGAAATCAACTAAGAAATGCAGTCAGGTTCCTTCAGAGCTTTTTCCAAACGACAAAAGAAGAAATTGTAAATAACTTTCTCATGTAGGAAATTGAAAAACAAAAATGTATATGTTTGTTCACTTTATACAAAGTCTAAATACCACATCTACCCCTGCCAGCCCCGCATTCGGTATTATTTAGGGTTATTCTCATGCAAAGTATAGACTTTTAAAAGCTGCCTCTTTAACCTTTATTTTTACTAAAGTGTTAAATAAATATCAATAGAAATTCCAATGATACACAGACTGATAGAAAGTTTTTATAAATTGATATGCAAAAATTGTTAACAAAGTTACCTTCTAAGGTTATAATTTCTGTGCTTGTAAATTAAATAGCCATGAAGAGCAAAATAGTCATTTCAAACAAGTAAAAAAATCTCTTTCCAGTTTCTGGTAAGGATTTACTTGCTTCACCAAGTAAACTGTACTATTCTGAAATTATAAAGTAACTTAATAAGAGTAATGTATTTCATTCTTGTTCATCTGGTGTGTTCTAATTTTCATGTAGTAAGATTTTGTTTAAAAATAAATCAGCTTTAAGAAATTTTGAAATCTCTGACCTAGTGCAAACTGAGGCTCAGGATCACAGAGCATCTAAATGAGCAGCGGTGTTATGACTAGAGCCTGAATTTCCTGAATTTCCACCCTGGTGCCATTTCCATGAGAACACATTTAGGCAAGTTAAACAAAGTTGATCAAGCTGATGTTTAATTTTTTTGAATGATAATAAAATGTAGTTCCAGATTTGGCTGGCATATTTATAATAAATGACAATGAAAATAAAAAGAAACTATAACCTTATTAGTTTAGTAAAGAAAAAGTTTTCAATTTGTCATAGTGATCCAAATATAAAACTTTATGGATCAAGGCCATGTTGCATTATTAAGTTCATATTTTAGCTCCTAGAAATAAGAGTAAAATGGAAGTACATATTACAACTGTGGAGAAGGAATTGTGCCAATGTAATAAAATTCAATACCATAAGTTTTCAATTTTACACCAAAAATATAAAAAAGTAAACAAATAAGAACACATTGAGAAATTATGCAGAAAACCTATTAAATGTTTAAGGGGCAATAAAACTGCCACCAACCCATTAAATATTCTCTTGTAACCATTAGATCAAGAGCCAGTAGTACCAAAGTTTCCACAATTTAAACAAAAAAAAAGAAAATTCTAAAGGACAGGCTTACTAAAAAATTACAAAAATGGCCTAGTCATAGACGAGAAAATAAACATTATACCTGATTGTGTTATTGCTATTTTGCACCACAAGCAAAATAGTTGTTGCAAGAAAATGAGGGTTGAAGATAGGCTGTTTTACTTCAGAATAAAATTAAGAACTGAGAAGATCTTTAAATTCTTAAACAGAAGCATAGGTATATGTTCAACTGAGAATATGACACACAGTTTATTTCTTTTAAACAGAATTAGAAAAGAAACATATTTTGTGTTCTTAATGAGGCAAAGAAAATGAAACCATTTCCAAATACAGCATGTTGTATAGAATATGAAAGTACTTTGTAAATCAAAAAGCAGTATTGCTTTATATGGTACATTTGTGTAATGTTGAAGAGAACATGCCATCATTTTGTTCAACTGGACAATACGGAAGAGTTCTATAGTGATATTTTGTAACTGTTTTAGTCATACTTGCTGAGTTACGAAGAAGAGAACTCAATTAAGGAGGCTTTTATTATTCTAATAGATACTAAATCTTGGTTTTCTAACAGGTGTTTTTAGAAGGGCACGTGATAGATAGAAATACAGCCAGGTTCTACCATCAAGAGGGAAGCTCTCACTTTGATTAACTTTTTATCGTATCCACCTGATTTACATAAGCTCTGGAGTCAGACTGTCTGGACTTGAATCCTAAGCTTACCACATGCTCATCATGTTATAGTATTTTTATAAAAAGATTATTTTGTAGCTGTAAGTGGGAAACATAGCACTTAAATACATTCATTGCTTTTGTCCATTATTCTTCTACTTCCAAAAAAAAATCATAATTTAAATGCTGTCGAAGAATAAAAAGCACTCAACATCTATATAGTTTTGGTCACAAGACTGATGCCTCTTCCTCTAAGATGTTCGTATCTGCAAATGTTTCCTTAATTGCCCTACCAGGTAACTGATAGAAATCAGAGACCTGGGTCCCTACAGGGTAAGCAATCATAGATAGAAAATCCTCCCACAAATTGGGGTGCAAATGAGCCGCACCTCCAGGATAAAGTTGAGAACCATGGGTAAGCTAGCTGTTGTCTTGATTTGTAGTCCAAGTTCACACCACGTGGGTTATATAAGGAAATTAAAGTGGCCGTATATTAGCAGTGTCTCCAGGATGGTATATATGCATTACACATTAAGGCAAGTTAAAAAAAAAAAAAAAAAAAAAAAGAGCATTACTAGAAGTAAAGATAGTAATTTAATAAAAACAAAATATCTAACTCACCAGGAAAGTACAAATTTTTTAAGTTGGATGCACCCCAGAATATAGCCTTAAAATGCATGAAATGAGGGACCATATCCCAACATAACAAAGGCTATATATGACAAGCCCAAGCTAACACATCATATTCAATGGTGAAAATTTTAAGTTTTTCCTCTAAGATCAGCAACAAAACAAGGATGCCAACTCTCACCATGTTTATTCAAAATAGTTGTGGATGTCCTCACCAGAGCAATTAGGCAAGAAAAAGAAATAAAAGGCATTCAAATCAGAGGAAAAGGTAAAACTGTCACTATTTGCAAATAGCATTATACATAGAAAACTCTAAAGGCTCCACAAAAAACTTTTAGAATAAACAAATTCAAGTTAGGAAAACTTGAACTGTAATTGATAAATAGCTAGTGGCTCAGTGTGGACAACTCTGAGAGTTAAGACTTTGGGGGACCTTGCTGTATGGGAACCCCAACATTTTTGTTTGATTTACCTAGAGGAGCTCTATCAAGTCATCTTAGTGAATATTGGAGAAAAATGCCTTCATGTTTCTGGTTTGGGGAGAGAAAAGGAACCATTTTTTAAATATGGCAGAGCATTCTTTTCTTCTTAAAAAGACATACCCCAAGTAGAAACAATTTCACCAGGGTGTAGTTTGCTGGGATTTTATCAGCCTAACCTATCTGGAGGAAGGGAAAAACTCAACTCCAGGTAGGTCTAGCCTTCTGCATGGGAGAGGGAAACAGCCAACTCCAGTTTGTCTTCCATGTGGAAAAAGGGAAATACAAACTTCTAGCCATGTATAGCCATCACATCCCACCTAAGGATGGGAAGGGAGGACTGAGAACACTGGTGAAGTCCGCAGTCCAGGGGCACCATCTCACCATTAGACTGAAACCAGATCATAGGCCTAGAGAACACACACCCTCCACCCGCACCTTATAACTGCATTATTAAAGGCCTATTTATGTTAGTTTTACTTAATAGATCATTGCCAGCTTTGAACAACAACAAAAAATCACAATCACAGGATATATAATAATGGGTGAAAAAACCATTGGAAGAGATTTTACATGCATCAGAACTGGAGTCATAAAGGGCAGGAATGTTGAAAGTATCAGAGTAGAAATTTGTTAAAAGAGAGATTAACATGCTAAAAGTTATAATGGAAAATATAGACAATCTGTGAGAACAGGAAGATAATCTAAGGAGTGATGTGGAATTCTAAGAATGAATAAATAAGAAATGCTAGACATTGAAAACACTGTAACAGAAATAAAGAATGCCTTTGATGGGAGGATTAATCAACTGGATGCGGCAGGGGAAAAATCTGAGCTCAAGGAAAAGTCTTACCAGATTAAACTAGGCTGAAATAGTGTCTAGTTGGGGCATGTCAATAGAAACCTCCAAAACTGAAAAGGGAAGAAAACAAAGACTGTAAAGAACACAGCAGAATGTCTAAGAACTTTGGGATAACTACTAAATATATAACATATGCATAATGAGAATACCAGAAGGAAAAGAAAGAGATAAAAGAAAAGAAGAACTATTTGAAACAATGACTGAGAATTTTCCCCCAAAACTTTCTCAGACTAAAAAAAAAAAAACAAAAACAAACAAAAAAACAAATTCACCAACATTTCAGGATACAAAATCAATATGAAAAAAATCTACCCACGAATTGTTTCTATCCACTAGTTGTGTTTCTATCCAACAGTAATGAACCATCAGAAAGGTAAATAAAGAAAACAATCAAATTTACAACTTCATCAAAAAAATTAAAATACCTAGAAATAAATTTAACCAAAGAAGTAAAAGATGAAAACTATAGGACATTGGAGGAAATTCTAGATGATGCAAATAAATGCAAAGATATCTCATACTCATGGACTGGGAGAATATTATTGAACTATCTATACAACCTAAAGTAACCTACAAATTCAATGCAATCCCTATAAATTCCAATGACATTTTTCATAGAAATAGACCACTAAAATTTGTATGAAAACACACACACACACACACACACAAAAACACCAAATACCAAAGAAATCTTGAAAAAGAAGAACAAAGCTAAAGGTATCATGGGCCCAGATTTTAAACTATACTACAAAGCTATAGTAATCAAAGCAGTATGGAACTGGCATAAAACAAGACACATAAATCAATGGAACAAAATAGGGAGTCCAGAGAAAACCCTCATATTATATATGGTCAATTAATTGATGACAAATGAGTCAAGAATATACAATAAAGGACAGTCTCTTCAATAAATGGTGTTAAGATAATTGGACAGCCACATGCAAGATAATGAAACTTAACCACTATCTTGCACTGTACACAAAGACTAACTCAAAATGGATTAAAGGCTTGAGTGTAAGACCTGAAATCATAAATCTCCTGGAAAAGAACATAGGCAGTAGGTAGGCTCCTTAACAATTAGTCTTGGTGAAGATTTTTTGAGTTTGACACCAAAAACAAAGGCAACAAAAGCAAAAAATCAACAAATGTGACTACTTGAAACTAAAAAGCTTCTGCATGCAAAAGAAACCAACAACAAAATAAAAAGGCAATCTACTGAATATAATTTGATATCTGCAAATTATATATGTGATAAGAGGTTAATATCCAAAATGTAGAAAGAACTCATACAACTCAATAACAACAAAATAAACAATTTAATTTAAAAATGAGCAGAATAAATAGACATCTTTCCAATGAAGACACACAGATGGCCAACAGGTACACGAAATGTGTCAGCAGTTATCAGGGAAATGCAAATCAAAATCACAGTGAGATATCTCCTCACACCTGTTAGAACGACTATTACCAAAAAGACAAAAAATACCACGTTGGTGAGGATATGGAGAAAATGAAAACTTTGTGCACTGTTGTTGGGGATGTAAATTGGTGCAGCCACTATGGAAAACGATATGGAGTTTCCTTAAAAGAATTAAAAATAGAGCCACCACATGATCCAGCAATTCTACTTTTGGGTATTCATCCAATGAAAGCAAAAACACTCACTCAAAGATACATTATATATACCCCCACGTTCATTTCATTGTTATTTCCAATAACAATGATATTGTTATTTCCAAGATATGGAAACAACCTAGGTGTACGTGTGAGGTATTTTACAACTTTTATACTACTCAAAGTTTCCTACATTTTATTTCAGTGCTTTTGAAGGTTGACTTTTCACATTTCCATCTTTATACACTGGAAGTAAGTTTTTGTGTGAATGTAAAGAATAAATCCAATTAGTCCCTCTGTATGGGAAACCAATCACTGCAGCACAATATATTGAAAAGATGACTTTCTGTGGTGGATGTGCAAAGCCACCTCTGATGTAGACCAAATTTTCATGTGTTTGTTGATTTAAATCTGGCCATTGTATTTGTTGCTATTGATCTATTCATCCATGCTGTGTCAATACTACTCCAATTACTGTTTTAGAATATATTGTCTGCACAAAAAAACTTACTGAAAGAAGGCTTAAAATGATTAAATCTTTTAGGACATGAATAACGATTATAAAAAACTAACTCATAATATTTCAGGAACCATTTATTCTGCAAAAGTAATAAGCTACATTTGCCATGTGATCATAGGGTTTAACATGTACTACTCGTGGGTAAAAACTCTGGTCATTTAACAATACTGATTGAACTTAATACCTATAAGTCAATGAATGAATGGGTGGCCTACAAGCATCGGATGTAGAATTTCTGGCATGTTGTTAGAAACCAACTTCATTCCTCTATAATCATATTTTAGTTTTATAATTCTTATGCAAAGGTATATAAGCCCAAAATTGTCCTATTCAAAGCTCAGAGCTTCTAGGAACGGCCTCAACGAAGGCACTGCTCCTTTTGTCCTGGCAAGTTTTTTCAAAATATGTACACAGGCCTAAGTGTTGAGACACCCAGTGCCAGTTGTCAGCAGAGCACAGAGGTCTCACTGCAGCAGGGAAACCTGCTCCCCAATAGGGAGAGAAGAAATGAAAGGGTATAATAGAACGTTGCCATAAGGCAAGTGCAGGCAGCTGTTGAGGATCTTCTTAAATTTTTTATGGCAAACTGGCATCTCATTTTGACTTTATAAGAAATTGATTATCCAAAAGTCAGTTGGAAAAGAAGCAGCAGGAAATGAGTCTTATTCTATGGGAATTTAGAGAGGAGAGTAGGGTGTGCATAGTCTAATTTACAATGCAGGCCCCACCTATGTCATGATGATTTCTAGTGAGAGTCCAGAAGCAGTTTCTGCCAAGTCTCTGAGAGAGCGGAAAGTAAGCTCCGAGAAAGACCACATGCACCCAAGTCTAGAGGATCCGGGAACCCACTGAAACTGTAGTGACGTACTTCTAAAATGTTTCTGAGGGCATACCTAGCCCCTAAATTAAATAACATTCGTTCTGGAATTAAAAGTTGTTTTTGAATACTTGTATTGCTCTCAGTGACTATTTCTGAACTTATTTTTATTGAGTATTTTATAACTTCTTTTTATGAAAACTATAAAATTTTAAGTTAACCAAAATCTTAGTTAAGAAAATAGTGAAATATCATGACAAACCTTTAAAACCTCCCCAAATCAAAGACAACCATGTGCTATCAGGGATGCCTGCTCAAGAAAAAGGAATTAACCCTGGTCAGTGGGCTCAGTTGGTTGAAGCATCGTCCCAGCATCAACCCCTGCAGGGGGCGGTTGGCGGTTTGATTCCTGGTTGGGGCGCATGCTGGGGTTATCAATTCAATCCCAGGTCAGGGTGTGTGTTGGGGAGCAACCGATTGATGTTTCTCCCACACGTCAATGTTTCTCTCTCTCTCTGAAATCAACAAACTTTTTTTTAAAAAGTAAAAGGAATTAATAATGATAACATCTAATATTTTGAAGCATTTACTAGGTGCAGGCAGTGACATTTACTATTGTCTATAAACTTCCTGATTTAATAGGTAAGATAATGTTCTCCCCATTTGACAGATTAGAAAACTGAAGCTTAGATAAATAACATTCTTCAGGTTGTATTTCTAGGAAGTAGTGGGGATGGACTGGGATTAGGTCTAAACTGGGCCTGAAACCCACACCATTTTTTCTAAACCAATTGGATACAAGCCCCATAGAGCAGCTGAGGTAGGCAGATAAGGGCCCTCAAGATACCCTCATCCTAATCCTCAAAACCGGGGAACATTGTATCTACATGGCAAAGGGACTTTGAAGATGGGATTAAATTAAGGATCTTGAGACAGAGATTATCCCTACTGCAAGACACGCCAGGCAGTCACGAGCGTCCCCTGCACAGAGGAGGGGGTCAGAGGAGGAGCTGGGAGTCCGGCAGCGATGCCACAGTGATGCCATTGTGGGAAGGGGCCGAGGACCAAGGAACCCAGGGGCCTCCCAAAGCTGGAAAAGGCAGGAAAACAATTTGTCCCTCGAACCCCCAGAAGTGTAACAGAGGTCTGCCAAGCCCTTGTTTTCAGCCCTCCAAGATCCATTTCGGACCTCTACAGATGTGGTACCAATTTCAATTCCAAAGTGTATTTTTTTCCCCCACACCAAATAGTGCTGGGACACGAGCTAGGTGTCCTACAACTCAGTTCTGACACGATCTACCTGGAGAGAGCATAGGATCCTGGCGGGTAAGGGCTTGGTCCCACAGATTTGCAGCCCCCTCCCCTGACCCCTCGCACACCCTTCAGGTGCCAAAGGCAAGTCCAGGTTGTCACCTGTCCTGACCAACAGGCTACAGATCAGAGGTTCCAAAATACCCACATTAGATTTGATTAATTTGCAAGAGCAGGTCAGAGAATTTAGAGAAACAGTTTACTGACTCGATTACAGGATAATATGAAAGGATATAACTCAGGAAAAGCCAGGTGGAAGAGATGTGTCCACTCTCCCAACACCTGGGCGGGTTCACCGGCCCAGAAGCTCTCCTCACCCCGTCCTTTTGGGGTGTTTTGGAGGCACCTCACACAAGCGCAACTACAGCATTGGCCGCTGGGGTCGGGGGCGGGACTGAAAGTTTCAGCTCTTTAATCAGAGGCTCTTCCCTGGCAACCAGCCCCCATCCTTAGGTGCTTTCAAAGAGACATCTCATCAACATAACAAAAGATATCTTTGTTGCTCTCACCAGTTAAAGAATTACAAGGGATTTAGGACCTCTGTGCCAGGAGTGGGGACAAAAACATATATATAATAAATCACAACTTCTGCACCTCCAGAACTGTGAGATAATAAAATTGTGGTGTTATAAGTAACTAAGTTTGTGACAAGCTGTTATAGCAGAAATAGGAAACTAATATAGTGGCCAAAGAAAACGACTATCTTCTCCTGATTAATTTAGAACCAGTTTCAATGTCTAGAGACACAAGTACTTAGCAAACATTTATTGAATTGATGAGGTTCAATGCGTAATTGAGTTTGAAGCCCAAACCATGACATGTAAGAGGACGTTAAGACAGGGTTTTTTGAAGACTTCTCAGTTCTAAAGCCTTCCCAAGTTCAGGACGCTATTGGGCAAGCCTCTGCTAAAGCAGTCAAAGCAAGCCTTGGTTTTCAGTGACTGGCAAGTGTCTCTAATAATTTATGCCCGTTCATAATGAGACCATTAATGGGCATGAACTCCCTAAGAGGCAATGTGATGATAACGCAATGTCAACCCAAGGAGGGCTATAGGGAACACAATTTTAACTCTGTATGGACTTGGAAGCCTGTTCTACACTTCCGTTGAGTGGCAGGGAGTTTCCAAATCAGGGCTCGGGCTCCAGCTCCCAAGGATCACCTGTTGAGGAGCCGCTAGGTATTTATTTAACAAATATTTACAGAGCATTTACTATGTGAGTGAACAAAACCACCAAGTTCCCCTGTGCACATTGTGGACGAAAAAGGGGCCTCATACTAAACCTGACAAGCTCAGGGGAGGGCTGCATGGAGGCCTTACGAACTCAGAGATCAAAGTAACCACAAATGCTGGTCCGAACATAAAAATTCCTAACTAAAAGCAGGGTTGGGCATGGCCGGTAGTCACGTCCTAGGCCGGTATTTTTTCCTAACAAAGGTCAAACTTTACCTTAACCGTCCTTGTCCTTTTTTTTTCCATCTTCGATAACATACCTTGATAACATACCTTCAGAATATCAAAGCAGTTTCTGTTTTTCCAGACCTCTCAAAGTACAACCATTGCATCACAGTGGAGACAAAAAGTCTGCTCCTTGTTATTATTATCATGTTCTTCGCGTACTCACCTACGTAAAAGAAGTATGTGTCTCTTTGTTTTACCTTTTAGCCAATCCCAGAGATTCCTCCCATACTTTGCTTTCTCCTGCCTCCCTAATATATCACCAATGAATTTCATGTAACACCTGTAGGCCTCCTCTTTTGATTCTTATATGTAAAATAAGGTGTAAAACTGCCACTCTTGGGAATATTTTCTCAGTATGTTGAGATTTTGCCTCTTGGCAATCATTGTCAGTTTGGCTCAAATCAACCCCAAAAAATTCTTACAGGTTTAGATTTTTCTTACATTGACAGCATAGAGCTTATATTCAGATTAGGGAAACAGCAAATAAAGTATTGCAGAAATACGTATATCACTAGAATTGTAAATGCTCTGTTGGAGGGCAGTGGTGGGCCAAATCTAGTCTGGAAAGCAGAGTAGGACACCTAACCTTTTAGGGGGATATTAGAAATTTTTTTGTAATGGTTTGGAATTATTTTAAAAAACAGGTAAGGGCTTGTTATACAATGTGGCTATAAAGTCAAGGCAAATTTCTAAAGTCACATGGAAACACGACTACATGAGCACACAGAATTATTATTTTAGAAGACAAATTGTTTCTGAAAGGCAAACCTCAGAGCCATGTTTCTGCTTAAAACCATTCAATGGCTCCCCTCAGCCACTGGATAATGTCCAAACTCCTTGTGGTGGTGTGCGAGGTCCCTCACGATCCGCGCCGTTTCCCTCCATGGCCTGCAGCTCACGCCGCACCCTCGTCATGGCGAGCTCCTTCCTTCTGCAGTTGCCAAATTAGCCACGGCTGCCCTTGGAAGACTCCTTTGATGCCAGGTCTAGGTCAGGTGCTCCTCTCTGTCTTCTGGGGCTCCTTTCACATTCCCTCTAATGGCACTAACCAGCATGGGCATCAACTGCTCATTTAATTGCTTACAAAATTGTCGTGGCTCTAAAACATGACTTCTGTGAAGGCAGGGTCCATGCTGTCTCACTCACTGGGGATGTAAGGGCAAATACGGCCTATGTAAATGGAGCAGTGGTGGAAAGGGGAAGAAAAGAGGAAACAGCGCTGTGGTCCTCTGCACGGATGATGGCGATGCCTGCCCACTGGTATTAAAGAGGAGTAGGGGAGGTTACAGAGGTTCACATCTAAGCAGGTACCTCCAGGGTCACACAGCCTGGGGGTGGCTCCCATGCACTTGGCTGGCTCCATGGTCTGCCTGGGGCAGTTGATCTAATGCGTCAAAGCTGCAGAGGGAGTTAGACAAGAACTGGAGTTAAAACAGCCTACTGCTCACCAAGACTTTTGCCCTGGTGCAGGGCTGGGTCTGCTCTGAGGAGGGGCACTTCTTCCTTGTTACAAAGATGACATCTACACCCAAGATGTCTTGGCCGAATCCCTTCGGAGGGGGCTATATGGACACGGGAGGCTGACACTTTTTTTTTATAACTCCTTTGCCTAGTGAGGCAGCTTTCCTTAACTTGCCTACCCTTGGATAGTGCTTTTGAAAAAATGTGGTAGCAGGGCCAGACACAGGCCAGCCTACCAGGCCACGGTCTTGGGCAAGTTACCAGTCTCTCTGTAGAGCAGAGCTTCATCACTGTCTGCAACCCACGGGGCTCTTCCGAAACTTATGTTAGGGGATCCACATAAGACACTTAGCACATAGAAAGCGTTCAAAACTGGTAGCAATTTTGAGTGTTTAAAACACACTACACTCAGGACCCCATGTCACACTTGCGTCTTTAAAAAAAAAAAAATGCATTAGGAACTCTGCCCTTTCCCAAAATCTTTCTAGGAGGCGCCAGGAGTTTCAGAGGTGGCTGACTTGCCTGTTCTGCTTACATTTCTTGTTAAATCTTTCTTTGTGCATTATGCCCTTCTAGGCCCACTTGTAAAACTGCAGGATGCTGATTTCCTTACACATAATATAATTCTCACAATGGATATTTAAAATTTATGACCAAATCTCCCACATGAAGGTGGTCTGGCAGCCATAATTTTTTCCTTCTGTACATAAATGACTATTAACTTGTTGGCGTTTTGCAGACAGGTTTTGATGAACTATGATATTTTGCTTAAAATCATTCCAAGAATAATGTCAGACTTCGTAATTGCCTTACCCATGACCACCAGCAAGTAAAATTCACCTCCACTGCACAGCTTATATTAAAAGGAATCAAACTACAACCACAGACAGGACTGCAAATTCGAGGACACAAGACGGACGGGTCCTTTTCTGCAAGGTTTTGGGAATATGCTCACAAGTAGCACCGGACTCAGACTATAAGTATCTCTAAGTTGATTTCTACTAGCATAGGAATGTGTTGTGATAATGGCTTTTGTAATAAAACATTGAAAAAGAGCTTGGCAGATGGTTAATGTGAAATTAAAAAAAAAAAACCTTGGCAGATGTTTAACATGAAAACAAAGGAATAATCAAAATTCAGTCAGAGTGGCAATAAAAATATTTCAGTTTGTAGCTGGGTGCTGTTAAGAACAAATGTTCCCAAATACCAGATGATGTCCAAATATTTCGTCATTCAGAGCAAGCTCAGACTAATCTGTATCTATAAAAACAAATGCATATATGTATGTTGCAGCTGGAGTGACAACAATCTTTACTCAGGAGCAACTGCTGGTTACTCTGAGATTATGTCCTTACAACTTTTTGATATTAAAATATTCTTTTTTATGTAATGTTTTCCATAGCAAATAAATGATAGTTGTCAATCTGTGGAAAATTTAAAAATTGACAGCCTCTGAATTTTGTTGTTTTTGGAAATGTTAATGCTGCATAAAATCCCAAAGCCTCAGAACCAAAAATTGACTTTTAAAAAAAAATTTTCTAGGCAACCGATTTGCTCGTAGATAGACTAGACTCTTTGATCCCCCGTCACAGGATGGGAGGGAGGGTGGGAGGTGGGATGGGTACCGAGACCTACATAGTCTCGGACCCCATCTCAGGGCAAACAGGTTTGCACGGAGAGCCACAGCCCAGCACGTCCCCCACGTGGTAATCCTAGTAATCCGCTGAGGAGTTATAACTTTATTTTCTGTTTATAAAACATGAAAAAGAAAAAAATTAGAAATCAGGCTCATCATGCCGCTTCTGGTTCGATTAGGAGCTTCACTCAAAACCTGTACTTTGCAACATTTTATACCATTAGGAATTAAATGTCTTACCCACGTTCAACAGAGAACAGTTGTCCTGTCATGCAACCTTGGGCAAAATCGCTTTTCTGAGATGGTCCAGCCTGCCCTCAACCGTAGCAAAACAAGACTCAGTTGCTCAAGTCCCTCCAACAGTAACACCGCACGCTGGGTTACTGGGTCCTTTAGCTTTCGGATAACACATTACTCCCTAGAATAGTTTGTTTAGTGGGAAGATTTGAATGGAGGTTAGTGATTAAGGATTGTTAGCAATTTCATAAAGGGCCATATGTAGCAAATTGAAAGATTTATTTTCATGTATCACTGGGTCCTCTTTCTTGCTTCTGAAAACTTTAATCATGTTACTCTCCTGAGAGCCCTCCATAACTCCTCCGTATTAAGTCAGGGGCCTCACGCTCAAGCATTTGCCGGGGCAGCAGGCGGTGAAGACGCGCGAAGGCCCTGAGCGGCACAGAGAAACACCGGGAGGTCGGGCCGGGAAGAGGCTCCCCCAGCCTCGGGGGCGCCCAGGAAGGCCCAGGCCCTCCTTCCTGAGATGCGAACGAACGGAAGTCTGACTTTTCGGGTATACAATCTTCAGAATTTTTATAGTTGGAAACTATGTTTTAAAAATGTGAAACCTGATGGCCAGATAAAGATCGCAACCTGCAGGTAGACAGGTCACTTGTTTCCACTTGTTTCCAGTTTCTGAGATAAAAGGGAAATTCTGAGCATTAGGACTGTCCTGTAGCCCTGACTTATTTTAGGGCCCCAAACACCTTTTTCTTTCCATTATGTTCTCGAAATCAGCAGTTGAGTCCAATGCTCCTGGTTTATAGATGAAGGCATAGAACATGGGCTTTGAAGAAAAATTCTAATTCTGCCATTTGCTATCTTGCAAAATCCTCTGTAAGTATTTGTTTTTCCCATCACCAAATATCTTTTTTTTTGTCTGCATTTCTTTGTCTCATTCTGGGTTTCAGAGAATGTGTTGAAAACGATCAACTCACACTCTCAAATTCTAACCTCAGAAAGACTGTAATTATTTAAATGGAACACATTAATAAATTGTGTAGCTTTCAAATTTTGATTACGCATAAGCATCATCCCATACATACACTATACAACCCCCCTGCGGTAATACGAAGCTTCCATGCACTATAATTCCATGTTTTTTCAACTCCAACAAGGGCCAACTGCAAGAGCCGCTACCAGGAACTTCTACCCTGCTGCTCAAAAAACAATAGCAGTATCAATAATAAAAAATCCCTAGAATGTATTGTCACATCTGCTCCTTCTTCTATCTCCAAACATGGCCCTAGTTCTGAGCTGCTAATAAGATCCTGCTCTAATTTTGCTCTGGGCTATGTCCAGACCTGATGGTGAAATGCTTTGGATGCACTGAGGTACGCGGAAGCCCGGGAGTGTTTTCCATCAAAGCCTTGCTTCAGCGATAAACCCTGCTCTGTAAGGAGATAAGTACTGCTCTCCTTAGGCAATCCATTTCAATATCTGTCCAGCACAGATTTCTCTGGAGATTCGTTTGCACTAAGTTTCCATGATGTCACATAGAAGTGGTGATCTGGACGCAGAATTAGAGCAACGTGTTTGGGGGAATTATTCTGATGAACGACGGGTCAAGGCGGTGGTCCTAAGGCCACAACACCAATAAGCCCTTCTTACGTGGGATGAAAGATCGACTGCCAACCATTCCTAACCTTCTGAATCTCATCAAAACTAGCCACCCAAATTGGCAGATGCTCACAGTGTATTTGGAGTCTAGGAGGAATAAAGACTGTCGTGAGTATAAAACATTCTACCTGTGCTTAGAGACAACCGTGTGAAAAGCTTTGAAGACTTTGTTACGTGGCCAGAAAGCAGTTTGAAGAACAAGGTGAATGCTGTCTGGCTGGATGGCAACTCAAGCAAATGAGCGAAGGGCAGGAGGCAGGACGCCGGCCCAGGAAGCCATTTTATTGGCAGCGCTAACAGGGTGGGAGGCGCCCAGCCACGGCCCAGCCGATCCCCAGCACCAAGGTAAAGCCTTTAAATATTCAGATACTCTGTTAACAGGCGCACATTCTGTGCAGGTATTCCATGCGTGCATTCTTCACACACAGTGTTTTGGGGACCCCTTTTCCTCCTAAGTGCTCCTGATAGTTCTTTTTCCTGGACAAAAATGTTTGGGATGGGTATTGCAGTGTGATCTCCCCTAAACTTTGGAGGTCCCTGGAACAGGAGTTAGAATCACTTTAAGACCACGAGTGAATGAAACAAACAAAATATAAGCATCTCATTTTTAATTTCAAGTAAAGTTCCAAGCAGCTCTTTCAGGGGTTTGTGGGAAGAAGACAGTGGCATTTTCCTGTAACTGTGGATGCAGGTACATCTACTTAACCTTCCTGGGCTTCCAGCAACTTGACATCCGGTCACTTCACCTACTTCCCGGGGTTGTCCTGGGCCTTAAGAATTTCAGGGGAAGCCCCTCCCCAGGGCCCAATTGGTGATTTGAATCAGGGGTCATCGTCAGAGGTCATCTCCTAGTGTGGTGGTCCTGTTAGAACGGGCTTCCTCCAAGCCCAGACACAGCAAGAAACAAGAAAAGGAAAATTGGAGACTACTAAATTTTGTATTACAGAAATGAGAGGAATACAGAAATGTATTCCAGACTTGTGAAATTTCATCAAGATGAGAACTACATAATTTCTCTTATAACCCAAAAATAGAGTATTCAGGAAGCCCTGCCCTGTGAGCAAATCACCGTAAAAGTCAAAGGTGGTTAGTAACGCTGCAGACACACTCGGGCCTTCATTCATTCAGACATTGGAATGTGGTCCACCAGTTGCCAAGATCTGCCTCACAAGTGGGGATTGAGAGAGAGAAAATGAATAACATCTACCAACCTAAAGGACTTGTTAACTATTTATCATTAAAGTAAAAGCCAAAGTCCCTTAAATGGTCTACCAGGCACTCTGGGGCCTCCCCAATCCCTCCACCCCCTCCTCAATCTCCTTTCTCTCTCCCTCTCACTCCAACTACGTCGGCTCTTTGCAGTTCCTTGAACATGCCAACATTTTTCCTTTGCCTGGAACAACCTTCTTTCAAATATCCATGTGTTTCCCTCCTTCCCTTCCTTTCTGTCTCGGTCACCCACACTTGCAATCTCTTTGCCCCATCCTTCTTTATTTCGTTTCATTTACCATCTGATACTCGGTATAATCAGTTGCTACATTGTTCATTGTGTCTCTCCTCACTGGAATGTAAACTTTTGGAGGGAAGAGACTTGTGTTAAATTACCAGTGACCAAAATGGTACACAGTAGATTCTAGGTGCCCCAATACACATTTGTTCAATAAATGAATGTGTGAGAGACCGGATGAGGCACCAATATATGTGGATGGTATTCTCTCAACTCCTCTGCAAAAAATGTTTTTTTAGATAAGATTTAATATTTTGCTCTTAGAGGCAGGTGATAAAAACATGATTTCATATAAAGAATGGTTTTTCCTACCCATTCTGACTCTGAAAACATGAGCCATCTTGTTACTTAAGGTCTCTCACGCAAGAATCAACACAATAAATTCCTTCAAGAATCCAGGGCCAGGAGGTTTCCCCAGAATGACGCTTGTTTGCATCTCTTAAACCTGACTGTGCAGCCCACATAGCGCCTTTGTCTTAGCTGCCAGGAAAATAACTTAATACCACTGTTCTTACTAATCCATGGAAAGTGTGTGCATGTGCACATATAAGAGGCTGTTCTAATTGAAGTGATCTGCGCTTTTTGTCAGATTTATAATTTTCCTTTGCTGATTATGCTTTATGTTGATACAAGAACGCATATATGTTCTCTAGCCCCTTACTGTGTTGCATGGAATTAGAAGTAATGTTATTTTACTGTTTCTTAGGAGACTTCCTAGTCCTTGAAATTGCTCCTGAGATGGAGAAAACTCAAAAATAGGGCCAAATATCTAGAATATTTGTATTAGAATAAACCAAAGGGAGAATCATGTCCCAGAGTGTGTGTTGTGGAGGTTGGGGGGTGGGAAGAGGGAAGAAGAGATGGAGGGAAGGCGGGCGGGGTGGGGGGGGAGGGAGAGAGAGAGAGAATGAGAATTAAAAGAGGATGACCATGAGACCCTGATGGAAGACAGAGAATATTGTGCTCTGTTGCCTTCAAACTAATCTGAAGGTATCCTGGAATCTCCATTACTCTGTTGAGTACAGCATTCATGTTGGCCTCTGTCCAAGCAGGTTTAGTGGGAAAAGTATTAACGCCTGCAAGGTGGTCCCACAGCGAGGCCCCTGAGGACAGAGGTTACAGTATAGCCGGGAAATAGGCCGATTCCAACCCCATGGCGTCTGCTGCTAAGTGACAAGGCACTATATCATATAACATACTGCAGCCTGAGAATGGGAATGGTAGAGAAATGATTGAAACCCGCATGTCCCACAGATGGACGTAAAATGAGTGAGCAGCGCCGTCCTCGAAGAACATAATCTACATACCAGAACAGACATGGGTTTGTTTAGGTCTAAGCCATGGCAACAAATTTTAGCTCTGCAGCTCTCAGAACAGCTGTACTGAGGGGCCTTGGGCAAGGCAGGCGATGGCGTTGCTGGGCTCCCAACTCCGAGGCTCTGTTGTATTATATCTTCAAACAGCACCTAAGTGTTAAACCTTCAGTTCATTTGCACAGCACAGCTAAGAAAACAAAGCAACTCCCAGACCTCCCTGTGTGGCTGCAGACAACCTTTCTTCTTACCTCCCCCTCCCAGACTGAAGTCGTTTTCAATAGTTTGAAAAGGAAAAAAAGAGAAAGAAGGAAAGAAAAGAAAACCACCTGCTTGTTAGTTTTAGGGGGGAGAACACTGAAGAAATGGATTATGATTAAAAACAGAAACAACCTCCCGCCTCCCCCCGCCAACTATTCCTTAGGAGAAGCCAAACTCAACGCGCAGGGAAGGTGAATACATGTGTTTCCATCGGTGCACACCCACAATCCCCACAGGTGGTTTAATGTGTGGTGGGAAGAAATTTAGGCGATCTGAGGAATCCAGAGTTTTTTTTTAGTGTTTTTGCAAATTGTCTTCTGCCGAAATTAAGAAATTAAAGTGCCAAATTCTTACCCCTTGGCTGTTATCTGTGTTATGTTTTGAAGATATTTCAAAAAAGTTACTGCCCTGGCTGGGTGGCTCAGTTGGTTGGAGCGTTGTCCCATACACCAAAAGGTTGCAGGTTCGATCCCCATTTGGGGTCGGGGTGCATCTGGAAGACAACTAAGGGATGTTTCTCTCTATCCCTTTTTCTCTCTTTAAAATCAATAAACATATCCTCAGTTGAGGATTAAAAAAAAAAGAGCTACTAAAACAAAGTATAGAAATCACTGATCGAGTTAATTTTTATAGAAAAGGAAGGTCCGGTCAGGACGCGTTAAGTACCATTTCCATAACCAGGCCAAACACCCCAACCTGGCTCTCTTTGGCAGGAATTACTCCTGGCTCTTCCGTAACTTACTGTGCGCCCCACCCCCCTCGACAAAGTTCATCTTTAAAGCTTTGGAAAACGAACACTCCTGATCTGCACTGATGAAAACTGAACGAAACCTCCGGTTGGCACGGCTGCAGGCGCCCTGCGGGCAGGGCGTGCGCCGGCCCAGCTCAGGCAACAGCCGCAGCCGTGGGGTGGGACGACGGATCTGCTCTGCTTTCCAAGAGCCGCAGAAGTCTTGGGGAGATAAGTGTGAAAGAAACTTGTAGAATTCCCAGAGGAGATCATATTTTCTATGTATCTAAGTTTCGGAAATCCAAGCATGAGTCTCTGACATTAGACACAAGAGGAAGAGAGAAAATGTTGGTTTCTACCTGTATTCTCTGAAGGCTCCTCACCGCTTTGGTTTGGGGCATCTGAGCAAGACAACACGTCCTCCAAGTGTGGCCTGTGGACCAGTGGATGCATCACCAGAAACGCTTCAGAAAGGCAATTTGTGGGCTTCATCCCACTCCTGTGGAATCTGGTAGATCAGAGTCTCTGAGGTGGGCCCAGGAATGCCCCTTGGCAAGATTCTCAGGTTATTTGCATATCCAAGTGGAAACATTGGTCTGGATCTAGAACACATGCTTCCCAGAGGGTTCTCCAGACCAGTAGGATCAGCTTCACCTGGGAACTTGGTGGAAATCTGCTCCCGACCTGCGAAGTCAGAAACTCTGGGAGCGGGCCTCAACGATCCAGTTTTAACATGCTCTCCAGAAGATTCTGATGCGCAGCAAAGTTGGAGAACCACTGGTTTAAAATGTGAAGACAGGCATGACTCAGGGCATTGAACCTAAAAGAGGATAAGCCAGTGTTCCCCAAATTGTATTATGCAGAATAAGGTATTAACTGATGTTCTTTAAATAAGGGGGGTCGGCTTTAACTCAAGCAGTTACTTCGTCATGGCAGCCACTAAATAATGGGGTTCGGCCCTGGCTGGTGTGGCTCAGTGGATTGAGCACCGGCCTGCAAAGCAAAGGGCTGCAGATTCAATTCCCAGTCAGGCACATGCCTGAGTTGCGGGCCAGGTCCTTAGTGGGGGGTGTGAGAGAGGCAACCACACATTGATGCTTCTCTCCCTCTCTCCTTCCCTTCCCGTCTCTCAAAAAATGAAATCTTAAAAAAAAAATTAAGGGGTTCATGGTCAAATATATTAGGGAAATGCCTATTTAAAACTGTTATTTTTATTTTTCATGGTAAAACTATTCAGCTTAGCCCTGGCTGGTGTGGCTTAGTTGGTTAGGCGTCATCCCAAAAAGCGAAGGATTGCAGGTTCAGTTCCTGGTAGAGGCACATGCCTAGATTGCAGGTTTGGTCCCTGGTTGGGGCGTGTACGAGGCAACCAATTGATGTTTCCCTCCCTCTCTTTCTCTCTCCCTTCCCTTCTTTCTAAAAATAAATAAATAAAATCTTAAAAAAAAAGACTATTCAGCTTAAATGTGTATTGTAAATCTCTGAGACAGCTGATGACAATTCCCAAGTGTATTTGGCAACACTTAAGCTATAGCAGTCCATTCACACATTACATATGTCTCATTTTATGAACAAAATATTAACAACTTAAATTTATGTTTTGATTAGTGTCTCTTACTCTCTCTCCTCAGGAAAAAAAAAAAAAAAAAAAAAGGCCCTATAGGTTCTTTGCAGCTCTGGTATGTTTACACACACTCCCTCATTTAGGTGTCACAACAACCCTCTAAGACATTAGAGATTTATCCTTCAAGATGGTGAAGGGACACTCTAGTAAAAAACAAAACAGAAACAATAAAAACAAAAAAACTAACAACAACAACAAAAAACACAGGCTCAGCAAACTTCTGTAGCTTTTCCAAGGTCAGAAGATTCCTAAGGGAGGGAACACCAGCTAAAGAAGTTGGTCTACTGGTCAATTGCCCAGGGTGCCAATCCCCGAGAAGCTCTAACGACATCACTGGAAATGTTACGAGATGGAGGAAATTGTAATTTACTAGGGTGATTCTTGGCAAGAGAACTCCATGGAGTTGGATGGGGTTGATAGGCAGCTTAGAGTCAGGGGCTGAGGCTTGTAAGGGAGATTCTGGAGCAACCCCCGCAAACTCCTGGCTGAGGGCTGCTCTGCTGAGTGGGGTGGACAAGTATGGGGCAGAGCTAAGCGTATCAGAGCTTTTTAGGAGGTTATCTCTGCTTCCAGCAATCCCCCTCTTCCTCCTTTCTCTCAACAAAGTACTCAGCCTTCCCTCTACATAAACATTGAATGAAAAACAAACAAAAGTGACACCACTGATTTAGAGGTGATCCAGGTTATTAGCCTGCCTGTGGCAACCCTACATACATACAAGTTCAACCTGGGTATAATCAAGATTCACACTCAGGTCTATCAAATGCCAGTGCCTGTGTTCCTTCAAAACAAAGTCTTCTCTCTTTAAGCACGTGACTCATATATTTACATATAATTACCACTCGCAGTATAGCCATAATGTTCTATTCTCACAACAGCTTAAGCTCATCTTGAGATAAACAGAACCGTATTCTTGAACATATTCCAATGGTTCCCATCATATTAGTAGGCGAATGAAATTTATTAGTGTGAGAATGAACTTAATTACAATCTTTTCAGGAGATGCTTTAGTGATTTTCCCCTCTCTTTTATTTTCAGAACAATTCACTACAGCCTGGAACTCTAGCAAGCTCTATAACTAAGTCATGGCTTTCAAAGAAACTGGGAGTAAAGACAAGTCACAGAGGTTTCTGATGTATAATAAACATAATCGTTAGAAGTCTAAAGGACAATATTTTATCAATGTTATTTTAGTTTCAACCCGTTTAAGAGCCTAAACACCTAAGACTTAAGCCATAGCAGTCCGTTCACATATTTCATGATATGTCTCATTTTCTGAACAAAGGATTAACAACTTGAATGTAAGAAGCAGGTGTGAGCACTCTTGATAGGTCAAAACCTTAACACCACCCTGACAAGTCTGTAATTTCTGGGCACAGCACATGGCATGCGTGAATTTTGTTTCGGTATGTTTTCCATAGTGATAGCTTAGAAAGTCACAGAGCCATATCCTACCTAGACTTCCATTCCTAGTGGCAGAAGTATTTGCTGATGATTGAAAGGTCATGCAAAACAGATGTGAGGGCAGCTGGATTTTCCAGCTATGCTTCAGCGGACTTAGCAGTGGTGCCTGCCATTACAAAACAGTGGAGAGATTTTATTTCAATTGGATAAAAAAAAGAATCTTAGGCACCCTTGTCGATATAATTGGACATGTATGCCGTTTCATGCTGAGGTCACACCTTTTCCATCTTCCACTCTTCAGACCCACAGCCTGGAACTACCTTTATCGCACGGCAGAGGAAACAATGAACTGGCTGTCAACCATCCTGACCTGTTTTCCAACACCTTAGAAATAGGTATTATTGAGCTGTGTGTGTGGAAGTAATTTTAATTGCATTTCCTACAGCCTTCTCATTTGCTTGGTATCACATTTGATGTTATCTACACTTTAAACAAACTTACTCTTATTTTTCCTGTGCTTCTTTGAAATGTATTAAAAGCACGAAGAACAGCAAATGGTGCATTGCAGAGAGGCCTGCCACGTCACAAATACCCTTACGGAACAGATGGTCCAGTTGCGAACTTCCCAAATATTGACATCTGTGTGGCAGGCAACTGTATCGGTCGGAGAGATACAGCTTTCAAGTTTTACAAAGTCTATGAAAATTAAGTAATTCCTAAGTCTCTCCTTTACTAATGGAAAATATGGGAATTGTCCCTTATTAATAAGAGGGACTCTAAGAGATTGTGGATGCACTAGTAAATTTTTTCCTAATCTATTAGAAAGTTGAAGCCTCAAATTTGCCAGATAATAACTACGTTTTCAGAGAATCATTCCTCTGAGTTTCCATTTCCTCATCTTTAGTATGTGGGTTAAAAATACTTGACTCTCAGAGTTTCTCCAATTATTAGAAACTTGCAGTGTCCTGGTGTATCCTAGTTTAACATATACCACGTGAACTACAAAGACTATACAACAAATATAATTATAGACCTACTGGGCTTCATCCTTCATGGTTTAGTTTATTGTGAAAGGGAAATTGTGAATCTGCTTGCTTTCTATTACTGAATATAAAGATAATCCATTTTAGCCCTGACCGTTGTGGCTCAGTTGCTTGGGTGTCTTCCACCAAGTGAAAGGTCGCTGGTTTGATTCCCAGTCAGGGTGTGCGGGAAGCAGCCCGTCGATGTTTCTCACATCAATGTTTCTCTCCCTCTCTTTCTTTTAAAAAATATTTTATTTGTTTATTTTTAGAGAGAGGGGAAGGGAGG
Source organism: Pteronotus mesoamericanus (assembly GCF_021234165.1). Lineage (NCBI taxonomy): Eukaryota > Metazoa > Chordata > Mammalia > Chiroptera > Mormoopidae > Pteronotus > Pteronotus mesoamericanus. Next base: position 18,140,331 of record NW_026555311.1, read on the forward strand.
GTGAAAGAGAGCGAGAGAAGCATTGATCAGCTGCCTCCCACGGGCACCAGACCAGCGACCAAACCTGCAACCCAGGCACGTACCCCAACCAGGGATGGAACGGGCGATGCTTTGCCTAGCGGGACGATTCCTAACAGAGCCACACTAGCCACGGCTAAAAATAATAAAATCTTAAAAAAAAACCCATTTTTTTGCGATAGGGGTTTTCTGTTAGAAAAACCTCTAACAGAAATTCCAATTAACACGAACCTTTAGTTAAGAATGTTTTAGTCATTTTAACTATAGGAAAAGCATTGCAGTGTAATAAAATAAACCCATTAAAAATACGCGTTATTTGTTAGTATAGTTCCAATTAAATCTCTTAGATATTTAGAACTGTTCAATTATATTGGATGTCTAGAAGATAAACTTTGAAAAACACAATCCATGAATCATGTTTACTTTTCACACCAAGGACATATTATCAGAGGGTTTTTGACAATAAAAAAAATTTAGTGTTTGACTTTCCAATTTCCCAAGAATATGCATAGATGTTCTGGATCGTGAGCTGCCAATATAGCTGAAAACCTAGTTTATTTTGTTCTCAGATGTGCCGATTATCGATTTATTGATTTTTCAGTTCCAAGTTTACTCTTCACTACCTGCCCTGGGATGATGTCTGGGCTCCAAGCATTTCTCCTTCGCAGTGAACGCAGTGTTAAGCTTCATCAGCCATCAGCTGAGGGAGCTGAAGAATATTTCAGGAGTAAGGGGCTTCTCTCCCTGGATTCGGGTGCTGCGTTTTGCTCTTTCTTGCTCCGGCTGGTGGTCCATCCACGGTGCATGTGCATGGGGACATCTGGTGGAGCTCTGCCCCAACTATGCACCCGCAGTGCACGCACCAGTCACTCACACCCCTGGCCAGGGCCCCGTGGCCACACTGCTACTGTCCTCCGCATGAAGACACCTGTGTTCCAGGCCTCATACCCACAGCAGCACCCCCGCTTTCTTGGCACACCCACGCACCGGCCTTGGCTTACCTGCATTCTTGTTGCCTGTTCCCAGCAACTGAGGATCACCTCTGGCCTCGGCTAACAGAGAACTTTTCTATTCAGTAAACCACAACCACACTTTCTTCGACAAAGTCTGACCTCTAGCCATCCGAAGGAGTACTTCATCTAAAGCTTTCCTTCCTTGGATCCTCTCTCTCAGCCCTAGGATACCCTTTTGGGTACTCATTTTATTTTCATAGTTACTCTTATCATAGCTTAACTAATAATTTTTCACATTAAACTTTTGTTAATTAACTATGTGATCTCTGTCTCCTGATTGGATCCAGTCTGACCCACCCAGAGTAATCCAACACATTTCCCCCTAGCCTCTGACTTACTCTTAACATCTACACCATATTAATATTCTTAAAGATCATCTAGAACTTCCTGGATATTCCAGAACAATCCAGATTGGATTCACATCACTGATTTCTATCTTTTCTTGGGGCAGAAATACCAGATTCACTTTGGTGCTTATTAAGTTCATGTTTCATCTGAAACATTGATAATGGTACCAGAAAAATTATTAAGCAGTAGCATAATAATTTAACAGAAGAAAATGAATGGTTTCAGTTTATAAAGCCAGAATTAATTTAACTTACAATCTGAAGTTTATACTTAAAAAGCTCCATGGCTTCTCTGCTCCCCATTTCATTCAATCCTCAGGATTCTCAAGCTTCCAGGTCAGACGGCATCAATACAGTCACCCAAGTAATGACTTTTACTTATATAAAAATTCCTGTGTGTATGATAAGTCACTGGAGTTCAATTTACTGTCTTATTTACCAAGGGAACCATCTGGCATATCAGTGATACAGTAGGAAAAATAAATTGAGATACCTCTGAAGATATTATAGCCTACTGAAATACTTTAAACTATCGCATTTTTGAGTAAGTGCTTAGAATAGCACCAGCTGTGTGTGCTTTACAAGCAAAAGAAAAAAAGGAAGAAAAAACAAACCTAAGTGTATTTGAACTAGAGAGCAAACGCGACCATTTAGAACATGATGAAAAACTAATTTGGACCCCAGTTATTAAACAAGAACTTTGTCCCTTGAAGCATGGACGTATTAGAGACCATGTCGATCAATCCACGGACCCGGTAGAGAAGTCATTTTCCATGGGAATTACATTTGCCTGAAGAGAAAATGAAAAATTGTATTCCTTGTGGATTCTAAACTGTTTTACTTTTCTTCCTGCGGCCAGTGATCAGTGATTTTCTGACAAGTAGATGTTTTATTCTTCTATGCTAAGCAATGGCTCCAATCTTTATTGTATGTGATCACACGCAGTTACAAACACAGGGGGAAAATTGCGTTCTTGGCACACTCGTTTACTAGGGCTCCCTCGGTGCCCTGTCATTAGTGCCAATCACTAAACACACCTTGCTTTCCCCTGGTTCAGCGTTCAAGATGTGGAAGCCACACCTTTCTTTTTAATCATTGATGCAATCTTGCCACCTACTCAGACAGCTTCTAAATCATGGAGTAAAGAGGAAAAGGTCAGAAATATAACACCACCTTCAAATAGCGAGTTCTAAATTCTCTTCACGAAATGAACAGTTGAGCAAATCAGACACTTGCCACATTCAAAATACTATGCATCTCTCTCCCGAGTATGATAAATATTCAGACCACTACTGACTTTTGGGGGGAAAGGGGTTCTTTCACAAACTTTTGGGCTTGGTGCTTCCTGAGCTAAAAGCCCTCATTCATAAGTACAACACAAAACTGTATCAGTCTGAGTCCTGTTGGGCAGCCATGTGTCCTAGCCCCCTTCCTCTTTTAAATTTTAAATACTGCAAAGGAACCATTTTCCCTGGGAGGCTCCCACACTTGGGATGAAACCTTCTCTGCGGAATTTTGGCACCCTATTAATTAGTGGTTATGAGTGGGAGCTGCTCTCTCTCAGCAACTCCTATTCTGCCATCAGTCAAGTGTGATTCTGTAATAAATTCCCACAAAGCAAACTATTTCTGGTAATTCTCCCTAATTAACACCAGGCCTGCTAATAATACATCAGTACCTATGTGTTTCTGATATAACCAAGATCTTGTCTGAGACTACTCAAAAAGGGAAACCGCCAACCTAAATTAAGCTTTTGCAGTCAAAAAGGATTTTATATGTAGTTCTGTAAGAAAAGCTTTGATAATCTTATATTGGGGACATTTGAGCAGAAAACATTGAACGACAGGGAGGCTTGCTCTGGTTTGAGCACTGAATGGGGATTTATTGTGAACACACACTGTTGAGTCTTAAACCTATAAATCTTGTACTGGATTACTGTTTCTTAACGAAGGAATGACAGATCTCTTATTTTGTCGGTGCATTTTAATGTGCAATGACGTGATTGATAGAAACCAAACAGCAGCTATTAAAATGTCAGATGCAGACTTGATGCCCTTATAAGTTTGGCTTCTGGAGTTTAATATACTGTGAGCAAATAGACTTGAATTTGTCTTTTATTCCCAATATACAGCCTGCGACAGAAACATTCCCCTTAACTTTACACAGTTGGGGAAAAAAAAAGTCTTACTCAAACCAATAAACAAACGAGGAATAGGTGAGCCTACCTAGTTACAGAAAAGTTAGCTAATGAGATCAGGATGAGTGAAGCATGAAGTAACAGATCCTGGTCAATGAGAAACGTAAAAACGTGGATGATGACTTAATGTTGTTTGAATGTGATATATGAAACAATATAATGCTTGATATGACACATTATTCCAATGAATAATTTCAGCAATAAATATTTTAAAAGGACAAAGAGCTTATTTATCAACTAATTGACAAACATTTGTGTGCATATGATACATGCAGAGCACAGAAATGGATTAAAATAAAATACAGGTGACAACATTTTCAAATGTGTTATTTCTGTGACATTTTGATAAGCAAGTATCATAAGGAGATTCTCCTGAGGGCTAGTGCATCTCTCCCTGTCCTTCGAACATGATTTTTTCCTATGATAACCGACTGGAAACCACTCGCCACCCCCAAAAGAAAAACCAGGAGAGTTTATCTACATCACTGCAGCCATTTATTTATTATGTGGTCACTAACATATTACTATACTGATTATACTTCTCATGTGGTTTTTTAATTAGAAAATACATCCAAAAGCAAAACAGCACAGGCATTAATACAAACTTAAAAATGTAAAGAAACAGAAAATAGAGATTAATAGAATAGATAAGGAAAATGATACATTGAGAATCCAAACCCAACACCTTAAAATATTTGGGGGATGAAGAGTGACAAAGCAAAGCCACATCTGTGTAGATGCCAGATTTGTGTAAAATTACTCAGTGTACTTTCCCTTCCCTGTCTGAAAAGTCTCTCCTTTCAATAGGGATGACTACACTGCAAACATCACAAAAATGTTAGTAACATACCACTGCTAGATCCACATTTGAACAGGGAGAGGAAGTAACTGCTTTCTATAACAGTGATCCTAATATACTGCTCCTTGAAAATGGTACCACAAATCCACTTTTGTTGTAGATAATTTTTAAATATAATGCTGCACTAATATTTTGAAGATTTAAACCCTCATTTCTGTTTGTCTTAATATAGATCAAATGATTAGGTTTTAGTTTTAGACTCTAAATGAATCAATAGGAAACATGTAAGCTACTATAAGCATAAGCACAGGGGATAATTTTTAGGCTGCTACTTCAGTGGGCGACACTCTGTCCTTTGTAAGTGCAGAGAAATGTTAAAGTCTGAACTGATTACTAACGTTCTGAAACTTGAAAGTCCGAATAGGGGATGTTTTACAGTCATGTACTATGATTTCAATCTGTATTCTATTTGCATTCTACTAAGTACAGCATTCCAAAATATACATCTAGAGAGATTAAGAGTAAATGCTCTACAGTAAAGACGTAATAACTTAAAAAATGCTACTGACATAGAACTTTTATAATCAGAAAAATAAATATTCAGGGAGCCCACCAGAAGAATAAAGTGCTCAGCCTGAGTAATTAAAAGATTAATGTTGGTGTATTAAATATGGCATTACCCACTGGAAAATACAGATTCTTCTGGGTTATAATCAATATTTATTTCATAGGATTAACTGTTTTAGGAACTGACAGCGAAGAGCAAAACAAAGCACAATGACAATGATAAATTAGGAAGTAATGTTACCCTCTTAGGGATAAAATTTAGAGAAATACAACATTATGCTCTATGAATAATATGCAGAAAGAAAAGTCTACTAGAATGATATATTAATGTAACATAACTTTATAAGAAATCCAGGTCAAATAAAATTCTTTGAAGGAAATACCCAAATGCCACTGACTTATCAAAAACTATCTTGGCATATAATCTATGAAAGCAAACCTACATAACAAAAAAATCTTCTACCACACCGAAACAAAACCACCAATGTTATGCTGTGTAAAGCAAAAGACTGACATTGAGAGATGACAATGCACGTTAGCCAGTACGTCTTTTATAGGTGGTTTCAGCAGCAATGAGAAATAATACACAATTCAGTTCCAGCACTTAAAAAAACAAAACAAAACAAAACAAAACAAAACAATTTCCTGCCTCCCTACAAGATGCAGGGCGAGGAGGTGGCTTGCGGTTGCTACTGGCGAAGCATTCAGTTTGCCACTTTGTGCCACCCTTCTCATTCCTTATCCCCAGTTAATTATTATCTGCATATAATTTAAATCTGCTGGACCATAAATTAATGGCTTTCAGGACAGATGCCTTGAAAAGTTCTTAGGGAGGTTAAACAAATATGGTAGCCTAAAATTCTTCTTTACAAGAAGCATGTACACAATGGAAGTGAAGTCATTAGTAAGTGATTGGGGGAGGAAGGACTTGGAGCTCAACCTCAAATTTAAAAGCATCTAGCTCCAAACACATTTAAACTATAACTGAGTGGGATCATGAACTTTCATCCATTCTGGAAACAAAGAGAAAAATGATCAAATGTTATAATTTCTTTTCTCATTGGGCAAATGTTAATAGGATATATTACAATTTTACCACAGTTGTTTCTCTGTCTTCATGTTGTATCTATGTATTTTTCCCCCAAATGAAGAAAACAAACAATGGGCCAGCCTGGGTAATTAGGCATGTTCCCCTCCTCTACTACCAAACCTCTGTGCATGAAAGTTTTCCAGACTTTGTGATCACATCTGGAAGTGGTTTGTTTATTGAAAGAGAACTATCAAAAGGAAAATACAATCTAGATTTTATCACATCCACAAACCAATTTTAAATTTTTCTAATGAAGAATTAAAGAAAAAATATTACTCTGCAAAGAGAGCTCTCAAATGTTCATCAGTCAGTAGTATAACTGTGAAACTAATTCACTGTCAAAAAGGGGGAATCTGGGGAGGAGAATATTTTGGATCTAGTACTCTAATTTACCGTAATTCCCCACCGCGTTCTTTCCTGTTCATTCTCTTTAAAGAGAGAGAAGACAATCACAGTCCAAAGATGTTCAATTAGCTCTTTATCAGAGCATAAAGGAAGAGAGAAAAAAGGGAGTTTGACTACTATACATGAAAAACATACCCAATGAGTAAAAATGGTCATATTTTAATAAAAGGTGAAAATTTGAGACTTATGGTGGCTTTGAAAGAGTATAAAAAATATAGTATCTCTTATTGGCATGACACATTTTGACACAAGAATCTCACTGACCTTTCCTACTGGAATGATCAACTGTAAAATTTTTAAAAATGCAGTGTTTTTAAAAATGGACATGTGCTACTATGGATAAAATTCTGTTTAAACTCCTATTTAATGTTTTCAAGAAAAACACTAATTTTTAAAAAATACAATGTTTCACTTATTGATAAAGAATAAGGCATTTTCATTGCCTTTTACCGACTTATAACTACCTATTAAGGAAAGAAAGCATAGTTATTTCAGCACAGAGGTTGGAGTTTTTATTCTAAATTTAATTCTTCACTAATTTATTCTAAGATGAATTTAATAGTCAACCAGGAAATTGGTTTTTATAAAAGTTATTTTATGGGCATAACATACTGGGAAAAAGTAATAACAAATGTCAGACTGTCTCCTTATGTTATGAAGCCAAATATTTCTTCACAGATTTGATTTTTAAATCTGGAATTTACCCCTTCAGGGCTACTATTATTTTTCAAATATCCATATAAATATTAAATCTAAATTTCAATTGGTAATTTTAATTCTCCTCTTTCTCTTCTTTCTTTTCTTCTGAAATGTTGACTTTCAAAAATTCACAGAATGAGCATGTTTCTTACAAAGTGGCTTGTCCTTCTTGGAGAAAAATGTCTGACCTTCCAAACTTTCACAACATACCTGGAAAAGAAAAAGCATTGTATAAGATAATACTATTATTTTATCCAGTATGCACGAAGGAGAAAATGATTTTTCACTCAATGGATATTAAGACAAAGCACTTTAGTTGGTTGTGTTAGACAACCTAACATTTCACAATTACTATACTTCATTTAATCTTTCAAGAGCAATGAAGAATGACTTTTTTGGAATGCATTCTCATTTATTTAAATTACTGATGATTATTTTTCTTTATTGGGAGTTGGCCTTAATGAAATATTAATACCCAAAGAGGTCACACTAAATATTAATAAATTTTCTCTTCCCAAATTCTAATCAATGCTTTTAATCTACCTCCTGTTGCAGACCACCAAAGCATTCAAACAGAAAACACAACACAACTGCTTTACCTAACATTCTCAAGCCCCCAAACATGTAGGCATAGAATTCTTGAGAATTTTTTTAATACACTCCTTTGTTTCTTATAAAGAAAAACCTGGGCAACATCTGGCTGCTGGATGGTTATGCAGTCAATTAACCACCCACATTTATGCCTTCTTATCTTTCCTACTGCATTTGTTAACTAAAATGCTCATGAGAAGCTCTACTACAGAATAGAAGACAAATCTGCTAAAAACTGCTTTCTTAATAGATTCTATGACATCGAAGAGATGGATGAGGTAAACGAGATTAAGTTCAACAGTAACATTTGGGACAATTATTTGACTTCAATTAACATGACTTTGTTGCCTACATAGGATGGGTACTGAAAGCTATTAGATATATATAAACCTAATTTTCTAAAAAAATCATACATCTGAACAGAGTACCCTTACTGAATATTTACTTGCTAAATTAAAAAAGACATATACATATATATCTTAGGTTAATGTTAATCTCTGAGTCTATGCTCATTTAAAAATAAAAAACTTAAAATATGAAATAGAATATTAAATTAATAAATATAATAATATGAATAATATAGTATTCTAATATTTATTATACAGATATATTTTAGTCTCAAAAAGGGAAAATATTCATGGACTACTACTGTTAAGAAAGAAGATCAACATAGAGTTTACTTCCAATGTTAATTCAATAATAGATTTTAAAATAATTATTTATTTCTATTTTAAGAAGTACCTATGCTTCCAAAAATAACTAAAAACACTCCAATAAAAGTTTTTTTTTAAAAAGTAAAGGACTCTTACTGTTTTAATAAATACATAGCTTCTCCGTGGAAACAAAAATATATTAAAAACAGGATTTTCTCTAAACGGTAGGCACTTTATTCTATGCCAAGTAATTTTTTAAAGTGACAAAAATTTTAATAAACAACTTTCAAAGTCACTGTGAAAATATTTTTAGGTTTAAAGGATTGAAAGATACAAGAACTGTTATTTCTCCTTAGTGTTTATGCTAGAATTGGCTATACTGTGCTCCTTTAATTCACAAATGCATTTACTTACCGAGCACACAAAGCAAGTGTCGTGCCAGGTGTAGCCCAGAGCTTCCAGGAACATGTCGCCAGCTTCTATGGGAAACTCACACCCATGGCATATAGTACCAAAGAGCGCATAGTAATCTGTGTTGGGGGAGGAAGAGACATGATTTAAACACGACAGAGCTTTAGAATGACAGTTCCTAGAAAGCAGCAACAAAATTGGAATTGAATGAGATGATGAAGAAAAAGTTATTAGTAACTGGAAAATATTCAGACGACATAGTATTTGGCTTGAGATACAGGCGTAGCATGTTTCAGGTTACCCCTGTTAAATGCTAATTACACAACTTAACACCCTTTATTCTATTTTTCCATGTAATACTTTTCATTTCTTTCCAACTATTTAAATGCCCAAGTATCAATAGACATGACTGTTTCAATACAATACAGAAAAAAACTTCTAATAACCAGCAACAATAAGACTACTGAACTTAACTCAGAAAGCAATATATCGTATTAGCAAATTTTATAGCGTATCTGACTTGGTGAGGGAGAAAAAAAGAGTCACAGGCAACTTCCATGAAAAAGTTCCATGACTGAGTTTCTAGCTGGACTATATTACAATATTAGCCATTAGTTTTCTTTTTGTTATATTTTTCTTACAATTTTATGACCTCATGCTTAAAATCATTAGCCAGAGAACACCATTTACTTGACACAGATTATAGTTATAAAATCCTAATAGGATTTCCTTCTGAAGAAAGCAGTTTGACAAGATGTTCTTTCATTATTACTAGAATTTATAGGCATTTTTTCTTATATGCAGCTGCTCTCACTACTTGTGTTTACTCATGGTTCACCTTTTGGCCTTGGACACTTTCAATCCGACTTGGGCTGGAAGAGAAAGCAGGCTATCTGTGCAACTTGACTGACCTTTCTTAGCAATCTTCAACATTCACTATTTGTTCCACACATAGCTACAGAGTCCTAGTGTGTGCCAGGCGTTGTTCTAGACACTGGCCAGGGGTACAGTGGTGAAGAAAACGATGTGTTGTGCTCTTCATGGGGCTTTTATTCTCCTTGGGAGCAGAATGTCATAATTTATTGTATTTTAAAAATAAATAACAAATAATTTCAGATTGTAAAAAGTACCATGAAGGAAAGAAAATAGTGATGTGATAGAAATTAAATGGGGGATATAAAAAACCTGATATAATATAACACATAGAGGAGTGAGAAAGGCCTCTCTGAGGAGGTAATAGCTATGCTGAGACTGGAAAAAGGAGGAACCACCACCGAACAGCTGGGGAAGAACATTCCAAGTAGAAGAAACAGCAAGCACAAAACACTGAGGTGAGAAGGATTTTAGCAAGCTCATAAACCACAAAGGGGCTCGTATGGGCTCTTGCATGGGGTCCTAGGAACCAGTGACTGAAAAGCAAGGTGGTGGGAGTTAACTGTCAGCAAAGCAGATGCTTGTAAGGAATACAATTTTTATTCAGATGGGCTGTGAACAATAGCAATCCGATTTGCATTTAAACAAATATTACCTTAACCACTATTTGACCGCTGGGGAACAGAAGATATACCACTGAGCTGGCAATTACAATGTCCAGGTAAATGATGAGAGTGAGCTGGATTTAGTGGGGAAGGCTGATGCGGAGAGAAAGGAATGAATTCAACATATACACAGGAGGTATATGTTAGAACTTACTAATTAAATTGAATATAGGGAGAATAAGGGAAAGATCAGAATCCAAGATGACTCCTAGGTTTTGGAATAGTGGAAGACGGGTTAAGAGCACGTCTGGGAGGTTAAAGAAAAAGAACAAATATAGACCAAGATGATCAGAAGTGACAGTTAAATACACTTCAGTAATGCTTTTCCCACTCTGTAAGCAATTTCGGGTTTTAAAATAGGACTTTTTAGACTACATTAACTATGCTATTAAGGCTAGATAGTTTTTTACCTCTGTTTTGGCTAGATAGGGACTACCTGCCACTGAGTCCAAATGTCTTATAAAGCTTTTAAAACAAATAAATAAAAAGCTTTCTCTTCAGAAGAATGAAGTGGCATTATAAAATGTAAAATATTCTGATGAATCAGGGCAGGCAGCTTGTAGGCAGCCTTTCCCCAAAAAAGCCCATGGGGTAGTTCACTGGGATTTCCGCAGGGCTTCCCAGGGGACAGTGTGACATAGATCTAAATTGGCCCTAACTAGGGAACTAAGAGAAAGGTGAAAATAAGAAAATACTGAGTGAGCAAAAAAGAACTGAGTGATGTTCCCCAACCTGAAATTAGAAGCTGACCGCTCCTTTAATTTGACTACCATGGAATCTCTCCTTCTTCCAACACCACACTTAAGATACTCAAGGCAGAACAACAATAGAACTCCATAGTGGGAATGCAGTATAGTAAGTGAAGGCATGATAAAGGGAAAATATTTTATGTTTGAAAAATGTATGTGTAGTAGTAAAATCTAGATAAGGGTAATATTAATAAATAATATTAATGCTCTGAAAGTCCACTTACAGCTTTTGGGGAGAAAAAGGAAGTGTCCAGATTTCAGATAATAAGGCAAATGTAGTAGACTGGTCCTTAGGGATTGTTTATCAAAGTTAACTTTACCAATGGAACAATTGAAGCCAGGATTACCCTCCCCTTCAGTTAGAGCAACAAAGGACTTCCAATTTATTGTCAAGGTAATTGCCTTAAAGAGCAAATCAGTATCATATTTAAAAATTGAACATTTGTCATGATAATAACCACTCAAAATTTACTTACTGAATTTTAGGACGTAGCTGTAAACTACAGGACTTGGCAGAATTTATAACCATAAATTATTGGGGATTCAAGCAAAAGGTTTTTCTCCTAAGTAAAGCTTACAAGCTCATGTCTCTTAATTAAGTCTGGGCTATCTGTTTTGACAGTCACATAAAATTATACAGTTATTTTGCCATATATTTAGGTAATGTTAAATGTTCCTTAAACAATTAGGAAAACTGTTTTGCCTGATATTTCCTTTCAACTTCATAGCAATATAGGATTAACGTGTTACCTTCATTCAAAACTTAAGAAACTAATGGCTTCAGAAGCTTACCAGTCTCACAGTAAGGCTCACCATCCTCCAGGTGAAAAACATTATTATGAATGGGTTTTCCACAGGCCACACACACAAAACAGGAAACATGCCAAGTTTGTTTCAAAGCATTGATGACTTCCTGTTATAGAAAGGTAATTGGATGTAAAAAAAAGATGACACTAAGCAAATACTTAGTCGACTAGCTCAACCAATAGAGCCCTTTCCAACTGACCCAAAGTACATACATATGCTTTATCTTTGCCTTGAACTTTCCTCCTAAGTAACAGGAGATATGTAGGAACAGACTTCCAAATAATCTAAACTGATGTACTATATAATGTGCATTTTCCTAAACAGCATCAATAAACTTCTTTAAAGAATGATTAGTGTGTTATTTAAACATTATTCAAGCGGTGAATAAAGTAAGCATTTCATAAGCACTTGTTACAATACATTCTGCTTTCTCTCAAAGGGTGTCAGGAAACATTAACTTCCAAAGGTTTCGTAGTATTATCTTGAAAATCTCATGGAGAAAGGGCAAACATTTAAAAACTAAATAAACCTTTACTTTGGTGCATCATGGAAGCAATAACCTAATCAGTGTAATCCAATCAGTTTAACATATGTTTAGGGTTTTGGAAATCAGCTGTGACTACACTAAGCATACACTCAAAAAGAGTATCTAAAGTCTGAACCATAAAGCATGTCAACAACGCTTTATGCTAGTCAACAATGGTTGTACAGTTAAATATTCCAAGTACCAAAAACTTGGGCCAGATTTTGATTAGTAGAAGTTTTGGGAAGGTTTTGAAAAGAATCATTCTTTGAATTGACAGAAAGACATGGAGTCATTAAAAATCATTTTTGAAGGATAGTCAATACATGAAAACTTACTCTTTCCATAATATTTATCATAAAGAGAGCATGGCATACACAAAGTATGGTTATTATTTTGAAAACGAATTCCTTTTAAAGAGCAAACTGGAAGAAAATCCATCCTAGGATTAACAGGAATTATCTGGGATTAGTAAATACATAGGTTATTTTAATTTTGTTCTTTACTTTTTTTGTATTTTTAAATTTTAGCAGTGAAGTATTTTCTCTTATAATAAAAATATGGTCAAAATAAAATAAAATGATATAGAATAAATTATTAGCCGTGGAAAACGCCACAGTTCACTACTGAAGGACAATGGAAAGAAATGAGTTGTTCAGGTCCCAAAAAGACAACCGTGAACATGTGCAACAAATGTGCAATCAACCAAATCATTTCCCAAGGCTTCCTGCATATGCTCCCCTTTATATACCTGAGATTGATTACTATTCCTTCTTTAACAGGTAATCTAACAACTAAAACACAATTCAGAGTATCTGTCCTTTCAGTGATGCTCCTGCCCATCTCTGAAGCAATGAGTGTCCGGTTTCCATTTCCTAGAACCTTTTTTGGTTCTGAGACTGTTCCTTGACTTTGTTTTATTAATTATTCTAGAATCCATAAGACAGATTTATATACTAAAGCAGTAATAATGTATTCTACTTATTGTCATTGGGAAGGTAGAGCCTGAATCATTCTACACCTTTGTTCTCAATATATTGTACAAATTAATATTTCACATGGTATTTCATGTGGTATATTTATAATTTTATGTGGTATATTTATGGTTATATTTCATGTGGTATATTTATAATTTCTAAGTGTCCTCAAAGTTTTAGACATATTTAAAGATATAGTCTAAAATTAAGACTACTCTATAATTCATGCGAACTTTTCTTAACTGACATGAATTTAGAGTTTCATTGTTACATTTTCATACTGGGAATACTAGAATTCAGCAATGCCATTTCCAAATTTTGTCTTAGTTCTATGAGTTTCATATGAGAACATGCAACTTGGCTGCTTCCAAAGTAAAATTCCAACTCCTGGTCACCCATAGGAAATGCCTGGCTCTTATTTAGTAATTGCAAACTGGGTATTCCAGAGTAGGAAATTCATTCATTCATTATTATTTATTATGTACCTGACACCTAAATTACTCCCTTTGTGCAAAAAAATAAAAAGGTGTGGTTTTATTATTTTTCTATACATGTATGTTCTCATAAAACTGAGGTTATATTTGAAAATGTTATATGCATTCAAGAAAAACATATCATTTTATAAGCCTGTTTTATATATTTCATGAGATCTGTGCCCTGTGCTTGAACCCTGACAAATAGGGAAATGCTGCTCTTATAAAAGCTATGGAATTTAATTTAAAACAGTGAAGGTGTCAGTTCTGAGAACTCTGATGTGTGTGGTCCTGCATGACCTCTTCATTCCTGAGCAAACAGGGCCCTGTTGAGGTAGTACACCCTCAGTAAATTATTTTTCCCTCTCAGTGGCTAGACTTTCACCAGTCAAACCAGCGCTTGGCAAGATAAAACCAAAGACAACTTGGCCCCATGAGTCCTATCTACAGAAGGGCTATTTAGTTTTGCGTTACAGTCATGATTACTGATGAAAACAATGATGCAAGGTGTTCATAACAAAAATTATTCTGCTTTAAAATTCACTCCAAATAAAAAGATTCCTGATACTTACTCCAAGAATCTTCCTTTGGCATCGACCACATTCAGGAGCAAAGAACTTCTCATAGCACAGCTCACAATAGAGGGCTCCCTTTTCTTCGACAAATCCAATGTAGGCCATTGTATTTTTGCAGTGAGCACAGTTAAATTCTTCTGGGTGCCAAGATTTCCCCAGTGCCACTAGGAATGGTCCCCTGACAGAAGTAAAGAGATCACGTTGGCTTAGGAATCAAAATTTCTGCAGTTTGCCTGGATAGGATCTCTTTTATATAATATCCAATATCCAAACAATTAAATACTTGCCTAATTCTCCTTCTCAGGTTCTGAAGCATGGGTGCTGTAAATTTACACAGAGACTTTCTGCACATTCATGTGAAGAGTGGAGGGATAAGAGCATAGAAAGGCCGTATGCCCGCCCCGCCTCCCCCGCTTTTAGTCTATGTTCAAGAGACTTGGTAGTTACGTTTTTTGAGTTGCAATGAGTGAGTATGTCTGTGTCATGAGGATGTTAACTGTGACAGAAAATACAGAACCAGAAAATGTGTTTTAAGCAGAGACCAGAGTGTGACATTTCCACAAAATAAACAAAAGAAAAATCTTAATTTGGTAATGTCAGAGTCTTAAATATAAAATTACCTGATAAAATATTCTAGTCAATTTCTTTTCCCCACACATAGTTTCATATGTTTCTCAATTTTATTAAATATATCAAATCCTTGCCCTCCAAAGTGACTATAGAAACTGTAAACTGGGTATTAGAGATTGTTTGAAGCTACTTAGAAAGGTTTTATTTAATTCAAACATGACTTGTTTTTAATGCACATTTATATCAAGGTAACAAATGTTTGTAAAGAGATTTTTTTCCCATTTAATGCCATACTGTCATGAACTGATAAGATAAGGGTTTGGTTTGCTTGACAGGAATCCATTATGAAGCCTTATCTAGTCATAGAGCCTGCAGAGCTTAACCCTTCTAGCCCCTAGAGCATTCTTTTCAGTAGCATTACACTAATTTTTATTCATAGAGCAGTTGTACCTGCAAGGCACATTTACATTTATCTAATTTATCCGTGCAGCATTCCTGTGAGATGGACCAGGGCAGTTATTGCACACTCAGGTTAATAGATGGAGTGGCTGAGATACAGAATATTCAAAATATATGACAAATACCATAAAATCACCAATTGAGTGAGGGCCAAAAGCTGAATTTCCCAAATCCTAGCGTACTGCTCTAGTCAACTGATGCTCTGCCTTTGATCTCATTACCACTGGTTATTCCGCATCCCCGTGACTTTTTTTTGTAAAACTACCAATCTGTACTTAACTCCATAACATGCCATTTTGTATAACTTAGTGCATGCAGCTCTCTTAGCACTTGAGACAAGTAGTTATTATTATCTGCTAAACTTCAGGGTCCAACAGTTGTATTACCACTTAACAAGGAATGCCTTTGTTAGCTAATTCCTGCCAGAAGGAAAAAGGGCTACAGATCCCCTACTATGTAACCAAGTATGTTACTTGCAGTAGGTTGTCTCTCAATTTTGAACTGGTTTATAAGTAACTGTCCTGCTCAACAAGTTCCTTCTTTCATTTTTTTTTTTTCAGTATATATTTGGCAAGTAGTTTTCCTTCAAATATAAACCAGGAAGTCAAAATGCTCTAAGCTAGTCAGAGTTTTATGAGAAGTCTAAGCTTTTCCACCAGGTGGGTACCTGGTTATATATGCCTGAGAAATCTGCCAAGCTAAATTTTCTGTGACTGTGACATAAGATATGGCAGAACTTCAGGGTTTTATGCCACCATTGGCCTGGACATTAAAGTAGTTCAAAACAATTTACTGGGGTGAATTTTCTATAAGAGCACATCTACTCATCCATAAGCCTGGATGGCCCCTTGAGGCCAGTATGCTTAGTCTCCTCAGTTTTGCAAAAGCAGTCAACCAGCCTCAAGTTCTGCATTCTGTTAAAGCAAAGGGCTAGTATGCACTTGGAATAAAGAGTTTTATTCCTGGAACGTATCTATCGGTGCTACCAAACAGTTAACAAAGTTCATTTGAGAAAAAAAGACACTTAAGAAAAATTGATAGAGGACCAGAAAATCTATTTTCTACATTTTCTAAAATATGTGTTGCGATCAGCTCAGACCAGCAGAGCAATGTGTTCTGCAAATGAGACAGACCCATTCCACAGAAGTATTCCTTTAATGAGCAGTGTTCAGTGTGATACCATCAGTCTTCACTAACACTTGTTACAGGAAAGAGCTCTATGGAATCCATCTCGGCTCTCCCTGCAAGTTGCTGTTTGAAAGTGTTCTTTGTTAAATCACACAAGGCCATTTTCACATGGATTCCTTGGAGAAATTCCTTTCAGATTTTTGCAAGAAGAATAGTTTTGCTTCTTCTGAGCAACAGAATTATTTTTCATCTCAATGTATAGTACTTTGCAAAATTAACTCCTTTTTTTGCTGACTACTTGAAGGCTTAAAGCCAAATTTAGTCTAATCATAGCAAGCATGTATGTCAATGTTGTAGGTCTTGTCCAGTCCCAATGACAAATTTCTGTATATTGTTCATTTTTAATTGTCCCATTCAAGATTTTCATTCTTGTTTTGCTTCTTTTTGCAATTTAGAAGATTGTCTTGTATTTCATGTGTCCTTAAAAATGTTTTTGAAAGCTTTCTGGACTAACATCCACTACAAAAAATAAACGGTAATATTGTCCATCGAAAGGGTAATTTTAAAATATTGCCTTAGTTTATCAAATTTGAATAGTAAACATCTTAACAACAATAAACTCCCTCTGTACCTTTAAAAGGTGAGCTGAAAATGACCCTTGCTCCTGCCAAATCTCCTTTATCTCTAACAAACCTGCTCTGTCAGATACTGGCCTACCCTGATGCCCCTTGGTTGCACTGAGAGAGCATCTTCCATCAATGCACTTGAAGATATATACAGATTAAGCAATAAAATCTACTTATAACAAAGTACACTTTTCTCTGTGTCAGCAGAGACTAATTTAACAAATTCATTAACACAGGATTAACACTGAAGAAAGTTCTTGTTCCGGGTAGGATTGGGTTTCCATCTGTAAAGTGGAATGACAGGCTTGGATAACTGCAAAGTGGAATTAAGTATTCAGCTACCTCTTCTAATACTCTGCACCCATGAGCACTTACTAAATACTTGTTGACTGACAAAGGAAGGGAGGAGGAGAGTTAAAGCACTGATTGGCTGAGAAAGAGCTATGACATAAAACTTTTTATCATGTTTATCTTCTATGAGGCTTATACCAAAAAGAAAAAAAATACATGTATGAAAGAAGAGATAGGGAAGGATGCTAAGAGGGAAAGAAAAGCTTGCAAATAAGAAAGGTGAAAGGAATTGCACCTTTCAACAGGCACAATCTAGCAGGGATTTAACTTCTAAATCAAACGCTTACTTCTTTCCTCCCTTTGTTATTTAATTTTCACAATCTCTCTCAGTGACAGACATTAATTCTACAAATAGATGAAGCTAACATTGTAGAAGTTAGCCAATTTTCCTAAGATCACAATGGATAGTGAACTATAGAGCTGGAACCCTCCAAGGCCCAGCCACTATAGATTAAAAATTTTATTTGGCCAAAACTTACTGCACCAATAGACGTTAAAAGCTACATAAAAAAGAACTCACATGCTCAAAAATAAATATGGAATCCGATATTCTACTTAACTAGGTATAATAAATAATGAAAATGTACAAGTGAGTTTATATTATGCTCAACTTTTAGGAAAGGCCTACCATTAAGCAAACAGTCTAAGAACAACACTAGAAAAACAGAAGGAAATGGAAAAGATTATTGGGAGAAAATGCACCACTCACACAGAGTGACAAATACACACACACACATGCAGGGAAAGAGTAAAATAATGGAACACATTGACTATCTTTCACTATTTACATTACTTGA
Source organism: Pteronotus mesoamericanus (assembly GCF_021234165.1). Lineage (NCBI taxonomy): Eukaryota > Metazoa > Chordata > Mammalia > Chiroptera > Mormoopidae > Pteronotus > Pteronotus mesoamericanus. The sequence goes on from NW_026555311.1 coordinate 18,158,694, forward strand.
AATTAGAAATATTAACAATCCTCCCAAAAATTTAGAAAAACTGTATTTTTGACACCCTTAATTCTTCATTTCCACTGGCTTATCCCCAAACTTTACAATTAGGAACATCAAAAAAATAAAGTTCTTCTTTAATCAAGTATCTTATTTGTTTGTTTATTGTTATTCTATTACAGTTGTCCCAATTTTTCTCCCTTTTGCCCCCTCCACCCAGCCCAACTCTCTCTCCCACAGCCACTCCCCTCTCCACTGTCCATGTCCATGGGTCATTCAAACATGTTCTTTGACTAATCCCTTCCCTTTCCTTCTACTATTCCCCTCTCCCACCTTCCCTCTTACAGCTATATGTTCCATGTTTCTGTGTCTCTGGTTCTGTTTTTCTCATTAGTTTATTTTGTTCATTAGATTTCAGTTATAAGTAAGGTCATGTGGTATTTGTCTTTCACCAATTGGCTTATTTCACTTAGCATAATAATCTCCAGTTCCATGCATGCTATTGCAAAAGTAATGAATTCCTTCTTTCTTTCTGCTGCGTAGTACTCCTTTGTATAAATGTACCACAGTTTTTTCAATACACTCATCTACTGATGGGAACTTGGGTTGTTTCCAAATGCTATTGTAAACAGTGCTGCTATGAACATAGGGGTGCATAAGCTCTTTTGAACTGCTGTTTCAAGATTCTTAAGGTATAGTCCTCTCAGTGGTGGAATTGCTGGGTCATGAGGCAGTTCCATTTTTAATTTTTTTGAGGAAATTTCATACTGTTTACACTAACATCTGTCATCTTTAATTCATAGTCCTTTTTTTGTTAAAGATTTTATTTATTTATTTTTAGACAGAGGGGAAGGGAGGCAGAGTGGAAGAGAAACATCAATGTGTGGTTGCCTCTCACATGCCCCCTACTGGCCTAAAACTCAGGCTTGTAGCCTGACTGGGAATCGAACTAGTGACCTTTTGGTTTGTAGGCTGGAGCTCAATCCACTGAGCCACACTAGCCAGAGCTAATTCACAGTCCTTTAAAATACTGCATTTAAAAGATTGTAAGGCCACCTATATAAGCTTTTTTTTTTGAAAGACATGAAAGACATACTCCTTAAGAATAAATGCACAGGTAAAATGAGCCCAAACATAATAATAATAGTAAATAAAACAAGAAGTTCTAAAAAAGGTACTATTAATTGATAATTTAAAAACAAGTTTATTGGAGGCAATTATAGTCAACTTATATTGAGATTATTATAAAATTAGATAAGCAGGAGAAACGTGCTTCTATATAATCAGACAAATGGAATGTAATTTCAATTTCGCAAGACTAATAGCATGTATTCCTTCAAATATTTTTAAAAAGTTCATGTATCAACTGAACAAATATTTACTAAATGCAGTGATATGTGCAAGGTACTATTCTGGGAGCAGAGACAATACCAAGAAACAAAGGCAGAAAAAGCCATGCTTGCATGGAACTTACATTCTAGTATGGTGGAGAAAGACAACAAAAAAGATAAATACAGTATACGGTATGTTAGATTTTAAATGCTGGGGATAAAAATGAAGCAGGGGTGGGAGATAGGGAGGCTGTCTGCGGAGGGCTGGGGTGGCCAGGAATACTCTGATAATTGAGTAAAGACCTGAAGGAGAAGAAAATGAGCTGTGCAAATATCTCGGGGGAGAGAGTTTAGGCAAAAGAAACAGCAATTTTTCACTACTGTAAATCTAAAATCTTGTTCTTTGTCTTCGGTTGTTTCCTTAAATTCAGGGAGTAACACATTAAGCCAAGAAACCTTTTATTTTCAAGTAAAATCTTAACCAGAAGGGAAAATAAATAAAACCTATTCATAAAGGAGTGTTCAGAGACTGGAATGGATGGTGAGAAACGCAAAACATTCTGCCGGCCTCTCCTTGGAGTAACTGAGATGCCTCTCCTTATGAGAAAAACATGAAAATCACTGAGCAAGAAATAATTCAGTAATGTTGAAATTCTCTTTCTCACTAGAATTAACTATGGGTTGACTGAACATGACTGTTCTGGTGTTGTAATGCACGCAAAAGCAGAACAATAGTATTGTGGCTTTTTTTTTTTAAAGCATTCCCTATCTAAGAAGAAATTCAAGCACCATAAATCCCTTACTTCTTTCACAAAGATGCTAAGAAGCTAAACATGAACGGTCCACTTAGCTCCACATAATGCAAGTGGTCAATAGATTTTAATGCCACTAGATGTAACAGTCAAGAAAGCAGCTAGAGTTTTCATAGGCCCATTCTACCAGGGAAACTAAAGTGCGATTTTGGCTATATTAGTCTAATTTTCTATTTCCCTCTTATACCAGCATTCCAACAGTCAATCTATTGATGAGTGGAAGAACTGGTATTTATATCACAAATGGATTGGAAATGTTCACCGCCAACTTAATCAAAGCTTCAGTAGAATTTCCTAAAATGTAAAACCCTAGTCATCTGTAAAAAGCAACTAACTAATCAAACTAATGCCTAAATAATACAATTTAGGCAAAATGTACATCATCTTTTCAAAATTCAAATAAACCAAAATTTTTAAATATTAGATCAAAATAAAATAACTTACGGAGTTTTAAGTTAAATATATTCTATAAGCGAGAGTCAGTTCAGTACTAATATTCAGTGATAGAGGTTTCTGAAGTTTTCCACAATTAACTTTGCTAAAAATAAAATGAAACACAAAATTTGCCTTAATTTGGCTTTAGTTAAAAATGTTTTTTGAAAATTTAAAATACCTAGAAAATAAATATAAAATAAACAATATAAATTACACTGTGGAAAACAAACAATATAAATTCTAAAATTTTAAACTTCTTAAGAGTTTGCCAGTTTGCAATACTCTATATTAAAAGTATCAAGCCTGTGTCTGCAGCTTGTTTTTAAAACAGGTGTACAAGAGAATGTCACTTGATCTAATGCCTCCTTGCTTTGGTAAGTGATACTGGTATTTGAGGCCAAGAACTAGAATTATGCTTTGACTAGGTCTCTGAACTGACCACCATCTATTCAAGTTGCTTTAGCATTTGAGCACCAAGCAAATGTGCTATGTTAATTACTGTTAGAAGATCTTGACATGAACTAATCCCTGTTCCTGTTAGCTTCCCTATAAATGCAGCTTTCATGTTTAACTGATAACAAGTGCTGGGATAATCCAGAGTGATATAAAATTTAACAGATGAGGGAGCAGTAAGTGATGGCCATTCATGTTATTAACATAATATGTATTTATTTCACATGACAAGAAGACTGTGCATTAAAATTTCATCCTGGTCTAGTATTAAAACTGAAACCAAGGTAGGCAGGGGTGGGGAATAAAATTTCTATCCATAGTAAGTTTTTCAGATGTGCTGGTAGTAGTGATTAGAGAATGTCACAAAACTTGATAATCAGACAACATGAACCAGCAACTGAAACGGTCTGACATTTTGTTAACCCATCTAATTATTTGCTTACAACAGCACACAAGCAGCAGTGACTCCTGTCTTCATAAAAGGTGTTCGTACCCACCATATTGTATTCCTAAATACCAGTCTACCAAACCAAAGTACCACAACTCATAGAAGCAATGTGACAAATTAGAATATTTTATTTCATTAATATTAAACCTAAAGACCTGGCTGGGTTGCCCAGCTGGTTAGAGTGTCATCCTGATATGCCAAGGTTGTGGATTTGATCCCCAGTCAGGGCGCTTACAAGAAGCAACCAATGAATGGCATAAATAAGTGGAACAAGAAACTGATGTGTTTCTCTCTCTCTCTCCCTCTAAAATCATTAAATAAAAATTTTGAAAATTGAACCTAAAACTGTAACAACTAAATACTGTTAGTAATTAAAAAGTGTTTTATTATGCTAAGTGAAATAAGTCAGTCAGAAGAAGCTAGGAACCATATGATTTAACTCGTATGTGGGATATAAAACTGAAACTCAGACAACAGTGTGGTGGTTCCTGGAGGGAAGAGGGCCGGGGGTTAGTAAAGGGTGAAGAGGGCCAGATACATGATGAAAGACAATGATTTGACTTTGGGTGGTGGGCACACAATGCACATGGACTGTGCGTCGTAGACATATATGTTCGAAACCTATATGATCCTATTAACAAATGTCACACCAATAAATTTAATAAAAAAGAAAGTATACTGTTCTATTTATTGGGGCAAAGCAGTACTACACTAGAGTAGTACTTTTAGAAAAATGACTTTAACTGAATTAATATTATGACCTGAAACACGAGTGGGTCTAGAGTCATGCGTGATTCTGTTCAGGTCAAAGGTTCACTGCCTGAGTGTTGGTTATGGTGCTAGACTGTGGAAACCTCTACTGATATTCTTTGCCTCCTTTATTACTGCTACCATTGCTCCTGGCTAATTCCTAGTAAGCAGGCACTACTCACTGTGGAGAATATTACAATTTAAGTGAAAAATAACAGTTTACAAAAACTGTATTATGATTCAATTTCTGTAAACAACACCTCTCCTCAGGTGTGTGTGTGTGTTTTAACAGTGTGAATAAAAATACTAACAGTGGCTCTCTTAGGAAGTGCAATTATGGATGAACTTTTATTTTTGCTTCCAGTTTTTCTATATTTTTGATATGTCACAATGAACATGGACTAACTTTAAAATATAAAGCTGTTTTATTTTGAATCATGTAGTGTGTGCTGTGTTCTCAACTCATTTATTATTTAATAGTGGGTTCAGGAGAAGGGTATTTATATTTGATTTTTTAATTAAGTACTAAGGCTTCTTGGGCTCCAGTTTGAGTATTAACAAGACACATTATCCTAAGCAATAATTATGTAATTGAGGAGGGGAAAAAATCTTAACCTTATTCAACTTTACAGAAACCTCTGTTTCAACTATTTCAAAACTGAGTAAATTAAAAATGAGGAGAGAGCTTGAGCAATCATTTTGACTGATCATTTGTTACTGCCAACAAGGCGACTCACAAAGAGGTAACAAGGACCTGCTGGTGGGATCCCTGCAGTCAACATTCACACCTTTACCTCATAACATTTTAAAAGCCACTTATTAAGGAATGTTCAGAGATTTAATAAGTGCCAGTACAGTACATTCACTTAAGATCTCTGGGCCTTTATTCCTACTTGGAATTTAAGAGACAATAAAGATTTTGATAAAAACATAAAAAAGCAGGTTATGATCTAATCTAAAATTTAAAGCAGTTATGTATAGCCTGAAGGTAATTGCGTTTTTCAGTGCTGAGGGCTTCAAAAAGCTAACCTTCTTCCCTATAGGACTCAAAGTTCTTTCTGTTATGTCACTAGTTATTTTTCATATAAATGAAAGTCCTTACTTTTATAATTTGTAAATAATCAAGTTCCGGTAAATGATCTTCAGGGTCCCCTTCGAGTCTTAAAATTTTATTATTCTCTGAAAGGCTACATTAATCATCATTTTTTTCCTTAGAAATTAATAACTGGAAAAAACCCCAGTATTTTTAGCTGTAATTTCAAGGGCCCAGAATTATTTTTCATTAAAATATATTCTAATAAATATATTCATATTTATCTACTTCAATAATAGCACTTACATAAAAATATGGCAAGAATAGTTTCCCTACTAAAATTGTGAATCAGAATATTTAAAAAAAAAAAAATCAACATTGGCCTTAAGAACTTTCAAGAAATTTCCAAAACCACCAACCTGATAACCTGGTTACAGTGGGCGCACATTGGAGTGCGCTTCCCTGCTGGAATGTGCTCAGCTCTTTGCACTAAAGTGTCCTGGTCACTCGGCTGGGGCTGCCCTGAAGCTGAGTTGGCTGGTGCTGCTGCTCCTGAGATTCTTCCAGTGGAAGGTGCTAGGAGTTAAAACACACACAAAAGTAATCAGAATGAGAATAAGCCAAATATAAACTTTTTCTAATAAATGATAATATTACTTTTAAAAATAATCTATTCACTCACTCATACTTAAGAAGAGGTTATGTACCAAATACTAGACTGTGACTACAGAGATAAATAGAAAAGAAAATCAAGGATTACAACATCAAGAGTTAGGACAGATGTATGCATAGCATGTTGTGGGAAAAGGAGAAATACTTTTGCTTCCAAGAGGAGATATGGTTAGGGTGCATATTCACAACATCTCTAACCATTAATTAGATTTAACTTGAAATATATCACAGGCACATAAAAAATTTCAGTGGGTTGATAATAACAACTCTTTATTGTTATCTATATTCTTTTTCTCCCTGTATTATCTAAGAACACTGTGCGGTCAGTCATCCAGTCATATAAAGTAGCTACAAAAGAATCATCCTACAACCTTCTTCTCCCTCATCTGAGGTTATAATGGGTTCTGATAATTTTATATCACAATAATTCTTATTTTTGCCCCCTTATCTCCATTCGTACAATACTGTCCTGGTTTAGGTCCTCAATGTCTCCCACCTGGACTAGTCACCAAACTGTCTTATCCTCCACAAATTCATACTCTCAACTGTGACCTAAGACAGCAATGTGGTCTGGTCAGACCCATTTCTAGGATTTTCCTGTTCTTTGACCACTGAATGTAGTACATACTTCTAATCTCTTCCTATAAGGCCCACCAGTGGTCTCTGCCTGCTCCACCACGTCAGCTTTCGGCACTCTGCCTTTCGTTTATGCTACAGCAATACTAAACTGCCTCACTTTTTCTTGGGAATGGGTCATCCCTGTTACTTCTCTATGTTTCTTCCTCTTTATCTAGTAACCACTGCTGTTTAAGATGCAGCCCAAAAGCCAACTACTCCAACCACTTCTCCCTGATGCCCCCTCCACATAATCCTAATTAAATATTTCTCTTCCATGTTCCCATAATTTTCTGTGAATGATTTTATTGCTTCTACTGCATGTATCTGTGTCTTTTCTTCTCCAACTACATAGTAAGCTCACTGAGGGTATGAACTATGTCTTATTCATTACCTTCACAATTAATACAGTGTCGGATAAATAAATGAATGAATAAACAAACTGGAATCAATATGTAAGTGAATGAATGCAAAAGTGGAAAGGACCCTAACTAACAGACGGCCAGCTCCTTACTCATAAAGCAAGTAAAATGTAAGAGAAGAGAAAAAACATACATTAGAAAGGTTTAAAAGGAATGATTTTTAAGAAAAGCACATATAATACAAATGAACAAAGGGTGTGTATGTATGCACACGTGTATGTATATTGACAGAATCCATATTAAAGGTGTGATCAAAACTGGGTAAGATAGATTAGGGTAAGTGAGAGGATAATTCTCCCTCACCAGAATAAAGCCTGTTAGCTATAGATCCAGAAACCTGGCACTTATAAACACTTAGCACGTCTACGGTGCTCTCCCTGGCACTGGAACTGTGAAATGGCACGTTACAGGCCAGGGAACACTACTACTGCCCATGTTTCAAGTCAACTGGACGTGGAATATGTTTTCATTCTCTTAAACTCACACTTTCTCTAGTAGAAATGGGAAAGAAAATTACTGTAATATTCACTTTGTATACTCTCTTCCTTGTTATCTCATTTACTCACACAGCACAACCGTTGCCTCTGTGGGTCTTCAATTTCTATACCCAGGTCTGATTTCTCTTGGAACACCAGATAAGCATTTTCACTGCCAAATCCTGTTCTTGTCGTTATGACCACGACATGCAAAATGTTTTGCGTCTTGCACACACTGCCAGCTTTTCCTAAGAATCTCTATGGTTTGAATTTTCCCACTCACTCAGACATGGTCCTCTTCTTCCCTGACACTCAGTCTCCAGATGCTAACAACGATTTCATTACAAATGTTTCCAAGGCCTGTCCCTTCCTTCTCATTGGAACCCAGCTCTATCTTGGGAGCCCTGGTTTGAGTCCCTCCAGTCCAGACCACTACAAGTCTCCCAAGCAGTCTCTCTGCTACCAGTCTCTTCTTCAACCTGTTCTACTGCATTCTTTCCCCAAATACACTAGTCTGATCATATACTCTTTTTTATAAAGTTTTCAGTAACTCCCCACTGGGACCAATATATACAGTCCTGACAGTCTAGTCCCTCAGCGAGCTCACTCCAATCTTCTTTACAATCGTGTCTTTCACGCTTACCTACATCCCTGTCACCATCATCATATTCGATTACAGTTCTTTAATATTTAACTGGTGCTGGCACTATTCTCAAATCCTTACAACAGTCCTATGGTTTAGGCACGATCAGTACCACCTTTTTACTCTTAGGCAAAGGGAGGTTAAGAAACCTGCCCAAGGTCAAACACAAAATAAAGGGCAGTCCTGGATCCAGGCAGGCTGGGTCCACAGTGTGCTCATTAAAACCACGCTATAGTCCACTCACTGTCTCTGAACATGCTTTGTCATCCCCTGTTTCTGTGATCCTCAGCCAATGAAATATCCCCTTCTCCTCTGCTACTCAGTTTTCCCATTCTGCAAGCCTCATGAAAGTTCCATTTCTGTCCCCAGTATTCCCTGGCCATCCCAGCTACAAGTGTTTTCTTGCTCCCCTTAACATCTATTAATAACCCTGCCTGTGTAATTTATTTACTACTTATTCATAGGACCTGTAGTACCTTTCGCTTCCTAAGTCAATAACAAACTCTCAAAAAATGAGAACAAACTAGACCCATTACCAGAACACTGCCTTAAAAACAGAGAGCAAAAAAATTAATATTTAATCAAGTAAATGAAAAAAGGAAGGTTCTAAATCACTTTTATTTTTGCCTTTTGAAAGGAGACCACAAAGGTATAGATTTTTAAAATGTGGACTGGGTTCAGGATTTCAAACAGTGGGAAAGTTACCAATTGAAAAGTTCTGAAAATCAGACCTCAAAGAAAGTCAAACCCTTTCATCTACAATATGCCTTTATTTTATCACATTATCTATGCATAAGCCCTAAAGTACTGAGTCACTGAGACACTTTTAGCAATAAAAGAGTGCGGTAATTCTGCATCAGTCATTGTAAAATGGGACATAATCTACCTGGCCCATGCGTCAAGGAGAAGATACATGGGAAACTAACTCATTTAACGTGAGAGGCCATTCTTAAACGTGAAACATCTGATCACCTTAAGCACATATAAAAAGGCTCTAAGCTAACTGCTGTTCTTTTCTTGTGAAGAAAAGCCTGCTTCTCTTCCTGCTCCGTTTTAACCACTTTGGATAAGACCGAAGTTCTCACACCTCCATTTTGTTGCTGTGTTGCTAGCACACTGGCCCACACAAAGCTGCACACGCCTGTTAATTACCAAGCCCTGAACATTTCCAAGACCCAGTTATTTCCCGCATGAGCAAAAGTGATGCTTCATTTCTTCAGACTGAATTTCTCACTACTCTAGCACAGGAATGGGCAACTTTTAAGCCATCAAGTGCCAACCCCCGGCCTCTGCTCACTTGGCTTATTGGGGACAGGAGGTATAAAAAGGTGAGGTCTTGGGAGTGGGAAAGTACCACAAAATGAGCCCTGCCTCCTTTAGAGTTCTGTAGAGAACTGTCTACCATACAGAGAAAACAGTCTTCCACGGATAGTAGTGACTAAAAACAGTATTTATTGAACTCATCCCCCAAAAATCACCTAGGTAGAAAAAAACCCATTTCTTTAGAAGTAGCAGCTTGAAGATGACAATCTACTTGTAATAAGTTTCTTCTTTACAGTCCTAGTAGAACAATTAAATAGGAACATGGAATTAGCCCATTCCATGTGCTGGGAATTTAAGTCACAAAAAATTTAAATGACTTATTCTAACTGAAAAATGAATGAGTCAATAAAGGTTCATAGTGGGAAGATTAGGAAGCTGACTCAAGTTTTCCTTTTAAGCTTCCTCTTGCGCTACTTCCATTAAATTTGGCTCCTTTTGTGGCTAATCTCTAGCCTGCTAGGATCATGTTTTAAAAATACTTTTTTCTTTTGTATCAAATATATTTCAGCACAAAACTCATCTAGAAATTTAGAGCCACTAGCTACTTCCCAAACCAATAGTGTTGGTGAAAATGCCTTTTATTCACTTTAGAATGGTTATTTATAAGTATTCTAAGGTTTTAAATGACATACATCCATAATTATTCTATGCTTTTGTTTTTCAGCACTACGATAGTCAAACCTAAAATTACAAAGATTATCATTAAATAAGTAAACATAAATTAGTGAGAACACCCAACAGTATAATAGAACACTTTCTTAGTATATAATATGTAAAGTTGTCCAAGTAATCAGTAAAATTTAATACCCACAATATGTTGAGTTGCTAGTTTTTAAAATACTTGTCATAGTGAAATAGCTGATTTAAAACAGCAAACAGACCTCTGATTTGCTAAACATGAAGTTTACTACCAAGAAATACAAAAGTCACCTCATTTGGGCTGCACACTCTTAATTGATGATAAAGAATTTTTAAAAATAGAACCACATAATATTCATTGATTTAGAAAAACACCTACTTCCTATTATTGGGTAACTTTGTGATGCTATTTGGAAAGATAAAGTGAAAATTCTTTAGTAATATTTTAACTGCATTTTTTACCTAAAGCAGATGATTTAAATTTGCATTATTTAGCAAATTATTTAACACAAGTTTTACACAATCTTATCCTGAGATTTTTCTTTTCTAATCTCTTTAAGGCCCCAACCAAGTGATTATTGAGTTTATCCAAGTAACTTCTGCTCTATGGCCCACGAAAGTACACTACTGGTGGTTTATTTACACAGTATGTAACATACGGTACTATAAAACACCATGTAACAATAAGGAATTATACATTAATTATTTACTGTATGTTTCAAAAATAATTGCGCTCATTAAAAGGCACTTGTTCATGTAAATAAGGACTTCATAAAAAGAAAGCAGATTAATAGCAATAAAACTCCTAGCAATGTGAGAATTCTCTGAAAACAGACATTTTCTAACTGTATGAGGAGTAAGATGGGTTATTTGGTATTTTTGCATCCCCCCCCCCCCACCCTGGTTCCAAAAAGGCTGTTAACTCTAAACCAATACACTTAAAAAAACAACAATGAACATTAAAATGTACATGTTAAACTTCTGGCTAGACTGTACTTGAATACAAAAGAAATTCATTACTCTTTTGGTTCAAGTCAAATTATTCAACTATCAGCAAAATATTCTTATCAATATATACTAAGTAAAAAAACTATGTCAAATCTTATTTAAATACTTAAAATAACTCAGTTGGGGTTGGGGAGTGGAATGGTGGTGATATCACAAAAAAAAACTTAAGCTACAACAGATGTTACTACTAGTGTCTTCTCAGGTATATTACTCTTACTATATGTAGTGCTTCTGAATTGCTGAACATATCATTCAGTAGGAGAGCAAGTTTGATGCTGGAAGATGAACTGCTCACAACAATTCAAGAAATGCATAACCTGATGCATAACTTAACAGCTCCATAGTACATCCTGGTCTAAGCCACTGTCATCTCTTGTTTGGCTTATTGCAGTTATTGCCTCTAGATCTTGCTTCCACCCTTGCCATTAATACAGAGGCCAGTAAAAACAAAATCAGATTATGCTGCTACTCTGCTCGAAACCCTCCAAAAGCTTCCTCCTTAAATTAGGACTAAAACTAAAGGTCCTATAGAATCTGACTTCTCCTATCTCCCTGACCTGATCTGTCCCTCTCCCCTTGGCCCACGACATACGCCACAGACCCCCCTGTGCTATTCCTCTAAATGGCAAGTGTGCTTCTGGTCCAGGGCTCTTGCACTTCCTTAATCCCTCTGCCTGGACATCTTTCCCCCAGCTTTTGTACCGCTTGTTTCCTCACTTGCTCCAGGTCTCTGCTCAAAGGTCACTGATCAATGTGGCTTTCTGTGACCATCCTATACAAAGAGCCACCCCTTCTCCCGCAAACCAGCATTCCCTGTACTCTTTAAATGGTTTATCTTTCTCCACAGCACTCATCTCACATATTTTATATATATTTTTATTGCTTTTTATTATCTATCTCTTCACACCTGAGGCCAAGGACACTGTCTTTCGTTTGCTACACAGCAGTCCTTGACATATTGCTTAATAAATCTTAGGTTAGAGAATGAGTGACTCCAGCACCAAAATAATTGCCTTCCTGTTAAAAGGAAACAGACTTTTTAGAGACACTGCTGATTCTAGGACTGAGGCAAAAAATGAACAAGGATTGTCTAGAATCCCTTGTTCAATCAGAAAGCAAGGACGCTATCAAAGACTACTGCAATTGTATCAAATGAACTTGACAAAGCAGATAAGGTAGTTTCAACATTAGTAAGAATAGCAATTACAAATGATCAAAATACTTCCAATATGTTTAAAACCCATGAGCTCACGATAATTCTGGAGTTAAAAAAAATTGCTTTTATCATCTTTCGATGATACTAAGGAACCAATTCATTACTTTAAAAAACAGCAAAATTTAATAAAGGGAAAGAATAAAGCTTTAAAATTTTATTGCCTCATAAATGACCATGTTTTACCTGTATCCCACTTATTCCCTTGCATCTCTAAAGTATTTTTAAGCAAATTCAAGATTTATCATTTGATACATATTATTTCAATAAGATCTCTAGAAGTACTCTTTTAAAAACCTAACCATAACACCATTATTACATCTAAAATAATATCAAATAACCAATCAATTTTCAAATTTTTCTGATTATCCTCTGTATAGTTTTCTACTGGATTTGAGCTGGAAGAACTGATTCCAGAGTCACTGGCATACTGCTGACATTTGAGGTTGTGGGAGGTAAGGAGATGGCTCTGGGGAAGAGTAACATGAAAATACAAGAGCTTCTAAGGAATAAGACAAATAACAAATACTTTCGGGACAGAGAGAGAAGCAGTTTGAGAAAAACTAGCACAGTGTGCCAAGGACACCAAAGGAGGAGAGTGGACAATTTGGGATCCAAAACTACATCTACCTGACACCAAAGCCTGTGTCCTCATGCAGTCATCCATCAAACACTTAGTAAACGCTTTCTGTGAGTCAGGCTCTTTGCCAGTCACTGCCATGCCCCATGCAAACATGAAGAAAAACTTCCTTAAATGTGATCTAAACTGGGAAGCACTAACTTCTGGCTAGTTTAGAAGGAGGGGATAGTGGCAACTGAGATGATTAATTTCTTCTATTCTCATTTCCTTAATGAGTCAGATAGGAAAGATTTAGGAATAATGTGAAAGCATTATTTTTTATTAGCCCCGATGTGCCTAGCAGCTTATTATTACTTTCACACCTTTACTGTATTCTGTCAAAGATTAAATAGTTTGACCCAGAGATGTTCCTTTCTTTCCCTAAACCCGGCAGCCCATACTTTTAGTAATTTAATGAATGGTCACAAAGTTCTTGAACTAAACCATAAGACTATAAGGCTAGATTTTTCATGTTTTGAGAACATTTAAGAGCACTTATATAAGCTGTTTCAGAAAGGGAAACATAATTATAGATCTAATATTTTTACTGAGGATGGATAGGATTGAAGCATTACAATGCTGTATCCATTTTGTTGAACAACTCTATACTGGTATAAATATTTCAACTACTACATTTGGGTTAAGATACAGCAGGAAAAAAGGTATGACAGTAAATTTAGGGATAACCATACTATATACTTCTTAAAATCCTACAATATTTCATTTTTATTAAGTCAGAAATAAGGCTACCAAGAACACTAGTGTTCCCCCAACCCCAGCCCCTGCCGAAAGCAAAAAGACAAATATTTACAGCCCCGACAAGACAGAGGTCATATAAGAGATTTATGGTGTGGAAAACAACTCTCTCAACTGCAAGACGTGTTCCTGTTACAAACTGAAGCTAATGCTGTCCTCATAGAAATAACTGCGATACATCAAAAGAGACACTCTGGCACTCTTGGTGAGATAAAGCACTGTAAGTCAACATCTCAGAGAATATGTTCACAAAAGCATGGTAGAAATTTTACACATACTAAATTGGGTCGTAGTGATGGCAACACACTTGCATACTACCATGTTCAGCAATTGCTTTATTCTCTGTCCCGTTCCTAACCATCTCAGACAGATGGTGGCCAAGAGAAGCATAGAATCTGTGCATTTTGTCTGTCAAGCTCCTTATGTTGAACATATAAACAACAGTCTACTCTCCATAATCCAGGCATGAAATCATATCCAGTACAAATAGAAAAGGTTTCAAGTTAAGCCAAGATCTAGGATCAGAGGAAAGTACATTCTGGAGAGATTTCTGCAAATTTTATTAAATGAAATCAAGGATATTTTTATTCAATGATTAAAAGCAAAACTGGACAGATTAAACTATTATCATTTCTCTAAGCAGTGGAGAATGCTGGTATGTATGCCATAAAGAATTGGAACAGGTGCACCCAGGGCCAAGTATCAAGTATTTCCGCAACTTCAGGAGGTTAGTTTCTTCCATTAGCAACCAGCCTTTCAACTCTAAGAAGTCAGATTAAATTGGATCTAGAGTGTCTTAATTAAAGTGAGTGTGGGGACTTGGATAAGTTTCAGTTCTCTTCTTTTTTAATTTCTTGCATTACACATCATCAAAATTCAGGAAACACAGACTTGCCTTTTACTCCCTACTCACTGAACTGACAAAGAAAACTACCATTTGGTCAGAGTCAAAGTAAAAGAAAACCAGTCTGTACTTTGCAGATAAAGACATGAGATGATAAAATATCTGGTTTTACTACTGTTGATTTAAAAATCAAAAAATTATTTATCATTTATACATAGTATTTTCTCAATGATCTCAGTATCACTGTTACAATTTCAAATTCTGTACTAGAAAGACAAACCCATGTTCTAATTGGGGGTGGTCAATGTGCTTTATATGAAAAAGAAGGGGGAAGGGACACGGGGGATATAAAAAAAGGAAAAAAGAAACAAAACAGAAAATAACTCAGATAAAATATTTTTAAAAACAAAAATAAGAGGCATGATTCATGACCTCAGGAATACTATAGAGAATCACTGGTGAATTTATAGAGACTCTATAACCTAAGGTGTTACATAACACATTAAATCTCCAGAATTTTTCTCATATTTGTATGAAAAAAGTATAAAAACATATATTAAAATTATACTCACATTGTATCTGGAGTTCTCATATATCTTATTTCCAAAGTAATAAAACCCAGATGGGCTATGCTTTTACCATTTTCCCACCAATTTTCATCTATAGAAGTGAGAAAGCAGCCTAATCTCAGAAATAAAGGAGAGAAGAACCTCAGGCTTGAATTGTTCTATAAAAATTCTATATAAATTTTTTTAATGTAAGCACAAAGGAAAAAAAAACCTGAAGCAGAAAAAAAAAAAAATTTAAGGACATCTCCCCATGTCAAACAATATCAGTAATTATAAAATTTTAAACTTGGGGTAGTTTTTATATTTCTATTACTACTACTAATTCTCCAAGATATCTCTCCTTATTAAAGTCACTAGGTCCCTGAAATAAATGAAACTTTAGTATCATTATCCAAAGTTATGTTTGAATTTCACATCTTTTAAAAGAAGAAATGTTATTTTATGTTGGAGGAAGCAGTATACGAGGCCTGTTCAGAAAAAGTCCAACCACTGTTAATATGAGAACAATTTGCGTGACATTGATGTGACCTGGCAGACAAAGAGGGTGGACTGGAATGCGCATGTGTGAACAATGATGACTTCACTGGACCAGTCAGTGGGGGCAGTAGAACCTGTAGAGTGAGCAATTGTGCACTGTGTGGCCATCACGTTCAAAATGACTGAGTGAGTAGAGCAACAAATCTGCATCAAATTTTGCATTAAGCTTGAACAATACTCCACGGAAGCTATTCAGAGGACTCAGAAGGCTTTCAGGGACCATGCAGTGAGTGCAGCACAAATAAAAGTGTGGTACAAATGCTTCAAAGATGGTCGAGAATCTGTTGAAAGTGATCTATGATCTGGAAGGCCTGCAACAAGCAGAACACCTGAGAATGTTGAACGTGTGCGGGCTGCAATCAACAAAGGTTGGCAACTGATGGGGTGAGAACTAGAAGCTGATCTGGGGATTCCAGAAACTACAGTGCCTGAGATTTTGACTCAAGGTTTTGGCATGAAACATGTCATGGAAAAATCTGTTCCATGGCTTCTTCTACCAGAGCAGAAGGGACATCATGCTGCAATTGCTAGTGACTTGATTCAAACTGCTATGGATGAACCAGATTTCCTCAAGAAGGTCATAACCAGAGATGAATTGTGGGTCTATAGTTACGATCTGGAAATGAAGGCACATTTGTCCCAATGGAAGTTGCCTGGCTCTCCATGCCTGAAGAAGGTGTGGCAAAGTCACAGCAAGATCAAGACCATGTTAACTGTGTTTTCTGACTGGGAAGGTACTGTCCACCACAAGTACACCCCCTCCAGGCTAAACAAGTAATAAGGAGTACTACCTTATTACTGTTCTTTGTCGGCTGAGAGATGCAATACAATGAAAACAGCCACAGCTAAGGGCAAGTGGTAATCAGCAGCTTCATCATGATAATGCACCTGCTTATGCATCAAGTCTTCCGCAGAATTTTTTGGCAAAATATCAAATCTCCCAGTTGACTCAGCCCCCCTACAGCCCAAATTTCTGTACCTTCTGGCTTTTCCCAAAACTAAAATAACCTTTGAGAGGAAAGAGATTTCAGATTATCAATGAGATTCAAGAAAATACAATAGGGCAGCTGATGGCAATTCCAACAAAGGATTTTTCAGAGTGTTTTAAATAGTGCAAGAGATGCTAGGAGAACTATGTGAGGTCCCAACGTGCCTACTTTAAAGGGGACTGAGGCATCATTGTCCTATGTACAATGTTTCTTGTATCTTGTATCTTCTCCAATAAATGTCTCCACTTTTCATATTACATGGATGGATACTTTCTGGTCAGACCTTCATATAGAGCATAAAGACCAATGTTAAGATATCTTGGGCTCCTTGTTCTGCTAATTTCTAGCCATGTGAACTTAGAAATGTTATCATTCTGGGTCTTAGTTTCCTCAACTGTAAAACAGCAATAGTAACAACTACCTCCAAGTGTGAGAGGGTTGAATGGGGAGGCATAAGTAAGGGGATTACTTACAGTTCTTTGAATGTGTAAGATATGCTTCATTAACATCAATTATTATTATACTCTCTTAGCTGGTTAAAAAGAAATGAAGTGTCCACTCATTCAACAACTACTTTGAGAATACATATGAATGACAAACTGAAGAGTAAGATTCTGGACCCAAAAGAGTTTGTGTCCTTACAGGTGATGTTACAAGAAAAGAGGCAATAAAGTGCCTTACCACTCATTAGTGCTGTCAAGGGTGCTCATGACCCCCGATAAGGTCTGCATCTATTGTGCAAAATTATCAAGCATAATTTTCCTTATTCCTATGGTTTAAACCTAGGGTTGGCAATTATTGTTCTGTAAATGGCCAGAGAATAAATATTTTAGATTTTGTGGGCCATATGGTTTATGTTGAAACTACTTAGCTCTGCTATTGTAGCACAAAGGAGCCACAGACAACATGCAAACAAATGAGCATGGCTGTGCTCCAATAAATCTTTATTTACAAAAACAGGTGGTGGCCCAGATGTGACTAAGGGCCAGTGTGCCAATCTCTGGTTTAAACCATATGCATCAATTAACAAAAAGTATTAATTCTTTATAAAAACCATATATAAATAATTCCAGGTATCTTCCCTATAAAAGATCTAATATTTTAATCTCAGGTTGAAAGGAAAACGGGGAGAAAGAAGAACTTTAACAGTGTACTTGCTTCAGCAGTAAAAAGCTTCTAACATGAAAATAAATTCCAATAAGAAGACATTTAGGAGAAAAGAAAGAAGGCAGTTAATGGTTTTTCCTTTTTTTCTCCTGAGAGTCATGATTCTAAATGAAAATCTACTTGCTATATAAAGAGATAGAGCATATTTACAGGCTTCACACCAAGGTTTGACAATGGACAGCTCCAGTCAGGCCTTTATGGCCAGTGGACTGTTTAGTTTAATGATGTCAAAAAGCAGGGGAGCAGATGGCAATAAAACATTATTAGAAGAGATGAAACATAAGCAACTGGTAGCAGTTTACTTATTCATATAAAATTTAAAAATGGAACCAATAAATCTATCCATCTTAGCTAAGCAAATCTAGTTATCTCGATTTATTACTGTAGCGTAAAGCCTACAATGAAATTTGGGATGGTTGGAGAAACAGTAATTTCCTTTCTCACCCCTATCTCCTTTAGACTTCAAATAAAAGATAGAATTTATATCCACTTATAACTGAGATGCGCATCATTCAGTTTTTGATCTAATCAGATCTCACAAATACATGAGTCTTCCTTGGGGGAAAAAATCAAACAAACAAAAAAAACCCCCAAAACATAACAGATTTCTCCAAAGCTCTATCCATGATGAAGAAATAAATTTTTCTTTATTGTTAAAATGTAGTAAACTGCAAAGGCACTGTAAGATAAAGGGTCATGTTAACTAAAATCTTAGCTAAATTTTAAAAATGGAGTTTAGATGCAAAGAAAATGTTACTTGAAATAGTTTAATAGTTGTTAGTCACTAGTTTATCCTCCCTATGCAAGGAAAGAATCCTTTCTACATTATCTCTAAGAGATTTAGTTCTCCTTATATATCACATTCACTAATATTATCTTGTGATACAGGAAAAAGCCCTATTTAGTCAAAATAACTGGGTTCAAATCACTATAGGACTCTTGAGGATGCTTTTGACTTCTCTTAGACTCTGTTAGCTCACTGGTAAAATGGGGCCCATTTAACATTTTCATATTATCTTACTGTACACTTTGAATAAAAAGATACTTTTAAATACTGAAAGAATTATTAAAAAAACCAATTATTATTACCTACCATTTTACTGTTAAATGACACTGGCTGATCCCTTCAAGGACATTTATTACATTCCTGAGTTCTAAATGCCCAAATAAGGATGGTAAGTACTCCCCAAGGCAGAGTATTGGAGAAAAAAAGCTAAAATTAACTATTCATTTTGAAAAGTAATTTTGTATCTTTTGCCATTTTTGATTTCACCAAAAAAAAATTTACTGTGTCCCTAAAGTATCTGCAAATGATCCCAACTTTTCTGTTTACAGATTACTTGTATTATGCTTCTTCAAAACACAATTTATATTTTAAAAAAGAATCACCAATTTTTACAAGCCTCTATCAATTGTGAGTTCCTACCTTTAGTAAATATATTAAAACTGTTTCATATAGAAAAAAGTGTTACACTAGTAAAAAGCTTATATACACATTATATGACACGGGTAAAGTGAATAATGCCATAAGTAGAATACATGGAAATTAATATTTGTTCAATATAGAGTATCAGAGATTAAGAATGTCTACTACTAAATGTTAAATAATAATAGTGTAGTGAGTATGTCACCATAATAAAATGCCCTTATTTTCCTAACTGGAACATTTGCCTCCATGAACGCATTTAACAATAAAAGCCAAAAGGAAAAAGAGGAAATCCATTAATTTCTCGGCAATATCACAGGATGTAAATAAACAGGGAGTTGTGTGTACACATGGTTAAAGACAACATGAAGGTAGCATTATTTTAACATGCTATAAGAGCAGCTAATGAAAACCGCAACAAAATAAAAAGAGATTTCAGCATAGCTAGATAACACTATAACACTATGAGAGAACACATAATGGCGCCTTTTTATTTTCAATTGCTCTATGAAATAAAGCCATTCTTCTCTATAGAAAACTATGAGTACAGTATTAGCCAATATTGTATAGTTCAATGACTCTCTGAATAAGACACTATAATGATCTTTTAACAATGCAAATCTGATTGTATCACTTTCCTTACTTTTTAAAGCTCTTTCTGACAAGGCCTCCAATGACCCATCCAATGTTCCTTCTGGCCACTATACAGTACTAATCATACTGAACTACTTGCCTTTTGTAAGAAGCCAAGTTATTTATGAGCTTTTGCATATGTTGTTCCCTCTCCAAGTTGGCCTCTTCCTAAAAATATTCACGGGTTTTGACTACATGTGATTCTACTTTAGGCGCACACATTAACACTTTATTCCTGCATAAAATAGGACTCCATTATAAACAAATATATATTCTACCTCAAGATTGTATCACTGGAACTTTATTTGCTCTTTCAATTGATCCAGACTTCCATGCTGTCTGATCTGGACTTTGTAATCTGATTTAACTCTTTGCACTGTGTTTGCACATTTCTGTTATTTTACTGGTGCTTTACATCCAAGTTAATTTGTCCAGTGACAAAATGGGTAAACACCCCTAATATTTCCTCTGCACTCCACTGCTTGGTTCCTCATATGCCATAAATTCCTACATTTTTTGAGGGGAAAAATGCTGCAATAGGGCTTCAGGTCTACGAGTTTAATTGCTGGAAATTAATATAGTTCTAGTTATAGTACTGCTTATTTTCACAGCTTTTAAGTCTTACAGGAATTCCCTGCTTCAAGCAAAGTGAAGTCCTCTTCTCCTTAAGCAACTTGTAGTTTTTAATGGGAGCATTTGGCAGATAGCACGTTCACCTCTGTTCAATGACTGCTGTGGCAATTTGAAGTCTGGTAGGAGGAAAGAACGATGCTTGTGAATCCCTCAAATTTTGTGAAGATGTAAAAAATAAGGAAACTGACTTATCCAGCCACTCATTTATTCCTTCACTGACATTTACTTAGGGTCCATAATCTTAGCCAGGTATTGTTTAGATGCTGTCAAACAAAGATTAGTAAGACTTGATCCCTGTCCTTAAGGGGGTCTATAAACAGCAAAGACACATATGTAAACAGTTTAAATGATCATGATGAATGCTATAAGGCGGCCATCACCAAATTTTGTAGGAACATAGAGAAAGGATAGGCAACTACTTATAGGACTCAAGAATGGTTCACAAAGAAGATGACATCTGGTCTTAAAGAGTGAATAAAAATGTTCAAGGGGTAGAAGAGTGTAAAAGCATTTCAAATAAAAGAAGCCACTCGCTATACAAAGCAGAGAAGTGTGTGCCTGAAGAATGGTATGAACTTACGAACTTTAGTGTGACTGGACTATAGGGAACATGAGGAACGGTATTACAAAATGAGGCTGGAAAAGATTGGCACAAGGTTGTAAAGGGACCACAAGCCCTGTTAAGAGGCCAAACATTAAAGGTGTGGGCAGCAGAGCCCAAAATGTTTTCAAGCAGGAAAGTCACATGAGAACTGTCTCATTGGACAGTAACAGTCTAAGTTATTAATACCATCCCTAAAAAGAATAAAGGGGCGAACGAAACCTTTTTTGAGTATCCTCTATATATCAAGTGCTTTGTTATATCATTTGAGCGTCACAAGAATGCTCTAAAGGACTTTTTTTGACCCTTATTTTAACAGATAAACAGATTGAAGGCTCAAAATGTTCCATCTGGGGAACATCTCAGGCCTCCTGAAATTCAACTATATAGGGTGGGCATTACTCTATTTCAGGACCACCATCAGCCAGGAAGCTGAGCTCAATGAACAATAGGCCTGATCTAGCAAAGCACTCGCAGGGGTGTCCAACCTGTGGCCCAAGATGGCTATCAATGCGGCCCAACACAAAATCATAAATTTACTTAAAACTCTTTTTTGCTTATCAGTTTTTGGTAGTGTCTGTGTATTTAATGTGTGGCCCAAGACAACTCTTCCTCTTCCAGTATGGCCCAGAGACTCCAAAAGGCTAGACACCCCTGAATGAGTTGTCCTCACTTTGTACACAATTAAAGATAGAAAACTGATGCACTTCTAACATGTAATGGCTCTTTATGACTCTAATACTGTATTTGTGAAAAACATCTGACTATACTGGGTAAGATAGTAGTATTTTATACATATACTTGCACCAAATGAACTGATCCGGTATCCATAACCTAAACAGAATCTAGGAAAAACATTACATAGCAAATTAGGTCACCTACATAAGCACAGGAACATACTTTTAAACTTATACCAGTAAATTTACAAAGGTTTTGAAAATATCTATCTAATCACTTATTAATTATATACAATAGGGAGGTTCCAAACATTCTAAAATCAATTAGATGTACAAATAGAGTTAATTAAAATATAACTTTAAAAAAGTACAAGTCTGCAATTCTGAAAAGTGACAAGAAGAATCTCACCTATTATGTATTTTTCTAGATCAAGTCAATGTTTCTACATGGACCATTGTATCTGAATTATGGAAGTCTAACCAAAGACACAGGGTGAGTAGGGAGTAGTTTTGCCAACTTACATAAAATTCAAGCTTGGGTTCTTACTTCTCTTTTATCTTAACACTGTCATGCAGATTATGAACTTTTGAACATTTTACATCCTAAAATATTTAGGTTTTTGGCAGTCACTGGCAAGCTTGCATATGTGTAGTGGTGTATGCTAAACTACATGCCTGAGAAAAAGATGATCCCACCTAAACTATAATGCTGTTATATACACCTAGTTCCTGTTTATCAACTGGTACAACATAACTGTGCTCTTGTAAGACCTCTCTCTGGGCAACACACACTGTAAAACACCACAAGTGAAATGATCAAAGATTTAAAGTCAGAACTTCAGTGGAGGTAACTGAAACCCATGACAGGTTTAGAATGCACTAGTAGGTACTGAAATTTCAATTAGCCCTTTGAATGCAGGCATTCTCTCTAAGCTCTCAGTTCACAACCACATTAGTCATCCCAAAGAAGATTTTCAAACTTTTAACACAAAATACAGTATGAAATATACTTTACCTTCTGACCCAAAATACATGTTAGTATGTGTATATACAAATACACTTACATACACATATATAAACTAAAACCCCATTTTATAACATACTTCCCTTAGCATATTAAAATATTCTTATATTTTCTATTTTATTTCATTTTTTAATGAACATACTGTCTGTGGTCCATTAAACTGATTTCAAGATCAATTAAGTGGGCTCACAGACTGCAATTTAGTGATTTTGATTCCACTTCTCCACTTAACTGTAGGAATTATTTTTAAAAATGACATCATTGGTAATAATCACTCTTTGGTGATGGGAGAATAGGAAAATAAAAAAACTGTTTTCCCATTTTTTCCACCAACTAGTACACAGCTATGAATTACGAGAGAAACAAGGCTGATGTTCTCAGGTGAGAGAAGTAACGGCACCTGCCCTCGTGCTTTACCTAAGCCCACACTAGCCTGCAATTAGCCTTTCCAGCTCTTGCATCTCCTTGGTTGACACTGCAGTTTTCACAGGCGAATTGTGAAGAATATGAGAACCCCTAATGAGGCACCTGTCACCTTCTAAATCAAAATAACTTTTTATTTGTATTAGGAAGCTCTTGAAATTGTTTATAAGACTAAGAATAGATTATTCTGAGATGTTTTGTTCTAAAATACGAGATACTATTAGGTAGAATAGAATAAAAGAATTTGAGGAGCTAGGAATTTTTTATTACATAATTTTTACAAAATATTGTAAAATAAGGACTTTTATATATAACATAGTAACTCATGAATTGTCCGTGTGTAGCACCTAGATAGTGGGTGTTCTGCAAATATTTTCTGATTTGAGCTAAATAAGCATCAAGATGTAAACTCAACAATAATGCAATAATGGCAAAACATTTTCAATTTTTGTAATATTAGCTTTATAATGTTATATAACATCTAATGTTCTATACTTTTTTTTTCAAATTAAATTCACTTACATGTTTTGTAAAAAGCATGGTATTTTAAATACTGACCATGTGAATCATAATTGTAATTGCAGTATTTGCCTGCCTTGATTATCCAGAGAAGAAAGAAGTCTGTCGCCCTCTTGCGGTAATTTTGCTGTAGCGTATTCCACATCAAGTGAAATTTTTGACAATAGTTTCCAAAAGCAGTATATACTATTTTCTGGCCTCCACAGTAGATATACTTTGTGCCTTTTATCAGTTTCTACCTCAGAAATCCAGTCTTTCCCTTGCTCTTTTAGGAAATACTCTCTTATTCCCTTCTAATTACCTTACCAAATTTTTTCCTGATTTTCTGTATTTTAATGCATATACAAAATATTTACAGCAAATCTCGACTGTCACGGATAAGCTTTAAATAAATGAAAATAATTAAAAATGCATAGGCTGAGCTGTCAGCATTTTCCCCCAAGAGAATAGTTTGCTACTTTAATTAATAGTCCAGAAATTTTAAAGGTTAATAACATTAATTTTACATTTTCAAAATAATAACATTTTCTTTTCTTTAAAATAGTCTAGATCATATCTAACCGGGAGCAGCAGGAGACGAGCTTGTGGAGATAGCTGGGGCCAAAGTCAAACCAGCTTTAGAAAAATCATTGCTGGAGTATGGAGGACAGACTGATGGGAGGAGAAGGAAACAGGAAAATTAGTTGACAAGTTATTTGCAATGACAAGGCAATGGACAGAAGAAAAGAAATTTGAGAAATACTGAGATGTGGAATCATTAGGTGTTAATTACTGTGAGACTAGGGGTGAGTGGGAGGTCTCAAGCTCATATCCCAGCTTTGGTGACTGGGTGGATGTACCAATCCCAGAGACAACTAATGGCATTTTCACACATGCTGCATTTGAGGTGCCATCAGGAAACAGCAAGTAGGTCAACAGGGTTTGAGGATGTGAAGTTCATGAGAGAGGACTGTATACATTATCAGTGGCTAGGTACTAAGAGAAATCTGGATGAGAGATCATCCAGGGGGAGTATAAAGAACGGGAAGAGATGAAAGATGAGTGAGGGATTGGCAACATTTAAGTAGAGTCCCATCTTCCTGTTAAAACTGTTACTTTAGTCCTACAGTTACAAACTTTGTTCACTCCGGAACAGGAGATCATTTAGTCTTCCTACATTCTGCAGATCAGAACACTGAGGATCAAAGAGGTTATTAAGTGACTTTTTTTAAAGCTATTCATCTATAGATGTGAATGAAAACTCAGGTTTCCAGGCTGACCCTAAGTTGTTCCATCCTAACACCATTCAAGTGCTCTCTTTGTAGTACTATGTCTTCCTTCCATTTCTGCTTTGTGAATCTTCAGAGGACAAGAAGTCGAAGATCCTTTCTTCAGTAATTGTCTGATGACATTAAATGCTTCTGTTGTTGTTATTTTGCATATGTCATCAAAACTAAAATGTTGTATTTTCCAGGACAAACTTCCAACAAGACAGTTTGTTAATGAGACCCCAAATATATAATCCAACACATGCTTCCTAAGTAATCTAGAAAACAAAGAAATGCCCACTTCTATAGCTTTAAGTAGCAAATGGCAATAACATAGAAAATGGTTATGAAACACTTTGAGAGGAAAACAGCTGTAGCTATTCTCTGCAGTCCTTTTAAAATCTTAGATGGTTGAGAATGGGTTTCACCAATTCATTCCATCAAATATTCCAGAACACATTTTTATAATTACATTTAAGAAAAGCAAAATGTTAAGAGATTTCTTTGGCATACCTGTTTGGTTTGGCCGTTGCCAGCTTGGTGACTTGATAATGCTGGTGGATCCTACAGGCTTGAAGGCAGCAGCAGTTGTGAGACTGGCCACCCCTGGTCTGGCAAAGGCTGGGCTTTCCGGCCTCTCGGGCGTGCTCTGTGCTGAAGCTACTGATGAAGCCAAAGGCTGAGAAGGCTCCTGGGTGTTGCTGGAAAGAAAATAAGAAAACATTTTTGGTGAAATGGTAGCAAGCTAACCTAGTAATGATTGTTTCTTTTTTCATCCTATTAAATCTCTAAGGAAAACAAAGATAATAATTAACTGATATTTAAAAAAAAAAAAAAACCTTTTAAAACCATAATCAAGACTGCCTCTCTTTAAAACAAAACAAAACAAAAAGGAAAGGAGTTAGATTTCATTTGTTGAATACTTTGGGAATCCTTCTTAAAAGGTCTACCCTAAGAAATTAGGCTATTGAAAAACTAATACAGCCAGCCCTTTTAAATAATAAGCTGACTTCTTGTTCCTCTCTATCTCAACATTTAATCATCAGATTAAAATAATCAATCAATAAAGAATCCCTGAAAATCTCTATAAAACAGCACAGATGTTTCTTTCTCCTTTCCCACATTCTTCTGGTATGAACTAATTTTCACTGACATTTCACCAGTTACTCTTTTCACTCACAGACTCAGTTGCTAATTCATTCAGTAAATATTTAAGCATCTACTATCTGCCAGACATTGTGCTATCCACTGGCCACAGAGAGGTAAACAAGAAACAACACCCTCAGTCTAACAGAATATCCACGCTTCTGTGTTTTATGAACAATACAAGGAAACAAGAGACAAGACTGGCATTGTCCTCTCTCCATCAGTTACCTGCTTAACAGGAGGCCTTATCTGTGCTGGTTCTAGTTTCATTTAGATCATATGATTTTATCACCTAGTTATTTGTTATTTATGATTACATATCATTTCCAAAAAGATTTTTAGATAGCTCAAATTATAAAATATACACTATGGAATGACACAACACTATAACAGTGTCTCTCAATTGAAGTATAATAATAATAACAGTTGTTATTTTAACAGCAGCAATAATAACAACACACTCTAGAGCTTTTCAATAAAGTTTGAGGTACTGGGTTATAGATAATTCTATGCACAAAAATTCAATTTCCTCAATATCTGGAAGCAACAGCTGGAACAACAGATTGACAAAGATAGGATACTCTATTAATGACTTCAAGGAAATAAATACACTTAAGTATACCGTTTAGACTTAGAATTTTTCAAAGAAAAAAATTTCAAATTCAATCACATCCACTACACTAACAAATGAACAAGAATACCTAATTTCCCCAATGCCTCTTGAATCTTGGATAACACCTAACTAAGCAGGCATGAGGTAGCCTATCCTGTGGAAGGCCCACTCGCAAGGCTGGCCTTTGACTGGCATTTGGGAACTTGGCTCGTAAACAGTTCCCTACAGTCATATAAAACTTTCTCTAAAAGATAAGAGTTACTCATTGCCTGGACTATATAAACAATGTTGTTTATGCTAAATACCTGCTTTCCTTCTGAAAGTCTGGAATTTCAGTATGAACTAGGTGCAACGTGCCTACATAACAAGGCTCAGTAAAAACCTTGTCTTAGGTACTTAGTTTCTAATGAGCTTCTCTGATAGACAACACTTAGCCTGTTTTGTCACCTCTCATTACTGCAGGTATCAAGCACACCTTGTGTGACTTCACTGGGAGAGGACTTTCAAAAACCTGAATCTCACTTCTTCCAGGCTTGATCCCACGTGCCTTTCCTCTTGGTGACTTTGTTTTGTATTCTTCCACTGGAATAAATCTTAGTCATGAGTACAACTACGTCCTGAGTTCTGTGAGGCCTCCAGTGAATCATCGAACCTGGGTGTGGTCTTGAGGCACCTCTAACGCTGAACACTTTTTGAAAAATCATATCAGGGCTATTTTAACTTTCTTGAAATATTGTTATCTCAAATTCAGGTAAGATAGAGCTGCTGTCTTCTTTTATCATTTCTAATCAGTTTAATGAAAAACTAAAACATACTTGATGTTAAACATACCATACAATGAAAAATTTAAGCACTCCAATACTTTTTATAATAAATAAAAGTGAAAAATTATTTACTTAATGGGAATGCTGGACACAATTACCAATAAAGATGACAACATAATACTAAAGGAAACAATTTAAGCATTATAGTATAATGGTTATAAGCACCTTTTTAAAAGCTTTGTGAGGGACAAATTCTTTTACTCCTCTAAGCTTCAGTTACTAAACTTTAAATGGGGATAATACTTTGCTCATAAGCATTCCATGAGTCTTAAATGAGATAATTATGTACAAAGTGCTTAACGTACTCTAAGGCATGGAATATGAAGTTAACATATGAAAGGATAATATATTCAAATAAAAGATTTTCAGTATTTTAGATATTAAAAATTAATGATTTTTTAAAGTAATACATAAGTACAGATCATTTTATTTTATTTATTTATTATTATTTTTTATCCTCACCTGATACAATTATTGTTTTGTTTTTTAAGAGAGTAGGGAATGGAGGGAGAGAGTTAGGGACAGAAACATCGATGTGAGAGAGAAATATAGATCGGCTGCCTCTCCTAGGCGCCCCTACTGGGGACTCTTCTTAAATGCACCCAGACCTGGGACCAAACCCGCAACCCAGGCATGTGCCCTGACTGGGAATCAAACCCACGGCCTTTCGGTTTATGCGATGATGCTCCAACCAACTGAGCTCACCGGCC
The DNA here is from genome assembly GCF_021234165.1 of Pteronotus mesoamericanus. Taxonomy (NCBI): domain Eukaryota; kingdom Metazoa; phylum Chordata; class Mammalia; order Chiroptera; family Mormoopidae; genus Pteronotus; species Pteronotus mesoamericanus. Next base: position 18,186,915 of record NW_026555311.1, read on the forward strand.
AGGGCAGTACAGGTCATTTTAATTTTAGGGTTACTAACTCATGTGGATGTGAAAAAAAAAACCCCAATAATCATATAGTCACAGTCCTGAGAAGAAAATTTACAATTTAGCAATACTACAAGTTCCAGAGAAAACAAAAAATATAATACAGAAATAAAAACAGAATTCAAATCACCATTTAATGCTTTATAACCTGAAAGAGTTAAAATTTAATTCTAGGGGAGCTGTCAGACAAACTTACTTAGAAGAAAGGGACCAGGATGATAGGAAATCAATTCCAAGCCTAATGAAATTCGATTGAGAGAACTGATAATACTGGCCCAGGATATGAAAATAACGAAGGAGCAGCATAAGAGCAATCCTCAAATATGCAATAGTGAGTTCACTCAACATGGCTATATTGTTTCCTAATGTTGAGTCGAATTTACAGTGAGATAGAGTTGGTTCAATGAAAGGAAGTACTTCCTAATGTGAAAAACTGTCCAGAGGGGAAAGAGAAATGTTTCCTAATAATACCTTTCATGAGAGATCTGTCTCCAGAAGTTACTTAATAAGAGGATGAAGGTGCAGTATAACGAATTTAACCATTTAGATGGTGGAGGGCTAAGTTACGCTTCTGCATGACATTCAATGCCCTCTAAGATGTAGCTACAATCTGTGTCCAATCATATCTCCTACCTCTGCTATACAAACTAGATTCTGGCCATGCCTCCTGTCTGTCCACAGCTCTCTGCTTCTTTCCAGGCTGTACACAGAAGGCACCTCTCCCCACTCTCCCTCTGTACTGTTCCAGATCATATCCATAATCAACAGTAGTAACAATAATACCCATCATGCACAGTGTCCCATGCTATCTAATTAATGGATTTCATTTAATCACACAATCTTCTAAAAGTATAGACACTCCTTCCTTCAGTTCTAACTGCATGGCATATAGTTAACATTTCAGTTTGTAATAATCAGGTATTTCAAAAAAATTCTTAGTAACTTTTTAATGTATCTAATCTCCTCCACTGCATTATAAACTAAGGTTTGGGCCTTTACTACGATCTTGGGTATGTTACTTAACCTTATTTAAGGTCCTTCCTCTATAAAATGAGATGAAAATGCTACCTTTATTCCAAGGTTATTGTTAGAAATAAAATACAACGAAGTAATACACATAAAGTACTTAGTATAGTGCTAAGCACGTAGCATATGTTCAAGAAATGATATATCCTGTAACACCTAGCAACAGGTACATGTACTAAATAAACACCCCTCATTCGTACTAATATTTTTACTTCTAAATATAGTTTGTGATAGTTTTAGTAAAGGATTTTGAGAACAGATACATGCTTGCTTCCTCAACTCAATTTTAAATAACATACAATATTTCTTAAAATCCCCATTTAATAAGTATCTCAAACCCCGACAAACGTTTTCACTTTTTGTTTCCTATGTATATAATCTTGTATATATTTTCTCCCAAAAGTCCTAAAATGTTTAAATCTCAAAGGGTGTTCAAGTAATAAGCAAGAAAGTTGTTTCATTAAATTCAGGACTGATCAGTAGAGTTCAATATTCTCAGGGGAAATGGACCTCTATTTACTAAAATCATTTAATATAGTAATGGGAGAATACTGGTTTTCTCTAGACCATCACATATCTGAATATATGATGCCTAGGTCTCTAAAAGTCTGTTTTTTTCCCTGATTTTTAACTATTATCTACCACTTAAAATACATAAACTTTAGGTATCATGTACTAAATACTAAAGAATAAAGAAAGTCATTGGCTATACTATTTTATATTTGAAAATAAATTATCAAGTTATTAACAGCAAAATATTTTAAATTAATGACTAATTTATTAATATAATATGATAATTACTCAAGTTAGATTGGTAACTTATTTCTAAAATAATGAGTTATATAATTTTTTTCTAAATTGAAATTGTTTAAGGTATACCTAAATTATGAATAAAATTAAAATGTTTTCTAAAAGACTCTAATGAAGAAACCAGAATAAATCCATAAATAACCTTGACTCATGCCACAGAAACTAAGAATCAAATAAGGTCATTTTAACTAGTGTGCCAAGTAAACACACTGAAATAAAATGTTAAATTAGTATTATTTCTATTTCAAGAATATTAAAGGTTTTGTTTTACATTTCAAAAACTGAAAATGGAGGAAAATCAAATAATGAAGCAAAGATTTCTTTTAAAAATGGAGTTAATGAGGAAAACCAGTAAAAGGAAGAGAAGTTTACTTTCAGTGTAAGCAACTTGATTTATCTGGAGTTTACATTCCTCTCCCACATCTGTTCAACTATTATAACAAATAAATTGCTGCTGCAGATTAAGAGCAGTTGGAAATTTTAAGTCTATTTTCAAAGAAAAACTTTGTTTGAAGAAGGTTCTTGAGGTGACTTTTATTCTAATTACATATTTAGATTATTTTTTTAAAAGCCAATTGTATAGCGCAGGTTTAATTATCAATGATTAATGTTTTTAGCTAAAGTCTTATAAAAATTGATGTACTAATACACAGACTGTGATGTTGTAGGAAAGGAGAATTTCTAAAAGGGTCATAATTATAAGCAACTTTTTACTTTACGGAATTCTCTGTCGGAACTCTATAATGAAGAACCAGGGCATACGGGGAGTCATGAGTTCCCTTCCTTCCAGAATTCTGTTTACAATTATTTTTGTGTTTTCCGAAGCAAAATTCCTTCTTTTAATATACTGTTTTATTTTTAAAAATATTTTATTGATTATGCTATTACAGTTTTCCCAATTTTGCCCCCTTTCCCCCTGAACCTGGTACCCCCATTCCTTCCAGCAGTCCCCATCTAGTTCATGTCCATGGGTCATGCATGTAGGTTCTTTGGCTTCTCCATTTCCTCTGCTGTTCTTAACATCTACCTGTCTATTTTGTACCTACCTATTTGAGCTTCTTAATCCCTGCACCTTTCCCCCTTTCCCCTCCCAACTGAGAACCCTCCAAATGATCTCCATAGCTATGATTCTTTTCCTGTTACGCTTGTTTAGTTTGTTATATGGGTTCAATTATTGATAGTTGTGGATTTACTGCCATTTTAATATTCTTCATTTTGATATTCTTCTTTTTCTTAAATAAGTCCCTTTAGAAGTTAATATAATACGGGCTTGGTGATGACAAACTTCTTTAGTTTTCACCTTGTCTGGAAAGCACTTTATCTGCTCTTCAGTTCTAAATGATAGCTTTGCTGGATAGGGTAGTTGAGGTTGTAGGCCCTTGCTTTTTATCACTTTGAATACTTCTTGCCAGTTCCTTCTTGCCTGAAAAATTTCGTTTCAGAAATCAGCTGACAGTCTTATGGGAACTCTTTTGTAGGTAACTCTCTCTTTTTCTTTTGCTGTTTTTAAGATTCTCTTTTTATCATTAACCTTTGGCATTTTAATTATGATATATCTTGGTGTGTTCCTCTTTGGGTACAGCTTGTTTGGAACTCTCTGTGCTTTCTCCTGGACTTGTATGTTTATTTCCTTACCAAATTAGGGAAGTTTCCTTTCATTATTTTGTCAATCAAGTTTTCAATTTCTAGCTCTTCCTTTTCTCCTTCTGGCACCCCTATGATTTCAACATTGATATGTTTAAAGATGTCCCAGAGGGTTCCTAAGCCTATCCTTTTTTTTGAATTCTTTTTTCTTCCTGCTGTTCTGATTGAATACTTTTTCCTTCCTTGCGTTCCAAATCATTGATTTGATTCTCGGATTTATCCCCTCCACTGTTAGTTCCCTGTAGATTTTTCTTTATTTCACTTAATGCAACCTTCATTTCTGCCTGGTTCTTTTTTCATGCTCTTCAAGTACCCAATGAGTTCCTATAGCATCCTGGTAACCAGTGTTTTGCACTGTGCATCTGATAGATTGCTTATCTCCATTTCATTTAGTTCTTTTTCTGGAGTTTTGTTCTGTTCTTTCATTTGGGATATATTTCTTTGTCTCCTCATTTTGGCAGCCTCATTGTGTTTGTGTCTATGTATTACGTGGAGCTGCTTTGACTCCCTGTCTTAGTAACATGGCCTGTCTGAATGTATGCAGCTTCTTTAAATCCTTGGTCTTCCACACACCTCAATTTTCTGACAATTCTGGGTGATATTTGTTTTGTAGTCTAGTTGTTGTTTTGTTTTGTTTTGTTTTTGCTATAGTTGTGCACAGAGGTGAGGTGTGTTTTCCTATGCCTGCATCTTGATCGGGAGCCTAAAATCCTTTAACTTAGATTTTTTTTGTACCAAAATTCAAAAGGCTACATATACTATTCTGGCAAGAAACAAATTTGGTTATTATACTATGCTTTATTATGACTTTAAAGATTACTGTGATATAAAAGCAAATATCAGAGATAAAACATCTCTGATGCTATCCCAACTGTTCTTTTTGGTACCCTTCTCACTGAGTTAGCAAGGTCCCCTCAGGGAACCCTGCGTTCCTGTTTTCTAGAATGCCAACTAGCTCACCTGGTAGAGACCATTTCCCTTTCCCAAATATCTAAAAATATATTTAGTTTGTGCCAGTTGCTGTTAATAAAAACTAGTAATAATGACTACTAACACTTATTCAGTCAGTCCACAACTGAAGACATGCCTTTTAAACAAGAAGTCTATTTAAGTAGCATGATGCTTGATTTGAAGGGTAAAGTATTTAGGACTTATTTCTTTTAGAGTGCTTCATCATACTGAAAGATAATAGACTGCCCTACATATAATAGCTATGTATAAAAAATTACAGAATTGTTCTTAGTTTTACAACAATAAATGAAAAACACTGATATTCTCCACTGGAACAAGGTATGCAAAAATTTTTATGTTGTACTTTTCCTGTTAAACAATGAGAGCAAAATAACTTACTGAAATATAAAGATAACTGAATGCCACAAAATGAAGAAAGAGTGTTTTCACAGAGCTAGTATTGTTTCTCATCCCATCTCCATTTGTTCTCAATCAAAACATACCACTGGCCACTTAGTTTTAAAAAATGCACTAGGAGCTTTTATGGAAGCTTATTCCAAGTATGGTCTGCAACCTGTCACTGTACAGGCTTAGCTCCAACGATGAAAGATATCTGCTCCTTTAATACTCTCAATTCCAAAAATATAAAATAATTTCAGATTTTTTTCTTTAACTTTTAATTTATTGATTTTAGAGAGAGAAAGGCAGGGAAAAAGAGAGAGAGGAAAGATGATTTGTTATTCCACTTATTTATGCATTCATTGGTTTCTTCTTTTATGTGCCTTGACTGGGGATCAAATCCACAACCTTGGCATATCAGTATGACTCTCAAACCAACTGAGCACCCAGTCAGGACCAGATACTTTTTCTTAGAGCAAGATGTATAATGATCTCTCTCTCTCTGTTAAAACACCTCCCTTAAAGTTACCTGGAATTGTAATTAAGTATATTAAAAACCTGAAAAACAGTGGGTAAAATACAAACATAGGATCAATAGAGAACCTATGTCATATCAGGCTGTTACTAATTATAGTCATAGTTGTATACTTTGCCACTAATTTCATGTTCTGCCAGAAATCATTTCATACAGCTACTTCGTTAAGATTACATCTTTAATAATGAATACTTGGAATATATTTTTTATCTTATGCTTAATTTTTGCTTATTTAATTAATTATTAATTATTTAATAATAATTAAGTTTAGAAGAAAAATTAATTTTTGTATTTCGGTATTTCCCAGATATGGCCCAAAAGAGCCTTCATATTTGAGAATTCTAAGATAGTAACCAGATGAAACCAATTATTTTATTATTTATCATTTTTTTCAGAAAGTATAAAGTTGCATCTTACTAAACATTTAGCTATTCTCGTATAGCTACATCCATGCAATAAGAGATAGGGTTCAACTGTAATTTAAATACTTGCACAATTACTCATAATTTCATACCAAATGCCAAGTGTGCTAGTAAAATGTCACAAAGGGTTAAAAGGCAAGTTAATAATCATATAAAATAGTGTGCTTATGCATTAGCATTGCATTTATAATCAGTTAATTTAAAGCTGGACATAAATCAGCTCTAGGATTTTCACATCTGGCCTGATAATATGGTGGTTAAGTGTTACAGAAAGTAGAAGCTTTTACAGCAAACCACTGCTGTGAAATCTGCTCCCACAGTACCTTGTTTTTTTAACCTGGATAGAGACAGTTGATTTCCTTGAGGATTGGAGATAGAGAAAAGCTAAAGCCTTGGAAACAGGGCTGATGCAAAGTGCATCCAGGAGTGAGTGAGAATTTTCAGGACTGGAGAGTCTGGCGAGCATTTAGAAAGAGTTTTAAGTTGAAAAATCACACTAGCAGTAGCAGGAAGTCGTTTTTACAGTCTGTGATTAGAAACATTTCTAGGCAAGGTAGAGATAAGGATAAGTAGAAAGAGGATGAAAGGAAGGGCTGAGTCTCTTATACAATTTTACTCATTAATATAGAATTGATTAAATTTTCACCAAAATGTAACAGTACAATGTTTTAGAAAGCATCTGAAGATATAAAAGACTACTAGAAATTATGTAAAATCAAAAACCCACAAAAATTAAAATGTTTTTATTCTTTTACTGGGAGGAAGGCGTGTCACAATGAATAGTTAAGCTTTCGATTACCCTCAAATATAATCAGTTTGTGGGAGAAGATAAAACTAATAGAAACTTAAAATACCTATTTTTATCTGGTTCTGTTCCAGATATAGAAACTAAAAATTATAAAACCCCAAAAGTCAACAGGCACACAACATGCCATAAATCACAGAACTGAGAAGTATCAGAGACAAATGGCAATAAAAAGATAAAAGGATGATTTAAAGCAAAATCAGAATTAAACATTGTGGAATATATCTACAACCTAAACAAAATGCCCACAATATGATTAAGATCTCATAACAGAGCTGTGACTGTTTCAAACGGGTATATTTACTTTGAGGTGACAAGTAAGGCAGTGGAAACTGACAGCATCACATCAGACACACATGGTTCATACAGTTCTACCTGTTTTTTGCAGCAATCACAGTAGACACACTAGCAGCTGCGCTGCTAATAACCGCAGCACTGTATCTAGCAGGAGAAGAGAAGGCAGAAAAATTTTGAAAAACTTCCCAAGAACTTGTCACCACATTCCTGTGGAGCTGCTTAAATTGATATGTAGGGAAAAGAAAAACAGAGAAGAGGAACAAAAAAGGAAGTGAGAAGAGATAGCATAATAAAGACAACAACCACCTTATATTAATATTTAGACAATACACAGGTGTGACATGTCAGAAATGTAATCAGAGTTCAGGCCATTTATTTATTTTTGTTACGATTTTTTTCAGAAATTAAAATTTGATATACTATAATCCTCCATAAAACTTGTTTTGGAGATACAAAGACTTTCGAATGTCTCTGATCCTATTTGAAATTAAACCAGTATCACATAACATACATTTGATGATTAATTTGTTAATAACTAAGTAGAAAATAAACCTAGACATGAAGTTTGAGCTTCTATAAGCAGAGAAAGAAGAAAAGTTATGTCGATTTTTCCAAAATGCCTCAACATAAAGGGTTTTCTCTTAGCGATGATACCCTTTGACAGCCTGAAATTTTAATGAGACTTGTATTTTCAGGAAAAGTAGGTACAACCAGCTGCCTATTCAGAAGCAGCAATACATATTAATATAAACAAGAAATAATCATTTAAAATATTGAGAGTAAAGCTATTTGGGAGTGAGCACCTCTGTAAAATAAAAAGTAGTTACGGTTACAGTGAATGTGACTCAAACAGCAACCCCTGTGCTGATGCTCTACAATTCTATTTGGGTGTGCTCTGTAAATATTAAAAATGTCAGTGTGAAATTTTATCATCAGAACTCTTATTACCTGAAATAATCATTATTTTCCTTTGATCTTTCAGGAAAGGTCAAATACCTGGACATGAATGAACATTCCATCATTAGGACTGTAATGATTTCCAAACTGGATTATCAAATTCAACTTGAGAATTCCTTATTTATTAAGTAAAAAGCAAGACTGAAATGCAGAGTGTAAAACCTGTAGTCTCTCTTCTTCATTTATGATGTTATTAATGAATATCTTCACTGTACTGTGATCACTTTTCTCCAAAATTTGTGACAGTGTCCACTTCCAACACAACGTAATTATGTGCCCTACTTATCCCAGGTTAATGAGAGGTCAGGTGTCTAAAGCTGTTAGGTTGACGTTAGTCTCTGCTCCCTGTCAGAAGCATTTGATTATACCTTGTTCCATTGGCTATAACTTTATAAACCATTAGAAGTCAAATTCAAGAAATGGTGGCAAGCCATTTAAAAAAAGTTATAAAGATCTGTTTAACTTCAGGCATAAATTTTTTAAAAGTCTATAATTTGATTGAACTGTATGGTCATGTTTTAACAACTGCTGTGAATGGCTAGGAAAGAGACTGGGGACTGGAAAGAGAAATGAAAGATGCTATCAGTGGCAGAGCAGAGTAACATCAGTGTCATGCCAACTGGAAGAATAAAGTTACCAAGTAAATCAATTTTGAGTTTCTCAATTACTCTGCATCTTTGAGGCAATGCCTACTACAATATTTGGGGGAAGTAATGGTGAATAATAACAAGAAAACTTCAGCCTACAAAAAACATCAGCTAAAAGATAAATCAGCTAAATTATTCTTTTAAGAAAAAAAGCCTAATGAATTTCTTTCATCATACATTATCACAATAACAACATAAAAGGACTAAGCATCAGCAGAGTCTAGCAAAATCTCATAAGAATGAACTTGAATACCTTTAGAATATGTCCGGGTACCTGCAGCATATGATCTCTATCACTCTTTTTTTAGAGGCAAATGCTTTAATTAGTAAACTTATGGCAAACTCAAGGGAGTTGACTTTCCAAATCATAGCGAATAAATAAAAAGCACAGATTTCCTGATTCTACATTAGAACGTGGAATCTAAACCAAAAGTGAAAAATATAAATGCCATGTAAAGCAGTGTTCCACGGCTGATTGCCAAACTTTCTGTCTACATATTAATGATGTAAATTCTGTAATCTATTATCAGTTTTTCTTTTAAGTCAAACAGTTTTAGTATTTAATTTCACCACCAGCATCAAAATTCAGACATACCAAGAACGAAAAAATCTACCTAGAATATGTAGTTATTTTAGAAAGTGTGGCTACTTGGCTACCAATATGTAAAACCTGAGGAGTTGCAGGTGGCTGAGGTCCACTCTTAGGTAGCTCCTCCAGAGAACTGTCAAACCTAAGTTTTCAGAAGTAAAATAAACAAAGCAAAGGAAATATTAATGAAAAGTACAAACACTGATAAATACTGTCTATGGTACCTTTTAAATGTACATTGCTTTCATTTGTGGAGTACTGCCTTTTTTTTTTTAAACTTAATATCTGAATAAGGTTAAAACCCAAACCAACACCCTCAAAACCACCAAATACAGGATGTTTTCCCCCCAATTTTTTAACATGGCTATGTGATAAAAGGTTATGATTACAGGGGAAGAAAGGTGGATAGGAATTCCCACACACTATGTATTTAGCATGCTTCAGGGAAACAGGCTCCAAGAAATTAAGTTGTCAATGTCATATACCTAGTAAAATGTCAAGTGGACTCTGTACCATTTCTACTACAAAACGCTTAAGTGCTTTCCAGTATCTTGTGGGGCAGCTGCCTGAATAGTGTACTACAAAAAAGCAACTAGGAATTTCCTTAAAAGTCAGAATGTTGAGTTGGCAGATATGAAATTATTTGGATGTTATTTATGTTGATGTAAATATTTTATCCAGTTACACAACAAATGTTTGCCTGCAATTCTCTTACTTTGAATATTTTTATCAATATAGAAAATAAAGAAAATATAAAGAATTATCAGTGTCTACATTATTATTATATAATGAGAACAGGTAAGAAAAGGAGTTGAAGTTGAGTCTGTTAACACCTCCATAAACTATGCTGACTGGAAAAATGAGTGCTACTTGAGAATAAAGTTCACATAACTCATGAAATACCTTCAAAAGCCAGATTTCCAAACAAATGCACCTGGGAGATTTCCCATGTGTTACACACTTAATATCTATTTCTTTGCTTAGCCAATCTCTAAAAACACTAGGCTTAAGAAATACTACACTCATTTCATATGGAACAGACACCAATATCTACTCTCATTCTGCCATTCCCTAATATTTATTCTTTTAAAGGTTGGAAGAAGCTTTGATTAATAGTACCTCTGCTGCAGCCAGACTTTTTTCTTTGTCTGCTATGTGAGTTTTCGTTTCTCACCAGAGGTACGAAGGCTTTTTTCTTCCCAGATATGCCTGGAGATTTGGGCTTGCAGCCTTTTGACCTATTTTTCTCGGGAAAAATGAACAAAAAACTATTTCTGCATCACCTTTTTCTGCAATTGTGCCTTCCTTTGCACGATCTTTGCATTTTCTATGCTCCCCAGTGGAGAACGCATGTTAGCAGCCTGCCAGGTTAAAGCAGCGACAAAGTTGTCCATCTAACTCACCGTCCTGACAGCTCTGCAGGACCAGTGAGAGGAGCTCTCTTTCTGCTCCGCAGTCCTGACGGCTGTCAAACAGCAACATCCTTGTGCTTGCTCTCCATCTCCTCCCTTGTTCTCAGGGGCCTCAACTGGTCTATCTCTATTTCCCACGAATTTTCCATTTCTCCTCCTCCACCGCATGTTTCACGTCCCTGTTCAAACATGCTCTATATAGTTTTTCTTAAAAAGAGGAACAGCAAAACTACCATCACCTTCTACTTTCCTATTCTGCTTATGGCCAAACTCTGTTAACAGCAGTTCACTCATGTGTTCTCCATTTCCTCACCGGCCTGCCCCTCTTCACCACCTCCAGGGCCCCCTTCCCCAAGCTCTAAAAACCACATTCTTGCAGAGATCACTAATGGCTTCTTTGTAGCTAAATTCAATGGACAATTTGCATTCCTTTTTGGTGGTAATAAAATAATTGAGCATCTCAAACACTTTTAGTGTACATTTTAGTACTGTTAAGTATATTCAGTGTTGCAAAACAGATCTCTAAAACTTTTCATCTTGCAAATCTGACTTTCTGTACCCCTTCAAGAATTCCCCATTTCCCCCTTCCCCAAAGCCCCTGATAACCACCGTTCTACTTTCTACAAATTTGACCACTTTGGAGACCACATATTAGGTGGAATCATGTATATAGTGCTGGCTTTTTGTGTGCATTCCTCATTTTACTTAGTCTAAGACCCAATCGACCACTCCTCTTCTGTCTTCTGTGCCTCAGCTCTATACACTTGCCTGTTTTTAGTACTATTTCACTGTCTATGTCTCGTTACAGGATGTTAAACGTCTCCATCAATTACAAAATTTCAAAATGTTAATTTGGCTTATTCATATTTTGATGAAATGAAATACAAACTATATAAGTATAACTTCTTCATAAAGCTAACCTTTAAAGTACCTGAAAAATAATGCAGCTTTCTTTTGCAGTATGAAAACAGCAAGTCTCCTACTAAAAATTTCAATGCCTCCTCACTACCCACATAAATATTATAAAATAATTAATATGACTTGTTACATAGCAACACGGCAAGTTTTGAATAAGAGAAAGTCGGGAACCTTAAAACGTGTATTTTATAGCAGGTAAAGCAGGAAAATAATAAAATTTTCCTTTGTATTTTCACTCGTCCACAAAATAAACATTCATATTGCTAAGCTGAGAGTCAAATATAACCAGGGTCAAAAGTCTAAACTTCAGGGGTTCATTGGCATAGCAAAGCTATTTATTTTAGCCAAAGAAACTTCTGATCATCTGTAAAAATGAGTATCTTCCATTGGCTCCCTAACAAATATGGTGAGTGTGTTCACTTGCAGCTATGACTTCCCTTCAGGAAAATGAAATCAACTAAAGTGCAGTTGGAAATTTCTGGTACTCTCAATCACAAGCTAAATTTATTGACTGATTTCAATAGCTTTGGTGTCTACAGCAGTCTAAAATTACTTGAGCCTGCTAATTCTACATTCATTATGGATGGCATCTTGAAGAGAATTTAAAAATCAGCAAGTAGAGGCACTCTTGCTCTGCACAGAGGGAAGCAGAGAGGACTGTCAGAGGTTAAGAAAAGATCATGAAGTAAATTATCAAACATGACAAAACCACCCAAAATAAGGTTCACTTTTTGTGAGAGCAAAGTAAAAGGACTGACACAAAGAAATGATTTTTCTTGGGGCTTTCCACTTTACTAAAGCAAGGAAAAAGGGAAACAAAAATTGAGATTTCTGAAGGAACTGAAACTTATTATTTGTGTTGGGATAAGAATTTAATCTTGGTTGATAGATCCCATTTTCTTCACACTTTTCAAACTCCGCCTTAACTCTGATATGCTTCTCTGCTGTTGCTTTCCCTAGTGATTTTGCCATTAAATGTCCCATCTTAGTATTATGTAAATTCTTCAGTTATCTATACTATTTAGTGATCTTTAGAGAAAATGTAATATGGGGTCTAAAGATAAGACAAAGAATAAGCATATATTATACTATGCCAATCTAAAATTACAGTATAATGTAAATATTTTAAGGTATACTAACAACTTAAAAATCAGTTGGAACAATATCCTGATAAATGCCTGACTCCCTCAATCATTACAGGATACTTCCCACTAATCTCTATCACCAATTTCTTCACTAGATCATTCCAAAAGTGATTTCACTGATTTCTAGAAGACAGAAATAGCTTCTTCTGTGGGGCAAAAATGTGCCATTTTGTGGTATGTATTAATATATTCCTAATGTTATAAAAAGAATTTATAGTTTATAAAGGTATTTTTTTCAGATTCAGGATAAAAGAGTGCATTATTCAATAAATAGTGTTCAGTCAATCTGTTACCTATTTGAAAACATAAGTGAATCTGTATGAATGCCTACTGTTTAACAGCCACCCACTGTGAGTCCTCTGAGAAGCCAAGTGGCTTAATAAAGCAAACACCGCAGCTCATGCAACAGTGAGTGCAGAGAACAAGAGCCAAGGGCCACATGCTCTTTAATGAAATATTCTGGATGATACACCCTGAGCTCTGCCATTCAGTCACACACTGCATTCGCTCATTCATATAACAATATCTGAATTACCACTTCACGCCAAGCATCCTCACATATTCTACTGCCCATTTTAATCTCCTGCCCTCACGAAGCTGAGATTCCAGTGTACACTTTCTTCAAATGGACCATACGGATCAGTCCCATCATAGTTTCCATCCTGTTCACCCACCACAACCATGAATAAAACCCCCTTGGGCCATCCATCATCTCTTGGATCCATTTCTTTACTGTTTTAAGTATCTCCTAACCTGATCAATTTCCCACCCCTCTCAACCCTCAAAAACCCTCTAACCCTCTATCATTCTCTCTCTTCCTTGCAGTACCTTCAAACAGACGTTCCTTCTCTCTCATATCCCATGTGTTTATAAACCTGGAGGTGATACCAGCTCCTCCTCATTATTGTTCCTAACATTTTGAGTCATCTTTGATCCTCCAAAATCCCTTGAGGCTCGTGTTGTCAGACTATGCCACTATCTACTCATTTTCTTGCCTCTACCTCCCTCACTATTTGCTGTAGCCCCTGGCTCACTGCCTTTCTCTTTACTCCATTCCAATTATCATGGTGACTTCAATGTTATCATGTTGAATCACTGAGTACTGTAATTGCTAAATTTTTGACTTCTTCACCTCCATGATAATTCCTAAGGTTGTCTTAGTCCTGGAATACGTCAGCCATGCACTCCTGCATTCATAACCTTTACTTTCTTATCAACAAGTATAACATGTCTAAGATCTGGATTTTAAGAAACGTCTTCTTTTCTAACTCCTCCATCTCTCGATTCTATTAGTTTAACTATAATAAACTGATTTTTGCCAATTTTATTGACTCTTACCAAGTGAATTAGTTCTTACCAAATTTACCGACTCAGCAATGTTCCATTATCTATCCCCAGAACTCCTGTTCTTTCCATTCTCCTGGCAATTCTTCTTCTAAACTACAGATCCATCCAATTCTCTATGTCTCCATTAGCACCTCCACAGCATAAGCCACCATCCTCTCTTGCCTGAACTACAGAAATACATGTAACTAGTCTCCTGCTTTCATGATTTCTCCCTTCCAATCAATTTCCCATAGTATTCAGAGTGAGCTTTTAAAAATATACACCAGGTGTTACTCCCATGATTAAAATCTTGTATTTGGCTTCCTATTGGTACTAGAGTCTGAATCCCTTAACACAACCTACAGGGCAATTATTGGGTTTATTTATCATATATAATATATCAATATATAATGAACATGAGCAAAGACCACTGCTAATTTATGAGGGATGAGACTAAGGGAGAATGTTTGGGGAAGAAGAGACGTAGCTATGAATTTATGTTAAGGAACTAACCCTTATTAACAGCTACAATCAATTACTCATATAAGTGCCTCTGATCAAAGGCAGTTTAATAATCCCATAATTTTTCAGTTGGTTTTCTTGGGATTATTTATGCAATTGTCAGAGATTAATGCTAAGGATTAAACATAATATATACCACATGAGATTTGACCAGTGCAGAATAGAACTATATTGCTTATCTTAAAATTTTAGGAGCCATTTGACACAATTAAGTCATATTGGGTTTATTTTCTTTTAAAATTCCTAATATATTTGTTTTTGCTAATCTTATCCATCCCACCACCAAAAATGCCCTACAAGAGTAAGAATTGATATAAACTACCCCTATCCATATTAAACTTCTCTCTCTCTCTCTTTTTAAAAACTAGACTTGGTTCATTTTCCTAGACTTCCAATATACTTCTGGCTATTCAACACATATACTATTCCTCCCTGCTTCATGATACACACGACTTTAGGCAGTAAGCTGCAGGGGTCCTCATCCAAGTGACTGACTGACGCTTTAAACAACATCCTTTGGTTAGATTTTTTCCAACCTGTTGTGAATCTACACTTAGTCATTAGCCTCATTTCATTTTTAAATTCAATGAGATCTTAAGAGTCTTTCTTTGATGACTTAAAATTACCACTTCCCTCAATCTATCTAAAATGTGTTAAGCTGGATGTGATTTGCTTCTTGAACTTAATTCTGGTTCTTGGTGATTCTGCCCTCCTGTTCTTAGTGCTCTCTAAAGTTTAAGAATACCATCCAAATTTTTTCCAGGTGACCTCAAGGTCAAACTAGTTTATAATATAGAAGTTAACCTTTTTTTAGAAATTACTACTATGTTTACCTGTTCCAAGTCTTCTCTTTCCCATTCTCCAGGATTTTTTTTAATGCACATAATACTATACAGTAACTCTCATTTGTAAGTTCTCTAAATATTTGAACTATATATATCATTGAGAAAAAGATATTACAGAGAGTTTACTTCAATACACTTTCTAACTGGGTCTACAATTCCCTCCAGAATGTAAATAAACCAAAGCTTTTTTAGTTTTGGGTGATTTTTATTTGTTTACTTATTATCTTTCAACAATAAGCATTTATTAATTTCATAATAACCTTATATATTATTTTACTTTATCTCTTGAATCAATGTTCTCTGGCTGTTTTATTTTTCACATTTAAATTTTTTTTTTTTTGCATGTGTGGGCATATACTTTCTAACATTCATGTGGTACTGCTTCAATATCTCTGCTAATATCACTGCAAAGAGATTTGCCGTTTTTAATCTTTGATGCCACTGCTGTAACCTACTGATCAGTCTGAATCTACCAAGTTTAAAAGTGCTGCTTCTTTATATTAAAATCTCAAATTCCCCCATTCAATCTATGTGATATACAACTACTTGAAGCCATTAAAATCCTTCAGAAATTTTCTCATTTATTTTTCTTCTGAACTACTTAGGATATTGGAATATAGAATTAAAGTATGTAAAGACAAAATAAATACAGAAGTGTCACCCTAGCTTTAACAAATTCTCTGGTCAAAGAAATAAATATGGACACTTCAGAAGTAATTAATAAGGTTCATCTGGGAGATGAACACCTATCAGTAAAGTTGGACATAGAAACAGCACCCAACATATACTTGTTAATAGATATAAAAATAGAGAAATACAAAAAAGGAGACATGGAGGTTGAGAATGCTTTTAAGGTTAATGTAATTTGAAAAGTTTTTTAATTTGACTAAGAGAAGGAAAATTAAAATGTCTAAACATTCATAACTGTCATAGGTTTTATTTCGTAATATAATTTCAATTTTCTTTTATAAAAATTATACCATCATCATAAACACATCTACACATAACATAAAGACAGAAAAACTTGGGCTTCTGAAACTTCCAATGTGATTGAAATATAGAAAATTGAATAGTGGCAAAGGCAGATAATTAAGCCTTCCATCATGGTAAAAAAATTGCATATTATCAGTGCTCCTGATTCATTTTTTTAAAGTTGTGATTTCTTTTTGCTTTAATCTTTTTAGGTTTAATTTTCAAATGCTGTGGATACAGCATAGGAACTTGGCCCTCCAGATTGTTTATATCCCATCCAATTAGTTTTGTTTTAATCCTCACCTGAAGACAATTTTTTGTTGCTTTTGGGAGAGGGAGAGAGAGAGGCAGACATCAATGTAAGACAGAAACATTGACTGTTATGCACCCTGACTTGGTATCAAACCCACAACCTGAGTATGTGTCCTGACCTGGAAATGAACCTATGACCTTTTGATCTACTGATGATGCTGCAACCAACTAAGCCACACCAACCAGGGCTAAGTTGTGATTTCTTTTGGAGTGACAAAAAGTAAGCTGCAGGAGGTGTCTTCAATATTGAGTTTTAGTAAAAAAGGCAACTTTCTTTTGTTTTCTGGTTTAATTCAATAAAATAATTTTGTTGTGTTATTTATCCCATTACAGGTAAAATGGAAAGAATTTATCCAAACAGCATTATAAGAGAAGTGTTGTTGATCTGATGAAACTTCTAAGGAACACAATATATATTCTGGACTATGAAAGTCAATTTCTGCAGAGGAGAATAAAGGTTACTGCGATGATGGTAGATTCCATGGCTTGTAGATACAGGGGCTGGGGTAGAGGATCATAGGATTTGGGGTGTCTAGCAAATGAGATGGCATATTTAGAATGATTGTTCAACAGACTTTTATGAAAAAATACTTATAAGTGGTAGTATTCCCAGTTCAATTTGAGAAAAACCCAAGTATTTCAATAATTAAATAGAGATTAAGCAATTGCTCTGTGAAAGTATACGTGGTTAAAAGGAACTATGCTTCTTGCTTAAGTAATTTTAAAGTGTAGTAATTACTTATGTTCAATAGATGGCGACCTCTACATTATAGCTACTAAACCAATATTTGCATAAAATAGTATAATCCACCAGAAGTAAATTATAAATACTCCATTATTTTGCAATAGACAAAATTACTGCTTGGTTATATACCAGTTTTTATTTTGGCTTGTGGTATTTCTTCCAGGTTGGTGAACATACTTTGCAGGAATGTATATGATGGTATCAACTAGGAAATTCAATCTGGCTGATAACAGTTTTGTTTCGTTTTTTAAATCAGACTATGCAGTGGAAACATTGGTGTTCTATGTTTTGAGGTAAATTGTTAAATTCTTACCTCTTGAAAAGATGTAAGAATATGAGACTAGAGGATGATTTCTGATTTCTCTGCATAGCTAATGAAGGATAGTAATTTTAGGTAATTTACTCAAATGACATGAGTCTTAATAAGAATATACAACTCGAGTCCAGTATATTTGTGAAACACAGCAATAACAAAGACATGGCACAGGTCAGCAAACTGTGTGTCTTTATTAGTCTATTCTAAGTGGGTTGTATGATTAACTCTGAACAAGCTAAAAATGTCTTAAAAACTTGCTGTAAAAAGAATATGCTTAGAAATATTTATGTAGTTTCTGCTTTCTAAATATTCAGTGAATGTGTAAAAGTAATAGCTATCTGCTAAAGAAGTCACTTAAGATATGTTCTGACAGCCTTCAGCTAGAAATCATGAGAACACTATTTAGTGCTATGGGACAGCCTATAAGAGGATATTTTTTTCCCCATAATCGTTTCAGTTCTATGTAATGTAACAGGAGTTTGAACCTGTTTTCCTACTAAAGGGAGAGGCAGTCACTCTTCCCTTGATAAGTATTTTAACTCTTTGAAAACCACAAGTCCATATCATTTATTATTATCAATAATTCTTAATCATAGTATGTGAAAAATCAGAACCTAAAATCCTTGAACAAAAAAGGTAAAAGACTGATAAAAAGTATGTTTTCATCAGGAGAATTTAATATCTTTTTGCTAAACTAAAATACTACTATATACTTATTTATACAGACCTATATTTAAGCATGAAAAATTTTAATTTGCTTATTAGATATTTTACTATGTAGTAAAATATATTAAAAGGGTGAGACGTAAGAAAATCACAGTTAAAATAAATTGCAAGGTGCCTGACAATGTATTTTAAGCATGTGTTTTTAAAAGAATTATCTTTCAATGAAATTTTCTATGGCCTCCCATAATTCCCTACACTGGTAAGCCACATATTGTTAACCACCTTTCCATTATTAGTAGGTTACTAAAAATATGGCTGTTGTTGCTTCTTTTTAATCAGTGTTGTAGATTAGACTCTTCAAACATTTCCTTAGTAATGATAAAATTATTTGTATTGGTTTTTCCAATCAGAGCACTAAGTCTCATCTATCTATTTCTAAAATTAGTCCTGTGTTGTCTCCTCACAGGTGTCACTGAGCTATTCATGCTGAAACAGAGCAAAAACACAAAGAAAGGTGAATTCAAAAATAAGTTTTCATTTAATTTTTTAAGAAGTCTTCCATGAGTATTTAACAGACATCATCAGGAGAAATGTGTAAACTTTTGCCAATTAGATTTCACAAAGCCCACTTAGGGCACATACAAGAAACCACCAATGAATGCATAAATAAATGAAATAACAAAATGGTATTTCTCTCTCTCTCTCTCTTCTCCTCTAAAATCAGTAACTATATGTTTTTTTTAAAGTTGTGAATACCAGTATTATAAACAATTCTCTTAACATTAAAAAATTAGGGAATTGGAGAAATGTGTAATTATATACAATTAGGAACCATTTTTTAGGGCTTGTCAGTGCCCAAAATGGTAGGATACTAAAATTCTTGTGTTCAAAGAGCTTATCCTCTAGTTAGGGATATGACACAAGGAGACAAATATCTGTCATCCAAAGTAGAAAAAGTGGCACCACAGCAGAAGTTACAACAATGCTTTCAACTGGATCCAGGTCAGTGATTCTACTTAAGAAATACTTCTTAAAAGTGCCAATTTGTCAAATTGAGCATTAGTACCGAAAGGCAGCTGGTATATGTCATGGACTGAATTGTGTGCCTCCTCTCCCAATTCATGTGTTGAAAGCCTAACCCTCAATGGACAGTGTTTGAGAACAGGCCTCTAAGGAGGCAGTTAAGAGTAAATGAAGTCACAACAGCAGGACCCTAATCCAATAAGACTGGTGCCCTTATAAGAAAAGGAAGAGACACCAGAGCTCTTCTGTGTGCACAGAGGAAAGGCCACATGAAGATACAGTGAGAGAAGGTGGTCATCTGCAAGCCAGACAAGTCTCACCAGAAAGCACCCCTGCTAATATCTTAGTCTTGGGTTCCTAACTTCTGGAACTATAAGAAAATAAATTTCTGTTGTTTAAGCCACCAAATCAGTGGTATCTTTTTATGGCAGCCTGAGCTAATATTTCAAATTTAGGAAGTAGTTCACCAGAGATGAATCTTACAATCCAAACACCCACTTTCAAATTGAATTTGTAATTATATATATATTAGTGTATTTATATATACATCTTTAATAAATTTCCATTTACGTATATGGATTTATATATTGAATGTACAAAGCTTTACTTACATAGCTACAGATGCATCCAGGAAGAAATACCATGCCGATTTAAATGGCTTTTCCTTCCAACTTTATTATACGAAGATTCTTTTCTTCAAAGAGTTCAGACTCTAGTTGGAGATTTAGAACATGTAGGCATATATCCATAATAGAAATTAGAAAGGGAGTTGCCAAAAAAAGGGGTTAAAGTAATAAAGTATGTTACTTTAGGAGTGAAAACAGTATTTCTGCCGTGGAGGGCGGTGCCCTCACGGTGGGCGAGTGTGTGTGGTTGGAATTTCAGGAAGGGTTAAGGAAACCTTGGACGAGGGGGCACGTGTCTCAGCGCCGTTCTCAGGGGCACACCACTAGCATTTTGGGAAGCATGATGCTTCCGTCAGTGGAACTATTCAGAGCATTACATTTTGCATCCTTAGTCCCCCAGGAGCACCCTCCTGGCTTTGTAGTATCTATGTTATCACCCTATACATTCCCAAAGGCTACTCAGCAGCAGCATCTCTTTCAGGAAAGAACCAGAGATGAACTTTCAAGGATGTGAAGAAAACAGCAGAGGTGCTTAAATAACATTTATTAAGTGACTGATTAAATGACTAATACATTTGATTCTAAAATGCTGCATATGGAAAATTATAACACACAAAGTCATAGTTTATTAAGTGCCGCTTACCAGTGTTTATTACATTTACTGAGAGTAAATACTAATTTTCTATTTGAAAGCTTCTCATTTCACTGATTCATTCACATAGCCCTGACTCTATTTGATTTCTAAATACCTTTACTTCCTCATTACTCCAGGATACTTCTGATGCAATGAACAAGTATCCTTTCCTTTTGATTTTGATACACCTTTCAGGCTGACTTACCTGGTATCTCTCACTTTAATGATTTCCCTTAATGCTGTTTGTGATCTGCGTTGAAGATACAAGGAGAAGGGACAAGTGACAAAGAAAGAGTGAATGATGACAAGATGAAGACAAGAACCACAATGAAGAGAACCCATACACTTGAGGTCCAAATGGGGATCTAAAAGATTATGACTCTGTTCATTAGATTCCACATGAGTGAGATCATATGGTACTTGTCTTTCTCTGATTGGCTTTTTTACTTAGCATGATAGTCTCCAGGTCCATCCATAATGTCACAAAAGGTAAAATTTCCTTCTTTCTTATGGCCAAGTAGTATTCCATTGTATAAATGTACCACAAAATGAACTAACAAGCAAAACAGAGACAGACTCAGACAGACTCATAGATAGAGAAGAGGCTAACAACTCGGGGAGGTGGGGCTAGGGCTGTGTGGAGGGACTGAGCAAAAAAACAAAAGAGAGAGAGAAAAAACTCAGGGACACGAACACAGTGTAGTAACTGTCAGGGGGAGGTAAGGTGGGAAAAGGAGGGGTGGGGAGAGATAAAAGAGGGTAAAGGAGGGATAAATGGTAATGCACAGAGACTTGGCCTGGGATGATGAACATACAATACTACATGTATAAATGATGTGTTGTAGAATTGTGCACCTGAAATCTATGTAATTTTGTTGACCAGTGTTACCCCAATAAACTCAATAAAAAATTAAAACAAAAAAAAATTTTCTTTTAAAGATTATGATTCTGTTGCAGATCAGGTTCTCCAGAAAGCAAAGGCCAAGACAAAGTTTAGTATGGAGGGTGCTTATTAATAAGTACCTCTAAGAACAACACCTATGGAAGGGAAAAGAAAGGAAGCACTGGATATAGAATGGCCCTTCTAATTTGTCCCCACCTGGGCTGCAATGACCAGGTTTCACCTCCTCTGCCCTCCAATCAGGTTCCTGCTCTGGAGAGCCCCATGAAGTCGGCAATCCTGCAGGAGGGGTGTCAGCAGCTGAGGTGCTATGTGAAGGCGCTGACCCCTGCAGGCTCTCTTACCCGCTATTAACCCAGAAGCAGTGGTATCACGTCCTCTACTGAAGCAGGATCTAGGTGGGCATCACAGTGACTGCTACTGATTCTGACTTCACATTTTAAAGTGGAAACTCTGGGGCAGAAAGGAGTCAGTCAGTTACAAATCTGAGCCTAAAGCCCAGAATCTATCATTCCCTGTTTTTTACTATTCTAACCAGAAAAATGTAAAATAAAATGTGGGTGTCCATTTTGGAAAGAATGAGCAAAGAAATATTTACTTGGTTTAAGGACTATTCTTTAATGGGATAAACAAAGGGAATGAGTCCAGACATCTAGGAAAGTCTACAGAGTACTAAATGGTCAAATGCATCACTAAATTATAAATAGGGTATTATATATCAAACTCTTATACATGAATGATTTGTTTTTGAATGGCTATCTGTTTCCTACCTATATGCTACCAACATACACTGTGTTAAAATCCTGCTTTTTCTAGGTCTTCAATGAGGTCTGAAAGGGAAAAGCATTAACTTGATGATGATGCTCGTGGCTGACACTAACCAGGTGCGTGTCTGTAATTTATTTAGCAACTTGGTTCATCTGCTTGATTCTTCATTTTCTAATTTTACTTGAAAGTGGTTAGATATTATGATAAGACAACTTCCCATTTAAAATGCCATGTTAGTAATGAGAATGTAAGTTCTTTGCCCATGTGCATAAATACTATGTTTTTATAACACGCGTCCCCTCATACACTGTATTTGGGGCACACTGCGCTTTCTGTTCTGTGCTTGCCATGCCCCTTCCCTCCTCAGGGATTCCTCACTGCTTTTCTCTGTCTTGAGCGCTGACCCTCCAGATATCACATGACTGACCCCTGTCCTCTTTAAGGTGATCTACTCAGAGGTCCACGCTATCTAGTTACTCCCTCTCTGCCTAAGGCAAATTTCCTTTATATTAACTTATTTTACCTTGGTAATAAACACAACTTCTCATATCACCTAGTTTATATATTTATGTGTTACTCATTATTGAATCCCCAGCACATATCAGTGTCTGGTACTTAAATATTCAATAATTATTCATGTGAAAAAAAATGAATGCAGGCCATGAATGTTTATGATTTATATGATTTTAAATATGCATCAGAAACACAACAACTGCAAAATTATTTGTCTGGAGGAAATCTATATTTCTGGATAAATTTGAATTTATAAAGGGACTACTACTTTCTATCTTAATATCAATTTTTTTCTAAAACAAGCTAAAGTATTCTTTACCTGAATCTTTTTAAAGGACATAATGATGTACAAAATGAGTCTATTTCTGTTTCCACAAATAATGTATTTTTCTAGGAAACAAAATTACTGACTGTGTGGGAGATATTCTATATTCTGACTGGTAAAGCATTTTAAGAAAAAAAGTTGAAAATTCTTAAGAGTAACTTTCCAATTTTACATTAAAAACAAACCTACAATAAAGAAAGTCTGTATAAGACAGACAAACAAAAACAAGCTATAAATTAGGTCACTAGACTTACAATAATATTTTTGCAAAAAGCTTTTATAATTTTTGGCTAGCTTGTAAACTGGGACTATAGAATGACCCAGGAGATTAAATGAGTTTAGGAATTCAACCTCTGACAGGGTCAAATGGAGTGTCCTTTGTGATCCTGGCTAAACATTTATCCCCATACTCAATATGGACCATTCCATTTATCTAAGTTTATATTTTCAGTGCAACATTAAATCCTTTATTTTCAACCAGACAAGGTATTAAATTCTTATTTTCATCTGCACCTATTTCAAGTTATAAGGTTCTATACACAATTCTCTTCTCTTAATTAGGGGAAAGCTCTTTTATTTACCCCAAAGGGGAAAGCTCTTTTATTTACCCCAAACTGTCTTTCTAGTAGTTCTTTTTCTCAACTCTGTAGTTACTCTAGAAATTTGGTCCATGGGGGAAAATACCATGTTCACTCTACCCACACAATTAATTTTCATGAGACTTTGATTCTATCTTCTTCCAAACATTATCTTTTGAGATCAAAAAGGAGTTATTTGGTATAGGAAAGCCTATATCTAATGTCTTTTAGAGGCCAGAGACACAGACTTAAATTGTATTAGTGTCAGGATCATAAAACCACAGCATTATCTAAGGAAGAAATGATGCAGTAAAAAAAGACATTTTAGTATCTTATGAAGTGGAAATGAACGTAGATAAATCATAGAATTATTTTTCAAATGCACTGGCACGCCAAATTTTAGAGTAATCACTAACTGAAATTGATGTTAGTTTCTCCAAATAACCAGACAGTTGTCCTAGTCAAGAGTAAAAAGTGATATGGAAAAATTAAAATAGAACCTTGAATGCAGGCAAGATCCTTCAATAATCATTTTCACCCAAAGAACCAAGAGACTAATTAATTCTAGCTTTTGCAATAGTCTAATTCAGTGGTCCCCAACCTTTTTGTCATCAAGGACTGGTTTTGCGGAGGTAGGGAGTGGGAGCACAGGGATGGTTTCCGGATGATTCAAGCATATTACATTCAAGCTCACCTCCTTCTGTGCAGACCTGCTGGGTTCGCAGGTTGGAAGCCCCTGTCTAATTGATCTTCTATGTCACATAAAATGTTATGCTAAGTAATGCACAATTCAGGGGAAAAATAAAATATGGGCCTTTGTCATATACCACACTTACATTTCAGTAATCTCACAGAATTAAAAAGGTTTCCAAAATGAAAGATAATTATTTATTTTACCCAAGTAACACTGTAACAAATCTTGGATGGCACTGATACTAGTTCAAGGGAACAGAAAACAAGGTACAAAGCTAAGTTAAAGGCAACTTTATTACAATACTTTTCCAAACCTCAAAATGCATTTATTTTTGCATTTATATCTACTATATAATACATTATATTACAAGACAGAAAGCATTTCTGGTCAGATATTTCGCTGAATGTATTTCCCAAAATGGCACTTCCTAGGAATAGCAGCAACGCACAATAGTTTTTATTTCACTAAGTAAAATGTTTCTATAATGTTGCATAAAGAATCATTCATATTGTAATTTATGTTCATTCCTCTGATTTAAAAACAAAGCAAATCTACCTGTTCTGTATCTTACTAGTTAATACCTAGAAGTTGTCCATATGCTAATAACATCTACCAGCTTAGAAGTTTTTTGGTAGTAAACAAGAATTTTTAAATTAACCAAACCAAAAGAACAGTGTATTTTTCCCCATTGCAAATTGGGGCAGAATTCTCTTCCTTCCTTTTTTTAGGAGCCAAATCTAGACTTCCTCTTCTTCACATAGCCATCCTATATAATATGTACTTTAAAAGATACCCAAATCTATAATGAACTCTATTTTAATAAAGACTTCTTGTTTTAATTCACAACCCACTCTGAACATTATATAATAACTTAAAAGTAATCTTGGGAAATGTAGTACCATAAAGGAAGTATTTTCCAAATTATGTGGGGACATTATTTACTCATCTACCTCTGCTTCAAATGCCCAAACCAATTCAACTTACAAAAAGAATTTTTCCAATGGTACTATCCTGATAACAATGGAAACAGATATAAATCTATTGAACAGATTTAGTCCCTTAATATGCTCTATTGATTAAACATCTGTGAGCTACCACCTAGCATGTTAATCTTCCTTATTTTCACAACAGCAGGAAATGGTTAGAAAGTATAGAAAAGGTCCTATTTTTTTCATAAGGCAAATATTATACAGATTTTGCTATGAAGTTGGAAAAAAAAAGAAAAAGTGAATGAAAAGGTATGTGCTGGCTGCTTGAGGGGGCAAAGCTCATAAATCACTGTACGTTAAGAGCACGTGCTGAAACTTCATGGTGCCAGTCACGTAATTTTGTGTATTTGGGACTAAAGACGTGAAGGGGTATCTTTTCCCTGTGGAAATAAAAAAAGAAAAGAGAAGAGAAAAAAAGAAAAGTGGTAGAAGAGTCATAAGAAACAGCAAGAAAAAGTCTCTATACTTTGTTGATCATGCAGAAAACATGCCTTATAAAAGCTTAATTTCAGAGAGCTGTTTTATCTAATAGCAAAAGACTTTAAGAGTGGAGCATTTTTAGAAATACAGAGATTATTCTACAGAGCAATGGAAATTATTATAACCAAAATAAAGTGACTGCAAGATCACATGAACTCATTCAGAGACTACACAGTGTTAGCAAAGCAACCCAAATACACCCTTCTGTCCACTTATTTCAGTATTAAATAAACATTAGATATAAAATCCAGACAATATCTACTAGTTATAAAATCTGTAAGTTGTACATTCAAGTTCCACAAAAGTCACCAAAGTTAAATGTTTAGCTTCTAGTTGCAAAGACAAAATGCCATACCATTACACTTGAAAATGTAAAAAACAAAAACTGGGACTGTTCATGAAAGTATTCAATTTACCAAAAAAAAAGGACAACTTACTTTGCCTTCTTTGTATTATCAGTTTCAGATTCTTTCACTGAAATATAATAAGTGATATCCAATATTAGTTTGTTTTTTAAACTTTGAAGTCACTTAACCCAGCGATTTTCAACCAGTGTGTCATAAGAATTTTTAAAACATGCAATACCTGACTACTTAGTCAGGAGCACTGACCTCTTTTCCTTTAAATTGTCTAATAAAAAAATGACAACAGCCAACAGAACAATAACTGTCAGTGTAAATCAATCAAAATTAAACTTTTTTTTTGGTCAGATAAGCAAAAAATGTATTTTTTGGTGTGCCACAGAATTTTAGTAATTATTTTAAGTGTGTCATGAGATAAAAAAAAAAAAAGGTTGAAAATCGCTGACTAAAGCAATTACATGCACCAATCAATACCAAGTGATCAAGCTGCACAGAGCCACTAAAATATTCCATTATCGTCTAGTCACTGGCTGTATACTACAATCAGTACTACTGTTACTACTGCTTTTATACTTTTCAATTTAACTTCCCTGGGGTAGTTTCTTACTTACAATACCCATATTATGCATGGCATAATTTAAAGGCAAACTGTCTCAGGAATATTACTGTTTTCCAATAATTGTCTATCTGTCTAAACGCTACTTCTCTGTGGCACAGAACATTCATCGGTTAGCGTCCCTAGACAATCACTTACAATGCTCAGTCCCAGTGATTTGGGCCAGGATTCGGAAAGAGCGAGACTGAGTTGTGCCAGTCCTCGGACGCCAGTCTTCAGTATCCTCAATCAGTCTCTTCTTGCTGGCATCACTGTGAGTAGGTATGTGATAAAACTCTGTATTGCGCTCCACAATGTGTTTTCTCGGTGGGCTAGAATTAGGAAGGAAAAAAAAATTATTTTAAGGATAAATACCCACTGCCAAATTATTGAAAAGGCATACATCTAATCCTGTGTTCCTTTAATATATTTTGCTTTTGCAAGCATACACAGCTTCATTTTTTAAAGAGAGCATTCTTCTAAAATAATGTAGGCTACGTTTTTTTAAAAAATTAGGGAAAAGAGGGTATGTATATGCTAATATAAAATAATAGTATATCTATTCAACAGAAAGGTTACCGTTTAGGTGGGATTTTCCTTTTTAAGTGACAGAAGAAGGCAGCAGAAGAGTTTTCCAACATGAAGAAAAGGAAAAGAAAAGATTAAGAAAAGAAGGAAACAAGGGGAAATTAAAAAGTCCACAGAAGTTAAAATAAAACAATTTGAAATTATGTACCTGTATTTTTCATCTAATGCCTAACAAAACATAGATATGAACTACATTCACAATCACTACCAAACATCGATATGCTGCTAAAATATATTAATTTTGACAAAATTAAATGATCAAGTCTTCACTAGGCCCAGGAACCAAGAATGGTTTGGTACAGGCTAAACCAGCAATTCCACACACAACTTTGAAAAGGAACAGAGTTCCTTTTCATTCACATGCGCTGATAGATAGCCCTCATCCTTAATAAAATTGTGTGCAGAATCAGCATATAATGAAAAAGAACAATGGTGTATCAGAAACCAATGAAATATTTATCAGAAGACCAAGATGTAAATATTGGCTCTATGATTTTCAGATGTGTGATTTTGGACCAGTCAATCTCACTAAGCCTCAGCTTTTTCATAAGACAAGAATATTACATACAAAGTCACATTGTTCTAAAGATTATATGAAATAATATATGTGAAAGGGATAAATAAACTACAGAGTTTGCTAAGAACATTCATTTTTTCTCTTAATAAAACATAAATGTTGGGGGATTTATAGAGTATACTATTTTAAAACTTTAACCTGAAATCTAGTGAACGTAATAAATATTCCTTCCATCTCTCCTGTCTCTCCCAAAACAGGATAAATGCAAACTTTTGGAGGCTAGAGTTTAATATCAGAAGAGAAAAAGGAACCTGAGTCTGGACTAGCAGACTACTGGCACAAGGTCCAAGTAGAGAAAGTGCTCTAAGAGTATCAGACGTGAGCAAGAACACCTGCTAGGTTAAGTCACTGCTAGTAAATCACAGTGCTATAAGAACTCCACATGACCATTGTCATTTTAACAGTTCCACTATCAAAACTGTCACAGTACGCCAGAATAGTTTTTGTCCAGTGAAGGGCATGACAGAATTAACATTAACACTGGCTTGAGAGTCAGGCACATAAAAGCTCAGGCACCACGTCCTCCACTCAGCGTGTTTTATGCAGGTCATTTATCTCTGCAAGCTAGACTTTTCCCATCTGAGAAATGGGGATTGCATCTGCTTTAATGGGCTGTTTTGAGGAATGAATAAGATAAAAAGTGTATGTAATATGTTTTCCACAGTAGCTAATAGTATTGGTCTCATAATGTTTTCTTTTATTACCAGAAAATTATTTGCCATTCATATTCTAAGACTAGGGGTCATCTGCATATATAAGAAACAGAATCAAAAGCATTTATTATACAAAATTAGTAATATTATTATAGTTTTTGGTAAAACTATAATATTCCAGAAATGAAATATCTAAAACACCTTTTACTAATATTGAACAAAACCTAATTCATTCTAAAACAAAATTTTTTAAAATTATAAAATAATAGGCATATATTATTTTGTAACCACATCTTTGACAGATATAAATTCCTAAGTCGATAATAATTTATCTCATGCAATTGTTTGAATAACTTTATTTTGGCTATTAAACTTATAGTTTTAAATTTCTCTATAATTAGTGATTGTAGTTTTACTCTTAAATGGTGCCAATTTGAGGTATAAGACTATTTTATAATCTATAAAATGTCTGATCTATAAAAGTACAAAACAATGGTGTCAAATTAAGAAACCAAGAATGAAAAAATAACACCACATTGATTTTTAGTTACAACACACTTGCAAGAAGTAATAGCACACCTTAGACTCTGACATTACCACAGCAAAGGTCTTGTGCTAAATGATTTGATGTTTCTAAACAGTTACTTAGTGTTTTCTGGCTTTGCAACTCTATAGACTCTGATGACTAAAATTAAAAAAGAGAATAATCGCAATGATTTTACTTTAAAAAATATATGTGGGATAGACTATAAACATAACTAGGAACAAATAATTTATTTCAAAATACAGACATTAAAAATTAGCAAGCTTATTTAAAATTTTAAAGAATACTAAACAAGGGAGGCCCAAACTACATCTCTAGTGCCAATATATACCATGTATAATACTTACCTGTCTCCATACGGTTTAGCTTATTAAGTTTTTCCCCTGCAAAGGCATAGATACTCTAAACACATTCACTGATTCATACAAAGTTCTCTATCATGAAAAACATGTTTCTTGAGTTCCGTAACATATTTGAAAATTCTTGCAATGAGAAGATGCTAACAAAATTTTCTGGTGGTGGTAAGTTGAAAGCAAGATAAAGAGCTATAGAGGATAATGATGAAAATTACAAGAACTACTATTAATTAGGTACTTACACGGGGCCAGGGTTACTGAAAGAGAAATAATACACACACACACACACACACAGAACATGATAGAGTAGAGAAGACATTGATGTTCCCAGGATGATGTAAAACACACAAAGAAGAGGCCAAAACAAAGAAGAAGAAGAAGAAAAGATAAAAATGAAATAAATTTAAAACAATGAATTTACATCAAGATGTTATACAAACATCATGCTTCAAAATAATAATGTAAGTACAGACATACAAAAATGAACAAGTGTTAGTCAAAATTTTGTTACAGTGTTATTATTTGGACAACTGTTTTATCTGCATTTTTGTTTCCAAAAACATTACAAAATACTTTATATATCAATGTTAGTTCAAGTCTCAAGATACTAATACCAAGAGAGAAAGATCCGTTATTTTAAAAAATGTCTAGATTGTTTTAAATTCATTTTAGCATGAATCCAAATTCCTAACAAAAAGCACAGATTGAATAATTATTGCATGTAACATGTAGAAACAAATTGTTTTAGAATTATTTTTCAAACCAGGGAATAAGAGAAAAATAACTTACATAACATGAGTAGTATATAGTAATAGCAAGTGTAATTGCACATAAATTATCCTGAAGCATGTATTATGAAGAAATGACACACTACTTGAAAATTTTATTTTTTTAAAAGTAGCGATTATGATGAAAAATACAGGAAGCACAGAGGGTCATAAATAATGGGCTATTATTTAATCTTCATACACTCCCCTGTCCATCACTACCACTGCCCTCATTCACAAGCAAATATCAGTAAGTTTAGAACTGATTAGTACAAACCCCATAGTTCTGTATTATCACTGACCTAATTAACCCAGAAAGGCTTGTCTGATAATAAAGGAACTAAGTTAATAACATCTAAAGGGGGAAAACCTCAAAACATAACTCACTCACATAGCCTATTAAATATAGAATCATTAAAAAATATAATTAACCCATTAAAAGAGTGGGGGTTAGGTATGCTGACCTCCCTGCAGTTGAAAACCCATGTATAACTTTTGACTTTCCCCAAATTATGTTGTTCCTTGGCATCGTCCAGGGATTGGTTCCAGGACCCCCTTGGATATCAAAATCCACAGATGTTCAAGTTCCTTATATAAAGTAGTGTGGACCAAAGCATAAAGCAGTCCCTTCACACCTGTGGTTCCCAACTGTGGATCAAAAACACTGTTTTCAATCCGCAGTCAGCTGAGCCCAGATGCAAAAACACAAGGATAAGGAGAGTCAACTGTATATTTATTGAAAAAATTCTGCATGTAAGTGATCTATGCATTTCAAATTCATGTTGTTTAAAGGTCAACCGTATATTCACATTCCTTTAAGGAGAGAGAAGATAAAATAAAAACTCTAATTCGTTATAACATAGTGAGAAAAACTCCCTATCAGATTTAATACTAAGACTGTGTAGTGTGGCTATATTTCCAAACATCAAAGTTTCATGAACTCACTAGAAGGCTGAGTTTCACTGAATGGGGGTGGGACACAGTAGTTAAGTTGATCTCAATAGTTCACCAATACTAACTCTTCATCTAGCCACAGGGTAAAGCATGCCTTCCTCTGCCTTGCTGTTTTAAGTAGTAGGAAAATAGTTTTTCAAAATAACCTTCCTCAGCAGAATAGAATTTTAGATGCATATTTAAACATTTACAGTTTGGGGAGGGATGTTCAGTGAGATGCAGCAAATGGAGGGTTGATTGATTTCAACATAAAGATACCAATTGGAATATGACAAGTATTTTTATGCATTTTAGAAAATCTGCCCAACTGGAACAGCCCATCATACACCACAGTGGCATATATACCAATGTGACAGTCAAATGACCTGGCCTTTTACCCTGTCTATTTTGCCCACTTCCCCTCTGCCCTGGGCAAGTTGCAATCTACAGAAAGAAGCCTCTTTTTCTTCAACAGTGAAATGAATTACAGTTTTTCTTTCAGACTTGTTGCAAGAGGATGTTTAACATATCGATTTGAAGGCACTGAAAACTATACAAACACAGGGTTGTTAGGACAGATTGAGATCTCAACTGCTCAATGTAAAAAAAGTACTATTAAACCCCGCTGCAGCTTATACACATTATGTGCTCATATAGCCTCAATTCACTCAATTTATCCTCAAGTCTACACTCATTAAAAACAAATATTAATTCAAAGTAACAGAAATAAGCCCAATTCACAAACAGGAGATACAGAGGAAGGCACACCAAAAGCTGACTCCAAAAACGTAGGCTCCCATCTTAGTTCCATCACTTAAAAGCTGCCTGATTTGAGAAAATTAAGTAACTTCTCAGTATTCAGTTTAAATGAAAATTAAATCACATAACGCATTTAGAATCACGTAGCACAATGCATAGTAATACCTAATAAATAAATGTCAATCTCAATCTTAAATACATATTTAACCTAAATGCTGAAATTTATTTTTCCAAGTCCCATTTACCTCTTTACAAGTCAAATTGTTTCACTGGAATCTAGGAACTAGTCAAAGTCTTTGTGTATAAGAATTTAACTTTAAATAGACAAATAATAAATCAGGGTTGGGAATTTTTCCCTAGTACATTGGTGTGCAATATTCCTAGTGTATATAATATGAAACTACTCGGTTAACGAGACCACAGTAACAATAAAATAGCTTTGTTCTAATAACTCAATAGTGAACTAGTGTGTCTAGGATAGATATTTCCTATTTCCAATTTTACTGTTAGAGTAATTATAAAGAAATTTCAGCACAAGCTCAGAATTGTCATAACTTGATTAAAACAAAATTACTTTAAATTCTTATCTAATGTGATTTTAAAAAGTTAGTATTCACCAGCCAGTTTACTGTCAATACCAACCAATAAAACAGCAAGGTTTTTAAGTTATACTTCAGTGATTCCCATTGTCTATGCCAACTACCTATGACATACAAGAAGTTGATAACTATCTCTCTTAACTAATTTCAAAGGTGTATAGACTTTCTATCATCCAGTGATACACAACTGCACATATAGAGGTCTACACCTTCCAGCAACATTGTTTGAAAAAGCAAAAATGTTATTAGAGACTTTACATGAAAAGCACTTGTTTTATGAATTTGTAAATCAAGTCAGTTTTACATATGCCAATCATCAGTGGTATATTTGTTTGTTTTCCGATCTACCTTTACTTTGTCTTTTAGCAGTCTAGACTGGTACACATTACATTGCATTCCCCAAAGCATTACCTCTTTTAATCCATTACACAGCAAATCCCACATACATTTTATAACACAAGTCAAACACTAATATTTATTATCATAAAGCAATTCACCACCACATAGCAATGCAAATCAAACTTATTGAAAATACTAAATGTGGTTATTCTAAATTATAGCTATTTTGCAAAATTTAACTTAATTTTGCAAAAATTCGGCATTCATGCTGTTTACTCATATATAAATCACCATATTTTCTCTCCAGTAATGTGGATACTAACTTTGTCACTTGTGTTTTCTGCAAAGAGAAAAGCATTTTAAAATATTACTACCATATCATTATATTTTGTATCTTCCAAGGCCAGGTTCTTCAAAATACCACATAGGAACTGTTAGAAAAAAATTGCAGTCCAACAAAATTGAAATTAATAGAGGTTACATGAAAAGACTTACCTCTTGAAAGCAGTGGCACATTATAATGCAAGGGTGTATGGAAAGGGAAAAAGTAAATCATTTAAACTACTTGATGCAAAATAGCTTCTCTTCCAGTTTGGAATATAAAGTGCCATTTTGCTCTAAGAACAGTAAGGAGAGTGGTACAAAAGTAGCAAGCCGAGACCAATAATTTTTATATATTAAAGAAAGAAAAAATTTCTTAAAGTGCCTTGTTCATTATTATTTACATGAAGCAGGAATGCTTATATCATATTATTAAGAAATATTCTGAAGCTATCAACATAATCATAGATCTAATACTATTAGATAGGATGAGTAATTATTTCTCCGTAATTAGTAAGTACTTGTGTCTTAAGTTTGCTAATACTATATAAATATGGATGGGATGTCTAGCAAACTGGCAAATTAACAAGTTACTTCAAATCACTTAAAAATTGAAATATCTTGCTTTGAGGAAAAAGATAACATGCATTTAACTTTACATCCTTCTGAAATCTTAAATTTTTGGCTACTGGCATATATTATCTTTTAAATAAAAAGTAATTAATAGAAAGTAAAAACTGTAAACTTTGAAAAATGCTTTGTTCCAGATCTTTTGAAACATCATAAAAATACAGGAAATTTAATAATCATGTAATTAGTGAAATGTCTGACAGAGATTAAAATAAAATAAAAAAAGTTTGGCACCTGATGCAGGAAATGCATTGATCAATAACACAAAACACCTAATCTTCAAATGACACTTCCTGACAAGTACAGTGTATGATTTATTTTTTCTTTCTCTAATCTAATGTAATAAGAGGAAGGGCACTGTAAATTTGTTTTAAAATTTCAGAGGCACCACACTTTATTTTCAGAGTAATCAAATTTTCACTGCCCTATCATCTGGACATTTGAAATCAAGCTATTTTTAAATACACCCAGTTTGCAAATGCAAAGCAGTAATCTGCTTGTTAATGATGCAAAATACATAATAATGTCTTTCCTCCTGAATCTTGCACAGTGCTGGACACCAGGCACATGTTCAATAACCACATGGTGATTGATAAAGAAGCCACCATGAAGGTCCTATTATAACTATACCACAGCCTACAGTTTCAGTTTGAAAATAATATACTTTAAGTCATTTCAAGTTTAATCATCAAAGCTATGCTTATAGAACACAAAATTCTAACTTGGTGTTTTTACGTACTTTAAATGTACTTTTCCATAACCTCAATTTGCTCTTACCTCTACAGTTTTCCATTAAGAAGACTGTCATGTAAAATTTCAAGAAGTATTAATAAGGAGAAAAGATTTTAGTGTAAACACTTCCTTCAATGGACTTTCCTTTTACTGAACCAGCAATTTAATAAACACAGTAAACTTCTGCTTTTAGTTTTCTGTGGGGCTAGCATTTGATAGGCAGTATCTGTCTTTTCAGAATATCCACTTTGATTACTTTAAAATCAACTGTCTTAAACTAGATATATATTAAAAAAAAAAAAACAAACAACCAAACACAATTCAACACTACATACTATTTTTCTCCCTCACATGAAAAAGAAATAACATTCTTTGAAGGACACTAATTTTCCTCAATATCTACAGCAAAACTTTAAAAAACCACCCACAACCACAAAACCATTATGTGAGGACCAGTAGCTGTTCCTCCAGACCTCCTCCTGCACTTTCTCTCAGCAGCAGCCTGGAACCCTGCCACATCTTTTTCAAAGCCCCACAGTTGCCATGGCAACAGTGCTACCCAAGCACAGTCCCTTCATTACATGAATTACCATTCGGAAGGGATTATCTCAGAAAGAACCTAGCCACACAATTCTTTTAATTATATTTTCTTGGGAACTGGCATTGGTAAAAACCATCATGCATGCAGATTATTTCCCTTTGTTTTCCTTTTTAAAGTACACTTTTTGTCACAATAAATCTTGTCAAAATGAGTTTATAAAAATGACTTGGGTATTAAATATGATCACTGAATTCAAAAAAGAATAAAATGACCATCTATAAATAAAAGACTTCAAAAGGGAAAAATTATAAGGAATAGATTTTTTAAAAACTTGTAACATTATATATTTAGTGTCCATTGCTTTAAAACTATTCATTTTAGAAACATTTTCACAATGACAATATTCTCTAATTTGCTTCTGATGTTTATAAGCAGCCCTTGACATTATTGTTCTGTCATTATTGTTTGCCTTTAGAGACTAAATTCGAGCATAACCTTACCTGAAAACAATGTCGCTAGCTATTTAACCTAAGCCAATGCATCTTACATAGACATGAGTGAAAACTAAATTTGTTTTCTGTCTTTGTAAGACTAACTCCTAGAAAAAAAAGCTTCTAACAAACTCATTTCCTCTCTCCTTAGGACATGATACATAAACTGATAAACTGACACAACTGTATAAACTTTTAAACTTGTCTGTTTAAACTTCTGGTGGCTAATAAAGGGATGGAAAAATTAAGGAAGAAAGATGTAAGATTTTCCTTGCATTATAAGTGCCAGCTGCTCAATGTTGTGCTAGGACTTGGAGAAAAAGAGTTATAGCATATGTTACATGATTCATAACATGTCAAAATGCATAATTAGGTTTTGATTAACCTATAATTGCCTTGCACGAAGTGCTGTATGTATAGAAAATAAAGCTACATGCTAATGAAGCAAATAAAACCTCATTTCCCTTCCTTCAAAGAATAGCTGCTTTGGGGGGAACTTAGATTGTTTCCTGGAAATTGCCTGAAAGAAGAGTTTTGATAAGAGCAGAAAGCACCCTTGGCCACCTACCCATTTTGCTGTTTACTGTCACCCTGGGATCCTCTTCTCTGTCCCTCTGCTAGCTCCTGAGCAGTCTCGGAACACACGCTGGTGACTGTGGGCTGCCGTGGGACATTAACTGCAGGTTTACCAGCGCTCAGTGCAGGTGAACGCTGGTCAGCACTAAGATTGGCATTAGCATGCAGTCCAGGTGCAGCAAATAGGGGAGGAGCGACAGCAGCCACAGGTGGAGGGGAAGCATGTGATGAAGTGGTTGCATGGGCTGGGGTGAAGGCAGACGATGGTGATGGAATGGATGTGACTTTTGGTGAAGACACAGAACCAAAGGGTCGTGGTGCCTTATTGTAGGCCAGGTTGGTTGTGGAAGTGATTTTGGACACAGCAGGAGATGTAATGGGCACAGGTTTAACTACTTCTTTAGGTTCTCCCTATGTAAAATAAAAATAAACATACACAAAAACACACCAAATACATGCAAAATAGATTCACTGAAAAAGAACACAGCTCAGTTTTTAAAAAGACAAACACAATCATGTTAGCAGCTCAAACTGTACATGTTTCCAGATAAAAACAATTAAGTTGATATAGCATAACATGCATGCTAACTCTTCTCAACATGCATAACACAGATGCACACACTGAATATATTTTTTTAATAAAAATGAAAGCAGTTTCAAAATATTCAGAAAATAGAGCAGGAAAGCTATCAAAAAGCCTAAAGGCCATCATAAATGTCAATTTAGATGTATTCCAAAGGAAAAAATTTTAAATACCTCATAATAAATAATACACTGCTAACCAAAATGTTTATTTTAAAATATCCAGACTCTCAATTATAATTTCCTCTTTCAAACATGTTTAATTACTTCCAGAGTATAATCATTTGATTCATGCAGAAGCAGCAGCATATTTCTAACTCTTCATTTAAAAAAAAGGGGGGTAAGATTGTTTTCAACATCTAACTCAGAAATGTGCACATTCTAATTAATTATTTTGAATCAAGAAATTGTTTCTAAAGAAGCTGCTTTTTAAAAATCAACAAAAAAGCAAACAAATGAACAAAACAAAAAATCAATCCTTTTCCTTTAGTCCACCAGTTTCTCTCTCCAGGATGTTTTGAGATATCATTCAGGAGATAAAAAGAAAAAAAATTCTTTCCCAAAATAAATATTTAATAGTTACATAGGGAACAAAAAATGATCTTAGATTTTTTTTTTACTGCTATGGGCCAAAGAAAAAAATAACTAGTAAGGAAGATCAATTCCTCCTAAAATTAACAGAATTTGTGCTTACAAATCCTTCTTCCAAAGCAAGTGTAAAATTTTTTAAAAATTTAAAAAGAAATCCCTATTCACTCTACCATCCTGAAATAAAAACAATGAAATTTTTAAACAATCATACAACAGGAATGTTTTAAGAAAACAAAGATAATCTAAATTAATCTTGTAAAAATAATAAAGCTAACAGAGGGGGGAATAATAGCTGAATACCTCAGCAAGTCAATATAATAAGTAATTTGATAGAAAGGCACAAGTAAAATTAAAAAGAAACCCCCAACAGCATATAGCAGATGTATATGAATAATGGTTTGGGACAATTTGAGGGTATATATGAGAGGAAAAAGGCATTTGCCAATAAGCTAATCCAAGAATACTTGGAAAATGTAATTTAAAACTTATTAATATTATGAATAAAATGCAATTAAAGACTTGTGACATTCATTTTTAGTAACCACTTATTCTTTTTAGAATATCTGAATAAAAACAGGCAAATTAAATGTAAAAATTGGACATGTTATTGATAATATATGGCACTAGAATAATGTTTTAAAATGTAACTATAGTTAGAGAGATGGGAATTCTGTATGTGTTGACT
Organism: Pteronotus mesoamericanus; assembly: GCF_021234165.1. Classification (NCBI taxonomy): domain Eukaryota; kingdom Metazoa; phylum Chordata; class Mammalia; order Chiroptera; family Mormoopidae; genus Pteronotus; species Pteronotus mesoamericanus. The sequence continues at coordinate 18,224,973 of NW_026555311.1, forward strand.
TCCGTTTTCCCCTGTCATCTTTAAAGGAAAGAACTGTGAGGAAAACTATTGAAAATATAAATTGTCCATTTGGCCTGAGAAAGGAATAGAAATGACAGCAGTTCAAGAGGGGCTATTATATGGTACTCTGGTGATACTAGATTGGAGACACACCTTTTGAACAGGAACTGGTTCAGGCTTGGATGTAGCAGATGCTCTAGGTGAAAAAAAGAGAGAAAATAGAAAAAAAAGACAAATTTTATAAACTTGTAAACTTATTAATGGAATTTATATTATATACCTTACTATACTAAACCATCAGGATTTACATTTTTATAACTCATGATTTTGACTATTCATATTCTATTAATTAGTTTAATGGAACTCAAATGCTGCAAGATCCAATTATACCCGTACATACATTAGTTCTCTACCCACTTGAATGAGGAAAGACAAACAACAATCATGTTTACTAATGCACTCGTGTTTAACCTTTGCATTAAAAAGCTATTCCCTATCCAAAAGAGCATAGGATAATAAACATGACTTTTTGATCCTTGAGTGGTTCCTGAAACATCTCATGTGAATCGTTTCCAACAGTATCTGCCTTTTCCCCTAACATTCATGAATCCATCATGGGATACTGGCCTCTTTGTCAAGATACTGAATAAAATCTAGTTGAACTAGTCACCGAGTATTTATTTTGTATTCATATTCTTAACTGCTTTTGCAAGTTTATTTGTTATGGTAAAACTAAACTCTGTAAGTTCTTCCATTAAACTGTGATTTCAGTGAGGGTAATGACTCTGTTCCATTTGTGTCTCTGTGTCAACACTGTGCCTGGCATGAAAGGTCATTAGTAATGACTGTGAAAAGGAGAGAGCAAGGAAAGCAGGACAATAATCCATGTACAGGCTTAACTATTTCCAAATTCAAATTAATTATTTTTAATATATGCTTTCTGTATTATTACTGTTCCTTTGGTTAGCATGGACTAATAGTAGCAATAATTTATTTAGAGCAATTATCTCATACAATCATGAAAAACAACCAAAGTAGCAACGATCATTATCCTGATTTTTCAGATGAGGAATTTCAAAGCTAAAGTAAATTACTTACTAGGATAGAGCTAAGGCCAACAGTTCTTATGTATTACAATATACTGGCTATAGTCAAGAACAGTAACTAAATGATTAGCAAAGTTTCTAATAATTTAGAGGCTATTTACCCAGTATTAAGGCACATGTTATGTTTAATAATGCCAGAAGTAGTTTGACTCCCCTTCCATTACACAAACCTGAGGATAAGTCATCAAGTGCAAAATCCAAGAAACGTAACCATTGTAAGTAAGTAAATAAGCAATAATTTTAGAATACAAACCACGAGATTGTTTTACTTATAGAGAAAGAAGATGCTAGCAAAGGATATTTGGCCTCTATGAGCATAACTTAGTAAGGACCTCCAAACATTTTTAGCAGCAAATGAATTTTCCAATAATTAATTTAGTTAGCTTGGGCAAGCACTAACTGAATAGTTGATTAACCTAATGAGAGGCCAGAATAGATGTTAACATTTGGTTACTGCTATACAGAATTATACTCTGTGCAGCTGCATAACTTTCCATGTGTACTCTCAAACAGACTTTCCATTCGTACTCTCAAATTTCTTTTTTAGCTTATAAGGTTATTATAACAAGCAAAAGAACAATGGAGTCTTCCTTTCATTGGAATTTCACAACAAGATGCAAATCACAAAAGATCTTTGTAGTAAAACCACCCAAGACATTATTTACAGTTTACCATAATAAAGAGGGCAGTATCTTTTTTTTTTACATCTGGACACTTAAAGGAGCATGAAACTCTTCTAGCAATGTAATAACAATTTATGAAAAACAACATGATGTTTAATAGTTACTAGGTTTACAAACAAAATAAAATGCATAGATCCTATGTATACAAAAACCAAAACTTTAGTTTTTTTCCTAGATGTTTGTTTTCATTTAAAGAGTATTAACAACAGCAGAAACCACAGAATGGTTATTTTACATTAATTTTGGAGTCTAACCACTTCTTTTGTTGAAAAAGCATAGATTATAAATGAATCCTAACATTCTTTATGGATTGAAAGTTCAACAGAAACACTGTCTGAAATTTTAAATTCACAAAAAACTTTGTAAGTCTGACAACTGAATCTCTCCTTTTTGCCTTTTCATAAGGTCTCACGAGGGCAGTGACATGAACTAAGATAACCAGTCAGAGAAAAGAGGGGCAACATGTCCTTAAAATCCCAGGATTGAGTCCATTACATATTTAAAAAACAAAAATCTTATAGGAAAAAAATAGGCTGACTAATAATTAAATGTCAAAACTGTTTTCACAAGATGCAATAAAAATTAGTTCTGTTGGTTTAAATATTTAAATAACCATCAAATTAGTCAGAAAACGCTGAAACTTAGAAGGTTCTTTAGAGTTATGGTATCACAGGCCAATCAGGTACTCATCTGATCTCAGGTTGAATATTTACAGGAGCTCACAATTTAAGCCATGTAATTTTTGAATGCTTCCATTTAAAGTGGGAGTAAACAGAGTAAGTCAACCTCTCCACATTAAAAATAGCTGGAAAAATATTTTTTAAAATATTTGATTTATTTATTTTTAGAGAGAGGGGAAGGGAGGGAAGAAGTGAGGGAGAGAAACATCAATGTGTGGCTGCCTCTCATGCGCCCCCTACCAGGGGTGTGGCCTGCAACCCAGGTATGTGCCCTGACTGGGAATTGAACCAGCAGCCCTTTGGCTTGCTGGCCAGCACTCAATCCACTGAGCCACACCAGCCAGGGCTAGAAAACATTTTTAACACATAGCATATGTACATAAAAATCTACCACATGCATTAATTACATTTTAAAAGATTAGTATATTAAAAAAATTTCATAAATGTAATTATATATTTTATGACACAAACTACTGTGGTTCAGAAAATTTAGAATACATGACAAATAAAATGTGCAAAATTAAAAAATAGCAATAACATCAGTTTTCTTTAAAAAAATCAAACTTTACTAATTATTACAGAATAACAAAATAAAAAGATCATCACCTTTTACTTTCAAACATGTAAAGATTAGTTTTAATGTTAATACATAATGCTTGTGAGAATATGCTATATGTTGCTGGACAAACTATGTAGTATTATATAGTTCTTTTGGGAAATAATTTGGCATTTATTTATAAAAAGCCTTCAAGAAAGCTCATGCCTTTTAATATAATAATTACCTTCTGGGAATCTATCATCATGAGTAAATAATCTGAAATATGGAAAAGACTTCTCTATGAAAATATTTGTTCCCTACAATATAACTTATAATACTGAAAAACTGAAAACTGATTAAATACACAATGAGAAAATGGTACAACTATAATAAAACCACATGATGAATCAGTATACAATTATTAAAATCATTCTTAAAAAGAATTCTGAATTATGAGAATGTGCTTACTTTATAATGTTAAGTGAAAAAAGGGAGATAAAACATTCACAGGACGATTAGTGCATGAAAAAAAGTGTATGTATGGAAACACATCAACATTTTAATAGAGGCTCCCTATGAATACTTGTTTTTTCTCTTTTGTGTGTGTTTTCCATATTTTATACAATATACATGTGCTAATTTATATAAGTAAGACTTTTTCTCTAAGTATGCTTCATAGAAAACCACTTCCCAAAACATGAAATAAACAAAAAGGTTCTGTTATCAAAGATATCTGAAAAACTTGAAGGTAAAGTTACAAAAGCATCATAGCCACAAGACTTCTCAGAGTCTTTAAATGCCTACAGAAGAAAATACTTGACTGCTGGTCAAGACTGAGATGTCAGTAAACATACCTTACCTGTGCGCACGAGTACAGCAAAACATATGGCTACACTACAAAACAAATGTCACCCAGAATTGTCAGAAAATTGCAATACGTGGAAGTCTAACAACCAAGGATTTAAAGAAACCACTTCATCCAGATGGGTAGGAGGGGCAGAGACACAGAAAGGCTCACAGATGGAAACAGGCAGTCCCACATCCACGCATAGTGGATAAAAAACAGGAGGTATACCTTGGGAGTGAAGGATCCCAGCCCCAGTCCAGACCACCCAGCCTAGGGTCCCAGCCCAAGGAAGATAAATCCCCTTAACTTCTGGCTGTAAAAACCAGTGGGGGTTGGGGTGGCAGGAGAAACTCTATTCTCTTAAAGGGCCTGCAACAGACGTAGGACTCACACAGACTCACCCGCTATGGGATTCAGCACCAGGGTACCAGCTGGAAGAGCACCAGTGACATATGGGAGAAAATGAAGTACGAGTGGGGAGACAGCTTCCTCTTGGGAAAAACTCCAGAGGCCAGACATCAGCAGTGTCCCCTCTGCAAGCCCTCCGCCACACAGAACAACAGAGTGCTAGCAGGGTTGCCCTGCTCTGGCAATTACCTGAGGCTTTGCCTCATACAACTTAACAGGTGGGCTAAGACAGGGAGTCAAGCAGCTCTACCTAATACATAGAAACAAACACAGTGAAGCTGCCAAAATGAGGAGACAAAGAAACATATCCCAAATGAAAGAACAGAAAAAAAAACTCCAGAAAAAGAACTAAATGAAATGGAGATAAGCAACCTTCAGATGCACAGTGCAAAACACTGGTTATCAGGACGCTATAGGACTCATTGGGTACTTCAATAGCATAAAAAAGAACCAGGCAGAAATGAAGTTTGCATTAAGTGAAATAAAGAAAAATCTACAGGGAACTAACAGTGGAGGGGATAAATCTGAGACCCAAGTCAGTGATTTGGAATACAAGAAAGGAAAAAGTATTCAATCAGAACAGCAGAAAGAAAAAAGAATTCAAAAAAAACAAGGATAGTCTTAGGAACCTCTGGGACATCTTTAAACATGCCAATGTTGGAATCACAGGAGTGCCAGAAGGAGAAGAAGAGCTAGAAATTGAAAACTTAATTGACAAAATAATGAAAGAAAACTTCCCTAAGTTGGTAAGGAAATAGACATACAAGTCCGAGAAGCACAGAGAGTCCCAAACAAGATGTACCCAAAGAGGAACACACCAAGACACATCATAATTAAAATCCCAAAGGTTAAAGATAAGAAAAAATCTTAAAAACAGCAAGAGAAAAGGAGAGAGTTACCTACAAAGGAGTTCCCATAAGACTATTAGCTGATTTCTCAAACAATATTTTGCAGGCTAGAAGGGACTGGCAAGAAGTATCAAAGTGATGAAAAGCAAGGACCTACAACCTTGACTACTCTATCCAGCAAAGCTATCATTTAGAACTGAAGGGCAGATAAAGTGCTTCCCAGACAAGGTAAAACTAAAGGAGTTCATCATCACCAAGCCATCATTATATGTAATGCTAAAGGGACTTATTTAAGAAAAAGAAGAGTATCAAAATGATGAATATTAAAATGGCAATAAATCCACAACTATCAATAACTGAACCCAAAAGACAAACTAAGTAAACAAGCATAACAGGAAAAGAATCATAGATATGGAGATCATTTGGAGGGTTATCAGTGGGGAGAGGGAAGGGGAAAATGGGGCAAAAGTGCAGGGATTAAGATGCACAAATTGGTAGATACAAAATAGGCAGGGAGATGTTAAGAACTGTATAGGTAATGGAGAAGCCAAAGAACCTACATGCATGACCCATGGACATGAACTAGATGGGGACTGCTGGAAGGAATGGGGGTAGCAGGTGCAGGGGGAAAAAGGGGCAAAGTTGGGACAACTGTAATAGCATATTCAATAAAATATAGGTTTTTTTAAACAAAAGAAAGCCCTAGCTGGTGTGGCTCAGTGGATTGAGCACTGACCTGCAAACCAAAGGGTCGCTGGTTTGATGCCCACTCAGGGCACATGCCTTGTTTGTAGGCCAGGTCCCCAGTATGGGGCACAAGAGAGGCAACCGCACATTGATGTTTCTCTGCCTCTCTTTTTCCTTCCCTTCCCCTCTGTCTAAAGTAAATAAATAAAACCTTAAAAAAAGAAAAGGAAAGACAATACTGTAGAGTGTTGTCCCTATCCATTTGAAGTATGGAATGCTAACTTATTTAGAGAACGCTTTCCAAGGCTGGAGTTAGGAAGGGGGGAAACCCTCTAAGAAATGCTATTTAAAAGCAAGTAAATCCTTATAAGTCTGAAATGTTTACTAAGGTCTCCTATAAGTGGCTAAAATTAAGGGGGAGAAATACAATCCATAAAAGCCTTGAAATCTTTAATTATACAAAAGCTCTTTCTTATCCAACTAGTGCTTTCTTGAACTTTAATAAGATACCCAAGGACTATGCACATAATTTAATCAATATTTAAGTAGGAAAACCCCAGTTCCCTCATCTAACTGAAATATGTATTTCCTGTAGTCCTTGAATAGAAAATCCTAATATATGAATAAAAAAACTTTCTCAAAATTAAAATTTTTATAGTTGTCTTTTTAAAAGAAAAATACCATATTGAACACTTGTTTCTTTACTTTAGAAATGTCACAGATTACATAAAAGTGAATAATTTTTGTCAACTGATAGTTGTTGGTGCCAATTCAACACCAACAGGAATCTCCAATTTGGGATGATGGGAAGAAGGAAATGTTATTCAGTGCAAAACAGCTCAATTGTGATATAACACAGTTGGGGCTGTGAGGCAGCCCTGCGGCCTGGTGTCCCTGGGGCGAGGCCTGTCTCCAGCTAGATAGCTCTGCTCTGTTCCTCAATGGTCTGCTTTCCTCTGCTCCTCAATGGTCTGCTTTGTCCTGCACTGGTCTGCTCAGCTCTGTGCCAGTCTATTCTGTCCTGCACTGGTCTGCTCGGCTCTGTGCCAGTCTATTCTGTCTTGCACTGGTCTGCTCGGCTCTGTGCCAGTCTGTTCTGTCTTGCACTGGTCTGCTCTGTTCTGTTCCAGTCTATTCTGTCCTCCCCTGGTCTGCTCTGCTCTCTGCTCTGTTCTGGCAAGACATCTTAGGTGGTTCAGCAGGGAAATACGGTCTTCTGTGGAAAGGGAAAATGAGCTCTTAGAGCCAGAGGAGCACTGACTTACATAGGAGCACTGACTTACCTAGACAGAAGTCCCCACCCCAGATCTCTGACTAGTCTGTCCTCATGTAAATGAGGACTCCAAATCACTGCAGTTTGATTGGTACAAAAGGCACTGTCCTGATTGGTCAGGATGGAGCCATTATCACCAAGATGCTGATGGAGATATAGCTGTGCAGCTCTGACTGGATGGGATAAGCTTCAGTTCTATTGGTTGATATAGGAATCCCGAACTCCTTTATCAGGGCTGGCTCAGATGGCAGAAACACAGTGTGGGCACGCAGTTCAGCGCAGATACAAGCAGTTCAGTACAGGCTTCTCCCTGAAGTGCAGTTGGTGTGAGAGGCCCCTAGATAGAAATGGTTGCTAGGGTCTGTTGTTGTTTTTGTTTGTTTTAATTTGAGTCCAGTTAGCCACCAGGAGTCCTTCTTAGTAGGTATCTTCTTTCTCAGAGTCCACATTTTATAAAGACTTCTAAATAAATAAAGTTTAAAAAACTAAAGTATAAAAGTTTAAAAGTGTAAAGTATAGAAGTTTAAAAGTATAAAGTATAAAAGTTAATTGTTAAAAATTATTCCTACATTTTCCTCTTCAAATCCTGGAAATATGCAATGGAATAATATATCTCCCTTTCAACCACAGTGATCACCACAAGTTACTTTTGTGTAGTGTGTGTTTCAAACCAGCAGAGATCCTGGCAATGGCTTAGTGCCATGGACTCAACAATTTGCTTATTGTTCTCTTTCCTTAGTGTGAAGCCACTGTACAGGATTAAACCAGAATGGTGAGAGCCCACTGCCTTGGCCCAGGACTGTCCTTAGCTCATAGAGTTCAAAGAACATAGCTGTCGGTGTGGCTAGAACAATCTACTTTGAAAACTGATTGATTTTTTTAAGAACAGTATTCAAAATAAAAATCCCTGATGCATCATAACCAGTTTTAGAACTTCTGGCAGAACAACTGACAGAGTTCTAACTTATAACATACTATATTAGAAAGTAGAATTGTAATGCTCTAGTTGAATAATGTATAGGAAAAATAAGGCCTTAAGGAAGGAATAGCTCTATCAAGGATGAGATTCAAAGGAACTAAGCAAAACTGTATCTTACGAACACCAAATGAATGGTGTTATATGCAAGTTAATTTTCCATTAATTAATGCATTTTTAATACTGTTTTATAAAGTAACATGTTTTTAGTTAATAAAGTAGCCAATGAATGTTCACATTAGTGTTTAAAAATGAGGAATTAAGTAACAGGACTCGACTGACAAAGACTATTCACATTACTCATTATGTCTTCGTGACTCCTTCAACCATATCTAATACACTTAATTCATAAACAATCATACAGAAAAGAGAAGGATTTTTGTTTATCTTCTGTGAGATGAGCTTCATTTAAGTTTCCCACACCATAGCCAACTTTGGGCTCAGTGACCTCAGGACCCATAAACACTAGGGTATGTCATTAATCACTTTAATTGCAAAGTTGTCAATTTGCAATAACAAAGCAACGCCAGAAGGGAAAAAAGTGAGCACTCAAGTGTGTAGAGGAATGTTTCTTTACACAGTTTCCCCATATTTTATTGTACTTCCAGTCAATAACTTAACCTTAAACATTTAAATCACGTGGCAAAGTATCAGTGGTTTTTCCCTAAATAATGAGCATATGTAAAGATTATATTTTCTATAACCTTTACAAAAGTACACAATAGTTATCTATCAGCACCTTTCAGCTTATAAGACAGTACTCCCCATATACACATGCACTTATATACATAATCTTTTTTTCTCTGTTTGCATCTTCTCCTACAATGGGAACTAATAAAGTACTTTTTTTTCTTCCTCCAAAGAGAAAGAAATCACCCAAGCTGGACAGACTTTGAAGACTGGGACAGATTGTAAGAAGACTCAAGCCCATCTAAGTATCTGAAAGTCCCTCTGCTTGGCCTGGGCTTGAAACTGGGCATGGTTCTGATATATCCATAACAGGCAGTTACTACTTGACAATTATATCCCTTGATAAGGGGAAAAGCTTCTGCTGTAAAAATCCTTTTCAGGTTGATGGGGTTTGAGAAGGAATTTTCATCAACCAATTCTAAAAGCCTGAGAATGTGAGAAGGAGGAAAGAGAGATGTCAATAAGCTTCCCTAATCCAATGGTTACACTATCTTCAAGAAGAAAATGCAGAGGGGAGGAGAGGGAGTAAACAAGGGAGCATCAGGCTAAATTTAAAGTGATAAAGTATTTCCCATTACACAAATAATGAGAGCATCAATGTCAGAGTTACAGTACTATTTATTGAGGTCTTCCTTAGAGACTCAACATTTAATTAAAGTGCTTATGTACAATATGTTGCTTTAGTTTCAGAAATAAAGCCTAGAAATGTTAAATAACATGGCCACTAAAAAGCTTAACACTAATGTCTACATTATCCTCCCTCTAAATATATCCATCTCACCCAACAATAACCAACAAATTAACAAATATTTCTTCCTTTCATGATATGTTGCTTTATTTTCTGTGATTGAAATTCACCAATTCAATACTATTAAGATCTTCAGAAAGGCACACTGAATACTGATCAATTTACGTAACTCATTTTGGTGACAGTTTTACATATTACTTGACATCCTTCACTTGAGATCATTCTTTCAACTGTTCATTCTTCCATTAAGCCATGGTCACTGTTCCAAGGTTTGGGAATATACTGGTACACAAGTCAAAAAAAGTCCTTGCCTGTAATCTACATTCTAATGGAAGGGGCAGATAATAAGCCCAAAAGTAGGATAGTTTCAGTAGTTATAAATGCAAATTTTCACATTATTCTACTTGATTTTAGATGGGAGAAATTTATTTTTACCCAACACTTACTTCCACAAGAACATTTTTTAAAAGATTTTATTTGTTTGTTTGTTTATTTATTTTTAGAGAAAAGGAGAGAGAGGGAGAGAAACATCGATGTGCAAGAGAAACACTGATTGATTGGTTACCTCTCCCAGGCTCCCAACCAGGAACCTGGCCTGCAACCCAGGCATGTGCCCCAACCAGGAATAAAAACTAGTGACCTTTCAGTCCACAGGATGAAGCCCAACCCACTGAGCCAACACCAGTCAAGGACACCAGTCAAGGCTCCACAAGAACATTTTGTCCGGGAAGAAAGTTTCATCTGTCCACTGTGCCTCATATCCACACTCACCCTCAGAATCATTTAAGAGAAAAAAAAGTGCATTTCTATAACTAGTACTTATAAAATAATTTCTATCAAAGCAAATGTTGAAGCACTTGGCTACTATTTTAGGTGTGGTCAAGATAAAGTAAAAGGAATTTCAAAGTTCAAGATAATTCATTCTTATTACAGGTAAAATTCTTCTACAATGAAAATACTATTTCAATAAAGGGTTTATAAGAAATCTATTTTATATGCCCCATTGTTAAGAAATGGCAAACTTTACTGTAAAAGGCCAGATAGTCAATATTTTAGACTTTGTGGGTCACAGGATCTTCATTCAACTACTCAGCTCTGTCATTATAGCAAGAAAAATAACACAGACAAAATCTAAATGAGTGAGCATGGTTATGTTCCAATAAAACTTTATTTATAAATATAGGAGAGAAGCTAGATTTACCCTTAGGTCACAATTTGCTAACCCTTGGTTTAGATCATGTCATAGTTTTGATTATAACAAAACTTCTGGGAAATAATCCAACATGACCATGGCTCTTTTGGACTCTAAGCCTCATAATCATTCTGCATAATGACAACCCCCTAATTACAATTTGTCCAGACACTGACAGGTGTAAGAAATGAGTTTAGCTTCTCATTATTCTCGTTGAGGTTGCAGGTCACTACCTTAACCTCCTCTACCTCAGACTCTCATACTACTTGCAACTGAGTGATCCACTCAAACTTCCAGACTACCCAGGACTGATAACTGAAACTTGGTGAAGGGAGAGATATAATATTATTGGATTAAGGATGACATTTAAGCACTATTTTTAACTCTACCACTCAGTACCTCAGTTGATATACTAATAATGAGAGAGGCTACTAAAAAAATCTCTCATCTCCTGCTTCTACATATTAGAAATGGATTATTTATGTAATTGGTTTTTTTTTTAATTATAAAATAACAACTAAAAGGGATGTACCATGTGTTTTGTAAAAGGAGCTGGAAGTATAGTATCTTTCTTTCCCATTCTTTTTGACCCAAACTATACTTTATTTCACATCAGGCATGGATTATAATACTTTTAGGACTGATAAAATCAATCTATAACAGAGTTGCATTTTCTGAAAACTTACTAGGTTTACATCTTCCTTCGGGCCCCATGGTAATTCTATTTAATGAATCTTCTCTTCCAGCTCTCATCAAGTAGAGAAAAAATATATATCAACAAATATCAACATAGTTCTTCATTACTAATGAGATAATGATAAAATTTGCAAAGCAAATAACCTGCCTGTGAAAAAACTAGAAGTTTCACTTATACATATGGACTTTTCTGGCTCTTTCATGACACTATTAAAATGCCATTGAGCAATAAATGTGGTTAAGATTCTTATTAGGAGAGTGGGCATGACTAACAAATAAATACATAACTGGATTTTCACAGACTTCTGGCAATGCATATAAAACTAACTGTTTCAGGAAAACCTTGATAAGGATTAGATGCTGGGGGATAGGCAAAAGTACTATAAGCAGGCACAATTTATAAACTGATGTTTGGCTACCTAATTTTTTCCTTCTTTTCAGGAAAAACCTAGAGTCCTAAAAAGACAAAGCCTACCTTTCGTATTCAGGCTTTCTCTTATTCTGGTCTTCACTGATAAAGGAACTCTTAAGAAATATAAGAAACAGCTAAATGAAAGTTGCAAGTTAGGCTGGCAACAAATAAAGTAGCTACTATAAAGTTTTCTTTTTTAGTACAAAGGGGATAGTAATCCTTTCCTTGCAGAACTGTTTTGAGGATGGAATGAGGTCGTGGATATAACACACCTAGCAGAGTGACAGGCACAAAGTAAAAAATGACAGACATTATCTTCCCACCCCTGGAGTTCTGAAAAGTATTGTTTCCAATCAAGTTAAAATAGATTAAATAACCTGACCACAACTTAGAACTTGAAAAAGGCAGAACCAGGATTTAAACCCAACTCTTCTGGATGTTCATATACACTCTGCCTTCTAGGAATAGTATCAAACAAACTAAAGTTACAAAAGTGACATTGGTAAGAAACTTCAAAGAAAAATGGTTTCAAACAACTAGTAAATATTAACTTTTTATTAATTAATAAATATTTGTTTTCAATCATGTTATTTATAGAGTGCCATCTTTGGTTTAATTTCTGTAAACACATAGGCAACTCATTGTATTACATACATACAGGTATACATGCAGTTCATATAGATATAGATTTAGATAATATATATAGATATCTACCTATTTATTTATAGAAAGTACACATTTTACAGATTGAGCAATATACACATAAATAAGATTAAGCTTTTCAGAAAATTCCCAATTAAAGCTTAATAAACACACAAAAACACAAAAACAAGAACCTTAAGTCCATTCTTCCTTATTTTTCCCAAGAAGGGGAGGATCTTTCTCCATAGCAATAGGAATTCTCTAACTTCATTTTCTAACACGATGGGACTTGAGGTTGCTTAATAAACATTAACTGTGGTGCTAAATTGGGTGTTCTGTACAAAACAACAACCAGCTTCTGAAATTAGTGGCCATGCAGATCCCAAGATTCATCATAGGATCTTATTGTGGCTATGTGTCAAGAACCACATGTTTCTACCTGATGAATGCCCTATGATACAGGAGTGCATACAGAGCATGAAAGATTACAGAAATATCAATGGTGCTGTCTTTTCTGTTTGGTTTTGGCTATATATTCACATATACCTAGTCATTGAATATATATCTACATACATATATACCTAGTCATTGAATAATACATTTTTGATAGTGTTCAATTCTTTTTTGAATCACTCTGTAAGAATTTTATAAGCAATCACATACCCTTAAGTTATGGTCAGACCTGTTATGATTTGGCATTTTATACTACCATAACTTATTTTAACCAAGTACCTTCTCATTCTTGACCAATATGTATTACACCCAATGTCACTGCAAGTGCAAGGGCATAATGTGTTATATCCTTTCCTTAAATTCATTAATTTCATTGATTTGTTAACTAATTCCCCAAATATTTACTGAGCCCCTAACAGAGCAAGCCATGTTGTAGAAGGTGGGGCAATAGTAATGAATAAAACAGACAAAACCTTTACTTGGAAGGTACTTACATTCTATTTGGGAGAGGCAGAGCAAAAACAAATAAGCAAAGTATGTCACATGGTATGGGTATAATAAAGCAGGACATGTGCAGGGATACATTATTTTATATAAAGAAGTTAATGAACACTTCCATAATAAGATGAAATCTGAGCAGAGACCTGAAGTAGAGAATTCTAGGCCAACCACAGCAGGTCTCCAAGACAGCAATGTGCCAACTGGGCTAGAATAGGAGTAAAACCTGGGAGAAAAGTGAGAGATGAAGCTAGAGAAATAAATGGGAGCCAGAACACATAAGCTACTTTATGCCACTATAAAGAGCTTGTCTTTTACTTCTCTAAGTGAGATGGAAAAGTATTCCTTAATACAGTACTTTATTTTGGAAGAAAGGTAAATCCAAATCTCAAAGAAGATTAAATCTAAATATAGCATTGAGCAGTAAGTTAGTCTGAGTACATGTTTGTACTATATACGCCTACTTAATAACTAAGAAGGGTGAGAGGAAATACAACTTGCCCCAAATCTGAAATATATATCGAGACAAATATTTATAAAAAATAGCAAAATGTCAGTGTGTTCTTCATATATCTGAAGTGTAAGATAATGTTCTTTGAGGTTCACATTTATATGCTCACTGTTCTGTGCTCATGTTGTAGGCAAAATTTGCCACTAACTTTTTCCAGATAAATCTCTTTTCCTATTCTCGTCTGGGCTAAACACATCAAATTGGAAACTTTTGTGTAAAGTGGGTATTTTTAGGAATTTCAATAACATTCAAGACTAGCATTCCAGCATTTAGCAGAGCCTTATTAGGAAAACCAAGTCAGTCTGCTGCCTTGTGGAGAGCACAGAAACGAAAACTTTTCATTCTTCCTAGTCTCAACTTAGGTTTTTTCCATTTATTTAACTGTTGGGTGGGTTTAAGTTTTTCTTAAAATTTTGAAACTCAGAGTCAAGGAATTTAAAAATTAATGATCAAATATGGCTATCCTTGTTCAATAACTTTAAGATGAGCCCTCAACTTCCCATGTAAACAGTTCAGAAGTATAATCTTGTCCATCATCCTCATCACTGAATCTCATCACTGAATCTCACACTGAATGCCTGCTAAACTGAAAAAGCCCACTCATAAAATAATATTAAGCTAATTTTAACTTTTGAAAAGTACTGCATTCTATAATGTTATCAAAAAGAAAAGACCTGGCAACAACAACAGTTAACAGAGGGTTCTGGCTAGGACATGTCTGTAAAGATCAACATTGCCAAATTTGTTTTTGACAAAATTTTAATCACTCAGAACAGAAATTCTGATTATGCATAATTCTAACAATGATGTTCTCTAGGCAACTACTTACAAACTTAACTAGACAACAGAGATTTTTTTTCCTACTTGATAATGTGTGAAAACTTAGAGAAGCCAAAACACTGAAACCTAATGCTTAAGACAAGTAATCTAAAATGTACTAGATTCTTTAGTGGGGCAGGGGGGAAACACCTTCTTTTACCTAATGGCTCCCTTACATTAACATTAAGCATCTTCTAAAAGATCTACAGAGAATGGGAATGGAAGATTCTTACCATATTTATTTTCTCTGTCATTAGATTCAAAGAAGGACCTGAGATCTCAGGAAGAATTAGAACTAGTTCACAGAAAAATATACAGTATGCTCTACACTGTGATCTTAAAAACAAACAAACAATGAAAAAGCATTTATGTAACTTTGGCATCAAAGTTCCTGATTGCTTTCAAGAAAACAATAATTATTTTCTCCCATAACTCTTCTGATATTTAGCTCTCTTGGCTACTTTTCTAAAATCTTTTTGCTGAATACCAACAGAGAGATTTTAATTAAAGGACTTTCTCTTAATTACAGTTGTCTAGTTGGAATGTGCTGTCCAGGGCAAGGTTCACACAGGAGCTACACTACTGTTTCAGAGATTCTTTCGTGGAAGAAGGCTAGACCAATTGCCCCACAAGGTCCCTTCAGGACAAGGGGATCATGAGTTCCTCTGTAACACAGGTTGTATCATACCGTGTCCTTTTTCATTCTGAAAATCTGTTATATTAGCTAACTCTTTAATTTCTTTCAGGAATAAGTTACTTATAACGAGGTGGAAGAAAGACTTGGAACAGACTGGTGAATAAACCTGACACTAACACCGGCCTCAAAGAAAAGCAACACATAGATAAATTTTAAAAATTCACCTGTTTTGGTCTGGTCACTTTGATAAGCAGTGTAGCCCTAGAATGTTCACTATGTCTCGGAGTTAAGAGCGCATTGTCCAGATTCTAATCCTAGCTCCTCAATTTACTAGTTATTCCATTTAGAGAAAGTGACTTAAGCTCTCTCAGTTTCTTCACCTGTAAGATAAGACTAACGACACTTATTTATCTTATAGGGTTATCATGAAAACTGGATGTGAAAAAGTCTGTAA
The DNA here is from genome assembly GCF_021234165.1 of Pteronotus mesoamericanus. NCBI lineage: Eukaryota > Metazoa > Chordata > Mammalia > Chiroptera > Mormoopidae > Pteronotus > Pteronotus mesoamericanus. The sequence continues at coordinate 18,240,771 of NW_026555311.1, forward strand.
AGTGCTTGGAATAGTGCTTGCCATATAAATAGATGCCATTATAGTCTCTGCTGTGATATTTATCATCCTCCATGACATAAAAACTGAACACAAATGGCAGTTATAATTTTCTTCCAGGCTCTAGACTTTTATGAGAGAAAAGAGTCTGATATTAAACAAGGTATATACTTTGTGAAAGCCATCTCATCAGTCTCATTTCAGAAAATGCAGCTCTTGGCTATCAAAATAAATGGGGGAGAAATCGGGTTGATGGAAAACGGGAGAGACAGCTCATGTCCAAATCATCCATAATATAGGAAATCACCCTCAAATCCCCAGAGTGTAAATAAAGTCAACTTGACTTTGCTTTAAACAGGTCTTTCAAACAGCTGCAGTCCAGAGCTTGGTGATGGCTACATTCATTTCTGAAAAGTGAGATGGAGGAGAAAGCTGTATGTATTGAATCACCAAGGGGAAGCCAATGACGCTCTTCTTCTGAACTTCCCTTAAGCACCTCACTGAATCCAAGGTATAAGGACAACACCTAGGCTCATCACAGCATGCAATTATGTGCACTACCCTCAGAGGTAACGTTTAGGGGGAGAGTGTGAGTCTTGGCTGCCTTCAAAACCATCACAGTGATTTATGACAGAGTGAACAAAGTAAGAAGCTATCAGAGACTGACCAGAGAACTAGCTCTGTATCCCAATCCCCATGACAAAATCCAGCATATTAAAACTTTCTTCAAAAGTACTTCCAAGTACTGAGCTCCATGTACAAAAAAAAGTTATAATGACACAAAGAGCCAAAGACAAAAACATGTAGGTTACCATAAGCTAACATGTTTCTTTCTCTCTCATTTTGTATCAATGGTTATAACCCAAAGGCCCAGTCATAAATGGCAATAAAATACAATATTTACAGATCGGTGTTCAAGGGCTACACTGAAGGCTGTGAATGAGCTGCGTATCTCAATTAATGTTGGGACCCATATATGAGGAAATTAAATGTCCTTTATAATTTTTGTTCCCATTTTGACATGCATAACATTTAAGAGTTTGGCTGATTTCACATAGCCTTGTTTTCAGTTGTCTGTCACATAAAATTTCAATTTAGCATCTCATTGATCTCCTGTTTTCTAGAGAAATCCAGCCCAAAGCAAACACTGGCATATGCTTGTGCTTTGGGGCTCCTATAGAAACAAGATGTGACACGACTCACTGCTCTTCCTGTTGAATTGTGTTTACATGAGGTCTGAAGAAGAAGACCAGCCATTAAATATGCTGAAATATTGATGAGAATGGCTATAAGAAACCAGTTATTTAGAAGGAACATTTATAGAGATAGAGCAGCCTTGTAAAAATAGCACTAGATAGAAGGTCCGGTTCAGATAATTACAGCTCTCCATTTCAGAGTCACCAAAAATATTTGCTGCAACCTAGATATTTGCTGTAGCCTATGCTCAATAAAGCTGAGTACTACGAAAACTAGGACTGTTTCTGAAACTTGAGAAAATCCTCAGTAAAGTCTTGAGAAATCTAACAATCAGATCTTCACAGATCATCTAGACTAATGTTATACAATATCAACATCAAAATCTTTTTTTTTATTTTTTCAGGTTTCCTAACAAACAACAACTAAGGCTATGTCAAACTATTCAATTTACCACTAGTCTAATCAAAATCCTTCATTCTGTAAATTTATTTTATTAGTTTACCAAAAATAGTGAGCATGAATATCTATACATAGGCTAAAATATCATTGCTAAGTTGAAATGCTCTAGACAAAAAGAAAAAAATTTTAACTTGCAGAGAAAACCAAATACACGGTTTTATTAAAAATACTCAAGATTTTTATTCACAAATTCTTGGTTACACTTGAATGTATTTCCAAGTCCAGTATATAAAAAACAAAATACAGCTTCTCTAGTTGAAGTACAAATATAGGCAGAAACTCAGAATGCATTCAATTGGCCTCCTGATACCTCCACTGTAGGGACACTTCAGGCCAAATTTGCTATAGACAAATCCTCTTATATACAGACAGGAAAACTGAAGTTCAGAAAGAATAGGTTGCTATTATTTCATTGCCTTTTCTACTATAGTTGAAATCTTGGCTTTTTCTATGTTTCATTTTTCCTACTTGATAAGTGGGTATAATAATTTCCATCATCTATCTCACCATTACAAGGAGAGAGCACAATATCAGAAAATTTAAAAGCAGGTATTTCATTTGGAGCCCGGCAAAAATTACATCTCAATATTATCTTCACAACAGTTAGACAGTCCAAGTTAATCAACCTCTCTGAATTAGTTTCATCATCTGTAAAAGAGGTTACCAGCTATCTCACTGAGTTATTCTTAAGATTAAATGATATATGTAAAATTATCTAGCATTATACCTACAACTTGTAGTCAATAAACTTGCCTAGAATTTGTAAAGCATTTCCATGTATTTACAAAATGAATATACTTGACATTATAATCATAATATGGTAATTTCATGTGCAAATTGATTATAAGCAGTCAATCTCACTACTCAGTAATAGCTAAAGTAAAAGATCTAAATGGAAAGATTCATGTCCTAAAGTTAAAGCAGAAGGTTCTTCAAAAATAGTATTCAATTCTACTAGGCTACTATTCCATACTATCTCCTAAGGAGAAATAGTATTTGACAAACATACTTGAGAACAAGGTTTCATACAAATATACAACAGAAACATTTTATTATATATTTTGACAAGTTTTTTTAAATGACAAAACCTGCTCATGACTTTGATGCTTCTCCCTTCCTTAAAACTGTATTCTTACACAAAATGCAGTTGTCAAAATTATAATTAAATAATTATATTATATGTTGACTATCCCCTGTACTAGCTAGTGTAGCAGTTTTCATTATGACAGGTACCATGTTATCCAACAGGGGATGGGATGGCAGGGGTTGGGGATGGACAAAAGCGTGCTGGTCACTGTAACAAGAAAAATAACTTCAGTCTGAAAGATGAAGTAAGCAATACAACAGAATAAACGGAATTTATTATATGGTAATTTTCTTATGGGAAGATTGGGCAGGAACTGACAGACAGCCCAGCAGTTTTGGTGTAAATTATTCTCCACTAACAGATACTTGTTATAGTACTTTTAAATAGTATACTTAGGTACTAATGACTGACAGGACAAAGGAACAAAGGATGCAGTAGTGCCAGGGGCCATAGTTCCTAGTGGTCTGGTGATAAACAATTGTTTATACTCAATACTATCAGTAGTGTGACACTTATATTGGTTGCCATCCATTCTGGCTGCTACTAACAAAAATATGTACAGTTACATTTTAAGGAACACAGATAATCATGAACTAGAAAGCTTGGCTATGCTTGCTGAGGACAGTGAAGTTGGTCAAAGGTCACTGCACAAACTTAAGCCCAGGACAAAGAGATGGAGCTGATTTTCTTCACATCTACATCTATACACATGTCTATTTTGTTCACCCCTGTATTCTTTTTTTATTTTTTATTGTTCAAATACATTTGTCTCCATTTCCCCGCCACCGCTTTCCCCTGACCTCCCCCCCCCCCCATCAATCCTTCCCCACTTTGGTTTTGTCCATGGGTCCTTTATACATGTTCCTTGATTTGACCCATACTGTATTTTGAAAGTATGTATTGAAAGAAGGCATCATCTGTGTGTGTATATATGTAGCCAGACTAGGAGAGCATATAAAAAAAAAATGTTTGTTGTCACTGGGGGGCACATAAATTTCTCATTTTCTGTATCTTTCAAATGTTCTTCAATATAATGAGAAAAAATGCTCTAAATAAAAGTAACAGAGAAAAAAGATTAAAAAAGAAACAGAGAACAAAGAAAACAACAGCACTGATTTCAAAGTCACTTATATTCAAATGATTTTATAAGCTCTTGATGGAAGGCAGCCTCTAAAAGGAATTATGACATATACTCAGGAAAAGGGACCAAAGGAAAACAATTAACTACTTTCAAATAATAAAACAATAAAAATTGTATAAAAACAAGAGAAAGATTAGAAGTCAATAACAAAAGGGAAGATGAGTGTCTCATTCCTGGCAAAGCCTTTTATGAAAAAGTGATTTAAAAAAAATTATATATGAAGATAACACTGCGGAACAATATAAATAAATATGAGATATGAAAGGAGAGTTTTTATTTTTACAAAATGTATTTTTAAAAAATATTTTCACATTTCCTATAAGCTTAGTCAACCCATTCATCTTCCAATGCCATGCTTACATATACTCTCTGAAGTGCTTAATTTCTTTATATACAGGGTAGGGCAAAAGTAGGTCCACAGTTGTTCATATGGAAAATAACACAATAACTAGTAATTAATAATACAGAAATAAACTGTTTTGTGTCCTCCAATTGTAAACCTACTTTTGCCCTACCCTATATATAAGAGCTGAATTTCAAACATGCAAGATACTAAATACAATATATGGAGTGCTCTGCAATTTGGCAAAGAAATGGGTTCCAGGGTCAAGGACACAGCACATTAAGCTAATCCATACAGACTAAGTGGGGCAGTGGCTCACATACTCCCCTTTAAGGCCCACAATACCCAAAAGTGCTGTCCAAGGGACACTGCAGACTTTCTTACTGAATCTGGATATACTGAATTCTTCCAAACTTGAGCTCAGCAGTGAGTATTTATATTTCTATAAGAATCAAAAGACTGAATATGGATTTAAAAAGTTTATTATTAATCCTCCCAAAATGATGATGTTGACAAGATGGCAAGAGAAGTAGAGTTATAAGGTAAAATTCTCACCTACCAAATAGGCAGTGAATAATAATCAAAACTGATGATTCAAGAGTTAACAGATGATTATTACTTAAAAGTACAAAGAAAAATACCAGGAGAAATAACCAGTTGCCTCTGATGAAAGGGACGGGGTAAAAGGAGGGGCAAACAAGGGCCTGCTGGGTTTTTTGTGTATACCTTTTAATTTCTTATACTATTTGTAAAAAAAAAAAAAAGTTTGACAAAACATTAACTATTAACAAGCACATTTGTGATTTAAAGTATGAAATAAGGTAGTGATATAAATATATACATATAAGGAGAGGGTGTATGGCTAAAAATTTCAAGTATCACATATGAAAATTAGATTTACTAAAACACAAAATAAAGGAAACCCACAAAACATACGTACCTACCATCACATACACCTTCACTACATGTCCAGCTACTCACTCTGTCCTGCTCCAGATACAATAATCAAACTAGACAAACTAAGGCCTCCCCATCTTCCCTCCTCTTTCCAGGCCCCACAACCACGTACATCATAAATGTGCCTGACATTTTTCCCTGACGTGTCTTTTTTCCTACTGCCACCTTAGGAAACTAGATCGATCTTTCTTTTGTTTGCCAATATCAAATACCACTACTTTATAAAAGAAAATCTAAGGAAAAAAGATCTTTTCATTCTGTGATTATATTCTTCCTTATGAAAAAAAATCATATTCTGACATATTTCAATAATATTAGTATATGTTAAGACAAGATTTTACCTAAACTCTGCTATACTTAAGAGAATTTTATGTCTATTCTCATTCAATTAATCAACAAACACTTAACTGAGCATAGAATGCATTATCAGAATTTAATTCTATCTCTTTAAGAGATGTCTACTTAATATTTGAATTAGAATTTAGTCTGTTCTCATTTTCATTTTAAAAACAGATTCTAAATCTCAGCTATAAGCCATTCCATAATACAAGTTTTAAAAACATCTTTTAAACAATACTTTCATTTTCTCCCTGTTTTTTCCAACCACAAGAATGTTGTCCACACTTCTTTAATCAAATCTCTCAGCCACTCAACCTGACAACTTGTGGATATTTTAAAATTATACTAGAGTATGCATTACACTGTGAAGAAACAGCTGTTACTAAATGGAATATATGACATACGAGGAAGGTTAAGCTCCTCAGATTCTGAAAATAGGTAACTGTAATGATACATAAAAAATAATCATCCAAGGGTTTGTTTTACAACTGCAGTAAAACACATGGACATATATCCACAGGTCATCTCAGGTGGAGAAGCACACTCTTGTTAGGCATTAGGTAGCTACTGAGAACAGTGATTAAGCAAGCTTTAGAATTGTTGGGCAGGGTTAAAAACTTTTATGTTAAGCATACTTAACTATGTAATATCTTTGCCTATTTAACGTATAAGAAATAATCAGTCCATATATAACGGGAAAAGTCAGTCTTTCTGTAGAGAATGAGTGACATTAACATTATCTTCTAAAGCAAATAGGGAAGGACACTTCTTCCATGAGTCCATCTCCTGTTATAGAACAATTTATGCTCAGCTGCCCAGGAAGACTTCTCTTTCTAAGCTAACCTCAGTTGTTACCACTTTTTCCTTTATAGGTCACATACTAAACATATCAGCTAGTTAGGTAATCACTATGTTGTCTGGATTTAATTCTTCATGTTTATGCCTATTTCAGCATCTCCAGTGTGATAAAACTGTTACGGATATTGTAGAAGATACCACATACCTGAATAAAAAATTAATCTTTCCCTCCCAGGATCTTGACATTTATTTGGGGAGATGAAATAAACAAGCAGTAAGGGCCAGTGGTTAAATATATGGTCTGTGGAGTGATAAAGACTTGTCTTAGAATCAAAATCTCTGAAAATGGAACCCAGTAATCTGCTTCAAGCTCTTTTAAGTTCAATAAAGTTTCAGGACTACCCTGGCTAGTGTGGCTCAGTGGACTGAGTGCAGGCCTGCGAACCAGAGTGTTCTTGGTTCAATTCCCAGTCAGATCTCCGGTAGGGGGCATGCCAGAGGCAACCACACATTGATGTTTCTCTCCCTCTCCTTCTCCCTCCCTTCCCTTCTCTCTGCAAATAAATAAAATTAAAATCTTTTTAAAAAAAGTTTCAGGACCTTGATTTTGGAGACTCTAAGGTATATCCTTGGACACTCATAAATTCATTAGGATCCAGCTTTAACAAAAGTAGTTTACGGAGCCCCCTGCAAGTAGTAAATCCAATACTATTCATTCAAATAATTAATTTTTCTATCTCTAGCATTTGGTGGAATGGTTGGCATAAAACAGGTACACAATAGATTACTAAATAAATGTTAGTTAATAAATTACATAGCTTCACTAAAAAAAAAACAACTGGATTTAACTAAGCTGGAAGCAGACTAACTAGAAAACTCTGAGAGAGGAATGATCTTTTCTAGCAGAAGTATTAAAATGATTTTACAGTTTCATATCACCAAGTCCACACTACCCTTAGCTTCACATTGTGATACATGGTACAGTAATCCTCTTATCTCATTCTTTAAAATCTTCTAAACTCCTCTTGACTTTCTGCTCTTCTATTTGAATTTTTTAATTGGTGTGCTAAGTTCAAGCTTTTATTTTTTTGTTTGGGTTTTTTTAGGGGGAGGGGGCATTTCCCAGTCTCTTCTTTTTGATTCTAATTTTATTCCAACAAGGACTTCAACCTCATAGTTCAGGTCAAGTGTACTTCCAAGAAAGGTTACACACTATTTTCATGGATTTTTTTTTCTAGTAATGCTTATGCAAATAAGATGCCAAAATATTATGATGGGTAATTTTTAATAAGAGAAATAATAGAAACATCATTAATTACAAATAATATAACTATTTCTTTCCTTTTTCCTCTTAAATGAGAAAACTGCTGTCAAACACTGTAGCATATCAAAATTAGAGTTTCAAAATTTCAATCTTTTATAGTTCCAAATTTAGACATTTATTGAACTGCAATTCATCAAAGCTTAGCTCAATCTGTGGTGTGTCTGATGGATGTTTTGAAGTAGGGCAACTAAGCTAAAACACTACTAAAGTTAATACTACAAAGTTATTCTGAGAAGTGATAAGCTCTAGTCAAAGTCACATTGTTTCATTGTATCTTTCAGTGTGTGACAACTGACAGAACTTAAAATAATTTTACAAGGACAATAGCACATGTTAAACACTTGCTAATAAGTCTTCTAAATTCCTCATCTTCTCTGATTTATTTAGTTTTTACATATTAAAAGGAACCAAAGGCTTCTACTAAACAACATTTTAATCTTTCTGAAACAACTTATTTTTGAATACAAAAAGTGAGAGTAAAATGGGTTTTATATAGAAAAATAATTCATATGCAACCATTGATTAGGACAAGAATGATATAGAGATATCTTGAATCAAACCTTATAAAATAAGCAAATGAAGAAAATTTACTCAGATTATAACTCTATGGAATCATTATATAAGTAATATGTGTGTATTCGTGTGTATGGTGGATACTGGTACCACTGAGTTCAGCAAGGAAACATATAAAAGCAGCTTTACATATCTATAAATCATAAAAATATGAAATACTGGTATCATTTTTCTGGAGATATACTTACATTTCTTGAAGATTTAATGAATAATTTTAGAATCACAATATGTTTAAGACCTCTCTAGACTCCAAGCCTTCTGATCATGGTACAAACTTACCAATCTCAATTTTCCTATAAGTTGTCAGGAACTTGGCCCAAGGTGTGTTTAATAAATGTTCAGGACTAAACAAGTAAAGTAGCTGGCAAAAATTCTTCCTTCAATAATAAAACAGCCACCTCTGATAACCAGAGTGATGAAATATAGCTGAGAAAAGTGACCACTCCATTCACTGTGCCAAAAGAGAGGAATGCTCTAATAGATTTACAGCCTGTGCACAATGCTGATAAGTAGCAGGTGTCAAAGATAAAAAAAAGAATTCAAAAGGAAGAGCAATACTGGAGGGTCATAAGCCACACTGGCAGTGACAAAAGAGACAGGGCAGGGTGGCAAAAAAATAGGCACTGACCTCAGAGAAAAGAAACAGAACATAAAAAAGTGAGCAAAAGTACAAATCTAAATTCAGTGCCACTACGGCATTTTGGCCATAGGCCAGTTGTACAGAGCCTGAGAGAGAGAGACAGACAGACAGACAGATAGACAGAAATTGACTGCAACTGTGCGGTGTGAAGGTACAAAGGAAGTACAGGTAGAGACAGGCAATAGGAGGACACTAAAAGCCATTTATTACAGATTTCAGCAGTCTTTAAGAGCTCTACAATATCACACTAAGGATGTATCTGTTAAAGAAAGGTAGTGTATTACTTTAGAGCCAGGATTTCTGGATTCAAACCAAGGTACTGCCATTTACTAAAGGGGTAACCTCAGCAAAGTTTCCTAATCTTTCTGTGCTTTACTTTGTTCATATATTATATACAGTGGGGGAAAAGAATATCATTTACTTCACAGGGAAAATGCTGTTTTATATGAATTACTATATATAAATAAAAAAATGATTTAGCTATTATTAATTATGTGACAGGTATTCTGGGACATGGCTCTTGTTCTCATTTTAACCCAACAGCAAGGTAGGCCACCGACAATGTTATTAGAGAAGTTCATTCAAAAACTGAAATCATATAGATAAAAGAAACATTCTCAGACTATTATAAAATGTTAATGGGAGGAATACCAGGGATTCAGTTCAAATAGAAAATAAAAATTAAACAAACTCTCAGGAGTTTTGTGACAGTTACATGTCAAAAGCAGAAGATGTATCTTCTTCTGAAGCCTGAGGAAAATTTGCAAGCAGTGGAATAAATAAAGGTGAGCTTCAATTCCTATGCTCATCAAGAATGTTCTCTCCCACTCCAAGAAAAGTCACACTGTGAGTAAAACAGAAGAACAAGGTTATAAGAAAATGCCTGCTTTTCTCTCTACTAGTGATTTTTAAAAAAACATCAAAGATAGTGTTTTCAATCTTGGCGTGATATAATAACATGCCAATTGTGTAATGTAAAGAATTAGATATTTTTAAGAAGGAAAAAAGGTATTTTGGAAATGTCTTTTTCTGCTCTGAAACACAAACTACTTCTGAAGGACAGCCACGTAATAAAATCTAAAGGGCTCATTCTATGAGCACAGGCATATCAAAAGCAACAACAACAATGCTGACGTTCATGACGGCTCAACTTGCACTGGGCTGACCCATGCCTCACAATATCATACACTCTTGCCACAGCAGGGACAAAAGAAAAACAACGTTACCTGAGCACACAAAACACTTTATCCAAATGGCATTCTGATGTCTGTAGGGTCTGTTCTATTCTCAAGATGAAGAATGGACAGTTCTAGATATTTACCCATAGATATACTTGCACATGGATGAAATGATGCATAAAGTAAACCATTAAAGCACTTTTAAGAGCAAAATAAATGTACATAATAGCAAGCCAGTTCAATGTATTTTGGTAGATCCATATAATAGAACATTATGTCCCTATTTTCTTAAATGAGCAAGTTTTTATTATTGGTATAGGAAGATACCCATGATAAGCCAGTGCTTAAATAGTTAAAAAGACAAGATATGATGACAGACAGTATGCACAGTATCTGCCATTTGTAGGAAAAGAGGGTAAAATGTTCATATGTATTGTTCTTATATACATAAAATATCTGCAAAAATATAGTGCATAGTGTTTCAATACAAGGTTTTATCAAAATATATTTAACTGTCTCCCACTGCTCGCTCTCAAGAACCCTTAACTAAGGAACAAGAGGCAGGACAATTTTCATTAAAAAAGCTTTGTACCTTTTGGGTTTTGATGAGAAAATTGCTCATTCAAAAAATAAACAAAATTTTTCCTTTTAAAAAGGGAAGAAAAAATAAAATTTTCTTAATGTCCCTAGAGCTAGTAAAAGGCAGAGCAGTGACTTACATTGTGGAATAGCCACCAAATGAAAATTTTTTTTATTATACCACGCTGCCATCGACAACTGCAACTTTGGCACCTTACAATACATGTTACTTATTTAAAAAAATAAGTAACTCTGTCAGAAATGTTAAATCATGAACACCCTAATACAGAAATCAGGTAAGTGTTACGAAGATATAACTTCAGCTCCCATGTTCTTTCCATTATATCATGTGGTCTCCTTCAGCTAAAAAGAATAATTCATTTATCCAGGAGATTGAGATAGCAATAATTTGCTATCGTCAAAAATTTTCTCAGGTTTTAACTGAATTTTCTCAGCCCCAAATTATTTATTTATATATATATATATATATATATTTCCCCTCCCCCCCAAAAACACTTTTGCTAGAGGCAGGAATCACTTTTAGGGCATTGAACTGAATATTTTAGAGACTACTCAGATGCCAAATCTCTGTACCTTCAGTAACTCTTATGATTTAACCAATGAGGCATAAAAGATTTCTAGATCTTTCTGAAAAAAGTTGACAATATAAGCGAAGAGTATAAATACTGATTTCTAGTACAGTTTCCAATTTAGGGAATATTTTTAGACATTCTCTTCTACAAAAAGAAAAAGCCAAAACTAAAGAAATGTAAATATGTTAAAATGTAAGTTCATATTGTCAGACCTCGTATCCATCAAGGGTCTTTTCTGAGAATACATACAAACAGGTGATCTAAGAGGAAAATGAAAATGCATGTATTAAGAAAGAGATAAAAAAGTATAGAAGTGACTTAGCAACCAAACATATATTACTGAGTAAAAACTCTCCTCACTGTACATAAGAATATGAAGCTTGCAGGCACGATCTTGCCCCACACAGATTATGGGTATGCAAATGAAGTATCTTAAATGTTAGGGCAGAATATACATGCATAAAAGGAATGTTTTCTGTAAATAATCATCTGTGAAAACAAAGAATGTAGAAAACTAAGAGCGGCCAATTAAAGCAAAACATGAATTAAAGGACAAAGTGACCATTATGTGCTTAGTAATTTAGATGGTTTTTTCAACTCATAGAAACACTGCCAAGGCAATGGAGACTTAGGATTAAGTGAAATATTTGTGAGTCAGGTACTCATTTAAGTAAGAAACTGGGACAGAACAGGAAGAATTTGGCCTATAGCAGGACATCAAATCACCATTGGCAAGGTGACTGCATAGCAAAAGTGGTGAGCTGAGTAAGACCACTTTATCCATGAACTATACTAGGCTTCCAGGGAAGTGGGTGCGTCCTGAAGAAGATTAGATGAATTCCTAACATGTTTTTAAAGCAGAATAATGTGAGTGACTCACAGGGAGTAAACAGGCACTTTATATCTGATGTCTTCTGGTTCACCCCTCTATTTCCTCCTTTATCTTCCCCTTAGAAGGTCATGAAAGCAGCCCAATTCCTTATCTCCTCCTAAACTGAAAATTAGATGTATGTGAACTCTTTCTACTGAATCCACTAAAACACAGGCATTGTGCCTCAGATTCCAGCACAGTGAAAGTTATTACATTTAACTATCTTCCTGGCATTAAAAAAATTTATATTCAATGTAAGGTTCTCCCTTCTAGTTGCAAAGACCTCTTTATTAAAATGTCAAGACAAATGGATTTCAAAAGAAAAGACTCAGGGTTTGGAATTAATATTGGATGGCAATTAAGTCCAGTGATAAGCATGGGTTCCCCTGGATTAGGTAATGTGGGTTCAAATCCTGAAACAGCCATTGATGAGTAATCTTGTGCAGTTACTCAAACTTCCATTTCTTCATCTTAAAAAAAAATTATCTTGTACACAAAGAAAAAAATGTAGGAAAGAGCAAAGGGTGGTGCAGCAGGCATCAAAAAGACTAATGCAAGACTAGAATCTAATTCAGATCAGATGTCTCAAAAAACTGTCACCCTAAGTGTCTAGAAGTCAGACATATCAACTGTGGTAGCAGTGAGGGATATAATGATAAAGATAAGAAAGGCCATTTTTTAGGTAATAAAGACAGTAAACAACTGAAAGATTATTTAATAACACTGTACTTCCCAGGAGTGAAAAAGGGTATCAAACATGATCTGCATCCCGACAATAGCCCTTAACAACTCTGGTATAGAAAAACTTTACTGTGTTAGTGAAAGTGTAGTAACCTACAGAAAGTACTAGCGAACCACAAAGAAGGTCCACCAACCAAGCCAAGGGGAAGCCCAAAAGGGACATCTAGTTTTACTCCTGGGCAATAGGTAGTGATAAAATATGTGAGTTGGACCACTTATCTCATGCAATCTTCATAACTGTACATAGTTAATTCACTATACATATTCAACACTTAAGAAGGCAAAGTTTGGTAGGCAGAATAATGGCCTCCCAAAGATAGTTCTGTTCTAATCTCCAGACTTGTATCAATAAAGTTACATTACACGGCAGTAGGGAATTAAGGTACCTTTAAAATGGAATTAAAACTGCTAATCAGGTGACCTTAAAATAGGGAGATTATCCTGGGTTATCCCATGGGCCAAATGTAATGGCAAGGGTCCTAAAATGTGGACATGGGAGGCCAAAGAGTCATTGTTAGAATAATGTGATGTGACAGACTCTGTAGCCTCTGCCACCTTTGAAGACAAAAAGAGTGCAAGTCAAAGAAAGCAGGCAGCTTCTAGATGCTGAAGAAGACAAGGGAATGAACGGATTCTCCCCTGGAGCCTCCAGTAAGGAAGACAACCCTGCAGACACCTTAATTTTAGCTCATTGAGACTCATTTTGGACTTCTGATTTCCAGAATGGTAAGATAACCAATTTGTAAGGAGGTTTATGACAATACAATTGTGGTAATTTGTTACAGCAGCAACGGGAAACTAATACAAAAAGAAATAATTTTTGAAAGACTTTTATAAAAATGTTACAATAACCATTTTAAAGAATTGAGGTACTCAGTGTTAATTTATCTAGAAAATTCAGTTAGTCAGAATTAGCCATGCCTCAAGGTTTTCAGGAAAGCAAGTTTTACCACTAACTTTAGATAAATGCTTTTACTTCTTAAGCGTAAAACCACTAACAGTTAACTGTAAACCTAGATGATATTATACTAATTGAGATAACCACAACATAACCGAAATGCAATTACTAATACCTTAAATCCATTAAATAATTTAGATTTTATAAAGGAATGGCTTGTTGTCAAAAGGAGTATTAGAGTTGAACATATTAAGTAAAATTATAATACGTACACTGAAACATTAAAGTTTAAAAATTTGACATGCCTGATGTTTTCATACCTCTTACTGGAGATTAAAATTAACTTTATATTTTAGAAGTTACTTCAAATTATACCTGGAATGTTACAAAAATCATGAACACCTACATGTTTCAAAGCATCTACTGATAACAGAAAAATTCATTCATATTTAATATCAGATAGGCAATTAAACGTATTAATGTATTTCCCTAAAGAGTAAAACTATCAGGAAAAAAAACATGTCTGGGGCCTTTTCAGAGTAAATTTCAAAGGTTTCCAAATAGCTTTTGTTTGATATTAAAAATGTAAATGCATAGAGGAAAAACATTACTTATGAAACTGGAAAAGTCAGCATTCATGCTGCCTCTCACTACTAGAATAGACACAAGGATTGAATCTTTATGGGTGCTTTATTCAGATGCCAGCAATCTGAAAAAACGGTGGATTATGCACCCTCAAAAACCATCTTAAAATTTCAGCTCAAGTAGACTTTTTTATAAGGAAAAGAAAGGGAAGGTAAGAGGTTCGAAAAAAAGATTAATGGTTTAAGAGTTGTAATCAGTGGAGATTTTCCTAGCACTTCTTTATCTGTTGATCAACCATTCTTAATCCATGTCCCTTCCCTGAAACACAACCGCTCAGGCACCATCTTCACTGCTTGCAGACCCCTGGACACAAAGGTTAAATTGCTTGCTGAATTCCTGAAGTCCTGTATTCCAGTTCCAGTAACAGCCTTCTGCAAGCACAAGTCACTTAAGCCTATCAACTATGACTAAGGCTAAAATCTTGAACTCTTGAGTTCCCCTATCACTTACATATACTTCTTTAAGTAAAGTTTATATCTTCTTTTTCTACATCTTTACTTCCAATTTGAAACTACTCTTCTTTTAATAGAAATACAGGCGTGTGCACATGGATATGGGAGCCTGGGTGTTTAAATGGGTTGTGGTGGGAACAAACCATTTTTTACTCCAGGAGGAAATTAACAGTAGAGACAGTGAGTAATGCGATATCATTTGTGTCACAATATTTTAAAAAATCCATCCCTATATTCAGTTCTGTGACAATACGCTCTTCTCAAATAAGTATCACAAATGCTAATGGACAAAGCATACTTTGCATTCATCATTTGTATTACCTGCACAAAAGGGGAAAACAAATATCTACAAATACAACTTTGCAGCCTTTTGCATTATATAATCAACAGTTTCCATTCAAAACAAATTACATTAAGACTAGTCTAAGAATTTTTATAAAATGCCAAGAAATGAGATATATTTCAAAAAAAGTTTCTAAAACACCCATTTTTGAATTTTTTTCAGTTGTTCGTAATTTAATACGATGAGAAGACAATGTAGAACAAAAACAAGGCCTTTCATTAAAAAGCAGATGAAAATATACCCAACCACCATCACATTATCAAATAGGCTTAGACAACTGTGAAAAACAAACAAGAGTAAGTAAGAGCAACTACACTAGGGCAGTTTGTTTTATCAGCATCCATTTCTCTCTACAAACATCTGCTAAAAAGGGCAATAAAATAAAAGACAGTCATGTGTCCTGTCTAGAAAATATTATCCAGAATTGGAACATAGTGCTCTTAAAAAGAAATCACGACCTCCAATCTTAATAGGAATGTCTCCTTAGGAAGATGTTATCACTGACAAAATGTTGAAAGTACATTAATACAATGATGTGACCTAGGTAACATTCTTTCTGGTAATGTTTCCTTTTTTGGTATATGTGTCTGGTACTTGGTAAAAGGAATGATCTTAAACATACACACACAATAAAACCAAAGTATATTGAGGGAGACACCACAAACAGGCAAAGCAAACACTATTTAGGCCTAAAAAGATATCATATATGTACATGAATAATGAAAGATTCTGATGTATTAATTTTTGTTTAATTTAAATGAACAAGCTCCATTATTTGTGACATAGAAAATTATTTAAAAAGTATAGCTTAATTTAGGCAACCTACTTATTAAATGCTCAGGTCTAACTTTTTCAATTAATCTAAACTCTACAAAATAGAGATTCCTAGGTTATGGGTAAATAAACTGAATTTTGAAGAATTTAAATAACTTGCTCATACCTCTACAACTAGTAAGTGATGAAGTCAGGATTAGAAGTCTGATGTTTCTGACTGGTTTCACTGAACCAGAAAAACAAGTCTATGCTGTTGTGAAAGCAGGGAGTGGCCTTTTCTTCTGCTAAAGTTAACTACAGCAAGATAACGCCAGCTTTGCATCAATGATGAACTCTCTTCTCTTCACTGGTGAATAGAATGCAGTTCATCCTATGCATGTAACTTCCCAAAACACACACTATGCAATAAGTAAAAGAAACTTAGCAGGTGTTAAGTCATTCTTAATTAAATAAAGAACTAGATATCACACAAGTAATTCCTCAAAACAGATCATTTACAAACAGAGCTGAGTAAATTCACATGATTTCACAGTGTCATGGTGGAGAGGCACAGCTTCTAATCTTAAAACTCACCACTTACTCAATGTCTCCCTGGAAAATGGGGATAAGAGTAGGTACCTGTAGTGGGTTGAATGGGGTCCCAAAAAAAGATATGTCCTAATACCAGGATCTTGTGAGTGTTCTCCGTTTATGCTAAAGATCTTGAGATCGTCTTGGACTTCCTGAGTAGACCCTAAATCCAATGACAAATCTTATAAGAGACAGGAGTGGAGAAGACACAGACACACAAAGAGGAGATAAAGTAACTATGAAGATTGATCTTGGAGTGACACAGTTGCAAAGAAAGCCGACAGCTGCTGGAAGCTGGAAGAGGAAAGATTCTCCCCTAGAGCTTTCAGAGGGAGCGCAGCCCTTCTGCCCCCTTGAGTTCAGACTTCTATCCTCCAAAATTGTGAGAAGATAAATTTCTGCTGTTTTAAGTGACCCAGTTTGTGGTAGTTTGTTACATCGGCCACAGGAAACTAGTACAGTACCAAAATAGAGTATTAAAAGGATTTGATGAGAGAGTGTATTCAAAGCACTTTGATGTATACAATAAATATTAGCAATTACTATTAATGAATAGATATGGGGGCAACCATTCTATAAGCACATGTCTGTTTTTGCATTTTCTCAGGGTAGAAAATGTCACCTATTTCTTTCTTCACAGTGAAATGAATTGCCGAAATGTACTGCGTGTCCCAGTAAATACATTTTAAAAATTAGCAACTGTTACCATTAAGCTTTATTTCTAGGAAAGACAAATAGTTACCTCTTTCAATGAATTTTCTCATTTATTTCACTAACTTAGGCTAAAGCTAAATTTACCAGTAGCCTCAGAGAAAGCACCATTCACTCTTAACCTATTAGATGAAATAAAAGGAATCTGAGATCATTGGAAATAGTTGGGATTATAAAAATAGGGTGAATGATAAAACAAGGGAAAGGAAAAAGATTCATTATCCAGCAGGTAAAATATTGCTTTAGTCTGTGTATAACTCTTGAAGCACAATGATTTCTTCTTCTAACCCAAAGAAACACGTCAGCGCCAAACCTCCTCTCATCTAGAAAGTAAATGTATCACTGAAACCTCCTTCTCTGAAGAGGTATGATCTACCAAAGACCAGATGGCAAATGAAAAGTAAATGTAAGGCCTTTATAAATGAAAGCTCCCTGTAAGGCCAAAATGCAAGATTTCTCATTTTTGTTCGAGCAAAGACGGGACTCTCTTTTTAAATTCCATCTCCTTGACTCCATTCACTTATCAAAAACAGTAGATAAAAAAGAAACAGTAAGTGAGAGAGACCAGCAGGCCTCTCCCTGGCCCAGGCCACCTGACACACCTGAGGAAAGAAGGTGAAGACGTGGACTTAGAAACTATGACCCTTTTATGGCACAGTTTATAGCACTCATTGGTAAACATGGCCCAATGAATATCAAATTAGGAACAATCAGACATGGACTCCAACTCCCCAGGGAGAAGCGATCTAGATGGATAGAAGGTGTATTCTGCATCAGCCCCCTCTCAGGGGGGCAGAGAACATATGAATGTAAGTTCTGTTCTCACAATGCACAGGGGCAGTAGGAAGGAGAATAAATTACCCCACTACCCAGCTAGCAATAGAGAAAGGAAGGGACTAAGTATATAAAGAAGATGTTAAAATGTAGACATAAAAGTATGGCTCCCCAGAGAGGGACATGGCAGGTGGGGCTGCCCCACACTTGCCACAATCTGTGGCTACAATTTAGCGCAGTGTTATTTAGCAACACAAACCTGTGCTCTAAGCCTTACTCCTTTCCGTACTTTGGTGTGCTTTCATGTGCTAATTACTGGTTAAAGTATTTAAGGAAATTTTTTACCCTCAGATGCAGTTTTCACCACATATTTTTGCACACACCACGAAGAAGTCTACAGAAAAGGTCAGGACATACTACTATACACAAGACTTTGCCCTTAGGAACTTATCGTCCAGCTGCAAACGTGAATGACATTTTCATAATGAGATTTTTTTTCTCTGAAGACCAAAATGTTGGGAAATTTGGAAAGGGTGGGTATGGGGGGGGGTGTTGGAGGACACTGAGTACTCTACACCCCGAAACATAGAAAGTATATAATGGCTTTCTGAGGACCCAGCTCCATCCAACCTTTAGGAAAACCAGGGAGCTGTAAAACTCACCAGCCCAGCAGAATGATCTCAAGTAGCTTTAGAAATACAAATGGAAGATGAAGTATACACTCAAACAAGTATGGTTCTCCCAGAAGTTTGTATCATTCTGATGACCTCTCACACTGACCTGAATTGCATGTTCTGTGCTTAATCTTACTCATCATACTACGTCAAATACTGTCTTAAGGCAGGAACAGTGGTGTTTTTTTTTTCCTGTAATTACACTACTGTAGGCTCACACCAATTGAAAACCTGATAAATATTTGCTAAAAGAATAAGTAAATAAGAGTTACTAATGGCAAATGAGAAGAGAGAAAACTAAACAAAAGGAAGGAAAGTTTCCAATGGGACATAAACAATAGAAAGGAGGCAATAAGACATGAATCAGCACAGGGCTCTAAGGAAAGTTACCCAACCAGTTTCGGAAACTTCAGTCTTCACCATTAGAACTCTCACTCCTCCACCCCAACTCTCTCCTAGCCCAACCCTTCATCAGTTTCCACTTAAGAGTTAAGAAACAGTCTCCTCCCTGGTCTCCTTCCTTCTCCACCCTACACAGATCACACACAGACAGATACCAGGGCTTGTGATCCTAGTGGTTAACCTTAAGTATTGTTTCCCTCCATTGCCTTATCTTTCATAGGAGACTCATAAAAGCATCTAGACTTCAGAGTTCTTGAAAGGATTAAATGGGTTAAATGTAAAGCATTTAAAAGAATGTCTGATACATACTACCTGCTCAATAAATATTAACTATTATTATTAAATCTATTATTATGTTATTTAAAAATGACTCTTCGATAGTTTCCTGTCAACTAAGAACCAAAATTCAAATTTTTATTTATGGCTGCTGAAATATTTTTTTATAATCTGAACCGTCTTAACCCTCTAACCATCTCCTACTCTTCTTGTTCTCTCAAAAACTACATTTCATCCACAGTGAACTACTGACAAATGCTCAGAACACCACGTGACTTTCCTTACTCTGTCTCTTTCCCTAGAATGCCGTCTTTCCTCCTACTTTTGACCATCTGACAAACCCCTATTCAATAATCAAGATTCCAATTGTGGGACACCTTTTTTGTCTCCTTCTATGCTCCAGATGCTGATAATCACTGACCTGGATTATAAAAATGTCTGTTTCTTCCCATTAGGTGCTTATTCCCCCAATCCTAGCACAGTTACTGGCACACTGCAATAGTTAAATATATGTTTTCAGAAGTAGTTACAAAGGAAATGGGGGAGCATGAATTATGCCATATATATTATATATATATTATATATATTCACACACACGTCACAGAAAACTCAGTTCATCTGTGACTCATTCATATATTGCTAAGGTTTTTACAATACTTTTGAGCTTCCTAATTTATGCTCGATCCCAATTGCCATACTAGTTCATTTCCTTTGATTCCTGGAGAAACTGTGCACTTTCTATACTAACTTTTAACTTGCTCTGGAATTTAAGCAGGGAATCACTCTGAACTAGGCTCTCTCTTCTCTAACATCCTGGAACACTTCTTCACTATCCTGAATCTAAAGAATTCTTCCTTTTCAAAACTTCAAACTTAGGTGACTGAACAATGCTATTCTATTCCTTCCTGCCATCATATTCATCCCACCTGTGCATGTTTGGGGGCAAGAGAGGATGGCTGAACTTCGTATTTTTAAGGTCTCTATTTATGTAATTCAATTGTAAAATTCAAGCTACAGACGTTATCACCTGGCAAACACATTATGATACCTTAGATTCAAGTGGAACAGTTTCAAGGCTCTAAAGAAAGAAAAAAGGATTATAGGAAAATGAGCAACTTAAAGAAAGTAGGGAAAAGTTTAGAGAAAAGAGAAAATATGTTGGTTTCTTTAATATTCATGGTATTTGCTACAAGCCAATTTACCACTAAATCCAGCATACTTCTCAATCTCACATAAAATACCTAAAAAAAAATTGTAATAATGATGGGGAACTCAAGAGTTGGGAAATTTTAGTTTTAGGTAATAGTTAATAGCCTAATAGTTAATGCGTGTAAAAGTCTATTGTTTTAGGAACTGAAGGTATGGCCCACCCCGACTCCAGGAGACCACAAGCAATTTGACCTTTAAGCTCCAAAAGAGACCCATAAGCAATCAAGATGGTATCTGAGCCACTATATTCCAGGCAGAGACATCTCGCTGCCCAGGACACAGATAAAGAAAATTGCCTAGGAAACAGGACATAGGACCTAGATATAAAATTACTGGACAATGGATGAAAGGACGTTAGGGGAATTGTTGGACTGTAGCTTTTATCTGATTAACCTCTTTTCTGGATTCCAAATCCCATACCTACTACACTTTTCCCTTGAGTTCCAAATCCCTTACCTACACTTTTTCCTTCTTATAAAAAAGGCTGCCTTGAAAGGAAATGTAAGACAGTCTGTTAGGGTATATAACCCGTGATCTTCTCAGAGAGCCAGCCATCTGAATAAAGCACTCATAAAGATTCAATCCCTGTACTATGCTTATTGGTTCTGGTAGTGACAGGCAGCATGAACACCTACTTTCCCGGTTTCAACTACACCACAAGACAGATGCAGAAGAGTATAACAGGCATGTAGGGTGAGAGGGTTCATAAACTCATAGGCTAAATCTGTTCATCCTTTCCTCTTCTGCTGCACAACTCCAATCCCCACTGTCATTACTGTTACAGAGATGCCACTGTCAGTATTTTTTTACACAGGTCAAAAAGAAATTTCCAAGTATAAATACAAACAAATGGAGTACATGGACTAAGAGCTCTATTGGTTGATAGCTGGAGTTGCTTCAAACTCTAAAATGCTGTGAATCTATGAAGTCTGTTCTCTGTACTTGAATTTAGCCATGCATTTCAATTCAACTGCAAAACTGTTTCAGAGATGAAGTTACTATTAAAGCCGCTATAATTTGCCCAGAGAATGCATACATTGGCGCTGCTCAAGGAATGAATGAGGTAATATTACTGCTGGAATATTTTGTGAACTTTTAAAACAGGAAACTTTTCAAAGAGGACTGTCTTCTTGCTAGTATTTTCCATGGCATTTGAAATTACTGGAATATCAAACAAATGTCTCCATAACTGCCTCTTGCTCTGTCTCCTATGGAAAAAATTTAACGGCAAAAATTCTTACTGTGGTGTATTTGGAAGAGCAAAATGAACTTTTTAGACAACAGGCATTACAATGACTATACAATAAAAACATGTTTTTAAAATTCCTTTATATTTAAAGAGGCAAATGTGAGGCAAACCTTTATATTTAAAGATACAATAAAAACATATTTTTAAAATTCCTTTATATTTAAAGAGGCAAATGTGATTTATTTTAGAAAAATCATTATGTTAGGAGGGAAACAGACCCGAGCTTGACTTCTGGTTCACTCACAAGTTGTATGACTCTCAAGCACTTAACCTCTTCATAAAGTGGGGTGATAAGATCTGTCATAGTAACTGCTATGAAGATTAAGTGATATAAAGCATATAAAGCTCCTAACTCAGTAGCTTGTTAGAGTAAGAACTTTAAATGTTAGTTCCTTTTCCTTTAATGCTTTGCTTACTAAAGTCGTACTCTGTGTACTAAGAAACAAGACAAAAATTGCTTCCCTAGCAACTGTTAACACTTTCAACAGAAAGCTCAGAAGAAAAACTATTATCTAAAGTCCTTGGAAACAGGAGTATTTTTATAACCAATATAAGTTTCTTTGAAGAAATAAAAAGGAACTCTTATGCAATTATTAAAATCTCACTGTACATATTACACAGCAAAAGCAAAAACTGAATGTGAAAATAAAATCTTCACAGCAGTTTCAGTAAAGGAACAATTCACTTTGAACCCTTGGAGATAATTCTTTGCCTCACTAGGGCAAACAGGCTTCTCATTACAACATGAAATCTATACAAACATTAGAATATGTATAAAATATGGAAAAAGACATTGCTCTATAACTTAGGGTATCAAAGAGATTAAAATACTGCTTTGAAAAAGCAGTTAACTAGCTTATCTTTCAAAAACAAAATTACTTTTCTTAGTTTTAAGAATAATTTGGTAACCAAACATATTCTCAGGATTGAAAAAGAACATTCTGGACTAATAAATAGTCCATTGTTTCAAAGCACAGTCTATATAACATAATTCCAGTAAAACAAAATAATCTGGAAAGTCCCTCGTGTTCATTGTAACAGGGTGAGTTACACATGAAAATGGTGCTATACACTTCAGCCAAAACAGTCAAGATAAAGGCAGACTCAATTTTAAGAGAAGTCATTGAATTCAGGATTATCACACACTTTTACTGTAATGTATAAATGAAGTCTTAGTGAATTACCCAAGAAACTAAAATTCATCCAAATACACAAAATAGATGAAAGAAAGACTATTTTTCATATCCATTTAAATTTCAGAGAAAGACTATTCATGGCTGGTAAAAGAAATTATTGGGGCTAGTAACATTTAAAAACCCACTTATAAAGCTGGTTTTCTATGAAAATGAAGACTTTAAAATGCATTAAAGGTAAGTTGCAAAGTTTGATGGTGTAAAAACTCTGCCACATATGTACTTTAAACAGCCAATCTCTCCCATTTACTTTTCAACTCATATAAAGTCTAAGCTATTTCAGTCTCTGAAACACTTAATAGCAACAACAGCCAGTGGAAACAGTTGGGAATGACTTGAATTTCAATCCTTTCAAAAACTCTAGATGCTACGGACAAAAAATTTTATTTGGAACTCCAAGGAGACTGCTGCCATTAAATGCACAGGCATGACCAGTTTGTCATTTTATTTCAATAATAAACTTCTTGTGAATTATTTCAAAATTTATCATGCAAAAGTAGTAAAAATAATGAATTTTTAAATTTTCTACAA
Source organism: Pteronotus mesoamericanus (assembly GCF_021234165.1). Lineage (NCBI taxonomy): Eukaryota > Metazoa > Chordata > Mammalia > Chiroptera > Mormoopidae > Pteronotus > Pteronotus mesoamericanus. The sequence goes on from NW_026555311.1 coordinate 18,264,289, forward strand.
CTCAAGGCAATAAATATTTACTGAGTATCTTCTATGTCCAAGCCACAGTGGTACATACTAGAGAATATAATAAATAAAACACTATTTCTGCCCTTCATGAGTTGGGCGTAATCTTGCCACTTAATCGCTGTGCATATAACATCTTATCAGCTATTCCTTTTCATACAAGAACATATTGCATGCTTCCCATTTTAAATCTGTGAAATTCAGCGTTTTTCTTTCTTAAAATGGTAATGAAGGTTAATTTGGTATAATCCAAGGCTGTGGAATCATGGTCTTTTTTATCTACTGAACAGACGTGAACAGAAGAATCTTCTCATGTTATTCTATTCCTTCAGCTGTCCTTCAGTCTCTGTCGGCTTTCCCTCCACACCCTCAGGCTGTCTCTCCTCAGCCTCGCCTTCCCTGTGGATGTCTCTGCTTCCCTGTCAGATGGCTTAAAATGTTTTTTGGCCAGTGGTTCCCAATCAGTGAACCACACCTGAAGCAGGTAACTGGCACACAGTTTTAAGTTTTCACAAGTGATCCACAAATTCATCTATGTACCAAACACTGTTTAAAAGTCTGATTAAATCATGTATAATTGGGATTTTTAAAAATAAATGTAGACTCCTGTACACAAATGTAAAAAAAAAAATCTTCCTCTTCATTTAAACCTTATTATTATACGTATAAAATCGGCAATTACTAAAAATACAATTATGAATGTAGTGAGAGAAGGGCTTACCCAAGAAATATTTGACATTTAAATAAAGGGGCAGTCTTTATTTCAGACTAGAAACCAGAAGTTCACACTGTGAGCTCCTTGAGGGCAGAAGTGAGGACTTCCTTTCTATCCCCAGGGATCAGTTCAGCAAATGTTGATTAATAGATGCTAACAAATGGATCCTAAACACTTCTGTTTTAGATACAGGCATTAGGACTAGGAGCTGTGTTTCTTCCCACCATCACACCCTGAGGCCATGCTAATTAAGTCTATTCTATTCACATTCTGTTTTAAGATATAAACAAATGCTGCATAACAGGTGGTTAGAGATGAATGTGGGAGTTTCAGGCAAGGAATAAGTCTTTCTGATCTTGGTAATGGGGCAGCTGGTGGACCATTCACTAAGATAAATTCAGCAGGAGGTGTAAATTGGTGAGACAAGGTGTTGAGCTCAGTTCTGACCTTGCTGAGTTAGAAGAATCTGTGAGACATCCAAGTGTGAAGTAGTTGCAGTGACACGACAGGAGGAGAGGCCAGAGTCTAGTAAGTAGAAGAGCAGGGGGAAGTGAAAGAACAGAGCCTGGGTCTAGGAGCTAAAAACTTGAGCAACCTTTGGCTCTTCCCTCTTCCCTCACATCAACACCATTATTGTGGCTGTTAGAATTACTGTTCAAAAGTTCTACTTTTTCTCATTTCCCTGTTTTCCACTTCAAGCCCTCACTTAGCCAGGTCATTGCGATACTTGCCAGACCAGTCTTCCTGTCTGTGGTGTCTCTTTACCTTCTTCCAAACCAACTAACTACCCTAAAAATGTCACTTTTCTGATCAAAACTTTTAATACCTCAGTGTCTAAGACCCTGCAAAACACTATTCTAACTTGACTTTCCTTTTATTCTTATATCTATTTCCAACTGGTCAACATGCTTATCCCAACATATGCCCGGGGACTGGCTACTCCCCACTACCTCAGGAGGTATTTCTCCATCTGAGATCTCCTCCTTATCTTTCAGAGCTTAGCCCAAGTTTCAGCACCTCCAGGAATTATTTCCATTTGAATGGAATCTTGCCCTCTTTGAACTCCTGTAGTACTTTCTGTATCTTCTAACCCAATAAATAGATATAAATTCCTAAAAGGCAGAAATCACAAATCATTCTCTTTAAATCTACCCCTTATGACTGCTAGTCATAAGTAAATCTAGAAGAAAAGTCCAATTTTTAAAAAGTTGGAATCTTAGGAGAATTTTCAACTCAAAGAGAAAATTATTTCTAAAAGTACTATTAAAAGCACAGTCCAGAAATTAGTATTTTAACCTGATTTAACGATACTCAAGGGAATTAAGGGAATAGACATGAACTTGGATGGAAGAGAGTGAGGGAAAAAAACTTTTTTTTTTTTTGTCTTTCTGACTTAACTTATAGTAAAAGAGAATTATAACTGCATTGTTTCTCTGAGAGCAAGAGGAATCAACAGAACAAACAAGAGTAGGGCGTCCTGGTTTCTCTGCTGCCATAAATCATTGGATAAGACAATACCTTTGAACAAAAACAGCACTTAACAGGCAGTAAGCATACTGTTTGTATACACTCTTTAAAAAGCTATAATTACAATTGTATGATCAAAATCACTCGCTTGACTAAACAGCCCTTTCTTCTAACACTTGCATCATCATCCTTCTGACTTTCTCAGATAACTAGTTACCAGACTGCCCTCTCATTTTCTATTTCCCTCCAGTCACACCCATTTTGTCACTATCAAAATAAATATGATCTCCTGCAAGTAACTTTACAATGCATACTATGTTAATACTCATCAATTGAGGAGAGAAGTAGGAAGAAAGGAGAGAAAACTTATTATGTCCTAGGTTCTTTACATGTGCTATTTCATTTTATGTTTATAATTGCCCTGCAAGACAGTTATGCCTCTGCCCATTTACAAACGGCCTAACTGAAACTCGGTTACATAATTTGCCTAAAGTCACACAGCTAGAAAGTGGCAGAACTGAGGTTTGCACCAAGTTTGCCTAATTTCAAAGCCAGTGTTATTACCATTCTCCTTCTTTATGTTCCCATTTCATGGTCTTGTTTAAAAATTCTGCACGTGCAAAACACTGCGCATGTTAAAGTTTTACAATAAAGCTTTAAAATTAAATAGATCTTTAAATACAATTATTTCCTAGGATTATTTTCCCAAGGATTCTACAACACATTAAAATAATTTATCCTTCAGAGGAATAAGGCTTTTATGTTAAAAAATAACCAAACACTTTCAAGATGTTAAGTTCAAAACGAAGAATTTCAAAATGCAAAACAACACCACACCCTGACAACCCATGTTTGCCAAATCTATTTTCAAATTGCTACAGACTATCAAAAAAGATGAACTAGCTTGAGCCTTCAAGTTCATTTTCAATAATCTTTATCCATACAAAATTGAAGGAAAAAAGATATAAGATAAATACTTCTACATTTGCTGATTGATGTGTTGACTGGCAGTCTCTTTTCCAGAGTGTCACATTGAGCAAAAAGTCCTAAAAACATATTTTAAAAAATTCCTGACTCCTTACTTATTCATGGAACACACAGATAGAAGCCTACTAGAAAACTAAGTTTTTAAACTTTAATATAGAAATAAATTAGCAAATACAGTCGGTCAGTAGGCTTATAAACTTGACTGGGAAAAATAAAAGACGGACATTCTGATAAAGGTCAGGCAACCATACACACAAGTCAGTATCCAAATGAATGTTCCTACCTAGTGGCCCACAAGCCTATTAAATCTCTCTTTCTCTTTTTTTTTAAGTTTTCATTCTAATATATAGGGTTTATATATTAGAAGCACATACCAAATAACTTAGGTATAATATTTATTATAGAATGCCAACAGGTAAGGCTGAAAGTAAAAAGTATGTTTTGCACAGAGATGCTGTTCTTACAAGACTCAAAAAGTTACCCCTATTGTGTTACTATCCTATCTTACCAAATTTTATTAAGAGACTATAGTTAACTAAGGCCCTTGCTACACAGAGAAAGTACAGAGGGCACAGGCTTTGAACTGATGTGGGTTTGTTAGGCAAGCAACATAAATTTTCAAAGCTATAATGTACTCATCTAAAAAATGGGCATGTTAACTCCTTCCTCAATGGATTGATATAAGATTCAATCAAATACGTGGAAAGTCTTGCACAAAAGAGATGTAAGTGTGTGCTTGTCTTCTTTTCCTAAGCAGCACTTCCAGTTTTAATGATGGGAAGAAGATGCAAATTCAGTCCTACTGAAAAATAGTTATCCTCCAATCTAAAAATTTAAAACCAAAACTAAAACCAAGACAAAAAAAAAAAATACACCAAACAAACAAAAACCATAAAACCTAAACTGCAGAGCAGACATTAGAAAAGCATGTGAAACACTAAGGGGAAAAAGTAACCTGAAATGGGATAACATGCAACTCCAGTTAAAAGAAAACTGAACTAAACATCTTTAAATTTGCATCAACTGAAATATCCCAGGAATAACTGAAAACTTTGATTTAAAAAAAGAATGCTTTCTTAAGTCTGACCTCTATGCTATTAGTGAAAGAAAGAGCAGAGTTGAACCCATAAAGCTAAGAGTATTAGGATGTTAAGCAATCATTAAAATGAAACAAAAGATGGTTAATAACTTCAGACTGGTACAACAGCTACTTTTTTTTTTCTTGTAACTCAATGTGCCTATTAAATTATTTCAATCTGCCATTCATTACTGGAAGTTACTGGACCTGACAATTGTTCGCTGTTATTTTTTTAAGGATACGGAGGAAGAGGGAGGTACAAAGAGAGTACATCAATATTTTTCAAAACTCAGTCTGTCTGGGTCTTTCATTTCAAATCATATCAAGTAATACACTAAATAAAGTCTAAGGAACAAAAACAAAACAAAACACAGATATGCCACTACCAAAATGTAAAAAACAAGGAAGATTAGAAAAGCTGTATATATATTCTCTATGAGTCCAATAGAATTAATTTAAAAATATAAAATAAGGACACATATATAGTATTTTTAATGATTAATTGCTGTTTGAATATCCATGTGACCTACCTTTCATCTGAAAGTCAGCAGAGTAGTACAGTCATTTTGCTAACCTGGCACAGTTTAAGATAACTCCAATATAGAAAGTCCAATTTCCTGATGCTCTCAGCCAAAATAAGCAAACTTAAGTTGGTTTGATCTAATACCAAGCTCTAGGGAACTTATCATTTTACAGCTAAAAAACCAGAACAAGAACCCAAATTTAAAGGAAGTTAGAAATCACCCATGACCTCATTTTACAGTCAAGAAAATTAAGGCCCAGAAGTTTAGTGACTTATCCCAATTCATACAGTAAATTAGTTGCAAGTTTATCTGTTATGCAGAGAATTATTGAAATAAAACAAAATAGTTAAAAATCTTACCCACAGACTCCAACTCTATTTAATAGAGTTGTTAGACATCAAAGTTGTAAAAAGTAATTTTCTTCTACACTTCTATATTCATTAGATATCCAGATTCTAGTAAGTCAAGTCTTATTGTTTTAGGCTATCAGAGAGAGGTGATACATTTCATTTATTACATACCCATAAGTTAGACTAGATAGAAAAAAAAAATTACTAAATAATCTTCATCAAGTTTCTTTATTTTACTTTTTCCCTCTTAAATCTTATATTAGGATACTGAGATTATGCCTAAAGAGATTTTTTTTCTTAAATTTTTATTGAATTTATTGGGTTGACATTGATTAATAAAAATACATTCATTTCAGGTGGGCAACTGTAATAATACCTCATCTGTATATTGTATTGCACGTACCTTAAGCCAAGTCTCCTTCCACTACCATTTATCCCCTCTTTATCCTCTTCTACCTTCCCCCACTCCATTTTCCTCTGGTAATCAGCTCTTTTTTTTTTTTTTTAATGACAGGTACATAAAAATACTTAATGTAAAAAAAATTCATGAAACAAAATTGCTGATAACGTTCATTTCAATAAAACAAATATGGGTTTTCTCTCATATATTCTTCCCCTGAGGATTCTTGGGTGGAGGTGAGCAGAAACTCTGCAGAAGTGATAATCAGCCCGGGTGCCGACAGGAAAAGGCAGAGCTGCCACTATCTAGACTGGGGAGAGGCTTAGTCTGCTCTTTCTCTGAGTCCCTCTTTCCAATAATGAAGTCATTCTTCTCTCAAACCCTGATGCAGATCTGGCCAAGCAGCTGTAATTCTCCAAGTCTTCCTCACAATTTTTTATAGGTTCAGGAAAACTGAAATTTAATTACAAACATTACAGTGAGCCACAGACAAGTTCCGTCCCCCCTCTATCATTTCCTGCTACCCCTCTGACCGCGCTGCTTACCAGTCTGCCTTCACTCACTCTGCTCCAGGCACACTGGCCTCCCTGGCAGGGCCTCTGCACAGGCACTTCCCTCCGCCTGGCACACTTAGGACCCAGACATCCAACATCCTTCTCACCAAGGCTTTCCTGACCACTCTATTTTCAACTGCAATTCCCTATCCCTGCATTCCCTTATGTACCTTTCCCCCCACAGCACTTATCTCCACAACTACACGTTTCTACTTCTTGTCTGCATCTGCTCAATAAAAAGTCAGCACTATGAAGGAAGGATTTTTATCTATTCTGTTCACTGCTATGTCCCCAACGTCTGTAACAATGCTGCCACTTGGCAAGAGCTCAAGAAACATTTGTGAAATAAATAAATGATTTCAACTTTGGGACATAATGCTCGTACCCATCAACTGTTTATTAGACACTAAAACCACAAAACTATACAAGATGTCAAATACAAACAGTGCAAAAAACATGGTCTTTGCTTTCAAGAAGTCTAGCTGGAGAAAAAGAACTAATACACATAAAGTAAGTTGTTAATTCCATAGGCAGTATTAGGTATTACTATTAACTAATAACTCATGGAATCTGCCTTGTTATTTCTTGTGTATATTTAAATACTGAATGAAATGGTACAAACTTGTCGTAGGAGTTCAGAGGTGAAAAAAATGAGTAAGGTGCAACCATAAGAAAAGGCTGTGGGTAGATGATGACTTCAATATGGGGTTTGTGTATGTGGAGGCATGTATTAGCAGTGAGGAGGCAAGCAGTATTCTAGATAAACTGAGAACATAAGGGCATGTGATAAACAGTAAGAAACGTATCTTAAATGGAAGGACGGTATTCACTTTTCAGTAGTGATGATCAGGGGAGGATAATCTGAGTGGGTCTACGTCACAAAGAGCTTAATTCTCTGAGCAGAAGATTCAAGCCTAGATGGAATCTCATAGAAACCACTGTTGTTACCCAGCCTGAGTTCTTCAGAACCCTTCTACGGGTTTCGTACACTCATCACCGAGGTGTTCCCTTCATTACTGCTAATGGTGCACACCAGCAACTTTCTGTGGAAGCAACAGAAGCTACCTCCAAGTCCTCCAGTGCATGTGCATGCGCGCACACATGCGTGTGCACACACACATACTCACAAACTTCCAGGACAGCTGGTGGCCAATCACTAATGAACGCAGGGGAGCAAAATGCAAAACCCAGTTCTCTTACCTCAACACAGGAGAGACCCTATGATCTACGGTACAATTTTGTTCTCAAGTTCCCTCCTGGATCAAGCTGAGGCTAAACATCCCCTGAAACCACATCCTTGCTCATCTCTGTTTCTTCTTCCCAAACCTGCTTCACTCACTCCCTTTAACATATCTCTTGCACATGAATCCTACCTCAGGTTCAGCTTCTAGGGAAAACAGACTAAGTCAAGTCTGTAAAGGAAGAGTAATGAAGAAAACTCTATGTTTATGAAGAATCACACTGAAAAAGTACTGCCCTGGCTAACTTAGTTTGGAAGGAGAATGAAGCGCAATTTGGTTGATGACAGGTGTGGTAAAGAAGGTAAGGGGTCTAGAGGCCAATTAAGGATGCTGTTGTTCAAATTCAAAAGGAAGTAGAAGAAAAACTATTTGCACTGATATGAGAAAGAAAGAGAACTTTAAGAAGAGAATGGCCCTACTTCTCTTAAAGAAGAGAAACTTCTTTAAGAAGAGAAGAAATGAAGATAACTCTGCAAAGTTTTATTCTTTCCTTAAAAGGCAAAAAGTATTACTTCAGTAGCAATGTTAATATTCTACCATACATTTTCTTACATGCAAATCACTTTGCAGGCATTCAAAAACTTGAGAAGAATTACAATGAATAGCAATAGGACTCTAAAATTCTCTCTCCTATTTTGGGTCCCTGAATATCAATATTCAGATATACGAAGACAAGAGTAAGTAGTATCTCCCAATGTTTATAACAAGTTGGTTTTTTGTATTTAAATAGTTTAAAAGAATCTTTATTAGAGGCAATAGCAGATTATTCAAATGGAAAATGTATCCAAACAGGGCAACCTCTGGTTTTCATATATTCTTATGAGATCCAGAAATGGTTTCAATAGAAAGTAAGCTCCTGCGTCCTGGGTCATAACACAGAGAGCACAATGTGATAAGTAGGCTAGTGTGAAAGAAATGATATGCAGCCCAAGAAAAGAGCTTATACCCTAAGTAAACTTTCAGCTTTAGAATTTGAAAAACAGCCCATCATCTGTATGTATTTTGTTCTGTTGATATCTCACACAAGTTAAGCTTCTTAACTTCTTGGTTCCATTTCAAAAGCATACCTAGTAAAAAATGCCCATAAATAAAAATAAGTACTTTACTTTCATTCATGAGCAGAAAGGATACTATCAAAAAAGAACTTTTTAGCAAGGTTACTTTTCACATTGATTATTTTTATAGGCATTAAAATGTACAGCTAATAGTTATCAAAATTTAAATACACAGAACCTTTGACTCAACAGTCCACTGAAAGGAATTTCTCCCAAAAGGAAAAAGGAGGAACTGGATAGAAAATCATGACACATCAAAGTAAATCTATGAGTCTAAGTTCATAAAAAATTTTACTGTTCATTTTTAAGACCAAATCGATATTCCTCCAGGCAAGTACATATAATTTATCCTGTATATATGCCCAGAGGTATGCCCAGAAGGTATCCAGCCATGTAATATAAAAAAATAGAGACATTTATTAATGAGAAACATTGTACATAGAACAATGATGCTTCAGTGCCCTTCAAAGTAGGCCCCTTGGGACCTCACACAGTTCTCCCAATTACCATCAGCTGCTGTGTCCTATTTTCCTGAATCTCATCAATGGTCTGAAATCTCTTCTCTTTCAAAGGTGATTTTAGTTCTGGGAAAAGCCAGAAGTTGCAGGGTGCCAAATCTGGGCAAACAGGGGGCTAAGTCACCTGGGTGATTTGATGTTTCACCAGAAAACTCTGCACGACGTGATGCATGAGTGGGCATGTTGTCATGAGGAAGCTGCCAATCACTAGCTGCCCATAGCTGAATCATCTGAATAGTTTCCACAGAGGAATGTTCAAGCTTAACGCAAAATTTGGTGCAGATTCACTGCTTTACTCAGTCATTTTGAATGCGATGGCCACACAGTACAGATGCTCACTCAACAGCATCTACTACCCCTACTGACTGGTACAGCGAAGTTGTCATTGCTCATGCCTGCGCATTCCAGTCTACTCTCCTTGGATGCCAGATTATAGCAATGTCACGTAAACCGTTCTCATTATTTTAACAATGGCTGAACTTTTTTCTGGACATACCTCACATATCCTTCTAATAGTCCCAGGAGAGAAACTCAAAAAAAAAAAAAAAAAAAAAGCTTCCATAGCTAAATACATTTGGAAGGTACCGCAGATATTATCCTCTCTTAAATATTTATAATACACAAGATAATCTATTAAAGACTATGAGATGTTTTTTGGGGGGAAGGTGTTTTCCAAATGAATAGAGTGGAAATGCTTTTGTAATCGCTAAAAATGAGACTTGTTTAAAACTTTCCATAACCACCTGGTAAATAATAGCTCCCTTCCTTATAAACCTAAAGGTTTGGATATATCACTCAATCACCCTTTCTTCATTCCTTCTTTCTCCTCCCCTCAGACCAAAATAATGCAGTGGTTCTAACTTTATACTTTGTAGTAACAACAGGAAACATATTAAAATATAATTATTAGTTTTTACTCGTAGATATTCTGATTCCTGTCAGTATGTTTAACAAGCAATCCAGGTGATTTCCATGTAGGTAAGTGTTGGGACATTCAAAACACCTGACCATACTATCATCAAGGGGATGATTAGTTATTTCATAATTGAGCCCATGTAACTTAAAAAAAAAGTTCAGAAAATCTGGACTTCGTATATTAAAAAATTATTTTTTTATCCAGAAAAAAAAAGAGGAAAAAAAAGAGAAAGGATATACTAAGAAAAGTCATGTCATACCCTAAAAGAATATCTTCTAATAAAATGCTCAGAATAGTAACACAAAGGGATTGACCCTATGATGAGAATTTTTAGCCAGCTCTCCCTTGAGAAATTTTAGGAATTCTTAAACTGACTGAGCTGTACACACAATTTTTATGAGTACGTGAATACATGCTTTTTAATGGAGAAATAATCCAAAGCTTTCACCAATTCTTACACTGCTTGATTACCCAATTTAAGAGCCATATTTTTTATTTATCTGAAAAAGGGGTAGTGAAAACTGCTTTAGTTAATGCTATGAACCAGAGACACAAAAACACATTCCTTGGTGTTGTTTTCTCTCTCAGAGCCAAACAAAAAGCAATTTACCTTTGCAGAGTCATATTCAAGGAGCCTGTACAACCTTTAATCTTGTTCTGGGCTTCAAGATGAGTCATTCCATGGGCACTTATTCCGTCAATGCTGAGAAGCACATCGCCTATTCTCACATTTGCCTGGGATGCTTTGCCACCATCTTTTAGCTGTAATAGATTTAATTAGGAATGTCACTTGTTAAAAAATAAATAATAAACACAGATGGAAATTACACTTTTGTTTACATCAAAATAAAAGTACAAACTATTAGGCAAAGTAATAAAAAGTATCTTGTTTAACAGGTAAAGTTAAAATTTAAATAACATTCATGTTTATTTTTTCAATCCTTATTATTTCTATAAAACTAAAATAATTTTATAAGAAAGGCTCCCTGATAATTTCTCCATTTCTTTATTGTGTAACAGTAGTGTGCAACTGTTACAAATGAAAAAGAGGTATAGACAAGGAAACCACATTCTAGCAAAAGAAAAAGATTGTACGCTGAATAGGGTATTTAATACTCTCTTAGAAGTAATTTTAAAACTCTTCAGACAGTTGTTTTTTTTGTTTGAACGCAAAAAGTAATACACACAGAGGCTCTACTGAACAATGCTTCCTGTTCAGTTCAATTCATATCCAGTGTTTGGGTGCTGAATTATTTTAGATCACAGGCCCAAATATCTGTTATCTGTGTTTTCTGCTCCAGGCACTTTGGAGGCGGGGAAGGAATCAGTGTGTCTGAGACAGACATTTTTGTGTACCACAATCTTTAATCTTCAACCTTTCTTCCCTTCTCTGTAAAATTTTCTGTTACCAAATTTTTCTAAATAGAAAAAAATATCTTTTTGAGCAAGGATATGGAAAAGCTAACACACACAAAGTGTTTAAAATATTTCAAACCTTTCAAACAAAACATTCTCTTTCATATACATAGTATATAGTGATTTTTTTTTCATCTTTTTACTAATGGAAACAAACAACTCCTTTCAGCTACCAAGATATTTGAAGGTTAAAAAAAATTAATGAAATGTAAACACTAAAAAAATAAAAATTGCTAACAAAATGGATCAAAATTTAACTCATATAAAACGTATCAACATATCTACATTATATATGTATATATAGTCACAACTTACATATGTTGTATGGTTGTCAAAGTAGTTCTAAAATTTAATGAAAATTAAGTAAGATTTCAGGATCACAAGATCAAGAAAAAAATTAAGGTAGAACTTTATTACATACATTTTTTAAATACTGTAATGGCAGATACATTTATTAAAATATATGGGGAATGTATGCATGTATATTTGAGATTTAGAAAAAAGTCTTTACAATTACCAAGTACATTAAGTGGTACAGTTTTACTACAATCATGCACTGAATAATGACTTTTTGGTCAGCCACAACCACATGTACAGCAGTGGTTCCTTAAGATTATAATGAAGCTAAAAAATTCCTATTGCCTAGTGACACTATAGCTGTAGTAATGTGTAGCCCAACACATTGGTCATGTGTTGGTGGGGACTGCTGAAAACAAATCTACTATGTAGCCAGTGTTATAAAAGTACAGGACATATAATTATGTACAGTACATAATACTTGAAAATAAACAACTATTTTACTGGTTTACATATTTACTATACTACACTTTTTTATTGTTAGAATCTACTCCTCACACTTATATTAAAAAAGGTTGCTGTAAAATATTATGCCATATTAGGCTGACAACAGCCTCGTACATCTCCTGTTTACCTGTCTCTTGACTGCGTCTCTTTTTTTTGTGCTCGATTTAACCTTGTGTTGTTTTGTATAGCAACATGCTATACAGACTTGTAGCTTAGGAGCAATAGGCTATATCACAGAGCCTAGGTACATAGTAGGCTATACGATATAGGTCTGTGCACTCTATGATATTCACCTAACAATGAAAATGCCTAATAACACATTTCTTAGAACAGATCCCTGTAGCTAAGCAGCTCATGAGCAAATATTAAATAATAGGTATGGACCATCTTTTAATCTCAAAATAGGAGTCAAATTTCAAAGACTGTTTTTTTGGCAACACAAAGGGACATCTATTCCCTATTAAAATCAGGAAATGAATTAAATTTGAATCCTGATAAAGTATAAACATAATTTATTCTAGATTTTATTCTGGCCAAGAAAGGCAAGCATAAAAACAAAAAACAGAAATATAACACAGCTAAATTACCTCACTATTCCTAACACAAAGTAGCCTTAACACAGTAACAATGAAACCTATGGAACATTTCTCTACATGTACCCAACAAAAACAATTTAAATATTCCCAGTTTTGTAGTACTGTAAAGGTAATGAACAATGTATTAATAATCAAATCCAATGTTAAAACTAGATAAAACTTTTCTTACCCCTTTGTTCCAGGTGCCTAACTAGATTCTGAGATCCTATGACCTCAAGAAGTTCAAAACCACCCTCTCAAAATTACTTATCTTTTTAAGGTTGCTTGTAATTACTCTGCCACCTTATTTTCAGATTATAGAGCATAGAAACCCTATAGCTCCCATGAACTCTGCCTCTTCCAAGTACCACATCTAGTGAAATTACTGAAGTTTGTCGATTCTTCCATTCCCCTCCCATGCTAGTCTGTATATGACCATCTGTCTGTCACCTTGATCTTTCTCACCAACTGCCTTCTGCAAGACACTCCATATTCCTCGCCCTCTCCTCTAGCTTTACATTTCCCTAATGGTGGCCCTACTGCTGACACACTGAGACTCCAATCATATCAACCATTTATGAAATGAGGATAAAAAAACTTCAAATATCTTCTGCTTCCTACAATGTAAAAAGCCAAAGCCCAAAATACAAGCCATCTTCAGTTTGTCACCAACTGGATTCCGACCTCAAAACAAGTACCATAAAAGATCAGGGATCATATTTTATAATTTGCTCTTCTCCAAGAGTTTTGATTATTGTAAACATTAGAAAAATATCTGATTAGACAATGATAAATGAGAAATTAGTAAATCAGTACATCAGTTTAATATACTAAATTCTAGAAGTACACTTAATTCACCAAAGAGAGAAAAATAGATTCTAATCTGAAAATGATAATCTTCAATTAATCTTTAGGCTGAACTGATTTAAATAAGGTCAAAAATCAAACCGTATTTCCAATAGAACAAAGTAATGCCATTTTTTTGGATAGTAGTGCTATTTTTCTTAGGACCTCTAAAGTGATATCACAGTTCCCCTTGGTAATGTCATCAAACAAGTATTGGGAAGAGCTGAATTATATTTAATCTCAACCCTTTCTGAATAAATTATCAGAAATGGCAATACCAGTCATCATCTGCCTAACCTTTCATTACCATTTAATCTGTCAAATTCAATTTTGCCTACACTTTTTTGAGCTTGGTAATATTGTCTTGAGTTTTTTCCATTAACTTCTTTTTTTAATCTCTATGTTTATTATTCTATACTTAGGCTTTCTTCTACTCATGATTTAAACTAAAGATCACCAAAGCCTGAACTAATGCTGCATATATAGTGGGAGAGGCTCAAGGCCTAGAAACAAATTTAAGGATTGTTAAAGATGGCCTGTCACTGAATACACCTATGAGCTTCACGTATCGCCAGAATCACTTCCTCAAGCCATGCACTCATTAGAGACATAAATTTCCCACCTCAATTGGGTATATATAGCATTATAAATTGTGAGCAGCTGAAGAAAAACTATAAGGTCACTCATTATTTGCATAGCTCATTTTTTCATTTGTTTTTGCAAGTCTAAATAGCCTGCATTTGTTTGAAGCAGTAATTAAGTTTCTGTCATTAGTAAATCTTACACATCTATGAAAACAATAAGGGTGTGTGTATTACATAAATGTACAATGTGCAGAAAGAAAAGCAGTTGTGGGAAGCTCCTGGGTCAAACCCACTATAAATCAAACTAATCACAAGCAAATGCTTCTCTTTTGATCTTTAAGTACATTTTTCAGAACAGCTGTCCAATTTTCCATAAACTGAACTAAAGCTGTTTGCTTCTTGAAAAACATTGCTTTGTGGTCTCACTTAAGTTGCAAGCATACATGGCTGCACATGCTGGAACTACCTCTGAGCTTCTGTTTATGGATGTAAATGGGTGAGAGTCATTTATGCTGACTAGAAAGAAATTGACTTTGGTAATTATCCTATTACGTACTATGAGTAACAACCTCCTGCATGTTTTCAACAAATATGGACTTCTTGGAAATATATGACCCTAATACCATGGGCATGACAGGAATGCCATCAGACTTTACAATGTGAAAAAGGAACATATAAATATGATAGCTACAGAAGGAAACACTAAGGGAAACTTCCAATGTCTGACTACCCTGGGAACTAAACCATGGGAAAATAAAAGCTATTGTTTTTCTAACAGTGATGTTACTAAAATTTGGAGAACTATATCAATAAAATTATATCAGTCTGACCAAAAAGAAAATTTCTTGAGGCAGAGGAAAGCAATGAGAAAAGTCTTATTTAAAAAAAAAAACAAACACCCTGATTAATGGTCAATCTTTAATTTTACTTTACAATGTTATTTTCTAGTACCTAGTTGTAGAATAAAAATTTGCATCCAGACATATGAGTCTATGGCTGGAAGCCTCTAGGTGTTTACCTCCCACATACTTCCCAGAACACTGTGAATGTGACTTTTTGTACGCACACCACCCCCAATAAAAATTAGAATTTATGAGCATTACACCAAAATAGAGAACTCACAGAACTTGTTTTCCTGCCAAAGGATGAGTACTACTCAGTCACTACCAAGTACAACAAATAAACAAAGTGGTAGAACTTTTAGCCACTAAAGTGAGAAGAAAAACACATTTGAGAAGTGCTACATTTTTTTTAAACACATCATTGAAGTCCTTTAAGGCTTTTTTCAAGTCCCAATTTATTTATTATCACTCTGGTGCTTATTAATCTGACCTACCATATTACTCAGCACTTACAGTTGTTGTGTCTTGTACTATTTATTGTTATATAGTGTTACTGCCTTGACCAACCTGTAAATACTACTCAACCACATATAAAACGCTAGTCTCTGGCTTGGAAAACCGATGTGAACACGACCCTTTAAAATTGGAGGATACTTTGCATTCATTTTAATAGCTTTTTCTGTGAAATAAAATGATCTAGGTTTTTGTAGGTTAGAATGGTGAGACAAAACAAGCAATTACTGATGTGTCTCTGTGAGTAAATTTGTAAAATCCTGACTCATGTCAAACTGCAGTCAATTTTATGCAAAACTCTGAGCATTTACCTTATATGGTAACAATGAGGAGAATACCTCAAAGTATGTGTCATTATGCCTTACAAAACCAAACAGAAAAGGATGATATGCATTTTTCTACATAGCCACTAAGCTACCTATTTTAAACACGGGGCTTTGGCTCATAGTTTGTTCAAGTAGTCTAAATGCATTTCCCATGATGAGTCCTTCTTTATTGAAATAACATCTTTATTTCTCTCTACCACTATGCTAATAAAATTGACACATGCCTTCTTAAACTGTAATTCACTGTAAGATGCCACATAACACTTTCATTTTATAACTAATACATATGTGTTTAAGCCCAGGGATTTATTTAATGTGCTTTTTAGTTAATGTATGAATATAATTGTACCAGAAATATGGAAATGCTTAGTTAAAAAACAGAGCACACCTACAAACATCTCAAAATCAAATTTGTTTATTACAGAAAAATTAGTGTTTCTCTGTATTCACTCCATAATAAATAAGAAAAATGGTTAAGAAAAAAAATCAGCTATAATGGTTAAAAATGAATTAGTGAACTCTAGTTTACCTGGGAACAGATTTACACTGAAATTCACACACTTCAACCTCCCGACTCACTAGGTTCTGTTCAAAGATGAGATGAATTCCCTGAAAGTGTATGCAAATTGTGTGTAAGTATGCATGTATTTTCCATTCAGTTAGTGCAGAGCCTTCCCCAAATTCTCAAAGGCATCTACAACCAAAAAAATGTTAAGAACTAATGATTTAATGAAATGTTAGAACAGTGTTTCTCAAAGTGTGGTTTCTAAACCACCAGTGCCAGCATACTTCTCCAACAGAAAAAAATCACAAGCCTTTCAATATCCACAAGAGATGTTTCAAAACAAAACAAAAAAATCAACTAACATCAAGAAAACTTAAGAACTCAAAGCAGATTTAATATTCACTAAAAATGGTGCAAAATCATGATTTCACATGCTAGCAGAAAATAAGTGTAGCTCAGAAAAACCACTTGCTTTTAAGAAACTTTTAACATCTTCATTGTGTAAATGACTAACATGTAGTAGGAGCCTATGCCAGTGATTTTCAACTGGTGTATGGCAAGAATTTTTAAAACATTCAATACCTGACTATTTAGTCAGGGGCACTGACCTCTTCTTCTCCCTTAAGACTGTCAAATTAAAAAATGACAACAGCCAACACAACAATAGCTGCCCAGTGTAAATGAATCAAAATTATACCTATTTTTTGTCAGGTGGCAAAAAATGTATTTTTTGGTGTGCCATAGAATTTTAGTAATTAGTTTAATTTCATCTCATACCATGAGATAAAAAAGATTGAAAATCACTGGCTTATTCCAATAAGGCACTACATTCAGTAATGAATTCTGAGAAAAGGTAAAAAAAACAGGCCCTTTCCCTCATCTCCTGTTTTATGCTATTTAACCTTTCACATGTGTATGCAACTCTACATAATGTACTGTTCCTTAAACCACCTGTGGTGAAAGACACTCTCTGTGGGGAAAGCCTCCCCCACCCCCCAATTTGCCATATATCAATTCTTCTATAACCTATAGTAATGATAAGTTACTGGAAAAACAAAATTTAAGTAAGTCATACAAAAATATAAGACCAATTGTTTTTCATCAAATTCAGTACACATGAAATTACTCTGTCAAACTATAAAAGTTTCTGGATACTTTTCACTTCTTTCCTCATTCCATCTGAAACTATAATCAACAGTTCACTAGTCTGTATACCAGCAAGGATGCATCTTCTAGGCAATGACTATATTTCTCTTTAGGTCAACTATACATGGACTTAAACATAATACACAATTAACACCTGCTAATTACCACACTAAAAATTAAAGGTGTTTAATGCATTGGCTATTATTTAGTAATTTAACTCATTTCTGTTTCGTTGTTTTGCTCTTATGTTAAACATAAAGTAATTATATTGTATATTTATTTTGGCACACTTACCTGACTTTTTCTTTAGGAGTTGTTTCTAAAAAGGTACGCACATTTAAATTTTTGATTTATGATACCAGACTGCCACAAGAATATCTGTGGCCATTAATAATTCTGCAAACACTGTAAGAAAGTGTCTGTTATTCACACCCTTGCAGTTCTAAGTATTATGAAAGAAACCTGAGGGTAATTCTAGCTCTACCACCAATAAATCCTGTGACCTTGGGCAAGTCATTTACATCTTTGGCCCTTTTTCTCCTCAGAAAATTGGATCAAATATTCTAGGGTCCCTTTAAACTTAAAACCATAATAAATATTTACACAGACTTTACTTTCACAATCTCTCGTTAGGCCAAATAGTCATTACAATTAGTATCCGTTACTCACTTCAGCACTAATTTTTCAGTATTCTCCAATTACTTCATAGATGTTATTCTTCTTATTCTATTAAAAAACATTAAAATGGCAAATGTGTTCTTCTTAAAACCTAAAACCTCAGTCTGGCAGCTCTGGGTGGGGGGGTGGGGTGCTGGGGGTGGAGGAATTGAGCTAAAAAGAAAAAGGACTCATGGACATGGACAACAGTGTAGTGATTGCAGGGGGAGACAGAGAAATGGGTGGAGGTGCAAGAGGTATAAGGGGGACAAATGGTAATGGAAAAAATACAATAAAATATAAACTACAAAAAATAAAAAATAAAAACCTAAAATGTCAACATTAGAAACCCAAAAGGCCAAGTTTCAGAGCTAACTAGAAGAGAATCTAGCTTATCTACTTTTTCAGACCTGAAATATTTTTTTCCTTTTAGAATGAATTAGTTTAAAGGACAAGAATCTTCTTTCCACTGAGAGCAGCTGAGTCCACTCAAATTTAATACTAAATTAGGCATTCATTCCTTTATCACACAATTTACTGAGCTATACATATAGACCAGGTGTTAATGAGTATAAAATCAAATTATTAGGCTAATGGGGAAAACAAGTATCCATTTATTCTATCATTTAACACATACTTATCAAATGCCTATCATGTGCCAGGCTGTTCTAGGTATGTACCACAACAACGAACAAAATGAGGTCTTGCCCTCATGGAACTTACATTCAGTCAGGGGGAAAGAGACAATCAACAACAACAAAAACCCATACAGATGAAGAATAAAATGTTAGGAAATAGTAAGTATTTCAGAAGACAAAGCTGAGAAAGGAAAAGAAAGTATCAGGAGACACTTTTAAGGGAGGGTGGTAAGAAAAGACTTCCTGGAGAGGTGACATTTGAACAGACGTAAATGAAGTAAGATTAAGAGCCATGCAGACAGCATGTCTAGTGGGACAGCATTCCAGGCAGGGGGACAAGCAAACGTAAAAAAAATAAATAAAAATTACTTTGACACACTATAGGGTACTAATGAAATGTATAAAGTTACCAATAACTCAAAGAGTGGAATGATTAATTTAATATACTTAGGTGGCATGAAGATTTCTCAGAGATAATGACAACTGCCCTGAGCGCTGACATACGTGTTGGAATTTGCAGAAACAAAACAGAAGAGATCCACTAGGCAAAAACAAAAAGCATGTGAAAGACATAATAATACAAAAGTACAACCATTTTCAGGGAAAGGCAAGTAGTTCAGGGTACCTACTTTTTACAGAGAAAGTGACAAGGAAACTGACAGTTCAGGCTGGCCAGGTTGCCAAAAATCATACAAGGGTAGAGTATGTGACAATAAACAACTTCTGAAGAATCTACGTTTACAAGTTGCTTCTATATCAACTAGTGTTGTCTCCTTAAAGATTTCAGTGCTTAGAACAGATTGCTTACATTATACAACTACCACTCTTGGATGTCTTAGTGTTTCCAAGAAACCCATGCTTGTCAACTGGTTCTTTTCAGTGCTTTTTCTACCATGCACTTTCTGTCATCCCTTAAAGATGAATATGTCTTCACTTCATTTCTGTTGCAGGAAGTATGGCCTCAGCTTTCCTTGTACATCTGTAGCCTTTCTGTAACACTTGGACCCAAGAAATTAATGTTTCTATGCATAGAATTATTTTATTTATCTTGCTTGGGATTTGTTGAGCAAATAAAACCCTAGGGATTCTTTTCCTCCCAGTTCTCTTTGTTTAAGTCAGAACTACCACCAATACCCCTTAAAGGTCTTCTGTGCCTTTTTTTTGCAGTCCCAGGTTTATTTTTCTAGCCCAATAAACCAGCCTGTGCATTCGGCTTTTATCAAGACAGCATCAAATGTTAGTAGATGATTTCTAGTACTCTGATCTCCAGTCATAAAACACTGATATACTTCCTCCAAGA
This sequence comes from Pteronotus mesoamericanus, assembly GCF_021234165.1. Taxonomy (NCBI): domain Eukaryota; kingdom Metazoa; phylum Chordata; class Mammalia; order Chiroptera; family Mormoopidae; genus Pteronotus; species Pteronotus mesoamericanus. The sequence goes on from NW_026555311.1 coordinate 18,284,252, forward strand.
CAGCAAATGCACAATCACAAACAGCAGCAAGAAATGGAAAGGAAATGTTCTTACACCAGTGTCACTGTTTTTTAGTTTTTGTGTTTTTTTTTCTCTCTCTCTTTAAATTTAGAGTAAAACAGACTGGAGCAACACTGAATGAGTCTTGCTCTGGTGCAGTCCATGCACCATATCCTTCTGAGCTCAGGGTGACAGTGGACTTGGCAGGGGGCAGGATGCTAAAAGCAGTTAGGGAAATATTAAGCAATGTCACTGCTCCCAGTTGTGTGAAGTCTACACAGGGGTGGGAGTGAAGGCAGTGGAGGGGGCCAAGATATTGATTTGGCTGGTAAAACAGGCCTGAAGCATGCTGTCTGCTGTTTCACTTCACCCTGTTTCCCATTCATGACATCAGCATTTTGATGAAACAAACCACCTCTTCCCATGAGAGAAAAAATTCAGAGTCACTTAAATATAAAGACAAAACGAAATCCACTATTGTTAGAGAAAACAAGAATTTACTAGCAGAATTAAATCTAGGGTCTATAAAGAGCTTTTCTTGTGTCAATCAAAAACTATCAGTACTACCAACTGTTGATCATTGAATGATGAGAAATCAGTGTTTCACTTAAAAGTATTTGAGTTATGTTAGAGTATTTGACATGGGTTCCAGTCTTTCAACAAATCGTTACTGAATACATGATATATACCAGTGCATGAGGTATCTTTTGAGGGGACATGAATGAGAGTAGCATAGTGTAATTTTTTTTGTTAACAATATTAGTAATTAACAAATAATATTTATAACTAACATTTATTGAGCTCCTCATTATATGCCAGGCATTATGCTAGGCACTTTTCTACTATCTCTTTTAACAAAACCTTCTATTTCTACAGGTAAAATGACAAAAGGTAGTAATCAACTGTGCTACATTTGTTCCATCTCACAAATTAATATTTTGCCTTAATATTTTGAAGTATGCAAACATCTATTAAAAAAGTTATACATTAAGAATATATTTCCAAGAACATCTATCTAGCAAACCCCTGGGGTTAGCTTAGCTATTATTCGTTGCTGGCATTTATTACAAGCCATTTCCTCAACTTCCAAGCAAGGTGGGAAATAGTATACAACATTATTTGAGTTAGAAGACTCTGATTCCAGGAACAAAATCTTCCAACTAGTCCATGAGTTCTCCAGCTACACTGTTCAACGTTACAGACATAAATTAGAGAACAATGCACTCACATGTAATGTCTCATTGCTCAGAAACATTGTAAGGTAAGAAACACATTCCTTGCAAAAGATTTTTTAATCACAGGCACACATCATGGACTAAAAATTGTTCTGGCACAAAACCAAGGGAACAGAAACATAAATTTTTACTGAGAATTCTCTAGAGTTACAGCAAGTTCCAAGAGTAAAGATTTTTTTTAAATACATATTGTTTTTCCTTTGTTACATTTATTTTGTTTGGAAGAAATAAGAAAGGAAGAAGGGGCACCAGGCATTTTGCCTTACCAAAATGATTTGCAAACCAAAAACTTTTCTCTTTGAAGCAATATAAAACAAAAAGAACCAAAAAAACTGTCAGACATGACCCAGCCCTAACTGAAATGGATTTTTTTGTTATATTTATTTTTTCACTCCAAAATGTAAAACTATATTTGGGCATTTGATTAAATGTATGAAATCTCCTTTCTTGATTTTCATTTAACAATTACTCTGTAGTCATTAAAAATCATTTCTTGGAGCTGAGTCAGTGTATGTTTCCAGCAACTTGTTATAGACTTAGGAGGAATGTGCATCATTTTGTAGATGCCAAACCACAGGGTAGAAAAGAGAGTAGCATGCTGAACTGTGGAAGAAAAGCTTAAAAGTTTTTATTTTTTGACTTGAAGATAAATGAAACATGAGGCGGGACCCCAAAAAGCAGGAATTATCTTCTGGATGGCCGGCCCTTTGTAGTATAGGCTTTCCCTGTTAGGTGACTGTTCTAGGAACCTATCTGTATCAGTGTACCAGCTGGCGTTGTAAGAGGCTGCGTTCAGCTTCAGTGAATTCTTTTTGAAGACTCTCAACGCACTGCCCATTTCATGATGGGCAACTGCTGAGTGTTCAACAGTTTTTAACCAAAAAGGGCAAGACCCCCGTGCCCCACCCTCCCTATTCACCCTATCTCGCCCTGAGCAGAGCAAATTTTTTTTGTTTTCCCAAATGAAAAAAGTCCTCAAAAGGAAGCCTTTTGTCAATGTGGAAGAGATAAAAAAAAAAAAAAAAGGCAGAAGCATTAAAAGGCATCAAAATCGACAAGTTCAAAAACTGTTTTGAGCAGTGGAAGAAAAATCTCAATAGGTGTATTGCATCAAATGGAGAGTACTTTGAAAGTGACTGAAGTTTAAACATGTAAGAATAAATACACAATTTTTTTATAAGTAAATTCCAGGGGGTATTGGGTCCCCTCTCATATAGAAAGATAAATTTATAACCCAGTATTTAGATTCAAAGGAAGAGATTCAAAAAGAAATTCAAATTCAATAAAAGAGGGCTTGACAAGGAGTCCCCAAAAATAAAAACAAGATTATAAAAGGTTGTGTTATCATTATGAGTCAATATTATCACAGTCTGTTGAGGATTTTTTTAAAAAATATTTTTAAGTAGTAATATAGCCTTAAAATGCATTTTTTTTAAAAAAAAAGCACTATTCACATTAGGGAAAGTGTTAGTCCCACTATATTCTATGTGTTTAGACTGTATCAGTGTAATTCCATATTGGAAGAACAACCACAATCAAAACAGTAAAAGATCCAGAAGTTATACCCTACCAGGAGTTACTTACTAAAAATGGATAGTGTTAAAAAGACTGAGTGTATAATAGAAAAAAGTGTATTAGATTTACTGTGTTTTACAAAACAGAAATTCACATACTTGGCTGATCACAATCTCTCAGGACACTTTTCAAAAGTATAGACTGTGGAGACTTATTGCAAAAGATTCTGATTTAGAAGCTCTGAATGAAGACCCAGGAATGTAATAATCCTATAGGCAAGAACTAGAATCTATGGGTATAAATTCCAGAAAGAAAGATTTTAATTCTCAACAGAGTTAAGGACTTGAAACACTCAGAACATTCTAGAAATATAATGTTTTCCTCTCAAAGTAATGAGTTCCTATTCTTGGGTATGTCTAAGCAGAAGGCAGGCAGCCACATGCCATGGATATTGTACAGGATATACATAAATTTGAAAATGAGAAATAGTATAGTGTTCAATGAATAACTGGTCAGTAAACGAGCAGACATAAAAACACCATTACACAATTTTAGTTTAGACCATGTTGTACATGGTCTTTCTCCAGAGGGTAATAACACCATAAAGTTTTGATTCTCATTACACATCATAACATCTCAATCAGACTGCAAAAATTTTTGCTTTCCTATAGCAAGTACTATAAAATGAAATATGAGTTTCAATGGAGCAAAGGTTCAGACTACCTGGATTTATATTAATAAATAATAAACATAGCTTCAAAAGACAACACTACAATAACATTCTGTTAAACTGTGATGACATTGATAAATGGAAGAAATGAGAAAGGAGGTCATCTCCTAGGCCAGAGAGAATTCGGATTATTCAGAGTTTTTAAAATTTTTTCTACACAGGATATTTAAATCGTCCTATAAAGATACAACAGTCATCACTCCAAAAAGGAATAAAAAGATGTCATGTGAACTAAATACAGTCTATTTCCCTATCATTCTGCATATAATAAATATAAACTTTCATGTAAAATAGCATGATGCCAAGAGACCATATCACAACCTGCAGTTTAGGAGCCAAAAGAAACCAACAGAACAGAGTGAGAAAAGAAGAGGGGTAGAACTCCAAGTGGTGCGGAGTTAAATGTAGCAATGATTTTTTTTGCATGTTTGACAGATAAAAAGCAAGTCTCAGCTATCAAAGTTGGTACAGGTAATCAGATGCTTGAGCCTGTAGAAACAGGACTAAGCCATAGCCAGGTAATTCAGTTGGTTAGAGCCTCATCCTGATACTCCAAGGTTGCAAGTTCTATCTCTGGTCAGAGCACATACAAGAATAAACCACTGAATGCATAAATAAGTGGAACAACAGAAGAATCAAGATGACCAGAGGAGTAAGCGGAAGTCACACTGACCTCCTCCCAGGACCAATCTGGAATTATGACTAAATTGTGCAGAATCACCTGGAACGAACAACTGAACAATAGCAAGAGGAGTCTTATAACCTCAGACAAACAGAATAATCAGCTTTAACACAACCTAACTGGTAAGGAGTGCGGTAGAGATTTGAGAAGGTGGGCAGGACGCCCATGGGCGGCAGCACCAGAAGGATATTGAAACGACCAGTTGGATCCCCGCGAGAAGAGCGGGGTCTAAACAATAGGCGGGGATCTCCAGCCTAAAGCACCAGAGCCAAAAAAGTACACAGATAACAACCAGCTGCAAAAAGAGGCAGGGTTGCTCTCTGCCAGACAGGTGGCTCAAGATGCAAAAAGGGCCTGTCTAAAGGGCCAACACATACGTTTTCATTTGTAGCCACTTACCCTGGTCTCTGGCAAAGGGGGGAGAGTGGGCTGAAGACACCTGAGGAGAGACTGGGGAGGGAGGCTTTTGGGAGAGAACTGAGGGAGTAGCTGGAGGGATCCCAGTGCTGACTCCTCCCCCATACCACAGCAGCCATCTGGCTCAGGCAGACCACTCCCCTGAGCAGCAAAGGGAGGAGAGGACCCAATAACCCTGCCCCCAGGAGGGACTCTGCACCACCCTGTGGTGTATGTAAGCTGGCCTGCTGAGAGCAGAGTGACTAGATTAACAGCTAAAGGAGACAGCCAGAAACAGCAGAATCCTGGAAGTCTCAAACAGACTGCCTAAGGTCAGACAGGGTCAACATCTGACATCATCATAGGCAGATCCAGAGAGAAAAAAACAGCAGCCTCCTACCACAGAGGTTCACACCACAAAGTCAGGAAATCAAGACAGATCAATTTAAGAAGCAGAAGCAAAAAAGAAGGGTCTCACAAAGAACGGGAAGACAAAGAAACACTACCCAGTCAAAGGGAAAGGAGGAATCCCCAGAAAGAGAACTAAATGAAATAGAGGCAAGTAAACTATCAGGTATTGAGTTCCAAACAACGGTTCTAAGGAAGCTCAATGAGCTTGAGGAACTTACTGCAGACTACATCAGCATGAAAAAGGACATAGAAACTATCAGTAAGAGACAAGAGGAAATGAAGAATATGATTTCTGAATGGAAGAACACAGTATAGAAAGAATCAAAAGCAGGCAAGATGAAGCAGAGGAACGAATCAACGAGCTAGGGGTTAAGATAGAAAAAAGCTTCCAGAAAGAGCAAGAAAATGAAAAAAAGACTCAAAACGAATGAAGAGGTGTTGAGGGAAATGCAGGACAACCTGAAATGTAATACCCATATAATAGGGATACCAGAAGGAGAAGAAGAAGAAGGGATAGAGTACCAGTTTGAAAAAGTAATGATGGAAAACTTCCCTCATTGGAAAAGAGAAAAAGTCACACAAATCCAGGAAGCACAGAGGGCCCCATTCAAGAGGAACCCAGTGAGGCCCACTCCAAGACACATCATCATTAAAATGGCAAATATCAAAGACAAACGGAGAATCCTAAAGGAAGCAAGGGAGAAACAGGTAGTAACATACAAGGGAGCCCCAATACGGCTAGCAGCTGACTTCTCAACAGAAACACTACAAGCCAGAAGGGGATGGCAGGAAATATTTCAAGTCATGAAAAACAAAGGCCTGCAACCAAGACTGCTCTACCCAGCAAGGCTCTCAATTCAAATGGAAGGTGAAATAAGGAGTTTCCCAGACAAAAGAAGGCTAAAAGAATACACCTCCACCAAACCAGCATTGCAAGATATGCTAAAGGGACTGCTTTAAGAAGATGAAGAAAAAGAGTCTATCAATACGCAGTTCCTTTCACAGTCACCACTACTTGATATTACCAATATTTTTAATACTTATTAATCTGACTGTGACAATGATGTGTTATTTTGTTACTTTATTATTTGTTAAAAGTAAAGCTGTTTTTGTGTATTTCTTGCCTGTTTCTATGATTTTAAAAAAGCTTTAAATGACTTCTTGGTATTCTTTATCCATTTGTTGATTAAATGTTTATAGAATTTTTTCCTTAAAAATAAACAAAAACCCTATTTATCCTTTTTTAGATGTGTTGCAAATACTTTCCTGTTCTATTACTTGTCCTTTAACTTTTTTAAAATGTGTATGACTATACAGTCTTAAATGTTTAATATAGTCATATTGTCAATATTTTACTTTATAGCTTCTGGGTTAAAATATTTTACCTCAGGGTAAGAAAAGTATTATTTTGCATTTTCTCCTAAACCTCCTTAGATTTTGCATATTGATTTTTACCTCACCTGAATATTTCAGTTCTGCAAGGAGTGTCCAATAATTTCCTCTCAGGCTGTGGAGCAACTTAAAACTCTCTCACTGCATGGAGCTACACATTTAGTCTGACACCTTTGAAGAGAAAAGTGTTGGGGCTACTGCTGGTCCAAAATCTATGGTTTGAAACTGGAGGCCGGCACCATAGATATGCTTTCTTATATGTTGCGATAATATATACAGTTAACACAAAACAGATTCCCATTTTATTAAATAAAATTGTTTTGTGATCTATATATGCCTTTGTGATGCTGTGTAGACCAGAGAAGTGACACTATGAATACGCTTTGAGCCTGAACTCAAAAATAATTCACTACAATGTTTTTCCCAGTTTACCTAAGAACAAAGTAATTGCAAAACAAAATCTTAAATGAGTACAGTAGGTAAGTTCATTACCTCTCCAAAATGAATTTTGTATCATATAACTGGTAACCATTTATCTATCATGATCATATCATGTTTTATATAGTTCACTGAGTATAAGGTATTCCTTTCATTTTTTCCTGTATTAGGATACTAATATTACATGTCTATATTATTTTCACATCTTTAAATAAAAAACAATTGTTACTAGTAGGACAGAAAATTCAATTATCTCCTTAACTTTAAAATACACAAAGAAAGATTTTATTGACAGTAAATATGTTGTTATGATATGCCCTCAAATGTTCAGCAATATCACTAGGAACACAATAACATCACAGAAAAGCATTAATTCAATTAGATCCAATGACAATCTCTTCCTTTGAGAAAAATAATACCTATGGCAAAGAATCATACCTAGCCTTCAAAAAAACAAACAAACAAAAAAAAACCAATCAAACAAAACAAAGCCCTACACCAGAGTATAGTCTTAAGTAAATCTTAAATCACAATTCACTCAGTTAGTGTACACTTGAAAGTGCCACACCTGCTGGGCATAAATCTGAAATCAGAAAGACTCAAACTTTAATGCTTTTTACTTACTACCATCAGTGAAAATTTACAGAACTATAATGAGACATAATTTTAGATATGTCTGATTTTTCTGAGACTAACTAAATTTGTATGGTGTTATCTATTTGTGCTCTAGATTTTAGGATCCAATCAAATGGAACCTGAAATTGGCAGTGCATGGTCAGTTGGTTTTGCCTTCATTAAGTCAAATATGCATCTGGCAAGGCATCAGCCCAGACATTTTCTGGGCATCAGTGTGTTGGCCAAGAAGCTCCCAAATAATTCAACTGCTGCATTAGTGATGTTCAAGTTGCAAAAATAAAACATTTCCTCAGACGTTACTGGAAAACAGCTTGTACTGATCTCCATAAAAATGTCCTCTTACATATTCATCAACCCAATAAGACTTCCACAAGAATTCCACTACTTGCAAAAGTATTTATATAGGTCTTATATTTATTGACATAGAGAGAGATATAACTGCAAAATAGAAGAGTCATGTCTGTTTTTACCTACAAAGCAAGTAATATATTTACTTAGTAATTTCAATTTAATATTCAAAAGATAATTCTTTTTAAACATCCTAGACAGTTCGTTATATGGAAATTGTGTTTTCACTGCTTGATGTGCAAATCTGTAAGCTTAGGAGACAGACAAATAACTGTAATGCCGAAACTTTAAAAAGAAAAATCTTTTTTAATTTTTGTCATGCAACCTAACAAAAGATGTCATGGTCAACTTACAACACAACATAATTATAGGGTACTGTAACTTAATGGAAAATCTTAAGCTAAAGTTTAACACAATATTTTATTCTGTAATCCTAAATAGTAAAAGACCATGCTTATACAGTTGGGTCATCTGAGGTTACAAAATTCTGAAAAAAAGAAGTTATTTTAATTTATGTGTTGATGTCATCTACATTCTCAAAGAGAAGTAGGAACTTTAAAGTGTATGTTAGTAGTTAGGCATATCAATTATCTTTGAATATAGCACTAATATGACAAATATACTATAGAATATAATATAGACAAGAAACCCTATTTGATTCAAGCGTAATTTAACTAGGAAAACCATTTATATATGCCAAGCATATTGGTATGGTCTATAATTCAAAGACAAATATACAAAATGTAGTGCATGCTTAGAATAAGCTCACACTCTGGGACTGAAGTTGAGAAAGGATTCACACTGGTTTCAGCTCTGAAAAATGTATAGGAATTTAAGGCATACAGAGCAGAAAAGCACAAAGAAATGTAGCTACAAAAGCCTAAATATAAATATAAATATAAATGGAGAAAAAAGTTACCATGACCTGGCGATAAAGTGTAGAAACAGTGTGATCTAGTCAAGCTTTATTGTATAAAATGAGAAGGTAGATTACAGTATTCTCTGGTCAATTCAGGCTTCTAATGGTTTTTCTGCCCCTCTCAACTGCTTCCACTGTTGGAATAAAAGCTTTCTTAAGGGAAATTTGCCGATAATTACTGAAAACTTTCAAAATACATGAAATCTTGGCCACACTAACAAGACCTCTAAGTATTTACTCTCATCAAATGAGAGTGCAGGATGTTTACAGTAGCAGCTTTCATAATAGGAAATGGCCATCTTTAAGGTCTGGAATTTAAAGAATTATAATAATTCATGAAATTAAATAGTATTCAGTGGTTAAAATGATTATAGAATTATATCTCTATGTCAATAAATATATGATCAATATAAATACTTAAATTTTAGTCCATGGAATACTGTTAAGTAAAAAGGTAGGAGAGGACACAACACTAAAGAAGACACAAAGATGACAAAAAAGCAAATGAAGATGCTCAATACATATAAAATGAACAGGTTCTGGTGACCTAATATATAGCATGGTGACTACAGTTAACAATACTGTACTATATACTTGAAAGTTGCTAAGACAGATCTTGTATGTTTTAACCACAAAAAAATGTACAGAAAAATATTCATCAACAGAGTTTACAATATTTTAACCAGTGTTTAAAAAGACAGACACTTAGGTCATTTCTCAAATTTTTAATTAACTTTAAAATGTGTCTATAATTCATCATAGCATTCATTAATAAGATTATCAAAACTCTATATTAGATTTTTTTGTTATTAACAGCCACATAAACATATATATTTGGAAATAAATAAGCAAACATTCATTTTTTTTAATTTCTGGAATAAAAATAATTTGAATATCAGAAGCTTTGATCCATAAATTATGTACATCAATGATAAATGACTATATGTACTGATCTACAAACATATTCACGATATGTATTAAAAACAAAAAAGCTGCAGAGCATCATGTATTTGTGGTAAAAGAACAGTACACATTTAGAACATAGAAAGAAGACTAAAAAGCTGGAAGAAGGGAGGTTGAAGAATTTTACCTTATACTTTGTACATTTTTATATTATTTGAATATTTTATAAGTACCATTAAAATTTTAATTTTAGATAAAAAATATGTATTTGTTTTAAAAGACTTTACCAGATACTAGCCAATATTTTTGGCATTCTATACTAAGTAGTAAGGATCACATTATGACCAAAACCATAAAAGCAATAAATTTTAACCATCTGATAGCCAAACTAAAGAGTTAATTCATAATTTATATACTTATTCATATTTAAATATCTATCCAGTATATGATATATATGTATATGTATTTATAGGAACTGCATGTTATATAACCTAAGATGACCAAACATTCCCAGTCAGCCTGCAAAGTTCTAGTACCTGGGACAGGCTGTACCAGACTGACCTGTGCCTGGTTCACAGCTGCTAGAATAACTGCTTGTCTCAATTGTCCACTCTATTCCCTTATGACCAAAAAGAACCCACATACTACCATCTGAGACCAAAGGACTGCCAAATCTTCTAGGACTACTTGTATTTCATCAACAGATGAAAACATACCTTTATGGCCACTCTCAATGGGAGGTGTACAAAGTAATTCTTCCTGCAAAATTGCTTTCCATAAAAGGAGATGAGCTGTACCCTCTACTTCAGTTCCTTGTTACTCTTACACCTCCTTAACTCATGGAGTAATAATTTCCCTTAGGGCAAATTCTTTACGGCATTTGGTTTAGTAAAAGGCAAGGCATTTTATGATGACTGAAACAGCCCAATAAAGAAAAGGGCAGTGAGGGGGGATGCAAACCACGTGCTCAACCAGGAGGCCTCAAAATGTCTACCAGGTAAATTGAAATTGGCATTGCTGAAGAACTGACTCAAAAGTACAGACACTTTAAAATGTGCAAGTGTTCTGTTTTAATGATGTCTAGATTCACATGCATAGAAAGCTTTGTTTATTGCTCTATTTTCCTTGGAAGTGAAATTTTTGTACCAAAAATAGTATTTGTCTTCATGGCCATTTACAATACACATTTAATGGCAAATATATGATTTAGCAGTGACACCACATTTTCCAAAACTGAAGGCAGAAACAAGTTATTTTAAAAATGGCATCAAAATTTTTTAGTTAAAAAATATATTTCCATTTCTAAAAAAAGAACTTTGGTAGAGAGTGACAAAAATTAACACCTAGGGAAAAAAATATTTCCCATATAAAATGAAGGTTATGGAAATTTCTGGAACACCTCAGTGAATATCTTGCAAATCAGATAAGTACCAATAAAGAAAAAACAGCTCCCTAGCTCCTTGTAGATAAACACTGTTTCAAGTCAAGAATAATATCAATTACTACAAGACAAAGGACTTTCCTCAAACATTAAACACTCATGTAAAATCAATCTCAAACCTGATTTCAGATCCAGCTAGAACACATTAGTGTTAATAACAAATGCCTGTAATGAAGGACATACTCATTCATCATCAGAAGGAACAGGCAAAACAAACACAACTGGAGGGACCTGCGTAGGAGGCTGGAAGAATCTAGGAAGGCCCAAACACAGTATTTCTCAAATATCTGTGTCCTTGAATCACTTGCACTGCTTGTTAAAAACAGATTCCCATCAGCTACCCATAGAGATTACAGTTCAGTGAGTCTTGAGTGAAGCACAGGAATGTGCATTTTTAAGGAGCTCCAGGTAATTCCGATACAGGTGGGCCCAGAAACATTGGTCCACAGACTCCTTTATACCGTCTGAAGTTTCTTAAAAAGTACACACAGCCTATTCACAACCACCCAAAGGAAAGTCTGAATACGGCCACTCCACCTAAGGAATGAGTCCTGTGTCATGTTTTGTCAATACAGCAATTTCTGAGCATTTGCAGCTTGGAGCCATTAAACGTAATGGAGTCTCCATTGCTAATGATTTTTTTTTTTTTTAACAGTTGCCTTCTACTTTTATCTTCTTTACAGGACTGAAAGCTCCATAAAGTGAGGACCCATCTTTCCAGCAACTGTGTTCCCAAAATTGTCTGCCCATAGCGAGCACTACATAAACATGGATGAATGGATGGACATACTGGTCCCAAATCACTAACACTGAAGAAAAGTCTGGCTGCATGTCTCCCTGATAAGTCAGTCCTATGGTCCTCACATGCTTTCCACCAACAGCAGAGTTTAGAAACACTGGTCTAGGTGGAGGTGACTTATATTTAAGGATTCCTCCAGCCCGGAGGTTCTGTAAGTCTGCCTTCGGCCATATTTGGACATATTTATGTTTATAAAAATCTTCCAAAACAACCGTCCGCGTGTGTGCGTGTGTGCATGTGTGCGTGTGTGTGTGCGCGCGCGCCCATGCACGTGCATGCATAACACTCACATTTACTTCTTTATCCATTCATCTTTTGATGGACAGAAGTTATTTCCATATCCTGACTATTGCAAATGAACATAGGGGTGCATATATCTTTTAAAATTAGTGTTTTCATATTCTTTGGATGAACACCCAGAAGTGGAAAAGCTGGATCATATGGTAATTCTAGTCTTAATTTTTGAGAAATCTCCATACTGTTTTGCATAGTGGTAGTACCAATTTACACTCACCAACAGTCTGCAAGCATTCCTTCCCTTTTCTCGACATCCTCTTCAACTCTTGTTATTTCTTGTCTTTTTGATAATACACATTCTAACGAGTGCCTTTCACAACAAAGGTGTGAGGTGATACTGTGGTTCTGATTCGCACTTCCCTAATAATTAGTGATGTTGAACATCTGTTCACGTACCTGTTGGCCATCTGTATGTCTTTTTTGGAAAAATGTCTATTCAGATTCTTTGCTCATTCTTAATCAGATATGTTGTTGTTGTTGTTGAGTTTTACAAATTCTTTATGTATTCTGGATATTACCCCTTAGCAGATGTATAAATTGAAAAATATTCTCTCCCATTCAGTTGTTTGCCTTTTTTTATGACAGTTTCCTGTTGGGAAACACCCCACTTGGTTTCAGGGACTGTAGCCCCACCAACAGCAGGGCCCACCAAGGCAAGAGTTAATCAAGGAGGCCTTGGGAAAACAGGCCACTAAGGAGACAAAACCTGTTCCCATGGCAGGGGCGCAGCCCCTTCCTCCTTCACATCACCCTGCTTGGCCCTGTGATGGTCACTTGTTGATGACGGGTAAGTTCTCGCAAGCGGAGGGATGACCTAAGCCAGACATCAGCCAGTATGGGCAGCAGACAAGGACTTGGGGGACATGGAGAAAAGGCAAAAAGGCCCGCACCCCTTGGCTTGGCTTGGACATGGCCAGAGTCCTCATTCCATCTGGAAGAAGTTTCCTTGTCTCTTGGTGGCTCTGCCCCACCTACCTGGCTCAGGCTTGAAATACTACTAAAGGCAGGTAGAGCCCTAAACTGGATAGGGTGGTTCCGGGGGACAATCAGGCCTAGAAGTAAGTTCCTCTATAAACATGCTTTGTTCTTCCCTTAAAAGCAATGAAAACTGGCTCATACTGGGAAGGAGATTTATATTATTCATAGACCCTGACCTGAGGCAGCTCTCTGGTGATCCTTCAGTTGTTATCTATGATTTCTTTTTTTTTCTGTAAACATAGCCTTTTGACATTGATTAATGAGCTTTGTTGTATAACCCCTGTGCACATGGTTCTCAATAAAAGCCTTTGGACACCGGGGCTGGGGCTTTTTCTCCACTACAGAGAAGAGCTATTTCCCCTCTCCTGGCAAACAGAGAAATTTTCTGTGATGACTCATTTTGTTCGCCCCCATCCGTGATAACCCCAGGATAGGCTCTGCAGAATCAGAGTCCTCGTTCCCACTTCAGCTGGCCCCAGACAGTAACCCTCAAACCCAGGAGCCCCGCACTCCCCGTGGCAGTTTCCTTCACTGTACAGAAGCATTTCAGTTTGATCTAGTCCCATTTGTTTATTTTTGCATTTGTTTCCCACGCCTTTACACTTTATAGTCAGATACACAAAAATACCACTATGACTGATACCAAGTAGTTTACCACCTGTTTTATTCTAGGAATATTATGGCTTCAGGTCTTACTTACATACAAGTCTTTAATCCATTTGAGTTCATTTTTGTGTATGATATAAATGATTGGTCTAATTACATTCTTTTGCATGTGACTGCCCAGTTTTTCTAACACTATTTAATAAATGATGCTCTCCTTTCTCCATTGTATATTCTTGGCCTTTTTGTAAATTAATTATCCTCAATTCTGATCCACTAGTCTGTGTGTCTGTTTTTGTGCCAATACCATACTGTACTGTAGTTCTGAAGTCAAGGGAGCATAATACCTACATCTTTCTTCTTCTTTCTCAAGACTGCTTGGCTATTCTGCATTTTTGTAGTTCCAAACAAATTTTGTAATTGTTTGTTCTAGTTCTTTAAAAAATGCCACTGGAATTCTGATAGGAATTGCAATGAATCTGTAGATTGCTTTGGGTAGTAGGGACATTTTAATATACTTCCAATCCATGAGCATGGAATATTTTTTCCATTTATTTGTGTATTTTTCAATGTCTTTCACCAGTATCTTACAATTTTCAGTGTACAGGTCTTTTGCCTCCTTGGTTAAATTTATTTCTAGGTATTTTTAATGTGATTATAAATGATTTTTTTAAAATTTCTCTTTTTGATAGTTCATTAATAGTGTATAAAAATGCTACAGCTTTCTGTTTGGTGATTTTGTATCCTGCAACTTTACTGAATTCATTTTAACCCTAAGGATTATTTTTAAGGGAGCACAGGCAAGCTAAAATCAGCAAGAAGCAAAACAGTGACTCTTTGGATATGCTGCCATATGCCATCCATCTTAGTGGCTATACCTTTGAAGAAATGGCCAGGCTGCAAGATAACAAAGCTGCAAACAACGTACAGAAACCAAACTGCAAGAACTTAACTGGATCCAAAGTTTTCTTCATTTTACTGTTTGGGAGGAGAGTAGCCTTGAATTGTATGATTTTTGATGCTATATTATGTTTGAATTACACGACATTATTTTTTTTTCTCATAACTTCATTTCAGTTGGTCAAGTTCTACAGTGGTCATAGTTCACTGATGAAATCTGTAGCTGAGGGGTACTTAAAACTTTTAGTAACAAGGGCTCTGGATGAGATCAAACAAAATGTTTCTTATGCAGTAAAGTTAGGACTATGTTCAGCTGCACAGAGCAGAAAACCCTTCTACAGTGATTTTAGTAAGAAATTATTTTCTTCATGGAAAGAGAAATGCAAAGTAGGCAGTCTAAGGCAGCTCCACAATAACATCATTGCCCAGGCTCCTTCATTCTTTATCCTCAGTCACCCATATACATAGATTTCTTTTACTTTTTCATTGTCACAAATGGTAGCAATAAAGTCCAAGCATCATGTCCACTTTCCTGGTAAGGACAGGAAGGAAATCAATAAGGGGCAGGAGGGTTCCTGACTCAGGGAAAACAAAGAAATATAGCCTAGCCATCATCCACTTAGACTGCACTGCAGTAAGTCTACAAAGCTAATCAATCTCTTATCTGGGCACACTGTTACCTGCCCCATGCCCCCAAAAAAGGGGGTGTTGGTAAAAATAAAAAAAAAAAAGGAGCATGAAAAGTATTGGATAGGAAATTGCAGTGTTTGTCACCCAAAACTTTCTTATAACAAACGTCACCTCAGCACTTTAGAGAGCTTACTCACAGTCTGACATTCAATATATCCTACTCACAAAAGGTCTTTCTTTTATCTCCTAGAGCAGGGGTCCCCAAACTCCAGGGTGAGGGCTGTAAGTACCAGTCAGGGCCTGTTAGGAACCGGGCTGGCACAGCAGGAGGTGAGCTTGAGTGTAATGAGCTTGAATCATCCTGAAACCATCCCCCACCCCACTCTGGTCCATGGAAAAACTGTCTTCCACAAAACCAGTCCTTGGTGCCAAAAAGGCTGTGGACCGCTCTCCTAGAGCCTTAACCTTATAAATTACAGCATCTTTATCTAGAGACTACATATAAGATCTTTATCTAGAGGCTACATATAAGTCCTTATCTAATAGTATCAATAGTATCCTTTATTACTTGAGTACATGTTTCAAAATACAAAGAAAAACAAACAGTAAAGACTATTTTAAGGAAAGAAATGCTAGCACTAAGCTGGATAGTTACAGACAATAATCTGCAGATCTGTACTGAATGGTTGGAGCATAAAAAATATAACTAATATAATGGTAGCAAAACTTAGATGCAGGATTCATTTGAGAGGTGAATCTAAGAGATCTCACAGAAGGACACTGACACCACAGTTCTACATTCCTGACCCTGAGGAGGACCTTTAGGCCCGCCTACACATCCTTAGCCCAGATTTATAATTTTTGGCCACAGATTTCACATGATTTGTTTTTTAAGAGGTAGAAGAGCTACTGGAAATTATAATATTCCTTAAGTATACGATTTATGCATTAGTTCACTCACTTCGCATAATTTCCCAACTGCATTATACAGGGTGGGGCAAAAGCAGGTTTACAGTTGTTTGTATGGAAAATAATACAATAATTAATAAGTAACAATATAAGAATAAACTCTGTTTCACATACTCACAACTGTTTTTCCCATATTCTGTATACTGGCCATGCAGTATGTGATACAAATGCTTACATTTATAGAATATTTTAATCACATCACTTCAAGACATTGTTCTAGCACAATAACAACACATCACTAAAGGGAGAAATACTGCAGTTAGAATCCTAGAGTGCTAAAATGACTAAATGAGTAAGCCTAAGAAAAATAACTTTGCTTAAAAACTAGCAAAAATGGGTAACAGGAGAGAAATAGAATTTGGCTAGAGTCAAACAGACAAAAGTAGAGATTTGTACTTCCTTCTGTTCTGCTATCAAGTAACAGATGCCATTAGGCATGTATTTGCCTGTGACGCTAGTCTCAAAACATTAGCTTCTCTTTTCCCTTCTATTCCTCTCCACTAAACACCCTCCTCTCCACAATATAAACACACCTGGTGGGGGAAGACCCCCTTGCACTCAGCTGTACTCCATTTTATCTATCCCTTTTCTCTTCAACGAAGCTACCCACAACAACTTATTGTCCAACAGCCCCACATGGGCATAACCTCCAATATCTGAATAAATACAGGGAATATGAGTCTTCTCCCGTAGATAATATCATATAGTTATAATTGATCTCTCCCAAAAACTCTCATCGCACTCTTTGATCCTCTAATAAAGCATCTGCATGCTCTGCTAAAATTCACTTGTTTCTTTGAGTTTGTTATCTCCCACATGACTAGGATCTCTTCAAAGAAATAAAATATATCTTATTCATTGTGTACCCCTAGAGCTTATCAAAATTCACCAACTGAATGAGAATATACATTGCATTTCCCAGTTACAGAAAAAAGAGCTCCAGAGAAACTAATTATGACAGAAAAAAATGCCTTTCAGTTAGTTTTATTACTTAGAGTCCTATGAAAACTTCTTAAAAGGTAATGAATCCTTCTAAGTATTTATTAAAGATTATGTTACTAAAATGAATAAACTGATATCAATACTAACTTTCAAGAACTTATT
This sequence comes from Pteronotus mesoamericanus, assembly GCF_021234165.1. Lineage (NCBI taxonomy): Eukaryota > Metazoa > Chordata > Mammalia > Chiroptera > Mormoopidae > Pteronotus > Pteronotus mesoamericanus. The sequence continues at coordinate 18,301,578 of NW_026555311.1, forward strand.
CTGTAAATTTTTAAAAATTTCACATTGCTTTTACTTGTACCATATCTATTTAATTCTCAAGAAAGTTCTATAGCAAATTATCCCAATATACAATGAGAATGACTGTTGCTTAGTGATTTGAAATAAATTATCCAAGCTTACACAGCTTAGCTAATAAATAGCACTAAATCCAAAATATCTGACTTCAAATCCAGTGCCTTCTGTGTGGTATACAACAGTTCTCTCCATAGTTCTCCTTATCAACTGTGACTAGCGGTGTGTTATGGACAAGTCACATGATTTCTTTGGACTTCCCTAAGCTTTCCAGTTTATAAAATGACAATAACTCCTTACAGAGTAACTAACATAAGATACAACTAAGAATGTATGTAAAAGACCTTTCTAAGTTACTTATAGTATATATTTATTTTGGTATATCAACAAGGGTAATCCTTACAGAGAAAATCTAGTTAAATATATTGATCCATAGGAACTAAATTAGTAAATTCTATTTTCCCCAAAGTTCATATTTCTAAACAAATTATTTTATTGAAATGCCTTCCTCACAAATTTCTAGAAACCTTAAAAAAAAATCACTGTTTCCTTCATTTTTAATTCAAATTGAACTTTCCCTAAAAGTTAATTCTTATTCAACAGAAAGAGAAATGTCTTCAGCCATTATTTAACTCCATTTGTCAACAATACACTGAATATTTCAATGGCAATACAGAATCAGGTTCCCGGGTTTTTTTCCCCCCCTTCCTCATAAAATTACATGTCACACGTAATGGAATTTGAACCTGAAAGATAAGAATGCTGAGCTGGCTAGACCATGATCTCAGATTGGTAACACACCTCATTAAGCAGTGTGCTAGCAAAACCATACTGTGCACAGAACGTACCTTGTTTGTGGAGACATGCAGGAAATATATCTAAGGTTTCAAATTGGTCCCTCTTGGGGTAACTGATTAGATTTCAACACAGGAGGTGAGTGGAGGGAACAGGAGATGAGGCATTAAAATAAAGCAGTGTTTCCTAATATGTGGTATTCAAGATGATTTTAAATGGTACATGAATAAAGCGTTTTATCTCAATCATTAAATTCATCTTAATGTGTAGTTTAATATATAACAAAGACACAAACCCAAGATTTCATTACTGTAAATAATTACAATGATAATAAAGTATGCATTTTGGTTTTAAAGCAGGACAATAACCATGTAAACAGTAAGCAAACGACAAATCTAGGATATGGCAAAAATCATGAACGTAGTAAACAAATGGCAAATCTGTAAAACACCTAGGTGGAACTACCTCTATATTTCTGTGGTAAAGTTGCCTCACAACTGACCCAGTTTCTTTAACATAAAATTTTAAGAAATAAAGAACAGTGGAAGAGGATGTTATAGATTAAAATAGGTTTTGGAAATTTATAAACCAATCCTAAAGTATGAACCTGATCTGGATCCTGATTGAAACAGATTATTAAAAAATATAATAACCATTGCCCTCTGTTAGTTGGAGGGTCATCCCGTACACCAAAAAAGATTGCAGGTTTGATTACTGGTCAGGGAACATACCTAGGCTGCAGGTTCATCACTGGTAACGGCACAGACAGGAGGCCACCTATCGATGTGACTCTCCCATGTCTCTCTCCCCCCCCTTCTCTCCCTCCCTCTCTCAAATCAATAAATACATCTTCAGGTAAGGATTAAAAATAGTACTAGTAATTATATTATTATTATTATTATTATTATTATTGTCCCAGCCAAGGTGCTCAGTTAGCTGTAGCATCATCCTGTACACCAAAAGGCTGCGGGTTCAATTTCCAGTCACAGCACATACGTAGGTTGCGAGTTTGATCCCTGGTTGAGGAGTATATTAGAGGCAACCAATCAATGGTTCTCTCTCATATCAGTGTTTCTCTCTCTCTCCCCCTTCCTCTCTCTCTAAAATCTATGAACATATCCTCGGATGAGGATTAAAAAGTAAACAAATTATTATTATTATATACACATATATACTTACTAATGACAACTGAGAACATGAGAACACTGCCCTTAATATATAACATTAAGAAATTATAGTCAAGCTTTCAGGTATAATTTAAAAGGTATGTAATTGTGGTTTTTAAAAAGAATTCTTATTTTCTGAGGTGAATACTGAAATATTTAAGTTGAAATGATATGATATGAATTTGCTTTAAAAGAATACTGAAGAGAAAAAGTCAATGAGAGGTAAAATGAAATTTACAGTGTTTAAACCTCAGTGAGGGATACACTGGATTCATTATATTATTCCATTTTGCTAATGTTGAAATTTTCCACATTAAAAATATTAAGTATTAAAATTAATATATTTATATTAAGCTTTTAATAAAAATTACTCCAAATTTAGAATGGTAACTACAGAGAAATTAAAAACAAAAGCCTCTTACTTCAAAACTATGAAAGGCTAGTTTTCTGATACTTAATGAGTTTTAAAACACACCTCTCCACATTGACACTCCTTTACATCCAAATTTTTAAAAAATGCTAAGTAACCATTCTATCACTGTTTAAATACTTTATAATGATATACAACATTCTGGAAGCAAATAAAATAAAAAGTGATGCCCTCTCTATTCAGAGAGTTTCAGAGTTCCAATATCCTCATCACAAGTCAATAAATTCATCAAGGAAAAAGGTAAGGAGTTAAGAATTAAGTAATCTACCCTTACTTTCTTTTCACATTCTGACTTTCACCCTGTTTACTAAATTTAGATAATGTTCCATATCACAATTACTAAGTTAATAAGATTACAGCAATGGATTTTAAAAGGCCAAGTTCAAAACACATTAGACACATTACTCAATACAATCACCTTATTCTCCCACAACTAAAGTAAATTTAAAAACTGAAAATCATGACAGTACCTTCCGGATCAGCACATTAAAAACAATAGAGATGTGCCCTGGCTGATGTGGCTCAGTGGATTGAGTGCTGGCCTGTGAACTGAAAAGCCACTGGTTCAAGTCCCAGTCAGAGCACATGCCTGGTGTGCAGGCCAGGTCCCTAGTTGGGGGCATGCAAGAAGCAACCTATCAATGTATCTATTGCACATCCATTCTTCTCTCCCTCTCTTTCTCCCTCCCTTCCTCTCTCTAAAAATAAATAAGTAAAACCTGTATTAAAAAAAACAGTAGAGATGCATGCATCAATATTGAACTTGTACCTATTTGTTAGTTAAAATCCAAAGGTTTTTAAGTTAACTCAAATTACAACATGGCATCCTAAACTTTTTCATTTAAAAAAAAAAAGGAGATGAAATACCTTTGGATAGTCACTTCAAAGATGATTAAAAATAGAAGAACAATTTAGTTAATAAATAAAGAAATCAGCAAGGATGATACTTCAAGTAAAATTTTACACATTACTATATATCAGTATTTACTAAATTTCAAGAAATCCATCATACATACACAAGGCAATTGAACAGGAAAAGATAAAGGTTCTCAAAGCATTGGTAGTCATTAAAAACAAACTGTCTTAATTGTTTTTAAAATAATGCATCAATTTCACACCAAAATTAATTCCAGATAAAGAGTTTTAAAATATTGAAAACCTAGAAAAGGCAGATGACAGTATAGAATATTTATTAAATATTTTAAGAGAACTGACATTCTAATCTTTGAGGAAATGTTAAAAAACCTTTGAGGAAAAATTTGAACAAATAAAAATGATAAACTTTATGTGTCCAAAATATATAAACAATAAAAAGGAAAAGAGACTGGCAAAAATATATGCAACAAATGTAATAACAGTTTAATTCCATCAAATATAAATGGTTTCTGAAAACTGATACCATATACATCATAATTATTTTCATCTTTTACAAGGGATATGGGGGGAAGGCGAGTGTCTTAGAATATAATGTGAAAGCATTAATAATATCTGTTTCCAAAAGGAAAAAAAATCAACAGTTTGTATTGTCTCTTCTGGTTATTTATCCATTTGCTCTCAAATCAAGTCCCTGACTTTCTTTGTCAAGGAACTATATTCTATGTGTGACAAGGAACTACATTCCCCATGTTCCCTTGCTCTGGCTCTTTGGATAGGTCCCAGCAGTAAGGGACGCAATGGCAGAGGCATTGAAAAGGCGTGGTATTGTATACGCCCTCCCCACTTTCTGCACATTCTCTGTGGTTTCACAGCTCAGGAGTTGGCCCCACACTCCATGGTCACAACTCTGGACCAGGATCCTCTCTGTGGTTTTAGTTCTTGTCAGGTAGTCCCTCTCTCCAGGCTCTGGTAACACCACATCTTCCTACTATCTTAATCCTAAGGATGGCAAATGGTTTCCTGCTGTTGCTCATCTCTAGCCTGCCCCTTTATACCCTGTTTGACTTCTCTACCAAAACCTGTTCACCAATTCCTTGTATTAAAATTTCCTGTATTAAACACCTAGAGTGTTTCATTTAGTTCCTAAAATCATTTAGTTCCTAAAATCATTCAGCTCCTAAAATCATTCAACTCCTAAATCAAGACCTTAATGGGATGGGATATTTCAATAAAGAAGGTGGGTAATTCAAAGTAACACTTACTAGGTCTTACTTTTGATGGGGGGAAGGCATTAAAACACAGAAAATTATGATGTATAAATTACCCATGATCCATGATTACTTAAAATTAATGATCCTTATGTAGATCTTCTGTGGCCCACACTGATCTAAAAAGTCATCATGATGAATAAAACAAGTAGTGTTTAAAAATTTTTTTAAAAGAATAAATCCAAAAGTGTTTGCTGATTTAGTGACCCACAATTAAATGAGCTTTTAGCTCTAGAATCTTCTAAAACTCTTAACTTTTTTCTTCTTCTCCATCCTCCTACTGACATTTTCCCCAGGAGCAAGAAAAATTCAAAAGCTGGTTAAAGACAGTGAAAAGTTTTACACAGAAGCTTGAAAATTAGACTTATAACAAGTCTGCCAGGATTAAAAAATCAGAATCAAAGCAAAGAAAAATACCATAAAATGATGACAAATGAGTGAGAGAAGATAAATAGATTACATGTGAAAAAAATCACAAGATATGATAGACTATTTTATCTACATCTTATTCATATCTTTATAATAATCTAAGAATGATTTAGCTATTCATCATGATTTACCTTTAAAAAAATCCAGTAGCCTTTGTATATTTATCTTATCATCAAACTCCTTTGAAGGGCCATTTTGAGAAAGAATGATTAAGAAAAATGGGGAGGAAAAAAGAAGTATAGCAAAAGAGTTGTTGAGCATGTTTTACAAAATGAAAGACACCAATGTCTCTAGAAATCACTGATACTATACATTTCAACCAGTGGCCAAATACTTCCAGCCAGAATGAACTTTACTATGACCTAGTATAGTTGTAATGCTACACTAAACCATTTTCTGCTCATCACAGTAAATTTCTTTACCTTCCTCTATGCTGGATTTGATTATCAAAAGTTAAACATACATAAAAATTAGTAGTCAGAAATCAAACACTATTTTCCATGTATACTTAAAAAATATGAAGTCATGACAAGCAGAAAATATTAATTTGATTAATAACTTTTCATTGACTTTAAGGAGGTTCACAGAAAACTATACTAAAATAAAATGTTATGAATATATATAACCACAGGCCAAATTTTCTTAAATTTGTTTCATTATATTTATTCTATTCCAAGCTATTAAAAAAAAAACACTTTAAAATGAAAAACTAGAAGTCAAAGCTTCACTCTTTTCCTCTAAATTTCAACTTAAAAAATAAAAACCACCTATAAATATGGAGAAGTCAAAAAGGCCACTTCCAAAAAAGGAAGTGTCTCTCAAAATAACACAGCCCACTATTAATGCTTTAAGAATGTTTAAACACACAAATCAAGTAAAGTTCAGTGAGGTTACAGAGTGCATCTCCAGGCTAGACTACATACCAAAATTCACTAACTCATATTAACTAAATTGACTTTTACTGGCCCTGGTTGAGATCCTTTAAAACAATTCCCTAGATTCCAGGATATAGCAGGGCTGGCTCTACTTAGAGCAGCTCTAGTCAAAGGCCCCCCCCCACCAAGATATGCCAAAGGCGATATAGCCAGAAAAGCATGGATAACTGCCAATAGTAACTGTATCCAGGACTCTGAAACACAAAACTTCCTTTCTACCACCCTCATCTCACCCCAGCTCCATCCAACAGACACAATATCATACCTAAAATTTTGAACAGATAAGGAACTAACTGGCAAAGCAATATACGTGATGCTTGGACTAAAACCTAAAATCACCTGAAATATTCCTCTATCCTGAAATATCTTATACACAACATTCACAATAACAACAAAAATGGTTTATATTTATATTGCATGTACTCTGTGCCAGGTATTTCAAGAACTTAAAAAATATGAACTCAATCTTCACAGTAATCCTACAATACAAAGACACTATTGCTAACTCCATTTTACAGACGAGAAAGCAGAGTCCCAGCGAAGTTTCATAATTTGCTCAAGGCCACAGAAAAATATAGTGTTGGTATTAGGATCTGACCATATAATAGCTGGCTCCAAAGTACATACTCCTAAGCACTGTAATATTGTTCGATAGGATAGGCAGTAAATTAAGGCAGGGAGGAGGAAGGGGGCATGTCTCACTCACTACTCCGCAGTCCTGAGCCCGTCCAATAGGAGATGAACATCTCTGGCAAGATGTTCTGAACACCACAAACAGGGATAGCTCAGGAGGAGGGGGAGCCCTTGAGACTCTGTGCTGGGAAAGGGAATCTCTGTAGCAATTTCACTAAGACGAAAAGCCTTTACTAAGAAAGAAAGCCTTTGTAGCTGTACATTAGTCCCCAAGTTTAGAAGGGGAAGATGGAGAGGGTATCTAAAAGATGACCTGAACCCCAAGAGTCAGCGCACTCAGAATAGCTGGGTGCCCACTTGTATCCTTAGGTCAAGTGTATAGAACAAACTTACTAATAAACTTGCAACTTTCTTTCCTCTAGATGTGGGGCATTCTGACTATCTGGGTGCCTGCTTGCATCTTTGTGCTCATATGTGTTTCACAAATAAACTTCCTATCCCATTTCCACTATATGTATTGCCTCTCACTTGAATCCTTGTGAGCAAGGCAAGAATGAGGAACAAGCTGGGGGGTGGGGAGGGGTATGACTCAAGTCTCTCCCCAGTAAAAATATCCTGCCTCTATATTTGTTATACTTCTTTTAAATCATCAACATATAAACTCGAAAAATTTAAGTATGGAAACAACAGCATAGAACAATAAAAAACAAAACACAAACAAAAAAAGATGATGAAAGTCTTCATATGCTGATGATGGAAGATCCAAGATGCACTGTTACCTGAAGAATATCAGTGACATATCTGTTTTTAAGCATATTCACGGAAATGTCCACAGTAGTTTTCCAGGTAACTAGGTTTCAGGTTTGGTATGGTGTTTTGTTTTGTTTTTAGCTTTTCTGTTGTCATTGTTTCCTACACAGTTTCAACTGGAATGTGTGTATATATTTTTTTAATATTTTTTTCAAATATAGTTTTTATACTCAAATTGTTCCCTCTTGAAATTTATATTATTATAAATTACTACTTACCAAAAAAGAGAGAGAACCTCCTTAAATTAAAATACAGCAATTATTCATAATTCTACAGGCTGTATTTTTAGGTGGAAAGAAGTGGGAAGAGAGCTTTGAGTTATCTAAAAAAATGAGAGGACAATTTTATCCACCCAAGCTAGAACAAAGTATTAGAATTATAAAAAAAATCCAATCAGAAATAATGTTACAAAACTATTAAGGAAACAAAGGGGATGACTCTAGATGATCAAAAGTAAAACACACCCACTGGCTTCCTCATGTATATGTGTGCTATGTATGCAATTGACCATCAATATGTAAAGAATCAGGTTTCAGTGTGTTCGCCAGTAATACTAAATTGTCAAGTACATCCATATTTCATTTTCATGAGATATTAGGCATATTTATGACATAATTTGTTTTTAGTTTAGATATCATACAACTAGGAGAGCCACATAATAGTTTTAAAAGATCTGGGAACAATATGCAGGGTTGGCAAAAGTAGGTTTACAGTTGTTTGTATGGAAAATACAAAAATAAATAATAACACAGAAATACACTGTGTTTTGCATACACACAACTGAAAACCTACATTTGCCCACCTTAGTAATTCCAATATTTGAGGTATGCATGTATATTTAAAGAGAAGGCAGAACTGAACTGCCTTAGAGTTATGTAACTGGGAAACACAGTCCCAGAGACTCTCAGAGAAGTCAAAAGATTAGACTATGGTTACCAGATCACGTGATACAATAGCTTACTTCAAAAGTGTATGAGGAGGACCCCCGCAAAAAAATAGAGTATCTTCCGGAGGGTGGGCCCCTTGTACTACAGATTTCCCCTGCTAGGTGAGTGTTCTAGGAACCAGTCTGTATCAGTGTACCAGCTGGCATTGTGAGAGGCTACAGTCAGCTTCGGTGAATTTTTTTTTAAGACTCTTTCTATGTGTTTGCCCATTTCATGATGGGTGACTTACAAGTTAACCTACTCACCCCATGCTGAGTGTTCAGGAGTTTTTGAGCAAAAATGGCATGACCCCTGTGCCCCACCTACTCTATTTATCTGGTCTCGTCCCAAGTTACCTTTATTTTGTTTCCCCGGATGAAAAAAGTCCTCAAAGGGAAACGTTCTGCCGATGTGACAGATGTGAAACAAAAAAACGGCAAAAGCACTAAAAGATATCAAAATCAATGAGTTAAAAAAAAAACTGTTCTGAGCAGTTGGAAAAATGTCTCGATAGGTGTATTGCATCAAATGAAGAATACTTTGAAAGTGACTGAAGTTTAAAAACGCAAAAATAAACACACAATTTTTTACAAATAAATTCCAGGTGTTTTTGGGGTTCTACCTCATACTGTATTCCAAAAATAAACAAGCAAAAAAACCCTCACTATGTTGATATGGTCTTGTTTTAATCTCAAGGCAAAAAGCCTATCAACTAATCGGCTGTAAATTTTAATACCACTAATATTGGGAAATAACTACCCTCAACTCACTAAAAATATCTCCTACCACTTTCCCCGTCAGTCTACTTCAGCCACTCAAATCGTACTGCTCCTTGAACATGCTACACAAAAGTTCATCTCAGGGTTTCCACCCTCAGCCCTAAAACTTCTTCCTCCCCCTTCATCCAAGTCTCTGCAAATGTTACCTTATCTGTGAAGCCTTATTTGTTCATCTTCTATAAATTAGTAACCTCTGTTTAAGCACCATTCCCTTTCCTTATACTCTTTTGTTTTGCCCCACATTATTTATCTACAACTAATTAAGTTTTCTGTCTTTTCTTCACTAACCTAAAACACAGGTCTGAGAGGGCACAGTTTTTTTCATTCACACCACTGTATCCCCAGTGCCTACCATAAAAAGATGTTCAATAAATGTTTGTGGAATTAGTACATAAATCAATGACTCAACAACAGTGATTTACATTGATCTGTAGTGCTAAATTTCTGAATAAATTTTATATTTCATAAAATTCATAGACCTTACACATATTATGACCACATACAGATCTGCTAACTCTGTGTACAGATGGTTACATTTGGGTAAGGCGCCCATCCCAGGTCCAGTGGCTACAGCCAGAGAAGGAGGATGACAAGATAAGGAGCACAGGGACCTACACACAAAGGCTATGAAGATGGAAAAAAATCCTGGAGACAGATAATACAAATGACATACACATTGCTTGGCTTGTCTAGTCTATATGCCACTTATATAGTCTCTCTTATCAAAAGTATCCTACAATGGAGAAAAAAGTTGTTCCTTAGAGCAATGGTCTCTCACCAGCAAAAGAGCTTATCATGTCACTTTAAAAGAATTTAAAAAAAAAAGAAAAAGAAAAGAAAAAACACAGTGAATGACAATCACTGCGGGAAGAATGTCTAATTGGAGGTACTACTGGTACCAACCCTCCTTTCAAATCTTTTGAGTTTATGTCAGACCATGACTGATGACAGAAAGAAATTCCCCATTCCTTCAACAAATATTTATTATATACCTTCTATTTTATTATTTATTTATTTGCTGTTCCTTAAATGTTTTCTAAAATTCTCCTAGGTAACTGTCCAGCCCTGGGCTTCTGTGTGCCGGGGGTTTTTTGATGACTGCTTCAATTTCGCCAGCAGTTATCAGTCTGTTCAGGATTTCTGCTTCTTAATTCAGTGTTGGAAGGTTATGTTTTTCTAGTAATTTGTCCAATTCTCCCAGGTTTTCTTTCTTTTTTTAATTAATTCATTTATTTTTCCAAATGCCTTCTATTTTAAAATGCTAAAAAAAAAGACTTCCAGTCAGGATGGAGGAAATAGGTAAACATGCCTCACCTTCTTACACAACTACAGCAAAAATTACAACTAAACTAGAAAACAAATTATCACCCCCCAGAACTGCCAGAAATCGAGCTGTATGGAAGTCCAACAACCAGGATTTAAAGACGCCACATTCATCCAGACAGGAAGAAGGGGCGGAGATGTGGAGATGCATGGAAAGGAATGGAGAGGCACAGAGATGAGGAGCGGGTGGTCCCACATCCACGTGTAGTGAAGAAAAATTGGAATACTTGGGAAGCAAAGGATTCCAGTTGCAAATCAGAATACCTAGCCCAGGGTTCCAGCGCCAGGAAGATAAGACCCCATAACTTCTGGTTGGAAAAACCAGTGGGGGTTGTGGCAATGGAAGAATCTGTGGGATTCTCAGGAGACTCCTGTTAAAGGGCCCACAATGGACTTAGGACGTAGGCAGACTCACCGACTCTGGGATTCAGCGCTAGGGCAAGAGCTGGAAGGGCACCAGAGGCATACAGGGAAAAACTGAAGTGACTGGCAACGGGACAAGTGCCAGGAGACAGCTTCCTCCCAGGCAAAACTTCAGAGGCCAGGCAGTCGCATCATCTTCTTTCTGAGCCCTCCCCAACACAAAGCCACAAAGTGCTGGCACCAGTTGCCCTGCCCTGGCGATTACCACCCACCGCAACTAACAGGTGTACTTTTCCACAATAGACTACACTGCTAAGACAAAGTCAAAGCGGCTCTACCTAATACATAGAAAACAACACAGGCAGGACGCCTAGTTGGGGAGACAAAGAAATATGGCCCAAATGAAAGAACAGAATAAAACTCCAGAAAAAGAACTAAACAGATAAAGATAAGCCCCCCATCAGATAACTGAGTTCAAAACACTGGAACTCAAGGAACCCTTTGGGTACTTCAACAGCATAAAAAACACTTAGGCTTAAATGAAGGTTACATTTAGTAAAATAAAGAAAAATCTACAGGGAACCAACAGTGGGGGGTATGAAGCCAGAAATCAAATCAACGACTTGGAACATAAGGAAGAAAAAAACATTGAATTAGAACAAAATGAAAAAAGAATTTAAAAAACCAAGGATAGGCTAAGGAGCCTCTGGGACATCTTCAAACCAATATCCAAGTCATAGAGGTGCCAGAAGGAAAAGAAAAAGAGCAAGAAAGTGGAAACCTATTTGAAAATATAATGAAAGAAAACTTCTCTAATTTGGCAAAGGAAATAGACATACAAGTCCAGGAAGCACAGAGAGTCCCAAACAAGATGTACTCAAAGAGGACCATGCAAAGATACAACATAATTAAAATTTCAAAGGTTAAAATTAAAGAAAGAGTCTTAAAAACAGCAAGAAAAAAGTAGATAGTTACCTACAGGGGAGTTCCCATAAGATTGTCAGCTGATTTCTCAAAAGATACTTTGAAGGCTAAAAGGGACTGACAGAAAGTATTCAAAGTGATGAAAAGCAAGTACCTACAACCTAGATCACTCTATCCAGCAAAGCTATCATTTAGAATGGAAGGGCAGATAAAGTGCTTCCCAGACAAGGTAAAACCAAAGGAGTTCATCATCACCAGGCCATTGTTACAGGAAATGTTAAAGGGAATTATATAAGAAAAAGCTGATCAAAATGATGACCATTCAAATGGCAATAAATTCACAACTATCAACAACTGAATATAAAAAACAAACTAAGCAAACAAGCAGAACAGAAATCGAATTATAGATATGGAAATCATTTGGGGGGTTATCAGTTGAGAAGGGGAACAGATGCATGGATTAAGAAGTACAAATAGGTAGGTACAAAATAGGGGAATATTAAGAACAGTATAGGAAATGGAGTAGCCAAAGAACTTATATGCATGACCATGAACATGAGCTAAGGGGTGGAGGGATTGCTGGAGGGAACAGGGTAACAGGTGAAGGGAGACAAATGGAGAAAACTTGGGACAACTGTAATAGCATAATCAATAAAGATATTTAAAAAATAAAAATGCTAAAAAATAAGGATGCTTCATGAAATAATTCAAACTGCAGGGTCTGTGTATATCATGTGTGCATGCGTATATGTGCACACACTGAAGGTTGTTTTTAAAGAATGCTATATGAATACCTACAAAAGCAAAAACCAGAACTGAATTTTGAAGGTGACATTATGTAAGGAAAGACAGACCTTAAAATAATATTTTGCACTGGCTGAGCAGCTCAGTTGATTAGAGCATGGTCCCATACACCAAAAGGTTGTTGGTTTGATTCCCAGTCAGGGTATATACCCAGGTTACGGGTTTGATCCCTAGTCGGGGTGCATATAGCAGGCCACTGATCAATAGTTCTCTCATATTGGTGTCTCTCTCCCCCCTGCCTTAAGATCAGTAAACATATACTCTCGGTTGAGGATTAAAAATATATGTATTTATAGTATTTCAAAATTGCTTCAACTAAATATTACTAGTAAATACAAATTAGTCATAAGTAACCTTATTGTTATTAAGTAACCTTCACTGAATACTTACTATGTACCAGGCACTTTATATACGTTAATTTATAAAATTAAACAATACTATGATGTAAATATTATTTTTACCCCCCATCTGAGAGTTGAAGAACCTGGGGCACAGTTGAGTAATTTATCTAAGTATACATACAGCTGGTAAATTACAGAGTAAGGATTCACAACCAGGTATTGAGCTCCAGAGGTTGCACTTGCAGTAACTACACAAACAGTACATACAATATTGTTCCCTAAAATTATAATTTTAAAATGGTGTGTTGTGAGAAAATAACCCTAAAAGGATCATTGTAAAACAATTAATAAATAGATAATACTAATATATTAGTTTTGGCAATACAATATTCACAGATGTTTGACCACTTATTTTATAATCACAATGGCCTAAGGAGTTAATTATTATATTACTTTAAATCTTAAGATAAAATCATTACTAAAACTCTACATAATAACTATGTATAGTGTCGCATGGGTTCTAGATTTATCAAGGTGATCACTTCATAAGTTATATAAATGTCTAGTCACAGGGTTGTACACCTAAAACTAATAATTATACATCAACTATAAATGAAAAATAAAAAAATTATTTAAAAAATAAAATTAATCCAAAAAAGAAACAAAGTAATATTACTTTTATACCAGTGTATTATTTTATCATATTTAATGTAACACAGCTTGTCAAGGAACATGTACAAAGGACCCATGGACAAAGCCAAGAGGGGGTAGGATTGAGGGTGGGAGGTGGGGGTGGGTTGGGTGAGAGAGAGTGATGGGGAGAAAATGGAGACAACTTACTTGAAAAACAATTTTAAAAAGAAGAAAACAGAGAAATCTTAAAATGTTAGAAAGACTAAAAAAATATAATAACGTAACACAGATCATCCATAACTGGTTATAAAGCATTACTTTGCAAATATACCCCAAAACTCATAGGAAAACTCATTTCTCCCTGAATTTATAAAAAGCTGACCTTAAATATGAAGTTACATCATTTGTTAAGGCATTATAATTTATTACAGCAGACCTACAGCTATAAGATACTGATGACACTTTTATCCCTTAATGTGTTAAGGCATGAAAATCTTAACTAAAGTGTCAACTGTCAGCCTTCTCTTATTAGATATTAACCTATTCAAATGGCCTCTCTGAAAGCTTCAGAAATGAAAAACATTAAATCTTATAAACTCCCTCCACCTGAAATCATAAGACAGTCACAAAACATAACTTTCGGCACTGGGTGCTTTTATCAAACCACAGACCAAAACATTCATTTTAAAAGACACATTTTCAAACCTTTTTCAGTACAACATATCTGACCTAGAATAAACATTCTAATACTCACTTCATCTTTGAGGAAGACTCTAACAAAAAAAATGTTACCAGCATAATTTGTAAACAACTCCTGTGTACACAACATTTCTTTATTAAAGTAGAAAAGGTCATAACATTACAAGGAAATGAAAACAGAAGCCATCAGGGAGAAAAGCTGCTGCTTACAAAGATAATAAAAAAATGTGGAGGAGCACAAAATAGAAAAAAATATAACTAGTGGGCAAATAACAATGAAAAAATAATAATAATGTATGTGATTTAACGATATGTAACTTTTAAAAACAAACATTATATTAAAATGAGTAATTTACTTCTAAGTAGCCACCTTAGAAGGCTATATGATTATTCCTTTGCTCAAAAGTTTTTTGGAATTCTTCCCCTGAAATGTCTATCAAAACTAATTTTAAAACACACCAACCTGTAGATACGGTAAAAACACAATTACAGGAATCCACTCTCTCTAGCTCGGCTCTAAGCCAGAGTAATCAGAAGCCCTCTCAAATCCCCAGGAGTGGTCCCACCATCACCCCAACGTTATCTTCCTGACTACCTTGAACCTCCTTGTCTCTCGTTCTGGCACTAGACACACCTGCCTTCCCTCATCTCAATCTGCTTTCCTCGTTGCTCACTGCACTCCTCCACACTGGCCTCATTTCTGTTTTCTGAAAACACCAAACTCTTCCCTATCTCAAGGCCTTTGCACTTGCTCTTCTATTTGTCTGCAATGCTCTTACGTTTCCCAGGACTGGTTTCTTATTCTTCTTAAGTCCATGTTGCCTCCTCAATCAAAAGGGCCTGCCTTGACCACTCAATCTAAAGGAAAACCTTTACCCCTATATACTCATCCCCTCCGCAAATTATTCCCTAGCACACAACCTTATTAAATTGCATTGCTTATTTATTTATTTATTTGTAAGTCATCAGTCCCTCCTTCTAAAATATAGGGTTCTTAACACTATGCACTTTGTTTTGATTATCTCTGTATTTTCAATGCCTTGACCAATACTAAGCATACAGTAGGTACTCAATAATGATACTAACTAAATGATTCCATGCCCAGATGTAAATTTAGAAAATTCTGCCACTGCTACTTGTGTCTCCCCCAAGTCTAGATCCATGGATTCTAGATCCTAGTCTAGAAGTTCCCTACTATCCTTACAGAGGCTGTATGGTCAATGTACACATTACCTTGTGGTCTTTTCCTAGATCTGAATACATGTATGTCCTCTCCCACTTCTAAGCTCCTTCCTATACACCATATCATTTTCCATGTGCCTTTGTGTCAGAAAAATAGAGAATTGCCTTCTATTCCTAAGGCCCACTACACAGTATGAAATCAACAAATATGTGTTGGCTAACACACTCTCCTTGCGGGGCTCTGGCATAAGTAATTCAGAAAGGCAGCACCAAGAAGATAATGCTGAGGTACCAAAGATTTACCCACCTCTCCTAAAATAATAATGATAATAAAATCCTCAAGAACTAAGCTTGAATATACCTCAGTTATCTGTTTCCTGAAGTTCTCCCTATGAGGTTCCTTGATCTTTCATGCATACAATGCAAGCGCACGCGCACAAACACATACTTGCCACTCTCAGCCTCTCCTAACCTCCATATATGTCCTGACAAGCCTGAGTTTGCACATGTACAAAGCATAGGCTAGTTTTTGTTTTTTTTTTCTTTTTTTAAACAAAAGACTCACACATTGTACAAATTTCTAACAGTGGAAAAGTATACAGAGGAAACAATGAAAGTTTCATAAAGCCCATTGCCCAGAGCAGCTTCAAAACCCTGCTCTGTCCAGTCTCACAAAAAATCAGTCTCCTTACTACAAACTGTATTTCTGCATTGGTCTTAACATATCTAACATTTCAGTCCTAGGAGTCATACAGAGATTTAAAAACTGAACTACTTCTAAAGGCAAATGCTCAGGGGTGTGAGGAGAGGCAAGCTGCCATGATTGAAACATTTAAAGAAACAGCTTTCAACAGAATATCAACAGGACTAGAATGAAAATATAATTCAGTCACCTATTTAAATAGCTATCATGGAGAGAGGGTTATCTTTTGGTGTGTATGACAGTAAAGGACAAAAGGAGTACCCTTGGGTCAAATATACAGAAAACAAATTCTGGCTTACACATGGAAGCCTCTATACCTTGGAAGCCCTGAGTTATCACACAATGTAACCTCTGGGGCATTTCCTAGAAATGCAGGCCCTAACTAGAATTAAAACACAAAGAAAACCAGAATGTTTCATCAGTTAATCCTATCAATCATGTACATTAACAAAACAAATGAGAAGAAACTTAATTGCAACTGCCACCATTTATCCTCTGTTATCATTATGATCATCAGTCAATAGTTACTGAAGAGTTACTGGGAATTCTAATATGATCTTTAGTAAATAAGACCCAGAGTGTAGGGCCTTTTTTATTCCTGGTGAGAGACATTCATAATTTAACAAAGAATATAACTTATTTATACGTATTTATATGCACTTAAGCTGTGCTGGTGTGAAACCTATTATAAAGACCAAAAATCTTAACTGATCTTTGTCCATGATCTTAAAAAGAGTGTAACTAGTTCTTTTTAACTTAAATGTTACCAATTTAAATTAATAATGAGGTGCCGAACCAAACCTAGTATAGTCAAAGATTCCTCCAGACGTCTTTGATAAATTTAAGATTCATTATTAAACTTTATAGTATTACCAACTTCAAAATCCTCTAAATATTTTGTCACAAAAAAATGCAGCATTGTAAATAAACTAAAGCCTGATAGCATATATTATTAAAGCTACCATTTTTTTCCATAAAGGATTTGACCTACAGTGATTAAAACTATGAAAACCAGAAAAGACTGGTGGTTGAAGACAAGCATATCTATCACATTCAGTCAATGGCTGTTTCATTATAACTTAGCCTAATTATTTATTTATTTATTTATTTTTGCTGAAATGACCTAAGTAACAAAAGACCCATAATAACAATATTTTTTTAAAAAAATCAAAGCTACATATGGCTCCAAAACATTAGTGTCCAAATGGAACTCAAATGGTACATAAGAAATATCTAGAAAGTATGGGAGAATCCTGAAACATCCTGAATTCAAAGCCTGGGGCCTAGAATCTACATTTTTTAAATCTCATTGATGATTCTGATGATGAATTTAGAAACCAGTCATACTTTTTTCTTAATAACTCAATTATTCCCATATATACAAGTTTTTGATTCTATAGCATGAGTTCTTTCTTTAAGAAACACATACACAAACTTGGCTGTCAGTAGTAAAAACTCTCATCTATTCCCCAAAAAACAGTGCACTGGGTAAAAGCTTTATTTATTACTACTCAGTTTGACTGGTTTCAAAAGCCTAAACCTAACCAATTAGTAGCTGTGTTTATCTTCAGACATATTTTTTAACTTCTCTCTCAGTCTTCATCTATAAATCAGAGATTTAAAATCATTCTTTCTCAGAGGGTTGCTATGTGGATTTAGTTGAATATGTGCAAAACACCTAGAGCAGTGTCTAGACAATTAACAAGGGCTCAATAAATATTAGCATATTTCCATTTTTATTATTTAAAATAGGAAAGGAGACCCAAGTGAGTTAGAGCAGTCAAACATTACAAAGAGTGCCTGGTATATGAACTTACCTTGAAGGTAGGGCTTTAGAGATGAGAAGAAATAAAGATAATATGCATAAAAAATAAAGAGACCAAGAACTTCAGGGTTCAAACTGGGCCTTTTAGACTGTAAAATCAGTTGTATCAAGTAGGCCCATTTATATGCAGCCCAAATGTCAGACTGGGGAGTTTTAAGCAGTAATTCAGTAGATAACAGGAAGCCCTTACAATTCTAAAATAGAGCAGTAATGTATTAAATGTAGGATTTTTAGAATTCCTGCCTGGGCAAGGTGCCAGCTTAAGAATGAGGAACCAGCCCAAGGAGCAGATAAGCCAATGATGAAGTTTAAAAACACCTTTGACTTTTAAAATATCAAAATATCAGCCCTTACTGGGTAGCTCAGTTGGTTATAGAGTCATCCTAAAATACCAAGGTTAGTGGTTTGATACCCTGTCAGAGCACATACAAAAAGCAACCAATGAATGTATACATAAGTGAAATAATAAATCTAAGTGTCCCTTTCTCATGAATGTAAAAAAAATTAATCGTTAAAATATCAAAGTATCACTCAAACCAACCAGAATCTTCCAGAATGGATAAAGTTACATATAAACAGAAATACATAGTATAAAAAGATCAAAAGAACCATTTGTACACTACGTGGAAGTTAGTAGCATAGGGTATTTCAGGAGAATGTCCAAAATCATGAAAATTACATGTATAACAATACTTCTGTTTATACATAAACTTCTTTCTCCAAAACATCTGTAGGATTCCTAGTTAAAGGATAAATTGTTTGGTTTTTTTTCCTAAAGGACATTTGTTCTCTAGCACCTTTTCTCAAAAAGAAAAATACTTTTCTAATTCATCTATAATCTCCTCTGGCTAGTATTATATAACCTTAGTAAATATTTTCTTTATTTTTACCATTTCTAAAAGTTAGTGTCTCAAAAATTATTTAAGAAATACTGGACTAATAATTGGTTTCTCAATGGAACCAAATCACAACATTTAAATCCCCAATGAATCAATTAAAATGGCATTCAATTGTTAATGTCATTAAAACAACCCCTTCCTTCTGGTAAATAAAAGTTTGCCCAAGACAATTATCATGAACAGTGGCCACTGTTAACTCAGTTTTTGGAATCTAGAAAAAATGTTTAACAGTCCACAGAATTCATATAACAAGGTGAAAATTCTTATTTAGTTCCAAACTCTTCTCATCATATTTAAAAAGTCACAGCAACTCACTCAAGGAAATTCCTCGTTCATTTTAAAGCATATAAAATACAAACATCCCTGGTATCTTCACACTTTTTGTCACCAAAGTTAACAACACAAACCTCTGCTGCTACACCCAAGTAAAATAAAGAAATATACTGTTCCACCCTTTAGTATGCCTTCACAATGTCTGACTCACTATGCTAAGGAACACTATATAAACCTTTGAGATTTCAGTTAAGCTCTGCTGACTAACAAAGGTTGATATGAAAGCCAAGTGAAGCTCCTAAGGGAGAATTTCACTGTCTCAGGACCCTGCCTCATCATGGCCAGTCTCCTTGCCATATCACTGAAAGGGAGCTACACAAGAGTGGGATTCAAAATTCCACACTATATCAAGCTATTAAATGTTATTTGCTTAATTTTTTAGAAGGTCTATGGCAGGGCAAAAACTGTTCCACAAAAAAACAAACAAACAAACAAAAAAACAACAGAAGGTCTTTCACCATGTAATTGGAAGTAATATGTTAGCAGAGAAAAAAACACATTTAGAAATAAACAAATGGTAGAGGTAACTATTAATCAAATTTCTGGATGAAAAAATTCAACTACTAGCATCCCTGGAAATTAATAAAATCATTTAAAGAGGCTATCACATTTTTATTTTGTATATTCCCACGCAAAATGGAAAATAATGACCTACTTGAAGATATAGAGTCTTCCGTAGACTACCTGTGATTAAGCCCTACAAAAAGGAGAATGGTGGAAATAGGCCCATCTGATTTAGAAAGATCAAAGTCTGTTGAATTGTGTGCTAGTACAGATATAAGGAAGCCAGAATTCCCATATTGTGGGTAAAAATATTTGGCATTATCAAAATTACAAATGCAAACAACCCTTTGAGCAATTCTATTTCTAGGAATTTATCTAACAGATATGCTCATATATATGCAAAATATATATATATGTGTGTGTGTGCGCACAAAAATTACACTGCTGTGTCACTAAAAAAAGACTACAAACAACCTAATTGCCCATCAATAGAAACTGGTTAAATAAATTATGATAAATCCAAGTGCAATGCAGCTGTAACAAAAAAAAAAGGAGAGAACTACTAATTTTGACTTAGTAAAAAAAAAAGTAAAATGAAAAAATATTTAAGTATATTTTTAAGGACATTATTTGTGTTGAAAAGGGGGTGGTGAAAATATATATGTATTTACATATATCTGTACCAATTATTCCTGGAAGTATATTCAAGAAGCTGCTAACACTGGCTGCTTCCAGGCAGGGCAACAGGAGACTCTTTCCTGTGAATCCCACTGTATCTTTTAAATTTCAACCCATATGAATGTCTTACCTAAAGAAAAGCATAAATTAATCAAACTTTAAAAGATTAAAGGGCAAAGGCTTAAGAAGATTTCTTAAGTACAAAATTTGACCCAGTAAATAACTGTTCACATTTTGGCCTTTTTAAAATTGCCTCTTTCTCTTCTCCTTCCATCTAACTTGATCTTTTTCACTCCCTCCTGTCAACTGTCCCAGTTAATTTTACTCCTCTCCATTCAAACCTCTCAGGAACACTTGTAGCAACTGCTTAACCCAGTCGGGAGTACTATTTGCCAACAAGGTTGATGAACTTTGTTCCAGTACTTCTAACACAAAATGAGCAACAACAGCAGCTCTAAAAGAAATCTGTGTATTTACAGAAGGGTAGATAACACCACTTATGCAATAGAAAGAAAAAAATAAGGTGAGGGAAGATGGGGAAGTGACTAAGATTTGAGAGATTTAGTTTTAACAGCATTACAAAAAATTCTTCCAAAACTAATTTAAACACTTAAACATTATCAAGTCCATTCATACATATCTCATTACCTAAAAAAAAAAAATCTTAGAAAAAAGAGTATCTGTACTAGAAATAGTGACTTTTCCCACTCTAATGAAAAAAAACAAACTTAGATTCCCAGCAGGGATAGACAGTGGCTCTGCTCCTAGAATACCTAAATCAGGGGTCACCATGGTTAATGCTCATTAGTTGCTTAAACTAATGTCTTCTCTTTTCATTTCATTATGTCATTTATTTGCAAACGTATGCATGCAAGATGGGCAAAAGTTTACAGTTGTAACACAAATAATAATAATAACATAAGAATAAACCTTCGTGAACTCACAACTGTAAACCTACTTTTGCCCATCACTCTATATTTCATATGCTAGGGTCTTGTTCTGTTGAGTTTTATATTATATACTCATTACTTCCGATTTCTTTCTTGATCAGAGCAATTGTTTGCTTCTAGATTAACTAACTCATATCAGATTTCTCCTCCATGCAGTTGTAACCGGGGAAAAAAGCTCATGACTGGTCCTGTAGTATATGGGAATCTGGGTAAGATCTGCAAACACAATGTTTCTGACAGACACCTTGTTAACTATATGTTCGCACTGCAACCTGACCAACAACCATCATCAAGAAAAGCTCTCTGATTTGAAAGTTCTCAAAAAAAAAAAAAAAACCAGATAATAAAATTAACCCATAGGCTTCAGTATTCTCAGTTTTAGTAAGTAAATATTATACCCAACTCTTAAGTCAGAAAATAGGTTGTCTGAAAATCTCCTTTGCACCCTGGCCGGGTGGCTCAGTTAATTCCTTACACCGAAAGATCACAGGTTTGATCGCTGGACAGGGCACACACTTAGGTTGCAGGTTCAGTCCACTGTCAGGGCATGTACACAAGGCAATAGAATGATGTTTCTCTCTCACATTGATGTTTCTCTCTTTCTCTCTCTCACCCCCTTAATCCCTCTCTAAAATCAATAAACATATCCCAGGGTGAGGATTTTTTTTTAATCTCCTATGTTATAAAGAAAAAAAAAATCCTCCTTTGCTTAGATCTAAAGTGCTATTCTTTCTTTACCCAATCTTTACAATGTCATTTCCTTCATCAGATACAAAAGTCTTGAACACCAGTGAAATTCCTCTTATTTTAACAAATAACTTTCCAAAATGCCCAACATTTATTTTAATCTATAAAGGTCCCCTTTTTCCTAAAACTATTAATTTATAATAAAACATACTGAGATTTTAATTTCTTTATAAATAACAGACCAGAAAAACATCTTCAGAATTATCTTGACATTCTTGACCCTTTTGAACAAAAATGACAGAAAACTGCCATGTGGGAAAAAACAGATCTCTAAGCCCCACACAAAAGGTAATTAGTGTTTCAAAAGCAGAGCAAACATACATGTGAAATATATATTATGTAGTTACACAAGCTAAATTATTAACTTTCCAACTTGGCATAATGACAGGGTAGTTGAGAGAGAATGTAAAAGAAAATATTCAGCTTAAAATTAACAATGGGCCTATTTATTCAAGGTAGGATGGTTCTCCCATTTCAGCTTGAGAGAACTGAACGTCTCTTTTTATCCTCCTCTAGAACAGAAATTCTGCAGCTAGACCGTCTGGAGAATCACTCAACTATATTCACAGCTTCACTCATAGTCAAGCAATGGCAAGAAAAGTCTTCTTCACTTGGCACTGGAAACCAACACAGAGAAATGTTGACTCTGAGGTGTTTAAATTTTATCCTTCAAAGACCAGTTCAATTAATTTCTCCTGTTGGAAGTTGACCCCGACAAATACAAAAGACTGATGCCCACAGAAACTGAGAAACACTTATCTGTACCTTTGCCTTTTCCTCCAACACTGTCTTGTGACAGGTCTTATGACACTGTCTAGTACTGTACTTACTTCTTTTCTCCACAACCTCTGTACGCTCCATTATTCTATATCTTCTTCAATGGCTTCTAGGAAGAATTCCTTTAATTGCTGAATGAATGAATTCACAGCAAAGTACTTCATAGCTCTGTCTTTCCCTATTCTACATTGAACTCCCAAACAGGGCTCCATACTCCAGGAAAGAATAAATATCTCCTACATTTCAAATCCAACTAAAATCTTGTCTGAGCTGGTAACAACTGATCCTACCCAAATTCTTAAGAATCAAAATTATTATCTGGGTATTAAAATGTCTGACCACATTCTTATCTGCTAAAGAAATATCGTAGGTTTGTTTATGGAGAAATGGGAGATCATCCTTAGCAAATCCAAATACTGGCATTTAGGTAAAATACCCTAACACCACACATCAGAAAATAAAATGCAGCAGAGTACGTCAACTTTAGGATACTGTATTAAAAAGATGTTATTCACAAAATTATTATACTTCTTGTAATTTCATCATGAGAAACATCAACTTGCCAAAATATGGCCTTGAATTGTGCAACAAGTCTATTTCTTATAAAATATACTGGCAAAGACCAGCAAACCCACACTGTGACAATGAAACCCATCCCGACATTCTGTGGTTTCAAGGTAATTCCATAAACACAAAGTCACAAAAAGAGCCTGCAAACTCCTTTTGCAAGCACTCCATTTTAAGAATAGGAAACTGAAGACAGTGACTCGTGATGGTGAATTTATGGCAATCTTAGACTCTCTTTGAGCTTGCAGAAATTACCATTCTTATCTTAGAAATCAACCTACTTTAAAAAATGCAAAATTAATACCATATAGATGATGAACAAATTTTGGTGAAATGTTAAAATTTTATAGTCCAAATGCTTTAAGGTACAAGTCATATTCAGCATATTCATAAGCTAGTAGCAACAAAATCTCAAAGAAAAAAACCAGAATGTTCAGGTCCCAGCCAATGGCTTATTTGTCTCATATGCATTTGATATCACACAGTTCCAATGTTGTAAGAGAAGGTGAACAGCCCTTTGAAGTTCAAAATAATAATATCTGACCGAAGGAAACACTGTATACTTTTAAACTCTAAATAAAAACATACAGCTTCCTAGCTAAGCACAAACTTGGGATTTTTTTTTCAATTCCAACAGAGTGTAAGTAAAAAATATGTAACTGTTATATTCCCTACAATTATTGGGGATTTGATGTTTCAAGTCGCTAAATAATTATTCTTTTTAACTTTATTATATTAGTGTAATAAATGAGAGAATACTATGTGCTAAAAATTTCATACATATTATTAAAATAAGACAATCACTAAATTACATGTTTTAAGGCATGTGTTCAGGTTTTAATTGCCTCTTGAGACTATTGATCTGGTGACCACAAAAGTATTACTGTATTACATAAAAGGGAGAATAAATACAACCAGAGAAATAATAAGATGAAGTATAGCATTAATAATTTTACTTTAACAATGTAAATTAGTTACTATGCATACAACTTTATTAGGCAATGTTATTAGGCATGTTTGAACCACACAAGGGGTTAAAAATAACTACAATAGAAAGCCAAGAGCCTAGCAGCAGAGTTGAGCCAACATTCCCTCCTCTCCTCCCCCTCCCCTTCCCATCCTCTCCAGTCCAGAATGAATTGCATGCCCCACTGCACAAGGCCCAAAAAGGTCACAGGAGATGGCAGAGACTTTTGTAAGAGAACAGAAATAACTCAGCAGCTTTGTTACCATGCTTCTTTTAATCAGTATGTTCAAAATCCTTTAATTAGCACTCTGGCTACACAAGGAAAGCATTTCTTCTGTGCCAGGGGAGGACATGTATGTATGTACACAGTGTTCTGTTTTATCAGCATCACAACATGGAGCTAGAGCCTCAAATTGTCTGCCAGGGAACTGAAGCACAGAAATCTTTTTAAAAGGCATCATACCACACATTTACATACCATTTGCATTTCTATTACCAAACAACAGTGATAATTAGGTTTGTTTTATTTAGTTGTCAATTTATTTCTGGACTTTATTCCCAGTGAAAATGGAAATAATCTTAATGAAAAAAACTTCTTTTAGTCCATTATTGAAAAGTAGGATATTCAAACAATATAAAATAACATTCACAGAACATAAAAACAGAAACTATTCAAATATTGTTCCTTTCTTCATGATAGATCTTTAGTAGAGAAAAAAAAATTGCCTCACTCAAACAGGAATAAATCACAGGGCACATTTTTACATGGATGCTTTAATTTTAAAATTTCATCCAACCACAAAAAGTCTTAAAACTTGCAAACTGGATTACATGTATGTATTTCCTTGTAAAATCTGAAAAACTGAAATCAAGACAGAAATTAGTGATAAATTAGCAACAACTATTTAAAAATCCACAGACAAAAAACCAAGAAATAAAAGCTACTTAAAAATCCACAGCCAAGATCACTTCATTAGTAAGCTGGGAGTTGCAGTATTTTAATAGACGTGTATTACAAACGTATATTTAATCTTTCAAAATCAAATTGAATATATATTGTAAGAAGCAGTGTGTGTGTGTATAAATATACACATAAAATTAACCGAAATGATAACCTTCTAAATGTCTGATTATAGAAACAATATACTTAAATTTAAGATAAAAGTTTATTATTAGGGAAGCAGCATAACATAATTGCTTGAAAGCCAGTTCTTCCACACTAGTCATGTGAGCTCACAGACAGTTCTGGACAATGGGAATCATACCACTATTTTGCAGGTTGGCATGAGCATTGAAGGAGATGATGCATGTAAAACACTTGGCAAAAATTCCAAAGTTTGCTGGTACAGCCATTTGCGGGGAGGAAGAGGGATAAGTAATTGTATGCACTGCAGAAAAGTGTAAGTTAGTATGACCTATCAAAATTATATACATATATATGTAAAACTATGTCCCTATCGTATCCACTGCAGCACTGTTGGCAATAGGAATATTGGAAACAATATAAATGCCTTTCTGTAGTGTATAGTGAAATAAGTATTACCTCCCTACATGAAAATTCTATCTAGTTGTTTAAAAAAAAACTCTCAACATATTAATAGGAAAAGTTCTTCATAGTAAATTGTTGACAAAAAGCACAGTGGGAAAGTGTATACAACACACTACTATATAAGTAAAAGGGTAGTAGATATTCACATTTATTTCAATATATCAGGAAAAAAACACCCTCTATAAAGTTATACAAGTAATTAAGAGCAATAATTACCTACTGGTGATGAAACTGAAACAGTACTTGACCCAGTCAAGCCCCAATAAATGAAAAGTTATAATTGCTCCCCTCATCGTCATCAAGAAAACAGCCTTAAAATGTATACACAGAATCCATTCAAACTAAACTCATACTCAGGTACACAGCCAAATCTCAAGTATTCACAGACTGTCTGTCTAGTTGGAGAGCCAAAACTTTCATTTCTTTTTTAAAGGTAAGTAGCTTTGGGCCATTTTACTGTTGGCAATCACCTTCACCAGAAAGCAAGCTGAGGAATAATACCAAAAACAGTCATTTCATTAATACTGATCAACAGTTTTTAATAAACAGCACTGGAACTGAAAGGGACCAAGATATTCCATAGTACAACCTTCTAATATTACAAAGAAAGAAACTCAGTGAGATCCAGAGAATTCCCCAAAGTAATTACAGTTGAAAGATTTTAACTCTATCCCCTAATTAAATGATTTCCATTTTATCATTGCGATGATGAAGGGAAACTGAAAATAAACAAAATTGAAATCAATTATCCTTGCTAACTTCCCTCCTACCACATCCTTTTTTACAGGTAACTAAGTCTGTTCAGATCAAATCCCATAAACAACTGGAATAAGTAAATAACAGGTCATCCAGAGATAATTAGTCCTGAGGTTTCCAGGAAAGCACTGAATGGACATCTGTAATAAAATCTGTAAAGTTTGCTTACACTAGAGATTGTCAAAGGCATGTTGAAATCCTTGCCACCTTGCAGCCGGAAACCCCAAGGAGCTGGGCCAACCAAGGACACACTGTAGTTGCTCATGGTTCTAATGGTTCAAAGTCCAATCCCAGAAAGTGAAACTGTGAAAAGAAATTCAAAGGATTAAAAAAAATGTTTATTTGAAGCCCTATTATATATTTAAATGTATTTAATATAAACCCAAGTAAATTATGTTCAGTATTTTGTTTAGGGAGAAATGACAGGCTACAGAGAAAAAGTCTATATTAAGTTCTTACTTCAATGTAAGAAAAGAAATATATGAGCTAATATACAATTTCTAAACCCATGCCAATTTCCCTAGTATGAAAATTCCACATCAGAATATATTTCTAGACACTTGATCTATTTTACAACTTGCTACAATCTGTAGCTTCTTGCATACAAACTTTAACTCAAAGTACTTTACATTTTGTTATATATAAAAAAGAACAAGATTTTATTTCAAGTTTAATTCAAAATGATTTTCTCCTTTCCTCTACCTCATACATTCTTTTGCCTGCAATTGGCAAGAGTCCTTCAATTTCACCTACTTAAATTCTAGATTACTCTAACATATGAAAAGGATTGCTAATTCATAAACTCTCATTCATGCTTACTAAATGCTCTAAAATGAGTTTTTTTAAATGTACAAAACTGTTCTCTCCAATCATAAACTGCAACTTAAATTTCCTCTTAGAGGGATGTGATACATGCCACACATACAGTAATATTTACTTTTTCTTCAGACAGGCCATGATAGGTAATACTCTAGCACGGTGATGTATCAATCAGAACCAGCTTCTTGTTTATATACACACACCTCTTCAGGCAAAGTAGAGGGTGAGCATTTACCAAAGTGAAACTGACTAAGCATGGTAGGAGTATAATCTAAATGCATGAAAGGGAATAGGGGCTTTAGAAAAGAACCGGGGCTTTAGAAAAGAACCAGAGCTTTAGTGCCTTCTTTTTTGTGTTTTGCTGTAAGTGTGCTCATGTTGACTTTCATGGTAGTGTTATGTTTGGGGTTGGTTGCTATGGCAGTTATACATGGATGGGAGAATATGGGAGGAATGGAGATTTTCTAAGATGTACCGGTAATAATAAGCATAACACTTCCCTCTTTAAAAATATTAAAAATATAACACATATATAATTTAATAATTTTAAAACCGCTCTTTTTTTAAAGCTGTTTAAGACACACTTTCTTTGAAAATCTGTGCTGTTCAACCAAATAACCCTATATTACCTGTCTTAAACTACTTTTTAACCCATTCAAAATTTCTATCCCATCATACCAAATTGATAGTGGCAGATATAGATATTTGAACCACTGGGTATATTAAAAGCAAATACACTCCATATTTTTCATAAAGGGAAAGTGAAGCAAAACTTTCAAATAAGTCTCAGTCTTAAAGAAAAATTAAATCAGTGAAAATCTGCATGGCATCTACCTAGAAACTAAATGGGTTTTCCCACTGGCATGGTAGTACACGGAAATGCTATGCAAGAATAGTACTTCAACCCTGA
The DNA here is from genome assembly GCF_021234165.1 of Pteronotus mesoamericanus. NCBI lineage: Eukaryota > Metazoa > Chordata > Mammalia > Chiroptera > Mormoopidae > Pteronotus > Pteronotus mesoamericanus. Next base: position 18,329,911 of record NW_026555311.1, read on the forward strand.
CATAATAGGAACAGGGCACTGAAAAGACCCAAGGCCAAGCCAGAAGCCAAACTGTCAGATATACCTGAAAAACGAACAGTAGGGAGGCAATAAGGAACCACATGTAATTTAATTCCTTCCCCCTATATAAAAGAAGATTTTCACATAACTGGAAAAGACTGTTCCGATATTGACACATTATACAAATCAGAAATGTACAAAGCCAACAGATATTTCACAGGCAGCGTGCCCTCCCTTTTTCAATCTTTTAACTTTTCTCAAGAGAAGAATGTTTAAGTTAGGCTCAACAACTTCTGGCCTCACTGTTCCCTACAAGAAAATGTATTATGTATCCACGCATACACATTCAACCTCTTTTTACTTGGGAGTTCCTTTCCTGACTTCTGTTTGTTATTAAAATTTCTAGCGCTGGCAAGGTCACAACCTCGCTACAGAACCAGTGTCACTTCATTTCTAATCAGTGTCGTTTCTAGTATTCCTCCTCTGCTAGCTTCATTCCCTCAAAATATTCCGATCCCTAAGCAATGGTAATGTTCCTGGCCTTCGCCAGGTCTCCTTCATCTGGTTATTAGTGCCCAAACTCTTCCTAAAATACCAAGAAGGCAGGAAATAGCAGCCTGTTCTGCTTTCAAACTCACAGAAAATGTTGGAACTTCGGTATAGCTCTGGATTTTCTCTTAGGTAAAGTCTAAACACTGTATTCGTGTATTCATCCTGGTACTTGGGAAAGAAGGTTAGTCAATTCCCACATTCCTATTCCAGTTTCTTTGATGGGTGAAAAGGGGGAAAAGAGAATTCGTGATGAACTGCTCAGGGTTAACAAGGGTCTGAAATTAAGGAGCAGTATCTTAGGATTCTCTTTTTCCCCCATTGAGAGACAGTGGAGGCAGAGCAGAAGAACTGAGGCCACAGGCACAGGACGAAGGCCGCCACGAGACAGTTTTCCAGCAGATGTTCTCGCCTAGCCCTGTTTGCCAAATAAGGCTCCAGAGCCGGCTGTTCCCGTGGCAGGCGGGTTCCGACGTCCTCCCGGTCAGGAAGGCGGACTTGGGCTAGGATCTGGCGTTCACACCCTAGCCCTGCCCTGCCCAGCGCAGCCACGGATTTTCTTTCCAAGCTCTGCCCTGCTGGCTGTACGCCCTTCCTTTTTCCACTTATTGTCAAGCGCACTGAAGGCACAGTCTTACAAAAGCCCCAAGCACACAAGTACTAATATATCTGGCGTTCACAACAGATTTGTTTTTTAAACGAGCTTTATTTCCGGACGCACGAAAGTTTTTCCCAAACAGGTTACGAAATCCTAACTATCAGGGGGGAAATAAACGTTTCTCAGTAGCGTGAGAGGAAACAAAAACTAACACGCCATTCCCATTGAGTCCCGCTTCCTCCCTACACTCCCCAAGGGATTTGCGCAGGGCGTGGGTGTACCCCACGCCCAGACGGGTGCCCGGGGCCGGCCGGCGGGTCGGTGCAGGGTGCCCGGGGGCCTTTCCGTGCTCCGGCCTCGCCATCCAGGGCGCCCCGCTCCTGCATCCCTGCCTTCGCCGCGCACGTCTCGGCCGGACCGGGCTCCGGGGACCTCCAGCGCGTCCGCTGGCCTCGCGCCCACTCCCTCGCTGTCCTTTCCCCAGCACTCCTCTTCCCACGCCGCTCTCCCACCTCTGCCGCTCCGAGACCAGAAAACACCTGAGAAACGGTCCCGCCCAAAAGGCGCCCCCTCTGACTGCCCAGCTAGGCTTCCCTTAAGCTTGGCACAAGGCAACCGCTACTTTCCCTCCCCTTTACGAGGACTCAGAGACGCGCACCCCCAAGGGGTGGCCACTCACCTCGGGTCCTGCAGCGTTGCCTCCACCTCAGAGGAGCGCTGACAAGTGATTCGTAGTGCGTGCGCCGTCCTCACAACCCGCGGGAACTTCCGCCTCCCAGCCAGCCCCCCACGGCCCCGCCCCCGAGCCGGGCACGCCCCCTTCGCTCCTGGCCTCGCCCTCCCGCCGGGCGAGACCGAGCGGCGCGGCGAGAGAAGCCGGCAGCGGAGCCTAGCGCTCGGGCTTGCTTGGGCGAGCTGAAGCTTCCGCCGAAAAACTATTGCGCTACCGAGTTCTGGTGGGAGTAGCCTTAAGGATTTTCGAGCACTGTCTAGCAAAGGTCTGCTCCGCGAATTTGTTTTGCTTTGGGTGCATTTCTTTCTCCAGAAACTGAATTGTCAAGCAGTTGCTCTGGCTAAAAATAGAAGGATATATCCCCATCTATGCAAATTCAACGGCTACTGCCTGTTTTTTTGAGAAAGCTTTAAATTTCCTGAGAAGCGCAAACCGTCAAGTTTGCTTTCAGGAAGGTGAATATCAGTAACTTTAGTATCTAGAAGTTAAATTCTGTGATCACATCAGAAGACAGTGATAAAGAGCGGCGGCCAACAGTTGAACCACTATATCCTCAGCTTACTTTTCTAAATCCACATCAATAATAGCCCACTTCCAATAAAATTTCGATAGTCCCGTTTCTATAAAGTTGCTTGATATATATATAGCTCAACGAGTTTATTCATAAACTTGAACGATAATCATGAAACACATGGAAAGTAACTTGTCGACTTTTTTAAACTGTAAGTTGGCTTATAAAATACGAAAAGGACAATTCTTAACCAAAGGACATGTAATGCAAGGATCAACTTCATGGGGTCCATGTATCCTTTAGAAATACAAACTTTTAGAGAAGGCCCCAAACTGCTCTGTCCAAAACAGTAGACACTAGCCACATGTGTCTTCTGAACATTTGAAATGTGGCTACTGCAACTGAATTACTGAATTTGTTTTATAAAAGTTTAATTAATTTAAATTTAAAAACACAGGAAGGGTAACCTATTTCCATTAAACATAACTTTATTGTCTGGGTAGGACTATATTTTACTTTACCAGTGAAATTTAGTGCCCAAATCGACATATGATAGAAGTGTAAAAATGCTCACTAGATTTTGAAGACTCAGTATGAAAAATAAAATGTACCATACCTCATTAATAATTTTATTTTGATTACATGTTGACATAAGATTTTTATATTTGGTTAAAATCTTAGTAATTTCGCCTGTTCTTTTAAATGTGAATACTAAAACATTTAAAATTACCTATGTGAGTAGCATTATATTTTCATTTGACGATACATAGCTTTCATCTCATTCTACAAAAGATTATGTTGGAGGGAAAGATTTCTTAGAGTGAGAGTTCATTTACATAGTACTTTAATATAGGTTATCATGCTTGATATCTCACCAAAATTACATAAATAATAACAATAGCTGTCACTTACAAAGAGCTACCACGTAGTAGACAATGTGGTAATCCTTACAATAACTTTGTAAGACCAATGCCATCCTCATTTATTGTTAATAAAATTGAGGTTGCAAGAGATTACAGCTTATGACAGTTTTTCAGAACAATAGCTATAGTTACTCTCTAAGGGTCCCATCTCTGCCCCTCCTCATCTGTTTGCTGCTGACACAGTCAATTTGAGCCTGTATCAACAAAGGTTGACTAAAGACATCAATAATTGCAGGTGGGGTATGAAGTTATTACCAGAGAGTAAGTATCTTGAGGTGATGAAGAAGAGGTGAGAGTGAGGGGAATGTTACTTAGGCAGATTCAATTGCAGCCTCCAGATGCTAGCCTGCCTTTGAATCTTCCTCCTCCTACCACAATTTAGAATAGGTATAGAATAGATTAACCACATTAAGGTGTGATGCATAGACTGATATGTATCCAAGTGTTTTCCAAAGAACTAACTGCATTAAAATGACATGGGCAGTTTGTTAATATTGCATTTTCCTAGGCCTCACCCAGAGACCCAGGATCCTTGCAGGTGGACCCCAGGAATTTACCTTTTTAACTAACTTTCCCTCCCCTCAACCCAACCTCGAGGTAACTATTAAACTACAATATTTAAAAACCAGTTCTGTAGAAATATTCCTACATCCCCAATTTACTGTATATTGTGCTTAGGTTAGAACAACACATCCCAGATCAGCAACTTATCTCAGTTTCTTCATCTTAACGGAAATTATAAATAACCTTGTGAGGTTATCTTAAGGAGTAGAAATAACATATACAAGGTCTGTCCAAAAGGTATCCAGCCATATAATATCAAAAATAGAGACATTTATTAAAAAAGACATAAGTTACAAGAAACATTATGTGTAGTACAATGATGCTCTAGTCCCCTTCCAATAAGGCACCTCAGGGCTTCACACAGTTCTCCCAGTCACCATCAGCTGCCCCATCCTGTTTTCCTGAATCTCAGTGATGGTCTGAAATATCTTCCCTTTCAAAGATGACTTTAGTTTTGGGAAAAGCCAGAAGTTGTGGGCTGCCAAATCTGGGCTATAGTGGGGCTGAGTCACCTGGGTGATTTGATATTTAGCCAAAAAACGGTGCACAACATGTGATGTGTGAGTGGGTGTGGTATTGTGATGAAGCTGCCAGTTACCAGTTGCCCATAGCTGGGGCCTTCTGAATCATCTGAATAGTTTCCACAAAAGAATGTTCAAGCTTAATGCAAAATTTGATGCAGATTCATTGCTTTACTTGCTCAGTCATTTTGAATGCGACAGCCACACAATACACCTGATCACTCACTGGCATCTACCGCTCCTGTTGACTAGTACAGTGAAGTTGTCCTTGTTCAAGCATGTGTACTCCAGGCCACTCTCCTTGGCTGCCAGGTTACATCGATACCATGTAAGCTGTTCTCATTATATTAAGATTGGCTGGAGTTTTTCTGGACAGACCTCATGTAAAATACCTCACAACATGCTTGGCACCAAGTATATGTTAAAGAAATTGTATCCAAATGAAATGCCATTAACCAATTGATTAGATTCTTTTATATATCACTGAAGATAAGTACACTCCTTCAGCATTTGTTGTGCACTTACTTTGTTCTTGGTGACTTACATACAGTATCTTAACTCTTGCAATGAGATGAAGTAGGTATTTTTTAAAAGGAAGAGAGACTTGGAGGTTAAGATATTTAACCAAGGCCACACAACTGATTAGTGATAGAAGTAAAGCAGACAGTAGGACTCCAAGCAGAGAAGTAGAGCAGAGGGTAGGATTCCAAAAACCATGTCCTTTTTAATCTCAATACACTGCCTCTCAATAAATTCAGTAAACCCATCCAGCTTTAAAGACCAGAGAAATAAGGGGACCTCTGGTCAAGACAGAGGCGTAGGAAGGCATGCTTTGCCTCCTTACACAACCACAAGAAGAATTGCAACTAACCTCAAAACAAAAACACACAGAACGGCCAAAAAATTCAAACTATATGGAAGTCTGACAAACAAGGATTTAAAGAAGCGACAGTCATCCAGACACACAGGATGAGCCGATGTGGAGAGCCAGTGGCGGAGAGGATGAAGTGAGATAAAGAGAGACAGCAGAGGTGGCAGCAGAACAGGTGGTCCCACATTCATGTGTGATGGATAAAAATTGGGAGGGATACCTTGGGAGTGAGTGATCCCAGCCCTTAGCCAGGCCACACAACCCAGGGTTCCAAGGCCGGTAAGATAAAGCCTCACAATTTGTGGCTGTAAAAACAAGTGGGAGTTGAGGTGGCAGAAAAACTGCTGGTTTCTAAGGAGTGTCCGTTTAAAGCGTCTGCATGGTCCTAGAATGTACGCAAATTCTCCCACTCTGTGATTCAGCACCAGGGCAGCAGCTAGAAGAGCACCAGTTGCATATGGGAAGTGGGTGAAGAGATTGGAAATGGGATGAGTGCTGAACTATTTCCAGAAGCCAGGCAGCAGCATTGTCTCGTATCTGACCCCTCCTGTCCCGACACAATGCCACAAAGATATGAAGTGGGTGGCCGCACCCTAGCAAATACCTAAGGATCTACCCTTTAAAACGTACCAGGTATGCTAAGACTGAGAGTCAAAGCAGCTCCGCCTAATACTTGGAAATAAGCACAGGGAGGTGCCAAGTTGGGGAGACAAAGAAATATGGCCCAGTAAAAGAATGGAACAAAACCCCCAAAAAAGAACTAAGCAAAACAGAGATAATCAACATAACAGATGCAGAGTTCAAAACACTGGTGATAAGGATGCTCAGAGAACTCACTGATTATGGTGAAAACATAAGGGAAGAAATGAATGCCACACTAAATGAAATAAATAAAAATCCACAGGGGATCAACAGTGAAGGGAAGGGAGCTGGGATTCAAATCAATGATTTGAAACATAAGGAAGCAATAAACATTCAACCAGAACAGAATGAAGAAAAAAGAATTCAAAAAAATAAGAAGAGGATAAGAAGACTCTGGGACATCTCCAAAAGGGCCGACATCCAAATCATAAGAATGCCAGAAGGAGAAAATGAAGAGCAAGAAATTGAAAATCTATTTGAAAAAATAATGAAAGAAAACTTCCCTAATTTGGTGAAGGAAATAGACATGCAAGTCAAGGAAGCACAGAGAGTCCCAAACAAGCTAGACCCAAAGAGGACCACAACAAAACACATCATAATTAAAATGCCAAAGTCTAAAGATAAAGAAAGAATCTTAAAAGCAGCATGAGAAAAGCAGAGAGTTACTTACAAAGGAGTTCCCATAAGACTATTAGCTGATTTCTCAAAAGAAACTTTGCAGGCAAGAAGGGGTTGGCAAGAAGTATTCAAAGTGATAAAAAACCAGGACCTACAACCAAGATTACTCTATCCAGCAAAGATATCATTTAGAATGGAAGGGCAGATAAAGTGCTTCCCAGAAAAGATAAAGCTAAAGGAATTCATCATCACGAAGCCATTATTACATGAAATGTTAAAGGATCATATTTAAGAAAAAGAAGATCAAAACTGTGAACATTAAAATGATAACAAACTCACAACTATCAACTACTGAATCTAAAAAACAAAAATAAACTAAGGAAACAACTAGAACAGGAACAGAATCATAGAAATGGAGATCATTTGGAGGATTATCAGCTGGAAGGGAGAAAGGGAGAATGAGAGAAAAAGTACAAGGATTAAGAAGCATAATTGGTAAGTACAAAATAGACAGGGGAATGTTAAGAATAGTATAGGAAATGGAGAAGCCAAAGAACTTACATGCATGACCTGTGGACATGAACTAAGAGGGGGGGAATTGCTGGATAAAGGAGGGAACCGGGAGGAGGGGAGCAAAGGAGGAAAATTGGGACAATCTGCAGCAAATTACGGAAATTCAGTAAATGCTGAGTTACTGGTATGTGAAAGACGATGAAATTCCTAACCACTTCTGAGAGGGGCATATGCCTTAACTTGTTTTAGAATTACTTGCCACTGAGCCATTCTGATTCCCCTTCTCTGTCTCACTCATGACTAACATTTTTTAAATGGTTGGCCAAGGACAGTCTGTGGGTACAGACTAACAGGAAGATAACTGATCCATTGGGAAGTCAGATCAATGTCCTAGCCTCATTAATTCTACCTGCTAAGCAATGACGCCTCGCCACAAAGAAAACCATATTAAAGACTTTTCTTTATCATAACCAGGGCACAAAAAGCTGAAGTAGAAAAGAAAAAATAAATCAAAAGACTAACTGATTTAGCAGGAATGTTTTTAAAGAATATTCCATCTAAACAATATTTACTTAAGTATATAAATGTTTGATCTAACATTTTATTATCCAATGTATGACTCAGAATCCTCTTGCAGTACTTCAAAAATAACAGAAACTTTTAATTACAAGATGGTATCGTTGTGACAAGTTCTTACAGTTTCACCCAATAAACTATAAAGTACCAATCTTTAAAAAGTCCCTACTAAGTCAATTTATCTTTTAAGTCTTAATTCTGAAAGGTAAATAAACCACTCATAGGTATGATTACTTAATGTTTAAAGTCTAGAATAGAGAGGAAGTATTAACTATTCGAGTAACTAAAGAAATATTTAGTAATCTAGGGAGAAAGAGGCTGAAGGCTTAGTGTCATTCTAAAGGTTAGTACGGAATCCCAGAATTAAAGCAGGCAGAGTGCAAAAGGAATAAGTGGATAAGGAAGACTCTAAGAACAGATCCATGAAGGCTAGGTAAATGTGTTATCAAGGAAGAAGCGAAAAATAAATTTAAACTTTGTAAAAATAGCTTCAAAATTTCAAGTTTGGTTTTTGTGGGTGCTATTAATAACTGACACTGAAGATAGGGGAGCAAGTTTTGAAGGGACTATACATTTCACTGGCAATTTCGAGTAAACAAAAAAAGCTAATTAGTAAGTGAGGGGTATGAACAGGAAGGGCAGATAATAGGGACACCAGAAAAAGTACCAGGAAGCTTCAAGTTTAGATTTCAGGAGGGCAGGTTATTTCTCATAGTAAGATCCAGGTTTTATCAGTCTTATATTTTACTTAGGTTGAGTCATTGTGGGTGGTTATTATGTGAATTTAGAAATGAGGTAGAAACAAACATCTAGGTCAGGAATTCAAAAAGTTTAGTATATGAAGAAAGCTGTTATTTGAAGAAAGTCAAGAAAGTAAGCATGGGCCTGGGCACAACTTCCCAATTACTTGGTCAAGAAATTAATCTCCTCAGCCTGGGAGTCAGGATAGGCTGCAAAGAAGCTTTTTCCATTTCCCGCAGTTTCCAAGTTTGCCTTTATGTAGAAAGAGTTGAGAAGAAGTGAGCTAAGAAATAAAAATATAAATCAAGAAATTGTCAATGTTGGCAGCATAGGTAAACATGGCTTGCCTCCTCGCACCACATCAAAATTACAACTAACCTACAGAACAACCATCACTCACAACTGTCAGAAATCAAGTTGAATGGACATCTGACAACTGTGAAATTAAAGACAACACATTGATAAAGACTGGTAGGAGGGGAGAAGATGCGAATGGTCTGGTCCCTCACACATGTGTGGTGGATAAAAATTTGGGAGGGATATCTCAGGAGCAAGGAGTCCCAGTCCCACACCACACCCCCAAGCCCAGGGTTCCAATGCCAGGAAGATAAGTCCCCGTAACTTCTGGCTGCAAAACCAGAGGGGATTAAGTCAGTGGGAGGAACTTCTGGAGTCCCAAGCAGTTCCCCTTAAAGAACCCACACACAAACTTACTAAGATTTACTCTTAGTAATCTCTGAGCTCTAGCACCAGGATAACAGCTTGAATGGCACCAGTGGTATACAGGGAGGACCTGAAGCGTCTGACATCATGTTGAGAGCCAATGCCAGTTTTCTCTCTACACAAAGGTAAACAGAGATCATTGTCCCTTTCTGAACCCTCTCTCCACAAAGACAAAGAGCCAGCAAGTAGGTGCCATCTCTGAGACTCCATCAACCTGGCTAACACTGTTTGCCCCACCCAACTTATGGGCCCACCCAAGCTGTTAACCATGGCCATGACATATGAACAGCTGGACTTGGCTCATGCTTTACAGCTTTCTAAATCTTATCAAACAAGTGACAGCCAGACTCAGTGGGCCACCAGGCCCTGTACCTCTTGCTAAATGGCTCCAGGCCCGGCACTAGCACCAACCAGACTAGATTCACAGTTTGGTTTCATTTGGGAATCTGCATGCCCAGTACAAGTAGCAGCCATCTCAGACTGCTTTATAACTCATACAGGTAGCCTTTGGCAGAACATGTGGGGGCTGACCTTGGCCTGCATTGCCCAGGAAACCCCAGAGCCTGTGCACCCAATGGACAACTACAGACCATGTCAGGCCCCCACTACCCTGCTCCTGCCCAGCTGATCTTCTACAGAGAATAGAGTTTGGTCGTCAGTGATCATAGCCAGTCCTTGCAGCTGACTGGCCTGAGTGAATTCCACCCATTGACCTGTCAATAGTAATCAAGGATCAACAAGAGGAGGATGTACTCAGCCCACATGGAGGATGCACCTCAAGTACCCGGCTAGTGTGATAGGGGAGACTGTGCCACTGGACTCTACATGATACCTACTACATTAGGCCAAATTACCAAGACAGAGAGTCATAGAAGCTCTCTCTAACACGTAGACACAAACAAAGGGAGGCTGCCAAGATGAGGAGACAAAGATGCATGGCCCAAATGAAAGAACAGATCAAAATTCCAGAAAAATAATAAACAAAATGGAGATGAGCTATCCATCAGATGCCAAGTTCAAAACACTGGTTATAATGATGCTCAAGGAACTTAATGGGGACCACAACAGCCCTTTAATGAAAAATATCCAGACAGAAATGAAAGATACACTAATTGAAATAAAGAACAATTTATAGGGAAACAACAGTAGAGTGGATGAACCTGAGAATCAAATCAATGATTTGTAACATAAGGAAGAAAAAAACAACCAATCAAAGCAACAGGAGGAGAAAAGAATTAAAAAAATAATAATTAGGATGGTGTAAGCAGCCTGTGGGACAACTTTAAAAAATTCCAACATTTGCATCATTAGGGTGCCAGAAGGCAAAAAGAAAGAGCAAGACATTGGAAATCTATTTGAAAAGATAATGAAAGAAACCTTCCCTAATTTGGTGAAAGAAATAGACATGCAAGTCCAGGAAGCACAGAGAATCCCAAATAAGATGGATGCAAAAAGGCCCACTCCAAGGCACATCATAATTAAAACACCAAAGGTTAAAGATAAAGTCAGAATATTATATGCAGCAAGGGAAAAGCAGTTGTTACCTATGGCAAGTTCCCCTAAGATTGTGAGCTGATTTCTCAAAAGAAATTTTGCAGGCTAGATGGGATTGGTAAGAAATATTGAAAGTCATGAAAAGCAGAGACGCACAGCCAAGATTGCTCTACCCAGCAAAGCCATCATTTAGAATTGAAGGACTGATAAAGTACTTCCCAGACAAGAAAACACTAAAGGAGTTCATCATCACCAAACCATTATTGATTAAATGTTAAAGGGAATTATTAAGAAAAAGAGGAAGATCAAAACTATGAACAATATGACCATAAATACATATCTATCAACAATTGAATCTGAAAAACAAACTCAACAAATGAGAAAAACAAAGATGGAATCATGAATAGGGAGAGAGTTATGATGGTTGCCAAATGGGAGGGAGCTGGAGGAAATGGGTGAAGAGGTGAAAGAATTAAGAAGTACAGATAGGTAGTTACAAAATAGCCATGATGATGTAAGTACAGTATAGGAAATGGAGTAGCCAAACAACTTACATGCATGACCCACAGAAATGAACAATGAGCTGGGGATGGGCTGAGGGAGTAGCGGGGTACTGGGTGGAGGATAGCAAAGGGAGAAAAATTGGGACAACTGTAATAGCATAATTAATAAAAAAAATAATTTTAAAAAGGTAAAAAAAAGAATTTGTTACCTTTCCATGTACTCATTATAATGTCTTGCACATTTATGGTAAATGGGCGAAGGAAAAATGTGAAGAAAGATGATTTAGAATGCTCATTGTGAGTATAATCACTTAGAATCATCAACACCATAGCACAAATCATTAAAATGATGCACACTTCTTTACTGAGTATTTACCATGCCTCAACTTTCCTGATATAAGTGACTATCATTTTCTGAAAAAATATTGGATTTTTGTTTTTTGCATTTCTAAACTTGATGGCTTTATAAATTAGGCATTTTATGGTTTTTATGAACATTTTCATTAGATTCAAGTGTTGTGGTATCACTCATGATCACTTAGAACCTGGAAATAAGTGTCTTTTCATATTGCCATCTTTCTAACCAATAAAAGAGCTAGTAACAATTGTGGTTATTCTGAATCACAAATAAAATACTTCTTAAATCTAGAGATTATCTCTGTGTATATAAAGCATTGGCCTTGGCTGGATACTCAGTTGGTTAAAGCATCATCCCAATATGCCAAGGTTGTGTGTTTGATCCCCTCCCAGGGCACATATATGAATCAACCAATGAATATGTAAATAAATGGAACAACAAATCGATGTTTCTTTCTCTCTCTCTCTCTCTCTTTCTCTCTCCCCCTTTCTCTTTCTCTCTCTAAAATCAATTTTTAAAAAATACTAACAGTAGTTATCTTTGGGAGATGGGATTATGAAGCCATTAATTTTTTACTTTATAATATACTATTTTTCAAATTTTAGAGAATATGGTATTATATCTATAATAAGAATGAAGCAACACCATTTTTTATAAAGTATATGAACTGACTAAATTTATCATGGTGACTAAATTTGTCATGGTAACATAAATTTATTATTAGTCCCAAATTAACTTAAAATTAGTTGACTTTTAAATCTCAATTTCTTAAAGCATGGTTTTGTCCCAAATCAGTGATTAATCTCTACTGATCCATTAGGTGGTCTTTTACATTGTCTGGGTTTAGAATTTTTAATGCTTTTCAAATCATGTATCTCTCCATCGGTATCAGAGCTAAGAGGACATAATTATTAACAAGTGTACAAATAAGGCCATTTTAAAAAGTGGTATTTTGGATGGAAATATCCTTCGGGAATCTAATCTTAACACGCTTTATTTACAATAAAATATTTTCACCCAAAAGACAGTACCTCTACTAAGTGCTTATAAAATCTTTTTATATACTCTGGGAAAAGCAAGGAAACTAATATTTTCATTGGAAGGTAGCCACATGTGTAGACATAGTGGAATGCATTAAAGCATGTCATTCTTAGCCAAAATGTAATGGATGGAGTACCAAGAGTGATGAATCAATTTATCAAAAATCTGATTAAAGTATAGAATTGTTTTAAAGATAACCAGTGATTTAAAGGAATGAGTATAGATGGATAATATAAATCAAAACTACACTTAATTTTACACATCACACCCAATTCTGCCAGTGTGTAATATGTACCTACCTATTGGTACTTAGGTTCATAAAATTAATTATGGGAAATTCCTCAAATTCACTTTCTGCCAGCTGTGAGAGGTTAACTAATGAAGAAAGTAAGCAAGGATTTTTTAAAAAATCTATGAGCTATGAAACTGAAGTCTTTAAATATTTTCATAATCTGATTATTTCACATAACAACATATTTTGAAACTATACTTTAGCCAAGATTTTATGCCTGTATCCTCTCAGAATTTAAAAGCTTTAACAAAATAACTACAGTTTTGTGATGTATAGGTAACAAAATCCATCTATTTTTACTTAAATATTACTATTTTACACATTAAAATTTATATTTTAATATTCATGAGAAAGACTGGGTATAAATATCAATGGTTGCCTGTAGGCAGTAAAACTTGGCATATTTTTATTCTAATTCTATTTCCTTTTTGTACTTTCCAAAGAAAACATTTACTTTTATAATAAATTGAAAATTAGGAGTACAATTTTCAGTACCTATTAATACATATAACAATGTTGTATACACATATATGTTATATACATTGGCATGTACACATAGCAAATAACGTTGGAACAAATTAAAATTATAAACAATAAAAATGACTTATTCATCACTAATAGCTAAATACCCCTCTAACTCCTTTATATGTGCTGACATATGTTATCCTCAGCTTTCGCAGGCTCTAGGTACTGTTATTTTCAGATAAGAACATGAAAAGACAGAGTTAATATAACTTGACTCACAGTTGTACAGCGGGCTACTATAGGCAGAGCCATGTTTTCAACCCAAACAATTTGACTACAAAGCACATGTATTTACATAAAATATGTGGCTGCTTTTACAGAGTATATTATGGAAGTTTGTATCTCTGAAATATTTGCTTCATGCAATTTTGATTCAGCCCAATGGGTTGTTAATTCAAGATGTAATCTTCCTTGATGATTTTTATGTTTTTACATAACTGACAAGGAGTATTAGGTGAATAAACTGCAATAAGATTTTTTAAAAAGTGATCATAATAAAAGTCATTTCAAGATTAAGGGATAATAAATCTTGTAACTTGATCATAAGGATATTTTCTTCAAATATTTTAAGCTGAAACCATTATTTATATTAATATTTATAGCCTTCCCTACAGAAAAGGGCCTCTTTAAAAAAAAAAAGATTTTATTCATTTATTTTTAGAGAGTGGGGAAAGGAGGGAGAAAGAGAGGGAAGAAAACATCAATGTGTGAAAGAAAGATCAATTGGTTGCCTCTCTCACACCCCCAGCTAGGGGCAGGGCCCGCCAGCATTCCTGACCAGGAATCAAATCAGCAACCTTTCAGTTTGCAGGATGATACCTAACCCACTGAGCTATACCAATAAGGGAGAGTCTCTTAATAATAATATATTTTTCACTATGTGAAAAAGAGTTAAAAATATCAATTCAAATCTCTACGGGATATTTGATTTCCTCTCTGAATTTTTTCTAGAAAGAAAAATTTGAAAACATATATGGTTGTCCCTTCAACACAAAGTCAAATATACAAATTAAATCTTAAAAATAAAGTATTTACATACCTGGTGTAAATAAAACAAATTATCGTTATTTTTAAATATCTAATTTTATTTTATTGTACTTTTTTATTTTAAGAAGGAACTTATTATAGATGTACCTTAATCTTGGTAGAGAAATCTTTTTTTTTTAAACTGATTTTAGAGAGAGAGAGAGAGAGAGAGAGAAACATTGATTTGTTGTTCCACTTATTTATGCATTCATTGGTTGATTCTTGTATGTGTCTTGATTTGGGACCAAACCCACAACCTTGGCATATTTGGATGATGTTCTAGCCAACTGAGCTACCCAGCCAAGGCCACTAGAGCAGACTTAATCAAAGCTATGTTAAATATTAAAAGAAAATTTTTGTAATTTAAAAAAAAATACATTTAACACACAAATTAAATTAATATGATTAAAAATACTGTGAAAAACATAAGCAAGATTCAAAGAGCTTCCCAAAAGGTATCGTTTAAAAATGAAAGTGAAATAAAGAGCTTCCCACACAAGAAAAACCTAAAGGAGTTCATTACTACCAAACCATGGTTATGAGAAATATTAAACTGTCTTCATTAAGAAGAAAGAAAAAACAACAACAAAAAAGGAACATAGTTATTTTTTTAAAAAAAGGACAAATGGCTTAAATGATGCAATCAAAAAACATAAGGTAGCTAAATGGATAAGGAAACAAAACCCATATATATGCTGTCTACCAAAGACCCACCTCAGAACAAAAGATACACATAGAATAAAAGTAAAGAGATGGAAAATAATGTCATGCAAATGGAAAGGAAAACAAAATGCTGGAGTAGCATACCTCTATCTGACAAAAGAGACTTTAAAATCAAGGCTATACTTAGAGAAAAAGAAGAATACTACATAATGACAAAGGAGTCCAACAAGAAGATATGACCCTACTAAACATTTGTGCACCCAACATAGGAACACCTAAATATATAAAGCAAATCTTTTTTTTTTTAATTAATTTATTTACTTTTTAAATACATTTGTCTCTGCCTTCCCCCGACCTCTTTCCCTTGCCCCCTCCCACCTTCCCTCCCTCAGCTCTTCCCCTTTGGTTTTGTCCATGAGTCCTTGCTATATGTTCCTTCACATTCCCCTTCCCTTCCTTTTCCCTGCCCCCCGCTTCCCTCTTGTCTCTGTTGATTTCTTTTCTTTTCGGTGTTGCTGGTCATATTTTCCTTGCTTCTTTGCATTGTTAGTTAGGTTCCGCTTATAGGTGAGATCATATGGTATTTGTCTTTCGCCCCCTGGCTTATTTCGCTTAGCATGATGCTCTCCAGTTCCATCCATGCTGTCGCAAAGTTTAGTACTTCTTTTTTTCTTTCTGCTGCGTAGTATTCCATTGTGTATATGTACCATAATTTTTTGATCCAGTCATCTACTGATGGGCATTTAGGTTGCTTCCAACACTTGGCTATTGTAAATTGTGCTGCTATGAACATTGGGGTGCATAGGTTCTTTTGTATTGGCGTTTTGGTGTTCTCAGGGTATAGTCCCAGCAGGGGAATCGCTGGATCAAAAGGCAGTTCCATTTTCAGCTTTCTGAGGAAATTCCACACTGCTTTCCATAGTGGCTGCACCAGTCTGCATTCCCACCAACAGTGGACTAGGGTTCCCTTTTCTCCACAGCCTCGCCAGCACCTGTTGTTTGTGGATCTGTTTATGATGGCCCTTCTGACCGGTGTGAGGTGGTACCTCATGGTGGTTTTGATCTGCATTTCTCTGATGGCTAGTGATGCTGAGCATCCTTTCAAATGCCTCTGGGCCCTCTGTATCTCCTCCTTAGAAAAGCATCTGCCCAGGTCCTTTGCCCAATTTTTGATTGGATCATTTGTCTTCTTGGAGTAAAGTCGAGTGAGTTCTTTGTATATCTTGGAGATCAAACCTCTATCTGATGTATCATTAGCAAATATATTTTCCCAAATGGTTGGCTCCCTTTTCAGTTGGCTGATGTTTTCTTTAGCCGTGCAGAAGCTTCTTATTTTGATGAGGTCCCACTTGTTTATTCTTTCCTTTATGTCCCTTGCTTTAGGAGACATATCAGTGAAAAAATTGCTGCGTGGGACATCTGAGAGTTTCCTGCCAATGTTCTCCTCTAGGACTTTGATGGTGTTGCGACTTCTATTTAAGTCTTTTATCCATCTTGAGTTTATTTTTGTGTATGGTGTCAACTGATGATCCAATTTCAATTTTTTGCATGTAGCCATCCAGCTCTCCCAACACCATTTGTTGAAGAGGCTGTTATTGCTCCATTTTATGCTTCTGCCCCCTTTGTCAAATATTAGATGTCCATAGAGACCTGGGCTTATTTCTGGGCTTTCTATTCTGTTCCACTGGTCTATGGGTCTGTTCTTGTGCCAGTACCAGATTGTTTTGAGTATAGTGGCTTTGTAGTAGAGTTTGATGTCCGGTATTGTGATCCCTCCTACTTTGTGTTTCTTTCTCAGAATTGCTGCGGCTATTCGAGGTCGTTTATGGTTCCATATAAATTTTTGAAATGTCTGTTCTATTTCTGTGAAATACGTCATTGGTATCTTAATAGGGATTGCGTTGAATCTATAAATTGCTTTTGGTAGTATGGACATTTTAAGGATATTAATTCTTCCAATCCATGTGCACGGTATATGCTTCCATTTATTTGTGTCTTCCTTAATTTCTTTTTTCAATGTTGTATAGTTTTCTGCATACAGGTCTTTTGTGTCTTTGGTTAAATTTATCCCTAGGTACTTTATCTTTTTTCGTGCTATATCGAATGGCATATTTTTCCTGATTTCTTCTTCTTCTATTGCATTGCTGGTGTACAAAAACGCCTTTGATTTCTGAATGTTGACTTTGTATCCTGCTGTTTTGCCATATTCACTTATTAGGTTGAGGAGTTTTTTGGTAGAGTCTACAGGGTTCTCTATGTACACTATCATGTCATCTGTAAACAATGATAGTTTTACTTCCTCCTTTCCTATTTGGATGCCTTTTATCTCTTTCTCTTGTCTGACCGCTGTGGCTAGGACTTCCAATACGATGTTGAAAAGAAGCGGTGAGAGAGGACATCCTTGTCGTGTTCCCGATCTTAGTGGGAAAGCTTTCAGTTTTTGCCTGTTGAGTATGATATTGGCTGTCGGTTTTTCATATATGGCCTCTATTACGTTGAAGAATGCCCCATTTATTCCCATTTTGCTGAGTGTTTTGATCATAAATGGGTGCTGTACCTTGTCAAATGCTTTTTCTGCATCTATCGAGATGATCATGTGGTTTTTGTCTTGGCTTTTATTGATGTGCTGTATCACGTTTACTGATTTGCGTATGTTGAACCATCCCTGCATCCCTGGGATTAATCCCACTTGATCGTGGTGGATAATCTTTTGAATGTATTGCTGGATGCAGTTTGCCAATATTTTGTTGAGGATTTTAGCATCTATGTTCATCAGCGAAATTGGCCTGTAGTTTTCTTTCTTTGTAGGGTCTTTATCTGGTTTTGGGATCAGGGTGATGCTGGCCTCATAGAAGGAGTCTGGGAGTCTTCCCTCCTCTTGGATTTTTTGGAATAGTCTGAGAAGGACAGGGGTTAGCTCTTCCTTAAATGTTTTGTAAAATTCTCCTGGGAAACCGTCTGGCCCTGGGCTTTTGTGTGCTGGGAGTTTCTTGATGACTGCTTCAATTTCCCCAACTGTTATCGGTCTGTTCAAGCTCTCTGTTTCTTCCTCCTTCAGTGTTGGAAGATTATACTTTTCTAAAAATTTGTCCATTTCATCAAGATTTTCAAATTTCTTGGCATATAATTGTTCATAATAGTTTCTGATAATCATTTGTATTTCTGTGGTATCAGTTGTTATTTCTCCTCTTTCATTTCTGATATTTATTAATTTGGGTCCTCTCCCTTTTTTTCTTGATGAGTCTGCTTAAAGGCTTGTCAACTTTATGAATCTTATAAAGCAAATCTTGATGAGCATAAAGGGAGAGATCAACAATAATATAGTCACAGTAAGGAATTTTAACAGCCCATTGACATAAATGGATAGATCTTTCAGGACCCCCCCCAAAAAATCAACAAGGATAGAGCAGCCGTAGAGAACACACGAGCCCTGGCTGGGTGGCTCAGTTGATTGGAATGTTGTCTTGTACCCACAAAAAGCTTGTGGGTTTGATCTCTGGTCAGGGCATATAACTAGGTTGTGGGTTCAACCCTGATCAGAGCGGCAATGGGAGGCAACCATTTGATGTCTCTCTCTCTCTCTCTCTCTCTCTCTCTGCCCCTCCTGCCACTTCTTCTCTCTCTAGAATCAATAAAACATATCCTCAGGTGAGAATGAAACCAACATTCGAGACCAAAAGAATTTATTGTTATCTTCACAGTATTTCACCTCAGAACAGTGGAATATATATTCTTTTCAAGTGCTTTTGGAACATTTTCTAGGATAGACCACATATTAAGACACAAAACAAATCTCAATAAATATAACAAGATTGAAATTATATTAAACAATTTCTCTAAGCACAATGGTTGAAATTAGAAATATATTACAAGACAAAAACTGAAAACACGCAAAGACATGGAGGCTATATGACATGTTACTAAACATTGAATGGTTTAACAATGAGATCAAAAAAGAAATAAAAATTTAGCTTGAGGCAAATGAAAATGAGCATGCACAATAAAAAAATTTATTCATCACAACAAAAGCCGTCCTAGAAAACTGATACCACGGAAATACAAAAAAATTATAAGAAAATGGTATAAACAAATAGATGCCAACAAGTTGAATAATCTGTAAAAAATGAGTGAGTAAATTCCTAGAAACAGAGGATCTTCCAAGAAGACACAGAAAATCTGAACAGTGTGATTACAAACAATAAAACTGAAGCAGTAATCAAAAATTTCCTAAAAAACAGAAGTCCTGGAATATATGGCTTGAAAAGTGAATTTTACCAATTATTAAAAAAAGAATTAATACCTATTCTTCCCCAGCAAACCCAAAAAGTTCAAGAGGAGGGAAGACTCCCAAGAACATTTTATGAGGCCACCAATATACTGATTCCAAAACCAGATACAAACACTACAAAGGAAGGATCATAGTCCAATATCCCTGATGAACATAGATGCAAAAATTCTCAACAAAATATTAGCAGACTGAATCCAACAATACATTAAAAAGATCATATACAATGCTCAAATGGGGTTTACTTTTGGGATACAAGTTTGGCACAATATTCACAAATCAATTAATGTGATATAACACAGAAACAGAAGGAAGAATAAAAACAAATGATTATATCAATAAATACAGAGAAAGCATTTGACAAAATCCAGCACCATTTTATGGTAAAAACTCTTAGTAGAAGGAACATATCTCAATATAATAAAAGCCATGTATAATAAACCACAGCTAACATCACATTCAACAGGGAAAAACTACAAGCACTCCCCTTAAGACCAGGAACAAGATAGGGATATACTCTTTCACTAGTCTTATTCAAAATACTGGGTTGGCCAAAAAGTTCATGTGTTTTTTTTACATAAGATGACTTTAGTAGTGCCTAGTTGTATTGAACTTCATCCAAAACAATTTTGTTAGATTATATTTGTGACAGCTGTCATATCAGCATTCATTTTTTAAAAAAAACTTGTCAAAATTGGTGAAGTTTTGTGTAGCCATTTTAATATTGAAGATGGAAGAAAATACGCAACAGTTTTAGCATATTTTGCTTCATTATTTTGAAAGATAAAAATGCAACTGAAACTCAAAAAAAAGATTTGTGCCATGTGTATGGAAGGTGCTGTGACTGATCAAATGTGTCAAAAGTGATTTGTGAAGATTTGTGCTGGAGATTTCTCACTGGATGATGCTCCATGGTTGGGTAGACTAAAGTTGATAGTGATCAAATCAAGACATTAATTGAGAACAATCACCATTATACCATGCAGAAGGTAGCAGACACACTCAAAATATCCCAATTGACAAAGTTAGTGGTGAAAATAAAAAATATATCTTTTATTTTAATAGAAAAAAACATATGGATTTTTTGGCCAACCCAACAGTATTGGAAGTTCCAGCCACAGCAATCAAATAGGAGAAAATAAAAAGCATCCAAATTGGAAAGGAAGAAATAAAACTTTCATTATTTGCAGATGACATGATACTATATAGAAAATCATAAATATTCTAGATAAAGATACTAGAACTGATAAATGAATTCAGAAAATTAGCAGAATACAAAATAAATATCCAATAATAAATTATCAGAAAAAGAAACTGAGAAAACAAGTCCATTTACAATGGCTTGAAAATAAAGTAAAATAATATACCTAGGGATAAATGTAACCAAGTAGGTAAAAGACCTGTGCTCAGAAAATTATAAGACACTGAAGAAAAAATGGAAGAAGATACAAATAAATGAAAGCCATATACTGTGTTCGTGAATAGGAAGAATTAGCATCATTAAAATGTCCATACTAAGTCTGGTCAAGATGGAGGTATAGGTAAACATGGCTTACCTCTTCTCACAACCACAGCAAAAATTACAACTAGACCACAATACAAATATCACCCAGAATCATCAGAAAATCAAGCTATATGTAAGTCTGACAACCAAGGAATTAAAAAAGCCACATTCATCCAGACAGCAGGGAGGGGCAGAGATGTGCAGACAAATAGAGAGGCACAGAGACATGGAGAGGCACAGATGTGGAATGGGCGGTCCCACACTCATGTGAGATAAATAAAAATCAGGAGGGATACCTCAGGAATTAGTGATCCCAGCCCCACAACAGACCACCCAGTCCAGGGTTCCAGCACCAGGAAGGTAGGTCCCCATAACTTCCAGCTGTAAAACCCAGTGGGGGTTGGGGTAGTGGAAGAAACTGTGAGATTCTAAAGAGTTTCCTCCTAAAGGGCCCACCACAGACGTAAGACTTATGCAGAATCATCCATCTGGGCTTCAGCACTAGGGCAACAGTTGGAAGGGCACAAGTGGCATATGGGGATATTGAAGAGACTGGCATTAGGGTGAGTGCTCGGAGACAGCTTGCTCACAGACAAAACTCCAGAGGCCAAGCAAGGGCATTATCCCATCTCTGAACCCTCCACCACAAAGAACAGCAACACAGGTTGCCCCACCATGGCAATTAAGTAAGGCTCCACCCTACCCAACTTATGGGTGCACTTTTCTACAATAGGCCATACTACTAAGACAGGAAGTCAAAGCAGCTCTACCTAATACATAGAAACAAACACAGGGAAGATTCCAAAATAAGGAGACAAGGAAATATGGCCCAAATGAAAGAACAGAACAAAACTCCAGAAAAAGAACTAAACAAAATAGAGATAAGAAACCTATCAGCTACACAGTTCAAAAGGGTACTTCAACAGCACAAAAAAGACCAAGGCAGAAATGAAGGTTATACTAAGTGAAATTAAAAAAAAAATGTACAGGGAAACAACAGTGGTGGGGATGAAGCTAAGAAAACAAAAAAGATCAAGGCAGAAATGAAGGTTATACTAAGTGAAATTTAAAAAAAAATATACAAGGAAACAACAGTTGGGGGGGGGTGAAGCTAAGAATGAAACATAAGGAAGAAAACAACATTCAATCAGAATAGCAAGAAGAAAAAAGAATCCAAAAAAAAAGAAATGAGAGTTGGCTAAGGAGCCTCTGGGACATCTTTAAATGTACCAACATTCAAATCACAGGGGTCCTGGAGGAAAAGTGAAAGGGCAAGAAATTGAAAACTTATTTGAAAAAATAATGAAAGAAAACTTCCCTAATTTGGTAAAGGAAATAGACATACAAGTCCAGGAAGCACAGAGAGTCCTAAACAAGATCTCACAAAGAGGACCACACCAAGACACATGATAATTAAAATGACAAAGGTTAAAGATGAAGAGAGAATCTTAAAAACAGCAGGAGAAAAGCAGAGAGTTACCTACAAATGAGTTCCCGTAAGATATTAGCTGATTTCTCAAAAGAAATTTTGCAGGCTAGAAGGGATTGACAAGAAGTATTCAAGTGATGAAAAGCAAGGACCTACAGTCTAGACTACTCTATCTACCAAAGCTATCATTAAGAATTGAAGGGCAGATAAAATGCTTCCCAGGCAAGGTAAAACCAAAGGAGTTCATCATTACCAAGCCATTGCTATATGTAATATTAAAGGGACTTATTAAAGGAAAAGAAGAATATCAAAACAATGAACATTTAAATGGCAGTAAATTCACAACCATCAACAATTGAATCTGACAAACTAATCAAACAAGCAGAACAGAAACAGAATCATAAATATGAAGGTCATTTGGGAGGTTATCAGTTGGGAGGGGGAAGGAGGAGAATGGTGGAAAAGGTGCAGGGACTAAGTAGTACATATTGGTAGGTACAAAATAGATAGGGTGATATTAAGAACAGTATAGGAAATGGAGTGGCCAAAGAACTTATATGTATGACCCATGGACATGAGCAATGGTGTGGGGATTGCCTGGGGGAGAATTACTGTAGGGAATGGGAGGTACCAGGAGGAAGAGGGCAAAGGGAGAAAACTGGGACAACTGTAATAGCATAATCAGTAAAATATATTTTAAAAAGTCCATGCTATCCAAAGCAATCTACAAATTCAATGCAATGGCTAACAAAATAGAATACCAATGGCATATTTCACAGAACTAGACCAAATAATCCTAAAATTTATATGAAACCACAGAAGACCCTGAATATCCACAGCAATCTTGAGAAAGAACAACAAAGTTGGCGGTATCATGCTACTTGATATCAAACAATACTATGAGGCTGTAGTAATCAAAATAACATGGTGCTGGCATAAAAATAGACACAAAGGTCAATGAATTAGAGGGCCCAGAAATAAACCCACAGCCATATAGTCAATTTATTACAAAAGAGACAAAAACATACAATGAAATTAAGACAGTCTATTCAATAAATGGTGTTGGGAAAACTGGACAGGTACATGCAGAAAAAAAAAGAAACTAAACCACCTTTTACACCATACATAAAATGGATTAAAGACTTAAACGTAAGAACTGAAACCATAAAACTCCTAGGAGAATACATAGGCATTAAACTCTGACACTTCTCTTAGTAATTTTTTTCTGGCATATCTCCTCTTGCAAGGGAAACAAAACAAAAAATAAACAAATGGGACTACAAACTAAAAAGTTTTTGTACATCAAAGGAAACCATCAGCAAAATGAAAACATAAGCTACTGAGTGGGAGAAAATATCTGCCAATGATATATCCAATAATTGATTAATATCCAAAATTTATAGAGAAATTATACAACTCAACACCGAAAGAACAAACAGTCCAATTTTTAAAATTGGCAAAAGTACTGAACAGACACTTCTCCAAAGTGACATACTGATGACCAATAGACATATGAGAAGTCACTAATCACTGGTGAAATGCAAATTAAAACCACAGTGAGATATTACCTCACACCAGTTAGAATGACTATCATCTATAAATCAACAAATAAGTGTTGGCAAGGATGTGGAAAAAGGGGAACCCTTGTGCCCTCTTGGTGCAAACACAGATTGGTACATACACACATACACTATAAAAAACAATATGGAGGTTCTTCAAAAAATTAAAAATGTAACTGCCTTATGACCCAGCGGTTCTACTCCTGGGTATATATCCAGAGAAACCCTAAACACTAATTTGAAAAGATATGTGCATCTGTATGTTTATTACAGCATTATGTGCTATAGCCAAGACATGGAAGCCACCCAAGTGCCCATCAATAGATGAGTGGATAAAGAAGATGTTGTACATATGTAACAAATATTACTTAGCTATAAAATGAATGAAATCTTTCCATTAGCAACAACATGAATGGACTTAAAGAAAGACAGAGAAATACAAATACCATATGATTTCACTTATATGCAGAATCTGTATAACAAAATAAATGAACAAACAGAAGAGAAAAAGCTTCATAAATACAGAAAACTAATGGATATAGGGAAGTGGGGGGTTGGGACTCAGTGGAAAAAAGTGAATAGAATAAGTAGAAATGGGTAGTTACAAATAGTCACAGGATGTAAAGACAGGATCAATAATATTGAAATAACCATGTATGGTGCCAAGCAGGTACTTGAAATAATGGGCAATAACTTTGTAAATTATATGATTGTTTAACCACTATACTATGTACTTGAATCTAATGTAAAATAGTCGTTAATCTCAACTGTAATTGAAAAGTAAAATTTTAAGAAATATAAGCAAAATGAACATATACGACAGTGAAGTAAATGAGGCACATTTTCCCAATTAACATCAATTGAACATCTCATTTAAGGAAATGTATTAGGCTGATAAGTCTTCCTGTGTGGGATTTAATCTTTATGGGAAAAAACTGAGGGCATCTTTAGTTTTCTTTATATCTACCTCATCAGATTTCTTGACAAAAGTCCTGTAGCCTTGTTATATTTAATAGTACCTATAAGATATTTATACTATTTATTAAATTTATAATATTTAATAAACATATTAAAGTTAATATAAAATATATAAATTACATATAATAATTAAATCGATGTGTTCTCATTTCAGAACTTAGCCTCTGTAACACTACTGTGATTCTGACCCAAAGATAGGAACATATATAAACTTTGAACTAGACATCCTGTTGACGTAAGAGAGGACAGAGACCTTGGAATACAAGAACTTGTACTTTTATCAAGAGAGCAGAAACACCAATTAAAATCCCACCTATTTCCCATATATTTTAATTGAATCAGTGTGGGCAAGCAAGTATCAATGCCTCCTAGAAAAGAAATGAGTTGGTTCGTTACAACTTGAACCAAAGTATCAAGTGTTACCCATAGATCCAAATATAGTGCCTCCTGGCAAAGAAAGAGCACAGAGCAAGAGGCAGAGCTGGTGCAGACACCTGATAGCACTGCGGGAGTAACCTGAGCTGAAGTTTTGCTTGTTGTGGAGACAAATACACTGAAAATCCAGGCGGCAAAGAAATCACACTACCTCAATTTTAGAAAGTTTTTAAGGATAGATTTTAAATCTCCTGACATGTCTTTTTGTTTGTTTTTTGTTTATTTTTTATTGTAGAATTTTTAAGCAAACACAAAATTGAAAGAATAATATAATGAATTCTCAAAGTATCTATTACTGAACCTCAACCATCACCATCATTAATATAATTTTAAGGTTTTATACATAGTTTTAAACGAAGATAAGCTTCATACATGACAAGATTATACAAACTATTTTTCAGGTTATATGAAGAAATAACATTATGTTTTGATCATGTTGCATTTAAAGATATGGTTAAAAAGAGAGAGAGAAAGAGAGAACTCTCGGGTTTTTTTATTTGTATTGAAACTCTCAGGGCAGATAAATCTTTTTTTTTTTGTATTGAAACTCTATATGAGGACTCTATCAATTAAAACTAAGAATGTTCAGAAATTCACTTTTATTAATTCAACCACAAAATAGACAGACTCTTGGGGACTCATTCATACTAATAATAAAGCTCACTAGAAGCTAATGAAAAACCCAGAAGTTCAGTTTGTTAATTTATAATAAGGGAAGCAATCTGGAATGTTCAGGTCATATTATTTCTGGGAAAATATAATAGAAAAATAAAATTTAGGTTAGACGTTTGCTCATTAAGAATAGAATCAGAACATAAAGAAAGGAATAACGTTGCCCTGGCAGGTGTTGCTCAGTTGTTTGAAACATCCTCTGATGGCCAAAAGGTTGTGTGTTCATTTCTTGGGTCAGGGCACATACCTAGCTTGCTGGCTCCATCCCCAGGTCCAAGTGTGGGTATGATCCTAGGTCTGGGTGCCTACGGAGGCAACCGATAGATGCTTATCTCTTGCATGGATGTTTCTTTCTCTCCCTTCTTCTCTCTCTAGAAGCAATAGAAAAATGGCCTCAGGTGATGATTAAAATAAATAAATACATACATACATACATACAAATGAACAGAGGGATATCTCAATCTCATCCTGTTTGGTTACCCAGATGGGCCCTTTCCTTCTTAGGTACTTACTTTAGCAGGTGAATTAGGATACTCATAACACACTGTCCCCAGGACAGGATTGGAGAGCACAAGTAAGGACTTACTTCCAAACTCTTTCTTGTTAAAGTTCCTAAATTCTTTTTTTTTAAATGTTATTAAAAAACTTCAAAAACAAACCAACAAAAAAAAAACTTCACTATGAAGATACTTACTTTATAAGATTGTAGTTCTTCTGAGTAGCATTTTAAATTAGTGTCTTCTTTGGATGGGAAACTCCTAGGCCCCTTGCTGAAGTTGCTAAGCAATCTACTTAGAAACTATTGACTTTTGGGTGTGCTATCTACTACCATCTTTCAGGTCATTTAGACTTGCATACTGACAAAGCACAATGCATAACAGATTTTTCCTGTTTTTCCAGCTTTCAGTAAAAGAACTTTGTTTTTTTCTTTTTTTCTGGGCTTGTTAAAGAAAGATTAGTTTATAACCCAGTCTCTATGGGATGGCTCGTAAAGAATCAGAGTTCTCATTTAGATTTTCAACTTGAATATCAGAAGAGTTTTTCCATATTTTTGCAATCTTGTGGATTCTGTTAATATTTGTTTCTCTTTAAGATTAATAAAACAGATTCTTCTCTGCACATGCTACCAATATATTATTACCATTAGCTTTTCTTTATAAAAGGATTGAGAATTGAAATAATTTTAAGTGGTCTCAGATTGTAGAATTAAAATTTGTTTCATTAGCTTTCTCTTGTACTAAGTAAAAAAAGAGTAAGTGAGATGTTTTAGTTAGCAGAGCCAAAAGTTTCATGACTTCCTTCGTTTGTTTTGAGTGGCTTCCTTTTTAACCCAACCCTAGCTAATCCATAAATATTTGACTTAATCAGACAGCCTGTCTACTGACATGATCTCTTAAAAATCAGTTTCAACCAAAAGAATAATATTGGAGTGCATTGCATTGTACGCCTAAGGATTGCCAACACATTCTGATTCTGGCATTTGTAAAGAGCAGTTTCCTCTTCTGCTAATTTATCCCAAGACTGTTGGCTAGTAGATCATATAGTGACAAATAGTGGGGATGCTGAACAATTTCCTTGCTGTAGCATTTAAATACCAGTAATGTCTCTGAAAGAATGATACTTGGTTATCTTATATGCAAGTATAATATTGGGTATAAATACTTTCACCAAAATAATTTACTTTTAGTTTTTAAGTTAAAAAAAATTCACTGGTTAGCTCAGTTGGTTAAAGTATCATTCTGTAGACTGAAAGGTCACAGGTTCAATTCCTGGTAAGGGCACATATTCAGTTTGCAGGTTCCATCTCCAGTCTGGGTGTGTATAAGGAGGCAACCAATCGATGTCCCTCTGCCCCCTGCCTTCGTTTCTCTCTAAAAAGCAATGAAAAAATGTCCTCAGGTCAGGATAAAAAATAAAATAAAATACCCTGGTTAGGTTCCACAAAAATCTAATATAGTTAACTTTTTCCTTCACATTTATTTATCTGTTTTTATTTTCTCATTGAGTAATTACAACCACTATGGATTGACAAGTCATTTCTTTGAAGAACCCACCTGCAAAATCACAACAAATTTATCTGACAATGTAGGAGTATAATATATTTAGCTCAGGATGGTCTACATTGAGCATAAATACAGGGCTTTCCATTCTTTACATTTTTTCCATTAAAAACCATTATGCGCCATGTTGTGAATGTTAGGATATGACTTCCTTGAAAATGGAATTTTGCAAGTAGAACTGGGTGACATAAGAATGACCTTCAGGTATAATTGGGTGATTACAGGGTTTTAACTAAATGATTCTGTTCTTCGGGGGTGAAGCAATAGAAAGGGGAAAGTAGGTAGAAGAGGGGGAAAATGCAAGAGAAAAGGAAAGAAACACAAAGAAAAGACAAGGAAATTTCAAAAAGAAAGTATGGAATGGGAAAAGGCAGAAAGTTGCTTAGAAAGAAGAGAGAATGAGGAGAAATTCTGAGAGGAGCAGTTTGGTTGGTTCTCAGAGTAGTGTGATTATTTCTGGCAACAGGACACCAAGCACCACTCAGCAGATGAAAGACTTACATGTTACTGCGGTGACAAATATTCAGCTCCTATCATGTCCCTTTTATGCTCAAGTTAACTTTGTCTCCTATTAATTATTTGTTCCACTTCTGTTACCAAAAGCGTTAATCTTTTCTTTTTTTTCCTCTCTGTCTTTCCTTTCAGTCTTAATGAGACTCCTGTTGTTTAACTGTCATAAAGCCAAAAAGGGGCGCAAGCAGATGTTTAGGTGAAAGAATAATGAGGTTTCAGGAACCCTTTGACCCATCACGTCATCTTCTGAGTTAACAGTGTTCCTTTGCTAAGCTTCTGTAATGCAGGGCTTTGAAAGTAATGTCCCTTTTGACAAGAGAGGAAGCTGTAGTTTAAATGCCTTGCCTATGGCTCCCCAATGAGCGAATAAAAGTCAGAAATAGAACCCAGACCTCCTGACGTCAGATAAAATGTTCTTTCCACTTCACGATGCCTAAAAATACAAACAAATAAAAAACTCCCCAAAGCAAATAAAACCTTATCCATTCTCATGTTTTAAGTCACATCTCGGAAGCCCAAAGTTTAGTAAGACTGATTTTTTAAAAATTCTATCTTTTAAAATATAAAATATTGATCTATTTAAATGTATTCTGCTAAATAAAATTTTCATATTGAATCTAATAATCTGGTAATACCTTATAATAATAGTTTCAAACTATAAGGTTCCTTAGAAAATTTTCTTTCATCATTTTAAAATAAAAATGTTTTCAGCTAAAATGAGATTTTTGTGGTTTTATTTATGCATTTGAATTATTTCTCTCTATTCTATTAGTGCCACCTCTACAAATCTGTCTTGCTGACTCTAGATCTCAGTTTAAATGTCATGTCCCTAGGGATCTTCTAGGCGGCTTCTGTGACTCTTCACAGTAAGTTACCCACACCCACAGATTGTATGTATACTTTCATAGTGCAGCACTTTTCCCTCATAGTCCTTGTTTTGATAGTAATTATATAGTAATTTGAGTAATTACATGTTGCTTAATATCACTGTTGCCTTCCAGACCAGAAGCATCATAAAGGCAGAATTTGTTTATTTTGTTTTCAAACGCATCCCCAGCACCTCCCACAGTGAATGGCACATAGTAGGTGTTCAATAAGTATTTATTTAATAAGTGAGCAGATGTGTTATGTTTCTCAGTATGACCACATAAGTTTTTGTTTATCTGGCTTAAGAAGAATCACAAATAATAATGGCTCTCTCTATTCTGTGCCTACTGTGTACAGTGCACTAGGTTAGGTGATTTACATGCATGTTCTCACAACAACCTGATGAGGTAGCTACAATTTTAAATCACACTACAGGGAGGACACTGAAATTTAGAAAGGTTAAGTAACTTGTCCAAGGTAACCCAGTTAGTGGTTGACATCTTGTTGATATAGGAATTTAGAAAATAAAAAAATGCAAGGACAATATTATGCTTTTTTCCCCAAAGAATAATCTCTCCTGGTGTTCCATTAATGTTATACCAACAATGGGGAGAAGGGGGAAAGAGAAACCTCCTTTTCCCTAAAAGTCATTTAGTGTCAGATTCTTCCACTTTGATTCCTGTTTAACAGATGCCAATTGTAGCATTTTGGTTTTTTTGTCCATGAATTAAATGAAAAGATTTCAGACTTTTTATTCTCACATCCATGTATCACCTACATAGCTATTTTAAATGAAATTTGAATTTCTATGGGTTCAAAAAGATAAATGATGTTTTTGCTATTGTTTGTTTTTCCTAAGAGAACAAAGAAAAACAGAAAAGGAAGTAATAATATTAAAGGAGGTTAGAAGGAAGAGCTAAGAAGGCTCCATGGAATGAAGGAAAGTGCTGGGTGGTTTTTTTTTTTTTTTTTTTTTTTTAGCAGTAATACAACAAGCTATATCAAAATCTGTAATTTCTGTCATTACTTTGGAACTTCAGCATTCCCCTCAGAAAGGTAATGCTTATATCATTTTTGAAAATATTATTTCTGTTTATTTTGAAATGAGTTTGGTTAGGAACCCAGGGGTCTTTCATAAATATGTTATAGGCTGAGAGCCTCAAACTTCATAT
Source organism: Pteronotus mesoamericanus (assembly GCF_021234165.1). Classification (NCBI taxonomy): domain Eukaryota; kingdom Metazoa; phylum Chordata; class Mammalia; order Chiroptera; family Mormoopidae; genus Pteronotus; species Pteronotus mesoamericanus. Next base: position 18,360,370 of record NW_026555311.1, read on the forward strand.
CTATACAGTTACCCTCTTACTAATAATTCATTTTATGGAGAGGTCTATCTCATACTCTTGATCCTCTATTATCATAGTTTCTATTAAGATCCACACCTTTCATTTTATTCAGCCCTTTTTTTCCTGAGGTCTATTTTAAGTCGTTAAGACTATTAAGCATGATATGATATCATTGAATCACTTTAAGTATTTTGCTGTATCTGCACATTGTATAGAAATCCCACCGTAATTTTTCCAAGGCTCTGCTAGAAAGCAAGCTAGCCTATGAGATTCTTATAGAACCTCTGTAGGTAGTTGAGTAACTAAACCCTTTTTAGCAGGATTCAAGACAAATCTTGTTCCCTCAAAAACGTGATCTCCACAAGGCTTGAAAGGGTATTTGCTATATAAGTACGTGGGTACTCAATAAATATATGTTGATTTAATTTAAAAATCTTTATATTTTTAATATAAAGATTAATTCATGAATTAATGTCATAAATTTTTTTCAACTCTCAGTAACGATTGGTTTATAAAATTAGTATATAGTGCAATTGCATGTATTCACGTAGAGGAAGAAGCCGTTTTCGTATTTGCCCATAAGCCCTTAAATAAACAACTAAAAAAATATAACTCCTATTTTTCCTTCAAACTAATTCCTTATTGTGAGGTCTGCCCCAGAATTTGGAGTGGTATCCACTACTCGATCTCTATAAATTATGAAAGACCTTGAAATAAGAAGAAAATAGCCCTAACCGGATTGTTCAGTTGGTTGGAGAGTTGTCCCATATCCCAAAGTGTTGTGGGTTTGATTGCCAGTCAGAGCACATACCTAGGTTGCTGGGTAAATCCCCTGTTGGGGCAGGCATGGGAGGCAAGTGACTGATGTTGCTCTCTCTCACATCAAAGCCTCTCTGTTTCTCTCTCTCTAAAAATCAATAAAACATATCCTCAGGTGAGGATTTTTTTTTAAAAAAGAAAAGAATAAAAGCAGAATGTTATTGAAAGAGAGGAAATCTGCTGTTCAGTGGAAAGTAGCTATTTATTTGGCCAAAATGGAAGGATTTTTCATATGAAATTTTTTCTGTTCTTCAAATAACATTGCTAAGAATCTTTTCCTTATAACTCTACCACTCCACTACTCACTGAGTAAAATTTACCTTTAATTTCCTTTGAAAGTTATAAATAATTTTTGAATCTCATATCTAATTTGTTTCATTAGGGAATGTACAAAGTGATTAAAATTTTCCTCTTTTAGTTATATAGTTATTCCTCTACATATAAATAGATTAAAACCATCTGTTAGCAATGTTGTCCAAAGTTAAGAAAGATCATCATTTATATCATGAAGAACACAAACAAACTCTCAGAGAACAAGTTTCCATGCCACAACTTTTAAAAAGCCTTCAAAGATGTCCATAGCTTTGGCAGTGTTCCAGAACCAGCTGGATTAGAGTGATCCAGTTCCAGCTGAATATAGAGCGCTGCAGCCCTGAAGACTTGTGAAATCCACTGTAGTGTGATTAAGGTTTATGAACTCAGCCTCCCGTTGGAAGACATCTGTCAAGATTTCCCGAAGAATGAGATTGTGTATCTAAAAAGAATAGATCAATAGTCTGAGTTAACACTATTTTCTTTATTTTTCTTTATCGACTTTCAAGCAAAGATTCTAACATATAATTAATCACCTGGTCTAGTGTGCTAAATAGTTGATAATATATTGAAAACCAGTACTGAACTTCAGTGATTTTTCATTAGCTCTTTCTTTACATCTCTGCTGAAGAAAAACTAGATATTTCCAGTTGATCTGTGCTCAGTGATCACAGTACTAAGCACAGTTTAATGAAGTAGGAAGCACTTCATTAGACTATCGAGATAGCAAAAGATGCTGAAGATTCATTCAGTCGCTCAAAAAATATTTACTGAGTTCATGTGCTATGACAGGTGCTGTTCTAAGGACAGTAACTATTGAGATAAATAAAATAAGTCTGTGTTTTCATGGAGTTAATGTTTTAGTGTGTCTGACAGACAATAAAAGAAGTGCATACATTATTTCCAAGTGGTGATAAACGCTGTATAGACTGATTAGGTAGGATAAGGGGACTATGAGAAATGGTGTGATGGATTGGGTGATAATTGAGGGCAAGAGCTTTTTGAGGAGATAACATTTAAGCAGACTGTGTGTAAGCCACACAAATATCTGAGAAAGAATATTTCAGGTAGAATAAAAAGCAAAAAATAAACAAAACAAAAAACAAAACATATCTTGATCAAGAAATACATTCAATTTGCTTTCAGAATAGCAAGGAGGCAAGTTTTGCTGGAGTAAAAAGAACTAGAGGGAGAGGTGTTGGATATGAGATCAGACACGTAGCCAAAGGCCAGAGGTCAGGCTTTGTATGGATTTCATACCAGTTTTCAGAAAGCCATTGGAGGGCTTTTAACATGAGGAGGACATAATTGCATAAACACAGACTTTTAAAGGTAAAAAGGAATCAGGGAGACCAATTAGGAGAGTGCAGGTAGCTTGATTATAGGCATAGTAGTAGTGGATATGGTAAGAAGTTGTGGAATACTACAAATATTTTGGGAGTTGATCTGAAGGTATTTGTTGGTGGTTTAAATATGGAGTGTCTCTTTTTTTTTTTTTTTTTGTTTACTGAGATGTGAAGAGAGGTCAAGGGAAAGAGGAGAGCAAAGGTTTTTAAGGGGAAATCAGAGTGATACTTGATATAAGTATTTGTAAAAATTAGGGATAAGAATTCTCCAAATCTTGGTGTTACATGATAAAGACCACATTTATACAAAAGTCTGGAGATTGATGACATGTTTCTGGAAGAAAATAAGCAAGGGTATTGGTAAGAGATGCTTTTATCTTTCAACTTTATTTTTTATTCATTTTTGTGATGTTGAAAACTTTTTAAAAAATATTGTTTGTGTGTTACTTTTATTTTAAATTTTTAATTTTTTAAAGATTTTATTTATTTGTTTTTAAAGAGAAGGGAAAGGAGGGAGAAAGAGAGGGAGAGAAACATTGATATGAGGGAGAAACATCAATCTGTTTACTCTCATATGCACCCCAACTGGGGACCAAACCCACACACCAGGCATGTGCCCTGACCAGGAATTAAACCAGCAACCTTTGGTTTGTGGAATGATGCTCAATCAACTGAACCACACCAGTCAGGGCTAAAATTTTTAATATACCAATAAGTTAATAAGAATTAATGAGTTAAATGAGAGGTTACACGGTAAGCAGTTAGAAGAAAAAGTGAACTACATTTACGTACTTTAAATCTATCCAACCTCTAAACTCTTTAATGAGCCTTAGAGACCAACAGGTGCATCTTCAGATTCCCCCTCTTCTCGCTTTACCTTTGGCATTAATATCAACTTGTTCCTTAGTTTAAAGTTTGCTTTCTGTCCCCAGTGACGTCTTACTCTGCTCCATTTGTAGTATGATATGCCCTGCCTCAGGCTCTAAAATGGTTTATGCACATCTATCTCAAAAGCATTTGTCATCTGTCCTAATCCAGTGGCTGCTCAAGACCAAAGCAGTTGGCCTCGATTAGCTAAATGAGCCCTGTTTGTTTGCTCTTTGGATCTAGGTAGCAAATACAAGGGTATTTCAACTTGCCATATTACCTGATGCTTTCAACATGAAATCAGTTTACATGCTAGCTGTCATGAAGTCACTCTTTCTGTTTAGATAAGAGAGTAGCCAAAGCTCTCAGGAATATTTTAACAGACTTCTATAGAGAAGGGATTAAGATCTCTATTAATACACTAAGTCCTGGGATTCCTGGAACATGGGCTATTCTACTGATCTTTTTCCTTCACATTCTCCCAATGAGTTACACTTCTCTCCACACTGGCATCTTATTTCAAGGGTGTTCACTAGCTGACTTATAATGTCAACTTGCTATTTTAAAAATATGATTGTCAAATCATTAATTCATTTTAATGCCAGCTCTATTGAGGAGTAACTTTAAATGCAAAATTCAACATGTCTTATAAATCTATTCAGTTGTGTAAACACTGTCACGATCAAGATGCAGAACAATTCCATCATTGCCCCCTAAGTTCCTTCATTGCCCCTTCGTTGTCAATCCTCTCTTTGACCGCTGATCTGCTTTCTTTTGCTGTAGAATTGCCTTTTCTAGAAATTCACATAAATGGAATCATAAAGTATGTAGTTTTTTTCTGGATGGCTTCTTTCCCTTAGCATAATGTTAATACTTTTGAGATTCATTACATGTATAAGTAGTTCATTCCTTTTTACTGCTGTAAAGTACATTATTGTATGAATATACCATATTTTATTTATTCATTCAGCACTCGATGGAAATCTGAGTAATTTATAGCTTATACAAACTAATAACAAGTTTATAAACTTGCTCATAAGTTTTTGTGTGGACATGTGTTTCATTTGATTTGAGTAAATACCGAGGAGTAGGATGGCCAAGTTGGGTTTTAATCTATCCTTTTACTGTTTGTTTTCTATTTGTCCCATTTGTTTCCCATTCTTTCCCCCTCCTTCTCTTTTCCTGCATTCTTTTAGATTAATTATTTTTAGTATTCCATTTTGTCTTCATTATCCGTTTATTAGCTTCGGCTTTTTATTTTCTTTTTTCTGTGGTTTCTCAGAGGATCAACAGTATACATGTTTTTAAACTTAGCACAGTGTTTATTAGAATAATATTATACTGCTTGCCCTAAGAAATGTACAATAGTATTCTTCCATTTTGCCTTCTCCTTTGTACTATGTTTATCATATTTCTTATGTATGCATATATTATATACTTTACACCATTATTTTGCTATAGTCAATATTCTTTTAAAGAGATTTAAAATAGAAGAAAATGCCTTTTATAATTTTTCCTTTTTTAACCATTTCTGGGGATCTTTATTCTTTGTTTGGATCCAAGTTTGCATCTGGTATTTTCCTTTTGTTCTTATTTTGACCTTTTTTCATAGTGTAGGTATCTTGTGATGAATTTTCTTGGTGTTTATTTGTCTGAACATGTTTTTTATCTCACTTTCATTTTGAAAGAGATTTTCACTGGTAAGTTCTGTTTGTTTCCTTTCAGTACTTCAAAGATGTAGTTTCATGTCTTGTGGCTTGGCTTCTGACAAATTTCTATTGCCCTTCTTATCTGTTTCCCTGTATTTTATTTTTTTTCTCTCCTAGGCTACCTTCAAGATTTTTTTCCTCATCAGTACATTTAAGCAATGCATTTACGATGTGCTGCAGACTGGTTTATTTGTTTTTCTCTTGCTTGGGGTTTTCTGATGTTCTTTAATCTACAGATTACATTTTTAGTTCACTTTGAAAATTTCTCAGCCATTGCTTCTTCAAACAGTTTTTTCTCCACATTCTGGGACTCCATATACATGTATAGGCATGTCAGAACACTTGATACTCTCCTTCATGTCATGCCACTCTGTTCGTTAATTTCTGATATTTTTGCCTTGTCTGTCATTTTTCGTATTACCATGTCTTCAAGTTTACTGATCTATTCTGTGGTGTCTAATTTGCTCACATGTATTAGAGTTTTTATTTTAGATATTATATATCTTATCTCTACAAGTTTCACGTGGATCTTTTTAAGTATCTTTAATTTCTCTCTGCATCATGTTCATGTTTTCCTCTACCTTCTTGAGCAGATAAGAAAATATTTATAATGGCTCTTCTAATGTTCTTATTTCCTAATTTTATTATCTCTGTCATTTATGGGTCTGTTTCTATTGATTGAAATTTCTCCTGCTATGGGTCATTTTTTCTTCATTGCATGCTTAGTAATTTTTGATTGGTGAACATTGTGAAATTGACTCTGATGTGTGTCATATATTGTTGTAGTTCTTTAAGTAATATAGTATAGGAATTTGTTCTCAAACACAATTAAATTACTTAGAATTAGTTTAATCCTCACAAGCTTGTTTTCAAGCTTTGTTAGGATGTGTTCAGAGCAGCCTTTCATCTGGCTCTAAGTCATCTCCACTATTAAGGTGGTGTCTTTCCAGTTCCTGTGTATCAGAAGGTTGTCCTAATCAGGCTGGTGGGAACACAAACTATTACCATTTCTGCTGAAACCGTAAGAATTATTTAGTTTCTGGCTTTCTGATGGTCCTTTTTTCAAGCCATGAGTAAGTAGTTTCTTCTCACACATGTGCAGATCAATGCTCAGCTAAAAAGTTCAGGAGAGCATTCTGCAGATCTGGGGCTCTCTCCTTCTCTGTGCAGCTGAGCCCTGGCTTATAAACTTAACTCCTGTTGTCTCTGAACACTGATCCGTGTCTCCTAAGTTCATTGAGAATTCTGAGCTCTGATTGGGTTTCATTTCCCTGAGCTGTGGCTTGGAAAATGCCTCCAGGCATTTAGATGGGGTGTTTATAGGGCTCACTTGCTTGTTTTCTGCTATCAGGAATAAAGTCTTACATTGCCAGTTGTCCAGTGTTGAAACACACTGTTTCATATATATGGTCTGTTTTTGGTAAGAAGAAAAGCAAATTTGGTCCCTGTTACTCCATTGTATCTGGAAGCATAAATCACATTATACCTTTTATTGCTATAAAATAGCTCAATACACTTACCATTTGTATGTGTGTGTGTGCGCATGCGTGCGCCATCTGAAAAAGAAAAAGCCTACAATAAAAAACAGGAACAGATTTTTATACTATTCACGCAACTCTGACAAGCTCAAATACACAAGCAAGTGCCCATATATACAGCACTTGCGCATTTTGTTATTTTAAAATTAGTTTGTGGCTCTGTCTTTGTACCTAAAAAGCAAAAGTTAAATACTGAAAAATAGGTGAACATGAACAAGAATAAGTAAAGAGAATTAAAGATAAGGGTGACTTAACTGTGCAAGTGGTCAATAGCTTTTCTTGACCACTTCCAGACGGCTGATTTTATTCCAGAGCACCAAGCCCTAGCACCAAACTTGGTCTTTTAAAAAATTTGTTATGATCACATAACCAGATTGTTTTTCAGCCTCTCTTGGAGTTATGTGCAACAAAGTGACTGAACTTTTGCCAATGGAAAAGCAGCAGAAGGCATACATGCCACTATCAGGCCTGGACCATACAAACCTCCATTCAAAACCCACGGTGCTTTTCCATCTATTGGGCTGCTCTGGAACACCACTTACTGAAAATGATGAAGCTCTGAGAAAGAAGCAACTGAATTACCATTCGCATTAAAGCTGTCCACTTATCAGGAATCCCTCTTTTGACTTTATGTAAGCAAGAAAATAAAAACAAACCATTATGTTAAGCCATTGAACTTGGGGGGCGGACTTTTCTGATACTGGTTAGTGCTACCATAGCATACTGCTCTTTCCTCAAACAACTCCTCGTTCCTTTACAGCCACTCAAACAAATGAGATATATTTCAACACCACAAAGTTTGTATTCTTTCTGTTAATGTTTATTTATAAAACTCATGTGGAGAGCATTTAATGTGATAAGGCAGTACAGGGTCAAGTTACAGGCATAGGTTTGGGAGTCAATTAGACCTTAGTGTGAGTCTCTGATCAACCATGTACTACCTGTGTGACCAAATTATAGTTTTATTATCTGTGCAATCAGAATATTAACTCTATCTTAGAGTTTTGTTTTGTTTTTTTAATGAGGTTTATATAAGACACTACATAGAGAGTGCTTTGCTCAGTTTCTGACATGGTAAGATTAAGAAGTAGCAAGTACAATTACTCCATCTTCTATATATTGTTGATGTCGAATTTAATAATTTAAAATGTGTCTATTATAACTCAGATATGCCATCACTAAAGAATAATTACAGTCTAAAGCTTTTTATTAATTATTTCTTCCTGCCTGAAAATATACAGAATATTTTCTACACAGATTGTAACAGGGTTAATTTTAGATGAATCATTAATAAAGAAAAGAACTAAAATCTCCCTTTCATAGAAAGGTATCATCAATTTTAAAATGAAGAGAAAAGTTCAGCTCTATTATTAATCCTGTGGTTAGCAATCTGAATCCTGGTTCTATTTAGAGGATTATTTAGGCTTCTGAAGGCCCACCTAATCTTGCCAAAGAAGAGATAACCAGAGTGAGGAAGTGTTTCTGTGCTTTCACCTTTAAGCTATAACAATATTAAAAGGTCTTCTCTTTTCAAGTGTCTGCAACAGCGCCTAGTTCTTAATATTAAAGTCCCATGGAATGTTTGAAAACTCAGATTATAGTTAAACCCTTCCAATATTTTTCCAAACTATCTCCAATTGGGCTGTATATGACTCTGAGTCTAGGCCTCCATTCCAACATTTAAAAAGTATTTTTAATAGCGAAGCTTATCACTCTGTTCGTATTAGTCACATTAAAACGCTCGTGTGATTTCCAATATTGGATTCTTCCTCGGTGACTTGAGGAGGCATCCAATTATAAGCTGATGACCCAGAGTAGGTATTTAAACTACTTTCTTATAGTCAACACCACACAAAACAACTTATAAAAAAATTACATCTGTATCCTTAGCACACACATAAGTACATGAGTGTTCTTAAATGTAGCTATAAAGTTTTTATCTAGCTATTACATGGGGCCTGCAAATGAAAAACAACTTCATTACATAGGTTATGAAGTAAACAGATTACACCAGAGGGAAAATGCTGAATTGAAAAAATGTGCTCTGAAGAGAATGTAAAGTTCAGGATGTAGCTTTTTTGGTGTGTATGTGTGGAGAGTGGATGGTTGGAAGATGATAGAGGGATAGAGAATATTAACGAATTATAAAGGAATCACCTTGAAAAACTGTGACAAAAGAAAATAAGAGCGCACTGAAGATCATATAGCTTGATATTAAACACAAATTTTCTATAACTTTAATATGGAGAGACTGAAATACTAATCAACTAGTGATGATAAAAAATTATGTAATTTGGATTCCTTTATGTAATTAGGTATTCTTCCCTCCAAATAACTGGGGGATCATTAAAAAAATTTAGCAATTCAGTAGGAGAATTTTTATCTTTAATAATTACAAATTTTTATTAAACTAGGTCTCATCTATATTCAAATATCAGTTAATCAGTTTTTTATATGTGTTTATCATTTTATAAGGTCGTTCAGACAGGTGAATATAAGATAAAAACTCACAAATCAGGCTGAGCCCAACCAACTGTGGAGAATGTTCCTGTTTAGTATCATAGAAGCAGGATTTTTTCTCTTTCTACATTCCTGGACAATTAAAACAGTTCTATTGACCGACCCCAGTTGTTTTAACCTCTACTTTATACTGTCACTCGATTCCTTCACTTTGAACTCCTACTATGAGCAGAGGTGGCCATCTAAATGTTTCAAAATCTAACAATAGTTTTAATTTGATTTAATTTAAAAAACACAGATAAGAGTAATCAGAGTTAAGAGGCTTTCAGTTTTAAAATGTTACCGTATTTGAAGAATAAAAATTTTAGGAAACAAACATATTAGTTTATATTCCTGAGGCATTCCATTTTGAAATTTTTTATTGGGATTTATCTAGTTTCATGTTTCAAATAGCAATTTTTAAGAGGTCATAAAGTAAAGAAAATAACTGCTCTTTTATCTAATTTAGACTTCAGAAGGATAACCACAAAGAACAAGTTCTATATTGAAACTTGCTTATCAATAGGAGGAACTGATTATCTTGAAATAGCTATATAAGGAAACTAAATCACAGGTTGTTGTAACTGGAGATGTTATTTCAATATGAGCATATATATTTACTCAATTATGTTCATGAATGCACACCTCCCACACATTAGTTTTCTAATTTGAAAAATTAACTATGAAAGCTCATGTGTGATTAAAACTACAAATAAAAACTGCAAAGTATGTGGGAATAATTGAGGCATTTATTAAAAAACAGAGTGTAATATTTCCATTTGGGGCTAAGCAAAATCAAGGTAGAGAAAAGTAAGTTCAACATTTTAGAGAAGAACATAGTAAATTAAAAAAAAACACTTGCATTAAAATGGACAGCTACAAATTGACAGCTAAAATCTTAAATTATGTCCACATTTTAGTAGTTTTAAATAGGTGACAACAAATCAATACTAAAATTGGGTTTCTAGAGTATTTATTATATGACTAAAATGAGATATGAATATCCATCGTTGAGCTCCTAAATATCTAAGTCAATCACTTGAAAATTTAAGTCCAAAGTCATTTTTCATGTGAATATTCAAGACCTTTAATCTCAAGCAGAAAGTTATAAGGTAATATAAGTAATGTCTTTATGTATTACAGAAATATTATTATTTTCTTATGAAAAACGTTTTCTTATGAGAAAGTCCAAGGATCTCAAAAAAGAACCTCAGTTTTTTTTTTAGGGAATCACACAGATGATTTATTATATCAGTTAGGGTTCTCCAGAGAAACAGAACTAACAGGGTATGTGTGTATGTTTGTGCGTATTTATTCTATAAAATTGATTTACATCATTATGGAGGCTGATTAAGTCCTAAGGTCTACAGGGTGAGTTGACAAATGAGAGACAAAGGAATATTGATGTTGTAGCTCCAGTCCAGAGTCTAGAGCCTGGAGAAGTAGGAAGATCTGATGTCCTAATAGACAGAAAGAATTCTTTCTTACTTGAAGAAAGGTCAGCTTTTTTTTTTTTTTCCTATTCTAGTTTTTGACTGATGGGATGAGGTTCATCCAGATTAGGAAGGGTAATCTGCTTTACTCAGTTTAACTATTTAAATGTTAAACTTATCCAAAAATACCCTCACAAAAATATCCAGAATAATGTTTGACCAAATATCTGGATACTCTGAGGTCCAGTCAATTAACCATTACAAGTATGAGTGGAGTTTTTAGTCACATTTTCTCCAGTCAAGTGTTCCTGCATTGAAGTAGTATTGTAGTGGGGAAGTTATAACATGAATTAAGTGTGAAAATGTCTGGGTTAGAATCTTGTCTCCATAACTTATTCCCTGGGTGACCCTGCACAAGCTATTGCTACATCCTTCTAATTCTTGAGTAGTAAATTAGGAATAATAACAGTCCTTTCTTCATATTATTATTATTCTTATGAAGAATAAATGAGATTATTACATGTAAAGCATCAAAAATAACTAGAATATAGTAAGAACTCCCCAACAATGCACTATATTACACCAAATTCTGGGAAACAAAAATGTTTTTAAAAATCATTTTTTACATCTTTTTCTCTTACACTTGACTTTTTAAGTTTCGTACAATAGTCCATAATTTCTTACTTGCTCCAACAGTTCTTCCTAAGTGTTCAGTAGCACATATAATAAAAATATTTTGACACATTTAGAACACAAATTTATCTTACATGTACATTGATCAAGTAGCTTTGAGTGACTATCATCAGCCATCAAGAGAATACAAAGAAAAGAACAGTACGACATTCTTTTTTCTCAAAGAATCTCTAGCTCAACTGAGGAAATAAATTAATATACAGGCCTTGCAAAGAATGAGAAGCAATTCAAGATATTAAAGTATAATGCGAACAAGAATTACTATCTTTCTCTGCTACTCACCAGAGTTACGGATTTGTAAAACTGGATTATTGGGTTTTGTTTTTGTAAATCAGGAGAATGGGTAAAGTAAACAGAAAGCTTAAAGACAATAACAACAAAGCCAGACAACCTGGTTGGTCAACATAATAAAAAGGAGGGACAGAAAGAAAGAAAGGAGATAGGAAACAAAGTTTTTTGAATTAAGCCTCCAGAGTGAGTGGATGGTGTAAAGGTCTTGAGAAGCTACAAAGTGCAGGATATTCAAATGGATGGGCTGGTCATATTATTTCACAAGTCATCCTACATTTTCCTGTTTCATATCCCACCTCTTGCTTCATCTCACTCTTTGATTTTGCTGAAGGCTGAGCTTGAATTTTGATGCTTAGCTCTACTTGTATTTGTCCCCTAATTTCTTGGAGCTGACTCATGGCTTGACTCTCTTCTGGCTCAGTGCAGTCACTTATCTGTGTTATGGAGCAAATCATCTCTGGGGTGACGCCAGGTATGAGCTTCTTCATATGGTCCCTTCTCTGGGGACACCTCAGGCTGGGTTGGGAGCTGAGTGCCCAGACTTTTACCTTTCAAGCCCTGGCCTAGGTGTGTTAGGTGTCAGAGTGTAAGAACAAAGGTTAATTACTTATTATCACACAGTAATAATATCTTACATTTATCTTTACTGTGGCATACAGCTACAATTTTTTTTATATATTACTGTAAGACATATAGCATTTAAGAATATTAAAGGTGAGAGAAGCTGAAGGGCAAAAGGTTATAACAGTCAATGGGTGAATTACAAAGACTTGTAAAAGGAGCTGCTCTGAATCGAAATTGGTGTCTGTCAAAGAGATACCTATAAAGAGAACCAGCAAGGTTTGTTAACCACAAAGGTAGTATAACTAGGAGCAGTCAGTGGTGACTTTGAAGTTTTATAAGGGGTCATATAATCAGGTAGCATGGAGTCTGGGCACTTGTCACTGTGTATAAACATACACTAAGATTTGTGTGGAAGGGAATAGGTTTTAATCAACAGGGTTTCCAACCTTAGGGGGCCAGGAGCATTTCTTCTCTAAAGGCTTCTCTTTCACAAAACATAGAACCTCCCTTGCTCCCAAAAAGATTGCAAACCAAAGCCATGCCCAGGAGTTCCTCATTATTGGTCCTTTTGGAGCTTAAACCAGCCATGCAAACAGGTCTTCATCCTCTGCGCAGTGTGCACTTGCGGGTTTCAGAGTCGCCATTGCTTCACAACAGCTTTCTCTCTCTCAGGGTCCGGGGTGTGCTGCTGGATCACTCCAGATGGTTGTACAGGGAAAGCTCCATCCGCGAGGAACTTTCCAGCTCACTCTTCCATGTGCAGCTGTCAGGGAGAGGGAGAGAAAGCAGTCCAGGACACATGTGCCATGCTGCACCAGACATAGCATCTCAAAGGCTGGAGCCCAGGGAGGCATGCATCCCAGCATGGGACCTGCCCCTGGGGACCTGGCTCCCATCTGTGTGGGGTAAGGCACGGGCCCAAGAAGTCAAAAAGCCGAGAGAGCAGGAGCCAAGAGCTTAAGAGAGTGAACTTCTGCTCACTTTCTGTTTAAAAGTCCTCTCCCAGAATCCCATGCATTCTGGAAGCCAGTGGCAGTGTCCAGCTTTTCAATCAGAGAGGGCTAATGTTGGTCCTGTTTGCCATTGCCCTCCTTCTGACTGCAGGGTTCATAATGTCTGCAGTCATGCACACTCTGCACAAGCTCCCCCGAGTTTCTTAGTTGCCTCAGGCAGTCTCCCTCCTCTGCTGGTCCCTCCCTTCACAAGGATGGCAAGTCGCTTTTGACCTTCAATTACACCTCGAGGTTTTCTCCCTGCCCCCTGCCTTCTTCAGCGATTTGGCCTGACCACTCTGGTACCATAAAGGCTGACAGTGATGGTACTGTCACGTGTGATGGCAGAGAGTGGTAGATTTTGATGGGGACTAAAACTGATGCAACAAAGTTTGTACTTCCCATGACAATATCTTGCAGAATTGGGATTATGTTGGAGATAGAGAACAAGACAAGCAGATTTATTTGAATATCTTTCTGAACATTTGCTGAAACCACAGGATGAGAACTACTCCCTCAGTTGAGGGAAAGTGAAAATAATTTTACTACATCAATGCAAGGCCTCTGAAAAGATAACCAAACCATTCCTGACTTATGAAAAGCTACATGAAGGCTTTAAAAAGATATGATGGTTTCTGAAATTCCCACAAAGAGAAGACAGTAAATTCTGAGTTGACCTTTTGCAGGAACTGTCACTTAAATCCTGATAATTGGCCCATAAATCTGTCATTCTTTCCTTTCTAGAAAACCATGTCTCTCTCAACATCCCAGCCTCATTCACAGAATTGTCAAGAACTATGAAGGGTCTGAGATTTTATCAGGTTTTAAAACTGACATGTTAGTCTGCTGTATTTTCATGGGTACTATTAGAAAATATGAGATTAATGAATCAGAGACAAAGGACAATTTATTACTCATAGTAACATCAGTAGCTAACATATTAGTACAGTTGTGCCAGCCCCTGAGCCTCAAATGCCAGAAGGTTGTGTGAAGAGAGAGATGACAGCTGCACGTGTGGTAGATTGCATTACAGCAGAGCAACCTTGAACTTAGGGAATCCAAATATTTTATAGTGATTATTAAGCATAACTGCTCTTCCCTTTGAAGGAGAAAAAGTTGTTCATTATATGATCATTTTTGAAGAAAAAGCAAACAAACTCCAGAATAAAGAGCAGCTAACACCTTGCTTAAAAGATGTGAAGAAATGTGAGAGATTCATTTAGGATGGTTTCCCAGTGGTAAAGTGTTTTTACTCTGGTTGATTTTATCACTGGTTTTAAAGCAATTTAAGTGTGATGTACCTTGTAGTAATTTTCTCCATAGCTGTTGTGCTTTGATTTTGTAAAGCTTCTTGTTTAATGAGTTTATAGTTCTTACCTAATTTGAAAATAAATTGGCCTTTACTTATTCAACTCTTTTTGCTGTTTCCCCCAGTCCTCTCTCTTCTCATCTGGAGACTCCAGCTCCTTATGTATTTTGCCATTTAAAGTTGTCTCAAAAACTCATGGATGCTTAGTCTATCTGTTCTTTTTAGACTTTTTTAATCTCTATCTCTTTTTGAATACCTCTTATTATATCTTCAGATTCACAAATTCTATCTTCTGTAATGTCAAATCCAATGTTAATCCTAGATAGTATATTTTTTTATTTCCAGTGTTGAACTTTTCATATCTAGAAATTTTAGTGAAGTTTTTCTTCTTTCTAATCTTCCATGTCTCTAATAGTATCAATCTTTCATCTGGCACCTACATACCTAGTGTACAGCTTTAACAACTTTTTAATGTCCCTGTTGGTAATTCTAGCATCTATGTCAGTTCTGGATTGGTTTTTTTTTTTAAATTTTTTGGAGCTGAATCTTTTCTTTAAAGATTTTATTTATTTATTTATTTTTAGAGACAGGGGAAAGGAGGAAGAAAGAGAGGGAAACATTGATGTGTGAGAGATACATTGTTCAGCTGTCTGTCATACTTTCCCAACTGGGGACCTGGCCCACAATCCAGGCATGAGCTCTGACTAGGAATCAAACCTGGGACCATTTGGCTCACAGGCTGGCACTCAATCCATTGAGCAACACCAGCCAGGGAAAAAATTCCTGAATTGTATATTTTATCCTTTTTTAAAGATGTAATTAATTTATTTTTTTAAAGAGAAGGATGGGAGAAACAGAGGGAAAAAAAAACCATCAATGTGTGAGAGATACATGGATTGGTTGCCTCTTGTATACCCCCAACCAGGGATGTGGCCCACAACCCAGGCATGTGCCCTGACTGGTAATTGAACCAGCAACCTTTTGGTTTGCAGGCTGGCCCTCAATCCACTGAACCACACCAACTGCGGCCCTTTTTTTTCCTTTTAAGACATTTTGATAAGCAGTTTAGGTTCACAGCAAAATTGAGAGGAAAGTACATAGATTTTTCATATACCTCCTGCTCTCACACATGTATAGCCTCCTGCATTATCAACATCCCTTGCCACAGTGGTACATTTGTTACAATTAATGAACCTACATCAGCACCCAATGTCCATAGTTACATATTTGTTTATTCTGGGTGTTGTATATTCCATGAGTTTGCACATATGTATAATGATGTGTATTCATTGCTATTGTATCATATCAAGTATTTCACTATCTTAAATATCATCTTTGTTTTGTCTATTCATACTACCCTCTATCCTTAACCCCTTTCAACCACTGATCTTTTTATTATCTACATAGTTTTATTTTATCCATAATTTCATACAGCTGAAATCATAGAGTAGGTAAGCTTCTCACACTAGCTTTTTTACTTCGTAATATGCACTTAAGATTCGTCCATGAATTTCTGTGGCTTCATAACTCATTTTTTTCATTACATGGATATGCCATGATTTATTTATCCATGCACTTATTGAAGGACAGCTTGGTTGCTTTCAAGTTTTGCAATTATGAATAAAGTTGCTATTAACATCCATATGTAGGTTTTTCTGTGAACACAATTTTTTCAACATATTTGGGTAAATACCAAAGAACACATTGCTGGATCATATGGTGTGAGTACGTTTTGTTTTGTGAGAAATCACCAAACTACCTTCCAAAGTGGTTTCACCATTTTGTATTTCCACTAGTAATGAATGAGCATTACTGTTGCTCCACATTTTCATTAGCATTTGGTGTTAGTATTCTGGATTTTGGTCATTCTAATAGGTGTAGTGGTACCTCATTGATGTTCTAATTTAATTTCCTTGATTATATATGATGTGGAGCATTTATTCATATGCTATTTGCCAACTATAGATCTTTTTTCATGAAATTTCTATTACGGTCTTTGTCTCACTTTTTAATTCATTGTTCATTTTCTTACTGTTGAGTTTTAAGAGTTCTCTGTTTTGGGAGGGGGCAAGGGAAAGAGGTGGGGGGAAGGCAGAGACAAATGTATTTAAAAAGTAAATAAATTAATTAAAAAAAAAAAAAGAGTTCTCTGTTTACTTTGGGTTAACTTTTTTATTAGATGTGTTTCTTGTGAATATTTTCTCCCTGTCTGTTGCTTCCTCTCATTCTCTTGATATTTTCTTTTGCAGAACAGTGTTGTTGTTTTTTTTTAATTTTAACAAAGTCCAGATTATCAATTATTTCTTTCATGGATTGTATTTTTGGTGCCTAAGCATTTATGACTGCCTTGGCCTTCACAAACTTCTAGCTTCACTGCTTTAACTTGGTGAGATAGCAGCAATTTTTTTGGATTCTTTCTTTCTGTACTGTGCCCTGAAAACTTTATTTAAAGAGTTAGCTAGGGAAATTGTAAGGTTCATTTTCTGATATTATTATATCCCTCAAATATCACTGGATATCATTGCTTTATATCCAATATCTTGAAATAATTGTTTCACATATTGTATTTATTTTTTTTAGTTGTTTTCACTGGAAGGGTAAATCTGGCCTCTATTTACCCATGGGACCATAAGTGAAGTCAGCAATATGAATGCTTCCCTTCACATTAACCCATTTAGGTTCTATTAGCATTAAATTGCAATTTATTTGGCTAGCAGACAAATCTCCTGCATCTACTTGGCTATATACTGGGACTGGAAAAATTTAATTAAAGATGTTTCTGAACTTCTTGGATGAGGGCAGTTGGTTTATATAAGGCAAATGACTGTGGATGTCATTACTGTGTGAGTGAATGTTTATTTTTTATTCAGATTTCAGGAAGAAACTTTAGTTCAAGCCTAAAAATGTCTCCTACAAAGTTCTACAATCTAGGTCAAGGGAAGATCAATTCCACAAACTAAGATCACAAGTGATGCAAATCCAGGACCGACTTTTCTGAAAAGCTGATATTGATTCAGTGTATTAGAGAACTGAGTTACTTGCATGTTAATGAAGGTAAAATCTATAAGAATTTAAATCATGTGCCAGTGCTCTCTGACAATAGCAATTTTATAATGAAAAGTCAGTTGCTGGGTTTAACTGTGAGTTATTTCTTTTCATTATCAATGAAATTCATTTAAAAATTTCTTTCAAAAGATTTCAAAGTTGACTTTTATGACACGCCCCAATGTGAAAGGTTCTCTGTGAGTACTTTTGCTAAGGGGTAAGGTTTTTTTAAACACCAGTCTTTTGCTGTGTAAACAGGAAAGATTGGGAGTGGGTGGCTTAATCAGGATGGCACAGGGGAAGGCCTTTGGTGTTGGAAGCTTATTATGAAAGTCTGAAGTGAGAGAAATGACATTTCTTGGCTCAGTTCCCAGTATTGTTTGCTGGACACAATTTGCGTGTGCACTGAGCAGCGTTCACACCCAACAATTCCAGCTTTTCTAAACAACCAGTAGTATATTTAAGTTTATACATGACAGTGCTTTGGGAATTAAAGACTTTATCAGCATTTGGTATGCTTGTCGAAGGAAAAGAAACCACAGTGAAGAGCCTCCTTATTTTTCCTCCCGTCATCTGTATAAAATGAATAGGTTTTGCCAAAAGCAAACCAGTAACTTTTCCTTATTCTGCTTTGAAGACTATCATAGTTCATTCTAAGTGACTAGATGTGTCCTAAAATAATTGGCATTGAGTTGTGAGATGGATATTCTCCTACAGAGTATAGGAGTATATGCCACGTAAAGGGTGTCCCCAAATTGTAAGGCTAATTTTCCATGTTCTTGAATTGTAATCTTAAATTAGGTTACAGAAAATAAAAGGGGGAGGGGGAGAATAAATTACATCCAGCTGTGATCATTCTACATACCTCTACATAACCCTAGGGATGATTATGAGGCTCAGAGGTTTCAGAGAACATGTGAAAATCAATGCAAACTCTGTCTTGTTTACATTGAATTCCTTAGTAAGAATTTGAAACTGCAACAACTGGGTAAAAACAGGAAAAGTGGTCTTTTGTCAACACTTAAACTCTTTTGTAGCTTTCAGTGGCAAAGTATTAGAGGAAATGACATGGGTCATTTGTTGAAAGAATTTTGAGAAAGATGTTTTTACATTTAAATTTAATGTATTCTCTAAAATTGCTAGCTAAGATTAGCTCTGTTTGTAGAACTAGTATAGAACTGCGAGTGTGGAGGCATAAAGACAGTCGGAATGTAAGACAGATCTGCACGTTTAATAGATTAAATGTTGTATTAGCCAGAACAAGAATGTACACTTTACAACATGGGAAAATATTGTCTGTGTCTAAAGAAAATACAGATGAAGTAGTTTCCAAAAACCAAAAGAACTAGAAATATATGACTTAAGCTAGTCCCTGATCCTGTTTCTGAGCTCTGACGCTCTTCCTCTTTTTTCCTTGCTTTGTTCCTCAACCTAGGCATCAATGAAGGGCTGAAGTCATTCTTCTAAATTCATCAGAGGAGGGAGTTGTAGAAGCTTATCAGTTTTTAAGTTTATAATCAGTTAAGTCATTGTCTACTTAATTGGTGTTTCATGTACACAAATATTTATCTTTCTTAATAAGTTAGGAGTCACAACTATCAGACCTTCATTAAATGTTGTCAAATAAACTCATAGTTTCTTTTTAGTTCTTCCTTAAATTAATGTGGGATAAGGTTTGAAGCCTCCTCCTCACTCTCAGGGATGCTGCTGAATTAGGAAAATCTGCCATAACCAAGTTCTTTATTTCTTATATGGACCTGAGGAGAGCATTCTTCAAAGACCAGTGCTTGGTGATATTGAGCCAGCTCAGCATTGGCTCTTCTCAAGGGAAAAAATTGTGAAGTGTCATAAACCTGAGTTAGGATTAGATATCATAGATGCCAAGTCACAGTTCATGGTTGAGTGTCGACACTCAGGGAAGCCTGTATCAGGACGAAGGACATTTATGGAGATGGATGGACTACCAGTGCTAGAAGGTGAAGTTCTCTCTCCCTGCCCACCCCACCCATTTAAATGTATTTTTTTTCCTTAAAAATAAATTGAAATGCAGAAGAGAAAGTTTACAGGATAAGGTAAAACACACACACACACACACACACACACACACACACACACACACACACACACTTTGGAGCAGAAAAGAAATAAAACATTTAAAACATGATGAATAAAAATAAAGTTTGGCAGGAAGAAAATCATTGGACAGGAAAGCAGGGAAAGAATGGAAAAAATTAGAAAAATACATAACATATACAGACTATTTCTACAAACAAATGTTGCTATAATTCAGACTTCTTATTTTTGCCTTTTGAGTATTAACTAAATTTGAAATATTTCTAATAATGGTCAATATATTTTTGCTAGAAACTTAAGTTTTTGACTAAACTTCCTAGAAATATTTATGGAAATTTTCCCTCTCCTGCCTGTACAAATACATCACTGGGGTATTTTTAACAGCAAAACCTGGGGGAGACAGTCTACTTTCTTGACCTGTCAGATACTTGTGGTTGCTTCAGAGTAGCCTCATTTGTAAACACTTGCTTGTGTTTTTTTCCTCCTCACAATTGACATCATTTTCATTTTTTAAAAAATGGTGTAGTGTGCACATCAGTTTATACTACACATGGCTAGAATTTCACTTTACCTAATTTGTGTCACTGCAGGCATTCTGGTGACTTCAGAAATGATTTTTAGATCTAAGTGATCCTGAAAAAGAATCTGCTTCCTCTTTGATACAAACCAAAACTGCTACTATGTTCTTTTTCTTCAGGCTACAGCATGGTTTGTTTATAACTGGGAGCAAAAAAGAAATATAACCATTTTTTCATAAAATGAGCTATAGTTGAGGATTGCTTTTTTTTTTTTTTGAGAGGTTATAAAATACTGTTCTCTACCTCCAAGCAGGCATGTACTTAGATCATATAGGTTAGAAATGGCAAATAAGTTTCATTGTATGTGTTGATCAATTTTTATTGATCAGTTAGTAGGCTGCATGGAGAATCACATTGACAAGGGTTCAGAGGGTTAGTTCAGGCTCAGCAAGAAGGAGTATTCTCTTTTGAAATCTTCAAGCATCTTTTCAAAAATGTTAATGAATTTAGGGAAGTTGTGGTTATATTTGGCAGGAAGTTCTAGTGGGTAAGCCACACAGAGACGCATATCTCCACCCACTAAATACTATTCTTTTGGATAAATAAACTGTTGTTTTGATTTTCTTTTTTTAAATAAAAGGTCTCTAGGACAGTGGTCCATCTGTTACGTTAGTCACTCATAGGTTAGTGATAACTAATTATGTAATCTCTTTGCTGAGATCAGTTGAGCTCTGAGAATGAAATAAAACTTGATTATGGGAGAAGATGAATTTGTGGGCAGGAGACACTACAAGGCTTCCTAAAATGTAAAATTCTTTTGAGAGATTTGAGCACCTTTGGTTGCCAATGTCTTATCTAGGTCACTGACGAAAATATCAAGCAGAACCAGGCCTTGGTTTAACACCTGCTAAACATTATTTATGTCTCCAGTCTGACATGAAACCATTTGTAACCATTCTATTTATTCGTTTCCTGAGCACCCCTCTGTGTTTCCAGATCAGGAGAATAGCAGTGCTCTCGGGGCTTAGCTGATAGATTTGCCTGAATATATAGTTCCCTGAATTAGCATAGGAATCTTCTTTCAATGTCTCTATGTACTTTTATTTATAATTCTGACATAGTGGAAATTGTATGAGACAAAGATGAAGAGACTTGTATTTTAGTTCTAGCTGACCCTAGCTAATTGTGTAATTTTGTGTGAATTGCTTCATCTCTCTGGACTTCAGAAAATGAAGGTTAGCCCCGATCAGCATTTCCCAACCCGTGGCCTTCAAATTCCAGACAGTCCTATCTACTGCTAAGGGCCCACAACTGCCCAGAACTGTCTGACTGAGTGCTACCGCTACATGTGAGGTACTGTGGAGTTTTGAGGCTCCTAAGAGGACTTTTGAAAAGGGAGAGAAACACTGGCATAAGCTATGGGTAAGCTTATACCTCTCTTTTATCTTTTGACTCACAGGCCCTGCTTCTACATTTGACAAAAGTGAGAATATTTGATAAGAGTAAGAATAATCACTTCAATTTTACAGTAAAATAACCTTGAGGCATAAAAATATAAAATCAACTAATTTTCTCCATATTATATGATGACTCCTTAGTGCTGTCTTTTGAGTCTGTTTTCTTCAGTTTAGTAGTATATATAATCTTTATTATGTTTGGGACCTTTCCCTGATACTAATTAAACAAGCATAGATGTGTGATTATGTATTTGACTTAATTAAAACGTTTTTCTTTGGTTGACAAATTCCAATGAGAGGCAGGAGCAGACTGTACAATAAGTTACTTTCGTAAAATACACAATTTGACTTCTCTCAGATTTGCGCGGTGGAGTTTCACCATCAGCTAACATGAGCTCTGGAATCCTGGCTCTCTGCAGAGCTACCTGATGCCAGATACTCTTTTAATAGGTCAGGAGATATTTCATCTGTGATGTCAAAACTCGCAAGACATTTGAACTAAGAATGCATGTTGCGTACTCAGAAGGACACCAAATAAAGTTGCTCAGGTCAAACAGACAAACTGTATTTGGAATTGACGTCTTTAGAGATCAAGCTTCCATTGATATTTTTAAAACTTCAACTTTGGTAAAAATCACAGGTAGAACACATATAGGGAGCTCTAAATACACATTGATGTAGGGCGTGTGCTTGATGAATGACAGGAACTGGCATTTCTTAGCTGCATGCAGAGAGATACACTTTCTAAGAGCTGGTGTGGTTTTTAAAAAATATAACCAGAAAAATATGACGTTTCCATCTTAAAAGGGGAAATTGAGTGTAATAAAACATAATTTCAATGATTCTCTTCTTTCAGATCCCAGATCGTATGCTATGGGTAAAGGGTATACTATGGGTTTATTTTAAGGGGTTCATGAACTTATTTAGGTAAAGTGCCTTGACTAATGACTGACTAATATACTTTGTATATTTGTACTAATATCTTTTTAATCTACATTATTGCGACTAATACAATATTAACTCATTAAAAGTTTCAGTGAAGTTATTGTATCTTTTTATGGTCTCTTTTTATGTTATATATATATATGTGTATTTTAATCTACTGATCTTAAGAGTTCAAGAATGATCACATGAGGGGGTGTACAAAATTTTATTGGTAAAGGGCCCTCACTTTGAAAAGGTTTGGAGCCACTATCAGTGGACTTCAGGTACAGCAACAGCCTGGTGGAGAGCTATTTTTGGCAAAGGGCTCTATCACAGCTGCCTGTGTGCTATGATAAAGGACAAAGTGTGCTCGGAGACGAAGCAATCCTAACTAGCATTCAACAGGCCACAGACTAAATTTTAGTTGTAAAACAGTGCTTGGAGTGAGAAATGATTTTTCTTCCAAATTCAAAATAAGGTGTCACCTTATTTTTTAATTATTAGACCACAATAACAATAAAAACAACATATTCTAAATGTTTCATTTGGTCTTACACCTATAAATTACTGAGATTTCAAAGTTAGTGAAACCAGAACAGACATTACTGTGAGAGGAAGAAAATTATCAAGTATTACCTGGAAGAAATATTAAACAGCTATACGTACAGGCAGTTATGCTTCAGAGAAACTTTAGTTAAAGCAAGTGAGGGGGCTACTGCCTTCTAGTGGTACATTCTCTCTCTCTCACCTTAAGAGCCGTAGCCATTTCCCTGGGAAGTTTCCTCTTATTTATTCAGAGTACAACTATTAGAAGAAATAACAGGTTGCCCTCTATTGCCAATATAATCTTTTTAAAAAATAATGTTTGTTTTTCAATTACAGTTGACATGATACATTATATTTGTTTCAGGTGTACAACATAGTAATGAGCCATTTATATACCTTATGAGGTGATCACCCTGGTAAGTCTAGTGTCCATCTGAGACCATTTAGTTATTACGATATGATTGACTATTATTTCTTATGCTCTACTTTAGATACTTGTGACTGTTTTTATAACTAGCAATTTGTACATCTTAATCCCTTCCCCCTTTTCACCCATTCCCTCAGTCCCCCTTCCATCTGAAACGATCAGTTTGTTTTCTGGATCAATGAGTTTGTTTCCATTTTACTTGCTTATTTTATTTCTTAGATTCCACATATAAGAGAAGTTATATGGTATTTATCTTACTCTGTCTGACTTCTTTCACTCAGGACAATACACCTTAGGTCCACCCACGTTGTGTACATAGCAAGGTTTTATCCTTTTTGTGGCTGAGCAGTATTCTGTTACATGTGTGGGGCCTGCCTGTACTGTGTTTTTTCCCCTGCTACCAAATTCCATGTGCCTTCCCTGCATATCTTTAGTTATAGGAGTTCTGTTCAGCTAGTCTTCAGGTAGTTCTCAGTAACAGTTGTTCTATTACTTAGTTTTAATTTTGATGTGGTCATGGGAGGAGCTATGCATAGCATTTACCTACTCTACCATCTTGATTGAAAGTTACCCAATGTATTGGGTTGGCCAAAAGTTTGGTTGTTTCTGTAAGATGGCTCTAGTAGTGCTTATTTGTCTTGAACTTTATTTGAAACAATTTTTTTAGATTCTATTGTGACAGCTGTCATGTCAATGTGCATTTTAAAAAACATAAAAATTGCTGAATTTTTATGTAAGCATGTTAATATTGAACATGAAAGAAAATACTCAACATTTTCAGTGTATTATTCTTTATTATTTCAAGAAATGTAAAAATTCAACTGAAACACAACAAAAGATTTGTGCAGTGTATGGAGAAGGTGCTGTGACTGATTGAATGTGTCAAAAATGGTTTGCGAAGTTTTGTGCTAGAGATTTCTCGCTAGGTGATTCTTCATGGTTAGGTAGAACAGTTGAAGTTGACAGTGATCAAATTGAGACATTAACTGAGAACAATCAAAATGTTACACCACATAGGAGATAGCCAAGATACTCAAAATATCCAAATCAATAAAGTTATTGGTGAAAATTAAAAATATCTCTTATTTTATGGAAAAAACTTTTTGGCCAACCCAATAATTTTCATATCCTAAAAGGTTTCATCACCCCTGTTGAAAGGCAGACACTTATACATATTTTTATATATTAGTGGGTTTTGTTTGCTTCTATCATAGATTTTTACATTTAACAAAAAATATTTGTTGAATAGCTGTTATGAAAGAATCTATCCGCAACTATTCATAAAAGAAGTACAAGATCATCCTTACCCTTGAAGAAAATTTTAATACAGAAGAGGATATGTACTAACATGAAATTTATAGTAATTTTTTTTACCATAAAGAACAATGTTTAATAATGTTTTATTTATTAAAGAATAATTCTTTGATATGTGCTTGATTCATCATTGGTCATTGAGATTAGATGATTTTCAGTGTTTAGCAAATTTGTTAAAAAGAAAGTGATAATGTTAGATGACTTACAATGTTAAATAAAATTGCCATAGGTGTGTGTGTGATGAGGGAGGTTTAATAGAGGGGAGGAGTATATTCTTGTCTTAGCTGTGTCCCTTAACTGTCATATTCGCTTGTTTTCTGTCTTGCAAGAAGAAGAAAGGCTTGTAAGGCATCGCTGATAGTTTTCTTTCTTTTCCTAGGTCATTAAAAGGAATAGTTGTCATTGTAATGCCATATTTAGTAGTGAGCATCTTGATTCATACAACATGTGAATGTCCAGAAAATGCCTGGCTTCTCAGTGGAGTTATTTCTCTTGACTTTAGATTCTGTGCTCTTTAGAGATAAAGTAGTATGTTAAGAACCAGCATAGAGGTTTTAGAACTGCTTCTATAACCATGTTCAGTTAACTCTTACCATGCAAGTAAAAGAATATAATTTTACTAAATAATGCATTTGAATATGGACCCACACATTATAGCAGTGATTTTCAACTTTTTTCATCTCATGGTACACATAAACTAATTTAAAAATTCTCAGCACACCAAAAAATATACTTTTTGCCAATCTGAAAAAAAAAATAGATGCAATTGATTCATTCACACTGGACAGCTCTTGTTGTGTTGGCTGTTGTCATTTTTTTATTTGACAACCTAAGGGATAACAAGACAGTGCCCCTGACTAAATAGTCAGGTAGTGCATGTTTTAAAAATTCTTGCAACATGCTGGTTGAAAATCACTGTATTATAGGACGATGTAATGACAGTCAGATAATACTTTAAAAGGGATTGAAAAACATCCCTAAATATTTTTAGAAGTTTGCCCATATCTGTAATGGGTCATCTTTCAATTTTAATAGGCGTACAATTTATTTTTAAAAAAATCTTTTGGAGCATAATGTGTAAACACATTTGAAAGAAAATTGATTTAGAAAACAGTCCACCTTTGGATACCCTCATGTAAAATTTCTAAGGAATTCAGTTGATTTTATAGGATAAATATGACTTGGTCATGTGACATCATAGGAAAAATATGTAATATAGATAGTAACTGAATTAATGTAAGTATGATATTCAAATCATACTTTCACTCTGTGCTGGTCAGGCACATACGAGGTATTGTGTTCTAGTGTAGGCACCAGAGTTCAATGATATCGACAAATTACAGAGTATTCAGAAGCAGGAAATGTTGAAAGCCCTATGGAAAACAGCTGAACAGCTGGGGCGAAGTACTAAAAATGTAGTGATACTTTCACTCTTTCCAACTATGTGGAAGACTATGATGTAGAAGAAAAAAGAATGGGAGAGGAAACAGATATTGTGTATAAATCTATAGTTCAAAAATTCCACTGTTTTCTATATAAAATATATATCAAATTTGTACCTTTCCTTCTTTTTATTTAATATGTCTCCTAGATTTGTCCGAGACTCTTTATTCTCAATGTTAGTACTTTAATTTGAATTATTGTAATAAATGTGTATCTGGCTTTCACTGCTCACCCCTGATCTCATCCATGTTAATGCTGTTACTAAATGATTTTCTCAAAATATTGTTGAATGGAGCTACAGCCATTCTGAACTATGGCTGACCTTTAAATGTCCCCATTCATAATTTATGCTGATTTGACTCTTTAGTCTTACGTTCTACTATTTCAGATGGGCTATCTACTCAACTTAAGTTTGTTCCTTCACTGGCTTACATATATGTTATGTTCTTTGTCAGTTCCATCCTTTTCTTAAGTTCTATCCCTCATTTACCTATAACTTCCTCCCTATACATTGAATTCCTGCCCATTCTTTGAGAGCCGTTACATGCCATTCTTTACTTGAAGGTCTGCTTAAACTATTCTAGTCATAATAATGTTGTATCAATTTCTTAAAGTGTTTATTTTAACTATTCTTTAGTGCTTGATTTTTTAGTAAGGTGTAGTTGCAAAATAATACTTATTCTGTGATTTTGCACATCAATCTCATTCTAGTCAAATTTTATACTGTTGGGATAGATTATTGCAACAATGACCCCAGTTTATCCATGCCTCCTTGTATCCATGTCCTTGGCTAGACTCTCATATCATGACCCTGGATTAGGCCATTTGATATAATTTGGCCAAAGAGGTCACGAGCAGGGACAAGGCAAAAGAGACTTGACTGGTGTGCACTAAGGCTTGTGTTTTTTGCTGATTTTGAGAACCCTAAGACCAACCATGTGAAAGACGTTAGGCTGTCCTGATGGAGACACGTGGCCTATTCATCCCTGTTCCCCAACTCAGGGTTAGTACCAACCAATAGCCAGTATCAACTGCCAGCCATATGAATGTGGCTATCCTAGAACCACTAGCCCCCAGACAAACCAAACCAACATATTGACAGCCCAGGCAAGGCCAAGAGAACTGGCCAACTGACATTACCAGCTGACATTGCCAACTCAGAGTTGCTAGCTAAAACACACACACACACACACACACACACACACACAGGTCTGTTCAGAAAAAGTCCAGCAGTTGTTAATATAATGAGAATGGTTTATGTGACATCTATGTAACTCGGCAGCCAAGGAGCGTGGCCTGGAGTGTGCATGCGTGAACAATGATGACTTCACCGTACTGTCAGTGGGGACATTAGATGCCGTTGAATAAACATGTGTACTGTGTGGCCCTCACATTCAAAATGTCTGAGTGAGTAGAGCAACAAATCTGCATCAAATTTTGCATTAAGTTCGAACCTTTCTCCATGGAAACTATTCGGATGATTCAGAAGGCCACAGCTATGGGCAACTTATGATTGGCAACTTCATCACAACAACGTGCTCACTCATGCATCACGTCTCATGCAGAGGTTTTGGCAAAACATCAAATCACCCAGGTGATCAGCCCCCCTACAGCCCAGACCTGGCATGCTTAGACTTCTGGTTTTCCCAAAACTAAAATCACCTTTGAAAGGGAAAGATACCCTACCATTGATGAGATTCAGGAAAATACAACAGGAAAGCTGATGGCAATTGGGAGAACGGTGTGAGGTCCCAAAGTGCCCACTTTGAAAGGGACTGAGGTATTATTGTTCTATGTTCAATGTTCCTTGTATCTTCTTCAATAAATGCCTCTATTTTTCACATTACATGGCTGGATACCTTCTGGGTAGACCATATATAATAATTAATAGTATTTTAACAACTATGTATATTGCCAGGTGGGTACTTAAAATATTGTGGAACCACTTTGTACAGTATATGATTGTCTAACCACTGCTCTATACGTGTAACTGAAAAAAATTCTTTAGAAGATTATTGTTTTAAGTCACTACATCTAAGAGTAGCTTGTTTTGTAACAAAAGCTAAGGGATATAATGGTTATTTATTAGCCAGTTTTTAGTTGGGTATTGGATCTGTTTCAGCATTTATGCTGTGAGTTATTGAAAGTAAGAACCATGAAATCTTTTCCAAAATCTTCACGATTTTAGATAGTATATAGACTAACACATAGAAAATTTGATTACAATTTTTCTCTAATAATTTTAATATTGTTTTATCAGAAAAATAAGGGTTAAATTACTAATCTTTACACACAATGACATCCCTTGAATTTTCTAATTTTAGGTAGAATAAAATAATTTTTAAAATATAGAATTCAGTTTTGAAAGTATTTTATTTTTAATTTGTTTAATTGTATTTTCCCACACCCATTATGCCCATTATACGCTCTGACCCCCTGCTGTCACCATACTGTAGTCCATGTCCATGAGTCCTTTCTCTTTTTTGTTCAGTCCTTCCACCCCTAACCACCACATTCTCCGACCAGAGCTGTCAGCCTGCTCTCTGAATCTGTCTCTATTTTGCTTCTTAATTCAGTTTGTTCATTAGATTCCACAAATGACTGGAATCATATGATATTTGTCTTTTACTGAGTAGCTTATTTCACTTAGTATAATGACCTCCAGGTCCATCCATACTGTTGCAAAGGGTAAAATTTTCTTTTTTCATGCCTGTGTAGTATTCCATTGCATAAATGTACCACAGTTGTTTATCCATTCATCTACTGACAGACATTTGAGCTGCTTTCATATCTTGGCAATTGTAAGTAATGCTGCAATAAATATAGTGGTGCTTATGTTCTTTCAAATGAGTGTTTTCGGGGGTTTTTTTCCGATAAATTCCCAGAAGTAGAAATGCCGGGCCATAAGGCAGTTCCACTTTTTATTTTTGAAGGTATCTCCATACTGCTTTCCACAGTGGCTGCCCCAATCTGCATTCCCACCAACAGGGCAAAAGCGTTCCCTTTTCTCCACATTCCTCCCCAGTACTTGTTGTTTGTTGACTTATTAATGATAGCCATTATGACAGATGTAAATTGATAACTCGTACTTTTAATTTGCATGACTCTGATGATTGGTATGTGGAACATCTTTTCTTCAGTCTGTTGTCCATATATATGTGGTCTTTGGAGATGTCTATTCAAGTCCTTCACCGATGTTTTACTTGGATTGTTTATTTTTTTGGTGTTGTTTTATAATTTCTTTAAAATTTTGGACATTAACCCCTTGTTGACAGAAAAAAATTGTTATGATCAATGTTTGAGATTTTACTGCCTGTGTTTTCTTTTAGGATTTTTATGGTTTCGAGTCAAACATTTAAGTCTTTAATCCACTTTGAATGTATTCTTTTGTGGTGTAATTAGTTGGTCTAGTTTCATTTTTCTGCACATATCTGCCCAATTTTCCCAATACCATTTATTGAATAAACTATCTTTAGTCCATTGTATATGCTTGCTTCCTCTGTCAAAAATTGACTACAAAAGTGTTGGTTTCTTTCTGTTCTATTGATCTATGTGTGTTTTTATGTCAGAACCATGCTGTTTTGATTATGATAGCTTTATAGTACAGTTTGATATTAGGTAGTGTGATTCTTCCAACTTTATTATTTTTTCTCAAGATCACTGTTGCCATTTTCGGCCTATTGTGGTTCCATATACATTTTTGAAATATTTGTTCTAGTTCTGTGAAATACATCACTGGTATTTTGATAAGAATTGGGTTGAATCTATAAATTGCTTTGGGTAGTATAAGCATTTTAATGATGTTGATTCTTTCTATCCATGAACACAATAAGTGCTTCCACTTATTTGTATATTTAATTTCTTTCTTCAATGTCTTATAATTTTCCAAGTACAGGTCTTTTACATCCTGCATTAGATTTATTTCTAGGTATTTTATTCTTTTTGAAGCAATTATGAATGGGGTAGTTTTCTTAATTTTCCTTTCTGATAGTTTGTAATTGGCATATAAAAATGCAACCGATTTCTGGATATTGATTTTGTATCCTGCTACCTTAATGAATTCATTTATCAGTTCTAGTAGTTTCTTGATGGAATCTTTAGGGTTCTCTATGTCCTGTGTCATGTCATGTGCAAATAAAAACAGTTTTACTTCTTCCTTTCCGATTTGGATGCCTTTTAGATCTTCCTATCTGATTACTATGGCTAGCACTTCCAGTACTATGTTGAAAAAGAGAGGTGAAATCAGGCATCCCTGTCTTGTTTCCTATCTTAAGGAAAACATTTGTAGTTTTTGCCCCTTGAGTATGATGCTGGCAGTGGGTTTGCCATAAATGGCCTTTATTATGTTTAAGTATGTTCCCTCTAATCTCACTTTGTTGAGAGTTTTTAACATAAAAGGGTGCTGGATTTTATCAAAAGCTGTTTTTTCATCTATTGATACGATTATGTTTTTCTTTTTCGTTCATTTTGTGTATGTGGTGAATCACATTT
Organism: Pteronotus mesoamericanus; assembly: GCF_021234165.1. Classification (NCBI taxonomy): domain Eukaryota; kingdom Metazoa; phylum Chordata; class Mammalia; order Chiroptera; family Mormoopidae; genus Pteronotus; species Pteronotus mesoamericanus. The sequence goes on from NW_026555311.1 coordinate 18,390,980, forward strand.
ATTGATTTGCGAATGTTGTGTCACCCTTGCATTCCTGGGATAAATTCCACTTGATCATGGTATGTGATCTTTTTGCTGTATTGCTGTATTCAGATAGCTATATTTTGTTGAGGATTTTAGTATCTATGCTCATCAGGGATATTGGCCTATAATTTTCTTTCTTTTTTTTTATAGTCTCTTCATCTGGTTTTGAAATTAGGATAATGCTGGCCTCATAGAGTAAGCTTGGGAGTCTTCCTTCCTCTTGAATTTTTTGAAATAGTTTGAGAAGGAGAGGTGTTGGTTCTTCTCCGAATGTTTGGTAAAATTCACATGGGAAGCCATCTGATCTAGGCCATTTGTTTGTTTGGAGTTTTTTGATTACTGCTTCAATTTCATTAGGTAAAATCTGTCAACTCAGATTCTTTGTTTCTGCCTGATTTAGTTTTGAAAGACTATGTTTCTAGGAATTTACCCATTTTGTCCAGGTTGACTGATTTGTTGGCTTATAGTGGTTCATAATACTTTCTTACAATCCTTTATATTTCTCTGGAGTCAGTTGATATATCTCCACTTTCATTTCTGATTTTATTTATTTGGGTCCTCTCTCTTTTTTTCTTCATGAGTCTGGTAAAGGTTTGTAATCTTGTTTGTCTTTTCAAGAACTAGCTCCTGGATTCATTGATCATTTGTATTGATTTTTTAGACTCTATTTCATTTATTTCTACTCTGATCTTTATTATATCCTTGCTTATACTCACTTTGGGCTATGTTTTTCTTTTTCAAGTTCGTAAGTGCAAAATTAGATTGTTTATTGAGCTTTTTCTTGTTTCTTGAGATAGCCCTGTGATGCTATGAATTTTCCTTCTAGGATTACTATTTTGCGTTCCACAAATTTTGAGTTGTTCTGTTCTCATTTTCATTTGTTTCAAGGTAAAATATATTTTGATTTTTTCCTTGATATCATTGTTGACCCATTCATTGTTTAATAGAATGTTATTTAGCTTCCATGTCTTTGTGTATTTTTCAGTTTTCTTCTTGTGATTGATTTCTAGTTTCATGTCATTGAGGTTAGAGAAGATATTATAAGAGGATATGATTTCAATCTTCTTAAATTTATTAATACTTATTTTGTGTCCTAACATGTGGTCTATCTTAGAAAACATTCCATGTGGACTTGAAAAGAATGTATATTCTGTTGCTTTGGGGTAAATGCTCTATAAATATCAATTAAATGCATTTGATCTAGTGTGTCATTTCAGGCTGCTGTCTCTTTGTTGATTTTTCTGTCTGAAGTTCTATCCAGTGAAGTCAATGGGGTGTTAAAATACCCTACCAAGACTGTATTTCTCTTGATCTGTCCCTTTATGTCCATCAAGATTTGCTTTACATATTTAGGTGCTCCAGTGTTGGATACATAAATGTTTACTAGTGTTTTATCCTTTTGTTGGATATTTCCCTTTATCATTACATAGTCTCTAACTATAGCCTTGATATTAAAGTCTATTTTGTTAGATATTAATATTGCTTCCCCAGGTTTGTTTTTTTTCCGGTGTGCATGAAATATCGTCTTCCATCCTTTTATTTTAGTCCATGTGTATCTTTCATTCTGAAGTGGGTTTCTTGGAAAGAGAGTATATGTCATTATTATTTTCTTATCCACTCAGCTATCCTATGTCATTTCATTGGAGCATTTAAGCCATTTACATTTAAAGTGATTATTGATAGATATGCATTTATTGCCATCTTATTTTTAAATATTTTCCTCTTTTTTTCTTTTTTCTTTTCTTCTTCTTAAAGCAAACCCTTTAACATTTGTTGCAATACTGGTTTGGTGTTAACAAAATCCTTTAGCTTTATGTTTGAGAGGCTCTTCATTTCTCCATCAATTTTAAATGATAGACCTTTGGGTATAGTAGCCTTGGTTGTAGGTCCTTGCTTTTCATCACCTTCAATATTTCATGCCAATCCCTTCAGGCCTTAAATATTTCTGTTGAGAAATCAGGTGACAGTCTAATGAGAGATCCCTTGTAGGTAATAACTGCTTTTTTTTCCTCGCAGTTTTTAAGATTCTCTCTTGTCTTTAAGCTTTCCAATTTTAATTATGATATGTCTTGGTGTGGCCCTCTTTGGGTCCATCTTGTATGGGATGCTCTGCACTTCCTGAACTCTGTGTCTTTTTCCTTCACCAGATTAGGAAAATTTTCAGTTATTATTTCTTTAAATAGGTTCTTGATCCCTTGCTTACTCTCTTCTTCTGGTATTTCCATGATGTGAGTGTTGTTATGCTTCCTGTTGTCCAAAGATCTCTTAAACCCTCCTTATTTTTTAAAATTATTTTTTGTTGTTGTTGTTGTTGTTGCTCTGCTTGTGTGTTTTTTTCCTACCTGGTTTTCCAAATTGCTAATTTGATCCTCTGCTTCATCTAACCTACTGTTTATTTCTTTCAGTGTATTATTTATTTCAGATATTGCATTCTTTATTTCTGACTGATCCTTTTTTATGGTTTCTATGTCTTTTTTTAATGTCGTTGAATGGTCTTATAATCATTACTCTAAACTATATCTTATAAATTGCTTACCTCCATTTCATTTAGTTCTTCTCTGGAGAATTGTCTTGATCTTTCAAAGCAGACTGTTTCTTTGTCTTGTCATTTTGGCTGCCTCTTCATGTTTTTTTTCTTTGTATTAGGTAGATCTACAAAGGCTCTGGTGCAGACCTCTGTCAGATGCTGCCTGTGATTGGTCCTGGGCCACATTTTTGGAGCTATCAATGATCCACAGCATTTGGCTCCCTCTACTGGTCTTGGGTGTGTGCAGACAGAACCCTGCTGTGCACCACATTTGGCTTTTACCAGCACTGTGTCTGGGGTATGATCACCTAAAATCTCAGAGCTCCCAAGATCTGCCTTGGCCTGCAGGCTTTCTGTTAGTCTTTGTCTCTGGAATAGACTCTAGCTGTACTTTTCAGCAGCCAGGCTTAAGCTCCAGAAGGTGGGTAAGAGTGATTCTGTGAGTGGGGCTACTGTTTCTCTCAAGGCTGATGCTGTATTCAGGAAAGTGTTGCTTGAGAAAGATGGCTACTGCAATATGGGGAAAGACTCAGCAAAGGAATCCTGGAGGCTGCTTGGCTCTCTCCCCAGAGCCAGCAACCCCACACTCTCCTCATGTTTCTATAGTCCACTTTGCTCTTCCTCTGCCAGTGTCTGGGGAAGTGGCTGCAAATGAACTGTTGTGTGTTGACTTTTTAAGAGGCTCTCTGCACCTCTAGACTTGTCTTCCTGGTGAACAAAACCTCCATTACTTTTCACAGCTGGATGTTATTTGGTTTCCTTTTCCAGTTCTGGTGCTCTGTGCTGGAGAGAACAGCTTTGGATTTTGACCCTACACTTCTCAGGGGAAACCCTCAGCCACTCAAATATGCCTCTGGAGCTTCAGCTGTTGCCCATGGGAGCTCAGCCATTCCTCTCACACCTCTGCACTTTCTACCAGTTTTGTTGTGGTGATGATGTTTCTTCCATAAGCCCTTTGTTATAAGGCTTCTCTCTAGCTAGCATTCAGTTAGTTTTTCAGGATGATTTTTATATAATTTAGTTGTAATTTCATTTTGGTCGTGGGAGGAGGTTAGTGTGACTTCTACCTACTCTGTTGCCATCTTGGATCTCAAAATATAGAATTCATAATAAATGTAATCCTGGATTTGACTTTATATTTTCTTTATATTTTCTATAATGAATGACACTGAGACAATTGGCAAGATCCCAATGTAGGCTATATATTATAATATAGTAATTTATCAATGTAAAATTTCATAAATTTAAATAAAAGATTTTTTTGTTTATTTTTAGATAGAGGGGAAGGGAGGGAGAGGGAGAGAGAGAATAACACTGATGCAAGGGAGAAACATCAGTCGGTTGCTTCTTGCATGTGCCTATGTGCTCGATCTGGGGCTGAACCCGCAACCTAGGTGTGTGCCCTTACTGTGAATTGAATCGGTAACCTTTTGTTTTGTGGGAGGATGCCCAACCCACTGAGCCATACCAGTCAGGGCTAAATTTCCTAAATTTTATAATTATTTGTGGTTACATAGGAGAATAATTCAACAAAAATACTTGTACCAAATTTACTACTAATGTACATATATACATACACACATATAGTAATAAAATTACTACTCTATAAGTGTATAGTAAGAGGGACCAGGGGAAGGAGAAAGAGAAAAAGAAATAATAGGTATGACAAAATGCTAAGAGTTTGGTGAATCTTAGGTGAAGGGTAAAAGTGGATTCATTATACTATTATATTTTTTTAATATATTTGCAATTTTTGTTCAAAATAGAAAGTGAGAAAAAAGAGGTAAGAGCCACTAGTCACCAAGTAATTTAAACATTTTAATTTATAAAGGATGTAGGTCACGTTTCAAATAGAATGTTTGTTGCACACAAGGATGAGCTTCCAGGTACTCTATCAACTCCACTGTCGTCATTCATCTTCCTCAAGAACCTGTTCTTTTGTCTATGATGAAAGAGTGGGGAAGGAAATTGGGAAGTGTTCAATGAATATGATAGACTTAGTGGCCAGAAAAAAACTTGGGAATCTTCAGGCTTACTAGATCTTCTTATATATACAAAATTTATAAGTAGATTCTAAGAACAAATTTATTCCATCATTATTCCTAAAAATAGTGTAGCATGACCTATCATTCCACTTAATAGCATGTTTCACTGAAGTGGAGCACTGTTTACTTTGCAGTTAGTAGCTGTTAAAAGAGGAGAGGCATTGCACTGCATTTTTTTTTCCTTTGGATAGGAGACCCGGAAATGAAACCTAAATCATTCACTGATCTCTTAAATGCTCAGAGTACTTTACTTTGTAGATTGATCTACGGGATGCTCAGGAATTTAGCACAAATGCTTGAGTTAAAATTTATGTGATATCCTCTGATTTCTTTACCACTGTAATGTGTACAAATAAGCAAAACGACCATTTTCCTGGAAAACTCTGGAATGCTACAGAATAATTTGAGATATTTACTATTTCGGGGAAATGTTTCACAGCAGGAAATTTAATCATTGGATACAAGATGTTAAAGATAATATTTCATTAAAATACACAACTCAAATAAGCAAAACAGAATGGAATTAAACTACAAATATTTAGTTCTAAATACTATAAGAGGGTGAATATTTTAGGCACTTTAAGTATTGATTTCAACATTTTTATTCAAAGTATTGATTTTGGTAAGAAGTACAGCCAAGAAAGGTGATTTTATGCATTTGATAGGTTGGTCTCAGTTAAAAATAGTGGCCCTTTTCCTAGATAGTATCAAATGAAAGCATTGGATGTAAATATAGAAATGTAAAGCTGTGTTGTAATTGAGACTACTTGAGGATAAGAGATACACACATAGCTCAGTAATAAATTTATTGGTTAAAGATCAAAGAGAAAATTCTGGTTGAAACAGAACTTTCTTTAAAAGTATGCTATGTGTTTCATTGCTGATGCAAAGTAGGGCCACAGATAAGATAAAATCTCCTTATGCCTTCACTAACAAGTGTGCTTAGTGCAGAGGCAAACAGCTGTAAAGTACCGAAATTCTTACTCAGCATCAGTTAACAAAATCATGATCAGAATACACTTGTGTGGGAACTCTCTTAACATAGACAAGTCCAAAACATATAGCTCTAATAAATATAACAGAGAGTTAGTATATGAAGTACACAAAGATTAATGCTCTCTTAAGACAAAAAAAAAAAAGTTTCCCATTTAGATTAAAAAAATATTTACCCTGTAACTTGAACCAGGATACAGGGGGGACATTTTTCTCTCAAAATGTTAAAAAAATCTGACTTTTTGTGTGTTTCTGTAATTTTTTTTCTTGTATAAATGAAATAACTGGGTCATAGCTTGTCATTTAAAAATATATTTTACCCTTTCTGAGTGAGCTCAGGTGCCATATGATTAACACTCCGTGGTTTAGCTCCATTCCTTAGCACTCCAGACTATCACTGGCTAGAAGTGATGAAGTATGTCTTGGTTTCTTCCTATTTATAGAACAGAGGTGATGACCAAAAATGACAGATGGGCTTTATACTAGTTAGGGTTTAAGTGAAAGTCTTAAACTTCAAGCTCGTGTTAACATCCCCTTATCCTTTGCTAATCAGTTTCTATTAATCAACCATATATACACCTGGGAACTGGAAAGGGGAAATTATCTCCTTTTACTTACTAAATAAGAACTTCTAAATAATTATAAGGCTCTAAATAAATAAAGTTTAGTATATCTTTGTATCTGTTATTCAGGGAGCTTTCCCCCCATACATCCTGAATCACTAAGTTTTAATATTTTATATTTACCTAAGAAGAAATAAACAATCCATTATCCTGTTTACATTCATTCATATCTTACAGTTATACCATCCTTTAAATGAAAGATTATAACTTATATTAATCTCAATAGGTTAAATTTTATAAGGTGCCATGAAAGCATAAAAGAGCCACACAATTCAATTTGGAACTAGGAAAATTTCCATAGAAAGTAATATCTGAGCTAAGAACTGAAGGCAGTAGGAATAAGGAGACTGAATACCAGAAGTGAGGAGGGGAGAAGGACTCCTATGGAAGAGTGTGTTAGTGAGAGTTACCAGCATGAGCAAGACCCCAAAGATTAGAGACAGCATGATGTGAGCCCAGGCACTGGAATGGCATGAGACTCTAGAGGCGAGCTTGCCCATGTCAAGTACTGAAGGCAACTCCCATCTTTGTTAGGATTTGGAGCTTTACCCTAAAGGCAATGAGCAGTCATTGCAGATTTTTATAAGTAGGGACAGACAATATTGAAATCACTCTGTCTGCATTTAGAAATGAATCAGAGCAAAGAAATACTTCTAGAAATACAGTTGGCCTTTGAACAACACAGGGCTGTTGGGGCACCATCCTTCTCACCTCCACAGTGAAAAATCCACATATTACTTTTGACCCCTAAAAACTTAACTGTATCTGCAGGAAATTGGTTCCAGTATATCCAGTAACTCTGTAGATGCTCAAGTCCCTTCTATACAATGTCATAGAAAATGCATACAACTGGTCCTCTACATGGTGGATTCCCAATCACAGATCAAAACTACTGTTCTCCATCTGCGGTTGGTTGAATCAAAGGATGTGAAACCTTGGGGTATGGAGGGCTGGCTGTATATTTATTGAAAAAAAATCACATATCAGTGGACTTAGTGCAGTTCAAGCCCCTGTTGTTCAAGGGTCAACTGTACAGTTAAGAAGTTGTTGCACTGATCCAAGCAAGGATGATAAAGATTTAAATCAAGGGATGGAGAGAAGTTGATAAATATGAAAGAGATTTTAAAAGTGGATTCTAAAAGACTTGGCAATTATTTGAATATAGAAAGAGAATAAGAAGGTAAAAGAGAGAGATTAAAACCTGATGTTTACAATTCTTACCAGGACAACTGGTGGATGGTGAACACATTACTAGTTATGTATGTGAATATGGAGAGAATTCAGGTTCCAGATAAAGATTTGAATGTCATTAGCATTTACTGCAATTAAAACCCTGAGCATGCATGAAACCATCTGGGTTATGTGATAAGTGACAAGAAGAGTAGGCCTGAAACATAAAGGGGACCAACATTAAAAGAATGAATTGAGCAAGATAAACCTGGAAAACAAACTGAGAGAGAATGTCCAAAGAAACACAAGGAAAATCTAGGTTCTGTGGTGACAAAAAAGTCAATCGAAGCAGTGTCACCAAAGTGAGTGTCATAAATCACCTACATGGCCACCTCATATGAACACTATTTCAAGCTAAAAAAATGTTATTCCATTGGTGAGCATTTCAGTGATGTCACTGCAGTATAGGTATTGTGAGGTTTTTTAAAGAGAATAACAATACTAATAATCATTTTCATTTGAGCAACCCTTTTTCCCTCCTTCTCCAGGTCTCAAATTTTAATCAGAGACATTTTAATCCCCAGTGCTAAGAAAAGTTGTATTGACCTACACAACTAGAGTATTTTAATTTTATAAATATTGAATTTTTAATTTTTTTTATCTTAAGTATATTTTATTGATTATGCTATTACATTTGTCCCATTTTTCCACTCTCCTTTATCCCCTCCTCCCTGCAGCCCTGCTCCTACCAGCATTCCTCCCACCTTCGTTCATGTCCGTGGGTCATACATGTAAGTTCTTTGGCTTCTCCATTTCCTATACTATTCTTAACTTCCCCCTGTCTATTTTGTACCTACCAATTATGCTTCCTATTCCCTGCACATTTTGCCATACCCCCTCTCTACTGATAACCCTCCATGTGATCTCCATTTCTGTGATTCTGCTCCTCTTCTAGTTGTTTGCTTAGTTAGCTTTGTTTTTGTTTTTTTAGGTTCAGTTGTTGAAAGCTGTGAGTTTGTCATTATTTTACTGTTCATAGTTTTGATTTTCTTCTTTTTCTTAGATAAGTCCTTTTAACATTTCATATAATAAGGTCTTGGTGATGGTGAACTCCTTTAACTTGACCTTATCTGGGAAGCACTTTATCTGCCTTTCCATTCTAAATGATAGTTTTGCTGGCTAGAATAAATCTTGGATGTGGGTCCTTGCCTTTCATGACTTTGAAAACTTCTTTCCAGTCCCTTCTTGTCTGTAAGGTTTCCTTTGAGAAATCAGCTTATAGTCTTATGGGAACTCCTTTGTAGGTAACTCTCTCCTTTTCTCTTGCTGCTTTTAAGATTCTCTCCTTATCTTTAATCTTGGGTGACTTAATTATGGCGTGTCTTTGTGTGTTCCTCCTTGGGTCCAATTTCTTTGGGACTCTCTGAGCTTCCTGGGATCTCCTGGAAGTCTATTTCTTTCCCCATATTGTTCATTATTTGTTCAAATGACTTTTCAATTTCTTGTTCTTTCTCTTCTCCTTCTGGCACCCCTATGATTCAGGTGTTGGAATGTTTAAAATTGTCCCAGTGGTACCTAATCCTCTCCTTATTTTTCTGAATTCTTGTTTCTTCATTCTGTTGCAGTTGAATGTTTATTTCTTCCTTCTGTTCCAAATCATTGATTTGAGTCCCAGTTTCCTTCCCTTTACTGTTGGTCTCCTGTGTATTTTTCTTTATTTCACTTTACATAACCTTCACTTTTTCCTCTATTTTGCATCTGTATTCAACCATTCCTGTGAGCATCCTGATTACCAGTGTTTTGAACTCTGTCTCTGATAGGCTGGCTATCTACTCATTGCTTAGTTCTATTTTTGGAATGTTTAAAAAAGGTTTTATTTATTTATTTTTAGAGAGAGAAGAAGGGAGGGAGAAAGAGAGGGAGAGAGAATCATGGACTGGTTGCCTCCTGCACGCCCCAAACTGGGGATCTGGCCTGCAACCCAGGCATGTGTCCTGTCTGGGAATTGAACTAAAGACCTGTGGATTCACAGGCCAGTGCTCAATCCACTGAGCTGCACAAGCCAGGGCTTGGTTTTGGAATTCTGATCTGTTCTTTCATTTGGGCCATATTTTTTTGTCTCTGTGCACCAGTTACATTGTAAGGGGCAGAGCCTTAGGTGTTCGCTTGGGCTGCACAACCAGCTTCCCTGTGTTGCTGGTGCTGTATGCGGGGGAGGGGACAAAGAGGGAACAATGCTGCTTGCTCCCCACTCTTGCTCTGCTTCCAGTCACTTTCCCTGTTACTTAGAAGCAGATTGTGCCCTTTCAGTGCTGATTCCCAGGAGGGTGGTTTTGTGTACATTCTAGGACCCTGTGGGTCTCTCCAACGGACTCTCCTCTGAAGTTGGGAGTTTCTCTCACCGCTGCAACCCCCACTGATTTTTACACCCAGAGGTTTTGAGGCTTTAGTTTTCCACACTGGAACCCCGGGTTGCACAGTCTGTCTTGTTCCCCAGTTGTTCCCTTCGGTTTGTCCACAGGTGAATGGGACCGCCCAGTCTGCCGGCTGCTGCCTCGCCTGCCTCATCTGCTGCCTTATTGTTTGTCCTCTCTGTCTCCATCTCCACCCCTTCTGCCTGTCTCGATGAATGTTTCTTCTTTAACTTCTTGATTGTTGGACTTCCATACAGTTCAATTTTCTTGCAGTTCTAGTTGTTTTTTTGTTTTTAAATTTGTTGTTGTCCTTCTTTGGTTATGTAAGGAAGCAAAGTGTGTCTACCCATGCCTCCATCTTGGCCAGAAGTCCTGGGGTGCTCGATATTGAAATTTGAATTCATCATATTTTCTTCTAGAAAATCAAGGAATTTGTGGTTTACCTACAGCATTTGTGTAAGAATTTAATATTTCCAATATATTAGCTTCATCTTTGCCTTCATTGTACTATCTTACTTTTTCTTGCCTTGATTTAAATTTTCTATTTATATTATAGTCCATTTTATGCATTTATTTTTGCATTGTCAATTATCTTTAATTATATATGTATATATGTATTTATATATGTGTATATATGTATTTAATTATATATGTATATATTATGTATTATAATATGTAATATATGTATTATGTATTATATGTAATGTATAATTATAGATGTGTGTTTATATGTAATATATATAAAATATGTATGTGTATGTTTATATATACACATATATAATTATACTCCATTTCATTAGTACATATCTGAGGGATATAATGTCCATTTAATAAGAAAACTGAAGTCTATACCTTTCTGCATGTTTCATATGTACTACCTAATTTCTAGAGAGCAATACATTTTTAGTTCAGTAACCAACTTATTCTTATTTCAGTAAAAGTAAATATTTAATAGAAATAGCCACAACTTAGTTGTTCAATTTGAGAAACTCCTTTAGGAAAGATGAAGATACTAAGCAGACTGTTGGAGACAAATTACTTGCCCTCCATTTCATCTGCACCTCCCACCTATGTGACTGTGAAGCCCTGATGCTGCTGCTCCATCACTGGCACAGACTCCTCTTCTCTAAGCATTGTCTCCACCTTCCCTATTGCCACTCCAATGCTCCCAAGGAGCCCCGTGAGGTGGTAGATGTGATTCTTCAAAGCCTTATAGACTTTACTCCCTAGAGGCAAGTTTGGAATCCTTTCTGTTTCTCATTACACTTCTGAGACCATTACCTACCCAATCTCTTATAAAAGTTATCCTACTTTTTGAGGCTTATGTGATTTGGCCTCTATGGCCTGCTTATTTTCTTTGTAATTTATCACTTGACCCCTCTTCTTTTTCCATCAAAAACTGTGGCACCAGACTCACAGTCTTTGCTCTGTTCCAATCCCTGCAATCATTGTAGGTCACTTCAAAATCCACAATGTCCTTTCAACACTCTGACCTCTCATTTTCCTACCTGCCTCATTGCCATGAACTTTTCTATACCATCTCAGCTACTTCTTCCCACAGCCACACTCTGAATCTTTTAACCATCATAATAATCGATTCTCCAAATTAATGGCTTAAACATTGAGCACTCACCACTGTCTTTCATCTTTCTGGCTTGCTTCTTTGACTACTTCCACCTTGACAGTTTTTTGACCTCTTTGGACCTTCCAGTGAGGGACCAGCACCCATAACTATGGCTTTCCCTCTATGTTTAACTTTCTATTCAGTTTATTTTCCATGGTCTTTAATTTTAAGAACAGTTTTACCAATGCCATAAACTGTTTCTTTTTATTAATTTTTTTTTCTTATTTCTTCTATCTGGCAAAAACTCCTCCAGTGTGAGCCTAACTCTTCATTCTCTTTTTATAATTTTATCTGAATAATGGAACAATTATGTAAAAAAATTCACCATAATGAGCATATCAGTACCACCAGAGATTTATGGTCACTGCCTTTGACTGGGTTCTTGGTGTGGCCCTGAAATTCTAGTGTGTTTCCCTATGGAACTTGCTTTCTTATTTGCTTACCTATTTCACATTTCCCTAGTCTCCTGAATTCCTTAGACTATTACCCCATCTCCTCTTTCAGTCAGATAAAACCTAAGCAATCAATTCCCCATTTCCTCCCCAACTCCCACCTACTCTCCGCATTCTTGCCTGATGCATCTGAGGAGAGTCCCCTTCTCCTGTCTTGACTGACTTTCATTCTGTGCTCAGGAATCTTTCCCTTGTCTTTCAAGAATCTTCAGATTGGCTTCACCCTCCTTCTCATTGTATCTTCAACCTCTTTGCTCTTAAGGAGATTTTCCTGTGAACATTTCCATTTGATCTAATCATTCCCATCTTTAAGATAATGCTCTTGGCTCAACTACATAGAACATTTTAACATTAACATATTCAGTCTCACTAACAGTCTTACTATCAGTAAAACCTATAAAACATTTTGAGGTACAACTTAATCAACTGTACTTTTACTGTACATGTGAATGTAATTGCATTCTAAAATATTTTGAGTTAACTCTCTACTGCCAGCAGGTGGCTCTGTGTCAAAAAAGGAAAAAGGAAACTAACATACAAGCTATAAGAGCAATCTAAGATAAGGACCCAGGTTCTTGCCATTACTACTTATTCTGTTTATACCTTAAGAGTTACCACCTGAACGTAGTTTATTCTCCAGAGATGAAGAGAATACCCATGAAGAAATGAATAAGCACTAAAATAAACCAATAATCTTTCAAGGAGGTTTTAAATGAGCTTCAGACCTATAGAAGGTGTTGTGTTTTTTAAATTGTAATATTTTATTTTATTTTATTTATTAATATAGCCAGAAAGATAAGTGGGGAAGAAAATGAAAGCACATTAAAAGGAACTATTTTTTTTACATTGATTTTCTGGGACTAGGACAGAAAAGCTCTGAATATCACTCAGTGTCCAACAAATGCATGAACTATAAAATATTAATAAAACAAACATCTGTGCACACCACCCATCCACCCATTTCAACAATTAGAACATTATGTAACTCTTGAAGAATATGTAAATTTCCCTTTTTTCCAGAGTTTTAATTTTGATATTTATAGTTTTTATCATTCCTTTCTTTTCACTATAGTGTTGCTAAACATATTACCACTATATATATAAAATCATATTTTACAATCAAAATTTATATTTGTAAGTTTCATCCATTTTGAGATATGTATTCCATTGTATAAATATATATATAATGGCGACCAATATATAATGGTGATTTATGAGCGTACCTGCCCACACTGTGCTGTGTTCAGCAGTTGTCGATCAAAAACGGCATGACCCCCAGGCCCCATCCTCCCTGTTCACCCAATCTTGCCCTGATCGACAATTTTTTTTGTTTGTTTCTCCGGATGAAAAGTGTCTTTGAAAGGAAATGTCTTGCCAATGTGGAGGAAGTGAAACAAAAAACAGCAAAAACACTAAAGGCACCAAAATTGATGAGTTCTACAACTGTTTTGAACAGTGGAAAAAAACATCTTGATAGGCGTATTGCATCAAATGGAGAGTAGTTTGAAAGTGACTGAAGTTTAAACATGTAAGAATAAATACATAATTTTTATAAATAAATTCTGAGTTTTTTGGGTGTTCCCTCCTCATGTTACCAATTGCATTTTGTCTTCCTTTTTCCTACCCTCTATTGTTTTATATGATGTGGTTGGTAATGGTTAACTTTAAAAATTAGCCTATATGGAATAGGGTATCTATATGTTACTGTGAATTAAACTAGAGGAGGTTTGATCTGTCAAAAGCTGCAAAAGATATGAGATTTACCCAAATCGTAAGTTGACCTGATAAAGTTTCACAAAAGCTGGTACAAGAAACAAGACTCCTGGGTCAAAGATGAAGGGCAATGACTCACATCAATAGCAGTAGCTAGAGAATTGGCATTTTTTTGGTGGTAGTTTCTTGAGCCCCAATTTCTACAGGGCAAATCAAGAAGCGCCAGATCACACTGGCACATGTAGTGATTTGTGTTCCAGAAAAGGAACCTGAATCATGTATAATGAGCATTTGTCCTTTGCTCTAAAACAGACCTTATCTTTGTCATCCAAGGATGTTCACTGTATATACATTCATTATACATCAAAGTACATCATTCTTATATACATAAGAATGAACATTAAAGGTTAGAGACTTTGTACTAAATTCTGACCCCTTCCCTTGGCATATAGTAGAGCTGTTTAGGTATCACTGAGTATGTATGAATTATTAATGTATACTTGGGTGCTATAAATACTAAGAATCTCTTTTCCCCTTAAGACATTGAAACACTTTAACTCAATAATGTTATTTATAGTAAAAAAAAAATGCAATCCAGAATCATACGTTGCATTGGTTGTGTCTTTAGTTTCTTTTAATCTGGAACTGTTCAATCTCTGTTTAACTTTCATGGTCTTCCCACTTTTGAATATTATGGCCAGTTATTTTGTAGAATGTCCTTCATTTAAAAAAGTCTTTCCTCATTATTAAATTTAGGTATCTTTGGCAGAATCATGACAGGGATTATGCTATGATCTTCTGACTGAAAGAAAAGGGAGGGACAAGGGATGAGGAAGAGGCAACCATTAGTTTTGTAATGTTTGATGGGTAGAGAATGTATTCCCTGAGGCAGGATTTCTAGGTAAACTGCCACTCATCAAGTTTCTGAGATCTAATTCTGACCTCTCCAATTCTAAACATGTGACCTTGGACAAATTATTTGAATTATTTGGGAAATACTTTATAAAAGAACAACTTATTATTAAAAAATTTAATATTATTAAATTATTAAATTTAACTTATTAAATTCTCAAAGACATTAATAAGATAATAAGTAACAGAAAGTTCTTGTAGCCAATATTAAACATGACATTTTTATAGGTAAAAAAATCCCCAAATTCATGTCATAAATTATATTAAAACTCATTTGTTTTAAAACAGTAACTATAGCCAATGTATATATTGCCTTCTTAGAAAATTAAGGATTGGACATTAAATGTTTAATTTTTCCTGCATACATATGTGTGAACAATAAGCCTCATATTTACCTTGTCTGATTTACTCAGATAAGAAGATCACATTACAGAGCTAAAATCTTTTGCCCAGGGAAAAATTTCTCTTCTTTCAAATGAGAAAAGCTTAAATACATGCAAAATGAAGATAACATATCACTGTTTGTATAATGCTGTGAGTCACTCTCAAGCCTCTGTTTTATTGACAGTTGAAATATCTCCACCATGTGAAAACAGACTGATCCAGGGCTTCTTAGAAATAGTGTTCTAGCTATAGCATAATAACAATACTGGGGCAAAAGCTACCGGGTCTCATAACACCTCCTCCTTTGCGGTGGATGAGGCAGTATTTAACTCTCAAGAAGTCCTATAAGGCTGAAGTACTTTTAGAGCTTAGTGTAAATGAACCATACATATTTTTAAGCGAATTAGAGGGAAATGTTTTTAGCTTTCATAGAAAAAGTATTGGTCTGAGTAAAATTCTCAGCCACTAAAACATTGCTTCTCAAAAAAACAAAACAAAAACAAAAATACCCCACACCAAATACATGAAAATCTGCTTGGGTAGAAATATCATATCAGATTATATTAACTCATAAACACAGGATTTTGAGTTATTGCCTATTCTCTACATACAGTGCGCTCATTGCCCGCAGATGGTAGAGCAATTTACGTCCTTAAGAGATATCCAGGGGAGGAGATTCTAGAATGCCTCTAGGAATTCTTTTAGTACTTTATAACCCTTGCTGTCAGGAAACTATTCTTCATATTTAACCTAAATCCCACAAGCCAAATATTAGTCCCATTTCCTTTGGTTCAGTCCTCAGTGGACAAGGAGAACAGCTGGTCACCATCTGCATAATATTCCTTTATAAATTAGAAGGCTGAAGTCATCCCACAGCCTTTTCTACTGGATAATGATCCCATTCATTTAACCTGTCCTCTTATCACCTATTTGTAAGTCCTTAATCATTTTAATTCATGCCTGTAAATTCAAAGTTTTTCATCTCTCATAAATTGTGTATATGACACTTTAATATTTGTACCAGAGCTGAGAGTAATTCTTTTCTTTTTACAACTATGACCTTAAAACCTTAATATCATAGGCACTTTAAAAGTATATTGTACATTTCTAATAGGTTATTATTTGTGTTTTCTGTGATTACTGCCTTCTCTTTAGCTTAGCCACACATTCTAGAAATTAGTGTATATTTTCTTCTGTATTTGGATCACTTAATGAATATAAATCTCTTTTTAAAAAATTTTTAGCAACAGTTTATATTCATACTATTTTGTATTAGTTTTAGGTGTGCAGCATAA
The DNA here is from genome assembly GCF_021234165.1 of Pteronotus mesoamericanus. Classification (NCBI taxonomy): domain Eukaryota; kingdom Metazoa; phylum Chordata; class Mammalia; order Chiroptera; family Mormoopidae; genus Pteronotus; species Pteronotus mesoamericanus. Next base: position 18,407,156 of record NW_026555311.1, read on the forward strand.
TGGTTAGACAATCATATATTTTACAACGTGTTTCCCCCAATATTTCTAGTACGTACTTATTACAATATTATTGACTATGTTTCCTATGCTATACTTTACATCCCCATAACTATTTTATGACTACTAATGAATATTTAAACTCCATTTCATTTTTTTTTTCTGACTAGGACAAATTATCTGGTTACAGTGGCAAATATCTTATTCTAATTTGAAATTACCTATGATTTTAATTATATGCTCTATATTCCAATGCGATCATCAAATAAAATATAAAAAAATGAAAGTTCAACATAAACTATACAAAATATTTGGCTTGTTGGTCAACGATACCTTTGAAAATTTTTCTCCTTGGGAAATATTTCCACTGAATAATAACATTAGCTAGGCAATCTTTGGGGGCAAAACAAACACATTCAAAACAAACACGTTTGGCATGTTTATCTCTGTTGATGCTACGTTGACTTTACTCTTCAAGCATCATTATCTTTGCTTGTTGTAGACAGACCAGAGAAGACCCACTGTGAGCTTGTGCCATTTGGACATAATATGTGCCGGCCTCTTCTGCAGTATGGTTTTATCTGTATTATCTCACTTCTTTTGTGTGCCACCAAACTGTGACTCTGAACCACAAAATTCCTACCGTAACCACAAAAAAGAGTATGTGCACAGAAATCTCACTTACAGTCTTACTAGAAACTGGCTGAAAGAAAGGGCTGACACTCATGCCAGATGGTATTTTTCTAGGGTCATGATTTCCATTCCTGAAGTGGTTCTATTCAAGTCAAGATAAATTATATCTATTCTAAACACTTCTGTCATTCTGCAAAAAAAGTTAGATTGGTCCCAAGGGTATTTTTTCACAAAGCCCAACTGCTTATTATTCTGTTGTTCCTGAAGTATTTGCCAAATGATTTTCTAACGAGTAAATTTAACCATTTGGAGGGAATTGCTGTTGAACTTTTAAGCCTACAATTTCTAAGGGGCGTTTGGAAGGAAGAAGCATTAACTCTTAATTTTATCATTCCTAACATGCCCTTTTCTTCAACAACAACAACAACAACAATGACAACAACAAAAAGACAACAAATGCATTGGCTCTTACCAACAGAATTTACATTACCAAAGAAATACTAAAATTGACATTTAGAAACTAAGGTAATGAATCAATTCTTGATTTTGTCTTTTTAAAAAACATATAACCACTTAGTATGAAAATTTCCATGGTAGTTCTCCATTCTTTTTCAAAGGCAGAGTTACAGAGAATATCCTATTTTAAGCTGTTTGTGAATTAGGTAATAGTTCCTCATTGCTCTGAGTTGAAAAATAGTCTGGACCTTTTAGTTTTCATCTAGAACTACATTTTACAAAATGACTTAAAAGTTTCAAATTTAACACTGTTGAATGAAAATTTGAAACCACAATTAGAATTTAAAAGGTTTTCCTTTAGATATATTTTATTGGAACTTCCAATTCCTTTACGAAATCGGCAATTATTCATATTAATGATTTTCAAGATTGTTTGCTTGTATATCTCCTAAAGGACTTTTCATTCAGTTACTCAAATATTTTTCGAGCACCTTCTATGGACAGGTGCTATTCTGTATTCTTAGGGTACATCAATAAATAAAATAAACCAAGATTCTCAAGCAGCTTACCATAGAGAAACAGATAACAAGCATAATGACTAAATTAAATATGTTAGAGAGTGACATGTGCCATGGAAAAAAGAAAAAATAGGAGAGAAAAAGGTAGATCAGGAATACGAAAGTAAAAAGAATTGGGCAATTTGTAGTATTAGTAAGACTTGAGTACTGCCTTAAAAGAAGGGAGAAGATGGGCAAGTTGGGGAGAACCATTCCAGTTAAAGGGAGCAGCCTACGCAAAGACCCTAATATAGGAGCTTGCCAGGTACACTCATGGATGCCAATGTTTCTGAAGTGTGGTAGAGGATTGAGGCTGGGGTTAGAAGAATAGGAATTCAAAGAGGTCATGGGGGGCCAGATCCTGAGGGGACATGGCAGCCATTAAAAGGACTTTGGTTTTAACTCTGAGTAAAGTGAGAGGAGAGGCCACTGGAAGATTTTAAGTGGAGAGGTGATGGCCTGAACTACATTTTTGGAGGATAATTCTGGCTGCTTTGTTGAGACTGGAATGTATGGGGGTAAAGAGTGAAGTAGTGAAACCTCTAAGGAGGCTACTGAATAATTCAAGTAAGAAATGATGGTGTCTCAGAACCTAAATGGTGTGACTATTGATTTTTCTGAGGGTGAGACCCAGGATTTCTGAATGCATTAGATATGTAACATGAGAGAAAGAAGAGCAAAGGATGACACAAGGCTTTTGATATAAACATACATATATAACATAACAATCTATAGATAAGCCTGAAGTTCAGAAAAGTGGACTGGAGTGGAAATATATATTTGAGAGTCCTGGACTATGTTATTTAAAGCCATTAGGTTGAATGAGATCACAAAAGGAATTAGTGTTGAGAATGGTGGAGGATCAAGGACTGAGGCGTGTGGTAGACCAACATTCTGAGGTTGGGAAAGAGAAATTAAAAACAAAGAAGACTTAAAAACCCTTAAAAAACCCTAGTGAGGAAAGAGAAACATCAAGAGTGAAAAATTTTATAAAAATATTTATGTCAAGGAGGAAAGACTAATCAACTATATTAAATCCTGCTGATAGATCGAGTAAGATAAAACAAAATTGATCATTAGATTTAGTAACTGTGGAAGCCATCCATAGACTCTTTAATAAAGTCATTAAAAAACAATAAACCTTTGATGTAATGATGAGTGAAAGCCTAATTTTGCAGCACTTAATGAATTAAGGGGAGGACGGGAGGAGTCAGAGAAAGCAAATATGAACAATTTTTTTTGAGATTATTAGAAATGAGAGCAAAAATAGGAGGGTAATTTTCAGAACGAGTGAGGTTAAAAGCAGGTTTTTTTTTATAATGTTATTTTTTAAATTTAATTTTATTGTATTTTTTCCAAAAAGCAGGGTTTTCTAAATTATATTTTATTGATTATGCTATTACAGTTGTCCCAAATTTTCCCCTTTGTCCTCCTCCACCCAGCACTCCCCACTCCTTTAGGCAATCCCCACACCATTGTTCATATCTGTGGGTCATGTATATAGGTTCTTTGGCTACTCCATTTCGTATTCTGTACCTTACATCCTCCTGGCTATTCTTTAACTACATATTTGTACTTCTTAATCCCCTCATGTCTTCACCCTTACCCCACACCTCCTCTGATCTGGCAACCATCAAAAAACCTTCTCTGAATCCATGATTCTGTCTCTGAATCTAGACTTGTTTGCCTAGTCTGTTTTTTAGATGCAATTGTCGATACATATGTATTTATTGCTATTTTATTGTTCGTAGTTTTGATCTTTTTCTTAAATAAGTCCCTTTAACATTTCATATAATAATGGTTTGGTGATAAAGAACTTCAGTTTTTTCTTCCCTGGGAAGCTCTTTATCTGCCCTTTGATTCTAAATGATAACTTTGCTGGGTAGAACAATCTTGGCTGTTGGTCCCTGCTTCTCATCAATTTGAGCTTCTTACCAATCCATTCTAGCCAGCAAAGTTTCTTTTGAGAAATGAGTTGACAGTCTCATGTGAATTCCCCTGTAGGTAACTAACTTCTTTTCTCTTGCTGCTTTTACAATTCTCTCTTTATCTTTAAGCTTTGACATAATTATGCTGTATCTTGGAGTGGGCCCCTTCGCTTCCATCTTCTTTGGCCCTCTCTGTGCTTCCTGGACTTGCATGTCTATTACCTTCACCAAATTAGGGAAGTTTTCTTTCATTATTTCTTCAAATAGATTTCCAATTTCTTGCTCTTTCTTTTCTATCCGTGGCACCCCTATGACGTGAATGTTGGAAAGCTAGAAGTTGTCCCAGAGGCTGCTTACACTGTCCTCTTATTTTTTGGATTCTTTTTTCTTCTTGTTCTAATTGGTTGTTTTTTGCTTCCTTATGTTCCAAATCATTGATTTGATTCTCGGATTCTTTCACTCTACTATTGTTTCCCTGTAAATTGTTCTTTATTTCAATAAGTGAATCCTCTGTTTCTGACTGGATCTTTTTTATGCTGTCAGGGTCCCCACTAAGTTCCTTGAGCATCCTTATAACTAGTGTTTTGAATTCTGCTTCTGATAGATTGCTTATCTCCACATTGTTTATTTTTTTTCTGGTGTTTTGATCTGTCCTTTCATTTGGGTCATGTTTCGTTGTCTCGTCATTTTGGCAACCTCCCTGTGTTTGTTTCTCTGTATTAAGTAGGACTGCTATGACTCTCTGTCTTGATAGCATGGCCTGAAATAGTAGGTGTCCTATAGGGTCCAGTGGTGCAGACTCCCTTATCACCCTAGCTGTGCACCCTTCATGTGGGTTGAGTATACCCTCCTCTTGTAGTTGAGCCTTGTTTGCTGTGGCAGGTCAATGGGAGGGATTTACCCAGACCAGGCAGCTGCAAGGACTGTCTGTGACCACTGACAACTAACCCCAGCCCTCCGTGGAGGATCAGCTCTGCAGGGGCAGGGTGGTGGTGCTCCTACATGATCTGTAGTTGTCCACTGGGTGTACAGGCTCTGGGGCATTCCTGGTGGTGCAGGCCAAGATCAGACTCCACCTGTGTTCTATCTGGGGCCACCCTGCCTGAGCTATAAACTAACCTGAGATGGCTGCTACTTGAGCTCCACTTGGAGATTCCCAGGAGAAGCCAAACTGTGAATCTAGGAAGACTGCTGACAGTGCTGTGCCTGGGGCCATTTTTAGCAAGAAGTGCCAGGGCTAGGGGCTCACTGAGGTCACCTGTTGCTTGTTTAAGAGGATTTAGGAAATTATGAAGTATAAGCCAAGATCAGCCATTCATATGGAAAAGTGTGTTAATAGCTTGGGTGGGCCCATAAAGTGGGCAAGATGGAGTCTCTAGGGATCTCTAGGGTGGTCCAAACATTGTTTGCCACATTGATGGAATCTCATATATGGCACCCGTCTCCTGGCTCTGTGACTCTGTAGGGGGGACAATGGCATCTACCACTTTTTTGTCTGGGAGAAAACTGTCCCTGAACACCTGCTTTGATGGCAGACACTTCAGTCCCTTCCTGTGTGCCACTGGTGCCTTTCAAGCTGCTACTTCGGCGCTGTAGCTTGGAGGAAGTGAGTCTGAGTAGGTCCATATGTGGGTTTTTTTAAGAGGAACTGCTTGGGATTCTAGCAGTTTCTTCCACCAAATCAATCCATGCTGGTTTTTGCAGCCAGAAGTTGTGGGGAGTTATCTTCCTGGCACTGAAACCCTGGGCTGGGGGACATGGTGTAAGGCTCCTCCCTCCCAAGATAGTCCTCCTGAATTTTTATCCACCGCACATGGAGCTGGGACCACCATGTCCCGGTTCTCTGCCCCTCCTACCAGACTGGATAGGTGTGGTTTCTTTAATTCTGTAGTTGTCAGACTTCTATTTAATTCAATTTCTGATGTTTCTGAGTGATGGTTGTTCTATAATTTAGTAGTAAGTTTGTTGTGGTTGTGTGAGGAGGTGAGTTGTGTTTGCTTGCTTATGCCACCATGTTAAAAGCAGGTATTTTTAAAACAGAAAAATATAACAGCATGTTTGGATATTGATAGGATATACAAGTATATGGTAGAGAGTAGAAAAAAATTGATGATTTAGGAAGGGGTGGAATTGCTGTTCTCAGTGCTAGGTAGGGAGAGAGAGGATGGGATATTCATTCAGGCAGAGGAGTTAGCTTTCTACCATAGCATGACTGTTGTTTATACTAACAGGTGAGAAAGCAGAATATATGGTTCCATTTATTGATAAGTAGATTTCTGTGGTGGTGGGAGACTGTGGAGACCTGCAGTTATTGGAAATGAGAAAGTCTAATTTATGATCCTAGAAGTTAAGGGCTGAGGAAGGGCAAAGCATAAGATCATGGGAGAAGAGTTCAAGAAACTGAATTTGCTGACTGTGAAATAAGGTGCCGTCTCCTTTAATGTGAATTACTGATGCTCTCTTTGCTTTGATCTCATTGCACACTTACACAGATGAAATATTCGTTACCTTAATTAGGGGAGGGAAAAAAATGATCATTTAACAAAAATGGTCATCACTCTTGCTACTCCTATTCTACAATTTATTTAAATTCAGAACATTCCAGCAAGGGCCAAAACACCCCATTTCTAACACCATGCACATAAATATGTCTAAGATAGGGAAATATTGTAGATTTATGGTGCCTTGCTTAAATGAGGCTTCACTGATAGCAAATTTCGAGCTTTTCCTATTTTTGGCACTTTCAGAGATTTTTACACCCTGATACAATGTACATAGTAAAATTCAGAATGACTGAACTCTTCACCTCACTTTTTACAGAGTGAAAAGAAAGGTGGGAGAGGAAAATTGGCATGACTCCTTGAGAATAGTCACATTTTCAGGCAGATCAGTTTTAAGAAAAATACATATGAAAGCTGAGAATAAGGAAGTTCCCTTAAAATGTTCCACGTACACAGTCCCCATGGAAAGCCTTTGTATGCCCCAGTGTGCAGGCTACTGATATTGATACCTGAAAATTTAAAACAATCTGTTTTATTAGCATTCTCTCTGGGGGAAAATAACTATCACAATTAAACATATTCAAGATGAATATTTAGGTCAATTAAAGCAGAGGGCAATTGAAAAAAAAGACAATTTGGAGCTCTTCAGAAAGGAAGGGGAATTCTTTTCTAAATGACAAACTGTGTTATCTTTTAGGGAACATTTCTATTTGGGATTCATTCTTGAACTTTTATGACATTGTATAGTCCTGGACTGGCTGGGACCGTTGATCCAGGGAGGGCAATAAACCCATCCTCCAGAGAAAACCTACCTCGACGGTAGTAGTTAATAACACAGATTAGGATTTGCATGAAAACCCTGTATCCAGGGGTTTCAGCTCCCTTCAATTATAGTTAAGCATATACCAACAAGGGCATTAGTACAAACCGAAGAACCTGGATATCCCAACAGGCTGATGGAGCTTACAACAGAGACTGAAGCAAGACTTTTTAGAATCTGAGTCATGTAAATAATTGCCATTAGGGAAGCTTATCCCCAGGCCCCTGGGCCTCCACTCAATAAAACCAACAATCTGTAACTTGATTGTGAACTTACTTCTACAGCTCTTACCAAGATATGTTGACCTTCAGAAGGAAAGGATGACAACTCTCATGATAAAAGGAGAATATCTAGTGGAGACTATTTGCTTCAGTTAAAACAGAACTTTCTGGCCATCCCAGGACATTTCTGCTCTGAGCCAGACCAACTCCTCCTCTGGCTGTGCTCTCGTGATGGAACGAATGAACGCATATGCCACTTGAAGGTAACTGATGGGGAGCAGATGGGGCGGCGACAGCTGCCGTGGATTCAGCAACACTTTGAGATTTTATTACACTTAAGAGCATCTGCATAAACCTGAGAATTATTAATACATATATTTTCAGGGCTTTTATTTATTCTAAATAATGTTAGTGGTTAGTGTGCATATAAACTCCTTACTTAGTTTCAAAACCTCCAATGGTCTTATGGACTGGAGACTGAAAGCCACAATTCTAATTCAATCCCTTCCCACTTGTATTATCTTGCTTCGAGCAAGTCCCTTGTCCAATGGTCAGTCTTGAAGTATGTCACCTATACCCATGATTCTAAAACTGGGGTTCTTGGGAGAATTAAAAGGAAACCATCTCTACATATTCTAAAATACAGTAGCAAGCATACAGGCTCTTTATAAAATCAGTCTGAGGTTTTTATTTGAAAGAAACTATGAAATTTATAAAAATATAGTTTCTGAAATGTTTCAGGATCTGTGTCTTAAAAAGTTTTGTTGAGAGTGTCAAAGAAAATTATGAACATTACTCAGAAAATAATAGCACTTTAAAAAAATCAGAACATGCATTGGTTTGTATGGCATGATGTATAAAAGTAGGCATTTCTTCAGTTAAGGCTATAGTCTTGTAAAAATGTTTTCCTTCATAGAAAAAAGAAAAGGTTATAAATAAAGTACTGAAGGGAAAAATGATTACCAGCATTTTCTTGTCTTAAATCAAAGCACCACCAGAGAGCTATAAAAGTTTCTTTTGTGCTTATCCAAGCATTGGTAAGAATGTTCGTGATTGGAAAAATTCATTTCCAAATACTTTTACATATTTGTATTGCCATATGTTTAAAACTAGGCTTCTAACTATCTCCTTGGATATAACAGTGCATTTATAACAGTGCTTATTTCCAAAAAAAATCTTGGAGAAGTATAAGAAAAATAATAGTAAAAAAACCACATACGTGTGTTTTTCAAATGTAGACAGTATCAACTGAAGGGCTTGGTTTATTCCCCCTTCCTTAAAACCTTCAGAATAATTTTAACTGTTAAAATTAAAAAGAATATCTAATTATGTGTATTAGTGTTAAGACATATATGAGAGTCCATAAAATATCTAAGCTTAAATTACAAATTGTGCTTACCCAGGAAAACTTGCCACAGAGTGCTGAGTGGAGATCCTCATTTCCTTCTGGCTGCTGATCTGAGACATCTCTTCCTCCTCTCCTACTCTGTACCCTGTCCTGCCTTCCTCTAGCTAGCTCTTCACATCTATCCTCCCAGTACTACTTCAGCGCAGTCTACGGAAAGAGATAGGTGAGGGCAAAGCCAGAAGGGGAACCACTGGAGCAGCTCCTCTTGTCTTCCTCTCCCTTCCACCACTGGGCTTGTCTATTCTGCAAGGTCCCCAGGACTAGTCTAAGATACTCATCCGGAATCTCCTTTCGATCCTACTGCAGAACTTCCACTTTAACTCCAAGGGCGAAATGCTTAATATGGCTTTCCTTTTTAGAAAAGGAAATGGTAGAGGAACAATTTTGAATTTTCCTTTGAAATGTAAACGATCTTCCTGCTCCAGGCCAGGGAGAAAGAGAAACTACGAAGGAGAGGGGATGTCTCTTTTAGAGGGGATGTTTCATCACCAGGTACCACCAGATGGGTACCTGGTGATGAAACTGGCTGACCAGCCACTTGCCTTGCAGTCTATCCTTCCGCTGGCTGCCAGAGGCAGACCCCAGAGAATAATCAGGGGATGGGGCAGGGGGCAGGTATAGTACTTCATTTCTGAAGCAGCTCATTGCTGGCAAACTCCAGGATTCAGTTCCAAACCCTGAGCTAGGTGATTTGACCTACTGTGGCCGGAAGCTGAAAGATGACCAGACCTTTGACTTCTATGGCATTCAACCTGGGTCCACAGTCCACGTTCTATGCAAATGGTTTATGAGAAACCAGTACCTGTGGACAAAGTGGATCCCCTGAGGGAGTTCTGGGTGCTGCCCGCTGCCTTGCTCCGGTCCTAGAGAGAGGGGGTCTTTAAATGTCTGCCAATAAGGAGTCTCTGGGTCAGATCATTGTGGCCACCCAGGCCTCAGCAATGACTGCATTGCTCTCCGTGTTCTCCAGAACAAGGACCCTTTGTCTTCGCTGATCCCAACACACTTGTTACCTCGATACCTGCTCACCGAACCCTAGTCAATGACATTGTCCTGGCTGTGCACTCACTAGATGTCAGGCGGTGCACCTTTGCGGAGGGCTAACTCCTCTTTCCGGAGCACTCCTTCCAGCTCATACTGGGACGTGTCAGGTGGCTTGCTGTTTGAAGGGCTCTTGATGAGGACGACTTTCACCCATGTGCCAGGTTCGTGCCCTCTCGCAGCACACCCAGCTCCTGCTCAGGCTCCTTGGGGCACATTAGCACTGCTGGACCCAGGCCCATCACCCTGAGCTAGCTGGCCAATATTCTGGCCAGCTCTCCAGAGAGCAGCTTTCACATGCCTACATCTGGCACCCAAGGCCATTCCTCAGGACCTCACCAATGTCCTCAGGTGTCTAGTCAGGGATGCCCATCACCAATAGTCTCTTTAGCCAAGCCCTACAGTATGCCCTGCAGGCCTCTGGGCAGCCCAGTGTTCAGAGCCAGTGGCAGCCTTAGCTGCGGCAGCTGCAAGGTATGGGCATTCAGGACAGTGAGCCAAGCCTTCAGGCCCCACAGGCAACTGGCACCAGGGAGGTTTTGGTGGGAGGGGGGACATACAAGTGACTCTAAGCTCATCTTTTTGGGGGGAGCCCCATGAACTCCCTGCTACTACCGAACCCCCAACAAACTGTCAAGGCAACCTTGAACATGCCCCATTTCTTCTCTCCCCAATACACCTGATAGCTGACCTTCAAAAAAAAAAGAAAGTAAACCGTCTTACTTCAATCCATGAGAAGAAGAAGCTAAAAAACTAGTATTATCACTAAAGTGGTATTGTGTTTCTTTATGATGCCAGTAAATGCAAATAAGTAAGAGGCAGGGAAGAGAGTTTTTTTTTTAACAACAACAACAAAAAAAGGTTGGGGGCGGAACATGACTTAAAATTTAAAACGTTGTAGATGGGGCTAGAACACTTACTTCATACAAAATAAATGAGTAAGTTTGCTTGGAGATTACTTCTTCCCTCCCTCCCTCTCTTCCTCCTTTCTTTGTCTTAACAAATATTATAGAGGTCTACTATAACCTAGGCACTGTGCTTCAGTTTAAGTTTACAAAATTAAAAAGGAAAAATTTCATGCTGTATTGGTCAAGACAAAATTTTCAATAACTTAACATGATAATGATTCATGTCTTACTTATGTCGAAGTCTGACTAAATGTTTTGGATGTGCCAATTCAGAACTCCTGGTCTCTTTGGAGTCCACCCCGGTCCTCCGCATTTAGCATGCTCGTACACAAAGAGAGCAAGGAAGAAGAGGATAGCACAGGATGTCTTGTACCCAGCCCGGAAGTTGTATACATTATTTCTACTATTGCACTAAGCAGGATCCAATTGTGTAGCTCTACTGCAATTGCGAGAGAGGGTGAGGAAAGTAAGTTCCTCAAATGAACTGGAAGAGCAAGTGAGATAGCCAGAGACAAGCTCGTGTTTGCCACATGTGCCCTCAATAATATATATCATAAGATGTTGCAAAGAATAGCTCCTGGCACCTACTATGGCTTTCTGTAGCTATCTGATAGATGAAAAAGTGCATTCTGAGTGACTAGAGGAGAGGATATGATGAGGTGAGATGAAGACAGATAGTGTGATAGTGGAAAAAGAAGTTGGGTAGGTTTTTAATGTTTTTTCATGATGGACTTGGAAATTTGAGTCAGGCAATTCTTCGTTGCCTTAACTCTTCTCTGCATTACCAGATGTATCTCCAGGGTACTGTGATAGTTAACATTAGCGTGCCATGCCCTGTTATGAATGCTTTGTATGTATTTAGCATAGCCTGTAGTCTTCACAACAATATCCTGTGATGAGTATTATTATTCCCATAACAATAAGGAAACAGATACAGAGAAGTTAAGTAACTTGCCAGTCACACTTTCAGTCTTTGTGAAAATCAAAACACTCTCCCACACTTCCCAATGCCACCTAACGTTGGAGAACTGACTTGGTTGACAACAACTAAATATCATTCCATTCTCATCTGGCTTTCACTATTGTGATTGAGAACTCAGTTGATCTGTATACCAAGTAAGATAGCTGGCTATTTCTAAGAACTTCCCTTTGGTATTTTGAAATTTCATTATAGTGTATTGATAAAGAGAATTTTTTTTACTTTAAATAATTTCTTATTTTTCAATTACAGCTGACATAATATATTTTTCCAGAAGTACAACATAGTAATGAGATATTTATATTCCTTTTGAGGTGATCACCCCGTAAGTCTAGTGCCCATATGGCCCCTTACATAGTTATTACAGTATTACTGACTGTATTTCCTATGCTGTACTTTAGATACTTGTGACTGTTTTTATAACTGGCAATTTGCACATCTTAATCCTTTCCCCCTTTTTTATCCATCCCCCCTACTCCCTTCCATCTGGAAACTATCAGTTAGTTCTCTGTATCTGTCAGTTTCTTTCTTTTTTTTTTTTGTTTTGTTTCTTAGATTCCACATATAAATGAAATCATATGGTATTTATCTTTCTCTGTCTGACTTATTTCACTTAGACTAATACTCTCTAGTTTCCCATGTTGTCATGAACAGCAAACTTTTACTCTTTTTTATTAGCTATTATCTAATTAAATTCCCTCTCATTCTTTGTTTTCTCTGAGTGAAACTAACATGATATGTATGTAGGGTTTCCCCCCCCCATCCTGAATTACCTATCTTTTTTTTTTTTTTTAAACTAGAGACTCAATCCTCGAGTTTCTAGTTTACATTTTGATTATTTCTTTAGCTCTGTTACCTTTCTGTTTACTAATGATCTTTTTCAGCAGATCATTTCTAATATGCTATTTAGCCAAAACATTGAGTTTCTAATGTCAATATTATATATTTTATTTTTTGAAATTCACTTTTGTATGTTTAATTTTCTTAATCAATTTTGATAGTCACTTGTTCTTTCATTAAGGTTTCAATAAACTATCTTGCATCTTTAAACATACTTATTGCATAGTCTTTTTTACTGTCAGTTTTAAAATCTATGGTCTTTAAGATGTGAATACAGCGGTTGGTTGTTTCTATTGACTCTCAGTGTCTTGTTTTCGTGTGCATTTAGTAATTTTTATTTTGAGCCTATTTTCTTTGGAACTTTATCTGTGAGAATTCTTTGACACCTAAGTTTAATGTGCTTTCTTCCAGAGAGCACTACCACCTAGAATTGCTTTAAAATAAATTTTTGGTCTTTTTTTTAGGGGGGATTGTTGTGGGTACTAAGATAGTGTGAATTTTAGTCAACAAACCCATGTGAATTCAGGCTTGAGATTAGGGATTATTAGAGCTTTTATTTTCTGTCAATCATCCTACAATGTAGCAGGCATTTGTCTCTAAAATGATGGTTAATTTTTTCCCCCTAGTTCACATAATAAGAACATTGTCCTTTAAGTGTCCAGACTTTACGCCAATGTCTCAGGTCTAACCTTCCATCCTGGTAAGGGCCCCAGCTTTGTCTCCTTACCCCATAGGTGGTCCATTAAAACCTAGTGCTCATTTTCCATTTTCCTGTTGTTTTTGGCCTCTGAAGTTTCCTTAATTCCTCTTCCAGCATTAATCAGTAATCCCTTTGAAAAATATTTTATTCAATATCGTTATGTGTGTCCTACTTGGAAAGATTTCTCTAACATCAAATTGCCCTATTTCCAAAAACAGAAGTCAAGATTGGGTATCTTATCAGGGACCCGACTGTAAAGTCTTTGCAAGCTGTATATTGTAGATTTGCTGATGTGAACTGATGAATTTTATAATATATCTTAGACAATTTTAAGTAGACAATCCATGAAAAGATCCCTACAAGGGAACCACAAAAGGGAAATATTAAAATGCAAGCACAGACAAAAGACAATCACAAGGCTGATTTTTCCCCTGCTCTTCTTTGACAACCATGTTAAACAAATGATAATCTAATCAGGTATGAGAGGAGAAGGTAGTCTAACACAATTAGTCAATCAAGAAGACCATTTGAGACATGAAGTTAAACCAGGATGATTAGCAATAAATTCCATGCTAAGAGAGGATTATACTTAAGATATTAGAGAATTATAGCAATACACATATAATTTTATATAGAGGAAATATATATTTGCATACTTAATTTTTTTGGAGACCATCACTGTAATCAACTACCTTACCTTTTTGTAGACAATAAAGAGTTACTGAAGGTTCTGAGGCAAATAGTAACATGATTATATTGCTATTTAGAAAGATTAATCTAATTGTAAAGGAGTAAGACTGGAGGCAGGAGATTGATTTCTAGGGATCTGATTTAATGTTCAGAATAGCTTCCTCTTTCTATATCCTCAAATATATTTTAATGGCAATTTCTATCAAACCCGAAAAGTCAGATTGGCAGTTAAGTTGGAATTATCATTAGTTATAAGATGTCAATAAGGCAGCTTCCCCAAATATGCTTTTTAAATCATGATCCAAAATTATTTCTATTAAATTTATAATCTTAAACAAAAACAATTCATCAAATATTTTAAAGTTCAAACATAACCTAAAAAATTATCATCAGCAGACCTGACACACAGTACATTCTAATTGAATATTAATTTCACTTTTAGATTATCACTGCTGTAGCCATTGTACCGTGGTCCAAACTAAGAGAACGAAACTTTAAGCAGAAAATTCAGTAATTTGTTTTTTGTTTCTGTATGGTATGTTTTATATTCATTCACAAAATTTCCTGTTCCTACTGCTATTCCTTTCTTTTGGGGAGATTAAAGCCAGGAGACTAAGGATAAGTTTACCATACTTGTCCTCACAGCACTGCAGTGCTGGACCACCTTCCACGTGGAGATGCTCTTTCCTCAGGGCCGCCCACTGGAGATGTGAGGTTACACCACTTCTTACCACCACTGTGTTCAGACACCAAACATGTTGCTAAAAATCTCTGTCATTTCTCTGGAAGAAAAGCAATATTTGACAAACGACTTAAGAGTTGGAGAGGTAAGGTAAAATAATAATACTGAAAGGAAATGTGTTTAGAATTGATATTTTTTTTTAAAAGAAAGCATACAAGATGAAGGATCCAGTAAAAGAGGTGTTGGCTTGACTGAACCTGTTTAATGAATCGGAAGGCTAGAATTGAACAAAAGCAAACACAACCAACTAAGGAAATCAAGAGAATAATTTACTACCTGTGAGAGTGCTCATAAACACACAAATGTCAATGGTTTTCAGTCAATTAAAATACACCCAAATACGTAGACCCAGGGCATAAAGATTGTGTTAGTTCTGCAAAAGAGTGACTTTATAAAGTAAAATGCTGGACTACACAGAAAATTAATGATAAAAGTAAAAAGAAATTTCTAAGGGTCTAATAATGGCCCTTTACTTTGGAAACCCAACTAAGTTATTGTATCTTAATGTATAAACTAAGTATGTTAATGCAAGTATATGATTTTCCTCCCATATCACCCACTAAGATTTATGCTCTTTGTATGTTCTGCGGGTGGTTTTTCTTTATGGGGAAAAGGAAAAGAAGGCTTTAAACATTATTTCTTTGTAACGTGGAAGAAATCATATTTCATTTGTTTTTATCTCTAGAGGTTGGCAGATTGCCTGACATGCCAGAGTAAATATTTGATAATTTTCCTTTAATGAATGATAACTTTCTCCATTATATTATTTCTCTCAGCCAAAATAATTATTCAAAAGATATATTATACTAACTAGTTCTTTATAAAAACTAAGTATCTTTGTAAAGGGGAGGCACTTTAAGGCCTCCCTGCAGGCCTGCGGGGAGGAAGCACCTTGCCGGGAGGAGGCCCGGCAGTCCATGCGTGGAAGAGGGGGAGGTCTTCTGTGCTTTTTCATCCAAAACAGTAATGAGCTTCTCAAAAAAAATTAACCTCATAACAATTTTTAAAAAGAGGGAAATAACAAATGCCAACATTCATATACAACAGATGATGCAAAAAGCATTTTACTATCTTTTCTCTTGGCATTTATTCTGTTTTTTTTTTCCTATAAAGGGAGACAAGATTTGGAGTCAACTCCATGTACCTGAATTCTAGATCACTCATCTTCTAACCGGTGCCCTTGGATAAATTACTCATTCCTTCTGTGCTTTCATTCTCTCATGTGTAATTTAGAGATTATATATGAAAATTACCCTGAAAAGCTTTGCTTCTATGAAGGTAAGGCAACTAAATAAAAAAGTATTATATCTTAGTGTCTTTCAATTCCAGTTATTGTGATTAAAAATTCAAAGTGCTATTTGGTGTTTAATAACTTGATTAACATAATTTACACAAAGAGATTGTGTATCATAATTGTTTTTATTGAGAAATAAATAACATTAAGTGCAGAGTAAATAAAATAGAGATTGTAATAGTACTAATTTTCTGAAGTCCTTGGGAGGATCAAATAAGAAAATACATTTGAAATATTTAGACTATTACCTGACATGTAGTAAACAATTAATAAATGTCAGCTCCTACTATTATTCCTGAAACAATGGTTTAGATAAACTCACCAATGAGCATGTTATCCATTAAAATCAAATGCCAAAGAAAATTTGTGAGCAAGTTAGCACTTTCTCACTTATGCAAATTATTTTTTCATGGACACTGAGAATATAACTTCAGAGCACTGTATCAAATTAACTTTTCCCGGGGAGAACTGACTACCCCACCATGCTCGAGACACAACTGCATAATGGCACCTATGGTTTTTCCTTTCCCTAACTCTTTGCATGTCCCTCATCTCCTCTGTAAACTCTAAGCACTTGGGAGACAAGGATGGGCTCTGCTTTGATTTCTCTGAATTCCCAGGGCCTGTCACAATACCTGGAACTTTATAAATGCTCACTAGGTGTTTATTAAATGGATGGTTGACAATCACATTTCTTTCTCTCTTTTGAACAGTCTCCTCAGCATCAGACCCACAGAACCTATACCAACTAGATGTCTCCACTTGGATGCCTCATGGTAAATCTACTAGTGTCTCCTCCTTCTGCATTTTTGACTTGATGTCATACAACAGATATCTATGGCATGTGTTTTCATAACATCATTGTTTCTATACCATCTCCAGACTTTGCTTTGTTCTCTCCATTCCACTGCAAGGTTCCTCTTGTCCCTACATCCTTCCTTTAGTCTTTACAGTCCTCTCTCTCCACCACAGAGTCCAATACAAACTGCTAGAGCACTCTTTCTAAAAATGCAAATCTAATCACAACACTTCTTTATATAAAATTCTCCAGTGTCATTCCAAAAAACTTTACCTAAATTTAATTCTTCAGTATGGCCTAGGAGACACTGGTTTTTCTCTTTTTGTCTACATCCAGCCTCCTCTTTCCCATGCTCCAGCCTACCCAGACGTCTTGAGTGAGTTGCAGTCTCTGACCAGGTGCAGCCTCAGGGATCTGGGGCTTTTAAACATGCTGCTCTCATTGCATGAGGCATCTTCCCTTCTCCTTACCTAGTCAGCTCTAAAGTTTTGTACATCTCCTTTCGGAAGCATTTTCTGGTCTCTCCATTTAGACTCCATTTTCCGTCCTATGTTCTCCTTAACACGTTCCCAGTTTTGTCACTGTCTTTTTTATTTCCCAACACCCACTGTGAGATGGTGAGTTCTTGAGAGCAGAGGAGAATCAGTACCAAATGGGGAATCAGAAGTGGTAGCCCCCTATTCTCAGACTTGCTACCAACTCTAAGTCCCATTAGAGACAAGTTAGGAATAATACTGGACCTCAGCTTTTATTTTCTTTATCACAGTACTCATGTAGATTATCTTTATATGGACCCTCAACAGGAACAGCTTTAAAATATATTTGTGATATCTTTTATTCTATCGTATTTCTGCAGAAGCTGATTTCTATATGACAAAGTTGCTCTAGCAATCCTTACTGATTGCTAGTCACCACTGACAAGGAGACCAATACCCAGTAATTCAGAGCAAAGCAACTGAATCAGGAATATTCTTCTACCCTCTACCATATAATTTTCATTAAAATAAATACTGTAAAGGCCCAAAACAAACAAAACAAAACAACCAAGAGTCTTAGACAATAGTATATGAGTACAGGGTACAAGAAGACAAGCATAAAAGAGGAAGTAGATGCAGGTAGGAAATTTATAAGGATGTGCTTATGCTATAATTTGGGGATTAAAAACAGCACTTTTGAAGACAGGCTGTCTGGGTTCAAATCCTAACTCTTTTAATTATTAGCTATATGCATGTAGGAAATTCTGAGCCTTATTTTCCTTACTGTTAAGTAAGGATAATAATAATAATACATAACCCATAGTAGTGTTATAAGTATTAAATAAATTAACTCATATTTCATGCTTATATAATGCCTGGTACCAGTAAGGTAGGTAAGCTATGAGTATTAGTAAGAGGACATAAAGGACAGTAACATAATCAAACTATAAAATGTGGTCACTGTATTTCAAAACAAAAAAGTCAAACATGATCTGAAAAATTAATCTATTTGATCAGACATCACTACATAGTAACTGATTGAACTATTAACTAGAATCATCATCAATGGTGGTATTATGCATGGTATTCTACACATATATATGCATTAATTTTTATATATATATATTCATAAGCTACACTGGAGAAGAATATATGGTTTTTCTTAGGGGTAAAAACTACCCTTAAGCATTACTGAAGAAGAATTGCAACAAGCCATTTGAATTTACTTGGGTAGTAATCACTTTATAAATGGGCAAAATTAAACACACATTTAAATTAATAAAAATACTTATAATCAGCTGAAATTATATTAAATTGGCCATAACAGAAAATTGTTAAAATAAAAGCAACATGAAACACAAAATTTTATTACTGTGTACCTAGACTTACTGCAGAATAGCTTATGTGCTATCATGAAAAGAGTCTTGGAAAACGACACCCTGAGTTTACAACAGATATAAACCTAAGTCAGTTTTGCATTGAAAATACATAACCACTTGGCTTAAGAATTCTACTTGAGATGTTTGATAATAATCTCCTGGATCACAGGGCCATTAACTCTGTATGGAGCATTGATCCCAACAGACTAGAACTGAACATAATTTGAGCTGTGTGCATACCTTGGCCTAAAGATGGACAGTGAACCATCAGCCAGTTTTCCATGCAAATATTTTTGTTTGATTTGGACATCAGATAAAGCAGTCCAACATGTTCCAATTAAAAGCAGTCATAGGGTATCTCTGGAGGAATGATTGTTTGGCAAATACAAATACAAGTATTGAACACATATGCTAGAAAGGCAATAGGCATTTTCTTGGAGCTAAAGATATGATTTTTCATCCAAACTATGTATTTATGTGGTCTCTGTAATTATTTACTTATTTTAATGAATCAGTAAGGGCATGACTTATATTTTATGTATCCAGTAAATGTTATCCTTCAAAACAAAGCCAAATACACTCAGGAAGATGTTGGCAGGGACTTATGAACCACCAGTGTGGTAGTCACTCAAGGATCAACCCAAATAATGTATAATGAAAGTTCAAGCTCAATTTGGAGAATATTTTCAAGTTTGGTTTTATACAGGATGAACTGGCTTTTTTTAAAACTTTTTATGTATAATATAAAATTGACCATTTTAGCCATTTTTAATTGTATAGTTCAGTGTCATAGTATAGTCACACCTTTGTGCAACCTCACCATCATCTGTCTCCAGAACTTTGTCATCATCCCAATGGCTGAGTGGTTTTGGAATATATGTAGGTTTGACTTTCTTCAGACTGGTTCCCTAAAAATGTCTTTTTGAAGGAAATTTTGATTAGTTCACAATTCATTAAAAGAATGTGTATCTGAGTTCACCACATGAGTTCAATTTATTCAAATGTATGTTTTGCTATTTATGTTTTTTTAAGTCTCTGCTTGGGAGCACTAGAAAATAGCCCTACCAAGAATAAGACGTTAGACAGTCTTGATGAGCAAAAACGACCTTAATTGTATTTTCACCCTTAGATGTATATTTACACCGCATTATTATATGATGTAAAACAGCATAAAAATCAAAAACAGTAATAGCACTTATGCACATGTATGATCAGCATTCCACTTTGTCAAATTATTTATCAAATAACTTTTGGATCCATTATCATAGTAGCCTTATTTTATAAGGAAGTTTATTCTAGACATTTATTTTCATCTTATTTTAAAAGAAATTAAGACTTCCTCTTGGGTGTCTTAAAGTTTTATGTGCCCTAGGCACTGGGGCTTACTGTACCTAATAGAATTATTGGCCCTGCAGTCAGTCAGTAAAATGCTACGTGGTGTTTGCCAGGCTTCTGGGAAACGTGGTAAAAGGTTTGGTGGCAAAAAGACTTCTTGGATTACACCTGCCCAGATATTGTGAACAAGAAGAGGAAACCTGGGAGCCACTGGGATCCTGAAAGTGGAATTAACACAGAGGAAGCAGAACTGGGGGTTGGATCTCATCTCAGCCCAGAGTTTACTTGCCTCTCAAGCAGAAATACACGAGGACCTATACAACTCCTTTTTTCCACAAGCCTGCTTAATGTAGGGTTTTTGTTAAAGAGGATGTTCACTGAAATCAAACTGCTTAATTAAAAATGTACAAAAAGAAACAAATACTTTGCTTATGCTGTTACTCTAGAACCAGGTACATTCACATAGACAACACGGTATTATGGAAGTGGCTTTCTAATTCTGCTCAGCCTTTGCAGTTGCACTGGTATCCTCAAATGCGTTTTCTTATTTCTCTAATCCATACTGGGATTGGTCACAAACAAAAAATGTACCCCCGTCACTTCCGTACTTAAAATGCTCCAGTGATTCCTCACTGCCTTGGGGCAAAAGCTCCAGAGCATTTTAGTCTAGTGGGTCAGCCCTTCTCAGACAGGTGTCTTCATCCCCACCCCCAGCCCATCTGGAGGTTTACATATTAAATGTCTTCTTTGCTCTTACTTAAGTGTCTTTGTTCAAACTTTCCCTATGCCAGGAATGCTTTTCTTCTTCATCACATCTTCTCATCTTGAAGTTTGGCTAGTTGTGTTCAATAAAGCGTTATTAACTTGGATTATGCCTAAACTCAAAAAGGGGAGAATCTAAAGGGGTCTCTGGGTTACTCTAAATGACAACTAATGCACTAAAGATGTGAACGTGCTTGTCCTCATGATTGTTTGTAAATATAAAATCAAGATTTAATACACACCCAAGAAACAGTGGTAGAGCATGGTATTAACATCTGATGGAGTTCTCAAGGAGAAAGGGCTACATGGAGTTTCTACCAGTGTCTTTAGTTTCTTTGTGTTAAGCTATCTAAAACCTATTGTGGGTTGGCCTCTGCCCCCATCCAGGCTCATCTTGGTGGTCATCTCTAAGGCACTGGCCCCGATTAAGGCTAACTTAATGCACAAGTGTCTTTCTTAGGGAAGACTTCCTTCCATCCTCAGCGGCCATCGCCTCTGTCTCTGTGATCCTTTTATTTGTAACTAACTGCTACTGTTACAGATACTATACCAGACTGTGGAAATAACTAGCAAGTTTGAGCCTTCGGTGATTCTTAAATCCAAAAAATAATTCAAAGACTCTAATTGAATTTCTTTAGTGTTCTCTAGTACAAACATGTCCTACTTACACAAAAAGCGCTCAGGTGCTGCTCTGTGTTCCTCTCCCTTGCTGCTTCACATGTAAGTATTGCATTTAAGCATGGACAGTTTTTCTCCTGCTGTTTTGCTTAGATTTTTTTCCTCTTAGCTGAATTCTTTTTTCCCCATTTTTCCAATCTTCATGTTCTCAAAGACAGCTTTCCCTTTCAATCTGCATTTTAAATATAATAAAGTTTTTTCTTACTTTTTAAGATTAAAAATGTGAAGGGACTCTGCGCCCCCATCAAGTTAATGACTTCCAGCTGCAAACCCTGCAGGAACTGGGCTGGGGTTCTGTGAACCAGCCTTCTCCTTGGCCAGTTAGCAGTCCATTTGGCTCCACCAAGAGAGCGCACTAGAAAGAGACTTCACCCTGATGGAGGAAAGGAATTTACTCTTTTGTATTGCTTTCAGGTTTACAGCATGGTGGTTAGAAAATCATATATATATACTTTAACCTCAAAGTCTTCCCACTTTCCCCACCCCCATATTCCAGTACAAGCCTGGTACCATATATAGTTATCACAATATTATTGACTATAGTCCTAATGCTGTACTTCACATCCCTGTTACTATTTTGTAACAGCCAATTTGTACTTCTTTTGCCTTTACCTGTTTCACCCAGTCCCCCAACCCCCCTCCTTCTGGCAAGCACCAGTCCCAACTTTGTGGCTATGACTCTGTTTCAGTTTTGTTTGTTCATTTATTTTTGTTCTTTAGATTTTACACATAGGTGAAATAATATGGTATTTGTCTTTTTCTGACTTATTTCACTGAGCATAATACCCTCCACGTCTATCCATGCTGTTGCAAATGAAAAGATTTCATCCTTTTTATGGCCAAGTAATATTCCATTGTACAAATGTACCATATCTTCATCCAATTGTTTACTAATGGACACTTGGATTGCTTCCACATCTTGGCTATTGTAAATAGTGCTGCAGTGAACATAGGGGTACATTATTCTTTCAGATTAGTGTTTTGGATTTTTTCAAATAAATTCCCAGAAGTGAAATCACTGTGTTATAGGCAGTTCCATTTATTATTTATTATTTTTTATTTTGGACAACAAGTAGGATTTATTAGTGGGTGTTAAGGTGGGAGCAGAGACTCTCATGAGAACAGAGCCCACCATTTTTCTAGGGGACCACAATTCGGGATGTATTTGATCCCACAGCCATCTGCGATGAGCTGCTTTTCAGGCTACATGTCTTCAAACTCATTCTCATGGAACTTATTAAAACCCTATTTTTTGGAGATGTGGATTTTCTGGAGGCCAAAGGACTTGAACTTGTCTCTGTGTAGAACCTCAATCACATGCTCCTTGTTATGCAGCCTGGTGCAGATGGACATAATGACTTGGCCAATGCAGACAGTGCCCACTGTGCCCTGGGGCTTTCCAAAGGCACCCTGCATGCCTGTCTGGAGCCCGGACTGGGAATAGCGTGAGGTCAGACATGAATGTCCACTAGTAAGGGCCGTATCCAAGGTTCGTTAAGACAAAACACACTAGCAACAGACTGCATACACTACCAAGGATGCTAGTATTTGCAGTATTGCACACGAGGTTCCCATGGGTAAAAGAGCATTTATAATTTTTAAGGAAACTCCCTACTGGTTTCCACAATGACTGCAATTTGCATTCTCACCAACAGTGCACTAGGATTCACTTTTCCTCCACATCCTCTCCAGCACTTGTTTGTTGATTTATTGATGATAGCCATTCTGACACGTGTGATATGAGGTGATATCTCATTGTAGTCTTAATTTTCATTTCTCTGATCATTAGTGACATTGGGCATCTTTTCATATGTCTACTGGCCATCTGTATGTCCTCTTTGGAGAAGTGTCTATTCAGGTCCTTTGCCCATTTTTTAATTGGATTGCTTGCTCTTTTGGTGTTGAGTAGTGCGAGTTCCTTATAAATTTTGGATAGTGCCCTGGCTGTATAGTTCAGTTGGTTAAAGCATCATCTCGATATATCAAGCTAAGGGTTCTATCCCCCATCAGAACACATACAAGAAGCAACCAATAAATGCATAAATAAGTGGAACAATAAATTCATGTTTCTCTCTGTTTTTCTCTCTCTGCTTTCCCTTTCTAAAAAAAAAAATCAATCAATAAATTTTGGTATTAACCTCTTATCAGATATATCATTGGCAAATATGTTCTCCCATTCAGTAGGTTATCTTTCCATTTTGTTGATGATTTCTTTTGCTGGGCAAAACGTATTTTTTTTCAGTTTTTAAAAATATTTTTTAAAATTTAATTAATTAATTAATTAAATTTAATTTTATTTTTTCCCAAATACATGTGTCTCCGCCTTCCCCACACCACTTTTCCCAGCCCCCCTCCTCCCTCCCTACCTCAATCCTTCCTCACTTTGGTTTTGTCCATGAGACCTTGCTATATGTCCCTTGACTTGCCCCTTCCCTTCTTTTTCCCCCCGCCCACCCTACTCCCCTTCCCTCTTGTCTTTGTTGGTTTCTTTTCCTTTCAGTGTTGCTGGTCTTATTTTCCTTGCATCTTTGTATTGTTGGTTAGGTTCCACTTATAGGTGAGATCATATGGTATTTGTCTTTCGCCCCCTGGTTTATTTCGCTTAGAATAATGCTCTCTAGTTCTATCCCTGCTGTCGCGAGTGTAGTAGGTTTTTTTTCTTTCTGCTGTGTAGTATTCCATTGTGTAAATGTACCATAATTTTTTGATCCAATCATCTATTGATGGGCATTTAGGCTCCTTCCAACTCTTGGATATTGTAAATTGCGTTGCTATGCTATTGGGGTGCATAGGTTCTTTTGAATTGGCGTTTTGGGATTCTTAGGGTATAGTCCCAGCAGGGGAATCACTAGATCAAAAGGCACTTCCATTTTCAGCTTTTTGAGAAAATTCCACACTGCTTTCCACAATGGCTGCACCAGTCTGCACTCCCACCAACAGTGGACTAGGGTTCCTTTTTCTCCACAGCCTCACCAGCACCTGTTGTTTGTTGATCTGTTTATGATGGCCATTCTGACCAGTGTGATGTGGTATCTCATTGTAATTTTGATCAGCATTTCTCTGATGGCTAGGGATGCCGAGCATCCTTTCAAATACCTCTGGGCCCTCTGTATCTCTTCCTTTGAAAATTGTCTGCCCAGGTCCTTTGCCCGTTTTTTGATTGGATCATTTGTCTTGGAGTGGAGTCGAGTGAGTTCTTTATATATTTTGGAGATCAAACCTCTATCTGATGTATCATTAGCAAATATATTTTCCCATATGGTTGGCTCCCTTTTCATTTTGCTGATGTTTTCTTTAGCTGTGCAGAAGCTTCTTATTTTGATGAGGTCCCACTTGTTTATTTTTTCCTTTATGTCCCTTGCTTTAGGAGACATATCAGTAAAAAAATTGCTGCATGGGATATCTTAGGGTTTCCTGCCAATGTTCTCCTCTAGGACTTTGATGGTGTTGCAAATTATATTTAAGTCTTTTATACATCTTGAGTTTATTTTTGTGTATGGTGTCAGCTGATGATCCAATTTCAATTTTTGCATGTAGCTGTCCAGCTCTCCCAACAGCATTTGTTGAAGAGGCTATTTTTACTCCACTTTATGCTTCTACCCCCTTTGTCAAATATTAGTGGCCCATAGAGACCTGGCCTTATTTCTGGGCTTTCTATTCTGTTCCACTGGTCTATGGGTCTGTTCTTGTGCCAGTACTAGATTGTTTTGAGTATAGTGGCTTTGTAATATAGTTTGATGTCCAGTATTGTAATCCCTCCTACTTTGTTTTTCTTTCTCAAAATTGCTGCAGCTATTCGGGGTCGTTTATGGTTCCATATAAATTTTTGAAATGTCTGTTCTATTTCTGTGAAATACGCCATTGGTACGTTAATAGGGATTGCATTGAATCTGTAAATTGCTTTGGGTAGTATGGACATTTTGATGATATTAATTCCTCCAATCCATGAGCATGGTATATGCTTCCATTTATTTGTGTCTTCCTTAATTTCTTTCTTCAGTGTTGTATAGTTTTCTGTGTACAAATCTTTTACCTCCTTGGTTAAATTTATTCCTAGGTACTTTATTTTCCTTGTTGCTATATCGAATGGTAATTTTTTTTCTTCTATTTCATTGCTGGTGTACAAAAATGCCTTTGATTTCTGAATATTGACTTTGTATCCTGCTGTTTTGCCAAATTAACTTATTAGGTAGAGTAGTTTTTTGGTGGAGGCTACAGGGTTTTCTATGCACACTATCATGTCATCTGCAAACAAGGATAGTTTTACTTCCTCCTTTCCAATTTGGATGTCTTTTATTTCTTTTTCTTGTCTGACCGCTGTGGCTAGGACTTCCAATACTATGTTTAATAGATGTGGTAAAAGCGGATATCCTTGTTTTGTTCCCGATCTTAGCAAGGTAGCTTTTAGTTGGGCAAAACATTTTTAATTTGCAGTAGTCCCATTTGTTTATTTTTTTCTTTCATTTCCCTTGTTAGGGAGATATATCCAATAAAAAAAATTGCTATGAGCAATGTCTGATATTTTGCTGCCTATGTTTTCTTCTAGGATTTTTTATGGTTTTAGGTCTAATATTTAAGTCTTTAATCCTATTTGAATTTATTCTTATGTGTTGTGTAAGAAGGTGATCTAGTTTCATTTTTCTGCATGCATGTATCCAATTTTTCCAAGATCATTTATTGAAAAACTGTCTTTAGCCTACTTTGTGTGCTTGCTTCCTCTGTCAAATATTAATTAACTATAAAGGTGTGGGTTTATTTCTGGGCTCTCTATTCTGTTCCATTGATCTATGTGCCTGTTTTTATGCCAGTACCATGCTGTTTTGATTACTGTTGCCTTATGGTATAGTTTGATATTAGGTAGCATGATTCCTCCAACTTTGTTTTCCTTTGTCAGGTTCGCTGTTGCTATGCAGGGCCTTTTGTGGTTCCATATAAAATTTTAAAATATTTGTTCTGTGAAATATGTCATTGGAATCTTGACAGGAATTGCATTGAATCTATAGATTATTTTGGGTAGTATGGACATTTTAATGATGTTTATTCTTCCTGTTCATGAACACGGTATATGTTTCCACTTATTTATATCTTCTTCAGTTTCTTTCTTCAGTGACCTAATTTTCCAAGTACGTGTCTTTTACAACCTTGATTAGGTTTATTCCTAGGTATTTTATTCTTTGAAGCAATTGTGGATGGGTTTGTTTTCTTAATTTCCCTCTCTATTACTTCATTATTGGCATATAAAAATGCAACTGATTATTGGATATTAATTTTGTATCCTGCTACTTTGCTGATTTTGTTTATCTGTTCTAGTAGTTTGTGATGGAATCTTTGGGGGTGTCTATGTACAGTATCATGTCACCTGTAAAGACAGTTTTACTACTTCATTTCCAATTTGGATGCCTTTTATTTATTTTCCTGCCTAATTGCTGTGGCTAAGAATTCTAGTACTATGTTGGATAAGAGAGGTTAAAGTGGATATCCCTGTCTTATTCCCGATGTCAAGGGAAATGCTTGTAGTTTTTGTTGTGGAGTGTGATTCTGGCAGTGGTTTGTCATATATGGCCTTTATTATGTTTAAGTGTGTTCCCCCTATTCCCACTTTGTTGAGATTTTTTATCATAAATGGGTGCTGTACTTTATCAAATGCTTTTCTGGTATCTATTGGTATGATCATGTGGTTTTTGTTCTTCATTTTGTTTATGTGGTGAATCACATTTATTGATTTGCAAATGTTGTACCAAACTTGCATTCCTGGAATGAATCCCACTTGGCCATGGTGTATGATCTTTTTGATGCATTGCTGTATTTAGCTTGTTAATATTTTGTTGAGGACTTTAGCATCTATGTTCATCAGGGATCTTGACCTATAATTTTCTTTCTTTGTAGTGTCTTTATCTGGTTTTGGAATTAGAATAATCCTGGCCTCATAAAGAGAGTTTTTGAGCCTTCCCACCTCTTCAATTTTATGAAATAGTTTGAGAAGGAGAGGTGTTAGTTCTTCTCAGAATGTTTGATAAAATTCACCTGTGAAGCCATCCAGACCAGGCCATTTGGTTGTTGGGAGATTTTTTTTTTTGTTACTGCTTCAATTTTTCACTAGGTGTAACCTGCTTATTTAGATTATCTGTTTCTTCCTGACTAAGTTTTGGAAGATTGTTTGTTTAGGAATTTTTCCATTTCACCCAGGTTGTCCAGTTTGTTGGCATACAGCTGTTCATAATATTTTCTTACAATCCTTCGTATTTCTTTGGAGTTAGTTGTTATTTCTCCTCTTTCATTTCTGATTTTATATATTTGCGCCTTTATTCTTTTTTCTGATAAGTCTGGTTAAAGTTTTGCCAATATTGTTCATCTTTTCAAAGAACCAGCTCTTGCATTAATTGATCTTTTGTATAATTTTTTAGACTCTATTTCATTTATTTCTGCTCTGATCTTTCTTATTTCCTTCCTCCTATTCACTTTGGGCTGGGTTTGTTGTTCTTTTTCAAGTATCTTTAATTATAAAGTTAGATTGTTTATTTGAGATTTTTCTTGTTTTTTGAGATAGGCCTGTAATGCTATGAACTTCCCTCTTATTTGCTTTCCCAGTGTCCCACAGATTTTGGATTGTTGTGTCCTCATTTTCATTTGTTTCCAGGTATCTTTTTATTTCTTCTCTGATCTAGTGGTTGACCCATTCATTGTTTAATAACATGTTATTTAGCTTCCATATCTTTGTGTTTTTTTAAATGTTCTTCTTGTGACAGATTTCTAATTTCATAGCATTGTGGATAGAGAATGCTTGATATGATTTCAATCTTCTTAAATTTATTGAGATTCGTTTTGTGGCCTAACATGTGGTCTATTGTAGAAAATGTTCCTTGTGCATCTGAAAAGTATGTATATTCTACTGCTTTGGGGTCAAATGCTCTGAAGATATCAATTAAATCCATTTGATCTAGCATGTCATTTAAGGCCCTGTCTGTCAATTTTCTGCCTGGAAGATCAGTCCATTAAAGTTAATGGGGTGTTAAAGTCCCCGATTATGGCTGCACTTTGGTCAATATCTCCCTTTAAGTCCATCAAGATTTGCTTTACATATTTAGGTGCTGCTATGTTAGATGCATAAATGTTTACTGAGGTTATGTCCTCTTGTTAAATTGTTCCCTTCATCATTATGTAGTGTCTTTCTTTGTCTCTTACTATAGCCTTGTTTTTAAAGTCTCTTTTGTCAGATATAAGTACTGTTATCCCAGCTTCTTTTTCTTTTCCATTTGCATGAAATATCTTTTTCTATCCCTTTATTTTTACTTTGTGTGTATCTTTTGATCTGAGATTGGTCTCTTGGAGGCACCATTTATATGGGTCTTGTTTTCTTCTTCATTCAGCTATACTGTGTCTTTGGGTGGAGCATTTAAGCCACTTACATTTAAGGTGATTATTGATAGATACATATTTAGTGCCATTTTATTGTTAGATTATTTTCCTCTGTTTTCTTTTTTTTTTTTACCTTTATCTTTTTTTTTTCCTTCTACTCAAAGCAAACTCTTTAAATCTGTTGCAGTACTGGTTTGGTGTTACCAAACTCCTTTAGCTTTTTCTTGTCTGGGAAGCTACTTATTTCTCCTTCAATCTTAAATGATAGCCTTACTGGACAAAGTAGCCTTGGTTGTAGATCCTTGCTTTCCATCATCATAAATATTTCATGACACTCCCTTCCAACCTGAAATGTTTCTGATGACAAATCAGATAACAGACTTATTTACGTTCCCTTGTAGGTAACTGCTTGCTTTTCTCTTGCCGCTTTTAGGGCTCTCTCCTTATCTGTAAGCCTTGTCATTTTAATTATGATAAGTCTCAGTGTAGGCCTTCTTTGAGTCCAAGTTGTTTGGCACTCTCTGAGCTTCTTGGACTTGTATATCTTTCTCCTTTACCAGATTAGGAAAGGTTTTGGTCATTATTTCTTCAAATAGGCTCTTGATCCTTTGCTTGCTCTCTTCTCCTTCTTGTATTCCCATGATGTGGATGCTGTTATGTTTCATGTTTCTTAAGCTCTCCTCATTTTTAAAAAATTCCTTTTTTCTTTTTGCTTCTGTGCCTGAGTGTTTCTTTCTGTTCTGTCTTCCAAATCACTGATACGATCCTCTGCTTCATCTAACCTATGGTTTATTCCTTCCAGTGTACTATATACTTCAGATATTGCATTCTTTATTTCTGACTGATCCCTTTTTGTGGTTTCTATGTATTTTTTCATGCTGTTGAGTATCCTTATAGTCATTACTCTAAATTTCCTATCTGATAAATTGCTCGCCTCCATTTCATTTATTTATTCTTCTGAGAATTCTCTTTTTCTTCCATTTGGAGTCAGTTTCTTTGTCTTCCCATTTTGGCTGCTTCTTAGTATTTTCCACCTTAATTGTTAATCAGTTGTTAAACTAATCAAGCTGTAATCAGTATTCCAGCTTAAGCCCCCAGTGTCAGGCAGAGCAATTCCTGTGAGCAGGACTCTTTCTTCCCCTAAGGCTGTGCCACTTGGAGCAGCATGCTCTGTGTGAGAAAGATGGCTTCTATAGTATGGGAAATGACTCAGCACAGGGATCCTGGTGGCTGTTCCTTCAGTTCTCTCCCCAGAGCCACCAACCACAGACTCTCCTAAAGTACCTCTAGTCCACTCTGCCCTTCCTCTGGTGGAACCCAGGCTAAGTGACTGCGAACAAAAGTTTTGTGCATTGGCCCTTTAAGAGGATCTCTGCATCTCTAGCCGTTATCTCTTTGGCAGACAGAAACTCTGCTGCTTTTAATGCTAGATATTATCTGAGTTCCTTTCTGGCTTTGATGCTGTAGGCTGGGGAGTCCAGGCTGGGGTTTAGACCTCACACTTCTCTGGGGAACACCACAGCCACTGAAATATTCCTCTAGGACTTCAGCTGCCACCCATGGGAACCCAGCCAGCCTTCTTGTGTGTTTTCTGCACTCCTTACCAGTCACATTGTACTAAAGTGATTTCTTTTGTCTGCGCTTGGTTATAAGGCTTCTCTCCAGGTAGTATTTGCTTGGTTATTCAGGATGATTTCTCTAAAATTTAGCTGTAATTCCATATTGGTCCTGGGAGGAGGTTCACATAGCTTCCGTTTACTCCTCCACCATCTTAGATCTCTCCTTATGATTAATATTAATCACAAAATGACTGTGATGGCTAATTGTGTCAACTTAACTGGGCCACAAGGTTCTTAGATATTGGCAATCATTATTACGAATATTTCTGTGAGTTTGGTTTTGGATAACATTAACATTTAAATCAGCGGTCTTTGATTAAAGCATATTAGCCTATTTAATGTGGGTGGGTTCTTCCAATCAGTTAAAGGTCTGAATAGAACAAAAAGTTTAGTTTCTTTGAGCAAGAGAGAATTCTCCAGCAGATAGCCTTTTGACTTCATCTGCAGCATTGGCTTTTCCTGGTCTCCACCCTGCCAGCCCACTAAACTTTGGACTTTGGAAACCCTACAAGTACATGAACCAATTCTCTCTCTCTCTCATTTGTATGTATTAGATATTGCTTGAAGATATATTGATTGTTCTGATCCTGCCTCTCATACTCTCTGCTATATTGGCTGTTTTGCAAGAAGTTCTTCTCCCATCAATCTTGGCAAATATTTATGAGCAAAATGTTCCCAGGATACCTCTTTCCATGAAAAGGACCAGTATATTTTCTATATGTTATTTTTAATTTTTAAGATTTCTCCCTTTCTTGTAATTAGCTGATAGGATTACATCGATATTTGGAGAAATCCCTCAGAATACTATGTCAGCTGTTGCTGCCATACTGTTGCATAATGAATTCTCAGTGCCTGCTAACAACAGTTGCAGTATCCTGATTCATAAGTAGACTACAGGGCAACGAGGCTAGCTCTGCTTCAGGTTTTCTGTGTTTTCATTCTGGGAACACTGCCTACCCAGAGCATGTTCTTCTTAGAGAAGAGCACAGGAATACAAAAGGGAAATCCAAACTGCAGGCATCCTTAATACCTTTGGTTGCATCACATCTGCTAGTATTACACTGGACATGGAATCACATAGCCAAGTCCTAAATCAAATGATGGGAAAGCATACTCTTAAAAAAAAAGGTTGTACAAAAATTTATGTACAAAATATTTACTATGAGGGAAAGGAAAAATGGCCAAATGAATTGAATAAATTTCTTTGTTCTCTTGCTTTTGCCTGACCATTATTATTATATGTATGTACACCTAAATTGATTTTTTCTTCTGTCTGTTGCATATATCACAAATTTTGTACAAGTACATTTACCAGTAAAGTAACAAACTTATCACCAACAATAGAAAGAAATTTTTTTCTGCAGTGAGAATATGTGTTTTTATTTTGAAATGCTAAAATATCTCTCTACAGGAAGGAGAAAATGAGATGTAAAAAGAAAGATAAAGCAGAGAAAAATAAAGAGAAGGGTTATCAGGCAATTTATTTTAAAAAGGCGTTCTGGGTTTCATAGTGACCCTTTAAAAAAGTTTAATTTTTCAGCATTTTACATAAA
This sequence comes from Pteronotus mesoamericanus, assembly GCF_021234165.1. Classification (NCBI taxonomy): domain Eukaryota; kingdom Metazoa; phylum Chordata; class Mammalia; order Chiroptera; family Mormoopidae; genus Pteronotus; species Pteronotus mesoamericanus. The sequence goes on from NW_026555311.1 coordinate 18,438,828, forward strand.
TGTTAAACCTTAGCACCTAACAGACTTTGTCAGGAATTTGTGTAGCAGGTATTATGAAACTGAAATAGAAGGAAAAGATGTATGCAGCATAACTAACGTAGAGTATTTTTAAGCAGTTTCCAGTAAAAAGTGACCTGGAGTGATCAACCTGGGCTCCTAATTTTGAGGGTCTTCCCAATTGGACAAGCATGTTGGCGGATGGCAGAAGAACAGCTTCACAGTTGCTGCTAACAGACTATGGAGGTTGGAACATGGTCAAGAATGTCCCCCTCCCACCACAATGTCATCTGAGTTGTACCCAGTAATACCGCCCTTCCCCAAGTTGCATATTATCTTCACAATGCATTTTGCTCTCCAGGGCTTTTTCCCTCTAAATTTTTGTCTTTTATATAGTTTTAAAATTATATTTAGCATGCCTTAAAAAATGCTGGATATAGCAGGTGGACAAAAGATATGATGTAAATATTTTCCTTCTACATCTTCACACAAATCCGTGCCTCCACCCATCCACCAACTCTTCACTTTCCCTCCCACAATCTCAGCCCAACTTTCCTGAGGGATGGTTCAGCCCAAGTATTCATATATATATAGAGAGAGAGAGAGAGAGAGACAGAGAGACAGAGAGAGAGAGAGAGAGAGAGAGAGAATGAATGCAAATATGAACTTTTCATATGTGAATATGCAAATTTCTATTTCAACTACCTGAAAAGGTTGGTAAAAAATGCAAAAAATATTAAGCTCATATTTAAGTGGGTAGAAATCATATTAAATACTTTGGTACCACCTATTAGCCAGATCAAAACTTATATAAGTGGACAATAACTTCAGAACACATTAAGCACAGAGAAAAACAGTCTCAGAGGAAATGACTAATGGAAAAAAAGATAAGCAATTCTTGGTAAGATTGACCAATGTTGTTCAGTTTAATTTATATTTCTCAATTTTTTAAAAATCTTCACCAGAGGACATGTTCACTTATTTGAGAGAGAGAGAGAGAGAGAGAGAGAGAGAGAGAAATGCCAATGCAAGAGAGAAACATCTATCCTCACCTCCTGTATGTGCTCTGACTGGAGCTCGAACCTGCAATCTTTTGATGTATGGGGCATTGCTTCAAGCAACTGAGCCACCTGGCCAGACCTATAATTTCTAAATTTAATTTTGTGTATTTGCAGCTCTAGAAAAAATTATATATATTTGAAAGTATTTATACTAGCCAGTACACTTCAAGTTCATGAATCTAATTAAATAATGAAGTAATTAGAAGTTCTAAACTTGTAAAGAATGTTCCATAATACATTTTTCTTTTCTTTTTAATTTTTTTTTATTTACTTTTTAAATACATTTGTCTCTGCCTCCCCCCCACCTCTTTCCCTTGCCCCCTCCCACCTTCCCTCCCTCCGCTCTTCCCCTTTGGTTTTGTCCATGAGTCCTTGCTTTATGTTCCTTGACTTTCCCCTTCCCTTCCCTTTCCCTGCCCCCCCCTTCTCTCTTGTCTCTGTTGATTTCTTTTCCTTTCAATGTTGCTGGTCATATTTTCCTTGCATCTTTGCATTGTTGGTTAGGTTCCGCTTATAGGTGAGATCATATGGTATTTGTCTTTCTCCCCCTGGCTTATGTCACTTAGCATAATGCTCTCCAGTTCCATCCATGCTGTTGCAAAGTTTAGTAGTTCTTTTTTTCTTTCTGCTGCGTAGTACTCCATTGTGTATATGTACCATAATTTTTTGATCCAATCATCTACTAACGGGCATTTAGGTTGCTTCCAAGACTTGGCTATTGTAAATTGTGCTGCTATGAACATTGGGGTGCATAGGTTCTTTTGTATTGGCGTTTTGGTGTTCTCAAGGTATAGTCCCAGCAGGGGAATCGCTGGATCAAAAGGCAGTTCCATTTTCAGCTTTCTGAGGAAATTCCACACTGCTTTCCATAGTGGCTGCACCAGTCTGCATTCCCACCAACAGTGGACTAGGGTTCCCTTTTCTCCACAGCCTCGCCAGCACCTGTTGTTTGTGGATCTGTTTATGATGGCCCTTCTGACCGGTGTGAGCTGTTACCTCATGGTGGTTTTGATCTGCATTTCTCTGATGGCTAGTGATGCTGAGCATCCTTTCAAATGCCTCTGGGCCCTCTGTATCTCCTCCTTGGAAAAGCATCTGCCCAGGTCCTTTGCCCAATTTTTGATTGGATCGTTTGTCTTCTTAGAGTAGAGTCGAGTGAGTTCTTTATATATCTTGGAGATCAAACCTCTATCTGATGTATCATTAGCGAATATATTTTCCCATACGGTTGGCTCCCTTTTCATTTTGCTGATGTTTTCTTTTGCCGTGCAGAAGCTTCTTATTTTGATGAGGTCCCACTTGTTTATTCTTTCCTTTATGTCCCTTGCTTTAGGAGACATATCAGTGAAAAAATTGCTGCTTGGGATATCTGAGAGTTTCCTGCCAATGTTCTCCTCTAGGACTTTGATGGTGTTGCAACTTATATTTAAGTCTTTTATCCATCTTGAGTTTATTTTTGTGTATGGTGTCAGCTGATGATCCAATTTCAATTTTTTGCATGTAGCCATCCAGCTCTCCCAACACCATTTGTTGAAGAGGCTGTTATTGCTCCATTTTATGCTTCTGCCCCCTTTGTCGAATATTAGATGTCCATAGAGACCTGGGCTTATTTCTGGGCTTTCTATTCTGTTCCACTGGTCTATGGGTCTGTTCTTGTGCCAGTACCAGATTGTTTTCAGTATGGTGGCTTTGTAGTATACTTTGTAATCTGGTATTGTGATCCCTCCTACTTTGTGTTTCTTTCTCAAAATTGCTGCGGCTATTCGAGGTCGTTTATGGTTCCATATAAATTTTTGAAATGTCTGTTCTATTTCTGTGAAATACGTCATTGGTATCTTAATAGGGATTGCGTTGAATCTATAAATTGCTTTGGGTAGTATGGACATTTTGAGGATTTTAATTCTTCCAATCCATGAGCACGGTATATGCTTCCATTTATTTGTGTCTTCCTTAATTTCTTTTTTCAATGTTGTATAGTTTTCTCCATACAGGTCTTTTGTGTCTTTGGTTAAATTTACCCCTAGGTACTTTATCTTTTTTCGTGCTATATTGAATGGTATATTTTTTCTGATTTCTTCTTCTTCTATTGCATTGCTGGTATACAAAAACGCCTTTGAAAATGTTGACTTTGTATCCTGCTGTTTTGCCAAATTCACTTATTAGGTTGAGGAGTTTTTTGGTAGAGTCTACAGGGTTCTCTATGTACACTCTCATGTCATCTGCAAACAATGATAGTTTTACTTCCTCCTTTCCTATTTGGATGCCTTTTATCTCTTTCTCTTGTCTGACCGCTGTGGCTAGGACTTCCAATACGATGTTGAAAAGAAGCGGTGAGAGCGGACATCCTTGTCGTGTTTCGATCTTAGTGGGAAAGCTTTCAGTTTTTGCCCGTTGAGTATGGTATTAGCTGTAGGTTTTTCATATGTGGCCTTTTTTACGTTGAGGAATGCCCCATTTATTCCCATTTTGCTGAGTGTTTTGATCATAAATGGGTGCTGTACCTTGTCAAATGCTTTTTCTGCATCTATCGAGATGATCATGTGGTTTTTGTCTTGGCTTTTATTGATGTGCTGTATCACGTTTACTGATTTGTGTATGTTGAACCATCCCTGCATCCCTGGGATGAATCCCACTTGATCGTGGTGGATAATCTTTTGAATGTATTGCTGGATGCAGTTTGCCAATATTTTGTTGAGGATTTTAGCATCTATGTTCATCAGCGAAATTGGCCTGTAGTTTTCTTTCTTTGTAGGGTCTTTATCTGGTTTTGGGATCAGGGTGATGCTGGCCTCATAGAAGGAGTCTGGGAGTCTTCCCTCCTCTTGGATTTTTTGGAATAGTCTGAGAAGGACAGGGGTTAGCTCTTCCTTAAATGTTTTGTAAAATTCTCCTGGGAAACCGTCTGGCCTTGGGCTTTTGTGTGCTGGGAGTTTCTTGATTACTGCTTCAATTTCCCCATCTGTTATCGGTCTGTTCAAGCTTTCTGTTTCTTCCTCCTTCAGTGTTGGAAGATTATACTTTTCTAAAAATTTGTCCATTTCATCAAGATTTTCAAATTTCTTGGCATATAATTGTTCATAATAGTTTCTGATGATCCTTTGTATTTCTGTGGTATCAGTTGTTATTTCTCCTCTTTCATTTTTGATATTATTAATTTGGGTCCTCTCCCTTTTTGTCTTGATGAGTCTGCTTAATGGCTTGTCAATTTTATTAATCTTTTCAAAGAACCAGCTTCTGAATTGGTTGATCCTCTGAATTGTTCTTTTTGTCTCTATGTCATTCAGTTCTGCTCTAATCTTGACTATTTCCTTCCTTCTCCTTGCTCTGGGATTTATTTGTTGTTGTTTCTCCATTTCTTGAAGTAGTAGTGTTAGGTCTTTTATTTGAAATGTTCCTATCTCTTTTAGGTAAGCCTGTATTGCTATCAACTTCCCTCTCAGGACCGCCTTTGCTGTGTCCCATAGGTTTTGGACAGTTGTCTGTTCATTATCATTTGTTTCCAGAAATTTTTTGATTTCTTCTCTTATCTCATTATTGACCCATTCATTGTTTAATAGTGTATTGTTCAGTCTCCATGAGTTTGCAAGTTTTTGAAGTTTCTCTTTGAGGTTGATTTCGAGTTTCAAGGCCTTGTGGTCTGAGAAAAAGTTGGGTATTATTTCAATTTTCCTGAATTTGCTGAGGCTTGCTTTGTGTCCTATCATGTGGTGTATCTTTGAAAAACTGCCATGAGCATTTGAAAAGAATGTGTATTTTTCTTCTTTGGGATGTAAGGTTCTATATATGTCAGTTAAGTCTCTTTGATTCAGTGTGTCATTCAGCGCCATGAAATGTTTATTGATGTTTTGTTTGGAAGATCTGTCCATTTTTGACAGTGGGGTGTTGAAATCCCCTACTATCAGTGTGTTGCTGTCTATATCTTTTTTGAAGTCATCCAACAATTTCCTTATAAACTTGGGGGCTCCTATATTGGGAGCATATAAGTTTACAATGTTGATGTCTTCTTGATAGATTCTTCCTTTAAGTATGATAAAGTGCCCCTCTGGGTCTCTCTTTATGGCCTTTGCTTTGAAATCGACTTTGTCTGATACAAGTATGGCAACGCCAGCCTTTTTCTCATGTCCATTTGCTTGGAATATTATTTTCCATCCCTTTACTTTCAATCTGTGTAGGTCTTTTGCTCTGAGGTGGGTCTCTTGTAGGTAGCATATGTGCGGGTCATGTTTTCTTATCCATTCAGCTACCCTGTGTCTTTTGATTGGGGCATTTAGTCCATTCACATTGAGAGATATTACTGATAGAAACTTACTCATCTTTTCTCTTTGTACTTGTGTTCCTCTCTGTCTCATTCTTTTCCTTCATCTGCCTAAACCAGTCCCCTTAGCATATCTTGGAGTGCTGGTTTGGTAGAGATGTATTCTTTTAGCTTTCTTTTGTCTGGGAAACTCCGTATTTCTCCTTCTATTTTAATGGAGAGCCTAGCTGGGTAGAGCAGCCTTGGCTGTAGGCCCTTGCTTTTCATGGCTTGGAATATTTGTTGCCATTCCCTTCTGGCTTGTAGTGTTTCTGTTGAGAAGTCAGCTGCTAGGCGTATCGGGGCCCCCTTGTATGTTACTTTCTCCTTCTCCCTTGCTGCCTTGAGGATTCTCTCTTTGTCTTTGACATTTGCCATTTTAATGATGATGTGTCTTGGAGTGGACCTCCTTGGGTCCCTCTTGAGTGGGGTCCTCTGTGCCTCCTGGATCCATGAGAGCCTTTCTCTCCTCAAATTAGGGAAATTTTCCATCATTACTTTTTCGAGGAGGTTCTCTATTCCTTGCTCCTCTTCTTCTCCTTCTGGTATCCCTATTATACGGATATTATTGCGTTTCAGGTTGTCCTGCATTTCCCTAAATGCTTCTTCATTCTTTTTGAGTCTTTTTTCCATTTCTTGCTCTTTCTGGGAGCTTTTTTCTACCTTGTCCTCCATCTCACTGATTCGATCCTCGGCTTCATCCAGCCTGCTTTGGATTCCTTCTACTGTGTTCTTCAATTCAGAAATGGTATTCTTCATATCCTCTTGTGTCTTCTTGATAGTTTCTATGTCCTTTTCCAGGCTGATATAGTTTGCTGTAAGATCCTGATAGTTTCTCTGCAGTTTCTCATAGTTCTCTTTGAGCTGGCTGAGCTCATTGAGCTTCCTTAGAACCATTGTTTTGAATTCCATATCTGATAATTCCCTTGCCTCTATTTCATTTAGCTCTCTCTGTGGGGAGTCCCCTTTTCCACTCATTTGAGGGGAACTTCTTTTTCTTCCCATTTTTGTGAGAGTCTGTTAAGTATTTTTGTCCTTTACTTTTCTTTCTGGGCTTGCCTCTGATGATGTCAGTTGTTGACCCTATACGGCCTTGGGTTGTTTGTTTGAGTCTTTCAGGAGTCTAATGCCTGTGTCTGACTCCTGCTTGGAGCAGCTCTGTAACCCCTTCGGTCAGGGCTGAGCTATTTTTGGGGATCTCTCTGCGCTCTCACGCGGGCTCCTTGAGCGTGTTCCCAGCGTGGCAGGGTCCCCCACCTGCCTGGGCTCGCATGTGCTTGCCCCAGACCAGGGGGCTTATTCGCGACCTCCCGTACTCATCTGGCCTCCCTGGCACGCGAGCTTCGCAGCACTGGTCAGTTTAGGGTCTTCTATTGCGTGTTTTCCCTGCTTTTGGCTCTTTGGGTGCGTTGCTTGCCCTCGCCAAATGGGGACTACGGAAATGGGAGGAAATCAGCTCTAGGACTCTCCGGTTAATCCTGTTTCTGGTCTCTCCTCCAGGGACTCTGGGCAGCTCTACTTATTTTGTGGGCCGCTCCGCAATCGCGGCGGGTAGGTCAATTTACGCCTGCCCTTGCCCCTCTGTGCACTCCCTCGCAGGCCGTATGGGTGCCAGTCTGTGGGAGGCCTTGCCGGCAGGTGCAAGCGTTCGCCAGCCCGCGTGGGTCACACACACGCTCACCAACCCACGCCGGTCACTCGGCGCAAGTGTGCGCGCCTGCTCTGGGTGTTTTGGGGGTGTCTATGTTTGCTTTTCGGCTTTTGGCTCTTTGGGGGTGTGGCCTCTTCCCGCGCAATGGAGAGTTTGGCAAGGAGAAGGAGTCGGGACTCCCCGGTTCCTCCTCCCGTTCTTTCCCCAATGCCTCCGTTTCTAGTCTCCCCTCAGGGACCTCTGGGCAGTTCTGTGACCCCTTCGGCCAAGGATCCAACCCCTGTGCGGACTGCGTTTCAATCGCAGGCAGTCTGGTTCATGCGCGCCCCGCTTCTGCCTCTTTGGGGTCGCGCCTTTCCAGCCCACAATGGAGACTACCGAACGGGGAGGGAGTCGGGACTCCCCGGTTCCTCCTCCCGTTCTTTCCCCAACGCCTCTGTCTCCAGTCTCTCCTCAGGGCTCTCCCAGCCAGTCTGCACTCAGCCCCACAGCTCACACGCGTACAAGCTGTGTGCGGAGCGCACAAAAGGCAGGTTAATTGATTCCCTTTTGCCTGAGCGAGATGGTAGCTGGCGAGTGGGAAGTGCGTTATCACCCGGGCTCCACCGGCCGCAATGTCAGTTCTCTTCACAAAGTTTTCCTCACCAGTCTTTTCCCAGGCACCAGCCCACCCTGCTGCCGCCTGTACCCAGCGATCAAGGAGGGTGGCTGCCGCTGCAACTTTTGCGTTTGCCCTTTAAATGTCTCTTTGCATCCCCAGCCACCTGTCTCTGGCAGAGAGCACCCCTAAGCTTTTTGGGGTTGCATTTTGTCTGTATTTTCTCGGCTTTAGCGGCTGTAGTTTAGTGGTTCCTGTTTATGATTCAGACCCCGTTCTTCTTGGGGGGACGCTAACTGGCCATTTCAATGTCCCTCTGGTGCCAGTGCCCGTGCGCACCCAGCCCACCCTCTCGAGCCTCCACCGCAATTCTCACCCGTTGGGATGTGTGAGAGTCGAATCCACTGTCCGCGGCACCAAGGCTCCTCTCCCACTATCGCTCCACTGCTTTCCAGGTGATTACTCCATTATTTAGTTGCAATTCCAGTTTGGTTTTGGGAGGAGGTCAGTGTGACTCCCTTTCACTCCTCCGCCATCTTTGTATCCTACATTTTTCTTTACCCTGAAGAAAATTTCCTCTGTGCAGAGTGGTTGTATACTGAATCTTTGTGAAGTAGCAGAACAGAATTTGAGTACTAGAATCACTAATAGCTATACGACCTTTGGTGAGCTACTTTATCACTCTAAGCCTTAAAATGTTCACCTGGGTCTAATAATATCCACATTACAGATTTGCTGTGTGCCCTAAGGAGCCCCTTAACTGTCATTATTATGACATAAGTATAACAATATTTGAAGTAACTGCTTTTCTCATTTATTTAACTTTTTGTGGAAATTATTTTCCAAAACTACATATTTATGAGAAAAATATTCAATAATTAGAATTCTCAATTTTATATCTCATTTTCTGCATGGTCTCTGATTCCCTAAGATTCTCCCCTCTCCTTTTCTTTTCAAAGCTGAGGGGTCGGTCCGTCTGCACTGGGGTTAGAGAAAGGGTAGGGCAACAGGAGTCCATTGATTTCCCTGCTGACATTTATCCGCTCCCCTTGTTTTTGGTCCTGAATCTCAAGTACACTTTTGTGGGCCTTGGAGCCTTGGTGTCTCCTGGGCTCTTCAGAGTTATTGGAATGGCTTTTCCTCAGTGTACATCCTCTTCCCCACCTTCAGGAAAAGTTGGACCATAACTTTGACTGTATGAGTTTCATTTAATGCCACTACTCCACTTGCCAAAATGTTTTTTGAAACATTTTCTTGCACCCTGGATGTCTCCGCTTTCTCTTGATGATGGTATATTTTGCATACTTTTACTCTCTTTTTAGTGGGATGGGGCTTAGGGATACTACCATGTGTTGTTAATATGTCATGCTTAACCAGGTAGGAAATTTGGAAATTTAAAGTTTATAAATTTAAACAACAGGATTTAAACAAGATATAAATAATAAAAAGAAAGCAATTTTTAAAATGTTAAGTAAAGTATGTACAAAAATTGTGACTTTTTAGTTTCTGGAGATCAGTGCATGCATTTAATTTGAGCGTTTCCTTCATATTATTCTTAATACAATGCAAGAAAAATCTTAAATACTTATTTTTTAAGGGACATTTTTCAGGAATTTTGCTATTTTTATTCTTCAAATTTATAAACAGGGCTTAATAAGTAAGATCCAAAGAATGGGAACTAAGACTAAACATTCAACTGGCTGAAGATAAAACTTCACTTTTTGAAGTTCAAAGTGTGTTAAAAGATGTCTTTGATTTTGACAAACAAAAAAAAATGTTTTTGATTTAAAAAAAATTGTAAGGCTTTGCATTTGCTAAAACTGAAAAAAATGAACTGTGAACAACAGTTTAATCTTGGTAGCTAATATGCATCAAAACCCTGTTTTCTTGAACTGTAACTGAATGAAAACTGTGCTGTGGTTCAGATCTCACTTCTCTCTGACCTGCTGTTTTAAAAATAGGAAACAAGTAGAAATTTAAAATTGAGGTAGGATTACCCCTACATCCAAAGAAATAAAAGACGAAGAATTGATTCTGAACATTAAAAAACCATAGTAGCATATTAACATTAAGTTTAAGGCAATGTAACATAGTTTCATATGAATTTCTATTTATTTGCAGAAAAGAAAGTCAGTATTTTCACACTGGGCCTAACAAAATGTCTGCAATTAATAAATCTCCAGTAATCTAAGGTCTGCTCCTTGGTCCGGCCATTTTGGAAACTGAACAAGGTCACTCAATATGTCATGCACCACTAAAAATACCAAAATATAAATTTATTAGAATGTACTAAGAAGTACCTGTGCCAAATAAATCACAATAGTCTTGTCAGTTGTTTAGCAAATCCTCTTTCCAAGTGTCATATCAAATTATAGAGAACTAGGTCATGTTAACAAAGAGCATAGCCAATAAAAGGGTAAACCTTTACAGAAAGGGAACGCTTTCACCTGTCTGCCTTAGTTATAGAAACCTGAAAATTGTCTTAGAAAGCTTTCTTTTTTCAAGTATTCTTACCCAGCTCCAAAAAGCACATGTCATAAAAACAAATCTTTATAGGAGATCTCTTGTAGTGTTGGTATCGTGTTCAATACATGTTGGTTGTCTGACTGTTAATTGAGTGATAACCTCATGTTAATCACTCATTTATGTGTATACTTTCATTCCTTGATTGAACAGAAGTATTTGGTGGAGTGACGTTGCTATCTTTGAAAGAATGTAAGACTTTAAGAGGAAGTCAAATGGATTTTGAGGAAGGAAGGGGATGATCAAATGGTCAAAACCACCTTAGCTAGAGTTAACCAAAATGTTGTGATCACAGCACTGTTGTGTCTGACTGACATATGTTACATAGGCCATAGAAACCACACTAATATTGAGGAAGCATTCAGTCCTTCACAGAATCACATTTACACATCATTTTCACTTGGTGTTCACAGATGACAAATCCCAGACAATTTTGAGTCTTTTCCCCAGACTATGGTGGTTCACCTAATTGAGGCCTATAGCTTCCCATAAGCTACTGAAACTGTTTCTATTAACAAAACATACGTATTGCCAGAAAATTCCATTTCCAGCCTTTGTGCATTAGGTCCCAGAATTTTGCAAATAGCTGATATTTTCTCTCCATATGGCTCAGACTCATGAAGAAACACAGTGCTCATGTAACAAAAATGTATCATAGAGGCCAGAAAAATATTTTTAGCATAAATTTGTTCATTATTTTCTGAATATTTTTGTTGCTTTGGTATAAATGAAAACTGCTTCTTCTTTTCTTAAACAACTTTTTAAAGTATTCTTATATAAGTCTGTGCTGTTAAAGATTGAAGCTTCATCTAACTTCTGTAGCCATCTCTCAGAATTCTCCTTTCACTAGAGTTCTGCTCCCCTTACAGACACAGGGCAGCAGATGTTACTTGAGTCAGCAGAAACAAGTTTTCCTTTGTTCTAAGCAATTTCCTCTTTTGGTATTACAGGCCAGTCTGAACGAATTTTGCCAGAAATCAAAAGGTTTGATAAGAAGGCATGAAAAGTCAATTTCTAGAATAAATGGTGAAAAATCTGCTTACAAGAAAGAATTTAGGTCAGAAATTTGCTTGATGTGTATTGTCAGGCTCAAGAAAGTTATATATATATACACATACATACATATATATATGTACATACATATATATATATATCACTCTCAAATATTTAATATGCTTCTTGCTGGTTTTGGGAACTTGGCAAAGCAAAATGTTGAGTATTAGGTAGATGATCCATACAAGTATCAGTGTTTGCTATCATTAGGTCCCTGTAATCCTGGAAGTTTTCTGATGTATTCTTATTCTCCAAAATCTTCTCCTTCTAGATTTCATGAAGAAAACACACCTCTTCAGATTAATATATTTTCAAAATATGTTAAAAATACAAATACAGAAATCACTTTAATAGATACATTTTGGTTGCTTGCCTTCTAGATAAGTCTTAGGAAAGTGCTTTAATCTCACCAAAAAAAAACCCTCCTAAATTACACTTTTGTCTGCATTACTTCAGTGCCTGTAAAAAGTAAGTCCATGCTGTAGCCCGGGATCATCACAGCGGGTGGCCTTCCATTGATCTGAATATCTTGATTCTGTTGCTAGATTTGGAGACAAAGAACTCTGTGTGCCTTTGGACTTAGTTTTTATGTAAGACAATGTCTGGGTTGGGGTGGCGGGAGCGGGAATTATGTCGTTGACTAATAGAGCAAAAAGTACTTCGGACGGAACTACAACAACTCTTGTTTTTCAAGAACTGAGGTTCATAGAGAAAATGAGACTCTTCTGGGTAACAGGACAGAGTAAAAGCAGGGGTGGGATTTAGTGCATGGTCCTTTCTCCTTCTATGCATATCATAATGATATGGAAGAAACAGTACTTGATTCTGGGAAACTCTTTACAAGTTAACTTACTCTAATGCTTACTTTTCCCATTTTTGATAGAAAAATGAAAATGAAACCTCACAGATAAGGTTCAAATGTTTGAGAATGTACATCCAGAAATGCTTTCCAGAAATAACATGCCCTAGTCAGCTACACAAATGTGTTCAAGGATATATACACTTGTGATGTTATTTTGTGACAAGCACTTTGTTCAATGCCTGGCCCACAGGAAGCTGTTAATAAATATTAGCTATTTATAGTACTATTATTTGCTTAGGGAGTCCTCTTACAGCTAAAAAGCTGGGAAGAAAAACATTTACTCACAACTTTGAGTATAATTACTGTATCAATCTTCATAATATATGGAAAGTTGAATGAATATAAATAGCTTTATCACCATTGAAATCTGGGAAAACAGACGAAAGAAGCTTAAAAGAATACACTTCCACCAAACCAGCATTGCAAGACATGTTAAAGGGACTGCTTTATGAAGATGAAGATATAGAGCTAGAGAAAGAGGAACACAGGTACAAAAGGAAAAATGGCAATGAATAAGAATCTTTCAGTAGTAACATTAAATGTAAATGGATTAAATATTCCAATCAAAAGACATATGGTAACTGAATGGATAAGAAATATGACCCGCACATATGCAGCCCACAAGAGACCTACCTCAGAACAAAAGACCTACACAGACTGAAAGTGAAGGGTGGGGAAAAAATATCCCAAGCAAACAGACAGGGAAAAAAAGCTGGCATAGCAATACTTATATCAGACACAATAAATTTCAAAACAAAGGTCATAAAAAGAGTTGCAGAAAGGCGTTTCATAATTCTAACGGGAAGACTCCATCAGGAAGCTATAACCCTTGTAAACATATATGCACCCAACATAAGAGCACCCAAATATATAAGGAAAATCTCGGAGAACTTCAAGAAAGATATAGACAGCAACACACTTATAGGAGGGGATTTTAACACCCCACTGTCAACAATGGACAGATCTTCGAAACAAAGAATCAACAAGGACATTGTGGCACTGAATGACACATTAGATCAAATGAGCTTAACTGATATATACAGAACCTTTCACCCTAAAGAAGCAAAATATACATTCCTTTCAAATGCATATGGAGCATTTTCAAAGACAGACCACATGATAAGGCACAAAACAAACCTCAATAAATTCAAGAAAATTGAAATCATATCAAGCATTTTCTTGGACCACGAGGGCTTGAAACTAGAAACCAACCTCAAGGGAAAAACTCAAAAACAGTTGAATACATGGAGACTGAATAACACCTTTTAAAACAATGAATGGATAAACAATGAGATCAAGAAAGAAATCAAAATGTTTCTGGAAACAAATGAAAATGAACACGCAACAACCCAAAACCAATGGGACACAGTGAAAGCAGCCCTGAGAGGGAAGTTCATAGCAACACAGGCCTACCTAAAAAGGATAGAAACATTTCAAATAAACGACCTAACCCTACATGTAAAAGTACTAGAGGAACAAAAACAAACAAAACCCAGAGCGAGTAGAAGGAAGGAAATAATCAAGATCAGAGCAGAATTAAATGACACAGAGACTAAAAGAGCAGTTTAAAAGATAAAAAAAATCCAAGAGCTGGTTCTTTGAAAAGATAAACATAATTGATAAACCTTTAACCTATATTACTCACCAAGAAAAAAAGAGAGATGATCCAAATAAATAAAAAATGAGAGAGGAATCAAGATGGTGGAGGAGTGAGTGGAAGTCACACTGACCTTCTCGCAGGACCAACCTGGCATTACAACTAAATTGTGGAGAAATCACCTGGAACAAGCAACTGAACAATAGTGAGAGAGGAGCCTTGTGACCTCGGACAGACAGAAGAATCAGCTTTAGCACAATATAACTGCCACTTACTCTGAGCTCCGGCAAAGGTTGGGGCAGAGTGGGCTAGAGACACCTGAGGAGAGACTGGAGATGGAGGCTTTGGGGAGAGAACGAAGAGAGTAACTGGCAAGATCCCAGTGTTGACTCCTCCCCCATATGGCAGCAGCCATCTGCCTCAGGCAGACCACTCTCCTGAGTGACAGCAGCGAGAAACAACCCAATAACTCCACCCCCAGGAGGGACTCTGCCCTGCCCTGCGGTGTCTCTGCTGGTCTGCTGAGTGCAGAATGACTAGATTAACAGCTGAAGGAGACAGCCAGAGACAGTAGAATCCTGGAAGTCTTGAATAGACTGCCTAAGGTCAGACAGGGTCAACATCTGACATCATCAGAGGCAGATCCAGAAAGAAAAAAAAACCCAGTGGTCTCCTACCATAGAAGTTCACACCACGAAGTCAGGAAATCAAGGCAGATCAATTTAAGAAGCGGAAGCAATAAAGAGTCTCACACATAATGGGAAGACAAAGAAACATCCCCCTAGTCAAAGGGAAAGGAGGAACCCCCAGAAAGAGAAATAAATGAAATAGAGGCAAGTAAACTATCAGATATTGAGTTAGAAAGAAAGAAAGAAAGAAAGAAAGAAAGAAAGAAAGAAAGAAAGAAAGAAAGAAAGAAAGAAAGAAAGAAAGAAAAGAGAAAGAAAGGAAGGAAGAAAGAAAGGAAGGAAGAAAGAAAGGAAGAAAGAAAAAAAGGGAGGAAAGAAAGGGGAGGGAGGGAGAGAAGAAGGGAGGGAGGGAGGGAAGAAAGGAAGGAACAAAGAAAAGAAAGAATGAAAGAAAGGAAAGAAAGAAAGAAAGAAAGAAAGAAAGAAAGAAAGAAAGAAAGAAAGAAAGAACAACTAGACCACCAACTTACACTTCATACAAGAATAAACTGAAAGTGATTAAAAGACATAAATATAAGTCATGACACCATAAAAACCCTAGAGAAAAAACATAGGCAGGAAACTCTTGGATATTTAACGCAGCAATATTTTCACTGATACATTCCCTAGGGCAAGGGCTATAATGGAAAGAATAAACAAATGGCACCTCATCAAACTAAAAAGCTTCTGCACGGCTAAAGAAAACATCCACACAATGTAAAGGGAACCTACTGTATGGGAAAACATATTTGCCAATGATACCTTGGACAAGGGTTAGATCTCCAAAATATATAAAGAACTCACATGACTTCATGCCAGGAAGACAAACAATTCAATTAAAAAATGGGCAAAGGACCTGAACAGACACTTCGCTAAGGAGGACATATACAGGGCCCAGAGGCATATGAAAAGATGCTCAGCATCACTAGCCATTAGAGAAATATGAATTAAAACCACCATGAGATACCATTTCACACCGGTCAGAATGGCCATCATTAAAACAAATCAACAAACAAGTGCTGGAGAGGTTGTGGAAAAAGGGGAACCCTAGTACTCTGTTGGTGGGGATGCAGACTGGTGCAGCTTCTGTGGAAAACAGTACAGAATTCCCTCAAAAAACTAAAGATGGAACTGCCTTTTGGTCCAGTGATCCCACTGTTGGGACTATACCCTAGGAATCCTGAGTCACCAATTTGAAAGAACCTATGCACCCCAATGTTCATAGCAGCATTATTTTCAATAGCCAAGTGTTGGAAACAGCCTAAGTGCCCAGCAGTAAATGAGTGGATCAAAGAGCTGTGGTACATTTACACAATGGAATACTATCCTGCAGAAAGAAAGAAGGAACTCCTACCCTTCATGGCAGCATAGATGGAACTGGAGAGCATTGTGCTAACTGAAATAAGTCAGGCAGTGGTGAAAGACAAATACCATATGATCTCTCCTATAAGTGGACCCTAATCAACAAAACAAACAAATGAGCACAATAGAACCAGAGATTTGGAAATAAAGAACAAATGGACAGTGACACCAAGGGAGGGGGAGAGGGAGGGGAAGGAGGAAGGGGTAATGGGGAAGGAAGGGGAAGAGGCAAGCAAAGAAACAAATAGAGGACTCATGAGCACGGACAATGGGGGTAGATTGACTGTGGGAGTGAGGGGGTGTGGTAGGGGTGAGCAATGGGGAAAAAGGTGGGACAATTGTAACTGAATGACAATAAATTTTTAAAAATTTTTTGCAGCAAAAAAGAAAAAAGAAAAGAAAGAGATCCCCAAACAACAACCATCACCATCAAATCAGGAAAGCTCACAGTACTCTGTTAATTGCTCAATGTATTTGCAGAGTGGGCCTCTTTTGCATTCACTCCCTGGCACGTTCTTCCTTCAAAATTCAAATTTGTTCGGTTTGGACCCTTGGGGAAAAAAAATCCTATATCCAAAAATCACTATTAAAAAAAAGAAATAAGAAATCTGGGAAAACAAAGATGCTAAACACTTGCAAATACATTTCAATTACCTAAATAAGATAGAAGCAGGAAGAGAAACATATTCTTCACTTCCTGCTTCTTCATCATGGGTTTAAATACTTTAGTTTTAGATGTTTTAGTTTCTCAAATAACTGACTATGAAAAAGACATCAAGAAGCCAAGGAAAGAAAGTTCTGTGGGTTTCTCCTGGAGACTTCCTTTTTTCTCCACCAGCACAGCAGCTAGATGATGTACAAGTGGGTTTGTTTGAACACTTCCCCTTTACCAAAATACATAAATAAAGAGGAACTAATGTGTCAGCTATTTTTAAAAATATTATATTTATTATTTATTTTTCCATTATTAAAGAAATAAGCAATAACCACTGATTCTTATCAAGCAGTAGGTGCCTGCCAAGTGATGCACTGAATGCACTAGCTTTTCCATCCAAAATTCCTAGGCAACTTACCTAATTGCCCCATATCTCTGTGTCCTCATCTGAAGAATGGGGATTAAACATAATTCAAATAAGGGCAAAAGATTTTTTTTTAGTGTAAGTTACAACTCAGTGAAAGATAATAAATACATGTTAATTTTGTATAGCTCCCTCCCATTCCATTTGTACTTGATTTATACCTATCTATTTGGCAGGTGAGGGGCTGTAATTATGTCTTTGTGATTAAACTTTATATAGACTAATATTTATATTTATTTCCATGTCTTACATTTAAAATAAGTGAGCGTAAACACAGTTTTTTTCAAAGTTTAAAGCACTTAGAAATAGGCAATGTTATATGACCGATCGTTTGCTATTGCTGCCTGTGAGTATAATTTTCTGGAAATTGAAAGCCAGCCTGTCATCAACATGTTTCATGGATAATCTACAAGTCCAATAACACACAAGCAGGTGTTTTATTATCTTTTCACTGAGCTGTCCTCATAGAATAACTGGAATTAATTTCTGCACTAAGGAATAAAAAATTTTTTAAAAAATATTTACACACTTGTTACGAATCTGTAGAAAGATTATCAACAAGTATATCAGAATATTCCACTCCAGGTTTACTTTAAGCAATATGGCTCTTCTGAGAAGTGAGTGTAAATAAAATATACTAGTAGCAGTGATAATCTAAAGAGTCCCTGTAAAAATGTGAATTGTGGGGGAATATAAATTGAGACCATTCATTCATCAAATACATACCAGTGCCAACGATGTGACCTGCACATGTCTCGATTCAGAAGACACAATAGTAAACTAAACAATAGAGTGCCTACCTTTATGGGGCTTCCATTGTATTGCAGCAGACAAATAAAACCCACTGTGTTGTCAGACACTCTGATGAATAAACACACAGCTGGTAAAGGATGAGACAGTTGGAGGAGGGTTCCGGTGAGGAGGAGGTGAGCCAAGGATTCTCCAAACAGACCTGATGCAGTGAGGAAGCAAGCTAGGTGCATATCTGTAAAGAGGGTTCACTTGCATTGACACTTTCTCATTCTCCAGAAGCCCATGTGCAGGGTTTTATAAATAAACGGACTGTAACAATAGGCACACATCACACCATTGAATTTGACTTAACCAGCTGTATGCAAATATGTCAGGTTAGGTATACCTAGATATTCTATAAAATGCCAAGAATAACCACAAGTCTTTGCAGGCTTGAACTATTTGGCAGGCATATCGCATTTAAGAAATGAATGAAGGAAGAAACTAATTGAAAGTAAGGTGGAAGTAAGTCGCCTCTTCTCTCATTGGCTTGTGACCATCAGTTACTCATTATATAAACCCAGTTTGCAGTCACATACGAGGGCATAGAAGAAACTAGAGACTCTACAGAGACACAGCACAAGTAAGTGATATGATTGACCTCTATAAAGATAAAAAATGAGATAGTGTTTACTCTTCACTTCAGGATTTTACTCTTATTACTGTCATATTCTGTGTGTGACTGAGCAACTGTCTTGAGACTCTTTTTCACCATTTCACTCACTTGGACCTTGCCTCATTTGGAGTCCCTCTATGTTCGTGGCGAAGTGGAAATCAAATGGTAATTTTTAAAAGAAATGCAGGTACAGGCGATTTTAAAAGATCTTTCAAGTGGATTTTATCATAGAAAATACTGTCAATACCAGAGGGAAAATCCTGTCCTAATTAGGGTTTGTGAATTGTTCTGGAATTTTCCCAAGTGATATTTTCAATGTGTGAAGCAGTAAAGAATTCCATAATTCTTCACTTTCTTTTTTTTTTTAAGTTTAGAGATTTTAGTCTTCCCTGTCACCCTGTGTAATAAGTATTATTATTATTATTGGAAGGAAGAGGGAAGATGGACATGAGTGGGCAAATTTTCTGTGTCTCTGTGGGGAAGAATTAAAGAGTTAACACATCAAACATTCTTAGCATAGTGTCTAGCACATAGTGCTTAGTAAATTTTGGCCAAAACTTTATTATAGTGCTCGCCACCAGGGGCAGGACTAGGCTGGGACAAGTGAAGTGAGTGAGGCACCTAGGACACACCGTTTAGGGGGCACTTACTCTCAGGGGTGGACAGATGCCAATTCTGCACTTGTAGAGACTGAGTATCTCCTTGAGAGGAAGAGCTTCTTTTAAGCATGGAAAGAAAAAAAACAACCACCAAATAATAAAGAACAAAAATACAAAAAAACCCTCAGGTATTTTATTTGTAATATTTTCTGTCACTTTAAGGCTCATTTTGTTGATGTGTCCCTATGTGTTGCCAAAAATTGCAGTCTATCATCATTTGTTTTCAAAGATCACTTAAGGCATTTACCCCAGGCCAGAAATTTGAACTCACAGACCCCAAAGGATATTTTAATTACTCCTCTTGCTTTGGATTTAATGTGAGGCAATTAATTTAAGTAATTAGTTAATCTTTGATAGGAAAATAGACATCTTGCTTTTGCTAATTCAAAATTTAACATCTGATGTTTGATTGAAATCCATAACTTAGTTAAAAATTCTTATATTTATCTATTGTCCTACAATTTAACTCCACCTGGCAACTTTTCCAGAACTGAACTAGAAATGCTCAAGTATACTGTGAATGAAGGAAATTAGCATTCTTTACCACCAACTGTAAGTGGGTTATACAGTGCTGTTTTTTCAATGCCAATATGTGCAAGAAATTCTTGTGTGGATAATAACATTTCACATGATTGCTGTCTGAATCCAATTATTGTATTCCAAAACACTATAGTCTATAAAGTGAGAGTATAAACATTATATTCTAATTATTACTGGTCAGGTTAAGATGTAACGAAGTACTGCTGGCAAATTCACAAATACCTGAATTTTTTATACTTAAAACTCATAGGCATGAAAAAATAAATAAATAAAATAAAACTCATAGGCATACATAAAACTGTGTCTAGAATTCCCAGGTATGTTTGAAGTTCCTTTTATTTAAGAGTAAGAGCTCACTCACGTAGGCCGACACTTTCATGATTCTTTTTAGTTAATTTTGTATGAAATGTGAGACTTAGATCTAGGTTCATTGTTTTGCCTATACGTATCCAATTGTTCCAACACCATGTTTGTTGTTTATGCTCCATGTAAAGATTTAATTTCTAAACTAGCTTTGCATGTGTTAAAGCTAAATCTTCTTTTGCATTTAATTGCTCAGTTCATATGAGTTTATGTGTGCAAGTTCCTATCCAGGGTACTTATGAGTCATTAATCGTGTTTTTTGAGAAACTACATATCTTATTTTTCAAACAGAATTCTAAGATGGCTTTTTATTTGCTGAATCAGGACCATCACATGGCTTTCTTTGTAGTGGAAGGAAGGTAGTGGTTAGTTTTAGTTTGTAAAGGAGATCTTTAAGCAGATCAACTTTTACCTTCCTGTTTCTGTATCATCTCAGGAAATGATACGCAGCTTTCCCTATCTACATGGGATTCCTATCACAGAATGACAATGGGACGGCTCAGAAATGAAGTTAACAGAAAGTAAGAGGCCAGCATGACACTAGAATTTGCCTAGGCCAGTCAAATCATATTTAGGCCTATAACCCACCTGGCTGTTATTTCCATGTATTATGCAAAGCTGGAATCTAATTATGTGTATTTTTTCTCTTTTGTCTCAGAACCATTTTAGTCTGGTCCCCTCATGTCCCCACTGTGATGTCATGTCTATTGTGTATATCTGAGGTTCTGTTCTGAGATGTTATGCACTCCTGTGTGTCTAGCTCTGAATCGCACGGTTTTCTACATGTCTTGCTATCTGGTAGGCCCAGTCCTTTCCTTCTGCTCTATTAATTTGTCTTGACTAGTTTGGTCCCTAGCATTTCCATTGGAAATTTAGGATCAGGTTTATCTGTAGGCTCTCTTAGATTTTGAATATAGACAATCATTTTGATTGCAAATGAGGACAATTTTATCTTTCTTTTCCACTCCTTACATATGTTATTTATTGTTATCTCATCTTAGTGAGTTAACTAAGCCATCCAAGACTATGCTGAATGGTAAGGGTAATAGTGGGATTCTTGTTTTTCCTGACATTAAAGAAGATGTTTCTGTTGGCTTTCCATTATGTATGATGTTTTGCTGTGAGTTTTTTATAGAGGCTCTATTATATTTAGGAAGTTTTTCTCTATTTCCAGTTTTCTGAGAGTTGTTTTTTTAAAGATTTTTGAGCACAAATGAGTGATTAATTTTATGAACTTTTTTAAGAAGCATTTATTTTCATCTCCTGAGAAGATAATACATTATGATTTTTCTCTTTTAATCTGTTACTATAGTATATTACAGAGATAGATATTTTAGTGTTAAAACACCTTTCATTCCTGGGATAAGCCTTATCTTGTAATTGTATTTTATTTCTTATACACTACTAAATTTGAGTAGCTAAGTTATTTAGGATATTTATGTTTATAAGTAAAATTAATCTACAATCTTTCTCTTTTATTTGGACTTTTTCCCATTTTTCAATTCTCTGAAACTACTTGAAGAAGACCAGGATTACATTTCCCTTGAAGACTGAGTAAAACTCACCTGCAGTGTCTTCAGGGTCTTGTATTTGTCAATGGTGTAACTAATTACCAATTCGGTATCTTTACTCGTCATTCTTAAATGCAGGCTCTCAGTTTCTTTTTTATTTGATTGTGTTAATTTATATAGCTCTTAAAATTTTCCATCAAGGGTTTAGATTCAGTGACATAAAGTTATTTCTAGTGGTAGTTTATGATTTTTAATAATCTGCTCTATCTGCTGTTATGAACTTACTTTATTTGTAATATTATTTGTGACTCTTCATTTTTTTCCTTCTTTGTCAGTTATACTAGAGGTTTAGAATTTGACCTTTTAAAACATTTTATAAAAATAGCTGTCAGACTCTTATTTCAAAAAATACATTCCTCCAGTCTCTCCACCTTCCATGCAGGATTTTATTCTCCTTTATTCTGAAGAATCTAAACTCCTGGCTGGCCCCCACCTCTCAGAATTTGGGGTCCCGCTCACTGCATTTGTTTCTGTTCATTTTGGCCAAGGCAAAATTCATGTTGCTTTTAATCCTAACTATATATTTTCTTTTTATATTTCATTTTTTATTTTTATGTGCTTGCAGTGGGATAGGTTTGCTAAAGAACATGATCCTGAAGATTTGAGCTCAGTCAAATCACACAAAGCTGGAGTCCCACCTTTACTAGGATAGGAACCACACCTCCCTTTCTTTCTTTCTCCCTCCCTCTCTCCCCTTTCATTCTCTCTTTTCTTCCTTCCTTCTTTTCTTTTCTTTTTTTTTCAGCATTACCTAGAGGAGTCTCCTGCAGGTCATAGTGAAGGCTCAGGAGATGAGCTGTCATTGTTAAGCTCATTGTCTATTTTTTTTTTAGTTGTATATTGTTTTTATTTATTTTTTAAAATTTATTGTTATTCAGTTACAGTTGTGCCTCTTTCTTCCCCATTGTGCCCTCCAACTCCCACAGTCAATCTGTCTCTATTGTCTGTACCCATGAGTCCTCTATTTGTGTTCCCTTGCTTGACCCTTCTTCTTCTATCCCCTGTTATCTCCCTCCCCACTCCCCTCTAGTAACTGTCAGTTTATTCTTTATTTCCAAGTCTCTGGTTCTATTGTACTCATTTGTTTGTTTTGTTGATTAGGATCCACTTATAGGTGAGATCATATGGTATTTATCTTTTACCATCTGGCTTATTTCAGTTAGCACAATGCTCTCCAGTTCCATCCATCCTGCCACGAAGGGTAGGAGTTCCTTCTTTCTTTCTGCTGGGTAGGAGTTCCTTCTTTCTTTCTGCAGGATAGTATTCCATTGTGTAAATGTACCACAGCTCTTTGATCCACTCATTTACTGCTGGGCACTTAGGCTGTTTCCAACACTTGGCTATTGAAAATAATGCTGCTATGAACATTGGGGTGCATAGGTTCTTTCAAATTGGTGACTCAGGATTCTTAGGGTATAGTCTCAACAGTGGGATCGCTGGACCAAAAGGCAGTTCCATCTTTAGTTTTTTGAGGGAATTCTGTACTGTTTTCCACAGAAGCTGCACCAGTCTGCATCCCCACCAACAGAGTACTAGGGTTCCCCTTCCTCCACAACCTCACCAGTACTTGTTTGTTGATTTGTTTTAATGATGGCCATTCTGACCGGTGTGAAATGGTATCTCACGGTGGTTTTAATTCATATTTCTCTGATGGCTAGTGATGCTGAGCATCCTTTCATATGCCTCTGGGTCCTTTGTATGTCCTCTTTGGAGAAGTGTCTATTCTCTCCTTTCTCTTTCAACTAATACTGTGTGCCAAGCACTGTATTTTACACACAATGTTTTCATTACCATTTTACAGATAAGGAGACTAAAGCTAAGAACAGACGACATGCCCAAGACCATTCAGGTAGAAAGTGACAGGGATGACTCCACAACTGTATCTTCCCTTCACCCTTGAACTTGTTCCTTGCTGCACCTCTTGGTGGGGGCTGGGATATGTTTTACTTTCATCCTTTTGGTCCATTGTCCTTAGGAAATAAAGACTTTAATAAAGTGAAATTATTGTGACAGAGACAGTGCTAAATGCAGTAAAAGGGAAATATATATATATACATGTATATATAAAATTCTAGACACTGTCTTCTATACTTATCGTCAGACTTTATTGTAAATTCCCTTAACTATTTTTATTGGCTATCAAAACACTTACTTTAAATTTCTGGGTTTTTTTTTTTTTTTGCTGTGTGTGTGGCTGAGTCATATTCCATTGTATATATACACCACTTCTTTATCCATTTATTTATCGATGGACAATAGATAATAGGTGGCTTCCATATATTGTCTATATAAAGAATGCTGCTATAAACATATGAATGTATATATCTTTTCAACTATTGTTTTAGATTTCTTCAGATAAATACCCAGAAGTAGAGTTGCTGGGTCCTTGTTTATTTATTATTATAGGCTTTGTTTTAAAGTCTATTCATTCGGTATAGGTATTGCTTCCTGAGCTTTTTTTTTGTTTCCATTTTCATGAAATATCTTTTCCACTCCTTTACTTTCAGTCTTTGTGTGTCTTTTGAAACTCCTAATGTTAGTTTTTATGGAAAAGCTTTGCAAAATATAAAAAGGATTTTAAAAATAAGTAACTATCTCCACCTGCATTTACCTTTACTCTTTTTTTCTGTTATTGTTGTTATAAAAATGTGCACATATGTCCTGAAAAACAAAAATCTTCAAGTTTAGGGTTTGTAGATGTGGAAATCAAGAATGCACATTTTTGTTTGGTGGAAAAAATAATTTTACAAGTAACTACAGGAATGCAGTATGCCAGTACAGCTTCATTAATGAGTTCTGACTGTTGAAAGGATGTTCTGGAGGTCAAGATAAGCATTTGTCAGATGTTCACAGAACTGTGCCAAATCTTAGATTTAAAGATATATTTGCAGAGAAATGTAGATAATTACCAATCTATGCCAAGAGTTTTTAAATATCTTCTTTACTTGAGTGAAATACAATATAAAATAACATTATGCTGCAAATTAACAACGAGCAACCCCTTTGTTTTCGTGTAGAATTCAGGAGTTAGACATTGATATTTATGTGGCATTTGACCAAGTGAGAAAAGGTTATATGTTTAAATTTTAATGTTGACCATAATGAACACATATGAATCTACATCTACATATATTCTTTATAAGAAAAATATGTAACTTCTTTTTTGTCATGGAACCATTGACTTATGAAAACAAAAGTCAATTTATTTTTTTCTTTTTAAAAATATATATTTTATTGTTTATGCTATTACAGTTCTCCCAATTTTTCCCCTTTTGCTCCCCCTCCACCCAGAGTCCCCCATTCCCTCAAGCAATCCCCACACTGTTGTCCATGTCCATAGGCCATGCATATATATTCATAAAAGTCAATTTTAAAAATTGTGTAAAGTGCTTTTCAAATAGAAACTGCAACACAGAATGATACTTGTCCCACTCTGAAGATTTTTGTTTTTGTTTTTTTGAGATTTAAAACATGGACCAAGGAGCTGTAACGACTATGCTTTTTATTTCCTTCCTAGATAAGAATTTTACCTTTATTATGATTACATAAAATCTCTCTTATTTTTTCAGAAGGGAATCTACCACTTCACATTTTTAATTTACATTTTTGTACTCTCATATCTTTCCCACTATTTACTTCTAAGCTCAGCATTTCTAAGGGATTTGAAAATACTCTCATTGTTCTGATGGGCAAATCATTTAGTTCCCAACTCTGAGCTTCCTGTGTGTATTTCTTCCCCAGAGGAATTTAGGGCTGTAAATCTTGGAATATTTGTTAGTTTACTCTAGTGAATTCTCCTCTCTACAGGGAACATTCCCTCACATATTGATATGTGCACCATGCACCACATTTCACTTGGGTGGAGACTGGACTGGCTAATGGGAGCGGGACAGGACCAGAATGATTAGGGTGACTCTTTTTAACAAGGAACACCACCTGCAGTCCACAACCTCTGCATATGGAGAACCTGCGCCCAGAGAAGTGGATTCCGTAGAAATCACCATCACCTTCATTTCCTGTATCCTGAGGGAGTGTGAATGGGCAACCAGACAGTTTTTCCTCTGTCATCCTCTCCACTGATAGACACCATAAATGCATGAACTTGAAATATGAAGTTAGTAATCTAGGTTTTTATGATTTGTGTTTGACATTTTATATGATATGATTTCAGGTGGAACTTTGAGGCTTAAGCTCAACTTTTCTTTTTATCTAATATCTTGTTAATATTTTTGAAGACCTATTTAGCAGAGAATAAAACATTTCAACTTGCCACTTTAAATAATTGTTATTTTTATTTATGAAATTACTATAATTATTATTTATTTTTAATGTGCTATATTCACAGTGTTTATTCTTTATTATAAGACCAGTTCAAAATTATTATTATTAATAGTTAATAAATATTAAGTATTTAGCATTGTTTTCAATGCTTTACATGTACTACCTCTTTAAATCCCCAAATCCATATTAGTATCTTTATCTATAAAAAGTAGAATATAAACTTCAGTGAGATTTTGTTTACTAGCCCCAAAATACACAGCAACTAATAGAAGAACTGAATTTCAAATGAAATTGTTTTTTTCTCAGTTTCCTAATTATTATACAATTACAATACAATTTACTAAGAGTGCTTAAAAATTGTTTAAAAACAATGGAAATGACATTATACAAGTCACAGAAAACTCGCAAAATTAAAATGACCTACATCTAGCCAATATAGCTAGTATTAGAAAACTCTCTAAAATATAAGAAAAGTTTGCTTTCTTTCTTCCTTGCTCCTCTAATGAGTGAATGGAGGAATATGTTCAGCATTGCCCCATCCCAGCAGATGTTCCCAAGATAGGGTATATTTGTATGGGGCAAGCAACCCAATAGAGCCGGTAGCATGGATCAGTAAGAAAGAAAAGAGTGCAATGTTTCCCTAGCCTTTGGTTCCTGGAGGGAAAAGTCACAGGTGAGGAAAGGGAGGGAATCAAAAGTTGGCATGGCTGCCTCATGTTCCTGCTGCGTGTACCCTGCCCTTGGAATCCTTACCTAGCTGTCCTCACAAACTCAGCTGTGTCAGCAAAGCAAACAACACACCAAATGTCAAACACCATCCATTACAAGTAACTATAAATAGGACAAAAACATCTTGAAATAAAAAGGTTTGACTCCATCCTCTGAAGGTTACTGTGCAGATCTCTTACTCAGAAGTCTTTTTATAAATATATTTTGAATTTGGTCATTTCACTGGAATGTTCCAGCTAGTTCTTAAAAAGAGAGTCACAGTCTTATTTGAAGTCATTCCTATATGTTATTAGGATGGGATTTATAATTATGGTTTTGAAATACCTTCTAATATCTCCAGTTATCTCAAAAGATGCCACTAAGTTTTTGAAATGTTTCCAAATAAAAATGTTGAAACATCCCTAGAGGGATGTAAAAATAATTTCTCTACTCTTCTCTTTCCAGAATTACATAATGCCAAGCTATAAACTCACTTATTTTAATATGAGGGGAAGAGCTGAAATTATTCGTTACATATTTGCATATTTGGACATAAAATATGAAGACCACAGAATAGAACAAGCTGATTGGCCTGAAATCAAACCAAGTAAGTAGCACAAATAATAGCTGATGAAAATGTAGGAAAAATATGTTTTCAGAATGTTTTCTTTCCTCAGAGAAGTGAAAAAAATAAGGATTTTAATCTCACATAGATTTATATTGAGTACAGCAGTTCAGGCAAGTTAGGTAAATGCTATGAGACCCAGAAAATTTCCTTTTCAAGGTAAAAATACAAACGTCAAAGAAAGAGACTATAAAGATAAACCAATATGAAGTTTTGTCACAAGACCTGAAATGGGGGAATACCAAAGTCAATATTCTTGGCAATTGGAGTTGGATCGGGTTGCTACGGATATCTATAATGCTTTGTCAGTGAATCAGATGTGCTGCTCTAGCAGAAAACCAAACTCAAAATGGCTTAAATAATAAGGAAATGAATTGTATCACATAACTGAAAATCCAGAAGTAGAACAGGTTTCAAAGGATGACTGTATCCATTTTCCTCCTCTATGTGTTGGCTGCATCATGAGACCAGTAGCAGTGTGTTTGCTGCAGTTCCAGCCTCATAACGCTGAACAGCAATATTTAGAGGATATATGAGAAAGAGTAAGAGAGAAAACTGCTTCCTTAAGTATTCCCAAAAGAATGAAAGAAAAACTTTTCCAGAAGACCTCAGCAAATTTCTAATGTATTACTGGCTCATATTGAGTCATGTGTCCATTTCTGAATCAGTCATTGGCAAAGGGGATGGGAAGAATCTTAGAACCATCTAGTGCCCCTCTGAGGTTGAGGAAAGAGGGGTGGATACACAAACAAAACTGGTATCTGTTTTGTCAGGGAAAAGAGCAAATGGGCAAACTGGGTTGGTAACCCAATCAAAACATCCTACTTAGTACTCAGGACAATGAGAAAGGATTGGAAATATTACATTAAACATTACATTAAATAGCATGTGGATCTCAGTAAGCTGTAAGTCATCTGTTAGCCATATTATCTAGAAATACTACCTGAATATTAATTATATGTCTAAAATCCACCTATTTACAACTGGGTTGTTTCAAAGTCACATAAAGATAAAGATGAAGAAGACAACTATTGAGTGCTTGAAGACTATCTGGCACTTGGTAGATACTCTACAGACTTCTACTCTACTTCATTTAATTTCTCTAATGTGCTTACATGGAATGAGTTATTATTTCTATTTTATAGTTGGGATAACTATAAGCATACAGAGTTTAGGTAATTTTTCAAAGATCACAGCCCTAGCAAGGAAGAGCTGATTTTCAAACACGGTCAATTGAATACTAGAGTCCAAGTTTCTTGCACTAGTAGATAATGCCAACAACAATAACACCATGCTAAATGCTATATTAACAATAAATATTCTTAAATTCCTTTTGGAAGCATGAGTTCCTTGAAAGTCACTGCCTCTGTAATCACTTCCTTTTTCTTATCAGAGAATTCTTCTCTGCTGGGATAGAATATTTTATTTTCTGTTTCCATGAAACTTTGTTATTAATATCCAAATATTTCTTCCAATATCACAATTTTTATGTGGGGTTTTTAATTCTGTGAACATAACTAAGTCAAGATGGTTTTCAAGCTATGGAAATGATGCATATAAGAAATTACACATTTTAGATATAAGGCTTTAGAATGCTTCATACCCTATTTTACCTTAAATTTTCATTATGTTATTGAAAATGGAACTGCTGCATTTTCTTAATATTTTTATAAAATTGAAAGGGATCTTAAAGTTTGTGATGGCTAGGGTATAATCTCAAATAACAGAGACACAACACAAAAATGGTTTAAAGATGATAAAAATTTATATCTTTTCCATAAAATCTCAGTTATATGCACTGTAATTTTGTTTTTTAAAATATATATGGGAAAGCAATTAAATACTAAGATGGTTATAATTATGCAGTATGCTATCTTTATTTACTTTTAATGTAGAATTTTTCTATAATATATATTACTTTCTGACAAAAATATAATGTTTAGATAAAAAAACAAAGTAAGACTTACAGATAAAATATTAATATGGTATCTGCTATGAGTCTGTCCTATATTTGTACAAATATCTTTGCTGCCTTACTATATAGTTCAAATAGTCCCTCATCAAAAAAGATTTCCTTTTTTATTTTTATTACTTGTTTATTTTAATGTTTTATTGTTCATGCTATTATATTTGTCCCACGTTTCCCCTCTTGTCCCCCTCCACCCAGCCCATCCCCTGCTTCCTTAGTCAATATCCACACTGTTGTCTATGTCTATTGGTCCTTCATGTATGCTCTTTGACTAATGCCTTTATCTTCTTTCAGTCAGTCCCTACCTCCACTCTCTCCTCTTACAGCTGTCAGTCTATTTCTTGACTCCATGATTCTAGTTCTATTTTGCTCATTAGTTAATTTTGTTCATTAAATTCCTCTTATAAGTGAGATCATATGGTTTTTGGTTTTCACTAACTGACTTATTTCACTTAGCATAATAGTCTCATAATAGCATAATAGTTCAACCCATGCTGTTGCAAAAGGCAGGAATTCCTTCTTTCTCTCTGCTGTGTAGTATTCCATTGTGTAGATGTACCACAGGGTTTTAATCCATTTCTCTACAATGGGCACTTAGGCTGTTTCCAAATCTTGGCTATTGTAAATAGTGTTGCTATGAACATAGGGGTGCATAAATTGTTCCGAATTAGTGTTTTGGGATTCTTAGGGTATATTCCCAGCAGTGAAATTGCTGGGTCAATACAAAAAAATGATTTCTAAATCATAACATAAGTCAAACTCTTCATATTACTCAGACTATTTTAAAAAATAATTAATGTGACCCCTGAGTAAGGCCTCAAAAATTAATGAAGCTTTAAACAGAAAACATTTTTTTAAAGAATTAAAAAGTAAACATATGTAAGTATATAAGATAATGTATGGTATAATATAGAGTTTTACAGTAAACCTGGGTGTTAAACCTGGTTCTGTCATGACCGTTATAGCAGGTCTTCTAATAAACAACCCTATTTTTTAAAACTTATAAAATGTAGAGATTCCACTCATGGGTGCTTTATGTCCCTTTTAGGATAAATCTTCAAGAATTCATGATTTTAAAATCATGCTTTGTAGCCCTGGCTGGATAGTTCAGTTTTTTTAGAATGTTGTCTTGATACACTGAGCTTGTGAGTTCTACCCCCAGTTAGCGCACATACAAGAATCAACCAATGATAAGTGGAACTTAATCAACAGAACAAACAAGCAAACAAAATATAACCAGAGACATTGAAATAAAGAACAAAGTGACAGTAACCAGAGGAGAGGGAGGGGGGATAACAGGGGAAAAAAGGGAAAGGATCATCAAGGAACATGTATAAAAGACACACAGACAAAGCCAAAAGCAGGTAGGATCGAGGGTGGAAGGTGGGGATGGGTGGAGTGGAGGGAGTTGTGGAGGGGAAATGGAGAAAACTGTACTTGAACAACAATAAAAATATTTTTTTAAAAAGAATCAACCAGTGAATGCATAAATAAGTGGACCAACAAAGCAATGTCTCTCTCTCTCCCCCTTCCCCTCTCTCTCTAAAAAAAATCAATAAACAAAAACTTTTTAAAAACAAAATTATGCTTTGTTTTCACAACTGTCAATAAACAATGGAGATATTGTAACTTTTGATTTTATTATGGAAGCTGATTCCTTCCTTGTTTTATTTTAAGCTCTTCCATTTGGCAAAATTCCTATTTTGGAAGTTGATGGAGTTTATCTTCACCAGAGCCTAGCAATAGCAAGATACTTGACCAAAAACACAGGTAATATGTTTATTGTGTTTTAAGATTTTTGATAACAGAAAAAATACATGATATATATTCAGTACTCATTAAACAACTTTATTATTGAACACTATAGTGCAAAGAAGAATGGAATTCAATGCTAGAGAAGTGTAAATGTACCATATGTCCTGATTTAACTTTCTTTTTGTTCTTTTTATTTTTTTGTGCTTCAACACAGTTTACTTCTCCTCTAATTGAGGCATTGGCTTTGAAAAAATGTAGTTTGGTTAGAATATAGGTGAGTGATGTCTCTGGAAGTAGAAAATAATCTTATTGAGAAAGTAAGTTTCAGGAGATAAAAGCAATCTTTAGAATATAAAGTGAGTTTTCTATCCCACCCTTGAATGATTTGCCTTTTTTCTTAGAAAGAAAACCAAAAACTTTTTGTTTGGGAGAAAACATGTCCTCTGTCAGCTGGAGCTGAGTGACAGAAGCAGCCTACACTGTAGCTTCTCAGCCTCACCAAGTTCCATCTCCTTTGTTTAAGCACATGTGGTCACTGGACACATTGTGTTTGCTGACATCTAGGAGAGTAGCATTCTATATGCCATTCCCATATGCAGCCCTGACCTGTCAGTTATTGCCCATCTTACCTTTAGATGAGAACTAAGGAGTCCCATCTTGAAAAGATATAAAAGATGTCCATATGGAGAGAAGTCAGATGGTGACATAACCTGTAGAAGGAATTGAAATCTGTTCCAACCAGTCCTTGTGGACATATCTCTTCCTTGTCCTTTTTGGCTCTGAATATAATTTGCAATGCTCCGTGGGTGGGAGGGGAAGGAGATCTTCTTCTAGTGCCATCTTGCTCTTCACCATGAGGAGAGAACACAGAGCTGATTGGTTAGAGTCCATGCTATGGGCTGGGCCACACTAACAAGTTATGCACAGCAGATCAGCCTATTTTCTATTTCCTGTTTCCATGAGCCTGAAACACGGAGCCCATTGGACCCTTCTTTCTTTCTTGATCTCTCTGGTGCTCTCCTGTCATGAAGCTAATTTGGGAAACTTTGAAGTTTGGTCATCTGGCTCTCTCTCCAGGTCTCCTCATGTGTGTATCAAGACTCTATTTCCTGTCTTAAGTCTTGGTAGTCAGTGGGTGGCATATTTTAGATGCAGATTTTGTCAGAAGGAGTGGCCCTAATTACGGCTCCAGTAGAATAAACCAGATAGCCAGGGATGCCAGAGAACCAGGTGATGGGCCCTGGTTAATCATTATTTCCCATTTGTTCATCAAGAACCCCACAGGGAAGAGACAAAGACTGTTCTCTTGTTTTTCTTGTCTGTTGTCTGGCTGTGTGTATCAGAGATCCCAAATAATGATATAAATGAGACAGGCATCATTCCTCTCTCATATAAGGTCTGCATTGTCATGACAACCTTGCTCTACAAAGGCATCGCAGTCCCAGGCTCCCTCTAACTCATAGCTGCCCCATCCCCAAGATGTTGCCTTTATCTCCATGGTCCAAATGGGCTCACTTTCTGATTTGTGATCCAGCTGGCATGGAGAAGAGCTGCAACGTGGACTGGGGACAGGGGTCAGCTAGCTGCAGCCTGTGGACTGGCCACCTATTTTTGTTAACTCAGTTTTATTGGACCATGGCCACCCTCATTTCCTTGAGTATTGTCTAAGCTGAGTAGCTGCAATAGAGAGAATATAATGTGGCCAAGAAAACCTAAACTATTTACTTTCTGGCCATTTAAGAAAAAAGTTTGCTGACCCTTTCATTTAGGGCATCCAGAGGCAGACTTCTGCTCACACTCCACTATTGACCTTAGTCACATAGATACACCTAGCTGCAAGAAAGGCTGGGAAACGTAGTCTTTATGCTAGGTGGCTAGTGGCCTATCTAGAATATCAGTTATTACTAAAGGGAAGTGACGACTGCAGGACAACAGCTATCTTTTCTCTTCTGGATCATGTGTTCTTTGGCCAGACTTTGGTGCCTGTTATTTTAAAATTCTGAACTTAGAAACCAGGTTTCTATCTATATTCATTTACAACCATGTTGATTTCTTTTATCACCTCTGCTTTCCTTTCCTCATTGGGATATTTTGCCACATCAGAACCAGAGTTTCATTCAAGAGCTGACTTCACTCTTAGAGTCTCTTTCCTGAATGCCTTTGTCTTCAAGTATAGAGTAAGTGCCTGGCTATGTTGGCTGCCCTGTCACTTCCTGTCACAAAGTCTCTGTTGGCATGATCACTCCACTCCACCATTCCACATCTCTGTTAGGACCTGGTCCAAAGCAGAAATCCCCCTCCACTTCTGGGAATGGAAAGCACCCCTAAGGCAAGTTAGGAACTTGTATTCTTGATGGTGGGTAAGCAGGAGTCTGAGAAGAAGTCTTTAAAAATAAGGTCCCACCTACCCCTTTCCTGCCATATCCTATCTCTGGTCAACTTTCTCCCATTGTCTCCCTCAATGATAACTCCTCATGCTTTATCCTCAACATGCAAGCCCTCAGCTTTGTGGATTCATGGAGCAGTCATGTCGTTTCTTAATATTCCTCCTTCCTCATTGCTCTGCCTCTTTTAAGTACTTTTCTGAGGCTATATTAAATCTTTAGTCTCATTACAACATCTTGGTTACACTCATGAGATCGTATTCACCACCCTGGGTTCTGGCTTCAATCTTGGACTTGCTCGTGACTCATGTACTATTTGCATGTGAGTGCAGAACAACTGAGAATTGGATCTGGGCAAAATTTAATGTTACTATGCACTATGTGAGAAACAAGAAAATAACTAAGGATTCCCAGCTCAGAGAAAGAAGCCTGGGTGGTCACCATCTTCAAACTATTGAAGTGCTGTCATGTGGAAAGGGAATTACAACATGTCTGTAAGGTTCTATAAGATTTGAGTTTTTAAAAGTCAGGAACAAGCATTATTTTGGTAAATAAAAAATGAACAATAAAGATGACCCAGAATGGAAAAATTGGGATGAAAAGGGATTACTTTTTGATGCAAAATAAGAAGAACCATCTAATAAGTGGAGCTGTCCAATATGAAATATGTTGTGTGGCAAGATAGTTAGACTCCTGCTTTGATGATAGTTAAGCAGTGATGAATGACTACTTGATTGCAAGAGGAATGGGGAGTTTAACAAAGTGGCTCTCCTAGTCTTACTTTTGGTTACAAAGTAAGAGCAACCTTCCCACAGTAACTCAGGTTAGATGGGATTTCTGGAGAGAATTCAGCTCTCATTGAATCCAAGGAAAACCTGAGCAATTTGGCTGCAAGAAGCGTGGGACTGAGATCAGCTCCAGGACAGCCCCACTGTGGTGACCCATCTCCTGGCTCTGTGTCTGTTTTTTAGTTCAAATTCTTTTCTGAGAATCTGAAAGGCCATTGAAAAGCCTGCAGATTTTGTTTTATTTGAGTCAGGGGTTCAGTCCTGGTTCAATCAGTGGTGGGCAAGGGGCTGGAGACTTGTGATTCAAACATAAGACCATGGTGACAGAGACATCCATGCTGTGGGTATAAAAATTCTCAGAAAAGTTGGGATGGTCAGACACCATCAAAATGATGGTCAGGGTCCTCTCCAAACTCAGGTTTCATTCATTCTCAGTCAAAAGTAATGCCACCCACAGGCTGAATTACAAGTTACATTCCACCTGTGTCAATGCAGGTTTTTCCCCCTGTGGTAATTTTTATTGTTGTTCATAATTGTCTCTCTCTCTTTTTTGTTTCTGAAAGTTTATTTTTTTTCTTTACCATTTAGTCCCCTTAAGGCCCCCTTCCCCCCAATATCACCACACTGTTGTGCATGTCAATTGGCTGCAATTGACATGCACAACATGTCAATTTTTCCTTTTTCCTTTTCGTTCAATCCCTCCACCCCCTAACCTGACCCAGCTGTCATCCTGCTCTCCATCTATGAACCTGTCTCTATTTTGCTTGTTAGTTCAGTTTGTTCATTAAATTCCACATATAAGTGAAACCATATGGTATTTGTCTTTCTCTGACTGGCTTATTTCACTTAGCATAATTCTCTCCAGGTCTGTACATACTGTCACAAAGGGTAAAATTTTCTTTCTTACGGCTGAGTAGTATTCCATTGCGTAAATGTCCCATAGTTTTTTCATCCATTCATTTACTGATGGACACTTGGGTTGCTTCCAAATCTTGGCAATTGTAAATAATGTTGCAATCAACATTGGAGTCCTTATGTTCTTTTGAATTAGTGTTTTGTGTTCCTTTGGATATATTCCCAGAAGTGGGATTACTGGGTCAAAAGGCAGATCCATTTTTAATTTTTAAAAAAAATTTTTATTTATTTTTAGAGAGAGGGGAATACAGAGAGAAAGAGAAGTGTAGAAACATCTATGTGTGAGAGATACATTGATTGGTTGCCTCTTGCACACCCCTGGCTGGGGATCTGGCCTGCAAATGTGCCCTGAGTGGGAATCAACCTTTCGGTTCAGAGGCCGACACTCAATCCACTTAGCCACACCAGCCAGGGCCATTTTTAATTTTTAGAGTTATCTCCATACTGCTTTCCATAGTGGCCCTGGAAATCACGTTTTTATCATAAATGGATTCTATACATTATCAAACGCTTTTTCCACATCTATTGATATGATCATGTGATTTTTGTCTGTTTTTCTTTTTAATGTGATGTATTACGTTTATTGATTTGTGAATATTGAACCATCCTTGCATCCTTGGCATGGATCCCACTTGATCATGGTGGATGATCTTTTTCATGTATTGCTGGATGTGGATTGCCAATATTTTGTTGAGGATTTTAGCGTCTATGTTCATCAGCAATATTGGCCTGCAGTTTTCTTTCTTGGTTGTGTCTTTATCTGGTTTTGGGATTAGGATGATGCTGGCCTCATAGAAAGAAGTTGGAAGTCTTCCCTCTTCTCAGATTTTTTGGCATAGTTTGAGAAGGACAGGGGTTAGCTCTTCCTTAAATGTTCTGTAAAATTCTCCTGTCAAACTATCCAGTCCAGGGCTTTTATGTGCCAGGAGTTTTTCAATTACTTCTTCAATTTCACCAGCTGTAATCAATCTGTTCTGGCTTTCTGCTGCTTCTTCATTCAATGTTGGAAGCTTATATTTTTCTAGAAATTTGTCCATTTCATCGAGGTTTTCAAATTTCTTGGCATATTATTGTTCAAAGTAATTTCTTACAATCCTTTGCATTTCTGTGGTATCAGTTGTTATTTCTTCTTTTTCATTTCTGATATTATTTATATGGGTCCTCTCCCTTTTTTTCTTGATGAGTCTGCTTAAAGGCTTTTCAATTTAGTTTATCTTTTCAAAGAACCAGCTCCTGGATACTGGATGGGTTGATCCTTTGAATTGTTCTTTTAGTCTCTATGTCATTCAGTTCTGCTCTGATCTTGATTATTTCCTTCTTTTACGCCCTCTGGGCTTTGTTTGTTGTTGTTTCTCAAGTTTTTGAAGCTGTAGGGTTAGGTCATTTACTTGAAATTTTTCTATCTTTTTTAGGTAGGTCTGTAGTGCTATGAACTTCCCACTCAGCACTGCCTTTGCTGTGTCCGATAGGTTTTAGGTTGTTGTGTGTTCATCTTCATTTGTTTCCAGAAACTTTTGATTTCTTCTTTGATCTCATTATTGACC
The DNA here is from genome assembly GCF_021234165.1 of Pteronotus mesoamericanus. Lineage (NCBI taxonomy): Eukaryota > Metazoa > Chordata > Mammalia > Chiroptera > Mormoopidae > Pteronotus > Pteronotus mesoamericanus. Next base: position 18,475,083 of record NW_026555311.1, read on the forward strand.
CATTTGTTGTTTAATAGTATGTTCTTCAGTCTCCATGGGTTTGACTGTTTTTGCATTTTTTTCCTTGAGGTTGGTTTCTAGTTTCAAGCCCTTGTGGTCCAAGAAAATGCTTGTATGATTTCAATTTTCTTGAGTTTGTTGAGGTTTGTTTTGTGTCCTATCCTGTGGTCCAACTTAGAAAATATTCCATGTGCATTTGAAAAGAATGTATATTTTGTTTCTTTGGGATGAAATGTTCTATATATATCAGTGAAGTCCCTTTGATCTAAAGTGTTGTTCAGTTCCACAATATCTTTGTTGATATTTTGTTTGGCAGATCTATCTTTAGTTGAAAGTAGGGTGTTAAAATCCTCTCCTATGTGTTGTTGTCTATATCTTTCTTGAAGTTTTCTAAGATTTTCCTTATATATTTGGGTATGCCTATGTTCGTGGCATATTTGTTTACAATGTTTACATCTTCTTGATGGATTCTCCCATCGAGTATTATGAAGTGTCCTTCTGGGTCTCTTCATATGGCCTTTGTTTTGAAATCTATTTTGTCTGATAGAAGTATTGCTACCCCGGCTTTTTTCTCCTGTCCATTTGCTTGAAATATTTTTTCTATCCCTTTACTTTCAGTCTATGTAGGTCTTTTGTTGTGAGGTGGGTCTCTTGTAGGCAGCATATGTGCAAGTCATGTTTTCTTATCTGTTCAGCTACCCTATGCCTTTTGATTGGAGCATTTAGTCCATTCACATTTAAAGTTATCATTGATAGGTACTCATTCATTTTTTTGCTTTGTACCTGTGTTCCTCTCTTTCTCACTTTTTTTCTTCATTTTCTTAAAGCAGTCGCTTTAGCATATCTCCAATGCTGGTATGGTGGAGGGGTATTCTTTTAGCCTTTTTTTTGTCTGGGAAACTCCTTACTTCACCTTCCATTTTAATGGAGACTCTCGTTGGGTAGAGCAGTCTTGGTTGCAGGCTTTTGCTTTTAATGACTTGGAATATTTCTTGTCATTCCCTTCTGGCTTGTACTATTTCTGTTAAGAAGTCAGCTGCTAGCCATATCAGGGCTCCCTTATATGTTACTACCTCTTTCTCCCTTGCTTCCTTTAGGATTCTCTGTTAGTCTTTGATATTTGCCATTTTAATGATGATGTGTCTTGGAGTGGGCCTCACTGGGTTCCTCTTGAATGGGACCCTCCGTGCTTCCTGGACTTGTGTGACTTTTTCTCTCCTCAAATTTGGGAAGTTTTCCATCATTACTTTTTCAGACAGATTTTCTATCCCTTGCTCCTTTTCTTCCCCTTCTGGTATCCTTATTATGTGGAGAGTATTACATTTCATGTTCCTGTATTTCCCTTATGCCTCTTCATTCTTTTTGAGTCTTTTTTCATTTTCTTACTGTTTCTGGGAGCTTTTTTCTACCTTGTCTTCCATCTTACTGATTTGATTCTCTGCTTCATCTATCCTGCCTTGGATTCCTTCTACAGTGTTCTTCAATTCAGAAATTGTATTCTTCATTTCCTCTTTACTCTTCTTGATAGTTTCTAAGTCCTTTTTCATGCTGATATTGTTTGCAGTAAGTTCCTTGTAGTTTCACTGCAGTTTTGTTTTTGTTTTTTGTAATTCTCTCTGAGCTCACTGAGCTTATTGAGCTTCCTTATAACTGTTGTTTTGAACTCACTATCTGATAATTTATTTGCCTCTGTTTAATTTATTACTCTTTCTGGGGATTCCTCATTTCCTTTCAATTGGGGGTTGTTTCTTTTTCTTTCCATTACTTATGAGACTCTTCTTTTTTGCTTCTGCTTCTCAAATTGATGTGTCTTGACTTCCTGACTTTGTGGTGTGAATTTCTATGGTAGGAGACCTGTGAGATTCAGTGGTGCAGTGTCCTTAAGCTCCTGAACTTGCTCTTCTTTGGATGCCTTTTACATCATTTATGTTGGCTCTCTGGTAGTAATTGGGTTTTGATTGTTGTTTGGTCATTCTTTGGTGGGCCCTTCCCACCAGCTGGTTGACTGTGCATCACTCTGCCTACCATGTCTTATGTGTTTTTGTGCAGGTGCTGCCAGAATAAAACCAAAAAGCCCAGGAAACAAACCCACATCTGCAAATATAACCCACCCCCCCACAATCCCACTATCAACAGCAAGTGAACCAGTATTAGTAAGGCTGTAAAGAAATTAAGAGTATTATAAGAAAGAAGAGAAATGAACTATTAGTATGAAATCTAATGACTTAATATGCACAAACCTGATGGACCTGAAATGAATGTTAAAAAGCTATGTAGTAAAGAAAATATTGCAAATCATGAAGAAGACCACAGTGGATTTTGTCTCAGTAGCCTCTAGTATTTACCATTGTTTTTTTTTCTGGATCTGCCTGTGGTGATGTCTGATGTTGACCCTGTCTGACCTTAGGCAGTCTGTTTGAGACCTCCAGGAATCTACCGTCTGTAGCTGTCTCCTTCAGTTGTTAATCTAGTCAGTGCACTCAGCAGTCAGGCTTAGGCACCACATGGTGGGGCAGAGTCCCTCCTGGGGGCAGGGATATTGTGTCCTCTCACCCGGCTACCGCTCAGGGGAGTGGTCTGCCTGAGCCAGATGGCTGCTGTTGCATGGTGGATGAGTTAGCACCGGGATCCCGCTGGCTACTTTCTCAGTTATCTCTCCAAAGCCTCCTTCCCCAGTCTCTCCTCAGACGTCTCCAGCCCACTCTGCCCCTGCCTTTGCCGAAGCCCAGGGTAAGTGGCTGCAAACAAAAATTTACACGTTGGCCCTTTAAACGGCTCTTTGCATCTCCAGCCACCCATCTCTGGCAGAGAGCAACCCTGCTACTCTTTGCAGCTGGCTGTTATCTGTGTCTTTTTGGGCTCTGGTGCTGTATTCTGGAGATCCCCACTTTTGGTTTAGCCCCCACTCTTCTCAGGGGGATCCAACTGGACGTTTAAATATCCCTCTGGCGCTACTGCCTGTGGGCGCCCAGTCCTCCTTCTCAAGTCTCTACCATACTCCTTACCAGTCAGGTTGTGCTAAAGTTGATTCTTCTGTCTGTCTGAGATTATAAAGCTCCTCTCTTATTATTGTTCAGTTGTTTGTTCCAAGTGATTTCTCCACAATTGTGTTGTAATTCCAGATTGGTCCTGGGAGGAGGTCAGTGTGACTTCCATTCACTCCTTCTCCATCTTGCCTCTCTCTCTGAGATTGTTTCCTTAATTTCTTTTTCTGTTAGTTTGTTATTGGCATATAAAAATGCAACTGTTTTCTGAATATTAATTTTGTATCCTGCTACTTTGCTGAATTTGTTCAGCATTCTTGTAGTTTCTTGGTGGAATCTTCAGGATTCTCTATGATGTCATCTTCAAATAAAGGCAGTTTTGCTTCCTTCTTTTCATTTTGGATGTTGTTTATTTCTTCTTCTTGTCTAATAGCTGTGGCTGAGACTTTCCAGTATTATGTTGAATACAAGAGGTGAAATAGGTTATCCTGGTCTTTTCCCTGATCTTAAGGGGAATGTTTATATTTTTTGCCTGTTGAGTATGATACATGCAGTAGATTTTGTCATATATGGCCTTTACTATGTTAAGGCATTTTCCCTCTATTCCCACTTTAAAAACAGAATTTTTAACATAAATGGGTGTTAGATTTTATCAAAAGCTTTCTCTGCATTTATTGATATGATCATGTGGTTTTTGTCCTTCATTTTTCTTATACGGTAAATTACATTTATTGATTTGCAAGTGTTTCACCAACATGTATTCTTGCATTCCCAGAATAAATCCCATGTGATCATGGTGTATAATCATCTGATTCATGGCTGTGTTCAGTTTGCTAATATTTTGTTGAGGATTTAAGCATCTATGTTCATCAGGGACATTGGCCTATAATTTTCATTTTCTATAGTGTCTGCATCAATAGTGTTTTACAATCAGGATAATGCTGGCCTTGTTAAATGAGCTTGTAAGCCTTCTCTCCTCTTGAATTTTTTGAAATAGTTTGAGGAGAGGTAGCAGTTCATCCTGGAATGTTTGGTAAAATTTACCTGTGAAGCCATCCATTCCAGGGCTTTAGTAGGTTGGGAGTTTCTTTATTACTGCTTCAATTTCATTAGGTATAATGTGCCTATTCAGACTCTCTGGTTCTTCCTGATTTAGTTTTGGAAGATTGTTTGTTTCTAGGAATTTATCCATTTCATCCTAGTTGTCCTATTTGTTAGCATTTAGTTGTTTATATTATTTTCCTACAGTCCTTTATTTTTTTTTATGTCAGTTATTTCTCCTCTTTCATTTCTGATTTTATTTGCTTCCTTTCTTTTTTTCCTGATGAGTCTGTTTAAAGTATTGTCAATTCTTGTTTATCTTTTCAAAGAACTAGCCTTTGGATTCATTGATCTTTTGTATCATTTTTTAGATTGTACTTCATTTATTTCTCCTCTGATCTTTCTTATTTCCTTCCTTCTATTCACATTGGGCTTGGTTTGTTGCTCCTTTTTAAGTTCCTTTAAGCATAAAGGTAGATTGTTTATTTGAGCTTTTTCTTCTTTTTTGAGGTAGGCTTGTAATGTTAAGAATTTCTCTGTGTTACTTTCTGTATGTCCCACAGATTTTGGATTGCATCCTGATTTTCATCTTTTTCAAGGTATCTTTTGATTTCTTCCCTGATCTAGTGGTTGACCCATTCATTGTTTAATAGCATGTTATTTAGCTTCCACATCTTTGCATGTTTTTTAGTGTTCTTCTTGTGATTGATATCTAGTTTCATAGCATTGTGGTCAGAGAAGGTGCTTGATATGATTTCGATCTTCTTAAATTATTGACATTCATTTTGTGTCCTAAAACATGGTCTGCCCTAGAGAACATTCCATGCACACTTCAAAAGTATGTATATTCTGTTGCTTTGGGGTGAAATGCTCTGCAGATATCAATAAAACCATTTGATCTAGTGTGTCATTTAAGACTGCTGTGTTCTTGTTGATTTTCCATCTGGGAGATCAATCCATTGAAGTCAATGGAGTGTTAAAATCCATCCCTTTACTTTTAGTCTGTGTATATCTTTTGATCCGAGGTGGGTCTCTTGAAGGCAGCATGTATCTTGATCTTGTTTTATCCATTCAGCTACCCAGTCTTTGTTTGGAGCATTTAAACCATAAACATTTAAGGTGATCATTAATAGATACATATATAATGCCATTTTTTTTTTTTTGTTAGACTATTTTCCTCTTTTTCTTTTTTTTTTTCTCTCTCTCTCTTCCTTCTTCTTGTTCTTAGGGCAAGCTCTTTAACATTTGTTGCAGTACTGGTTTGGTGTTAACAAACTCTCTTAGCTTTTTCTTGTCCAGGAAGCTCCTTATTTCTTTTTCAATTTTAAATGATAGCCTTGCTGGGTAAGTAGCCTTGATTGTAGGTCCTTGCTTTTCATCACCTTGAATATTTTACACCAATCTGTTCTGCCCTGAAGTATCTCTGTTGTGAAATAAGATGACAGTGTAATTGGTGCTCCTTTGTCATAACTATCTGCTTTTCTCTTGCAGCTTTTAGCATTTTCTCATTGTCTTTAAGCCTTTTCATTTTAATTATAATGTATCTCAGTGTAGGCCTCTTTGAGTCCAACTTCTTTGGGACTCTCTGAGCTTCCTGGACTTATCTGTCCTTCTCCTTCACCAGATTAAGAAAGTTTTTGGTCATTATTTCTTCAAATAGGTTCTTGGTCCTTTGCTTGCTCTCTTCTCCTTCTCGTATTCCCATGATGTGGATGTTGTTATGTTTTATGTTTTCCAAAATGTTTCTTAAGCTCTCCTCATTTTTTAAAATTCTTTTTTCTTTTTGCTACTCTCCCTGGGTGTTTTTTTCTACCTTGTCTTGCAAATCACTGATATGATCTTCTGCTTCATCTAACCTACTGTTTATTTCCTTCCAGTGTATTATTTATTTCAGATATTGCACTCTTTATATCTGACTAATCCTTTTTGATGGTTTCTATGTATTTTTTCAGGCTGTTGAGTATCCTTATAATCACTACTCTAAACTCTCTAGCTGATAAATTGCTTGTCTCCATTTCCTCTAGTTCTCCTTGAGAAATCTCTTGTTTTTTCATTTGAGGAATGTTTCTTTGTCTTCCTACTTTGGCTGCTTCTTTGTATTTGTTTCTATGTGTTAGGTAGATTGCAAAGACTCTGGTGCAGGCCTTTCTCAGATGATATTTGTGACTGGCCCTGGGCAACCTGTTTGAAGCTATCAAGGATCCACACTGTGAGCCTCCCTCTACTGGGCCTGTCTGTGTGCAGAAAGAACCTGGCTGCCCACTAAGGTTGGCTTTTATCAGCACCTGGCCCAGGGAAGGATCAGCTAAAGTCTCAGAGATCCAACTCAGTTGTTAAATTTAATCAGTGATATAGCCTCAAGCTGTAATCAGCAGCCTTATTTAAGCTCCACAGGGTGGGGCAGAATAATTCTTGCAGGAGAGACTATTGCTTCCCCTCAGGCTAATGTCACTTGGAGGGGAATGCTCTACCAGAGAAAGATGGCTTCTGCAGTATGGGGAAGGACTCAGCACAGAGATCCTGGTGACTGCTCCCTCAGTTCTCTCTCCAGAGCCAGGAGCCCCAGACCCTCCTCACACGTCTCTAGTCCATTCTGCCCTCCCTCTGGCAGAACCCAAGATAAGTGGCTGGAAATAAAATTTTGTGCATTGGCCTTTTTAGAGGCTCTCTTAGTCCCTAGCCATCTCTTCCTGCAGGCAGAAACCCTGCTGTCTTTCATAGCTGGATGGTATCTGAGTTCCGTTCCCTGCTCTGGTGCTGTAGGCTGGGGGGCCCAGCTTTGTGGTTTAGGTCCCACATTTCTCAGGGGGAAGCCCCTGGCCACTAAAATATCCCTTCAGCATTTTTTGTCCCTGTGAGATCTTCCAGAAGCTTCTCTATCTTATTTTTAAATAAAAATTGTTAAATTAAAACTCATTAAATTCTATCACTAATCTATTAACCTAACAAATAGTAAAAATCCACTTAAAATTCAAACATAACAATTGCCATATTTCTAAATAGAGAGCATATATGCTATTCTACACAATCCCTATGAATGTATAAAGTAAATCTCATTTAATAAAACAAGACCAATTCAGCTCTTCTTGTCCTTATTCTTTAAAGTCTAAACCATATATATTCTTGTGGATCTTCTTGCAGACCTGTGAATCTACTTGTCAATTTTACTTTTTTGTCATCTCAGTTTCTGTCCTTGAGATTGTATTGAAGCTTTTTTTTCTTCTTTCTTTCCAGATGTCCTTCTAAGTTTCTCCTAAACCTTTATTTCCCGCTCTTCTCCTTCTGCTTCCCATTTTCCTTTCCATGACTTTCATTTAGACCCATCTATTTCTTTTCCTTTTCTTTTAGGCCACCTAATGCTATATTTTAACACCTAATTCTAACCATCAGGCTCTTGACTAGCAGAGTTTACCTTATTAGGAGTTGTTTTTGAAATGTGGGCTTCTGGGAAAGCATCATAGTGTCTTTGAAATTAATGTGACCTTGAGTGCCTACTTAGTCCAAAGCAGGTCTTAAAGACTAAGTGAGAAGACACTGTTATGTTTCTTCTGTCTGTCCTTGATTATAAGGCTTCTCTCCAGCCTTATTCAGTTGGTTATTCAGCAGGCTTTCTCTGCAACTTAATTATAATTCCATATTACAACTGGTCCTGGGAAAAGGTTAGTGTAATTTTCTTTCCATGTCCAATACAATACAATACCTTGACCAATTTCCAAAGTGGTCAAGGACTTCACTTTGAGAATTTCTGGGTTAGAACATTCCAGGCACAGAGAAAATGGTATGAGACAAAGAACACTTAAAATTTGCAGAAAGAATAGTAAAAATAGATTGGAATCTGGTAAGAAAGAGTCAGAGTATGGATATAATTTTTTAAGCAGTCATAGGTTTTTAAAATTGAGACATAACTGACATTTAACATTATATTAGTTTCAGGGAGACAACATAATGATTCTATAAACTTATATACTCTTCTGCCATCTTGGGTATCTGTCCTGATTTAAGTTTCTGTGAGTTTCCGAGACAATTACTTTTATTTTATATCACCTACTACCCTTCCTGCCCTACACCTCCTTGCTCCCAAATTCTTATTGGAAGTTAGCTGAAAAATTGGACAAGTATGTCTGAAACCACTCTTGCTAGCATATGTATTGTAAGTTATCGGAGATGATTAACAGGAAATATATATGGCATAGGAAGTTTGAAATTTCGTTAGACTATTTAAATCGTGTACTCAAGGTTCTTCACCCTAATCACACTGCAAAAATGGAAAAGGCTGTTTTCTTTGCTTCCACTGAGTGCCATCTGAGGCATCCTAGTGGGTAGTTGACTTCTGGATTGGTTTGTTAGCACCTACACCCATGGCGTTGATAAAGAGAAATAAAACTGGTAGTTCTTGTCTTAGCCTGAAGCTCTTTCACCCATCCTAGAGTCTTTTGTCTTCTCTCTCCCCTCATAATGCCCTAACATTTATTTTTTGAGTAAAATGCTGCATTTGGCTTCTTTTAAAATCTTTTTTTGTCTAATCAATCTGCAGAATCACGATGCCCTGATTCCAAAACTATAACTCTCCACCCCTGCCACAACCTCTATGATCCAAACCATAGACACATGTTTAGCTCACAAATAAAATAGGTCACAATAATTAGGCCTTTATTTCTGAACCAAAGTAATATGTACATGTTAAAAATATAAAATTTCTATGCACTAACACATATTTCAACAAATGAAATTCTTTAGAAGTTTAAAAAATATGGAGATTACTTCTGATTTTATGGAAATTTGACTTTGAAGTGAAAATGACATTTGATTTAGCTTAAAATATACCTAGAATTTCAAAAGGAATACTTGGGCTTGGGCAGTGTTTCTCAAAATTTATATGCCTCAGGATAACCTGGAGGCTCTTAAAACACAGAAAGTTCAATGTTTCTTCAGAGGTTGTGATTCAATAGTTCTGGGGTAGGGCCAAAAAATCTGCATTCTTAACAATTTTCTCAGTGATGCTGATGCATGCAGCTGGTCAAGGACTTCACTTTGAGAATTTCTGGGTTAGAACATTCCAGGCACAGAGAAAATGGCATGAGACAAAGAGCACTTAAAATTTGCAGAAAGAATAGTAAAAATAGATTGAAATCTGGTAAGAAAGATTCAGAGTATGGATATAATTTTTTAAGCAGTCATAGGTTTTTAAAATTGAGACATAACTGACACTTAACATTATATTAGTTTCAGGGAGACAACATAATGATTCTATAAACTTATATATTGGTAAATGATCACCATGATAAATATAGTTAACATCCATTACTACACATAGTTACAAATATTTCTTGTGATGAGCACTTTTAAGCTGTATTCTCTTATCAATTATCAACTATATAATACAGTATTATTAACTCTAGTCAACATGTTGTATACTATATATCCAGGACTTATTTATCTTACAACTGGAACTTTGTACTTTTGATGACTTTTACCCATTTCACCCATTCCACACTGTCCCCTACCCTCATGCTTCTGGCAATAACCAATCTGTTCTCTGTATTGATGAATGGGGGTATTTAGTTTAGTTTAGTTTTGTTTTGTTTCGTTTTTTAGGTTCTACATGTAAGTGAGATCATACAGTATTTATCTTTCTCTGCCTGACTTCATTCGTAGGTTTTTATCCAAGAAGCTATATAACTATAGTTGTGGTTTGGAAAGATTATTCTGGCCATACTTTGTGTTTGACTGGCATGACTGAGGGATGCACATTTGGATGTCATTAAGATAGTTCATACAACAGGAAAGAAGAAGGAGTGAGGAAAAACAAGAAATGTTGTGGGGACAGAATCATTATATGGGCTAGAAGATAGATACTGGCATGTGGAGGACATTCTATTTCTACAAGAGAGTAAAGCCCAGGCATACAATACCTTGGACATGGTTTGTCATTCTCCTACCTCCTCCTTCTTCTCCTTCTCCCTCTCTTCTTCCCAGGAAGGAAGGAAGGAAGGATGGAAGGAAGGAAGGAATTTTTTTGACTAGTAATACCCGTTTTGATACCTGTCTTCTCTAGTCAGTCATGAGGACATGCAGACAAGGAATTTATCTCTTTTATTCACTGCTGTAGCCCCAGTTGGGGGTGATCTACAGTTGGAGCCCAGTAATGTTTTGTTGAATGAACGAAGAAGGAAGAGCTAGTTTGAGGTAGGATGTGATGACCCCATTTTGGGACTTGTTGAAGGAAGTTCGGGGGTCAAAAGGGTATACACAGCACACTATCCAAAAGGAAGCTGAGCCTATGGGCCTGCGCTTTAGGACTAAAAGTGTTGATAAGGAGTCGTCTGTATAAAACAGATAGCCAAGACTTCAGCATGAAAGTCAAAGTAGGGATGAAAATGGGTGAAGAGGATCTATGATATTTTTGGAAGGACTTTTGGAGGTCAGAAAGACCAGCCTCAGAATATCACACACCCAAAATAAAGAGAGTTTATAGGAGGACTCTAAAACACTAAAGCATTTCTTTAACAGCTTTGCTGAGGTGTGATTTATATATAATTCACTGATTGTCAGTATACAATTCCTTGATTTTTAGTAAATATACACAATTGTATCACAGCAATCTATTTTAAATGATTCCACACTGGAGAATTTTAAATGGACACCAGTGAGAAACTATTTAGGAAGACCAATGATTTCTTAGCAAAATGATCAATGAATGGCAAGTAAGAAAAAAATACCCACCTCTGTTATTTTAAACTTATAGTTTCTGGAGACAAATGCTCTTGATAAAAATTGTCTGCAAAGATGACAATAATTCTTTTTTACAAAATAAATGAAAATATATGTACAGGTTATTTATTCTGGTATTTCTTGTTTTTGCAAAAGATTGGAAGCAAACATAATCAGTGGAGGGTAAATAAAGTGTAGCACCTCTATTTAAGGGAATTCCATGGAGCGGGTAAAATAGTAAGGATGCCCTTAAGTGACTTGTAAGAAAAAAAACATCTCTAGGACAAATGGGAGAGGTGCTTAGTGAGTGGGACTTTATTCTTATTTTCATAAAGGAACAATGAAAGGATACAAAGGAAACTAACAAAATATGGTAGCGAGTAGGAGTAAAATGAGGTGGCTAGGGGCAAGAGTGGAAGTTAGTCTTCATTGTATGCTGCTTCATATTGTTTTCAATTTTTGAGCTATATGAATATATTATGTACTTAAAAATTAATGTTTTAATATAATAAATTGAAAGTATTTTTGGATATCAAATGGTCTCTCTCTATTTCACAGATTTGGCTGGAAAAACAGAACTGGAACAATGTCAAGTTGATGCTGTTGTGGACACATTGGATGATTTCATGTCACGGTTTCCTTGGGCTGAGAAAAAACAAGATATAAAAGTAATGTGATCAGTTTGCTATTACTGTTATTAATCATATCTGCTTGCCAGACATTATGTTAGATGCTTTTCAAGTCCCTTTTTATCAAAGTTAGACAAACCTATAGTTTAAAAATGTCAAATTATATTAAAAAGTTTAAAACAAAATACAGTGATTGCCTAACCTCTCCACAGTAACTCCTAAGATGCAATTTTGTTTTTAACCCTTTTAGCTCTTTCTTTAGGACTTTCACATCTTCATGTTTCTATAAGATATATAAAAATGGCTTACTTTGATTCACTAATTTTAGTTTTATGGGCTTATTATTATAGTAATAAGAATTTAGCTCATACATAGCCATCCTCCCTGCTTCCTGTTCCCCTAAACTCCTGACACAGTTATATTAAAATTTTTGGCTAAATCACTATTTAGTGATTACATTAGTGTCCCCATGCTATTGTTATGAACTGTGCTTGTAGTATGCTTTGATATTTCTTTTCTCACTTTTCCTCTTCAAAGTTAGTAATTGTTTTTTTTCATTTGCCTTGTTATTCTTAAACCTTCCCCCACTATCCAACAGCCTCCTGACATAATTATCCACAGAATCAATGATACAGTAATCTATCATTTCCATTAATTTCTTGGAGATATTTGGCCAGAGCCTTTCATTTCCTGTGTAACACCCTCTGGGTGTTCCGAACCGTTGCCAGCATCATACCGCCCTTCACTGCCATCCCAGGGATGCTTTTCCCTTAAGTTGGAGTCTGGTCTCCTGGATGCCATCTTCTGCCTTCTTCTTTTCTCTCCTTTATTTCTTTAGGGCACACCCTCCAGTAACCCAAAAGTTAAAATAAAGTCTTGATGACAGGAGATATGATGAGGGAAGACAGTGTAGATATGTCCCTTTTTTGGTGTCTGGTTTGGTTGCCCTATACCCCTGGTGCACAGTTGTCATCTTGGAATCTGTATTGTCATTTTGGATGCTTCATTTGATCCTTCCCTGGGCTAATTCTCCTGACTTCTGTCCTTGTTATTGTGGAGTGATCCTCTAATGGCTTACTGAACATAAGAAAAGTTTGGGGCCTTATTTGTCTAAAAATGTTTTCATTTCATCCTCATGCTCCGTTCATAATTTGGCTGGGTATAGAATTCTATGTTGAAAGTAATTTTTCTTTAGTATTTGGAAAACATTTATCTATGGCCCACTAGCCATAGAGAAGTCTGAATTTGACCTAATTACTGATCTTTTGTATGCTGCCTTTTTTTCCCCTCTCTCTGTAAGCTGGTAGACCACTGGTCCTAGAGTTCTGAAATTTTACAGTGATTAGTCTTGGTGTGATCCTCTTCTTATCCACTGCATTATCTCTTTTCTGGGCCCCTTAAAATCTGGGATTTGTATCCCTTAATTCTAGGAAATTTCCTTTAATTATTTCACTGATAATTTTTTTCCCTTTTCTTTGATCCATTATATCAGAATTTCCATTATTTAAATATTGGATCTTTTCTCTGTTTCCCATTTTTTGTTTTTGTTTGTTTAGGTTTTTTATATTACTTCCAGGAATAACTCTTCAACTTTATTCAATAACCCATCTCTTGAGTTCTAAATATCTGGTATTGTGTTTTTAAATTGTTAAGAACACTTTCTATGATATTCTCTGTTTTTTAAAAAATATTATTGTATATTATTTAATGGATACAATATCATCTCCCTGCCTGTGGTATCTTCGTAGTTTGCCACTTTTCCTCTTTGTTTTGGTCTCTGTCCCAGGAGTCAGACCATCCTTTATATTTCATGATAAAGAGTAAAAAAATTTTGTTTACTCATAAAAAATGTTTACTTACAGTTCTCAGCATGTGGATGCAGTTTTTTGATTTTGAGCATGACTAGGCCATTTGGAGGGGTGGGGGAGTACTTCCCAATATCGCTATCTTCAAGTATCTCCTCTTGCACTAGAAAGAGTACTAGGGAAAACTTTCAGTCTCCCGCCCAGAGATATAAAGGCCTAGGCTGCCAGTGTTCTGGGAGACAGGAAGCAAAGAGAGAGCTACGAGTCTCAGAAGTTGACATGCAGTAAACATATGTTCATTTACACTCCCTATTTTTAATATATTATGTATGACAACTCCCAACCCAGAGACCATCTGTGTCACCCTCTCCAGCCTTCTGCTAAGGTGTCTAGCAGCATAAAATGAAGGAGGAAATCATATGCTAAAATGACTTTTTTTCAGTCTTCCACCAATCCTCACTTTATCCCTTCCCTTGCCTCCTTACGCCCAATTCTAGATATATCCTGCCATTCTCTACATATACATATTCATTCTCCATCTTATCCAGAATTGTAAATATACCTTGGCTATTCTCCATTACAGTCTCTAGTGGTTTCCTTTAGGGTACTCATCATCACAACTCATATTTTAAAATATATTTGCTTGTTTGTTTCCTCCAGTAGATCGTGCAGTGAGGGTAGGAATCATCTCTGCATTATTCACTAGTGTACCCCCACATCTATCTCAGTGCCTTATTTTAGTAGGCACTAAGTATTTGTTGAATGAGGTGATAGGGAGAACTAAACTGATCAAACACTCACCAGTGCAGGTGCTGCTCTGACTATTTTGTATGTAGTATCTCAGTCAATCTCCCCATCCTCCTGTAAGAGAAGTGCTTTTTACTATCATGCTCATTCTCAGATAAAGTAACCGAGAAACAGTAGTCATGTAGTTGCCCAAGTCACACAACAAGTCAGCCTGGTTAGAGAACTCATGGCTTCACCACCTACACATACTTTCTCCTAAATTAGTGACTAATTCCCAAAGTAGCCCCTTAGGGAGAAACAGTTGTTACCCTTAATTTCCAGATGAAGAAATTAAGGTTCATGGAGTGTAGGTCACTTGCCTAAGGTTATTTAGCCAGTAAATAGTACACCGGAATTCTAATCTCAGTCACTCTGACTCAGATTCTATGTTCCTAATCACTGGGTGCAATATAACCTGTGCATGAATATTTCGTGCATTTCATAGCTTAAGCCTATATTCAAAAGCTACAGTGCAGAACAGATGGCAGTCTTACTAATTTAAGCATATTTATTCTAAACACTGTTTATTTAATGAGGATGTTCTGATTTGAATAGAGGTATTTAAAACATGAAAATATTCACATGTACTAATTCTTTGACATAAATGTAACGTGTGTGGGGAGATATACACCCATGACTAATCAGAACAAAGTCTTTAAAAAAAAAGATTTAATTATTCATTTTTAGAGAGAAGGGAAAGGAGGGAAAAAGAGAGGGAAACATCAATGTGTAGTTGCCTCTAGCACGCCCTCTACTGGGGACCTGGCCCACAACGCAGGCATGTACCTTGACTGGGAATCAAACCAGTGACCCTTTGGTTCACAGGCTGGTGCTCAATCCACTTAGCCACAGCAGCCAGGGAAGGACAAGGCCTTAAATAAAAGCTCGGCTTTGATGACAGAGATATATTTGGACTCCAGAGTCAGAATACCAGGCTTGGACCCTGATTCTCTTCTTACTAGTTGTCACTTGACTACCTATCAATAGTTCAAATTCTTGTCTATAAAGTAGGGATATCATAGAATCTACTTTGAAGTATGTTGGGAGGATTAAATGGTAACAAGTGCCTATGGCTAGGTAGAAAGTGTTCGATGAACATTAGCTACTATAATTATTACGGTGTTATTATTTAGTCCTATACTCATTGTTTTTTCTCTTATTTGTCAGACGTGATATCTATATTTTACATATCCTTATAAATGCACAGACAAGTAGATCTCTAATCCCCATTTTAGGAAAAAGTATCTAAAGTTTTTATTCCACATGCCAAAGACCCCACTGATTAGCTGTCTGTAGACTTGTGGGCTTACCCTTATCTATTTCTTTATTTCATACCCTTCTGTGGCCACTTCATAGAGGAAAATGTTCTTTGAGTGTTTATGATGAATAACATTATACTTTTGTATTACAATAACAATGCTCTTACATAATACCTATCTCAAAAAATTTTCACAGAACATAACCCAAGTTCGTGACTAAATCATGAAGGGAGAATGTGTTTCAGAAATATTGCAAATAGCTATAGACTGATTAATAAGCAGAATCTGGCTAGTATACAAAGAAAACTGCACAGGTCTTTTGTATTCATCCCCGAGTCTCCTTGTAGTGGGTTGCATTGCTGCCACCTTGTGGTCAGGTAGAATTTTCAAAAGCAGAATATTGATTGCGTAAAGATGAATAATGAATATAGTGCTTTAAAAATATATCAAATACACATAACTAAAAATGTTGTAGTGTTTGTTGCTAATAATTCCATTTCCTATTTTAAAAAATAATTTAAATTCAATTTAAAAGGCAAAATGATGTGTCTGGACATTGGTCACCCTGATAATCCTTGATTTTACCACTAACATTTCTTTGGTTATGCAATGTATCTGGCTCAGTTTCCTCATCTGAAGAACAAGGGTAGAGTGGGATAGAAGCTGAGCAGGACTGAAGAAGCACTCATGGCCCATTTCCAATACTAAATGGTTTTGGTAGTGTGGATTTAAAAATGATGGTTCTAAAAGTCATTTAATAGAATACCATAGTATTGACTTCTCAGGAAGAACCGCCCCCCCGCCCCCACCTTACTATTCTCTGGAGGAGGCAGTAGGACTTTGAAGAATCCACCAGATATGAGTGGCTGTCTAGGATCTATAAGAAAATGCATTTCAAAAAGTATACACCTGAAGGAAAGAGGGTGTATAATCCAATTTCATCCTTACTTAGTTTATTTTGGTGAGTATTCTTTAAAATGACTCTTAAATATTAATGATGATGCTGTTTGGTTATTCATTAGACTAAGATGAGTCACCAAACATGTAAAGAGAACCTGGGCTAAAGGAGAAGTCAATAGCAGAGAGGTAAGATTTTTATTTGGCACTACATATACACAAGGCATTGGGGTCACTTCAGCTGTGGAAGTACACATTAGAAAAAGCCACAGAATTATCCAGGTGAGCAGATAGGACTTTATGGAAAGCTACCCAGCAGCTACATCCTCTTCCATTCAACTCCCTCCTGTTACTAGTTCTTCTAGGACAGCCAAATTGGCCGTAGGTTCCCAACTGATGCTGTGGGAAGTGCCACACAGCTCTAAGCCCACTGGGTCAGCTTGGAAATTCTGTGTAGGTGGCAGGAGAACTCACACTCTTTTATTTAAAACTAAGACCATGGTAGCCATAGAGAGAGAACTCTATGTACCAAGGTGCCATAGCACAGTGGAAAGAATATAAAGTCAAGATAATGACAAGATTTCCAGCTTCAGTTTTAAGATCTGGCAAATGTGTATAAATATGTGATGATGATCTTGTAAACTGTACTCTACAACTATAAGGCATTATGTTATAGCAGTCTGTATTGCCTGGCTAAGTCATAATAATAGCAGGGCGTCAATCAGCAGATTGGGGGTATAGTTATCAATGACCTGAATTACCTTAATAAAGGCTGGATTTTATAACAGGTGTACCTCAGAGATATTGTGGGTTCAGTTCCAGACTGCTGCAATAAAATGAATATATTAATAAAGCAAGTCAAAATTGTTTTGGTTTTCTAGTGCCAGAAAATTATGTTTACACTATACTGCATTCTATTAAATGTATGATAGCATTATGTCTAACAAATGTACATAGTTTAATTAAAAAATATTTTATCACTAAAAATTGCTAACCATCACCTGAGTCTTTGGCAAGCTATAATCTTTTGCTGGTTGAAGGTCTTGCCTTGATATTGATGGCTGCTGACTGGTCAGGGTATGGCAATTTCTTACAATAGACAACAATGAAATTTTCCCCATCAATTGATTCTTCACTTAAGTTTTCGAGGCCATTATAGGGTTATTAATTAGCCTAATTTCAATATTGTTGTGTCTCAGGAAATAGGGAGGACTGAGATGAGGGAGAGAGACAGGGGGGCAGCTGCTTGGCAGAGCAGTCAGGACACACATTTCTTAAATAAGTTAGCCATCTTACATGGGTGCAGTCTGGGACACCCCCAAACACGTGCAATGCTACCATCAAGGACCACTGATCACAGATCACCATATCCAATATAATAACAATAGGAAAGTTTAAAATATTATGAGAATTGCCAAATGTGATGCAAAGATATGAAGTGAGCAAATACTATTAGAAAAATGGTACCACAGACTATTCAACATAGTGCTGCCACAAACCTTCAATTTGTAAAAAGCGCACTATTTGTAAAGAGCAATAATGAGAGGTGTAATAGAACAAGGTATGTCTATATAGGTCATTTATTAGTATTAATAAATTACATAATTTTAAACAATATCATTGAGTTTGACTTACATTTCTTTTTTTTTATTTTTTCATTATATTTTATTGATTATGCTATTGCAGTTGTCCTGATTTTCCCCTCTATGGCTTCCTCCACCTGGCACCTCCCACTCCCTCAGGCAATCCCCACACCATTGTTCATATCCATGGGTCATGTGTAGGTTATTTGGCTACTCCGTTTCCTACACTGTTCTTTACATCCCCATGGCTATTCTGTAACTACTTATTTGTACTTAATCCCCTCACTTCTTCACACATTTCCCCAAACCCCTCTCCCATCTGGCAGCCATCAAAATGCTCTGTGTATCCATGATTCTCTTTGTTCTTCTTGTTTGCTTAGTTTGTTTTTTAGATTCAATTGTTGATAGATATGTATTTGCTGTTATTTTCTTGTTCATAGTTTTGATCTTCTTTTTCCTAAATAAGTCCCTTTAACATTTCATATGATAATAGTTTGGTGACAATGAACTCTTTTAGTTTTTTCTTGCTGGGAAGGCCTTTATCTGCCCTCCAATTCTAAATGATAGTCTTGCTGGGTAGAGTAACCTCAGCTGTAGGTCCCTGCTTTTCATGACTTTGAATATTTCTTCCGATTCCCTTCTAGCCTGCAAAATTTCTTTTGAGAAATCAGCTGACAGTCTTATGGGACTTCCCCTGTAGGTGACTAACTTCTTTTCTCTTGCTGCTTTTAAGATTCTCTCTTTATCTTTAACTTTTAGCATTTTTAATTATGATGTGTTTTAGAGTGGGTCTGTTTGTATCCATCCTGTTTGGCACTCTCTGTGCTACCTATACTTGCATGTCTGTTTCCTTCATCAAATTAGGGAAGTTTTCTTTCATTATTTTTTAAAAATTGATTTCCAATTTTTTGTTTTTTTCTCTTCTCCTCCCGGCATCCCCATGATGCAAATGCTGGATCCCTTGCAGTTATCACACAGGTTGCTTATACTTCCCTTGTTTTCTTGGATTCTTTTTTCTTGTTGTTCTGATTGGTTGTTTTTTGCTTCCTTATGTTCCAAATCATTGATCTGATTCTCGGGTTTTTCACTCTACTGTTGTTTCCCTGTAACTTGTTTTTTATTTCAATTAGTGAATCCTTCATTTCTGACTGTCTTTTTTATGCCACTGAGGCCCTCACTAAGTTCCTTGAGCATCCTTATAACCAATGTTTAGAGCCCTGCTTCTGATAGATTGCTTATCTCCATTTTGTTTAGTTCTTTTTCTGGAGTTTTGACCTGTTCTTTGTTTGGGCCACATTTCTTTGTCTCCTCATTTTGGCAGCCTCCCTGTGTTTGTTTCTATGTATTAAGTAGAGCTGCTATGACTCCCTGTCTTGATAGCATGGCCTAATGTAGTAGGTGTCCTATAGGGTCCAGTGGCACAGCCTCCCCTATCACCCAAACTGGGTACTTGAGGTGCACCCTTCGTGTGGGCTGAGTACACCCTCCCCTTATAATTGAGCCTTGATTGTTGTTGGAAGGTCAATGGGAGGGATTTACCCAGGCAAGTCAGCTGTAAGAACTGGCTATGACCACTTACCACCAACATTTGCATTCCATGGAAGATCAGCTATGCAGGGGCAGGGTGGTGGTGCTCCTACATGGTCTGTAGTTGTCCACTGGGTGTTCAGGCTCTGGGGCTTCCCAGGTGGTGTAGGCCAAGGTCAGTCCCCACCTGTGTTCAGCCTGGGGCAACCATGTCTGAGCTCTAAAACAATCTGAGATGCCTGCTTCTTCTGCTGGGCTTGGTGATTCCCAGGTGAAGCCAAACTGTAAATACAGGCTGGTGCTGCTAGTGCAAGGCCTGGGGCTCACTGAGGCCAGTTGTTTATTTCAGAGGATTTAGGAAATTGTGAATCATAATTCAAGACCAGCCATTCATATGTAAAAGCAGCTTGGGTGGATCCATAAATTTGGTGGGGTAGAGTCTCTGGAGCTCTCCAGGGCATGGCAAACAGTGTTAGCCAGGTGGATGGAGTCTCAGACATGGCTCTGAGGCTCTGTTGGGGGAGGGTTCAGAAAAGGGACAGTAGCCCACCTCTCTGTCTAGGAGAACGCTGTTCCCCAGCTCTTGCCTTGATCTCAGCCACTTCACATTCTCTCTTTATGCCACTGGTGCCTTTCAAGCTGCTACCCCAGTGCTGGAGCTCAGGCAGAGTGAGTCTGATTAACCTTATGTGTGCGTTCTTTAAAAGGAATTACTTGAGACTCCAAAAGTTTCTTTTACCGACTCAATCCCCACTGGTTATTGCAGCCAGAAGTTATGGGAGCTTATCTTCCTGGTACTGGAACCTTAGGTTGGGGGTCCTGGTGTGGGACTGGGACTCCTCATCTTTGAGATATCCCTCCTGAATATCCACCACACGTGGATGTGAGCCCAACCACTTCTGCGTCTCTGCCCCTCCTACCAGTCTGGATGGATGTAGTTTCTTTAATTCCATAGTTGTCTGTCTTCCATTCAACCCAACTTCTGATGGTTCTGAGTGACGGTTGTTCTATATTTTCATTGTAATTTTATGTGGTTGTGTGATTAGGTGAGCTGTGTTTACTTATGCTGCCATCTTGACTGAAGCTTGGCTGGTATGGATCAGTGGACTGAGCACTGGCTTGCAGACCAAAGGGCATATGCCTGGATTTTGAGCCAGGTCCCCACTAGGGGGCCTGAGAGAGAAGCAAACCATCAATGTTTCTCTCATACATTGATGTCTCTCTCCCTCCCCTTTTCTCTCCTTTCCCCACCAGCCCTTTAAATGCAAGCAGCTGCAGCATGATCATCTAGACATCCTTGAGGAAGAGAGGTTGACTTACATTTCATATCCAAAATACAAACCAGCCAAAATTTTCATATAAAACAAACTCTTCTTACCAAGAAATGGGCCATGAATAAATTTTTTGGTCTTCAGAGATTCAAGTAAAGACATAAAGATAACTTTTAAAAAATGGTTATATATGTTAATTTTTTCTAAGGATATTATTTGGTTGGTAGTGTTACCTTACACAATGTAACAAAAGGGGGCACGTAGATGATGGGTTTTGTAGATGATATTCAAGGCAGATAAATCTCATATTAAGGCACAATATCAAGCCAAAGAGAAAAAATTCATAAACACTGAAAGCATATGATTCATTATGGATTGCTTCTGTTAAGTGCAAAGGTGAAATGGAAGACTGCCAAATGGGAGGAGTCTAGCTTTACTAAATAAAATTAATTTTTTTCCTCAGGGTGTGTGTTCCAAAGACAAGTGGTGGCCACATTTGTTCTGTGGACAGTAGTTTGCTGACCCCTTCTGTAGGTTATGATCCTCTTCTTGATCAAAGTTGGGTTGTGGCTCCACGTTATAAAAAGAAAGAGGAAAGGGCAGAAATCTAGGGCAAAGAATTTTCTTTTAGTCAAGTAGTGCAGAATCATACAATCATTTCCACTCAGATTTTATTGGTGTAACTTAGCCACATGGTCCCACCTCACTGGAAGGAAAGCTGAAAAACGCGGTTTCTAGTTGAGTTGGCATATGGCCAGGACAGGAAGAAGGGGGAAATGGCATGGTGGGTTAGCCAGACACTTGACATGGGCACTTCATTGGCAACAGAGTGCACTGCAGTTTTTTCTGGACCATGGAAGGAATAGAGAGCAGTCTGGATGAGTGATTCAGATGCCTATAATCTCCTGTTTCTCAAATGGTAGTTCTTGACCATTATTGAGTCATATCAATTCAGTGGGGTGTGACCTGTCATTCTTTTTTTGAATGGAAAGAAGCAGAATAGAGTAGAATAAAAAAAATAGAGTACAGAATATCAGAGTACTTTGCACATTATAGGGGTATTATTTTGTGAATATTTTTATCGGTGTACTTGGCTGGGATATAAAATGTATTTCTGACTTTAGGTTGCAGTCAAAATGTCTGAAAAGCAGTTTCAAAAAACCTTTTCTAATTTACTTTTTTGGGGGGGTTAATATTTCTTTTTAATTGTCATTGGGTGTCTCTACGACTTGCTTCACTGAATTTTCAAACTCTTGGGTTTACCTCAGGTTTGTGGGAAAGTAAAAGCTCGCTCAATTAGAAAAACGTGCTTAGGAGTTAGAGAGATAATGGATGATGTCCAGGAGGAATATGGATGGGTTTGCTTCCTGGAATTTTTTTCTTAAATTATAGTTGACATACAATATTATATTAGTTTCAGGTGTACCACCATGTGATTAGACATTTATATAACTTATGAAGTGATCACCCCAATAAATCTAGTACCCATCTGAGACTGTACATAGCTGTACAATATTATTGTCTATATTCTCTAGGCTGTACTTTACATCCCCATGACTATTCTGTAACTACCAGTTTGTACTTAATCCCTTCACCTTTCTCACTTACCCACAAACCTCCTCCCTTCTGGCAGCTCTCAAAACGTCCTCTCTATTTTATAAGTCTGTTTCTGTTTTGCCTGTTAATTTTTTTTTTTTTTTTGGTTCTACAGATAAATGAAATCATCTGGCATTTGTCTTCTCTGTCTGACTTAATTCAGCACAATACCTTCTAGATCCATCCATGTTGTTGCAGATGGCAAGATTTAATTCCTTTTTATGGCTGAAATATGTTTCATTGTCTATATGAACCACTTCTTTTTCATTTATCTTTTGGTGGACACTGTGGTTGCCTCCGTATGTTGGCTATTATAAATAATGCTGCAGTGAACATATGGATGTACATGTCTTTTCAATTTGGTATTTTGAGTTTCTTCAGATAAATACCCACAAGTGGAATTGCTGGGTCATTCCTTGTCTCTTGCTATATCCTTACCCCACCGGTTTGTTTGTTTCCATTTTCATGTAATATATTTTTCCATCCCTTTCCATCACTATACTTTTCATGATGTGTATGTCATTTGATCTGAAGTGAGTCTTTTGTGGACAACATACATAGAAATTTTGTTTTGTTATCTATTCAGCAACTGTATGTCTTTTGATTAGAGCATTTAATCTGTTTGCTTTTAAAGTGATTATTGATATGTATGTAGTTATTGTCATTTTATTATTCATAATTTTGATCTTTTTTTCCTTCTTTTTAAAGAAGACCCTTTACAATTTTTTTTTTAATACTGGTTTGTTTGTGATGAACTGTAGCTCTTGTCTGTAAGCTCTTTAGCTTAGTCCTTTGATTCTAAATGGTAGCCTTGCTGGGTAGTGTAATCTTGGTTGTAGGTCTTTGCTTTTCATCATTTTGAGCATTTTGTGCTAATCCTTTCTGACCTGCAAATTTCTGTTGAGGAGTCAGCTGACAGTCTTCTGGGAGCTCCCTATATGTAACTAACCACATTTCTCTTGTTGCTTTTTTGCTTTTAAGGCTCTTTTTTTGTCTTTAACATTTTGCATTTTAATTTTGATGTGCCTTGGTGTGGGCCTCTTTGGGTTTATCTTGCTTGGGATTCTCTGTGCTTCCTGGACTTACATGTCGATTTCTTTCACCAGGATAGGTAAGTATTCCATTATTATTTTTTCAATTAGGTTTTCAATTTCTTGCTTTCTCTCTTCTCCTTCTGGCACCCCATGATGTGAATATTTATATGCTTGAAGTTGTGCTAGAGGCTCCTTACACCATCTTCATATTTTTGGGTTCTTTTTTTCTTTTTGCTCTTCTGATGACATGTTTTCTGCTTTATCTTCCAAATTGTTGATTTGATGCTCTCTTCATCTACTCTACTGTTGAATCCCTTTAATATATTCTTTTTTACTTTTATTATTATTACATTTATTGGGGTAGCATTGGTTAATAAAATTATATAGGTTTCAGGCATACAATTCTATAACACATCATCTGAATATTGTATTTTGTATTCATCACCCCAACTCAAGTCTCTTTCTATCACCATTTATTTCCCCTCTACTCTGTACTAGCTCCCTCCACTCCACTTTCCCTCTGGTAATCGCCACACTGTTTTCAGTGTCTGAGTTTTCTTTTCTTTTTTGCTTAACCCCTTCCTTTTTTTCACCCACTCCCTCAACCCCTATCCCTCTGATAGCTGTCAGTCTGTTTTCTGCATCTATGAGTCCGTTTCTACTTTGTCAGTTTATTTTGTTCATTAGATTACACATATAAGTGAAATTGTATGGTATTTGTTTTTCTTTGACTGACTTATTTTACTTAGCATAATACTCTCCAGGTCCATCCATGCTGTCACAAAAGGTAAGATTTTTTTTCTTTTTTCTTCAGAAAAAAAGATTTTATTTATTTTTTAGAAAAAGGGGAAGGGAGGAAGGGAGAGAAACATCGATGTGTGAGAGAAAAATCTATTGGTTGCCTCTTGCATGCCCCTAAGTGGGGACCTGGCCCACAGCTCAGGCATGTGCCCTGGCTGAAAATCAAACTGTTGACCTTTTGGTTTCCAGGACGATGCCCAACCCACTTAGCTACCCCACTCAAGGCCAGATTTCCTTCTTTTTAATGGCCAAGTAGAATTCTGTTGTGTAAATGTACCAGAGCTTTTTTTATCCACTCATCTTCCAAACCTTGGCTATTGTAGATATCACTACAATGATCGTAGGGGTGCATTTATTCTTTCAAATGAGTGTTTCAGATTTCTTTGAATATATTCTCAGGAGTGGGTCATAAGGCAGTTAAACTTTTTTTTTTTTTGAGGTAACGCTATACTGCTTTCACAGTAGCTGCACCAGTCTGCATTCCCACCAATAGTGCATGAGGGTTCCCTTTTCTCCACACCTCACACCACCACACCTCACACCACCACACCTCACACCTGTTAGAAAGGTTATCATCAATAAATCAACAAACAGATCCATGCCAACATTTGTTGTTTGTTGATTTATTGATGATAACCATTCTAACAGGTGTGAGGTGATATGTCATTGTGGTTTTAATTTGCATTTCTCTGGTGACTGGTGACATTGAGCATTTCTTTCATGTCTATATGCTGTCTCTTTGGAGTGGTGTCTATTCAAGGTCCTTTGCCCATTTTTTAATTGGGTTGTTTGTTTTCTTTGGTGTTGAGTTTTATAAGTTCTCTATAAATGTAGGTATTAATGGCTTATCAGATGTATCATTGTTGAATATGTTCTCCCGTTCAGTTTGTTGTTTTTTCATTTTGTTGATGGTTTCCTTTGCTGTGAAAAATTAATTTCTTTACCTTCAGTTACGTTTTTAAGTTTAAAAGAGAGGAGGATAAGAAAATGGGAATTTTGGAAGTGTAAAAATATAATAAAATCATTTTATTAACAAAAATTAAGTTAAAATCATGAAAATATTTTATGGGTGAAATATTTAGTCATATAAGAAAGAAACTATAAGCACTGTTGACAAAAGTATTTATTTTTAAATTCATGAGTAATAAAGATCTATAGAGAATTAGACCTGAACTTCCATAATGTCATACATTACCAAAAAAAAAAAAAAACACTTAGCTACTTTTCTTCCTTTCTGAACTCACATTGAAAAATAAAGAAGGAAAAATCAAATTCTTTAAAGAATGTTATTTATTTTTCTTCCTTTTATCCTCAAATTTTTCTCCCTCTCTTAGGAGCAAATGTTTAATGAACTACTTACATACGATGCACCTCATCTTCTGCAAGATTTGGACACATACTTAGGGGACAAAGAGTGGTTCATTGGTAACTCTGTGAGTATGTTTTACATCTTAAAATACACAAATAAATATATAATATCTTTACATATATGTGAAGATTAAGACTTATAAAAACTTATTGAGCCCTGGCTGGTGTGGCTTAGTGGATTGATTGCCAGTCTGCGAACCAAAGGGTCTTTGGTTTGATTCCCAGTCAGGGCACATGCCTGGATTGCAGGCCAGGTTACCAGTAGGGGGCACTTACGAAACAACCACACATTGATCTTTCTCTCTTTCTCTTTTTCCCTCCCTTTCCCTCTATGTAAAAATAAATAAAATCTTTAAAAAAAATTATTGAAAAAGAAATGTTACTCAGAGAGAGAAATGATGAGAACAGAGATAAAAGCTAAAGTTCTTTGAATTAACCTTTTTTGGTAGACTTAACTTTAAAACCATAAACTAAAATATTTTATATAATTATATAATAACAATAACAAAAACATTTTAAAAAGTTATCACTGCAAAGCCAAAGCAGAATGAAATGAATGACCTGTGTCAAACTGATGCACAGAATATGTAGAGAAGTACCTATGTGCTCTATTAGTAAAGAACTACTTTAAGATACAGTAGTATTATGAGAATCAGGATGGCAGAGGAGTGAGTAGAAGTCATGCTGACCTCCTCCCAGGAACAACCTGGAATTACAGCTAAATTTTGTAGAAATCACCTGAAACAAACAACTTAACAATAGCAAGAGAGGAGCCTTATAACCTCAGACAGAAGAATTAGCTTTAGCACAACCTGACTGGTAAGGAGTGTGGGAGAGACTTGAGAATGTGGGTGGGCCTCCCACGGGCAGCAGCACCAGAAGGATATTGAGACAGTTAGTTGGATCCCCTGAGAAGAGCGGGGTCTAAACTAAAAGTGGGGATCTCTGGCCTACAGAACCAGAGCCCAAAAAGTACACAGGTAACAGCTGAGCTGTGAAAAGTGTCAGGGTTGCTCTCTGCCAGAGACAGGCAGCTAGAGACACAAAGAGCCATTTAAAAGGCCATCGCAAATATTTTTATTTGCAGCCATTTACCCTGGTCTCTGGCAAAGGCATGGCAGAATGTGCTAGAGATGCCAGAGGAGATACTGTGGAAGGAGGCTTTGGGGAGAGAACTGAGAGAGTAGCCGGTGGGATCCCCCATACAGCAGCAGCCATCTGGCTCAGGCAGACCACTGCCCTGAGCAGCAAAGCGGGGAGAGGACCCAATGACCCTGCCCCCAGGAGGGACTCTGCCCCGCCCTGTGGTGTACTTAAGCTGGCCTGCTGAGAGCAGAGTGACTAGATTAATGGCTGAAGGAGACAGCCAGAGACAGCAGAATCCTGGAAGTCTCAAACAGACTGCCTAAGGTCAGACAGGGTCAACATCTGACATCATCAGATGAAGATCCAGAAATTAAAAACAGCAGTCTCCTACCATAGAAGTTCACACCACAAAGTCAGGAAATCAAGACAGATCAATTTAAGAAGCAGAAGCAAAAAAGAAGGGTCTCTCACATAATGGGAAGACAAAGAAACAACCCCCAGTCGAAGGGAAAGGAGGAATCCCCAGAAGAGAACTAAAGAAAATAGAGGCATGTAAACTATCCAATATTGAGTTCCAAACAATGGTTCTCAGGAAGCTCAATGAGCTCAGTGAGCTCAGAGAGAATCACAAAAAACTACAGGGAAAACTACAAGGAACTTACTGCAATCTATATCAGCATGAAAAAGGACATAGAAACTATCAATAAGAGAGCTGGATGAAAAGAGAGAAAAAAGCTCCCAGAAAGAGCAAGAAAATGAAAAAAGACTCAAAAAGAATGAAGAGGTGTTGAGGAAAGTGCAGAACAACCTGAAACATAATAATATCTGTATAATAGGGATACCAGAAGGAGGAGAAGAAGAGAAGCAAGGCATAGAGAACCTGTTAGAAAAAGTAATGATGGAAAACTTCCCTAATTGGAGGAGAAAAAAAGTCACACAAGTCCAGGAAGCATAGAGGGTCCCATTCAAGAGGAACTCAGTGAGGCCCACTCCAGGACACATCATCATTAAAATGGCAAATATCAAAGGCAAGCGGAGAATCCTAAAGGCAGCAAGGGAGAAAGAGGTAGTAACATATAAGGGAGCCCCAGTACGGCTAGCAGCTGACTTCTCAACAGAAACCCTGCAAGCCAGAAGGGACTGGCAAGAAATATTCCAAGTCGTGAAAAGCAAAGGCCTGCAACCAAGACTGCTCTACCCAGCAAGGCTCTCAATTCAAATGGAAGGCAAAATAAGGAGGTTCCCTGACAAAAGAAGCCTGAAAGAATACACCTCCACCAAACCAGCACTGTAAGATATGCTAATGGGACTGCTTTAAGAAGATGAAGAAAAAGAGTCTATGAATACTCAGTTCCTTCACAGTCACCAATACTTGATGTTACCAATATTTTTAATACTTATTAATCTGATTGTCACAATGATGTTATTTTGTTACTTTATTATTTGTTGAAACTAAACCTTTTTTAATATTTCTTGCCTATTTCTATGATTTTTAAAAAGCTTTAAATGACTTTTTCATATTCTTTATCCATTTTTTGATCAAATGTGTGTAGAATTTTTCCCTAAAAAAAACAAAAAAACTATTAACCCTTTTTTAGATGTGTTGTACTTTCCTATTCTGTTACTTGCCCTTATAGGTTTAAATATTTAATATAGTCATATTGTCAATGTTTTACTTTATAGCTTCTGGATTTAAATATGTTACTTCCGGGTAAGAAAAATATTAATTTATATATTCTCCTAAAACTCCTTAGATTTTACATATTGATTTTTAACTCACCTGAATATTTTTTGTATAATGTGTGAAATAGGGCTCTATATTTGTTTTATTTCAAGTAATAGTGGCCCATGGACCTTATTCGTTGACTAAGCTTTATTTTCCCTATTGATTTGAAATATCAATTTAATCATATGTTACGTTGTTAAACAGATATATATGTTATTTCTAGAATGCTCATTTTATTTCACTGATCTAGTTGATTATTTCTGTGCTGGCGTCATGTTGTCTTAATTGCTGAGACTTTATAATAGTTTTAAATTTTTAAAATATTTTATAATTAACTTTGACATTTAAAAAAATAAAATCAATCTGCATTTAGGAAGGAAGGAAGGAAGGAAGGAAGGAAGGAAGGAAAGAAGGAAGGAAGGAAGAAGGAAGGAAGGAAGAAAGAAAGAAAGAAAGAAAGAAAGAAAGAAAGAAAGAAAGAGAAGGAAAGAGAGAAGGAAAGAAACTCTTACCTTTTGAGGCAATGTAGATGGAACTGGAGAATATTATGTTAAGTGAAATAAGCCAGTTGGTGAAAGACAAATACCATATGATCTCACCTATAAGTAGAATCTATTCAACAAAATAAACTAATGAATAAAATAAACCACAGGCATGGAAACATGGAGCGGACTGATAGTGACCAGAGGGGATGGGGAAGGAAGACAATAGAGGAAAGAAGGAGAAAGGAGTAAACAAAGAACATGTATGAATGACCCACGGACATGGACAACAGAGCGGGAACTGGCTGTGGGAGACAGGGGCGGGGTGGGATGGGTGCAGGAGGGCAAAGGGGGAAAAATTGAGACAACTCTAATAGAATAAACATGATTTAAAAAAAAATAGTATTATATGTAGCCCTGGCTGGTGTGGCTCAGCAGACTGAGTGCTGTCCTCAGAACCAAAGGGCCGTTGGTTTGATTCCCAGGCAAGGCACATGCCTGGGTTGCAGTCCAGGTCCCCAGTAGGGAACGTGTATCAGGCAACCACACATTGATGTTTGAAAGAAAAAAGAAAAAGAAAAAGAAATGGTATTATATGTGAAACACAGTAATTTGACTATATACATCTCAGATATACTCTCAGAACAAAAAAAATTATACATGATTTTCAGTAATTATGTATTTGGCGTTACTGGGACAGTGGTATTATTTTTCTGATATTTTATATGTATATTGTGGGTAAAGTAATAAGAAATTTCATGGATGTCATTGCGAGGCCGGGTCTTTTATCTGTGAAAAAGGAGAGAGAGATATAAGATCAGTGAGGTTAAGTAAGCATTCTATTTCTGAATGTGAACTAGATACAACAACATAAACTCATGGTGTATTTTATCCTGGGATAAAGAAAAATGCACTTTGTGTCTCTTTTTCTTGAAACAATGACCAACAGAGTTTCCCTGGGCACCCCTAAGCCCTAGATTCTGGTCTTCAAATACTAAAAGGAACTAAGGCTTCTTGGGGGAAAGGCTCCTTCTCACTTCGGGGCAGGAAATGTAAAAGATGAACTAGGAATTCCTAGTCACACAAGATGAAAATAAATTATCAAAGACAACTGGGGTTGTGTCAAAGGTCTCAGAAGTCAACCTGAAGACACTGTCACTGGCGAAAGACAAACCAAACTGCAATAAGAATATTATCTGCAATGGGTTGAAATGAATCAAAACGAATGAATCCACGAGTATGACATCAGCACTACCACAACCAAGCACACACACACGAACCCCCAAACCGAAGTTTCACTTGCTACTTTTAGAAGATGCTATGGAGCCAAATTATTGTTCTGAGAAACTGTCTAAAATGAACAGAAAAGTGGGGGGAGGGGTTGAATAAAATCAGTTGTATCTCAGGATAACAAAAATTTATACCCAAACTTTGTCTTCATAAAAGCATTTCAGTTCATAAACTAGAGGAGGTTAAAATAAGATATCACCATTTTTCAACCCCTGATGAATTAATGGACCCAGGCATTAAGTATCAGTAATTGTTGATATCATAAAAAGTAAGACAACCAGATATTATGGACCAATGGGATAGAGGAACACCCCAACACCTATGAAGCAGTTAAGCAAAAAAAAAAAAAAAAAAATTCAAATCTAAATCTGATTTAGAGGTCAGGGTCCTTGCCTTTAAGAAGACTGCATTCTAAAAGACAAGACACAGACTGCTTTTTGTGGCTCTTTCTGACTTATTCTGTTCACTGTCAGCATGCTAAGTCTTTCCGGGGTGACAAGCAAACTTTCTACATCTTAACTCATAACTTCCCACCTCACTACACACCCCTGCATTTCTTCCCACTGACTCTTCAAGAGCCTTTCCTAAAATGTTCCTCTCCCTGCCCTATTGATTGAACAATTTCCAAGGACTTGAAATGTTTCTTCTTTTGTATTAAATTTCCATTGTGAACTTTCTGCTGAGTGCATCTCTTAGCACTCTCCCTTCCTCACAGTGTTTCCAAACACACTGGTGTTTTCTTTGTTCCTGAGACACAAGTTCTACTCCCACCTAAGAGCCTTTTACACTTCTGTTCCCTCTGCCCGAATGTTTAATCCTCAGATGGCTGCACACTTGGATCCTTTTTCCAAACTGTGGTTTAAATGTCACTTCTTAAAGGTCTTCCCTCCTTGACCACCTGAGAGTCCCTCATACTTCGCTTTTTCTTTGTGACCCTTATCACCACATGTTTAATTGTCTTCCTGCTTCTAAAATAAAAGCTGCACCAGAGAACCAGGGGCTGGCACCACATCTTGCCCTCCTGTTAATCCCAGCACCTAGACCTGAATGGAGCACACAGTAGGTGCACCAGAAATGTGTTTACTGAACTCTAAACTCTGACCTACGGACTTCCAGTTCACAGATGTTTAGTAAGCAAGTTCATAAAATACTAACGGCAAGTGTTATCAAATTCTACACAAAAACAGAGCTACTAGTGCACATTGAAACTTCACTCTTTGAGCCAAAGTAATGTCATCCAGATTAGTTTCTAGTCACAAAGAGGAAAAAAGTATACACTGGAAGGACCGGAGTGTTATCATCCTGACACCGTGGTCAATCTTACAGTTTCGCTTACAGTCAGACACCCTTATATTAAGTCTTCTGATGTGGTGCAATATAATGTCTGTTTGCCAGAAATGCTAACTTGAAACTATGAACTCTGTTGGGAAAACTTGCACCCTATACACCCTGTGATATAAGGGAACAAGGTAAACAAGAAGACAAGATAATCGCACAAATCCTGAAGACAGGATATTGTGTAGGACTAGTGCAGACTATTCAGTAATTCAGTGGCATGAAGAGTATTGTTCTGAATTCAGAGGGTTAAAGGACATAATCAGATGAAATGCAAGGTCCTGGAATAGATTCTGCTTTCTCCTATAAAGGGTGCTTTTTGGAGCAGATGGGAAAGTATTGATTTGGTATGAGGTAAGATGAAAATGTAGTCAGAGAGGTGGAGACTAATCAAGTTCCAAAAAGTATGTACTGTAATATCTCATTTTAGTTCAAATGCACACACACAGAGAATACTTTATACACAGGGGTGTTAATAATATTAGTAACCTTTTGGTGTTGGGACTGTGGTGTTATCTGTCATTTCCTATCATACACCTGTTACCAGACCTTGAATGCCAGCATTCTTGAGTGTCAGTGTCATAGAAATGAGCACTGAACTCATACAAGATCGAGCAGGTAGAGGTTACTGAAAAAGAGCTGGGCACAAGGGAGTCGACCAGGAAAAGAGAGGTCAGGCTCCGCGAGGGGTTCTGTGGATGGCTGGCGTGGGGGCCTCGGCGTGGGTGTAGGACTTGGGAATGAGGATGAGGTCAGTTGTCTCATGATGGTCATCTGGTGGCGGTGGGTCCCAGGGTGGTCACGAGATGCTTTCCATGGTCCTTGGACCACTCAAAGGGCCTCGAAAATAATGCCTGCACAAACATTCTAGTGACCATTTCATTGACAAGACAGGAATAAATGTTATTGCTGTACTTTCTTTTCTTTACGGATGTGGTTAGGCTAATTTCAACTAGAGAACTGGACTGAAAGCAGGGAGTCACAGTCAGGCCCCTAAGATGCAGCTCTTTGGCTCAAGACGGAGTCCAGGTGTGACCCTGTAACTGCCTTGCACACGTGCTACTTTTGAAATAACAAAAGGTTACCTTGAATTAAAGAAACTATTTTTAGATGAAGAAGTTATATCTTTTATGTTCTAATGGAAATTTCTGTTTCTTTTAACCTAGATAACTTGGGCAGATTTCTACTGGGAAATTTGCAGTACTACGCTTTTGGTCCTCAGACCTGACTTGCTGAACGTCCATCCCAGGCTGGCGATGTTACGGGAGAAAGTCCAAGCTGTTCCTGCCATTGCTGACTGGATACAACGAAGACCCCAAACCAGACTGTAGGCGATGCCTGCGGCCTCCACTTGGTTGTTCCTCCCAGCACTGCTCCCGTCAGAGAAGCTGCTCCATTAACCTGCCTCATAGGCACACACTGCGCCTCCATCAAGACATTTACTTCTGCCACATTCTGCTTGAAAAGAGAAAAAAAGCTGCTGGTTGCCAGTATCTTTTTTTTTTCTTTTTTCTTCCCAGAATAGTT
Organism: Pteronotus mesoamericanus; assembly: GCF_021234165.1. Taxonomy (NCBI): domain Eukaryota; kingdom Metazoa; phylum Chordata; class Mammalia; order Chiroptera; family Mormoopidae; genus Pteronotus; species Pteronotus mesoamericanus. Next base: position 18,507,821 of record NW_026555311.1, read on the forward strand.
TCACATCATTTACAACTGAGGAAAATTAGTTTAAACCAGGCCTCGCTTTGCTCTGGTTCTCTCATGCATAAATTTCAGTCACAATAGCTTATTAAATCACACATTTCCCCCCAAAATAGTTTGGGCTTCACTTACCATGGTGTATTAACAGTGAGTAATTGCATTAAGTATCAACCTCACTGCTAGCCATTCAGACCACACATCACTATGTAAATAAGATGCACAGCATGACCATGACCACTGATGTCACTTCTTTCAAATTAGCATCGGTCACTGCACACCTGTTTGTTATTCACGCACAGACAGTCAAGTGTGTAGTGGCACGGCCTGCTTGCTTCTCAGTGATAAAACATCTTGACATTTTAGGCAAATGGGTAACTGAAAAAGGGAACTCACCAACAAAGATGAGAGTGCGATAAAGAAATGAAAAGTGATAATACTGGGGTGCAATTCAAATTGAACATAAACGGAAAGATCTGTCAGAATGTTGACACTGATACAGTTCAAGGGGCTCTAGATTCCAGATATGCAGCCAGCAGAACTGGGTGAGGCACACTTACCAACATAGGTGAGGAGTGTGCTAGTGACAAGGATGAAGACATCCCAGAGGAGGTGAGACTCGTATAAAACTTTGTATCAAAAGAACAGAGATCAGAAGAATGAGACAACTTGCTACAGACTGGGAGAAATATTTGCAATACCTATCACATGATAAAGGACTATTATCCAAAAATATACAAAGAGCTCTTAAATTTGTCAACAATGAATAATCCAAATACAAAATGGACAAAACACCTGAGCAGACACCTCACCAAAGATATAGATGGCAAGTAGCATATGAAAAGATGTTCAATATCATATTTTGTGGGGGAACTGCAAACAAAAACACTGATATACCATACATACCTGTTTGAACGGGAAAAGTTCAAAACACCACCACCACCAAATGCTGGCAAAGATGTAGAGCAACAGGGAATTTTACTCTCTGCTGATAGGAATGCAAATGGTACAGACCTTGCTTGGCAGTTTCTTATACAACTAAACATACTCTTACCATACGATCCAGAAATGGCATTCTTTTGGTATTTTCTCTAAAAGGAGTTGAAAACTTATGTCCATGTACAAACCTGCACATGGATTTTTGTGGCAGCTGTATTGATGATTCCCAACTTGGAAGCAACCAGATACCCTTAAGTAGGTGAGTGGATAAGTAAAATGTGGCACATCCAAACAAGGAAATATTGTCCACTAGAAAAAAAAGAAAAAAGAGCTGTCAAGCCATGCAAAGACCCAAGGGAAATGTAACCGCCTATTATGAAGTGAAAGAAACCGATCTAAAATGACTGCACACTGGCTCACTCTCCCTTTCAGGAGCACGCGTGTACCTTTTCCATCTCTCCCTCTTCCCTCCAGGCACGTTACCTTTGCCTTCCTCTCTCCTCAGCTCCAATCGCCCTCCTTCTGCCTCTATCTTATTTCCTAAGCCTACACAGCCCAGCCAGCTCAGTTCTACCACTTCTGTAATTTTCTAAATACTTTCTCTTATGGGTAATTTGAAAAAAATAAAATGACTGTATACTGTATGAGTGCAGCTATTTAACATTCTGGAAAAGAAAACTATGAAGATGGCAAAAAGATCAATGTTTCTAGGGGCTGAGGAGGGAGGAATGAACAGGTGGAGTACAGAGGATTTTCACAATATTAAAGCTGTTGTGAATGATACTATGAAGGTGGGTTTCTTTGTCAAATGTTCACTACCAAGAATGAACCCTATACAAGCAATAGTCTTTGGGTGGTTAAGATGTCAGTGCAGGTTCCTGTAACAAATACAGCATTGTGGTGCCAGGTGTTGAGAGTGGGGGAGGGTGGGCGTGGGGGGGGGAGGGGTATATGGGAACTCGGCTTTCTGCTCCGTTTTGCTGTGAACCTAAAACGTCTCTTTAAAAAAGTCTGTAAAAGAGAAAAAAGAACAGGGATATTCTGTGACATTGAAAGAGCAATAAAATGTTGAAAGCTGATCCAAGTTTATGACAACTTGCCAAGGTATTAAAAAAATGCAAGTTACACAAGAAGGTACTGTTCAAACTACTCTAGACATTTACAAAACTTTGTTACTAACATTTTATAGTGTACTAAATATTAGTTTTAGTATTTTCATTTGCTTATACAGTTAGAACTGTTTGTTAACTTGTTGACAAACCTTTATACGTCATGAAACCATCACTTTCCCCAATGATTAAGATTTTCCAAATTTCAACTTGCTGTCATTTTTATAGCCCCCACACATTCGTGGAAAGCAAGAAGTACATGTATAAAGAAGTCCTCCAATTAACTTTATTTAATATTATCCCTCACCCATGGTAAGCATGTATTATTGGAACATCAAATTTGAGTTCAATTTACATGTTAACATTAACATTGGATTACCTAATTTCAGTAAGCCATGTTATATATAGAAATGGACTAATGAAATAGAGGTTCTTAAACTTGAATACAGGACAATGGAAGGTTAACAGTTGGGCAGCCAGAAACAGGGAGAAGAAATAAAAAGGGAAGCCTCGCTAAATAGGATTTTGTTCAAGGTGCTTCTTTTTCCCCAAAAATGACCCATGAAGTGGGGGAAAATGTTAAATACTTCATACATTAAGGATTCCACATATTTCCTTATAGTTTGTAGCTGTTAATAAGTGATAATAGCTTGTAGGTGAATCTCACTGCAAAGTACTCTACCATGTTATCAAGGCAGACTGAAGAAAGAATATTTAACAAAAAAAAAAAATACTACTACTCTAAATAATGAAGGTAGTAACTATTCCTCTTCCTTGTGCATGTTCGTTTTCCTGCACATAATTACATTCTGACAGGCTTTAACAAAAGTAGAACTTAGTAAAATAGACTGCTTATCTAAAATTATGAAAATTCAATAAATCAGTCCCACTTGTTTACACAAATTAAAATATGTAGTTGATTCAAATAAAAAGCCATAGCAGGCTTCATAAGAATTTTGTTTCAATCAGTTTCACAACCTTCAGAGCATCCTTTTTTCACTGAGGGACAACACATTCCATTTATCCCATCCTGTATCCAAACTAAATGTCTCCTTATTGAGCAACTGAACAAGTGAGAGAGAATATAAATGAATTGGAGCATAGATTGAATTGCATATTATAACCAGAAAAAAGCCCATACCTTTTGGGAAGTTAAAAAAATCAATTTCCTAATCTTATGAATCATATAAAATGTCTTGCTTAAAGTCACACAAATGGAAACCAAATCTGACACTACCCACTATACATTAACAGCAACAACTAGGAAAGATATTGTTTTGCTATAAATAGCTAATGGCATAAAGTTAAGTCTATGGGGTCAGGAATACAGTTACAAAAACACCTAAGGTATGTCTTCTCTTTGTGACTTATGTTAAAAAAGTAAAAAGTTGCTTCAGTTGATCATGATACTACTCCAACAACTGCGGTCTCATACGATCTTTACTAAATTAATGGATTACATTTACTGACAGCCCAATAAAGGGACTAAGGAGAATAGATCCTAAGTAACAAATTCCAGTTTATTGAAAACAGACATTAAGCACATAACATGATCTTTTTTGTGATCAATTTTATATATTTTCAAGGGTAAAGGGAGAGGTTAGAAACTATTAAAAAGAGTGTGAAAATACAACTTATGATCACAAATATTTTTATTAAGCCCAAGACATAATAAAGCATTACAGGGAGAACTCAAATACATTTCATTAAAGAATATGGATTTGACAACAAAAGAAATACCCTATCATTGAAGATACATCCATACAGAAAAGTTATGAGAAATCCATTGTAAGATTTTACTTTGTAACTTTATTTTTATTGTTGACACTATTACAGATGTCCCCTTTCCCAGCCCCACCTTTGCCTACCTCCAATTCCCTACAATTTGACTAAGTGATTTGGGTACTGTGATGCAGGAGGAAGTGATAGTAATATATGCAGATTCCTTTTAGCCCCATTATACTACTAAATGGAGTATGTTCAGTATACCATCGAGAGTGGGCAAGTCTGCTGAGTCATGAGTTTTCAGAGTCTGTAATATCTGAAGAATCACTGTAAGAGTTTCATTAGCCTTCCAACTCCAGAGGACTGTACTACCTCAGCATGTTAGCAAGTCAAAATGCCCTGAAAGTATAATCTCCAATAACTAACAAATCTTCGATTTATAAATAACTTTATTTATAATGATATTTACATAATAAAAACAAAACACATGAAACTCACAAGTTATACAAAGAAACTGATGTGTAATAAAAACAGCAATATAGACTGACAGGCAAAAATTTAAAGAAAGACAATAAAGAGTTAAATATTAAGTAGACAACTTTACTTCTAAATTTCACTTTGTCACCCACACTCAATTAATTGAAAAATGGCTCTCTCTTCAGGAGGTCCAGCACTGGAAACTCTGGAAAACTGGTAAATCATATTTTGATAAGAATGTAAAGGCAATGACCTATTTCCATGCAGTACTTAAATGCTTCCTTAACACGAAGTCACATTCAGTCTGCTTTGAAATGAAATAGCCTGTTAATCTGTTCTGCCAGGCTAGGAAAAAAATGTCACCAACATTTTCCTGATGTGTGAAGATGTGGCAGGAATAAACTACTATTTAGACAGTAATGAGAACTGGAGCAGAAGTGACTGGGCAATAGTTTCAAGAGAAGCAAAAGCCAGGAGAGGGAAATCAATGAAAACATGCACAAGAATAGGCAGGGTAGTATGCACCACAGTGCAGTTGGGAAATGAACAGAAGGAATTAATTAATCCATGGAGCAAGATAAGGGCTTCTTTAGTTACTATTCACTGGAAAACAACTTAGTGCCTAGCCAAACAAATTTGTTTTTTAACAGAACTCCTTGGGAGGACCTGGGGGTGCTAGTATATGGAATGCCACCTTTAAATTCAGGTTGAGTTCTTGTTGACAGTGGTGAACATCTGCTTCAAATAGCAATAAAATGAAAGCTATATAAATCTATACAGCTGCATCCTTTAAACTAACATAATAAAAAAGAACTTCAAATGAGACAAGCAAAACCAAGACATAAGCATTGTCAAATAAGGCACATGTAAAAATCTACACACATTATCCAGTGAAAGACAATATATATATATTTGGAGGTAGAAATAATTACAAAAATACTGACATTTCTAAAGCATTAGCATATTTGTTACAAACAATCACCAACTAATCCCCATTCAGAAAACTGTTTTGTAAAATGATTATTCAACATTTTTAGGACTACATATTTGTTGCTTTTATTGAAATTTCACATGTGAGCATCAGAAGAATTCAATTAGTGGCAAAAAAGTTGTCCATACTATGAGAAATGCAATATGGAAATTATAAAAAGTTACAAATGTTCATAAACCCCATGGTCTTCATAATGTAAATGTCCTTGAGTGCACCAAGTTGATACGTCCTCATAGATCAAAAGTCCACCAAGTCTTATCTCACAGGCCCATTGACGTTTTTAGTAACGTGGCTATATCTGCTGGCATGCTCCCTTCGTCACCTGCAGGTAAGAGAGTGGCATTAAAAGTTTAATAAAAATACTTTATAAAATATATTCTTCTTCACCAATTTTCTCTACCTTTCAGGGATTCCTAATCATCTTTTATTGCCCAGTTTGCTTCAGTGTTACTTGGTTAAAACAGTTCCAAATCCCTATGTATATTAGGTGGTAACCTCTGTGTTCATGTGCATATTGACAGCACAGCATCTATGGGCAATGTTTCTGATTTGATACAGAGAAAGATCTATGAAGACACATAGGCATAGTTTGGATCATATCCTATTCAAATCCACATAGGATTTACTCCTCAGATTTGCCAAGTGAAAACATTTATGTAACAAACTGAAGAGTAAACACAAAAACAAGGCCCCCAAATCCCAGTCAAAAGAAATACTTTCATCTATACCCTTATATTCCGTCCAAAGATATGTCCAGAAAGTATCCAGCCATGTACTATGCAAGAGACACGTTTATTGAAAAAGATACATGACACACAAGAAACACTGTATACAGGACCATCACACCTCAGTTCCCTTCAAAGTAGGCACTCTGGGACCTCAGTTGTCCCAGCATCCTTTCCACAGTTCAAAACACTTTGCAAAATCCTTTGTTGGAATCACCATCAGCTGCCCCATCGTATTTTCCTGAATCTCACTGACGGTCTGAAATCTCTTCCCTTTCAAAGGTGATTTTAGTTTTGGGAAAAGCCAGAAGTCGCAGGGTGTCAACCCTGGGCTGTAGTGGGGCTGAGTCACCTGGATGATTTGATGTTTTGCCAAAAAACTCTGCACAAGACAAGACACATGAGTGGTGGTGTGGTTGTGATGAAGCTGCCAATCACCAACTGCCCACAGCTGCGGCCCTTTTTGTCATACTGTATCTCAGATGATGAAGAACACTTGAGGCAAAACTGCTTACTGTTTGGCCTGGAGGCATACTCACAATGGACAACATCTTCCCAATCAAAAAACAAAGTTTTTCCTTCGGGCATGGAGAACTAGGTGACATCCATTGGGACAACCTGGCCTTCATTTCTGGACCATAGCTGTAGATCCACAATTCGTCTCCGATTATGACCTTCTCGAGGAAATCTTGTTCATTGGTAGCGGTATGAATCGAGTCATTACCAACTGCAGCATGATGTTTCTGCTCTCGTAGCAGAAGCAGCCATGGAACAAATTTTGCCATGACATGTTTCATACCAAGACCCTGCATCAAAATCTCAGACACAGTAGTTTTTGGAATCCCGAGATCAGCTTCTAGTTCTCGCACGGTCAGTTGCTGATCTTTGTTAACTGCAGCCCGTACATGTTCAACATTCTCATGTGCTCTGCTTGCTGCAGGCCTTCTAGATCATGGATTGCTTTCAAATGATTCTCAACCATCTTTGAAGCGTTGTGCCACACTTATTTGCGCTGCACTCATTGCATTGTCCCTGAAAGCCTTCTAAATTATTCAAATAATTTCCAGAGGAATATTCAAGCTTAATGCAAAATTTCATTGCTCTACTAGCTCATTCTGAATGCGACGGCAACACAGTACACTTCTCTTTCAATAGCATCTACTGCTCCCATAGATTAATACAGTGAAGTCATCCAGTTTATGCATGCGCATTCCAGTTCACTCTCCTTGGCTGCCAGGCTACATTAATGTCGTGGAAACTGTTCTCGTTATATTAAGAATGGCTGGACTTTTTCCAGATAGACCTCATATAATCACTGACTTAGACTTAACTGATACATCAAAACAAAATTTTGAACACAGCATATCAGTGAGGATTAAAGTGCCCACCTAAATTATGTTTTCCTTATGTTTGCCCAATGTGTCAGTCAAATGGGACCCCCAGTACCTAGACACTTGCCCAGAAATTATTCATGATTTTCTAAGATTTGAAAACATCTGTGTCAAGGCAGCATAGACTCTAGTCATCCTTGATTAATTTGGTTAATCACTCAGATTGTTTTTAGATGAAGTAATTAGTTCACAATAAAAATGGTATAGCTGGCAATTCATAAGTATTTATTCATTTATAACTATGAATAATTTTATAAATCAGAAATGGCTAAAATGTAGCAAAACTAATCACTTTTTTCTCCCTCTCTCTCACCTACCCTCCCACGTTAAAATCCAAAATTATGAGAGTACTTTTATCTACTCTTCTCCTTTCAGTAAAAATCATATGTACAGAAACAGAAACTACTGCATTACACTCTCAGGAAATTCACTGACACCTCTCTCTGCTTTCAAACTTGTCCACAGATTTAAAAATAGCCCACAAAATCTAAATTGACACTTGTCCTAAATTAACGGACGCTGCAAATAAATAACTGACCAATTCCAAAATACAGTAAGACAACAGTACAAATCTATATAACAAGACTCTCCATAATTCAATTTACTAAAAATGCAGGGAGAGAAGGAAAGAAGGAAAAGATGAGGATATGCTTCAAAGACACTAAAGAAATAAAACAATAAAACGCAATGTGTGAATTTTGATTGGATCCTGTCTTTGTTTTTTTTTTTTTTTTAATGCTATAAAGTATATTAAGGGAGTAACTGGGAAAAATCCAGATATGGACAATATAACATTTAAAAATTCATGTTAATTTTCTTAGATGTATTAATAATAGTATTATGGCAACTGAGAGGAACATGCTGAAATACTAAGAATAAAGTGTCATGTTTACAACTGATGTTAAAATGGTTCATTGAAAAAATAATGGCTGAGTGTCATCATGGAGGAAGCGGACACTGGTGTCCTTGTGGTAGTACTTCTAAGAAGACATCGGACTGTGACACTCAAGGTATTTATGCACTCCCCGAAATTGTCCCAGGCCAAGGAAGCTCGCAAGGACGTTTTTCACATGAAATGATGAGAACTTTAAACACGTAACGCTTAAAGACATTACAGAAGATACTGCTGTAAGCAAAAACACGCCTGTATCAGCAAAATACGGAGCTCTTCTGTTTGATGGAGGATGGAGAGCATGTCCTCAAATAGTCCAAATAGGACCTTGGGGGTCACAACCAGGGAGGCTCTCAAAGCCAAGGGACCAGGAGTGATTTGTACTGAAGGAAGAAGACTCTTCCCATCCCACACACAATTTCAAGTGGATCAAAGACCTGAGGGCATAATACCAAACTAGTACTTTTTGGAAATAACACAGGCCATCTTCATGACCAATGGATAGGGATATGTAACATAAAAAGCACTAACCAAAAAGGGCGATAGATTTGACTACATTAAAACTGAAAAAAAGGGGCAAAAAACCCAACCTGACCTTCAAAATACATCTAGAGAAATGAAAACATAAATCACAGAGTACGAGGAGGTATCATGGATGCATATAACAGTAGTGTCCATGGTATGTAGGAACCAAAGCAAAAGACAGACATCTCAAAAGAAAAGTGGGTAAAAGTACTGAATGGTTGCTTTTAAAATGGAGGAATCCACATGGCCAATAAATATATAAGATGTTCAACTCTTAACCTGGAAATGCATTAAAACCACAGTGACTGGCTTCTGTGGACTGGTTTTAAATGAACTATATGCAATAGCTTGGCAAAAATTAGAAATTCAGACAGTTGTTGGTAGACTAATGGGAATTCTCTAATGGGGCAGTGAGAATGTCAACTGGTGTGCCAATTGGGAAAGCAGTTTAGGCTTATTTAGTGAAGCTGAAGATATACCTGAGATTTAACAATTCTACTACTTGATATTTTTTCCCAGAGAAAAGCTTGCTCAGCTGTTTCCAGAGACATAAAAAGAATGTTCTTACTTAGCAGTATTGCTCGTAAGAACAAAAAGCTGGAACCAAGTGTCTGTCAACATTATGACAGTTCAAAGAACTGTGGTATCTATACAGCAACAGAACTATCAAACAGCAATGGAAAATAGATTACACAGCAACAATGAACAAACTACAGCTACATGAAGCTACAACTACGTGAAACAACATGAGCTTCACAAGCATATTGGTAGGTCTAATGAGCTAAGTCAAAAGAATATATACTATATGAGTGTTTTTATAACATTCAAAAGCAAGAAATACAATATTGTTCAGGATGCATTCCCAGGTGATAAAGCAATAAAAAGGAAAACAATGAAGTAATTACTACAAAAGTCAGAGTAGTAATTACCTGAGGGGGAAAAAAAAACCGGGGGGGACTGTGATCAGGGAAGGGCAAAGGAGGTGCTTCTGGAAGTGCTGGCTACATTCTTTTTTTATTTTTCTTTTAAACTAAGTGGTCATTACACAGTTGTTTGATTTAAAAGAAAAGGTTGAGGAAGCAAATGTTGCAAAATGTTACAACCGTGAAATCACTGTGCTTTTATTCATGCCATGCTTTCAACATTTTGCATGAAAATTTCATATGATTTACAAAGTTAGATAATTTATTAACATAATCATATTAAGGGAGATTAAAGGAAAAAACCCCACACATCCAAAAAACACAATCCTTACTCTAAAGCAGTGGTTCTCTGACTTTAGCATGTATCAGACACACCAACCAGACTGAGTCTTATCTACCCAGTTTCTGACTGACTAGAGTTGGAGTTGGGGTTGGGCTTGGAAATTCACATTTCAAATTAGCAATCCCCCAGGTGATGAGGATGTCACTGGTCCAGGGACTGCGTAAGAACCACTAAGGCAAGCTCTAAAAACACAAAAATCTGAGATGTGTATCTGAGAGCAACATGGTCTTTAATCTTTCATAGTTTCATGGGAAAGAGGACATATATATAACATAAAGCACATACAGGCTCAATTACAAATACACCTTTGGTTTATAGAGGAAAACTACCTGACTGTGAGAGAAGCACATACATGTAATCTCATCAGGTCAATGTAAATTTCTTAAATGAAACCAGGAGCAAAGCTGAAGACAAAATCATCATATGCAGGTTAAGAGATTAAATAAAAGATATTACTGGATCCTTGATCTACCCAATAAAACACTTATTGGGAAAAACAGATATATAAATAGCTGTAGTAAGATAAAGGAGCGACATTTCCCACAGAAAGGAAGAGTGGTAATGGGGGAAAATTCATCATAACTAAATATTTTAAAACTAATGGCCTGAGCCCTGGCTGGCATTGCTCAGTGGATTGAGCACCAGCTTGCTAATCGAGGTTGCTGGTTCGATTCCTACTCCGGGTACAAGCCTGGGTTGGGGCCAGGTGCCCAGTCGGGGACGAGTGAGACAACAGATCCATGTTTCTCTTGCCCATTGATGTTTCTCTCCCTCTTTCTCCTTCCCTTCCCCTCTTTCTAAAAGTAAATAAATGGTCTTTAAAAAAATGAAACTAATGGCCTTGGAGCACAGCTGAGGTAAGTTGCTATTTTTTTTTTTAATGTTTCTACTTCTTTTCTATTATTTTACTTAAATGAATTACTATTTTAACAGACATACCTGACATGAAAATAACAGGTTAAATGTTAAGACTAAACAAGTTTATAAAAATACAAATACTTTATATGAATTATGATCAGAAATGACTGAACACACGTATCACCTCTGTTCTCACCTGAAATACCATTAAAATGCCATGAGAAAACAAGTGGGGGCATTAAACAAGAGAGAGAACAGGAGAAAAAGACAATAGTGAAGAGAGAAAGCAGATGGAAGAATGAAACTGACTTTAGCAGAACTGACAAAGCAAAACTTTAGGGTCAGCAGATGAAAATGCAAAACTACTGTACTTGATGCCCAGAACCCACCCTCCCCATCCTTCCAAAGCTCAGAACATGGAGGAAATGGGTGCTTCTGAAAGGCAAAGAGCATATGGAGCAAAAAACACTGAAGAGGTAGGAGATCTATAGCCTGTCCAACAGAGCCAGCCATTTACCCTAGGCGTTCAAAAGAAAGTTTACTTCTTAGAAAATCTGGATCAAAGGAATACTGGATATAGGGACAGTAGAGGACAGTGAAGCTATACAGGAATAGGATAATTATTTGAATAGGACCACAACCTTCCCTCCTTCTTCTTTCCCTCAGCTCTGAGAACACAGTCAGTGGGCTTATACTACCTCTCCCACCATCCTCAGGTCACAAGAGACCAGACAATATCATTCTGAGGAAATAAACCAGTCCATGAGAAGTGACCTCTGGTTTTATAAAGACAATTGGGAGTCTGACAAAGAGCTGAGGCCCTGCAATTAACTAGATGGTTCTATTTAAAGACATATTGTTAGGATAAAATCTATATATCTGGGTTGCTTGCTAGCATTACTAAGAGAATTTAACTTAGGTATTTAATTGCTTACAAAATATGGAAAGATGGACTAATGAAATAATTACGAAAAATCACTGCTCAGTGGAATCTGCCTGATGTGTTCACCCTTACTTTTGCTGGATGATTTGAAATTGGCAAGTTGCCACCTCCTCACAAAGCCTAGTAATTACTATTAATTGTTCAAGTTATGATCATCTTACTCTCGGCCTTAAAGGTCTAACTTTGTTGTTTCTTACTCAGTTAAAGTTTCTCTAGTGCCTGCTTCCTCAACCTGGCATAGCACACTAAAATAAATGCTTTACAGGAAGGATATGTACTAATTTCATCACACATCTTTCTGACTCCGAAGATAGATTAAAATACATTGATCTCTTAATAGTATGCAGTGCCTAAAATAATATTGAACCACAGTAAATATCAGAGGTTTGCTGAATTGAAATGAACTATTATTAATATTAGGAATATCCTTATTTATTAGAATTAGGATAAAATTGCTTAATTTTTTTTTAAAAATATTTTATTTATTTTTAGAGAGAGGGGACGGGAGGGGAAAAGAGAGGGAAACATCAAAGTGTGGTTGCCTATCGTGCGCCCTCCACTGAAGACCTGCCCTGCAACCTAGGCATGTGCCCTGACTGGGAATCGAACTAGTGACCCTTTGGTTTACAGGCTGGCACTCAATCCACTGAGTCACACCAGCCAGGGCATATTGCTTATTTTCAATTAAACATAATATTAAATGAGAAAAGCAAATGGCAGAAGACTATATGACAGCCTCTGTAAAAAGGAGAAAGAACACATATACTTACTGCTATCAGATTAAAAAAAAAACGGGTAATGCAGTAAAAAAAAAAAAAAGCTAGTGGGTCACCTTTATGGGGAAGCAGAGTGATAGAGTGGGAGCCTTTTATATATTTTGAATTTTGAACTATGTAAATCTATATCTTTTCATGTGTGTGGTATGTATTTAAAAAAATTTAAGTTATAAAACTTTAAAAATTATTCTTTTCAAGAAGGTAGACTGAGAGGGTTCTCTTATTTGAGGGTTTTTTCAGGAGCCAACTACTTTAACCTGAAATTATTAAATTTTTGAAAAAAAATGCATTTAGGTGCACTTAGTACAATATTTACCAGTCAAATGAAATTAATGTAAATAAGTTAATATTATGTCATCAATTTAAAAATTTTGATCCATTAATATTACCTAAATAATAACTAAATCATAAAACTGAGGATAAAATTATGGATCCAATTTTAATTTATTGCCGGAATATTTTGGTGTAAGAGATAAGGAATGGCATAAACAGAATTTTCCAAAATCATAGTGTTTATTTACATCAATTTGGGCAAAATGATCTTAGTTACTTGTGGTACTTTAGAAATAAGTATACTTCTATGTCATCCATCAATTACACGCCAGTTAAGAACTCGAGGCCAACTTCGTTATCCCCTTGGTACTGTTAATTGAAGTTTCTCCTTATACAACTTACCTTCATCTACAGTGGTCATATCTTGCTCTAGTTTCAATTTCTGTTGGTTAATTTTTAGCATGGATTCTTCGATTGTCCCTTGGCTTATTAATTTTATAACGAGTACTTCTCTAAAAAAAAAAAGATATATCCACCTGTTATTAAATATAAAATTATTTGAATACATGTGAACTATGTGAATCATCTTAGAATTCTATAAAAATATTTTGAAAGTATAACAAATATATCCGTAAATTTAAATTCCTATATTCAAAGTATTTGAGATTGACATTTTCTAAGTGTGTCACTTTTATACATCCTTTCCTATTGATCCAAGAGAAGAGAGAAAGATATCTGTACTTTAAAAATCACTGGGTTTACAACCATTCTGGGTTCAGATAAGTATACCATTTTAAAAAAAAGATGCTTTGATGATCAGGTTCGAAGAAATAATTCAATACAAAAAGGAAAGAAGTGTAGTAAAGTACAAATATTACATTTGAGACTTTGGTCCCATAATAGGTACTGATAAATATTTGATTCATAAATGAATATATCAATGTCTTTTGGAAATACAGTAAAATAGTTTACAAAGAAAACATTATACGTTGTTTACATGTAGAGTTGGAACTGCAGATAACTTTCACCTCTACATGGTCCTTTGACCATGTCAAAATTAACCTTCACCAAAAATACCTTACAACTCAACCTATTTCCTGAAACATAATAATGTAGCAAAAGTATGCATATTACTGAGTCTATCCGGTTCTTTAATGGTCTTTTTAATTATTAATCTGTTTCACAGGCACTAGATCGTTTAGAATACTACCTTTTCATTAGCTGCAGAACTATTTGAGTTGGGGTGGGAGGTTATTTTCTTTTACTTACTAGAAAATGAACAGGTTACATAGTCAAGTTCATATTCAACACTGCTGGTATGAAATACATCAGTAACTATGCTTTGACGAAAATATAAAAGCTAAAGCAGGACATCTGACAGACTATTTTCTAATATTCTATACACATTAACATTGCATTTGATTAAAATAAATTTCAACTGAAAATACTTACTTAGTCTGGCCTACTCTATGGCATCTATCTTCTGCTTGTTTATCATTGTAAGGGTTACAGTCAATATCATGAAGTATAACAACATTTGCTGAAGTCAGGTTTATTCCTAAACCACCAGCTTTTGTTGACAGCAGAAACACAAAGATATCCATATCGGTGTTAAACTCATCAATTAAATGAATCCTGTAGGATAAATATATTAGGTTAAATCTCACTAAAAGCTATATAATTAAAACTGAAAACAGTTATATCAAATGAAAAATAAACTTGAAGATGTAAATACACGATCTTTGTATTACAGCTACTTTATCTGCAGCTATTTTTATTGGAAGACCTTCCCAATTCACCAACTTGTTTTTCAATACCATTTATCTCTACTAATTCTTATTCACATTTAATTCATTCCTGAAGGACTATTCTGTCCTTTGCTTAATGGCTTCTGGCTTATCTAAATTCTGGATATGGCTTTTCAATCTTTAACCTTCTCAGAAGTCTGTCATCGGCTACTGATAAGACGATCTTTCTTGGTACTGAATCGCAAGATCAAGTTCTACTGGTGTATCTGTTAGCATGACTTCCACCCTCATTCTAATGCAGGAGGAAAAAATTCACTCTGGCTGATAAAAAATAAACCAAAAGATATAATACAGTATAAACACACTAGAACACACACTAGAAAAAGCATTCCTTTTTTAAGACAACTTTTATAACCTTTGGAAATTAAAAAATAACAGAACTTAATTACCCTTAAAATACAACAGGCCAAAATTTTAAAACTTGGTTTAAAGATAAGGGTCTTTATACTTTGAGTGATTTTTAAAGAGAAAAACACTGATAATACATAATTATAAAACTGTTTGAAAATATACTGTATGCAATTCAGACCAAAAAATTTACAAGAAAAATTCCTCATCTTAAGGTAGTAATTTGACGTAGTCACACGTGAGACTCAAAGCAATACAATTCTATCAAATGCTCTGGACATTTAAAATTCAAACATTTACTCTTACTTGAGGGTAAGGTGGATAGAGATATTTTTTTTGAAACTAAAGTATACCAACCTTTCAGAAATTTGAGTCTTTCCATCTAATCTGAGGTATCTGTGCTGATGATGTTTTAAGAGAACCTCTAAAATATCCAGCATCATGGTAAACTGGCTAAATAATACAACTCTATCACCCTGTGAAAATATATGCATGTATTAGATATATGGGAAGAAAAGTTTTAAGTATCTAATAACTAATTGCTTCTTTAATAAAAATTAAGTACTTCTACCCAAGGTAAAATTTTTATTTTAGATTGTTCGTAAATAAATTTCCAAACTTAACTAAAATTTTTAGTTTTGATTTTTAAGGACAGTTAATGGGAATAGATACAAAGTACTATTTGGATTGTGATCTTACAAATTTAAGCTATTTTACATATAAATCATAGTTTATGATATGAATTTTAAAGCAATCATACAGATTGTCATTTATGAAATGACAAGATTATTTATTAAAACATGACAGACATGTTCCACTAACTTCTATTTTTTTCCCAGAGGTGCAAAAATATATGCCCATATACAGTGGAATTCCCGTATCTGAGAATACATTCCAAGATCCCAGTAGAGGCCTGAAACCATGGATAGTACCAAACCCAATATATCCTGTTTTTTTGGTACATATACATACTTTTTCACTTAAAGAAGCACTTTACAGCTGTCTTTGGCATATCCATATTACCAGCATCACTACTCTTGCATTTTGGGGCTATTAATAAATAAAATAAGGGTTACTTGAACACAAGCATGGCAATACAGTCGATCTGATAACCGACAACTGATCTGATAACTGAGAGGGCTACTAAGTGATTAATAGGCAAGACGACACAATGTAAGTATGCTGGTCAAAGGGATGACTTATGTCCAGGGCAGAACACAAGATTTCATCACACAATTCAGAACAGTGTGCAGTTTAAAACTTATGAATTGTTTATTTCTGGAATTTTCCATTTACTGTAATATCTGTGGATCACGTTTGGCTGTTGAGATTAAAATCATGGAAAGCAAAAGTGCAGATAAGGGAGGGACTGTACATCCTCCAAATGCTCAAAACACTAGTTTCTTGAAGAATGTAGAACAGACAAAGGCTGAAACTTCAACTTAGAAGTCAAATCATGCCAGAATTGTTTTAAAGAAGTTTAACTGGGGAAATACAAAACGAATAGCCTTTTTCTTTAATACCTTCTCTTTTAGTTCAGACAAAATGCGTCCCAAAACTCGGAATTTTCCAGAATCTAAAATCAAGTCCATGTCCAACTGGAAGTTATTAATGTGTCGATACTGTTTACAAAGTACATGTAATTCAAAGTCTGTCATAACTTCCATATCTTCAAAGATCAGGTCTGGGTTAGCTTCACAATGTGTAGGTTCCTTAAAGCAAAACAAAACAATATACTTACTTCAAAATTAAGTTCATTTATATGATCAAAATAATCTAATAAAAATTGTTCACATCTGATAAAATATGTAAATCATAGAACATTTGAGGGGGAAGAAAATTAATATTAATTTTTATGTACAATAAAGGGATAAAAGTCCTTACTCTTTTAGAATTAACATAGTGAAATATTTACAGAAAAATTAAGTCTTGAATTTACTTCAAAATAATTTTGGGAAGAGGTCTAGATGAAACACGAGTAGTATTACCCTTGTGCACTCTTGGTGGGACTGCATATTGGTACACCCACTATGGAAAACAATATAGAGATATACCAAAAAACTAAAAACAGATCTGCAATATGACTCGGTAATTCCACTGCTGGCACCTACCCAAAGAAAAAAACACTAATTTGAAAAGATATATGCACTCCTATGTTCATTGCAGCAGTATGTACAATAGCTAAGATAAGGAAGCAACCTCAGTGTCCGTCCATAGAAGAATGGATAAAGTAGATGTGCTATATACAGGGGTGGGCAAAAATAGGTTTACAATTATAATACAAATAAATAATAATAAAACAAGACCAATCTGTTTCCTGCTTTTTGTAAGCCTACTGTAAACCTACTTTTGCCCTTCCCTGTATGTACAATGGAATATTACATAGCAATAAAAAAGAATGAAATCTTGCCCTTTGCAACAACATCAATGGACCTAGAGAGTATTAAGCTAAGTGTAACAAATCAGAAAGACAAATACCATATGTGGAATGTAAGCAAAACAAATGAACAAACAAAACAAACAGATCTATAAAAACAGACCAAAGGGATTGCTGTCCAAGGGGAGGGGAAACAGGTGAAAAAGATGAAGGGGAATATAGTCAATAACGATGTGATAAGTTAGTTGTGACAGATGATTACTAGAATTAGTGACCACACTGTGAGGTATAAAAATGTTAAGTCACTATACTGTGCCCCTGAAATTAATATAACTAATATAACATTGTATACCAATTATACTTAAATAAATAAAAAGAAACAAAAAGTAGGGTTATTACAGATAAAAACTGTAGAAATTGTGTGAAGGTTTTATGGGCAGAGGATTTTATTATAGAATTCTTCTCTGACATGTTTGAAGTTTTTCACAGTTAAGTTTAAGATAATATAAAAATAAATTAAAAAGCAAATGGTTGCTTTCGACAAGGGTAGGTGCTAAAGGAGAATGAGGCTAAAATAAAGAGTAATGGCTAAAACTACAGACAAAAATCAGGAAGAAATAAAATGAAAAAAATAAATGGAGAAGAATGACTCACTAACCAGCCCATAAAATCTGAGTAATCTTTTGGTAGAAATAAATAAAGTAGGTATTAAGTCTACATTAAAAGTAGGCAAACTTTATCTTAAAGGGCCAGATAGTAAATCATTTTAGACTCTGTAGGCTAAATGATCTGTTTGACAAACACTCAACTTGCCCTTGTATTGAGAAAGTAGTCACAGACAAACCGAAACAAAAGAGCATGGATGTATTAGAATAAAACTTTATTTATAAAAGTAGACAGGGCCATATTTGTCCCTAAGGCAACAGTTGGCTGACTCCTGAGGTAGAATGCCAGTCTTTCTTGGCTCTTATGGCCCCCAAATTATCTTGAATTTTGTCTTAAAACATTGGTTTTTCTTAAATGTGATTTAAAGAGTTAATATGCTCATTATGTTCAATGGTCTGACTTTTAGCCTAACAATTTGACCTCACATTTAACAGAATTAATAAAGCTTAATGGTAGCATAAGAGGCAATCTTTACCTTTAGCATAAGCTGGGACATTTCCTTGAGTTTTTCAGCTGTGTAATATTGGCGATGTAATAATGGATGATTGGCCATTTTTCTCAATTGCATCATGACATTGCACATTTCTGTGTTTTTTTCTGTGATCCAAAGAGACACATTTAAAAAAAAAAATACAAAAAACAAGCTGATAGCTATTTGTTGAAATATATTTCAATGAAAACAAAAAAATTTAAAATTATTTCTTCAAATTCCAACTAATTTTTTTTTAAATGAGTAAAGACTACTATAATATGACTAAACAAAATGCTGCCCCAGTACAGGAATATTTTTCACGTAAAACTGTGAAAATCTGATTATACCCAAGTTATTGATAGATTTTTTCAATCTGTTGAAAAGACCCAAATAGAGTTGCTCCTGCTTCTCTGACATTGCACACAACTCAATTTGATCTTTCTTAGGAGGTAGCTGCTTGAGAACCTGAGAAAGGAGAACAGTTTAAGTAAATCAATCAAATAAAGAAAAAAACAGATATTTAAAAACAATCATAATAAAAGGATGCAGACAAGAGTTACCTCATCTTTTACTCTTCTGAGAATAAATGGTTTTATAATTTGCTTTGCGTGTGCTATTCTCTCCTTTTCATATATACTTTGCTCATCTGCTGATTTCTAAGTAAAGTAAGAATACATCCTTTTAGAAATTATTCGCTTAAATGATCCTAATTACAGTATTACACAACATGAAAATTTGAGCTGTTTTCCACAGACACTCTATTCTAGGTGTAACTTCCCATTTGAATTCTAGGCTATAATCTACTTTTTAAAGCTCTGTGTGTTTTGAGGTTTAATGACATGTAATTGTGTATTCTGCTGAGGTAATAAAATCGAACTGTACCAAGTTAGTTTTAAGAAGTCATTAAACTGATGTCATTACTGATTACCTAGAAAACTTCATGAAAATGTGTGTGCGTGAGAGAGAGAGAGAGAGAGAAAGAAGGTGAGGGGAGGAGAGGTGAGGGGCGTCTTTTTGAGAGATGGGTAAAAAACTTGTATTTATTTGTGGAAAATGCCCCTAAAAGAAAGCTAGCACGGACGATATGAATCATGTGGTCTAAAATGAGAATAGTTGCTGGTCAAAACTTGTTAATTTTGGAGAATTAAAAAAGTAGAAATTTATTGTAAAAAATATAGGAATCCTCCATATCCTATGAACTGCTAGGCCATTAAGTTGGAAAAAATACATTAGTGAGAGTTACAAAGGCAGTTAACTGCAGTAGAAGAATACCACAGAAAAGTCTTGCAAAATATGGGTGAACAGGAGAGTCAAGAATTTATATGTGCACTGGTATACTGAAGAATTCAGGAGTTCTTGAAGACTATAATGCATTTTCCCTAAGCAATCAAGAGAAAATTAACATAATTTTCATCAAAAAGCATTTTTTACTGTAACTTTTAGAAACTGCTACTTTTGTATTTATGAACTTTTATTTCAAAATCTATGTCCCAGAATAGGAATTTTCAGTCTTTGCCCAGTCCTACAGTTTACTTATAAAAAAACGCTAATTTTCCTGACTGATTTAAATAAATAAAAAGCAATGATCTCCAACTTTCCCCAAATATGTCTGTGCTCTCCACTAACTTAAAATTGTAATTCTTCAAAAAACTAGGATATTAAAAACCAAAACTTTTAGACACTGATTTCAGAAGTTACCAATTCATTTCCCATTGTATTTTGGCTGACTTTCCAACTATCCAAGGATAAGAATATGAACTACTTAAATTTCATAGTGCATTTGCACCATGAAAACAAGGAAAAAAACAAAAGAGGAAAATGACCCAGGTAAAACACAAAGTTAACATATTTTGGAGAAAATATAAATTTATGCTTACTGTTTTAGAAGAAAACATTCTTCGTATTTCACTTGTGCTACTACTAAACATGTGTGGCATAACAAAATTCAACAGTGACATGAGTTCTAACAGATTATTCTGCACAGGTGTGCCTGTGAGTAGCAAACGGTTATTTGCCTGTGAATGAAGGTAAAATTGAGATTAGTATTTTTTTTTAGAGCCACATTCTTCTTTGTCCACCCTCCTCAGTGGGGGAGAAAAATATTAAAACCATTATTAATAACGTAACATTCTATAATGAAAGATTAGTAATTCAGAAAAATTACCATCTACTGTACTTTAAGACAGAATGTGTAAAACTAATGATTATAGTTTTATAAGTAGGTAACTTGCATCTCCAAGGGCACTTTTATGAGGTGGTAGATTTTATATTTAATATTCAGAGCTTATCATGATTGAGACTCAATGAGCTATGAATGTTTTTTATGACTTTAAAGGGTTGTAAGGAAAAAAAGCAAAGAACAAGGGACAGAGGCTAAGTGGCTCACAAAGCATTAAATATTTATCTGGCTATTTACAGAAAAAGTTTGCTGACCCCTGACATAAGATACTATATATATTAAAGTACATAATATGAAATGTTGTCATCATTGGAAAAATTTACAAAATACTCTTACATTAATAGTCATAAGGTGCTGATAGCGAATGGAGCCCATATTCTTCAGCATATGTCCCTCATCAAAAATTGCGTAATTAAGTTTTAGTCGTCGAAAGAGACTACGGTCATCAGAACTGCTGATTGCGCAATTATACCTGTCACCAAAAGAAAAAAGGAATCTCTAGGGTTATACTTTTAAGAGCCTGGACCCCAGTAAGATCTAATGCTTTGTAAACTTACTTTATTTATACACTTCTAATAGCCAGTATCTAAAAGAGCACTAGTTGGTGCTCAAATTCTAATGTACCTTATCCAATAATTACTGATGTACATGTCATCAAGTTAAGAAAGCTGCCATACAGAGCTAAAATGAAATGTAAAAGTTACACTATAACCAGACATCTTCTACACACTTAGGAAAATTTTGGTTATTTATATGTAATCTGCACTTGTTATATACTTCACTTCATGAGCTATTATATTTTAATAAGTACCAATGAAAGAACATTAGGCTAAGGCATTTCTGTTAAGAACATAATACTATTGTATTAAACTAGTAGAGTAGATCCAAGAAATAACATTTAATAGCAGCTAGCAGTACAAGGCTACATAAAAAAAACTGAGTCCATTTTATTAAGAAAAAAAAGAATTTTGAATGAATTATTCTAATCATGGCCTCCTACAGAAGTCAGTAGAAAGAAATAATCAAAACCTACGGTTGCGCTTCTGATCAAAATGGCAGTGGAGGCAGACATCGGCTTGCCTCTTGGCACAACTACATCAAAATTACAACTAAAACATAGAACAACCAGCACTCAGAACTGTCAGAAATCAAGTGGAATGGAAGTCTGACAACTACGGACTTAAACACATCCACTGAGACTGGTAGGAAGAAAGCAGACACAGGCTGGCCTCTCACCCACGTGTGGTGGGTAACAATTCGGGAGGATTATCTCAGAAGTGATGAGTCCCAGTCACACACCAGGACTCCCAGCCCAGGGTTGCAGTGCTAGGAAGATAAGTCCCCACAACTTCTGGCTGCAAAAACTGGCAGGCATTTAATTGACTGGTGGAAGAAACTTCTGGAGCCCAAGCAGTTCGTCTTAAAAAACCCACACAGGGACTCACCTACTTGGACTCACTCTCTCTGAGTTCCAGTGTCAGGGTGGCAGCTTGAAGGGCACTAATGACATACTGGGAGAGGATTAAGTGTTTGGCATCAGGGCTAGCTGAGGCCATTGTCCCTTTTCTGAGCCCTCCTCCCTCAGAGCCTGGGAGCTGGTAAGCCGGTGCCATATTTGAGACTCTAACAACCTGGGTAACACTGACCTGCCTTGGACTCCACCCCACCCAACCTACAGGCTCACCCAAGCTGCTTTTCCATATGAACTGGCCTTGGCTCATGCTGCACAAATTCCGAAATCCTATCTAATAAGCAACATCTGGCCTCAGTGGAATCCAGGCCCAGCACTAGCAGCAGCCTGCCTGTATTCACAACTTGGCTTTGTCTGGGAATCTCCAAGCCCAACACAAATAGCAGCTTTCTCAGATTGCTTTGTAGCTCAGGAAGGGTGGCCCTAGGCAAAACATAAATGGGGGCTGACCTTGGCCTGCACCATCTGGGAAACCCTAGGGCCAGTGCACCCAGCGGACAGCTACAGACCACTTTGGAACATTGCCACCCTACCTGCACAGGTGATCCTCCATGAAGGTTAGAGATTAGTGGTCAGTGGTCACATATAATCCTTGCAGCTGACTGGCCTGGATAAACCCTCTCATTGATCTGCCAAAAGCAACTAGGCTCAACTACGAGAGGAGGGCGTAATCGGCACACACAAAAGGGGTGCCTCAAGTGCCCAGCTTGGGTGATAGGGGAGGCTGTGTCCCTGGACCCTACAGGACACCTACTACATTAGGCCACACTACCAAGACATGGAATCAAAGCATCTCTTTCTAATACACAGAAATAAACACAGGGAGGCTGCCAAAATGAGGAGACAAAGAAACATGGCCCAAATAAAATAACAGATCAAAATTCCAGAAAAAGAGCTAAACGAAATGGAGGTAAGCAATCTATCAGATGCAGAGTGCAAAACACTGGTTATTAGGGTGCTCAAGGAAGTTAGTGAGGACTTCAGCAGCATAAAAAAGATCCAGTCAGAAATGAAGGATGCATTAACTGAAATATCAATTTACAGGGAAACAAGAGTACAGTAGATAAAGCCAAGAAGCAAATCAATGATTCACAACATAAGGAAGCAAAAAACAACCAACCAGAACAGGAATAAAAATTTAAAAAAAAATGAGGATAGTATAAGCAGCCTCTGGCACAACGTCAAGAAGTCCAACATTTGCATCACAGGGGTGCCAGAAGGAGAAGACAAAGAGCAAAATACGGGAAATTTATTTGAAACACTAATGAAAGGAAACTTCCTTAATTTGCAAGAGGAAATACACATGCAAGTCCAGGAAACACAGGGAGTCCCAATCATTTGGACCCAACGAGGACCACACCAAGACACATCATAATTAAAATGGCAAGGGTTAAAGATAAAGAAAGACTCTTTCAAGCAGCAAGAGAAAAGCAGAGTTACCTACAAAGGAGTTCCCATAAGACTGTCAGCTAATTTCTCAGAAGAAACTCTAGGCAAGAAGGGGCTGGTAAGACGTATTCCAAGTGATGAAAAGCAAAGACCTACAACCAAGGTTACTCTATCCAGATTACTCTACATTTAGAATGGAAGGGCAGATAAAGTGCTTCCCAGACAAGGTAGAACTAAAGGAATTCATCATCACCAAGCCATTATTATGGAAAATGTTAAAGGGACATATTTAAGAAAAAGAATATTAAAACTATGAACATGAAAATGACAAAACACTCACAACTATCAGCAACTGAATCTAAAAAATAAAAACAAAAACAAACTAATCAAACCAGAAACAGAATCATAGGTACGGAGACCATTTGGAGGTTTATCAGCTGGGAGAGGAAGGGGGAGAAAGGGGAAATGGTGTAGTGATCAAGAAGCATAATTGGTAGGAACAAAATTGACAGGGGGGATGTGAAGAATAGTATAGGAACGGGAGAAGCCAAAGAACTTACATGCAAGACCCACAGACATGAACTAAGGGGGGAGGGATTGCTGGAGGGAAGGAAGGTACTGGGTGAAGGGGGGCAAAGAGAAAAAAAATTGGGACAACTCTAACAGCATAATTAATAAAATATACTTAAAAAAACCCTACAGTTAATATGCTTGAAAAAACCTGTATAATAAGTGAGACCATTAAGTTCTCTGCTATTTATGCCAAATAGCTCCTAAGTAATGACCGACTAACTTCTATTTCCCACCCTTATTTCTATTCTAACTCAAATTTTTCAGTAAGATTTCATTGTATTTATTAATACTTTTTAACAAGCTACAAATATTATAAGTCATCTTGGTGAAATATAAATGTAACTTTATTATATTTAAAAGAAATACTTCTTTGTACTTTTAAGACTTAAGTATAGTTGACATAGAATACTGTATTAGTTTTAGGTGCACAATGACTTGATTCTTCTATACCTTACAATATGACACCTACTAATTCTGGTAATCATTTGTCACCATATAAACTTATCACACTATTGACTATATTCCCCTTCACCTTTGTTTGTCAATCATTTTAATTTTAAAATATTTTTAAATTAATTTATATTTTTCAAATACATTTGTCTCTGCCTTCCCCCACTACTTTCCCTCCCCCCCTCAATCCTTCCCCACTCCGGCTTTGTCCATGAGTCCCTGCTATATGTTCCTTGACTTGCCCCTTCCCTTCCTTTCCCCCCACCCACCCCTCCCTCCTTCCCTCTTGTCTCTGTTGGTTTCTTTTTTTTTTTTTCAGTGTTGCTGGTCATATTTTCCTTGCATCTTTGCATTGTTGGTTAGGTTCCGCTTATAGGTGAGATCACATGGCATTTGTCTTTCGCCCCCTGGCTCATTTCACTTAGCATAATGCTCTCTAGTTCCATCCATGCTTCGCATAGGGTAGTAGTTCTTTTTTTTTCTTTCTGCTGTGTATTATTCCATTGTGTAAATGTACCATAATTTTTTGATCCAGTCATCTACTGATGGGCATTTAGGCTGCTTCCAGTATTTGGCTATTGTAAATTGTGCTGCTATGAACATTGGGATGCATAGGTTCTTTTGAATTGGCGTTTTGGGATTCTTAGGGTATAGACTTATCACATATAAACTTATCATATAAACTTATATATTATAAACATATATATAGAGAGACTTATCACATATAAACTTATCATATAAACACTATTGACTACATTCCCCCTCACCTTTTTTACCCATCTGCCCACACCCCTTCCCTCTTGCAACCATCCCTTTAGTCTGTTTCTATTAGTCTGTTTTTTGCTTTTTTTTTTGATTCCACACATATGTGAAACCATATGGCATTTGTTTTTCTCTAATTTATTTCACTTAGCATTATATCCTCTAAGTCCATCCATGTTGTCGCAAATGTCAAGATTTCATTTTTTTTTTGCTGCTGTGCAATATTCCATTTTACATATATACACATCTTTATCCATTCATCACACCTAAGTTGCTTCTGTATCTTGACTATTGTTAATAATGATGCAATAAACACAAGAGTGCATGTATCTTTTCAAGTAAGTGTTTTTGTTTTCTTTGAATAATACCCAGAAGTGGGATTGCTGGGTTGCAGAGAAGATCTATTTTTAGTTTTTGGAGGATTCTCCATACTGTTTTCCATAGTGGCTGCACCAATTTGCAGCCTCACCAACAGTGCACAAGTGTTCCCTTTTCTCCAAATCCTTGCCAACATAGGTGATTGTTGACTTTTTGGAAATAGCCATTCTGACTGGTGTGGGTGGTATCTCACTGTGGCTTTAATTTTCATTTTCCTGATGATTAGTCATGTTGAGAATCTTTTCATGTCTGTTTGCCATCTGTATGTCTTCTCTGGAGAAATGTCTCTTCATGTTCTTTGTTTATTTTTTGTTATTCAATTGTATGAGTTTAAATATTACTTTAACTTAGAGAGTATTATTATAAAACTATACTTTCAATCAAATGGACAAAATCTTTTTATAACCACTGTCAGTCACCTGATGTACTAGGAAAAAAGTGCTTTCTTGGTGTTACACACCAAACTGAGAAATGCGTGAGACTCCCTAAGTCATTTGATTATTTTAGTTGCATAGCTGTTAGCATAACTTTCCTCCATATTACCATTTTTTTTTAAATTTGGGAGCTGCACAAAATTTCTTACCAAAAATGTTTTCCTCAATACTTACGTGGTCACTATTACATTGTACTCTTCATATTTACTATGAATGTTATATCTTATCTGTTTACGTTCTTCTTGAGAACCTAGAATTTAAAACAATATACACATATTGAGAATACTTACTACACTTTGCTGTATGTTCAAGTTTTAAATAAATTTTAAAGTTAAAAGCAAATGACATATTCTTACCATAGTAACAGAGCACCTTTAAAGTAGGGCACCATAAATTAACTTCCCTTAACCAGTTATCTATGAAACAAAAGAGATATTATTTGCATCTGCTACAACGGGATATGTGTGTGCAGTAAAATGAACACTACAGTTTCACAAGTTTTGCCCAGAAACTATTCTTTTATAAAATAATACAAGGTGATTTTTAAAAAATCAGAGCCTTCCCATTTTTACTCCTGAGGATTACAATTACTTTGAGGTTTTCAGGTGGCATCAAATAAAGGGCAGAGTGCCAAACATTATATTTATAGGTGATTACTGATTTCCAATTTAAAGAGATGCTATTTTTGGTTATGTTCATAAATACAATCTCTTAATCTATTCTACATCTTATAAATGAGAAAGAATGTAACAGTAATTAGAGTGGGGATGAACTTTATATTTTCTGACTCAATAAATGTTTAATTATACATTTAAATGCACTTAAGTTTCTCTTATTCATTAAAAAATTTATAAGTATTATGAAAACAAAATAAACTTAATCAAATGATCCTTGATCTATAACTGACTTATATTTGAGTTATTTTCTTTAAGTCTGTATTACAATTAAACACACATACATACATGAAGGAGGAAAAGACTAAGGAAACCACAGAAGTTAACATTCACCTCCACAAACTAAGAAGTCACACATACACACAGGGCTTTTCTTCTCCCTACATAAAACAGTATACAGTCAAGTGTGGCTGTCCACAGCACTACAAACCTATAGTTGATGCTGGAACAACAATCAAATGAGGACCTTTATTACCCTCCTGATAGAGGTATGCCAGGAATGCAATGGCTTGAATAGTTTTTCCTAGGCCCTGAAATTAAAAGTTCAAAAGACAATATATGAACTGTAAAAATAAACAAACAAAAAAATCCCATGTAAATACTGGAAAACACAAAAGAAAAAAAATATTTCTGCTTTTGTTTGATTCCGATTCTTAGTTCTCAATGACAGATAAAAGAAACAGATCTCCAAATGTAATTATAATTTAGTTTAATGAGGGAAATGTATCATAAATGCTAGTTAATATGTGACATACATCAATATGGAAGACCTTTGCATTGCATATAAAGCATACGATTTTGTTAACTATTTATATAAAGCAATTATTTAATACATACTGGACAGAATGAGGACGATGTTCCAATGATTAATTGCAGTTATACATATATTCTATGCCTAAGAATATATTTGGAAGATGTAAGAGCGTATTTCCATAAAAAAGACGTGGGTAAGAATGTTCATTCTAGTTTTATTGTAATAGTCAAATGCTGGAAGTAACCTACATGTCCATCAACATGGGAATGGATAAACAAGTTGTAGCATATTTATACTATGGAATACTTTATGCTAATAAAAAAAATTGCTGATACATGTAAAAACTTGAATGAATTTCAGAAGTTTGTGGTGCATCAAAAATACCAGAAATAAACATTATATACTGCATAGTTCTATTTATATAAAGTTCAAAATCAGAAACAGTTAATATGGCGATAGGCATCCAAATGGTAGTGATAATCAGGGACTTTCTGGGGTGACAAAAATGTTGATCTGGGAGGTGATCCCATGGGGTGATATGTATATGTAAAAATTCACTAAGCTGAACATTTGTGATTTTATTGCAAGGAAATTGTATGTCAATAAAGTTTTTTTAAAAAAAGATGAGAAAGTGTGTGTGTACTTTTTAAGGGTATTGAGAAGGTTTAGCTCCTCAGAGGAGATAAACATTATCATTTGTTAAGAACTGAATCCCCCACCGCCAAATTCATGTGTTGAAACCCCAATCCTCTGCGTAACTGGCTGTATTTTGAGATAGAGCCTTTAAGGTAGTTACTATGGTTAAATAACGTCACAAAGGTAGGGACCCAATCCCCATCTTTAAAGAAAAGAGACAATAAGTGTGTATACAACACAGATAAAAGGCCATGTGAGGACACACCAAAACACTGGCTATCAACAAACCAAAGAGAGTGGCCTTTGGAGAAACCAAACCTGCCAACACCTTGATCTTAGACTTCCAGCCTCCAGAACTATGAGAAATAAATTTTTGCTTTTAAAGCCACCCAGTCTTTGATACTGTCATGGTAGCTCCAACAGACTAAGACACTAACATCATAAACATTGTCCTTCACAGGTTACAAAAACAAGTTCACATAATATACCTCGTTTGATACCAAATATAATCTTATGGTATAAAAATTATGTTTTATTAATAATGGCTCCGAGAGATTAGGTTATTTGGTAAGGAACAGAAAGGCCATGAAAGGCAAAACTGGGACTTAAAACCCAGAATGAATTCCTAAGTCCAGTTTTTATACAACTGTAATGTTCTATATTCTGTATCTAATTGCTATACCTATTTCAAAGTCCTGCACATATTATTCACTTTTCTATCAGATAAATAGCATCTTTATGATGTATGTGTGGAAACAGTCAAAGCACTCAGAGTACTAGAAGTTTATTACAGAATATCACTGTCCGTTAATTTTTATTTTGAAAATCTAACACACAATGTAATACCTATGCATTCAATAAACATTTTCTCCACAGAACATGTTTTAAAGATTTTACTTCTTAATTATTAGAGGGGAAAGGAGGGAAAAAAGGGGGGGCAAGAGAAATCAATGGTTGCCTCTTACACACCCCCACCTGGGGACCTTGGCCCACAACCCAGGCATGTGCCCTGACTGGGAATCGAACTGGTAACCACAGACCAGTGCCCAATCCACTGAGCCACACCAGCCAGGGGAGACATGACTCATTTTAAATAAACACTTTAAAAAAAGTATAGCTGGAAAGACAATAAGGTTAAATATCAAGTTTCTATGTGACCATACCTGGACTAATGGCTGTAATAAACTTCCCAAGTCTAATTCAAGCAAAAGTGATCTGGGAAAGAATATAATCTCTGAGACATCTAGTAAAAGTAAAATAGCTGGAATGTTGTGGATGAAGTTACTGGCAAATGTATACATTTATTTACTAATTAAGAATAGGTATCTGTGATGAACTTTAAGACAGCTATGGAAAAGTGCATACAGTACAATCTCATTTAGTATTTTACATACACATAAATATATAAAACATGTATTTATTAATTTGATAATAAGACAACAAACCCATATTCGCTAGGGGTGGGGGCAATGATCAGTCTAGAAGAGAAACAGCAGAAAACTGGGAGGGTGAAAGGGATATATATAGATGGTGAGGTGAGGAAAGTAAACTACAGAGTCAAGGGAAAATTTCATTTTTTAAATGACAGTAAGGATGTCATTTAATGATAAATCCTAGAAATAGAGTTATTACTTACCATTTCATCTGCCAAAATGCCATTGAGTCCATGTTTATGTACCAATGCCAACCAATTCAAACCAACCTTCTGATAGGGCTTGAGTGATA
The DNA here is from genome assembly GCF_021234165.1 of Pteronotus mesoamericanus. Lineage (NCBI taxonomy): Eukaryota > Metazoa > Chordata > Mammalia > Chiroptera > Mormoopidae > Pteronotus > Pteronotus mesoamericanus. The sequence goes on from NW_026555311.1 coordinate 18,537,807, forward strand.
AACTGATAAAGAAAGAGTTACCATATGTTATAGATTTATTTCTATTAGTTCTCCCACAATAGACTTAGGTTTACAATGCACACAAAAAAACAGAATACTAGGTCTAATTTATTGTTATGAACTATTTATACTTACTTAAGAAAATGAGCCCAAAATATAATACATTTTTTTTATTTTGTCAAATTTTATTCTGCATTTGCTGACTTATTTCAACTGGCAGTAAGAATTTAAATATTCCTATATTCAGTCATAATGTAATGTCTCCAAATTAACTAAACAATTGCAATATTAACTATGATAACATATTTCTAAGCTAATATTTATACTAGAAAACTGTATTGTACTGATTTGAATTTTAGCACATTATAAAAGTATGAGGAGAAAAACACAAGTACAATTTGCTACTTTCTCAGGTGGATTAATAAACACTTTCTGAATGAATGCCAAGTACTTCTCATGTCAGTGGTATATGTATGTGTGTATTTATGTTTGAACTATGTATAAATGTAAATTTGACAGACATCAACGAACATCAGAGAGGAGAAAATAGCAGGCAAGTGTCAAAAATCTTACTTAATTTGGAAACAAGTAAGCAAATTAATCCCTGAGAATAACTTGTTTGGAAGGTAACATGGGAGGGTTATAATGAATGAAAAAAAATTTTTTTTCCCTAAAAGTACAAGTGGTTAAAAACTAGTAACAAACACTTACTGAACATCTATTACATACAAATTCACAAAGATACATAATTTTTAAACACTACCTCATTTAATCTTTAACATCCTATAAATAGCTTAAACAGATGAAAAAACCTGAGGTTGCAGAGCTACAAAGTGTATGGCTAAGGTTTTAACTCAAGAAATCTATCTCACTCAGGAGCTGATTCTCCTCTCGTTAGGACAGCACACAACCCCATATACCTTGACAACCTAGGACAAGGCCATGCCTCTCATTCTCCAGCTTTTTATCCTGTGCCCTTAATTTCCATGCTTTACCATCCTACTTGCTGATAGGGAAGGGGTCTGGACATAAGTATGGCATAATAAATAGATATGGGGTAAGACTCTGAAATCAAAACACCTTAATTAGAAAAGGGGTAAAGATGTAGAATAGAATGATAGCTTTCTTAAATCAGAATCTATGTTTCAACAATGGGGTAAGCAATACATAAAACGTTTCTCATTTAAAAAAATTAAAAGTATAGGTAGGGAAAAAATCAGCAGTATTGCTAAAGTCTTTACAGTTCATTTTAAAGTTCATTGCTTTCTTGAACAAATTTCCATGCCACTACAAAAGTAATGATAAGTATAACACATCATCATAGATAGTTTAACTTCCAGATCTAAATTAATTCTTTTTACTATAGTAGCGATGAGGATACATGCTAGTACTGGAATGTTTACAGTATTTCAGACACTATATGATGGGCTTTATATGCATCATTACTTCCTTTAGTCTGCATTATAGAATAGATACTATTATTGTCCCAATTTCACAGATGAGAACTCTGGAACTCAGAGAAGTTAAGAAACTTGCTCAAGGCCACACAGCTATCCTAATCCATGTGTGCAGTGGCAGAGCCAGTATTCATTCCAGGATCAATCCAGTACTCAGCCCCTTATCTGTCTGTCTGTCTGTCTCCCCGCTCTCTGACCCACCCACTCTATGGTCTAAACTGAGATCTCTATTATTTTTGAGTCCTTCACCATGCTTAAATCATCCCATGCACTTTCAATGAAAATGATGAAACCTGATGAGGCGGGCATATTACATCCCTTATAAATGTATTCAAGGGTCAACACACTATCCCACTGTAAATTACAAAGAGCCAAGAAAAATTCTTAACAAGTAAAAGTTACTAAATTTCTTCATTACCAACACAGGTAAAGAAACAAGTCTATCAAAATATTCTTCACTACACATAAAACTTTAAAAAGTGATGAGGGAATTTTGAGAAGACTCTAGTACATAGAATTTTTCATTCAAAATTGTTTCATCAACAATTGCAATATAGCTCTGGCAGCTGTTTCAATAAGGATATTAAATAGCTTTGAAATATTTGTTTTAAACATATAAGTATTTGTGTGCCTTTGTGTTTGTTCCTCTGCTAAATTTATCTAAATTACAACTAGCTTTCTGTTGCTTAATATCACAACACTGATGCCTATTACAGATTCTTTCTTCAGAATGTAAAAGGATCAATGAAAATGTAGTTTTACAAAGGTCTTTTAAATACAATTCACTTGTGACAAATTTTTAAAACAGGGCAGCTGTGTTCTTTCCCGGGGGGGGGGGGGGCAGGGGTTTCTAATATTTAGATAGTATGCAATCGTACTTTCCATTTATTTTGACATTCTACAGTTTTCTATGATTTTCACACCTGCATTATGTAGGATTCTTACGTAATTTGCCAGGGTCACCCACATGATAAGAATTACAGCCCAGGCCTTCTGAATTAGTTAAGTGCTCTGTCCTCACTAGGGGACTATGATTATCTTTAAGGTCTTCTAACTTCCCAATAAGAAAAACAAGATTTTAAGATTTTCTAAGCTCATAAAAGCAAATGAGGCAGCATGTTATTTTGAAGTTGTTTTACTAGGGAAAATCCATTCATAGCTACTATGATTTCTCCTCAGTGTGAAAGTTATTAAATTGGGCTTAAATCTCCTGTCAGAGAAACTAGTATCAAAATTACTTCTGAAAAGAAAGGCCTGAAATATAAACAACAGGGAGTACATACAATGTATTCAGTTTTGAGTTTAAATGTAGAGAAATACAGGCCTAGAGTCTGGTTTGAAGTAGTTCTTATGAAAGAGATAAAGGATACTAGATGACCAAAGGTTAATGTTCCACAAGTAAGACATGGCTTCTGGAAAAACTGCCACAATATTGGCTTGTACTAAAGTTAGTATCCAAACTCCTAAGATATTTACATCATAGTTCTTTGAGTTGTTCAAATCACACCCACAGTATTGATCTGCATTTACGGCATTGTCAAATGGTTTCATAGCAACTGTTTAGGTATAGGACAGGGAACCACCTTGTCAAGTTGAGGGAAAACAAGATCAAAAGAACCTTGTTAGATTTAGCCCAGAAAAATAGAACATACAATTAAACATATTTTTATATTGAACACTGAAAAATCTTTTCAGTTAAAAGGTTTAATAAATTTTAGATAAATTGCTAAAGCTTGCCAGATGGCTACGTATCTACAAGTAGAATAAAATATGAGTTGTACTAAGTTTTTTTTTTCTTTTTTTCTCTTTTCCCTTATTGTATATTGTGTTTTAAGGTCAGATAATTTTAATTTTGACATTTTAAAATAAAGATTTTGAGATAGATATGAGAAATCTTATTTTTTTCCCACAAAGATCTTATTTTTAATGAGGAGTTATTGTATGTCTTTATTTCCTTTATCTCTAAAAGGCACTTTCCTTCTTATATAATTCATATAAATTTGTAATAAGAAAATAAACAATATAATTTTGCTACAAAAAATTAGTTCTGTTAAGACTGGTTTATTCATCAGCATTGTCATCTTCGTGCTAATACATCCCTTCCCAAGGCAAGGAAACTACTGTACAGGAAGTATACAGACATCCTGATGCCTGGCCAGAGCAACAAGTAAAATTGCTTGTCCAACTCTTACCTTGGCTAAAAACAAAAACCAAGACAACAAATTTCACCCCCTAAAAGTGCATCTATAAATACTCTATAAAAACTATCTATACAATAGGTTTTTAGAAGTTGTACTTTGGACTAGATCCAATTTTTTTAAAAAAGTAAAAAAAAAAAAACCAACCCCACTCTACTTTTATTATCTACTAAATATTCCATTAAAAATCCTCAATCTAAAGGAAAGGATAGTTTATTACCTAATCATACTATTTACAAATAACAAGACTTTGTAAATGTGGACTTGAGAGAGAAATTTTTTAAAGTAATGCAATAAAGCACTTGATTGTTTAAAATCCAAATTATGATAAAGTAGACTCAACTGGGTAAGTCTTGTAGAGTGAAGAACTCCCCATATCCAATGCTGTAGAACAAGAAGGAGCAGCTCCAACTACACTTTTAGGAGATGAATTTGCTGATATGGCCATAGTTCTTTCTACGCAACAGAGAAAAGAGCTTCTTTGTGGGAACTGCATCACGTTTCCCTACACCATCCCATAGCACCCTAGAAGGGCACAGAAAAAATTGTAGCTTACTATTAAAGGCCGGTAACCACACCTTGACTTTTAATTAACCAATGATCAGCAAATATGCCTTGATCATGAACTTTGAAAACTACCAGAAGTAAATAATCACTAAGGTAATTCATTTTAATGAGACCTTAGTGCCAATCTTACTGAATACCTATCAGAAATATATCCTGATCAGATGTAATTCATTTTTAAAGTTTCATAACACTGCATAGTATAGGTATTCCATAATTCATTCTGTTCTCTGATTTTTGGAACTTAGGTCGTTTCCTTGTTTTTGCCACTATAATTATTATCACAGTAAACAATTTTATACTTTTTTTAAACAATGGAAGTATTCTGAACAGTTTTGAGTCTCCAAATCACTTAAAATGAAATAAACTTTTAAAAGAAGTTCAAAACAATCTCTCACGTTCTGATATCCAAACACCTTGCACAATGGGAGTGTTCACAATTACAGAATGCTATTTTAATATGTACTGTTTGACCAATGTTTTAGTGAAAATAATTTAGTGTCTATTTTGCAAGAATTGGGACAAGGTATTTACTAAAAGTGACAGTTTTGGAGAATATACCTTTTAAAAATGCTTTTATAATCTTTTCTTATATCATCTATTTAATGAAAGTGTCCTTTTCATTTTTGATGTGTTTCTACCCTAAAAAAATATTTACATATCTGGGTTTTTGAAAGCATTTAAAACATTTAATCATAAATACAGGATATTTTAACCATTTTATTTATTTATGATTAAAAAGAAACTGAGCTAATACAGAAATTTTTACACTGATGCTATTAAGCAGCTAATTTTTTGAAGTACCAAGTTTTGGAAAGAGGTATTTAAAACCATGTGATTACTTATGAAATTATCTGTCATCAGACAACAAAACCCAACATAGGTTATATAAGACTAGTATTTCTCTACCTAATTTATAATGATATGATGGAGTAAAATGATCCTGGTTGGAGGGAGGCAGGAAATCAATGAAAACCAATTCACATACCACTTATAAGAAAACCTTGGGTTTCCCTTCTGACATTAGTTTTCACTTCAGTTCCACATTTAAGTTCCCTAGACATATTACAGAAATAATTTCAGAAATTGTATGCAACTGAGGTAAAATAATGAATAGGTATGTACAACAAATATTACCTTTGATTCAGAATGGAGGGTTGTTCTATGTTCCATCCACCTCCATTTCCAGTGAGCATGGTAACTTGTTTTGTTAACTTGTTTGATATGTCTTCACATTTGTTCATCAGCCTTATAACTACATCCCTTTCTTGGATCAGTGTTTTACAGTGCCATATCAAATCTTCTGATAGGCCATTAGTTTTGGACATCTTTGTGAACTACGGTATAAAAAGAAAATAATTTAACAGTTCAGAGCTAGTAAACAGAAAGCCAGAATCAATTTCTTTATGCGGGAAAAATATTTAACTTAAACTTTTACTAATGACCTTAATCAAGTGCTAAGAAAACCTGATTCTTCATATTTACATTTAAATTCCCATATTTCACTCTGATAATCCTGTCAACTCAAACTTAGCACACTGACATAAAATATCTTTCTCCCCAAACACACAATTCCACACTTGTTACTTTGACCCTGGTAGCTGTTCTCTTAAGGAGGAACTCTAAAGTAAGTGTTAATGTCTCCGGTTTTGTCTTCAAAATCTCGGATTCACCTTATTACTAAAGGTAGTAATATCAACTGTAATAATTGCATAGCTGATCTGCTGCTGTTTTTGTCGCTCGCTGTGACTGACACATTACTAAGGATTAATCTTCCCAAAACATATTTTCCCCACGTATCGTCAGTACAATCCCGCCAGCTTTCAAAACTTCAATTATTTGTCACTTGCTATTTTATTCTTAAACTGAGAGTATTACTTGGAAAGATACCGCATGACTCAAAAGTTAACTATGAATAATTCAGTAATTTGATAAAACATTTTCTAAATATTAATTTCAGTACAACTGTTTTGTATAAATAGTCAAAGATTTTCTTTCAAAATGTATTTGTATTCGGTTTTCTAAAGGGCACAATGAATACTTCATAATGCAAAAGCTATTAGCAGAATTTAAATATCGGTAGCTGAAAAAAAATGTATGCTGAAAAACTACAAAAAAATATTTTTAGTTAAAGGAATAGCAAGCCAAATAGCTGTTTGAAAGCTTGTTGGGGGGGAAAAAATCCCACAATCTTGAATGGAATAAAGGAAAATAAAGTAAAATTATCTGTTAGGATAAACCCACACATGATTTTGATTCATGTGACTCTTTTTTAGCATATTCTTTCAAGTTACAACAAGAACCACATGAACAACTCTAAATAATCCCTATAAATTTACTCTAAATTCAGAGAATCAAAAGCAGTAGAAATTCAACACTTACAGGATATACTAAGATACTTTCATAAAAATGCGGTTCATAATAATATACATTTTTCATATCCAATTTAGAATAAGTTGGTAGGAAAGAAAATCTCCAATCTATTCCAAAACCGTTATTAATGTACTACAGGGTTAAAAATAAAACAAAAACTTAACCACTTCAAAAAATGGCATTGTGAAATATAAAGTTATTTGCATTACTACCTTACATTTTTACAAGGACAGTATTCAGAGTCACAATGTGACGTCATAGTTTGTGCTTTCCAGAGAAAAGATTTATATGTAAAGAGCAGGACACATGAGAATTAGTGCCTTGAAGATCTTAAGGGGGTTCTATTTCATGCCTATGATGTGGTCTCTGTGTTTCTGTGATATGCATGTGTGTGAGAGAACCAACAAGAATAACCAGAAAAATAAAGAAGAAACATACATTCTGTGCTTTTCATGTGCTGAAACTACTAGATATCTTTTATTCACTAACTCATTAAATCTTCACAACAATTACCAAGATCAGTCCACCAATTCCGGATGAATAAACTAAACTTCAATTTATAAGATCACCAAGCAAGGTTAAGAGATTCCAAAATCTATACTCTTTTCTTTTCACTATAACTAGTACCTTTCTAAATAATAAAAATTTAAGACATTAAAAGTTAAAATTTAAAAAAAAAAATCAAAAAACTTTTAAACTATAACCACCTACCATTTATTATGCTCTTATTTTTAGCAAGTACTACACTGACTGGTATAGGTACCTGTTACCTAGACAAAGTCCCTGTCCTCATGTGGTTTAGGGTCACTGGAAAAGACATGCAACAAATACTTTTAAGTGTAATAACTGGTATTCCAAGGAAAAGAACAAATTTCATGGGCCCTTTTTTGCAAGGAGACTAATATAATCTAGCATTTAGGAAGTCCGTTCAGAGTAGTAAGGCAGAAATAAGAAAGAACCATTTTGACTCCCAGATGTTCAGTTCATTACGTCAGAATCTAGAGAAGGTAAGCAAACATTAAAGGAAAAAACAGACACTATTGTCTTCTGATGGAAGAACAGAACACTAACCATGTTATAGTACTGGTGGGAGCATTTCACATTCTAATTATAACTTTACAGAAAATATCTGGTTCAGAAAAACATGTTCATGTTAAGCTATACCAGGGAGTTTTCACCTGAATAAGTCTAGACTGGGAAGCTATAGGACAAATGACCCAGTTTTTCCACCAAAGATATTACAGGAAAAGGGAGATAGATGGATGAGGAACCTATATATTATATTACAGTTAGAACACCTATCAAGCAATCTCAGAATGTGAACCTTATTTGGATCCTATCTGTAACTGTGAAATAAACAAAAAACAAACTTTTATGGCATTTATGAAAAACAGAAATTTGAACACTTCAATGGATATTTTCTAATATTAAGGGATTATTGGTGATTTTTATTAGGTGTGACAATGTTACTGTGGTTTTGTGTAAGGGATAAAAAACCTTTTCTTCGGTATGTATTTGAATTTTTAGGGTTAAAATGAAGTCTGAGATTTGCCTCAAAATAGTAAGAGATGGAAGGAAGTAGACGAGGGTATAGACGAAACAAGATCAGATGTAAGCTGGTCCATGAGGCTCACGATGAACACATGCAGGGGTGGGTTCATTACTACATACACTATTCTGACTTTTATGTTTGTATGGGTAATGAAGGACGTGCAAAAGGCAACTGTCATTTCAGAATGTTACAACAGTTTGAGTTAGCTACTGAGATTTTTAACTGAATCTTATGTTTTGGTTAATTTCTGAATTCAAAATTTCAAAATTTAATTGCCTGGGGTTTCCCACTCTCCCTACACTTACTCCCATACATCATTAGAGATGACCCAAATTATTGCTACTAGTTTAAAATTTAGATCTGCCTGATAGTGATACACTGCCCATAAATGTAAAACATCAACAGGTAAATTTTCCAGGAGAAAGTTTCATCGAATGATGATGAATCTATTAGAATTAAGTTCAGTTAGGAGTGATAATAAAACCCAAAACATTAGGGGTGTAAACAAAAACACAAGTCTATTTCTTTGTCATAAAAATGAGGACCCGGGGAAGCAGTTCAGATCTGGTATAGTGATTCCAAAATCAGTAATTCTACTTTATTCCTCAAAATCCTCAATATGTGGTTGCCATTATCACAATAGCATTTCAACCAACAGGAAGAAAGGACCCTTTAAGGGCACTTTCCAAAAATCATAATATATTTTCGCTTATATCCCACTGGATAGACCTTTGCCAAATTACCATGAGAAGCTGAAAAATGTAGTCTTAATATATTATGGGTAATGTAATGTCATAAATCTGTTTAAAAGCCCAGAGAGGGTTAAAGAGAGTAATAAAAGGATTGATTCAATACTGATAGAACTGATAACTGAAAGAGAAGCAGAAAACAATAAATGGTATATGAGGTCTGTCCAGAAAAGGCCCAGCCATTGTTAATATAACGAGAACAGTTTTCAAGATGTTGATGTAACCTGGCAGCCGAGGAAAGTGGACTGGAATGCTCATGTGTGAACAATGATAATTTCACTGTATTAGTCAGTGGGGGCAGTAGATGACGTTGAGTGAACATGTGTACTGTGGCCATTCCACTCAAAATGACTGAGCAAGTAAAGCAATGAACATGCATCAAATTTTGTGTTAAGCTTGAACATTCCTCCGTGGAAACTATTTGGATGACTCAGAAGGCCGCAGCTATGGGCAACCTGTGATTGGTAGCTTCATCACTAAAATATGCCCACTCATGCATCATGTGTTGTGCAGCGTGTTTTGGCAAAACATGAAATCACCCAGATGACTCAGACCCACTACAGTTCAGATTTGGCACCCTGTGACTTCTGGTTTTTCCCAAAACTAAAATCACCTTTAAGGAGAAGAGATTTCACACTGTCAAGGAGATTCAGGAAAGTAGGACAGGGCAGTTGATGGCGACTGGGACAACTGTGTGAGGTCCCAAGCTGCGTCCTTTGAAGAGGACCGAGGTGTCATGGTCCTATGTACAATGTTTCTTGTATCTTGTACGTTCTTCAATAAATGTCTATTTTTCATATTACATGGCTGATACCTTCTGGACAGACTTTGTATACAACACTGTTTTGTACTTTCCAGTACAAAATATTGTGGCTGTCTGCAGCTAACATTTTCTAAGAGCCAGGCAATTAAATGAGCTTTTACTTTATTTAATTCTTAGACTTCTCCACAGATCGGTACCATAATTATACCCCACTTACAGATGAAAAAAATAGAGGAACAGAGAGAATTTGCTTAAGGTTGTATAAACTGCTAGAAAATGTCAAAACTGGGATCTCAAACCAGGCCATCCAGCTTCACCCACCTCCTGGGAAATACATGAAGAGGCATGCATGACATTCAGAAACGAGATCCAACACCAGAAGGACAACAGGATTCCTTATGATGTCAAGGAAATGAGATTCCAAGGCCACAGCTTACCAGTTTGCCTGTAACACCACCAGTCTAGTTCAGAGAAGCTCATAGAGTCTAACAGACACTTCCTCAAGAACAGAAAACTGACAGGATACTTCAAGTGTCTAAAAACTGAGAGGCAACTTGGGACAGCTGGGGAGGAGTTTAGAATTGAATTAATAATTATACAGAAAACTAAGCAAACAGAAAAACCAAGACAACTAATAACTAGAGAAAACAAAATAGGTGAGCAAGGGAATAAGCTATCATGTAGCATTCTACATGGCTCAGCTATGAGAGGAATTTACATAGTCATAACAATGGAGATACTGAAAAACTATCTCCGAAGTTAACATATTAACGTATAGTGACAGGTTTAGAAAACTGGAAGTGGGTCATGAAGTGAAATGGACGAGAAGAGAGCTAACCTTGCAATAACATTATGATATCTATGTGTCTCAATGTTACGTCAATAGATAAGGCCTGCAACTGGAAAGTAAAAAATAGCATTATGTTTGTATTACCGAAGATAGAAAAGTGGTAAGAATCAGATGAAAAAAGTGAAAGAAGTTTTCTCTAGTGTGGAAAATAGCATAGTGGGGAAAGGGATAGATATAGATCGGGGGCAGTAAAAGCCTATAGAATTATTTTTGTTAATCTAAATGCATGCATAAATAATAAAAATCAAAATATTTTTTTAAAACTCTAATATTTAATTTCACAATATCTTCATTAGGTGTCTGTGTGTGTGATGGGGCGGGGGTGGTAACATGGGTATTGGCACCATGGGTGCTGGTAAGAAAAGGGGTAAGAACACTCTACTGTTCTGTTGCTATTTCTTGAAGACAAAAAGCATTTAACAATCCTGTAAGTTACTTAGCTTCATCAAAAAAAATTTAAGAAATACAAAGTACTTTGTAAACAAAAGATGCACTAATAAATCTGAAGTTACTGATGACACAGAAAATACGACCCTATTTACATAATACAAAATACAAAAATATATGTGTAAACAGATGAATGCTCAATAATTATTAAGTGGTGGGAATCTTTGGTAGAATTTTAACTAAACTTTACTTTCTTCTCTGTTCTTGCAAGTATTGTTTTAATTTGAGACAAGGAAAACAAATCACTCTTTAAAAATACGATAAAGCTATTTTTCAGCAAGAAGACACGGAAAATTGCTATTTGCTGGATAATTAATTACACTGAAAACAAAGAACATCATGTGGCCCTGATTACTACCTCTTTGATGAGAAACTCAAGTATAACTCTTAAGAACTTCTTTCCTTTAAAAAGAGCCATAAACTGAAGTACCTCTCTTTTGCCACAGTGTGTCACTCTTATAGTACAAACAGTTTGAATTTCTATAGGAAGGGGGAAATTATTTTAAAGTAGATTTTATTCCCCACTTGCCAAGTAACAGTATTGAAGAGAGAGTACTAATCTTATTCATTGCAATAAATACCTGTTGGCAGCCTACATAATACTCAGAATTTATAATTTTTAAAAAATGTTTCTCAAACTTATAAAAATTAAAGCTGAATACTGTAATCTTCTACACAAATTTACTGAAGTCATCCTATCAGGAAGAATGCAGTAGGCATTACAATGCTTTAAGTGACAAATTTAGACAGAACTTTACAATACTGATGAAAATAAAGCAAAAAATAGAAAACCTGTGGTCTGTCTTCTAAGTTACTAGTAGACGGGAACAGCTCAATAAAGAGCATAAATAAAGTAAAAAAATAAACTCAATGTAGGCTGCATGGTTAACAATCAAGAAAAACTATACTGATCTAAATGGTAAGAAGATGCATACATGAAGTTTTTAGGTTGAGGTATTCATGAACCAGTTACTCATGAATAAAGTATATAGGCATAATAGCATCTCTATCCTACTTTGCATAAGGCAATCAAAAATTCAATTAAGTGGTTGGTAAACTGATACCATCAAATATGTGAAAATTTGGCAATAAAAATCCCAATTTTATCCCATTAACAGTACATATTTTAAAACTAATGACATTTTTGGCTTGCTATGTTTTCGAAGTCTACATGACTTAATGATGTGGTTTCTTATAATAAATACACACTTTACTGCAAATTGAGCAGGAAAATAGTAAAATGAAAAAATTATGAAGACAACTTGACAAACAATATTTAAGTGTTCATTCAACGGAAAAAAAAAATGGGTATAAAGCTGCAAACATAACCTCATCCAATGCACTGAATTTGTTAAATAACCAACTTTTCCTCATGTAAAAGGAGGGTGACCAGAATGCCTGCGAGCATTTTATTTGATTTTTTAAAAGTGTAATTCTCTAAAAAAAAAAAAAAAAAGTTCTAACAATGATGTACGACTTTTCAAATTCTGTTTTAAAATAAGTCAGTGTTAACGTAATTTTCACAAATTATTTTTAAAATAAAATAGGACACTGAAATACTACTGGTTGCATTTAACCTACCTATGTTACAGAGACATGTTTTAACCAAATCATAATTAATATGTATGTGTAACTGACTTATTGGCTCAGCATGCATTTTAATGAAATATTACTAAAAATTACCAAATTCCAAATCCTTAAATACTAAATAAGCTTCAACAATAATCTTGAGTTTACTAAACTTTTGCATGATGTTCTTAATACATAATGTGTTATAATTTTCATTATGACTGTGTAACAATTAAAATTTGAGCTAACTCTCAAAGGAATTTCTAAAAAACAGCAGCTTTGAAAACAAAAGCAAATTTCTTTTGTTTCATTTTGAATTTGTTTACAAGAACATTATCAAACCTCTTCAATTAATAGGGAAGGAGTAAATTATACAAAATATTTGACTTTTTCCTTGATAATTTTAAGATATTAAATTGCTCTATCATCAGAGTCATATTCAAAGTTCTAAAGTAACTGAAAGAAGTTTAAAGTTCTAAGTCAAAAAAAATTCAAAGCTTATATACATTGACTTGTTAATTTTAACTGTTTATTTCCAAAACCTCTTAATTTACCTACTTTTTTCACGACAGCAAAGGCCAGTATTCACTGAACTCAAGTCACAAGTTTACTTTTTAATTGTTACATAACATAATCAACACTTACGTGCATAGCTAGCAAAAAATACAGTCTTTGTGTTCAACTTTTAGAAAGGGGATGAAGTTTCAGCAAGTAACACATAATCTACAAATTCATGTTAAGACTAATTTAAACTATGCCAATTAATTAGTAGGGGAAATGTGCTTTCTACAAGTTGCTGAACATTTTTAAAAGCATCTGGCACATACAACTCTGCTTTAATTTACTGTTACTATATTTGGGCAAGTAGTTACAGCGACTAAACACACTAGGGCAGATAACTGCATTCCTATTAAATAAGAATCTCAACAAGCCTGAGCAACCCGACTCTGCAATAACATAGGAGACCATCAAAGATGAAAAGAAATAAGAAAAGGAAGAAAAGAAGAACAAGAAAGCCCTTCAGCAAATACTTTAACAAATAAATCACCCAGGCAAAGCTAAACAAGTTTTGAAAGGGCCTGCTTTGACAGATGTTCTCTGGAAAAGCAAAGGCTTCAGGCAAAATGAATGTTTTTTTAAAGCTGCAAAATGCTAGTGATTCTGTTTCTCTATTTTTCAAATATTTTAATTTTTGAAAAAATGATTTTACAACCTTTGTTCAGGGACCCTCCAAAGTACCACTTCAAGACACTTGTCAAGGAAACTTATACTCATATAGGTTTGTCAAAAGTATAAAATTAACCACAAAAGCAACTTTACTCCCTAAGTTAGGGAATAAAAACTTCCTAAACATTTATAAAGTATCAAGAGTCAGTTTATCTTCTAAAGCTGTAAAAAATAATCCATACTGCTATCACGGCATGGCCTATACATAATCCATGCTATAAAAGCCCACATTCCCACAAAAGTTGAAGCAAAATTTAAAAAACAAGAGTTCTTACATTTCTCTGTATGAATAAGATTTGCTGACTGTTGACATTTATTAAACTCAAAATACAGGTATTTTGAATAAAACTTGTTTACAGGAAATCAAATTCCAGAAAATGATCATGCAGAGGGTACTTACCAGTGCTTATGCCTTCCCTTCACCTAACGCTTGAATTCTAGGTTTCCACACTTTTCTATCTTTCCAATTAAAAACGCTGCAGCCTGCTACGCTCCATAAAATGGCCGCGTTGTTTAACCAAGAAAAACATGTTAGAGATTGAGCTGTCACTTTTAAAAGAAAAAGAAAATAAACAATTGCTTCTTTTGTGGTGAAGCATAAAACACTTAGGCTGGTATTTTGAATCATGGAGCTCCTCTGGATGTTGCTACTGCTCTTCAAGTAGTTGTAGTTAAATTTCTGCCACATTCGTGCTTTCTGCATGGTGTCTCAGCAGTAACAGATCAGAACAGGCTAGAAACGACTGCTTCCTAAATGTAAGCTCTAATTTCTTCTTCTGCAGTGAAATGAACCAAGTTTCTATGCAAAAGAGTGAGTGACAGTATGCCCAGCCAATCAGCTTGGGTTTTTTCAGGAAAATCACCCCTTAATTCATTCAAAAATAGGTCATATGACACTATTTGAAATACTATTGGCTTACAATGAAAGTAATGTTTGACTCTACACAGGATAAGGCCACCCATCTATGCCTCCCTGGGCTGAAGACACCTTGGCTATAAACGGTACTGTGAATTAAACACACATACATACACACACGGAGGGGGTGGGGGAGAAAGAATGTAGTCTTACCAGAGCTTCCCAACTATTAAAGGGCCGGAGTTCTGTTATCTTCTGAGCCTTTTTCTGGGAACACTGAGGAATCAAAGTAAGTTCAGCAATTGAAGCATCTTGAAGGAAGTGAAGAATTTTACCTTTATAGCCATCCTCCATCACTTCTTCACCACTACTATAGTCCTCGTCTAGTGAACTACCGACATCAGAACCTGAATCATATTCAGAGTCTTCAATAACTCTCTTTGGATTAAATACATTTTTTTTACGTTTCTTGTTAAAACCATTTTGTGGTTTCATGGAGCATTTCTGTTTCAGTTTAGCTTTAGCTACATTTTTAGGATAATTTTGACTTCTTGAAGAAACTTCTTTTCCATTTGGAAACTCACTTTGAGATGCATATTGCATATCTGTGTATAAAGAAAGACAAAAATGACTAAATTAGGAAGATATAAATTAAATATAAGCACGAAACACTTCAAATCAGGTAAGAAAAATATTTAAACGTATATATTTTCCTTCTGAATACAGAATTCAACTATAATTTATTAAGTCTTGATACACTCTAAAGAGAAACACCAAAGTAGAATTTGAAGTTAAATATGTTAAGTAATTAGTTTCAAATACAGGCGATAACTTATTTTTCAAAGGGATTAAATATAAACCCCCATTTTCTAACAAAGGTCCTCAAAGTATAAATGGCAGCTGCATAGCCACAACATGTCCCAAATGTCACCTAGCCGCCCCGCCCCTATGCCAACACTGATGGGCATGGCAAAAACAAGGCTAACCCGAAATTTAATCCTTCCATATTATAATTAATTCTTCCCTTACCATCTCCAGCTAGTCTAAGTTCATCATTACTTAAAAAATTATTTAAAAGTATTAAAAGGCACCACAACTTTATCGCTGATTAATCAATCATAGCCCACAGATTTCTAAGATTCTGCAGTTGAAGGTAGTTACTTTATGTACCAGAAAGAAAATATGTACCAATTAATCTTTACACAATACTTTATTATTTAGAATGCTTTTGCTTTACCTACTTGAAGAGTTTTTAAACTTACACATTCATTATCATACACCTTCATTCTTGTGCATATATTTTTAAAAAGCCAAATAAACTAGGTAAGATATTCTCAACTTTCTTCACAAACATAACCTATCTCTTATGAATCAATTTTCAGACTCAGAATTGTTGATATTGGTGGCATTATTTTCTCCACACAATAACATTCTCTGTGCCATCAAAAGCATTTCTAGTAAAGCCTTTCTTAAAAGAAATCATTATTGAAAAACTTAAAGCCAATATAATGAGCTAGTGTACTTAATTCTTGCTTAAGGATGTTACTAGACATGTGTGATTCAACTCTTCCCCACTACTTGTCATAAAACATTTGGTTCCTAAAGTTAGCTCCACTAAGTGACCAGGGACTCTCTTCCATGCCAGTAATTCCCATCTTGTAAGTTTCTGATATTGGTGCTTTTGACATTCATTCAAGTGTAAACTAGGACATCTACATGACAGGGATTATCAAACCAGAAATCATGAAGTTTTCATGATTCAAAGAGCTATTAAAATGTAAAAAATGCTTCTTTTATATTCAATAAAACAAGGTAGTTTATAAACAGCCAAAATTTCAAAGAAAGTTATTCAAAAAGAAAAGATATTTACTGTTTCATTTCAACTGTCACAAATAAGCCAAAACATTTTGGAATAGCTCATTTAAAAATGTTTTTGTATTACTATTTCCAATATATTTATAATTCCATTCACTTACTAGGTGATAGGTTTATTATTTTCTTATATACTAAAATTTACAATGTAACAGGAAACTTGTATTTCCTGTAATAATAATATAGAATGGATAATTACCTTGATCTTCTGCAAACACTTTTAAAGATTCTAAGGCTTCTGTGTACATCCATTCATGTTCCTTGAGTACATCCCTTAATTCCTAAAAGAAGTGATTGATGTTTTTGTTAAAAAACTACATTAGCAGCTTGTAAAAAATGAAACTTCTATGCTCTTTTAAAAATAAGAAAAATCAACTCCCAGTCAAGATGGTGGCATCTGTAAACATGGCCCACAAGCATATCAGAATTACAACTGAGGTATAGAACCACCATCACTCAGAACTGTCAGAATTCAAGTTGAACGGATGTCTGACAATGATAGAATTAACAAACCACATCCATCCAGACTGGTAGGTGGGGCACAAATGTGGAACCCGCTGGTCCTGCACCCATGTGTGGTAGATAAACTTTCAGGAAGGATATCTTGGGAGTGACCCATACCAGGACCCCTAACCCAGGCTTCCAGTGCCAGGAAGATTAAGCTCCCACAACTTCTGGCTGCAAAAACCAGTGGGAATCAAGTTGGTGGAAGAAACTGCTGAAGCCCCAAGGAGTTTCTGCTGAAGAACCCACATATGAGGCTTACTCAGACTCACTCTCTCTGAACTTCAGATCCCAGGTAGGAAGTTTGAAATGTACCAGTGGCATAAAGGGAGAAACTGAAGTTTGTGGCATCAAGGTGAGCAGAGGCCATTGTCCCTTTTCTAAACCCTGCCCTCACAAAGCTGGGAAGCTGATGCCATATCTGAACTCCATAAACCTGGCTAACACTGTTTGACCTGCCTTAGAGATCCCCAAAGTCTTGCCCCATCCAACTTATGGGCCCACACAAGTTGCCTTTCCTTATGAATAACTGGCCTTGGCTCATGCTGCACAACTTCCGAAATCCTATCAAACAAGCAACAGCTGGCTTCAGTGAGCCCCAAGCCTGGCATTAGCAGCAGCTAGCCTAGATTCACAGCCTAGCTTTGCCTGGGAATCTCCAAGCCCAGCACAAGCAGCAGCCATCTCAGATTGCTTTAGAGCTCAGACAGGGAGGTCCTGGCTAAAACACAGGTGGGGGCTGACCTTGGCCTGCCCCACCCAAGAAATCCCAGTGCCAGCACACCCAGTAGACAGCTACACATCACGTTGGAGCACCACTACCCTGCCTCTGCACAGCTGATCCTCCAAGGAGGGTGGAGGTTGGTGGTCAGTGGTCACAGCTAATCCTTGAAGCTGATGGGACTGAGTAAATCTCTTCCATTGACCTGCCATATACAACCAAGGCTCAATTGCAAGAGAAGGGTATACTTAGCCCACATGAAGGGTGCACCTTGAGTACCCAACTTGGTTGATAGAGAAGGCTGTGCCACTGGACCTTACAGGACACCTACTACATTAAGCCACACTACCAAGACATGGAGTCAAGATAGGTCTACCTAATACATAGAAACAAACACAGGGAGGCTGCCAAAACAAGAAGACAAAGAATCATGGCCCAAATAAAAGAACAGAAAGAGCTAAACAAAATAGGGATAAGCAATCTATCAGATGCAGAGTTCAAAACACAGGTTATAAGGATGCTCAAGAAACTTTGTGAGGACCTCAACAGCATAAAAAAGATCCAGTCAGAAACGAAGGATACACTTATTAAAATAATGAACAATTTACAGGGAAACAAGAGTACAGAGCATGAAGCCAAGAATCAAATCGTGACTTGGAACATAAGGAAGCAAATAACCACCAATCTGTACAGGAAGAAAGAAGAATGCAAAAAAATGAGGATGGTAGAAGCAGCCTCGGGGACAACTTCGAGCTTTCCAACATTCAGGTCATAGGGGTGCCAGGAGGAGAAGAGAAAAAGCAATAAATTGGAAATCTATTTGAAAAAATTATGGAAGAGAACTTCCCTAATTTTATGAAGGAAAGAGACATGCAAGTCCAGGAAGGACAGAGAGTGCTAAACGAGAGGGATGCAAAGAGGTCCACACCAAGACACATCACAATTAAAATGCCAAAGGGCAATGATTAAAAGAGAATCTTAAAAGCAGCAAGAGAAAAGAACATAAAGTTACCTACAGGGGAGTTGCCATAAGACTCTCAGCTGATTTTTCCAAAGAAATTTTGCAGGCTAGAAGGGACTGGCAAGAAATATTCAAAATCAGAAAAAGGAGGGGCCTACAGCCAAAATTGCTCTACCCAGCAAAGCTATCATTTACAATCAAAGGGCAGATAAAGATCTTCCCTGACAAAAAAAACTAAAGGAGTTCATCAACAACAAAACATTATTGTATGAAATGTTACAGGGACTTGTTTAAGAAAAAGATCAAAACTATGAATAATAAAATGGCAAAAAATACTTATCTATCAACAATTGAACCTAAAAAACCTAAGCAAATAAGAATGGAGACAGAATCACATGGTACAGAGTGTTTTGATGTTTTCCAGATGGGAGGCGGGCGTGGGGGAATGAGTGAAGAAGTGGGGGGATTAAAAAGTACAAATAAGTAGTTGCAGAACAGCCATGGGGATGTACAGTACAGAACAGGAAATGGAGTAGCCAAAGAACTTATACACATGACCCATGGACATGAACAATGTGTGGGGATTGCCGGAGGGAGTGGGGGGGCTGGGGGGAGGGGGGCCAGGAGGGAACAATTGGGACAACTGTAATAGCATAATCACTAAAACATAAAGAAAAAAGATAAGAAATCACCCCAAAACTTAACAGAAATCATCTGTTTCACACTTGTTTTTATGCTACTTTACATATGCTTTTTGTGTATGTATTATTTCACCTTCAGAAATATGTAACAGTCTTCAAAGAGAAGGAAGTTTGTTTTTTGTTTTTGTTTTTTTTTTTGCATTTTTACCCTTTCTATTAACTTCTCTGAATAATAGAGCAGCGATTTTCAACCAGTGTGCCACAAGATTTTTAAAACATGCAAAACCTGATTATTTAGTCAGGGGTACTAATCTCTTTTCTCTTAGATTGTTGGAAAAAAAAATAAATAACAACAGCCAACACAAAAATTGCCCCCCCTGGTATGAATAAACCAAAATTATAACTATTTTTTGCAGATTGGCAAAAAATATATTTTTGGTGTGCCACAGAATTGTAGTAATTATTTATGAGATGAAAAAGACTGAAAATCGCTGCACTAGACAACCAAAAAGTGTTTGCTCCATTAAATTTCAGATGTAACTGGACTTTTACCAACTGTCAATCTCAAAACATGTAATTTCAACATATGTAAAGCTGTATAGCAGCAAGATTTTACATTCAGCTCATCAGAAATAAGCATATGTACTACCTGTACATGTACTTGAATAAATCAAATCCAAGTATAAATGTATTCTAAATGTTAAACAGATTGCTTCTATATACAGTAATGAGATTAAATAGTGATCCTTTCAACACTGGCACAGTCGGTATGGGTCTTTGCTGACCGTGAAAGTGTTTTCACTCTCAGGCAAATAGAACAAAGCTTATGGATTACTGACACAATGAAATGCAGTATTACACTTTAAAATTCTTTATGAGAAATTTAAAGAGAAATAATATAAAATAAGCTAAAACTGTCTTGAGGTTATAGATGGCTTTCCAGATAATTTATATTTTATACATAAGTTCATAATTGTTACTACAGTTATGACATAATTATAGTTATAATGCTGATACTGTAGTTAGCAAATAAGGTAAATAAACAGTACAAAGAATTAACAAGCCATATAAAATACTCTATAATGTTAGTAAAGGAAAATAATTAGAAAAATGTAAAACTCTTTCAAAGCTTTTACACCTCAAACACTATTTTGTAATACACACTTAATTAGCGTAGACACATTTAATTAGTACACACTGATTAAATTTCTGTACACTACTCACTTGTTTATCCAAATTGGGAAATTCCTTTTGCAATTTCAATACAATACTTTCCTGCTTTTCCCAATTATTGCTAGATTCTGCAGACTCATTTGATTCCTCTCCCTAATGAAGAAAAAATGAGAACTTAAGAGATCAATAACCAGAGTCTAAAGACAAATTACATATGTATTCTGACTTGATTTGGAAGTTATCACATTTGATCAGAAGAATCAAAAAATGTTTTTTTGTTCATGTGAAAATTGACACGTTTTGCCTTTTTTTTTTTTAAATCTTCACCCAAGGATTGTGTTTCTGGTAATGGACAATTCATACTCCCTACAGTGCTCAAAATGAGATATATCTGCTAAAAAACCAACCAACTAAACAAAAAACTAGAACATTTCTCAAATTAACTTCAAATAATTCAGGTGTATTGAAGTCTCTCCAACCTAATGGCAAAACAACAAAAATGGGTCATCTGTGCTCACTGTTTCATATTCCCCTACAAATTTCAAATACTGAGACAAAAAAGTTTACTCTTCAGCTTTGATTCAAAGAAACAACTTATGGGAAACTAAAGAGTATATAAATTAAACATCAATTTGGGAATAATTTGGCTACTCACACACACACTCTCTTTCCTCTTTTCATGTCACTTAGTGTCACTTGAAGAAACTGGATAAAATTCCACACTTAAACAAAAAAAAAGATTCCTTGTGTTCAAGCCTAAGAAAAATCTCGTATTTCAATCAGTCAAAAGCATTTATCTATCTCTATCTGGCTTAGATCTGTACCATATGCTATACAAATAAGAGAGAAAAAGTCTCATACCTTCTCTTCTACCTCCTTTCTTATCCAACAAATGAATGCTTTTTTTTTCACTACTAAAGATAAAAATAATTTGTAAGTGATAGTTCACTTGAACACAAGAAATAAGGGTCCACAAGACAGAGACAAATAAAATGTTATATACAATGTGTGTACAGTACCTCTATATTTATAATTGAAATAAAACTTTCATGAACCACTAAAAATGCTATGAAAGTTTGGAGCAGGAAGAAGAAAACTACATGTATTTTTATAATAGTAAGTGGCCCATTTGAGCTGAAGCACAAAGACCATAAATAGGCTAAAGGCTAAAAAATAAAACCAGAAGTAATATTGCATAAGGTGTGGTGTGCCAAACTGAGGTCATTAATCAGAAAGCAATAGGATTTTGAGCAGGGGACTAAAACAACACTAATATTTGGAGAAAGCACTTCAAAGCCCTCAAAATTGATACTGTCATACTCACTTTACAGCTAAAGACACTGAAACTCCAAAAACAACCCTTTTAGAGGTTAGAGATGGACAATAACTAGAAATAAAAACTTAGCTGTCTAAAAGGTAAACCCATAGAGACAGAGACTGGTGGCTGCCAGGGGCTGTGGGGAGGACAGAGGAGAAACTGCTTAAAACGTCTGCAATGTTTTTATAAGATGACAAAAATGGAGTGGTAGTTGCACAACACTGTGAACATACTAAATCTACTGAGTTGTTCATTCTGAAATGGTTAATTTTATGTTGTGTGAATTTCACCTCAATGTAAAAAAAGTTAAAAATATTTGGAAAATAGTAAGCATCTGTTAGGAATCAAATACATGATAGCACAAAATAAACACCAAATAGATATTCTTATCATTTGTTGGCTGCTCTCGGATCCCATGTTTCTACCAGCTCTGCTAATCCTTGCACCTGAAAAAACTATGCAGGCCAGAGGTTACACCAGAGCTGTACAAAATGCCGATTGGCGTTTGGGCTCAAATCTGTCTCTCTGTTTCCAGAGGTTATGAATCAATCCTGTGGTTATTTTTCTAGGTCCAAAATGCAAAGTTGGAACAAATACATTTGGTCCTGGCAGAAATCCAGTATTAGCTCTGTAACTCATGGAGTGTCATTACTATACGAAATACCAGATCCAAGTCCCCAGAATTGCCCCTGTACAGCAGCAGTGGCAGCAATACCATTATTCCTGAAGGAAATGCAGAGTTTGACACCACCATCCCATCCTAAGGTACTATGCCTCCTTGTCCTATACTAAAGCTGGATGGGTCTTGGAAAATTATTTTAGGTTAACATAAACAGGTGATGATCCCAATGGCAGCTGCTCTACCAGATGTGACACTTTTACTAGAGCAAATCAATATATGCAATTACCAGTCTGGCAGATGCTTTTTTCTTCCCCAACCTAATTAGAAAGGACAAGTACAAGCAATTTACTTTTATCTGGGTAAGTCAGTGACACATACACCTTCACAATCTTCAAGGTTTTGGTAATTCTCCTGCTCTCTTTCATAATATAGTATTCAACAACTTTGGCTGTTTTCACAGTTCACAGAATATCACTTTGTTCCTCTACACCTGATAAGGAGAAAGCAATGGTGTTTTAGGTGGCTTTGGTAAGATATATATATGCAAAGTGTGTATATATATATGTATGTGTATATATATGTATATACACGTGTGTGTGTGTGTGTGTGAGTGTGTATATATATAGATATATCTAGATATATATATCAGCATAGGAAGTAACTGCCCTCAAATTCTGGGGCCCACCACTTTCAAGAGTTTTATGGAGGTCATCCAATCTGGAGTTATGTTGCAAATTTCACTTAAAAAGGACAAAAAACACTTTGCTGGCCTTTGGATATTGGAGGCAAGGTATATATACTTCATTGTGGAGTATACTTCAGTGCCGCTCTGTTTACAAATAGCCCTTAAGACTGTCAGTTATGAATAGGGCTCAGATTAAGAGTAGGTCAAGGTGGAGAACAATGTGCTTTGCCACTTGGGCTTCATGACCAGCAAGGAGAGACAATGATTTTCAAAGAATTTGGTTGATAAGCATGCTGTGTGAAGTCTCTGGGAAGTCCTAAGAGGAAAATCACCAGACCCACATGGTTTTGAAGCCATGTCCGGTCCACTTCTGCTGACAACTACACTCTGTTCTGTTGTAACTTGACATAGGCAATTCCAAAAATTACTATGCTATGCAAAATCATAAAAATAAATACTAGTGTTAAAAACAATCCAGTTAGAGACACAACATTCAAAAACTTCATCCGTGACATATTAAAGAGCAAGGAACCTTTGAAAAAGGGTAGCACAATATTATGTACATTAAAGGTCTAAGAAATACATAAAAACTACAATAAATATAGCATGATAAATATGAACTCAAATTTGTGAATGTTAGCATTGGAAAGGTTGCGGTTTCTGAGTTACTGTGAAGTGGCAGGAGTAGGACTATCAAAAATGAATATAAAGTTGCAACACTATGGAAGGGCATAACTCACTGCACTTGTGTTATCTCTGCTATGCTGGCTGAAAATAATGAATTAAAAAATAAAGATAAAATGAATAAATTTATGGGGCCTTGCTAGCCTCCCCCTTTCATACTAAAGTTGCCTGGATGGTCCTAATTCAACTGGATGCTGTTCATGACTATTATATTCAGCAGTAAAGCCATTATCTTCAAACCAGTTGCGCTGTTCTCAACACTCAGAAGACCTGGTAATTTAATGTGTCACAATGTCATTGTGAAGCCCATTGGTTTTCTTCCTCTTTTTCTTCTTCTTCATCATCACCATCATCACCTTTTCAATCTATGTGGCCGTCAGCTGCAACCTGTTTCAAGTTTTCTGTGACTAGATCAGAATGGGACCCTTCTTCAACATCTTCATTTTCTACCTCCTCAAATCCAACCCTGTTCTCTTATGTCAATACACTTGTTTTGAATTTTAAATATTTCTCTAAAGAATCACAAATCAAGGAGAATTTTTCATCACATCTAATGTTAACACTCTTGTATCACTACAAGCTTCTACAATGGCAGCAATGCCATTCTGATGTTAAATGTCTTCCATAATTCTATAACTGTATCTGCATTTTCACCTTCGGTATTAAT
The DNA here is from genome assembly GCF_021234165.1 of Pteronotus mesoamericanus. NCBI lineage: Eukaryota > Metazoa > Chordata > Mammalia > Chiroptera > Mormoopidae > Pteronotus > Pteronotus mesoamericanus. The sequence continues at coordinate 18,562,260 of NW_026555311.1, forward strand.
TAGCATTTTTAAATGTTCACTTTAAATAGTACGGCATACATGCTGTTGTCACACCTTTATCAAGAGGCTGTATTAGAGAGCTGGTTTGGGGAGGCAAAAGGAAAATAAAAAGAATTCTGGTTGAGTTACGCTTTTGTAGAGGAATAGACCTGATGCATTGTAAGAATTTTAAAAGTTAAGTTTCTTCATTTTGGACTTTTGCTTTTACTTTTGTAATAATCCTTTAAACAGGGAAGAATTAAGTAAAAATATGAGTGCAGATTTGGGCAGTCCACCCACTTTTCTGTATCTGTAGTAAATTCTAAGACTGACTTCCTTTTAAAAAGCTCAGTGTGGTTAAGTGATAAACTACTACTGACTTTAGTTAGCTCTAAGACCCCACCAGGCACCGGTACCAAACGTCACAGTAATGCTCCCTTTCAAAATCTTAAACCCTAGAGTACGTTTTCTTTCAGATTGGGTACTTGGAAGCATGCATGGGTAACAGATAACTGTTCTCATTAAATCGACAGTTTAATTCAGTTTATAGCCATCTTTTTCAGTTTGCTTCTGTACCACTGTTGGAGATTTTGCACCTTTCCCAAATCTGCACTCCTGACTTTGAGTGACAGTTGATGGCTTCTGATTCTGTAGCATTGTTTGATACTAAAGGAACCACTACTAAAAGCTAGTTCTACAGGAGACGGTTATTTATTTCCATTTAAAACCTTTATATATAAAGATCCATGTGAAGAAGGTTGTCCCTGATGTTTTCACTTTGGTTTTTAATCCAAATGCTTAACAATCTTTCCTTTTCTTCTATCTCTTTTTGCAAAATTTATTTTTAAATTTTAGTATACAATCTTGTATCAGTTATATTAATTTCAAGTATACAATATAATGATATGTAATCACCCCATTAATTCCAGCAATCACCTGTCAGTGTGCAAACTTATCACTGACTCTATTCCCCTTCTCCCTTTCACCATCCTCCCACCTACCCTACCGCTTCTGGTAACTGTCCCTTTGGTCTGTTTCTGTAAATCTGTTTTTGTTATGTTTTGTTTGTTTTGTTATTAGAGTCCATATATAAGTGAAATTATTTGTCTTTCTCTGCCTGACTTATTTCACTATAATACCCTCTAGATCATCCATGTTGTCACAAATGGCAAGATTTTTTTTACTGCTGTGTAATATTCCACTGTGTGCTCGCACATGCCTCCCCCCTCCCCCAAAATCTTTATCCATTCATCTATCAATGAACACCTATGTTGCTTCCATATCTTGGACACTGTATATAATGGTGCAATGAACATGAGGGTGCATATACCTTTTCAAATTGTTTGTTTTCTTTGGAAAAATACCCAGAAGTATAACTGCTGGGTCATATGGTTTCTCCATTTTTAGTTTTTTTCAGAAGTCTACACACTATTTTCCACAGGGGCTGCACTTCTATTTCTTTATACCTCTTCTTATTGACTTCACAGATTTGAAGGTGAACCAGTAAATATACTTTTATTTTTGTGATGATGTTGACTCCTTTATGCTTATTGCTTAAGATAAAACACGGTCTTTTTTCTTTCCAAATGTTTGTTTCAAGCTTCTCTTCAATACTTGAAACTTTCCCTTTGTATGCACTGCTAGGTATTTTTGACCCAGAATGCTTAGATATATTTGAAGTAGGTTGAGTGAGTACTTTTTTCAAATAGTGAAGTTCACAAATGTGAAACAATAGTAAAACACAACCTTGTGGGATAAAAAAACAGTAAAATGAGGCAAGCCAGTAGATGTTCTGAGATATGTGCATTTTATGTATTCCAATGTGACTCAGTTTAGCTGGGTGTAGTTTTCTGCCTTCACCTGGTATTTATCATGGACAAAATTGCACATAGACAATGCAAAATTCAGGTTATGTTCAAACTGTTCTCTAACATATTTACTGCATTGGAATTATTAGCATTTTTAAAACGGGACTGATCTCTTTTTGTGCAACAGCTGTTGGCTTGACAGGGGATCCCGAGAGGAGCAGAATGATTGACCATGGGATGTCAACTGACCATGAGGCTTTGTCTGTTATGCAATTTGGGCATCTGACCCACCAAGCCTACCACTGAGCATGAGCAATGGTGTACCTGAGACTGGACTTCAGGTACAAATAAGTTGTAAATACAAGGTACAAGTAATGCTCAGATCTCCATGGTACCTACCTCTGCTTTACTACCTCCCCTCTTTCAACCAGTATCAATGGCACCTTGGGCAATTCTTTACAATCAGATGAAGTAACAGGAAAATCTTGAACTTAGTTTCAAAGGGTTTATATAATTGTTAGAAAAAACTGAAAGTGAAATGACAGCTATATATACAGAATCCCATTTAAGAGAGTAGCCCTGTCCACAACTTGGTGCAGTGCACATTTTTGTTCATTTGGTACACAAAGAGAGGCCAGAGGTACAGATCAATGATATGTCATGGGCAGCAGCTAAGGAGAAGAGCAGACTTCAGGGACCAGAAGTCTGGGGAAGAGGTGCACTATTGAATTTCTCAGGTTTTCTGAGTACAGAATGCAAGGCTAACAGTGTTCCATGTGAATGCCCAGCAAAGGGCATCTATTGTAGAGCAGATTTTTAATAATCAGGTGGACAAAATCATCATTCTGTGAATACCAGTAAAATCATAGTCATTTGGATGGTTGCTCAATGGAGCTATGTAACAAATGGCCATTACAACAGATGTTGAGACTGTACATAAAGATCAACAAGGTGAGATTTTCCCACATCAGTATTTATATGGCTATTGCTACTACTGAGTACTCAACCTGCCAAGGGCAGAGGCCAGCAATGAGTTCCCATGACAGCACCATTCTTTGGGAGATTCAGCCAGTTATCAGGTGGGAAGTTGATTACCTTGAACCACTTTCATCATGGAAAGAGAATGTAATAGACACTTGCTCTGAGTATGATTTTATCTTCCTTACCTACCTGCTTCTGACAAATCATTTATGGGTTGAACTGTGTCCCCCCAAAATTCATATGTTGAATAACACCTGGTATCTCAGAATGTGTCCTTATTTAGAGATAGGGTCTTTACTGAGGTACTGAAGTAAAAATGATGTCATTAGGCAAGCTCTAATCTAATCAGTGGTGTCCTTATAAAAAGTGGAAACTTGGAGAAAGACATGCACGCAGGGAGCGAGCAACAGGAAGATGAAGATGGAGAGCCATAAGCCAACAGATACTAAAGTTGCCAGCAAACCACCAGAATCTAGGTGAGAGGGATGGAACAGCTCTTGGAAGGATTCTAACACCTTTATCTTGGACATCTAGCCTACAGAACTGTGAGACAATCTATTTCTGTTGTTTAAGCTACCCAGTTTGTGGTACTTTGTTATGACAGCCCTAGAAAATTAATGTATCTTATACAGCTATACAGAAAACCTGATTCAGTTATACTACACTGTGACACAACAATGTTTCTGACCAGGGAGCTAATTTAACTGGAAGTGCATCAACAGATTCATGCCCAAGAAGTTCACTGATTTTACCATCTGCTTCAACGACTAAAAGCAGCTGGCTTACACACAGCAGTATTATTTAGTGAAAGTTCAGCATGTGACCTTGTAGACAATACCCTGATATTGTGTTCAACAGAATGTAAAAGCAGGGTAAATGTTTTCAATCAGCAATAAATATGACGCTACATCTCCTCTAGTCATTATTCGTAGGTCTGTAACTTAAAATGGGGGCTACTGTCTCATAATACAGCTGTTCCTCACACCTAAAAACCCACTCAGAATTTTTTACTCCCCATCAGTGTTAGTTTCCAATGGAAGAATGCTTCCATGTAAGGACATAAAAACTGTTTCATTAAATTAGGGTAGAGAATGCCACCTGGCTATTTTGGGATTCTTATACTATGTAAATTACAGGCAAAGAAAGAGGTTACTATGTTAGTTGTGGTGATTTATTCTGATTACCAAGAAGAAATAGTGTCTGAATGCAGAAGGGAGGACTATGTCTGGTTTCACTGGGAGGTCTCTTGTTCTATTCATAAAGCAAAAGTTAATTTAAAAAACTAGAGTAACTCAATCAAGAGTCATCCAGAAGTGGTATGAGTAGTTGCCACTGGAAAGGAGGAAATGGTGCTGGTGGTGGAAAGAGCTGGTTTTTGGTGTTATATAACCATATGTAAGTTTAACTTTCATGAAATAAAATTTAGTTTAAAAGTATAATTATATACCACTAGAATACTTTTAAAAATTAATTATAATGGTGAGATGAGCAATTAACACTAGATAAATTTAAAAGAAAACAAAATAGTCACAAAAAATGCAAAAATAAATTCTGATTTGGTAGTGAGAGAGAAGATTCATTTAGGTGGATTTTCAGGTGTGATATCCATAGACAACATATTCTGTACTTAAGCAGCTAATTTTTGATACTGCAATTCAAATGTAACTTACATGATCCAGTCTTTTCTTTTTTATAGATTGATCATCATTAAATTCATCATCCTCATATGTCTCTGAAGAAGAAGATAATTTTCTTTTCCTGGGTCCACCACCTTCTAAAACAAAGAACACTCAAAATTTGCACAGATTGGTATATGAATCACTACTACAAAGAAAAAAACCCAAAAATGTTATTATAATACACTTGTAGACAGTTTCTTGACATCAGCTCCAATGTTGTTTCTTTGACCTATAATGTATATTCAACAAATGTCAAGAGAATTGAAGGAAAAGCGAAGAGACTCTTCAGTCTTACAAAAGTCGAAATCACTATAATCATGAATTTGTAAACCATTACATTTATAATGATAAAAATGTACATCGCCAAATTGACAAGTAATTCTTCAGAGCAAACCTGGAAGGAAGGGGTTCTTCCCTGTGCCTTAGTGTTCACTGGTAAGGAAAAGTTGAGTCCCATCAGCATGCTTATCTGAACAGCATAACTGACATCAGTAACTGTCTACTAGGTACCAGGCTTTGCAGAGGGCTTTTATAAACTACTATTTCATTTAGTTTCCAAAACAAACTTACAAAGTAGGTAATACTCTCATTTAACAAATGAGAAGGAGCTGAAATAGATAGCTCAAGCAATTAACGCTCTTAACCTAAAAACGAGGAAGTATAAACACGAGTCTAATAATAATGGAAATTTGCATATTCTGCCAAGACTAAAAGAAAAACAGAATCACTATCATTTTTAAAAGCTATGTTATTTATACTGTTTATACATTGATCTATTTAATACTTTTACTTTCAGAGAGAAATTCTTGAGACATACTACTGTGCTAATATAAAAGCATCTGCTAAGTTCACAAAGGTTTTCAATTTCAATATTAATTATATCACCTTATGTATTTAGAAATGAAAGTTGCAGAAATATGAATACTCAAAAAAAGTGCAAACATGTCAGCTTTTAAGTTGTAAGCCTGAAAGTTTTGTAATATGGCTATAACAAACTAACTGAATGCTATTAACCTTTAAAGTATAATAAATACATAACATGAATGCTTACATTTTTTCCTCAACTTATTTCATAAAATATATATGCATTATACACATGCCAACTAATTTCCAGCATCCACTTTAAGAAGGAGGAGATATAACCACCATATCATCAGCAGCCATATACAGCGTCTGACATAAATACCCCGTTTTTATTACAAAATCTTTTACTACAAAATCATAATCATGTAATTCCGTAACATATCACACTCAAGCACATCATATGACATTTTAGGTGAAATGTTCATATTAAAACTATAAATTAGTATGCCCATATCATCCTACCAACCACGTTCAAGCAGGTCGTAATTCTGCCAGACTGTATTTGTTGAGGTTAAGCAAGCACTTTAGGAACAGTGTAAGTCTGGAAAAGCTTCGAACTAGGTGATTTATGCCATGTCACCTACATGTTTCTTTTGTAAAAGACCCAGAACTCTGTGTTATCAATAAAAAATTCTTTAGCCTTAAATATATATCTATACATCTTTTCTATTGTTAATATTACAGCACCAAATCTTTACATGTATATAAAATGGCTAAAGGCAAAAATTTGCAGGTAAATGTAGGAGAAAGTCCGTAACTCAAATTTTAGTGCCAAAGATTATATAACAGCACACAATGCTTGGCTGCCTATCTCTAAACCTATTAATTATTAATTAAAAATTTTCTATATTATCTAAAGAAAACAAATACGCTAGACTAAATATCACTTTCAAATTATGTGTTTCGTAAATTCTCATCTTTTACTGGGAGCACCCATGATATCAATTTCAAGGGGAAAAAACTAGAGAGATGTACCTCATACCCCAGATAACAATAAATTTCATGTAAATTCAGTATTTAAAAATAAAAGATAAAACATGAGACTGGTTTAAAAATATGGACAGAGGACACAAATAGGCAGTTCACAAAAAAAAAAAAAGAGAGAGAGAAGAGGCTCAACTTAATTAATAATTAAAGACAGATAAAATATCTTTTTTTTCATTCTGAGGTGAAAATAGTAGTAAATGGACTAAGAACAAACAGTATGAATTGATGAATGGCAATCTAAAAAATACATCTCAGAATTTTAGCTCTGTATTTTTTAGTCCAACAATTTCTTTTACAGGTTTTTATTTCACAGAACTTATGGAAATGTTAGCTTAGGCATATATACAAAAATGTTACAAAATGTATAAATACCCAAGATATTAGACAAATTAGGATGCACACATAAATGCCACTGTTATAAAAAGGCAGACTTTTAAAATAACATGGAAATATGTCTCTAATAAATGGAAAAGTTACAAAATAAAAGAGGATTATACTCATACAAAATGTTCTACCTATTCTTACACTTATATAGAAGTGTAAAAAATAGCTATAGAAACTCCTAACATCAATAAATTCATGTTCATACCTTTTAAAATAGGGTAAAAACTTTGGATAATATTTTTTAACAGTATTCATAAGTAACTTAGTATTCATAAGTAAAAACTTTCAGAAAGCAATGTATGAAAGATACCACTGTGTAATATGCAACATGATACTGTCTATAAAAGATTAATTTGTTGTAAAACCAATGTCCAACATCATGACTTGTGGAACTGTCCAAGATCTCTTATGGTTATTTACAAAGACCTTTTGTTGAAAACTGTCCAAATATACCTCCCAAAGTTTCCCATCTTAATGATACCTTACATTGAAAGTTTATCTATCTTGGTAAGATAAGGCCACTATTCCATATATTACCTAAAAAATGTATAGTACTAGAGATGAAGATGACTAATATGACTGCCCAGTCCATTCCAAAATGAAGTATGGAAGTTTACTTAAAAAAAAAATCAAGAAAAGCCTGGTTTCTTTTTTCCTTGTAACTTGCTGATTGACATTTTAAAAAATATCCAAGTATAGTTCAGAATAAGAAGGAAAAAACTCAGCTAGAATTCAAATTGAATGAGGACTATAAACCTATGAGGGCGGACATTTTACCCATTGTTTCCTTATGTATCCTCAGTGCCTAAAGTAGCATCTGGCACATATACTAAGTGTAAAATAAATACTTGTTAAGTTTATGAGTCAGCTGAGAGATATAAACTGCTGAAGGAAAAGTTAGATACTATTGTGGAATAGTTATTCCACAAATTTTTCAATGCAAAGATTATGGTGTATTGAGATATTATGAGAACAAGAAAGAATATGTAAAATTTTCCAAACCGTTTTGGAACTCAACAAATGTTTATTAAGACAACTAATTTTTAGAAACTTTTATAATTAGTGCCAGGGACACTGTAATGAGGAAGACTGTTGGCCTTCTCCTAGACCATTTTCTATCATCAGATGCCACTTATAAACAAGAAACTATAAACATTTACTATGTACTTACTATGTACCATACTATAGTAAGAAATTTACACTGACTTTATCACTTATTTACAACTTATGAGTTCAGTACTATTATTATACTATTTTAGTGTTAAGGAGACAGAGAAATGGACTAGTTAGTAAACACTGCCCAAGGCCACACAGCTAGTAAGAGAAAAATCTTAACATTCTCTGTAGGTAGCACCCACACAGCACAATACTGTTCCCTTGTTGAAATTGAAATAAATTAAAGATTTTAAATATTTCAAACGGATAAGATAATATCAAGTTTGGAATCCACTCTAATACGATGTACTTTGTGAGTGGTAAAAATGAGGTAGATGATTGTTGAAGACGGCTGACAGGCCAGGCGAATGCATTATATGTTTTCCACTTGTGTATTTTTTCAGTCTCAAATAAATTTAAAAAGCTAGAAGAATTCACTTAGGAAGACACGCATTTATTCACAGTTAATCAAATAACTGGCAACACCTTTTTAAAAAGTAGCATGTAAGTACATATTAAAGTTGTAAAAGTGCATATCCTTTGATTCAGCATCCTAGCTTGAAATTTAGCCTAAAGAAATAACAACATAAACATTTACTTATAAGGCTATTTACTCTAGTACTATAATAATAAAATAATGGAAACATAAATGCTAATTAAATTGATCGTGCTGATGAGTTAATGATGATAAACCATCAAATGATTATTTAAAATGCAAACCAGGAAATAGTCATGGGGATGTAAAGTACAGCATAGGGAATATAGTTGATAATACTGCAATAACTATGTGTGTGGTCAGATGGGTACTAAATTGCTGGGGGTAATTACTTTGTGCACTATATAAATGTCTAATCACGATGCTGTACACCTGAAATCAGTATAATACTGTATGTCAACTGTAATTGAAAAATAGAGAATTATTTTTTAAAACGGCAAACCAGGAGTGACGGCAGCATCCTGGCAGAGTAAGAAAACCTCTTAGTCTCTCCCCTCAAAGTTTTAAGTTGGAAAACTGTATTTCAACAAAGGATTCCCTGATCAACACACAATCACATCTGAGAGATCTATGCAATGAAACACCTGAGATGGATATACTGGTGTGAGCAGGGGGAGCAGGACAAGTGGAGGGACAGAGACAGGAACCACTGTCGCAGTCTGGTGCTTTCCGTGGCCACAGGGAACATGGTAGCAGTGGAGGGTGTGGCTGCAAAACCCCATGTGGCAGACTAGAGGGGCAGAGGCAGCATTCTGTATTGCCTGGTTGGTACATACTGAAGCTCATACTGAAAGTACATAGTGAGCCCAGGGACAGGGGTGGAGAAGCTGTGGACAGCGTGTGCAGAGGTAGTGGCTTTGGTTGAACAGCCAGAATAAAACAATAACAAAAGAAAAGACACAGGCATGGGAACTGTCCCTATATCACTCTCCTGTAGCCCACGCACCTCCAGCAGACATGCAACAGTGGGGGAATGTCATGAAAGGGCAGAAGCAACATTCCAGACAGAGTCTCCTGTCCTCACTGTGTCTCTACGGAGTGGAATAAACAAAGCTGCAAAAGCAAGAACACACCCCCTAAATACCTCCCCCACCAGTGGCAGCAGAACTTGGTAGAGGGCGTCCTAAGACACCTCAGCGAGTGAGGGATGGCTGGCAGCTTCTGGTTTCAGTAAAGCAGTGCTGGGAACACCAGGCCCAGAACCCCATGACCCTACCACCCACCACCATGGGGGTTGTGCCCCGAGACCCAGGCCACAGAGGCACAGAGAGGATGCCCACCACCTGGGGAATGTAAGACATTTTCCACAGGCCAGGGGACACTGCCCCACAGAGATCTCAGAACTCCCAGTGATGCAAGTAAGAGAGAAAAAAAAACCTGTGTCATAGCACCTTCTACCGGAAAACAAAAGAAAGACCTCTGCTCATCAAAGTGCTAACTGATTAAAAGTAACACATACTTCAAGTGGATTTCAATCCCTCAAATACCCAGGCAGAGAAATAATCCATCAAGTACTATGAATAACCAAGGTAACAAGGCAGTTTACAAACAAAAAAATATATACAAAAAATAAATTTAAAGACACGGGAGACTGTGATTTCAATGACAGAGAATTGAAGACTGCAGTTTTGAAAACACTTGATGAAATACAAAAAAACTCAGAATGGCAGTTCACTGAGCTCAGGAATAAAATCAATGAACAGAAGGAGTACTTTTCCAATTAGACTGGAACTGTAAAAAATATATTTTTTAAAAATCCAAAGACATTAAGGAGCTGAAGAACTCAATAAATGAGATGAAGAATGAATTAGAGAGCTCAGAAAACCAAGCAGACCAGATGGAAAAAAAGAATTAGTGATCTTGAAGTTAGAAATATAGAAATGACTCAGGTGAAGAGAGAGAACTGAGTTTTAAAAATATGGAAGAATCCTGTAAGAACCATCTGACTCCATTAGAAAGAGCAATCTTAAAAAAATGAGTAGACCTGAAGAATAGAGGGAAAAGGGAATGGAGAGCTTATTCAAATTGAGACCTTTCCAAACAAATGGGAAGAGCTGGACCCTCAACTCCGAGATGTTAACAGAACACTAATTATCTCAATGCAAAACGGCCTTATCCAAGACACATCCTATTAAAGATGTAAAAGTTCATGACAAAGAAAGAACTCTCAAGGCAGCCACAGAAGACTGTAACCAATAAAGGAAATTGCATTATCATCTTTTTTTTAGCAGAAACTTTACAAGCTACAAGTGGAATCAAGTATTCAAAATAGTACAAGAGAGTAATCACCAGTCAAGAATAATATATCCAGCAAAATTACCCTTTAGATATAAGGGAAAAATAAAGGCTTGACCAGACAAACAAAAGCCGAGGGAATTTACCACAAGACCTACATTATAAGAAATGTTGGAAGTCTCTTCTACCTGAAACAAAAAGAAAAAAGGACATTAATTCTTCCAACCCATCAACACAGTGAATGTTTCCACTTATTTGTATCTTCCTCAATTTTTTTCTTCAGTGTCCTATAGTTTTCCAAGTAAAGGTTTTTTACCTCCTTGGTTAAATTTATTCCTAGGTAGTACTTAATTTTTTTTTTTTTTTTGATGTTGTTGCAATAGTAAATGGGATTGTTTTCTTAGTTTCTCTTTCTTATAGTTCAATTCACTACTGGTGTATAAAAATGCCATCAATTTCTGAATATTGACTTTGCATCCTGCTACTACCCAAAGCAATCTATAGATCTGATGTAGTTCCTACTAAGATACCATTGGCATATTTCACAGATCTAGGTAAAATATTCCAAAAATGTATATGGGGCCAAAAATGACACTGAATAGCTTCAGCAATCTTGAAAAAGAAGAACAAAGTAGAAAGGATCACAATACCTGATATCAAACTATAGTACAAGGCCACTGCAATCAAAACAGTCTGGTACCGGTATAAGGAACAGACACACAGATCAATGGAACAGAATGGAGAGCCCAGAAATAAATCCATGTCTCTGTAGTCAATTAATATTTGACAAAGGGAGCATGAGTATACAATGGAGTAAAAAAGGCCTCTTCAATAAATGGTTTTTGGGAGAACTGGACAGGTACATGCAAAAAAATGATACTAGACCACCAACTTACACCATATACCACAATAAACTCAAAATTGATAAAAGACTTAAACGTAAGTCATGATGCCATAAGAGTCTAGAAAAAAACATAGCAAAATTTCATATATCCCACACTGCAATATTTAACTGATATATCTCCTAGGACAAGGGAAATACAGGAAAAAAATAAACAAATGGGACTACATCACATTAAAAAACTTCCGCATGGCTAAAGAAACCATCACCAAACTGAACAGGAAACAGATTTTATGGGAGAACATATCTGCCAAAGATACATCAGACAAGGATTTGATCTCCAACTCAGGACCAGGAAGACAGACAACACAATTAAAAAATGGGCAAAGGACCTGAATAGACACTTCCCCAAAGAGGACATGTAAATGGCCAATAGACATATGAAAAAATGCTCAACATCATTAGCCATCAGAGAGATGCAAGTTAAAACCACAAGGAGATACCACTTCACAATGGTCAGAATGGTCATCATAAACAAATCAACAAACAGGTGCTGGCAAGGATGTGGAGAAAAGGGAATCCTAGTACTCTGCTGGTGGGAATGCAGACTGGTGCTGCCTCTGTGGACGACAGTATGAAATTTTCTCAAAATATTAAAATTGGAACTACTTTTTAACCCAGAAATTCCACTGCTGGAAATATACCTGAAGAATCCTGAAACACCAATTCAAAAGAACTTATGTACCCCAATGTTCATAGCAGCAGTATTTACAATAGCCAAGATTTGGAAACAGCCTAAGTGCCCATCAGTAGATGAGTGGATTAAAAACTGTGGTATATTTACACAATGGAATACTATGCAGCAGAAAGAAAGAAGGAATCCCTACCTTTTCTGACAGTATGGATGGAAATGGAGACTATTACGCTAAGTGAAATACAAATATCACATGATATCACCTATAAGAGGAACATAACGAACAAAATAAACTAATGAGCAAAAGAGAATCAAAGGTATATAATCATGGAACAGACTGACAGCTGTAAGAGTGGAGGTGGGAGGTGGGGACTGATTGAAGAAAGGTGAAGGGTTTAATCAAAGAACATATTTGAAGGACCAATGGACATGGACAATGGTGAGCAGACTGATTATAGAAGTGAGGGTGGGTTGGGTGGAGGGGGGCAAAGGGGAAAAAAATGGGACAACTGAAATAGCATAAAATATTTTTTAAAAAGATATATATATATAAATATGTTAAAAAGATACCATCTTATAAAAAAAGGATTAAGAGCAACTGATATATTGAATCTCAAAAAAAATAAGACAAAGGTAAACAAAATAGTAAGGTAACAAACATACAAAAGCAGGAAACTGCCACTCTTATTCAGAATAGGGTATTAAATACTTAAATATAATCTAAATGTTAAAGGGGCTAAAATAACACTATAGCTTCCACAGTTTGGAAATGAATGCAAAGCTTAAAAGGGGTAATTTGTGGCAACAAAAAAACATAAGAGAGGAAGGGAGAAAAAGATTGAGCTTGCACAAGTGAAGGAACATAAGATGAAATCAGAAAAAAAAGGACTACTGTACACATGAAACTTTTTTACATAACTTAATGGTAACCACAAAACAGAAAACTAGAACTGAGACACATAACACACAAAAAGAGAAAATGAAGGGAAAAAAAACCATAGAATACCACCAAACAAAAACAGCAAAGAAACACAAAAGAAAAGAAATAATGGAGGCACAGAGCAGAAAACAAAAGATAAAACTGTTGTTAAGAACTCCCCATATATCAACAATCACCCTAAATATAAATGGACTGAACTCATCAAATAAAAGTCATAGTAGTGGGATGAATTAAAAAATAAGACCTCACTATGTGTTGGCTTCAGGAGACCCACCTCAGCTACAAAAGACAAAAAGACTCGAAATGAAGGATACTCCAAACAAATGATGTACAGAGAAAAAGTGGATGTAGCTGTACTTGTATCAGATAGCTTTAAAGATAAAAATGGTAACAAGTGACCATGACAGACATTTTATAATCAATAATGCGACAATACATCAAGAAGACATAATATATATGCACCCAAACTGGGAACGCCAAAATATATAAAGATAACAGACCTAAAAGGAGAAACTGACAAAAATGCAATTGTAATAGGGGACCTAAACACTCCATTAACAGCAATGAATAGACCATCCAAACAGAAAATACATGTAAATAAGGAAATATTAGCCTTAAGTGGCACTATAATTGTGCTATAATTATGCCTTAAGTGGTACATAACTGTAAAATTTATAGACCTTTCCATCCACAGAACCACCATATACATTCTTCTCTAGTTGACATGGAATATTCTTAAAGACAGAACATATGTTAGGAACAAAACGAGTCTCAATAAACTTACTACTGAAATCTTACCAAGCATATTCTCTGACCACAACAGCATAAAACTGAAAATTACAAAAAAGAAAACTGGCAATACCAAATATATGGAGATTAAACAACATGCTACTGAAAAACTACTGGGACAAAGATGAAATAAGAGATTAAAAGAGAGACACAAATTAGACACATTTGGTATGGTACAGCATACCAAATTTGTTGAATGTAGCAAAAATAGTAATAGGAAAGAATTTGATAGCATTACAGGCCTACTTCAAGAAACAAGAGAAAACTCAAATAGACAAGCAAACATGAACTTAAAGAATTTGAAAAAGAAATCCAAAGTCAGTAGAAGTAAATACTAAAAATCAGAGCAGAATTAAACAAAATAAAGAAAAAAATAATAGAAATAATTAATGTAACAAAGAGCTGGTTCTCTGAAAAAAATGAATCAATTGTCAAACTTTGTCTACACTTATTAAGGGAAAAAAAGAGAAAAATTTCAAATAAATAGAATTAGAAATGAAAGAGAAGTTACAATGGACACCACAGAAACACAAGGAATTATACAAGATTACTGTGAAAGGTTGTATGCCACCAAATTTGATAACCTAAGAAATGGACAAATTTTAGAAATATATAACTGTCCTAGAGTGAACCATGAAGAACTGGAAAACCTAAATAGACTGATCAACAGTAAGAAAATTGAAAGAGTCATCAAAAAGTTCCCCAAGACCCAAAAGTCAAGGACCAGAGGCTTCACTAATGAATTCTACCATTCATATAAGACGTAATACCTATCCTTCTCAAATACCCCAAAAATTGAAGAAGAGGGAATATTTTATAACTCATTTGTGAGGCCAGCATTACCCTGATACCAAGACCTGGCAAGTACCCCCCTCCCAACACACACACTATCACTCATGAACATAGATGCAAGAATCCTAAACAATACTAGCAAATTGAATACAATAAATAATTTAAAAATAATACATCACAATCAGGTGGGGTTCTTTCCACACAAGGATGGCTCAATATATGCAAATCGATACCACATTAACAAAATAAAAGATAGAAATCATGTGATCATATCTACAGATACAGAAAAATGCATTTGATAACATACAACATCATTTATGATTAAAACACTCAATAAAATGGGTATAGAAGGAAAGTAGTTCAACATAATAAAGGCCATATGACAAACCCTATGCTATTATCACACTCAATGCCAAAAGCTTTTCCTCTAAGATTAGGACCAAGTCTTAGTCAGAGCAATCAGGCAAGAGAAAGAAGTAAAAAGCATCCAAATTGGGAATGGAGGAGTAAACTCATTTTTTTCAGATGACATGATTCCATATACAGGAAACCTGAAAGACTACATGAAAACACTTAGAAACAATAAACAAATACAGTAAAATTGCAGGATACAAAACCAATGTACAAATATCTGCTGCGTTCCTATATACTAACAATGAAATATCAAAAAGAAATAAAAATCTCATCTGCAATTGGAACATAAAGGATAACGTACCTAGGAATAAACTTAACAGAGGAAGTGAAGGGCCTATATACTGAAAACCATAAGACAGCGTTGAAAGAAATTAAAGACACAAAGGAAAGATATCCCATGTTCATAGATTAGAAAAATTAATGTAGTTAAAATGGCCATATTACCTAAAGTAATATAAAAATTTAATTAATGAAATTCCCATCAAAATCCCAATGGCATTTTTCAAAGAAATAGAAGAAAAAAACTCATGAAATTTGCATGGAAGCACAAAAGATCCTGAAAGGCCAAAGTAATTATGAAGGGGGGAGGGGAAAGATGGAGATATCATACTCCCTGACTTCAAATTATACTACAAAACTGTAAGATATTGACAGAAAATATAGACATACATGCCAATGTATGTATGTCTGGAACATAACCAAAAGCCCAGAAATAAACTCACACACATATAAGCAACTAATTTTTGACAAAGGAGCCAAAAACATACCATGAAGAAAGAAAAATCTCTTCAATAAATGGTGTTGGGAAAATCAGAAAGCCACATGCAAAAGAATGAAACTAGATTTCTATCTGACATCATTCACAAAATTAACTCAAAATAGATTAAAAACTTAAACGTAAGACCTGGAAAAATAAAATACATAAAAAAAACATGGGTACTGAACTTATAAGGATTTTATGAACTTGACCCTAAAGGCAAGGGAAGTAAAAGCAAAAATAAATGAATGTGATTGCACTGAACTAAAAAGCTACATGGTAAGAGAAACTGTCAAGAAAACAAAAAGACAACTAATGAATGGGAGAAGATATTTATAAATAAGACCTTCAATTACAGGCTAATATCCAAAATATATTAAAACTCCTGTAACTCTACAACAAAAAATAAAATTAAAAAATGGACAGAGGAGTTGAACCGACTCCTCTCCTAAGAAGATATACAATGCCCAACAGATAAATGTAAAACTCTAATTCACTATTTTATAAAGGAAATGCAAATCAAAACCACAATGAATTAACACATCACACCTATAAGAATGGCTATTATTAACATGACTAGAAATAGCAAGTGTTGGAGAGGATGTAAAGGAACCCTCATAAGTTCCTGGTGGGAATGTAAATTGGTATGGCCACCATGAAAAACATTATGAAAGTTCCTCAAAAAAATAAATAAACAAACAAATAAAAACAGAGATACTAAATGATCCAGCAATCCCTCTTCTGGTAATCTACTGAAAAATTTGAAAACATTTATTTGTAAAGACATAGGTACTTCTATGTTTGCAGCATTCTTCACAGTGGCCAAGATTTGGAAACAACCCAAGTGTCCTCCCATGGCTGGATAAAGACATGGTACACATACTGGCATATTGTACAGTGGACTACTACCACTCAGCCATAAAAAGAATGAGATGTTGCCATATGCGACAACACAAATGGATCTTTAGAGTATACACTCTCTCAAGTGAAGTCAGATGAAAAAGGACAAAAACTGTATGATTTTACTCATATGTGGGATATAAAACAGAAAGTAACAAACAAACAAACAAAACAAACTCAGACACAGACAATGCTATGGCAGTTACCAGAGAGTAAAGGTCTTAAAGGTATATGGTAACCAAAGGAGATTCAACTTTGGGTGGTAAGCACACAATGTAGTATGCAGATGACACATTACAGAATTGTATGCTTGAAACTTAAATAATGTTATTAACAAATGTTACCCAAATAAATTTAATTTAAAAAAATGCAAACCAATAGTGTAATCAATCACATTTTATAACCTTGTGTATGCATGTTGTATAAAGGTATGTATAAGCACTGGAAAAGCTGAAAATGATAGAAAGCAAATTTAAGTGTGGTTAATGGAGTATGGGTTTCCCTCCTTAAACACTGTTTTTGGTAGTGAGATTACAGTACTTGTTTGGTATGTACAAGTTTTTAAAAAAATCAAGATAGAATTTACTTTAAATAATTGCTTTTATGTTTCAAGTTCCTTCAAATGTATTTATTTTGTAACCCAAGCCTGGAACAGAGCATACATATTTACTGAAGCAAGGAATGCTGATTACCAGCTAGGACTTTCCACAAGACACTACGTTCCTACTGACTCAAGATTTGTAGACCTGTAAATAAAATTCACAGTGCAATTAGAAAGGACACTTAAGAAAAAAATATATACCTTCCAAAACTTCACTGTTATGAGATCTGTCTATAGAAAACAAGCAAAATTACCAATGAAAAGCTGCCCACTCCCTTTTTTTGGGCGGTGGGGGTATTAGAATCAACCTAGAAAACTGGGTTCCTAAACAGTGTATGACCACAGGTAAATCACTTAACCTTCTTAAGATTCAGTTTCTTGATCTAAAAAAAGCTGAAGTTATTAATACTGCATAAAACTCTTATAAGAATTCATGCAGAAACTTGTAAATTACAGAAGAGTATTAAAAATGAGATGATATTATGTCATAAATCTATATGACTTGAAACTAAGTCAAGCATACCTGCATCACCAAACATCAGCAAGGCAGCAGCAATTGCTCCATCCATTGTGCTGGTTGATTCAATCAACTAATAGAATGAAAAGAGATTGATATTTTAAAAATAACATTAAAATTATTTTAGTTATCAAAATATTAAAGAATATATTAAATATATATAACATCAGGAAATACGTATATCATAGTTTTAAGCCCAGTAAGTCTACGATAAATTTTCAGAAACCCCAGTTTGCCCAGAAGCCTGATAAACCATATCTAAGCATATCTTAAAAATGTATCAAATTTACTCATTATCACTACGAAGAAAAAATTAAAACATAATCATATACAGCATATAATCATATTCAAGGTTTCTGTTATTTTAATTACAAGGTTGTACATTGGAGACTTAACAACTTTGTTTACATTCCTAGGCACTGACTGTGTATAGGGGAGGGAAGGGTAGGAACAGAAAGTGAGAGGGGGAGACCAGCACACATTTAAATTATTCCTTTTTAACTGACATTTAGCAGTGGACTCTGGCATGCCATAATTCTTGTCATTTAAAAATAATCTAATACCTCCTAAGATGAGTGATCTAAGCAGTTCTTTTAATTTTTAAATTGTTTGAATTTGTTAAAAAATATTACGTAATTAACATTTTCAATATAATATTTTTACACGGTTCCGTAACATTTTCAATCTCAAAAGAAACTAAATATCCCATATTTTTCTCCTGCTAAAGTTTCCTATTATTTTCAATGGGTTGTTGTATTTTTTAAAGATTTTTTAAATTTATTTTTAGACAGAGTGAAGGAAGGGAGAAAGAGAGGGAGAGAAATATCCATCAGCTGCCTCTGGGACGTGCCCCATCCAGGGACTGAACCCACAACCCAGGCACGTGCCCTGACCAAGAATGAACTGGCAACCTTTTGCCTTGCAGGGTGACGCCCAACCAGCTGAGCCATACTGGTCAGAGATCAGTGTGGGTTGTTTTAGAAACATCTCACTTTTTAAAAAAGTTGTTTTTGTATTAAATTAATTTCGGCTCAAGTCAAATGAGAATCCTGTCTTCTATACTAGTTTTACTAATCATGGATCCTTACATAGCCTGTAAGTCCCTCTTCCTTTTAAAGATAGCCAAATCATATTCTTAACAAATCTAAGACTAAATTTGTATTTTGTAACCTGGATTCTTTTATATGGGTCTAAAAGCATTTGAAAAGTAATATATAAATGTTACCTTTAAAGCTCTTGAAATGATAGGGATCACCTGAAACCAGATCACCTCAAGAAAGTACTATGCTTTGGAGTGATACGTTAAATTCCATAACTTTCTGATCAATGAAACATACACATCAATTCTGGGTAGCAAGCTTACTTTCCCATAGTAATTATAAAATTAGAGATAAATATTTTTGCAGGAAAAAAAATCCCCTTGAACCACATAAAAAATTGGCAACAAGCTAAAAAGTATTTTTAACTAAGACTTGCTTCTTTGAATATTTTAGAACTCTGTGTTTATGCTGTTGGAAGTTCTTTCCAACAGTCTAAGTCGCCCCTGTACCTACTGTACTAAGGGCTATTATTTCTTTTCTTCTAGAAATTTATTTTTATTCCAGGAGCGGCAGGGGGAACACACCAGACATACTATCAAGATAACACCCAAGTTTTCTTCAGCTAACACTAAGAAGATATCAAAGTGATATGAGGGGAAAAAAAGATAAAAGGTTCATGTTAAAAGTAACAGAAAATAGGCCCCAGGGTTGTGGCTCAGTTGGTTGGGCATTGTCCCACAAATGCAAAGGTCAGTGGTCCAATTCCTGGCCAGGGCACATGCCTGGGTTGCAGGTTCGGTCCCTGGTGGAGGCATGTATGCGATGGATGTTTCTCTCCTTCTTTTTCTCCATCCCTTTCCCTCTCTGAAATAAAGGAAGGGAGGAAGGGAGGGAGGGAGGGAGGGAAAGAAAAGAAAAAAAGAAAAGAAGTGGAGAGAGGCTGGAAGAAAATTATAAATAAAAAACAAAACAAGAAATAGGAATAATTTAATCTACACTTAAGAATCCAAACTAGCCCAGAATACCTTCACAGTTCAGACTTGTTTTGGTTTCCCTGAATGGTATTTTGTTTTTCTTTAGTTTCCATAAAAAAGGGATAAAGAACTGATAAATATGGATGAACTTCAAAACCTTATGCTAAAAGAAGCCAGTTGCAAAAGATCGTTATTATATTATCCCATATATAAAATGTCCAAAATAGACCAATCTATAAATTCAGAGACTAGTGACAGCCTAGGGCTGGGGGAGGGAAATGGAAAGTGACTGCTAATGAGTACAAGGTTTCTTTTTGGAATGATTAAAATGCTCTAACACTAGATTATAGTCATGGCTGTTCAACTCTGTAAATGTACTAAAAACCACTAAATTACAGTTTAAATAGACGATCTTTGTAACACTTAAATTATGTCTCAATAAATCTATTGTGGATGATCAGCAGTAAATAAAAATTCATCCTTTTTATTTAATATGAAAAATCAGAATGTCTGACAAAGAAAGGGCTACCATTGATGATCACATGGCCATACCCTGCTGCAGCTAAAGAGCAGCTATTCCTTTTATAAAAACATGTACTGTATGGTATGCTAGTGTCCACCATAAATATCAAGAGCAACTCCTTGCCATAATGAAAAAAAAAAAAGACTCTTGATATTTGTGAGTTCTTTGTGAGATTAGGGGGAAGTGTCCCCATCTTTCAACACTCAAGCACACAGAAATTCATGACTGAGAGCTATTGAGAAAAACTCATATTACTATATTGGGTTGGCAAAAATGTCTGTTACATTTTTTTCTGTACAATGGCTCCAGTAGCACTTAGTTGCCTTTCACTTCTTTTGAAACTATTTTGTTAGATTGTACTGTGACAGCTGTCATATCAGCATGCATTTAAACACTTATCAAGATTGGTAAATTTTTGTGCAGCCATCTTAATATTGAAGATGGAAGAAAATATGCAACATTTTTGGCATATTATGCTTTATTATTTCAAGAAAGGTAAAAACGCAACTGAAACACAAAAAAAGATTTGTGCAGTGTATGAAGAAGGCGTTATGACTGACCAAATGTGTCAAAAATGATTTGCAACGTTTCTTGGCACTGCTGACATTCTGGCGAAGTAATTCTTCGTTGTGGGGCTGTCTTAGGCATTGGAAGACATTTAGCAGCACCCTGGCTTCTACCCTCTAGAAGCCAATAGTGGGAGACAGCCAACATACTCAAAATATCCAAATCAAGCAAGTTATTGGTAATAGTGAAAAATGTCTTTTATTTTACAAAAAAAAAATGTAACAGACTTTTTGGCCACTCCAATATTAACCTCACCTATTAATAAGACTTTCAAGGAAATCTCTGGCATTTCCTTAATTATTTCCTAAAAGTTACTAATTATATTAAAACATAAAATATCTTTATAAAAATGACTAAATACAGCACTAGATATAGAGTGATTTTAATCATCATTACAGTTACAATAACAAATTACTAAAAAAGGGTAAAACCTTAAGCAAATCATTGTCACTTCTTTGTGGGAACAGTTCCTTCAAGGTCTGAAGTTTAGCATCTTTAAGGTCTTCCAATTCTGAAAGGTCTTCCATTTCTGAAATATCATCATTATTTCTACCTGCCATGGTAGGAAGGCCTTGGGACTCTTCATCCTCAGAGGGCTCAGAACTAAAAATATTTTTGGAGAAAAAAATTTTAATGTATAGTTAATGTTATTTCATTTAACTGTGTATATATGTGCATATGAGATACAGCGTATCTGCAGTTGCTTTCAATATTAAATGAAATCTGTATCTGTCAAAGATTAAAACAACTTCTTTTAATTTCAAAATGTTTATGTATATAAATCTACATTCCCAGAATCTGCATCCTCTGAAAGCATCTCAAGTCATCCAAGCTGGGATGAAAAAGAACAAAATACCTGGAATTTATTTTAAGACATATACATTTACTGCATGCCCCCTTCTCTTTCCTGCTCTTCTTCGCCCCCACTCTGCACATCAAATGAGTGTTGTCATGTTGCTCCTGAGAAATTTTGATGACCACACAAATACAAAGAAAAAAGAATTTTCATGGCCTAAGTGATTAGAATCTAAGTGTTAAGAGAAGAATCAATATCAATTTCTGCCTTGAATAAAATTTTTTTTAGAACGAAGTATTTCTTTAGCAGACAAAGAGTATTCATTCCATTTGAGGCTTTATTCTATAACAACCTTTACTCATGTTGCATTTCAGTTTATACACTTAGCCTATATAAAAGACATTTGGGGCCAAATTTTACTCACAGTTCTCTCCCACCCCCCCAAAAAATCTGTTTAAAATGTTGGTTTCCTACTATAGTAGGCTTTTGGAGGTCAGAGAATGCAGACTTTGCTACACAGCTAGTTCTGTTTTTTGACAGCTCTCTTAAGACAAAAACCCAGAATCTGTATTTTAGTAACTTCTCTATGCCCATTCACATCAGAGCAGTTGCACCTACTAGAGCACTGGCAGGAATATGTATTTTAGCTTCTAGGTTGACTTCTTTAACCTTGCTCTGAGAAATTGCTCTAAGGTAACAAAGCAAAAATCAATCTCTTCCTTTGTCACTACACCTATCTTTCAATATTTGAAGACAATTACATATATCTCCCTTTCCATTACACCTAGAGTCCTCATTCCTGATGTACTCAACTCTGAATTCTCACTTGCCTCACTATGTTCATGCTTCTTATCTGATTTTGTCTCTTAGTTTATTGAGAAAATAAAAGCATTCAGACTGGAATCTTTTTGTAATTCCTGCACTGGACAACCCCTTTCAAAGGCACTTACACTTCTGCATCATGACCTAAAGCCAGTGATTAGGCTCAAGACCATTTAGTGGGACAAACTCATATGTCTCTGGATGTAGTAATTATTCATGCTGATGACGAATATGATCATGCCTTGAATATAATGACCAGTTCACAGGAAATACAAATGATAGAGAAATAAATTCAATACCATTATGAGGAAAGAATAGGAAAAACCTATTTCCTCTAAAACAGTTAAAATTCTTAAAAAAGAAGAGAGGACTATTTGTCATCCAAAGAGTTAAAACAATCATAACCTCCAAATGCAGTGATGTTCCTTGTTGGGATGCTGGTTTGAAAAACCAGCTACAAAACACATCAAATCTGAAACATAAACTGGAAATGATAGTAGAGAAATTATTCATTGATAACGGTATTGATTTTTTGGGAGGACGTGGATGTATAACCAAATATTAGAGGGAGAAACGGTGGGATGCTTGTCATTTACTTTATTTTGTTGTTATTTACTTTAATATATGTCAGCCAATAATCAGTAATTTTCAACGAGTATGCTGCAAGAATTTTCACAACATGCAATATCTGATTATTCAGTCAGGGGCACTGACCTCTTTTCCCTTAGACTGTCTAAACAAAAAACTACACAAGCCGACAGAACAACAGCTGTCTGGTATAAATGAATCAAAATTACACCTATTTTTTTTGTCATATCAGCAAAAAGATATATATTTTAGTGTACTGCAGAAATTTAGTATTTTATGTGCCATGAGATAAAAAGGTTGAAAATTGCTGATAATAATAGATAAAACAATGAAACAGAAAACAAGGTTAATTGTTAAAACTAGGCGGTAGGGATATAGGTGTTCACTATATATTATTTTACTGTTCACCTGAAACTTTAATAATCATAAAGAAAAGAAATCTACAAGAACAGTTACCCCCCCCTTTGTGTTCTTTTATCTGGTCTCCAATAAAGCTATTTCCCTCTGTTGAAAGAGAAATACCCTCTCAGTGTTAAGGGATTCTGGCCTTTCTACTTCCTACCCAGACCCTATAATTATCAACCACCTTTTCTCCCCAATTTTTCTCTCTCCCTAAGCTCTTCCTCCCAGCAATGTGATCAAGACTGCATTAATTAATTCAATGATTTTGATGTGTCAGAAGTTCTAGGCATTGTGAACATAGCAGTGAAATAAGCAAATTCTCCTCTCCACAAATTTTATGACTGATTTTCTACCTTCTCATTTCCTATGTATTTGTCAACTCACTATTTTATACCTTTTATCCCAACACTTTGATGAAACTGTTCTAAGGGCAGTAATACCCTCTAAGATGTTGAATGGGATAAAAACCTTTCATCAATTATCTATTCCTCTGGTTCCATATACTGTTGACAAATCTCTCAGAAAATCTGGTCCCACTCCTACCATCACCCAAGCAGTAATAGGTCTCCAACATTATTACTTCTGATTTTCTCATTACCTTTCTGTCTATGTACTCAAAATTTATACAAGGCTTTTCCTCTCTTATTCACTTCCTTAATTTGCTGGTGTTACCTAGATTCTATCTTCATTTCTTTCTTGCCTATTAATGCTTCCTGGGAGATTTCATCAACTGCCAAAGTTTCTGACTATTACCGACATCAGAGTTTCTTAAAAAGGGAGAGATTTTGACCTCAGAGGACATTTGGCAATATCTGGGGTCATTTTAATTTCTTCACTACAGAGATGCTATTGGCATCTAATAGGTAAAGGTAAAGGTACAAATTGAGACATCCTAAAAAAGAAAAAGACAAAAAAACTGACCTGTAATTTTCAGAGGGCAATATGGTGAGAAAGGAAAGAGGGCAGTGACACCATTTCAGAGTAAATGAGATTAAAGAGACATGACAAACTAAATCTAACATATAATACTGGGGGGAAAATTACTATTAAAGTACTACTCTAAATAAGGGCCAAAGACTGACTGCTAGTCCTTGAACTCAAACTGTTATCTGCCCATGACAAGATAAGGAATTTATACCAGAAGGTAAAATAACTATGTATATATATTTTATTACAAGATTTTCTTGGTGAAGAAGTCAGTACCTTATTTACAAACTAGTACTTTTGAGTAGCATTACTATACAGGACATTATTAACTGATAAAATTTAAATATGAACTATGTATTTAGGTAACAATATTATACCAATTTTAATTGGTATTTCTGAATTTGGAATGGTTTTTTTATAAGAGAATGACCTTGCTCTTAGCAGATAAATGAGAATATAAAGGGTTCAGTAATAATTCTAATTATTATTTATGAAGGTGATAATGCAAATATGGGAAAATAGGTGAATCTTAGTTTATATAGTTAAACTTTTTGGTAAGTTTAAAATTTTTTCAAACTACAAAGTAGAAACTAGAAACTCGGGGTGAGGCTAATATATTTATTTTCAGGATTAATCACATAGAATGAATTGTTATTTCAGAGTGAATTTTGTGATAAAGGCATGCTCATCATGGCTTATATACAAAAAGTTCATTTTAAAAGGAAGTCCTTATCATCAGCAGTGGACAGTATCAACCTCTTGCTCCTTATTGTAACACTTTCTTCACTTAGATTCCACTCATACAACCCTGTGACTTCTCCCTTAACTCCAGGACCGTTCCTTCTTAAAAACCTCTTACGAGTTTTTTCTCATTTCCAGGTTCCTAAAAGCTGGAGTTCCCCTGGCCTAAGTCCTTCAACCAGCAGATCTCTTTTCTAGCTATACTAGTATCCCCTGGTGATTTCATTTAATCACATGGCTTTAAATATCAAATCTATATTCTGGAAAGAAATTTGACCTGGGGTGGTGAACATACAATACAGGGCACAGATGAAGTGTTGTGGAATTGTGCACCTGAACCCTGCATAATTTTGTTAACCAGTGTCACCACATTCAATTCAATACTAAGGAAAACCATCCATATTCTGACAACTCTTAAAATTATGTACGTAACCTAGATCTTTCCCCAGCAGTCAAACATCACACCTCCACTAATATGTCTAAGAGTCTTCTCAATTACAGCATATTCAAGACTGAATCTTTGCTTCAAAAGAAGCCCCCTACCACACCTCAAAAAGTCTTATCTCAATTAATGGTTACTCCATCCTTCTAGTTACTCCTTTCTTCTAGTCATTCTTGACTCCTTTCTCTCTCATCCTACACGAAGCTCATCAATAAATCCTCTCTGTTCTACCTTCAAAGTATATGCAGAATCGCAGCACTTTTCATCATTTCCACAAGTATTAGCTGGGTCTAATAAGCCTCCATCATTTCTTGCCCGGGTTATTAAAACAATATTCATGCTTCTACTACTGCTTCTCTAGAGCCTCAAAAGTCTTTTAAATATATGTCAAATAATTTTACTCCTCTGCTCAATTAGCTTCCCATCTCATTCAGGATAAAAGCCAAAGAGCATATGGGTTTAACATGCCTAAGCTCCTCCTCTGCCCCACTCCTTACCTTGTGACCTCAGGACCTTCAATCTGCATCATTTGCCCCCCACTTTCCTCAAAAATGCCAGGCACAAAACCACTTCAGAGTCATTGAATAGGTGATTCCCAATGCCTGGAATATTCTCTGCTCCCATTTCCATATGGTTCACTTTCCCCTGAACTATATGGAAATCCCCTTCAGGTCTTTGCTCAATTACAGTTTTCTGAATGAAGCCTTTTACTAACTGTGCTCCTAAGAAACCACACACTGCCCTGACTGGTGTGGCTCAGTGGGTTGGGCATTGCCTCACCAACTGAAAAGTCACCAATTCCATTCCCAGTCAGGGCACATACCTGGGTTTCAGGCCAGGCCCCAGGCTGGGGGCGTGCAAGAGGCAACTGATTGATGTTTCTCTCCTCCTCTTTCTCCCTACCTTCCCCTCTCTAAAAACAAATAAAATAAATAAAATCTTAAAAAAAGAAACCACACACCTACCCCTGGCCCTGAACTCTGTATCTCCTTCCTCTTTTTGCCCATGGTATCTATTATTTGACATAAAGCACTTTTTTTAATGTTTATTATCTTTCTACCTGACTATAATAGAAACTCTGTGCTACCCCACAGAATGTGCCCAAAAAGTGTTAAAATGATTTGACTCTGGGATTCAAGAACAAATCATAAGGCAGTTATAAATGAACAAAGGTATTTTTTAAAATAATTTTCCTTTCTGGAGAGTTTAAAAACATCTGCTCTCACTAAACTTACTGAAAATAACTGCTATCCAGAAACACATACACACACAATCTCTCTACAGGAAAAAATAACAAAGATATAATAGGAAAATATTTAAAAAAAGGAAAATATTTAAAATTAAGTAGCTTTTTCTCAAAAAACCCCTACATATGCAAATATAATGAATCTTTAGGCTGCTTACACTATAATCACTGTGTCTTTGTTGAATTTTGTCTCTTCAACTGTATTGGAACAGTTTGGAGAAACAATATCTTCACTATCAGAAGACAAATCAATATACTGTATTCCCCCTTGATTCTTGAAATATGATATACTTGGTTTTCTTTCATTTACTGTAGTTTCTGGAACACTAGAATCTTCTGCAAAAGAAAACAGGAAAAAGGCATTTTGAGCAACTTGAAAATAATGAGAATCATGAGCTAGTATCTTTAACTTTATTCAGCTTCCACTCTAAAACCAGTATTTTCTACTTTTTAAAGAAAAAAATTACTGTTCAACCAGAGCTGGTGTTAAATGATTTTCCATTTCACATGTTATTTACTAGCAAGTCCCCAGTGAAAATTACAAAACTGAGGTTTGCGTTTTATATTTTAACCCTTTTCTCTCGGTGCTTCTATTTCCTACTTCAGTTCTTACCAAACTAAAAATAGACAAGAGCCCAAAAGATTTGAATTTCAATCTTGTCGCTTAGCCATGTTACTTAATCCTTTAAATGTCCAACCTGCAGACCATGGACCAACATGCATCCCAGGATGGCGAGAAGAGCGGCCCAACACAAAATTTTAAATTTACTTAAAACACTGACTTATTTTGTGATTACATGTCGCAATGTATTTAATGTGTGGCCCAAGACAACTCTTCTTCCAGTGTGGCCCAGACACGCCGAAAGATCAGACACCCCTAGCTACGACTCAATGTCCTCCCATGTAAAACAGAGATGCTTAATAATCACAGGGCTAATTTACATATAAAATCAGACGATATTTATTAAGCATTTAATTCAGTATTGGCACATAGCCAGGATCCAATAAACATTATGTCTTACGTAATGGTGATGTTATGGGCTGAATCATGCTTTCTCTGAAATTCATATGCTGAAATTCCAAAACTCAGTACCTCAGAAGGTACTGTATTTGGAGACAGGGCCTTTAAAGAGATGAGTAATTAAAATGAGGCTATTATGACTGATGTGCTTATTAAGAGACACACATTAAAGATGTGCTTGCATGAAGGAAAGGCCGTATGAGGTTAGAGCAAGAAGATGGTCATCTGCAAGCCAAGGAGAAAGGCCTCAAAAGAAATCTGCCAACACTTTGATCCTGTGCTTCTCACCTCCAGACTCAGGGGAAAATAAATGTCTATTGTTCAAGCCACTCAGTCTGTGATATTTTGTTGCAGGAGACGGCACAAAGTAAAAAATGTTGGCATCATCTGTCTCTCTGAAACAGGTGAATAAAGCATTGTACCAAAATAAAGTATTTTAAACAATAAAAGTATTTTCCAAGGGCTTATTGGTTCTCCCTTCTTCCAGCAAAACCACCGTTACCCCTTATATATTGGAGGAGGATGAGATCAGATTTAGGAAATTCACATTAAAGTAAAAGTAGTTTGTGTCTTGGTCTAATGAATGTATTTTAAAAGCAATGACCAGATAACTCATTAGTTCAAAGGTGCTGATTTAAAAAACAATAGCCATCTGTTATGAAATTGTCCACCTGAAACCTGCGTATTTTGTTTACCAGTGTCAACCCAAAAAATTCAATAAAAAAACTAAAAAATTGCTACCATTACCTACTTTCTATGTGAATTTCAAGTTCTCAAGTGAAATATTTTTAATCCTCACAATAACCCTTAGGGCACACACCATTCCACCATTTTAGAGATAATCCCAGCTTGAGAGAAAGCAACTTGTTCAGTCATACAGGAGAAAGCAGATCTGAAATCCAAGCCCTAAACCCTTATACTCTAAAACTCGGCTTTCACGGAGGACAGTAACATTTCTTTACTCCTTACAATGAAGTCCTATCAACACTTTTAAAAAACAAGTCATATTTTACCAAAACAACAATTTTTTAAATGTTGAGTGTGCCCTAGGTTAAGAACTCTGCATTGGAACAGACTACAGCTATGTTAACTGACATAAAGATTTTTACGAATTCTGATAATTGGGTATAATAAAATTACAGTCTAATTCCTATAACTATGTAAGTAACTATGAAAGTACTATGGATTCTGCTTTCACAAAGTGTTCCTGGTATATCTCAAATCATACGTAACACTAAAAATTTGGATCTTTAATATATCAAAACTTTCACCTAAAGCTAATGCATATCATCTGAACACTTCAATGAGAGTGTTGTGCTTTCTTATATTTTAAGAGAGCTTATGACAAAATGAATTTGGATTGTCTTATTTTCTTCAAAGTCTCTTTATATAAAACGAAGAATAATCTTTGCAAGGCTAGTCATTTAAATGCCTAAATACCCATTGGTCTAAACATTCTGTTAAGTATTAGGAAAACTAGAGCTTCTTGAATTATTCATCTTCGCTGTAATTTTTCTCCCCTTATTTTGTACAGATTAGAGTAGGACATATGGTATCATACCAATTTTTAAAACTAAAGTTTAACATGCTTAGTTAACAAGACAGAAAAACAAAATAAAGAAAAAGTGGCTTACTCTCCATCATGTGCTCAATAACTTAGAGCTTTTACTGGATATGCAATATATACCATTAAAATATATACATTAAACATGTATAATGCACTAAACCAAGTGGTATTCAGAGGAAGTGACTAACAGAGGGAATAGTTCAATAATATGGAGGATGAGGAACGATTACAGTACAACAGCATTTCTCAAACTCAGAATCTCTTTGAGCTCTTAAAATCAAAGGCCCCAAAGAGATTTTGTTTATGTTGGTTCTATCTATGTTATTTATCATACAGAAACGAGAAAATGTTTAAATATTTATTAAACAAAATCTTTACATGTTAATAAGTATTTTTATGCAAACTCTATCCCCTTTTCCCACCTCTCTCTCACATTAACAATTATTTTTATGAAAAGTATATCCCCTGTTCCCACTGCTATCTCCCAGCAAATTTAGTGGGAAGAGAGCAGAATTGTTTTATACTTGTAAAAATCTCAGGTTTAACAGAAGACTGCTAGATTCTCTCATCTGTTTCCACAATTAATGTACTATAGCATTATTGTTTTTGTTTATGGCTGTGAAGAAAATCATGCCTCACACAGTTATATAATTAGGGTAAGAAGAAGTAATTTCATAGCCTTTTTACATTACCATACATGTTCCTCTTTGATACTAAACCCAAATTTGACAAGTGGAGGTTTTTTAAAAGTTAATTGCAATTTTGGAATCAAAAACCACACAAATAAATTTTGCATTCTGTTACATTAACACTCACTGGTCTATCTTGCACTGTAATAGACCTTTAACCCTTACATCATTTTGTAATAGTGCCTGCACTGATCATTTGGAAAATAACACTTCACTCCCTGATTAATGCAGATCTGCCAGATGTTGATAGATTTCATGATATTTAAAAAAAAATCAGATTCAATAACATCACCACTGATCTCTAAATATCTGGAGATTGTCAATTTCAGAATCACGGATATTAGTTTTTCAAAATCCAAACTTTCCTTTGAAAACTAGAATTTTATCACTAGCAATAAATACTGTCAGTTGTCTTCCTCGAAATCACTGTTCACTTTTGAGAAAATGTCTGCTAAATACTGAAGTCTGCATAACTGTAGTTTGTCAATCAATCATCCTTTTAGGTAAAAATGGTGTTCTGTGAAAAAAATGACAAGTTCAGCTCACAACTCAAAGCAATTGCTCAAATACTTTCCCTTCATATAACCATTGTACTTTGGTATGCATAAAAAGGGGAGTTCACATTTTGTTTCACAAAATATTAGAGCAGTGCCTACTGGTAAGTTGAGGTAAAACTAAAATTTACAATTTTTACTAATTTATCAATAATATTCTTAAGTGAAACTGGCATTTAAAAATTTTAAGAGTACAATGACTACTAGAACAGTTTAGAGTCTCGGCCTTGATTTGTGATAGGGCACCAGTACTTTTAGCCACCACTGCTTCTGCAGAGTCAGTGCAAATATCGACATAGTATAAAGGCCAGTACAATGAAACCTTGGTTCCTGAACATCTTGGTTCTCAAATAATTCAGTTCTCACCAAGATGTTCACGGAAAAAATGCCTTGGTTGTCATCACTTGGTTTTCAAATCACTACTAGGAGACCAACTTCGCACAGAAAGAGTCTGAATCATACTGATAATCCATAAAGTGATTTTCCAAAGTAAAATAAAAACACAAACTTCTGTATCTATATGCAGACTTAACAAAAGGAGCATTTTTTTATATTCCAATTATGTGTTGCTCTACATGGTTCAATTCTTTAACATGCCAACTTACTTTCAAGGAAGTTCTTTTAAATACCAAGTAAAAGACATCATATATTTGTCCTTTTAAAGGGTTATCACCAAAGTAATAGATTGTAAACTCTGGACAGTCTTTAATTTGAATATCATAGTAGACAGGGAAATACCTTTAGCATCTTATAAGATATATCAAACTATCTGATGAAAGCGCTAAAACAAAGAATACAATGAGTACAAGATTGAAGAGTAGTTTCTAACAAATCACTCTAAAATGAGTGAAAAAAACATTTCAAGTTTAAGTCAAAAGAAAAGATAAATTTAAAAAATGTAAACGAAAAGAAAGTTAAGCCGTCAGTATTGGACAAGGCAAAAGTGTTAAACCTGAGAAGTACTTTTAATAACAGAATTTATATCTAAAATAAAAATATAACTGACATATATCTCAACTACATACTGGTAATAAAATGCAAAAACACTGCAGGATATATAGGGCAAAAAGCTAACAGAGACAAATATGAGGCTTTAACTCTCTTCTCTAAGCTCTTAACAAAGATAGCACAAAAATAAATAACACATCAAACAGTTTTTCAAATACTTTTAATTGGGACCCACTGTAAGAGATACATTTTAGATTATGACCCTAAAAACACAAACTGTTCTACACATATAACAAACTAAAATTTCAGAGCCTATACTGTGATATACTTTGATAATTTTCTATTCATTGTACTCCACTAAAAATCAGTTATACCTATTTAGTCAGGATCCAAGAAATTGATTTTAAGATACGTTTGTGATCTGCAGTGAAAAAAATGATATAAATACTAAAACTCACCTATTAGTTGGCAGATTATATCTATACTTAAAATATTATGTTATCAAGTACTCAGAACTTTTTACAGAAATTGTGTACTAAGCCACAAAGAAAATCTCAGTAAATCCACAGTAGTAGTAGTAGTATAAGACCACATTCTCTGGTCACAAAACAGTGATAATAGAAGTAAATGTTAACAAAAACATGAAAGCAAAACTTCAGCCACTTGAAAAGTAAAGAAATAAGAACCATGGAAACCACTTATATGCAATTTCAGGTCAAAAAGGAAGAGAAAAACAAGAAAACCATATCAAAACAATACATTACATATAAAACATAAAACAACAGGAATTAAAATAAGGTGGTAAACTAATGTAAGATTTAAGAAAAATGTTAATGTCTCATAAGATGCAAATGAGAATTTAGACTCTAATGATGACATTTCAAATATAAGAAAAAATAGTTGTCAATAAATAGATCTGAAACAACTGACTAGTAAATGGCAAGTAATCAGCGAAGGAGGAAACTTTATCACCCTTCTTTAGTCCTTATAACAAAATAAATTCCAAATGAGATTTAAGGTTAAAAAAGTCAACACTTGCCCTGGCTGGTGTGGCTCAGTGGACTGAGTACCAACCTGCAACTGTGAACCATTCACTGGTTCGCTTCCTGGTCAGGGCACATGCCTGCGTTGTGGGCCAGGTCCCCAGTTTGGGGTGTGAGAGGCAACTAATCAATGTATCTCTCACATACTGACGTTTCTCTCCCTCTCCTCCCCTCTCTCTAAAAATAAATAAATAAAATCTAAAAAAAAGTCAACACAAAGCCCAACTCATACCCATTAGCTCAGCTATGAAAAAAACAAAACAAAACAACAAAAACCAACAGAAATAGCAACTGTTGGCAAAGACATGGAGACACTGGAACCTTGTGCACTGTTGGTGGGAATGTAAAATGATATAGCTGCTGTGGAAAACATATGGCGATTTCTTACATGATATAGTTATTCCCTTTCTGGGAATATACACCAAACAACTGAAAGCAGGGTCTCAAAGATGTATTTGTACACTGATTTCATAACAGCATTAGTCACAAGAGCCAAAGGTAAAAGCAACCCAAGAATCCATCCATGAATGAATGGATAAAAAAAAAAAATTAGTGTATACATACAATGGAGTATTTTTCAGCCTTAAAAAGAAGTTCTGATGTGCTACAACTTGGATGAACCTTAAAGACATTATGCAAAGTGAAATAAGCCTTTCGCAAAAAGACAAATCCTGTATGATTCCACTTTTATGATGCACCGAGAGCAATCAAATTCAGAGACAGAAAGTACAAGGGCAGCTGCCAGGGGGTGAGAGTAGGAGGTAACTGTTTAATGGATACAGAGTTTTGCAAGAGGAAGAGTTCTGAAGATTGGTTGTACAATAATGTAAGTGTACAACACGCCTTAACCTGTACACTTAAAAACAGTTAAGATGGTAAATTTTATGTTATGTATATTTACTGTAACTAGAAACAAAGTTAACACAGTTCCACTGAAGAAAATATGGATAAAATATTTATGTGGTAATAGGGAATGAGGAATGCCTGCTTAAGACCTAAAACCAAAAGCCTTAAAAAAAAAATGATAAACTGAGCACATAAAAATGTAAAATTTCTCCATGGCAAACAACAAACAGGAAATTAGAAGAATAAAATTAAAAACTTACAAATTATTCATCTCTCTCTCTCACACACACAGTGAAGTAACACAGAAAAATCCAAATGGCTAATACAAGACTAAAAACAAAGCAATTTATTGCCTCCTGGACTGTTAAGGGTTAAAAAGGTTCACAATACTTTGATCTAGTACTCAAAACCAGACATCTGAAAATGCAGTTGTATTCTGGTGCAATTGGTAAAACTTTTATAGAAGGTGATTTAACAATTACTAAAATATTACTTTTATTCCCTCTATTTTGACAATTCCATTTCCAGGATTTTCCTACAAGATTGTACACATGCAAAAATATCTGAGTAAAAGGATGGTCACTACAGCCGTTTTTGACAGCAAAAAAATAAAGACAAAAACCAAAACAACCAACATCCACTAATGAGACTCTATTATATTAACTGATACAAAAAGTGTAAATGTTCTCTTCATTACACAATGCTGTATTATTTAATTTTTTATAACATTTTATTTTGAATAAAACAGGTAAGCATATAAAGTAAAAAGGTATAGAACACACAAACAAAAAATATACATTTTAAATATACTTAAGACTTTTACTTAAGTATGAGTACTTCTATTTTTCTATTAGGATAATTCAGCACTAACTCTTTTACCAAGCACTGATTTTCAACTAACACTAGCAGACATTAGGAAGCCAGAATGACCATACAAAGATATGATGATGATTCACATTTTGGACACACACATCTGAAAAAGCATGAATAGTACCAACAGTTATAGATTCATGCTGCTCAAAGATATACGGTGCACCATCATTCAAAAGATCATACCCATTTTACTGTCTGCAGGGACTTCAGAGAACATCTAAGCAAAGGAAGTGAAGTCCAAAACTGCTGATGTACCCAAGATCATATAATCTGTATGTGGTCGAGCAGTACTCTCTGGAAATCTTTTTGATAACTGATAATATTAAAATTTTCTCTCACTTACTAACAACTGTTAACTAGAACAGGACACCCACATTGAAATGGCAAGCACTTCTAAAGACATTTATGTCACCAACAAATTTTCAAGCATATATTAAAACTTTTCTTCATTCCAACCTCAAAATAACCTATGAACCCATCTATTTTTACTTCCTTCACTCCCCTCCCCACCCCAAGTAAAATGTCTTTACAAATACATTCAATTTTCAACAATCCTGAAACATCTTTTTCTGACATTGCTTCCCTGTGAAGTTCTTTCCTCTTTCCCTTTTTAGACAGTCATCTCCTTACCTTTCTACTGAAACAAAGGTTAACAGTAACTTTTAATTTCCAAGGAGTGATCCCTGATCAGTTCCTATCCAACCTGACTTCTCTACAACATAATACTGTTCACTATACACCAAACTGTAAACTTCTTTCTTTAGCTTTCAGAATACTACAGTTCTACGACTATTCTAGTCATCCTTTATATGTCATTGGTTTACAGTCCTTTGATCATCATTAAATGTTTATGTTTCTTACTATATAACTTGCTTAGGGCATTTATGTCAACTACCACAACAATGATTCCAAAGCTGATTTCTCAGGCTCCAAACTCTGATATACAACCCTCTACCCGATCTCGTTAATGAAATGAGAGATAACTCAAACTCACCATGTTTCAGTGTTATCCTCCTAAATGAACTGCCTCATTCACTTGATAGTGTCAATCACCTAGCTCTCTAAGCAAGGAATATTTATCTTTAAACTTCGCCAAATACCATAAAATATACATAAAACTTTCCTAAACTGCCCTCTCTCATCCCTACTTTCATTTCCCTACATTTAGGCTTCTACTGCAATAGCTCCACCGTCTTCTTGTACTGAAATGCTCTATAGTTCTATGTACGAAATACAATCCATTCTTCCTTGCACAACATGAAGGTCCCTAAAAATACACCCGTTTTTATTTCTTTTCAGCTTTGTCGACACTGCTCTAAACCTCCTCTTCCATAACCTTCCTCTTCCCACAAACACAGTACAGTCTTTAAGGCAACATATTTTCATCCCTTGTTCACCAAATAAACGATTCATTGGTTAGGGTCCATTCAAAGTCATCTCTCTGTGACATTTCCTGATCCTCCTAGGAAGAATAAATGATCATTTGTGAATTGAATTTTGATCCTACACTGCTTAATATGTTCCCCGTGAGTTTACATTGTACTATTTTAGCTACGGGGTCCGGCAGGAGTTAACACCTGCTTGAGTGTGGCTGGTAGAGTAACAATATGTGTGTAATAATTTAAAGTTTTAATTTGAACACTTCACCTAAAATGTCTTATGGTGTACTTGAGTCTGATACTGCTACGTTACAGAATTATATGCTTATGATTTTGTAATAAAAAAGGGGCGTTATTTGTGCTGGACCTTGTATATTTACATGTCCTTTCCCCCGATGCTCCTTGAGGATCACAGTCTAATAAGAGAGATAATACATAATGTAACGTTAGGCAGTGATAAATACGTATAGCAGAGTAAAGCTGGGGTTGGAGTTGTGACTTCAGAGAGAGTGATCAAGGGAAGGCCTTCTAAAAAGGGTAACATTTCACTAAGCCCTAATGAAATGAAGAAGTGAGTCATATACCAATATCAGCAAGGCTTTGGAAGCAGAAGGAGGAAAGAATGGACTGCACTTCACATTTTCAAGAAATGATTTGGCTGTGTCACAGTAACTTGAGAGTGGTAAGATATGAAATTTTAACTCAAATTAGATAAATAACAGAATTACCTAAAAAAAGAGGGGGGTACATGGTAATTTTTTAAAATTTCCACCCTCTAAGCTGATATAGACTCTAACACACTCTACTGTAAATAAGCAAATATAAAGCAGCATCCCACGATAGCAGAATATGAAGTTACCATATGATAAAGTATGGTAAATATTCACATTCCACTGATAATTCACCTATCTCATATCTAGTCCTGCTCTTAAAACCCAACTTTGGCATCTTGTCCTTTCCACAGCCCAAGACCCATACATTAATTCAGCATCTGCATCCTCCACGCTCCAGTTGTCTTTGGTCTACTCCAATATGCTAGTGTGGGACAAGACTTTGATTCTTACTTAAACTTTTAAAGGCATGCCCAATGGCTTACAATGTGTACTTCATATCTATTCTCATGTACAAAACTACCATTTTTTTCAATTATCTAAACTAAAATTTTTATCATTAATTTTATCTCATTTCTCACTTTAAAACCAGCAATCAGGTTTTAAAACCTTGCCCTGGCCAGTGTGGCTCATTTGGTTAGAGCATCTCCTGTAACCAAAAGGTGGTGGGTTCCATCCCTGGTCCAGGCGTTTAAAATCCTGGGTCCGAGAGGATGTGGGAGGCAACCAATTGATATTTCTCTCTTACATCAATGTTTCTCTCTCCCCCTTCCTCTTTCTCTAAAAAGCAATGAAGGAATGCCCTTGGGTGAGGGGTGGGGGTTGGGGGGGTCTTGCCCTTTCTTGGTTTAAACACTCTCACACTTCTTTCTTCTCTATTTCTACTGCCATCAAGTTTGGATTATAAAAGCTTCCTAAATGATCTGTCTCTTCAAACCCTACCCTCTAAAGTATATATAGCACTCCTATCTGCTAGACTAACTTTTTTAACAAACAACTTTCTTTTATCATTTCATCTTTCTACCTGAAAAGTCTTCAATGCATCCCTAGTACCAATAATGTAAAGTAAAAATTTAGCCTTAATTTTCTAGATTCTTCAAAATTCACAGTGCAATTTACAATAATCACTTCTTAAAGCTCTTTCTTCCTAACAGGATGAATCCTTACCATTCCCAGAACAAAATTTATTTTCAGTTCAAAAATTATTCCAGTGTCATCAAGACTAGCCATGTAATTCCTAAAGGTAATCTCAGTTTCTAAAAGGAATTTATGTACCCAAAAAAGTCCCAATAGAAAGGAGTGAAGTCTCCTGAGTCAGAAAAAAAGTAGAAAAGCATCTTTTGATTAGAAAAAGCAATTAAGAATATTACAATACTAATATTGATAAATAACTATTACATTTCACTGCATTCCAGTTTACAGAGTGCTTTTATTTTACATACCAAAAAATTGTGAATCTCAGATTTTAAGTGACTGTCCCAATGTCTCATTTAACTAAAATGATGAACAGAGGCTTCTAAGGATGCAAAATCATATGTCCTGCTCTTAGATCACAAATCCTGCCCTAACTACCTAAGAAACAGATTAATGTATTTACTGTTAAAGTAGTAAAGTACCTGGCCCTGGCTGGTGTGGCGCAGTGGATTCAGCGCTGGCCTGCAAACTGAGAGGTTACCAGTTTGATTCCTGGTCAGGGCACATAACTGGATTGCAGACCCGCTGGGGGCGTGTAAGAGGCCACTGATCTATGTTTCTCTCTCACATCAGTGTTTCCCTCCCTCTTTCTCCTTCCCTTTCCCTCTCTCTGAAAATAAATAAGTAAAATCTTTTTTTTAAAAAAAGTAAAATACCTGGATGTTTAGATGTAACTATAGCATGTTATGCAAATCAAATTATCTGTTGAAAAAATAAATCCAGGGACATCCCTCCGGTGCTTAAAATCCTTCAGTGCTTCCCCACAGCATTCAGACAAGTTCGAAACTCTTTAGACAAAGCCTTTCAAAATCCAATTTCTAATTTCTATTTAATCCGACCAACCAAATCACTGTACCATGTTCCATTTTTACCAAAGTACTTAAACATGTCACTCCAATGACAACTTGTAGGGCCACTGCCATCACTGCTATACTGAAACAGAAGAGTAATAAGAAAATAGAAATACCAAAGGTTAAGACACACATGTCACTCATCTTTTCAGGGCCACATTAATTTTAAAGCTGCTTGAGAAATACTGAGTTTTGCATTAAAAAGAGTATTACTAGAATACACATTAAAATAAAACTTATCTCTTTCATCTTCAGGAACTATACTGCTTGGATTTGAGTTCTAGTTCTCCCTACTTCCTAACAATTTAACCTCCCTGGGTCTCATTTCTGCTAAACGTGGACAGTATCTCATAGCCTGTTGTCAATTAAATGAGAGAATGCAAAGCACTATGTCTAAACACAGTAAGAATTCAAATATATTCTAATTTTTAACTGTCAGAAAAACATAGATTAAAACAAAAATGCTATTTTTAGCCCTCCTCTCAAACCCTATTGTCCCTGACAACCTGCTGGAGATTAAAAATGGTTCATTCACCATGAAGAATACCATCTACTCTTCTGCACTCTGGGGATCTCCAGGAAGTCAAGTATTGGCAAAATATGAATGTAATCTGATCTTCTTTTGTTCACAGAGGTTTGTCCTCAGGCACGCTGAATAAAGTCTAGCTCATAGGACGTGATCAATATTTTTTTGGAGAAATACTGGAATCAGTGTAAACGTTTGGCTAAGTAACAAGGTGATTGATTCAAAGATCTGACCTAAAAAGAACCTACATTCTGATTTCCACTGCCTTCATTGGGTCATATTCCAAGAACTCATATAAAAGTTACATAGATAGGGACAGATGCTTAGTTGGAGGTACGCAGTGCCTATAGCAGTCCAAAACTATATTTAAAAAGGCACGGTCTAAGACAATGCATTAACATATATGACATCAAAAATAAACAAAATTGTTTCTGCCTTTCATCTTTTAAAAATCTCTTGATGCAACATCAATCTGCAACATATAACTCACCTGTTTTCTCAGTTATATCTGAATCAGGGGTACCTGCCCTGCTAACTTCCCCTTCAGCATTCTCCTCTTCAGCACTAAGAGAAATTGGTGAAGAAGGGCCAGGCTGGGAGGGCTGAGGGGTTGCTTCGGGAGCTTCCTCAATCTTACTCCTTTTTTCAAAGCGAAAACGGTCCAGGTTGAAAAGATTCATATTGGTAGAAATCAACACCCTGTGGGACTGGGAGTTTTAAATGAACTATCTGCAGGGAGAAAATAAAGAAAGAAAAAGAGGCCATGAAAACAATATAACATACAAAGCCATTGCAGTTCATTCCCAAGGCAATTAAGAGACCGCAAATGTGCCAGTGGCTCAGGATGACTATTATGGCTGCGCTTCATTGTTAGGCCACAACGATCAAAAGGTGGTCAAAGGTATCTTTTTAAAATCTTTCCATTGCTTTTTTAACTCCCCTTCGCTCCCCAACCCCCAACCCCCTCCTTCCTCAAACCACAAGCTGACCCTCGTGCAACCTCCTCTTACCCAGCGCGCGCAGGCACGTTCCCCACTCTAACCCCCCGGCGAGCCGCGCGCCCGCCCACAGTGAGAAGCTCCCTGTACTACGGCGCTCCCTGCCTGGAGAAAGGACGTGCCAGGGCCCGCTCCACCACACTGCGGGGACACAAAGGGGCCAAAGCAGGGGAGCGGGGAGGCAGTGCTGGCGGGCACCCGCCCGGAAGTTGACGCGGCGCGATCCCAGCTGAGAGGAAGCTGATAGGATCAAGAAAACACAGGGAAGGTTCTGAGGTGGAGAGTGTGCCGAAGCATCTCTTTTAATGCTCACTCGGTTGCTCCCTCTCCTGCTTTCCTCTTTCAGTACTTACAGTCTAGCAGTCTTAGTGCGATACAACAAAGGTTGAAAAGAAAAGAAAAAAATAATTCCTGGCTTGGGGCGACGGGAGCCGGGCCGGGACCTTCTAAAATAGCACAGACAAATCCAACGAGCGCGTAGTGATGACGCAACACGCAGCCGAGGCTTTTTTTTCTTCCCTAGCGACGCAGGAGCGGAAAATGGCTAGGCGCGAGCTGTTGTCATGGTAACTCGTACCCGCCTCTCTGTCTGTGAAGAGGGCTTAATGGCCTGTTTCTCTGGGTTAGCTGGAGAGGTGTTAAAAAGAACAATAATAAATAGCACAATGACACTAAATAGCACAACAATAATATATAATGTTTGATATGTTATAGTTCATATTTTAGGTAACATAGCATAATAACAATATTGTGCTAAATGTTTTATGTGTATAATCTGAACTCTAATTAGGAAGCCTATTTTTAAACAAATACGGAAACTGAGGCCTGCAGATGTTAAGTACTTAATTAGCAGGGAGTAAAAATCCAGGTTTGTTCAGCTTCAAAGCATATATAGTCTGTTGGCATATAAACAATGTTGGCTGGATTGTTCTTAGAATAAAATATGACAATTCACTTATCTTGATGGAAATATATCACCTTAAGAATATTTACTCCCTCTGTTCTAACATGAGACTAAACAGTGTAAAGAGTCTGACCAATAAAAGGGCATTGGTCTGGTCAAGATAGGACAAAGTATACAAAACAAAATGGCATCACTCATGTCAACCAAGCAGGCTGCCAGTCAGTGCTCACACTTTGGTTCAAAAAGAAAACTACCTAGGTCACATTAGACATAATTGGGAAGGAAGCATGCCTAAAATATTTGTACACATGACCAGAACAGCCATGTCTGCAGAGCAGGACCACCTGCAGATAGGCTCCTGGGAAATTTCCCAGTCACCATCAGGGAAGCCAAGACACTTATCAAGAGACCTAGAGGGGTGGAGTACACTACCCTCAAGGGTATAGCTGAGGCAGGCTTTGGACCACTGCTGAGATGGCCTAGCTCCACACACCAGAGTGCCACTCCACATCATACTTATCTCCCTTTGCATTGGCCACAGCTG
The DNA here is from genome assembly GCF_021234165.1 of Pteronotus mesoamericanus. Classification (NCBI taxonomy): domain Eukaryota; kingdom Metazoa; phylum Chordata; class Mammalia; order Chiroptera; family Mormoopidae; genus Pteronotus; species Pteronotus mesoamericanus. The sequence goes on from NW_026555311.1 coordinate 18,603,689, forward strand.
CTCTGTTCTGCTAGATGAAGACAATACCCTCTCTAACCTGTGAGATGGGTTCTTCCTCTCAAGACACTAATGGATCCCTTGCCCCCTGTGCTGTCTTCCCAGAACTGTCTACTGACAATCTGGGACTCGGGTTTGTTATCCACCATTGATTGCCATGTATGTGTGTTATATCCTTCATAGACTATTAGAGTGATAGTAGGATATTAATGTGTTGATGTTCTACTTTGCGTGAACATGCATTCAGTAAAATCTCAGTGAATAGCACGGTTACCTTATGTGACTCTTGTCTATTCCTTGATGCTGGTTGTTCCATGTGTAGCTAGCAGAACAGCTGCCTGGCTGATGTATAGGAAAGACTATGTCGCAAAACATATGCTGGCAACAAACAGGCAGTTTTATGAGTAGTAATTTGATCCCTTGCTTAAAAAGGAATTGCTACAAATCATTAATCTCCAAATACATTGGTCATTGTAAACTTAGACTGGCATTCTGTTTTATAAATCAGTGTTTTAATTGTAACACAAACCCACTGATTTATCAAATACGGGCACACAAAAAACAAGTGCCTGGACCCATAAAATTCAGAATCAGCCTGAAAAACTGGAATTTCCATTATACCTATTTTTGCTATTCCATTAAATGTACTGGCTTTATGCATGCACGTTAAGTGATGTATTCAAAGGATGAATCAGCTTTTAAGTAGTAAGTTATTTCTGATAATGAAAAATATTTTCTTTAAGATCTCTCTTATCAGCTTAAAATATACAATACTATTAATTATAGTCACCATACTGTACATGTAAATTTAAAAAATATTTGCTATATATTCAGATAGATCTAACATTGAAAATGGATTCCACTAAGTAAATGGCTTCAGGCAAATTATATACAACTTTTCTAAGTCTTAGTATCCTTATCTTTTAAATGTGGTTGATAATGACTCTTAGGGCAATTTTCTGCAATAGTCCAAGCCTCTTTGACATTTTTGGACAGCTGGGGCAAGAGTGAAAATGGAGACCCACCTACCATAAGTCTAAGTATTTACACATTGTAAATAGAGCTAAAAAAAATTTAAAAATAAAATATTTTCTATTGTCTTATTTTGAAAATTATCTAGAAAACCAGGTTGAAATTATGTCAGACAAAATGTAGGTGAATCAAGGAGAACTGGTTGGCCCATGTGCCTGCCTTCCCTATGTTACTTCCCCCCACTATAATACCATTGGGGGTCTTGTGCTCATGTATATGGACACCCAGCTCAAGTGCCCAACTCTGACTCCAAGTAGGGCTGCCATATTTGTTAAAAAGAAAAGGATGCTTTGTCAATTATGAATTTTTCTTAAATATTAATTTTAGATGAACTACAAATACTTTTTTTCATGTAAGTAAGTCCCATGCAATATTTGGAACTTAACTTATATGGAAAATTATTTGTTGACCAGTTTTAAGGATGGGTTGGTTCTGTACCATTCATTGACCTGGGAAAATTGGAATGATCCATAATTGGGATTTTGCTTGGCAGTGGGTCAAAAGGTAAGAAAGTATATAACAAAGTACCACAGACTACCATAACAACATATCAAACTAAATGGCTTACAAAACAGAAATTCATTTTCTCACAACTCTGAAGACTAGAAGTGTGATAGCAAGGTGTTGACAAGGTTTGTTTATTCTGAGAATCATGAGGGAAAGATCTGTTCTAAGACTCTCTGGCTTATTGATAACTGTCTTCTTCTTGTGTCTTTACATAGTCTTCCCTCTGTACTTGCCTATGTTCACATTTTCTCTTCTTAGAACACTAATCTTATTGGATTAGAGTCCACCCTAATGAGCACATTTATAACTTAATTATCTCTCTAAAGACCCTGTCTCCAAGTACAGTCACATTTTGAAGTATGAACATATGAATTTTGGGTGGGACACCATTCTGCCTGTAACAGAGGACAAGAGAATAAAGAAATTCCCTGTGTGGACCCTGAAATCTTCTATAATAATAGCTCTATTTTAGTCTGCATGTGAAAAAGCTCACTGAATTCAAGGCCGAATCATTTAAAAGAGACTATGAACTAAAAATACCCTGAAGAATATTTTTTAATTTATAGGAATTTTAAAAACTGTCTTGCAACCTTTTTTTTTCCCAGAAAAAATCCTACATCCCACAAAAGAATAAAAAAAATCTGTCAAAAGTTATAATTAAACTAAATGCCAGAAGATAATGATGAAACAGCTAAAAAGATCTGAAGGGAAACTATCATGACTCTACTTTTCTAGATCAAATATATGTTATTCAAGCTAAGCACAAGTAGCAGCCATATCAGATTGTTCTACAGCTCAGGCAGGGTGGCCTTAGGCAAAACACAGGTAGATGCTGATCTTGGCCTGCACCACCTGAGAAACCTCAGAGCCTGCACACCCAGTGGACCGCTACAAGACACATCAGACCACCACAACCTAGCCCCTGCACAGCTAATCATCCACACAGGGTAGAGGTTGGTGGTCATTGGTTGTAGCCAACCCTTGCAACTGACTGGCCTGGGTAAATCCCTCCCATTCATCTGCCAACAGTAAGCAAGTCTCAACTACAAGAAGATGGTGTACTCAGCCCACACAAAAGGCAGACCCGAGTACCCAGCTTGGGTGAGAGGGGAGGCTGTGCCACTGGACACTATAGAACACCTACTACATTAGGTCACACCACCAAAACAGGGAGTCATAGCACCTCTATGTAACACATAGAAACAAACACAGGAAGGCTGCCAAAATGAACAGGCAAAGAAGCACAGTCCAAATGAAAGAGCGAATCAAAACTCCAAAAAAGAACTAAACAAACTGAAGACAAACAATCTATCAAATGCACAGTTCAAAACACTGGTTGTAAGGATGCTCAAGGAACTTAGTGAGGACCTCAACAGCACAAAAAAGATCCAGTCAGATCCAGGAAGTACAGAGAGTCCAAAACAAGATGGATGCAAAGAGGCCCACTCCAAGACACATCATAATTAAAAGGTTAAAAATAAAAAGAGAATCTTACAAGCATCAAGAGAAAAGAACATAGTTACCTACAGGGAAGTTCCCACAAGACTGTCAGCTGATTTCTCAAGAGAAACTTTGCAGGCTAGAAGAGATTGGCAAGAAATATCCAAAGTCAGGAAAAGCGAGGACCTACAACCATGATCGCTCTACCCAGCAAAGATATCATTTAGAATTGAAGGGCAGATTAAGAGCTTCCCAGACAAGAAAAAATTAAAGGGGTTCATCATCACCAAACCATTATTATATAAAGTGTTAAAGGTACTTATTTAAGAAGATCAAAACTGAACAATAAAATGGCAAAAATTACAAACCTATCAACAATTGAATCTAAAACACAAACTAAGCAAACAAAAAGAACAGAGACAGAATCATGGATGCAGAGAGCATTTAGATGGTTGCCAGGTTTGGCAGTGGAGTGGGGGGAAAGTGAAGGCCAGTGGATGAAGAGGTGAGGGGATTAAGAAGTACAAATAGGTAGTTACAGAATAGCCATGGTGGTATAAAGTAAAATATAGGAAATGGAGTAGCCAATGCCACATGACCCAAGGACATGAACAATGGTGTGGGAATATGTTGGGAACCGTCCCAGCTGGTTTCAGGGACAGTAGCCTCCCCGATGGGCAAGAGAGCCCCAAGGCTGAAGCTAATCAAAGAGGCCTTGGGAAAACAGGCCAGTAAGGAGACAAAACCTGTCTCCCTAGAAAGAGCGCAGCCCCTGCCCCCCTCACATCACCCTGCTTGGCCCTAAGATGATTGGTAGTCAATTATGGGTAAGATCTCTAAAGAGGATGGACAACCTAAGCCAGACACAGCCAATATGGGAAGCAGGTCAAGGACTTGGGGGACACGGAGAATGGGCAAAAAGGCCTGCACCCCTGGATTTGATATGGCCGGAGTCTTCATTCTACCTGAAAGAAATCTCCTTATCTCTTAATGGCTCTGCCCTGCCCACCTGGCTCATGCTTGAAACAATACTAAAGGCAGACATAGCCCTAAACTGGATCGGGGGCTCCCAGCTGGAAATCAGGCCTAAAAGTAAGTTCCTCAAAGTATGCTTTGTTCTTCCCTCAGAAGCTAAGATAACTGGCTCATACTGGGAAAGAGATTTACATTATTCATAGCCCCTGACCGGAGGCAGATCTCTTGCAGTTCCTTCTATTGTTATCTATGGTCTCTATCTGTTTTCTGTAAACACAGCCTTTTGACATTGATTGATGAGCTTTGCATCCATACCCCCATGCATCTGGTTCTCAGTAAAAGCCTTTGGAGCTGGGGGCCTTCTCCACTAGAGGAAAGAGCCATCTCCGGGCAAACAGAGAAGTGTTTGTTATGACTTGTGTTTATTCGCCCCCATCCATGACAACCCTGGAACAGGCTCTGCGGGATTCAGAGCCCCGCTCCCGCCTCAGCTGGCTCTGGACAGTAACCCTCAGATCCAGGAGTGCCCCATGTGGCGCTCCCTGAGACAGGGATTGCCTGAGGCAGTGGGGCATACTAGGTGGAGGAGGGCATAGTGGGAAAGTGGGGACAACTGTTAAGAGCATAATCAAAATATAATAAAAAACAAATATATGTTATTCATTTATGGAAGAAAAAATCAATTTTATACTTTTAATTCCTGGAAAATATATTTTCCTTAACATGTTTCCAAAGTCATAAGTCCAGATAACATGGTAAAAAGTGAGGATTTCAAGAACAGAGAATACACATTTTAAAGGTATTCTTTTGAGACCAGGCACAGTTACGACTTAATAATTATAAATATGGTGTGTGTGTTTTGCCGCATAGCATACAAAAAAAAAACCTTTAGTTTCATAAAATAATAATCTTGTTTGGCTTGTGTGGTTCAGTTTCAGTCTACAGTGGCTGTCTGCACATAGTACATGCTTGACAAATATTTGTTGAGTGAATGTTGATAATAATAACCAAGTAGAATGCTTAAGCATACAGATAACCACAAATAAATATTAAAATAAGCTGAATATTTTTAGAATGATACATGCCATAGAAGAACAACATAAAACAGGGTGTAAGAATTTCAGAAAAGAGGTGACATAATTCAAGAATAGAAGAGAAGTAAAACAAAAAAAAAATCTTAGAAATGAAGATTAATCTAGGTAAACATAGCAGATAATGCCTTAAGAGAAATAGAGTGAAAAGGGAAAGAAAATTTTAAAAAAGATAAAAAGTTGAATAGCTTTCAAGTGAAAATAATCAATGTTGAAGATGAGCAAAGAAGGGCCAACATAATTACAATAGGAATCACTACAGAGAGAAACCAAACCAAGGGCATTGAAGAGAACATTAAAAGCTGTAATTCCAAAATCATTTCATAAAAATTATAAGGACTTGAAACTATATTTTAAAAGAGAATACTGTTTACTTAACCATATCAACCCAGATGTCTAACACCAAGGCATATTCTAGGAGAACTTAAAATTTAAAGAAAAATTTTAAAAATTCCTTGAACACTTAGACAAAAGCGAGTAAGTGACTGATAAGTGGGGAAAGTATACTATCATCACAGTTTTAACAGCAAGTCTTTATGCCAGAAGAAAATGGGAGATTGTATTTAGGGTGGTCAAGGAAATGAAATGTGTTCCAAAGATTTTATATTGAGCAAATGTGCCATTCACATATAAAGGCACAGATAAACTATTAACATTATGCAACAATGTTGCTCTCCTGAGCACTCCTGAAGAATCTATTAGAAAATGAATTTCATAAAACCAAAATGTCTACAAAAACAATGATATAAGGACAAATTGAGCCTTAACTATGTAGTTATTTATAGAAAAAAGACAATAAAAGTTTTAGAAGGAGAAGATTACAGTATATAATGCTTACGTGATTTGTCAATGCATATCTATTAAAATAAGGAGAGAATGGTAGGAACATATGAAAAATTATTTAACTTTTTAGTAATTGTATTGCAGTAAGTGTATTAGTACACTCAAACCTTAGTTCCCGAACATCTTGGTTTTTGAAGTTTCGTTCTTGACCAAGTTATTCATTGAAAAAAATGCCTTGGTTGCCTAGGAAAACTTTGGGACTCAATTCTCTACCTGACAACCCTCTTATGCTGCTGTCTTTATGATAAGTCATGCGTTTCTCAGGCAACAAAGGAGTTTCAGTCTTTGAACAAAATGCTTCTCAAACAGTTTTCTCGAGTGAATTAAGTTTGAGAACTGAGATTTCACTGTATTGTTATTCTGAGACTGTTGTGAGTATGTTCTTGGATTAAGCAAATGAATAACTATTATTTCTTGTTTCTTTGAGAACCAAGATTAACAAATTGAGGAAAGAAAATGTAGAGCTGATACAGAGAGGTTTGAGTGCAAATCCTAGAGTGCAAAATTTCCTTTATTTGTATTGGAAATACCAGTAGAAATTTATGACCTTTCATACCTACACTTACCCACACATAGACACACTATATATATACACACATATAATGTGTGTGTATTTCCCGTGTCCACTAACAAGGCCTAGGAACTGACTAACTCAATATACATCTCTACCTCCAACTTTGTGGTCCTAGCTGTTGTGGCTCAGTGGATTGAGAGCCAGCCTGTGAACCAAAGGGTCGCGAGTTTGATTCCAAGTCAGAACACATGCCTGGGTTGAGAGCCAGGTCCCCAGTTGGGGGCGTATAAGAGGCAATCGCACATTGATGTTTTTCTTCCTCCCTTTCCCTCTCTCTAAAAATAAATAAATAAAATCTTTTTGAAAAATCAATGTTTGGGTTCCTCCAGGTATATTCCCAAAAGTGGGATTGTTGGGTAAAAAGGCAGGTCCACTTTTAATTTTTTGAGGATCTCCATGCTGCCCTCCACAGTGGTTGTCAAACCAGAAAAGCTGGCGTTTGGGCTGCCTGTCACTGACCAGACCCAATAAGCAGAGACAGGGATTGAATCTTTATGAGAGCTTTATTCAGATGGCCAGTGATCTGAGATGGTGGGTTTGTACCTTAACAGACCATCTTACATATAAAGCCAGCTTTTTCATAACAGGGAACAAAGTGTGATGAGTTTGGAATTCAGGGAAAATTAGATTTAAAAAAACACCTGCAGCATTCTCACCCTGCGGGGTTAACTGTGCCCCAGGCAGTCATCTCTCCCTGGAAAACAATGACTCCAATACCACCCTGATTGCATATGGTCTTTTCTGAAGCAAAAAGATCAATCACTGTGGCCTCCTCAGGCCAGGGTGGGCCAGTACCTGCAGTTCCTGAGACAATAGCTTTTCACATGCATTAACTACCATGCTTATTAACTATTACGTTAGACTAAAATTTTTAACTTTTGAGTCCTCTATCAGTTGTACCAGTCTGCATTCCCCCCAATAGTGCAAAAGGGTTCTCTTTTCTCTATATCCTCACCAGCACTTTTTATTTGTTGATTTATTGATAATAGCCATTCTGGCAGCTGTGAAGTGATAATCTCATTGTGGGTTTAATTTGCATTTCTCTGATGATTAATGATGTTGAGCATCTTTTAATATGTCTACTGGCCGTCTGTATGTCCTCTTTGGAGAACTGTCTATTCAGGTTCTCCCATCCAAGTACTAACTAGGCCTGACCCTGCCTAGCTTCTGAGACCAGACGAGATTGGCCGTGTTATGGCCGTAGACACTCTTCAGATTCTTTGTCCATTTTTTAGTGGGGTTTTTTTTTTTCTGTGTGTTGAGTTTTGTATGTTCTTTATCAAATTTAGATATTAATTTCTTATCAGATATATCTTTGGTGAATATGTTCTCCCATTGTGTGGGTTGTCTTTTTATTTTGTTGATGTTTTCCTTTGATGTGCAAAGCCTTTTTAGTTTAATGTAGTCTCACTTATTTATTTTTTTCTTTCTGTTTCCCTTGCCTGAGGAGATATATTACATAAAATATTGTTATGAGCAACGTTTGAGATTTTACTGCCTATGTTTTCTTCTAGGGTTTTCATGGTTTCAGTTTTAATATTTAAGTCTTTAATTCATTAATAAAATGGTTAGTGTTTTAAATCACTAAATTTTAGGTTGTTAAGCAATAATAGGTAATTAGAACATGTCAAAACGTTCTACTTTTTTGTCTCAAGTGTATTGATATTTCAAGTTAGAATTAAAATGTTCCTTATTTTCCCATTTTAAAATACGTTGACTCAGCAACTGTCTGGAAATTTTAGGCTCATTTCCTATTCACCTCAAATTTGGAGCAGCTGAGTCCAAATGCCATCATTTAACAGACTTTATGTGTCTTCATTTTTCTCTCTGCCTTCTTTATCAGAATTATTTCCTGCAATGATATCCAATTCCTATTTCTCAGTCATATAAAGGAGATTAAAGACACCTTTTTAGCAATATACTTAATCACAGAAAAACATCATCAATTCTAATTTTATGTGATTCTACAGGGTAGTTAAGATAAAAAGATGGATGACGTTTCACAACTATGGACTGAAATAGAACTTTTTTTTTTTTTTAAAGATAAGTTTCACAGACATAGACCATGAAATAGAACTTTGTGAATAGAACTACACAAATGTGGTGACTTAGATTTCTGAGAAAAATAATTGCTTCAAGGATCCCTATGAAGATGAAATTCACCTTTTAAATTAAAATGAATATTTATGCAGGGCTTCTGTAATGGTTAATTTTATGTGTCAACTTGAGTGGGCTAAGGGATGCCCAGTTAGCTGGTGGAACATTATTTCTGGGTGTGTCCACAAGGTTGTTTCTGGAAGATATTAGCATTTGAATTGGTAGACTGAGTAAAGAAGATTGCCCTCAGGGATGTGGGTGGGCTTCTTTCAATCCTTCAGGGCCTGAATACAACAAACGAGGTTTAAGAAGGGAAAATTCACTCTCTCTGCTTAAGCTGGAATATCTTTCCTCTCTTGTTCTGTTCTCTGGCCTTCAAACTTGGGTCTTGGACTAGAACTACACCATCAGCTTTCCAGGTTGCAGAGTGACTCCTCAGCGTCCAAAAATAAGTAACCCAATCTCTCGTGATAAATCCCTTTCTATATAAATACTTACATACTCCTATTGTTTCTGTTTTTCCATAGAACCCTGACTAATCAAGCTGCCAAATTCTGTTAATTACCTGTTAGTGTTGAAATGCGCTCAGTGAAAATGTTTGATAGACTCCTCAAATTTCTTCACTAAATAGGAAGAGAGACTTTGTAGCAATTAAATTTTTTCCTTATATTTACCAAAATAAAATCATAAGTCAGTTCAAGGAAGGGGCAACCTTTCCAAATTTGAATTTAATTGAATAAGAAACCAAGCAAAATAATAAACAGCAACAGAGATTAAAAATGGGATTTGCAAACCTGGATTCATTCTTAACTTGATATCTTAAAAATGTAAACCACACCTGGATGGTAATGGAAACTTGTATAAACTAATCTTACCTCCCCCAAGCAAATATGAAATGGAAAGACATGTCACCAGATCATAAAACTAATGGATCTTTCATCCTTGATAAACAAGAAACTAAACCAAATGTTACAAGTTTGTAAGCAAGTACTTCTTTCCCAGAGTAATCATTCCACTCCACCCTATGCTGAGTAATCATTCTCTTTCTTAAAATTTTTTAAATTTTTAAATCATGTTTTTTCTATTTAGGTTGTCTTAATTTTTCCCCCTTTGCCCTCCTCCATCCATCCCACCCTGCCCCTCTCTCCCACAGTCAATTCCCACTCTGTTGTCCATGTCCATGTCCATGGGTCATTCATACAAGTTCTTTGTTTAGTTCCTTCTCCTTCTTTCCACCATTGTCCTCCTTCCCCATCCTCTCTGGTCACTTTCAGTCTGCTCCATGTTTCCATGCCTATGGTTTATTTTGTTTGTTAGTGCATTTTGTTGAATAGATTCCACTTATAGGTGAGATCATATGGTATTTGTCTTTCACTGACTGGCTTATTTCACTTAGCATAATATTCTCCAGTTCCATCCATGATGTCGCAAAAGTTAAGAGATCCTTCTTTCTTTCTTTCGTTTTTGTAAATGCAGATTGATTTTATTTATTTTTTAAATGTCAATATCCTTTATAAAATATTAAAAAATCTAAATCCATTGTAAAGTCTCAGTAATTAAAACAACATGAAACCATCACAGAAATAATCAAGTAAATCAATGAAATATAATGAGCATTCTAGAAACAAATATATATATCTAACAATGTAATATATGATTAAATTGATATTTCAAATCAATGGGGAAAATAAGGCTTATTCCACAAATAAGTTGTATGGACCTCTATTACTTGAAATAATACAAATTTGAGTCCTATTTCACCCATTATACAAGAAATATTCAGGTGAGTTAGAAATCAACAAGTAAAATATAAGGAGTTTTTGGAGAAACTTCCAAATAATATTTTTCTTTCAGAAGTAACATATTCAAACCCAGAAGCTGTAGAGTAAAATATTGACAATATAGCTATATTAAACATTTAAGACTATATAGTAATATACCTGTGGAAAAAAGTTAAAGGACAAGTAGTAGAATAGGAAAGTATTTGCAACACATCTAAAAAAAGGATTCATAGGTTTTATTATTTTTTTAGGGCAAAAATTCTATAAACATTTAATGAAAAATGGATAAAGAATGACAAAAAGTCATTTAAAGCTTTTTAAAAATAATAGAAATAGGCAAGCAATATACAAAAACAGGTTTAGTTTCAACAAATAATAAAGGAACAATGAAAATAACACATCATTGTCACAATCAGATTAATAAGTATTAAAAATATTGGTAATATCAAGTATTGGCAACTGTGAAAGGAACTGGGTAATCATAGACTCTTTTTCTTTATCTTCTTAAAGCAGTCCCTTTAGTGTATTTTACAATGCTGCTTTGGTGGAGGTGTATTTTTTTTAGCCTTTTTTGGTCAGGGAACCTCCTTATTTCATCTTTCGTTTTAACTGAAAGCCTTGCTGGGAAGAGCAGTCTTGGTTGCCAACCTTTGCTTTTCATGATTTGGAATATTTCTCACCATTCCCTTCTGGCCTGTAGTGTTTCCCTTGAGAAGCCAGATGCTAGCTGTACCAGGGCTCCCTTAAATATTGCTACCTCTCTTTCTCTTGCTTCCTTCAGTATTCTCTGTTTGTCTTTGATATTTGCCATTTTAATGATGTTGTGTCTTGGAGTGGGCCTCCTTGGGTTCCTCTTGAATGGGACCCTCTGTGCTTCCTGGACTTGTGTGACTTTTTCTCTCCTCCAATTAGGGAAGTTTTCCATCATTACATTTTCAAACAGGTTCTCTATCCCTTCCTCATCCTCTTCTCCTTCTGGTATCCCTATTATATGGATATTATTACATTTCAGTTTGTCTCGCATTTCCCTGAACACCTCTTCATTCTTTCTGAGTCTTTTTTCATTTTCTTGCTCTTTCTGGGAGCTTTTTTCTACCTTGTCCTCCAGCACACTGATTTGATCCTTAGCTTAATCTAGCCTGTTTTTGATTCCTTCTGCTGTGTTCTTCAATTCAGAAATTGTATTCTTCATTTCCTCTTCTCTCTTATTGATAGTTTCTATGTCCTTTTTCATGCTGATGTAGTTTGCAGTAAGTCCTCGTAGTTTCCCTGTAGTTTTTTGTAGTTCTCTCTGAGCTCACTGAGCTCTTTGAGATTCCTTAGAACCATTGTTTTGTACTTGATATCTAATAGTTTACTTGCCTCTATTTCATTTAGTTCTCTTTCTGGGGATTCTTCCTTTCCCTTCTACTGGGAGTGTTCCTTTGTCTTCCCATTATTTGTGAACCTCTTTTCTTTTGCTTCTGCTTCTTAAATTGATCTGTCTTGATTCCCTGACTTTGTGGTGTGAACTTCTATGGTAGGAGACTGCTATTTTCTTTTTTTCTCTCTGGATCTGCCTCTGATGATGTCAGATGTTGACCCTGTCTGACTTTAGGCAGTCTGTTGAAGACTTCCAGCAATCTACTGCCTGTGGCTGTCTCTCTCATCTATTAATCTAGTCCCTCTGCACTCATCAGGCTTTGAGACACCCCAGGGCAGGGCCAAGGCCCTCCCTTGAGCAGGGTATCAAGTCCTTTCATGCTGCTGCCACTCAGGGTAGTGGTCTGCTTGAGTCAGATGGCTGCTGCCGTATTGGAGAGGAGTCAGCACCAGGATCCCACCAGCCACTCTCTTTGTTCTCTCCCCTAAGTCTCCATCTCCAGTCTCTCCTCAGGTGTTTCTAGCCCACTCTGCTCCCACCTTAGCTGAAGCCCAGGGTAAGTTGTCGCAAATAAAATTTATGTGTTGGCCCTTTAAATGGCTCTTTGCATCTCTAGCTGCCTATCTCTGGCAGAAAGCAACCCTGCTCTTTTCGCAGCTTGGCTGTTATCTGTGTCCTTTTTGGGCTCTGGTGCTGTGGGCCAGAGATCCCTGCTTATGGTTTAGACCCCACTCTTCTCAGGGGGATCTAACTGGCCGTTCCTATATCCGTCTAGTGCTGCCAACCATGAGCGCCCTACCCGCCTTCTCAGGTCTGTACCGCACTCCTTACCAGTTAGGTTTTGCTAAAGATGATTCCTCTGTCTGTCCGAGGTTATAAGCCTCCTCTCTCACTATTGTTCAGTTGTTTGTTCCAGGTTATTTCTCCACAATTTAGTTGTAATTCCAGTTTGGTCCTGGGAGGAGGTCAGTGTGACTTCCACTCACTCCTCAGCCATCTTGATTCTATTTTTTGGCTCTTTCAAGAGTAATCATTCTTAATTTAGGGAGATAGAGGTGATGGTCATGAACTTCTTTTGAGAATCTGATTTATAAGAAACTATGGAATACATTCCAGAAAACTGCATATGCACACAATGGATTGTACATAATTTCAGGGGGTTCTTGGAACCCATAATGTTCCATGGACTTCACATTAAGAGATCCTGACAAAGGATCTTCAGTCTTTATAACTCATGGAATCCTTGGTGATTCCATCCCTGCACGTGCCCTTTAAAACTTAAAACCTCTAGTAACTGCCATTACTAATTTTAGAGAATAAAATATATCGAGTATTTTCACTATTTTGACAATTACCTGCTATATTTACCTAACTACCATACTTGCATTTCTGGGGAAAAGCAGGATTTAAATGCTAAATACAGCATATAATTTTTGATTTTTCAGTAACTTCCCATTAAAGAGCATACTTTATGTTGCATCTTTCCTTACTTGATTTTTTATCCTATTTTTCCCCTTCTTTACTCCTTATGCATGTCTTTTAAAAATTGAATTTATTGGGATGACATTGGCTAATAAAATTATATAGGTTTACATTATACATCAACTATATAATGTAGTGTGTGTTCACCACCCCAAGTAAAGTTTCCTTCCATCACCATTTACCTTCTTTACCCTTTTCTACTGCCCTTCCACCCCCCTTTCCCTCTGGTAACCACCATACTGTTGTCTGTGTGTGTGTGTGAGTTTTTATTTTCTTTTTTGCTTAATCCCTTCCCTTTTTACCCCCAGCCCTGCAGCTCCCCCTCGCCTCTGATAGCTATCAGTTTGTTCTCTGTATCTATGAATATATATCTATTTTTTGTTTGTTTTGTTCATAGATTCCACATATAAGTGAAATCATATAGTCCTTCTCTTTAACAGACTGATTTCACTTAGTGTAAGACTCTCCAAGTTCAACCATACTGTCGCAAAAGCTAAGATTTCCTTTTTTTACAGCCAAGTATTATTCCCTTGTACAAATGTACCACTCATCTTTCTATCCAGTGATCTACTGAGTGTCCACTTGGGCTGCTTCCAAATCTTGTCTATTTGTAATGATGCTGTAATGAACATAGGGATGCATTACTTATGCATGTCTTACAATTGTCATGGTACTCACAATTAAAAATTTGAAAGCACTCACATTTTTTCTCCCAATATTCTTGCTATTCAGTTTCCTCATGACATTCTGTGATCACCATTTTGTTGTCGTCTTCACCCACAATATCAGGCTAACGCCTGATGCACTGAATACTCAACTCCCACATCCAGGTTCAAATTTTACCAGATCTGTACTTGTGGCATCTCATTTTTGTTGTAATTCTTACCTTAAAATTATCTTAGGTGTCTGCCATTTTGCAAATGTATGTTTCACAATATATTTAACACAAAGTGGATCAATGTAATCAATCCTCTAAATATATATATTTCTTTTTGACTTGGTCTCTAAAAAAAGATCCCCCCACCCAATAACCTATATCTTTCCTTCAGATATTTCAAATTCCAAAAACATGAAACGTAATTCAAAATTGTTTTTGTTACTAGACAGGGATTGTCCTGGAGCGTATCTGCCTCAGGCTGGTCTGCAGTGTGTGGGTTCTTGACTTGGTGTAGGGAAGATTTCACAACAGAAGTTCAGGTGATTTTGAGAGGACATTTATTAAAGCCAGGGACAGTGAAACAATGGAAAGACAGGGTAGGAGAAGTAACAGGAGAGAACTTGGGCTGTGCTCTGCTTTAGCTCCCTTACAAAGTTATAGGAAAGGAGGGAGCCAAGGCAGAGTTGCTTTGAGCTTACTGGAAAGTCAGAGAAAAAGAGGGACTTGGAGACAGGAGCAAGGAACAAGCACTGCTGTCTGCTGCACCCCTGTCTGAAAGTCTCATGGGGATTCTTATAGTGGAGGAGGAAGTGAATAGTTCATGCCTAGGAAGGGGCACGGCCTGATCTAGAGAGAGCCTACATTGAATCTGTCCTACTCGCTTTTTGTCTTTCTTCTGTGGGTGAGAATCTTAGGGGAGGTTTTCAGCAGAATATGCATCAGCTTTTCAGGTGCGTTTTTAAATATGCGGATGTGTTAAAATGAGCACACAGTCGGATTTGGGAATATTCTTTGTCTGCTATACTATTTTACTTTTACCTTGGCTCTGCCCGACTTTTAATGTTGTTTGTTTGCTGCTCTTTTGCTCCGTGATTTCATCTGTCCTTGGTTTAGCTGGCACAAATGGCATTAATTGTGTCTCTGTTCTCTATTTCCTGGACCAGGGAGATTTAAACTAGGAATTCTCAGGTTAGAGCGGAGAGGTATAAGTCATTTGCTCTCCAGTATCCTTGATTAGGGGAGATAAGGTCTTGCAATTCAGCAGCTGGTTATAAGTTGCTCAAATTGTTTGGCTTTGTTTAATTTTTTTGTCTGTTTTCCTATTCCACTTGCTCAGGAATTTTCCTAGTTTCTTACTATCCTGTCACATTTTTACTGCCAATCCCCTTAGTAAAAACACAGTTCCGGGGATAAATTACATGTTAACATTTTATATTTTTATACTCTGTGGAGTGTTCTTGCTTAGGCATTTGGTATAAATGCCTTACATTCTACATGTCTGTACACCTGAACCAAAAACATGGGCTTCAATAAATAATCATGAATTGTATGCTTATAGTCAGCTATCATGAGGAAAATGAACTCTTCATAAGAAATTAAAGTTACAAAGTCATTATGAAATTAAAGACAGCTGGGTTCAAATCCAAATCTTTTTTGTTTACTAGTTGTATGATATTCTCTAATTTCTTCATCTGTAATATAGAGAAAATACTACCTATAATAAAGGGTTTCTGTGGGTTACATTTAAAATAATTTATGCTTAAAGCAGGCCTGGCACATAATTGATACCAAGTAAATATTTATTATTTTTAGAGTAAAATTCATCTCATCTGGGAGTTAGGCTTCCAGTAAACAAATTATGTAAAAAAATCTCTTTTACTTAAAAATACACTTGTAAATTCTATAAACTAATCATAAATTGGTGTGTATAGATTTGTATATATAGGACAAGTTTCATTAATTTATTAATCATTGTTGTTTGCCTGCTCTATGCCAAGGACTATAAGTGCTTAGAAATATAAAAATGAAAAAGACTATGGTGATACCTCAGATAGCTTAAAGTCTGTCAGTGAGACAATTAACCATAAATTACAAAATATTACAATTTATGCTATGATAGTGAGTGTATTTACACTAGAGGGGCTCTTGTGATTTTGATGGAGAAAGCTAGGGAGAAAGTGACAGCCAGTCCTGAAGGAGGAGTAAACGTAAACCGGCCAAGGAGATAAAGTGCTGATAAGGCCAAAGTCTTTAGCAGTCCTGTAAGGGAGTTTGTGTTACTTAACCCTTAGGGTAGAGGAAAGGACCAAAGGTTTTTAGGCATCCAGTGTTAAGAAAGTTTACTCTGATGATTATAAACACTGAATTGAAGTGCTGCAAGACCAAAGGCCTATATTTACAAAGGAATGACAGCTAATAAATGTAGAGTAATAATAAAATTGTAAAACTACTACATTGCAGCTTTAGAATACTACTTTAGGCAAGAATCATTAATGAATTATAAAGTTAGTGGGTGAAAGGATGGTGAAGAATAGAATATTCAAAGTTTCATCCCACAGATAATTTGCTAGTTATTTAATACAAAGGGAAATATGTTTCCTCACAATGAAGAGATCTGGTGAACTTAATATTATATGCAGCATAATGTAATAAATCATGGTGGGCTAAATTGTGTCTCCTCAAAGTTCATATGTTGACATCATAATCCCTAGTACCTCAAAATATGACTGTGACAGGGCCTTTAAAGAGTTAATTAAGAAAAATGAGGTCATATGTGTGGACCCTAATCCAGTATGACTGGTATCTTTATAAGAAATGGACATTAGCACACAGAGCTCTCAGAAGAAAAACCGTGTGAAGACAGAAAAAAGATAGCCATGTATAAGCCAAGGAGAGAGGTCCCCAGAAGAAGCCAGTCTTAATGACGCCATGATTTTGGACTTCTAGCCTCCAGAATTGTGAAAAAATAAGCTTCTGTTGTTTAAACCACCCAGTCTGTGGTAGTTTGTTATAGTAGCCCTATCAAACTAATATAAAATTACAAACTTTTATAAATATTCTTGCCAAAAAATGTTAAAAATAATTGAGTTTTGTCTCTACCTTATTTCCAAATCCCAGAACATACAGGAGATATAGGATCAAGTTAAACAACACTGTAAGAGAATAATCTGATAAAACTGGATGTAGAACATTCTATGACAACTGACCTGGACTTGTCAAACAAGTCAAAGTTATAAAACAAAACAAAAAAAATGTTGGTACAGGGTATTCTAATTGAAAATAAATTAAAGGACACTGATAACCAAATGTCATATGTAAACATGGATTGGATCCTTCACGGTGGGGGAAAAGATATTTTCATTCTGTGACAGACATTTTTGGGACAATTGAGGAAACTTAAATATAGACTATACATTAGATGATAATATGGAATTATCATTAAGTTTCTTTTAAAAAATTTTTTAAAAAGATTTTATTTATTTATTTTTAAAGAGAGGGAAAGGGAGGGAGAAAAATATCAGTTGGTTGCTTCCTCAACTGGGGACCTGGCCCGCAGCCCAGGCGTGTGCCCTGAATGGGAATTGAACCTTTTGGCTTGCAGGCCAGCACTGAATCCACTGAACCACACCAGCCAGGGCTGTTAAGTTTCTTAGATGTAATAATTGTGCTGTCTTTGTGTAGGTTAGTATCTTTATCAAGCTATTTATGATGAAACAGTCAGGGGTAAAGATATCTGGAAGTTACTTCCAACAGTTTAGGGAGAAATTACAGATGTATAGACAGAGAAGAAAAGAAACTTAAAGCAAAAGTAGCTAAATATTAGCTGGTGAATCAAGGGAGAGGTATGTAGGGGATAATCAGATTATTTTTACAGTTTTTCAAGTAAGAATTTTGGGAGGGGAAAATTAATAGTCTGAAGGTCTTCTGAAGTTCAGACAGCATGTTGTAATAGTTCAAGTGAGAAGCAACAGTGGTTTAGACCAGAATAGTGATAGTGGAGATGGAGAAAGGATAAATTTTGAAACAGATGTATAAAATTGAATTGGCAGGATGTGTTAATAGTTTTAAATGTAGTGGGGGATATTGGCTGAGGGAGAAGAAAATTCTGGAATGGACAATGGTGTACATTTTGGCTCCCCTGAGATAGGGAATAAAGGAGGAGGAGAAAGGAGGAGGAGGAGAGGGAGGTGGAAGAGGAGGAGGAGGGAACTAGTTTTGGGAAGATGAAGAAATCAACTTTGGATAATGACGACCACTAATCAGGATTTCTGAACCTTCAAAGCTGTCATGATGGCCACATCAGGGTGTAGACCTGCTTGAAAGGCCGGCTACACATTTTTCCCTAGGTGACATTTTAATGTAGTTCATAATTAATTGTAAAATCGAGAGCTGTACCAGGCACTTATAAATATATCAGACATACAATATTCACAACACTTCAATGAAATAATTATTTGGCTTTTTTTTTTCTCTGAGCCTTAGTTCCTTACTGAAAGCAGGGATAATACTTAGGCATGCTATAATAAACATCAGGAAAGCAGGTGTTTACTCTAATGCCTATGTATATAATAAGTACTTGATAAATGTTGAACTGAATATGACATCTCTGAAATTTCCCTACGTTTACTTTATTTCACCCATTCATTTTATTTTATTTTTGAGATTTTATCTTTTGAATTTTATTTTATTGATTATGCTATTACAGGTGTCCTGAGTGTTTCTCCTTTGCCCCCCTTCACCCAGTGACCCCCCTCCCTCCGGCAATCCCCCCACCATTGTTCATGTCCATGGGTCATGTGTGTTAGTTCTTTGACTACTCTGTTTCCTGTTCTGCACTTTACATCCTCATGACTATTCTGTAACTCCCTATTTGTACTTCTTAATCCCCTTACCTCTTCACTCATTCCCCCCCAACCCTATCTCATCTGGCAACCAGCAAAATGTTCTCTGTATCCTTGATTCTGTCTCTGTTCCTGTTTGCTTAGTTTGGTTTTTAGATTCAGTTGTTGATAGAGTTGTAATTTTTGCCATTTTATTGTTCATAGTTCCGATCTTCTTTTCTTAAATAAGTCCCTTTAACATTTCATATATTAATGGTTTGGTGGATGAACTCCTTTGATTTTTTTAGTCTGGGAAGTTCTCTATGTGCCCTTTGATTCTAAATGATATCTTTGCTGGGTAGAGCAATGTAGGCTGCTTTTCCTGACTTTGAATATTTTTTGCCAATCCCTTCTAGCCTGCAAAGTTTCTTTTGAGAAATCCGCTGGCAGTCTTAAGGGATTCCCCTGTAGGTAACTATGTTCTTTTCTCTTGCTGCTTTTAAGATTCTCTCTTTATCTTTAACTTTTAGCATTTTAATTATGATGTGTCTTGGAGTGGGCCTTTTTGCATCCATCTTGTTTGGGACTCCCTGTGTTTCCTGGACTTGCATGTCTATTTTCATCAAGTTAGTTTTATTTCATTATTCTTTCAAATAGACTTCCAATTTCTTGCTATTTTTCTTCTCCTTCTGGCACCCCCATGATGTGAATGTTGGAATGCTTGAAGTTGTCCCAGAGGCTGCTTACACTATCCTATTTTTTTTTTTGATTCTTCTTTCTTCTTGTTGTTCTGATTGGTTGTTTTTTGCTTCCTTATATTGTGAATCATTGATTTGATTCTTGGCTTCATCCACTCTATTGTTGTTTCCCTGCGAATATTTCTTTACTTCAGTTAGTGAATCCTTCATTTCTGACTGGGTCTTTTATATGCTGTTAAGGTCCTCATTAAGTTCCTTGAACATCCTTATAACCAGACTCTGCATCTAATAGATTGCTTATCTCTACTTCCTTTAGCTCTTTTTCTGGAGTTTTGATCTGTTCTCTCATTTGGGCCATGATTCTTTTTCTCCTTGTTTTGGCAGCCTCGCTATGTTTGTTTCTATGTATTAGGTAGAGCTGCTTTGACTCCATGTCTTGGTAGTGTGGGTGTCTTGTAGGGTCTAGTGGTACAGCCTCCCCTATCACTCAAGCTGGGTACTCAAGCTGCCCCCTTCATGTGGGCTGAGTACACCCTCCTCTTGTAGTTGAGCCTTGGCTGCTGTTGGCAGGTCAATGGAAGAGATTTACACATTCAGTCAGCTGCAAGGATTGTCTGTGACTGCTGACCACCAAACTTCACCCCCCGTGGAGGATCAGCTGAGCTGTGCAGGGGCAGGGTGGTAGTGCTCCAAAGTGGTTTGTAGTTGTCCACTGGGTGCACTAGTCCTGGGGTTTCCTAGGTGGTAAAGACCAAGATCTGCCCTTGCCTGTGTTTTGCCTGGGGCCACCCTGATTGAACTATAAACCAATCTGAAATGGCTGCTGCTTGTGCTGGTCTTGGAGATTCCCATGCAAAGCCAAGCTGTGAACTTAGCCTGGCTGCTGCTACTTCCAGGCCTGGGGCTCACTGAGACCAGCTATTGCTTGTTTGATAGGATTTAGGAAGTTGTAAAACAGGAGCCAAGACCAGCTATTCAAATGGAAAAGCGGCTTGAGTGGGCCTATAAGTTGGGTGGGGCAGAATCTCTGGGGGTCTCCAAAGCCAGTTGACTAGCATTAGCCAGGTTGATGGAATCTCAGATACAGCACCTGCTTGCCAGCTCTGTGGGGGATTAGAAAAGGGACAATAGCCTCTGCTCACTTTGATGCCAGACATTTTTGTTCCTCCCTATATACCACTGTTGCCTTTCAAGCTGCTACCCCTGGTGTTGGAACTCAGAGGGAGTGAGTCTTAGTTGGTGAGTCCATGTGTGGGTTCTTTAAGAGGAACTGCTTGGGGTTCCAGAGGTTTCTTGCACAGACTCAATCCCCACTGGTTTTTGCAGCCGGAAGTTGTGGGGATTTATCTTCCTGGCACTGGAAGCCTAGGTTGGGGTTCCTGATGTGGGACTGGGACTCCTCATCCTGAGATATCCCTCCCAAAGTGTTATCCACCTTACTGGGTGAGGGATCAGTCTGTCCTGCATCCGCAGCCCTCCTACCAATCTAGATGGATGTGGTTTCTTTAATTCTGTAGTCATCAGATTTCTGTTCAACTTAATTTCTGACAATTTTGAGTGATGGTTGTTCTATATTTTAGTTGTAATTTTGATGTGATTGTGCAGAGGTGAGCCATGTCTGCCTATGTTGCCATCTTGACTGGCAGTCCCCCATGTTTACTGCTTTCTCTACCAAGAGACAAGCTTGTTCTGTCACCAGTTACCACAAAGTAATTGATTTTTTCATGCCCTAAGATAGGAACCCAGGAAAAATATAATAGAACATAATTATGTTTATAAAGCACATATATAATTTCATTTAATCTTGACTATAATCATAAAGATGTTATTTTTTTCATGTTATAAGTTAAGTAAGATATTGACTTTTGGAAAAATAAAATGTCAGTGACTTAGCCCATATTTTAGCTGGTAAGAAGCAGAACTATGACTGGAAAACAGACATGGGCTATTTTCAAATTTATTTATTTATCTATCTATTTATTCATTCATTCATTTATTCATATACTTATTCACTTATAGAGGGAGGTGAAGGAGGGAGATAGAGAGGGAGAGAAATATTGATGTGAGAGAGAAACATCCATTGGATGCCTCTCATACATGCCCCAACCAGGGGCTGAACCTACAACCTGGGCATGTGCCCTGATGGGGAATCAAATTGGCAACAATTCACTTTGCAGAATGATGCCCAACCAACTGAGCCACACTGCTCAGGCAACATGGGCTATTTTCTGCGGCCCCCAAAGTGCTGGCTGCAGAAAATTTTGAGTAAAAAGTTTGAGCAAGAAGAAATGAAACAACTGTGAATTTTATGGGATCCTAGATTTATCTCTATGTAATGTACAATAACACTCTACACAGGTTTTAATTTTAGACTGTGGCTTTTCTGAGCAGAGATTGAAATTCATGAGGGGTGAGATGGATGCTGTGTGTACATACCTGCATAGACATTCATCATCTTTCACTAGCATTTAGGAGTAGCAAACATTTCAATTTCAATGTTCTAAGACAAATTTAAACCGAAGTCTTTATGGAGGGTTAGTGATTCATCAGAACCCTAACTCAACACCAGCTTAATCTGTTTTCAGATTACTACCATTTTAAAGGAATTTAAGGATAACTTTCTAGATAGATAATTTTAAAACACATATAAAAAGATGAGAAATCTAATGTGATAAATTAGATAAGCCAATATGTTTTGCATGTTCAGAATTTGGCTCTGTTTGTAATTTTTATAGCGCACCTCTTCTTTCCTCTTAGTATCAATATAAGATACTTCTGAGTGTGGCTATCAAAGCACTTTTGAATTAGTGTACTAAGAACAATTACTTTATTTCTGTGATTTGTGAATGATTTGTATGATATTAGAATCAATATTAATGCTGTCTCTGAATGATAAGCAGGTTAGAGTAATTTAAGGAATTCCTAGAAGGGCCTCTGTTCAGAAATCTCACTGGTTTACCTGAGATGTCCCCCATTCCAGTTTTATTTGTGCTAAGCATTATCCTGATTTCAGATGGTTCTGAAAAAAATGTAAGCACTCCTAGAAAAGAAATTAAGTTTCAGGGAAATGCATCTTTGTGCCTTTTATTCATTCAAGTTCATTCTTCTATCCCTATATAGTTTTTTAGTAATATGTATTTATTGTTGTACAATTCACATACAATTAAGTTCACCCTTTTAGGTGTATAGCTGATGAGTTTTGACAAATATATATGCTCATATAACCACTACCACAACAAAGATATACATTTTCATCACCCCCAAAGTTCCCTCCTGTCCTCTTGTTTTCAGTTTTTCTCCTGTTTCCACTGGTCACTGATTTTTTTGTCCTAATAGTTTTATGTTTTATAGGCTAGTTACAATGATGCATCCTAAAGATACACAGGATATAAGATCCAATCCCTTCAAAGGAAGTATCTGTCAAATGGCGAAGACAGATTTGTCAACAGAATATTACCACAGGGTAAATGCTATTACAAAGACACAAATGACATACTTTGGAACACAGAAAACATACAGTTAACTTTATGGAAATTTGGAGATGCTACAGGAAGAAGATGGTAATTAAGTCCTGAAAAGATGAGTTGAATTGCGCAAAGAAGATGCAATATGACATTCTGGCTGGAAGCAATATCTCCATATCTGTACTAAATTGTGAATGCTTCTGTGTCTTCTGAAAAGGCAGTGAAGATAAGTGTGCATGAAATCCATCTCTTCAAGGTATATGCAATAAAGGGCCAACATGCCAATCGTCATGGATTTGCACCTCATCTTTAGGCTTCTTATGACATTTCCTGGATGCCTGAGCTAATGAAGTAATCTATAGTTAACACTTCGTTGAGTGGCTATATCTGCATATTATTTTTACAGTTTAAATTTGATCTTTAATTACATAATGAAATGTTTGCATGTGAATCTTTAGCAAACCATTAAGGAGGTTAATTGAATTGGAAGCATCAACAAATAGATGAAGAGACAGTTTTTGTACTAGAGAACATTTTTAGGCCCTATACAAATCATACAATGCCTAAAGACAAGGGCAGAAGAGAGGGAGAGAAACATCAATCAGTTGCCTCTTGCATGCCCCCAACTGGGCACCTGGCCTGCAACCCAGGCATGTGCCCTGACTGGGAATCAAACTGGCTACCTTTTGGTTCGCAGGCAGCACTCAATCTGCTGAACCACACCAGCCAGAGCTATGGTTTACTTAACTTGAAGTCTACTGGTTGTTGTACTCAGAATTGGTCAAAATATCATCAAGGACCCAGACTTTTCCAACTTTCTCTCCCAGTGCAGTAGCAACATCCTATGCATTTCATCCACATATGGTTGTCCTATGATTGTTTGCCGGAGAGCTGCACAATTCCAAATATCACATCTGCATTCAAGGCAAGAAGAGAGAAGAGGCAGTGCAATGAGCTCCTCCTTTCGCTTATCCCCTTATTAGAAATCTACTCAGAATGTTGCCACTATCATTTCATTGAATATAACTGGATCACATGTCTACTCCTAGATAAAAGGGAGGCCAGGAAAATGAGAACCTCTTTTTCCTGGCCCTGTACTAGAGAATGACAGAGATGGGGATTAGGAACGTTTTTATGTTGACAATCAACAGTGTTTGCTACATATCCCAACTGTTTTTAAATTCGTGTTTAGTAAAGAAAATTACTAACCTTACTTATCAACACCATTTCAAGTGCCACACTTATTCTCCTGAATTAGATAATACCCCCCACATCTTCAATTCCTCCTCTTGCTTTAACCTCCACAGTTTGGTACACGAGTCTCTAATCCATTCTACAAAAATCACATCAGCTTCACACACTTGTGTGGCTCTCCATTGCCCTGGGATAAGGTGTAAAACTTTCAACCGGCTCACAAGTTTCTGGGTGTTCTGGCCCTTGACTTTTGGGTTTCTCTCCAGTCTCATCTTTGGCCGTGAGTCTCCTACCCCCGCACTAGTCATACTGAACTTTCAGGTCCTCCCATGTACCATTCTCCTCCCTTCCTAGCCTTTACAAAAACTGTTTTTTTGCCCTGAAAAACTGTTCCTTGCATTCTGATGATGTCTTGACCTACTTCATTTAGCTGACTGTCATTTCATGCCTTCCCTCAATCATTCTTAGTATTCTTAGATCATACAGTGTTTCCCTATCAGGTGTCATTACCACTCTGTATTATCATTGCTTTTGTAATTCTCTGTCACCTCTCATAGACTCTAAGCTGCATGACAGAGCCTACTGAAGTTCTTAGATGTAGGTGCTCTATAAATATTTTGGGGACAAAGGAATAATGACTCGAACTCAGACTGAAACTAACCAAGTTTAACTGAATTAAAAGAGAAATAATTAGGAAGTAAATAAATATACTTTCAACAGTTTGTTATACAAACACCTTTCATAGTTAAAGTTGTTTGGAGATGAAATTATAGGGGGAAACAGAGATCAAAATGTAATTGGTTAAATGTGAGTTCTTAATGAAAATTTTGGGAAAGGTATGTTAACAGCATAATCCCAAATCTATTTTTGCTATGTTCAGCCTACATAACAAACTATTTAAGTGTACTTATTTGATGAAGGATTTCAAAACTGAGGGGATAGAAATTATTATTCTAGCAATGGTTTGTCATTACAGGTCTGAAATGCCAGAGGCACCAAGCCACCCAAAATCTGTATGGTATGAGTCACACACCAAACATGTCTTTACTGTGCCTGAATTCCAGTTCCTAATCACAACGTTAACTATGAACATGACAACATTTTAAGATAAAAGAACTTATCCTGCAAGGGACATCACCCCCCCGCAACACAAATATACACTTACGTATACTTAAAAAGGAGAGTCATAGAATAAAAGATGTATTCAAATAAAATAGTTCACTAATATGCATTCATATTCTGAATAGTCTCTAAGGCAATAAAAGTGTTTAGAATCATATTTAAAGCATTTTTCTCCCTCCTAAATTTTATATTCCTTGTAAGATAAGGAGCAATTGGGCCTATACATGTATTCTGCTTTGGGGCATGATAGGTGCACAGATATTTATTCATTGGATTAATTGGCTCAAATAGGTATCGATTTTATTTCCTGCTGGAACTGTATGAGAATAGGTAAATTACTTAACCTAACTCTATACTATAATTAATATGTAAATTATGTGATATATTAAAAAGTTGTATTTTATTTTGGAAAGAAAAGTGTAAGCCAAGATTGAGAAGATCAGGAGTAGGGATGGATCCTTATATAAGTACATATGCTTGACATATATAAGCCTTGGATAAAATACTATTGTTATTATTCCTTTGGTTTTCGTCTGTAAATGAAAACATTAGATTGAATGATTTCTGTGCTTGAAAAACATTTGTATTCCATTTTAGGATTTTGTGACTAATGGGCTCTGTTGCAAATTTCTTGGAGTTCTTCTAAGTTTCAAAAAGTCATTGTACTTTAATGTTGTTTAAGAATTTTTTGTTTTTAGGTTTCTTGTCATTTCTATAAAACTGACTAATGATGCAGGTATCATCAAATTGACTTTTAAAATATGCTTATTTGTTTAAAACAACACAAACTCAAAATAAAAAGTTTAACAAATTTAAGAAAAAATATGTATTATCAGATAATAGTTTTCTATAGGTCCAGTTTCCTTTCAACTTAATCTTTGTGGTCATTGATTCATGGATATTTTAACTTTTTCAACAAATACCAGGACACAGTCCCATTCTAACACATTCCTGTTTGAAATTGACATATTATCATTATTGTCTTGAAAACAAACATTTGCAGCACATATGTTAGGACCTGTCCCCAAAGATTGTTGAGCATCATTAAAAGTAGGTGTTCTGCATTCCTATAAATTGTAAAGTAGAATGTAGACTGTCAGTTCCAAATCAGTTTCTATGAATATTAATTTTTAGATATAATGAAAGAAAAAAAAGTCCCTAAATGTTTAAACCAGCTTAACCATGTATAGTAGGGAACACAAGAAATGGTATATATAAAGCTTGCTGTTTCTATAGCAATCTTACTATTCTCTTGCCTGCACAAGTATCTAGATTCCAGGGCAAAGTAAAATGTACAATAGTCCTAAATGTTGTAATACTATAATAATCTTCCAATCTTCATCCTCTTCCCTTTATTTAAGCTGTTAAAATTATACTTTTATGAGTTCCAGAAGCTTTGGTAGAAAGAAATCAATAATTTAAAATAAATATGTATTAGTTATCTATTAGCACATAAATTATTCTCCAAATGTAGCAGGTTAAAACAACAAACATTGATTAATTTACACCATTGCTGAGGATCAGAATGATTTTAACTGGGTTCTAGTGCCAAGTGGGAAAGGACCGTACATAGGTTGAGAACCAGAAGGCAGAAATCATCAGGGGACTAGCTTAGTACATTGATACCACAATATTTTTAACTCCTAGTAAACAAATCACATGGCTGAACTGCCACACTAGAGTCTAGTGGCTTTAAACCAAACTTTTGCTGGTAGAATATTTAGGCAAACAATTATTTCTAATCATTTTTACAAGTTTTGAATTGACTTTTCTTTTGCAGAAAGTTTGTAATACGACTTGAACATGCTCATCATTAAACTGTCTAAAAACACTTTGAAAAATCCCAAAGATGAGAAAAATTAATTTATAATTTTTTGAAGAAACAATTGTGATAATGGTAATTGGGAAGGTGATTTGAGCAATAGCATATCTCACAGATCTAGCACAAGTATTCCAAAAATTTATATAGAACCACAAAAGACTCCAAATAGCTTCAGCAGACTTGAGAAACAAGAATAAAGTTGGAAATGTAACACTACCTGATATCAAAGTGTACTACAAGGCCATAGTAATCAAAGCAACATAGCATTGGCACAAGAACAGGCATATAGATCAATGAAACAAGATAGCACAGAAATAAACACACAACTTTATGGTCAATTACTATTTGACAGAGGAGGCAAGAACATACAATGAAGTAAACATAGTCTATTCAATAAGTGGTGTTAGGAAAACTGGATAGATAACATGCAAAAAAAAAAAAAAATGAAACTAGACCACCAAAAAAAAAAAAAAAAAAGAAGAAAGAAAAAGAAACCAGATCACCAACTTACACTATACACAAGTAGAATAGACTCAAAACGGATTAAAGACTTAAATGTAAGTCACAAAACCATAAAACTCCTAGAAGAAAACATAAGCAGTAAAATATCAGACATTTTTTCACAGCAATATTTTTTTGCTGCTATATCTCTTTGGGCAAGGGAAACAAAGGAAAAAAATAAGCAAATGGGACTACATCAAACTAAAAAGCTTTGGCACAGGAAAAGAAATGCTCAACAAAATAAAAATAAAAAGGGAACTACTGAATGGGAGAACATTTTATCCATGATACATTTGATAAGGAGTTAATTTCCAAAATATAAAAAGAAGTTATATAACTCAATACCAAGAAGACAAAGAACCCAATCAATAAATGGGCAAAAGACCTGAATAGACACTTCTCCAAAGAGGACATAAAGATGGCCAACAGACATATGAAAAGATGCTCAATGTCACTAATTATCAGAGAAATGCAAATTAAAACCAAAATGAGAAATATCATCTTATACTTGTCAGAATGACTAGCATCAATGAATCAACAAACAACAAGTGCTGGCAACGATGTGAAGAAAAGGGGCCCCCAGTGCACTGTTGGTAGGAATGCAAACCAATGTAGCCACTGCTGTTGAAAGGAGTATGGAAATACCTCAAAAACCTTAAATGTAACTAATTTTTGACCCAGGAATCCCACTTATGGCAATTATATCTGAAGAAACCAGAAACACTAACTCAAAAGAATATATGCAGCCCTATATTCATTGCAGAATTGTTTACAATAGCAAAGATCTGGAAAGAGCCCAAGTGCCCACCACTAGATGAGTGGCTAAAAAAGCTGACTTACACAATGGAATACTACTCAGCCATAAAAAAGAAAGACATCTAACTTTTGTGACAGCATGGATGTACCTGGAGATTATTATGCTAAGTCAAGTAAATGAGTCAGAGAAAGAAAAAAACCATATGATCTCATTTATTTGTGGAATCTATCATGAATAAAATAAACTAGCAAACAGAATAGAAACAGAGGCATAGCTCCATAGATCAGATTGACAGCTGTCAGAGAGGAGGCGGTTTGGGGTGCTGGATGAAAAAGGTGAAGGGATTAAGCAAAAATTTATATATGTATGTATATGGAGTCTGAGTAGTATTCCATTGTGTAAATGTTCCATAGTTGTTTTATCCACTCATCTACTGATGGACACTTGGACTGCTTCCATATCTTGGTTATCTAACTTTTAAAGGATACATCAATTGTTTTGGTTACTCTAAGTATAAATACAAATTTAGATTTTTTAATTTTTCCAATTGCAATTAACACTCCAAATTATTTTATATTAATTTCAAGTGTATAGCATAATGGTTGGACATTTACATAATTTATGGAATGATCTCCCCAATAAGTCTAGTGTATACCTGGCACCATAATAGTTATTACAATATTATTGACTATATTCCCTCCCTATGCTGTAATTTACATCCACATTACTATTGATATTTTGTAACTACCAACTTGTACTTCTTAATCACCTTTTCCACCCAGTCTCCCAGCCGATCTCCCCTCTGGCAACCATCAGTTTGTTCTCTCTATCTATGAGTCTGTTTCTGTTTTACTTCATGTATTTTGTTCTTTAGATTCCACACATAAGCAAAATCACATTGTATTTGTCACTCTGTGTCTGATTTATTTTACCTAGCATAATACTATCTAGTTCCATCTGTGCTATTGCAAATTGTAAGATTTTGTTCTTTTTTTATGGCTGAGAAATATACCACTGTATATAACATTTTATTTACACAAGCGTCTATTGGAGGGCACTTAGGTTACTTCCATACCTTAGTTATTATAAATAATGCTGCAATGAACAGAGGTGCATATATCTTATCAAATTAGTGTTTTAGGTTTCTTCAAATAAATACCCACAAGTGGGATTGCTCAGTCATATGGTAGTTCTATTTTTTAACTTTGAGTAAACTCCATGATGTTTTCCATAGGGGCTGTACCAATTTGCAGTCCCACCAACAATGCATTGAGGATTCCTTTTTCTCCACATCCTCACCAGCAATTGTTTGTTGATTTATTGATGATAGTTATCCTGACAGTTTCACTGTGGTTTTCATTTCTATTTCTCTGGTGATTGGTGATGTTAAGCATCTTTTCTTATGTCTATTGACCATCTGTATGTCTTCCTTGGAGAAGTGTCTCTTCAGGTCATCTGCCATTTTTTTAATTGGATTTTTCTTTTGGTGTCGAGTTGTATGAATTCTTTATAAATTTTGGATAGTAATCCCCTGTCAGATGTTTCATTGCCAAATATCTTCTTCCTTTCAGTAGGTTGTCTTTTTGGTTTGTTGATGGTCTCCTTTGTTGTGCAAAAACTTTTCATTGTGATGGAGTCCCACTTGCTTTCTCTTTCTTTTGTTTCCCTTGTCCAAGGAGATATATTAGCAAAAATATTGCTACAAGAAATGTTTGAAAGTTTACTGCCTATGTTTTCTTCTAGGAGTTTTTAAATTTGTGATCTTACATTTAATCTTTAATCCATTTTGAGCATACTCTTTTATATGGTGTAAGGAGGTAGTATAGTTTCATTTTTTGTATGTATCTTTTAGTTTTCTCAATGCCATTTATTGAAGAGACTGTCTTTACCCCACTGTATAGTATTGCCTTTTTTGTTGGGGATTAATGGCCATATAAGCATCAGTTTATTTCTGGACTCTCTATTCTGTTTTTATGCCAGTACCATGCTGTTTTGATTACCATAGCCTTGTGCTATAGTTTAATAACAGATGATGTGATCCCTCCAACTTTGTTCTTCTTCCTCAAGATTTTTGTGGCTGTTTGGAGTCTTTATAGTTCCATATGAATTTTAGAACTATTTGTGCTCATTCTGTGGAAAATGCCATTGGTATTTTGATTGGGATTGCATTAAATTATAGATTGCTTTGGGAAGTGTTACTGTGGAGACCTGAGTTTGGGACTCCCCTTCCTGAGCTCTTGTCTCACTTGGCTCACAAGAGATGAATTCACATGAGAGAAAACACATATAGTGAAATAAGATGGCAAGTTTATTTTTGAAATACACTTGAGTATGAAGCTGCAAGTGGGCACCCAGCTTATTGTGGTTTTAGGGGTTTTAAGCTTTTAGCAAGACTCTAGTTTTCCCCTTCTCCTCCCATCTCTCAACCTTGGGATTTGCACACAGTTTCAGAGGCTTTCCTTCCTAGAGAGTGGAAATGATAAACAGATTTTTTAAGAGAATTTTTAAGTCATGTTTTTCTATTACAGTTGTCTCAATTTTTCCCCCTTTGCCCTCCTCCACCCATCCCTCCACCCCCCCATTCCCACAGTCAATTCCCACTCTGTTGTCCATGTCCATGGGTCATTCATACATGTACTTTGTCTAGTCCATTCCTCTTCTTTCTACCATTGTCCTCTTTCCCCATCCCCTATGGTCACTTTCAGTCTGCTCCATGTTTCCATGCCTGTGGCTGATTTTGTTTGTTAGTTTATTTTGTTGAATAGATTCCACTTACAGGTGAGATCAAATGGTATTTGTCTTTCACCAACTGGCTTATTTCACTTCTTTTTCTTTCTTTCTTTCTTTCTTTCTTTCTTTCTTTCTTTCTTTCTTTCTTCCTTTCTTCCTTCCTTCCTTCCTTCCTTCCTTCCTTCCTTCCTTCCTTCCTTCCTTCCTTCCTTCCTTCCTTCCTTCCTCTCTTTCTCTTCTTTCCTTCCTTCTTTCCTTCCCTCTTTTTTCTTTCTTTTTTTCTTTCCTCCTTTCTTTCTTAAAAGCAGATTAATTTCATTTTCTAAATGTCAAATTATAAAATATTAAAAATTTAAAACCATTATAAAGTCTCAGCAATTAAAACAATATGACACTAGCACAGAAATAATCAAGTAGATCAATGAAATATAATGATCACTCTAGAAACAAATGTATATATCTAAACATATATATGGGGTACCCCACCTGCTTTCTTGAGTCTAACAATGCAATAAATGGTTAAATTGATATTTCAAATCAATGGGTAAAATTAGGCTTATTCAACAAATAAGATGCATGGACCACTATTACTTGAAATAAAACAAATATAGAGCCATATTTCACACATTATATAAGAAATATTCAGATGAGTTAAAAATCAATATGTAGAATCTAAGGAATTTTAGGAGAATATAAACAATAATATTTTCCTTACCCTGAAGTAAAAATATTCAAACCCAGAAGCTATAAAGTAAAATATTGACAATATGACTATATTAAACATTTAAGACAGTATAGTAATATACATATTAAAAAAGTTAAAGGACAAGTAATAGAATGAGAAAGTATTTGCCACACATCGAAAAAAGGGTTAATAGTTGACTCTGTGTATGTGTGTGTGTGTGTGTGTGTGTGTGTGTGTGTGTGTGTAGGGAAAAATAATCTACAAACCTTTAATCTATAAATGGATAAAGAATGCCAAAAAGTCATTTAGAGCTTTCTAAAAATCATAGAAACAGGTAAGAAATATACAAAAACAGGTTTAGTTTCAACAAATAATAAAGGAACAATTAAAATAACACATCATTGTCACAGTCAGATTAATATGTATTAAATATATTGGTAATATCAAGTATTAGCAACTGTGAAAGGAACTGGGTATTCATAAACTCTTTTTCTTCATGTTAAAACAGTCCCTTTAGCATATTTTGCAATGCTGGTTTGGTGGAGGTGTATACTATTAGCCTTCTTTTGTCTAGGAAACTTCTTATTTTGCCTTCCTTTTTAATAGAGAGCCTTGTTGCATAAAGCAGTCTCGGTTGAAGGCCTTTGCTTTTCATAACTTGGTATATTTCTTGCCACGCCCTTCTGACTTGCAGTGTTTCTGTTGATAAGTCAGCTGCTAGTCATCTCGGGGCTCCCTTGCATGTTTCTACCTCTTTCTCCCTTGCTGCCTTTAGGATTCTCTGTTTGTCTTTGATATTTGCCATTTTAATGATGATGTGTCTTAGAGTGGGCCTCCTTGGGTTCCTCTTGAATGAGACCCTCTGTGCTTCCTGGACTTGTGTGACTTTTTCTCTCCTCCAATTAGGGAAATTTTCCATTATTACATTTTCAAACAGGTTCTTTATCCCTTCCTCCTTCTCTTTGCTTTCTGGTATCACTATTATACAGATATTATTACATTTCAGTTTGTCTTGCATTTCCCTAAATGCCTCTTCATTCTTTCTGAGTCTTCATTTTCTTGTTCTTTCTGGGAGCTTTTTTCTCCCTTTCATACAGCTTGCTGAGTCAATCCTCTGCTTCATCTAGCCTGATTTGATTCCTTCTACTGTGCTCTTCAATTCATAAATTGTATTCTTCATTTCCTCTTCTCTCTTATTGATAGTTTTTATGTCCTTTCTCATGCTGATATAGTTTGTAGTAAGTCCTCGTAGTTTCCCTGTAGTTTTTTGTAGTTCTCTCTGAGCTCATGAGCTCGTTGAGCTTCCTTAGAACCATTGTTTTGTACTTGATATCTAATAGTTTACTTGCCTCTATTTCATTTAGTTCTCTTTCTGGGGATTCTTCCTTTCCTTTTGAGTGGGGGATATTTCTTTGTCTTCCCATTATTTGTGAGGCTCTTCTCTTTTGCTTCTGCTTATTAAATTGATCTGTCTTGACTTCCTAACTTTGTGATGTGAATTTCTGTGGTAGGAGACTGCTGTTTTTACTTTCTGGATCTGCCTCTGATGATGTCAGATGTTGTTGTCCCTGTCTGAACTTAGGCAGTCTCTTTGAGACTTCCAAGAATCTACTGTCTGTGGCTCTCTCCTTCATCTGTTAATCTAGTCACTCAGCAGTCTGGCTTAGACAGCACAGAGAGGGGCGGAATCTCACCTTGGGGTGGGGCTATTGAGTCCTCTGATGCTGCTGCCACTCAGGGGGAGTGGTCTCTGCCTGAATAAGATGTCTTCTGCTGCATGGGGGATGAGTCAGTACCGGGATCCTGCCAGCTATTCTCTCAGTTCTCTCCCCAAAGCCTCCTTCCCCAGTCTCTCCTCAGGCATCTCTAGCCTTTTCTGCCCCTGCCTTTGCCAGAGACCTGGGTAAGTGGCTGCAAATAAAAGTTTATGTGTTGGCCCTCTAAACAGCTCTTTGCATCTCCAGCCGCCTGTCTCTGGTAGAGACCAACCCTGCTGCTTTTCGCAGCTGGCTGTTTTCTGTTTCCTTTTTGGGCTCTGGTGCTGTAGGCTGGCGATCCCTACTTTTGATTTAGACCTCACTCTCCTCAGGAGGATCCAACTGGCCATTTCAATATCCTTCTGTCCTCGAGAGTGCCCCGCCTGCTTTCTTGAGTCTTTACTGCATTACTCACCAGTTAGATTGTGCTAAATCTGATTCTTCTGTCTCTGAGGTTATAAGGCTCCTCTCTCACTGTTGTTCAGCTGTTTGTTCCAGGTGATTTCTCCACAATTTAGTTGTAATTCCAGATTGGTCCTGGGAGGAGGTCAGTGTGACTTCCACTCACTCCTCTGCCATCTCAATTCTCCAAAAATACAGAATTTTAAAGGCTCCCATTGTCCTGCTCTATCATGGTTTTTCTTGTCATTTTGGAATGCCTGGAAATCTTATCTGACCAGGCTCAGGACTGCTGAATTAATGGGAGACATGGCTCCCTCCTCTGCCCTGCATTGATTGACTATCTATTCTGCCTAACGGACTGAATGATTTTAACTAAGTCAATTCTTCCAGCTTCATGATCATGCTATACACTTTTATTTATTTTTATATTCTTCAATTTCTTTCTTCAAAGTCTTATAATTTTCCAAGTACAGGCATTTTACCTCCTTTGTTCAATTTATTTCTAGGTATTTTTGATGCAATTTTAACTGGGATCCTTTTCTTAATTTTTTAAAAAGATTTTATTTATTTTTAGAGAGATGGGAAGAGAGGGAGAAAGGAAGAGAAACATTGATGTATGAGAGATACATTGATTAGTTGCCTCACACACACCCCCAACTGGGGACCTGGCCCACAACCCAAGCATGTGCCTGACTGGGAATTGAACCAGTGACCTTTCGGTTTGCAGGCCGTCACTCAACCCACTGAGCCACACCAGCCAGGGCATTGTTTTCCTAATTTCTTTTTTTGATAGCCTATTATTGTTGTATAAAAATGCAATTGATTTCCAAATATTTATTTTGTCTGATACTTTATGAATTCATTCATCAGTACTAATAGTTTTTTGCTAGAATCTTTAGGGTGTCCTATATACAGTATCATGTCATTGGCAAGTAATAACATCTGTACTTCTTCTTTTCCAATTAAGATGCATTTATTTCTTTTTCTTGTCTGATTGCAGTAGTGAGGACTTCTAATACTATATTGATTAAAAATGGTAAAGGTGTACATCCTTGTCTTGTTCTTCATCTTAGGGAAAAAGCTTAAAGCTTTTCACCATTGAGTATAATGTTAGCTGTGGGTTTTTCGTATATGGTATTTAATATGCAGTTCCTCTAGTTCCTCTTTGTTCAGAATTTTGATCATGAATTGGTGCTGCATTTTGTCAAATACTTTTTATGCATCTATTGATATGATCACATGATTTTTACCCCTCATGTTGTTTACATGATGTATCATGTTAATTGATTTGTGGATATTGAACTAACTTTGCATTCCAGGAACAAATCACATTTGGTCATGCTTAATGATCTTTTTAATATTGGTGAATTAATTTTGTTAATATTTTGTTCAGAATTTTTGCACTTATGTTCATGAGGGATATTGACCTATAATTTTCTTTGTTTGTAATGTCTTTGTCTGGTTCTGGAATCCGGATAATGCTAGCCTCATAAAATAAACTTGGGAGGCTTTCCAACTCTTGAATTCTTGGAATAATTTGAGAATGATAGGTATTTGTTATTCTTTGAATGTTTGATAAAATTCACCTGTGAGTTCATCTGGTCCACAATTTTTGTTTCCTGAGAATATTTTGATTACTGCTTCCATTTTTTTGGTTGTAATTGGTCTGGTCAGATTTTCTGTTTTTCCTTTTTAAAAAAATTCTTTTCTTTTACTTTATTGATTTTAGAGTGTGAAGGAAGGAAGGAGAGAGGGAGAAACCTCTCTTTGTTCACTTATGTATGTGCCGCAACCTGTGTGGAGTGGTGGTCCCTGAGTGGGGGCAACAGGAGATTGAGAAAGAGACAACACAGCACAAAGACACAACAAAAGACAGTTTAGAGAAAAGTGGGGGCCAGGTGGGGCATTGTCCTCTGATGGAGAGACAATGACAATGACCACAGTCTCCGCGTGTATTTTATAGGTGTTGGTTAGATAAAGCTCAAGGGGTTCTGCAGACTTAGGGGAATGCTGTGGGCATGGATTGTTCAGTTCCCAGGCTATCTACATGATAAAACTTTCTTCTGCAAAGGTTGCTGTCATCTTCAGCTGAAGCTTGCAGTTCTCTACTCCCTTCTCAACGCGCCCCCGCACCTCCCGCCCCGCCCCGCCACCGCCGCCCCAGCTCTGGTTGTTGCCAGTTGCCTGCTTGCTCTGCCTTGCAGATACAAGCGGTGGAGCATGGCCTTGCCAAGCGCCTAACCTGGCTTTTGATGTCAGCCTTCACCGTCCTCCATATGTAGGCATTCATTGGTTGATTCTTGAATGTGCTTTAACTGGGGAGTGAACCCACAACCTTGGCATATTTGGAGGACAGTCTAGTCAACTGAGCTATCTGGCGAGGGCCAACCTATTTCAGACATCCTCTAAGTATAGAGTAAGAAATTGAGGAGTAATGATGACTTACCAATGAGTAAGAAACTCAGGAATAGGGAGAGCTTAATGTGTCCAGAGGTGGGATATGAACTACTAGGATCTAGAAGGCAACAAACGTTTGCTGATAGTCACTACTGTCATTTTCTTCTCATGTGAGATTAAAGAAGATTTGAAAAGTGTAAGGTGGTGCCCTGGCTGGTGTGGCTCAGGGGATTGAGTGCTGGCCTGTGAACCAAAAGGTTGCTGGTTCAATTGTCAGTCAGAGCACATGCCTGGGTTGTTGGCCAGGTCCCCATTTGGGGGTATGTGAAAGACAGCCACATTCTTCATACTAGATGTCTCTCTCATACATCAGTATTTCTCTCCCTCCTTTCCCCTTTTTCTCAAAATAAATAAATAAAACCTTTTAAGAGAGAAAAAAGTGGGAGCAACTTAGAGATCGTAATCAGTGAGGAGGCAGCCACTAAACCATACTAGATCTTTGAATTTGAGTGAAAACAATAGGACAATTTGAGAGACATCAAAAAGTTAAGCAAAAAAATTTTAATGAACCCATTCTTGAATAAGGGCTGGGAGCAGAATTTATGGAAGAATAATTTCTACTGCTTCAATAGAATGAAAAGAAATGTATAGTAGTACATGAGAAAAAAAGCAAACATGATGTCAAAAGATTTAAATGAATCAGTACAACTTCAGTATGCTAAGTAATATTTAAAGAATAAAAAGATAACCTGAGGGTGGAAGATTCTGACTAAATCAACTTACCAGAAAAAAAAAAAAAAAGAAAAAAGAATAGAAAAAGGTGCAGTGTTGTTGAGGGATTGAGGCAGTGGAAGGAATCAGATTTTTTTTTTTTTAGTAATTTTCTTTATACCTAAGATGCTAGAATTAGCCTCCTTTTCTAATCCTTTCAATTTTGTGTATATGTAATGCTTCTGACCAATTCTGTCAGGAAAGAGTTAAGTCTAACATATTTTTCACTAAATTATGCTTTTCATTTTATAGAAATGGGAAGAACACTTAGAAAAGAACAAGCCTACTAAATAGTTTTAAAATTAAATATGTTCTCAAGAGGCAGAAGAATTCATACTGAGATGGTTTTCTTATCTGCACATCATAATTTCCCTTAAAACCTTATAGATTATAGGATTTTTTTATTACACAAGAAATTTTCTTAAGTGACTTGGATTTCAAATATTTCTGTCTATATTTGTGTTATGGGATAATCCCTGTAGAAGACATTTCAAAATTGCAGTTAATAGGCTAGAAATAATTTCAGGAAATTTTCACGAATTAGAAGAATTTTTGTCCTTTGTATTTACTAAATTTATAAAGCAGTTCTTAAACTACAGTAATTGTTACCATTTAAAAAAAATTTCCACTCTGGCCAGGTGGGTTAGTTGGTTGGAGCATTGTCCTGTACACCAATAAAGATCTCTGAAATCAATAAACATATACTTGGTTGAAGATTTCTTTTTAAAAAAACATTTTCCCAAATAGCATATATGTTTATAACATATATTTTCAATAACAATAACTAGTCTTGTCTGCAAAACTAAAATATGGAAGTGTTTATCTTAAATATCTAGCTACAAGACATTTACTGTAAAAGAACATCATTTTTCCATATCTACCTTTTAAATTCAGTTTATCTAGTAGGATATAGTTAAATTTTGGTAAAGTGCATAATTAAAATGCACCTGAGAGACATTTTAAATTAATTGGAAAAGTTAGTATCTACTTTTCTTTTGTGCTTTTTGAGTCTAGTCTATTGTAATTTGTTAAGCTCTATTTAAATCCAGCACAGTTATAGAACATGCCTATATTGTTCGGGGCTTACCTTTAGCATCTAACACAGGATTTGGCACTTGGGTGCCTAAACAGTGTTTGCTGAATGAATATTTCCAAAACAAGAAAGGGTAAAAATGATAAAATTTTGAATGCTTCTGGAAGGCAGAAATCTTGACTTTTTCTTTCTTTTCTCTCTTCTTCCTCTTTCTTTCTTTTTCTATCCCTCCTTACCTCCCACCCTCCTTTGTTTTCTTCTTTTAAAAAAGAGCATATATTAGGTGTATTAGGAATACAGTTAAAATAAGTTTGTGAAAGGAATTCTTATCCACCTAAACACAAACGTTGACTAAATTTTTATATTATCTAATAAAAATCAGAGAAATTTTAGGCTTTTCACTCAATGTTAGTAGAATTAGAGACACTTAAGAAACATCAGTCATTCCAAAGGGAACACATTGGTAGATACATTTCCAAATTCAATGCTCCATCATTTTCTGCGCCCCCCTCAGCTCGGACATAACAGTAGTTCCCCCTCATCCACAAGGTATGTATTTCCAGACCCCTAGTGGATGCATGAAACCACAGATAGTATGAAACTCAATATATACTAAATGTTTTTAATTCATACATAATAAAATTTATTTTATGAATTAGGCACTGTAAGATATTAATAATAATAATAATATAGAACAATTATAACAACATATATTGAAACAAGTTATGTAAAGGCAGTGTCTCTCTCAAAATACTTATGGTACTGTGCTCACTTTTTCACTTAAAGGAAGCAGTTTATGACTTCACTTTGGAATATCTGAATTGCCTTCATCACTTCCTTTGTGCTTTGGGGCCATTATTAAGTAAAATAAAGGTTATTTGAATATAAGCAGTGCAACAGTCTATCTGATAACTGAGTTGGCTGGTAGGTGACCAATGGATTAAGTAGCAGGAT
This sequence comes from Pteronotus mesoamericanus, assembly GCF_021234165.1. Taxonomy (NCBI): domain Eukaryota; kingdom Metazoa; phylum Chordata; class Mammalia; order Chiroptera; family Mormoopidae; genus Pteronotus; species Pteronotus mesoamericanus. The sequence continues at coordinate 18,642,636 of NW_026555311.1, forward strand.
GGCAAAGATGTCATCATGCTACTCAATGATGCACGATCTAAAACTTATGAACTGTTTGTGAAATTTTCTGTTTAATATTTTTGGACTAAGGTTGACTGTGGATAACTGAAACTGTGGAAAGCAAAACTGTGGATAAGAGGGAACTACTGAATTTCTAGCCTTTAACTGGAAGTTAGTCAATTGAGTTTTTAAATGTCTGGAGAGAGAATACTCATACTTATTTGTATCTAAAGTACCATTCAAGTTACTAAAGTTGAAACTTTCAAATATAACCACAAATTTTACATTTTAATTTTCTCAAGTACTTCACACAATCAAGGAGAGCTTACAAACCCAACAAATCTTTGTAAGAGTTTAAATGCTACTTACAAATCCAACACGTTTAAATTTAGAGATTTACTATTGGATTTTCTTTTAAAATTTCAAATAATGTTTATAAACAAAGTTTTAAATTAAAGTCACAAATCTAATTGTCAAATTCATTTTCACATTTCAAATTAAATTCATAAATCTAAGAGCGCTTAAACATTTCCTATTAAATCACATTTAATTAAATCACTTTTAATTTGTTAAGATTCTCAGGACGTAATATTACATGCCCAGTTTTGCCCATGCCTGGGACTACTGGTTAGGACTTGGGATCTTTACAGAGTTAGAGATTCTGAAGGGACCTTGATACTATTTACTGGATGATTTCCCCTCGAAACCCAGTTTAAAATTCATATTTACTGTAATGTGATTTTCACGCATGCCATTTTTTGCCACCTGGTACATTACATTGATAGTCTTCATCATACCTTTAAATTGCTATGTTTATAGTGTTGAGATTCCATACATCTATCAGAATTACAGAAAATTTCTTTACTCTCTGATTGGACACAAGATTTATTATATATTTTTTATTGTCTTATTGACTGTCTTTCAGATGTACATGTTTATTAACTTCTCAATACCATCTCTAGATTGCCCTACTGGGCCTTCCGGAAGGGAAGATCAGGAAATATTTTTTCAGTGCTTTCTGGAGTGGCACCATGAACTGAGCAGGGATTGCACAATTTGGCATCGGATATGCAGCACAATTTTTCTTTTTGGGGGGACTCTTTTGTCTTGTAAGGTACCAGTTTAGGACTCTCTTGGTTAAATTTTCATTCTTTATCTTCCCTAAATATATCCCTTATAACAGAAGTGTTGGTTACCTAACAAATACGCTTTTCCCGCCCCCCATCTTCCTAATGCCAGTGAATCTAAGTACTATTTAAAGAAACTAGAGATCTAATTACCCAAAGTTGAGAGTCGTGGTAAGTGACCATTGGAAAAGCAGATGGATCATTTTCAGGCTAATAAAGACCTTATTAAGAGGTTTCTATCTCTATTTTATTCCACATGAAGAAGCCAGCAATTAGATGATTGCAACTGACTATAGCAATTTTCAACTGGTGTGCTGCAAATATTTTTAAAACATGAAATACCTGACTACTTAGTCAGGGGCACTGACTCTTTTTCCCTTAGATTATCGAATAATAAAAAAAAAATGACAACAGCTAACACAACAACAGCTGTCTGGTGTAAATGAATCAAAATTATACTTTTTTTTTTTTTGGGTCTGGTGTGCCACAGAATTTTAGTAATTAGCTTATGTGTGCCATGAGATGAAAAAAGTTGAAAATTGCTGATCTACTGAATAATTTGGGGCAATAGAGATTAATGTTGATCCCTGAATTGTTCTGAAAATCAAATGGGATAATTCTTATGTGAGTTCTTTATAAATGATGAAGTGGTATGACATTTGTAAAGTGTTATCCCCTAAATCTAACATTTTTGAGCATTTATAATAGGCTAGGTGCTGTGTCAAGTGTTTATATCATTTATAACATTAAATTCTGTGGTTTCCAAATCTAGTTGCCCAGTGTAGATCCTCTGGGTATCTACATACATGCAAGTTTATGAGCTCTCCATTTACAGATTGTGAATTAGATCTAGATGTTTATATGATTCCAATATTCTGAGTGGATTCCAATATACAATCAGGTTTTAGAACCACTAACTTAGTCTTTAGAATAACCCTGTAAGGTAATTAATAATTATTGTTTTGATTTTCTTCCTTCACTCAAAAGAGTTCCAATGGGCTATAAAAAAGTTAGTTTTTCCTCTTTGGAAATTCCTATCACTGTATGTCAGAATAACAAATTTTTACTAAGAAATGGGACTGAATTCTTTGTCCTCAAAGAGCTGATAGTTTAGTGAAATACTAACATAAGGAAATAATTATATTAAAGTTCAGTAAGGGCTATGAAAGAGCAAGTTTCAGCTAAAGCAGTGATACGAAGGCAGAATAATCAGCTCTGCCCAAAGAGGGTGAAGGTGAGGGAAAGCTTTACAAAAGATGAGTGCAGTCCAAACACATACAAAGGCAAGGTGTGAACCAGCACAGCATATTGAAAGAAGAGCGATAATTTAATATGGGTGTAAGGGCTGTGCATGTAGTGGAAGCATAGACTTTGGTATTTGACAAATGGTGGATTCAGATTCTGCTTCTGTTACTTACTAGCTAAGTTTCCTTGGGTAAATTCACTTAGTGCTATGATCTGAGTACTTATATCCTCCCAAAATTCATATGTTGAAACCCTAACCCCCAAAGGTGATCATTATTAGTAGGTTCACCTTTGCCAGAGCCCAGGGTAAGTGGCTGCAAATAAAAATTTAGGTGTTGGCCCTTTAAATGGTTCTTTGCTTCTCCAGCTGCTGGTCTCTGGCAGTGAGCAACTGTGCCACATTTCACAGCTGGCTGTTATCTGTGTACTTTTTGAGCTCTGGTGCTGTAGGCTGGGGGTTCCCGCTTATAGTTTAGACCCCACTTTCTCATGGGGGGTCCAACTGTCTGTTTAAATATCCCTCTGGCGCTGCTGCCTATGAGGGCCCAGCCAGCCTTCTCTAGTCTCCACCTCACTCCTTAGCAGTTAGGCTGTGCAAAAGCTGATTCTTCCATCTGTCTGAGGTTATAAGGCTCCTCTCTCATTATCGTTCAGTTGTTCGTTCCAGGTGATTTCTCCACAGTTTAGTTGTAATTCCAGATTTACCTGGGAGGAGATCAGTGTGACTTCTACTCACTCCTCTGCCATCATGCCCCCACTGGGATTAGCGCTCTTATAAAAGAGAGCCCAAGAGCTCCTTCGCCCCTTTCACCATGTGGGGATACAACAAGGAATCTATGGCCTGGAAGACATCCTTCACCTGACCGTGCTGGCACCCTGATGTTGGACTTGCAGCCTTGAAAACTGTAAGAAATAAGTTTCTGTTGTTTATAAGTTGTCCAGTCTGTGGTATTTTGTTATAGACGCCCAAACAAACTTAGCCCCCTTGAATCTCAGATTTCTCAGCTAGGATAATGAGGACTCTCTACCTTTCAGAACGCCTGTCAGTGTTAATAAAAACTCATTGTAAACTAACATATATTAATTTATTTTAACTTGACTGTCTGACTTCTCTCCTTCCTCCTTCTCATTTTACTATCAGTTCTCTTCATGGAATGTATTTGGGCTTTATGACAGTAACCAGCTCTTGGAGTGCCATGGGCATAGGTGAAGTGTGTGAACAAATTTGCACTCTGCCGGGACTACTTTGTCAGTGAGAGAAGGATGCATATGAGAACATTGGAGGCAAAGAGATCACCACCTAGACTATTTCTCACTCTAGGTGGGGCATGATAAAGATATTAGTAATAATAATGGGGATGAGGAGAATAAGATACAGAGGTATTTAGGAGATAGTTTAACATAACATATACAATTATATTAAGTACAAAAACCAATAAAGGTTATTTATTTATAAATTTGTAGCAATGGAATTCTCTGCCATCACTTTAATTTCAGCAGGCTTTCAATGGTGTAAGAAAGGTGTGAGTTTACCTAGTGAAAAGACAGTCTCTGATGGGCAAGCATGTACTAAGGTAAAAATTTTGGAAGCAGGGAGACCTTTTAATTGGTTGTCAGGTACATTTGTCCGTAAGTTGGTAAGCAGTTTGGGGTCACGTTAGAAGAGGAAGAACTAATTATTAAATGTTAAGAGTGAAGGATTTTTTATGACTGAGCATTTCTTGGATTAAGTAGGGGTTGATAGTGTGCTTTTTTTGTAGTCAAATTATCATCTCATTGCAGTCTTTATAAAGAGTGGTTGCCATGGCAGGCAATTTCTCAATTATTTAATATGAAGATTAGAAAAAATTGGTTCATTCATTCCACTCTGGGAGAAAGAAACCTCAAAAATTTTAGTAGATTAAAGAATCCTGTGAGCATCATTGCTCATCATGGTATTACTGCATATGCTAACTTGGCATTTTTGGGGGGAACATTTTTAAAGATAGCCACCATTTTCATCTGTATATAGGTATGCGTGACACTTACATATTGCTACAGAGTTCTTCATATCACAAGTAAGATCATCAATCTTAAATAATACATTGTATCTGTTGTGGAATTTTATGTAGAGCTCCAAGAAGAAAAATATTTTTAGATTCAAGTTAACAAGCATGCATGGTTCTGAATCTTCTGGGGTATATTGTAAATAGGAATGGCAAAGACCAGGGTAATTTATAAATATGCTTTGAAAAAAATCAGAGTCTCTTTAATCTTACATGTGCTTTAAATTACTGACATATACATTGTCTAGGTAAAGAAAAATTTTCCATAAAGAAACCCTGGCCAGAAAATATGTCTGGTAAATCACAGTCTCTAAAAGCTGTTGGAGATAAGGGAAAAAATTAGTAATGTAATTGCCCATCTAATTAATTCAGGGCACTTATTAACAAGAGTTTTTTTTTTGCTTTTTTTTTTTTTTTTTGGCAGAAGAGTTTCTCTTTTTCACTAATCCTATCTCAACTCATTTCAAGAAGATTCCTTTAGTTGTATAGGCAAGAAAATGTTCTTTGCCTCTTTTATGTAACTTAGTGTCTCTACTTAAATAAAACGCCTTAAGGAAGAAGCAATTGCAGTGGAGGTAGTAAGAGAGACAAGAACAAGGCTAAAAGGACTTGGTTGTAACAGGCATTTACATGAGAACCTTTACAGCCTAAGAACTTCTGGAGGGTGGGGTGGGGTCATCCTGGGATTAATTATGAAGAGATCCTGTCACCTTTGAGTTTGAGCCTTTTTTTTACCTTTGTCTCTGCAACAAAGAGGCTATTGTGCTTCAGAACAAGTTCCAAACAAGGGCAGGGGAGCCAGGCAAAAGGGGCCAGAAGGGTGGTTGCTTACTGAAAATTTCAGTATCATTTTCAAGATAATTGGCTTAATTACATGCCCAAACTAGGTTGTTGTAATTTTAAGAAAACCACAATTAACATTGATTTATTTTAAAGCTCTGTAATTAGTTCTTTGTTCTTTCTTTCTTATAACTAGATTTCTGAGGGAATAACTGTGGCCTGAAATGTTAATGTGTTAAGATTTTGTGAAATAAAAGGTACTCTGGACTCAAGGATGGAATCAGGAATATGTAGTCATTATGGCTGTGATAAGTAAGAACTAAACAATATAAATTATAAAATTTTATATTGTTGTATTTTATATAGTGCTCCAGATAAAAGCAGCTTAGTGAGTAGTTAAAAGCAAGGCCTTTGGAGCCAGGGTGCTGGGATTTATTACTCAACTTTGCCACTAAATGTGTGATCTTAAGTACAACAAATAAAAACCACCTATAATTGCACTATTTAAGAAAATACAAAGTATTTACAGTAAGAGATGAAAACAAAGCTATAGTGCATTAACCACTCTATATTTGATTTGTATCCTTTTCAACTTTTTTACCAAAGGTATACACACCAGTAGGTAATAGACACATGCCTAATGCCAATAATATATATTTGCAACTAAAAACAATCATTTAATGATCTAACATGAACCGCTTTCTAGGTTAATGCATACAAGTTTATTTCATGAAGAAGATGACTATAGTATTTCTTAATCTCATTAACTATTGGCCTATTTAATGAGTATTTAAGTTTCCATTATTTTGTCATTTTGTTGGGACTGTGAACATCTTTATGCATAAATATTTATTAATTTTTTTTCTATAGGCTACATTTCAAACTAGGTTGATGAAGCAGAGTATGCATATATTAATTTAATTTAATTTTTTTTTACAGATATCACTGAAATATAACATTATATTAGCTTCAGGTGTACAACACAATGAAGTAGACATGAGACAGCTCTTTTACTCCCTGGCTGCTTGAAGATTGGCTGCCATCATTGTGAATGACATAATAACTATCCAGACCAGGAAGTTCATGACCAGCAGTCTACTTCTGTGGAAACAAATTGTCATCGATGTTCTTCATACCAGGAAGGCAATAGGTACCTAAGACAGAAATTCAGGAAAAACTAGCCAAAATGTACAAGGCCACACCAAATGTCACCTTTGTGTGAGGATTCAGAACACATTTTAGTGGTGGCAAGACAACTGGTTTTGGTATTATTTTTGATTCCTTGGATTATGAGAAGAAAAGTGAACCCAAATATAGGCTTGCGGAGGAGAAAATATGGTGGAGGAGTTAATGGGAGTCATGCTGACCTCCTCCCAAGACCAAACTAGAATCATGACTAAATAGTGGAGAAATCACCTGGAAAACAACAGAACGATAGAGGGAAAGGATCCTTGGAGCTGCGGACAGGCAGTGGAATCAACTTTCACACTGCCGAACAGGTGAGAGGTGCGGTGGAGGCTTGAGAGGGTGGGCTGGGTGCCCACAGGCACCAGCACCAGAGGGACGTTGAAACGGCCAGTTAGATCCCCCTGAGAAGAACAGGGTCTGAACCATAAACAGAGAGCCCTAGACAACAGCAGCTGAAACCAGGAAAACACACAGACAAAATGCAACCTCGAAAAGCTTAGGGGCGCTCTCTGCCAGAGACAGGTGGCTGGAGATGCAAAGAGACATTTAAAGGGCCAATGCAAAAATTTGCAGTGGCAGCCGCCTTCCTTGATCCCTGGATAGAGGCAGCAGCAGAGTGGTCTGGTGCCTGAGGAAAGATTGGTGAGGAAAACTTTGTGAAGAGAACGGAGATGGTGGCCAGGGGAGGCCCGGTGATAACTGACCTCCCACTCTGGAGCTACCATCTCACTCCAGAATAAGTGAATTAATAAACCTGCCTTTTGTGTGCTCCACACACATAGCTTGTGCGCGTGTGAGATGGGGGCTGAGTGCAGACTGGCTGAAAGAAATAGTGGATCCCTGGCCAAAGGGGACACACAGCTGCATAGAGACCCTTGAGGAGAGACTGGAGACAGACACGCTCGGGAAAGAATGGGAGGAAGAACCAGGGAGTCCTGACTCCTTCTTCTTTCCGTAGTCTCCATTGTGCCCGGGCAGGCCACACCCCCAAAGAGCCAAAAGCGGGAAAGAATACAATAGACGGCCAAAACTGCCCCGTGCAAGGGCACACTCTCTAGGGGCCAGTGAGGGTGTTCCTGGGTGGGAGACGATGCACACAGGCTGGCGAGGGCACGTACAGACCAGCGGGGGCATGTGTGGACCGGCACTTGCGAGGGCTGGCAAGGGCATGCATGGACCGGCACCCATGTGGCAGGCTCCGGTTCGGGCTCACCAGCACCCACACTAGCCAGTGAGGGCAGGCGCAGACTGGCGCCGACATGGGCGGCGAGTGAAGAGCGGTCCCCAGAAATAGTGGATCCCCGGCGGAAGGGGTCACAGAGCTGCCCAGAGATCCTCGAGGAGAGACTGGAGACAGAGTCACTGGGGAGTCCTGGTGCTGACTCTTCCCCAGTCCACGATCTCAATCTTGCTCAGGCGGACTACTCCCCTGACTGACAGCAGACTATAAGGGGACAATAGTCCCGCCATCAGGAGGCACTGCTCTGTCATGTGGTGCCTAAGCCTGACAGATGAGGACAGAGTGAGCAGACTGACAATACCAGGAGACAGACACAGACAGTAGATTCCTGGAAGGCTCAAACAAACAGCCCAAGGTCAGATAGGGTCAACAACTGACACCATCAGAAGCAGACCCAGGAAGAAAAGTAAAGAAAAAACAAATAAAAAGACCCGCCTACTACCATAGAAGTTTAATCCACAAAGTCAGGAAATCTAGATGGAACAATTGAAGCAGAAGCAAAAAAAAAAAAAAAAAAAAAAAAAAAAAAAGACACTCACAAAAATGGGAAGAAAAAGAAGTTCCATCCAAATGAGGGAAAGGAGGAATTCCCACAGAGAGACCTAAATGAAAAAGAGGCAAGTGAACTATCAGATATTGAATTCAAAACAATGGCTCTAAGGAAGCTCAATGAGCTCAGCCAGCTGAAAGATAACTATGAGAAACTGCAGAGAAACTACCAGGAACTTACAGCAAACTATGTCAACATGGAAAAGGACATAGAAGCTATCAAGAAGACACAAGAGAATATGAAGAATACAATTTCTGAATTGCAGAACACAGTAGAAGGAATCAAAAGCAGGCTGGATGAAGCCAAGGATCGAATCAGTGAGTTGGAGGATATGGTAGAAAAAAGCTCCCAGAAAGAACAAGAAATAGAAAAAGGACTCAAAAAGAATGAAGAGGCATTGAGGGAGATGCAGGACAACCTGAAACACAGTAATATCCGCATAATAGGGATACCAGAAGGAGAAGAAGAGGAGCAAGGGATAGAGAACCTGTTTGAAAAAGTAATGATGGAAAATTTCCCCATTTAGAAGAGAGAAAAGGTCTCACGGGTCCAGGAAGCACAGAGGGTCCCATTCAAGAAGAACCCAAGGAGGCCCACTCCAAGACACATCATTACTAAAATAGCAAATATCAAAGACAAAGAAAGAACCGTAAAGGCAGCAAGGAAGAAACAGGTAGTAACTTACAAGGGAGCCCTGATACGGCTAGCAGCTGACTTCTCAACAGAAACAATACAAACAAGAAGGGAATGGCAAAAAATATTCCAAGTCATGAAAAGCAAAGGCCTACAACCAAGGCTGCTCTACCCAGCAAGGCTCTCAATTCAAATGGAAGGCAAAATAAGGAGTTTCCTAGACAAAAGAAGGCTAAAAGAATATACCTCCACCAAACCAGCACTGCAAGATATGCTAAAGTGATTGGTTTTAGAAGATGAAGGAAAAGAGTGAGAAAGAGATAAACACAGGTACAAAGAGAAAAAATAAATAAGTTTCTATCAATAATAACTCTCAATGTAAATGGACTAAATGCCCCAATCAAAAGAGACAGGATAGCTGAATGGATAAGAAAACATGGCCCACACATATGCAGCCTACAAGAGACCCATCTCAGAACAAAAGACCTACACAGATTGAAAGTAAAGGGATGGAAAAAAATATTCCAAGCAAATGGGCAAGAGAAGAAAGCAGGGGTAGCAATACTTATATCAGACAAAATAGATTTCAAAACAAAGGCCATAAAAAGAGACCCAGAGGGACACTTTATAATACTCAGAGGAAGAATCCATCAAGAAGACATAAACATTGTAAACTTATATCCACCCAACATAGAAGCACCCAAATATATAAGGAAAATCTTGGACAACTTCAAAAAAGATATAGACAGCAACACACTAATAGTAGGGGATTTTAACACCCCACTGAAAAAAATGGACAGATCTTCCTAACAAAACATCAACAAGGATATTGTGGAGCTGAATGACACTGAATCAAATGGACTTATCTGACATATAAAGAACCTTACATCCTAAAGAAGCAAACTACACATTCTTTTCAAATGTGCATGGAACTTTTTCAAAGACAGACCACATGATAGGACACAAAGCAAGCCTCAGCAAATTCAGGAAAATTGAAATAATACCAAGTTTTTTCTTGGACCACAAGGGCTTGAAACTGGAAATCAATCTCAAAGAGAAACCTCAAAAACTTTCAAACTCATGGAGACTGAACAGTAGACTATTAAACAATGAATGGGTCAATAATGAGATAAGAGAAGAAATCAAAAAGTTTCTGGAAACAAATGAAAATGAACATACAACTGTCCAAACTTATGGGACACAGCAAAGGCAGTCCTCAGAGGGAGGTTCATAGCAATACAGGCTTACCTAAAAAAGATAGAAACATTTCATGTAAAACACCTAACACTACAACTTCAAGAACTGGAGAAACAAGAACAAATAAATCCCAGAGCAAGTAGAAGGAAGGAAATAATCATGATCAGAGCAGAACTGATGACATAGAGATGAAAAGAACAATTCAAAGGATCGACCAATCCAGGAGCTGGTTCTTTGAAAAGATAAATAAAATCGACAAGCCTTTAAGCAGACCCATCAAGACAAAAAGGGAGAGGACCCAAATTAATAATATCAGAAATGAAAGAGGTGGAATAACAACTGATACCACAGAAATACAAAGGGTTGTAAGAAACTACTATGAACAATTATATGTCAAGAAATTTGAAAACCTGGATGAGTTGGACAAATTTCTAGAAAAGTATAATCTCCCAACATTGAAGGAGGACGAAGCAGAAAGCTTGAATAGACTGATAACAGCTGGGGAAATTGAAGCAATAATCAAGATACTCCTGGCACACAAAAGCCCTGGGCCAGATGGTTTCACAGGAGAATTTACAAAACATTTAAGGAAGAGCTAACCCCTGTCCTTCTCAGACTACTCCAAACAATCCAAGATACGGGAAGACTCCCAGACCCTTTTTATGAGGCCAGCATCACTCTAGTCCCAAAACCAGATAAAGACCCCATGAATAAAGAAATCTACAGGCCAATTTTGCTGATGAACATAGACGCTAATGTCCTTAACAAAATATTGGCAAACTGCATCCAGAAATACATTAAAAAGATTATCCACCATGATCAAGTGGAATTCATCCCAGGGATGCAGGGATGGTTCAATATACGCAAACTGATAAACATTATACATCACATAAACAAAAGGAAGGAAAAAAACCACATGATCATCTCAATAGATGGAGAAAAAGCATTTGATAAGGTACAGCACCCATTTATTATCAAAACACTCAGCAAAATGGGAATCAATGAGACATTCCTCAACGTAATAAAGGCCATATATGAAAAAACCTATAGCCAACATCATACTCAACAAGGAAAAATTAAAATCTTTCCCACTAAGATGGGGAACACAACAAGGATGTCCGCTTTCACCACTTCTATTCAACATTGTATTGGAAGTCCTAGCCACAGCGGTCATACAAGAAAAAGAAATATAAGGCATCCAAATTGGAAAGGAGGAAGTAAAACTATAGTTGTTTCCAGATGACATGATAGTTTACATAGAAAACCCTGCAGGCTCCACCAAAAAAATACTCAACCTAATAAGTGAATTTGACAAAACAGTGGGATACAAAATCAATATTCAGAAATCAAAGGCATTTTTGTATACCAGCAATGAAATAGAAGAAGAAGAAATCAGGAAAAAAAATACCATTTGCTATAGCAAGAAGAAAAATAAAGTACCTAGGATAAATTTAACCAAAGTGGTAAAAGACCTGTATGCAGAAAACAATACAACACTGAAGAAAGAAATTAACGAAGACACAAATAAATGGAAGCATATACCATGCTCATGGATTGGAAGAATTAATATCATCGGAATGTCCGTACTACCCAAAGCAATTTATAGATTCAATGTAATCCCTATTAAAATACCGATGACGTATTTCACAGAAATAGAACAGACATTTCAAAAATTAATACGGAACCATAAACAACCCCGAAGAGCCGCAGCAATTTTGAGAAAGAAAAACAAAGTAAGAGGGATCACAATACCGGACATCAAACTCTACTACAAAGCCACTATACTCAAATCAGTCTGGTACTGGCACAAGAACAGACCCATAGACCAGTGGAACAGAAGAGAAAGCCCAGAAATAAGCCCAAGTCTCTATGGGCAACTAATGTTTGACAAAGAGGGCAGAAGTATAAAGTGGAGTAATAATAGCCTCTTCAACAAATGCTGTTGGGAGAGCTAGACAGCTCCATGCAAAAAAATTGAAATTGGATCATCAGCTGACACCATACACAAAAATAAACTCAAGATGGATAAAAGACTTAAATATAAGTTGCAACACCATGAAAGTCCTATAGGAGAACATTGGCAGGAAACTCAGATATCCCACGCAGCAATTTTTTCATTGATGTCACCTAAAGCAAGGGACGTAAAGGAAACAATAAGCAAGTGGGACCTCATCAAATAAGAAACTTCTGCACGGCTAAAGAAAACATCAGCAAAAGGAAAAGGGAGCCAACTGTATGGGAAAATATATTTGCTAATGATACATCAGATAGAGGTTTGATCTCCAAAATATATAAAGAACTCCCTCGACTCCACTCCAAGAAGACAAATGATCCAATCAAAATATGGGCAAAGGACCTGGGCAGACGTTTTTCCAAGGAGGAGATACAGAGGGCACAGAGACATTTGAAAGGATGCTTGGCATCACTAGCCATCAGAGAAATGCAGATCAAAACCACAGTGAGGTACTACCTCACGTGGGTCACAATGGCCATCATAAACAGATCAACAAACAACAGGTGCTGGCGAGGCTGTGGAGAAAAGGGAACACTAGTCCACTGTTGGTGGGAATGCATACTGGTGCAGCCATTGTGGAAAGCAGTGTGGAATTTCCTCAAAACCTAAAACTGGAATTGCCTTTTGATCCAGTGATTCCGCTGCTGGGGCTATACCCTAAGAATCCCAAAATGCCAATTCAAAAGAACCTATGCACCCCAATGTTCATAGCAGCACAATTTACAATAGCCAAGTGTTGGAAGGAGCCTAAATGCCCATCAGTAGATGATTGGATCAAAATATTGTGGTACATTTACATAATGGAATACTATGCAGCAGAAAGAATAAAAGAACTACTACACTTCGCGACAGCAGGGATGGAACTAGAGAGCATTTTGCTAAGCAAAATGAACCAGAGGGTGAAAGAGAAATACGATATGATCTCACTTATAAGCAGAACCTAACCAACAAAACAAAGATGCAAGGAAAATAAGACCAGCAACACTGAAAAAAAGAAAAAACCCCGAAAAGATAAGAAACCAACAGAGACAAGAGGGAAGGAGGGAGGGGTGGGCGGGGAAAAGGAAGGGAAGGAGCAAGTCAAGGAACATAGTCAAAGAGCATATAGCAAGGACTCATGGACAAACCCAAAGTGGGGAAGGATTGAGGGAGGGAGAGGGGGGAGGGGGGCAAGGGAAAGTTGTGGGAGGTAGGTGGAGATGAATGTATTTGAAAAAATAAATAAATTTAAAAAAACAACACCCCCCCTCACAAATATAGGCTTGCAAAACATAGCCCACATGAAAAGGAAGACTTCAAGAAAAAATATGGAATTTAAAAAAAAAAATGGAATCCAAGACAGAATGAAGAATGTCACAGGGACTGCAAAGGCCAATGTTGGTGCTGGGAAAAAGAAGGAGTAAAGATTCTTTCGTGACTTTATCTGTGGTGATTGTGCAGATTTTTCATGAGAGGATTAACAAACTAAAAACTTAAAAAAATACACATGAGACAGATGAGCAGAAGAAAATAACCAAATATATACATATATTTGGTTATCTCATGCATACATGAGAGAGTCAGAAACCCCACATGCAATAGAGATCCAGAGATAGAAAGGGAACATGGGCATGTGAATATAAGACGTTTTGAGCTAGGGATGACGTAAGGTGTCCTCAGGGCTTCAAAGTTTATTTTACAGATCAATAATAAGAGCAGATGCTTAGTAAATAGAAGTTTGTCCTGCTCTGTAGATAGGTCAAAAGAGTTTATCTCTGATACTCTCTTATTATGGGAAAGGACCCTAATTCAAGTTTTTCTAGGTAGTTAAAGGGCAGGGACAGAAGTTCCTCTTGAGTCTGAAGCTAAAATTGCCTTTAACTCTAAATAAACCACATAACCACTGAGGCACATCTTGGGGCACCTCATTTTGAATTCTCAAAATTGAAAAATGATCACAATGAGTGATAATCAGAAAATAACTACATGAAACTACAATTTATTTTTTTGCTTATGATGAAAACTTTCAAGATATAGTCTCTTAGCAAATTTCAAAAATATAATAAAATAATACTTATTATAGTTACCATGCTAATGCTATACACATACTAGGATTTATTTCTATTATAACTGGAAGTTTGTTGTTTTTACCGCTTTCCCCTATCTCTGCCCATCCTCCCTATAACAACCCATCTGTATTCTGTATCTAACAACCCTTGGTATTTCTTTTCCTTTTTATAACAGACATTCTATCAGGTGTAGGGTGATAGCTCACTGTGGTTTTGATTTATATTTCCTGGATGATTAGTGATGTTGAGCACCTTTTCATGTATCTATTGCCAATCTATAGGTCTTTTTTCGAAAACATCTATTTAGATTGTCTGCTCATTTTTATTGTTTTCATTTTCATTTTAAATAATTTTTATTTTTCAATTACAGTAGATATACAATATTATTTTAGTTTCAAGTGTACACAACAGTGATTAGACATTATATAACTTACTAAGTAATTATCTCAATAAATCTGGTACCCCTCTTCAGACTGAAAAAGTCAGCATTCATGACTGTCACTACGTGAAACCAATAAGTAGAGACAAGGATTGTATCTTTATGGGCACATTATTCAGATGTAAGCAATGTGAGAATGTGGAGGGTTATGGTACCCTCAAAAACCACCTTAACATCTCATTTCAAGCCAACCTTTTTTAAAAATAATGTTTCATTGCTTATGCTGTTTTAGTTATTCCCATTTTCCCCCCTTAACCGCTTTCCACCCATTCTGCCCCCACTCCCGTAGTCTATCCCCACACCATTGTTCATTTTCATGAATCCTGCATATACATTCTCTGACTAACCACTTCACCTTCTTTCAAACAGTCCTCACCACTCTCCTCACCTCTTACAGCTGTCAGTCTATTCCATGATTTGAGGCCTCTGGTTTTCTTTTGCTCGTTAGTTTATTTTGTTTATTAGATCCCTCTTATAAGTGAGATCATATGATATTTGTATTTCACCGATTTATTTATTTCACTTAGTATAATAGTCTCCACTTCCAGCCACGCTGTCACAAAAGGTAGGGATTCCTTCTTTTTTTTCTGCTGCATAATATTCCATTGTGTAAATGTACCACAGTTTTTTAATCCACTCATCTACTGATGGACACTTAGCCTGTTTCCCAATCTTGGCTATTGTCAATACTGCTGTTATGAACACAGAGGTGCATAAATTCTTTTGACTGGGTGTTTTGTGTTTCTTTGGGTATATTCCCAGCAGTGGAATCACTAGTTCAAAAGGTAGTTCTGTTTTTAATTTTTCAAGGAAATTCCAAACTGCTTTCCACAGTGGTTGCACCTGTCTGCATTCCCACCAGCAGTGAACTAGGGTTCCCTTTTCTCCACATCCTGGCCAGGACTTGTTTGCTGATTTATTAATGACAGCCATTTTGGCAGGTGTCAATATCTCACTGTGGTATTAATTTTCATCTCTCTGAGCTAGTGATGTTGAGCATTTTTTCATATGTCTATGGGCCATCTGTACGTCCTCCTTGGAGAAGTGTCTATTCATATCCTTTGCCCATTTTTTAATTGAATTTTTTGTCTTCCTGGCATTGAGTCATATGGGTCTTTATATATTTTGGAGGTTAAAGCCTTGTCAGATATATTTTTTGGCAAATATTTTCTCCCATGCAGTCAGTTGTTTTTTTTTTTTTTTTTCATTTTGATGGCAGTTTCTTTAGCTGTGAAGAAGATTCTTAATTTGATGTAGTCCCTTTTGTTTATTTTTTCCTTTATTTCCTTTGCCTTATACTGGGAAAAATATTGCTATGTTTAGATATCTGAATTTTTACTGCCTATGTTTACTGCTAGGTATTGCAACTTATATTTAAGCCTTATCTATTTTGAGTTTATTCTCGTGTATGGTATAAGCTGGTGGACTAGTTTCATATTTTTGCATGTACCAGTCCAGTTCTCCCAACATCATTTATTGAAGAGGCTATTTTTACTCTATTGCATGCTTGTGCCCCTTTTGTCAAATATTAATTGATATACAGACATGGACTTTCTGTTCTGTTCTTTTGATCTATGTGTCTGTTCTTATGTCAGTACCAGACTGTTTTCATTACAGTGGTCTTGTAGTATAGTTTAATATCAGGTATTGTGATCCCTCCAACTTTATTTTTCTTTCTCAAAATTGCTGAAGCTATTTGAGGTCTTTTCTGGTTCCATATATATTTTTGGAATATTTTTTTCTATCTATGAAGTATACCATTGGCATTTTTATAGGAATTGCATTGAATCTATAGGTTGCTTTGAGTAGTATGGACATTTTGATGATGTTAATTCTTCCAATCTATGAACATGGTATAAACTTGCATTTATTTGTATTTTCCTCAGTTTCTTTCTTCAGTGTTCTGTGGTTTCCCTAGTATAGGTCTTTTACCTCCTCAGTTAAATTTATTTTAGGTACTTAATTTTTTTTTGTTGCTATAGTAACTGGGATTTTTTTTGGTTTCTTTTTTTGATAGTTCATTGTTGGTATACAAAATGTCATTGATTTCTGAATATTGACTTTGTATACTGCTATAGCCTTATTATCTGTGAATAATGAAGAAAATTGAAGAAAAACACAGCCACAGCAACATCAATTACAAACAAGCTAAGATCAACAATGGTGGAATGAGGATAAGAATATTATAAGAAAGAAAAAAGAATGTGAGATGACTAAAGGAAAGGAAAATGATTTTTAGAAGATAGAGGGAAGTGTAATAACAAGAGTAAGGAATAGAAAGGGGGCAAAGAAAAATAAAAAATAAAATTTAACATGAAAATAAGAAAAAGAAGGAAGAAGGCAAAATGGTAAGAAATGAGAAGAGTAAAATATGAGATTTGAAATAAAAAAAGAAAAATAGGAACAAAATTGAAGAAAAAGAAAAATGTTAAAAATCTATGCAAAAGAGTAAGTAATATAAATAATTAAAAAGATTGAGGTGGATGGACTTCATCTCAGCAGAGTTTAGTCTTTACCTGCTGGCTTCTTCTTCTGGATATCTTTCTGGTATTCTGAAGCTGGTGTAAGCCAATGTTAGATGCTGTCCCTGTTTAGCTCTAGGCAGCCTGTTCAAAGCTACAAGTGATCCACAGTCTGTGGCTCTCTCCCTAGGTTTGACTGCATCCAGGGTGGCCCTCACTGGTCTGCACCAATGGCTTTTTATCAGTACAGGGCCCAGGGGTGTGTCAACTAATTACCAAAAACACCGCAGGTACCACCTCCACCTCTCATTAGTCTTAGTCTGATTGCTGACCCACCTGTTTCTGAGAGGGTTTCTAGTGGAATCAAGAGGGTGGGGCCCCTGGGTCTACTACGGGAGGTGACATTCAGGCTTCAGGGAAGATGGTGGATTTGTTCGCACATCTGAGTTTCCCCAGATTATTTCCCTGAACTCAGCAGGGCGAAGCTCCTTGTAGGGTAGCAGGTGGGGCCTCCAGAACCCAGAGTTTGGGTCTGATGGCATTCCTAAGCTCTCTTATGAAGAGGAAGCACCAGTCTGGTTCCTTGGGAAGTATATGGAATGGCCATGACCTGAAGTCAGACTCTAACACCCCAGGGTCTACCTATAGTGCAGTCTCCTCAGCATGGGGTTAGAGGTAAATTGGGGGAAAGTAAGATAGATGCTGGGTGGGGCAAGCAGAATTTCAAAGGATGGGGTAAGTGGGATTCCAGCGGATGGGGCTAGGAGGCTTTCAGAGGCTGGGGTGAGGGGTTTTTTCACAGAGAAGGGCCATTGTTTTCCCCTAGGAGAAGCTTGCTTTTTCTCAAGAAATTAGGTTGGTGAAGTATGGTGTTGTATCCCAGCACCAGGGACCAAGAAGCCACTCCCCCATCTCTCACCCAAGCCTGCTACTCTAGACTCTCCTCATATGACTGCAGACCGTGTTGTCCTCTCTTTAACCAAGCCAAAGGTGAGTGGCCAGGAATGTGAAACCAGTGCATTGGTCCTGTAGAACAAAAGAGAAGAAAAAAGAAAAGAAAAGAGAAGAAAAGAAAAAGAAAAGGTGGGTTTGTCTCCAGCAGACTTTGTCTTTCTCTGGTGGGGGGGTAAAAAAGACATGGCTTTTTACTGTGGATGCTGCATTGGTAGGTGATCCCAACACTGGTGCTCTGTGCTTGAGAGCCCAGTCTGAGGTCCAGGCTTCACTCCTCTCTGGGGGAAGCTCCCTCAGCTATGTTGCAGCCTTGGCTGCCACCCATGAAACTGGTGCTGGCCCCTTTCACATCTCTGCCCTCTGTAGCCTGAGGTGGTTTCTACCTGTCCTTGGTTAACTATCTCCTCCTCAGGTAGTCCTCAGTTGTTTATTTTGGGTGGATGTTCCCCTTTTTATTTTTATTTTCACCTTGGTTCTGGGAGGCAGTGAGAGACAAACTCTCCTGCTTTGCCAACATCTTGCCGCTCCCTCAAGCCAAGATTTTTATAAGGAGAAGAAAGGGTAAGTACGAGATTTGGAGGAAGGTTAACTGACAATTTTCCTAGTACTTCTTTATCTGTTGATCAATAATTCTTTATCTGCATTATAGGAGTTCCCTCCCTGGAACAGGAAGGCTCAGACAACACCTCCATTGCTTGCAGACCCCCTTTTCCTCTGCAGGCACAAAGGTTGAATTGCTTGTCTGCCTCCTGGAGTCATGTGGTCAAGCATTCCAATTCCTGGAATAACAACTTTCCACATGCGTTAATCACTTAAGCCTATCAACAAAGGCTGAAATCTTTAACTCTTGAGTTCTCCTATTAAGCTAACAGCATACATAGTTAGAATATTATTGACTATATTCCCTATGCTGTGCTTTACATCCCCATGACTATTCTGTAACAACCAATTTGTTCTTAATTCCTTCACCTTTTTCAACTATCTCTTCCAACCTACCCTTCCATCTGACAACTGTCAAAATGTTCTCTCTGTCTATGAGTCTGTTTCTGTTCTGTATATGTTCATTTATTTTGTCTTTTTTTAGATTCAATTGGTAATAGATATGTATTTATTGCCATTTTATTGTTTATATTTTTAAACTTTTTTCCCTTCATCTTCTTCAAGGTGACCCTTTCACATTTCATGCAATACTGGTTTGGTGGTGATAGACTACTTTAGCTTTTTCTCGTTTGGGGAGCTCTATCTTTCCCTTCATTCTAAATGATAGCTTCACTGTATAGAGTAATCTTGGTTATAGGTACTTACTTTTCATCACTTTGAATATTTCTTGCCACTCCTTTCAGACCTGCAACTGATAGGTATTGACATATCAGTTGACAGTCTTATGGGTGCTCCATTGTAGGCAACTAACTGCTTTTCTCTTGCTGCTTTTAAGAATCTCTCTTTGTCTTTAACCCTTTTCATTTTAATTCTGATTTCTTTTCATGTGAGCCTCTGGGTTCATCTTGTTTGGAACTCTTCATGCTTCCTGGACTCGTATGTCTATTTTCTTCATTAGGTTAGGGAAGTTTTCTGTCATTTTTTCAAGTGGGTTTTCAATTTTTTTTTGCTATCTCTTATCTCCTTCTGGCACTCCATGGTGTGATTGTTGGTATACTTGAAGTTCTCACAGAGGGTCCTTACACATCTTCATTTTTTAAAAATTATTTTTTCCTTTTTCATGTTCTTATTGCGTGTTTTTTGTTCCCTTATCTTCCAAATTGCTGATTTGACTTTTGGCTTCATCTACTCTACTATTGGTTACCTGTAATGTATTCTTCATTTTAGTTAGTACATCCTTAATTTCTGACTGGTTTGTTTTTATGATTTCTACTTTCTTTTTGTTGAAGTTCTCACTAAGTTCTCGAGCATACTTATAACCATTGTTTTAAACTCTGTGTCTCGTAGTTTGCTTGCCTCCATTTCACTTAGTTCTTTTTCTGGTTATTTCTCCTGTTCTTGCATTTAGGACCCATTTCTTTATCTCCTCATTTTGGCAGCCTCCCTTTGTTTGCTTCTTTGTATTAGGTGGAGCTTCGATGTCTTCCTGGCTTAGTAGAGTGGCCTTTTTAGTAGGTGTTCTGCAGGGTCCAGTGGCACAGCCTCCCTGATCACCCACGCTGCACCACCCCCGCCCCTCCTGTGTGGGCTATATACATGTTCCTGTTGTAGTTGAGCCTTGATTGCTATTGGCACATTGATGTGAGGGACTTCTTCCCAGGCCAATCCACTGCAAGGGCTGAGTGTGACCATCAACCACTGTGGAGGATCAGCTGTTCAGAACTTACTTCAGTGGGGTTCTGGTGTCTGCTGAGTCTTCCCCTTGAGTGTATTGCTTGAGAGCTAGTTGGGTGGTGCTTCAGCATGGTCTGAAGGGGTCCGCTAGTTGTTCTGGCTCTGGGTCTTCCTGAGAGGTGCAGGCTACTGCCTGTGTTCTGCCCAGCATGAGCCACAAAGATGGCTGCTATTCCGAGATATTTTTCCCAGTTTTTGCCCTTTACATATAGGTATGGAAACAGCTTGTTCTGTGTCTTGGCCCCTCCTACTGTAACAAGACTCAGCCAGGGCTCCCCCAAAGGGGATTTGTAATGAGATCCATAAACTGGGGTATCCAAGAAAAATATAGAATATTCTCACCCCCCCCACTGCCCCACCAAGGCGAAGTGCCATGGGGGATGGGAGACAGGGAACAGGGCCATTGAGAGTCTTTTGCATGTCAACAACAGGAGGGTACCCTCATGATTCATATGCAAAGATGGTTATTTTGCATATCAACAAGGCTAACCAGGAAGGTTTGCATAACTTTAACCCAGGAGGGAACTGGGAAGCAGCTCCCCCAGTTAGAGTGCCTGCTGAAGGATTTTGAGATGAGGTTGTCAGGGAGGATTCAAACAGGAGTTTAAAACCCAGAAAAGGCAGCCATGCTGTAGGCTCTATGACCACGCAGCTTAGGAAGCAGTATGTAACTGGGAAGGGGAGGCAGGGCCTGCGGGAGAGACAAAGGGACACCGACTCTGGGGAACAATGAGAAGACCACGCGGGAAGAAAAGGGGGGAAAGGACTCTTGCTAGTGGGCTATGAGAATGTGCCGCATGGTTTTGGATTAAGGACTGGAAATTGAGGTGACACAGCGGATAGTGCTGGGAACAGTGAGAGGCCTGCCTAGCTGAGCTCTGGACTAATGTTCATTCTTCTTCTGAAGGATGGTACCCCTGACTGGCCTGACTGGGTAAAGGCGGGAAGGCAGGACTCTGTGTTGATGGGTGTCTTAAATGGTGGGTGTTTTGAAGGGATTTTGAGATTTAAGGGTAACATTTAGCCATTAATCAAAACCTGTATAACTTTTGAATGAATAGTTCCTTTCCTTTTCACCAGACTCTGCCATTGAGAGCCATAATTCCAAGGGTGGCGGACAAAGGACCTATAACCGAGGGATTCTGGGGAGGGCGGGGGCGTTGTTTTGGTAACAGCATCTGGGTAGCCCCTCCATGGGTCCATTATTCGGTAAGACTACCAGTCTCAGTGTGGCTTCTTATTTAAATTTCTAGTTGTAGGACTTCCAGTCAGCTAGACTTTAGGCAGTTATGAGTGGTTTTCATTCTGTAGTTTAGTTGTAATTTAGATCTGGTTGTGGAAGGATTCGAGTATTGCATTTACCTACATTATTATCTTGACTGGAAGTCCTCCGCTCATTTTTAAGTCAGATTATTGGCTATTTGTTACTGAGTTGTATGAGTTATTTGTATATTTTGGATATTAACCCCATATCGTAGGTGTGATTTGCAAATATTTTATCCCATTTGATGGGTTGCCTTTTCATTTTGTTGATGGTTTCTTTTGCTGTGGAGATTTTTATTTTTGTTACTTCCACATTAATTTTTAAAAAGTTATGATAATATTTGCTTTCATTAATAGTATGAGAGAGAAGGTCAACTTCCTCAGTCTGTATGTAATTTTTTAGCTTTTTCTTATAAAAAATTTCAAATACATAACAAGTAGAATATAGTATATTAAGTTCCCATAGACACAACATCAAGTTTCAGCAATTTTCAAACTCCTGTTTAATTCTTTTGAAGCTATTTCAAACATGACATTTCCCCATGTAAACCAAATATTTTGTTTTCAATTATCTCTAGTTTTGCTTTCTTATAACAATATATAAACATGAAGGTATTTTTTTTCTCCTATTCTTATCTCCCAACGTGAGATAATAAAAAAATACAACTTTTAAGAGGTCTTCTATAAGACTTCAGGATACAAATGCAAGATTAAACACACTTTACTTTTTAAAAAAACAAACAAAAGGCCAAAATGAAGTCATTTTTGCTAAGCTAGTTACCAAACCAAAACTTAATAACTTTAAACTAATTGCAAGTTCAGCCTCTTTCAGGAATGGAGTTTTAAACAAACCACCTGAATTTCCTGATCAATGCCAGTGAGGTTATCTGCATGATAAAACCCCTGCCATTTCCTAAGCTCCAAGGTAGATAACCTGGCCTGAACTAATCCTTTCTTTTCTTTTAGTAATAGTCTTGTTCCACCTATTTTTTCTTTTTCAAATTACAAGAGAATATTAGCTTAGAAAGTTTCAAAAGTACTAGAAGTGAGCCAGCTCAGCTAGGTAGGTTTAGGAAACAAGTTACAGAAACAAAAGAAGGGCAATTGGAGCTTAGGAGAGAGAAAGGCAAAGGTAATGTGACTGGGGGAAGAAGAGAGAGACAGGAAAGGCGTGGAAGTGCTCCAGAGAGGGATAGCGCCCCCACCTTGATTTTACCTATAAATACCATTTTCTACAAGTTCTTGGAGCATCCTTCTAGTTGCTTGGTGGGTAACAACCAATTCATGAATCAGTTAATAAGAGCAATTCGATCTTTAAATTTACTCAATTAGAAATTACTGGTTCCCACAATATGCTGATTTTGGTTGTGGCTTTTTGATATTGCTGTTATTGGAAATAATGTTGTTATTGAAAATGATAATCCCACTTTAGGAAGACATACACCATTGAGAAGCCAGCCCCTCATTTTGACAACAGAAGTCAAAGTGACTTCTAGAAGACCTACTAGAAGACAGTGCCCTGTCGTTATTTTTTGGTGTCCATCCTGCTAGGTTATTGATGCTCTTCAGCTCTCTTGAGCACACAGCCAAAGGTGGGACCCAGTGGCAGCCAAACCATGATCAAACAAACGAACAAAACATTGTAGGGACACAGTCATCACTGGTTATACCTATTCTGAGGGAAGTCACTCAGAGAATATCTCTTTCTACCAAGGGGGTGACATTAGAGGGGACCAGAAATTGGAGCCTTTAATTTCTTCTTTATCTACTTCACTCCCAACTAAAATGCCCATTTTGATAACTCAAGGGTTAAGTAGTCTTTTTTTATGACAGTAAAGTATTTTTATTATTTACTGTATTTTTTCGATTGCCATTTAGTCCTCTTATACCCCTGCCCCTTTGCAATCATCCCACTATTGTCCATGTCCCCGAGTCCTTTTTTCCTTTAGTTCAGTTGTAATGGGCACAGCCAGGCCCCCCCCGCCCCCGACAAAGGGTATTTTGTAACAGAGTCCAGAGATTGGGGTGTCCAAGAAAAATATATTCTCCCCGTCCCAGGGCAGGCCGCCGTGGAGAATAGGAGCCTAGAGCAGGGCCATTGAGAAGTCAGTTTGCATGTCAATAACAGGAGAGCTTCATTCCTCATTTGCAGAGAGAATTATTTGGCATATCACCAAAGCTAATGAGGAAGGTTTAAAAGACTTATTACAGAATGTAACTGGGAGAGAAAGAGGAGAGACAGGGGCCTGCAGGAGAGAAAAAGGGACACAGACTCTGGGGAACAGTGTGTGAAGACCACGTGGGAAGAAAGGGGAGAAAGGACTCTTGCTAGTGGACCATGAGAAAGGGCCACAAGGTTATGGGTTAAGAGCTGGAGATCGCAGCGACGCAGTAGATGGTGCTGAGACCCACAAGAGGCCTGCCTAGCTGAGCCCTGGACTACTGTTCTTTTTTTTTCAAAAGGATGGTACCCCTGATTGGCCTGACTAGCCTAACTGGGCAAAGGGGGGAAGGCAGGACGGTGTGTGTGCTGGTGGTTGTTTTGAAAGGATTTTGAGGTTTAAGCATGACATTTAGCTATTAATCAAACCTGTATAACTTTTGAATAAATAGTTCCTTTCCTTTTCACCAAACTCTGCCATTCAGAGCCATAATTCCAAGGGTGGTGGGTAAAGGACCCACAACCAAGGGGTCCCGGGGAAGGAGGGTGTCATTGTTTTGGCAATAGTATCTGGGCACCACCCCACCACGGGTCCTTTTGTTCGGTAACACAATCCCACTACCCCCTAAAATTCCCTATCCTTAGCTGTCATCGGGCTCTCTAGATATGAGTCTGTCTCTACTTTTCTTATTAGTTCAGTTTGTTTATTAGATTCCATATATGAGTGAAATTATACTTTCTCTGACTGGCTTATTTCAGTTAGTGTAATGCCTTCCAGGTCCATCCATACTGGCACAAAAGTTTCTTCTTTTCTAGGGATGGATAGTATTCCATTACATAAATATCTCCCAGTTGTTTTATCCACTCATCTGCTGATGGACACTTGGGCTGCTTCCATATCTTGGTGATTGTAAATAATGCTGCAATGAACACAGGGGTGTTTACGTTCTTTTAAATTGGTGTTTTGGATTCCTTCAGATCTATTCCCATGAGTGGAATTGCAGGATCAAAAGGCAATTCCGTTTTTAACTTTCTGAGGTACCTCCATCCTGATTCACAATGGCTGCACCAGTCTGCATTCCCACCAACAGTGCAGAAGGGCTCCCCTATCTCCACATCCTCACCAGCACTTGTTGTTTGTTGATTTATTGGTGATAGGCATTTTGACAGGTGTGAGGTAGTATCTCCTTGTGGTTTTTTGCATTTCTCTGAAGATTAGTGATGTTAGGCATCTTCTCATATGTCTATTGGCCATCTGCATATCCTCTTTGGAGAAGTGTCTATACAGGTCTTTGCCCATTTTTAAATTGGGTTGTTTGTTTTCTTGGTGTGGAATTTTGTAAGTTCTTTATAAATATTGGATATTAACCCCTTATCAGATGTATCAGCATATATGTTCTCCCATTCTGTGGGTTGTTTTTTATTTTGCTGATATTTTCCTCTGATGTGCAAAATCTTTTTAGTTTGATGTAGTCCCATCTGTCTTTTTTTTCTTTTGTTTCCCTTGCTTAGGGAGATATATCTGATAAAATATTGCTGTGAACAATGTCTGAGATTTCACTGCCTATATTTTCTTCTAGTATTTTTATGGTTTGGGGGCTAACAATTAAGTCTGATCCATTTTGAATTTGTCTTGTGTGTGGTATAAGAAGGTAGCCTAGATTCAGTTTTCTTCATGTATCTGTCCAATTTTCCCAAGGCCATTTATTGAATAAATTATCTTTAGCCCACTGTATGTGTTTATTTCTTCTTTCAAACATTAATTGACTATGAAGGTGTGGGTTTGTTTCTGGGCTCTCTATTCTGCTCCATTCATGTATGTGTCTGTTTTTATGCCAGAACCATGCTGTTTGCATTACTATGGCCTTATATTATAGTTTTATATTAGCTAGCATGATTCCTCTAATTTTATTCTTTCTCATGACTGCTGTTGTTATGTGGGGCCTTTTGTGGTTCTGTATAAATTTTTAAATATGTTTTCTATGTCTGTGAAGTATGTCATTGGTATTGTGATAGAGACTGCATTGAATCTATAGATTGCTTTGATAGTATGGGTTTTTTAAAAAAATATTTTATTGTTCCAATACATTTGTCTCCATTTACCCACCACCACTCTCTCCTGCCCCACGCATCCCCACCTTCCCCCCTCAATCCTTCCCCACCTTTGCTTCATCCATGTGTCCTTCACACCTGTTCCTTGATCTGACCCTTCCCGTACCCTTCCCTGCTCTCCGCCTCCCTCCCTCCCTCTTATCTCTGTCAGTTTCTTTTTTCTTTCAGTGTTGCTAGTCATATTTTCTTTGCCTGCTTGCTTTGCTGGCTCGGTTCCACTTACAGGTGAGACCATATGGTATTTGTCTTTCACCACCAGGCTTATTTCACTTAGCATAATGCTCTCCAGTTCCATCCATGCTGTTGTGAAGGTTGTGAAAGTAGCTCTTTCTTTCTTTCTGCTGCGTAGTATTCTATTGTGTAAATGTACCATAGTTTTTTGATGCACTCATTTACTGATGGGCACTTAGGCTGCTTCCAGCTCTTGGCTATTAAGTAGTCTTAATTTAATTAGCTTAATCCAATTTCCACACAATAACCACATCTTTTTGAAAGGTCAATTAGATTTTGTTATTTACCTCTTTGAAACCTGTCAGAGGCTTCTCATTGCCCTTAGGGAAAATCTAATGTAATATTCTAAAGGGGCCTACAAGGCTTGGTCTAACTTTCCACTTTCATCTCCATGCCTTTCTGTATCTTCTTTATTCTGCTCTAATATAATGGGTTTATTTTATCAGGTCGTCCCATGCTTTAGGCTCCTTCTTCAGAAAGCTGCTCCACTAGTGTGGGCCATTCTTTTCATGCTTCATCGCAATAGTTGCTCTTTATACGTAAGGCCTCAAGGTTTTTTGTTTTGTTTTTGTTTAGTTTTTTTTTCCTGAGTTGTGTATAATGTTTGCTTCTTTTTTTATTTTTTAATTTCAGTTTACATTAAATGTTATTGTGTACAGCATAGTGGTTAGACAAACATATACTTTACAAAGTGTTCCCCCAATATTTCCAGTACCCACCTGGCATCATACATTATTATTATAATGTTGACTATATTTTTTATGCTGTACTTTATATCCCAGTGACTGTACTAGTTAATCCCTTTATCTTTATTTCCTAGTTTTCCAGTTCCCCTCCCCTCTGCCAACTATCAGCCTGTCCTCTGTATCTATGAGTCTGTTTCTTTTTTTACTGCATATTTTCCCATTACCATTTAGTCTTTTACCCCCTCCCCGCTGCAATCACCACACTGTTGTCCATGTCCATGAGTCCTTTTTCCTTTTTGCTCAATTCCTCCATTCCCCTCCCCCAATAGCTGCCATGCTGCTCTCTATGAGTCTGTCTATTTTGCTTCTTAGTTCAGTTTGTTCATTAGATTCCACATACTGTTACAGAACCCCAGCAATGCTGTTCTAGAACAGCTGTGGGGTTTGATTGCCCACCACCAAGAAGTGTGACTCCCAATGCAAGAGTATGGAAAAAGGAAAGGGGCTCTTTATTTAAGGTTGTACAGACTTAGAATAATGGCAGATTTCTGCCATTAAGTCCCCCTCTCTTTCAAAACACCCAAAAACACATAGTCCTGCTTCCCTTGCCAAACCAGGCCAGTTTCAGAATATGCCCCTCAGTGGTATTGTCTTTCAGAAAAGAAGACATCTGCAGCTCAGCATTCCCTGTCATGGTTCAGCTCTGAGCATCCCTCATGAATTTGGGTGACTAGGCAGGTTCCCTGCAGCTCTGTCAGTTCTGCCGCTGTCTTGTTTAGTCAGATATCTACTCACTG
This sequence comes from Pteronotus mesoamericanus, assembly GCF_021234165.1. NCBI lineage: Eukaryota > Metazoa > Chordata > Mammalia > Chiroptera > Mormoopidae > Pteronotus > Pteronotus mesoamericanus. The sequence goes on from NW_026555311.1 coordinate 18,670,142, forward strand.
CCAACCTGGTGGCTCTTTCTCTGGCTTTCAGACCTCCTGGAAGACCCCCCCTCCTCACTCAAGACCTCATGGCTCTGACTTTCAACCTGCTCTAATGTAAGTGCTGGGCCTTGAACTTCCTGCATTACCTCATATCTGACCCATTTGAATGGTGCATTAGTGTCTGCCATTTTCTGAAGTTCCCCAGTATCGTTTACCTTCTTTTGGCTGCCATCTTTAGTCAGCGCAAGAGTTTCCAGCAATGCATGGGCATCTGGGTTGAGCACTGTATGAACTCCCTCCAGCTGTGTCACTAGCCACTGGATGTTTTCACAGTCACGTATATAAATCAGCCTGGGCTGTTGTCCTCTTCCCTTCAGGAAGCCATGGCTATTAACTTGCTATTGTTATGCAATGTATCTCAAATGCTGTAGCATCCACTCCCCCTCTTCCTCCAGTCAAGGATTGTGGTCAAGGTTCTGTACCCCATTATAATCCCCACTTCTAGACCTCTGGACCCTTTGTAATCTTACAAAGGAATATGGGCAAAGGTCTCATAATCTTCTGGAGCTACTTCCTGCTGGCCATGGTGGTAGTCCTACCTACTCCTGGGTCCAGACATCCCTAATAGAGTGGGGGTGTGGAGCAGGGGGTGGTCTTCATGGACAGAGAAGGACCTTACAGTGTCCAGGTCATTTGGCTGTCCTTGGAGAGTGGCATGCTCAATGTCCAAAGGTTAGCACTGCTGAACAAGTTGCCATTCTTGTTGTATTCTGGAGGCAACAGATTTGGCAAGAGGGTTAGAAAGCACAATTTAAACCATAACCACTAAATGACAAAGGTAAGGACTAATTCTACAATGTCCTGCATTAGGAGAAGAGTGGCTTCTCTCGAGGAAAGTGTGCAAGGCATGTCACACCTGTCCAAAGCACTTTTGCCCACTATACTTACCTTGGCCTGATGGGAATATTCTAGGGTTCCCCCACACCTTTGGGCCCTTTCTGTCCAAGCCGTCAGGGCAGAAAAAGAAACCAGTTTTAAAATGAAGCCCAAAGACTGACCCATACTTCACCATAGTTCAGCCAAACCATTGAGTCCCAGGAGGTAGTGTTGCAGATGGGCTCCAGAAGTGAGGCCTGTATTGTGTAAACAGTCACACAGGTAATTAGGTCATAGGCTTATGCCCTATGAAACCAGAAGGAAGAACACACATGTTAATTCATACAACAATCCACAAACCAGTCTCTGTGAGACTGTCTTTTGGTAAAACATCCAGTTGCAAGGCCTTTGCTGGAATGACATTAACAGTGACAATTTGACAGATCCTTCTTGCCTGTAAATTGAGCATCTTTGATGATGTCACAAACCCAGTTTCAACTTCTAAATTAAAACACTTTGAAGACAGTTAGCTGCGCTAGTCTAATGTCTACCACTGAGCATTGTGATTTTCCTTGAATCATGATTTTTCTCCTTAAGATCACCCTCATTGTCATTAAAGGGACTGCAATAAATCCAGCTTTACTTTATCCAGTTCATTTGCATAATACAATAAGAGCAACAATTGATCACATGGGATTTTTTAAAATTTATTTTTTTTAAGATTTTATTTTTAGAGAGTGGAAGGGAGGGAGAAAGAGAGGGAGAGAAAGATAAATGTATGGTTGCCTCTCATGCACCCCCTATGGGGACCTGGCCTGCAACCCAGGCATGTACCCTGACTGGGAATTGAACCAGTGACCCTGGGTTCACAGGCCGGTGCTCCATCTACTGAGCCGCACCTTCCAGGGCTGATCACATATGATATTTTAAGTCTGCTTTGCTGGAAATAACACAAGGAACCTTTAGACTGACCCTTTAGTCCATCCTTCAGGGCACAGAAGCTGAGCCACACACGTGCTGTCTGGTTTTACCTGTAGCACCTGCTTCTCTCAAGTCCTTGAGGTTTCCATTGTGTCTTAAGGTTCCTCGTAGCCATCTTTCAGGAAGAAACCTTTGTTCCTTCTCTGGAAAGACTGCCACAAACTACCTGGCCAACCAAGTTACTAGGCCTTTTTCCAGTGGGCTTTTACTAGCTTTGAAAGTCAATCTCAGTTCCTCAAGGCTTTCTAGTAACAACCAGAGCCCAGGCATGCCTCCTTCAGGCATGACATTCCGGTCAAAGACTTGGTTAATAAAACCACTATTGGCAACTTGTCTTGGTTTCATGCAAAGAAACCTTATATTGTTGGGAACTGTCCCACCTGGTTTCAGGGACTGTAGCCTTGCTGACAGGCAAGAGAGCCACAAGGCTGGAGCTAAGCAAGGAGGCCTTGGGAAAACAGGCTACTGAGGAGACAAAACCTGTCCCCCTGGCAGGGGCGCAGCCCCTGCCTCCCTCACATTACCCTGCTTGGCCCCATAGGATGGCTGGTTAGTCAATGATGGGTAAGACCCCTCAGTGGCAGGGACAACCTAAGACAGGCACAGTTGCATAGGGGCCATCAGGGGAAGAACTTGAGGGACATGGACGAAGGGCAAAAGACCCTCACCCCTCAGCTTTGTCATGGCCAGAGTCCTCATTCTACCTGAAAGAAGTCTCCTTATCTCTTGGCAGCTCTGCCCTGCCCACCTGGCTCAGGCTTGAAATAATACTGGAGACAGCACTAAACTGGATCAGGCGGGGACAATTAAGCCTGGAAAAGGAATGCATTAAATCCTATGAAACTTATTTTGCTAAGAATGCCCTTGAGTTAATGAGTACTGATGTTTGGGGTTGAGCACAGAATGCGATCAGTTCCTCCAGGTTTCAGGGCTGGATGGGTACAACCCTGTGCAGCAGACCCTGACCTGAGACATATCTCTTGTGTTTCTTCAATTATTATCTATGATCTCTATTTGTTTTCTGTAAACATAGCCTTTTGACATTGATTGATGAACTTTGCCTCCATGCTGTATACCCCTGTGCATATGGTTCTCAACAAAAGCCACTTCAAGAGAAGGGCTCGGAGCATTCTCCACTAGAGGGAATCACCACCCCTTTCCCTGGCAGACCGAGAAAAGTGTCTGGGATGACTTATTTTATTTTCCTATCCATGACAACCAGAAGCGTACTCTGCAGGACAGAATCTGCCTTCCTCCTCAGCTGGTGCCGGAACAGGGACCTTTAGGACCTGTGCCACCTCATTATATTTTCACTTCTTCCTTCAGAATGACAAATTCTGGAGGGATCAGGTAGGGGGAAAAATATAAGGCATGAAGAAAAATCATTGTCCTTCTAATACTCACTAAAATTGCATGTCCATGACTTATATTTTCCCTTGTTCACTTTCCTATGTAGTGTGAAGTTTAACTCTTCCTGGGAAACCTCAATTTCCTTCCAGAACAAGCAAAGCAAAGACCAAACAAAGACAGAGTTCCAAAAGGAGAAGGGGGACTAGAACTAGCTTGAGAGTCTTGTCTCCCTTGGCAGGGACATCTCTTGCCCCAGAGCAGATTCCACTAGCACCACATCACCCTTCCTAGAACCCACATGGCAAAGGCATTCTCTCCAACCGGTTTCATAGGTGACTTCTCCTAGGTCTCACCGACCAAAAAAGCAGAGACAAAGGATTCCTGATATACCCAAAACAGCAAAGTTCAAACTGCATCCCCATAAGATCAGAAAAAAAGCAAATAAAGGATAACCACACCCAACAGCTGAGGTTTCCTTTCCTCCATGTTTAAAACTTTCACAACATTTCTATACATCTTTACTCATTCAGATTTCACAATAACCTACTTTCAATCCTTGTTCCTTTCCACACTGGGAGGGACCATACTCAAACTCAGTCTCCGGCAGCTAAAAGTCCCTAGCTTTACAAGCACATGCATAAAGTAGAAGAAACATTGTCACCCTGTATTGGTCACCATCCTTTTCTGAAAGAGGAGTTTCAAATCTTTCAGAGGGCAGATCCAACTTTCTCTTTCAGCATTAACCACAGCAGCAGGATCTATGTCCTCTTTAGGTGGTGCTCATTTTATCCATGTGTGATAGATCCAGAGCTTGTTTCCCATCAGCTTTAGGGAAGAATGCATTGTCAACAGGACTTCACGAGGACCAATCATTGTTCAGCCAGCTGCTGTTCAGGGCCTTGGCTCTTTCAGGTCTTTAGTAAGACTTGATCTCCTGGCTGGAACTGGTGTAAGGCCTTGTCAGGTAGGTAGTTTTCTCACCTGCAATGAGAAAACTTGTGCAAAATGGCTAGTGTTTGCCCTAAATGCTGTACGTATTGCTTAATCCTTGCCTCTTGCTCCAAATCTAAAGGGGGCATTTCTAAACCAGAGATTTGGGAGGGGTCTCCCATAAACTATTTCAAAAGGGCTCAATTTAAGCCTGCTTGTGGGTGCTACCCTGATTTGGAGAAAAGCATTAGAAAGTGCCTGGTCCCATTTTAAATGTGTTTCCTGGCATATTTTGGTCAGGGTCTTCTTTATCATGTGATTCATTTTCTCAGTCTTTCCCATATATTGAGGTTTCCAAGATACATGCAATTTTATCATATTTTCAGTGCTTGTCCAATCTTCTGGGAGATCTCTGAAGTGAATGATGGTCCATTGTTACTTTGAATGCTGTGAGGAAGTCCAAACCAGGAATTATGTAACAGTTTGACCACCTCAGTTGCCTTCTCAGTTCTATTGGGATACTCCTCCACCTATCCAGAAAAAGCATCCACAAAGACTAACAAAAGTCTGAAATTTGCCCTGGTTTTAGATGTGTAAAGTCCACCTGCCAGTTCTCAAATGGACCCTTTATACTGTAGTCCATTTTCTACTGGGGCATACTCTGCCTTAGGATTGTTCTTGGCAGGCTTGGGTGATCCTCTGAACAGGACTTTGTGAATGGGGGCCTTTCAAGTGTGGCCTAGTGAAGTCCATTCAGTTCACTGTAGGATGAATTGCCCTGAGCAATGTTATTTATGGCTCTAAGATGCTGTACAAACCAATATTTGTCAAAGTGAGTCTTTTTAACTGGCAAAGTGGGACGATTATATGGTGACTGGTATGGCCAAATTAGCCATGATTTTAAAAACTTCTGCACTGGCTGGATCCCCTCTGAAGCCTCCTTCTTAAGGGGATACAGATTCTTTTATGAGACCCGTGCCACTTCCTTTAGATTAAATTTTATGGGTAGTATGTTAACCACTTTACCTGTGGTTCCAAACAGTTCATGCTCATAGATCTCAGATGGGAAGAGTTCACCTCTGGGGTCTTCTAGACAGGTCCGGAATGCCTATAGCTGGAGGGCATGTTCCAGTAGGACTTCCACTCATAACTGGTATTTCTCAGGAGAAAAAGTTATTTGTGCATTCAATTTACAAAGTAAATCTTGGCCCAGCAATAGAATGGGGCAGTCTGACATGTAAGAAAACTATGCATAAGCTTCTGATCTCCAAGTTGGCCTTGTGTGGTCCCATAGAAATTATTTTAGAAGATTTTATTTACTTATTTATTTATTTATTTATTTATTTAGAGGGGAGGGGAAAGGAGACAGAGAGAGATATCAATGTGTGAGAGAACGATCAATCAGTTGGCTCTCGCACGCCCTCACCTGGGGACCTGGCCCACTATCCAGGCATGTGCCTTGACTAGGAATTGAACTGGTGAACTTTCAGTTCTAAGGCCAGCACTCAACCCACTGAACCACATCAACCAGGGCTAAACTTTTGAAATATTTGCTCTAGTTCTGTGAAATATATCATTGGACTCTTGATAGGAATTGTGTTGAGTCTATAGATTGCTTTGGATAGTATGAACATTTTAATGATGTTAATTTTTCATATCAATGAACACAGTATGTGCTTCCACTATTTTCTATCTTCAATTTATTTCTTCAATGTCTTATAAATTTTTTGAGTACAGGTTTTTTTACTTCCTTGGTTAGGTTTCTTCTTAGATATTTTATTCTTTTTGCTCAATTATGAATGGGCTTGTTTCCTTAATTTCCCTTTCTGTTAGTTCATTATTAGCATATAAAAATGCAACTGACTTCTGGATATTAATTTTGTATCTTGCTACTTTGATGAATTTATCATTTCTAGTAGTTTCTTAGTGGAATCTTTGGGGTCCTCTATGTATGGTATTGTGTCTTCTGCAAATAAAAACTTTTCTTTTTTTCCCATATAGATGCTTTTATCTTTGTCTTCTTGTCTGATTTATTTTTGTCAGTACTAGGACTTCCAGTACTGTTAAATAAGAGAGGTGAAAGCAGGCATCACTGTCTTGTTCCCAATCTGAAGGGGGAAACTTGTACTTTTTTCCCATTGAGTATGATGTTGGCAGTGGGTTTGTCATATATGGCCTCTGTTATGTTTAGGTATATTCCCTCTATTCCCACTTTACTGAGAGTTTTAATCATAAATGGGTGCTGGATTTTATAAAATGCTTTTTTCTGCATCTATTGATATGATCATGTAGTTTTTATCCTTCACTTTGTTTATGTGGTGAATCACATTTATTGATTTGTTGTACCAAATTTGCATTTTGGAATAAAACCCACCTAATTATGGTGTATGATCTTTTTGATGCATCTCTGTATTCAGTTTGCTAATACTTTGTTGAGGATTTTAGCATCTATGTTCATCAGGGGCATTGGCTTATAATTTTCTTTTTTTGTAGTGTCTTTATCTGGTTTTGGAATTAGGATACTGCTGACCATGTAAAATGAGCATGGGAGGCTTCCCTTCTCTTGAATTTCTCAAAATAGTTTGAGAGGGAGAGGTTTTAGTTCTTCTTGGCATATTTGGTAAAATTCACCTGTGAAGCCATAGAGTTCAGGGGTTTTGTTTTTTGAGAGTTTTTTTGATTACTGTATCAATTTTACTAAGTGTAATCTGTCCATTCAGATTCTCTGATTCTTCCTGATTTAGTTTTGGAAGACTGTTTCTATGAATTTATACATTTTGTCCAGTTGTTGGCATATAATTGTTTATAATATTTTCTTAAAATCATTTGTATTTCTTTGGTGTCAGTTGTTATTTCTCTGCTTTCATTTCTGATTTTATTTATTTGGGTCCTCTGTCTTTTTGTCTTGATGAGTCTGGTTTGTCAATCTTATTTATATTTTCAAAGAAGAAGCTCATGGATTCATTGATCTTTTGTATCACTTTTTTAGATTCTATTTTGTTTGTTTCTGCTCTGATCTTTATTATTTCCTTTTTTTCTACTCAATCTGGGCTTTGTTTGTTGTTCTATTTCTAGTTCCTTTAAGTGTAAAATTAAGTTGTTTATTTGAGCTTTTTCTTGTGTTTTTTGTTTTTGAGATAGGTCTGTAATGCTATGAATTACCCTCTTAGGATTGCTTTCCCCATGTCCACAGATTCTGGATTGTTGTGTCTTAATTTTCTTTTGTTTCAAGGTACCTTTTGATTTCTTCCTTGATCTCATTGTTTACTAGTTCATTGTTTAATAACACGCTATTTAGCTTCCATGCCCTTGTGTGTTTTTCAGTGTTCTTCTTGTAATTGATTTCTGGTTTCATAGCATTGTGGTCAGAGAAGATGCTTAATATGATCTCAAACTTCTTAGGTTTATTGAGACTTATTTTGTGTCCTAACACGTGGTCTATCCTAGAAAACATTCCAGGTGCACTTGAAAAGTATATATGTTCTGCTGCTTTGGGGTGAAATGCTCTGAAGATATCAATTAAATCCATTTGGTCTAGAGTGTCATTTTAGGCAGCTATCTCCTGGTTGATCTTCTGCCTTGAAGATCTATCCTTTGAAGTCAATGGGGTGCTAAAATCTCTGACTATGACTGTATTTCTGTTGATGTTTCCCTTCATGTCCACCAAGATTGCTTTACATATTTGGGTCCTCCTGCGTTAGGTGCATAAATGTTTACTAGGCTTATATCCGCCTGTTGGAGTGTTCCCTTTATCATTATGTCTTATTCTTCTTTCTCTCTTACTATAGTCTTGGTTTTAAAGTTTATTTTGTCAGATGTAAGTATTGCTACCCTAGCTTTTTCCCCATTTCCATTGGCATGAAATACCTTTTCCCAATCCCTTTACTTTCAATCTGTGTGCATCTTTTGATCTGAGGTGGATCTCTTGGAGGCAGCATATATATATTGGCATTGTTTTCTTATTCATTCAGTTACCCTGTGTCTTTTGGTTGGGGCATTTAAGCCATTTACATTTAAGGTGATTATTGATTCTTATATATTTAGTGCCATTTTATTGTTAGAATATTTTCCTCTTTTTTCTATTTTCTTCTTCTTCTCTTCCTCTTCCTCCTTTTGGCAAGTCCTTTAACATTTGTTGCAGTATTGGTTTGGTGTGAACAAACTCCTTTAGCTTTTTCTTGTCTGGAAAGCTCCTTATTTCATCTTCGGTTTTATATCATAGCCTTGTTGGGTAAAGTAGCTTTGGTTGTAGGTCCTTGCTTTTCATCACCTTGAAATTCAAGCCATTGCCTTCTGGCCTGAAATGTTTCTGTTGAGAAATCAGATGACAGTCTAATGGGAGATTCTCTTGTAGATAATTAAGTGCTTTTTTCTTGAAGACTTTAATATTCTCTCTTGTTTTTAAGCTTTGCAATTTTAATTATGATGAGTTTTTGTGTGGGTCTCTTTGGGTCCATCTTGTTTGGAACTCTTAAGCTTCCTGGACTGTGTTCCTTTTTCCTTCACCAACTTAGTCATTATTTCTTCAAATAGGTTCTCAATCCCTTGTTTGCTTTCTTCTCCCTCTGGAGTCCCATGATGTGAATATTGTTTTGCTTCATATTGTCCCAAAGGTTTCTTAAACTCTTCTTATTTAAATTTTTTTTTTCTTTTTGCTATTCTGCTTGGATTTATTTATTTTTTTGCCTTGTCTTCCAAATCACTGATTCTATCTCTGCTTCATCTAACCTACTGTTCATTTCTTTCAGTGTTATTTATTTCAGATATTGCATTCTTTATTTCTGACTGGTCCTTTTTAATGGTTTCTATGTCTTTTTTCATGCTGTTGAATGTCCTTATAATCATTACTTAAACTCTCTCTCTGATAAAATGCTTGCTTCCATTTCATCTAATTCTTCTGGAGGATTCTCTTGCTCTTTCATTTGGGGTCTGTTCCTTTGTTTTCCCATTTTGGCTACTTCTTTGGCTGCCTGTGACTGGCCCTGGACCACCTGTTTGGAGCTACCAGCAATCCACAGCTTGTGGCTCCCTCTGCTGGGCCTGCCTGTGTGCAGAAAGAACAAGGCTATGCACTAAGACTGGCTTTTATCAGCAACCAGCATAGGGGAGGGTCAGCTAAAGTCCCAGAGCTCCTGGAGTTTCGCCTCTGCCTGCAGGCTGTTAGGCTTAATCAGTGCCTCAAGTTGTACTCCTCAGCAGTAGGGCTTAAGCACCACAGTGCAACTAGAATGATTCCTGTGGGTGAAAATATTTCTTCCCCTCAGGACGATGCCACTTGGAGGGAAGCGCTCTGCCTGAGTAAGATGGCTTCTGCAGTGTGTGGAATGACTCATCACAGAGTTCACTTAGTTTCCTTAGTTCCTGCCTTAGAACCACCAACTCCAGACTGTCCTGATACTTCTTTAGTTTACTCTGCCCTCCCTCTCCCAGAGTCCAGGGTAAGTGGGTGCAAACAGAATTTTATGCATTGGCTGTTTAAGAGGATTTCTTTCTAGCCATCTCTCCCTGGTGGGCAGAAACCCTGTTGCTTTTCACAACTGTATGTTACTTGGGTTCCTTTCCTGGTTCTGGTGCTGCAGGCCTTGGAGTCCTACTTGGGGTTTAGACACCGCACTTCTCAGGGAGCATCCCCAGCCACTCAAATACCCCTCTATGACTTCAGCTGCTGCCTATGGGAGCCTAGTCAGCTCTCTTGTGCCACCTCTGCATTCCCTTGCCAGACTCATTGTAGTGATATGGCTTCTTCTGTTTGTGGTTATAAGATTTCTCTCTAGCAAATATTGAATTGGTTATTCAGGATGATTTTCCTATAATTTAATTCCAGTTTAGTTTGGAGGAGGTTAGTGTAGTTTCCGCTTACTCTTCCATCATCTTGGGTCCTCTTGTTTCTGTTTTTTTGGTTCATTTATATTGCCCTTTAGATTGCATATGTTATAAGTGAAATCATATGGTAATTGCCTTTCTCAATTTACTTATTTCACTTAGCATAGTACCCTCTAAGCCTATCCATCCTGTAGCAAAGTTAAGATTTTGTTTTTCTTTTATGGCCAACTAATATTCCATTGTATATATGTACTACCATGTTTTTATCCACCTGTCTATAGATGGGCATCTGGGTTGCTTCCATACCTTGGCTATTTTAAATCAGGGGTCATTACCCTCTTCCCCCTCAGGCCACAGATCAGTATCAGTCCATGGCCTGGTAGGGACCAGGCCATACAGCAGGAGGTGAGCAGCAGGGGAGCTAGTGAAGCTTTGCTTGAGTTACCACCTAAGCTCTGCCTCCTATCTCCCCCACGCTGTGGAAAAATTGTCTTTCATGAAACTGGTTCCTGGTGCCAAACAGGTTTGGGACCACTGTTTTAAATAATGTTGCAATGAACATATGATTATATATATATTTTCAAATTAGTGCCCTGGATATCTTTGTATATATACTCAGAAGTGGAATTGATGGGTCAGGAGGATACTCCAGACTGTTTTCCACAGTGGCTTCAGTCTGCATTCCCACCGAAAGTGCGTGAGAGTTCCCTTTTCTCTACATCCTTGTTGACACTTGTTTGTTGATTTATTGATGGTAGCATTCTGACAGGTGTGAGGTGATATCTCATTGTGGTTTTAATTTGCATTTCTTTGATGATTATTGATGTTGAGTATCTTTTTATATGTCTCTTGGCCATCTATATCCTCTTTGGAGAAGTGTCTATTTAGGTCATCTGCCCATTTTTTAAATTGGTTTGTTTGTTTGTTTTTGGTGTTGGGTTGCAGGTCTCAGTTTAATGTCATTTACAAGAGGCCTTAGGAGGCTTTCCATTTAAATTAGGTCCCCCTATTCTACTCTTTGTAACCAGCATCTTTACCCCATAGCACTTCTCCTTTAGTGATTATGTAGTTATGTATTAGTTTTAAGTTGTAATATTTCTCTTCCCCTACTTATTTTTCATAACCCAGCAGAACACCTTGCCTCTAGTATGTACTTGTACTTAAAAAAAAAATGAATAACTAAATAAAGTAACTTTTAAACTAAGGCCACAAGGACTTCTAGGACTTAGCTAGGTAAAGGTATGTACAGGAAGGGGACATGGGGAAGAGCTTTCTGCGTAGAGCTTCTGGAAACTTTCAAGAACGGACAGGCCATCTGGAATGAGTGTCATGAATATTGGATTTGAAATTCACCTTACTCTGTTTTGTGAAACATGAAAATTCATATATGTATAAATTTTTGTAAAGAAACTGTTTTTCCAATATATTGCTATATTTAGCTATTAAGCCTAGACCATTAGAGATGTAGAAAAATGAGCTAAATAAAAATCTTAGTGAAATTAGCATTGAGTTGATTCTGTTGCATGAAGGTGTTGCATAAAGTGACTTACTCCCAGCCTGTGATATTCTGGGTCCAAGAATGCACAGAATAGAACTCAGGATGAGCAGGCTAATGATAGAATCTGTTATTTTGTTGAGTAAAAGAAAACAAATCACTTTTAAAAGTGTATTATGTTTTGAATTCCAATATTTATCTCTATGCTTTTTTGTTAGCAAGGTTATTATAAAATTAATATTAACCTTCAAATAATCATTGACTAGTCACAGTTATAAGGACACATATTTTGACAAGGAAATGTGATAAAAAGTCTCAGCAGCCTATTGTTATCAGAAGACACCTTTGCTAAAATATTTCACTTCCCAGCTACCTCCAAACCATAAGGATCTATTCCTAATAGAATTAAGTCTTCATAAAAGAGAACACAAATTCGAAGGCAAGTTAGTCCTGGATTTAAATCCTAAGCATGTCACTAATTGTGGAAAGAGTGTAAATTTTTTTGAACAGCTTGATGGAGGTATAATTTATATTCCACAAAATCTACCCATTTTAACTGTATGATTCAATTTTTTTAAGTTAATTTATAGTTATGAGATAATTATCACAACCTAGTTTTTTCTATCAAAGCACCCTCCTCCCTACTCCAAAGCTCTTTTCTCCCATTTTCAGTCAATCTCCATTCCCCAGATTCAGGTAGATACTAATCAAAAAAACCTTTTTTTGTCTCTATAGGAATGCTTTTTCTGAACATTTCAAATAAACAAAACCCTACAATTTGTGACAAACTTCTTTAATTAGATTCATCTGTTTAAGTAGTTTTTTCATTTTTATTGCAGAATAGAATTCTAACATATAGACATACCACATATTTATCCACTCTCCAGTTGAGGATCATTTGAAATTTTCCACTTTTGACAGTCATGAATAATGCCACCATAAACATTCATGGTTAAGTCTGTGTGTGGACATGTGTTTCCTTTTTTCAGGGGTAGATACTTAAAAGTAGATATCTAAGGTTGTAGGGTAAGTTTAATTTTTAAAGAAACTTCCAAACTGTTTTTCGAAGTGGCTTCAGTTGATTTTTAATTTATCCTCTCCCATACTTGTTAGTGTCTATCTTTTTTATTATAGCCATCCTACTGGGTGTGATTTTAATTTGCATTTTCCTAATGGTTAACTGACTTTTTTCATGTTTATTGGCCATTCATATATTTACTTTTTAAAAAAGGTTTTATTTATTCATTTCTTTTTTAGAGAGAGGGGAAAAGAGGGAGAAAAAGAGGAAGAGAAACATTATTGTGAGAGAGAGACATTGAACTTTTGCCTCTCATACACGACCTGACCTGGGACTGAATCCGCAGCTCAGGCATGTGCCCTGAGAGGGAATCAAGCTGGTGACCTTTCACCTTGTGGGACAATGCCCAACCAACAGACACACTGGTCAGGTCTTGCCTATTTTTTAATTGGCTTATTTGTTTTCTTATCATTGAGTTTCAAGAGTGTCTTAAAAAGTTATATATATATTTTTATATATAATCAAGTTATATATGTATTTACATATATATCTATCTCCTTTATCAGATATAGGATATACAAACATTGCCTCTCAATTTCTGGTTTCTCTTATAACTTTCTTAGTGTTGTCTTTGAACTGCACTATTTTAAAATTTGATATTCAATTACCAATTTTTTCTTTTATGAATCGTGCTTTTGGTGTTAATTCTAAAAAATCTTTGCCTACCCAAGTCATGAAAATTTTCTCATATTTTCTTGTAAGAGTTTTAGTTTCTTTATGCATAGTTAGGCATGTCTAAAGATTAGATCCATTATGAGTTAAATTTTTTTGAAATGTGTAAGTTAATAATCTAAGTTTATTTTTTGGCGTGACGATATCCAGTTTTTGAAAAAAATTCTCCTATCTCCATGGAATTGTTTTGGCACCTTGGTCTAAAACCAACTGACCATAAATTAAATGGTTTATTCTTGGACTTCCAACTTAATTCAATCAATCTTTGTGTTTCTCCTCATGCTACTCAGGCTTGATTACTATAGCTATATAGAAAATTTTGAAATAGAATAATGTGAGCTTTGTTCTTTTTTCAATGTATTTTTTGCTGTTCTGGATTGTTTGCATTTCTGTATAAATTTAGGATCAACTTGTGAAAGTCAGAAAAAAAAAGGGTTGCTGGAATTTTGATCAGGCTTATTTTGACTTTATTAAGAGGATAATGCATGCTTTCTTCTTAATTCTCCTAAGGAGATATCACATTAATAGCTATTTGGATACTAAACCAACCTTGCTTTCTAGGTTTTAATGCCATTTAGTCACAGTGTATTACATTGTTTGTATGTCCCTGGATTTGGCTTGCTACTATATTGTTGAGAACTTTTGCATAAAGAATGTTGGTTTGTTTTATTGTTGTGATATCTTTGTCTGTCTTTGGTATCAGGATAACATTGGTTTCATAGGATGAGTTGGAAAGTATTCCATTCTCCTCTCTTTTCAGGAAGAGTTTGGGAAGAACTGATATTCTTTCTCCTTTAAATTTTTGTTAGAATTCATCCGTGAAGCCATCTCGGCTTCAGCTTCATTTTCGTGGGAAGATTTCAATTCCTAATTCAATTTCTTATTCAATGTTGTAGATATATTTCGATTATCTGTTTTATTTGAGTCAATTCAATTAACAGTAATTTTTGTTTGTTTGTCTTAGGAATTTGTCCATCTTAGTTGTCTAGTTTGTTGGCATAGAGTTGTTGATAGTATGATCATTTTAATTTCTATACAATCATTAGCAATGTCCCCTTTTTCATGACTAATTTTGGTAACTTGTGTTTTCTCTCTTTCTTGGTCAGCTTTTGTTCTTTTCCAGTGTGAAGATAATGCTCATCTCATAGAATGAGCTGTGTTATTTCCTTTTCTATTTTCTGAAAGAATCTGTGAAGAGTTGGTATTATTATTTAAGCATTTGGTCAAACTTCCTAGTGAAGCCATTTGGGCCTGGCCTTTTCTTTGTGTGAAGATTTTCACTGTTATTATTTTTATTTTTTTTAAATGTATTTATTGACTTTTGAGAGAGACAGTGAGAGGAAGAGAGAGAGAGAGAGATCAATTTGTTGTTTCACTTATTTACACACTCACTGATTGGGTCTTGTATGTCTCTGATTGAAGATGAAACCTACAATGTTGGTATATTGGGACGATGCTCTTATGAACTGAGCACCCATCCAAGCCCTACCTTTTTACTTTTAAATTACAGTTGACATTCAATATTTTATTAGTTTCAGGTATACAGCGTAGAGGTTAAAATTTACATAACTTACAAGTTGATCCCCATGATAAGTCTAGAGTCCACCTGACAACATACATAGTTATTACAATATTCCTGATTATATTCCCTATGCTGTACTTTACATCCCATGACTATTTTGTAACTGCCAATTCATACTTCTTAATTTTTCCCCCTTTTTCACTCAGCTTCTCAACCCTCTTTTTATCTGGCAGCCATCAGTTTGCTCTTTGTATATATGAATTTGATTCTATTTTTGCATTTGTGTGTTCATTTTTTTTAGGTTCCACATGAGTGAAACCATATGGTAGTTGTCTCTCTCCTTCTGACTTATTTCACTTAGAATAACACCCTTTAGATACATCCATGTTGTCACAAGATTTCATTCTTTTTTATGACCAATATTCTATTATATATATGTACCACCTCTAACATCCATATCTTGACCATTGTAAATAATGCTGCAATGAACATAAGAATGCATATATCTTTTCAAATTAGTGTTCTAGATTTCTTTGGGTAAACACTCAGAACTGAGATTCCTTGGTCAAACTGTAATTTTTAGAAGGCCCTCCATGCTATTTTCCACAGTGGCTGCACCAATTTGCAGTCCCACCAACAATACATGAGGGTTCCATTTTTGCCATATTCTTCCCAACACTTGTTTGTTGATTTTTTGATGGTAGCTATTCTGACAGGTATGAAGTGATATTTCATCATAGTTTTAATTTGCATTTCTCTGATGATTAATGATGAGGATCTTTTCATATGTCTATGGCAATCTGTATGCCCTCTTTGGAGAAGTGTCTTTCAGATCTTCTGCCCATTTTTTAATCAGGTTGTTTGTTTTTTTGATTTTGAGTTATGAATTCTTCATAAATTTTGTATACTAACCCCTTATCAGATGTATCATGGGCAAATATCTCCTTCTATTCAATATATTCTTTTCATTTTGCTAATGGTTTCCTTTTTTGCATAAAATCTTTTTGTACTGATATAATTCCATTTGTTTATTTTTTGTTTTTCTTGCCTGAGAAAACCATAGCCAAAAAGTCTTACCAAGAGCTATGCCAAAGAATTTACTGCCTATGTTTTTTTTTTCTAGGAGTTTTATTGTTTTGAGTCTTACATTTAAGTCTTTAACACATTTTGAGTTTATTCTTGTAGATAATGTAAGAAAGTGGTCTAGTTACATTTCTTTTGCGTGTGTCTTTTAGTTTTTCCAACACCATTTACTGAATATTCTGTTTTTACCCCATTATTGTTCTTGCTTCCTTGGTTGTATTTTAATTGACCAAATAGGCATAGGTTTATTTCCATTTTCCTTTGATCTATGTGTCTGCTTTTATTCCAGTACCATACTGTTTTGATTACTATATTCTTGTAGTATAGTTTGATATCAGGTAACATGATATCACCAAATTTTCTTTTCTCAAGATTGCTGTGGCTCTTTGGGGTATTTTGTGGTTTTTATAAATTTTGGATTCTTTGTTCTAGTTCTGTGAAAAATGCCATTGGGATTTTGAATGGGATTACATTGACTCTGTAGATTGTTTTGGGTAGAATGGACATTTCAACAACATTGATTTTTCCTCTCCATGAGCATGGTATATGCTCTCATTTAAATGTATTTTCTTCAATTTCTTTCTTTAATGTCATAGTTTTCTAAGTATGTCTTTTATTTCCTTGATCAAATTTATTCTGCAGTATTTTTTGATGTAACTGTAAGTGGGACTATTTTCTTAATTTCTCTTTTGGTAGTTCATTATTGGTGCACAAAAATCAACTGATTTCTGAATATTTATTTTGTATTTTGTTACTTTGCTGAATTCATTTATCCGTTCTAACGGTTTCTTGGCAGAATATTTTGACTTCTCTAAATAATATCATGTTATCTGCAAATAATAATTTTACATCTTTCTTTCCTATTTTGATGGCTTTATTTATTTTTTATTTTTATTTTTAAATAATGTTTATTCTATTACAGTTGTCTTAATTTTTCCCCCTTTGCCCTTCTCCACGCATCCCACCCTGCCCCCTTCTCCCACAGTCAATTCCCAGTCTGTTGTCTATGTCCATGGACATAGTTCTTTGTTTAGATTAGACCCTTCTCCTGCTTTCCCCCATTGCCCTCCTCTGGTCACTTTCAGTCTGCTTTATGTTTCCCTGCCTGTGATTTATTTTGCTCATTATTTTGTTGAGTAGATTCCACTGACAGGTGAGATAATATGGTATTTGTCTTTCACCAACTGGCTTATTTCACTTAGCCTAATATTCTCCAGTGCCATTCATGTTGTTGCAAAAGGTAGGAGTTTCTTCCTTCTTTCTTCTTTTTATTTTTTAAAAATATTTTATTTATTTATTTTTAGAGAGAGAGAAAGGGAGGGAGAAAGAGAGGGAGAGAAATATCAATGCGTAGTTGCCCCTTGTGTGCCCCTATCTGGGGACCTGGCCCACAACCCAGGCCTGTGCCCTGATGGGGAATCCAATCAGTGTCCCTTTGGTTCACAGGTCAGCACTCAATCCACTGAGCCACATCAGCAGAACTATTTCTTTTTTCTTTTTGTCTGATTTCTGTAGGTAGGACTTCCAGTACTGTGTTGAATAAAAGTGGTGAAAGTGGACATCGCTGTCTTGTTTCTGATCTTAAGGAACTGTGAGTATGATGTTAGCTGTGGTTTTTATCCTATATGGCTTTTTCTTTGTGTGAAGATTTTAAATTACTGGTTCCATTTCTTTCTTTGGTCTGTTTGGTTTTCTGTTTTCTTTCTATTATACACATTTATAGCTATACATTTCCCTCTAAACACTGATTTAAAAATATCCCATAAACTGTGATACGTTGTTTTCATTTTTATTCAGCTCAAAATATTTTCTAATTTCCATTGTGATTTCTTCTTTTACCCATAGATTATTTAAAGGTACATTTAAAATTTTTTAAATATTTGTATATTGTCCATATTTGCTCTAATTTTGATATCCAGTTTAATTCCCTTGTGGTCAGAGAATATGTTTTGTATGATGTTAAACCTTTTAAATTTATTGAGATTTGCTTTATTGTCTAACATATGGTCTGTGCTAGAGAGTTTCCATTTGAGAATTATTTTTGCTGTTGCTGGCTGGAGTGTGCTATAGATGTCAGTTTGGTAAAGGTGGTTGATAGAATTGTCCAAATATTCTATAATCATGTTGATTTTCTCTGTAGTTGCTCTATTTGTAATTATTCAGAATGGGGTATTGAGGCCTCCACTATTATTCATAAATTCTTTATCCCTTTAGTTCTGTTACTTTTTGCTTCAAATATTTTGGGGCTTAATGTTGGATGTGTTTATAATTGTTATGTTTCCCTGATTAATTGACTTTTTTTAAAGTCATTCTTTGTGTCTAGTAATACTTTTGTCTTAAAGTCTATTCTGCCTGAGATTACAGTACACACTACAGCTCTTTTATGGTTACTAATTGTAACATATATTACAAATATATATAAATATATACATTCTCCTTTAAACCAATTTGTATCTTTGAATTCTAAATCTGTCCTTTGTAGAGAGCATAGAGTTGGATTTCTCTTTTGATATCATTAAGATGTTGTTTTACCTTTGTAAAACATGGAAATTATTATTTTCATACAGTCACTGTAAGGACTAGGCAGTTGAAATTGTTATTAAAATTCTTATTGCTGGGCCTCATCTCTAGTGTTTTCAATTGTGTAGTTCTCATGTGTGCGTAAGAATTTAAATCTCTAACAGGTACTCCAGGTTGATTATGTTGCTGGGCTTTTAGTAATTTGAGAATCAATGAAGTAGGAACTTTCAAACACCTAACACAGTTCTGGGTACCTCCTTATTGTTGCTTCTATGTAATTCGTTTGTTCCTCAAAGGCCATTTATTCTTTCATAACCTACCCTGTTGGGTTACTTTTGGTGTTGACCGTAATGTATTGGTATTTATGTTTTTAGGTCTATTACAAATAAAATATCCCACTTGTAAAGCAATCAGGAACATATCAATTTGCAGGAAGGAAAATTTATGAAAGATCAATTTTTGTCTTTTTTAGTATAAGAAATTAATGGAATTTGAGGTCTGTAATTTCTAATATCAGGTGATATTACTAACATTAACATTACAGAAGATAAAACTGTATTAATTAATCATAAAACAGAAAAACATTGTCATAGTGGGAAAAAATTATGGTGTATGCTACAAATAATGGTGTTAAAGTGTATCAATTGTGATATGACAGATTTGATATTTTGACTTTTATAACTTTAAGAAATACCTTGAAATTAGTATTATTTATTTAATGTTTATTATAACTAATCCACTTCCAAATATCTCTGAAGAATAATACATTTATATAACCCTCACCTTTTATCGCCTAGAACTGGAAAACTTCCAAACCTTTACATGCAAGTTCTTTTTAAAGAAGAAGGTAAATCTCCCTTTAATCCAATGCCTTTGAAAGGTTATAAGTGGTTCATTACTGAAAAAAAAAACAAGAAACCAAAAAACCTTTAAAAAAATAAATGAATATCTTGGATTAAATACATTTTTTTCTTGTTACAAGTTGGTACAGAGCCTGTCATTGCACTGTTTTCATTCTAAATATTAATCTATAACAATTTTCAACCTTTTTCCTCTCATGGCACACATAAACTAATTATTAAAATTCTGCAACACACCAAAAAAATATATTTTGCTCATCTGACAAAAACACAGGTATAATTTTGATTGATTTACCAAAAAATTTATAATTACCTACAGTTTTTGCTCCAAAGTAATTTTTTAAAAAAAAACCTAGTGCCTATACTTGTATATAAGGATTTCTGGTACAAATAATGAATCAATCAGATGCAACCTTATTATGCAATCTGACCAATATATGACCTATATACTTATGACTCAAGACAGAGCCTTCACACCAATGGCTATTGTTTTGTTGCTTTCTGTCATTTTTTAAAATTGCCAATCTAAGGGAAAAGATATCAGTGCCCCTGACTAAAATAGTCAGGTATTGCATATTTTAAAAATTCTTTTTGCACACCAGTTGAAAATTGCTGCTCTATAGCAACTGGCTGATTCTGCAAGAGGGCATTTTTTTTTGCAGCTTGTTTCCTCAATGTAAAAATTAATGTAAGGGACAATATTGACAATTTTGAAGGAGAATTTGCGCAAAATTAAGGTTATAATAACTTAATTCTAATTTATGCACTTAATATGGTTTTTACTAGAGACTTATTCCCATTATTATTATTAGCATTACTAATGTTATTTTTAAGATTTTCAGATGTTAATCATGCAGATTTAGGAGCTAGGATTGCTGGCTAATACCTTACTCTCTTACTCTACCATTTCCTAATTGTGTGGCTTTGGGCAATTAACCTTTCTGTGTCTCATTTTCCTCTTATGTAAAATAAAAATAAAACAGAACTCAGCTGGCAGGCTCAATTGATGAAATGAAGTGATTATATATATATATAGAGAGAGAGAGAGAGAGATCTCAGTTAACACCGTGTTTACTACTTTGTAAGTAAGATCCTATAAGTCTTTGCTGTTATTTCTGATGATAAAAGTACTACCGTATATTTGTAGTGCTTTAGACATTATGGAAAACATTGACATTTAACACTAGTAGAAACCTTATTGTAATTGATACCAAAGCCATTTGCAGCTATATATGTGGGATGCATTTGTTTAAATTGCTCTGTTTTGCCATGACTATTTGCACAGTGCCGAAATGTCCATACCAGGGTAATCCTTCCCTTTCCCTGTGGGTGCAGAACAACTCCGTTCTCTTTTCTCCTCACCTCTCCTTTTCCCCCTCCCCTTCCCTTTCTTCTCTTTCCAAACTCTTAGTAAGCATTTTATAAGAAAAAATTTGTTAAACACAAATATCACATAAAAAAATTCAGTGATTCTTTTCATTTTATTTTCTTATTCATGTCCAGAAAGGTGTGGAAGGAATAATATATATTACAGAGTACTATTGAATGGGAAAGGAGAGCCTTCCATTTAAGAAACACTGTTACACAGTTTAGAAGCCACCGTATAATCTTAAGACTGAAGGGTCTTTTAGGAAGTAGTTGAAGGGGTGTTTCCAAATTTACTAAAGTCTCATGGAACAAAGTATGGATGATTATTTATCTACCTTGGAAATAAAGAAAAAAATCGTTTTCAAATACATAGATGTATTATCTCAATGTTTTTCACACTATTAAGATACTAACTTTAGAAGTATATAATTTCTTAATGGATTTACAGATATTTAAAGGTATTTCACCCACATTTTGAACAGTAAATGGTCAGATACTAAGTTAAGTGTGAAATGTAAGACTTCAATAATTGCAGGCAAGAACATAACGAATTCAGTTCACTCAGCTGAACCTAAAACTAGTCTCTACTGCTTTGATGGACCATTAGTCAATTATATAAGAATTTTAATTTACAATGTTACTTGATGTCCACTAGGGGGGACCCAACCACAAACAGAAACATATATGTTTCTATTCCCCAAAGTGGTGGAAAACCCAAGCCGTTCCAGGCTGCCCATCTGATATTCAGAAATTATTCTTCTAAGTTTCTTACTGCTAAAAGACCAGCTCTATCAGGATATACAAGTAAATCTTTGGAAACACTGACAAATCAATAGCAGACAAATAATAGTTTAGAGTAGAGCAAAAGGTTGCCTAGGTATAAGAGAATGAAAAGCACATAATCCTTATTCAATATTGTAATAACCAGAGTTAAATGTAGTACTAACTAAAAAACTGACAAGTCTGTTGGAACAAAAATAGGAACCAGACTTTTACTAACAACCTCTATTTTAACATCTCTTCTAGTGCCATGTATGGACTAGCAGTTCCAGTTCCTGTTCAGCTAGGAGCTGACCAACCACAGGAGTTCTACCGACACTGATTCAACATGCTGACGCCAATATCTTTACCGAAACCAGCAAGAACACTGCCTGCATGGGCCCACTTCCCTTTCCTTCCCTTCCCTTATAAAAGCCACCGGCTTGACCAGAGACATTAAGATGATTTTTAGGACAGGAGTCCACTGTCTTTTCTGGTCACCGGCATCTGAGTGTTGGCTTCTGTAGAGGCAGACAGTTTCGGAAACAAAGTCTGTTTCAGTTCGAAAGTTTAGTCAATTCATAGCAAAGCAGTAAACTATTTTGAAATTGTTCATCTTTTAGTAAATGCCAAGGTGTACACTTACAAATTATGTTTAATCACTTGACTCATTTGACAAGAACATGGAGGTGAATTTTGAAATATGACTTCACAATGTAGTCACAGTTAATATATTTTGGGTCATGATGAATATTCAGAAGTAAATGTTTATTGGAACCATGTCCAATTGTTTTATTTTGTGAATGAATAACTAAAATCAACAAAGTTTAAAATTTTTTTGCAATTTCTAATTTCAAATGCCTCATTTATTTTGAAACTACTATTTTCCAAGATGAACTCAACATGTACTTTAGCGCTCTGAATTTCAAGTTTGATATTTTTTATTTTTATTTTTTAAACAACAGTCAGAATTTATTGAGCCTTACTGTGTGCCAGGTATTATGCTTCCCAAAAGTTATTTATTTTTTTAAATATATTTTATTGATTATGCTATTATAGCTTTCCCAATTTTTCCCCTTTTGCCCCCCTCCACCTGGTACCCCGCTTCCCTCCAGCATCCCTGTCTTCATTCATGTCCATGGGTCATGCATATAAGTTCTTTGGCTTCTCCATTTCCTATACTATTCTTGACATCCCCCTGTCTATTTTGTACCTACCAAATTATGCTTCTTAGACCCTGCATCAAGTTCAATTATTTCTGTCATTAATTGAAATCACTTATTTGAACAGATTTTTATGATATGAAGCAATTCATTTGCATACTGTTGTGTTCTAACTTTCTTAAAGCATTTCACACTTTGTGAGACTTAATATTCCAAGAAAAACAAAAATAATTTTATTTAATGTAAATGTAATTTAATAGTCTCATATTCCAATATTTTTCAAAATAAAAGGTAAGTACAGTCAGACAAAAATGTTGAAGTATGCCCTGGCTGGGATGCTTGTTTGGTTGGAGTGTTGCTTATACCAAGTGTGTGGCTTCAATTTCAGTTAGGGCACATACCTAGGATGCAGATTCAAACCCTGGTTGGGGGAGCCTATGGGAGGTTCCGATTGCTGTTTCTCTCTCATGTCGTTGTTTCTCTCTAAAAACCATTAAAATATATCCTTGGGTGAGGATTTAAAAAGAAAAGAATGTTGAACTATAGATACTAAACAACTTTTTCATATGAACAGTTTGAATTTTATTGATAGGTTAGTTTAAAAAAATCACACTTAACATGAGAGATGAAAACATGGCTTATTTTAAACAATCACAACAGAACAGTTAGACCTCAAAGATCCATATCACAGCTATTTCTCTGCAAAATACAGGAAGTTATTGCAGAAACAAAATGTCCACTAGATGCCACACTTTCTTTGCAGAGTACAGCAGTACTTTGGCTTCCTGACAACTTTATGCAGATGCTATTGTATCTGGTAACAGGACCCTAACTCAATTGTCTTTTTCCTTACATTCTCTCTCTAATGCCCTCCCCCAATGATATATCTAATCACCCAAAATTTGCATAGTAATGGTAGCTTGTAAATTTCCATGGACACCCTTCTGAAGGAGTATATTGAGGTTATATTTACTAATTTTAAAGATCAAGTCATTTTAAAACTGAAAGAAATAAAAATCTTTCACTTTGACATTTTTGGTAGGCTGAATTTAGTAATGAAATGAGTAGAATTCAGCAAGTAAAGCAATATAAGGAATTATCTTATAAGATTCCACTCTCTTCTGTGAGTCAAACCTAACAAGACTATGAGTATTCGGAGTACTTATATTCAGTTTGAGTCACAATATTTGATGTACATGTGAATTTTCAATTATGGCATCTTTATGCGAATTTAATCTAATATTAGAATTGCTGACGTGAAATAAATAACATACTTAATTCAGATGATAGTGTGAGGCCAGTCCTCTGTCTTCCTTCAGATTAGTAGTCACCCAAGCAATTCTTTCCTAGGACAATTACAATTTTGTAGCATTGTGTGTGTGTGTGTGTGTGTGTGTGTGTGTTTAAATTCTCAAAATCTTTTGAGGATCTGATCACTATATCTGGTCATTAAAGAATCTACAGTAAATTAAAAATAATTTTTGTTATTTATTGATTTTTTCAGAGAGAGACAGGAGGGTGGAAGAGGGAAAAAGAGAGAGAAAAATATTGATTTGTTGTTCCACCCATTTATGCATTCATTGGTTGACTCCTGTATGTGCCCTGACCAAGGATCAAATCCAAAACCTTGGTGCATCAGGGCGGTGCTCCAACCAGCTGAACTACCTGACCAGAGCTACAGTAAATTTGAAAAAAATCACACTTAAGCTGACATTAGTTCCTGGAGTAACTAGTGAATTTATCAGTTGGCCTGCAATTTTTTTTCTTTTCTAAATTGATATGTTTTGAGGATTAATATTCAGAGAAATCCTTTTCATTGTAACCTGTATGGAAGAGTCACTCTCTCTCTCTCGATAACTGACCTAAGATTGATCAAATTTACTGGCCAGTTTGTTGAAGAAAATAAATTCTAGAGCGGAAAAAAAACTCAGCCAAACAAATCTCCAAACTAAGTAACAAAAACGACAAACAAACTAATTAACAGAACTGCTTTGAATTGTCAATGTAAAAAATCTGTACATATGTAACAGGAGGGTTTCAAATATAATTCCTGTTGTTTCACATTTTTTCCTAGTAATTCTTTCCCCATGTACATGTAGCATCTATTGTTAAAGATTTCATTCACTGGGAAACATCCAAAGGAAACTAGAGAAAATAGATCAATCAAAATGTGGCTTTGTAAAAGACTCATGTACACAAAGCAAGATAACAATGTTTGACACTTGCTAAAAGCTGTTCTAAGAACGAGTTACTGTTAATTCAAGTTTCTTTATGACTGTCTTTAAGAGTACGTACAGAAAGCCCAAAGGGTTATTTATACGTGAAGGACAGCCAGAAACTAAGTCCTCAAGAATATTTTTCCTCATTTGAGTGTTACTACTATGGTAAAGATACTATAATTTATTTGCATTGAATTCTAAGATAAACAGACTCTGCCTTAATGATAAACTTGACTGTTAACCCTCCCATTTTCCAAGGAAGTTATACCTGTATCAGAAATCACCTGGAAATTGTCAGGCAATGAACATAATTGAGCATCAAGAATATGCTTTGCATCACTGTGGAGAGTAATAAATAAAGTCCTCTAGAATTCCTTTCTGAAGTGTCAAAAAATAAAAATAAAAAATAAAAATAAATGGAGCCCCTTTAAAATGGAACTGGCGCTCTCATGCCAGGGGAACTATCTTGAGGACAAGTTTTATGCCTCAAATCTTTGGACTGTTAAAACATGGCAAAATAACCTTTGGACTGGGCCTAAAATAACATTGTGCCCCAAAGAATTGTTTGCAAAGATAACAAGGAAGGAGTTGTTATTACGACTGGACTGATGACTACCAGACTGAAAATTAAAAATGTTGTTTAGAAGTAACATCACTGTTATGTTATCTACACCAATGGGACTGCATTTCATCTACTGATGTAATTGCTCCCCTTCCCTTTCTCATAAATACCCATTGCCTTCGTTTCCTAATTGGAACATTATTTGGTTTTCTGCCTGAATCAATACTTATTGAGTAGCTATTCTTACTGACCTTAAATAACTGCTTGCTGTCTCTCACTTCGAAAGGCCTTTTATTTTTAGGTTAACACAAATTAGAACAAAAGTAAGCTAATGCATGGTTGATGAAGACTGGAATGTGCATAGATCTAGATGCTGCTAAAAACTGAATCAAAACTGTGTATGGGGGAGGCAGCCTCGTGGGTCTTGGGGGCGCTCTCCTTAGGCAGTCAATAAGATATTAAAAATTTTAAACTCCAATAGCAGAATATTTTCATCGTTCAAGTTCTCAAACAATACAGAAGTATTAATAGAATATCTAAATGACAATTCAAGTTGGAATATAAGTTAGTATTAATGTTTTTGTATTAATATGTGTGTATTATAGAAGAAGTTTCTTAGTAATGATCTGAATAATTACAATTGTTAGAATAATAATATCTATTAAATACCTGCTATGTGTGCGCATCTCCTTTCAGGCCTTTGAGTACAAAAGGAAGAACTTAGAAGCTCATAAAGGCCTTTATATCTCTCGTGGAGATAAGAAAGGCCTAAATTTGGGGGGTTCAGATGCCTTTTTGAGTTTCCTGGATTGGTATGCCTTACTTTCTCTCTTTGCTCACACCCTCCCTCTTTCTCCACCAGTTAGTAGGATCAACCAAGAGATTTTATGTAATCTCCCTACAAGAGTGGTGGAAAAAGAGAAAAGTATTTAGCTAATCACCCTTAAGTTTAAGATATGACTAGGTCTCAAAGTTATTGTGAAAGACAAATTCCTTTTCCTTCCAGTCTTCTGATTCCACGCCTACCTTCATGCCCACCTTGGAGGAGGCATTAGCATTGAGCAGACTTGTCCAAGCTCAGCTTTCACAGGAGGCTTCTTTGCCTTGGCCATAAAAACAGAAGCCACTGTGCATCGCTGATAAGATCGTCCTTGAAAGTAATTTGTGTTAGGTGCCCGCAAGTCCTTTCATGGCTGTATTTTTAATATTGTTCTTCATCCTTCATTGGTAAAGAAAATTACATTAACTTTTTTTATATGACAGCATTATCTTTTGTACATATTATAGATGTCATCTTTCCATATTTATATATAATAATTATAAGGATTTACACTGAAAATAAATTTTATTTTAAAAAATGTATTACAGATTATAAAAGTAATACCTACATTTACACTATTTAAACAAGAGATTTATATTACATAGAAACTGAAAATATATCTATTCCTTATGATCCCTGTTTAAAGAAAACACGTATCAATAATCTTATCATTATAAATATATATATAAATTTTGTTATATATATTTTACTATAATATTATAGCAAATTGTAAATATATAAAATACATAGTATATATTTTATATAAATTGTAACTCATAAATATGTAAATAGTAGATACATATACATAATTTTATGTTTTGCATATTTTAATACAACATTGTAGTAAATTTTGGTCATTTTTAAGTGTATAGTTTAGTGACATTAAACAACATGACTACCCATCTTCAGAACTTTTAAATCATACCATACTGATATTCTATACCCATTAAATAATAACTCTATATTATTTACATTTACTAATAACATTCTCCCAACTCCTGGTAACCACTGTTCTACTATGTGTCACTATGAATTTGATGATGCTAGCTACCTCATGTAAGGGAACTGTACTATGTGTGTCTTTTTGTTTATGGCTTATTTCATTTAGCATAATGTCTTCAAGATTTGTGTTGTGATTTGTATCAGAAGTACCTGTGTTTTAAACAAACAAAAAAGAGAATATCTGACCTAAAAAATTTTTTTAAGCTGAGAACTTTCCAAGAAGGTGGCAATTTGATTATATGACCTATTTGTTCCCTTCCAGACTTGAGATTCAATCATTATTCATTATTTTTTACATTCTATTATGAAGTGAATTGTGACTGGTATATAAACTGGTACATAAGTATTATTGGTACATAAACTTTCCAATAAACACTGCTTTTGAAATCATAAATTTAAAAGAGGAGGTGCTAGATTACCAGTGAGAACGGGCCCAAGTTTTGGTTCAAGATTTGCCAATGATTAATCTCCTATTTGCTCAGTCTTAGACTCAAATGTATTCATGTGTATATGTGTATGTGGGTGTCTGTAGATGCATATATATACATATTATAAAGTGTTTCTTATAAGCACATTAAATACTCCTGTTATAGTTTCCTATCATTTACCAAATTGTAATTATGTAGTAATTGATGGGTTATTTTCTTCCTTCTGCTTGGCTAGAGCTCTAAGAGGAGAAAGTAGATGTCTTTCCATCTTCTTTATTGCTGGGTCCCCATAACTAGGTCAGTGACTGTCACATAGAATGAATGCCAATCACTGAGATAGATGTTCTACATAGTATTTATGTCATTTGGTTCTCAAAATCATTCTGAAGTAGATATTATTATGTCCATTTTCTTTTATAGATGAGGAAACTAAGGGTCCAGTAGGGTAAATAATTTGTGTGAGATTACTCAGACAACAAGGAGTAGAGCCTGAATCAAAGCTAAGTTTGGTTAACTCCAACACCCATTACTCTGTCAATTTACCATGCTGACTCTACTTTGGATTAAGTGCTATGATGTGAATCTTAACCAAAATTTTAAGTAGTTCAAGTACATTTTTTATACTAGACTTTGGAATATATCTTTGGCCTGAATTTTGACAAGAGCATATACGAGGTCTGTGTGGAAAAAGTCCAGATGTTGTTAATACAACGAGAATCGTTTGCGCAACATCAATGTAACCTCCTAGCAGCCAAGGAGAGTGGACTGGGATGCACACACGTGAACAATGATAATTCATTGTACTAGTTAGTGTGGGCAGTTGATGCTGTTGAGTGAGCATGTGTACTGTGTGGCTGTTGCATTCGAAATGACTAAGCAAGTACAGCAATGAATCTGGATCAAATTTTGCATTAAGCTTGAACATTTCATGGAAACTATTTGGATGATTCAGAAGGCTTTTGGGGATGATGCATTGAGTGCAGCACAAATAAAAGTGTGGCGTGAACACTTCAAAGATGGCTGAAAATCAGTTGAAAGTGATCCACAGTCTGGAAGGCCTGCAACAAAAAGAATACCGGAGAATGTTGAAGGTATATGGGCTGCAGTCAACAAAGACTGGCAAGTGACAGTACAAGAACTAGAAGCTGATCTGGAGATTCCAAAAACTAAGGGGTCCAAGATTCTGACACAAAATCTTGGCGTGAAATGTGTCATGGTAAAATTCATTTTGTGGCTTTTGCTACCAGAGCAGAAGGAACAACGTGCTGCAGTTGCTAATGACTTGATTCAAACTGCTACCAATGAACCAGATTTGGCATCCTGCGACTTCTGGCTTTTCCCAAAACAAAATCACCTTTGAAAGGGAAAAGATTTTAGACTGTCAGTGAGATTCAAGAAAATACAACGGGCAACTGATGGCAATTCAAATAAAGGACTTTGCGGAGTGTTTTGAACAGTGCAAGAGATGCTGGGAGAACTGCGTGAGATCTGAAGGTGCCTACTGTGAAGAGGCCTGACTGAGGCATCATTGTCCTACATTCAGTGTTTCTTGTATCTGGTATCTTCAATAAACGCCTGTATTTGTCATAGTATATGGCTGGATACTTTCTGGACAGACCTCGTATTCTTATAACCGAATATTTCAACAAATTAATAAAACTACAATGTGAGTATCAGCTGCTCAAGGAAACTTCAGAATATTTAGTAGCATCTCAGAATGTTTCCTTGTTTCTCAGTCTATTTGGAATTGGATATCAGTTAAACTGTATCCAGCTCTAAAGGGAATATCATTTATTTTCTGTAAAAAAAAAAGTGGTGCTCGGACCTAAGTATACAATTGCTCTTGTGTTACTAATTAATTTTTTTTTAATTTTAGAAACATTCTGATATAGAAAAAGAGATGGTGAACCATAATTCCCCTTCTCTAGTTTCATCATTTAATAATTTTAAAAATCATTCCTCTGTATTTATTCTTTTTACACCTAAATTTTTTTTTAATTTAGTGATATTAGAGAGAGAGGAAGGGACAGAGAGAGGAAGTGAAATATTGAACCAGAGATCAAACCTGCAACCTTGGTGTATTAGGATAACAGTGCTCTAACCAAGTGAACTACCTGACCAGAGTTTCACACTTCTGCAAAGAAGAGTGTTCTATCCTCATCTGCCTCCATTTTAAGTAATACTATGGACTCAACTTTTTTCTCCATTTTGTTGTAATTATTTCAGATGCTCATATTGTGTCAAACTTGGTAAATGGGAGCCTCTTCAAGCTGGTGCTTGTGCCTTTTTGTTATGACCCAATTATTTTTCAGCACTACCTTACTTTCTGGCACAAAACATTCCAGGCTCACCTTCCACACTTTCCTGACCACAGGCCTGAAGTAAGCTATTTCTATAAGGTGGGAGTAAATATTTGAATTCATTGGGCATATCTCAGAATCTCAGACTTGTAGTGACTTTAATATACTTCTAAAATTATTATTAGCAGACTACTCCCTTCATTTCAGAGAATTGCAAGATTTGGGGTATTGTCACAGTTGAAATAGTCATCTTTGTAGCTTAAATATAATCTTTTATGTTTAAATTTTAATTATTAATAATTATTGATTTCTATATTTTTAATTTTAAGAAGGTATATAAAATAAAAATAAATTTAAAAACAAAATAAATTAGTTACTTTTTTTTGTGCTTACCTCTTTCTTCTGATGAGGTAGGCAGCATACAAGTGGCAAAAGAATGGAGTCTAATGCCAAGTGAATATGGTTATGTAAATGCAAGGTAGAAATATTCTGTAAAAGAAATAAGCAGCTCTGTGGATTTAAAATTGGTTTAATGCATCTAAAAAAATATGAATGTAAGCAAGAGGGACTGTGTATCCAAAATTTTGGTAAAGTTATATCTATAAGACATCAGAACCAACATGTTCAAAGAGACTAGAAAGTTGAAAGACGAAAAAGAGAATTCATTAGTGAACACCAAATGCTAATATTAACATTAAAATAGTTGATTACTGTTAATTTTATTACTGAATTTTTTTCAAAAGAACTACATTAATGTGAAAACAAGACCCTGCTAGACCTTAAAGTATGTTGTAATGTGGTTAAAATAGAATGGTGAAACATTGGTGCAAGGACAATTATATACAGTTATGGAATTGCATAGGTGGCCTATAAAATGGGAGGAATACATGATTTTTACTTTGTTCCTCTTATTATTTATCCTGTTTATCTTTAATAGATTGTTTTTCTATTTCTTACTTATCTAATATATGAATTTGTCATATATCTCCTCTTCAATATGAGATAACTACAACAAAAACATTAAATACATAAAATTGAGAATTACAACCAGCATTAGAAAAATATGGATAGAAATTGAAAGTAAGAGTGGAATCTCCATTCACTATTGACAGACAATAAAGGACCATTTAAATCTGGTATAAATTTCATGATGGCCAAAGGAAAAGAGAGATATAGTCAATTGTATATTTCTTGTGTTAAAGAGAAAATTATTTTTTACTTATCCAAGGAAACTAAAATATTTTCTTGCAAGTTTTAAAAGAAGTTCCTTACATGAACTTCTTTTATAGGATATAGTTTGGACAATAATTTCATTACACTTGCAAAACATGAAGAAATAGCTTTCAGAAGACTATTCCATCATTTTTCATTAAAAGTAAATGACATGACAAAGAAATAATACATCTTGATAAAGGTAATTTTTAAGAGGATTAGGGTATAAAACATGTTTCATGCATGTATATTAATTTAGGGCATCATAATTCTCTAAACCAGTGTTTCCTGTACATGGAAGACAGGATTCCCAGACAGCTTCCTCAAGATTCCTACTCCCTGGCATACACATGCTGAATAATCCCTCCCCCTTGCATGTGAACAGAACTTGGGGATATCATGGGATGTCACTCGTGATTATGTGTCATTATATGGCAGAAGGGATTTTTCAGATGCAATTAAGATTCCTAGTCAATTAACTTTGAGTTAATAAAAACAGACATTACTTGAGTTGTCTGACCTAATCAGGTGAGCTTTTAAAAGAGTGATGAGCTTTTCCTCCTGGCCTTCATAAAGCAAACTGGCATGTGGAGAGGTGCATGTATCAGGCAACTCTGGGAGACTTCTAGGAGCTGAAAATGACCCCACATGGCAACCAGCAAGAAAGCAGGATCTCAGTCTTGCACCTGCAGGGAACTGAATTCTGATAATATCCAATGAGCTTGGAAACAGACTCAGAACCATAGATGAAATTGTAGCTGTGGCCCATACCTTGGTTTCAGCCCTGTGAGACCTTGACTGGAGAACTAGCCTCACAATCCTGGACTTCTGAACTACAGAAATGGTGAGATAATAAATGTTTTGTTTCAGGTTGCTAAATTTGTGGCAATATGTAACAAAGCAATACATAACAAATACACCATGCTTGGAAAACTCACAGAACAGTAAATATCCCCCAAGTATTGGTCTCAACTTTGCATTTTGGCAAATAAAGAAATAATTTCCAGTAGCAACTACTATGGAAGTCAGAAACTGGTGGCTGTGGCCTGAATTCAGCTCTGGATGTATTTTGTTTAGCTTGCATGGTTAAAAAATTTTTTAATTCAGTTTTCAACATTTCAACGTTGAGGAATTGTGCATTTCTGGCTTCTCTTTAAAAACTCGAAGGAACATTGGGTTCTAATTCTATCTGAAAATAATCAACTAGGTCAAGAAGTTGGTAATAGTTTCTTACTCTAAATGGGATGTTTGCTTCTATTTTGCTACATTCCCCTCCACTCTTTGTTGCTTATTGCACCAAGTTTCTTCCCTAATTTCACTAATTTGCATTATCTGCCTGACTCCTGTATTGCAAATAAAATAAATAGCATAAGAAATACAATATAAATTGATGCTTTTTTATATATATATTTAAAGATTTTATTTATTTAGAGAGAGGGGAAAGATGGGAGAAAGGGTGCAAGAGAAACACCAATCAGTTGCCTCTCATACTCCCTCCAGCATGTGCCCTGACCAGGAATCAAATTGGCATCCCTTTGGTCTGCAGGCCAGTGTCCAATCCACTGAGCCACACCAGCCAGGGCAAAATGATTTTATATTTAAAATATACATAAATTTATACATGTATAAATATCCAGTACATATATACTTAAACATTATTTATAAAAATAATTCATATTTTCTTTCATGAAAAACTGACTTCCTTTTCTTTTCTTTTTTTTCCTTCATTTCACAAAGATCTTTCCAAATTGGGAAACAATTATTGTTAGGTTCCCCTCAGTTCATATTGTTTTGGGTCACTGACCCTCTTGAGGTCCTTTTTAATGCACAGTTGAAACTACATAGAAACGCCACCCAGTGCACACAATCCCAGATTTAAAAATCTCCAGACTTAATATGTTAAGAGAAGATAAGATTAGAGAATCAAGATGGTGGAGGAGTGAGTGGAAGTCACACTGATCTCCTCCCAGGACCAATCTGGAATTACAGCTAAATTATGGAGAAATCACCTGGAATAAACAGCTAAACAATAGCAAGAGAGGAGCCTTAGAAGCTTGGACAGACAGAAGAATCAGCTTTAGCGCAATCTAACTGGTAAAGAGTACGGTAGAGACTCAAGAAGGTGGGTGGGGCACCCATGGGTGGCAGCACCAGACAGATATTGAAACGGCCAGTTGGATCCCCCTGAGAAGAGTGGTGTCTAAACCAAAAGTGGGGATCTCCAGCATACAGCACCAGAGCCCAAAATAGAAACAGGTAACAGCTAGCTGCAAAAAACGGCAGGGTTGCTCTCTACCAGAGACAGGGAGCTGGAGATGCAAAGAGCCGTTTAAAGAGCCAATGCATAAACTTTTATTTGCAGCCACTCACCCTGGTCTCTGGCAAAGGTGGGGACAGAGTGGGCTAGAGATGCCTGAAGAGAGATTGGGGAAGGAGGCTTTGGGGAAAGAGCTGAGAGAGTAGCCGGTGGGATCTCAGTGCTGACTTATCCCCCATGCAGCAGCAGCCATCTTACTCAGGCAGAGACCACTCCCCTGAGTGGCAGTGGTGTCAGAGAACCTGATTATCCCGCCCCCAGGAGGGACTCTGCCTAGCCCTGAGCTGTCTAAGCCAGCCTGCTTAGTGCAGAGTGACTAGATTAACAGCTAAAGGTGAGAGCCACAGACAGTAGATTCCTGGAAGTCTCGAACAGACTGCCTAAATTCAGACAGACAACATCTGACATCATCGGAGCCTAATCCAGAAAGTAAAAACAGTGGTCTCCTACCATAGAAGTTCACACTACAAAGTCAGGAAATCAAGACAGATCAACTGAAGAAGCAGAAGCAAAAAAGAAGAGTCTCACACATAAAGGGAAGACAAAGAAACACCCCCCCACTTGAAGGGAAAGGAGGAATTCCCAGAAAGAGAACTAAATGAAATAGAGGCAAGTAAAATATCAGATATTGAGTTCAAAACTGGTTCTAAGGAAGCTCAATGAGCTCAGTGAGATCAGAGAGAATTACAAAACAACTACAGGGAAACTATGAGGAACTTACTACAAACGATATCAGCACGAAAAAGGACATAGAATCTATCAATAAGAGGCAAGAGGAAATGAAGAATCTGATTCCTGAATTGAAGAACACAGTAGAAGGAATCAAAGCAGGCTAGATGAAGCAGAGGATCGAATCAGTGAGCTGGAAGATAAGGTAGGAACAAGCTCCTAGAAAGAGCAAGAAGATGAAAAAGGACTCAGAAAGAATGAAGAAGCATTTAGGGAAATGCAGGGCAGCCTGAAATGTAATATCTGTATAATAGGGATACCAGAAGGAGAAGAAGAAGAGGAAGGGATAGAGAACCTGTTTGAAAAAGTCATGATGGAAAACTTCCCTAGTTGGAGGAGAGAAAAAGTCTCACAAGTCCAGGAAGCACAGAGGGTCCCATTCAAGAGGAACCTAATGGGGCCCACTCTAAGACACATCATAACTAAAATGGCAAATATCAAAGACAAAGAGAGAATCCTAAAGGAAGCAAAGAAGAAAGAGGTGGTAACATACAAGGGAGCCCTGATAACGACTAGCAGCTGACTTCTCCACAGAAACACTGCAAAGCAGAAGGGAGTGGCAAGAAATATTCCAAGGAATGAAAAGCAAAGGCCTGCAACCAAGACTGCCCTACCCAACAAGGCTCTCAATTAAAATGGAAGGCAAAAGGAGTTTCCCAGACAAAAGAAGGCTAAAAGACTACACCTCCAGCAAACCAGCACTGCAAAATATGCTAAAAGGACTGCTTTAAGATAAAGAAAAAGAATCTATAAATACCCAGTTCCTTTCACAGTCACCAATACTTGATATTACCAATATTTTTAATATGTATAAATCTGATTGTGATGATGTTATTTTAATTGTTACTTTATTATTTGTTGAAACTAAACCTGTTTTTGTATATTTCTTGCCTATTTCTGTTATTTTTAAGAGCTTTAAATGACTTTTTGTCATTCTTTATCCATTTATTGTTTAAAGGTTTGTAGAATATTTTTCCGTAAAAAAAAAAAAAACCAAAACACAACCACACACACAACTATTAACCCCTTTTTAGATGTATGGCAAATACTTTCCCATTCTTTGCCTGTCCTTTAACTTTTTTTATATGTATATTATTATATAGTCTTAAATGTTTAATATAGTCATATTGTCAATATTTTACTTTATAGCTTCTAGGTTTGAATATGTTACTTCAGGGTAAGAAAAATTTTAGTTTGTATTTTCTCCTAAAACTCCTTAGATTCTGCATATTGATTTTTACCTCACCTGAATATTTCTTGTATAATGTGTGAAATAGGGCTTTCTATTTGTTTTATTTCAAGTAATAGCAGTCCATGCACCTTATTTGTTGAATAAGCCTTATTTAACCCATTGATTCGAAATATCAATTTAACCATATATTACATTGTTAGACAGATATATACATTTGTTTCTAGAATGCTAATTGTATTTCATTGATCTACTTGATTACTTTTGTGCTGGTGTCATGTTGGTTTAATTGCTAAGACTTTCTAATGGTTTTAAATTTTTTAATATTTTGTAATTGGCTTTGACATTTAAGAAAATAAATAAAATCAATCTGCATTTAAAAAAGAAAGAAAGATAGATAGAAAGAAAGATAGAAAGAAATAAAGAAACTCCTACCTTTTACAACAATGTGGATGGAACTGGAAAATATTATGCTAAGTGAAATAAGTCAGTTGGTGAAAGACAAATACCATATGATCTTGTCTACAAGTAAAATCTTTTCAACAAAATAAACTAATGAACAAAATAAACCACAAGCATGGAAACATGGAGCAGACTGAAAGTGACCAGAAGGGATGGGGAAAGAGGACAGTGGTGGAAAGAAGGGGAAGGGACTAGACAAAGAACATGTATGAATGACCCATGGACATGGACAACAGAGTGGGAATTGACTGTGAGAGCAGGGCGTGGGGTTGGGGTGGGTGGAGGAGGGCAAAGGGGGAAAGATTGAGACAACTGTAATAAAAGAAGCATGATTTAAAAATTAAAAAATAAAAAATTAAGAAAAATGATGTAATGATTTGCAAAGATTGCAAATGTAATCTTTGTCTGTTTGCCACTAAGAAACCCAGGCAAACTCACTGAGTGGAATAAGCAGTCCTGGGACAAGTTAATTATCCATATTGTTCACTCAGGATAGTATAGCCACAGGTAGAGTATTGTAACCAAAAGCAGGCCCAGCTACCTGCCACAACAAAAGTCAACAGTTGAGAGGCAGCTGCTGATGTAAAGGAAAGTAGTTTATCTGCAGTTGCTGACCACTTGGAAGATGGGGGACTTGCATCACAAAGCCCATCTCCACCTCTCAGTGGACGCAGAGGGTTTTATAAGGAGGGAGAGGGGAACAGAACAAAGAGATCAAGGGAGGAGGTTGCAAAGTTTTCTGCACGCAGATGAGCACATTCCATTCCAGTAAGGCAAGTGACAGACTGGTGTGCATCATTTTGGTTTAGTCATCTTGGCTTCATGTCATCCTGGCTCCACGGTTGAAGGTCAGCAAATCTGCTGGAGCTGGGATGCCTGGAGTTTGGGGTCTGTATCTTTTGAAGTTACTTCCTTGGATTCTTATACAAACATACTGTTCATCTACAAGCAACATATTAGCGTCAGCACTTACAGAAACAATGTCAAAAGAATGGTGGGGTAGGTTATAATTTCCCACTATTACAATTTTCCACTGTTACAGTGCGACTCCTGTTTTTTAACTCCTGCTACTACCATGTATATTTTTGGATAGAGCATGCAGATGAGCACAGAAATCCTGATTTCTGGGTAGAAAATGATCTTGTGTTAGATTGCAAAATGGTTACAAATTCTTTCTCTATATATCTCTTTTTCTTTTACAGTGTGACTTTGCAGAACCTTACATAATGAGGTGGAAACTATTTTTTCATTGCTTGAATCTGGGACATATGACTTGCTTTGAACCATGGGAGAGTAGCAAGTGTAATAGAAATACTTTGCTCATTGTGACTTGCCTCCTCATTGTTTTTGGGAATACGATGTCCACCATGACATGAATGAAACTGAGCAAGGCTGTCAGGATGATATTTGCGGTTCACTTACCTTGTTGCTTTGGTTGATAGCCAGCTAGCCTCCACACATGTGACTGAAGGCTTCAGTACCAGCTGACTACAGGTGTATATATGTAGAATGATCAACTCATACTGGTTTGCCCAGAAATTTCCCAGTTTTAGCCCTGAAAGTTCTGTGTCCCAGGAACCTCCTCAATCCCAGGCAAACTAAGATGGTTGAACCAAACCAAGAATAGTGTTAGAACCATCATCTGAGCTCATCCGCAGACTTCTCACACACAAAATCATGAGCTAATTCATGGTTAGTTTTCGTTTATGTCACTGAGTTTTGACATAGTTTGTTATACAATAAAAGCTGATACAGACTTTTAGAGATTCATCTAGTTAATTTAACTCATTTTTGAGCTAATAGAGTTGAGATTCACAGAGATAAAATGACATACCCAGGGTTACCTATCTGGTAAGTCTTAAGTTTGTTAACAAAAACAAATCAAGGAACTGCCAGGGGATATCTTCCAAGGAATAATATTTAATAGTTTATAAAAAAAATCCACAATTAATGAATATCCGATTGTTTGTATAAGTATGGGGAGACCGTATAATGCAGCATTTAAGAGCAAGGATTTTTAAGTCAGGCAGATGTGAGTTCAAGTTCTCCTAGATAATTATGTAACTTTAGGCATTTACTTAGCCTATCTAATCACTAGTTTCCTCATTTGTGAAATGGGCATATTTGCATCTGCCTCATAGGTTTGATAATGTGAGAATTAATATAATAATGTAAAGCACTATGTACAGTATCTGGTACATAATAAGGACATCACAAATGGTAGCTATTATTACTATAAAGAGGTAGATCAGAGAGTCATTAAAACACTCAAGTTTGTGGTGTTTCGCTATCCGGTTTTGAACAGTCCTACTAGTGACCATGGATTGGGTCTTTTCCATAGCCAATCCTAGGAAGAATACAGACTAAGAAGCAGAGAGCTCATTTTATTTATTTTATGCTCATTTTTTTCTTATTTCTATAAATGCCATAAACATTTACAGATGTAATATCAGAAACTGTGATATAGTAATTCAGTTTTTAAGAATCTCTTTTTTGTTGATAGCCATTTGAAAAGAAAAATTCTTTCTTTGTAGACGTTGCTTAAAAACTTTCTCAATCATTCTTATTTGCAACTACTAGTCGTTTCATTATTTGAAAGAGTTTCGAGTACTCATATAAAAAAATGAAACGGAGGGCAATTAAATAAGAAAACATTATCAAAACTTGCTTTAAAATTGCTTAAAGGGTGAAAGGTAACTCAAAAGCCAAAGGATACTAAAATGTTCTCACTAAATCTGTCATCACAATGACTGGCAAGCTGGTACACTTAAGAAGCAGAAATCCATTCAGGTAACCAAAAAAAAAAAAAAAAAAAAAAGGCACCAGCTGTATAAACCCCCAGCTGCAGAAAGAAGAAAGGAAGAAAGAAACATTGCAGAAGAAGCCTCTTAACTTCTCCGTACTGTAGTTTTTGTGAATGACCATTGTAATGTCTCTGGTATGGGAGCACATTAAGAAGAAAAGACAAGATCAACACCGTGACCACACCACAAGCCTCAGGAAAGGCATTGTCAGTTTATTGTTGAAGGCACATTGTTTAACATTTCACTGAGGAAAATATCCATTGGTACTTCAAGTGCAACACTGCATCTCCAAAGTTTCTTCTGCTTACAGTTGTCCTTTCTGAAATATCGTGTTAATAAACCCAGTTTCCAATTGTGATATCTCTGTAGGCATCTAACTTAGATAATCAGTATGTGGAACCTATAGAGTTTTTTTAACATAGAAATTATGACCTCTGAATGTGATAGCATGTTTTCATACTGTAGAATATGATTATTCTTTAAAAAAAGTTGTAGGTGTGATTTTATCTCAGTAAATAAAATTTTACTAGAAGATAATGCAATTAGGTTTTAATCTGAGTACAAATTAAGTTCTTTCATAATATAATTAATACTCTCTAACAAAATTTGTTACTGAGTAGATTAAAACAAAGAAGCTCATTCACATTTTTATTTTGAAGGCAATCGTAAAAGAACATTACTTAAACCCTATATATTCAAAATGAATTCCTTGGTGTTGCAAAGATGAGTAAGTGTGGGCATACTTGTACAGAGGAAAGCTCTCTATTTATCTATAGGACAGGTCTAAGGCACAATAGCAGCATTACTGGCTTCTCCAAGTAGCCCCACCAGGGAGCCTTCATATTTCCCTGGTGAGACCAGAATAAGTTGGTAGTTCAAATTCCATTGCCCATTCAATCTCCAGAGACTTCAAACGAGGAAGCCAATTATGATGGTGGGTGTTGGGTTGTAGACTTGTGTCCACCATTAATCAGACTGAGTTTGCCTCCAGTTCATGTTATAAACTCCAGTGAGTGACACTCGGGTGATGGCTTTCAGTCAGGCCCACGTGGACTTTGTTTGAACTGAGGAGCTGACATGACGCAAGTGGAAGCTTGTAACTAGTCCCCTGAGTTAATTAAAAGCTACCCATTACTTTGGTGGACTGCCTTATGCAGCAGCTAACATTCACTATTTTATTGCCTTTTAAAGAGCAGGGTCTGATAGTAGTAAAAGAAATTTAAGCAATTTTGCACAAATGGCTAAATAATAGCATGTTTTCTTTTACGATATTATCTGATTAGATTAGTAAATGAAAAATGAAGTTTTGATTTTCAATGATCTTACTTAAAACACGTATTTATTTGACTTAACTAGGTGAAGTATATGTTCACACACTTGAAAATATTTACCCAAGACAAAGAAAATTTTAAATTTAGAGACTTAAGAAACATCACATTTTAATTAAAAGCAACATAATTGGTAAACATTATTAGGTTATGATAATACTTATTTGCTGTTTCTCAATAAGCAATCTTTTTATGAATTGGTAGGTTTTACCTAGAGTTGCTGCATATCACAGAAGAGCATAATTAAATATTGAATAAATGGCTTCCTTTCTAAAATGAATAGGAATAGGAAGAGCATCTTGTTCTAAACTCCTCCAGCAATTTACATGAAAACTTTTTAACTACAATTTGCTTTTTAAATAAAAAGAGAGAAAAAGTGAGAGAGACTTGGCCTCAGTCCAATTTATACTCAAAATATAAATATTTATAGCTTTTTAAACATATTATTCTTTTAAAACCTTATCAGTTATCAAAAGATTGCAATAGTTTGTTTTACTTTTGCCCCTATGTATGTGTGTTTTATATACTGATGACTCTTTTAATCTTGTAAGAACCACATCCAGTAATGAATCACGTTCTTTGAGTGAATAATTCAGTCCTTGACGCCAACCTCTGAGGGAGAATATTGTGGTCATGCTGTCTGAACAGTGTGGTAGCTATGGCTACCTATATAATTCTTTGCAATGAAAAAAAGTGACAATGACATTAAATTTAATCAGGTTCCCCTTTTCTGAGGTTCCCACTGGGATGAGCCACTAGTGTCTTGCCTTAAATATTCAAAGGCCTTCCTGAGTAGTTTGCATGTGTTCATATACTGGGACAATGTCCTGCTAATACAGAACAATAGATCTGTCATGTATTTCTCCTGCAAGTAGATGTGAGTCTAAAGTTACCAAGTATACGGTTTAAGGGCTGTCTTCCCCTCAGTGACTGTCCTTACTTAAGTCTTAACAATTGTCCATAAGGAAACATACATGGACACTAAAGTGTAATGAACTTGACTTTCTGAGTTGGAAACTGAAATGTGTCAAAGAACTGTGTTTGCTAAATAATAATAAAGCTGCCTAACCTTCTAACATTTTTTTCAGTCACACTTCATCTGATATAAAAGACACAGTTCAGATTACCTCATGGCTGAAAATACTGGAAACACATAGCTTAACAAACGTTTAGGAGAACAGCCTATATTTATGCCCTTCTACCACTGCAGAACACTCATGTATATATCACTTCCTTTTAAATCATAGTTGAGAAATTATAAA
Source organism: Pteronotus mesoamericanus (assembly GCF_021234165.1). Lineage (NCBI taxonomy): Eukaryota > Metazoa > Chordata > Mammalia > Chiroptera > Mormoopidae > Pteronotus > Pteronotus mesoamericanus. Next base: position 18,711,238 of record NW_026555311.1, read on the forward strand.
ATATATTTTATGCCCATTGTGCTTCTCTGGGAGGATGGTAAGCTAACTTTTAATGTTCAGAGGATGAAAACAAATAAGGATACTCATTATTATCATTTGTGAGTATCTACAACAGATCTGTGCCATTCATTAAAGTCTCTCTGATGGCTCATAACTTTGATATTGGAGAAACTGAAGAAAAGGAAATACAAATTAATATTTTTTAGATAGGCAAAACCAAACAAACAAACAAACAAACTAGCTTAAAAAATCATTATTTCTAGGAAAATAACTGCATTTTGAGTGAAATTGAGTATATATTGCTTTCTACTCTCTAAACAGTAACCCTGTCTTGGTTTATATTTAATCCCTTATTATCTGATATTAAAAACTGATCCTGACAACCCCTGGGTAGCATTAATTAATATATTTTTGTGGCATATTATAAATTAATAGTAATATTTTAGTGGTATACTATAGCCATAAAAAAATAAAAGGTGAACTTAACAATTCTTTCAGACCTTTAGAAGTACTTGCATAATTCTACCTGTTTCTTCTGTTATATATAAATAAAGTATAGGTGGAAATGGAGCCTGTGGTAAATACTGAACATTTATTTGTTTTTCTTCTACCTTTCTGTCTCTTTTATTTGGCCTTAGATTCTATTGAAATCTTAGCGTCCTTTGTCTAATAGATATGCATGTATAACTCCTATTAATATCAATTTCATTGCATGAAAATTGTTAGTTCTTTGCACAACTGAAAGGAAGATTGATTTCTTTATAGCTTTTTGTTTTCATCTGCTTGGTAGATGTTGAAGATAAACAACTTAAAATTGTTTCAGATGTCAAGATCATAGTCAAAGAAGTGAGCTTATCATAAATCCATAAGGAATTCTCCCTATAATGACATATTGTTGACCTCAGAGTCATGGAAGAGTTCAAGGTCAGCCAGTGAGACACTCACAGTGGTCAACTATATTTGACTGACTGACACTTGTTTTTTAATCTTTGAAAATGTGATTTCATGTTTATCAAACTTTGACATAAAGCATTGTGTGCAATATAGAAATAGGGACCTTATGCTATGGCTTTCTAATATAAATTTGACAGACAATATATTGGCATCCTCTTTAGGACAGATCAGTGTCAAGGGGGCAGAAGGTCAGGAATGAACAGTTTCATTGAATAGGTTTCAGTCAGAGAAGACAGGTTCCACAGGAAAACAGCCTTTCCAAATGGTCCCATTTGTAGACCTGAGACATTGCAACTCAACCGTCTCTACTCTTTGTATTGTTTGGCCACAGGGAGATAGAACAATCACTAACCTATGCACATATGCCAAAAATGACATGAGATCATTGTTCAGTAAACAATGGAAAGGAACCCAGAGAGAGAGTTTATGTGGGTGCCAGGACTGATCCTAGAAAAAAAGAGTAGAAAAAGTTTGTCTTTATGACTTTATTTTTCTTATCACATGATTACTGTTTTTGAGTATTTCTTGCATTTTGTTAGTAATGTGTTAGCTCATAATTGCTCAGTATGTCTAATAGATATGCATGTATAACTCCTATTAATATCAATTTCATTGCGTGAAAATTGTTAGTTCTTTGCACAACTGAAAAGAAGATTGTTTTTTTTTTATAGCTTTTTGTTTTCATCTGCTTGGTAGATGTTGAAGATAAACAATTTAAAATTGTTTCGGATGTCAAGATCATAAATGTCAAGATCAAATGCAAGAAAGAATTGTTAAGTATGTAGAAAATCTGAAAGTGACTTCAAGTCTATTATTTCAACCTTCTTGATCTACATAGTATATACTTCCCTCTCCACCCTCTACTTTCTGTCTTTCTTACTCAGTCCTTGTTTTGATTACAGGAACCAGTGTTTGAAGAAGTCATGGGTTTCTTTATCTCATTTTAGCCAGTGGGTTTGCTTGTGTGAAATCCCTAAATCTGAAGGAGTTATCAGTGAAAAACTGGAATGCTACTTTGGAAACTTACTGGTCTTTGCATTAAGTTTGGTGATTCAGTGGTACTTCTTATATTTAAAATATATCACATTAATAATTATTTTATTTTGAGAAAACAAACTTTTGGAAAGATTCCCCTTAAATAATATGTGTTTCTTGAGAGGAAAAAATAACCAAAGCATAAGGATATTTTAATACATATAAACATTCATATGTGACCTCATTACATAAAGACTTCAACTGTGGACATTTGGACTATAATCATCATTTCACCTTTATAAATTATATTGTGATTAATGCTTTGTATTGGAAACTTTTATAGTTGTTGCTGAACCAACCTTTTGGGAGTAAGTTGCAGATGTCATGATATTTTATTCTTAAATGTTTTAGTATACGTCTCCCAAAAACAAGGCCACTCTCTTACAGAATCTCCATATTACTTCCCCAAGAATTTAAGATTAATAAAATAGTTTATAAAATAAAGTCCATATTCAATTTCCTCAATTGCCCACAGAATACCCTTTAAATATCCATATATCCTTCTTTTCTCCTTCCCTTCCTTTTCAATCCAGGGTCCAATTAAGGATGACATACGCATATACTTATCATTAGATTAAATATCCCTTCTTCTATTGTTTGTTATACTGTTTGTTAGATGGGTCTGTCTGCCCTCGAGGCCCAAGAACTAGTTTCTTTTGCCACTTTGGGGAGAGAAGTTTTGAGAAAACTAATAAAATTTACTTAGAAAGATTTAGGACACAGTCAAGGCTACTTAAGGGGCAAAAAAGGAAACATTTTACCTGCCTCTTTATTAAGATCATATCTGGTCCAAAGAGAGGGGCAATGTTTATTTAATGATAACACAAAAATGTGTGGAAGCAGGCTCTCTCATGCAGTGTTCTGAAGATGGCAAGAGTGAATCTTTTTGGAAAGACAATATAGCAGAGTGTTACAAAATTTATAAGGTACATACCATTAAATCCAACAATTCTTCTGAGATGTTATTGAAAGACTATATAATACATGTACACAAAAATGTACACACAATTATTTTTATTTTGTTAATGTTTTTAATAGCAAAAAAATGAAAGAGCCATTGTTATAGTTTTGAATTGCATCCGTTAAAAAGATGTGTTGCTCTGGCTGGTGTGTCTCAGTTGATTTAAGTGTCATGCTATACACCAAAAGGTTGAGGGTTCGGTTCCGAGTAGGGCACATGTCTAGGTCTCAGGTTCAATTCCCAACAAGGTGCATTTGGGAGAGAAACCAATCAATGTTTCTCTCTCACATCAATGTCTTTCTCTCTGTTTCCATTCCACTATGCCTAAGATCAATAAACGAATTTTTTTTAAAAGATATGTTGGAGGCCTAACACCCAGTACTGCATAATGTGATCTTATTTGGATAGCCTAATTACAACTAGTTAAAATAAGGTCATTATAAATTAGTGTGTGCCCTAATCCAATATGACTGGTGTCATTATAAGAGAGGAGAACATTTTGTAAACACAAGCACGTAGAGAGAAGACAATGTGAAGACACATGGGAAAAAGATGGCCATGTGACTGGAGTGATGCATCAACCAGCTAAAAAGCACAAAGGGTTGCCAGCAAACACAAAAAGCCAGAAGAATAAAAGAAAGATTTTCTCTTAGGGTCATCATACAGGGTCTGCCCAGTGGACACCTTGATTTCAGACTTCTAGCCTCCAAACTATGAGACAATAATCTTCTTTCTTTTAAGTCACCTGATTTGTATTACTGTGTTACAGAAGTCCTAGGAACTTACATAACTGCTTAATGTGTAAGAGAACAAGTAAATTAACTGTGTACAATGACAATAAAATAACACCCTTAAAAATAGACCAGTATGCACAGCCAGTTCTGGCAGCTGACTGGTCTGGCTAAATCCCTTCCATTGACCTGCCAAGAGCAATAAAAACTCCATGACAAGAGGAGGGTGTACTCAGTCCACACAGAAGGTGCACCTTGAGTACTCAGCTTGGGTAATAAAGGAGGCTGTGCCAAGGGACCCTACAGAACACCTACTATATTAGGCCATGCTACAAAGACAGGGAGTCATAGCAGCTCTACCTAATACGTAGAAACAAACACAGGGAGGCTGCCAAAATGAAGAGACAAAGAAGCATGGCCCAAGTGAAAGAACAAAACCCGAGAGGAAAAAAACAAAACATAATGGAGATAAGCAATCTTTCAGATGTAGAGTTCAAAACACTGGTTATAACGGTGTTCAAAGAACTTAGTAAGTACCTCAACAACATAAAAAAGATCCTGTCAGAAATGAAGGATACACAAATTGAAATAAAAAAGCATTTACAGGGAAAAAACAGCAGAGTGGATGAAGCTGAGAAAGAAATCAATCATTGACTTAGATAGTAAGGAAGCAAAAAACAAACAAAAACAAAAAAAAAACAAAACAACAAAACAACCAACCAGAACAACAAAAAGAAAAAAGAATCCAGAAAAATGAGAATAGTGTGAGGAGCCTCTGGGACAACCTGAAGTGTACCAACATTCACATCATAGGGGTGCCAGAAAGAGGAGAGAAAGAGCAAGCAATTGGAAATCTATTTGAAAAAATAATGAAAGAAAATTTCCCTAATTTGGTGAAGGAAACAGACATTCAAATCCAGGAAGCACAGAGAGTCCCAAATAAGATGGAACCATACCAAAATACATCATAATCAAAATGGCAAAGTTAAAGATGAAGAGAGAATCTTAAAAGTAGTAAGAGAAAAGCAGCTAGTTAAGTTACTTGCACAGGAGTTTCCAGAACTCTCTGCTATTTCTCAAAAGAATCTTTGCAGAACAGAAAGGATTGGCAAGGAATATTCAAAGTGATGAAAAGCAAGGAACCCAGCCAGGAGTTGTGCACAGGCCTGGGTGTTGAGTACCAAGCGGCAGTCACAGATAGAAGATCCCTGGCCAAAGGGGATACAGTGGTCTAGAGACACTTGAGGAGAGACTGGGGATGGAAGCATTGGGGAGAGAACTGAGAGAGTAGCCAGGGGGATCCTGGTACCAACTCCTCCCCAACTCCTCAGCTTCCATCTTGTTCAGGCAGACCACTCCCCTGAGTGGCAGCAACCTGTAAGGACACAAAAGCACCGCCCTCAGGAGGCACTGCCCTGTCTTATGGTGCCTAAGCCTGACAGCTGAGGGCAGAGACACTAAATTAACAATTGTAGGAGACAGACACAAATAGTAGATTCCTAGAAGTCTCAAACAGACTGCCGAATGTCAGATGTGGTCAACGTCTGACATCATCAGAAACAGACCCAGAAAAAAAAAAAAAGACCTGTCTACTACCATAGAGGTTCACACCACAAAGTCAGGAAATCAAGACAGATCAACTGAAGAAGCAGAAGCAAAAAAGAAGAGTCTCACACATAATGGGAAGACAAAGAAACACCTCCCAGTCAAAGGAAAAGGAGGAATCCCCACAGAGAGAACTAAATGAAATAGAGGCAAGTAAACTATCAGATACTGAGTTCCAAACAATGGTTCTAAGAAAGCTCAATGAGCTCAGTGAGCTCAAAGAGAATTACAAAAAACTACAGGGAAACTATGAGGGACTTACTGCGAAGTATATCAGCATGAAAAAGGACATAGAAACTATCAATAAGAGGCAAGAAGAAATGAAGAATACAATTTATGAATTGAAGAACACAGTAGAAGGAATCAAAAGCAGGCTAGATGAAGCAGAGGATCGAATCAGTGAGCTGGAAGATAAGGTAGGAACAAGCTCCTAGAAAGAGCAAGAGGATGAAAAAGGACTCAGAAAGAATGAAGAAGCATTTAGGGAAATGCAGGACAGCCTGAAATGTAATATCTGTATAATAGGGATACCAGAAGGAGAAGAGGAAGAGGAAGGGATAGAGAACCTGTTTGAAAAGGTCATGATGGAAAACTTCCCTAGCTGGAGGAGAGAAAAAGTCTCACAAGTCCAGGAAGCACAGAGGGTCCCATTCAAGAGGAACCTAATGAGGCCCACTCTAAGACACATCATAACTAAAATGGCAAATATCAAAGACAAAGAGAGAATCCTAAAGGAAGCAAAGGAGAAAGAGGTGGTAACATACAAGGGAGCCCTGATAACGACTAGCAGCTGACTTCTCCACAGAAACACTGCAAAGCAGAAGGGAGTGGCAAGAAATATTCCAAGGAGTGAAAAGCAAAGGGCTTGCAACCAAGACTGCCCTACCCAACGAGGCTCTCAATTCAAATGGAAGGCTAAATAAGGAGTTTCCCAGACAAAAGACAGCTAAAAGAATACATCTCCACCAAGCCAGCACTATAAGATATGCTAAAGGGACTGGTGTAAGAAGATGAAGAAAAAGAGCGAGAAAGAGAAGAACACAGGTAGAAAGGGAAAAAATGAATAAGTACCTATCAATGATAACTTTAAATGTAAATGGACTAAATGCCCCAATCAAAAGACACAGGACGGCTGAATGGAAAAGAAAATATGACCCACACATATGCGGCCTACAAGAGACCCACCTCAGAATAAAGGACCTACACAGACTGAAAGTAAAAGGACAGAAAAAATATTCCAAGCAAATGGTCTGGGAAAAATATCAGGGGTAGCAATACTTATATCAGACAAAATAGATTTCAAAACAAAGGCCGTAAGAAGAGACCCAAAAGGACACTTCATAATACTCAAAGGAAAAACCCATTAAGAAGACATAAACATTGTAAACAGGTATGCACTCAATATAAGAGCACCCAAATATATAAGGAAAATCTCGGAGGACTTCAAGAAAGATACAGAGAGCAACACACTTATAGGCGGGGATTTTAACACCCCACGTCAAAAATGGACAGATCTTCCAAACAAAACATAAACAAGTATACTGTGGAACTGAAGGATGCATTAGATCAAAAGGACTTAAATAACATATATAGAACCTGTCATCCCAAAGAAGCAAAATACACATTCTTTTCAAATGTGCATGGAACTCTTTCAAAGATAGACCACATGATAGGACACAAAACAAGCCTCAACAAATTCAGGAAAATTGAAATAATGCCAAGCTTTTTCTCAGACCACAAGGGCTTGAAACTGGAAACCAATCTCAAGGAAAAACCTAAAAAACATTCAAACTCATGGATACTGAACAGCACACTATTAAAGAATGAATGGGTCAATAATGAGATAAGAGAAGAAATGAAAAAGTTTCTGGAAACAAATGAAAATGAACACACAACAACCTAAAACCTATGGGACACAGTAAAGGCAGTCCTGAGAGGGAAGTTCATAGCAACACAGGCCTACCTAAAAAAGATAGAAACATTTCAAGTAAAATACCTAACACTATAACTTCAAGAACTGGAGAAACAACAACAAACAAATCCCAGAGCAAGCAGAAGGAAGGAAATAATCAAGATCAGAGGGAATTGAATGACATAGAGACTAAAAGTACAATTCAAAGGATCGACCAATGCAGGAGTTGGTTCTTTGAAAAGATGAACAAAACTGACAAGACTTTAAGCAGCCTCATCAAGAAAAAAAGGGAGAGGACCCATATAAATAATATCAGAAATGAAAGAGGAGAAATAACAACTGATACCACAGAAATACAAAGGGTTGTTAGAAATTACTATGAACAATTATATGCCAAGAAATTTGAAAACCTTGATGAAATGGACAAATTTCTAGAAAAGTAGAACTTTCCAACAGTGAATGAAGAAGAAGCAGAAAGCCTGAACAAACCGATAAGAGCTGGGGAAATTGAAACAGTAATAAAAAAACGCCTAGCACACAAAAGCCCTGGAACAGATGGTTTCACAGGAGAATTTTATAAAACACTTAAGAAAGAGCTAACCCTTGTCCTTCTCAGAATATTCCAAAAATTCCCAGAAGAGAGAAGACTCCCAAACTCTTTTTTTTTTTTTGAGACCAGCATCATCCTAATCCCAAAACCAGAAAAAGACCCTACAAAGAAAGAAAACTACAGGCCAATATCGTTGATGAACATAGATGCTAAAATCCTCAACAAAATATTGGCGAAGCACATCCAGCGATATATTAAAAAGATCATCCACCATGATCAAGTGGGATTCATCCCAGGGATGCAAGGATGGTTCAATATTCACAAATCAATAAATGTAATGCATCACATAAACAAAAGGAAAGACAAAAACCACATGATCATCTCAATAGATGCAGAAAAAGCCTTTGATAAGGTAGAGCACTGATTTATGATAAAAACACTCAGCAAAATGAGAATAAATGGGGCATTCCTCAACGTAATAAAGGCCATATATGAAAAACCTACAGCCAACATCATACTTACCAGGAAAAAATTAGAAGCTTTCCCACTAAGATTGGGAACAAGACAAGGATGTCTGCTTTCACCACTTCTATTCAACAGCGTATTGGAAGTCCTAGCCACAGCAGTCAGACAAGAAAAAGGAATAAAAGGCATCCAAATTGGAAAGGAGGAAGTAAAACTATCCTTGTTTGCAGATGACATGATAGTGTACATAGAAAACCCTATAGACTCCACCAGAAAACTACTTGACCTAATAAGTGAATTTGGCTAAACAGCAGGATACAAAGTCAATATTCAGAAATCGAAGACATTTTTGTGCACTAACAATCAAATATCAGAAGCATAAATCAGGAAGAAAATCCCATTTTCTATAGCAACAAGAAAAATAAAGCACCTAGGAATAAATTAACCAAGGAGGTAAAATACCTGTATGCAGAAAACTACATAACTGAAGAGAGAAATGAAGGAAGACACAAATAAATGGAAGCATAAACCATGTTCATGGATTGGAAGAATTAACATCATCTCTAGTAAAATACCAATCATGTATTTCACAGACATAGAACAAACATTTCAAAAATTTGTATGGAACCATAAACGACTCCAAATACCTGCAGCAATTCTGAGAAATAAAAACAAAGCAGGAGGGATCACAATACCGGACATAAAACCATATTACAAGGCCACTGTAATCAAAACAATCTGGTACTGGCACAAGAACAGACACATAGATCTGTGGACCAGACGAGAAAGCCCAGAAATAAGCCAATGTCTATGTGGTCAATTAATATTTGACAAAGGGGCAGAAGTATAAATTGGAGTAAAAATAGCTTCTTCAACAAGTGGTGTTGGGAGAGCTGTACATTACATGCAAAAAATTGAAATTTGATCACCAACAGGCATCATTCACAAAACTAAACTCAAGATGGATAAAAGACTTAAATATAAGTTGTGACACCATAGAAGTCTTAAAGGAGAACATAGGCAGGAAACTCTCAGATATCCCACGCAGCAATATTTTCACCAACACGTTCCCTAAAGCAAGGGACATAAAGGAAGGAATAAACAAGTGGGACCTCATCAAAATAAGAAGCTTCTGCATGGCTAAAGAAAACAGCAAATGAAAAGGGAACCAACTGCATGGGAAAATATATTTGTCAATGATACATCTATGGGGGTTTGATCTCCAAAATATATAAAGAACTCACAGGACTCCACTCCAAGAAGACAAACAATCCAATTAAAAAATGGGCAAAGGACCTGAACACACACTTCTCCAAAGAAGAGATATAGAGGGCCCAGAGACATATGAAAAGAGGCTCAGCATCACTCGCTATCAGAGAAATGCCAATTAAACTACAGTGAGATACCACTTCACACTGGTCAGAATGGGCATCATAAACAGGTTAACAAACAGTGGGTGCTGGTGAGGCTGTGGAGAAAAGGGAACCCTAGTACACTGTCGGTGGGAATGCAGACTGGTGCAGCCACCGTGGAAGACAGTATGGAATTTCCTCAAAAAGCTAAAAATGGAACTGCCTTTTGACCCAGTGATTTCACTGCTGTGATTATACCCTAATAATCCCAAAACACCGATTCAAAAGAACCTACACACCCCAATGTCCATAGTAGCACAATTTACAATAGACAAGTGCTGGAAGCAACCTAAGTGCCCATCTGTAAATGAGTGGACCAAAAAACTATGGTACATTTACACAATGGAATACCACGCAGCAGAAAGGAAAAAAGAACTACTAAACTTTGTGACAGCATGGATGGAACTCGAGAGCATTATGCTAAGCGAAATAAGCCAGGGGGCGAAAGACAAATACCATATGATCTCACCTATAAGTGGACCCTAACCAACAAAACAAACAAGGAAGGAAAATATAACCAGAAAAATTGAAAGAAAAAAGAAACCAACAAAATCTAGAGGGAAAGGGGAATAGGGGAAGGGAAGGGAAGGGTCAAGGAACAGGTAGGGACCCATGGACAAAGCCAAAGTGGGGAAGGATTGAGGGATGGAGGTCGGGGAGGGGGCAGGGGAAAGTGGTGGCAGGAAGGTGGAGACAAATGTATATGAACAATAAAAAATAAAATAAAATAAATTAAAAAAAAGAAAAGCAAGGACCTACAACCAATATTACTCCATGCAGCAAAGATACCATTCAGAATAAAAAGGTAGATAAAGAGCTTCCAAGACAAGAAAAAGCTAAAGGAGTTCATCACCAAATGATTAGTATATGAAATGTTAAAGGGACTTATTTAAGAAAAAGAAGCTCAAAACTATGAACAATAAAATGCCAATAAATATGTTTCTATCAACAATTGAAGCTAAAAAACAAACTAAGCAAACAAGCAGAACAGAAACAGAATCATAGATACAGAGAATGGATTGATGACAGACAGATGGAAGCAGGGATTGGGGGAAGAGGTGAAGAGGTGAAGGGATTAAGAAGCACTAATTGGTAATTACAGAGTAGCCATGGGGATGTAAAGTATAGTATAGGAAATAAGAGTATCCAAAGAACTTATACTCATGACTCAAGGACATGAACGAAGGTGTTGGCATTGCCTTAGGAAGTGGGTGGTGCTGTGTGGAAGAGGGCAAGGGTTGAAAAATTGGGACAACTGTAATAGCATAATCAATAAAACATAATTAAAAAAATAGACCAAAATGTACACATAGCAATAAATTTTTTCAAAAAAAGTATAATAATGCATACAAATAAGACAAATAAAAACATATATATTTGTGTGTATGTACTATTAATATTTTATATACTTATACACATACACATGCACACACATGTGTATGCACACACATTTCTGTGAGTGAATTGAAAGAATATAAACTAAAAGCTTAACCATGTTTTGTGTTATGTTCGTTGATACTGCTTTAATCTTTAGTAAGCATAATATAGTTGTATCTATTTTGTATAATTTTAAAAGGATATTTTTTAAATAATATTTAAGCACCTTCTAAAAAATTTATTTAATAACTATATTTTTGCCAAGACACTGTAAGGCTAAAATAAAAAGGAGGTGTACATAAACACTGTACCTAATCAAAAAGTCATTTCTCACCAGCATGCAGGTTAATAATTCAGAAATTGCTATACACATATATTGGCATTGAACAAATGGGTAAATGTATGGCTGATGATGGGAGTCAGGCCTCTCACTGTTGGAAACAAAGAATAAAGGAAAAGAATGAAAGGCAAGAATGAGCCATGAGGGGCTACATTAGATTTGAAGACACCCTTATAAAATCTTATTAAGTTAACATAGATATGGACAGATTAAAAATAATTAAATTATACATATGTGTAAATTCAGTTTGTAAATACATATACTTTCTAGGTCTGTGCACTTGTGAGGGCCTAGAATCAGTGACCCCACAGTAGCAACAAACATATTCAATTTTTAAACCTTGGGCTCTAATATCAGTCTTCAATAAAAGGAAACAGGTCCTTGGCAAAATGACCAGCTCAGGTTAGGCAATATACAAAATGATGCTGGAGGAAAACAAAAATAAAAACAAAACAAAAAACTGCTCAAAAAAAAACAACAACAAACAAACCTACAGGAACCAACATGAAATAACTCCCAATGGGTAAAACTAGAAGAATTGAAGCAATGATTTAAGCAACTTATGCCACTCCTTTTGTGACTGGCTTATTTCACTTGAGCACGATGTCCTCAAGGTTTATCCATGTTGGAGTATGGGTCGGTGTCCTAGTCAGCTTTGGCGACTCTAACAAAACACCATAGAGTAGGTGGTTTAAAAAACAGGCATTTATTTCTCAGTATTCTGGAGGCTAGGAAGTATGAGATCAATGTGCTGGCATGGTCAGGTTCTTACTAAGACCCTCTTCTGGGCTTTTAGACTTCTTGCTATATCCTCACAGGGTGGAGAGATACCCCTAGTCTCTTTCTCTTCTTATAAGGGCACTAATTCCATCATTTGAGCCCCATCCTCAAGACCTCCTATAACTCCAATTACCTCCCAAAGGCTCCACTTCCTAATACTATCACGTTGGGAGATAGGGTTTCAGTGTATGAATTTGTGGGGAGCAAAAACATTCCATCAACTACAGTCAGTTTCCTCTCTTTTTTAAGGCTGAATTGTATGTGTATATTCCACATTTTGTTCATCTAATGACCTACCAATGGGCTCCTGAGTTGCTTCCACCTCTTGGCTGTTGTGAATAGTGCTGCTATGAACACAGGAGAGCAAATCTCTTTAAGACCCTGCTTTCAATTCTTTTGGATATATACTTATTAATTCTTTTGGATATATACTTATATTGCTTGTTCATATGGTAATTCTATTTCTAATTTAGGTCTCACGTTTAGGTCTTTGAGCTATTAATTTTGTTATATGGTGTTAGGTAAAATCCAACTTAATTTTTTTATATGTGGATACCTAGTTTCCTTAACACCATTTGTTGAAGAGACTGCCTTTCTTGCACTGAAAAGTCTTGGTCGGCTTGTTGAAAATCATTTGACCAGATATGTGAGTTTATATTTGGACTGTCTAATCTATTTCATTGGTTTATATGCCTGTTTTTATGCCAGTCCTATACTGTCTTGATTATTATAGCTTCATAGTAAGTTTTAAAATTAGGAAGTATAATACCTCCAACTTAAGATAACATACAAATTTTAACACATTTTTAAAATAAATCTAAAATTATTCTAAAATTAAAAATGTCAAAAAATGTAGTGGATATGTTTTTCTGTCAACAAACATAGGTATTTCTAACTATTTTGATGACTGCAAAATACAATATTGTATGAGGACACTACAATTTATTTACTCAGTTGCTTATTAATAAATACTTGGATTTTTGCCAATAGTGTGCTCTCCAAACTGCTTCAGTAAACATCTTTGTACATATATCTTTTCTAACAATGGCTATTATCTTTTTAGAAGTTAGCACTTGGAGTGAAATTACTAAATGAAATGATATGCCAATTTTAAGTGTTAATTTACTCTGAACATTATATATTAGTATGATCAATTGATATTCTATCAACAGTGCATAAGAAAGTTTGTCCTTCTCTTCTTAGTGTGGAGTTCTATCCTTTTCATCCTTCATAACTTGATAGGCTAATTTTTTAAAAATTTATTTTCAATTACAGCTTACATTCAATATTATTTTGTATTAGTTTCAGGTGTACAGCAAAGTGGTTAGACAATCATATTCTTTACAAAGTGTTCCCCCCAATATTTCCAATATCCACCTGGCACAACACATAGTTATTACAATATTATTGACTTTTATAGCCCCATGACTATTTTTGTTGTGCTGTGCGGCTGCTACCCAGGGCGTGCCACCGCCGGGAGCACCACTGGGGTCACCATTCGTCCTGGCCAGGGCAGCAACCGCCCCGCCGGGGGGAGGAGGGGAAGGAGTGGGGAACTCCCTGAATCTGAGGGAAGCCATAGGGGGCCAGCTGAGATGTGAGCAGGGCTCTGAATTCCGCAGAGCCTGTCCAGGGGTTGTCACAGATGAAGGAATAAACACAAATCACCGCAAACTCTTCTCTGTTTGGCGGGAGAGCAGACGTGAGCACTCCTCTTAGTGGAGAAGCCCCTTGACACATCCCTCTGGTGGGGATAGTGGGGAAGGCCCCAGTCCCTTTGTCCAAAGGCTTTTTTTGAAAGAATTATCAGTGGGGCTAGGTTAACAGGAATGCACAGGTTATCTTATATCAGTATGTTAATGTTCACAGAGAATAGGTGATGCTTTGAAGAAAACAAATGGCAGGAACACACAGATTTACATGGGTCTGAGAGGAGACTAGTATAAACAAGAGAGATGATCAAAGATGAGAACATAGTAAACATAAGAGCACCTAAAGGTTATAGGGTTAGGGTCTGTGAATAGTGTAAATGTCCTCAGCATGACTTGGCTAGAGCTTTTGAGGGACGAACAAAGCACACTTTAAAGAATTTACTTTTAGGCTTGATTTCTCTGGGAACCACCAGATCTGGTTTAGGGCTGATTCCTATATTGTTACAAGTCTGAGCCAGGCAAGGGGAGGGAGCCACCTAGAGACAAGGATACTGCTTTCAGCTACAACGAGGACTCCGGCCATGTCCAAGCCAAACGGAGAGGTGCAGGCCTTTTTGCTTTCTCCATGTCGCCCAATTTCTGCCAGCTGCCCATACTGGTCAATGTCTGGCTAGGTCGCCCCTCCCTCGAGGGGTCTTACCTGTCATCAACAAAGACCATCACAGGGTAAAGCAGAGAGGAAGGAGCTATGCCCCTATCAAGAGGGACAGGCTGTCTCCTCAGGAGCCTTTTTCTCCAAGGCCTCCTGATTATATCCAGCCTTGGGGCCATCCCTCCTGTTGGCAGGGTTATAGTTCCTGAAACCAAACAAGGCATTTCCCAACATATTTTATAACTGCCAATCTGTTGATGGGCTAACATTCGATATCTCCTGTTGCTTTACTGCATTCACTTATAATTACCTAAACTTTAAAATTGCATGTTAAATCCTAAGATTATCATGTAAATTCACAGAACTTTGACTTTCCCCATTGTCTTCAGTAGAAATGTTTCTTAGTTGCAAGCCATAAAAACTGACTATGACTAGCTTTAACAGAAGAGAGTGCATCTTTAGTAGGAGGTAATTGACAGAGGCTAAAGAGGCAGATCTAAATAATCATATTTTTTTAATAGGAGATTGGGACTCCAGAGGGTAAGGTCAATAAATATACATAAATGGTACTTGAATAAGAAAGATTTGAAAAGAAGATTGCCACAGAAGCAATAAATAACTTTCTGCTACCCTTTATGTCATTCATTCAATATTCCAAAGTGCTGATAGAGAAGTGTCTGATAGGCCAGGTCTACATCACATGCCCCCGCCCTTGACTGCATTAGAGAGATGGAAAACTGACCTCTTCGGTGTCCACAGTGGGGAGTGAGTTCTGTCTCACATCAAACAGATGTCTCTGCACAAATGGTGGGGGTTCTCCAACAGGGAGATGAAAGTACTATTAAAGACAGACTGAGATGCTGAACTGCCCCCAAATTGGCAAATGTCTACGAGATGTGGAAAAAAACTCGTGCTTATCACCTAACAAATTTTTTCTATGTCAATGTTAAAGATTAGATAAAAAATATTAAGTGGATTTTCCTTCGATTGATGTTATTGATACCCTTAACATGTATGTATATTTTTTATTAGATGTTTTGGATATTTGATATCTTCAGCAAAACCTATTATGCAAATAGACACATGAGTTTATTTTCTAACATATTAATTTCTATTGGGCATTGAAACTTTAAAGTCTCCTAGTGAATCCAAGAATCTCAAAAAATTTTCAAAACTTCATCCTAATAATATTCCTGAGGGAAGAAAAGTCTTTCTTAAATGAATTCTACAAGCCTATGTTAGAGACTAAGCTAATAAAACAAAACAAAAAAGTCATTACGACATTAGAAAGTTACTTGGTGAAAAAAGACAGATCTGCCCCGGCTCGTGTGGCTGAATGGTTGGGGCATAGTTCTGTACACCGCAAGGCTTGGGTGTGTTGATGGGGCACATACCTAAGACTGTGGGTTCCATCCCTGGTTGAGGCCCATATGGGAGGCAACAGACTGATGTTTCTCTTTCTCTCTCCTCTCTCTTTTTAAGGAAAAAAGACAAATCTGTAAATTTATAAGTATAAAAGTAATGTGACTTAATTTTGTAGGCATTTTTTAGCCTTTTTGAGAGACTATAAAATGCAAACATAGTTAGTCAACATTATTTACTTTTTGGCCAGTGATTTGAACCTTATGAAATTAATTTCAAAGGGTAGAAAAAATGTCTAAGACTCCATTCTATTCCTCATTCTAAATTGATCACCCTGAGCCTTTTGAAACTTGGTTAGCCAGATGGAAATTAAATCTATGGAGAACGACAACAATCTAAATCATCAGGAAAAAAACAAACAAACCACGCAGCATGTTATAGAATGAAGGTGTTCTAGATCTAATTAAAATAACATCAAATATCACAAAAATTAGTTTTATAATCCCTGAGTTTTTAGTCAAATGGAAGGGTGAGAATTCAAGCTATTTTTTATTATTATATGTAATCTTAACCCAAGGATATAATTATTGATTTTAGAGAGAGAGAAGGAGGGAGAGAGAGAGAGAGAGAAACATTGATGTGAGAAACATCAATCAGTTGCCTCCTGTATGCATTCCAGCCAGGGATCGAACCACAACCTAGGTATGTATACCCTGACTGAGGATTGAACCCACAAACTTTTGGGATGATGCTCCACACAGCTGAGTCACCCGGCCAGAGCAATTCTCACTACTTTTAGAGAAGAAGGTAGAAAGTAGAGAACTGCATTACCACATAGCCATTTCTGAGACTGTAAACTGTAACCATCTTATATATTACATTTTTAATATGGTTATTGCCTGAAACAAAGTCCAGTCTCAAAGAATAAAAATTCTTAGCCCTGGCCTGGTAGCTCTGCTGATTAGAGCATCAACAGGTATAAGTAGGACAACAAATCAATATTTCTTTCTCTCTCCTTTCCCTTCTCTCTCTCTCTAAAATCAGTAAAATTTTTAAAAATTAAAAATTCATGACCAAGAAGGACATTAAATTTATAATTCAACTTCCCACTAAAGTTCTCCCTCAATGTCAGAATGTATTGGCCATGTTCATAGAAGTATTCTCATTCACATGGATTCTATCCTTTTTATAGGAAAATTTGTCTCCTGGTATACATGTTGGTCTTGGTTAACACTAGTACATCCTTGAGAGAGGATGCATCAGAACAGACTAAATTATTCTGAACTAAATGATACCTCAAAACATCTGTGATTACAATACAAACATCCACATATCTGGTCCATGTGATCTTCACTCTGTCATCCCAGCCTTACAGAATAGGTCCTGTTGGGAATATCATAGGTGGTCGCTATAGCACAAAATAAAGAGAACATAAAAAACCTCTACCCAAAAGCAATATCAGCAAGGCAAGTCACCTCACCTTACTGGAGTTTTATAAGGTGGCAATACATTATTCTTATTCAGAGAGGGGCAGCAAGTGTTGGAAAACAGACTGCAGATATCGTACTTTTTGGATTGTTTTTACATTTTTTTCAATTATAATTTACATTCAATATTATTTTGTATTAGTTTCATGTGTATGGCATAGTAGTTAGACAAGCGTCAAAGCACATGTTTGAGCCTGAAAGTTAAAGATAAGACCTACCAAAATATTTGCCAATTTGGGGGACATCTTGGATGCTTTGGTAGTTACACTCTGTTCTCTTTCAAATTTCAACTGATCATCTTTCTAATGTCTACTATCTAGTAATGATTTATTAACATCTATTATAAAATAAGTTGCATTAATATACAGTTAAAGGTTGTAGGTCCCCTGATGCTGTTGCTAAACCAGCTACACAAGTCTTTACCTTTAGAGAAGCAGAGGTATCCTTTTCAGAGTGGAGACTATAGACTACTCTTTCTGCTAATTTCCACATACTACAATAAATCTAATTTAAATAATTTGAATTGTATTAGGGATCAGCCCACCACATGGTGGATTGCAGTCCATTTTCATCTCTCTGCCCAGCAAATTTGCCTGCTTCTTACTAGTGTCTAAAATTTTTTGACAATTTTAAGTTCTGAAAATGTGTCTGCCTATATCTATATCATGTCTTGATGTGGTGAATTTTTCTATTTTAATTCACAATGTTCATTATAAAAATACTTGGTTACCAGGAGGGTTGATGTTTGTGTATGAGTAAACACATTCTATAGATACCCAATGATTAAAGCTAAAATGAATCCAAGTATAAACTAGAAAATGTTAACTGATGCCATATAAAAAGCATATACATGTGATACTCTTCATTAATGCTATGGACCCACATAGAAGCTGTCTATTAACTACCAAAAACCCTCAAAACTGCTTATTTTCAATTTCACATGTAAAAATAAAGAGAGTCCCTTCAGAAATATTTGCATTAAATTTGACAAAATTGTTACGAGTATATTATTGAGCTAATTTATTTGATGGTTAAAATAAACAACAAATTCACAAAACAAAAATATTAATTACAAATCAAATGATCTTTTACTTCATCAATAATCAAAAAATATAAAGTATTTTTTCATTCTAATTGACACAGAATTTTTAATAGTTTGAATATATAATTCAAAATCAGAGAATATGTACTTGTTGTATACAACTTAATAAGTATAATTTCAATGTGAGTCTTCCCAATTTAACCTTCCCAATATGTTGTATTCTTGCCAAAAATTGATTAACCCGACTCTAATCATGAGATTAACCTCAATCTAATCAGAAAAGTCTAGATTGTGGAAGAGTCTATAGGAAAATTGAGTTGGGATCTTAAAAAATATAAGGAACGTGTTGAGGATGGCAGGAATACCCTATCAGCCCTCAATCATACACCTCTGTTTTAGTCAAGTGAGAACAGTAAACTTTTCCGCAATTAATCTGTTTTGTTAGTTTGGATTACCCACAAAACATACTCCAAGACAAGGATTTGGATGTAGTTAATTTATTTGGGAAGTCATCCCAGGAAACAAAGATAAGAGACAAAAGGCAATAAAGAATGCATTTGTGTGAGTAGTCAGTAATGTGGGGTGGTATCAACAGTATTTGAGTATTATAGTATTATTATTTTATGTATGTTTTATCAGGTAAAAGTTGCCTGATGAAACGGAATTTTTCTTATAAGAAAGTTATAATTATTTACTATTATGCTCCTGTGACATAGGACTTGACCATTTCAAAAAGTAATGCAGAATCACTGCTTTTTTTCCATCCTACATTTAGGAACAAGAATAAGCGTTATGTAGCCTGACTTGTTTATGTCAATTATACTTCAATTTGGTGTGAAAATACTGATTTATGGTCTTCATAATCTTAGTAATTACCAACTATTGCATTATTTGATTAAATTTTCAAGGTCTAGTTGATTACTTCTTTCACTATTAATTAAGGACATTCTGGCATCATGAGTTAGCTGATTATACCATAAATTCTCAGGCTCTTTATTGTATGTCAAATTACAAATTCCAAGACCTCATACCTTAAGTATTTTTACTAGAGTAAATGTACTATCTGTTTTATGTTGGGGTAATAAGTTATGTGCTTAGTCTGTGTCCTTTTGCTTCTCATTCGATGCACAGTAGGTGTAAATTAATATATCACAGCACAGCTTTTCTGAGGACTATAACTAGACTGTGCCTGCAGCTGGTTTGCAGTAGAGAAAATTCTCTTCTAAAAGAGCCACTACTCTGTGCTTGTTCCAAAATTTAAAGGTTTTCCTCTTGGATGTTCCATGTGTGTCACAGCTTCTACTTTGTAGAACTTTTGAGAGAGGTTATTAGAGAAGTCCAAGAGTTTCAGGTAAGAAATTATTCATTTTTACATTGCTAATGATTAAGAAGCTAATTTTTTATTACTAAGTTTTGAAAAATATATTTTTGGGAGATAGTAGTATAAGAGTTGATAAATATTTCAAAGGTTTTTTGGGGGCATAATGAATATTAAGAAGTGTTAAATGTTATATTTTGAAAACATAATATAAATAGAAATAAAATAATAATATTAAGAACGAATGACTATTTTTTATTTTTAAAAAACATTTCTTCAATGACTGCATTAGATGTACCAACCAACCCAGTTTTAACATAGCTAAGATTCTAGAAATTAGATTATACAGTTATTCCTTCCATCACAAAAGGAGGGTTAAAAATCCAGTACTATTGGATTCCACGGTTAATGTCCAAACCAGAAACTCAATAGCTGTACGACTTAAATAAACACTTCCAATGGCAAGAATAACATGGAAGAACACAGGATCAAAGTCTTCTGGTGTGATGGCTAACTTTGGGTTAAATGATACTTATTTTCAGGGTGTATGATTTATAGTCAGGGTAATGCTGCAAGGTAAAGTTGTAGAAAATGATTTATTTGTATACATCGTTCTTGGGAATATCAGTTAGTGTAAACTTATATATATGGTAATTAGTAACATCTCAAAAATTGAAATGCATATGCCTTTGGTCCAGCAATTCAATTGCTAAGAGTTTATCTTACTGGAGCTAATATGCAAGAATATATGTACATGTATACTCATTTTAGCAGATTCTAATGTAAGAACTGGAAACAACTTAAATATATATCAATAGGAAATTATTAAGTAAATTATAGTATAATCATGCATGCAATAATATTTAACTATGACAAAGAATGAAGTTTTGTGCACCAACATGAAAGATTTTTCAATACCTTTTTAAGGCAGAAAAGATACTGCAGAACAATGGGCATATTTTACTTCTCGCATGCATAAAATAAGTGTGTGTGTGTCTGTTCTAGTATATATCCCAAAATTTTTACAATGAGCTCCCCCAAAATGATTAAATTTACTTACAGAAAGTGAGTCTTGAAGCTGAAGTAGAAGAAGATACTTACTTTTATTTTACTGCCTTATTTTATTTGAAGTTATTAAAAAGTCACATGCAGGTGTTGTTTTTGTAATAATTACATTAAAATAATATTGAGGGACTATATAGACCTTAAACTTACAAACAATGGAAGGAACTATGGAGAAATACAATAACATAGATTCACTGATATCTTAATAATTTTCAAATATACTACCTCTAAGGAATGACTTAGGTTAAATTGATACTTGCTAATTTTCTATTCTCTCTGATTTTGTTTCTTTTTATTTGGTTTGTTTTGATTATCTAGTTTTGTTTTTTTAAAATCATTTGTCCTGATCCTTATTAAATAATACATTTTATTAGAGAAGTCATATATGCTATAACCAAATTTAGCAGGAATGATTTAATATTTTTCCATCATATTGTTACAAAATATAGGAAATGACACAGAGGCCACAGGCAAATTCCATTCTGGTAAATTCTCCACTATGAGTACAAGGAGATGGGGGTTGGAGCCGGGAGTGTGGCTGGGAGTTGCCCCAGAATTTCCTGGCAGCTGCTTTGGCGGCTATCATGGGCTCCAGTCTTTCCTTATTACACTTAGTTTCTGAGATGGGGAGGTATGGTGTTAGATAAGCTTTCTCAGAAGGCTCCTCACCAACAAGAGTCCTTGCTTTATTGCCCAATTGCATGGATATTTTGAGAATAACTTCTAGTTCAGAAGAGAGAGTTTTGTTTTATGCAATTTTTATTACAGAAGTATTTTTAAATACATTTAGTGTAATTTATATTTTGGAAAGAGTTGAAATTATTAATATTTTAATATCAATCCCTTTACACATTAATCAGTCAAAGGGTGATTTCACCCTTCAGAGACAATTGTTAGTAGTATATTACAATTTAATATTTTACTGCATGTAAAGAATCATAGCTCTGTTACATGTGTCATATTTTGTGTTTTTTTTGCTTCCATTACCCTATAAACTTCTTCTCATTGTTAAACACTTTTCCTAAACATAATTTTTCAGGGTGCTTAATATTCCATTTTGAATTTATGCAGGGTCTAGCAGAAATAAGGCTTACTTGAGTGTGGTTTGTCAGGTAATAACATGGGTGTAATAACTTATAGTTTTAATTTGAACATTTCACTTAAAATGTCATATGGTGTGCTTGAATGTGATATTGTTATGTTACAGAATTACATGCTTATGTTTTTGTAATAAAAGATTTTGCAGTAAAAAAGCAGCATTATTTGTGCCGGACCCTGTATTTTGTACAACTATCAACCTCAATTTGGATATTTAAGTCAATTTTGTTAAAAAATATTTAGCCATTATAAAAAAATCACTAAAAACCTCTTTTAATAATTCTCACCTATAGTTCTGATGATAATTTCATGTTTTCTCTTAAAAAATTTTTGTACATATTTTGGAATAAAGTGGCCATCCAAGTTTTTTTTTGTTTTGTTTTTTACTAAAAGTTTCACATGTGTGCTCAAATAAGCAAATTAGCCATGTTAATTGAGGAGTATTAAGAGATATGAAGGGTAGCTTGGACTGGTAGCATTTGCAGCTGTTTATCTGTGTGTATCTCGGAATGATGAACAAAAAATGCAGCCAAAAAATTGCATGTTTAGGTTGAAATGATTATAGTTCTCACAGATGATCATTAACTCAGCATAATTCTTATTAATTAATTTTGTTTGTAGTTAGCTTTCAAACAAAATAAATTTAAGTATAACCTTGACTTTTTGTTTAATAAGTTGTTTCACTTCAGATTTCATTTAAAGTAAGGACTCCATTGCCTAAAAACATGCAAAGGATCACCCTGGTTGGTGTGGCTCAGTGGACTGAGCTCCAGACTGTGAACCAAAGGCTTGCTGGTTCGATTCCCAGTGAGAGCATGTGCCTGGGTTGCAGTCCAGGTCCCCAGTAGGGGTGTAGGAAAGGCAGCCACAATTTGGTGTTTTTCTCCCTCTCTTTCTCTCTCCCTTCTCCTCTCTAAAAATAAATAAAATCTTAAAAGAAAGAGAGTACTTATTTTTAGACAGAGGTGAAGGGGGAGAAAGAGAGAGAAACATCAATGTGTGGTTGCCTCTTGCATGCCCCCTACTGGGGACCTGGCCTACAACCCAAGCATGTGCCCTAGACTGGAAATCGAACCAGTGAACTTTTGATTTGCAGGCTGGCATTCAATCCACTGAGCCACACCAACCAGGACAATAAATAAATAATCTTAAAAAAGACTTAAAAAAATGTGAAGACTATTAAAAGGGAGATTTGACTGTTAAATGACAGCGCACAGGGTTAGTAGAGAAGCATGTCAGTTCTGTTTGTATTATTTACCTCCTAAGTCACATAGAAAATATATTTTCTTAAAAGAGGATGTAGTCATTACTCAATTTCAGCACAAATAGATTATCTTCTTTATCTGCAGGCAGTCCTCACTTTGCACAGCAGTGTGAGACAGTAAAAACAACTGTAAACAATCTTAAAGCCAAAGGGAAATGTTGATTGTTTTGTGATCGTTAAACATTTTTTGTCAAAACAAAAACTCTCCTACTGTTATTTTTACATGCAAATAAATAGTTAAATATGTATAGGTACATGCAAATAATAGTAAAACCAATATTTACTGCACTATAATATAAAGCATTAGAAATTTTGAGAATTAATGTGTTTTAAGTGTTTGTAAAAACTTATTAAGTGTAGTTTGAGCAATACCTGTCTTCTTGTTTAACTTACAATAAAAGAAGTGAGTATTCCTTTCCATGAGTTGGTGAATTGTGAGAGTTTAAAGGTTTTTACAGTTTGGATCAGCTTCCAGCATTTCATTCTATGTGTTTTAACATTGGGAAAAATCTCTGAAATTTTTTTTATGTGAGACTTTTTGCTGGAGTTATTTCCTCTGGGATATCTTTATTACAACCATTTATTTCCTCATTTATGTTCACCTCCACTAAGTCCTTCTTGCTGGACTCTGTAATGGTGACACTGTCTATATCAATATGATCAAGTATTCTTGCTGTAAGTGCATTTATGTTTGATTCTAATTTTACTACCAGCATTTTCACTTATCTTTCCTTCTCCTCCTTCTCATCCTCCTCTTCCTCCTCCTCTTTCCTTTTTTGTAGCTGCACTTTCATCGTTTTGGCCAATTCCCTCTTTTGATTACCCATTTTTTGAAATGACACCTGAGGTCGTCACTGAGAGAGACAAGGACACAACACAGCTACATATTTTCTTTGCTGTGCATGAAATAGATAACATGCTCAGTGATCACTTACAGATTTTGAAAGAAAGGATGTGATTGCTTACTGATGATGAAGAACATTTGTTGTTTATGTAGTGATTTGAAGACTGAAATCAGCAAAGAAGTTTGTACTTTAAACCATTACTCACATGGAATATTTCAGGTAATTGAAATTTTAATTGTTCTTGGCTGAGAGATGTCATTTAACCAGTTCATGGTAACTGAAATCATGTTTATGGGAATTATGCAAAGTCATGATCACCCATATTCTCTGCTTAAGCTGTAATATCATAAATCCCTCTGTTTCTGAAACTGGAGTTAAAAATTATCACAAAATAAAGAGCAATTTTAAATATCTTGTTTAGTTTGTATGTCTATGTTTTTTTTTTGACGCAGTAACTATGTCATTTTTGTTTGTAGGCTATTATAATTCTTATCATTGGTGTCACTACTATTATTATTTGTAAATATTAATTACCAACCATATAGAATTATGAAAAATGATACCAAGATGTTTTTATACTTTTACAATATAAGTATTTAGTTAAAGCAAGGTGTAGTATTTAAAAAAATTTTATTTTTAAATAACTATGGACTCATAGAAAATTGCAAAAGATAGTACAGGGAAGTTTTGTGCACCCTTCACCCAGTTTTCCCAATGGTTACATATTAGGTAACTATAGCACAATATTGAAACCAGGAACACATATTAGTACCGTGTATGTGTACAGTTCTGTCATTTTAATCACATGTGTAGATCGGTGCATCAACCACAGCAAGATACAGAACTACACCTTCACAACAAAGGCTTTTTTTCATGCTACCTCTGCATAGATACATCCAACTCTTTCCTTCCTCCTTACTATCCCTACCTGGCAACCACAATCTCTAATTTTCTTTTTGAAAAGACCAAAACTCTATTTCTTGTTTTCTCTAAATAGTATTTGATGGTCAATGCTTTTGTGCGTATTAAATGCCTTTATGAGATATATCACATTATTTTATTCTTTTGAAACTCTCTACATATTTTTGAGGTTCATCCATATTGATCATTGCTAATCTATTTTAGAAGTAGCATATAGTTTAGCTACTGTTTAAAACATTTTTCTGAGAGCTTTTAAACTAGTGATTTAAGTCCATTTATACTTAGCACCATAACTGGAATATTTTTATTTATTTATACTATCTTACATTTAATTTTTCACTTACTTTTTTTTCTGCTTCTTATTTCTTTTTCTTTCTGTTGGAATGACTGGATTTATAATTTTTTCAATTATTTTTTGAACTCATACATTGTTTCTATTCTTCTAATGGTTACCCAAAATCTTTAATATGCATTCGTGTTCTAAAAAGTTTTTAAGTTAATATGCATCTTTACATTTTTAGTAGACTTTCAGAATTTTAGAATGCATTTCTTGAATCACTCCTCGAATTTTCATGTGTTTTAGTTCCCTCATTTGTTTTGCCTACTTTCCTTCTAGTTGTCTTTACTGTCGTTGCTCAATTGATTTACATTTAGCAATTTTTATTCTCCATTGTTTCTTTCTTTTAAAAAAAATCACTTTTACTGACAAGTTTGGGACACAATAGACTTCACAGAACAATAGAAATAAGACAGTCCCAAGACTCTGGAGTGTAACATTGCAGCAGACAGATTAATACTCTTCATCCTCATCCTCTCACTCAGCACTATCTGCTTCAACCTTCTCATAAAAGCCTTCCCAAGGGTAATCATGTCCTCATGGGCCTCAGAAAACTCTCCTTCCTCTTTGCACTCACCCGCATACCAATGGACAAAGGCATGTTTGTGGTCCAGGCAAGACCAGACCTCAGAAATAGCTGAAGTGTTGCTCAGCATGCACACAGCTCACTGTACTATGGCCAGGCTCATACCCATAGTGGTAGGCTGGTAATTAATGTCAACTTTGAAGCCAGTGGGACACCAGCTCACAAACTGGATGTTACACTTGATCTATATGGTGGCAGTGGCAGCATTGACATCTTTGGGAACCACGTCACCATAGCAAAACAGGCAGCAAGCCATGTGTTTTACATGGTGAGGGTTATATTTCATCACCTGGTTGCCTGGCTCAAAGCACACATTGGTGATCTCTGCTTCAGTAAGCTGTTTATGGTGGGCTTTCTCAGCAGAGATGACAGGGGCATGTGTGGCCAGATGGAAGTGGATGTGGGGATATGGCACTGGGTTTGTCTGGGATTCAGTCAGATCAACATTCAGGGCTCCATCAAACCTGAGGCAAGCAGTGATGGAAGGCACTCTCTGACTAATAAGGTGGTTAAGGTTAGTGTAGGCTGGGTGATCAATATTGAAGTTTCTATGATAGACGTCATAGATGGCCTCATTGTCAACCATGAAAGCACAATCGGAGCATTCCAGGGTAGTGTGGGTGATATGAATGGTGTTGATGGAGTTGTAGGGCTCAACTACATCTGTGAAAATCTGGGGGACTGGGTAAATGGACTCCAGCTTGGACTTCTTGTAGTAATTGACAGAGAGATGTTCCATCAGCAAGGAGGGCAACCCAGAACCAGTTTCCCCACCAAAGCTATGCTCCTTCTATTCCCACTTTGCTGAGGGTTTTGTTTTTTTTTTAATCATAAATGGGTGCCATACTTTATCAAATGCTTTTTCAGCACTTATTGATATAATCATATGGTTTTTGTCTTCCATTTTTTATGTGGTATATTATGTTTATTGCTTTGTGACTATTATACTATCCTTGCATCCCTGGGATACAAGGTGTATGATCTTTTTAATGTATTGTTGGATCCAGTTTGTCAATATGTTGTTGAGGATTTTAGCATCTATGTTCATCAGAGATATTGGCCTGTAGTTTTCTTTCTTTATTGTGTCTTTACCTGGTTTTGGAATTAGAATAATACTGGCTTCATGTAAAGAGTTTGTGAGTCGTCCCTCTTCTTGAGTTTTTTGTAATAGTTTGAGGAGGATAGGAGTTATTTATTCCCTAAATGTCTGGCAAAATTCACCTGTGAAGCCACCTGGTCCAGGGCTCTTATGTGTCGGAAGTGTTTTGATTACTGTTTCAATTTCAATAGTTTTTATCAGTCTATTCAGGCTTTCTGTTTCCTCTTGACTCAGTTCTGAAAGAGAATATATTTCTAGAAATTTGTCCATTTCACCCAGGTTGTCAAATTTCTTTGCATATACTTGTTTGTAGTATTTTCTTACAATCCTTTGTATTTCTGTGGTATTGGTTATAATTTCTCCTCTTTGATGTCTGATTTTATTTATTTGGGTCCTTTTTCATTTCTCCTTTATAACTCTTGTTAAAGGCTTGTCAGTTTTGTTTATCTTTTCAAAGAAACAGCTCCTGCATTTATTGATCTTTTGAATTGTTCTTTTAGTCTCTGCATCATTTAATTCGACCCCTATCTTGACTATTTCCTTCCTTCTACTTGCTCTGGGCTTTGTTTTTTGTTCCTGTAGTTTTTGTAGATGTAGGGTTAGGTGGTTTATTTGAAAATTTTCTATCTTTTCTAGGTAGGCCTGTTTTTGCTATGAAATTCCCTCTCAGGACTGCCTTCACTTTGTCTTGGTTTTGGCTGTTGTATGTTCATTTTTACTTGTTTCCAGAAACTTTTTGATTTCTCCCTTGCCCTCATTGTTAACCCTTTGATTATTTAATAGCATGTTTTCAGTCTCCAAAAATTTGAATGTTTTTGAATTTTTTTCCTTGAGGCTGATTTCTAACTTCAAGCTGTTGTGATCTGAGAAGATGCTTGATCTGATTTCAATTTTCTTATATTTGATGAGACTTGTTTTGTGTCCTATCATGTGGTCTATCTTTGAAAATGTTCCATATCCTTTTGAAAAGAATGTATATTTTGCTTCTTTGGGGTGAAAGTTTCTGTATGTCTATTATTTAAGTCCATTTGATCTAAAGTATTGTTCAATGCCACAATGTCCTTGTTGATGCATTGTTTGGAAGATCTAGCCATTGTTGACAATGGTATGTTAAAATCCCCTATGATGAGTGTGTTGCTGTTGACATCTTTCTTGAAGTCCTCCAAGATTTTCCTTATATATTTGGGTGCTCCTGTGTTGGGTGCATATATTTTTACAAGGGTATATCGTCTTGATGGATCACTCCCTTAAGTATTATGTAGTGTCCTTCTTTTTCTCTTTTTATGGCCTTTGTTTTGAAGTCTATATGGTCTGATATAAGCATTGCTACCCCAGCTTTTTTTTCAGGTCCATTTACTTCAAATACTTTCTTCCATCTCTTCATTTTCAGTCTGTCTAGATCTTTTGTTCTAAGGTAGGTCTCTTGTAGACAGCATATATGCAGGTTATGTTTTCTTATCTATTCAGCTACCCTATGTCTTTTGATTGGGGTATTTAATCAATTTACATTTAAGGCTATTATTGATAGGTACTTATTCACTGCCCATTTTTCCCTTTGTACCTGTGTTTCTCTCTCTCTCTTGTTCTTTTACTTAGTCTTCTTTACACAGTCCCTTTAACATCTCTTGTGATGCTGGTTTGGTGGAGATGTGTTTTTTTAGCCTTTTTTTTTCCCTAAGAAACTCTTTATTTCACCTTCCATTTTAAATGAGAGCCTTGCTGGGTAAAGTAGTCTTAATTGCCAGCCTTTGCTTTTCATTACTTGAAGTATTTCTTGCGATTCCCCACTGGCTTGTAGTGTTTCTGTTGAATCATCAGCTCATAGACTTACCAGAGCACCCTTGTATGTTACTAGCTGTTTTTCCCTTTTTGCCTTTAAGATTATCTCTTTGTCTTTAAATTTTGCCATTTTAATTATGATGTATCTTGGAGTTGACCTCTTTGGATTCATCTTCTCTTCTTCCTGGGCTTGCATGACATTTTCTCTCATCAAGTTAGGGAAATGTTCTCTCATTACTTTTTCAAAGAAGTTGTCTATCCCTTGCTCCTCTTCTCCATCTAGTATCCCTATGATATGGATATTATTATGTTTCATGTTGTCCTGTAGCTTCCCTAAGCATTATTTGTCTTTTTGAGTTTTTTGTTTTGTTTTGTCCCTCTGTTTGGGAATTTTTTTCCACCTTCAGTTCACTGATTTATTCCTCTGCTTCATCTAAACTGCTTTTAATTCCTTCTACTGTTTTCTTCATTTAAGATATTCTATTCTTCATTTCCTCCCAGCTCTTATTGATATTTTCTAGGTCCTTTTTCATGCTGGTGTAATTCACAGTAAGTTCCTTTTAGCTTCCCTCTAGATCTTTGTAGTTCTCATTGAGCATGTGTATAACCATTGTTTTGAACTCAATTTCATTTAGTATGCTTTCTGGGGATCCCTTATTTCTTTTTGATTGGGAGTTGTTTCTTTGTCTCCTCATTTTAGGTGACTCCTTGTTTTTTTCTGCTTCTTAGATTGATCAGCTTTGACTCCCTGACATCATGGTGTGAACCTTCTGTGGTAAGAGACCTGTGGGATTCAGTGGTGTAGTCTTCTTGATCTCCTAAACTTGATGGTCTTGGGATGCCCTTTATGCCATCTGTGTTGGCTCTCTGGTTGTAATTGGGTTTTGGTTGTTGTTGGGTCATTCTTTGGTGGGTCTTTTCCTCTGGCTGGCTGACTGAGAGTAATTCCACCCACCACGTCTTGTATGCTGTTGTGCAGGTGCACTGTCTTCTCTCTCTGGATCTGTCCCTGATAATGTCATTTGGTGCCCCTATCTGGCCCTAGGCAGCTTGTTCAAGACTACAAGCAATCCACAGTCTGTGACTATCTCCTTAAGTTGTTAATTTAGTCAATCAGTCATGTTGTGGTGAAGCGATTGCTTCTGCCTCTCTGTGGTTACAAGACCTCTCTACAGCTACTGTTCAGTTGGTTATTCTGGATTATTTCTCCACAGTTTAGCTGTAATTCCAGATTGGTCCTAGAAGGAGGTCAGTGCAGCTTCTACTTACTCCTCTACCATCTTGGGTTTTCCTATGATTTCTTTTAGATTATCTCATTACCAGAAGATTTTGGGTTCTGATCTATCTGTTTTAATGCTCACTGTATTCATGTTGGAGTATTTCCTTTTAGGATTTGTACTTTGGGATTCATATCATCTTTTTATATGATCGTGTGTGTATTTATTTGTCCTGTGTTAGAGAAAAATTATGAAGAAAAGTAACTGTCAATCTAGAATTCTGTACTGCTATGAAGAGCACTGTTGTATTTTCCTCTACCAGTTGTTGTAATTTTGGTAGTTGAAAATAAATTTTTATGCTAATTTGTTTTGGCTTAAGGATTTCTATGCCACAAGCTAACACCGAATGAGTCTTCACTTTCTCAAAAAAAAATTTTTTTGAGCTTTAGAGAACCCGTGGAAGGGATAGTTTCCAATTTTGTCTTTTAAACTTTTGGGTGGAATCCTTATCATACAATAAAGAAACAGTGCTTTTGGAATCTTAACTTCATTAAAGATTTTATTTCTACCTCTTTATGTGCATGAGTTCAAGGCTGCATCAGTTATCCTTGTTTGGAAATTGAAGCCTTAGCCTCTGGCTCCTATGTCTGTAATTCTCTCACATCTCTCTGATTCCATTTGTCTTGTAAGATGCTTGTTTCCTCTGGCACCTAGATATTTCTTTCTTTCAACAAATATAAGATATACATTTGTCTTTTTGTTATACATGTACTTAGTATTTTAAAATTATATATTATTAAAAAAATTTAGTGTAGGTCATGATGTTCAAGGTCAGCCAAATTGAGATTGTCAAAATTTTATTTTTCATTGATAAGTATACTTTGTTTCATAAGTATTATAAAATAAGAATTAAGACTATAAAATAAATTGTAAAAATAAAGGCTTTGGATGTTAAAATTGAGATGCTGAATTCACAAAATATTGTCCTTGCTATTCTAATTCCAATAAAGTAAAGGTGATTAAATTGAACATTCCAACTGTAAAATAATCCCATTTCTACTAATGAAGGGTTGGACTAGGAGGTTTGAGGTAATGATGGTGAGGGAGATAGTTACAGGTTGCCTATCATAACTTTCAGTTTCATTTGCTTCTTCCTTGACAATTAAGGCTATGTATTATTTCTTGGGTCAGAGTGGAAAAAGATTTTTTCATTTTTCCCTTCACCTGGAGGCACAAGTATATGATGAAGGGACAAGAGCAAAATGATGTGAACAACCTCTTTTCTAAGGAAACATAAGTTCAGACTAAATAATAAATTTGCTTCTCCACATAGAACAATATTTCAGGTTCTGTCACTATGTTGTGATAGATGTCTAGAGAGATAAGATATAACTCCATAATTTAAGAATTTTGTTGAAAAAAATTAGACTTCTTTTCAAGTAGAATATAGTATGGAATATTTATTGGTGAGAAAAAACCTCCAAGCTTTTAATTTTGAGAGCTAATGTAGGTAAGAATTTAATAGTACCTATTTTAACATCGGAATCACTCAGTTTGAATCCAAGCTCTGCTATCTATTAAATCTGATGCTCTTGGGAAAATAACATAAATTCTCTGACTCTCAGTTTATTTAACTATAAAATGACAATAATAATACCAAATTCCCATGCCTCTAGTGAGAATTCAAATGAAACACTCATAAAATATGTAAAGTACTTAGCACAGTGCTTGCATGTAATGATCACTGTTATACCAAAGTCACTCTTTGAAATCAACACAGAGATTGCAGAATCACTTGAGGTGAAAAAGGCTCCAAAAGACTGGAAATATGAGGAGCGCATCTCTTATCTAACTTGCTCAAATTCTGAAGTTCCTAAGACACAGCAAATAGAGGAGATAATTTTATTCCCGAAGCTTGGAAATATTGTGGTGGGAATTTTTCTATTATGTGAGCCCCTAAAACTAATCCTTGCTTGAGATGGAAAGAACCACACTACTTTTAGTAAATACGCCTCTGTGTGTGCCCTATGTTAATGTGTTTGATCTGGTAGAAATACTTTTATTCTCTATTACCTACTTAGGAAATATATTGTAATAGAAAAAAGTGTTCAGAAAACCATAAATTTCCTTCTTCTCATTTAGTCAAAAAGTTCCAAGTGCAGATAATTTTTGCAATTATTAGAAAGCATATTCTTTATAAGTATTCTACTCCTTGCTTTTAATTTTCTTATTCATTTTTTTCTAAGCAAATTTGCATCTTCTGTGCTAGGCTTGAAAAACTTAACAATTATCTTATTCTTTGAAAAGGCAGCGGTGACATTGAGTCACCTGAGTTCCATCTCCGGGCAACAATGACAAATGGTCACTTGCAGTGCAAAGATCAAGTGCCGAGAGTGCGAGGTCAGCTGCTTTACACGACACCTAACGTGACTGTCATTTCTCAGGGTCCTTAGCCAAAGGCAGGGTGGCGACATGGAGTACCCATCACTAAGGTGCCATGTCTGGCATCTAAATAGTGCTCAGTAATTCCAGCGGAGCCAAGTTATTAGAGATCTAATTGCCATTGTCTAATAAATTCCTTTGAGGTCTTTGTGTGTTGGTTCAGTTAAATATTCAATGTATCCAGCTAGAAGCAGTTATTAAAATATAACTGTTTTGTAAATGTTTATTTTCAATTCCAAAACACCTTCATGAATTAATAAATGACATTCAGATAAAATAAGAATATTCATCAATAATGCAAGATATTTTTCTGTCATTGCGGGTATAACCTTACTATACCTTTGATCAAAAACTCGGGGGAAATAACATATCTTCTGTAATACATTTCCATCTTGGATATTCTAGACCATGTTTAGCTGGAGAATTTTTATTTTGAACAAAAATGTTTTTATTCATATCTTATTTCCAATAGAGTTTATTTGAACTCATCATCATCCTAAGTTTATTTTCACTTATTACTTTCCTGCTTGCCTTTCCAAAGCTGGCTATGAATACACAGTGGATTTTAAAATAGCAAGACTAATTTTCTTTAAAATAAGCAATAACGGACTTATCCTCAATTAGGGGAATAGAACATAGCCTTTCCAAGGAGTTTAGACGCTCCCTGAAATATTGATCAATAGCCAACAAATAGGGAAACATAAAATTTCTCCAAATGAGCGAATGCTTCCTTAAGTGACCTGATTGACAGCTCTAGGCTTGCCCAGTGACACTGTCATTTGAGGGGTCCTACACTTTTTTCCCCCAGGTTTTCTGAAGTCTCTCTGGTGTCATAGGGGACAAACCCCTGTGGTACTGCCAGGCCCCTCTCTGTCAGAGGGCTAAGACCTGGACTAATTCATTGCAGTGCAGTTTAATTAAACTGCACCAGAGTTGTTTCCCTGGTAAAATAAGTGTGGGAAGAGAATGTGTGTCAAAAGGGACATGCCCCTTACTGTGTGTGCTTTATTGTTACACCACAGCTAATATATTGTGGGAATTCCCATGGAGTCAATGATAAACTGTATTATCGAGCTCCATAAAATAGGCATTCTACTAGTGCAGGTTACTGTAGCTCACAATTCCATTAATCCTTCTAATTTATTATATTATAGCTGTATGTGAGGTCTCATAAATTTATTATACCCCTTTCATCTAAAAAAATCCCCACCATGCTTGTTTCTCCTCTCAAATAAAAGCTCTTATTATTTGTTGTGTCTGTCTCTAAAAATGTAATAGCCACTTGTAAGAAAATATAATTACTGGCTGAGAAATGTAAACTGCATTTGACATGTCTTCTACTCGAAAATTAAAAAATTCTATTAAACCTTGCTGTATGAGTACAAACACTGAGCATGAAGACCCATTGGATTTTTTATTTCCAGTTTTCTGGCAATAAGTTCATACAAATGGGGTCTTTATAATTTTTACTGTTTTCCTCACTTTGTTTATGATAAAAGAATTTACTCATAATACACTTTCTTGTTTATCATTTACATTGGAGGCCAGTAGAAGGGCAGAGATAACATCTGCTTTGTTCATTTCTACGTTTCCAATGGCAAATACAATGCCTGGAACGTATTAGAGATTCAATAAATATATGTTAAGTAAATGAGGTGAATGCAATAGAAAATTCTGTAATTTCCCTGTATAAATCTTCATATAATTTTTACCTGTATGTTTATTAACCTGTTTATTAGTAACAGTTCATTTTTTATCAGGAGTACTTGCACAAAGATTTAGTTTATTAGTTAAAATGATAATATCTAAAAAATGCAGGAATAAGTTCATTAAGTTATGAAATTTTAGTGGGTTACATTTCCTTTTAGTTTTAGAAACCCTGATGCCTCAAAATAAGCTAGAGCTTGGGCATTGAGATAAGACAGAGATTCTGTGGGCTGGCCCTCTCAGGACAAGAAGAAATGTGAATTGAGAGACACTTCATATCCATTGCTGATCAGAATCATGCCTGTGCTGTTTGTAAATAAGCTGAGATGAACTTAGAAATATTTGACTTTCATTTAAGCATCCTCATTTTGTTATCCTTAAGTAAAAAGGCACGTGCTGGTTGACACAGAAAGACTGGGCACAGCATGGAACTCGGGTTACTTGAAGTTACTATATCAGATCCCAGGTAAACAGTGAAAATGACAAAAATGTCTTTGTAGAAAATTTTGCTTTAGAGCACTCTGTATGAACAGAAATGACATGAATTTCAGTTTCAGGTGATTAAGAATTACAAATAGAGTGAAGATGATTGATATTGTGAGCATATTATTAGAAACAAGAGATCAAATGAAGTTGGGAAATGGAAATTGCTGTTTCATTTTAAAATTAGCCTATTAATGACAAAATTGGGGTCACAGTGATGCGGCTTTGTGGTGTTGGCTAGATTTCTCATGTTCTTGCTTTGCAAATGAAGACGAATCTTCCCTTTGATATTATTTTTCCCATCTTCATAAGAAAAAAAAACAGGTGTGATAAATGTGCCCAGAACTGACAACATGGTTGGTCCCAATGACATTCTCTGTTTCACCTTGGTCCTGGATGCCAGAGAAAGTGTATAGATAGTATCTCATCACAAAAGAAAGCAAAGTTGTACAATGATAACTGGGAGCTATGTGGCATAGTGGAAGGGCAGGATTTTTGGAATTTTTCACTCCTTATTTTGAATCCTAGCCCTACCTCTTAATAACTGTGCAAGTGCAAAAAAATGATTAATTTTTCTGAGCCTTCATAATATAATTCTAATAAAAATTAAATTAGATAGTATATGCCATGTGTTTAGCATAGTTCTGGCACATATTAACTTATCAATAAATAGTTGTAATTATTCATTTTTATTGTTTTTGCTTCAAGGTATGTAGATTAATATGGTAAATCCGCCCATGGAAATATTTGAATAAAACAAGTTTTCTAATATTGAATTCTTAATTATTCTTACACTTGAATTTACATATTATATTTCCAAGTAACAATGAATTAAATTGTAGCTCATAAAGGGAGCAACTCTGATACTAACCTGCTCTGAGATTTTGACTATCTTCTTTCTCTCTTTACTTGTTGCGTTTTGAAATGGACCAACTTTATTTCTTCACAAAGCAAAAGCAAATGACAGGTACATGTTTAGTACTTACTTCTCTCCTAACTTGAATATTCAAATACTGCACTAAGGAAAAAGCGCTCCATTATTCTCTAACTGCAGAATTAATAGTCTCAGAGAGATAAAAGTATTTTCTAGAACTTTGCAACCAGCAGGGATTTAGGGCCTCATCTAGTCTTATGTCTTTCATTTGATTAGCATCTCCTCTACTTGGCCTCAGTATAATTTGTGCTAAGCCCTATATCAAGTGTAGTGCATCTCATTGAATTTTCATAATAATTCTAAGAGGAAAGTGCAGTTATTATCTCTCACCAATGGATTAGGACATGAAACATTAGAAAGGTTGTATAACTTGCTCCAAGTCATACACATAGCAAATGGTAGAGTGGGCATTGAAGTTGTAACGATCATTCCAGATACGTTCATCTGGCTGCTTTGCAATATCTGCATCTCCTACCCAACCCCCAGGAAGACCCTTTCTTTTTCTAGACAGTGTCTAAACAATGCAAGCTTTTGGTCAACTCATAGCAGATATAAAGTTTAGGAGAGTTTTGATCAGCCTTGGGTAGAGTAAGGGTGGCACCGACTTCTTTAGAGCAAAATGATTACTTGAAGATGAGATTTCTCACTCTTCAAGGCACATACACATTTAAGTTCTTATTGTAATATAAAATACTATAAATCAAATGTATAATATGAGTGATTTCTTATACATTTTTAATAACAAAGGGGAGTCTAATAACACATGAATAAAATAAATAACTACTTAAATTACTTTATAGGCTTATTTTAATAAAAAATAGAAATGATGTTTAATCTGCTTATAATTTGAAAGCACAAAGATTGTTTCTATATTGGCAAAATTAACATAGTCTTTATAAAATATCTATTTTTTTCAATTTTGGCATAAAATATGATAAAGTGAAATTAAATTTTTTTTCAAATGTTATGTTTCACTATGATAATAGAAAAATAGAACAAACACACGTTTAAGAACTTTAACACATTCCTATTAATATAATGCAAGTTATCACTCTTTTTTTTTAGGAATATAAGTAAGAAACTTTTTTCCTCCTGGACCAAGATAGAAGAATATTTTTTTGACACAATGATTGACACAGCAATTTACATACAGTGTCACTGGGAAGTGAACAAAGCCTTTTAAAGTATATTTCAGGAGTATTATGTGAAATTCAGCAGATATGTGGTGAGGTATTATGTGGAGAAATTCAAGGTTTTTAAGAAAATAATTATGTACAGTAGAGTAGCTCTTAATAAAACTATATTAAAAATATTGGACATTTCTGCTTCTAACCCTTCCTCAATTGTTAGAATATTTATAATCCTTGTAACCTTTACCTCAAAGTTTCAGTATTTTTATCTGTAAAAAAAGATAAGATGTCTATCTAATCCAATAAAGATTCTTGACATATACTTGGTGCTTAAAGGAAAAAATCGCTTGCCAAAATAGTTTTAAAATATGACATTTTGCTAACTTCAAAATGAATGAGATTAGTAAATGTCAAATTAATATTTTTGCTTTAATTTCAAAATTAATTTCTAAATAATATTAAAGCATAAAGTTTGACATGGAAGAACTTTAAATCATATGGACTTGTGAGAAGGGAGAGATCATGTTATGTCATAATAAAGTAGCACACCATAGAAAGAACAATAATTCTTAGAAAGGAAAGAAACATGGTTAGCATGTCTTCATTTGCAAAAATAACTATTTTGCATTCTGTAAATAAAGAGCAAATTGAAGGGACTCTCTGCACTTTGGCAGATCAAGGAGGCCCACCTCCCTTAATATTTGCCATTCTGTTATTTTATACCTTAGCTTGCGTTTGATTTGATGTTATGTTGCTAGGTTTGTAGGGAACACTGCAGTTGCAGTTTAGGTGTCTGCATTCTTAGAACCTCTCAGGTGACTTATATTAAACCTCTGTAAACTCTCTTGCCTTCTTCTGGTATATAACCCAGACCAAGAGTGAGCATGTCAAGACAGGGCCCCCAAGAAGGGTAACATGATCTTTGACCTGCGTGGCCTGCTTGTGACATATTGTATGAAGATTTTGGGAAATGTTGTCTTGGGTAATCCATTATGGAGCCATTTGGTATAAACTTGGTGACTCTGTTCTTCTAGCACAAGTATAATCCTGACTCAGCTAATGTTTTGAAAAATTTTTATTTATTATATAAAAGACATACACCCTAAAGAGTGATAAAGATAAAAAATGCAAGTTTGTCAAGTAAAGAGTAGGTATGTGAAAAAGCTGCTTTTTGTTAAAGATGTTCAGTAGCTATTGAAGTCCTCAGACATTGGGAACAACTTTTCTAAGCCAATCAACCAGACCTTGCAAGTGACAACAAATGTATTTTTCTTGGTTGTCAATACAAGTGTGACACTCATAAACATCTCTAAATATATTTTGTAGCTCCACAATATTCACGATAGTTTTTCATTTTGATTTGAAAGATATTTAGAACAAATTTAAAAAATAAATCTAGATTCAATGAAGTAAAAGCAATGAACAAACACTGAGCCAAGCACTAGGAACATTTACCATGTGATAAGTGAACAGTGAGAAGAGGTAGCTATAATTAAGATCCTTCGGGGAAAAGATGAAAGGTTTATGTGATCTAAAGAGAAGCCAATGTATTCTATTTTTACTACCTTATTTTAACCACCTTCAGGTCTCCTCTCATTGACTGAATTGTGCTCTCATTGGTTGGACTATCCTACAATTAATTCCCCAACCTGCAGCATAATCCATCTTTCTAAAAGGATAATCTGATCCAGTTATATCTCTACTTTAAAATCAAAGCAAAACATGTTTTGGTTACGTTGAGGCATGTGTGGTCCCAGCAACATAGGTTGGACTCCAGTTGAAGGGGGCTTGGGGAGGGAAGCTGACAGAAGATAACAGACTCTAGGGGGCTCCACAGCATCCATGGGCTGCAGCTTCATGTCTCCAGACATCTCCTGCACTTCACAAAGCTGAAGCCAAAGCAAAGGCTTTGAAGGCAAAGAAAGCAGTGCTGAAAGTCCACAAGAAAGGAAAAAAAACATCCCCAAGTCACCCACCTTCCCATGGCCAAAGACACTGTGGCTCCAAAGCAGCCTAAATATCCTCAGAAGAGCACCTCCCAGGAGAAACAAGCTTGACCACTCTGCCGTCATCAAGTTCCCCCTGACTACAGAATCAGCCATGAAGATAGAAGACAATACACTTGTGTTCATTGTGGATGTCAAGGACATCCACAGGTCAAACAGGCTATAAAGAAGCTCTATGATCTTGACATGGCCAAGGATAACACTCTGATCAAGGCTGAAAGAGAGAAGAAGACATCTGTTTGACTGGCTCCCAACTATGATGCTTTGGATGTTGCCAAGAAAACTGGGATCATCTAAACTGAGTGCAGCTGGCTAATTCTAAATAAAAAACTTACACTGTAAAATAAATAATAAAATGAAATAAAATCAAAACCAACTAAAACATAAATAAATAAACAAAAATCTTCAGTACTTCACCAGTAGCCCATCAAGTGAAATCTCAATTCATGTCATGATCTTACCACTACAGCCTCAGTTTTCACTGTTGCTATTTCTGTTCTCATTTATACCACCTTTGCCCACTCCCAACTATTCCCTTCCCCCTGGGAGTTTTTTGATCATTGCTTCAATTTCACCAGTTGCAATCTGTACAATCAGATTTTCTGATTCTTCCTGATTCAGTTTTGGATGAGTGTATGCTTCTAGGAATACGCCCACTTTGTTCAGATTGTCCAATTTGTTGGCACATAGTTATTTATAACAGTTTCTTATAATCCTTTGTATTTCTGTGGTGTCAGTCGTTACTTTTCTTTCCTATTTTTTAAATTTTATTTTTAAATCATGTTTATTCTATTATAGTTGTCTCAACTTTTGCCCCTTTGCCCTCCTCCACCCATCCCAACCTGCCCCCCTCCCCACAGACAATTCCCATTCTGTTGTCCATGTCCATGGGTCATTCATATATGTTCTTTGTTTAGCCCCTTCTCCTTCTTTCCACCATTGTCCTCCTTCCTCATCCCCTCTGGTCACTTTCAGTCTGCTCCATATTTCCATGCATGTGGTATATTTTGTTCATTAATTTGTTTTGTTGAATAGCTTCCACTTACAGGTGAGATCATATGGTATTTTTCTTTCACCAACTGGCTTATTTCACTTAGCCTAATGTGCTCCAGTTCCATCCATGTTGTTGCAAAAGGTAGGAGTTCTTTCTTTCTTTTTTTTTTAAATGCAGATTGATGTTATTTATTTATTTTTTAAATGTCAAAATCCACTATAAAATATTAAAAAATTTAAATCCATTATAAAGTCTCAGCAATTAAAACATGATACCAGCACAGAAGTAATCAAGTAGATCAATGAAATAAACGAGCATTCTTGAAACAAATGTGTATATCTGTCTAACTATGAAATATATGATTAAATTGATATTTCAAATCAGTGAGGAAAATAAAGCTTAGCAACAAATAAAGTGCATGGACCACTATTACTTGAAATAAAACAAATACAGAGCCCTATTTCACACATTATACAAGAAATATTCAGGTGAGTTAAAAATCAATATGTAAAATCTAAGGAGTTTTAAGAGAAAATACAAACTAATATTTTTCTGACCCTGAAGTAAAATATTTGAACCCAGAAGCTATAAAGTAAAATATTGACAATATGACTATATTAAACACTTAAGACTATACAGTAATATACATATAAAAAAATTAAAGGACAAGTAATGGAAGAGGAAAGTATTTGTAACATATCTAAAAAAGGGTTAATGGGTTTTTTTAGGGAAAAAATTCTACAAACAGTTAATCAAAAAATGGATAAAGAATATCAAAAAGTAATTTAAAGCTTTTTAAAAATAATAGAAATAGGCAAAAAATATACAAAAGCATGTTTCGTTTCAACAAATAATAAAGGAACAATTAAAATAACATCAATGTCACAATCATATTAATATTTATTAAAAATATTAGTAATATCAAGTATTGGTGACTGTGAAAGGAACTGGGTTTTCATAGACTCTTTTTCTTCATCTTCTTAAAGCAGCCCCTTTAGCATATCTTGCAATGCTGGTTTGGTGGAGGTGTATTCTTTTAGCTTTCTTTTGTCTGAGAAGCTCCTTATTTCACCTTCCATTTTAATTGAGAGCCTTGCTAGGTAGAGCAGTTTTGGTTGCAGTCCTTTG
Source organism: Pteronotus mesoamericanus (assembly GCF_021234165.1). Lineage (NCBI taxonomy): Eukaryota > Metazoa > Chordata > Mammalia > Chiroptera > Mormoopidae > Pteronotus > Pteronotus mesoamericanus. Next base: position 18,751,908 of record NW_026555311.1, read on the forward strand.
CTTTTCGTTCCTTGGAATAATTCCTGCCATTCCCTTGTGGCTTGTACTATTTGAGTTGAGAAGTCAGCTGCTAGCCATGTCAGGGCTCCCTTATTTGTTACTACCTCTTTTTCCCTTGCTTGCTTTAGGATTCTCTGTTTGTCTTTGATAATTGCCACTTTAATGATGATGTGTCTTGGAGTGGGCCTCATTGGGCTCCTCTTGAATGGGACCCTCTGTGCTTCTTGGACTTGTGTGACTTTTTCTCTCCTCAAATTTGGGAAGTTTTCCATCATTACTTTTTCAAACAGGTTTTATGTTTCTTGCTTCTTTTCTTCTCCTTCTGGTACCCCTATCATACGGATATTATTACGTTTCAAGTTGTCCTGCATTTCCCTCAGTGCCTCTTCATTCTTTTTGAGTCTTTTTTCATTTTGTTACCCTTTCTGGGAGCTTTTTTCTACCTTATCCCTCAGCTCGCTGATTTGATCTTCTGCTCCATCTAGCCTGCTTTTGATTCCTTCTACTGTGTTCCTCAATTCATAAATTGTATTTTTCATTTCCTCTTCTCTCTTGTTTATAGTTTCTATGTCCTTTTTCAGGCTGATATAGTTTGTAGTAAGTTCTTCATAGTTTCCCCATAGTTTTTTGTAATTCTTTCTGAGCTCACTGAGCTCACTGAACTTCCTTAGAGCCGTTGTTTGGAACTCAGTATCTGATAGTTTACTTGCTTCTATTTCATTTAGTTCTTTTTCTGGGCATTCCTCATTTTCCTTTGACTGGGGGGTGTTTCTTTGTCTTCCCATTATGTGTGAGACTCTTCTTTTTTGCTTCTGCTTCTTCAGTTGATCTGTCTTGATTTCCTGACTTTGTGGTGTGAACTGTGGTAGAAGACTGCTTTTTTTTTTTTTCCCCCTTTCTGGATCTTCCTCTGATGATGTCAGATGTTGACCCTGTCTGACCTGAGGCAGTCTATTCAAGACTTCCAGGATTCTACTGTCTGTGTCTGTCTCCTGCAATTGTTAATCTAGTCACTCTGCACTCAGCAGGCCAGCTTAGAGACATCACAGAGCAGGGAAGGTGCCTCCTGGTGGTGGGGTTATTGGGTCCTCTCACATTGCTGACACTCAGGTCTCCCTGAGCAAGATGGCTGCTGCCGTGTTGGGGACGAGTCAGCACTGGGATCCCACCAGCTACTCTCTCCATTCTCTCCCCAAAGCCTATGTCTCCAGTCTCTCAAAGGTCTCTAGATCACTCTGTGCCCCCTTTAGCCAGGGATCTACTATCTGTGGCTGCCACTTTGCACTCAGCTGGGCAGCTTAGGCAGCAGAGGGCGGGGCCAAGTCCCCCCTGGGGTTGGGACTATTGAGTCCTCTGATGCTGCTGCCACTCAGGGGGAGTGGTCTCTGCCTGAGCAAGATTGTGCTGCCACATGGGGCATGGGTCAGCACTGGGATCCTGCTGGCTACTCTATTATTCTTTCCCCAAAGCCTCCTCCCTTAGTCTCTCCTCAGGCATCTCTAGCCCATTCGGCCTCCACCTTGCTGGAGACCAGGGTAAGTGGCTGCAAACAAAAATTTATGTGTTGGCTCTTTTAACAGCTCTTTGTATCTCCAGCTGCCTGTCTCTGGCAGAGAGAAATGTGCTGTTTTTCTCAGCTGGCTGTTGTCTGTGTCCTTTTTGGGCTATGGTGCTGTAGGCTGGAGATCCTATCTTATGGGTGTTGCTCTTCTCAAGGGATCCAACTGGCCATTTCAATATCCTTCTGGTGCTGCCACCCATGGGTGCCCCGCCTGCCTTCTCAAATCTCTACTGCATTCCTTACCTGTTAGGTTGTGCTAAAGCTGATTCTTCTGTCTCCAAGGTAATAAAGCTCCTCTCTTGCTATTGTTCAGTTTTTTTTTTTTTCCCAGGTGGTTTCTCCACAATTTCGTTGTAATTCTTCCAGATCGGTCCTGGGAGGTCAGTGTGACTTCCACTCACTCCTCTGCTATCTTGATTCCCTAAGTTAGATTGTTTATTTAAGATTTTTCTTGTTTCCTTACGTAGGCTTGTAATGCTACAAGTTTCCCTCTTAGGACTGATTTTGATGTGATCCATAAGTCTTGGGTTGTTGTGTTTTCATCTTCATTTATTTCAAAGTATCTTTTGATTTCTTTCTTGATCTCATTGTTCACCCATTTATTGTTTAGCAACATGTTATTTATCCTCTGTGTATTTGTGGGTTTTTCAGGGGTTTTTTTTCTTTTCAACTGATTTCTAATTTCATACCATTATAGTCAGGGAAGATCAGTGATATGTTTTCAGTCTTCTTAACTTCACTGATACTTGTTTTGTGTCCTAATATATGGTCTAACTTAGAAAATGTTCCATGAGCACTTGAAAAGAATGTATATTATGCTGTTTTGGGGTGAAATGCTGTGAAGATATCAATAACCCATCTGATCTAGTGTGTCATTTAAGGTTGCTGTCTCCTTGTTGACTTTCTGCTTGAGAGATTTATCCTTTGATATCAATAGGGCATTAAAATTTCCTACTATGACTGTATTACTGTTGATCTCTCCCTTTATTTCTCATCAAGATTTTCTTTATATATTAAGGTGCCTCTATGTTGGGTGCATAAATGTTTACAAGGGTTATCTCCTCTTGTTGAATTGCTCCCTTTATTGCTATGTAGTGCCCTTCTTTGTCTTTTACTATAGCCTTTATTTTAAAGTCCATCTTATCAAATATAAGTAAGTATTGCTACTCCAGGTTTTTCTCATTTTGATTTGCATGAAATGTCTTTTTCTATCTCTTTACTTTTAGTCTCTGTGTATATTTCATTCTGAAGTGGATGTCTTCTAGACAACATTATATATGTATGTGTGTGTATATATACATACACACACATAAATAATGTTGTCTAGAATATATATATTTCTTGGTTTCTTATCCATTCAGCTATCCTATGTCTTTTGATTGGAGCATTTAAGCCATTTACAGTTAGAGTGATTATGATGAGTATATATTTTTTGCCATTTTATTCTTTTTACTATGTTCCTCTGTTTTTCTTTTTCTTCTTCATCTTAAATAAGACTGTCATTTTTTGTAATATTGATTTAGTGGCAATGAACTCCTTTAACTTTGTCGGTTATCTGGGAAGCTCTTTATTTCTTCTTCAATTTTAAATGACAGCGTTGCTGGGTAAAGCAGTTTTGGTTGTAGGTCTTTACTTTTCATCACTGTGAATATTTCATGCCAGTCTTTTCTGGGCTGAAACGTTTTTGCTGAGAAATTAACTGACAGTCTTATGGAGCTCTCTTGTAAGTAACTGTTGTTCTCTTGCTGGTTTTAGAATTCTCTCTTTGTTTTTAACCTTTGCCATTTTAGTTATGTTGTGACTTGGTGTGAGCCTCTATAGACTTATCTTGTTTGGCACTCTCTGCACTTCCTAGAATTGTCTCTCTCCTTCACCAGGTTAGGGAAGTTTTCAGCCATGATTTTTCAAATACATTTTCAATCCTTTGTTCGCTCTTTTCTCCTTCTGGTATACCTTAGATGAGAATTTGTTATACTTCATGTTTTCTCAAAGGTCCCTTAAACTATCTTGATTTTTTAAATTCTTTTCTTTCCCCCAATTGAGTGTGTCTTTCAAATCACTGATTTGATTCTTTTTCATCCATCCTACTGTTCATTTTTCTAGTACATTTTTCATTTTATATATCATATTCTTCATTTCTGACTGGTTCTTTTTTATGGTATCTATGTCTTTTTTCACTGTGTTGTAGTTCTCACTAAGTTCTTCATAGTTCTCACGAAGTTCCTTGACCATCCTTATAACCATTCTTTGGAATTCCATATCCAGTAAACTGGTTGCCTTCATTGCCTTTAGCTTTTTTCTGGAGACTTCTTCCATTATTTCATTTGGAGCATATTTCTTTGTCTCCCCTTTTTGGCTACCTCTCTGTGTTTACTTCTATGTATTAAATAAATCTTCTATGTCTCTAAGTCTTGGTAAGGTGACTTTATATAGTAGGTGTCATGTGGGACCCAGTGGAACAGTCTTCTTGATTGCCAAAGCTAGGTGCTCCAGGGATGTCCCTTATGTGGGATATGGGGGCCCTTCTGTTCTAATTTAGTCTGATTGCTATTGGTCCATTTGTGTGTGGGGAGAATCCTCAGGCTGGCTGACTGTGAGGTTCAAACCCAACCACAGCATATGAGCTGCTGTTCAGGTTCTGACCACAAATTGGGGGATTTGCCTGAGCAGTTTTTAGTGCCTTCTGAGATCTCCCTTTGGATTTGTTGTATTGAAACTAATTAGATCCTGCTCTGATGTCTAAAGCTGGCCATTGGGTGTATCTGTTCTGGGGTCTCTTGGAAGGGACTCTTGTGCAGGCCAATGACAGACATTGCCTGTGACTGGCCCTGGGGAACTTATTCGGAGCTACAATGTAATCCAGTTTGTGTCTGTCTCTGCTGGGCCTGTTTGCAGGGAAGATCAAGCTGTGAATCAAGGCTGGCTCTTATCAGAGCTGGGCCCAGTCGCAGGTAAGCAAAAGTCCCAAGGCACCTTGATATCTGTCTCTGTCTGTCTTCTCCTGCCAGCTGCCTGTTAGTCTCAGTCACTGAAAGAGCTTCTGGTGGTACTCAAGATGCATGACTCATGTTCTCAGTGAGTAACCAGGCAGTGGCAATTGGTGTTCACCAGATCTATACAGGTTTAAACTCAACGACAGTGCTGGGTATGGGCCACTCAGCAAATATCCCAGAGTATACCAAGTCTATTTACTACCTGCTGGGTGTTTGCACACCTTTGTGGTGGGACAGAGTCTCAGGCATTCACCAGGGTGAGGCTGGAAGTATTTATCAGGTCCACGTAAACCAAGGTTTGGCTATGTGAAGGGAGGGCTCTGCACCACTGGGGCACTTGAGTGAAAAACCTTCCCCATCCTAGAGCCACACAACTCAGTCTGTTTCAGATTCTTCCAGTACTCAGGTCTGACCAGGGCAGAGCTGATGGGAGTCAGGAGAGTGGGAGGTGTCAGTCAGGCTTTGGGGAAGGTTGAGGGGTGACTCCTGCTCCAGAACTACACAACTCAGTCTGCCCTGGATTCTGGTCAGACCTTGGCCAGGAGGAGCCATGAGGAGTTGGGAGGGTAGGGCCACCAGGATCCAGGAAAGTGGAGCTAGCAGATCCCCCATGAGAGGGAAGCTCTAATCAGGTTCCAGGGAAAGTAGGTGGAATGGCCCCTGCCCCAAACCACACAACTCAGTCATCGATACCTCCTGAATCTGCCTGGATCTCTACACCACAGTGTAGGCAGCTGACTTCTCAACAGGACACATGCTCTATAGGGTTGGGGCTGTTGCATTTCCCCAGCTGATGCTGTATGGAGGAGTGTATTGCACCTAAGAAAGGTGACGTCTGCCGTATTGGCGAGTGACTCAGAACTGGAAGGTTCCCAGGGCCTGACCTCTCAGCGTTTTCCCCAGAGCCATAAACCTGTCTTTCCTTGCAGGACTCTAGTCTGTTCTGCTCTCCTTTCACCAGAGCCCAGGGTGAGTGTTTGTGTGTGAGGTTTGTGCAATGGCCTTTTAAAAGGGTGACTGTGTCTCTAGCAAACTCCTATTTCTTCTTGGCAGACAGAATCCCTGCTACTTTTCACAACCAGAATTTATGTGGGTGACTCTTCCTGGCTCTGGTGTTCTGGGCTACGGAGTCTGGTGTGAGGTTGAAACCCCTTGCTCCTCAGGTTTCTTCCAGAACCTCAGCTGCTGGTGGTGAGTGCAGGGCCAGCCCTTTTTGTGTCTCTGCCCTTCCTACTAGTCTCGAGGTATCTTCTGTAAATCTTTGGTTGTAGACTTCAGTTAGTCGTCATTTAGTTATTCAGGTTGATTGCTCTATATTTTAGCTGTAATTCCAGTTTGGTCCTGGGATGAGGTGAGAGTAACATCCACCTGCTCTGTTGCCATTTTGAATCTCTGGAGCTAGGTTCTTATGCAAGTTATAGCTGCTGCTTGGGGACTTGAATTCAGATTTTTCTCTCTTCATACACCCACAGTGCTAGATTGCAGGGATTAATAGAGGTCTCTCATGTCTTTATTACACACATACACATACACACAGTCTGTCAAAGTGCTCCTTCAGTCTGGGGAAGTGAGAGCTATATGCCAAGATGAGGGTAGTGGAAAATGAGGAAGAACATTTTAATTATTTTTAGAGTATAGAACAAGTTAATCAGAATATCCTAGGCTTTGTGGTTCAGTGACAGGATGTAAGAATTTCCGTTTCTTCTGTGTGTTCTTCCTAATTTCCCATCTCCATTTTGGCAGGTTGCCCTCCAGTGAAGCCATAGAGTCGGAAGGTGCTGCATTGCAGCAGCTCTAGTATCAAGTGAGGTGCATTTCCTCTTTGTTCTGTCTGCACAGACATACACCACTGCTCTCAGCCCCATGGTTTGCAATGTGCTGCAGCAGCTGACTTTTTGCAGTAGTGTAAAATCAAGTGGTTATTGTGTATGGTGGCATGAAAATTCAATGGCTTCCAGTGCCAAAATAATCACAAAACTGCTGAAGTATTTTTTCAAATCTCCCTTTCCTCTTTTTTTCCTTCCCTTTTCACCAGTGAAAAATAATAACACAAATCTTTGATTTTTCCTTGGAGCTGGTGAAAATAATGTGAATTATGAGCCAGATATTCTTGGGTTAAAATGCTTTCCCCACCATTTATTAGTGATGTAAAATTGGAAAAACTGCATACTCATTCTGAAGTAGTTTTCTCGCCCATAAAATAGATTTAATGCCATACACCCCACAGTGGTTAAAAGGATGAAAGAAAACAGAGATAATGGCAGTGCTGACTCCTGATAGATCTAGCTCATCAAGCGTTAGGCCCCTCCACTCCCCACCCCCTCACTTTCTCTTTTTTCTTCCCTGCTTCTTGATTCAATTGTTAATGGCTGCAATATTCCCAAAATATAGAGAATAAAGGAGAAGAGGAATACAAAGACGTCATGTAATAGTCCCATTACTCACTGGGAATGGGAAACATACTTAGTTGTACAGTTTATCATTAAATCTTATAAGAAAATTTAAAAAATAGTTTGTGAAGCCTCACTATTACAGTTCACTCTGTTTTTGGAGATCACTTACACGTAGAAAGGCATCTATGTTCTTCTTTAGGCACTAAATCAATAGTTCTCAGCCTTGGCTGCACAAGAATACCTAGAGCATGTACAACAATTTTTTAAGTAATAAAATTATTTTAAAGTTTCTAAAAACATACAGATGCTAGGGGTCCGACCTAGACTTATCACCTTAGACTGGGTATGAGGCCCTGGTCTGGCTTCAGTATTAGAGCAAAGTTTTCTAACTTATTGCAGTGATGGTTGAAAACCTTTGCCTAAATCATAAATATCACTATAATGTTCATGTCATGTTGGATTGGGGTTCAAAAATATAATAATAGTTGGGTAGAGTGACTTTTAAAAATAGTAGAAACCAAATTAAATTGACAAAATGTAGAAAGGGTAAATGTTATTTTAAAACATTATGATTATGATAAAATAGGATCCTGAAGGCCCTCAAAATTCTGTATATACGATAAGTTTCAAAAGGAAGAAGTGAACCATTTTTTTCTTCTTGTGAACACAGAGTGGCAATGGGAGGTTGCTAATTGGTTTCAATGAAGGGTTGAAAATCTGTATTTTCTTTTGTGATTACAGAAATCATTTATAGAATCTATGTTTCTGAGAATAAGAAACTAAAGATAATACAAATATGACTTGCTAACTTCAAGGAAGCTGCTGAAGAGGTATATTATTGGTCTAAATTGAAATATTAACCCCTTGGAAACTCCTGACATCTATTTAGTCAGAAATGGAAAAGAGCTATCAGATAACAGAACCTATCCTCCTGGGACCCTCCTGGATTGTGTCTAGTGTCCAGATAGAGGATAACACTCTCCTCCCAGCCCAAAGGCCATCCTCCTAAGTACTCACTTGGCACGCATCCTGGAAAATGGCAGTGTTGTAAGGGCTAAGTTACTCTTCTCGGAGATCTCTATTGGACATGATAAAGAAAAAAAAAAAACTCAAAGCACAAACTGTATACAATCCAATGTACATTTTAAAGGATGTAGTAGTGAGTATTTACATAGTGGGTCAGATTTTCATTCTGTGAGATTCAAAGGAAGAAAAGAACTCTTTGAGTTGAGAATCAAGCTTATTGTTTTTAGTGATGGCGTTTAGAGACAAGTGATCCAATAGCCACTACTTTTGAAGATCGTGATTTTATAAGCAATGAAAGTTTCAGGTGTCTGTAACCCATGTTGCAATGGTTTAAGGTGATTGTTGATAGTTATTTCAAAGTCCCTTAACACTGCCATTTGTAGAAAATAAACCTGACATAGCTTTTGCCAACAGCAGAAAAAAACCTCTCTTTTCTTAATTGTAGCAAGAAAACATCTATTGTCAATGCATTGACAATAAGAGACAAAGCATAAAGAGAACTCAACCTTTTCCTGGGACTCAGTGACTGATTTTTATCTTCAGTGTAAGGCTTACCAAATAAATATGATTATTAATTTAAAAGGCTATTGAATTTTATCAAAGAACTATTCCAATCAACTCAACATTAAGAGTGTTGATAATCACACACTTTTATCAATTTAGTTTGTATTATTTTTCTTTTCCTCTTTTTTCTTTATTGCATAGACACCTCATCATCCATACCAATGAATAAAAAAGCGTATTTCTTCACAGGCTGATTTTTTGCCAAATTGATATTGTTGGGAAGATTTTAACAATCTTCAGATGGTGTCCAAAATAATTATATCCCTTCTAAGACTAGTTGTTTCTGAAACAAGATTTATATATTTTTGTTTTAGAAGGATGCTTATCCTTAGTCACAATGTTTCATTTACAGAAGAGTGAATTAAAAGAAAAACACCCTATGAGACATTTTATGTGCTCAAAAGTTTTGATAACTTTTAATATTTTCCCCTTTTCACTTTTGCTCAGTATATACTTTAAATTTTATGGACAGAGAGCTCGCTGCGCCGCTCCCCGCTCACAGCCTCCGTGCCTCGCTCTCCTCCGACATGGCAAAAATATCCAGCCCTACGGAGACCGAGCGGTGCATCGAGTCTCTGATTGCTGTTTTCCGGAGGTGTGCCGGAAAGGACGCTAACAGCTCTACGCTTTCCAAGACTGAGTTCCTAACCTTCATGAATACAGAACTGACTGCCTTCACAAAGAACCAGAAGGACCCCGGTGTCCTTGACCGCATGATGAAGAAATTGGACATGAACAGTGATAGACAGCTAGATTTCCAAGAATTTTTTAATCTTAGAAATTAAAGGACTGGCAGTAGCTTGCCATGAGTCCTTTAGCCTTCCCAGAAGTGCTGCTGAGGAGCCCTTGGAGCTGGTCTCCAGACCTACCCCCTTTCCTTCCCGCTTCCCAATCATCATCATCTCCTCACGGACCACATCTATCCCAAGCTCAGTGCATCTACCACCCCATGTATGCCCGTCCTGCTGGTAATAATAAAACATTTCAATAAATAAATAAATAAATAAATAAATAAATAAATTTTATGGACAAATGCTATTGTCAGCTCAAAAGGCTTGACTGCTGCTTGTCCTTGGGGGACCTCTGGGTCTTTCTGAGCTATGACTCAGAACCAGAGGTCATTTGGTATAGACTCTGCTGTTCTCCGTAGAGGGGGAAGCATCTTCACTGAAGAGTGGGTTCCCTGCTTGCCTGCTGTGTCAGGATCGGAAATACAGTGGCTTTAACTTACAATCCGGTTGAGGATGCCTGGAAATGAATGTCACACTCAGAATTGAACTGATCTTCCTTGTCACAGCCCTGGGTTTTAGTTTAGGTGAAGGTTGTCACTGCATAGCCAGAATCTGGACAATTTAGAACCCTTTAAAGGAAAATACTCCAACTTACAAAATGTAGAAATAAATTCCTAAGGTGATTAGTTTTATAAGTTATGTTGTTCCATAGTTCACAAATTTATTACACTATTGCTTCACAGTTAATACCTTTTCCACTTGAAAAGTATTTCAAAATGTACTTTAATTAATTTATTTATACTGTCCCTCATCAGAAAGAACTCTGGGTGGCTAAAAAAATGAGATGAGATAAAGAAAATATAAATGTGAATGGATAAGTAAAAGAAGATGTAAAGCACATAGGATGCTAATCTATATATAAATTCAAGGTAACACTTTCTTCAAATCTAAATAAAATTACAAACTCATGTTACATTTTGTTTATGAAACAGAAATTATTTGGAACTATTTTATTACAATAACCTAAATTTTAAATGAGATATCATTGTATATTTAATAATAAAATTAGAGTAATGTTTAGTTTGTCTTGCTTTTCTAGTGCATAGAAAAGTCACAGATAGAGAAGGTGTCATATTGTCTTAAGTTTATTAGAATTTTCTTAATGAATGTGTTAACTAGAGTAACGGAAAAAAATACTTGAGACTGTGGGACTGATCTGTATATAAGTACTTTCAAGATTCCTATGCATTTTTTATATTAAAAATAAAACATATGGATTCAATATATGTGTATTTATATTTATTCCATCTTAATTATTATACACATGTATGTATTTTGAATAACAAAATTCTGTTGGTGGTAAAGAATGAAGGAGAAAATGTGACACCATCAACCACAGAATGTCTCTGGGAGCGTTGTGCAATTTGAATGCTACTCACAAAGACAAAAACAAAAATAAAAAATAAAATTAAAACCAAATAACATACATACTTTTTCAATGAAAATACACATTAATTTTAGGTTTTGACATTTATTTTACAGAAATGAGCCATTCCATTTCTCACTATGCTAAGAAACTAGAAAAAAAAAACTCTTCCCAATTAAGAAATTTAATAGGAAGAATAACTATGGAATGAAGGGTTTTGTTGTTGTTTTTTTTTTGCCGCATAGCTAATCTGTTTATTCTCTTAGTTTTAAATTTTTGTCATTCCACCATTTGTTCTTTTAAATAAAACATAATTTAATGTCAGTCTGGTCACAGTGAATGGGAGAAATACATATGTATTGAATTGCAGCAGGTAGAGTTATTTTGTTGTTGTTGGATACAAGAAGTAACAAGAAGTTCTTATTGCACAAATCTTGCATCTATATATGCAGGCTGTCAAATACAAAGCATTTAAGTGTTGCAGTGGATGACTGCCTTAAAAAAAGAATATGTAGGTTAGAGAGCTGTTAATAAAAAACCAAACCATGGCATATATTTCTATAACAATAGTCCTTCTGGGGAGAATATTGTTTCAGGTATCAAAGGAAGAAGTGTAAAATTTGTGCATAGGGTAGGAAAAAGAAAGTGTAAGGTACATGAAAAAGCATTTAAGTGCAAATAAAGACCATGCCCTGGGCAGTTCTAACTAACAGAGGGGCTGCTAAGGGCAGCATCGTGTCTTACACCCCATGGCGTGCTGGGGTTGAAGAAAGGGCTTCCCTTAAATGACCACCTTTAGTCTCAGTTCTTATAAACAAGTTCCTTGTAGAAAAATGGGAATTGTATGAAATAAATATTCTCAAGTTAGGCAGAGGCTGAACAATTTTGAATTGTTTCACAGGAGGCTTTAATTGGAAGGTCTTCTTTTATTTTCTAAACAAGCCATAACTAGGCACAGACATTATATTATCAAAGCCAATTCTCTCTGAAATGTTGAATAAAAGTGCAAGATTCCCAGGGAGATTTGACTTATGATTGAGGGGAAAATGAATTCATTTACTTTTGTAAGCAAATATCTTTCAAAAAGTCTAATTAGTGTTGTGCTCTGGAGGTAAAATGAGAAAATGTTCATTTCACCCGTATAAAAAGGAACAATGGCATCATTAGCTACTCATTTCATGAAGAAGACTAAGCCTTGATTTCACTAAGCATATTAATTTTAAGCAAAGATGAAAAACACCAAGTTCCATGCAGTATAAACAGATGAGCCCTCACCGTGTGTCTTACTTAGTTAGACGGTCGCCCTGGGAACCAAAAGGTTGCGTGTTTGCTCCCCAGTCATGCACATGGAGGGAGGAGAAACAACAGGACTAATTTGAGAGCTCATCTGAAGTAAATCTATAACCATAAAAATATTTTTTAAAAATTGGTATCAAAGAAGTCCATATCGTGCCTTCATAGTGTCTACAAATTAAAGGATAATATATAGGGATAGTTTTCATTTATAATATTGTAATTAATTGTCATAAGTAACACTTAATGGAGATCTAACTCCTTGAAATATACTACTTTATGTGCTTTATATGTATTATCTCAGTTAATTTTAATAACAGCAGTAGGAAGTAGTTCCTATCATTATCTCAACTTTACAAAAGGAGGAAATAGGGATAGGTAATACTTTGCTTAAGGTCATATAGCCAGGTGTTGGAGGGTGGACAGGTTTTGAACTCCAGAGCCCATGCTTTGTTGCTAGGCGATGATTAAATGCATAGTTTATTCAAAATATAGAAAAAGCACTGAGGCATGATTTATCATTTAAGTATATCTTTTTTCTTTTTTACTAGAAAATAAACACCTACTTCATTAATACAATAACAACAGAAAGAGTTTCCAATTTCTTAGAAGAAAAATAACATGAACCAGCACCACCTGGTAAGTGTTACAAGTTTAAATGCCCACATTTATTGTTCTGAGAGCTCCCTATCACACTACTGATGTTTCATCAAACCCAACTGCTGTCTGAGCTGCTGTTAATGACAGGGGTAGCTTCATAGTCAACACCTTAAAAGGAACACTGAAATGTTATTGTTTCTGTTTTAGATGTTCTTGGTATAAAAAGAATGGAAAGCAGACTTGCTTCTTGAATTCAAGAAAAACCATGAACTAATCTATCATTTTTCCTCTGATTCAGTCTGCCAGAGAACTCTGTGAAGAGTCCCTTCCATTCCTACCACCTATTGGGGTGAGAGGAGAAGAAAATGGGGAAAGGCGATTCCTGCAATGCTCACTGTTTCAGTCTGGTGGTTTATCATGTGACAAATACTTCCTGCTGAAGAGTGAAGAAAAGGATTTGTGACATTTAAAAATACTGTCTGCTATATGATTGTCTAACCACTGCTGTATACCTGAAACTAACACAAAATAATATTGAATGTAAACTATAATTGAAAAATAAAAAATAAAGTACAAATACTATCTGCACGTTTAGTAAACCTGGGAAATCAGAAAATAACATGGAAACCTTAACTTTCAGGAATGTTTTGGATCTCTGCATTTTCCACTGAAAGATATAACTTGGTCTACTTAGGAACACATATAAATACAACCAAAAAAAATAAGCTATGTAAACATTTTCATCTTGTCTCCATCCTGCTCCAGAGCTGGCAAGAGCCTTCTGGAAAGGTGGTCGTGGTGGTGGAAACAGCTCTCTAGAAAAGGCCACTTACAAAAGGGTTATATGACAGGCAGTTGCATCTGACAGTCCTTAGCAGTACGGGATGGTTTGAAGGAACGGTTGAGGCAACAAACACAGCTAGCTAGGGGTATTGGAACAGGCCTCATTAATTCTCACCAGCAGACAGTGTTCCACTGTGAGTCTGAATAAAAATGAAATATGGGATCTATATTTCATTATCAGGATGCAAGAGGAGTTAAAGGCAAAGTCACCTAGTAGTAATTCAGTTAAAGTGAGGTAGCCTTGTGAAGTTAAGAGGGAAAATGAATATTTCACTTGATTCTAACACATTTAATTTGTCTTTCAACTACTACACAAAGATAATCATTTCAGACAATAGAACATTCTGTCTCAGTCTCTGATTAGGCCGTGCCATTGGATTTTTTTCCCCCTTGGGTTAACAAGAATCAGTCATAGCAGTAATTTCCTATGAAAAAGAAATCCTACCAGGCCCATGTCTGGGTCTGGGGAGCTGATGGATTGCTTCTTTTTTATAGAGCCGAATCATTTTTGTAGGAATCAGCTTTCAAGTGTATAAATTTCAGTTTGGAAATTATTTCTTGCAATATTTGCTTTCAGTAGTTCTTTTTAAAACATTAATTAGATGAATAAATCCACCAAGGGACACAAAGTGTTTTCTGCAAAATAATACGATAATTTATATTGAAAATGTGATTGAATACTGAGAAGAAATAAAAGAAACAAAAGGATCACAAAGGGTATAACTCTGTTGTAGCCATTCAAAATATGGGATAAAACCTACTTATACTTTCTTCTGTTTGATCTAATATATCTAATTTTCATACCATTTTCCCTTTCTATCCCTCTGTCTTCTCTCAATTTAGACAGCGTCTCTTCTGTTTATTTGTTACAAAGATTTCAGTTGTGACTCACAGTTCATAAAAAATGCTGACAGCTTACAGAAAAAACTTTCAGTTACTGAGATAAATTTCAACATTAACAAAAAGTAAGCCTTTCCTGCTAGTATGTTTTTGGACAATATTAAGGGTACAAGTTAAGCCTCTTATAAGCCAACAGATTTTTATTGCTGTGATATTTATATTTTGAACATTTGTATTTTTATCATGCATTTGTAAGGTCAGGAATTCAATCAAATTGAAACATGGGATGTGTTGAGATAAATGTAAATATCCTTAACAAGGTTATGAAAAAAGGTCTTTGCCTTGTTGAAGGGAAGTTTAATAGTGTTTTATATTGGGAATGAAATTTAGGTTAATTATCAATCAGGGGTGCTCAACGAGTTGTTTTGTTTGTTGTAGTAACAGGTTTGTGATAATACAAACACACTAGCTACCACATTTAATGATAAGATGAATTGATCATGTACAAAAATAGCTGTGACAAAGTATAGAAGGGACTGTTGTTTGAATTCCATGACCTAATTTTGGATCCTGGTTTGCCACTAACTATTAGTCAGGTCTTGTTGGAGTAAGCTCGTCTATCTGTCTTGGCTGTATTTTTCTTATCTATTTAGTAAGAAGAGTAATTTATACTTTATAGATGTGTGTGTGTGTGTGTGTGTTAAATATCACAATGCACATTGAAGGGTTTTAATGAATTTTATCATGTGGGAGTTGAATCCATGGCATGACACTCATATAGCCAAAAGAACACTTCTGATGTCAAATAAGAAAGCGTTGGGACTGTGAGGGAATTCCAGTGTTGGAAATGAATTACCAAATAGAAATGGTACATATACGCAATGGAATACTACGCAGCAGAAAGAAAAAAAAGAACTACTAAACTTTGCGGCAGCATGGATGGAACTGGAGAGCATTACGCTAAGCAAAATAAGCCAGGGGGCGAAAGACAAATACCATATGATCTCACCTATAAGTGGAACCTAACCAACAATACAAAGATGCAAGGAAAATAAGACCAGCAACACTGAAAGGAAGAGAAATCAACAGAGACAAGAGGGAAGGAAGGAGGCGGGGGCGGGGAAAAGGAAGGGAAGGGGAAAGTCAAGGAACATATAGCAAGGACTCATGGACAAAACCAAAGAGGAAGAGCTGAGGGAGGGAAGGGGGGAGGGGTCAAGGGAAAGTGGTGGGGGGTAGGCAGAGACAAATGTATTTGAAAAAATAAATTAAAATAAAATTAAAAAAAAGAAAACAAATCATACTACAAACAATTATACTTAGATCAATCAGAAGATATTAAAAAAAAGAAATGTAAAGTTTTAAAATGTATCTTTTGGAGGTTTGCTTGTAAAGTTAGCAACAATGACATAACAATAATACAGACTGAAAAATTATTAAGGCTGATTATTTTTATTACGTTTACTTGGTTGTCATTGGTTAATAAAATTATATTGGTGTCAAGTGTACAAATCTAAAATACATCATTTGTATATTGTATTGTATGTTTACCACACAAAGTCAAGTCTCCTTTCATCACTGTTTACCCCTACTTTACCCTCCTCTACCTCCCTCACCCTTTCCTCTGGCAATCACCATACTGTTGTCTGTGTCTATGAATTGTTTTCTTTTTTTCTTTTGTTTAACCCCTTCATCTTTTTCATTAAGCCCCCAACACCACTTGCTTCTGACAACTCTCAATCTGTTCTCTGCGTCCAAGAGTCTTTTTCTATTTTCTTTGTTAGTTTATTTAGTTCATTAAACTCCACGTATAAGTGAAACAACAAAGTAATTGTCTTCCTCTGACTGCTTATTTCACTTAGCACAGCACTCTCCAGGTCCATCCATGCTGTTTTAAATGGTAAGATTTCCTTCTTTTTATGGCCACGTAGCCCATTGTGTCAACATGTCATAGCTGTTTTAGCCACTCATCTGCTGATGGGCACTGGACTGCTTCCAAATGTTGGCTATTGTTAATAACACTACAGTGAACATAGGGGTGCATATATTCTTTCAAATTAGGGTTTTGGGTTTTGTTTTTTTTAATGTATTCAAAGAAGTGGCATTGCTGGATCAAAAGGCAGTCCCACCTTTAATTTTTAAGGTAACTTCCCATTACTTTCCACGGTGGATTCCCCAATCTCCATTCCCACCAACAGTGCATGAGGGTTCCCTTTTCTCTATATCCTTGCCAACACTTGTTATTCGTTGATTTGTTGGTGATAGCCACTATGACAAGTGTGAGGTAATAACTCTTTGTGGTTTTGCTTTGCATTACTCTGAGGATTACTGAAGTTAAGCATATTTTCATATGTGTATTGGCCATCTGTATATCTTCTTTGCAGATTGTCTATTCAGGTCCTTTGCCCATTTTTAAATTGGGTTGCCTGTGCTTTTTTTTGGTGTTGAGTTGTATAAATTTTTTATAAGTCTTGGAATATAACACCTTATTAGCTGTATCATTGGCGAATGTGTTCTCCCACTCAGTGGGTTGTCTTTTCATTTTGTTGAGGATTTCTTTTGCTGTGCAAAACTTTTTAATATGATATATTCCCATTTGTTTATTTTTTCTTTTCTCTTGCCCAGGGAGATATATCAGAAAGAATATTGCTATGAGAAATTCCATGATTTTAATGCCAAAGCTTTCTTCTAAGATTTTTATGGTTTTGAGTCAAATTTGTTTATCTTTTCAAAGAACCATCTCTTAGTTTTATTGAACTTTAATGGGTCTTTTTAGACTCCAGTTTGTTTCTCCTCTGATCTTTATTACTTCCATTATTCTACTCACTTCAAGCTTTGATTGTTGTTCTTTTTCAAGTTCCTTTAAGTGTAAAGTTAGATAGTTCATTTGAAATTTTTCTTGTATCTTAAAACAAACCTGTAATGCTGTGAATTTCCCTTTTAGGACTGCTTTCACTGTGTCCCGTAAGTCTTGGGTTGTTGTGTTCTCATTTTCATTTATTTCAAGGTATCTCTTTTGATTTCTTTCTTGATCTCATTGTTAATCCATTAACTGTTCAGTAACACATTATTTAGCTTCCATGTCTTTGTGTGTTTTTCAGATTTTTTTCATTTGTTTAATTTCTAATTTTATACCATCATGGTCAGAGAAGAACTTGAATATGATTTCAACCTTAAATTTATTGAGAGATCTTTTGTTCTTAACATGTGGTCTTGTCCAGAAAATATTTAATGGGTACTTGAAAATAATGTATATTCTACTGTTTTGGGGTAAAATGCTCTGAAGATACAAATTAAATCCATCTGATCTAGTTTGCCATACTTGGCCTCTGTTTCCTTGTTGATTTTCTCACTAGAAGATATATGCGTTGATATCAATGAGGTGTAAACATTTCCTACTGTGACTGTATTACTGTCAATCTCTGCCTTTATGTCCATCAAGATTTGCTTTGTACATTAAGGTGCTCCTATATTAGGTGCATAACTATTTACAAGAGTCATATCCTCTTTTTGGATTGTTCTCTTGATCATTATGCAGTGGCTTTCTTTGTCTCTTATTATGTCCTTTGTTTTAAAGTTTATTTATCTAATGCAAGTATTGGTACCCCAGCTTTTGTTTTCATTTCTCTTTGCATGAAATATCTCTTTCCATATCTTTACTTTTAGTCTGTGTATATCGTTTGTTCCAAGGTGGTTCTCTTGTTGACGTGTGTGTGTGTGTGTGTGTGTGCGTGTGTGTGTGTATACATCTACCTTCTGTGTTTTGATTGGAGCATTTAAGTCATTTACATTTTGAGTAATTATTTTAAAAAGTGATTATTGAAAAGTACATATTTATTGCCATTTTATTCTTTATAACTATGTTCCTCTCTCTCTCTTTTTCTTCTTCTTAAAGAAAACCCTTTGACATTTCTTGTAATACTGATTTAGTAGTAACACACTCCTTTAGTTTTTTCTTATTTGAGAACCTCTTTATTACTCCTTCAATTTGGATGATAGCCTTGCTGCATAAAGTAGTCTTGGTTGTAGGTCTTTGATGTTCATCACTTCAAATATTTTATGCCAATCCTTTCGGGCCTGAAATGTTTCTGTTGAGAAACCAGCTGACAGTCTTATGTGCTTCTTTTATGTGGCTAACTTTCTTTCTTTTGCAGCTTTTAGGATGCTCTCTTTGTCTTTAACCTTTGTCATTTTAATTATGATGTGTCTTGGTGTGGGCCTCCTTGGATGCATCTTGTTTAGGACTCTGTGCTTCCTGGATTTGTTGTTTTTTCTTTCATCAGATCAGGGAAGTTTTCAGCCATTATTTCTTCAAATACATTCTCAAGCTCTTGCTCAATCTATTCTCCTTCTGGTACTCCTATGATTCGGTTGTTGTTACCCTTCCTACTGTCCTTAAATTATTCTCTCTCTCTCTTTTTTTTTTTTTTACAATTCTTCTTTCTTTTTCTGATTGTGTGTGTTCTGCTACCTTGTCTTCCAAATCACTGGTTCAATCCTCTGTTTCATCTAACTTACTGTTTATTCCTTCTAGTGTATTCCTCATTTCAGGTATTGTAGTCTTCATCTGACTGGTTCTTTTTTTTATGGTTCCCTTTTTTTCCTTATTGCTAAAGTTCTCACTAAGTTCCTTGAGTAGTCTTATAACCATTCTTTTGAACTCTGTATCTGGTAAATTGCTTGCTTCCATGTCATTTAGCTGTTTTTTTCTGAAGATTTCTCTTGTTCCTTCATTTGTGGCATGATTCTTTGTACCCCCATTTTAGCAGCCTCTTTTTGTTTATTTCTATGTATTAGATAGATCTTCTAGGTCTCCCAGTCTTGGTAGGGTGAGCTTATGTAGATGCCCTGTGGGATCCAGTACTGAAGTCTCCTTGATGAGGTGGGTACCAAGTCATGCCCCTTGTGTGGGACTTGTGGGCCCTCCTGATGTAATTTAATGTATTATTTGCCTATTTGTGTGTGGGGAGGACCCTCGGGCTGGCTGACTGTGAGAAATGACCTAGACCACAGTGTAGAAGCTGCTGTGTAGATGCTGACCCCACAAAGTGGTTATTGCTTTAGCAGGTTCTGGTGTTTGCCAAGATTTCCCTTTGGATATACCATTTGTGAAGCTCATAGCACCCTGCTCCAACGTTGTCTGAAGATGGCTACTGGGTGCCTGTTTAGGGCTTCTTGGGCAGGATTCTGGTGCAGATAAATGTCAGATGCTGTCTATGACGGCCCTAGACAACTAGTTTGGAACTACAAAGCAAGTTGCCATTTGTGGCTACTTCTTCTGAAACTTGGTTTGTGTGGGCAGGACCAAGCTGCACACCAAGGCTGGCTTCCACCAAAATCTATCCTGGATGTAAGTCAGAAAAAGGCTTATGGCACCCCAAGATCCACCTCTGCTTGCCTTTGCTTCTTGGCTGCCTTTTAAGCTCAGTCACTGAAAGACCCTCTGGTAGTATACAAGTTGCACATGAGTTGTCTGGTAAGTGCAAGTGGTGTTCACCAGATTGATCCAGATTTAAACTTGGTGCCAGTGCTGGGTCTGAGGCCACTAAGTAAACATCCCTGGATACAGCCAATCTAGCTACCCTCCAGTGGGTGTCTGCAGAACTTCGTGGTGGGAAGGGTCTCAGGGAGTCATCAGGGTGAGGGCAGCAGAGTTTATGAGGCCCAAATAGACAAAGATTTGGCTGTGTGAAGATAAGGCTCTCCCTTGGTTGTGTGTTCAAGGGCAAAATAGCCTCCATTCTAGAGCCACAAAACTTAGTTTTTCTAGATTCTGCCTGGAACTAGGAAGAGAGCTCAGCAGGGTGTGGCGACTGGGAGTCTGAAGGGTTGGGCAATAGAGGGTTCAGAAGGTGGGGCTATTATAAGCCCCCAGGCTGATTCTGTAAGGAGGGGAGTACTCCCCCAAAGAGAGGCGATGTCTGCAGTGTTGGAGAGGGACTCAGCACAAGGATCCTGGTGGCTGTTCCTTTAGCAATCTCCCCAGAGCCACAAAACCCAGTCTTTCTTCACAGGATTGTAATATGCTCTACGCTTCCTTCAATGGAGTTTATGTGAGAGGCTGTGAATGAAGTTTGTGTGCTGTGTCTTTAAGAGGCAGTGAACAGAATCCCAGCTGCTTTTCACAGGCAGTTGTTATATGGGTGTGTCTTTGAGAAACCTCCAGTGAGCCAGGGCATGGGGTTGAGACCCCATACCCTTCAGGGAGATATCCCTCCAGAATCTCAGCTGCTGTCCACAGTAACACGGCTAGACCTCTTTACCAGTCTTTTCTTTTCTTTTTAAATTAATTAATTTATTTTTTCAAATACATTTGTCTCTGCCTACCCCCCACCACTTTCCCTTGCCCCTTCTCGCCCTCCCTCAACTCTTCCCCTTTGGTTTTGTCCATGAGTCCTTGCTATATATTCCTTGACTTTCCCCTTCCCTTCCTTTTCTCCGCCCTGCCCCTCTCCTTTCCTCTTGTCTCTGTTGGTTTCTTTTCCTTTCAGTGTTGCTGGTCTTATTTTCCTTGCATCTTTGTATTGTTGGTTAGGTTCCACTTATAGGTGAGATCATATGGTATTTGTCTTTCGCTCCCTGGCTCATTTCACTTAGCATAATGCTCTCTAGTTCCATCCATGCTGTCAAGAAGTTTAGTAGTTCTCTTCTTTCTTTCTGCTGCGTAGTATTCCATTGTGTAAATGTACCATAATTTTTTGATCCAATCATCTACTGATGGTCACTTAGGTTGCTTCCAACACTTGGCTATTGTAAATTGTGCTGCTATGAACAATGGGGTGCCTAGATTCTTTTGTATTGGCATTTTGGTGTTCTTAGGGTATAGTCCCAGCAGGGGAATCCCTGGATCAAAAGGCAGTTCCATTTTCAGCTTTTTGAGGAAATTCCACACCGCTTTCCATAGTGGCTGCACCAGTCTGCATTCCTACCAACAGTGTACTAAGGTTCCCTTTTCTCCACAGCCTCGCCAGCACCTGTTGTTTGTTGATCTGTTTAGGATGGCCATTCTGACCCGTGTGAGGTGGTACCTCATGGTGGTTTTGATCTGCATTTCTCTGATGGCTAGTGATGCCGAGCATCCTTTCAAATGCCTCTGGGCCCTCTGTATCTCTTCCTTGGAAAAGGGTCTGCCCAGGTCCTTTGACCATTTTTTGATTGGATCATTTGTCTTCTTGGAGTGGAGTCGAGTGAGTTCTTTATATATCTTGGAGATCAAACCTCTATCTGATGTATCATTACCGAATATATTTTCCCATATGGTTGGCTCCCTTTTCATTTTGCTGGTGTTTTCTTTAGCCGTGCAGAAGCTTCTTATTTTGATGAGGTCCCACTTGTTTATTCTTTCCTTTATGTCCCTTGCTTTAGGAGACATATCAGTGAAAAAATTGCTGCTTGGGATATCTGAGAGTTTCCTGCCAATGTTCTCCTCTAGGACTTTGATGGTGTTGCGACTTATATTTAAGTCTTTTATCCATCTTGAGTTTATTTTTGTGTATGGTGTCAGCTGATGATCCAATTTCAATTTTTTGCATGTAGCTGTCTAGCTCTCCCAACACCATTTGTTGAAGAGGCTATTATTGCTCCATTTTATGCTTCTGCCCCCTTTGTCAAATATTAGATGCCCATAGAGACCTGGGCTGATTTCTGGGCTTTCTATTCTGTTCCCCTGGTCTATGGGTCTGTTCTTGTGCCATTACCAGATTGTTTTGAGTATAGTGGCTTTGTAGTAGAGTTTGATGTCTGGTATTGTGATCCCTCCTACTTTGTTTTTCTTTCTCAAAATTGCTGCGGCTCTTCGGGGTTGTTTATGGTTCCATATAAATTTTTGAAATGTCTGTTCTATTTCTGTGAAATATGTCATTGGTATCTTAATAGGGATTGTGTTGAATCTATAAATTGCTTTGGGTAGTATGGACATTTTGATAATATTCATTCTTCCAATCCATGAGCATGGTATATGCTTGCATTTATTTGTGTCTTCCTTAATTTCTTTCTTCAAAGTTGTATAGTTTTCTGCGTACAGGTTTTACCTCTTTGGTTAAATTTATTCCTAGGTACTTTATTTTTCTTCTTGCTATATCGAATGTTATTTTTTTCTGATTTCTTCTTCTGCTATTTCATTGCTGGTGTACAAAAATGCCTTTGATTTCTGAATATTGACTTTGTATCTTGCTGTTTTGCCAAATTCACTTACTAGGTTGAGGAGTTTTTTGGTAGAGTCTACAGGGTTCTCTATGTACACTATCATGTCATCTGCAAACAATGATAGCTTTACTTCTTCCTTTCCTATTTGGATGCCTTTTATTTCTTTTTCTTGTCTGACTGCTGTGGTTAGGACTTCCAATACGATGTTGAAAAGAAGCAGTGAAAGCAGACATCCTTGTCATGTTCCCGATCTTAGTGGGAAAGCTTTTAGTTTTTGCCCATTGAGTATGATGTTGGCTGTAGGTTTTTCATATATGGCCTTTATTACATTGAAGAATGCCCCATTTATTCCCATTTTTTCTGAGTGTTTTGATCATAAATGGGTGCTGTACCTTATCGAATGCTTTTTCTGCATCTATTGAGATGATCATGTGGTTTTTGTCTTTTATTTATGTGATGTATTACGTTTATTGATTTCCGTATATTGAACCATCACTGCATCGCTGGGATGAATCCCACTTGATCATGGTGACCAGTCTTTTCTTAAATTTTAAAATAAATCTTTATTTTTTTATTCTTATTTATTCTAGACAGATGTCCCAGTTTCTTACCCTTTGTCCTCCTCCATTAAGCACCCTCAATCCCACAGTCCATTCCCACATTATTGTCCATGTCAATTGGTCATTCATACATGTTCTTTGACTAACTCCTTCCCCTTCTTTCCAACATTCCCCTCCTTCCCTCTTTCCCCTGGCAACTGTCAGTCTGTTCCCTGTTTACATGTCTCTGGTTCCTTTTTGCTCGTTAGTTTATTTTGTTCGTTAGATTCCCCTTATAAGTGAGATCATATGGGTTTGTCTTTCACCGACTAGTTTATTTCACTTAGCATAATAGTCTTTAGTTCCATCCATGCTGTCGCAAAGGGTAGGAATTCCTTCTTCTTTCTTTGTGCTGCATAGTATTGCATTGTGTAAATGTACCACGTTTTCATTTTTTTATTGTTGTTAAATTACAGTTGTCTCCATTTCCCCCCCATCGCTCTTCCCTGCCCTGCCTACCTCCCCTCCCACATTCAATCCTTCCACCCTTTGTCCTTGTTCATGGCTCCTTTTTATATGTTCTTTAACTTGACCTTTTCCCTTCTTTCCCCTTTTATCGCCTTCCCCTGTCCCCTCTGGTCACTGTCAGTGTTCTTTATTTTCATGTCTCTGGTTTTATTTTGCTCATAAGTTTATTTTGTTCATTAAATTCCCTTTGTAAGTGAGATCATATGGTATTTGTATTTCACTGCCTGGCTTATTTCACTTAGCATAATAGTCTCCAGTTCCTTCCATGCTGTTGGAAAGGGTAGAAGTTCCTTTTTTTTCTTTGTGCTACATATTATTCCATTGGGTAAATGTACCAGTTTTTAAATCCACTCATCTACTGATGCATACTTAGGCTGGCTCCAACACTTTGCGATTGTATATAGTGCTTCTATAAACATAGTGGTGCATAAGTTCTTTGGAATTGGTATTTAGGGATTCTTAGGGTATATTCCCAGCAGTGGAATCACTGGGTGAAAAGGCAATTCCATTTTTAATTTTTTTGAGGAAATTCTATACTGTTTTTCACAGTGGCTGCCCCAGTCTGCATTCCCACCAACAGTGCAAAAGGATTCCCTTTTCTCTATCCTCGCTAACACTTGTTTGTTGATTTATTAGTAAGAGCCATTCTGACAAGTGTGAGGTGGTATCTCATTGTGAGTTTAATTTGTATGTCTCTGATGGCTACTGATGTTGAGCATTTTTTCATATGTCTATGAGCCATCAGTATGTCCTCTTTGGAGAAGTGCCTATTTAGGTTTTTTGCCCATTTTTAAAAATCTTTATTGTATTATTTTTACATTACCTTTAGTTCCCTTCTACCTTCTCTCCCCACAGCAGTCACCACACTATTGTCCATGGCATTGGGCTCTTTTTCTTTTTTGCTCAATCCTTCTACCCTCTAACTTCCCTCTACCACTAGCTGTCATCCTGCTCCTTATCTATGAGTCTATCCCCATTTTCCTTGTTAGTTCAACTTGTTCATTAGATTCCACATATGAGTGAAATCATATGATATTTCTCTTTTTCTGATTAGCTTAATTCACTTAGCATAATGTTCTCCAGGTTCATCTATGCTGTCACAAAAGGTAAACTCTTCTCTTTTTAATGGTCAAGTAGTATTCCATTGAGTAAATGTCTCATAGTTGTTTTACCCACTCATCTATTGATGGACACTTGGGCTGGTTCCATATTTTGGAGATTGTAAATAATGCTGCAATGAACACAGGGGCACTGAGGCTCTTTTAAATTAGTGTTTTGAGTTCCTTCAGATATATTCCCAGAAGTGGGATTGCTGGGTTAAAAGGTAGATCTGTTTTTTTCTATTTCTTTTTTTTATTGTTGTTCAGTTACAGCTGTCCCCATTTTCCCTCCTTACTCTCCCCTGCCCTACCCACCCCCACCTCCCACATTTAATCCTCTCCCTCATTGTCTTTGTCTATGGGTCCTTTATACATGTACCTTGACTTGACCCTTCCTTTTCTTTCTTCCATTATCCCCTTCCCCTGTCCCCTCTGGTCACTGGCAGCTTGTTCTTTATCCACTTTTAATTTTTTGAGGTATCTCCATACTGCTTTCCACAGTGGCTGTACCTCTACATTCCCACAAAAGGTTTCTGTGCCTATTTTCATGCTAATGTATGTCCCACTAAGTTCCTTATAGTCCTAAGTTCCTTGAGCGTTTTTCTAACCATTACTTTGAACTCTGTCTGATAAACGGCTTGCCTCAATTTTATTTAGTTTTTTTTTTCTTCTGGATGTTCCTCCTTTTATTTCATTTGTGTTTTTTTCCCTTTTCTCCCCATTTCAGCCATCTCTTTTTTTTTTGTTTCTATGTATTAGATAGATCTGTTTGACTCCTTGTCTTTGTGGCATGGCCTTATGTGGTAGGAGTCCTGTGGGACTCCGTGGTGCAAGTCTCCTTGATCTCTTGAGCTCATAGTTCTAGAAATGATCCTTGTGTGGGTTATGTGGGCTCTTCTGTTGTATTTGGGTCTTGATTGTTGTTCACTCATTCATTGGTGGGATCTTCCCTCAGGCTGGCAGATTGCAAGATTCAACCCCCTGCATGTCTTGTACAGGTGATGACAGCAAAACCACACTGTCTTGATTATTGTAACTTTGTAGTAAGTTTTGAAATTAGGAAGTGTAACTCCTGCAATTTTGCTTTAATTTTTCAATATTATTTTGGCTTTTTTGTGTCCCCTTACATTTTCATAAAAATTTGAAGATCACAATACACAAAAACAACACCAAAAACAGAGTCAAAACTAGCAAAAAAAATCCTTAAAATAACAGAAAAATCAATGACAAACAAGAAAAGAATAATAAAAGTGGAAAGAGAAATAGAATAGTAAAAGAATACAAGCAGCCCAACGAAAAGAAAAATTATTATGAGAGGAGAGAATGAAGAGAAACAATAGGTGAGAAATAGAAAGAGGAAATTGCCAAAAATAGAACAAAGAAAGGGAAAGAATAAAAAAAATGGAAAGAAGGATCAAATGGAGTAAGAAAAGGGAAAGTAAAATAAGAGATATGAAAGAAAAATAGAGAAAAAAGGAAAAACAAAGGAAAAAATAATAAGAAGTCTATGCAAACAAAAATAATGAAAAAGAACAAAGTGTAATTCATTTCAGCAGAGTTTGGTGCTTGCCTGCTGGGTTCTCCCTTTGGATTCACCTCCGATGTTGTCTGAAGCTGTGTAAGCCCATGTCAGACACTGTGCACATCTAGCCTTTGGTAGCCTGTTCAAAGCTACAAATGATCTAACTTGTGGCTGTCTCCTCCAGGCTTGGCTGCACCTGGGATGTGCCTCGGTGAACTGTAAGTCTGGTTTTTACAGCACAGTGTTCATGGGTGGATCAGCATATGACTGACGGCACCATGGGATCTGCTTTCACTTGCTTTGGCCTGCTAGCCTGCTGTCAGTCTCTTTCTAGCCACTGACCCAACTATTTCTGAGAAGACTTCTAGTGAAATTAGGATAAGACCCCTTGATCTCCCATGGGAGGTTCTGTTCAGGCTTTGGGAAAGATGGTAGGTGTGTTTCCCTTTGCTCCTACCACATGTTTGAGTCTGTCCTGGACTATTTTCCTGAGCAAAGCAGAGTATGGCTCCTTGTAAGAAAGCAGGTGTGGCCCCCAGAGCCTAGAGTTGGGGCCTGATGGGGCAAGCAGGTTTCCGAGTGTGGGATGAGCAGGATTCCAGCAGGTGAGGTGAGTAGTTTCTCACAGGGTGGGGTAATTGTTTTCCCCTAGAAGGGGTTTGCTCTTCTCAAGAAAAATGGCTATTATGGTATCGAGGAACATAGAAGCTGCTCTCCAACATCTATCTCCAAGGCCTCCCACTCCTGACTCTCCTCAGGTGAGTCCAGTCTGTGCTGACCTCCCTTAGCTCAAGCCCAAGGTGACAGTAGATGCTAAAGAGCAACCTGTGCTTTAGACACTTTGCAAAGAAAAAAAATAGTGGCTTAGTTTCCAGTGGACTCTGCCTTTCCCTGGCGGACAAAAACCCTGTGTCCTTTCACCACTGGATGCTATGGGGGCACCTGATTCCAGCACTGGTGCTCTTTGCTTGGAGGCCCAGTCCAGGGTCCAGGCTTCACTTCTCTAGGGGGAAGCTCCCACGGCAGTGCAGGTATGCTCAGCCTGGCACTGTGGAAGCAGTGCCGGCCCCTTTCAAGTCCTTGCCCTTTCTAAGAGTCCCAAGGTGGTTTCTGCCCACCCTTGGTTAAGAGTCTCCTCTTCATGTAGTCTTTGATTATTTATTTTGGGCAGGTCTTGCCCTCTTTATTTTTATTTCCAGTTTAGTTCTAGGAGGTGGTGAGAGACAGATTCTCTCACTCCACTGCCATCTTGCCTGACTTCTCCATGATTATTTTTTTTTTAAAGAAGAGTTTTATGGCTTTTGCTCTTAGATTTGTAGCTTTTTAATTCATTTTGAGCTAATTTTTACATACTGAGTGATGTAAAAGTCCAATATCTTTCTTTTTCATGTTGTTAGTCAATTGTCCCATTTGTTGAAGAGACTATTTTTTCCCCTTTTAATGACCTTGGCACTTTTGTAAAAAATTAATTGGCCATAGATGTTTTGGTTTATTCTGGACTTTCAATTCTCTCTCATTGGTTTATATGTTGATTCTTATGCCACACCATGCTGTCTTGATTATTGTAACTTTGTAGTAAGTTTTGAAATTAGGGAGTGTAACTCCTGCAATTTTGCTTTAATTTTTCAATATTATTTAGGCTCTTTGTGTCCCCTTACATTTCCATATAAATTTGAAGATCACCTTTTGCATTTCTGAAAAGAAAAAAGCAACATTGGGAATTTAGTAGAGATTCCACTGAATCTGTAAATCAACATGAGAAGTACTGCCATCTTGAAAATGTTAGGTCTTCCATTCTATGAACATAGATGACTTCCATACATTTAGGTCCTTTAAAAGTACTTAAAATAACATTTTGTTGGTTTCAGTGCATAATACTTCCATTCCTTTTTGCATCTTCTTGATTAAATTTATTTTTAAGTATTATATATTTGATACTACTGTAAATGAAATTGCTTTCATAATTTCACTTTTGGATTGTTCATATTTGGAAATACAATTGATTTTGTATTTTGATCTTGAATCCTGCAACTTTACTAACCTTGTTTATGAGCTTTAATAGTTATTTTGTAAATTTTTAAAAAGAATTTTTTATATATAAGATCATGTCATCTTTGAATAGAGATAGATGCCTTTATTTATTGTTACTGCCTAATTGTGCTCACTAGAACCTCTAGTACAATGTTGATTGGAAGAGACAAGAGTGGACATCCTTTCAATGTTTCTGACCTTAGGGGGAAAGTGTCCTGTCTTTCACCATTAGGTATAATGTTAGGTGTGTGATTTTTTTTGTAGATAAAGTTGATAGAGTTGAGGAAATCCCCTTCAATTCCTGTTTGTTGAGAGTTTTTCTCATAAAAAAATCTGCCAGTTCTCTTACTGTATCTATTGAGTTAATAATGTGTTTTTATTCCTTCATTCTTGTAATATAATATATTACATGGTTTGGTTTACTTACGTTAAACCAACTTTTCATTCCTGGGCTAAATCCCATTTATCCTGATGTGTAATTGTTTTAATGTGCAACCAGATTCAGTTTGTTAGTATTTTGTTGAGGATTTTTTGAATCTATGTGCAGGGGGGATATTAATCTACAGGGTTTTTTGTTTTTGGTTTTTTTTTCTCTTTTGCAATGTCTTTGTCTGGCTTAGGGGTCTGAGTAATACAGGTCTTATATAATAAGTTAAAAAAAGTTTCTTCCTCTACTATTTTTTGAATGAATTCTAGAAGGATCATTATTCTTTAAATGTTTGGTAAACTCTATCAAACACTTAAAGCTCAGTCTGTTTCTGAGCTTTCCATTGTTTGACATTTTTTTGATTACTGATTCAATATCTTTACTTGTTACAGGTCTACTTCTATTTTCTACTTTTCTCTTGATTCTGTTATTAGTATTGTATGTTTTAAGAAACTTGTCCATTCATTTAGCTTATTTATTGGCATACAATCATTCATATATTTAACTTCAACTTTTTTATGTCTGTAGAGTTAGGAGTAATGTCTCCACTTTCATTCCTGATTTTAATTTGAATCTTCTCTATTTTTTAATTTATCAGTCTAGCTAAAGGCTCGTCAATTTTTTGAGCTACTTAAAGAACCAACTTTTAGTTTAGTTGATTTTCTATGCTATTTTTCTATTCTCTCTTTCTTCATGATGAAAATCCATATTTTTCTTGTAATATTTTTGTTTGATTCTCATATCAGGATAGTTCTGGGCTCATTAAATTTATTGGAAAATGTTCCCCCTTCTGTTTTTAGTAAGAGTTTGGAATGTCAGTGGTTGTCTACCTTATAGTTTTATTTTTCAAAGCCTTTGGTGTTCTTTATATGGTCAGACATGTGCAGCTCAAGAACAAGCCTAGCAGTTCATACACAAATTTATTGGATTACTTTCTTGAATACCTTCCTGTTCTCAAGCTGCTCAATATATCTGGTTCCCAGAATTCTTTTTTCTTGGTCATCTTGCTAGAACACTGGGCTTTAGTTACATGCTTGCCTGCACCCTTTCCATACTTATATATGTCTCTATGGCCAAGGGAGGGAATGGAAAAAAAAATGCCAGGGTGTTTTCCCCACCCCTTCATCAGTAGAGATGCCCTTCTCATCTCAGAAATTGAGCATTTCTCTTAAAACTCTCTCTATTTGCACCCAGCCATACATTTCTGGGTTTCTGGCCCCATATCCAGGACAGGAGACACCACAGGAAAAAAGAAGTGGCCAACTCAAAGCTAGTTCAGTAGTACTTGGAGTTCTGATTGCTTTAGTTGCTCCATACATTTATCTAGGGGTTTTTGTTGCTTTCCGTGGATGGGACGTTGTATAGTGAGTTTATTCCATCTTGAGTAGAACCAGACTCCTTCCTTTCATTTAATTTGATTGTTTTGTTTCTGAGAATTCTTTACAGTGCTGATGATGAAGACGATGGGTGTAGGATTAAGGGGAAGCAGATGTGGGAAAAGGAAAAATAAAGAACATTTTCCCCCATACCGCTCAGTCCAGATACTTTTTGCTTTTATTCTAAGTTTAAGAAAAGCCCCTACAAAGCAAGCATGGATATAAAACAATTTGGTATATGTTTTCGAGATATCTTTATTTTTTTTTTGGCTATAGTGAGAATGTATTGCTAGGGAGAAGGAAGCTTAAGAGCAAAAGCAGGTGAGATCTTTTCTGGTTCTTGCCTGAGGAACAAGTTATATTTGGACATAGGACTGTGTGGTATATATTTTTCATCCTATCATTCTGACCCTAAGAATTTTGGTTGTATGTAACCAAAACCAGACACATAAATTTGCAATGTAAGTCTTTTCTGGAGTAAACCAAGTTAATTGTTTTATCTTTTGGGTTTTTTTTTTTTTGGAGAGAAATTAAATTTTGTCCTCTATTCTACATTTCAACTTCAACTTTATTATACTAAAATAATTTCACCAGTGTACATCTTTTTCATGTAAATTTTACAGGGAAGGTTTGTTTCTTCTTTTAAATTCTGATACACATTTTTAAAGATACATTTTGTTAAGAATGAATTTGGAACAATAGACTAGTTAATTTATTTCCCTATTATTTTTAAAATTCAGCATGATTTTTATACTATGAACTTTGTTTTACATAGCACATTTCTTAAAAATTTTTCATAAGACTTGAATTTTAACTGTTTTACAGGTACAAGGTAGTGACATTTAGTGCATTCACAGTGTTGTGAACCATAACAAGTGATATCAATTTTAGTAATAAACTTTCCAGCTCTATTTAATATTTTTCTACCGACTGAATTTTAAAGTAAGATTTATAGATCAAATTTTATTATGTACAAATTAAGTCATTATTAGTTTAATTTTATGTTTATTATTATTTTCTAGATTAAGGTATTTTAAAATAAATAAAAGATAATTTATAATTATTTCTTAACTAATTCATGAAAATTTGTGAGCAGTTCCCTTTGGATTTTCCTCAGGTTTTTCTGTTTTGATATTTGGATTATTACAATGTTATTCTAATTCTTCACTATACTTCTGACTATTAAATGCAGAGAATACTAAAGTAGCAATGCTGCAAGAAGAACATAGAGTAAATACTGGGCTAAAATAGTAGGGTTAAAATATTTTTGAAGTCAACTTGACATGGGCTAAACTTTAAGGTAAAATGGTGGTTTCAAAACATTTTGCATTGGTTTTAGAACCATGTTGTAAAGAATACTATGACTACTGTGTGTGTGTGTGTGTGTGTGTGTGTGTGTGTAAGTTCTGGCATACTATGAATTTATCTGGAAACTTCTGTAGCTCTGGAAAATTTATAGTAGTCGGGTTAAAGATAAGAGAAAGATCATCAAACAGAAGCTTACTAATTAACTTTCATTGTTTTGTAGATTATATATACAATTACATATTTTAATATGTGTAAAATAGTGGTATACATATTTATTTTAATGTAAAAATAATTTATGATGGTATATGTTTTTATGGCAATGAACCCTTTCAAGAATCCTGACCTAAAAGTCTTATGTCGCAAGCCAATCACTGGATTTCAAGCATTAATCCCAAAGCAGGAAAAATAACATGATCTAATAATCTCGATATTTAATATTATATCTTATTTGGTAATATCAACTGAGACCCAATATTCATTTATTCATTCAATAAATAATTTTAATATCTTTTATTGGTAGGATAATGCCTATAAATAAGTCGAATAGAAGAATGAATTAGACAGCATTCAAGATCCATGTTGTCATAAAGCTTATATTCCAGAGGGAGAAAGACAGTCAATAAATTGATGCTATAATATAACTTTAGATAATAATAAATGCTATGAGAAAAATAAAACATTTAATAATAGTGACTGGAGGAGAGATTCATATTAGATAAGGTGTTTAGTGATGACATATCTTGACATAGAGATGAAACCTGAAGAGTAGTCTAGGCAAAAAGAAAAGCAATTTCAAAGCCTTTGAACTGGGAAGGAGTTTGGTGATCATAAAGAATACAGAGGAGGCCAGTTTATGTGGCTGGATCATAGTAAAAAGTGGGAGGAGTAGGATGTGCCGAGGTTGGAGAGTTAGACTAGGATAAATTATTTAGGCAAGAAAAGGTATTTGCAATTGATTCTAAGTGCAAAGGGAAGCCACTGGTGATTTTAAGGGACTTACAATTATTTTAGTTACATTGTAGAAAGTACACTAGAATTGCTGTGTGAAGAGCAGACCTTGAGGACTCTAGAAAAAGGAACAAGAGAATGTTTAGAGGTTACTGCTGTACTATCAGCAATGCTACTATCACATCACGGTGATAGTACTCCACAGTGTACTCCACTGTGCTGTCACAGTGATGGGGCCAACGGTGATAGCAGAAGAGCTGAAGACAAGTGGACAGATAAAGGGGATATTTTTGAGGTAGAGCTGGCCTGGGCTGATGCTTGATTATGAAGTATGTATGTAAGTGACATAGGATGTATAAGAGATAGAGGAAAGTCAAGGATGTCTTCTAGGGATTTTGCTTAACAAATGGTTGCAAGGTGATACCCTTCACTAACTAGGGAAAACAGGAAGAGAAACTGAACCAGAGATTCAAAATAGAAAGTCAAGAGCACACAGATCATAAAGTCAGGGGACTGGATGAGATCTCAGCAGAGAGTCTGAATAAACAATTGAGCAAGGCCCAGCCCTGAGCTAGCAAAAGAGGCTGATGGTCCATTTTGATCTTGTAACTTGAAATTAAAGAAAATGAAGTGTTTCAAGAAGGAAGAAAATTGCTGCAAGTTTAAGTCAGTTGAGGACAGAGAAATAACCATTAGTTTCACATCATGGACATTATTATTTTGATCTTGACAACTATAATTCTGGTGGTTGGAGGGGAGATAAACTTGACTGGGTGGATTGAGGATAAAAGATAAGATGATGAAAGAAATCATTAGGGCCCTGACTGGTGTGGCTCTGTGGATTTAGTGCCGGCCTGTGAACAAAAGGGTCACAGGTTTGATTCCCAGTCAGGGCACATGCCTGCGTTGCAGGCCAGGTTCCCACTTGGGGATGTGCAAGAGGTAACCATACATTGATATTTCTCCCCCTCTCTTTCTCCCTCCCTTCCCCTCTCCCTAAAAACAAATAAACAAAATCTTAAAAAAAAAAAGAAGTCAGTAAATTTAGGCATCTCAATAAGTTCTTGAAGGGATCATAAAAGTGAGGTAATTGGTAATGTGAGGTCAAATAAGTGGTTCTTATTCTTTATTTTATTGTTTAATTCTCACTTGAAGATGTGTTTATTAATTTTAGAGAGGGAGAAGAAAGAAAACTGAGAGAAGGAGAGAGAGAATGGGTCGGTTGCCTCCCATACACGCTCTGACCAAGGATAGAACCTGCAACCTCGGTGTGCGCCCTGATCAGGAATCAAACCTGGAACATTTTGGTGCACTGGATGATGCTCCAACTAAATGAGCTACTCAGTCAGGGCAAAAGATTTTTCTTTTTTTAAATAAATTATGTTTATTGGAATGATCCAGTAGAAAGAGTGAATATAATAATACATGGAGAGTCACAGGGTAATTGCAGACTTAAATTTATTGAACATAAGAAGGGGGGATATAATCCAGAAAGTAAGAGGAGGGCTTAGCATTTTTTTAGGCACTGGGAAACTTCTTTTTTCCATTGTAATAAGAGGAAGGCAGGGAATGTGGGTGTAGATACAGATAAGTTAATAAAGTTGGTGGTGGGAAGTTGAGGGAGTTCCCATCTGATTGCTACTCTTTTCTCAGGGAAGAATGCAGGGAGTTCATGAGCTGTGATGGGGAGGGGGGTTTGGAGTTTGAAGAGAAAGATCTGAAACTTGTCTCAAATAATGGAAAATGCAGCAGGATTTCTGGACACTGGTGAGTGCTCTTCTAAAATTAGTGGTCATCAATTTAGGGAAAGATCAATTTATATGGTTATCGATTTTCTCCTGGAACACTCAGCTTCTGGGGCAGAGGTACAGAGAAGGTACACAGTGGAGTTTAACCATAGTTGAGGTGTAATTAAATGGGAAAGAGAGAGAGAGGGACAAAAGAGTTAAAAGCAAGTTGATTATAATGATCATCCATAGAACACAAACTGGGAGAGGTAAGGAATGAGGTGGTGAGATGACAAGAATGGTAAACAGTTCGCTTCCCTGCACTCGGTTGAATAGTTGCTGGCATTGGAAGTGGGGACAGGGGAGGGGCAAGGAAGGGACGAGTGTCCAAAAGGAGAGAACTTCACAGAGATTTTTTTTTCTGTGGTATATTTATTAGTGATGTCAAGGTCCAAAGTTATGGCATTGGACATAGATGAATGAGTCTGGATGGAGGAAAAGAGTACAGGAAAGATCTAAGAACAGAGAAAGCAAGGGATTAAGAGAACCAGTGCTTTTCCTAAATTGTTCCCTGCGGGGAAATGAGAGCCTAGGCAATTCTGTCCAAAACTGAAACAGTCACTACGCCACACAACAGAATCATCGCTTCCCCCATCATTTTCATCAATGAAATCAATGCTTGGGGCTTTAGCCATGTCCTGGAGCAGGGCTACCTGAAGCATGTTGCACACAGTAGTGCTCACAGCATGTTAATTCCACACCGTCCCCCCCGCCAAGATAGCATTCCCAGTGGAAAATTTACCAATTCAAGCCTTTAAGGCCTAACTATAAGACAGAAGATTTAAAATTTTCAAACTCTGAAGGTTGTAGGATATGCTGAATAACAACAAGGAATTGGTAGCCGAACTTCAGGTTTTCTCTAGGGTAATTATTTAAGTATTTAAATTAAGTGCCAGGCCATGTTAGGTGTAGTAAGTGTTATTTGTTTGAGCAGGCCTTGAATTAGTACACAAAAGAAAAGGTTTTGGTAAAATTGTACTCTATGAAGGTAAGTAGGATTATCTGGCCTTTTTGAAAGCTCTTGAGATTCCTTTTTCTGTCTCCCAATTTAATGTAGAAAAATAAAATGATATTAGAATCTGGGAAATTAGAATATTATGGACTTTATAGCAGTTGTTGGAAATATATAAACTAGAGTTAGAATGTTCCCCTGTTTGGTAAGAGTTAATACATTTTTGTACAGATACTCCTTTGCTTACAATGGGATGATGTCCCGTTAAACTCATCATAGTTAAAATTACCTTAAGTCGAAAATGCATTTGATACTGCATTGTAGAGTATCAGTCGTTTACCTCGGTGATCCTGTGGCTGACTGGGAGCTGTGCTCTAATGGTTCAGAGCATCACACGGCATGTCGCTAGCCCGGAAAAAGATAAGAATTCAAAATTTGAAGTACAGTTTCTACTGAATGCATATCACTTTCACACTATCGTAAATTCGAACCATCGTAAACGGGCTCATCTGCAGTGCTTTTTCTCTGCAGGAAGGATCTCGAGCACTGATAAAACTGCTTTGTATATTCATTCACTCAACAAATGCTTATTGCAGGTCTGCTGTGGGACAGACATGAACAAGCTCAAGTCCCTGTCCCTAGGGCCTTACATTCTTGAAAGAGGAGGCAGACAGTACAAATACAAATACATAATTAACTTGTTAAAGTTTATAATTGCTATGGAGAAAAAGAAGGAGGGTAAGGAGAAAAGGTTGGGAAGCAGGACAGAGGTGTCCTTTTTAGGGTATTCTGGGTAGGCCTCGGATGAGGTGACATTTGAGAAGAGACATGAAAGGAGTGAGGGAGAATAGAGGTTCTTTCTGGGACCTGAGAGGTTAGCATTTTCATGTTCAAGTCTACCAGCTTCTGGTTGGGCTCCTTGCCATTCTCAAAACCTGTCCTTCTGTGTCACTGAAAACTTTGCAGCTTGGCCTCCAGTGTTCTGCTCTGGCTCTCGCTGGTCCTGCAGCTCCAGCACCAGATCCTGCGGGGACCCATTTCCGACTCTGCACCAGGAGTGAAATTGAATTCTCCCACTTTGCCCTTCTGTGGTACCCCTATAGAATTTTTATTGTAGTACTATAAGATGTTATTATAATACCTATAAAATGTTACTTTCTGTGTTTCCATATCTTTCTTCTAATGCCAGGCAGTAAGATGCTTGAGAGTAGGAGCTATGTCCTATTCATCTGTCTGCATCCTCAGTACACATAGGGCCTCACGTATTATAGGTGCTATAATTTTGTGTTGGAATAGGGACATTTAGAACAATAAAAACAAATGAGTTATGAAGTCATGAAAGGACATGGAAGAACCTTAAATGCATATTGCTCAGTGGAAGAAACCAGTCTGGGAAGGCTGGTACGACTCCAACTATATACCATTTTGGAGAAGACAAAACTAGAGAGACAGTAAAAGGATCAATGGTTGCCAGGGGCTCTGGGGTGGGGGGCAGTGGGAAGAAAGGAAAAGAAGGGATGAGTGGGTGACGCACAGGGGACCTCCAGGGTGAGGAAACTATTCTGCATGGTACAGTAATCATGGAATCATTTCAGTATTTATTTGCTGAAACCCATATTGTGATACAACATACATAAATATATACGTTTTATATTTAAATATATATACACATATATATTTATACATGTTTATACATAAATATGAGAGAAAATCTCCTTAATTTCATCGTGATTTGACTCTATTTAAAAATAAAACATTAAGCTAGGAACATACTTTTCCAAGTTTCCCTTTTTTCAGCTACTTAGTTTGGACGGCTCTGCCACGCATCTGCAGGTTTAAAATCCGTTCAAAGTAGGATACAAAGAAAAGAAATCCACTTAAAATATCTCAGCTTGACTCTCATCACTCTGTACAGGGTTCAGATGTGATTTGGACACCAACACACCAAGCTAAGCTTTGTG
This sequence comes from Pteronotus mesoamericanus, assembly GCF_021234165.1. Classification (NCBI taxonomy): domain Eukaryota; kingdom Metazoa; phylum Chordata; class Mammalia; order Chiroptera; family Mormoopidae; genus Pteronotus; species Pteronotus mesoamericanus. The sequence goes on from NW_026555311.1 coordinate 18,788,802, forward strand.
TGAGGAAGTAAATGTTAGACTGAAATGGGAAACTGAAGCAGGTCATTCTCCTTTTGTTGGGCTTCTCCTCCTTGTCAAACCACTGGGCTGCATGTTGTCGTTCTTGTTTGTCACTGATAGCCTATCACAAAGCCCCTTCTGTTAGGATGCTGTACCTGAAACTCCCACTAGCCAGCAGAGCATAAACACCAAGGTGGAGCCACCTTCCCCAAACCTCTCTCACACAATAGCTACTGCTGTCACAGCAAGACAATTGAGTGGATCTTATGGTGGTATATTTTTTCCCATCATATGCATGACAGAAAGTCTAATGGGCCTTGTTCGTTTCTTGAGTAGCTTTTAAGGCCCTGTAAAATGGCCTGTTATCGGTTCCATCAGTGTTCCCAAGATGTCTCCCTGGATGTCAGAGAGCTCCACAGTAGCTGTTCTCCGTTCTCAGTCAGCAAGAAGAGAGTAATTAGCTGGAAAATTAAAGAGAAAAATGATTTGCCCCCCAGAAGGAAAAGCTGAATGCTAATGGCATTTTGTGATGGATAAAATTCAGAGCCTTTAAAAATGAAAGGATTAAATGAACTATATTATTTGTAAAAGGCTTAACTATGTGCCTTAACAAAGAATTTGGGTCACTGCCCTTACTAATAAAAAATGTTAAAAGCTTGATATAATTTTACACCCCATTTTGGGATATAAAATTCTTTTAAGTGCAGTGCTAATGACACCCTGGTATTGTTCTAGGAAGGAATATGAGAACATGGAGAAGAGTAGTAAGATAACAACTTCAGAAAGATACTGTTTTAAAAATCACCCCTCAGAATTTGAGGTACGTTTCTATCATTTTCTAAGATTTAAATGCTGATGTACGTGGAAAAGAGTTTTTGACATGTGAAAGGAAAACTATATCTGATGCTGATAATGTAGTCCACCTACTAGAGGTTTCTGTAAACTATTTTTGGCTCCTAGTAACATGTCGGCTTCTAGAAATATTTCCTGGAATTCTGAAAACCCTCTTTTCCCTCGTCATGTGGTAAATTCTATTTAAGGCTCCTTACTAAATATGAAAGCTCAGGGTGTTCCTGTCTAGGTTGTTAGTGAGCATAATTCTCAGTTCACAAATTCGGTTGTGAAGCTGATTTCCAGGCTGTGGGCAATTCATCTTGCACTATACAGTCATTTTGCAGGAGATTTAAGTCAGAAGGGGCACATAATCCAAGGCATTGTAGTGGAGTGCATCTGGCCAAGGAATTATTTGCGGAGTTGTTGGCATCTTCTCATTCTCCTATGCAGGTTGCTAACCACTTAGGTGTTCCTTGCTCCTCATCTGATGGCCCCTGTCAAATGGGCTGATATTCCCCATCACTTTTCAGTATGCTTTGCCTTGTGCAAATATTTTGTTGTTTTTAAACTGAATGAGAATGCAGAAACCCATTAAGCTGTCTGTGGCTTGTCTTCTGTGCAGCATTTCTTCTCTGGCTCCACAGGGATCTGCCCAGGAACAGAGCATGGGGCGCTTTTCTCCACTGCACGCAGATTTCTGCTCTCATAACCTGCTATTGATGTTTCATTCTCCCGTGCTGGAATCTTTAATTCTTGGGAGAAAAACCTTCCTAATTTCAACATGATTTTTCCTTTGGAGGTATCTTGCATTGTCTCAATGGATTAGGCTTTAGAATATTGAAGTGGTAACATTGATCTATAATAATTTTTTCATTATGATCCAATATCTTCTGGAATTGAAGAGAACTGAGAGCAGACCATTTGTCTGGATGAGGGAAAGAAAAAGGGGAAACAAAATGAGGGTAGTCAAAAACCACCTATAACTCAGTAACATTATTCTACCATTAGTGCCACATTGCTTTTTACTCAGAATAATGTCCATCCATATGGTATAATTTACATAATGTTCATGGAACAAATTTTTCTGTTTTCTCACACAAAACCAGGAATTCAAGCAGACAAACTCATATTTCCCTATTAGACTTTATTCTCCTTGATGTCAGGGAAAATTTAGATTATTCAGTAAGCGGTGGTGGACACATGGGAAATGCCTCTGCTGTGCAGCTGGAGGTTATGCTAAAATGCCATTTCTTAAATTTTTAAACTGAAATCATGATCAGGTATCTGTGATGCCAGGCTGCATGATTGTATGTAAAAATGATTTACAACTGCTATGTGACTTCAGGTAATGGTTCAAGGAATCAGTCATTAAGGCACATAGTACAGGACTGTAAGTTGAGCTTTGGACTAGGATAGTGCTTTTCAGTGTGGTCCCCAGACCAGTATTATAATGAACTTATTAGAAATGCAAATAGCCCATACATACTGGTTAAGAAATTCTGGGGATGGGAATCTCCACATCTGTGTTTTAACAAGCTCTCTATGTACTATATTTGGCCATGTATAATATGTGCCCACGTTTTTGTGTGCATTTATACACAGGATTATTATACCCATGATGTGTAATCAATATACCCATGTATTATGCACATCCTTATATTATTCTAAAAAATTTGGACAAGAAAGTGCGCATTATACATGGCAAATACGGTAATTCTGATGCATGTTCGAGTTTGAGAACCCTTGGATTAGGGGATGTTTAACTTCAGTTTAAGTGAGTGATTTTAGGAGGGTGGCTTTACCCACGGGACTCAGTTTTCTTATTTAAGATTAAGAGTACTCTCTGATTAGAACAAGGCAAGAAAATATTCCCCAGCTAGTTTCACTTTGTTTGCTGGTTGAAATACATATCCTTGATCTCCTCATTCCCCTTAGATGAATGGGAGCATATCTGAAGGTTTATATACATTGCACATTCCCCAAGGGGCCGTGCATGATGGCTAGGATATAGGCTTCACTCCTTACTGTGTGACTTTCACCAAATTTTCAACTTCTCAGTGCCTCAGATTCCTCATCTATAAAATTAAGATCATGCTGTAATACTCTCTACCTCATAGAGGAAGAATGAGATAAAATTTATGTAAGAATGAGATATCACAGGTTAGATGCTTAGAACAGGGCCTAGCCATAGTTGATGCCTATTACATGTTAATGAGTTCTGGGTTCAGTGCAGGTTGGGCTCTTCTCTAAGTTTCAGAGCTGCAACAGACGTCATCTCTACACTGAAAAACCTTGTTGTTCCAGTAGGAAGAACCAGACATGAAACTTAATAGTTGCCAAAGGTATTAGAAACTGTATATTAGCACCTGGGAAAAGTGAGGACACTATGTGGGACAAGGGGTCTTGAAAGGACAGTTCAAGTGGAGTAATGGACAGTCAACAAAATGATCTTCCCATAATTGTAATGAGAACACCAATAATTCATATCAGTTAATGCTATTTACCTGGCCCTGTTCATTATCTCAATTAGTCTTCTGAGAAGCTTATGAGGCAGCTATGTGTATGACCATCCTTTTACAAACTAAGAAACTGGGACTTGGTTTGTAAGGGATGGAGAAAAGAAGGAAGGAAGGAAGGAAGGAAGGGAGGGAGGGAGGGAGGGAGGGAGGGAAGGAGGGAGGGAGGGAGAAAGGAAGGAATCCAGAGATGATACATAAAGAAGCATGCTTTTTTTGAACAAAGACTGAGAATAATTTAGAACTGGTACTGAGAGGTATTTAAGATAGGATGAGCCACACAAACCAAGTAAACCACAGAACTCTCTTCTGAAAGGGTCAATATTCTCCATCCTCTTTCTTTTATGACAACTGCAACTCTCAGTTATTTAAAACTTCTTCCTGTTAGTTCAGTTTCTCAATCTCATCCACAGAATTTCCACTTATTGAGAAAATATAATCAATTATTCATCACTGTGTAATAAATAATCAATTTACAAATAATTTCAGCTAAATAATTCCATTTGTAGAGAAAATATACTCTAAAAAGATAAAATAAAAAGAAAGAAATTGTTTTTTCAGGAAGGGGAAAATATAAAAAATATAAATGCTTTATTCAGCATAATGTCTTTTTATGCCAAATAAAGAGAATATAAATCTTTCATCAGCCTATCATAAAAGACTTTAGTGGAAATCATATACGGCAAAGTCAAGATTTGTAGCTTTTCATGATGTACTGCAATTTATTTGAAAGTAGAAGCCACCTGTAAAAATGAAGACCAATGCTGATTGGCTCCCTTGTTTTGCTTCCAGATGAGAAATATGTAAACACTGTATATTTTCCCTTGGTTTTGAGGCTGACACAATACATAGGTCAGTAAAGTCAACAACACTTAAATTGTTAAAAGATTTTTTTCTGAGCCTTCTGGGAATGGTAAAACAGGATACAGTCTTTTATTCTCATTTCCCTTCATGAAATGTACTCTCTTCTTTTTGGAACACATGATAGTTGCTGTGCATACAGATAGGTCCTAACAATGCTTCTCTGACATTTAAGCATTTCACCTTCTATGCAGTACAGCCTGTTTGTCCTTTTAGACTTGGCTACTGGGCCAAATGCAAAGGAACCACTGTGTGACTTTTTGCTTATCTCCTGTCCCCAAGCCTACAAAATTAGTGCTTGAGTGTGTCAGGTATCACCTAGGGACTTAAGAACGAGGCTTTTTACAGTTAACCCAATCCCATGACCTGTACTACACTGCCTTTGATTTGAAGGCAGTTTAGTTAACTACCAAGACTGCCTACTACATTAGTCGGAATCAAATTAACCTGAGATGTGGGCACACAATAATTCCTAGTTTTCTGCATAATGGCTACAGGCATACTCCATTACACTCTGAAATAAGTTTGCTGGTGGGAAACAGCACTGTTTTTTTTCTTGTATATGCTGCTTTAGCAGGAATGCTTTTTCTTTTGTTTTTCACACTTTTTATTTGGAAATAATTTCAAAATTTCAGAAAAGGTGTATAAGTAAATATAATTCAAATAACCCCCTGATAGTCATTACCAAGACTCAATTAATATCATTTTCCCTCATTTAATGTACATTGGCTCAAACTCACTCTCACTGTTTTTTTCTGCATACTCTCTTTTCTGCATACACATATATTTTGAATCATTTTAGGGTAAGCTACATATATTACTTTTATCCTTTAATATATCTGTGGATATTTCTTAAGAATAGGGATATTCTTTTACATAACCATAGTTCAGTTAACAACTTCCGTAAATATAAAGTTGATAGAATACTTTTTATCAAATCTACCATCCTTATAATTTTAGTTTTAGGAACTGATCCAATGCAATTTCACTTTCTAGTGGAGGGTCTACTCTAGGATGTGGTATTGCACTTAGATGTGATATCTTTGTAGTCTTTTTAAATCTAGAACATTTCCACAAACTTTTCTTTGTTTTTATGCTATCAACAGTTTTGAAGACTACAATCAACCATTTATTTTTTATTATTATCTTCAAATAGAGTTGAAATTCAATGTTATGTTAATTTCAGGTATACAGTATAGTGGTTAGATATTTATATAACTTACAAAGTGATCCCTGTGATATCTCTTTTTAAAGAATGTTTATTCCTCATCTGGCATTTATCTGGTATTAACTTGTGCTTAGTTCTTATTACATATGTTTGTTCATAATAGTGCATAGGTCATATTGTGGCCTTCTCAGGGTATCTCATCAGAAAGCACATGATGTTCATATCCTTCCCGTTGGTGACGTTAACTTTGCTTACCCGGACAATGTATTGTCTGATTTTTCCCATTGTATAATTATCATTTTCCCATTAAAACTAATAAGCTATTTATGGAAAGACATTCTGAGGCCATACAAATAATGAGCTTTTCACTAAAATTTCTCCCCAGATATATTATCCATCCATGGTTCTTGTCTGATCCAATCTTTACTCTGATGACTACAAAATCTGATTTTCCAAGTCTGGCACTCCCTATTCATTTATTAGTTGGCATTTGACTTTTTAAATGTAATCTAGAGTACTTCCTTCTCTTTTACTTATTTATCTATTTATATTTATTTATTGATATGAATTCTAAATTTTTGGAATTATTTATAATTCATTAGTGTACTTTATTACTTTGTGCTCAAGTTGTGCTGATTTGACCAGTGGGAACCTTCAAGTTGTCTCCTGAGTCTTTGTATGTACTCCGGTGTTTCTTTATTCGTTTGGAGCACTTCCTTACTTCTGGCTTAACAAGATATTCTAGCCTCATGTTGTGTATATCCTGTCCCAGGTTGGACTCAGTCATTTCTCCAAGGAGCCCTGATTTCTTTTAATGGGAAATGGAATTAGAGACCTGGACACTAAGTACACCAAGAAGAGCTATTTTTAATAGACTCGTAAGATGAAGGTATCCTGATATTTGACATAATTGAACTGTGATGTCATTAAATCACTTCAAATTGATTATTCTGAATGTTCAGACAAAAACTTGAAACTTAGATTTTAAAATAGGGAAGCAGAAATAAATGTATAGCTAATTCAGAATGCTTTTTGATTATTTTGTTTAACACTTTGTAAAACAATACAGGAGGAAGAGTTCAGCTCTGGCATCCTAGGCTTACTTTATTGTTGTGGTTTAGGCATCACTGGGAGGCTTGGGTTTCAAGTACTACTGTGAAATTATCGATTTGATTTATGGTAATGTCCATTAATGTCTTGCATACAGAAACCATGACTGCATTTAGAAATAACACTTTCATCAAAGGATTATACCTTGCATGGGTCACAGGAGTGTCGTTATCAGCAAGGCCTGTTCTATAGTGTTACAAATGCACAGAGAGTGAGTAGGATACTTTTTGGGTAATTACACCAACTCCTTAGGTCCAGTTTGGCTTTCATATATATTTGGCCTTTTCAACAGCCAAAGCTCTTAAAATGATTCTCAAAATAAGTCTGCTTCAATAGCAGATTTTCTTCTCTGGAGAGACATTTCAGTAGCTTCCTAAGGGAAATGGGCATATTTTCAATTTGAATGTTTTGTTAAGGAAAATTATAAATAAAGGGCCTTTCAATGGCCAGTAATAAGGTCAAATTTTTATACTATGTGCATTACAGCAGTGCCTTGCCTTGTATGAATACTGTTGACCATTTAAAAAACTCATACTAATTAGATTACAACAAAACTATAAAAGCCACCTTTGATTACTAAAACCAAATAGACATTGATTTTGATATAAATTAATATTTCATAAGTAGTATAACATTGATAGAGTACAGAGAGCAATGTACAATTTGTTGTATGAAGATAATGCAAAGTTGATGATTTAAACTAAAACACCACAAATATGAATACATTCACCAAACAAAAATTGAACGTACATACCTATAATTTCTCAGAAAACACAATTACTTAGACTTCTACTATGTGGGAAGTTTTCTTTTAATAAATATTTGAGTTCCCCAATCAATTGTAGGTCACTGGAAAAAAATTAGGGCACATGATACACTATATTATGAAAAGAGTCTAGAAAATGAGGTGATGTGTTTGGACTTCTTATTCCTATTGAGATTGATTTTTGGACTTCTCCAAGAATCAAGGATAATATTAGCTAGAAATTGTATGGTTGTTTTGAACATGAATGAGAAATACATATCTGATAAATGACTCAAAATGTGTAAATTTTAGAAGAAAAGTAATTTTTATGTCAAAGATTTTGAATTTAAAAAATTAGTAAGTCCCCTTTAATAACTTTGATGTATTTTTTTAAAAAAATACTGACATTAGAGCCCTGGCTGGTGTGGCTCAGTGGATAGAGCAATGGCTTGCGAACCAAAGAGTTGACAGTTCAGTTCCCAGTCAAAGGCACATGCCTGGCTTGCAGGCCAGGTCCCCGGTCGTGGGCACACAAGAGGCAACCACATATTGATGTTTTTCTCTCTCTTTCTCCCTCCCTTGCCCTTTCTCTAAAAATAAATAAATAAAATCTTTAAAAAGAAGTCATTTTTAACATTAAAAAAAAATAAAAATATTGATATTAGAAATGTTTAGAATTCTTGCTTGCTCAATGTTTTTATTTTTACTTAATTGTTGTTCAGTTATTGTTGTCCCCATTCTCTCCCCATTACTCTCCCCCTCCTACTCACCCCCACCTTCCACATTCAATCCTCTCCCACTGTCTTTGTCCATGGGTCCTTTATACCTGTTCCTTGATGACACTTCCCCTTCTCTGCCCTGTTATCCCCTTCTCCCCTCCCCTCTGGTTACTGTCAGTTTGTTCTTAATTTCCATGTCTCTGCTTCTCTTTTGCTCTCTTGTTTGTTTTTTTTTAATTATGTTCCACTTATAGGTGAGATCATATGGTATTTGTCTTTCAGCACCTGGCTTATTTCACTTAGCATAATGGTTTCTGGTTCCATCCATGCTGTCGCAAAGGGTGGGTAGTATTCCATTGTGTGAATGTACCACAGTTTTTTGATCCACTCATTTACTGATGGGCACTTAGGCTGTTTCTGTCACTTGGCTATTCTAAATTGTGCTGCGATGAATATTGGAGTGCATAAGTTCTTTTGAACTGGTGTTTTAGAATTCTTAGGGTACGATCCCAGCAGTGGAATTGCCAGGTCAAAAGGCAGTTCCATTTTTAGGTTTTTTAAAAAGTATATTTTATTGATTATGCTATTACAGTTGTCCCATTTTGTTTCCTCCCCTTTATCCCCTTCTGCTCTGCACACCCCCACCAGCATTCCCCACCTTCCCTTAGTTCATGTCCATGGATTGTAAATATAAGTTCTTTGATTTCTCCATTTTCTATACTATTCTTAACCTCCCCCATCTATTTTGTACCTACCAATTATGCTTCTTATTCTCTGTACCTTTTTCCCACTTTCTCCTCTCCCTCTCCCCACTGATAACCCTCCATGTGGTCTCAATTTCTGTGATTCTGTTCCTGTTCTAGTTGTTTGCTTTGTTTTTGTTTCTGTTTTCAGAACAACTGAACAGAAGAGAGGTTCAGTTGTTGATAGTTGTGAGTTTGTTGTCATTTTACTATTCATAGTTTTGATCTCCTTTTTCTTAAATAAGTCCCTTTAACATTTCATATAATAAGAGCTTGGTGATGATGAATTCCTTTAACTGGACTTTATCTGGGAAGCACTATATCTGCCCTTCCACTCTAAATGATAGCTTTGCTGGGTAGAGCAATCTTGGATGTAGGTCTTTGCCTTTCATCATTTTTAGTTTTTTGAGGAAATCTCTTACTGTTTTCCACAGTGGCTGCACCAGTCTGCGTTTCCACCAACAGTGCATTAGGGTTCCCTCTTCTTCATAGCCTTGCCAGCACTTGTTGCTTGTTGATTTGTTTGTGATAGTCACTCTGACCTGTGTGAAGTGGTACCTCATTGTGGTTTTAATTTGCATCTCTCTGATGGCTAGTGATGCTGAACATACTTTCATATGTCTCTGGGTCCTCAGTATGTCCTCTTTGGAGAAGTGTCTGTTCAGGACTTTTGCCCGTTTTTTTAATTGGATTGTTTGTTTTCCTGGTGTAGAATCATGTGAGTTCTTTACATATTTTGGAGATCAAACTCAATGTTTTGTCACTATTCATTTAACATTTTAAAATAAAATCCTTAAGATAAGAGTAGCTTTGTTTTTTAAAATAACAATTTAAATTTCACTTCAATTCAGAACTGCTTCCTCTAAACACCGTGTGGTTGACTGATTAGACATAATAGACAACAATCATATATTATGGCAGAGAATATTTTCTAAAGATGGTAACAAAAATATGGCCTGTTCCATTGCCCCCCTATACTACTTGACATTCCACTATCAGGGATTGGTGTCTCTTTCTCTCTCTCCTTAAATCTGGGCAGTCTTCATGACTGCTTTGAGCATTAAAATGTGGTAGAAATGATGCACTCACTGCCAGTTCCTTGCGTAGCTCTTCATTGGCCTGGCAGTTTTTGTTCCCTACCACTTAGAAACCATCCACCATGTAAGAAGTGTGATTATCCTAACACCACCATGCTGTGGAAGCCCATAGCTCAAGGAAATAATGGAAGGCTCTGAAGGATAAGAACTTACATGATGAGAGAGGGAGAAAGGAGAGGAAGAGAGAGATAGAGATAATGATGAGAGAGAGAAAGAGAGCGAGAGAGAGAGAGAGAGATGCTGCAGGATACCAAAAAGCCATAGCTGAAGCCATGTAGATCAGAGATGAACTGTCCTGCTGAGTGTTTTCCAAATTTCTGATCTACAAAACTGTGAGCAAAATATAAGCAGTGTTTTAAGTGACCAAGTTTTAAGCTAGTTTCTTAAGCAACCATGGATAACACAAACATAAATATTAAGCAAATTTAAATTTAATAGGGAGCTTCCAAACTGTAAAGTATGTTTTGCCTCTTCCCTCATGTCATGGTGCAAGGCAATGTGCTGAGTGCTGGTGATAAAAACTGAAAAGATAAATGTTACCTGGTCCTTGCTATCCAGTATGAGAGACACATAAACTACTCTCTACAAAATGTGACAAATGTAATAATAAAGTAATGTGGAATATGGAAGAAATAAGTAATAATTATTCCATTAGAAATTAAGAGTTACAAGGGCAGAAGTTTTTATATGTTTGGTACAGAGCAAGAACAAAGAAGAGTGCCTGATAGATGCTCAAAAAATATTTGTTGAATAAACGAATAGCTGAACTAATGCAGAAGGTAATGAGCATGTAAGCAGTAAGGTTTGGAAACAATCCTGAAAAATTAAAAAAAGAGATGATGTTTTAGCCAGATCTTGGAGGGTGTCTAAAATTTTGTTAGGAGGGTTAGCAGGAGAAGAGAATTAGGAAAAAACATGGCTGGTGAGTTGAGTGGTACATATGGTGCAGTGGTAGTAAGAATGGTCTAATATTCAATAGTTAATCAGCCCCTAATTTGAAAAATGTTGGCATCTCACCCAAAATTACATCAAGAGATCCGGAAAATCTTGAGGGATATTGAAAGTTTAGATGGGATTAATTCCCAGGCCAAGGCAATCCTCTAACACATCCAGGATCCCATATATCTCTGACCCAAGAAGAGTAGTAGACCCAGAACTGGTTCTTTGAAGCCACTGGCAAATTTTCATTAAGTTTTAGGTCCCTGAACTTGTTTTTATTACCAACATAGTCTCTGGGTTGGGGATAAATGAGAAACTTATTCTGCTTATCAACTACTACTGAGATATAAAGTAATGTTACCCTTACATTTTGTTTTGTATTTGAGAAGGCCATAATCAGCCTTAATGACTAGAAATTTTTGTTTACACTGTGATTTGTTGAAGGACCTTGGAACTTTCCTATCTGTCCTCATACATTAATGTTTTGACATACTAATTCATATTTGCTACGTAATATCTAAAAATATGCCAGAATAGTATCAATTCTTTAACTATAAGTTTTGATCCATATTAAAATAGAAATAATAATAATAAAAGATGAGAAATTGAACCACTCAAGCCATCATAAATGTCTTGCTCTTTCAATGGATCTTAGATAAACCTATTCTTTGTTATATTCTTCAGTATATATTATCTGCCATGTTGAAGTAATTTTGAAAAACACTGTACCAAGGACTAAAGAAACAGGAAATAAAGTAGAAATAATGGAATTTGAAAGAAAATAATAGACTAAGAATAAGACAACTTTCAGCTATCTCTGTGTTATTCATTGAATCGTTTTAGGAGGGAAGAGTGTCTTCTAAGATAGTATGGCAATTCACCTAAGATAGTATGGAAATAGTGAAAGGATGGTCTTACTTCTGCCATTTTATAGGAGATGATTAAGGACAAAAAGGGATATAGCAGTCGAAAAGCAATAATATTTTCAAGTAAAACTCAAGCATAAAATCGGTCAATTAATACCAAATGTTGAAAGAAAATTAGTAAAACCTTAATAAAACATTTATTGTAAATTTTTGTTTCAAACTTAACTGTTGAAAGATTATGATGTATTTATTTTTTTAAAAAAAAACCTTTGGTAAACCATTTTTACTATGAATTGTTTCTGACATCAATCATATTCTCTCCTCCACTTTAATTAAAAGTACTGATGAACTAGATATCATTGAATTATAGTTTTTTTTCTGGCCAAGATTTAGTAAATTAGTGATGCTTAACCCCTAGTATCAAAATACCCTCAAGTAACTATGTTAAAATGTCCTTCAAACAAAACTTGGAAGACAGGACTTCCAGTTGTGCGTGAATTGCCTCCTCACACAACCACAGCAAAAATACAACTAAAATATAAAACAACCATCACTCAGAACCATAAGAAAATCAAACTGTATGGAATTCTGACAACTAAGGAATTAAAGCGATCACATTCATCCAGACAGTAGGAGGGATGGAGATGTGTATCCAGCTGTCCCAAACCCATGTGTAGTGAATTAAAATGACGAGATATCTTGGGAGTGAGGGATCTTACCTCCATGCCAGACCACCCAGCCCAGGGTTACAATCCTAGGAAAATCAGTCCCCATAACTTCTGGCTGTAAAAATCAGTGGGGGTTCTATCAGCAGAGAAACTGAGGGATTCTCAGGCCTCTCCTCTTAATGGCCTTGCACCGCACATGGACTTACTTAAACCCACTCCCTCTGGGCTCCAGCACTTAAAGGGAACCAGTGGTATATGGGGAAGAACTGAGGTGTCTGGCATCAGGGTAAGAGCTGGGGGACAACTTCCTCCAAGACAGAACTGCAGACAGCAGCCATTGTACTTTTTCTGAGGTTTCCCTCACACAAGCCACAGTGTGGTGGCACCATATCTGAATCCCCATCAACCTGGCACACATGGTAAGCCCCACCCTAAAGATTACCTAATAATCTATACCAACCAGCTTATGGGACCACACAAGCTGGTAACAGTGGCTTTTCCATATGAAAGACTGTGCTAGGCACAGGCTTCAGACCTTCCTACATCCTCTCAAACAAACAACAGCTGAGCCCTGCCTGCCACCACACCTCCCACTGAGTGGCCCCAGGCCTAGCATTAGCAGCAGCTGCCTACAGGTTACTTTTAGCTTATACCAGGAGGCCCCAGGCAGAACATAGGTGGAGGCCGACCTTGACCTGCACCACCTGGGAAACCCCAGAGACTTCATACTCAGCAGGCAGTTACAGACTGTGTTGGAGTATCACCTAATTACCTTCATAAGCCATGGAAGGAGGTGGTTGCTGGCTAGGGGTCACAATCAGTTCTACCAGCTGCCTGAACTGGGTAAATACCTCCCATTGATCTGCTGACAGCTATCAAGACTTATCTACAAGAGGAGGGAGTACTCAACCCACATGGTGGGTGCACCTCGAGTACATAGCTTTGGAGATAGGGGAGGCTGTGCCACTGGCCCCTACAGGACACCACTACATTCGGCTACGCTACCAAGACACAGAGTCAAAACAGCTCTACCTGATACATGGGAAAAAAACCCAAAACAAAACACAGGGAGGCTGCTAAAATGAGAAGACAAAGAAATATGGCACAAATGAAAGAACAGAACAAAAATCCTGAAAAAGAACTACACAAAATGGGGATAAGCAATCTATCAGATGCAGAGTTCAAAACACTGGTTATAAGGATGCTCAAGGAACTTAGTGGATAGTTCGACAGCATAAAAAGACCCAGGGAGAAATGAATTATATACTCACTGAAATAAAGAACAATTTACAGGAAATAGACAGTGGAGTGGATGAAGCCAAGAATCAAATCAATGATTTGGACCATAAGGAAGAAAAAGACATCCAATCAATACAGCAAGAAGAAAAGAAATCCAAAAAATTGAGGATAGTGTAAGGACCCCCTGGGACAACTTCAAAAGTTCCAACATTCTCATCATAGGGGTGCTGGAAAGAGAAAAGAAAGAGCAAGGAATTGGAAATCTATTTGAAAAAATAAAACTTCCCTAATTTGGTGAAAGAAATAGACATAAAGTCCAGGAAGCACGGAGAGTCCCAAACAAGATGGATGTGAATAAGACCACACCAAGACACAGCATAATTAAAATGTCAAATATTAAAAATAAAGAGAGAATCTTAAAAGCAGCAAGAGGAAAGCAGATAATTATCTACAAAGGAGCTCCATAAGATGGTCAGGTGATTTCTCAAAAGAAATTTTGCAGGCTAGGAGGGATTGGCAATACCTGTTCAAACTGATGAAAAGGAAGGACCTACAACCTGGAGTACTCCATCCAGCGAACCTATCATTTAGAATGGAAGGGCAGATAAAGTGCTTCCCAGACTTTAGAAAGGTAAAGCTAAAGGAGTTCATCATTACCAAGCCATTATTATATGAAATATTTAAGGGACTTATTTAAGAAAAAGAAGAGGATCAAAACTAGGAACATTAAAATGGCCATAAATTCAAAAGTATCAACAATTGAATTTAAAAAACAAACAGAACAGAAACATAATCATAGATATGGAGATCATTGGGATGGTGGTCAGTGGAGAGCGGGGCTCTGTGGGAATGGGGGAAAAGGTGAAGAGATTAAGAAGTATAAATTGGTAGTCACAGAATAGGCAGGGGGACATTAAAAGCAAGTATAGGAAATGGAGTTGCCAAAGAATCTATGTGCATGACCCATGGATATGAACAAAGGAGGGGGGATTGCTAGAAGGCATGGCGGGGGCTGGGTCAAGGGGGGAAAGGGAGATAAATTGGGACAACTGTAATAGCATAATCAATGAAAAAAAACTTGGAAGACAATATACACATGATGCCATATCATAACAGGTAATTACTAACTTTAAATTTTATACCACTCTGCTGGATAGGTATTATAGTGAGCAGGTGGGTTGGTTCAATTCTTAAACCGATCTAGACTATAGGACCAACTGCCTTATGACTGTGATAGCTGTTTAGGCTGGTTACTCATTCATTGATAATTTGGTACAAGTTCCAGTACTGTTAAGCAACAGGTGTTTGTTCTATAATCTGCACAAGAGTCAATATTCTTATTTTGTTTTATCACAGCTAGTGAGTTCCATGGGGCCCCATGGATAATACTTTATAATACTAATAATGCTAATTGGAAGGCATCAGAACATTTCAGAACTTATTTTTCCAATAAAAATAGCTAACATTTCTAGAGTACATAGTATATGACATGCTCCTAAGCATTTTATAGGTGATATCTAATTCAATCCTTACATCAGCCTATAAATATTATTATCCTTTATTGAAGAGAAACCGAAGCAGTCATACAACTATTAACTAGTTCAGCAGAGTTTCAAAGTCAGGTTTGACTCCAGAGTAATAATTCTTTTAACCACTTTGCCGACATCAGGCAGTGAACAAATATCATATGGTATAAAGGTTTTTTTTTTGTACATTGGATCTTAGAGATAGAATTTATGTGGGCTGAATGGATAGGGGGAAAAAAATGAGGTTTTTTGATTGTGATTTGAATGGACTGGGTCTGACAATTATAAACATACAAACAGTGATAAACCTGCCAACACATATTGAGAATGCATGTTATAATCACATCAATTTAAAATAATGACAATTTGCTACATTCACAGCAATTATTTCAAATAATGGAACTCCATAGAAATTCACTGAAAGTGTGTAATAAGTGATGAAATTACTTTTCTTTTTAAAATTTTTTATTGTTGTTCAACTACAGTTATCCCCATTTTCCCCCATTACTCTCCTCTACACACCCTCCGCCTTCCACTTTCAATCCTCCTGCCGAATAACAGTAACATATTTTAAAAAAAAAGAACAAGTATAAATGGCCCATGGACATGGACGACGGGGGGTTGACTGTGGGAGTGGGGGCGGGTGGGGAAGGGGAGAGAAATGGGGGAAAATCAGGACAACTGTAATAGAACAACAGTTAAAAAAGAAGAAATTTTAGCATCTAAGAAAAAAAAGAAAAACTTTTCTACTGCCCAGGCAAGATTATAACAAATATGAATCAGAATTTTGCCTTTTAAATCACAATATTAGTATGAAAATGTTGGATGGACTTTAAAAAAAAGAAAATGTTTTCAAAAACCCCTGACAATACAGTTCAAATATCTGAAAAAGATTATCTGGTAATGACCAATTTCATGTGAAACTGTCTTGATATAAAGGTCAATTGTAAAGAAATTTAGGAAACATTATAAAATTAAAAGCATTATAAATATAAATTAAATATTTTCTAACACCAGATACATAAGTATAAGTCCATATACAATCTGATTTATTATAAAATCTTACCGTATAACACCAATAAAACCATTCTATCTCAAAAGGGACAAACCCTAGCACTTCCCCCATATGCCATGTGTTACAGCAGTTTCGTGCACCTGCTGTGGGTGTGTTTCCAGCACTAAAAAAGTTCATGCACGGAAAAGCCACTATAGATACAAATTATCTAGAATTTAAGGCTTTTTTGCATAAATATCCCTGGCATAAATTAGGACACTATAAGCCAAAACAAAAATGCTAAACCAAAAACAAACAAAGTATAACTTTTGAAAGAATTGGAGCAGTTGCTTAAGTATATAAAATTATGACTTTATGTGTGCAAATATCATACATTAATAGATGATGAAAAGTTTTGGTAATAGTAGTTCCATTTATCTTTATGGGAAACACAAATGTATGGATTTAGACTAATATTTATAACAACAAAACTCATGCTATGCATGTAGAAAAGTAACATTTTTAAATGTAAAAAGTAATGTCTTATATTGATACTTTATTAAACTTAACACACTACCACAAAAATTAAAAATAGGAATGTATGGGGATATAGTAAAATGCCAATAAAAATGTCTAAGAACTGCCAATAATGAACAGTATTACTCCACAATAAATTCTTCTACCATTTCTGACATAACTTGGATAAGAAACAACTTCTCAAATGTTCATTTTAATCATAAGGCAGAAAAAAATTGCTTACTTCTCAATTAGAGAGGCTAAAGAGAATTTCTTACCATTTTACTAAGATGTAATGATGAATGTTGCTATTTTTAAGACTTTAAATATTGATTAATGTTTTAAATATAAATGGTAAAAATTTATTATTATTCCTCTAGGCTCAGATATGAAGAATCTCATTGAAATTGGGAAGGGAAAGATTCAATACAGCCATTTCAGCAGTGGAAGAATTATTTGATATGTTACCCTAAGGAACAAAACTATTGTCTTTATTTTTTTTACCAGTCTCTTGCTCTTTGGGGACTGTTTCTCTTCTAATTTATTGCTCTGTATTTTAAAAAGTGGAGAGAGATTACAAACCACATTTAAAAAGTGTATTAAATATAACATGGTAAATTAGTAATACCTCTTGAAAAATCCTGCTATGAGCTCTCCCATGGTGCTTCCTTTGGGGGAAGATAACTCAATTGTGTTGATTTAAAGGTTCTGTCTAGTTCTCTTAAACATTCCTTTGATGTTGTATTGCTCTGCTGGTAATAGACTGTTATTGCCCTATATTGAGTTTGCAGAGTGAAGGTAAATCTTTCGTGATGTGATTGTGCCACTGCAAACTCAATATTGTTCACGGGGCCTTTATAACTCTCGGCTACAATGTAGCAGAACAGCACACATTTTCATTTTTACCTTTTTAGATTTCTATTCTTTGTTCTGAAGCTGAAAATTGTGTGTGCTTACATATACTCCGTAGTGCTTGTTCTGTGAAGCAGTAACTCATAAGCAAAGAGAACGCTGTCAGGTGGATTTTTCCTTTTTTTGAAATTGTCGATTCTATTGTTGATCTTTTTCATTATGTTGCATTAAGTACTACACTATTGAAAAAGCATCACTATTGGGAAAAGCTCAATTCAAATATCCATCCAAGTTTCTGGTTTGAAATGTTTCTAAGAGTACATAATGACACTATTAAAGAAATCCTCCTGAGGAGCCCTAACCCACCTCGAAACTTGGATGAATCTGATTTCCCCAGGTTGCAGGTATCACACACTTAAGACATGTGATCAGGGGTATTAACATAGATAATTGAATATTAACAATGATCAGTTTGATTGAAAGTAGTAACCTTCTTTATGCAATGGTTTATGTTAATATTTTCTTCTTTCGTTAAGTGTTTTGCCAAAAATAGATCTAATATTTTTCACTGGCGCAGCCTTTAACAACTTATACAACTGCTTATAAAGCAAGACAGAACTGAGGATACTTTTTAGGTGTTCATTTTACTTCTTGACATATGTCTTGCTATTGTTGCCCTTTTTTTCTGTGATGTTAAAGGATATGATCACACAACTTTTGAGAAATCATTAGTTGATAAGCAATTTTGAGAGAATAAAGAATATCCACAAATGGAGGGGGATATTTTATAAGTTACTGTAGACTGGATTTTAAATAACCACATGCATTTGATATACTGTTCTGCTAACGTAGCTAATAGTTACTATTCCAGAAAAGTCAACGTTTCCTCTGTTACAAAAAATTTTCATTATTCCTTCCCAAGTTGACAGAAATAAATAAAGTCAACAGTCTTCAGTCTTCAGAGATTGGTTACACTGGCCTTATCTTCTTTTTGTTTTCTCATTCTTGTCACTTCTCTTCTTCACTCTAGGCCTTTTGCACACACAGCAGAGTTTAAGAGCTCTACTATGATTTGTGAACAGAATCAAAGACATAATTTGTAGGAAAAAAGTTTCTGACATAATGCTTAATGTGCATAATTTTTCAAGCTAAATACATATTATTTGATGAGAATGGGTTCAGGAATAAAATCAGAATTCCTCAGATGATAACTTAGGGGGCATCTGACCCAGAAGTTGCAAACAGATGACCTTTGGGCCATATATAGGCTGTAGATGAGTTTTATTTGATTTACATATGGCTTCAGTTTTTGTTTTTGTTTTTATTAGGTGTCAACATTTTAAAATTGGAGTTTTACCTTAGAATATAAATTTCCATATTCTTTTGAACAGTTGGCAGCCCTGATAACACGGAACCAACATCCTCACCAGGGATGCCTCCTCGGGTGGCGGCTTGTGCATTCTTTTCTTGGCTGCCGTCCCCACGTGGGCCGCTTCATTTCCATTACTGCTGGCCCCTGCAGGCATCTGAGTTTGTGGTATCTCTTTCTAGTCTAACTCTAGAAAGTTCTTCAACCTCGTCAGTGTGCTCACTCTGGCCTCTTGCCTTGGCATGCATCAAAAAGCATTTCCTTCTCATGGCTTTCTTCAGTCACTCATCGGGACTTGGTAGGACTCTCTTCTGCTCTAATTCTTCCTCTGCCGCTTGTAAGTTGCACACAATCTGCCTTAGTTGTATTGATTGTATTTTCAACTTGCTTCCCAATAATTGTGAACACTTGAAAAGCAAGGGCCATTTTTACATCCTACACAGTGACTTCCTGCAAAATGCCTTGCAATTCGTATGTTCTCAATAGATACATAGTAATATAGATATAGATGTATAGTAATTTACTGTATGGTTTTTATTTGTTAAATAACTGAAATCAGTATTTAGGAAGTATTTAGAAAATTTAAATTTTCTATCCAAGTGATCAAGGAAATAAAAGTGGAGGATCGAAGAGCAAAATCCCCTAAATGAATAACTGAGATGAGATTATATTATAATTATTGTAAGACAAACTGTTAAATCTCATCTTAAATCTCTTGGACCAGTATCGCGGGGACAGAATTTGCCTCAGTCATACCTCCTACCTACATACCAGTTAGCAGTTTAGGATTATTTCCCCCTTCCGTGTTCTCTTTTACATGGGGGTAGCGGGGCGCATGGGAACGGCATTCCCAGAATCCTTGATAGCCATGTTCTGGGTTAGATTCCACTGGAAGATGTATCCATATCAAATCTACAAGGTGGATGAGAAGTGGAAGTCATGTTTTCCTTCCTCGTGCAGCAGCAGGCAGATGTGTGGGCTTCTGCGGAGATGAGATTTTGCAGTCTCTAAGCCATTTTTGTAAGAATTATATCTGTTTCCTAGTTAAAATATCTAGAGCATTTCTGCTTTCCTAGTTATTTTACTAATGGAACTTTTACTGACTCAGTGTGAGAAGGAAATATACATCAGGGTGCCATTTAGTAAATTGAGTTCTGATTTTGACAAGGTCAAATATTTAAAATCAGAGTTTCATCAACTAGAGAACAGTATGAGTGAATAGGAGTATATTTTCCCCATAAAAGGAAAAGATAAATTGACATTTTTCTCTCCTAAGATAAAGGTAAAGGTATTACAGATTTTCTGTAGATCAATTATAAGAAAAGTAAATTTTCTTTTTATATAACAGACTATTTGCAAGACAAACAATGTTTTGAAAAAATAACCTATGTTATGTTTAACTGATGCAAATACTCATGATTAAAATATTTAAAAGGTACAATAAAAAACCCATAAATATTTCCTACCCTCAACTTAAATTCAACATTTAGTAGAGCGTTCTGTACATCATAGATACTTAGCAAATATTTACTCATTTAAATATGAAAAAAAAGAAAAAGTGTCTTGCTTTTCATTGAAATCTGGTGTATGTGACAATATTCTTCCTGTGAAATAATTTAAAAGTTGTTTATTACTTGTAAACACTATGACAAATCTAGAATTAGTCTTGGTTTCTGCTCAGTAAGCATGGAAAATGGCATATTATGATTTCCTTTTGCTTTAGGTTGGCTAGAAATACAGTAAAGTTGCTACCACATCACATTTTAATTAGCCCAAAATGTGATAAGTAAATTTACTATGGCTTAGTCAGAGCCATGAAGCTTGGAAGGCCAGTCCATTGAGGTCTGCTGTTGTGAGTTAGAGGATTAGTAATTCTCACATGAGCCTACCCTACAAGACAGAGTTGTCTTGATTAGCTCTCTAAGTAATTCTTCTTTGGAAAGATGGTTACTTATAGCTGACTGCATGCTTTTTCTCTGCTATGTTTCCAGTTGTTCTCAGTCCTTGTTGCCTGCCTCATTTCTTGCATTAGACACCTTGACTTTTTCTTCTCCCAGGTGAATGTATGTAAGTTGACTTTATGCAGCTTAAAGGTTTTCAATGAGATGCTACTTTGTCCTTGTTAACACAATCTGTCAGCCATTTTCACTTCTGAAAAAGCTGAGAAAACAGTTTCTTGAATGGTAAAGATGAGAGTTTAAAAGTTGATTTAAAAAAGAACAAACTGATAATACATAATAAACATATTTGGATGTATGGTAAAAAGCCATTGGCAATTTGAGGTACTTTATTTATATTTGTGACAATTAGGTTCATTTTTTAGAACAATTTGACCCTATATATAAAGTCTCTTTCTTTCCTTTTCATCCCTATGGCAACATTTTAGAAAATAATGACACAGAACTGAAAGCAGCAGAACAAAAATCTTGATTTACCTCAATCTAACTAATGAGAAATCTGAAAAATGCAATTGACTAAAAATCCTTATAAAACTTGAATGATTGCAGCTAGGTTTTCTATCAGTTTTCAGAGAACCACGAAGTATTATTTCATTATAAGATATTTGTTAAGAGAAATATGCCAGCTGTCTCTAGTGATTATTTTGATTCATCATCTTATTGCTTTAGCACCTATGTTACTGTGATCATTTAAAAATCCAGAAATAGAAGTTTTAAAATTATGATTTTAGTTTGTTAAAAATAAAAACACTCTTACCAAAACAAGAATATTTGCTAATATACATTCTAATATATATCTATACTCTAATTTATAAGTATGTATATACTAAGATAAGTGTTTTGCCAAAGCAAAAGTACAAATTTTTTTACAATAAAATGTATTTTAAGTCCCAAACAATATAGAAGTGTATAAAACACAATCCTGTCTCCTAATCCCTTACTGGGACTATAAGTAATGTCAATAATTCGACATATATTCTCCCAGTTTCCCCCCCTGAAATTTATGATCATATAAATATATGTATATTTCTAAAAACCCTAAATGGTAGAACACTATACTATTCTATAATCTGCTTTTATTTTTTGTTTTCATTTTTTGGCTCAACAATATATTGTTGACATATTTCTGTAAATATATAGGAACTGTAATTTTATAAATAATTAATAAATTAAAATAATTACAGTGATGTTTTATATTTTATAACTGATGAGCTTTAGATTGTTTGCAACTTATTGGTAAATTGAATGCTTTATGAATAAATTATTGAAAAGTTTTCTTGAAAGTATATATATGATAATGAAGTGGTTTTAAAACTTTTATTTATGCTTACTTTAAAATGTGTGTATCATTCAGTATTTAAAATATTATTTATAGAGGTATCTTGCATTTCAACAAGTGTGTATTTAACATAATCTTTAATTGTTATATGGTTTATAAAAATCATTCATAAGTTCACATAACCTAAAATTCTTACATCAAAAATCTATTCATCTTTGTGGCTCAATGAAGGATAGGGTCGTACTATTAGTTATGTGTAGGAGAAAAAGAGTTAGGAATTTAGGTAGAATTCACTATGGGAGTTGCACAAGAATAGGGGTAACATTTTTAAAAAGCTATAACCATCTTGATGTTTCATAATTATATGGCTAGTTTACTTTTTTTCTGACTTAGGTTTCTGTGTGAGATAAGATAGAAGTGAAGGTAGACCACCCTTAAGATTATTATGACGTATGGATTACATTGGCTTAGACAACTCCTATATTTATGATACTCTTAACTGATACTTTAATTTCTCAGGAGAGGGAAGCAGTGAGGAATCATCAGTGTGACCTAGGAACACACTGCCACGTTCAGTGATCAATGCTCATTCTCAATTTGCTTGACTTTTTAGCATGATGGGAAACAGCAATTTTCTTCTTTTTTTAACATTAGTGAATTTTTAAACATTTATAAAATTTCCAGCTTTATTGAGATATTATTGACATATAATTTTCCATAAGTTTAAGGTGTGCAACATGTTGATTTGATACACTTATATATTGCAAAATGGTTGTTACCATAATGTCAGCTAACGTGTTACATCATGTAATTACCTTTGTATTTGTGAAAACACTTAAGGTCTACTTTTTTAGCAACTTTCAAGTAGATAATATATTATTGGTATCTATAATCACTATGATGTACATTAGATCATCAGAACTTACTCATTTCATAACTGAGAGTTTGCACTTTTTGACCAATATCTCCTGTTTTCCCCCATTCCCCAGTCCCTGGTAACCACCAGGCTAGTCTCTTAAAACAGATTTTTTTTTTATTAAGAGATTTGTAAATGCATGAAACAATGTTACTCTTCTAATTAATATTTTGGTTTTAGAAACTAAAGCATTTCCATCATAATAATTATGTTAACAAATAAAGGGTTATTTATTTATTTATTTGTTTATTTATTTAATTGAATTTATTGGGATACAATTGGTTAATAAAACCACACAGGTTTCAAGTATATAACTCAATAAAACATCATCTGCATCCTGCATTATGCACTTACCATCCAAAGTCAAGTCTTTTTCTTACCCCATTTATCCCCACTTTGCCTACTTCTACTGCCTCCGATCCCCCTTTCCCTCTGGCTGTCACCAAACTGTTCTGTGTCTATGTGTTATATATATGTATGTATGTGGGCGTGTGTGTGCTTTTGTTTTGCTTAATACCTTCTCCTTTTTTCATCTAGTCCCCAAACCCTCTTCCCCTCTGATAGCTGTCAGTATGTTCTATGTATCTATGCTTCTGTTTCCATATTGTGTGTCAGTTTATTTTGTTCATTAGATTCCACATATAAGTGAGATCATATGGTACTTGTTTTTCTCTGACTGGCTTATTTCACTTAGCATATAATCTCCAGGTCTATTCATGCTGTAGCAAAAGGTAAGATTTCCTTATTTTTTACAACCAAGTAGTATTCCGTCATGTAAATATACCACAGATTTTTTTGCCACTTCTCTACTGATGGGCACTTGGGCTGTTTCCAGATCCTGGCAATTGTAAATAATGCTTCAGTGAACATAGGGGTGCATATATTCTTTCAAATTAATGTTTCAAGTTTCTTAGGATATATTCGAGTAGAGTCGCTGGGTCAAAAGGCAGTTCCATTTTAATTTTTTGAGGAAACTCCATACTGCATTCCACAGTGGCTGTACCAGTCTGCATTCCCACCAACAGTGCACTGAGGGTCCGCTTTTCTTCACATCGTGGCCAGAACTTGTTTTATTTATGATGGCCATTCTGACAGGAGTGAGATGATACCTCATTTTGGTTTTAATGTGCATCCTTCTGATGATTAGTGACATTGAGCATTTTTTCATATGTCTGTTGGCCACCTGTATATTCTCTTTCAAGAAGTGTCTATTCAGGTCCTTTGCCCATATTTTAATTGAATTGTTTGTTTTTCTGGTGTTGAGTTGTATAAGTTCTTTACATATTTTGGAAATTAACACCTTATCAGATGTATCATTGGTATATGTTCTCCCATGCATTGCATTGGCTTTTCATTTTGTTGATTGTTTCCTTTGCTATGCAAAAATCTTTTTAGTTTGATACAATCCTATTTGTTTATTTTTTCCTTTCTTTCCCTTGCTCAAGGAGATACATCAGTAAAAATATTGTTATGAGAGATGTCTGAGATTTTACTGCCTATGTTTTCCTCTAGGATTTTCATGGTTTCATGACTTACACTTAAGTTGTTTTTAAATAAATGAATAAATATTTTAAATGTTCCTTAGCTTTCATTTCTAATAATGTAAATATAAATATAGCTCACATAAACAAAATCTATTTGAGATTATCAATACTTTTTAAGAGTGTAAAGAGGTCCTGAGACAAAATCATTGAGCAGTGCTGAACTAAATTAAAGGAGAAAATAACATAAAATGAGAAAATAGGATAAAATAATTTTCATATTAAACTGGTGGTGGGGGAATCCAACAATAGTAAAGATCCGGATCACTTTCACTTCAAAGGCAAAATTTCAAACATGACAATCAAAGTTAAGAATTTTGATTTAATATGAAAATTAAACTGTTAAAAAGCTAACCTCAAACAGAATATGCAAATTAAATATGAAATATTAATTAAAATAGTATAATCTCCTTTAAGCAATGCTCCATCCCACCCGTATTTAAAAACCTCCTGAGGCAGTAATAGAAAATCTACATTTAGGTCCTTAGACTTAATTATAATTACTCCCCAATAAAATAAACACCAAAAGAAATCCAAGCATAAAATGCAGAAAAAATAAAAAGCAAGCAAAAATATCAGAAACAGAATTAAAAAATTCTTAGGATGAAAATAAAACCCAAAATACAAGTAAAAGTCAAGTTAACTATATCTCTCAGTGAAAAATAAGTGAAGGGAAATCAGACAAATTTTTTTTTCTAATTAGAACAAAATATCAGAAATTACAGTAACTGAGTAAACTTTCTATCTTCAGTAAAAAACTAGGGGGTTACTGACTTATACAGACAGATGTCCCTGCCCCTGGTCCCTGACTGGTCCTTATACAAATAAGGGCTCCAAATGCTTGCACTTTCTTTGGCCCAAAAGGCCCTGTCCTGATTGTGTCAGAACGGAGCTGCTCTGATTGGCCAGTGAAGATGTTGATGGTGGTATAGCTGCACAGCTCCGATTGGATGGGGGAAGCCTCAGTCATGTTGTTTGAAATAGGATGCCAGGAACTCCTTCGTAAGGCCTGGCTCAGATGGCAGAAACGCAGTGCTGGCAGGCAGTTCAGCGCAGGCTTCTCCCTAAAGTGTAGTTTGTCTGAGAGGCCCCTGAGCAGAAATGGCTGCACGGCCCTGTTTTTAAAAATTTGAGCCCAGTTAGCCACAAGAAGCTCCTCTTAGCAGGTGTCTTCTTTCTCAGGGTTCATAAGGCTGATTACCATTTAGTTAAAGAGGAAATCGCTATTGAATATTTGCTATGTGTCAGGTACCTTATAGGTGCCGATGACAAAGAAATGAGCAAAACAGAACTGACCCTCAAGAAACTTAGAGTCTAATGGTAGAGAGTAGATAATAACCTTATAGCACAGATAAACATAGACCATTGACCTTTGAAACAACCTGGGTTTGAACTGAATGGGTCCATTTTTACATGGATCTATGGCAGATCAATTAATCCATCATGTTGTTCAAGGCTCCACTTCAAGGTGGGAATCTGTGTGTGTGCTGAAGGCCCATTGTACTCCAAAACTGTCACTGAGCTCCAAATGAGCAGCATAGATGTTATGAAGGATATAGGGCAGGAGGATGTCACCTAGTTGGGGTTCTGAGAAGGTGTCCATGAGAATGTGCCATTTGAGTAGACCCTGGAAGGGCATGTGGAAGAGGCGGTAAAGGAGAGGAGGCCTTGGAGAAGATGAGGAACTGAGGGGACTGAGTATTGTATTTACCTGATATATGGGAAAGAATGAAAGTGAGGAAGACAATAGCCAGCTGTAACAGTTCAGCTAATGAGGAGGAGTGGTCAGAAAACAGTCTATGGAAATGTCAGGAGCCTGAAAACTACTGCGTTTTGTTTGCTTTGATAAGTTTAAGGGTTTATTTTTTCTTTTTAAAAAGAAAGTAGAGGAGGAATGGTCCAAAAGTTTTATCAGAGGAGTAAAGCATATCAGTCCTAATTCTGAGGTGTGAAGGGTGTGAAAGATTTTCAAAATCTAGGGATGCCGTGGCCATGAGCATGTGCCTTGCAGGAAGATGAGCTCACCGAGCAGCCCAGGTGACAGTTCTGGCACTGAGACCAAGCTTCCCACGGGCTTCCCCAGCATGGACCAACTGAGTCAGGAACACTAAGGCAAGGCTGATCCAGGGAGACATAAGACTAATACTTTGATGGCCAAATTTGGCTTGAGGACTCCTGGATGGCCTTCCTGACCCGTCCTCAGACAGCACAACAATCTGTCCAGCAGGCTTCCCTTACTCTTTCCATCGCCACTGTCAGATTTCCGTCACAGAGTCACAACTCTCCCAGGGGAGAGTTGTGATTTTTTAGTCCCTTTTCTGGCTCCTTCCCCATTTTCTCTCAGAAGGCATGGCTTCGAAGAAAATCTTTGTATCTTTAATCCCACTTTAGATCTGCTTCTCAGAAGACAGACTAACACAAGAATAGATTCCAGGAGAAAGTGCTGCCATTAAAGCAAAGAACTGCAGAAGCTACACAGACATTAAGCTGAAGGGGGTTTATTGATTATGGCTTAACAAAGCTCACTGGCGGAGAGGGACGTGTTAAGGAAGACACATTTTTCAAAAATGGTGCAGTTTGAATCAGTTTTAAATAGGTAATTTATTTATCTATTTAAAATTATTAAGCCTATAAAGAAAAAGATATGATAAGAAAAGACATTATGAAACATGCATAAAAGATATCAGAAGTGTGTCTCTTATTTTCATATTCTTATCATTGTGAGGAAGTGAGGAAGGTCCTTCCATTCTCCATCAGGCACCACTCCTAAATTCATTCTTCCCTTTCCTTTAGTGATAGCAGAGGTGAATCCCACTCTTTCTCTCACCCTTACCCCATAATGTTGCTTTGGGTTTCGTTATTAGGTATCAAACTCATCAATGTGTTGGCTCAGGGCTCAGGACTAGGGCTGGGATGAGGCAAACCTGGAGGGCAAGGGGTAAGGCAATGGGTCTCCTGGTGCCAACCCAGCACTTCAGGGGCCAGAGAGAGAGTATCTCCTCAATTGCCTTACCCTAGTCCTGGCCCAATATAAGCTATCAAAATACTCAGAGGGGAGTATAGAATTTATCTGTAAGAACTTTCAGCCCAAAGAATTAAGCTCCTCCAAAGTCCTCCTCTGTTCCCATTTTAGATGATGAACACTCAGGGTCCCTCACAGATGGGGCAGAGCCGAAACAGATTACACTTAGAGACACTTACTCTTATCTTTGCTCATCAGTAATTTTACATAAATAAATTTCAGTTAATATGTAATACGAGCTTAAGGAAATTTTTTTCTCAGCAGAGTAGGGAAATTAGAGATAATTCTTTATACAGGGCCTTCAGTGATTTTCCGCACCCCTCCCTTGCCGCAATTAGTTAACCCATTTTCTTATTTCACATCACTCGTTTCCCTGAGTTGTTCAGTCTGCCAGTGATTTCAGTTCTTCAGTGCAAAAGATTTGAAGACTATCATTTAAAATTGTAAAGGATTGATTTTTTTAGGTAATATAAATACAAGCAGTATGTACCAGTTTAGAATCATTTGGAAAATTCCAATGTATGTATTTGCTAGAAAAGACAGCTGAGAGGGCATGCTAAAGAATAAAGAGAAAGTTAACAAAGGTGATGAGATCAGAGTGAGAACAATGAGGAAAACCCAACCCAGTATGAGTGTGTTTTAACAGTATTAAACATGTCTAGTTTACCCTCAGATTGGTAGGGACCAGTATTTTCCAGTGTTTGACAGCATTTGGAATAAGTGATTGCCCAGACCTTCTGTAAAACCAGCTTTGATATCACAGGAGCTGGAAAAACTTTCCTTGATGTTCGCAGATCAGTAAACTATTCTAAATTTAGAAAAAAGTGAGGAAGAGTACTGACATGTGTTTGCCAAGTACTTTCTATTAAGTAAGGACAATTAAGAAATCAGCTACAATTAATTATCATAATCATTTAACTCTCCAAGAGGAAGAACATAAAAATTCGAGAGGAAACTAGAATCTCCTCCCCCCAGGAAAAGAAGGTTGGAATTTTATAAGCACCTCTATCTTCTTTCTCTCTCTCTAATTTATTCTTAGTATTATTTTCTCTTTCTGAAATAGACTGGTTAAAGTCTATTCAGACTCTAGACGTCACAGACTGACCCTAGTTATCAAATAAACATTTGGGAACCATGGATTTTTAAACTTATCTTATAAAAAGCAAGAAGTTATAATATTCTAGAAAGATGTATATCTATTTCACTCCTTAAAATCTTCATGATGGTACAAAATGTAATACTATTTTGATGGCAGAGATTAAAAAAACACATGCCAAATACCACCTCTTTTTTTAATACACATAAGTTATTTTACTCTTATAATCTGCTATAGTAGGAAACTTAAATTTTCCTAAGCTTTTATTGCCAGAGACCAAATAACTTATATTCCTATATTCCTTGAATCAATTATCTTAGTGATAAAATTTGCAAATCTTTACTTTGAGATGACCGGAGGCAGAACACTTGGCGATCTTCTTGTTCTTAGAAAATCAATGCCCCATCTATTGGAACATTAGACAGAAGAGGTTTCCATGACCATTTCTGTAGAGTTCGGATGTCAATTACATGACCCTTTAGGTGAACTGCAAGAATAAAGCATAGAGGAACATCAACAGCTATCATTCAGAGTCGCTTACAGTTCTCTTCTACAACACACCTGCTGCTCCAGATGAAATTCTGCAGCTTGCTCTGTGAGGTGCCCTAATTTGCATGGACTTTCAGTGACCTATCTGTAAGCACACAGCAGGCACACACCTGCCTGAAAGATTGGGCCCTCTGTTTATATATCATTACTTACTTACTGCAGGGAAGTATAATAAAGCAAGACAGCATAGATAAAAATTGCAGACATTAAAGAGGAAATAAGAATAACAAATGATCAGATTAAGTAAGAGGAGGAGTGTGATAATGAAAGGATAAGATAGAGCCAAAGAAAGATCAAATAAATTAATTTATACCCTGGAAACTCTCTGTGAACCCTGACAATTTCTTTCATGGAATAAAATACAGCACGGTAAAATTTTTTCACTCACAGGTCCTGCAAAAAAAGAAAAAGAGAAAAAAAGAAAAGCTAGGTTTGTTGGAGAAAACTTGAGGCCAAGGGAGCTTGAGTTCTGAATGCTCAGTTGGCTAATGGGCTTACAAAGAGACAATGAGTACAGGCGGCACCCAGAGCTGCTGGCAAGTCCACAAGGACACTGCTTTCTATTTTGTACAGGCTTCAGATCTTGGGTGAGAAACACTAAGATGACAAGTACATCTTTTCAATGTACTTTTGTACAGGCAGTTTTAGGAAGGAATTTATTGTTTCCTTGAAATAAAATTGATTCTATTATATAAGAGTGGGCAAATATAGTTCACAGTTGTGACATGTGAAACACAGAGTTTATTCTTGTATTATTATTTATTCCTTATGTATAATTTTTTTAGGTAAGGATGGCTGGTAAGTTACCTACATTTGCCCACCCCCGTATAAGAATGTAAATTGGAACTGTATCACGGGCAGGTGGGAAAACCAGACTGGAAGTCAGGAAACCTGGGTTCTGATCTTAACTTTGCTAAAAACCAGCACTGTATTGCTATGGGGAAACCATAACTATATCCAGATTTTTGTCCCAGCTTGTGAAATAAAAGGTGTAGACTTGATTTTTTAGTCCCTTTCAGCTCTAAAACATTTTATTGCATCATGTATTTTCTTTCCCCTGAGAAAACATTTCATGTAAATGTTCATTTCATTGCAATGAAATTCATTTACATTCAATGAAATTAAATTTTCATTGAATGAAAATTCATTTCACTAAATTTGGAACTAAATTCAGACTAAAATCAGGCTAAAATCAATATACAATTCTGTTCCATGTTAAAGCATTCTAAGAAGTATATGAAAGTGATTTTGAAGAAAATACATCATACCACCTCATACAGATATAACAAAATAAAGACACTTAGTACATATATATACCAAAATAAAAATAAGAATTATTAAGGTTAAATAGAATAAAATAGATTATATCTGTCATTGTTTTGTCACTTGTCTATAATCATCTCACACATCTTTCCATTTTAGTATTTACTTATTTATTACATTTTCTTTTAAAATGTTTTTTCCTAAAGCTAAACTGCATTAAACATGTGATCCATTGCAGTTAAGAGATCAGTACTGAGGCTATAGTCAGGAATAAAGTCTTAGTCACAGGAAATAGGGTCCCCATGCATTGAGGACTATGATTCGGGCTTTTTTCCCTTCTATTTTAAATAAGAAGTGGTTTTTCTTCCCATATCTTGGTTGGCCATACATTTGTAAACCCCACCATCCCTTTCTTCTTGTCTTTAATCAGACCTGTGCCTTGCGCTGGTGGGAGGGGAGGTTCTCATCCTTAATGACAGCATAGTCCTCTGGCTCTTGTAGGGTTTGGCCACCCAGCGTCCCAGGAGGAAGTACATAGACAGGAGGAGAAAGAGTTCAGGTTGTTTCTTGCTCGTTGCCTCTCGCTTGGGCTCTGTGGCTGTGCTCATCTCACCCAGCTGATCTCTCACTTGGTCTGGAGACACTACTTCTTCCCGTTTTCAGGAGAGTTATGGGTATTACTGTGTCCATGCTGTAGCTGGACTCTGGCTGACTCACCATCTTTCACTGGTTCCTTTAATTCTGCCCATGCCTCTGCAAATAGCACCTTTATTCAGTTCTCTTTACAGTCCCAATGAGTGTGTCCCCTGTTCACTAGTACATTGTCTTTCAAGAGTTTCTGAAGTCTTCCCATTACAGATTTAGCAAAACTATGACATTTGTCCCCAAAAGGTGTACTTTGATTTTAACATAAGGCTTAATTTTTAATGGATCCTGGGAATGTTTAAAAATGAGAATATTACCTAAAAGGAAACAGATTTGTTTATAGTAGTAGTAAGCTTTTTATTTAATTTTGTCATTAATTGGGATACCATGCTCACAGCCACTACTAAGAAAATTAGTGATGGAACAGTCTGCATTACACCTCCCCCCCCTTAGATCTTCCTTCTCACCCTACTGAATAATAAGTCAATCCCTTCTGCAACATCCCCCTGCCCCCAACCAAAGGAAAAAGAAACCTGCCCAAATCTTTTTGGATACATTAATTCTTATCAGTGCCACTTTATACCCGAAAGAGCAACAATTTCTATTTTGTGATTTTTTTTCAGACTCCTTAACATTTATGTGGCAATCGATGGTATAAGATTGACTTCCCAGTGTTACCACACAACACATCATAAGGCATCCACAAAAGACTAAAGATACTAGAATAAGCCAACTGATAACTGAGCTTTGATATACTGAGCTGCCATCATCTCTCTTTTCACTTAACGAATTCTTTG
Source organism: Pteronotus mesoamericanus (assembly GCF_021234165.1). NCBI lineage: Eukaryota > Metazoa > Chordata > Mammalia > Chiroptera > Mormoopidae > Pteronotus > Pteronotus mesoamericanus. The sequence goes on from NW_026555311.1 coordinate 18,820,630, forward strand.
AAAGGAAGTTGGAAATAAAAGGCAAGGAGCAAAATGCCCAGTTGCCCAACAGAGATTTCTTTAGACTAAAGATCACCTAACACATTTGTTTCTCCTTCCTTTTTTCTTGTTAACTATGTCTGATCCTGCTGTACAGGTGCTGGTCGATACATTTTTACCTGTGCTGCTCCTCCTTTTTCTTCCACCGTTAAGTTTTCCTGGATTCAGAATATTTTTGTAAAGATTTTATCAAAGAAATGCACCCTTAGATTGAGTCTTAGAATCTCCAATCATAGAGCAAAACTAAAAGGCAATTAAACTTTATAAACTGTTCGATAGGGTTATAGCACTGTGGTATTTGGCAGAGACTGTTACATGCAGCAAGAAAACGGTTTTAATTTGATGAACAAAACTTTGGTTATATGTGTATGTTCCACACTGTGGAACTTGCTACAGGGATAACTGCACATTTCAAAAATCAATGAAATCAATGCCTGTGGTATAGTATCTGAGTTTTTTCCCTCCTGCTATGCCATTTCTTTTTCTTTCTCTTTTTTTTTAAGGGTTAAACTGGGTGGTTTTCAGAGTTTTACAAGAGAACTATTAGTGAAAAACAATCTGATACATTCAACTTACTAAGGCCCTACTCTTTCCCTCTAATCTTTCAGCAGGACCCAAGGGAGGCTAAAGTTTAGATCAGTCTATTCTCCACAAGAACTTTGATTCACTATTAAATTCCGTCTAATGAAGATGACTTTGCCATCCCACGGCCATCAGCGGCCTATGTGTGGGACAATGCAAAACCCACCTTGTATAGAGGAACATTGTTCTTTCTTCTTAGTTACCCCAGTTGAATAGAATCTCATGGAAATTCACATGCACAGGAGACCTGTGAAATCAGTAACAGTATTAATCTCTAGGGTGCCTTGGTGAGTCAAGTTAAGAAAATAACTATTTTGCTTAAGTACACACTTGTTCATGTCTTACAGCATGTCATGTTTATGATAAGAGCAAACAGCTGAGGGGGGTATTTTTCTGATTGTAAATCAGAAAAAGTGATAAAGTTCAGGTTATAACATAAAATATAGTGTAACTATGTGCAGAGTATGCACTAGTCAAATCAAACCTAATATTCCTGTACTTCTTGCCTTGCAGATTAAAAAAGAAAACATAAAAGGCTAAGAATTCTGGAGCTCACTTTAATGCTTAAAGAATTCCTGGTATGTCAATCATATATACTTTAAAAATAAACTTTGATTTTTATATTAAGATATTTTAAATAAAATTCTATAATTACAATGCTTACTTTTATTTACTTAATTTTTATTATTTACTTATTTTTATTTACTTCATACAATACATAAAAAGTTAGGCAAGATTAAACACATTCAGCATTATAAATAATTATTTTGTGAGAAGTATTGATCCAAGTTAGTGTCAGAGACAAAGATTTGTGCTTTTAGGAGGGAGTATAACGTAATGATTATATGCATTTTCTCACACATTCCACCATACACTACATGTGTTACTTGTACAAATTACTTAACCTCCCTGGGCCTCAGTTTACGCATTCGTGAAATGAGTTTTACTTACCAGTAAAAGTGCCTAAGTTGTATGTTAATTTGAAGATTTACTGAGATAATACACATAAAACACTTAGAAGACTAATTAAAACTTTAAATAATAAAAGTTACTAATATTAATATTTTATTCATCAGACACTATGCATGCTGTCTGATGGTGAAAAACAAGTTCGAAAAGATGAAGTAGAAATATTAATAGAGATAAGATAGTTTTAAACTATAACATAATTCATATACATTATTTAACATGCAACAAAATGTTAATTCTTAATAATATTTTTCTATTAAACTGGTTAGAAAAACAGGTGATTCTGCTCTAGTTGTGATGGAGCAGTTCCCATTAGACCAACCCTTATACTGAGAGTAACTATATACTAAAGAAAAGAAAATTTAAAAAGACAGTTACCAGAGGCACTGTAAATAAAAACAGGGAAAATCTGGAGGAGAGTTGATTTTTGGATGAAGGGAACAATGCTTATGAATTTCTGGGGTTGGGAGGTGTTGTGCAAGTTTTCTTTCTGCCTGAGGGCAGGACCTCTTAGTGATGTAACAAGTACCTAAATTTGGATAGAAATCTGCAGTCTTAATGGCTTGCAGACTTCGAGGACAGGGTTTGAGACTGCCACACATCAGGAAAGTGGGGGAGTATATTGGGTTGAATAGTGTCCTCTCAAAATTTATGTCTACCCTATCCTGGCCAGGTGGCTCAGTTGGTTAAAGTGTTGTACTCCATGCCAAAAGATTGTGGGTTCAATTCCCAGTTGGGGCACATACAGAGGCTGTGCTTAGGTTGTCAGTTGGGGTGCGTATGGAAGGCAACCAATTGAAGTTTCTCATAATTGATGTTTCCAACCGCCCCTCCACCCCTACCTCCTTCTCTCTCTAAAATCAATAAACATATCCTTGGGTAAGTATTTTAAAAATATGACTGCCTTGAATCTGTGAATATGACCTCACTTGGCAATATAACCTTTGCAGATATAATTAAGATCCTTATATAAAGGATCCTTATAAGAAGAGGAAAATATTGACATAGACACATACAAAGGGAAAATAGCCATGTGTAGGTAGAGGCAGAGATTGGATTATGCAGCCAGGAACGAAGCAGTGCCAACTATGGCTGCAACTACCAGAATCTATGAAAGACACACAGAACAGGTCCTCCTTCAGAACCTCCAGAAGAAACTAACCTCGTCAATAACTTGATTTTGGATTTCTTGCTTCCAGAACTATGAGAGAATAAATTTCTGTTTTAAGCCACCTATCTTCTGACCCTTTGTTATAGTAGCTCTAGGAAATTAATACAGGAAGAAATCACAGGAAAGGAGAAAATCAACAGAGGATATCCCCAATTCTGCCACTGTGTCTGGCTGGCATCTGAATTGCACATGTATGGAGTAACTAAGGCTAAAAGAATTGAACAGGCTTTCAGCTGCTTCACTCCACAGGCATACAGAGTTTTGCATTTGAGTTCAGCCAAATTAATTGCCTGCTGAAACAACAACAAAAACAGCAATACACTTTGGAAGAATATAAAAGAATCCAATCTTTTCAAAAATAATTTATTTTATTTTATTTAGTTTTAGAGAGAGGGGAAGAGAGGGAGAAAGAGAAGGAGAGAAACATTGATCAGTTGCCATTTGTACGCACCCTGACTAGGGACCTGCAACCCGGGCATGTGCTCTGACTGGGTATCAAACTGGCAACCTTTCAGTTTGCAAGATGATGCCCAACTGAGTCACACTGGTCAGGGCAAGAATTCAATCTTTACAATATATCATTCATGTGATACTATATATATATATATATATATATATAGTATCTGAAAAAATCAGAAAAATCCAGCTATTAGTCAACAGAAAAGGCAATCAATAAAGATTGACTCTTACATAGCCTAGATATTAGAATTATCAGATATGGATTTTAAAATAACTAGTACAACCATGTTCAAAAGCAGAAAGGGAAGTGTGACCACAATGAGCTATCAAATAAAAAATCTCAGCCAAGAAATAAAAACCTTTGAAGTGATAGAACTGAAATTATGAAAAAGAGCCATTAGGAAATTATAGGAGTTAAATGTGAAATGTCTGCAATAAAAAAATCCTGGAAGTTTAACAGAAATCAGGACATCTTTGAAGTCATTGGTGAACTTAAAGATAGATCAATAGAACTTATTTAACATGAAGAACAGGAAAAATAAAGAGATAAAAAAATGAACAGAGGCTCAGTGTCTGTGGGGCAATAGTAAAAAAAACTTTAACATGGTTAGTTGAAATAGAAAAATATATAACAGATCAGGCTCAAAAGACCTTAATTTATAAATTTAGGAAAGCTACTGTAGAGAAAACCACACCTAGGCACACTACAATTAGATTGTTTAAAAATAAAGGTGAAGAGATCTTACAAGAGAAAAAAGATACATTACATACAGGGGAACAAGAATACAAATGACTTAGGATCAGAAGCAACGGTGGCCTGAAAACAATGGAGCAACATCTTTAAGATACTAAAAGAACATAAATGGAGAGCAGGATGACAGCTAGCGGGGGAGGTTAGAGGACGGAGGCATTGAGCAAAAAGGAAAAAGGACTCATGGACATGGACAACAGTGTGGTAATTGCTGAGGGGAAGGGATATAAGGGGACTAAAAGGCAATAAAAATAATATAATAAAATCAATAAAAAAGATACTAAAAGAAAACTGTCAAATCAGATTTTTATTTTTCTTTTTTTGAAAGATTTTATTTATTTATTTTTGAAGAGAAGGAAAGGGAGGGAGAAAGAGAGAAAGAAACATCAATGTGTGGTTGCCTCTCATGTGCCTCCTACTGGGGACCTGGTCCACAACCCAGGCATGTGCCCTGACTGGGAATCAAACTCATGACCCTTTGGTTCGCAGGCTGGTGTTCAATCCACTGAGCCACACTAGCCAGGGCAGACTTCTATTTTCAATGAAAATAGAAGGTACTTAGAAAATCCCTCATAATTTGGAAAGTAAATGACATGCTTCTATTTTTTTTCATTCTTCTAAATTTAGTTTTTAATCTTTATTGTATTTTTTGATTACCATTTATTCCCCTTATACTCCCTACCCTCAGCAATCACCACACTGTTGTCCATAAGTCCTTTTTTCATTTTGCTCAATCCCTTCATTCCCTCACCTCCCCCGCCCCCCAGCTGTCATCCTGCTCTTCATCTATGAGTTTTCCCCGTTTTCCTTATTAGTTCAGTTTGTTCATTAGATTCTACATATGACTAAAATCATATGTATTTGTCTTTCTCTGACTGGCTAATTTCACTTAGCATAAATTTCTTCAGATCCATCCATACTGTCACGAAGGGTAAAACTTTCATCTACTTACAACTGGGTAATATTCCACTGTTTAAATGCCCCCTAGTTGTTTTATCCACTCATTTACTGATAGACACTTGGATTGCTTCCATATCTTGGTAACTGTGAATAATGCTACAATGAAGATAGAAGTGCTTATGTTTTTATGAATAGTGTTTTGGGTTCCTTCAGATATGTGTCCAGAAGTGGGATCATTGGGTCAAAAGGCAGATCCATTTTTGATTTTCTGAGGTATCTCCATAGTGCTTTCCACAGTGGCACCAATCTGCATTCTCACCAACAGTGCAAAAAGGTTCTTCTCTTTCCATATCTTCCCCAGCACTTCCTTTTTGTTGACTTGATGATAGCCATTCTGACAGCTGTGAGATGATAGCTCATTGTGGTTTTAATTTGCGTCTCTCTGATGTTTAGTGATGTTGAGCATCTTTTCATATGTCTATTGGCCATCGGTCCATCCTCTTTGGAGAAGTGTCTATTTAGTTCCTTTGCCTATTTTCTAACTGGGTTGTTTGCTTTTTTGGTGTTGAGTTTTGTAAGTTCTTTATAAATTTTGGGTACTAATCTCTTATCAGGTGTATTGGTGAATATGTTCTCCCATTCTGTGGGTTCTCTTTTAATTTTGTTGATGATATCCTTTGCTGTGCAGAATCTTTTTAGTTTGATGTAGTCCAATTTATTTTTTTTTCTTTTCTTTCCCTTGCTTGGAGAGATGTATTTGATAAAACATTTTTACAAACAATGTCTAAGATTTTGATGCCTATGTTTTCTAGGATTTTTATGGTATTAGGTATAACATTTGAGTCTTTGATCCATTTTGAATTTATTCTTCTGTGTGGTATAGGAAGGTGGCCTAGTTTCATTTTTCTGCACATATCTGCCCAATTTTTCTAATACCATTTATTGAATAAACTATCTCCAGCCCAATGTATATGCTTGCTTTCTCTGTCAAATGTTAATATACTATAGAGTTGTGGGGGTATTTCTGAGATATCTATTCTGTTCCATTATTGTATGTTTCTGTTTTTATGTCAGTACCATACTGTTTTGATTACTATGGCCTTATAGTATAATTTGATATTAGATAGTATGATTCCTCCAACTTTGTTCTTTTTCTCAGGATCACTGTTGCTATGCAGGGCCTTTTGTGGTTCCATATAAATTTTTGAAATATTTATTCTAGTTCTGTGAAATATCATTGGAATCTTGATAAGAATTGCATTGAATCTATAGCTTGCTTTGGGTTTGAACATTTTAATGGTGTTAATTCTTCCTAGGCATGAATATAGTATGTGCTTCTGCTTATTTGTATCTTAAATTTCTTTCTTCAGTGTCTTATAATTTTCTGAGTACAGGTCTTTTACATCCTTGGTTAGGTTTATTCCTAGGCATTTTATTCTTTTTGTAGCAATTGTGAATGGGATTGTTTTCTTAATTTCCCTTTCTATTAGTTCATTATTGGCATATAAAAATGCTTCTGATTTCTGGATATTAGTTTTGTCTCCTGCTACTTTCCTGAATTCATTTATCAATTCTAGTAGATTATTGGTGGAATCTTTAGGGTTCTCTGTGTAAAGTATCATGTCATCTGCAAACAATGACTATTTTTCTTCTTCCTTTCCAATTTGAATGCCTTTTATTTCTTCTTGTCTGATTGCTGAGGCCAGGATTTCCAGTACTATGTTGAATAAAAGAGGTGAAAGCAGACATCTCTGTCTTGTTACTGATCTTAAGGGGAACTCTTGTAGTTTTTGCCCACTGAGTATGATGCTGGCAGTGGGTTTGTCATACATGGCTTTTATTATGGTTAGGTATGTTCCCTCTAATCCCACTTTGCTAAGAACTTTTATCATTAATGGGTGATGGGTTTTATCAAATGCTATTTCTGCATCTAGATATGATCATGTAGTTTTTATCCTTCATTTTATTTATGTGGTGTATCAAATTTATTGATTTGCGAATGTTGTACCAAACTTGCATTCCAGGAATAAATCCCATTTGATCATGTTGTATGATCTTTTTGATGCATTGCTGTACTTGCTTTGCTAATATTTTGTTGAGGATTTTAGCATTCATCAGGGATATTGGCCTATAATTTTCTTTCTTTGTAGTGTCTTTATCTGGTTTTGGAATTAGGATAATGCTGGCCTCATAAAATGAGTTTGGCAGGTCCCTCTTCATGAATTTTATGAAATAGATTGAGAAGGAGAAGTGTTCGTTATCCTCTGAATGTTTGATAAAATTCACCTGTGAAGCCATTTGGTCCAGGGTTTTATGTTTGCTGTGAGTTTTTTGATTATTGCTTCAAATTTATTAGGTGTAATCTGTCTATTCAGATTCTCTGATTTTTCCTGTTGTTTTGGAAGATTGTAAGCTTCTAGGAATTTATCCATTTTTTCCAGGTTGTCCAGTTTGTTGGCATATAGTTGTCCATAATATATTTTTATGATTCTTTGTATATCTTTGGTGTCAGTTATTTCTCATCTTTCACTTCTGATTTTATTTATTTGGGTCCTCTCTCTTTTTTTCTTGATGAGTCTGGTTAAAGGTCTGTCAATGTTGTTTATCTTTTCAAAGTACCAGCTCTTGGATTCATTGATTTTTTTTGAATCATTGTTTTAGACTCTCATTTATTTCTTCTCTAATTTTATTATTAGCTTCCTTCTAATCACTCTGGACTTTGATCGTTTTTCTTTTTCATGTTCCTTTAAATGTGAAGTTAGATTGTTTATTTGAGCTCTTCTTTCTTTTCTTTCTTTCTCTCTTTCTTTTTTTTTTTTTTTTTTTTTTTTTTGAGTTAGGGCAGTAATGCAATGACTTTACCTCTTAGGATTGCTTTCCCAGTGTCCCACAGACTTTGGATTGTTGTGTTCTCATTTTCATTTATTTCAAGGTATCTTTTGATTTCTTCCTTGATTTAGTGGTTGACCCATTCATTGTTTAGTAACATGTTATTTAGCTTCCATGTCTTTGCATGTTTTTCAGTGATCTTGTGATTGATTTCTAGTTTGAGAGCATTGTGGTCAGAGAAGATGCTTGACATGATTTCAATCTTTCTAAATTTATTGAGACTTGTTTTGTGCCTTAACATGTGGTCTATCCTAGAAAATGTTTCATGTACACTTGAAAAGTATGTATATTTTGCTGCTTTGGGGTGAAATGTTCTGAAGATATCAATTAAACCCATTTGATCTAGTTTGCCAGTTAAGGCTGATGTCTTCTTGTTGATTTTCTGCCTGGAATATCTATCCATTGAAGTTAAAGAGGTGTTAAAATCTCCAACTATGACTGTACTTCTGTTGATCTTTCCTTAATGTCCATCAAAATCTGCTTCACATATTTAGGTGCTCCTATATTAGGTGTGTAACTGTTTACTTGGGTTATATCCTCTTGTTGGATTGTTCCCTTTATCATTATGTAGTGTTCTTCATCTCTTACTATAACTGTGGCTTTAAAGTCTATTTTTTCAGATATAAGTACACTATCCCAGTGTTTTTCCTTTCTATTTACATGAAATATCTTTTTCCATCCCTTTACTTTTAGTCTGCATGTATCTTTCGATCTCAGATGAGTCTCTTGGAGGCAGCATATATATGAGTCTTGTTTTCTTATGCATTCAATGTCTTATCCTATGTCTTTTGATTGGCGCATTTAAGCCATTTACATTTAAGGTGATTATCAATAGATATGTATTTAGTGCCATTTTATTGTAAGACTATTTTCATCTGTTTTTTTTCTTTCTCTTTTTCTTCTCCTCCCCCTCGTCTCCCTCCTCCTGCTCTTCCTCCTCCTCCTCCAAAGAATCCTTTTGACATTTGTTGCAGTACTACTGTAGTGTTCACAAATTCCCTTAGCTTTTCCTTGTCTGGCAAGCTCCTAATTTCTCTTTCAGTTGTAAATGATAGCCTTGCCGGATAAAGTAGCCTTGGTTGTAGGTCCTTGTTTTTCATCACCTTGGACATTTCACACCACTCCCTTTTGGCCTGAAATGTTTCTGTTGAGAAATCAGATGACATTCTAATGGTGCTCTCTTGCAGATAACTACCTGCATATTTCTTGAAGCTTTTAGGATTCTGTTCTTGTCATTAAGCCTTGTCATTTTAATTATGATGTGTCTGGGTGTAGGCCTCTTTGGGTCCAACTTTTTTGGGACTCCCCGAGCTTCCTGGACTTGTGTATGTTTTTCCTCCACCAGATTAGGGAAGTTTTCAGTCATTATTTCTTCAAATATCTTCTCAATCCCTTGTCTGCTCTCTTCTTCTTCTGGCATTCCCATGATGCAAATGTTATAGTTCATGTTGTTCAAAGTATTTCTTAAGCTCTCTTCATTTATTTAACTGTTCTATTTCTTTTTCTTTTTCTTTTTCTTTTCTCTTTTGCTGCTCTACCTGCATGTTTTATTCTATTCTGTCTTCCAAACCACTGATTTCATCCTCTGCTTCATCTAACCTGTTTATTCCTTTCAGTGTCTTATTTATTTCAGATATTTCTGACTGGTCCTTTTTTATGGGTTCTGTGTCTTTTTTCATGCTGTTGAGTATCCTTACAATATTATTCTAAACTCTCTATGTGATAAGTTGCTTGCCTCCATTTCATCTATTTCTTCTGGAGATTCTCTTCTTTTATTTGGGGTCTGCTACTTTCTTTTCACTGTGGCTGCTTCTTTGTATTTTCCACCTTAGTTTTTAAACCGATTAGTGATATAGCCTCAAGCTATAATTAGCAGCCTCACTTAAGCACCACAGGATGGGACAGAGTAATTCCTGTGGTAGAGCTATTGCTTCCCCTCCATCTGATGCCACCTGGAGAGGAGTGCTCTGCCTGAGAAAAGTGGTTTCTGCAATATGGGGAATGACTCAGCACAGGTATCCTGGAGGTCGTTCCTTCAGTTCTCTCCCAGACACCAATCCCTAACTCTCCTCAAGAGTCTGTAGTCCTCTGCCCTCCCTCTACCAGAGCCCAGGGTAAGTGGCTGCAAACAAGATCTTGTGCATTGGCCCTTTAAGAAGCTCTTTGGGTCCCCAGCTGAGTCTCCCTGACAGACAGAAACTCTGCTTCTTTTCACAGCTGGACAATATTTGGGTTATTTTCCCAGCTCTAATGATGTAGGCTGAGGAGCCCAGTGTGGGGTTTAGACCCCACACTTCTCAGGTGTACCTCCTGGCCACTGAAATATTCCTCCAGAACTTCAGCTGCCACCCATGGAAGCCCAGCCAGCACACTCATGCCTCTTCTGGACTACCTACCAGTCTTGTGGTGGTAAAGTGCTTTCCTCTCTCTGTCCTTGGTTTAAAGGCTTCTCTCTAGCTAGTGTTCAGTTTGTTATTCAGGATGATTTCTCTATAATTTAGTTGTAATTCCAGATAGGTTCTGAAAGGTTACTGTAGCTTCCACTTACTCCTTTGTCATCTTGAATTTTCCTGCTTCTCTTTTTTTTTTTAACACATCAGATAAACTGTGAAGATAAACAGTTCAGGTAGACATTAATTTTATACTTTGCATGCCATTACTTTGCTAGCGAACACCAGGCACTACTTAAGGTGCTATATGGCACTTAGTTATAACCAAATCATGCATCTTATTTTTACCCAAATGATAGATTTTGAAAAATACCAAGAGATTTTTCTAAAGTTAGCCATTTATGGGAATATTCCATTATGCTTTGTAACACTCTTAAAAATATCTCAAATATTTTCTGATCAGTCTCAAATGATTTACTAAATCCTCACTTCTCTTAAATTGTCATTACCCACTTTGACACTGGATAAACCTAATATTTATTCAGACATTTGCTCGTCAGGGGGTCAGCTATCATAAGATCATGGCAAATATAGCCAAATATGACTCACAGTGATTACTTAGAAGCATCTGCTGGTGGGACTCATGAACACCCCAGATTTGAAAAGGAAATTATTTTGGATATGGCAAATGTGTACCTTTTCACCAGGAAAAGCCTAGCACTGTGGAAGCATTTTATTACTTTTTTAAAGTTGTTGAATGAGTAGAAAAAACATACAAATTGGGGGTAGGGGGATTTAAAAAAGATTCAGACCATGGAATGTTCCTTGGCAATTAAGGGAAGCCTGTGAATCCCTTCCCAGAATAAGGCATAAAAATACATTTATTCATTAAAAAGTGCTCAAGATTATTGCAGAAAAATATTAGATTGAAATAGTTATCAAGTATGTGTTATAGTATTTTATATGCTCATTATTAACACAATGAATAAGATTTATTGGTAGAGATAATAACTATTATTACTTCAGAGTAGTAAGAGTATAAATGCTATTTTGAGATACCCAAAATAACTATCAAAATATCTGTGATTGCTATTGGTATTTCATACTGATTTTGCTGGATTTGTTTTCATCATCAATTATGTAGATATGATATTCACTATGAGTGCTCCAAGTATGTAAATTATATAAATAAAGGTCTTACCTAAAAAGTGCTTAATAATAAAAATTATTAGTATTTTTCTTTAACTTTTTGGTGGAGATTACATCTGTTTAAGATCACTAAACTTTCATGAGCATTCCATAATCTTGTATCTGGGGATTACATTTTATTTCACATAATAAATACAGGACTTTTTAAAAAAGTATAAACAGATATGGGGTCTGGAATAGGATGTTTGGACAAATTAGATATATCAAATTCCTATTATCTGCATTTTGTGAAGAAATCTTTGTATGAGGGATGATGGAAGAAGGATGAAATGCTCTAAGAGGAAGGTAAAAAAATTAAAGTAAATTTAATTTAAAAATGGTTTAGATGAAAAATGGCAGAAGAGAAAGAAACACAAAACTTAGTTGAATCAGAGATTGATTTTTCTAATATCTTATTCCAATGAAAGAAAATCTAGAATGGGATTTTTGGAAACCACTAAACCAGATTTGTTTCCCTTGCTATAATTAATTTTACTGTCTATTTAATCCAGGGACTTTCTTTGTACAGCTATGTGGGGCCTTTTTACCCCTTTTTGGAAGGTCATTTATTTTTTCTTTTTCAGATTGTTGGTTTATTTAAATTGGCCAAGACCTGAGCCTGGGTGCTTGTAGAGAACTCAGGGGCAAAAATGCCACATAAACTGATGAATTATATTTGAAAATAAGAAGACTAAACAGTAAGGTAAACGATACAGCTGAACAAAAGTACAGTTAAAAATATTTTTTTAAGGTATATGTTTCAGCACAATTGCACTTCTAGGGATCAGTTTTCTAAACTGAGTAACAAATTATGGCAAACTAACAGTTTAAAACAACACATATCTATTATTTCACAGTTTCCGTGGGTTGGGCGTCCAGGTCCAGCATAGTTGACACCTTTGCTCTAGGTTCTCATCAAGTGTGAATCCAGCTGTTGGCCAGAGCTGCAGTCTTATCAGAGGCTGATTAAGAGAAGAACCATTTTAAACTTCCTCAGGTTGTTGGAAGAATTCTTGTCCTTGTGCTTATTACATCGCAGGCCACTTCATCCTGTCCAAAGTGTCCTTGGAGATATTTGGTCTATGCCAAAAGGTTCTTAAAATTTATTTCTATCTAAAACATCCATGAGCATTTAAAAGTAGCTGTTCTCTACCTTCAGCACATGATCAAGGATATTATCACCCAGGATGGGACAAATTGATATCATGTACCTCCCTACATGGTGCATTGAGAAGGATACAATATTGCTACCATGATGTTCTTACCAAAAATGAATAATATTAATTTAATTATGAGGAAACATCAGATAAATCCCCACTGAGCAGCATTCTAAGAAATAACTAGCTAGCATTCTTGAAAGTGTCCTAGTTGTAAAAGACAAAGACTGAGTAACTGTTTCAGATTATAGGAGAGTAAAGTGATGGGACACCTAAATGCATCATGTGATGGTGGATTAGCTCCTGAAGAAGAAAAAAAAAATTAGTGGGTAAATTGATAAAGTTTGGATAAAGTAGGTAATTAGATAATAGTATTATCACCTGAAGACAAGGTTAATTTATAATGTTAATCTTGATTTTGATGATAGTGCTCTGGTTATATACGATAACATTTATGGAGTATGTATGAAAGGTGTATAGGAATTCTTTCTACTATTTTTGCTACTTTTGTAAATCAAATATTATTTCAAAATAAAAATCTTTCAAAGTCTAAATTAAAAATGACATAAAATTAACAAAAAGATAGCTCTTCTATTTGGCTTGCTCTCCTCAGCTAGTCTACAATTATTTATGGAATATTTACTATCTGCCAGTTATTATGCTAAGTTAGATGCAGACACAGTCTCTGCAGTCTTGCCTTCTGGTGGGGGACGCCATTTATTTAAAAAAATCTGAGAGTGCAAATAGATTTTTTGCCACTATCAGTTCTTTACCAGGTTAGGCTGCTGGGACAGAATTTAAAAGCACCATAGCACTGAGGCTAATGTAAATTTAAGTCCTAATACTCTAATTTTAAATCCTAAATCTATCTACCAATTTACTCTCTACTCAACACCTCCCTATTCATCACCTTTTATTCCCCTCCTTACTTTTGTGTCACAAGGGCACCTCCCCAAATAAGCAGAAAGAGATATGATTAGCTTTCTCTTCTTTCTTTTACCTTCCTCAGGTCTTTGAGCCCAATACACAATAGTTCTATTATGTATATATGTTTATTCACATCTGAAGACATTTCCCCCCATTGTTTTTAGAGAGAGAGAAAGAAAGGGAGAGAGAGAAAAAGCTATGTGAGAGGGAAACCTCAGTTGGTTGCCTCCCGAATGCGCTCAGACCGGGAGCTGGGGGGCCCGCGGTGGTCCTATGTGCCCAGACCAGGGATCAGACCTGCAACCTCGGTATGTTTCCTGAGCAGGAATCCAACACTCAATCTTTTAGTTCGGGATGATGATCCAACCAACTGGGCCACATAGGCCAGGGCCCCAGTACACAATAAGTATTAAATATTTATTATAGATTTAGCTAACGTCTTTAAAATGTGTACATGTATTTAAAATTCACAAAATAATAAGATGGAGTTCTAAAGTTCTTATAAAATGAATACTAATCTTTCAAAATAAGAAACACAATTTATAGATATGCATATGTGTACCTATATTGCTGTGAACACCAGGCAATATTAGATGTTGATTGTACATATATTTATGTTCTATTTAAATTCTAAGTAAATTTAAAAAAAATTGAATATACAGTGATCAGACTGTGTCTATTGTTCATTTCAGAAATAATTCTATCCTGTTTCTGAAAGGGGTATATTGACCAAACAAATAATCACAACCTGAGTCAAATCTTCTAATAAATCTAATTCAAATAGGTAATATGTACTTGGTTGTATTTAATTATTATGACAGCTTCAATAAGCAATTTTGAAGCCACAGTTTTTAGTTTTGCTGCTTGACCGAGTCTTCCTTTTGATTGTTAGAGCACTTTTGGTACTGTCCGTGACCAGAAAACAATATACGCAATAGTTAATTTTATGACTTTAACTCTAAAAGAAGAATCTATGATCAACTGGGTTCAACAAAATTGACATAAGGTGTTTCAGAGTATAGAGATTGGAAAACAGGAGATGTGGAAGACAGCAAACCAAGAATAAAAATATTGACTATTCTGTGTCCTATCAGGGCCTCCCTACCTTTGTTTGTCAGTAAATTAGGACAATGGTTTTGGAAAAAGTGCTCTAAAATTCCAAGTTCAAATGAAATATTTGCATCCATATTTGATTTTCTGACACAAATAATAAATGACACTATAAATATAGGATTTCTTCAAATTTAATAGATAATTTTTTTCTCTTTATGGGCCTCACAGTACAAACTCTCATGGATGAACATTTTAGTTTCCCAATGATGATCTAAATCTTCATATTTTAAATTTTGGATCAATTGTTCTCTGTGCAAAAAAATGTCAAAGATTTTGTAATGCAGTCCTATCATGTTTTCCTCCACCTTTCATTAAGCTTTTAAAATCCTTATTATGAATAGACTTTTCTCTCTTGGGGCCTTTTAATTTTTAATCACTTGTCTCAAATGCTGATTATATTTATGAGAAATTACTTTATTTAAAAGATGTAGTAAGATAGAGTTGCCACATACCTTTTTATCTTCTCTGTGAAATTATTTGGAACTAAAGTTGTGGTGGTTACAATGTTGCTTCCAATAGGTTCTGTTGCCATGGAAGCAGGCTATTGAAATAGCAAGACCCACGATTCCAAGTCTTTGCATGTTTGTATTCATACTTACAAATATACAAATCTTAGCTTTAGGTGGCAAAATGTATACAATGACACTTTCTGACCATGCAGCACTTTTCACAAACAAAAATTATAGATGCTAATATAACAGAGCTGAGCTAATCATATTCATTCAGGATTCTTTTACACAGTAACTTGATGTGAAGTAAATTTTTAAAAAATTTAGGAGCGAGGGAGAAGTTATCATTCAGGATCTGAAATGAAAGAAAGAAAGAAAAAGGAGGGAAGAAAGGAAAGATGGAAAGAAGGAAGAAAGAAAACAGAGCCAACTATTCACCAAGCTCACATATCAAATATGTATGTGAGCTTATAAGGATAAAAATCAATGTCTATCATGTTTTCTTTTTGTGTTGTCATTGCTTAACCCAGTACATTACACATAATATTACAATTTATTTCTTGAATGAAGACATAAGCGTAATAAATACTAATGCTGGTAGCAAAGGGATTGATCAATAATGGTGTGGAGAATCCAAGGAAGCAAGTAGTAGTTTTCAAAGTCTCATGTGTGTGAAAGCAGCGTGACTCAACTAGCTCCTACAATAAGCAGGAGAGAGGTGCATGGGGAGCTGACCCACTGCAGGAATTACAGCAGAACTCACAATGCGCGGTGTTATTGGCCGCCTCTGGCACTGGTTCAGGCAGTCAGCTTAACAGGAGCTTAACATGAGGTTAACATGGAGCAATACAATCACCCATCATGTGGGTAGGCTCTAGGGCTGCAGGGAGTCCAGGCACCTAGTCACAAGCAATCTGACAACCATTAACAAAATGTGTTCCATGGGAAGGATATATACCATAACAGAAGAATTTCTACACAAATGTATAGATGTCTTTTCTTAGCTATTGCTGAGTTGTTTAAGGATTACTTTTTGACATGGTCACTCTTCACAACATAGATATAGTTTTTAATGGGTACATCAAAGAAGGGCATAATCTCTTTACAAATTTTTAACATTTATTTTGAAATAATTTTAGACAAAGTGGGAAAATAGTCGAGAGTTTCTATATAACCTTTGCCCAGCTCCCACTAGTGTTAGCACCTTACATAACCATAGCACAATGATACAGACCAGGAAAGTAACATCAATACAATAATGTTAACTAACCGAAACACCTTCTTCAAATTTCCTTGTGTTTTTTTCACCAACATCATTTCTCTGTTCTAGGACCTTACATTGCATTTAGTTTTTATGGCCCCTTACCTTAGTCTTTTCCAGTTTGAAGTCACAACCTTTTAAGAGGAAATTTTTACTTTTCATCAGAATGATATGTTAAAAATTAAATTTCAACTACTATTATTGGTGTTTCCAGGGTCATCCTCGATTTCTAGAGCACAAGAAAAGGAAATAAGAGGTTGTTTATTTGGGGGAAAACTTACATCTCTTTTCCTACAACACAGATTCTCTGATAATCACTTTGCATTGTTTTGCTTCATGGTTTTGAAGAATTGTTAGAGGACCATTCAAAACCACAGAACAACTTATGTATTAGGTAGTTACAAGAAGCATGAATGAGAGTAGATGAAAGTAGATGAGCAAAGAAGAAATCAGGTGGGTTTATTCAACGGGACATTCTGCTGGTGAGAACTGTATATATTCTAGTAAATAACCTAGTAATAATAAACTAGCAAATATTCTAGAAATAAGCTAGAATAGATATTACAAAAACCATCCAAAGGACAGAATCTAAGACAGAGCTCATGGGCTCCAGCACTAGACAGGTATTGTAAATAAGTGGAGTGGGTATAAAAATTAGGACGTGTTAGGCCAAAAAGCACAGTGTGTGATAAAAGTGGCAAATGTCACCCTGGCTCAAAGTCAGGAATGAAATGAGGGTATTAGCTACATTTAGAATTCACAACCAGAATGTAAGCCCAGTGTTGCAAGATCCTCAAATCTTTTATTCAAGAAAACTTTTCTTCCCCTAAGAAAATTTTGTGTAAAAATTCTTATTAAGTGTTAGTCACTAACTGGCCTGTGTGTGCCAATTTAACAGTCTTTCTTAAAACTCCCTTAAGTCCCTTTTTCAGTCAATCAGGGTATATTCTTCAAAAGCTGTGAAGATGAATAAAACCTGGAGTTTTATCAGTCTTCTCTTGCTTTTACTTCTCCCTGCCATGGAATTAAAGACAGATTTGAAAAGGTGCCGGTCTTTTGCTGTTGAGTGGTCCCTGCTGATCCAGATCTAAGGCCACACACAGCTGTCTCACTGAGTTCCAACTTTACAGCTCTCATTTCACGTTCCCATACTCACTCGTTGTTCTCCAGTGCCCAGGAACCACATTAGACTGACGATGTCCAGCAGAACTTCCAGCATCAGCTAGAAGCTGTTCCCATGACAGTTTTCCTTGACAAAATCTTTGCCATTTTGCAGATCTCTTGTTTTTGGGCCAGAATCCTTCCTTTATTAGGGTAGTTTTACTTCACTAGATCCTTTCATCTGTCTGCTGTCTACCAGTAAGACTCCTTAACTCTGTATTTTGAGAAATAGGGACAGCAGGGTTTGGAACTTCTTTTTTTTTCCTCCCAGGAAGCTCTACTAGGGTAGTTTTGCTAAAACAGTAAATAAACAAATAAATTGGCTAGTTACAACTTCTCGGAGGAAGAAGTATGCAGGTCACATAACATTTACATAACATTGCATTTATATAATGTTGCATTTATATAATGCTACTACTGAAAGTCCTGAAACTAATATTCTCTTTCTGCGTTTGCCTTTACCTCATTTGTAAAAATAATTTCTAAGTTCTCTTCTAGTTCTATAATTCCATGATTCCAAATAGCTTTCATATTTGGAAAATAATAAGAACACAAAATTTAAGAGCTACAACTTTAAACCTCAAGAAGATAGATAAATAGTGATTATCTAGCTATTGTATATTTGCTATTTCTGTCTTTTTGCTGTATTTCTTTCCCTTTCAAAACCTCTTGCTTTCTTCTCCAAAACCCTCAAATGAGATAAAAGCTCAGAAAAATATTAAACAAAATACAAAAGAACTGGTGATGGGGCAATAGCATAGGGGAGATTTCAATAAGTTGTTGAAAGCTGCAAATTAGATGGAGAAATAGTAAGTGAATTAGTTGAGCTCCACCTAAGTGCTTATAGTTGGGGGCCTACTGATGTGAGCTAATCACCATGCAGAGCCTATTAGAGATTTATCAATCAAAGGTACCAGGTATTATAGAGAATAAATGGGGACCCTTTCTCATGTCTCAGCAGACGAGAGTTTTATTCATGACTAGGAGACATCTGACATTAAGAATTTAGGGGTGAGGTTTAAGGACAAAAACATTATATTTAGTGAAAGTCTTCATGCTGAACTGAAGCAGCTTTAGTCACCTCCTTTATTCCTAGCATTTTTTACAGAAAACTCTGAGTCACCTAGAGAAACACCTTGAAGTACTGAAATTTGAACTTCTTCCCATGGAAAATGCCTAATCTGCTGAAAACCCATATCCTAGCACACTGTCATAAACATTCAGAAGAGCAATAAAGAAAAAAAATTGCTAAAGTCTTCCTGAAGGTAAAACAGGTCATGAATAAAAGATCAAGAATGGTGTTAGACATCTCGAAAACTACCCTCACGATTAAAGAAAGAGTAATTCCCACTTAACTAAGTGTGGGGATAAAGATATTTTCAAACTTTCAGGATCTCAAAATGTGACCACCCATTTTTCTTTTTTCCCCCCAGGATTCATTTGGAGGATATGTTCCACTAACATGAGAAAGTAGACCAAGAAAAAGGAAGAAGCAGAGTCCTAAAGAGAGGGAAGGCATTGTGAAGGGAATTATCAGTGTTACGGCTGTGTACCAGATCCCAAGAGCAGCCAGTCTGTATTTGGAACAGGAGAATGGAGGAACTGAACTGATAGATTCTCTGCAATAATAGAAAATTTGGAAAAATTTTTGCTAGGTCTGTTTGAATTTTGGGGTAAAATTAGGGATTGGCACATAACAAGCAAACAAAAGAACAAAATCATATGAAACATCAATGTAAAGTGTAGTATACTTGGCAACAAACAATATTTACACAGTCACAATACTGTAAACTCTGACAACTGATTTAACCAAACAATTGTAATACAAAAATAGTGGAAAGTAGAGGCTGGGGTGGCCTATGTCTATGAGATTAATAAATCTTTAACTATCTCAAATGCTATTTTATTTTTAAACTATGAATGTGGATTTCCATAATAAAATAGAAAATAGTTCTTAATATGGATATATCCATACTTTATACTGAGTTTCCAAAAATTTTCTTGAAAGGATCTTTTTAACTTAGAACTGTTACTTATGCTTTCAGAACTGATCAATACTGATCCAACTGTAAGAGCAAGAGCAAAGCAGCTATATATTTTAAGATACTGTAGGTAGATTTCAAACTTTTAAAAGAATTCATCTTTAGGTCCAACTCCATCTTGTTTAGATCAATATTCTTAAGCCACTGGTTTTCAGTGACTATGAAAACAACTAAAGTTCCATAGAGTCCTTGGTAACAGGTATCTTTAGCCTACATAAAATGGAAAATAGATAATGTGATGAATAAGGGTCCACTTTAAACAGAATCAAAGAGAGTTACATATCACATTTTTATTGTTTGAGCATGTTCTATGTCTTTTAGCAATCATATTAAGTTGCTTGCTCTTTCTTCTAACCCTTTGTTCTCCAGAGGTCTTGTCATGCTCTCTGAATAGAATATCTTTCCCCCTATTTGTCTCTCGATCCATATTTGTGCCTTTATCAAACATCCATTTAAAATAAGTTTTATACATCAAGTCCACTTGAATAGTTCTGCTCCACACTGATCATTCCATTATTCCATTTCTCTGAGCACTGATGTTTTGTGTTACATTAATTTGTACCTGTTTTCATGTCATCTTTGCATGTGTTGTTATATCTTTTCATCTGGATTGTGTTCCCCTATTATATTGTAAATTCCTTGAGAATGAGGACAATGTCTAACTTCATTTGCATATCTCCATGACATCCAGTAGAGAATGCTACTTGAAAGCAGCACTCATTAAATCACATTTTCACTGACAGAATCATGTTTAGCTTTGGAAAATATGGATTATAAAGCACTCAGTATAGTTGTTATATATATTTTCTCTTTAAAAGTCTTTAGGAAATATATATTGTATACTTACAATCCAGTGTACTGAAATATTAATTTCAGATAGCATGTAACAAAGTAACATTGATTGATATATATAAAACCGAAGGTTAGAAAAATAAAATTAATTCATTCCATTGATATCTTTTTTCCCCTTATAAAGTGATCAGCCTGACTGTATATTTTTATATAAAAATGTATGTTCAGAATGATAAAATTTGTAACAGACTTTGGCTCTCTATAGTATCCAGAATATATATATATATATATATATATATATATATATATATATATTTTTTTTTTAGCTTGTTATTTTTTTAAATAAGTTTGTTTCAATCTCCTTTTTAAA
Source organism: Pteronotus mesoamericanus (assembly GCF_021234165.1). Taxonomy (NCBI): domain Eukaryota; kingdom Metazoa; phylum Chordata; class Mammalia; order Chiroptera; family Mormoopidae; genus Pteronotus; species Pteronotus mesoamericanus. The sequence goes on from NW_026555311.1 coordinate 18,841,240, forward strand.
ATCATATAAAATTGCATCAAATTCTCTGTCTCAGAATTCTGCTTCTTCCCGTAAACACAAAATCTTAAAATATAAAAACTGGAAGAGGTCATTTAGTTCTAACAATTTCTAAATATTCCAAAGCAAAATCAGGAAAGAATTTAGAAAACTGAATATCCCAAGCCCCATTCGCAGCAGTTACCACATATAAGGCAGGGCCTAGAAATTTGTTTTAACAAACACCCTACAATTTCCTGATGTATTGGCAAATCAATGAGTTAGTCTGTCTTCCTTGTTTGAAGATATAAATAAATGAAGACATTATACATGTGTGTGTATGTATGTAGGCACTGTAAATGCCATGCTGCTCTCCAAATCTAAAATTCTAACTACTAATCCTCCCTGTCCCCCATCCCCTGCTCTTGTGTATCCCCTGGGCATTCTCATCTTTATGGCCTTGCCCAGGCCTGGTCCACACTCTTTCCCGCTTGGAAATCCCTCTTTTTATTTCTTGCCAAATCAGTCTTTGTGGTGCATATCTGTCATGATGCCACCCCTGATCTCATGTTCATACAGTCCTATTTCTTCACTGAATTCTTTGCTGAACGATTTATCTGACACTATGTCAGATACCATTGGCATGAATGTTTTCTGTGGATAATATTGAATTCTACACTGGCTTGTGTTTTTATCAAACATATTAGAAATTCTACCATTGAACAAAATTCTACCACTGGGAGAATATGCCTTATTAATCTTTACTTATTTGGGGAAGGTGTTTAAATTATTGAAAAACCATATCAATAATCTGTATAGTCTGAAATTACCATGATATCTCAGTTTCTAAGAAAAGTCATTCTCACGCTTTGATATATAAATTAGTCACCTGTATTGGAATCTCTTAATCTGGTCCGGTGTATTTTAATATACACATATTATGTTATTACTTATCTTTTGATTGCATTTTATCTCTCATTAAATTTTAAATCTCACAAATCATTCTGTCTTCAACACATCCCCAAGCATCTGTGTATCATATACATAATAAGTGATTAATAAACACTTTAACTGAATAATTTAATTTGTCAAATATTGCTACCTATCTTTCTGATCTTAAATTTTTTTATTAAAGAGCAGTAAAGAAGAAGTTTGATTGCAAGAAATCTGAAATGCACCATGGGAAATCCTTACTCTTCTGTTTTTTTGTTATTTTTAAATTATACTTTATGGATTATGCTGTTATGGTTGTCCTGATTTTCCCGCTTTGCCCTCCTCTCCCCAGCACCTCCCATTCCCTCAGGCAACCCTCCCCACTGTTGTTCATGTCTGTGGGTCATGTGTATCTTGTGTATAAATTCTTTGGATACTCCATTTCCTATACTGTACATCCCCATTGCTATTCTGTGACTACCTATTTGTACTTCTTAATCCCCTCACCTCTCCACCCATTTCTCCACACCCCTTTCCCATCTGGCAACCATCAAAATGCTGTCCACATCCACGATTCTATCTCTGTTCTTCTTGTTTGCTTAGTTTGTTTTTTAGATTCAACTGTTGAAAGATATATATTTTTTTGCCACTTTATTTTTTATAGTTTTGATTTTGTTCTTTTTCTTAAAAAAGTCCCTTTAACATTTCATATAATAATGGTTTGGTGATGATGAACTCCCTTAGTTTTTTCTTGTCTGGGAAGTTCTTTATCTGCCCTTGAATTTCTAATGATAGCTATGCTGGGTAGAGCAATCTTGGCTCTAGGTACCTGCTCTTCATGACTTTGAATATTTCTTACCAATACTTTCTAGCTTGCAAAGTTCCTTTGAGGAATCAGCTGACAGTCTTGTGGCAACTTCCTTTTAGGTAACTAACTTCTTTTCTCTTGCTGCTTTTAAGATTCTCTATCTTTAAGCTTTGGCATTATAATTATGATGTGTCTTATGGATCTCTTTGTATCCTTCTTGTTTGCGACTCTTTGTTGTTCCTGGACTTGAATATCTATTTCCTTCACTAATTAGAGAAGTTTTCTTTCACTATTTTTTCAAATAGATTCCCAATTTCTTGCTCTTTCTCTTCTCCTTCTGGCACAGCTATGATATGAACGTTGAACCTCTTGAGTTGTCTCAGAGGCTGCTTATACTATCCTCATTTTTTGCATTCTTTTTTCTTCTTCTCGTTGGTTGGTTTTTGCTATCTTATGATCCAAATCATCTATTTGCTTCTCAGCTTCATTCACTCTACTGTTGCTTGCCTGTAAATTGTTCTTTATTTCAATTAGTGTATCCTTCAAATCTGATTGGATCTTTTTTTTATGCTGTTGATGTCCTCACTAAGTTCCTTGAGCATCCTTATAACCAGAGTTTTGAACTCGGAATCTGATAGATTGCTTATCTCCATTTCATTTAGCTCTTTTTTTCTGGAATTTTGATCTACTCTTTCATTTGGGCCACGATTCTTTTTCTCCTTATTCTGGCAGCCTCCCTGTGTTTTCTACTCTTCTGTTTATACCAAGAATTAAAGGTAATAAAAAGTAAAAGATGTCATTCTCAGAAAGGAACCTCCATAATATATAAAGAATGGGTTTTATTTTGCTTCCATTAACTATTTCTATGAAACTTGCAAATTAAATTAGTATTTTTTAAAAAACAAAATCATCAGTGGCAAATTTTGAAATTTAGGAATAATAATCACCCATGAAAGATCAATAACTGTTAGAATAAATGCTCTTCTCCCAACTGGCTTTAGAATATAACTAAATATCAGAGAGGCCTATTTCTCAAGGAAGAATTTTGTCAGAATCAGTTATAAAGGACATTTTCCCTATTATCATGTTGCTAATCAATCTGCAGCTCTTATATACACACCTAAATGTAATGCATGACTGAGGTTTAATGGATCACTAAAGTAGTAAATTATGAGTTCTATCTGACAAGGGTGCAGGGTTTTAAACCTATTGTAGTAGGTAATAGAAGACGCTCAGTGGACTTCAGACCCTTATTCCCACGTGACACCTTGCAGTAAATATTTCTGGAGATTCAGACTTTTTCAGATCTCCAGAACTCACTCAGACCACTGACTATCATAGTTTTTACCAAGAATTTTTTCTTCTGCATTAAGACTCAATATTTCATTTGCCGTAATCAAAATATTATTCTCAGTTTATGAATGTATGGTTATATCAGTCTAACTTAATTAATTTATGATTATTCTTCATATCATCTGAAACGCATATAGAAAAAAAGCCCAAAAAGTTACAGTTGTATAATTTTTAAAATTTTGCCTTGATTCTTCATTAAAATAGGGAGGCATTGATTTTGTTTGCAAATGCTATCATCAAAAGACATCAATTTTCCAGTTTACTTGAGAATTCTTTCCCTTGCTTATAATTATTTTATTAGTTACCATGGACAGCATCTCTAAGACAAAGGTTGGTACTGTTATCTTCATTTTATGGTTACTGCATTTAATCTATTTTATTCTTATTTTTGTTCTCAAGTTTAGGGCAATATGCATCCTGGCTAAAGAGTCCAGCTTTCCCATACTTCTGTGAAATGACCCAAACCCTTTGTTACAAATTTGACAATAGCACCCTTCTCTGAACCATACTATATCCACAGGTGCTGATTTCTGCAGGTTTTCTAGGTGTGAAGTTATAGGCCATATTTATTACCGTAAACATTAGCATTAGGCTGTAATCGAAAGTATCCCAAGTAGGATTTTATCCTTAGCATTCAATGATGAGAGTCCTTGCATGCATGCCTTGCTCTATCTGAAACTTTCAATTTTGTGTTCTCCCCTTCCCTATGTTATCCTCTGACAAAGAAATTCTCACTTGTTCATAGATGAATTTGATATTCTCAGCTGTAGAGAGGAGAAAAAGAAGGAAAAATAGAGAACCTGAGACACATCATGGAAGAAGGTTCAAAACAGACTGCAAACACATGGCCTGTGTAGTATCAGGATCTGCCATTAATAGCTGTGTATCTTGGGAAAGTTACTTTACCTCATTGTGCTTCAGTTTCTCCATCTGTAAAACGGGGATGAAAGCATAATTGTCCTAATAGAGTTGTTCTAGGATTAACTGAATAACTATTTTTAAAACACTTAGAAAGATGCCTAGAATAGAGAGTAATATATAAACAGATAAACAACAGTGTTCTGGGTGATTGAAATGGACAATGGGGAAATAACTGATTACAGTTTTTAGGAATTTACACCTTCTTAAAAATTTGAATCATTTCAATATACAACTTTATGAAGAAAAATCAAGGCCCCTATATGTCACACACTTTTTGTTGCATTAGGCTATTAGTTAAACAGTGGAAGAGTGATCACGATGGGTAGTTTCAGAATGTTGGAAAGGTTACTACCATACGCAAACATTTTTTTTGGAGATCACTAAATACATCTTGTAAATAAATAATGGAAATAATACTTGTTACTTCCTTTAGGGCTCTCTTGCCTAATTCAACAACATTCTTTGCCTGGAAATCCCTGTAAATAAGTCATTAACAATTTGTTAATGAGTGAGTCATTACATATATCAGTGGTTTTACCTACATGAGGAGAATAACCTTTTCTGAAATCTCTCCTTTTCTCAGGTGTGGCAAGGCCTGAAACATTCCTACAAACATTTAAACAGCACTCTCTCCTTCAGACATTTTGCAAAAAATTTAAAGTATATTTCCAAATCAGTAAATCTCTAGAAAAGTACTTCATGAATAAAAAATACCATGTCAGTGTCAAAAGTCACAGATTTAGGCAACTTATTTCATCTTCTGATTACAGCACTGCATATTCTTTGAACTAACATACTTGATTATGTGGGGAAAACCCCTACATTTAAACTGAAACCTCCAATGAAAAAAGCATGTGAGAAAAGCAAAGTTAGAAAATTTTTTTCTTTTCAAATCACTTTTTATTGTTATTCTATTATAGTTGTTCCAAATTTTCCCCCTTTGCCCTCCTCTGCCATCTCACTCCCTGCTCCCACAGTTAATTCCCACACAGTTATCCATGTCCATGGGTAACTCATACGTATTCTTTGTCTATCCCTCCCCTTCTTTCCACCATTATCCCCCAACCCCTCACCACTGATAACTTTCAATCTGTTCCATATTTCCATGTCTGTGGTTCTAATCTGTTCATGAGTTTATTTTGTTCATTCAATTCCTCTTATAGGTGAGATCATATGGCATTTGTCTTTCACTGACTGGATTATTTCACTTTGCATAATATTCTCCAGTTCCGTCCATGCTCTCAGAAAAGGTAGGAGTTCCTTCTTTCTTGCTGCTGCATAGTATTCCATTGTGTAAATGTACCACAGTTTTTTATCCACTGGTTTACTGATGGGTGCTGAGGCTATTTCTATCACTTGGCTATTGTAAATAGAGCTTCTATGAACATTGGGGTGCATAAGTTCTTTTGAATTGGTGATTCAAGATTCGTAGGGTATATTCCTGGCAATGGAATCACTGGGTCAAAAGACAGTTCCATTTTTAGTTTTTCAAGGAATTTCCATATTGTTTTCCATAGTGGCTGCTCCAGTCTGCATTCCAATCAAGAGTGCACTAAGATTCCCTTTTCTGTGCATCCTTGCCAGGACTTGTTGCTTGTTGATTTATGAATGGTGGTCATTCTGACAGGTGTGAGGTGATATCTTATTGTGGTTTTAATTTGCATCTTTCTGATAGCTAGTGATGTTGAGAAACCTTTCATTTGTCTATGGGCCCTGTGTATGTCTTCCTTGGAGGAGTGTCTATTCAGATCCATTGCCCACTTTTTAATTGAATTGTTTGTCTTCCTGGCATTGAGCCATATGAGTTCTTTATATATTTTGGAGATCAAACTCCTGTCTAATGTGTCATTGGCAAATATGTTTTTCTATACAGTCAGTTCCCTTTTCATTTAGATGATGCTTTCTTTAGCCATGCAGTAGCTTCTTAGTTTGATCTAGTCCCATTTATTTTTTTCCTTTATTTCCCTTGCCCTAAGAGATATATCAGCTAAAATATTGCTACATGGGAAATCTGAAATTTTCCTGCCTATGTTTTCCTCTAAGACTTTTATGGTATCATGACTTATATTTAAGTCTTTTAACAATTTTGAATTTATTCTGGTGTATGGTGTAAGTTGGTAGTCTAGTTTAATTTTTCATTTTTTTGTATGTATCAACTCAGTTCTCTCAACACCATTTATTGAAGAGGCTATTTTTACTCCATTGTATGCCCATGTCTCCTTTGTTGAATATTAATTGACCATAGAGACTTGGTTTATTTTTGGGTTCTCTGTTCTGTTCCATTGATCTATGTGTTTGTTCTTATGCCAGTGCCATACTGTTTTAATTACAGTGGCCTTGTAATATCATTTGATATCAGGTATTGTGATCCTTCCTACTTTGTTCTTTTTAAGTATATTTTATTGATTATGCTATTACAGTTGTCCCATTTTTTTCTCACTTTTATCTTCCTCCATCCTGAAACCTCCCCACCCTCTAGCATTTCACACCCCCTCCCTCATTAATTCATGTCCATGGGTAATACATATAAGTTCTTTGGCTTCTCCATTTCCTATACTTTTCTTAACCTCCCCCTGCCTATATTGTGCCTATGTATTATGTTTCTTATTTCCTGTACATTTTCCCCCCATTCTATTCCTTCCCCTCTCCACTGGTAACCCTCCATGTGATCTCCATTTCTGTGATTCTGTTCCTGTTCTTTTCCTTGTTTGCTTACTTTTTATTTAAGTTTTTTAAATTCACTTGTTGATAGTCGTGAGTTTATTGTCATTTTACTGTTCATAGTTTTTGATCTTCTATTTCTTAGATAAGTCCCTTTAACATTTCCTACAATAAGGGCTTAATGAAGATGAACTCCTTTAACTTGATCTTATCTGGAAAGCACTTTATTTGCCCATCCATTCTAAATGATAGCTGTGCTGGATAAAATAATCTTGGATGTAGGTCCTTGCCTTTCATGAATTTAGTACTTCTAACCCCTTCTTGCCTGCAAGGTTTCTTTTGAGAAATCAGCTGATAGTCTTATGGGAATTCCTTTGTAGGTAGCTCTCTCCTTTCCTCTTCCTGCTTTTAATCTTTAATCTTGAGTAATTTAATTATGATGTGTCTTGGCATGTTCCTCTTTGAGTCCAATTTCTTTGGTGTTCTCTGGGCTTCCTGAGCTTACTGGAAGTCTATTTCCTTGGCCAGATTTGGGGAGTTCTCCCTCATTATTTTTTCAAATAAGCTTTCAATTTCTTGCTTTTAGTCTTCTCCTTCTGGCACCCTTATGATTCAGATGTTGGAGCATTTAAGGCTGTCCCAGAGGTTCCTAAGCCTCTCCTCATTTTTTTTTTTTTTGAATTCTTGTTTCTTCATTCTGTTCTGGCTGGATGTTTGTTTCTTCCTTTTGTTCCAAATCATTTATTTGAGTCCCAGTTTCCTTCCCTTCAGTGTTGGTTCCTTGTATATTTTCTTTTATTTCTCTTTGCACAGCCTTCATTTCTTCCTTCATTTTGTGACTGAGCTCAATAAATTCTGTGAGCATCCTGATTACCAGTGTTTTGAACTCTCCATCTGATATGTTGTCTATCTCCTCATCACTTAGTTCTTTCTCTGGAGTTCTGATCTGTTCTTTCATTTGGGCCATATTTCTTTGTCTCAGCATGCCTGTTACATGTAAGGGGCAGAACCTTAGGTATTTGCCAGGCCAGGGCAACCCTCTTCCCTGCATTGTGGCACTGTGTGTGGGAGAGGGGTCAGAGAGGGAACAATGCTGCTTGCTTGGCTCTCGCCTCACTTTCCATCACTTCCCTCACTTCCCACAAGCAGATTGTGCCCTTTTGGGTGCTGATTCACAGTTGGGTGGCCTTGTGTACATTCTGGGACCCTGAAGGTCTCTCCAACAGACTCTCCTGTGAGATTGGGAGTTTCTCCCAACACCACAACCCCCACAGATTTTTACAGTCAGGCGTTTGGAATCTCTAGTTTCCTGCACTTAAAGCCTGGGTTGCACAGTCTGTCTTGCTCCTCCATTGTTCCTCCCGGTTTATCTGCGCATGAATGTGGGATTGCCTCCCCAGTCTGCCAGCTGTCACCTTGACACACATCCTCTCTGCCACCATCTATGTCCCTCCTTCCAATCTGGATAAAGAAGTTTCTTTAACTTCTTGGTTGTCGGACTTCCATGCAGTTTGATTTTCAGGAAGTTTTCGTTGTCTTTTGTTTTTAAATTGGTTCTTATCATATTCTTTGTTGTGGGAGGAAGCAAAGTATCTTTGCCTACACCTCCATCTTGGCTGGTTTCTACTTTGTTCTTTCTTCTCAAGATTACTGAAGCTATTTGGGGTCTTTTTTGGTTCCATATAAATTTTTAAAGTAATTGTTCCAGATCTGTGAAATATGCCATTGATATTTTAATAGGGATTGCATTTAATCTATAGATTGCTTTGGGTAGTATGGGCATTTTAATGATGTTAATTCTTCCAATCCATGAACACAGTATACGCTTACAATTATTTGTATCTTCCTTAATTTCTTTCTTTAGTGTTATATAGTTTTTCAAGTACAGGTTTTCACATCCTCAGATAAATTTATACCTAGGTACTTTATTTTTCTTGTTGCTATAGTAAATTGGTTTTTCCCCTTATTTCTCTTTCTGGTATGTCATTGTTGGTATACAAAAATGTCATTTATTTCTGCATATTGACTTTGTATCCCACTATTTTGCCAAATTCACCTATAAGGTCGAATAGTTTTTTGATGGAGACTATAGGGTTTTCTATGTATATAATCATGTTGTCTGCAAATAATGACAGGACCACTTCCTCCTTTCCAATTTAGATGACTTTTATTTCTTTTTCTTGTCTGATCACTGTGCCTAGAATTTTCAGTACTATGTTGAATAAGAGTAGTGAAAGTGGACACCCTTGCCGTGTTCCTGATCTTAAGAGGAAAGATTTTAATTTTTGCCAGTTGAGTATTATATTAGCTGTAGGTTTCTCCTATATGGCATTTATTGTGTTGAGGTATACCTCCATTCCTACTTTGCTGAGTGTTTTTTATCATAAAAGGGTACTGGATTTTATCAAAAGTTATTACTACATCTATTGATATGATCAAGTGGTTTTGTCCTTCATTTTTTTAAATGTAGTGTATCATGTTTATTGATTTGTGAATATCGTACCATCCTTACATCCCTGGGGTGATCCCCACTTATCATGGTGTATGATATTTTAATGTATTTCTGAATCTGGATTGCCAGTATTTTGTTGAGGATTCTAGCATCTATTTTCATCAGTGATGTTGGCCTGTAGTTTTCTTTCTTTGTCGTGTCTCTACCTGTTTTGGAATTGGAATAATACTGGCCTCATGTAAAGAATTTGGGAGTCTTCCCTCTTCTTGAATTTTTTGGAATAGTTTTAGAAGGATAGGAGTTCTTCCCTAAATGTTTGTCAAAATTCACCTTGAGGCCATCGTCCAGGGACTTTGTGTGCCAAGAGTTTTTGATCGCTGCTTCAATTTCACTAGTTGTCATCAGTCTATTCAGGCTTTCTGCTTCCTCTTTCAGTTTTGGAAGATTGTATGTTTCTAGAAACCTGTCCAGTTCACCCAGTTTTTCTAACTTCTTGGCATATAGTTGTTCATAGTAATTTCTTACAATCTTCTGTATTTCTGTGGTATTGGTTGTAACTTCTTTTTCACTTCTGATTTTATTTTTTGGGTCCTCTTTCTTTTCCCTTGATGAACCTTGTTAAAGGTTTGTCCAATTTGTTTATCCTTTTTAAAGAGCCAGCTCCTGAATTTATTGATCCTTTGAATTGTTCTTTTAGTTTCTATGTCTTTTAATTCTCCTCTGGTCTTGATTATTTCCTTCCTTCTACTTGTTTTAGGCTTTGTTTGTTGTTCTTCTAGTTTTTGTAGATATAGGGTTAATTTTTTTATTTGATAATTTTGTATATTCTTTAGGTAGGCCTGTTATTACTATGAACTTCCCTCTCAGGACTGCCTTCTGTGTCATATAGGTTTTGGATTGTTGTGTGTTCATTTTCATTTGTTTCCAGATACTTTTTGATTTCTTCCTTGATCTCATTTTTGACTCATTCAATTTTTAAAAACATGTTATTCAGTCTCTATATATTTGAATGTTTTTGAGTTTTTTTTCTTGAAGTTGGTTTCTAGCTTCAAGCCATTGTGATCTGAGAAGATGCTTGTTATAATTTCAATTTTCTTGAGTTTGATGAAACTTGTTTTGTGCCCTACCATGTGGTCTATCTTTGAAAATATTCTATGTCCATTTGAAAAGAATGTGTATTTTGCTTCTTTGGCATGAAAGGTTCTGTATATATCAAGTAAGTTCATTTGATCTAGAGTGTTGTTAGATGCCACAATATTCTTGTTGATTCTTTACTTGGAAGAACCATCCTTTGTTTACATTGAGGTGTTAAAATCCCCTATGATGAGTATATTGATACTGATATATTTTTTGAAGTCCTCCAAGATTTTCCTTATATATTTAGATGCTCCTATGCTGGCTGCATATATGTTTACAAGGGTTATAGCTTCTTTCCATCATTACTTTTTCAAACAAGTTTTCTATCACTTGCTCCTCTTCTTCTCCTTCTGGTATCCCCATTATATGGATAGTATGACTTTTCTGGTTGTCCTTTATTCCCCTAAATGCCTCTTCATTCTTTTTGAGACTTTTTATTTTTCATTTTTTTGCTTTCTGGGAGCTTTCTTCTACCTTGTCCTCCACTTCACTGATTCAGTCCTCTGCTTCATCTAGCCTGCTTTTGATTCCTTCTACTGTGTTCTTCAATTCAGAAATTGTATTCTTCATTTCCTCTTGTCTCTTGTTGATAGTTTCTATGTCCGTTTTCATGCCGATATATTTTGCAGTAAGTTCCTTGTAGTTTCTCTGTAGTTTTTTGTAATTCTCTCTGAGCTCAATGAGCTTCCTTAGAACCATTGTTTTGAACTCAGTATCTGAGAGTTTACTTACTTCATTTCATTCTCTTTCTGGGGATTCCTCCTTTCCTTTTGATTGAGGGTTGTTTCTTTGTCTTCCCATTATTTGTGAGACTCTTCTTTTTCACTTCTGCTTCTTAAATTGATCTGTCTTGACTTCCTGACTTTGTGGTGTGAACTTCTATGGTAGGTGACCTGTGAGATTCAGTGGTGCGGTCTCCTTGACCTCCTGAACTTGCTCCCCTTTGGATGACTTTTATGCCATTTATGTTGGCTCCCTGGAAGTAATTGGGTTTTGATTGTTGTCTGGTCATTCTTTGATGGATCCTTCCCTCCAGCTGGTTGACTGAGAGTCACTCTGCCCACCACTTCTTGTGCATTTTTGTGCAAGTGCTGCCAGAACAAAACCACAAAGCCCAGGAAACAAACTCACATTTGCAAAAAATAACTCACCCATGCTATCCCACTTACAGCAGCAAATGAACCAGTATTAGTAAGGCTGTAAAGAGATTAAGACTATTATAAGAAAGGAGAGAAATAAACTATTAGTATAAAATCTAATGACTTAATATGCACAAACTTGATGGACCCAAAATTAACATTAAAAAGCTATTTAGTAAAGAAAATATTGCAAATCATGGAGAAGACCACAGTAGATTCATCTCAGTAGCCTCTAGTATTTACTGATGTTTTTTTCTTTCTGGATCTGCTTCTGGTGATGTCAGATATTGACCCCATCTGACCTTAGGCAGCCTGTTCCAGACTTCCAGGAATCAACTGTCTGTGGCTTTCTCCTTCAGTTGTTAATCTAGTAACGCCACACTCAGCAGCCAGGCTTAGGCACCACAGGGCAAGGCAGAGTCCCTCCTGGGGGCAGGGCTATTATGTCCTCTCATGCTGATGCCACTCAGGGGAGTGGTCTCTGCTTGAGCAAGATGGCTGCTGTTGCATGGGGGATGAGTCACCACTGTGAGGATACCGCTGGCTACTTCCTCAGTTCTCTCCCCACAGCCTCCATCCCCAGTCTCTCCTCAGGTGTCTCTAGCCCACTCTGCCTCTGCCTTTTTTGGAGCCCAGGGTAAGCGGCTGCAAATAAAAATTTATGTGTTGGCTTTTTAAACAGCTCTTTGCATCTCCAGCTGCCCATCTCTGGCAGAAAGCAACCCTGCTGCTTTTTGCAGCTGGGTGTTATCTGTGTACTTTTTCAACTCCAGTGTTGTTGGCTGGCAATCCCCGCATATGGTTTGGATCCCACTCTTCTCAGGGAGATCCAACTGGCCACTTAAATATCCCTCTGGCGCTGCTGTGCATGGACGACCAGCCTAATTTCTTGAGTCTCCACCCAACTCATTACCAGTCAAATTGTGAAGAAGCTAATTCTTCTGTCTGTCTGAGGTTATAAGACTCCTCTCACTATTGTTTTGTTGTTTGTTCCAGGTGATTTCTCCATAACTTAGTGGTAATTCCAGATTGGTTCTGGGAAGAGGTCAGTATGACTTCCAGCCACTCCTCCCAGATCTTGCCATCCTCTCACTCATTTATAGCAGGGTTATAGCTTCTTGATGGATTACTCCCTTAAGTCTTATGTAGTGTCTTTCTTTGTCTCTTTTTATGGACTTTGTTTTGAAATCTATATTGTCTGTTATAAGTATTGCTACCCCAGCTTTACTTTCAGATCCATTTGCTTGGAATACTTTTTTCCATCTCTTCACTTTCAGTCTTTGTACATCTTTTGTTCTGCAGTAGGTCTCTTGTAGACAGCATATATGTTGTTATATATTTTTATCCATTCAGCTACCCTATGTCTTTTGACTGGAACATTTAATCCATTTATATTTAAGGTTATTATTTATAGGTACTTATTTATTGCCATTTTTTCCCCTTTGTAACTGTGTTCTTCTCTTTCTCTCTCTCAGTCTCTCTTTTCATTTTCTTAAAGTAGTCTCTTTAGCATCTCTTGCAATGCTGGTTTGGTAGAGATGTATTTGGTAGAGATGTATTCTTTTAGCCTTTTTCTTTTAATCTGGGAAACTTCCTATTTTGCCTTCCATTTTAAATGCAAGCCTTGCTGGGTAGAGTAGTCTTGGTTGCAGGCCTTTGCCCTCATGCCTTGGAATTCTTACCATTCCTGTCTAGCTTGTATTGTTTCTGTTGATAAATTAGCTGATAGGTTATCAGGTCTCCTTGTATGTTTTGCTGTTTCTTCCTTGCTGCCTTTAAGATTCTCTCTTTGTCTTTAAATTTGGCCACTTTAATTATGATGTGTTTTGGAGTAGCCCTCTTTGGGTTCATCTTGATTGGGACCCTCTGTGCTTCCTGGAATTGTGTGACTTCTCCCATCAAATTAGCGAAGTTCTTTGCCATTACTTTTTCAAATAGGATTTCTATCCCTTGGTCCTCTTCTCCTTCTCATATCCCTATGATATGAATATTATTATGTTTTATGTTGTTCTGCATTTCCCTGAAACCCTCTCTGTTCTTTTTGAGTATTTTTTTCATTTTGTTGGTCTGCCTGAGAGTTTTTTTCTACCTTGTTCTCCAGCTTGCTGATTCAATCCTCTGTTTCATCTTAGCCTGCTTTTAATTCCTTCTAATGTATTCCTCATTTCACATATTGCATTCTTCATTTCCTCCTGGCTCTTATTGATAGTTTCTATGTCCTTTTTCATGCTGCTGTAGTTCACATTAAGATCCTTGTACTGTCCTGGAGTTCCTTGTAGTTCTCACAAAGCTCCTCAAGTATCCTTATAACCAGTATTTTGAACTCAATGTCTGATAGTTTATGTGCCTCAATTTCACTTAGCACTCTTCCTGAGGGTTCCTTCTTTCTTTTTGATTGAAGGTTGTTTCTTTGTTTCCCCATTTTAGGTGACTCCCCTTGTTTGTTTCTTCATATTAGATTGATCTGCTTTGATTCCTTGTCTTTGTGGTGTGACCTTCTGTGGTAAGATAACTGTGGGACTCAGCAGTGCAGTCTCCTGGATCTCCGGAACTGGATACTCGTGGGATGCCCTTTAAGGCATTAATTTGGGCTCTCTGGTTGTAATTGGGTTTTGGTTGTTGTTGAGTCTTTTTTTGGTGGGTCATTCCCTCCAGGCATCTGACTGAGAGTCACTCCACCCATCATGTCTTGTATGCTGTTGTGGAGGTGATGCCTGAACAAAACCAAACAACCCAGGTAACAACCGACACCTGCAAAAGTAACCCCCATCTACTACCATACTATCAACAGAAAATGAGCAAATATTAATAAAGGTGTAAAGAGATTAAGAATATTATAAGAAAGGAAAAATGAATAGGAGATGACTAGCTGAAAGAAGAATGATTTTAAGAGAGTAGAGGGAGACAAGAAAATAAAAAGAAGGAAAGAAAAGAAAATTTACATCATAAATAAAAAAAATGGAGGGAAGAGGGAAGAATGGATTCAGGGAAGGGAAGCATATAGTATTAGGTTTGAACAAAAATTTTTAAAAATATATTTAGAAAAATTAGAACCAAATTGGAGAAAAAGAGTCACCACAGCAATATCAACAACAAATGAGCCAAGATTAATATAAGTGGAATGGCAATAAGAAGGAAAAAAGAAAGAAAAGCTTATGGACTATGTAGAAGAAAGAAAAGTGATTTTGAGAGGATAGAGGGAGAAGAAATACTAAGAGTGAGGAATGAAAACCTGTCTAAGACAGGGAAAAATTAAAATTTAAAATGCAAAATAAAAAGTGCAGGAGAAAAGCAAAATGGTGTAGGAGAGGAGAACAGTAAAAGTTGAAATGTGAAATACAAAAATAATGAAGATCTAGAAATAAAATTGAAGAAGTGCAATAACAATCACCATATCATCAACAAATAAGCAAAGAATGATAAAGGTGGAGAGAGATGGAGGGCATTTAGAGAACAGGAAAAATAATATGGGATGACTAATTACATGAAAAATGGTTTTGAGAATCTGGAGGTGGGAGAAATAGTAAGAGTACAGAATAGAAGCAAGTCACAGCAAGAGAAAAAAATTTAAAAGGAAAATAGAAGATGAGAGGAGTGTAAAATGAAGTAAGAGAAGGGAGGAGCAAAACATGAGATTTGAAATAAACTAAAATATAAAAACTAGTGAAATAATAGGCACAAACTTGAAGGAAAAGAAATGAATATTAAAAAGCTATGTTGGAGAGTAAATAATATAAATCATGAAGAAGACTGCAGTGGATTTCATCTCAGTAGAATCCAATGTTTACCACTGTCTTCTCTTTCTGGATCCACTCTTGGTAATGTCAGATGGGGTCCTAGTCTCACCCTAGGCAGCCTATTTGAGACTACCAGTGATCCACAGTCTGTAGCTGTCTCCCTCAGGCTTGGATGGTCCCCACTGTCCTGCCCTGCCAGCTTTCTATCAACCCAGGGCCCTGGAGTGGTTCTTTTAATGACCCAAGAGGACAGCCAGTACCTTCTCCACCTGTCTCCAGAGGGGACCTCTGGTGTGACCAGGAGGGTGGGAACCCTAGGTCACTCCCAGAGGTCACCATTCAGTCTTCAGGGAAGATGGTGGGAATGTTTCCCCATCCTCTCTCCACATGTCTTGATCTGTCCCAGATTATTTCCAATAATGTATGGTTTCTGATGAATTAGCTGTCTGTTTCCTGTGAGGGGCCAGTCTGTGTTAAAGGGGCAGCTCTTTCCTGCTTGGCACAGACAGCAGCTCTGTCTAGGCGCCAAGGCTGGGCCGGGCCCTGAACCCCCCTTGTTGCACCTGTCTCTAATTTCTTTTCTGCTGGTTTTAGAGGATCAGGGGCCAGGGACCACTGTAGCTTGTAGTGTTTCTTAAGGTCTCTTTCGGGGCTTTTTCTTCTTGTCCTGTGGAAATGTGCTCAGAAGGGTGCTCATGAGCCTGGCCTCACTGATCTGAAGAGCCTGTATGTAATCCCTCAGACAGGAGTTGGGCTTGTGTGTCTGTGAGGGGATCTGCCTGGCGGAAGCAAACCTCAAGCGTTCAGCTCCTGGCCTCCGAGTCCCTAGCCTGTGGCTCTCTCACTGGAGGCTCAGGCCTGAGTTCTCCCCCCTGTCCAGTCCCATGCTTGCCAGCCATGCTGGATTTGGTTCCATGGTCCCTTCAGCATGACTCTATCTCCCTGAGTTCTATGTTAGCAGAGCCGCTATGCATGTATGCATGTATACACGAGTACCTGAGTCCTGGGGGTCTGTTCTCCTTATGCTTCCCCACCTCAGAAATCACAGTCTCTCTCCATTAGGGTGGGCCGCCACCTGCCAGAGCCTCCAACAGTTTTAGATAAAGTTGCTCTCTGGATCTCGCCCAGATGGCGCTGGGAAGAGTCCTTCAGCGATTCTATAACCCAGAGCAGTGGTGGGGTGCTGTCCCTGCTCCCTCCTGAGATTCTCAGCCTGGAGCAGGCCTGCTCCCACTATGCTTTTCTGCAGCCTGCACCTCCGCACGGTCTCTCTTTCTATCCCTGGAGCTCATAGCTACTGAACCCATCAGTAGCTGCCCCAAATCTGTGTAGCTAGAAGTTTCGGTTTGGGCAGTGGTGGAGGGAGTTGCTCTGCTAAGAGACTCTGGGCCACACGTTCCCTAGTGCCCTGCATGCTAGCAGGCGCTTGCCCACTCATTCACACTCCCCACACTGTCGTCCACATATGCACTCACTCACAAATGCTCTCACTCACTCCCTGCTGGATTTTTGAGTTGATTGCTCTGTGGTTTAGCTACAAGACAGGTCCAGGTCTGGGAGCAGGTGGATGGAGCTTCCAGATGCTCTGCAGCCATCTTGGATCAGTAAAGAAAAATTTTTTTAATCATTAAAGGTAAAAATATTATATTCTGATTCATGAAAAGTATATCTTGGACGTATAAATTTCAATTCCTGTTTTAGCAAAGTCTGTTTTATCCATACTACTTCATTTTCCATGTGCCCGGTCCTGAAAATACTAGAAATGCTAAAGGCATCTGACTAGCTACTGTTTTTTCACTTTTAAAACAGACATGCAAATGTCTTTCTGTAATTTGAATTTGCAGCACATTGTAAAGAACTTCATTCAATTATAAGCTTGCGCAATTATGTTCAACAAAGAGAAGAACAACTAATATCATTTAACTTAATTTTAAATTTGTTTGTGGTGCTTCAAAAGTCAGATCTCACCTGTAAGTGGAACCTAATCAACAAAACAAACAAAGGAGGAAGATGGAACCAGGGACAATGGACATGGAAATAAAGAACAAACTGATAGTAACCAGAAAGGAGAGGGGAGGGGGATAATGGGGCAAAGAAGAGGAAGGGTCATCAAGGAACATATAAAGGACCCATGGAAAAGACAAGGAGGGGGAGACTGAATGTGGGACATGAGGGTTGTTGGGCATAGGAGAGTAATGGGGGGGAAATGGGGACAGCTGTAATTGAACAACAAAAAAATAAAATAAGTTGTTGCAAAAAGAAGGAGACATATGTCTTGTGCATATGTGTGATATATAAACATCCTTATGGATCTCATAAGCTGGGGGATAAAAGCACTTCATCAATACAATACAAATATCAATGCACTATACCAGTGAAAAATACTTGACACTACATACTTGACTCAGCCCTCAGAGATCAGAAGCTTAGTGATCTGTTTGTTAAACACACACATTCAAAGAGATTACATGAAGGATTGGACGACTGTCATAAAACAGGTCAGAAAAGTTCTATAATGGCAGGACATTAGGCTGAATTACTAGGTTGTCAAATCGTCACTAATTTTTTACCTTAGCCCATGGACAATTAAAACAATGTTAGGTATCCCAAGACCATCAAAGAAAGGCTTAAAAATTATGGAGATGGAGTCTAATTTTGGGTACCTGGAAAATTAACACTCTCAAAGAAGTACAATAAAACCCTTCTATTTTGTGAAAGAACCTAGGAGAAGCCTAATTTCCAAGTGGCAATTTTTTTAAATGCCTACGGATATCCCAAGTTTATTCTTAAGAGGCTTGAACTTGCATTTAAGCTCTCAAAGTATAGAGAAGCTGCAGTAAAACCTCATAAATTATGAACAAGTAATACTTTATAAAAATATAACTATTTATTCAGGTAATAGAAATTGTAGATAATAGAAAATATAAATAAGGATCTACAGAAACCTCATTGGTTAGTTGCATGCTAGAATATACTATGCAAAGGTAATTATCACTTGAGAGTAAGAGTGTTCAGGGTAGATCTTGGTTAAGTTTTATTACACTTGGGAAAATCTAATGATTTTTCTATGAGCTATAAGATTTACTGTAAAAAGAAAGATAGTCTATAGAAATATAAAGTGTTCATTTTTAAAAATCCAAATAAGCAATTTAAACATAAATCCATGACAATACATGTCTTTAATAAATATATTATGAAATATCAATGTGTTTCTTTAATCAAAATGGTGTAATCTTAGCTTGGTGAGAATAGATTTCCCTAACCTGAAAATATATTAATTAAAACTGTGAAGATAACTTGTTATTCTATTTAATCAGTTATGTCACCAAACTAAATATTATCAGAGTGTGAAAATTATTCAGAGGACAATCATCTTTGTTGATGTGGGACTTAACTGCTGAAATATTTAAGAACCCAAATCACTAGGCATGTTTTATGCCACCAAACTACAGATGCTTTCTGTGTCATACCCTGCAGCAACTTTTTAGGTATTCCATATGGCTAGCAGAGCTATTAACAAACACATGCAAAAAGTTGTGGGATGGAGTAAAACTGAATAATTCAGACAATTGATTTATGTGTGATAAATGCTACTCAAGGAATTTTATGACATTATTTCAATTAAATAATTGTATGGTAGGTGTTAATTCCAGCTCTAAAAATTACTGAATGATTTTAAACTGTTCAAATGATATCATGTTATGTATATTTTACCACATTAAAAAAAAGTCTATATAATTATCAGTTAAACAGTGAATCATACTTGAGATAAATATTATACTAAAGCTATTGCCTTCCCATCCAAGGCTGTTATAGCAGAGGCTCAAAGTAACCACCATTCTTGAGAGAAAGGGAGAAGTATTGAGATGAAAGAGTAAGGAAATACAGTGGGCTTGAAAACTGTGCCTATCAAAGAAGATAGATGATGGTTACTGGCACAGGAAACTGATGGGAAGCAAATAATTTAAAGTGTTTGAAGAAATTGTATTATCAAAGATAGGTTGGTCTGGCCTAGAAAATCCCATTTGTATAAAACAACCTTGGACTTCTTTCTTCCCCCACTTTATTGAGGAATAATTGACAAATCCAAGTTGTATATATTTAAGGCACATAACTTGATGTTTTGATGTAGGTATACATTGTAAACTAATCAGCACAATCATGTTAATTAACATATTTATCACCTCACTTTCTGACCATTTTCTTTTATGTGGTGAGAATACTTAAGGGTTACCTGCCCTCTTAGCAATCAGATCTCCTGTTGCAGTTAGTTATGACTTTTCTTTATCCTTTTTCTTTTGGAGTAGTTCCCCAGTCTGTCCTTAATTTTCATGGCCATGACATTTTTGGAGATTACAGGTCAAATAGCTTATACAATGTTCTTTCATCTGTGTCTGATGTTTCCTGTGATTAGATTCAGGTAATGCATCTATGTAGGAATATCACAAAAGAGATGCTGTGGTCTTTTCTTTGCATCATATGAAGTGGTACCTGATTTTGATTTATTTCATTATTGGTGAGGTTACCTTTGATCACCTTAAGGTGGGGCCTATCAGGCTTGTTCACTGTAAAGTTACACATTTACGCTCTGTAATTAAATTTTGTTGTGAGTTACTTTGAGTTAATGTAAATATTCTGCGCCTCATTAAATTATTTTCATTTATATATTATATCATTATGCACTTACAGATTTGTTTTATTCAATGAATTGTAATTTATTACTGTTATCCATTTTGTTGTTAAAATTGTGCTAGGTTTTTCTGGCATTATGTGCCTCCAAGCTGCCTTTGGTGTCATGGTGAAATGTCATCACTTTTAAAGAATTTCCTTATTTTTTAGCATAAAGTGTTCTAGGTTCATCTTGCATTTTCTTGGCTCCAGCCTTGGAATCAGCCATTCTTCCAAAGAGGCTTGGCTCCTTATAGTGAATGGTATTTAAGAAGCAGTATCTGGGCCCCAACTGTATGAATTGTTATTTTAGGGTTGCATCTCCTGGACTTTCTCAGTGTCCAGAGCTAGAGAACACATTCACACACACACACACACGTTCACATCTATATTTACTTATATTTCAATATTAACCGTATAGCTTCAAGGCCATGATTTTATTCCCACAGTTCTGATTTCACTCTAACACCCAGGGTTTGATCTAGTTTTCTCCCTTTCTAAATATGTAATTCTCATATCCTTCAGTGAGAAACCTGGGTCCCATAATTTTCAGTGTATTTATTTGAGCCATCTCCCAGTTTGTCACCAGTCTTATGTTGCTGCTGCTTTGCCCCACCCTACACGAGTGAGCTCCTGCCTGGGCTAGCACACTGTGCACTGGGCTATCACAGATCACTTTCCTTCCTCTCAGTCTGTCCCCACATTGCTCCTACTATGGATGCATATTTTCCTCAGCACCAATTAGTGGATTTTGGATTGAATTGTTTAGGAAGGAAAGAGGGAGAAAAGGGAAGGGAATGGGAGGGGAAGAAATGGGAAAGAAAGGGAGTAAACAATGGAAAAGAAAAAATAGGAAAGAGAAAGAAGCTGAATATTACAGATTCTTTATAGCCCAAAGATTGTGCCACTGGACACTGTCATGAGAGGCCATCTAATACTGATGCAAGGCTGAAACTCTGTTCGGAGGGCAGGAAGAATTCCTTCTTATCCCTTGTCTTTCACCCTCATGGGGCATTAATTCCCCTGTGTTTCTGGTTGCATCATCTGGTTTATGCAAGGCACCTTCTAGGGAAGCTACAGGCCCAATGTGCAGCAGTAGTGGTCTCTTTCCGTCAGGGGACACTGAATCTCATTCGGAATCAATGGCAATATCAACAGTAGCAACTGATCTCAAAGACACACAAGCCACTGCTGTAGCCATTCTAATGGGAACCTAGAGGAATTATTATACTGTTCTTGTACAGTCCATCTCTTTCCTGAGAGGAAAAATGGCAAGTCAGATTCTTCAAGCTAGTGGTCGGTTGCAATTTCCCAGAATTTAGCAAATCAAGGTACAGTTATTCTCTTGCCATTTGTCCCAGAGTTGTAATTGTTACCAATATTGTTTTCCTGCCCTGCATACATACACTAGATCCTCTTTTCAGATTGCATTTCAACAGCTTGAATTGCTCACAGTGGCATGACCGGGACCTCCATCCTCAAGTGGCTTGAGCCCTTGGTTACCAGTTCTTAAGGACCAAGGATTTTGCTACTGTCCATTAACAGTTATCTGGTCATGGAAGTATGACAACATCCCACAGTGCCTCTCCTGGATTCCTCATGGACATCAAGGCTGGTTACTGCAGTCTCTGCCTTTTGGTCTTCTAGCATAAGGACTCTGCTATGGCTCACTTGCAGCAGCCACTGAGTATGGAAATTTCAAGAGAAACTGTGGTAAATCCTAATTCTACATCTTTGTTTTCCAGACTTGTATATTCTAACTATTGCTGACACTGCATTATTTATCAGTAATTGATTCATTGCATATATGCATCCTGGAAGTCAGAGTCCAACTCCTACAAGGTATGATCCTTAAGATGTCACCTTATCTGAGTCTTCAACTGCCATTCTTTCATTTTAGAGTTGGCTCATAAAAACTGACCTGTGTGTTTTCCATGTTCTTTCCTCTTTTGGTTGTTTGATACTAAGAAAGTAGTGACTTTAGAGGCCATATGTTAAGTATGGCAGAGCCACATGATGAAAGGAACTGAAACACCACATGAAAGAGGTCAGTTGTCCATTAGGAACATCCATTTTGGATTCTATATGAGCAAAAAATAAACTTTTATTGTGTTTTTGTCATTGCACATTTTGAGCATTATTAGTTAAATCAGCTAGTGTTACTAGTAATGCAGTGTTTCACTGAGGCCCAGGCTCTGAGCTAAACTTCCAACTTTATGGAAAATCAAAATAATAATTACATGAAAATTAAACCACAGTGCACTTTAGTTGATACTTACCTGGTCTCTAGCTATTCACAACTGATGTCAAAGTTGTAATGTTAAAACATGAAGTGGTAGGTCTAGTAATGAATATAATATTAATAGCTTTAATCATGTAGACTATTCTATCCTTAATCTGCCACAATTGTCCTTACTGTTATTAGCAACAGTGGCAGTTATATTTATGTGTCCCATCTCGGACTGCTCTGAGGGAACCCATGCAAAGTAAAATCAAAAGTGCTTCCTGTCTTGAGGATGGGAGAACTATTTAAGCAGTCAATACTGACATAGAGAGAAAAGTTCAGTTTTATTTGTAATGGTGATGTAATGAGTGTAAAATAAAAATAATCTATACTCTACCCATACTAAATTAATTTCCTAAATAGTTTTCCATAACAACTTTGATTCTGAAGGATTGTGAGGAAGAAGGGATGGGCTTATTCTTCATTACTATTGATTTTTCTATGCCTTAGATCAGCGGTTCCCAACTGGTGCAATTTTGCCCCCAGGGGACACTTAGCAATTGAGCCCAAAATGTCAGTAGTGCTAAGGAACTCTAATTTAGGTTATAATATTTCAAACTTCCTTCTTTAATGTGACTTAATTTGTCGTTAAAACCCAACTCAGTACTAATCTAAATAAAACAAACCACTACAAAGTGGAGGAAATGAATAAGTTAATTGGCAGTTATAGTATTCCTGATTTCAAAACACAACTAAATAGATTTATCACTCTCTTGAGAATATGATATTATCTATTAAAACAGTAAAGCCAGCCTCATTTTTATGGTTATTTTGCACTCTTTTATAATCCTAGTCTTGGTTTACACAACAGAGCATCAAATATGAGATTTTTCCCAGGTTTCACATTCTCAAAATTTCCATTATCAAAAGTGAGGTAAAGGCAGAAACATGCTTCTAGCAAAAGAAAATCCCACAAAGGTGTGTGTGGCTAGAGAATCCAAAGTGCAGTGATCGGGGCGATCATAACCACACATGACCATAGGGGCTGGGGAGAAGAATGCCAACGTCTCCGGGTGTCCCATAGTCTTGCCAAGCTCTCACAGCTGTTTAAGAAACATTGGATAACACTTAGATATCCCACATGTCTATACTTTTCCGTAGAGCTCCTCTGGGATTAGAGAATAGAATTGTGTGAAAGTGTAAATTCACAATGTAAGGAAGGTACAACATGTACTTTCTTGTAACACAGACTCTGTTGACTTTAGAGAACCTCACCCTATTCTTACAGTAAACCTGGCAAGCATAAAAAAGAAAAGTCTGGCTCACCTAGTGTTTTTTTTTTCCTTTTCCTTCTCTTTCTTTTTTACCCCCTTCTCCAAGCGAGGCCGAGTTGTAGGAGGTGGTTCAGACTTGTCAGTCAGGAAAAAAGTTGGTGGTAATCCTGTTCAGGGCAGTGTAGCTGATACAAAAAGTTCACACGTATTTGGGGAATGTATATAACATAACTCCTCTGAGGATGTCACTATTTTTCACCAATTAGCTAGAAAAGAAGCATAAAATAAATTTATTCTTAGAATAGTCCTTTAAAAATTAAGTGGTCTTAATTTAAAAGCTTAATATTTGTAAATACAGTTATAAACATCGCTGACATGAACTAGTTATAGGCAAGGCCTGTAATAAACTAAAGAAATACTTAAAAGAAAAGCAATGAACTTCAAGTACTTAAAACAATTTGTAATAATGCCAACAAAATTCTTCTAAAGAAAGAACATTCCAGAAAATTGTGTTGGTGTTCTAAAGTATAATAAGCAGCATTTATCTTAATTTAAAAAGTTGTATGTTAAAGTTATTAAAATAGTTTGTGGACAATCAACAATGTCCACAGATGTGATATTTTTACTACTAATTTGTCAACCACTTTCTTTGAAGATTAGGTAAAGGAAAATTTTAGCTCAGAGTAAGGAAATAGATAAAAATTACAAGTTATAAGAACTGTCAATTAGTAAGATATGTCACACTGTGCAAAAGAGAGATTCCACTGAAAAAGGGATATTAAACTTGGCAAGTCAGCAGTTAGGGTTGGAGTTAGGGGAAAGAGAAATGAGCCAACAGTGGACCAAGGAGGATTTAAGGGAGAGGAGGCCAGGGAGGTGAGTAATAATGAAGTTTTGAGACAGAGAAGCCCGAAAATGAAGCCCAGTGATGGTCATTTTTTTCTCCAGGAGGTAAAACCACAGGATCAACTTTAAGCTGATGAAAATTGTAAAAGCCTGGAACAGTCATTCACCATGGAGAGGACAGAAGAGAGTTTACTGGAGAAATTAAATTTTTGCTAGTTTAGGCTGAAGACCATAAAAACACAACAACAAAAGAGAACCAATGATAGAAAAGTTTTAAAAAATCACATGAATGCATCTAGGACCTGTATTCATTAAGACAAATGTCTGACTCGAATCTTGTTTGATCTGTCCCATTTTAACAATCTTCTACTTGCGTCTGGGCAGTGGCTCCCTTCCACGCCAGCGTGGCAGGTGCGATGACCCCGCCTCAGTCAGTCACACAGGTTTCAGTGGCAGGCAGCAGGCCTTGGTTCTTGTCTTCCAAGAACTAGTGTGTTATACATCTAACTTGGCAGCTGTAGTGCTTTTTCAGTAAGACAATTCAGGGTTCAAATCCAATTTTAAATTAGTTCGTAATGTTAATTTTTACTTATAGACATTCACAAGATTTGGGGAAGAAAGGATGAGAGTAAAAGGAGAAAAACACAAACAGAATTACCCAAGCAACAGGTTTTGTGTCAAACTAGAAAATCATTCATCTTAATACAATCTTGGTCGAAGAGTAATTGTTTTCTTTCCACTATTTAACTGTCCATTTTTAATAGGACCTTGTTGATTCAGGACCCACTAATTGCTAATATTCAGATAGGTCCTAGGTTTAAATATATTTACGGTTCAATGAAGAAAGATTACGTTAAGCAAGATGACAGTATAAATAAGGTTGAAGAATGATTATTAAGCTACTTGAGAAAATAAAATATTTTAACATCTCTTCAAGAATTTAATAGGTCTTTATAGTATATGAAACTGAAATGCTAATGTAAAATAATCCATAGTTCCTGCCACAAAAAACTCTGGATTCAACTGGAGATAGTCACGATTCATCTTATCCATTTCTTTTACTCCAGTGTTTTACACCTCTAAGTGTATTAGACTCAATAATGCAAGATCCTGAACTATGGTGGCTTCTTGGTATCACCTGGGTATCTTTTAAAATTATGTTCTCCAGAGAGTCTAATTTAAGTTGTTGAAATGGGGTTCATATACTCCTTAGTTTTAAAATCTACTCAGATGATTTCAATAGATAGTTAGGTATGAGAAGAGCTCTTAGTATGTTGTAAAAGTAAATTGCTTGATCATAAATAGCATTTACAAAATAAAATGCAATATGTATGTAAGAAGGGTAATCTTAATTTGTGAAACTTTCGTGTTGGCTATGCTGGTGAGTGTCAGTATGTGGACATAAGTATTTATTTAATTGTTACCTAAAATTTCTGACTCTGGATTATACTGATCTATAAAAATATAAACACATTTTTGTTAAATAATACGGTTAGCCCTGGTTGGTGTGGCTTAGTGGATTAAGTGCCGGTGCGCAGACTGAAAGGTTGCTGGTTTGATTCCTGGTCAGGGCTCATGCCTGGGTTGTGGGCCAGGTCATCAGTTGGGGGCATGAGAAAGGCAACTGATCCATATTTCTATTGCACATCGATGTTTTTCTCCATATCCTTCTCCCTCCTTTCCCCTCTCTCTAAAAATAAAGAAATAAAACCTTTTTAAATAAATAAAAGATTAAAAGACCACATTTGGACTTAAGAAACAACAAAATTTTATTCTAGATAAAACATTATTTTACTATCAAAGGAACATAGCCAATAATGGACAAACTGAACTAAGAAACAAAATAGAGACAGGCTCATAGAGAGCAGGCTGACAGCCCTGAGAGGGTTGTGGGGGTTGGCGGGGGGGGATGGAGGGATTGAACAAGAAAGAAAGAGAAAGAACTCATGGACACGGACAACAGTGTGGTGATTGCAGGGGCAGGGGTGGAAGTAGAAAGGGCATGGGGGGATAAATGGCAATGGAAAAATATAATAAAAAAATATCTAAATGAAGAAAAGAACATAGCCAAAAAAAATGGGATTTATAACTAATAGTTTACTGGAGAAAGAGGTGTAAAAATTTAACCTAATTTTTCCTGATTGACCTGATTGACAAAATAAGTCCCAAAGATGTTGACTTTATGTGTTCCTGGTTGGTGCCTATGTGCAAAAACATTTAAAATCACTTCTATCTTTATTTTAGCCCTTTGAATGTTTTAGTTTTCAATACTGAAATTATTTCTGTCTCTAGTCAAAATTTGATGTGATACTCTGCCTCTTGAATGTTGTGTGAACATCCTATCATCTTTTAATGTTAATTCTCCTCATCATATGAAGCTGCCCTGGAAGATATTTTGTTTAGCACTTTTGATGTTGCAAGTAAAACCCAGAAGTAGGAAGGGTGAGTAAAATGTGTGTTCCTGTAGTCACTTCGGTAGATTTCAGTTTGGGATTTGAGAAATTATAGGCTCCATGATAAATATTTCAGGCTACTGACTACAATGAAAAGTAATTAAAGCAGCTATGACAACAGGTGCTGTGTGGGGGAAATGGTGCCTTTTATCATGAGGTTGTGGGTGCATGTGCTAAACGTGCTCATCATTTTCTCTTTTCTATTATTCACTGAATACCCTGGGGAGATTATTCTGTTGCCAGCATTTATAGGGTATAATGAAACCACATTAAATATGTATCTGATTGCTACCAACTGTGTAGAAGGCGTATGCTAACTATGGCTATGTACACAGAGTTAGACTCAGAGACCAGCGAAGTTTGACTTCACTTGTGACTGCTTTGTGCTTGACCCACAGGCCTTCACTGTTTGGTTGACCTTTAATTCAAGCATCAGATATCCTTTTATTTGTTTGTTTGTTTGTTAAATGAAAACTTTAAAAGGGTTGTAATGAGATATATCATTTTTTTAGACCTAAGGGTTCCCAACTAGGGAGCTCCTTAACATACGGCATATGAAAAACAATGATGGAAAGTGATTTTTATACTATCAGTTTTAATTACATATTTTTAAAATATCGAGCACCATATTTCACCCAAAATCTCATTTTAATTCCATCCAACTTATAAGCTTCTTCTTAAAAACAAAAGTATTTTTAAATAACGTAGTAGTTCAATTTTGGTTAACAAGGAATAATTCATATGTCTATAACTAATGTCTACAATGAGGCAGTAACAAAGTATTTCATAAAATAAAATGCTCTACAAAATGACTTGTGATAATGCTTTTTGAACACTGCCTTTTCTTAAAGGTTAGCCAAGTTAAAGTTTCTAAGCTTTTACTTTCTACTTGTATAGAAGATGATTATAATTGAATGGTAATCAAACTGCTGCTTTAAATGTAGAAGAGCCTTTTATGTATATATTATCCCTTTTTTATTATAACTTTTCATTTCAACAGGATACACATTCTCTCAAGGTTATAAAGGTTCTGAAATCACTTCTGTGTATATTTAGAGCAGCACTTGTTCATAGATGGCAACCATTTTGTGGTGTATAGTTAGGTTTACTGAACTCAGAAAAAAACCCCAAATCTGATAATCTACAGTAAGCTTTAATTATATTACTAAAAATCTAATGAAATAAATTTAAAGATCAGTTGCCTTAAATTTGCATAGAATATTGACATCTTTATGAGGTTTCAAATAAATTTGCTATCAAAGTACCTGAGAGCTTTGGAAATGTCACATTAAATTTGATGATAAACTATTTGCTGTATGTTGTAGCTTTGTGAATATAAGAAAATAAGAATGTTGTTAAAAAAGAGATTTTGAATATATTCTTAATTTTAAGTCATTTATTTAAGCAAATGTTCACAGTTGAGTACCTAGTACGTGTCAGGCATTAGGTCAAGTATTTAAGACAGCCAGGCTGAATAAGGGCACTTTTGTTGATCCAGACACTTAAGATACTGTTTTTCTTTCAGAGAGTTGAGGAGCCATCTCCTCAACCCTCTCTAGTGTAAAGAACTATTGATCTGAAAGGCAGAGATTCTCTCTGGTTGTAGCTGTGCTTCAGGGAGAAGTCACTGGGCATACACTTTGGACTCGGTGGGTCCTGCAATTAAGTAGGAATGGAGCCACTGAGAAGAAGGGAGATTTTTAATTAAAATTGACCTAGAATTTTCTGATGCTTATAGACATTATAGCAGAATTCTGTGGTTCAGGGATGGGCAAAAGTAGGTTTACGGTTGTGAGTATGTGAAACACAGAGTTAATAAAGCCATTGTAATAATCATAACCTGCGTCCTACATAATCAAAATCATACAAAAATTTGTATGTCTTTTCCTATACAAACTGTGAACCTACGTTTGCCCACCCCTGTATATAAATAGCAATCCTGCCTTCCGAATCATAAGAGGTTAACTAGGTTTTCTTATTTCTTTATCTGAAATCCTTTATTCATTGACTTGTGTGCTGGGCAGTGGGATTACAAGTGAAGGACAGAGACACCCTTCCTGCTCTCATGGAGCTAATGCAGATCTCGTTGGGAAGACAGATAAGGGAACAGCAGTTACAATACAGTGTGGTAACTGCTGTGGAAACAGAGAAGCAGGGTGCCTCGCTCAGACTTGAGAGTGGTCGTAGCCAGCACCCAGCAAAGGCTGTCTCGAGGAATCAATAGTTGAACGAAAACCTGTAGAAACATGTTAGGAAATTATGAGAGACTGGGAGAATGGAGGGAAGTGTTCCATACCAAGGGAGTAGCAAGTGGCCTTCGGGAAGGACTTAAGGTGAGATGCTTATGACTCTTAAGAAAAAGTAAGATCTGGTTGCCTGGATCATAGGAAGTGAGGCTGGAGGCAGAGTCAGGGATTTGTTAGAAGTTTGAATTGTGTTCTAAGGGCAATGCAGAACCATCTAAATATAGTGAGCAGTGCAAACATTTTAGAAAATCATTATAATAAGAAAGGAAAAAAGATAGGTGGCAGAGAGGGGTCACTAATAGACTGTGGCAATAATCTAGATGAAAGATATTTGAAGAGAGAGGTAAAGCATGGCAGCAGTGGGGATTCAAGGAAGATATATGAGCTGCTTAAGAGTTAGTGTGGGAGGATTTAATACTATTTATGAGAAGGATGCAGGAGAAGGAAGAGTTAAGTGTGACTTCTCGATTCCTAGTTGGAGTCACTGCATGAATAGTGGTGCTATTTCCCTATGTAAGAGGATCACAGGAGAGAAAAGGAAATTTATGTAATTGGTTTAAAATACTGAGCTTGAAGTGCTTCTGGGACATACAAGAAATACTTGGAGAGAAGCTATCAGATGTAAATAAAACTGTGAGAATGAGTGTATGCGATTGCTTAGAAAGAAGGTGCATAGCGAGGGGAAAGAATTAGGCTTGAATTACAACAAAATATAAAGCATACATAAATACAGAAGAGTCTAAAATTGAATTTGAGAATAGCCAGAGGTATAAAAAGCAAACTATGAAAATCCAGGATAACAGAAGCCAGCAGCAGAGTTTCAAAGGGAAGAAGTGGTTGTCAGCACACTATGTGGCCAAGTAAGATGAGTATTTTACAAATATTCATTAGATTTAGACACAAGATCTTTTGTTGCTTTGCCAAGGGCATATATAACCTCTATCTTATATGTTAGGTGCAGCCACTTTCTTGCTGTTCTAGTGCCATTATGTTCTAAGTACTACGCTAAGCATTTTAGATATACTACCTCATGTGATCTTCACAGTTGCCCTGTAATCTGGTATTATTGTGTCCATTTTACAAACAAGGAAAGTAAGCTAACAAAGCACTTGTGTTGAGCCACAGAGAGTTACAGCTGAATGTAGGTTTGTTTTTCCCTCAATATCACTCTGTCTCCTAGGAGTTCTGGCCGACTACCTGAGGATGTGTGATCAAGTCATAACTGTTGTGAAGTTGGTTCTGATCTGTTTTTAATTGAGTTTGTGCTGACACATGGTTCCCACCTGATAATCCTGTTTGGACTTCGGTGTTATTGTCCTCTGTCCATGTTGTGTCTTGGAAATCTTTGTAGAGTGGGGTTACTAAATAGCACTCCTATTGATATTTTGGGCAAGATAACCATTGGTACTGGGGCTGTCAAGCGCATTATAAGATGTTTAGCAGCATTCTGACCTCTACCCACTAGATGCCAAGTTGCACCCATTCACTCATAACAGTGACAATAAAAGATGTCCCCACAGTTTGTCAAACGTCCCTAGGGGGCAAAATTGCTCCCAGTTGAGGACCACTAGCCTAGGGTCACAGTGGATTCAAGACTGATGCTCTGTCTTATTCTTACAGTCCTTGCTCTCTTCCTCTTCCACACCGCCAAGAACCTGGAAACCAGTCCCTGACCACTGCACCAGCTGTTATGGTTGTTATGCCCCTATTCAATCACCACTGGCTCCTAACTTGGACTCTGAAGAGCCTTTTCCTGAACATACTGCTGCTGGGCTCCACCCCCCTACAGGGAAAATATGTCACACCACCTAATACCTCCCACCTGGTGGCCTTCACCATGTTTCTCTCTAAGTCGCTCTGTCGCTGAACTGCACTTCTTTATTCCCACAGCCAAATGACTCCCTCTCTAAGGTTTAAGGTCCAAACACTTGCTTTCTGTCTCGTCTGCTGTACTTAACCAGGAAGTTTCTGTCCATATTCTAAGGTATGAGCCTTTGTAACACTAATAATGATGCAAAAGTGTGTAAAAAGGCACTTTCCAAAGCAATTTTTCAAAGCATCTCTACTTTCCTTTAAAAAAAAAACAAACCCTATTATAGCTTCAGCACCCATCAGTTAGTTTAAACCCACTTTCAAACTTTATTTTCTGTATTATCCCTTTGAGTACTGTTTCAAGTAAAGTAGTTCTTCATTTAATATTTACTATGCATTAAATTGCCATTTGCAAATTCTAGGGTTACATACTAATTGCAGAATTAAGGATCTTAGTAAATAAGATGATGTCATTTGGCATTCTCAGATCTATGCCTCCAATCTTTAATTATCACACTCACAGGTTTTGTGTTTCAATTTTCGGATTTTTTTTTCTAGAGGCATTCTCCTATTCTTGATTATTCCACTTGCTATGAGTTTAATTCTCTCTTATTTTATGCTTCTTTTAGGCTTAGCAAACAAAACTGCAGGTGGGGTTCCAAATGCAGATCTACTGGGGTTTTACTTTGTCTTGTTTCTATATGAGTAAAGTAATATTGTCTGTTATGAACATTCTTTCTGTTGATTTTTAATACTGGGCCATATCAGACAATTCCATTTAAAAATATAAAACGTTAATTTATTCAGTGAAATATTCAGTCACTCTAGTTGAAGACCTTTTATGTTAAATTGCTTCTTCAACATCAGATGATTTATTTTGCTTGTTTATGTCACGAATCAACTATATCTACATGTCTTATACCTATAGGTATGTATTTCTAATAAAAATAATGATCATCTACCTATAGCCTGTAAGACAATTATATCCCTAAGATAAAGGCCTGGTCTCTTTTGAAAATGTGTCATTTTGGGTGTCAGTCATCCAGGAAAACTAAGTTATAATTTATTTAGGCAGGTGAGGGAATAATATTAAGTGTTTTGGGGATTTTATTCTGTTAAGCCTAACTTTGATGAATTTAACAGTAAGGGGAGTTCCTTGGTAGCAGGAATTAAGAATATAAATAACACTAGTCATACTGGAATGACTGTCATGTGTAAGGCCAATAAGAAATTTATAGTGTCATTTAATCTCATAGAAACTATAAGATGCAGGTGGGCACTATTTTATTATTTCTATTTTGTAGCTGGAGAAATTCAGAGAGTTAAATAATATGTCCAAAGTCACTCAGGTAGTAGATGGAGAACTTGGATATAAAGCTAGATCTGCTTAAATTCAAAATCTCTAAGCTAAGTCAATATATTACTAAAACTTCTACAATGGTTGCAGGCGAGGAGCAAGACAGGAACATTACTAGAGCATTGTATTAGAGTACTGTCTAATAGAAATATAATACAAATCATACATAGAATTAAAAATTTTCTGGTAGCCATTTAAAAATAAAAAAGAAACTGATAAAAATAATTTTATGTATTTTAACTTAATGTGGCAAAAATATCAACTTAATATGTAATCAATTATTACTGAGGTATTTTACATTCTTTTTGTCTGTTATGTCTTTGAAACTGAGTATGCATTTTACACTTTCAGCATATCTCAATTGGGACTATGCATATTTCAAGTGCTTAATACTTGTGGCTAAAGGCTACTGTATTATTACAGATCAAGAGGCCTCAACAGGTTTGGGGTAACATATTTTAAAGTTTGCCCTGTATCATGCCATTTTTTCTCACTTGTAAACATTTTCTGGCTTTGAGTAATTTTGTGTTTGAATGATCCACTCTTAAAAGGTTGATGAGTCTCAGTAATCCCCCCTCCCTTTACTAGTGCCCATGATAAATGAGGCAGATGAAACTGGTTAAGAATTCTCAAGAGAAAAGTGAAATCAAGTGACAAATTTTAGGATTTTAGATTGACCCTCTCCTTCTCCATCACAAATGCAAGAATTTTCTTTTCTTAGGAAGTTAATAACTGCCTAAAGTTTGTTACAACAGTTTAGAATTTCAATGATTTTCTGTATATTCATCTTTGACCTTTCTTCTCTTGCCTAATGATTTTTTATTCATCTGGTAAATTTACAAATAGAAGGCTTCCTGAAAAGTGTAGACACAGCCCTTCCTCTTTTTTCTAAGATTAATCCAGTGAGTTATCTGAGAGTGGACAATTAGTTCCCCCTCACCGGTCATGCCTGCCCGCTACCCTCAGTCAAACTGATGCCAAAAATGCCACAGTGTATGTGGCAACAAACCTCCAACGTGACTGTTATGCAATAGCCCTTTCTCTTTAGAAGTTCTAGAGCCACTGTAATTTAAAATCAATCCTAGAAACAAAATTCAGAGGTTATTCACAGGCATTTGGGCAAGAAAACCAGCCTCCTCCAACCACTGACAATATTTATGAATTAGAACTGGTTCACAAAATGAACAGTGTGTGACCAAAACAAAGAAACTAGGTATTTATGATGAAGGGCTTTAGCAAGGTGTTTTTTTTACCAGTAAGATAATTCGGGACATTTGTAATGTAATCATGGGTTTTGGACAAAGAAATAAAGGATGATAATTGTAAATTTTGCAATAAGTAGTTTTTAAAATTTTCCAGATTTTTAAAAATCTTGTACTTGTCGAAATTTCATTACAAATGGAATTGAGGGAGGAACCTGGATTCTACCAATTGAACTAAGACGATTTGTAGCAATGTAATATACATGAAAATGTGTATAGAAAAATATGCTCAATATTCATCCTCGCCTTTGGATGAATGAAATCTTTTAAAGCTCACTCCTTTTTTTTAAAAGCCCTCACCCAAGGATATGTTTATTGATTTTAGAGATAAAGGAAGGGGGAGGGGAGACAGAGAAAGAGAGAACATTGATCTTTTGTCTTCCTTACATGCCCCAATCAGGGAAAGAACCCACAATCTAGGTATGTGCCCTGACTGGGAATCAAACCCACAGCCTTTTGGTGTACAGGGCAATGCTGCAGCCAACTGATCCGCACACCCACGGCTAAAGGTTTTCCCCTTCTTATGTTATTCCTTGTTCATGACATATATATTTATAATGCAAAGGTAGATGGGAGTTTAAAGAAGATAAGCAGGGTGTGGAAAATAAGCCTATATTTGATGGCCCCTGACGTGATCAAGACTGGTACTATGACTTAGAAACCATAGGGAAACACAACAAAGACAGCTGAGAGGACATAATAAAACAAGCATATTTAATGATTAGGCACACATCTGATTCCGTGCTTTGCACCCAGCAAGTAACAACTAGAATTTGAAGCACCATCTCCAATATTTCTTGAACAGACTTAAAAATGGCAAGGAGTTGGCTATGAAGTGCTAAAGTTACTTGATTCTCTTTACTTTCTTCATGCAACCTTATCTTCTAACACCAAAGCAGATGTTAATCTGGGAAGCATTGCCGTTTAATGTCTAAGTATGTAAGGTGCTCTCTTCTGATAAATTTCTCTAATTTGCCCCACTGAGTATCACTGAAACTAGGTCCTCAACAAAACAATAACAACAGCCCAAAGGACAGTGAGAAATGCAAGTGGAGATCAGAGACATATGTCCTTTATCGGGTAGATTGAACAGTGCTGCTCTTCTTGCCTACTTTTTCTCCAATGAAAAGACAGAAGCCCAAGGAAATTGAAATAGACATTGTCCTTTCAAATAGGTCAGTAGTTTGAATCTAGCCAAGTTTCTGATTACTGCAGTTTTAGTCATTTTCTGGGAAATTTGAGCATAACCAGCCTGGAACTAGAAGACTTCTTAGAGAAGTAAAATACAGAAAGCTTTGAAGGGTAGATTCTTCCCTCTCTTTACTGCCTTTATGTAATCAAACAACGAAGCCTGGAAAGGGAGATTTTACTGACATCCTTCATGATAATGTTTCTAAGAAACCCCTCAGTCAACCTGCCCTGTTTTTGTTTTTTACTACCATTAAAACTTACAAAAAATTATGTTTAATAACATCAAGTCAGTTTCATAGTCCTTTGCATAACAGCTTTTACTTAGACTATTAGATATCTCATAGGGAAAATATTTTGCATCTACCGAAGAAAAAACTTGATTTTACCTGGATAACCATCCCTTGCCCTGGGCTGACAGCAAAAGGGCCAAGCTCTCCATATGCTGAACAACATTCCACAATGGCATAAGCACACAGGCAGGTTTTGTGGCTGTTACTACTTGTTCTTATAAGCGATAGGGACATTATTATTTCTCAAAACTTTTCTAAATGTTTTCTTTCTTTTTCTATAAAAATATTACTGATCTACATACCAACATAAATTTAATGGGAGTAAACTAGTACCTGTAAAGTCATGAAATCCCTTTTCTTCTACTTACATAGTCCTTTCTAAAACAAAACAAAACAAAACAAACAAACCAGTTCCTTAAAATGGTGCTGCATCTGATGTCTTGCGAGATCCTTGTTTTAATCAGTCAACCTGGGTTCAGCACATGCCACAATCACATCATTTAATAAACCTCTGTTTGTAAATGGTATAAATTGCCCCTTATAGGGTGAGAACTGCCAAAATCTAGGATACTCCTAAATCTGCCTCATTAATCTATGTCCTAGACAGAAATTCTCATTATTAAATCCTTTGTTTCACTTAGACTAAATAGGGAGAAATGTTGTCTGTAGGAGACTTTTGTTATTAGGGAAATATACCCTATATATAAGATACATAATTTTGCTTAAATTATACCTATTCATCTTTGATCTCTCCTATATAACAGTGAGTGTTGTGTGTGTGGAACCTCTACTCATTTACATGCTTAACTAATAATCTTTTCCACCATGCCCAGCAATCTACCAAATATTTGATCCTGCCGAAATAAAAGCATCAGAGGATTAGGGAATGACTTTCATACCAATCTACCTTTAAACTTTTCTGAAAAGTTAAGAAATTGTTCTATTTGTATATAAGTCTTTCAAAGGAAAACTTCTGACTATAATCCTGGTGGGAAAATTTATTCCATAATTAAGTTTAGAGCCACTATAAAAATAACAAAAAAAAAAAAAATTAAAAAGCAGTTAAAGACCCACAGGAAAAATTTTCCTACAAGTTAAGAAAGCCCAATGGCAATATTTTCTTGATGGCAAAATTATAACCCTGAATTTCTTCAAACTGAGTAATGAAAAGTTAACATATTTTTAGATTACCATATACTTGAATGTAATCTGTAACAGTGACATCTGGTGGCTTTTATTATAATGCTGTGGCATCTTACATGCAAAGTCACGCCATAATAAAATAGAATTGTAACATGTCTTTGTGCCTTTTGCATGACAAAATGAACAGATGCATATTCACTTTTTTCCAAAGTATGCCTTAGGAACTTGGTACCTCAAAAATATCAAATACTTTTGCAAGTTCACAAGTTTGAAACTTTCAGATAAAAATATACAAACTAATATTTTAACCTTAAACTTTTTAAGTCACACTACCACAAATTTGCAGCCTTTAAATTTATGTGTCTTTAACTTTCATTCATTTTCCTGGTGTTAATGGAGTGCAGGCTCAGATTGGCATACTCTTTCATAGCTGCTTCCAACACCAGTCTGTCACTCACAGTGGCTAAAACCCCAGGTCGTCTGGAATAAATTTAATTCATTGCCCTCTTGAGCTCCACCAGGGTTAAATGAAGAGGGAAGGGTGAATAGGTGAATCTCAGTTTTTCTCTCACGGTGTTAAATGTTAATGATGACCTTGACTTGTCCATGTACACATCTCCCCTCCCCCAGTCCCGAGGTCTAACAACCCATACTCTGAAAAACTTTCCAAACACAATGGAAAAAAACCAGGAGACTATATGTTAGTAATAAAGCCACTTTTAAAAATTATCATGTTTTATAGCTCCATAGAATTTTAAAATACTCTCCTTCTACTTGCACCTTTTTTACTGGCTGGAGAACAGTAAAGAGACTGATCTTTTTGGCAATTTCCAGCTCTTAAACTTCTTTGATGGTCTCTTTTGTAAATGTTGGCTGATGTAGGGCTCCTGTGCAGAAATTCTACCATAAAGGGACTTTTAGTCTTGTATTTTCTCTAGGTTGAGCACTCGGATAACTTATGCTAGATAAACTGCACTGTTTGATTTGCACTGTTAAGTTTGGAAAAGAAGTGTGGCTCAGATGGCAATATTTGCACTTGCGTGTGCA
Source organism: Pteronotus mesoamericanus (assembly GCF_021234165.1). NCBI lineage: Eukaryota > Metazoa > Chordata > Mammalia > Chiroptera > Mormoopidae > Pteronotus > Pteronotus mesoamericanus. The sequence continues at coordinate 18,878,170 of NW_026555311.1, forward strand.
AATTGAAGGCAATCCAAGCATCAGACCAAACTGATGGTATTTCCAATTGAAATGTGCTATTTTTAAGTACACTCAAGTAAGCAAATCCATCGGCTGACTTCAGTAACCTGTAATTTCTGCTTTGTTTCTTTCTGTCAGAGCACATTATTTTTAGTAGGTAACAGTACTTATCAAGGGAAATACTTTATTAGAGAGTTAGGCAGGGAAAAAAACTATATTCAAGCAAGCTTTTCTTCAAGTAACTGAATTGCATTAACAACAATTTATTGTTTTTACAACACCAAACTGTGAATATATTCAGACAAAGAAAATACTAGATATAGAAGCCATTTTGTAAACAGGTCATGCTGTGGAGCTGTCAATTCAAAGAATAAATTGACACTAATAGTCAGTTTTGTTCTCTCTTAGTCCTTCTTGGGGCTAAGGAATTCTTTTTTCAGGTATAGATAACCTGTGAAATAATGGATCGGGGTAAGTGCTAGTCCATCTTTATGACTGTTTACCTCAGTCCCCATAAAAAGCAGAAGACTCTTTGTTGCACTTTTCTAGTGTGATGAACTATCTAAGTGTAGAAATCTCCCCATTGATAATCCCATGTTCTACTAACCTCCAGACTGATAACTATCATTTATCGGGATGTCTAATAGACATCTCAAACTTAACATATCCAAAAAATTTGTGATCTCCCCACCAAAGCATCTTCTCGCACAGTGTTCACCATCTCATTAAGTGATACTTTCATTCTTTTAGCAGCTCACTCCAAGTATCTTGAGTCATCCCTGACTTTTTTCCTTCTCTCATATCCCATAACCAATCTAATCCATCAGCAAATCTATTAGTTTTCTACCATCAAAATGCATCCTGATCCAATCATTTCTTACCACTCTTCCATAATTTGTCTAACCAACTATTTTTATTGGCTTGATTACGTCACTCTTTACCCTGCTGTATAATCTCATTTTAGCAGCCAGAAAAATCCTTTTAAATCTGTTATACCATGTCATCCTATTGTTCAAACTTTTCCAAAATAGACACTTCTTATGCACAGTAAATATTTATAATTGCTTGGAAGGCTCTAGCTAGTCCCTCTCTACTTCCTTTACCTTCTACTGTAGTCTCCTTTGCTTAAGCTCCAACATCTGGCTTTCTTGCTCTTACTAGGCTATACCATCATCCTGTTGGCTTTGGCAGGCCTCTACACTTTCTGTTCCCTCTGCTTGGAACATTCTTTTTCTAGATAACTTCTTTGTTTGCTATTTCACTTTTTGAAAATTTTTGTGAAAAATCTCATCATGTCAGAGAAGTTTTTCCTGACTCTCCTCTATGTGATTTTCTCCTTCCATCCACCCCTGTTCATGCTATCTTCCTTCTCTAGGATTTTCCTCTATTGATCACCAACTGGCATTTCATACAATTTATTTATGTCTTTGTTTATTACCTGTTTATCTCCCACTCACTTCCCAGTATATAAACTCCATAAGATTAATGTCTGGTTTGTTCACTGCTACATTACCAGCATATAGAGTAATGCCTGGAATATAATAAAAAGTCCGTAAATGTTTATCTAATGAATGAACGGATTGATTACCTGTAGCTACATCCTGTACATATATTTCCTCCAAGAAAAGAACTTTCAGGTTAACTGGATATGTGGCATCATGCTTCTGATTAATCTGCTTTAAAAAGCTATTGTTGGTATTATAGACTTCACCACACTGGACTTCTTCAGTAATTGAAAACTAGTTTGGGGAATCTTTGAATTAACAACCATTTCATTCTGCTTTTATTTCTATTAACTCCAAGAAATCCTTGAAATGCATTTCCTGTCTTATTCTTGAGAACAAAGAAAGATTAATTAGCAAATTAGGCACTTTTATTGTTTCAAATGTAACACTGCCTAGCAGGTTAGAGTCTAGTCACTTATTTTGGCTGTCTATTGCTGGATAACAAATCACCCCCAAAACATTAATTTGCTCATAAATCTCAACTGGGAAAAGACTTGGCAGAGGTAACTTGTCTTTGCTAGACTCAGCATCATCTAAAATGGCTCAAAGGCTGGGGCTGGAGTTATCTGAAAGCTCACAGGTAACATTGCCTATGGGCTGAGACCTCAGCTGAGGCTCTCGGCTAGAATACTTTGACATGCTTCTGCAGATAGTTTGGACTTCCTCGCCAAATTGTGACTGGGTTCCCAGGGTGAGCATTCCAAAGCATGAAGCTCAGGTAGAAACCATATCACCTTCTGTGAATCAGCCTTGGAAATCATGTAGTGACACTTGGCTGCATTCTATTTGTCAAGGCCACCAAAAGGCTTGTCTGGTCTCAAGGCAAGGAGAAAATGATTTCACCTTTGATGGAGAAGTGGTAAGATTCTGAAAGAGGAGGGCACCAGAAACATCATTATGGTAATCGCTGGAAAATGTAACTTGTCACAGCTATGCATGGTATTTGCAGTGCTCTGCATGGTAATGCAGAGCTCTGCATTAACTAAAATGATATTCTAGTGATAGAGCTCATGGTGAAAATGTAGGATTTCCATGTTGTTTTAAACAATCGGCATACTGCTATCATACAGAGGATAGTGTGGTAGTTTCAACATATGTCCACAAATCTTTACTCTCTACCCATCAAGAAGTGAAAACTTTGTCTCATCCCCTTGAATATAGGAGGCTGGCCTTTGAGTCTTGTTTATAACCAGTACGATTCAGCCAAAGATGCATCGTGAAATTCCAAGACATCTTTTACCTTTGTCACTGAAACACTTGTGTTTAGAACTATGAGCTGCCACGTAAGAAGTCTCACCATCCTTAGACCCCCTTGCAGTGAGGAAGCCGAAGTCATGCTCAAGAGACTTTGCATAGCTATTCTGGTTGACAGTTCAACTCAGATCCCAGTTGACAGCCAATATCCAGTGGCAGCCATGAGAGCGAGTCATCTCCGATGTCCAGCCCAGGTGAGCCTTGATAACTGCAGCCCTGCCTGCATCTGACTACAACCACATCCGGGCCCCCAAGCAAGAACTGACCAGTCAAACCATTCCAGAATTTCTGACCCACAAATCATAAGCAAAATAAATTGGCTGTTTTCAGCCACTAAATTTGGAAGTAGTTTGTTATTTAACAAAGATAAACAAACAGGTAGGGATAATGACCAAGAGAGTCTAATTTTTGTTTGAGAACTAATTTTCAGTTCTCTATTTGCTGGATAAAACATAGGTTCATTTTAATGATTAAAACTTTTATTACTTTTGTGTAGTAAAATAATTTCAAAATCAGAGTAAAAATCTCTTCCATTTATAGAATTATCAGTCCTAATCCTTTCACAAGATTATGAACATTCTGGCCTGTATACAAATAAATACAATGTTACTCTTACATAAATTTCATCTAAGTCTCTCTGTAGTTGGAGAATATCAACAAAGTGTATTGAATCCATGATTGTAATTAAAGTTAATTGCTTAATATTTTAACTGTTTTATTGTAATAAATCTGTATAATTGTTTGGTTGCTATAACTTTTTTGTAAATGTACACCTTGTTCTACTATTTTCATATAATTTTTATATTGAAAATGAACCTTCATTAGATCTTTTAAAAATGAGAATATAAGTAAATGTTAAGTTTTAAAAATGACATCCCTCACACAACAACAACAGTAAAATGCATCTCAAAGTTAGAGAAATATTGGAGTGGCAGACTGAAAATAGTGAAACAAATAAGAAGAAAATAAAAGTAACAATTAGTTCAAGAAGTTGATCTAGTTCTTTCTGTTGATGAAGACTTTTTAAAAATCATAGTAGCAATACACATATTTACTTTTTTTCATTGTTTCTCATTCAGGGCTGAAGTGTTATAACTCAACAAAATTATTTTTTCCAAGTGCAAACTAAACATTATTTTCTTGACATTCTGTTCTTTCTTGATAGAACAGAAACAAGGGGTGTGACTAGAGAATACTGCAATTAAGAGAACGCTTTCCTCCTGGTGTGCTTGTAAATGCTCCTGCGTTCTAAGAATTGTAGTTTGGGTGTGTCTAGAGCAAATCTCAATTGTTACAGTTATTAAATATAAAATCAAGTTTATAGTGATCCAACTTCATACAAATAAAAGGGGAACTATATATTTTCAGGAAAAAGTGTTAGAACCATAAGACTTGGGGAAGGTAAATGCTCAAATTCCTTCCTTACTTCCTTCCTTTCTTCTTTCCTTCCTTCGTTCCTTCCTTCCTTCCTTCCTTCCTTCCTTCCTCCCTCCCTCCCTCCCTCCCTCTCTTCCTGCCTTCCTTTCTTTTTACTATTTTTGACATTTCACATATATTTAACATATTTGAGAATCCCACTCCTCCCAAAAATGGTTCAGTTTTTTATTTTCGCATGTAAAATACAGCTCTTGCGTGTAATTTGAGGTTATTTTGTTACCCTTGGGATTCAGCTGAAATGGTTTACAATTTCAAACAGCTCCAAATCTCCATAGAGTGTGTCTGCGTGTGCGCCTGCACGTGTACGCCAGCCTGTGTGGGTAAATAAGAGGCACGCCAGGCTGCATAAAACATTGACTGCAGAGAGGTCCTGAATCTGGTTTGGCAAATCAGGATGCACTGTGTATGAGGGTATTACTTACACGAGCGGCAGCTGTTCTTGTGACTCTAACGTTAAACACATTGGCTAAGTATATTCTGAAGCCAGTGATAAACAAGTGTCTCAAAGATACAGCCATACAACAGCACATGTTTAGCCTTTTGTGCACTACAATGGGTGTCCCACATCAGCTTTCTTCTTCTTCAGGTTTCCTGCAGCCCCCTGACTGTCCCTGTCACCCAGTGCCAGATGGGAAGTGAGAGCTCAGCTGATCCACCTCTTTGTGGTGGAAACCCCCAGAGCTTCAGCTCCAGGCTACAGGTTACTGAAGCCGTCATGAAAAATTCAGAGCTGATATTAACAAGTCTGCTGAAAGTAAAGTGGGTGTCACATTATCCACTCTTCCTTTCAGTTAATACTAAAGCTACTGTCGCCAAAAGAAGAAATGCATACTTGCTGAGTTCGTGTTCAAAACTAGTTGGGTTGTACTTTGTAGATTCAAAACCAAAAAGAAAAATGTGAAAAGAAAGAAGAGAGAAAGATCAGACAGTTGAATTACTGAGAGTGGTGGAGAAGAAGCAGAATAGTGAGTTGGAAGTAAGTGGCCTCCTAATATTTTGAATGAAATATGGAAATATTTTACTGAAGTTCCAGTTCTGTAGCTTCATTAAATAATTAAACATATTTATGATTATTTATATACACATTGCTTCAATATTTATCCAGTAATAAGTCCATTTTATAAATGTTCTTTTAAAAAGACTTACAGTCCTCCAGAAAGCTTTTTGAGATGCTCAAAAATTAATTACTAATTAATTGTGTCACCACACAAGCCAATAAGATATCTAGCATTTATTATGAACACCATTTTACAGATTAGGAAACAGAGGCACTGGAAGGTCAAGTAACTTGCCCTGGTCATGAAGTAACTGGCAGCTTTAAATTTAGGCAGTCTCTCTAGGTCCTGTAAACTTGACCGCTGCTCTCTCACTATTCTCTGTATAATTTTAAAGAATACAGAGAAATTCAAAGGTACTGTTATACCCAAATCAATAGAGGTTTAATGCCTTTAAAAACAAAGTACTATTTTTACAGAGGAAGTTGAAGTCTTTGTTGGCAACCAACTTCAACCCTATTATCCATGAGTTTTCTTCAGAGGCAACTATATTCATGAGTTTACCTGTATATTTTAAAACATGGTTTTATATCAATTCATACATAGTATATATACCTCACTATAAATATATTTCTACAGCTTTCTTTTTTCCCCTCAACATTTAATTTTTTTGAGATCCATTCATATTACATATAAACCTTTACAAGTATACAAGTAAGCCTGGAGGACTGTGTGAGTTTGTGAGAATTTAACTGGGAGGAAAAAAAACCAGCAATAATCCAGCCATAGGCTACAGTACATATATTACCTCATGGGCTGAATTGGATTTAATGGGAGCACATAGGAGGTCTTAGCATGAATGCAATGATTTAGTAGCTAGACATACACATCAACCAACTGTCAACGTCCTTTGATTCCCTCTCCCCTTTCTAATGAAACAAGGGGGCCAGACTTCATCAGAAACTTTAAAGAAAACACATTGAATCTCTTTACCATTAAGACATTTCATTTTTTTATTTCTTTCCAAAGTGTACTCATTTATGTTACTGTCGGATCATAGAGTCATTCCTGGAATTTCAGCAGGGTTAAAAATGTTTCTCTCCTGAAATTTCATTAGGGTTAAAAATGTTTTTCAACTCCAATGTTATAGCACATACAATTTAAATAAAACCAAGTAATTGTGAAACTCTCCTAGCGAAGATTCCAAATAGCTCAGAATATAGACAAGTTTCCACCCTGCTTCCAACAGATAGAAGCTAACTGGTATCAGGGAAGAAAATATTAAATGAATTGACTATACATAATTTGCCCATAACCCAACCCTGTTAGTAATCTAAGCAAAAGCTATTTAGTTGTAAAAGCCCAGCACATTATCTAGGACTCGTCATTCTTAGTCTAACTCTTTCGCTGTTTTAAAACACAGTCTTTAAAGATAGGAAGGAGGAGAGGGGATGGGAGGGGTAGGCAGAGTGATTAGAAATATCAGGAGATAATATGACTATTATTTTCTAGCACGTGTGAGTTTTATTAGCATAAACAAGCAGTATAACAAAGCTGAACTATACCATGTAATGAAATATTTCACCAGGAAACAATTATAGGATTTAATTTGTGCTAGTTATTACCACTTACTCAAAATTTATCATTTGAAGGCCAAGAATAAGATTTACCTATAGCAACACTAGAGTTTCACATACATTTATCTACAGCCCAATTTCAAAATGAAAATAGCTGTACTATGTTTGATTTTAAGAGAATAATTTCTTCTGAGAGTAATGTAAAATTTCAGGTTAATTGCAAGAGCTGTGTAGGTTGCTTGTTCATCATACATTTTGCCTTCATTTGCCAAGAATCAAGTAAGCAACAATGCCAGAATTACAGCTGAATGAAAAAATAAATTCTAATAGTTTTTTATTTCATTGCATGGGTTTTTACCCTAACTTATTTGTCAACATTTGTACTTTATGACAGTGTACCAGAGTGTGATCATTCAAGTACAATCTAAAACTATAGTAAGTGGAAAAGGAGAATCTTTTTCTTCCTTTTCCCTTTATCTGATGAACAGTTTTCAGTTACCCTAATACTAAGTAAAGTTAGCAAGATAGTTTTTATTTTATTTTATTTTATTTTTTTTATATTTTTAGGGAACAGAGTTCATTTTGTTGTATTTTATATTTTTACCATTTATACATGTTTAATTTAATTTTTAAATTATATTTTATTGCTCATGCTATTACAGTTGTCCTGAAATTTTTCCCCTTTGCCCCCCTCCACCCAGGACCCCCAACTCCTTCAGGCAGCCCCCCACCATTGTTCATGTCTGTGAGTCATGCGTATCGTGTGTATAAATTCTTTGGCTCCTCTGTTTCCTTTACTGTACTTTACATCCCTATGGCTATTCTGTAACTACCTATTGGTACTCTTTAATCCCCTCACCTCTTCATTCATTGCCTTACACACCCCGCCCCCCAGTCTGGCATCTATCAAAATGCTCTCCATATCCATGATTCTGTCTCTGTTCTTCTTGCTTGCTTAGTTTGTTTTTTATATTCAGTTGTTGATAAGTGTGTATTTCTTGTCATTTTATTGTTCATAGTTTTGATCTTGTTCTTTTTCTTAAATAAGTCCCTTTAACATTTCATAGAGTAGTGGTTTGGTGATAATGAACTCCCTAAGTATTTTCTTGTCTGGGAAGCTCTTTATCTGCCCTTCAAATTTAAATGATAGCTTTGCTGGGTAGAGCAATCTTGGCTGTAGGTCCCTGCTTTTCAGGACTTTGAATATTTCTTGCCAATCCCCTTCTAGCCTGCAAAGTTTCCTTTGTGAAATCAGCAGACGGTCTTATGGGAACCCCTCTGTAGGTAACTAACTTCCTTTCTCTTTCTGCGTTTAAGATTCCCTCTTTATCTTTAACCTTTGGCATTTTATTTATGATGTGTCTTGGAGTGGCCTTCTTTGCATCCACATGTTCAATTTTCACTCGCAAAAAAACATAGTTTACTAAACTGAAAGTTTGAGGAAGATTATGAAGGGAAAGGAAAGATCTTATTTCTATCAGAATGGCAAGATAGTCATTTTAAACGTTACTTGAAAATATGTTAAGGATAATGTAATCACTCACCACTGAATTCATCAGTTGAATGTTTCTACGTAGTGGTCTCTAACTTCTGGGAGGTAATTAAAAAACATAACCCCAACTTCAAAGATTCAACACTTGAAGATAATTCTAACCCATGTCCAATGCCATTTATGATAGGCATTATTTTATCTCTCCTTTCATGACAACCAACAGGAGACCTTTTGTTTTATTTAAGAATCTAATGACTCAGATGACTTAATCCCCTGAAGCATTCAATATTCTCCTTTATCCAAATAGACTGACAGTTACCTGAGGACAGCCCTTCTATTATACGTAGTAGGTGCTCAGTGAATTTTTAGATATTGGAAAATTTTATTGATTTAATTTAGAATTTAAATTTATAGTTTATATTATCATTACATTTTAAATCAGCAGTAACAGATATATAATTTACAAGTCCAAATTTCTGTGATTGGATTATAGGCTTTGAAGTTTTCTTTAGCTTTCACATTACCAACTTAGAAGAGGTAGGCAATATTGATTATTTTATGTGATAAATAACATACCTTGAACTTATATTATGAGTTCTTCTTCATAATTTGGGTTTACAAATATCAGTTCTTATACCTTAAGTGCAGGTCCATGAAGAACAGACACAACTTTCTGTTTTTTAGATATAAAAGTGAGTCACAGAGATGTTTAACAACTTGTCTAGTATCACATATTCATCCCTCCTGAAACCTATGTCTTCTATTGCCTTATTTATATTTAATTTTAAAATGTTTTATAGCCTATATTCATTTAATAGAGCTGTATTATGGTACATTTCCAATATACTGTACATAAAAGTAGGAACATTAGAAAAATATGGTCTTATTTAGGGGGTAGTTTTATCAAAACAATAATCAGGTTTCTACTACTAAAGTAAATTATCAAAATAGTTATCTTTATAATCAATATACTTATAAACTCTTTTTGTATGAAGGCAGATTTTTACAATAAGCTTTGGAAGTGACCTTCAGACATAAAGACCTAAGTTTGTTTGTGCCAGCATGTTTGGAACATTAGTTCAATTTGGTGGAGGAAAAGGTAGATGAGGACCAATACTTTGAATCAGTAATCTATTTAGAAAAAATTTGACACAAGGAGAGCAGGCTCAACCCAGGCATTCTGGTGTTATTTCACCCCAATAGAGGTTGAAAATAAACATACATTATTTTATAGAAATAAACTCATATTTTTACACAGGCAATCAGTCAAAAATTACATACAAACAGCTTCTGTTATATGGTGGTTGATTGTTAGAACCCTGGTAGAAGAAGGCCATGGCTATTGAGAATTTGCAGAAATCCTTTCTTGTCCAACTTTGTGAAAAATGAGCTAGTTAATTGGCTTTAAAAGAATCTACTTATATATACTACATATGACCTGATATAGAAGTAACCATGAAAATCACTAATGGGAAGAACTTGAATAAACATATTGATGCTGTCTCCACTATTTTATAGAAGTACAGTCACAGAAATATTTGTAGTGCATTTTAGTGACAAAAAATTCATGACAGAAATTATTATTTCTATCATAATGAAAATATGAACTGGAAGAGTTTCCTGTTGAAATTTTTCACTTTTAACTAAAATAACTGTATAGTATTTTTCTTTGAGTCTACATTTCTATTGTTTAAAAGATCATTTAAAATATTGCCTTAGAATAATCTCTTTGACAATGAGACTGTTAAGTCCAAATGCAATGGATGTGCCCCAAAAGTTATTAAACTTTTACTACCTAAAAATTTCCATGATTCATCTCACATTCTGCTGTCAAATGTTGGTGCAATTAACATAATGAGACCAATTAATAATTCACTGACTTTTTTATTTAAGTTGTGCCTTTGATGGTTATAAATGACACCGGGTTTTTTTAATTTTATTTATTTATTTTATTTCCTTACTACTTAATCTGTTACGAACATGGTCCTGGCAGCTTTTATTCTCCTTTATTGTTTACTGAATAAATAATTGATAGTAGATCTATAGAACTTCCTTTCCCATTTTTACAGCCCTTCCCTAGAAATGCCATTTTCAGCTACTTTCCATTGCCTTAGGTTTATAGTCCTGTAGGTAAAGTACAAGTTTGGGGCAAAAAATAAATAAAAGTAAAATAAGGTTAATATTCTAGCTGAAGATTTTATCTTCCTGAAAAATTCCTAAAAGATCAATAGGACTAGTGGAACAATAGTTTTCATGATCAAACACAAATTTCCAATTATGCAGGGATGAATAAGATGTTAGAAAGGAACTGAAAAGCTAGAAGAAAATGGTAAGAACAAAGGATTTTTATTATGTAGGTCTTGCATTGTGAAAGAGCAGGTAGTGGGTATAAAGAGATAAATATTGGATATGTCAAATTTCAAATTATTGAGGAGGAGCACATCTGACAAGATTCACCATTAATACTGAGAATAAGTAGAAATCAAGGTCTTTGAAATTGCAGAGATCCAGGGATGTCTGGGTGTTTGGATGCATCATTAACAGCACTGTATAAATCTTAATTATTACTTGCATGCACAGCCAGTAAGTGCCAGGGTTAGGATTCCAACTCAGGCAGTCTGACTTCAGAGTCTTTTTTTAAACACTTTTATATCATGAGCCTTTACATAAGAATGATGCAGTTATGTTATGATGGGCAACGGAGAGTCAGGATAAGGAAAACACTTCCTGGTCTTGTACTCCCGGGCGGTGAGAAAAATGAGCTACTTCCACTGGAGAGAGATGTGGTGTAAGAAGCGTCCTTGATGCTGAGTTATATTCCAGTCAAGTCATTCTGCAGAAATGTTCAGTGAGGAAATAGGGATATTTGCCTACAATGGAAGAAGTGCTCAGGAGAAAGATTTTAAAAGAGTTGGAAAGAAAAATTTAACAATTATAAGAAAAGAAAGGGTAGACTATGCTCTTTTGCCCTTCCATGAAGTTGAAAAAGGTGGCGGTGGGGAGACGATGAAGAGGGCTGGAGGGAACGGAAGGGCAGGTGTGAGAAAGAAGGGCAAACAGTCACAGAAGCTGTGTGCCCTTCACAGAAATACAGATTTTAAATAAATCCAAACATAAATATATTCTATTTATATGAACATCATGAACATCTGGTTTGCACCTAGGAGCTGCCAAAGCATAACTCAGAACCCTTTTTTTCTTGGCCCCTCATAAGCTGGTATATCACCTGGATATTTGTGGTCCAACAGTAATACACAATTCATACGTTTGAGATTTTGCATATGGTACATAAGTACTCAACAACATCTATTGAATCTGAATCTAGATGCAAAAAGTAGAAAGATAGAGAAGGAAGGGAAAGTAAAAAGGAAGACCAGAGCTGACCGGGACTGGTTTCCACCTGACTCGGAAGTGCACTCCACTTCCACATAAATCATGGCCCAATTAGATGAAGAGAAACATCTAAAAACAAAAGAATTATGCAATGCATTCTCATTCACCACAATATCTCTTAGGTGAAAATGTTGATTTTCAGAAAGAAAATGATTTATGAAGATTGGATTTGCTCCCTATTCGTAGTTGAATGCCCATTTACTTCAGGTGGGAAAGGGGAGTGGTGGTGCAGGGCGAAGAAACTGTCATGTGCTTTCAGAAAGGTGCATGGCCTGGCCTCCCCATCCTCTCCTTTCCTCTGTAAGCAGTTCTTCTGGAGCCATTTTCTTCCTGCGCTTCTGGTCACAGGACTCTTTTATTATGAGGGAGGTAGTCCGTGAAGTTTAGGTGGGACAGACTTCTCCCCACAAAGGTGGGCACGTGACCCAGCCTGGCTAATTAGAGCAGTGCTTTCCCTTGGCTACAGGGATTGGTTCAACAGTCAAGTGACTTGAGCAGAGTCACTCAGAACTTTCTCTGCACTTTGCCGAGGAAATAGGAAAGAGGGATCCTGCCCTCTCTGGGACTATAATTAAAAGCAATATAGTCCAGAGTTCACAGTGGTCATTTAGAGAATGGAGAATATTTTAGAGTGGTAAAAGAATAGAAAGAAAACAGAGAGAGATGGAAAATTAAGGCTGGAAAGATAGTCAGGGGTATGATCGACTGCAAAGCATTTATGTGACAAATAGACATATTAAATGTCCTTTTGTAGATTTGGTGGCAGGGGAGCCTGAAACTGTGGCCGGTCAACTTTTTGGGGGGGAAATAACTGTCATTAATGTGGGGAGAAGTAGGAATATGAAGAGGGAACAGACCAGTTCAGTGACTATAACTATTTTCCTTACAATAAATGAGAATAGTATGGACGATGGCATTAACAATGGTGCTGGACAAAATGGTGCAAGATTACATTGGTGATAGAATTAATGAGGTTTTTCTGTGATCTAATAAATAATCATTTAAGAAAGAGAGAAAAGAATCAAGGATCTCACAATTTTCTGGCTTAGGACAGTATAACGATGTGAACCATAAAGAGAGATTGGGAATAAAAGTCAAAAAAGCTTGGAAGGGAGCTGAGAACAAACAATAAATTTGGATGAGTTCAGCTATAGAAGTCCTTATCTTCCACATGAAAAAGTCCTGAAATCATTATGAGAGTGTTGTAAGTCCGAAGCCCAGAACCACAGAAGTTAGGGTGGAATTATAGAAATAGGAGTCATGAACATATGGATGGTAAATAAAGTTGCTGATGTAAATGAGATTGCCCAGGGAGAATGGATTGCATAAGAAGACAAGATTGTCAGAGGAATAAAAAGTTATTACAGAAGATAAAGAAAATCAAGAAGAGCACTGGTGACATGGAAACCTAGAAAGAGAGACTTTCAATAGCAGTGAGGAAGCCAAGGAATTTAAGAATTAACAGTATCCATTAACTTTGTCACTTAGGAGTTTACCTTGACCTTAGAGTGAACTTTCTGTGCAGTGATAGGGTGAAAGTCAAATTACATTGGTTTGAAAAGAGAAGTAGAGGTGGAAGACAGTTATAGACTGTTAAGACTTAGATGTATTGTAGATGAAAACCGGGGTAGTATGCAGAGAGAAACAAGAATGAGGAAGGGGGAGAAAGAATGCAGAAGGGATTTTGTTGATTTGTTTAGTTTTTTAGATGTAAAATTTGAGGGAAGAGACAATAATCGATGAACCAAGATCACTGAGAAACTGAGATGAGATCTAGAAAACAGAAAGATTCTTAAGGTTTTTTTTCTACTGATTCCTCCATGTGACCAGGTTATTATCTGATTTTAACTTCTGTAAATAGGTCATTTTTAAAATGACTTTTCATGAGAACTCAGTTTTCTGTTGTCAGTTTTATAGCTTTTAGACATGACTATAGTAGATATAAAAGAATTATGTGCACTCCCAAACACCCTATCAGTATGTGTATGTATATCACATACACATGTTATAGTTTCAGTAAAACCATAAGCAACTGCTATTACAGCATATAATTTTAAACACTAAATTGTAGAGTCTTTATCATACCGGGGACACTGCATTTATGTTTTTGTTCATGTTTCACTTACATCTTTTAAAATCAGATCTTCTGCTTAGGAATATTAGTAGCTTCTATTCTTTAAGCTCAGTATTTGAGTTTTAATTTATATTTATTTCACTCTAGTCATTTTTGTCTGCCATTAAACCTAGAAAGAGCCAAAGTGCTTCACTTCTCACATCTAGAGTAGACATTTAGTTTTCCTAATAGGTAATATTTTGGGGGGGTGCTTTATTAACCAGTTGAGATCTAAGTAAAACCTGTTTTTGTTACTAATTATTTGTTTTCAGTTTTTTTTAGTGTAATTTTCTTTCATAAATATTTATCCGAAAAATATACATGCTTTCTGCTTCAGGTATTATCTATGTTATAGTATATACACATTATATATAAAATATATATGATGGCATAAATAATTTACAAAGCAGTCTTGGTCTATATAATGCAAAAATATATTATTCCTGGCAAGTCCTTTAAATTGAAATGGAGATTATCTTTGTAACAACTTAAATATTGGGTCATACTACATTGACATATCATGGCAGTTTAATAAATTATATTGCTCAGAATTAACTTATATCATTTTTTAAATTTACATAAGTTGATTTCTTTAGACACAGTTTGCACACATGTGTTCACTAGCCCATAAAATATTGCTGCACTTTGTTGATATTCAAAAAAGTTAACAGATGCAGCTTTAAAGTTCACCTACTGATATAAACACAAGTAATGTTTTGTTTCTGGCATAAGCTCATAAGATATAATTCAGATATGGTAAATTTATGTCAAATGACAGTCACATAGATCATTGTCTGAAAGGAACATTAGTAGAAGAAAGAGCAAATCTAATACTGAAACTGACGTCTATTGAAATAATCTTATCTAAATTGCAGAAACAAAGACTAGTTTACAGTGTGCACTTTACATAAGAAGTTGAAGTCCTCCCTAGTCTAACTAACAATAAAAGAGCTCTTGACCGAGGAGGGTATGCTTTGTTTCTATTCTCCTTTCCTTTTCAGCACCATTGGTGCCAGAACACATAAGAAATCATTGTTAGAAGGAAAGAAAAAGCATAGAATATCTGAATTTCAGGAGACTGAAATGATGGTTAAACACTGGAGGGCTGTCCATAAAGTTTACCTGATGCTGGTTATTGTTTAGTCTCAGAATATTTTTCCATGGGGACAGGATGAAACAGAAGCATACATGGTTACAAAATGTAAGAAAAAACTAAACACTTTTATAATTGCGCGCTTAAAAACACAAAAACACCATATAATTACATTTTCTTGGGATAAAAATATATGAGGAGATTGAATTTGGAATACATGTGAGCATTCTGAAACAACTTGGACTGGTGATCTTAAAATCTAAGAGTTGTCTTTGTTCTTTAATTGACTCCTTCACGGATGAGAGAAAGCTCAGCCTCTCATCCCTGCTGTTTGATACCTCCATGAGCTTTTGTGCCTTTTAGCAATGTTCTTATATCACTGGCCGAAAAACTGAACACGTAGTTAAAGAAACTGAATTCTGCAGCCCCTCTCCCCCACGGATCAGCAGTACATGTATACACAATGAATGTAGCTTGGGTCTAAATCAATGATTCTGTTTCCAATTAATATCTCTTGCCCTTAATATTGATCTCCAAGAACAGCAGATGTAGCTTTCTTTTCTTTATTTCAATCTTTACATTTTAGGGTGGGGTCAGGGTACAGATTTTTCCAAACAGCTGGAAGAGACAGTAAGTCATCAAGACAATGGTGTAGCTTTCCCTTACAGTAAAGGCCGGGGCAGCCTAGAGGTTCAGGTTTGAAAATAATTTATATACAATCTCGTTATCCTTTATAGCCCTTACCTTGCTTACTCTTTCCTTGCCGTAATCTTCTATTGGCCTCCAGTGTAAAATGGAACTGCAGCTCATGGTTCTGAGAAAGAAGAACTTAATTTAGGCTCTTTAAAGATAAGTAAAATTACATATTTTTAAGCAATATAAAGTGATGAAGAATTTCTTCCTCAAAGAAATCATCTTATAAGTAAGAGACAATTCCAATTTGACTATAGGACTTAATATAACTAAAAAAGGTAAAGTGCTTTACAGTTTACAAAGTATTTTTATATATATTATCCTGTTTAATTTTTTACAATAATGTTGTAACTTAGTTAAGACAAAGATTATTATCTCTGTTTTACAGAAGAGAAAACTGAGGTCCAGAGAGATTAAATAGTCTGCGAAAGACCATTCAGCTGGTAAGTGTATAGCATGCATTTAGGGACTTAAGGCCAGGTCTCTGGCTCCAAATCAACGCTCTTCCACTCTATTATGACATCTCCTAAAATGACCTACTTCATCTCATTTTAATTAAAATGATCTATTTTAATTTAAATGATATTTTTCCCTTAAGGTCCACATTTAAAAAAAATTCTCATATGAAGTTGTATATTGGGGACACTGAGGAATGTACTATACAATGTCCTCAACAGCATCTGTGCTGTGAATGTTCTATCAGTTTTGTCAGTTGTTTATTTGTTTATTAATTTCATCCCTTGTGTTGTTACTTCTAAAATGATCTAGAGCACATCAAATATAACCTTCCCTCAGAAAACTGTGAAATCCTTACCTAAAAGTCAGTTCATATTAATAGTTAAAAGCATGGACTGCATACAGTGTGACTGTCCAGATCAAACCCTGGCTCTATCACTTGCCAGGTATATGACTTCAAGCAAGTTATTGAACTTCTTAGTGCTTCAATCCTCTCATTTGTGAAAAGGAGGAATTTGTCAGAACCTACCTCAGGGGATTGTTGTGAGGATTATGTGAGATGCTTTAAAGCTGCTATTATAATGGCACACATTAAGTGCTCAATAAATACTACCATTATATTCTTAAAAGGAAAGTGTTAAAGCCTCAACTTCTCCCTTGGAGCAGAACTTGGCATTAATTTTTTTTCTTTTTTTTCTTGGCAATGCAGGCTTTCTGTTTTGTGATATCTAAGGCCCAGGGCCATTTCTAGATGATGCAAACTTGAGGAAAATTATCCTGTGCGCCCAAATCCCGATTCCATCCCCAATATCGTCAGGTAATTAAATTTTATAAGAGTTAAGGAAGACAGAAGAGATACAATTTCAACCTCAGCCTCACCGATAACAAATGAAGGCTGTGTATGGGTTGATTATATGCATGTAAGTCTTTGGTCATGTTTTAATCTCCTGAAAAAAGCACTTTTTGCCTACTGGCTGGCTGCCTTTCTGATTGTTGTCCAGGCGTGTTCAATGTGGCTAACAGATTTCTGGTCTCTGGCCTCGCTTCTTCTCAATAAAATCAATGTAGACTGTCAGTAACCAATTTCAAATATGGTTTTGATCCTGTCATTAAACTCATAATCCAGTAGTTTTAATTACTCATTTCATAAAAATAGAAGTTTGTGGATGCTCATGAACCTTCACAATGTAAACTGTTAGTCAGCGCTAACTAGTCACGACCCTCTGCTTTCATTTTCAAGTGTTATATGAATTGTATTTTGACAGATAAACATATTTGCTTCTCTTACTATTACTATTTTGGGTTCTTCCTCCGTTCTGCTACCACAGGAAATAATGATACTTAAAATATAGAAATTAAGTACCAACTACTGTCCTAAGCACTTTACATAAAATGTTGCATCTAACTAACACTACAACTCCATGAAAAGTAAGCATTGTTCCTCCCATTTTATGGAGTCTGAGGAGGGATAAGTGACTTTGCAAAAGTTATACATTGTAAGTAGAAAATCCACAATGCAAAGCACATCTGTTTGTTTCTAAAGTCATACTCCAGGTTTGCATTTGATTACATGAAAGACAGGCCTATTTTGCAAGTGACAAAAATCTAAATGATCTGGCTAACCTATTGAAGACTAAATGAAAACTTTCATGGGCTGCAAAAAAGGACTGAAATAAATGAATGCAATGAAATAGACCTAAATATAAAGTCCTATACTGCCGTTTAAAAATAAATTAAACATGAACAAGACACAGAAGACCTTCCTTAACTATAAAAAATATTTCTTAAAATGCCCTCATCATTTTGTCTGACTGAAAGGTCCATTTAAGTCCATAGTGCAACTGAGATCTTAAGATAGCCAATGTAAATGTTGACTACTTTAAGAGCATATTGCATAGGTCAATAAAGTAAACAAAAGTAAAACTCCATTGTGTCATGCAGAATTATGACTAATTCTGGGTGCTTCCCTTTAAGAAAAACATTGATAAAGTTAAGATCCATACAAAGAGCACAGAGTTCAGTAAGGGGTCTAGATACCTTGTCAAGTGAAAAATTATTCAGCAGACAGGGATTTGTTGGTCTAGGGAAGAGAAGATTGGGGAACGAAGGATGCAGAGATATTTGATAGCTGTCCTGAAACCCTTCAAAGAGTAGACTTTGTATTATTTTATAAAACAATAAAAGAGTATGATAGGCACAAAATATAATAAAGTTCAGCCCATTAAGAGTATCACCCTATTCAGTTGCTCAACTTGGGAAGGGAAAGCAACACAAAATAATGAGGTTTGTATTTGTTTATTTTCATAATACCTGTTCAGAGAAGTCTGGATGACTATTTTAAAGGATTCTCTCAACGGAAAGGATTGAGTGCCATCCAGCAGTTTTCCTTACACAAGGAAATTGAACCAGATCATCTCTAAGTAGACCTCCCCACTTTAAGACAGTATAAAAATTATTTTTTCTTGCTCAATTATATTTTCCAATAATAAATTTTGTTAGGAATGTTATTTCATTCTTCATCCTTATATAATATCCTTTTTCTATATCAAAGTTCTATGAAATGATAGTATTTATTTTTTTACAGTTGACATTCAATATTATATTAGTCTCGGGTGTACAATATAGTGGTTAGACATTTATGACTTATGAAGTGATTCCCTTTGATAAGTCTAGTACCCACTTGGCATTATACATACTTATCACAGTATGATTGATTATATTCTCTATTCTGTACTTTCTGTCCCTGTGACTATTTTGTAATTGTCCATTTTACCTCTTGATCCCTTCAGAAATGATAGTGTTTTAGTAAAATTGTTCTGATATGTCTCCACCTGGATTCATCCACTCCAGTCACTCCCTGATTTCCATCAATGTCACCAACTCTTTCTTTTGTAATTTCAACCCCAGGTTGTACCTTCCATTCATAATGTAATTTTTCACACATGTTTTTATAACTTGGATTGAAAAAGATATGAGAAATTAGTGTTAACTTGTAAACTTTAAGAGCTTCTAGTAAACAGCTGATTGCTGATATTGATGTTTTTATATATTTGCTTTATTACTCTTCAACTATTAGATGCTAAGTTTCTGGGAAGTAATGACTTTATTTTAAAAAGAGTCCAATAATTAGGAAATATTGTATTCCCCTTAAAAATTTTTAAATAAATCCATTGATGTATAAGTCATGGAAACACCCCAAGATGACCCCAAGTTTTTAGAAAGTATATATTTGGAAATATTCCTGTTACATCGTTTGCCAGTTTAACAAAAGATACATACTCTTGAAAAGTTTTTTTACAGATTTTTCTTACAAACCTTTGAATTTTTTGACATTAGGATTTGTAATGGATAATAATCTTTGCACAGTGAGGAGGAGTTAGTTTCTAATGAACCACATCTCGTTCATGGAAAACACAGAGCTGAACAATTTTGAGCACTTCTGAAAGCTTAAAGTTAATGTTTAAAATTACTGAAGGGAAGGTGGAGCCTTTTTTCAAAGCCATAAAAAGGAATAATTGCGATGACACACCACACTATGCATTTTATACTGTTGAATGATGGCAGCTTCACTTTTGGCTCCCTGCCCCAGAGGCGTAGCACACCCGGGGAGTGTTGTAAAGGCTGCCTAATGCACACCCTGGCATGTGTGCCCGCTTTTCCAGCAAGCAGTAACTTTAAAGGAACATACAGTACCTACTAGGAAGCATTTTCAGGAGACAAGATATAAATAAATAACGATAAAAACCTTTTGTGTAATAGTATTACTAATAAGTGAATAAATAACAATCTCATTTTGAAATACCTAATCAAATGGCAATTATAAATTGTATTAGACCCTTTATTGAAATATTTAGATTCTAAACTCTGATGAAGGTAAGAGCATAAAGATTTGATTATCTGGATGAGTAGAAATTGTTTTCTCCTACTTTTCAGTCTAGAGTCATTTAATTGCCACATGTAGTACCACATTTTTCAGATGACAATGAGTAAGTTTCTTTTGCAGATATAATGTCATACCAACTTCAGTAGAATTGCTAAAACTCCTTTACAGTTAATATTTTATCACCCAGAGTGATTAAAAACATCTTAAAATCTTCTAATTATACCAAAATAAATAATCCTTCATAAATAAAAGAAACGAAATCTGACTATCTTGGACAATTTTTTTTCCTTTATCAACTCGGTGAAACTCCGCAACAGTTATAAGAATGTACCATTGATTGGGAAGATTCTGACTTTGTGTACACTTGAGTTTACACAGTCTGGTGGGATTGGAAGTTGTCTCTTCAAAAACAGAAATACACAGTTAGATAAGTACTTAAATAATTAAGACTTAAAAATCACAGTAAGTTACTGGATACTTGGAGATGCAGTCTACTGTCTTCTTAGGTGTCTTTAGGTAATATCTAAAAAAGAAGTTTATATAGAAATGCATCCTGATTGCAGTCTGTCTTTCCTTCTCTACTTGGGACTTTTCACAAGTCCCAGTAATAACAACTGCTCAAGGTGCCTGCACAAGAGCAGGGCCCTGAAGCTTAAGATCTATTCGTTTCATGGTAACTCTGCTTCTATTGGTGGAAACTAGTCGTATTGTTTCTGGCCTTGCCCCCTTCAAAGCTATATCAGAGTTAATATTTCTAAGTTCTCCTTAAGATTGTGAGGAAGATTTGGAAAAAGGTAAAGAGCCCATTTTTAGGGGGAAATTGTTAAAATGTTTATATTTTACAATTTTGACTATATTTCATTCCTTTGCATGCTATCATGGGAGAGATTAATGATCAGAAATGGGAGCAATTCACCTTTTCAAGGACTCTGACTCCAAAGCAAAATATGAACTAGGAATATTGGAAGCATTCTTATTCTTAACCATCTACAGAGGGCATACTTATGTATAACTTCATAATTATATTAACAACACAATAATAACGGGTTTGTAACTCCTGTCAATGAATCCTCTAAGAAACCAGATATCATTTTAACCTGATGGTCAAATTTTAACACATTTCCTCCTAATGAATTCCCTCCCCTCTATACTTTCTTATTTTCCGTATTATTTTCTTTTAAAGTTTTCCCGTACCTATTTATCACTCATACTTTCTTCAACTTCCACCTACGCCTCTGCCCTCCTCAATCACCACACTGTTGTCCATGTCCACGGGTCCTTTTTATTTTTTGCTTGATCCTTCCACTCCGTAATACCCCCTAGAGCAGTCGCTCTCTATGAGTCTTTCTCTAATTTGCTTATTAGTTCAGTTTGTTATTATTTCCACATGAGTGAAATCATATGGTACTTGTCTTCCTCTGACTGGCTTATTTCACTTAGCAAAATATTCTCCAGGTTCATCAATGCTGTTTCAAGGGGTAGACTTTTCTTCTTTTTTATGGCCAAGTAGTATTGCATTGTGTAAGTGTACCAGAGTTGTTTTATCCACTCATTTACTGGTAGACACTTGGGCTACTTCCAAGTCTTGGCTATTGTAAATAATGCTGCAATGAACATAGGGGTGCTTATATTCTTTCAAAATAGTGTTTTGGGTTTCTTTGGATAAATTCCCAGAAGTGGAATCTCTGGATCATAAGGCAGCTCCATTTTTAATTTTTTGAGGTACCTCCTTACTGCTTTCAACAGCGGCTGCAGCAATCTGCATTCTCATCAACAGTGCAGAAGTTTTCCTTGTTCTCCTCATCCTCACCAGCACTTGTTTGTTGATTTCTTGATGATTGCTATTCTGACCTGTGTGAGGTCATGCTCATTGTTATTTTAATTTGCAATACTTTGATGATTAGTGACATTGAGTATCTTTTCATATGTCTATTGGTCATTTCTATGTTTTCTTTGGAGAAGTGTCTATTCAGGTCCTTTGTTCACTTTTTAATTAGATTGTTTTTGGTGTTGAATTTTATAAGTTCTTTATAACTTTTGGATATTAACCCCTTATCAAATAGATTAGTGAATGTGTTCTCCCATTCCATGGCTATCTTTTTATTTTGTTGATAGTTTCCATTGTTGTGCAAAAACTTTTCAGTTTGATGTAGTCCCATTTGTTTATTTGTGTATATGTCTCCCTTAACTGAGGAAATATATCTGATAAAATATTGTTATGAGCAATGTCTGAGATTCTGCTCCCTATTTTTTCTTCTAGAATTTTTATGGTTTCAGGTCTAACATTTAAGGCTTGAATCCATTTTGGATTTGTTCTTGTGTGGCATAAGAAGGTGATCTAGTTTCATTTTTCTGCATGTATCTATCCAATTTCCCCAACACCATTTATTGAATACACTGTCTTTAGCTCATTGTATGTGCTTGCTTCCTTTGTTGAATATTAATTGACTATAAAGGTGTGGGTTTATTTCTGGGTTCTCTATTCTGTTCCATTGATCTATGTGTCTGCTTTTATCCCAGTACCATATTGTTTAGATTACTATTGACTTATAGTATATTTTGATATTAGGTAGCATGATTCTTCCAACTTTGTTCTTTCTCAAGGTTGCTGATGCTTTTTGAGGCATTTTGTGGTTCCATATACATTTTTGAAATATTTAATCTGCTCTGTGCAATATATCATTGGTATCGTGATAGGAATTGCATTAAATCTACAGATTGCTTTGGGTAGTATCAACATTTTAATGATGTTAATTCTTCCTATTCATGAACATGGTATGTGCTTCCATTTATTTATATCTTCTTTAACAGTTTATTTCTTCAGTGTCTTATAATTTTCCAAGTACAGGTCTTTCACATCCTTGGTTAGGTTTATTCCTAAGTATTTTATTCTTTTTGAAGTAATTGTGAATGGGATTATTTTCTTAGTTTCCCTTACGCATAGTTCATTATTGACATATAAAAATGCAACCAATTTCTGGCTATTAATTTTGTATCCTGCTGCTTTCCTGAGTCCATTGATCACTTCTAGCAGTTTTTTGGTAGAATTTTTGGGATCTTTTATGTACAGTATCATGTCATCCACAAATAATGACAGTTTTATGTCTTCCTTTCCAATTTGGATGCCTTTTATTTCTTATTCTTGTATGATTGTTATGGCTGGGATATCCAATACTATGTTGAATAAGAGAGGTGAAAGTATGCATCCTTGTCTTGTTCTCAATCTTTAGGGAACGCTTATAGTTTTTGCCCATTGAGTATGATGTTGACAGTGGGTTTGTCATATATAGCCTTTATTATGTTGAAGTATGTTCTTTTTATTCAAACTTTGCTAAGAGTTTTCATCATAAATGGGTGCTGAATTTTGTCCAATGCTTTCTTTACATCTATTGGTATGATAATGTGGTTTTTATTTTATTTTATTTTTTAAAGTATATTTTATTGATTGTGCTAATACAGTTGTCCCATTTTTTTAACCCTTTTATTCCCCTCCTCCCTGAAACCCCCCTCCCACCACCATCCCCCACCTCTGAGCTTAGTTCATGCCCATGGGCCACACATATAAGTTCTTTGGGTTCTCCATTTCCTGTACTATTCTTAACCTCCACCTTTCTATTTTGTACCTTCCATTTATGCTTATTATTCCTTGTACCTTTTCTCCCATTCTTCTCCCTCCCCTTCCATGCTGGTAACCCTCTATGTGATCTCCATTTCTGTGATTCTGTTCCTGTTCTAATTGTTTGCTTAGCTTGTTTTTGTTTTTTGTCTTTTAGGTTTAGTTGTTGATAGTTGTGAGTTTGTTGTCATTTTACTGTTCATAGTTTTGATCTTCTTTTTTTTCTTAAATAAGTCCCTTTAACATTTCATATAATAAGAGCTTGGTGATGATGAATTCCTTTAACTGTACTTTATCTGGGAAGCACTTTATCTGCCCTTCCACTCTAAATGATAGCTTTGCTGGGTAGAGCAATCTTGGATGTAGGTCTTTGCCTTTCATGACTTTGAATACTTCTTGCCAGCCCCTTCTTGCCTGCAAAGTTTCTTTTCAGAAATCAGCTGACAGTCTTATGGGAACTCCTTTGTAGGTAACTGTCTCCTTTTCTCCTGCTGATTTTAAGTTCTCTCCTTATCTTTAATCTTGAATAATGTAATTATCATGTACCCTGGTGTGTTCCTCCTTGGGTCCAAATTCTGTGGGACTCTTTGAGTTTCCTGGACTTCCTGGAAGTCTACTTCCTTCACCAAATTGGGCAAGTTCTCCATTATTTTTTCAAATACGTTTTCAATTCTTGCTCCTCCTCTTCTCCTTCTGGTACCCTTATGATTCAGATGTTGGAATATTTGAAGTTGTCCCAGATGTTCCTAAGCTTCTCTTCATTTTTTTGAATTCCTGTTTCTTCATTCTGTTCTGGTTGAATGTGTATTTCTTCCTTCTGCTCCAAATAATTGATTTGAGTCCTGGTTTCCTTCCTTTCACTATTGGTTCCCTGTATAATTTTCTTTATTTCACTTTGCATAGCATTCATTTTTTCCTTTATTTTGCGGCCATACTCAACTCTTTCTATGAGCATCCTGATTACCAGTGTTTTGAACTCTGCATCTGATAGGTTGGCTCTTTGTCACTTAGTTCTTTTTTTTGGAGTTTTGATCTGTTCTTTCATTTGGGATTATTTCCATATTTCTTTATCTCAGCATACCTGTTATGTTGTAAGGGGCAGAGCCTTAGGTATTCACTAGGGTGAGGAAACCCATGTCACTGTATTGTGGCTCTTTATGTGGGGGATGGGACAGAGAGGGAAGAATGACACTTGCTTGGTTCTGGGCTGGCTTTCAGTCACTTCCTCTGCTACCCACAAGCAAATTGGGCCCTTCTGATGCAGATTCCCAGGTGGGTGAGTTTGTGTCCATTCTAGGACCCCGTGGGTCTCTCCAACAAACTCTCCTGTGACACTGGGAGTTTCTCCTGCTGCCACATCCCCCACAGGTTTTTACAGCTAGAAGTTTTTAGACTTTATTTTCCCATGCTGGCATCCTGTATTGTGCAGTCTCTCTCGCTCCCCTGTTGTTCTTCCCAGTTTATCCACATGCAAATGTGGGACTGCCAGCCTACATCTTGCCAGTCCAATCCTCTAACCACCACCTTGCCACACTTCTCCTATGCCCCGGCTGCCTGTCTCCACCCCTCCTACCAGTCTAGTGAATGTTTCTTCCTTAAATCCTTGGTTGTTGGAGTCCCATACAATTTGATTTTTCTGGCAGTTCTGGGTTTCTTTTTGTTGTTTTTAAATTTGTTGTTGGCTTTTTGGTTGTGCAAGGAGGCAAAGTGTATCTACCTATGCCTTCAGCTTGGCCAGAAGTCTCTCTCTGATCATGTGGTTTTTATCCTTCATTTTGTTTATGTTGTGTATTACATTTATTGATTTGCAATGATATACCTACTTGCATTCCCAGAATAAATCCCACTTGTTCATGGTTTATGATCTTTTTGATGTATTGTTGTATTTGGTTTGCTAATATTTTTGTGATGATTTTGGCATCTATGTTCATTAGGGGTATGGGTTTAAAATTTTCTTTTTTGTAGTGTCTTAATCTGGTTTTAGAATTAGGACAATGCTGGCTTGGAAAATGAGCTTGGGAGACTTCCCTTCTCTTCAATTTTTTGAAGTAGTATGGGAAGGAGGGGTGTCGGTTCTTCTTAAAATGTTTGGTAAAATTTACCTATGAAGTATCCTGTCCAGGGAGGGCTTTGTTTGTTGAGAGTTTTTTGATTACTGCTTTAATTTCACTAGGTGAAATCTGTCTATTCAGATTCCATGATTCTTCCTGATTTAGTTTTGGAAGCTTATATGTTTCTAGAAATTTATCCATTTTGTCCAGGCTATTTAATTTGTTGGCATATAGTTGTTTATGTCAGTTGTTATTTCTCCTCTTTCATTTCTGATTTTCTTTATTTGGATCCTCTCTCTTTTTTTCTTGATGAGTTTGGTTAAAGGTTTGTTAATCTTATTGGTCTTTTCAAAGAACAAGCTCTTGGAATCATTCATATTTTTTAGACTCTAGTTCATTTATTTATGCTCTGATCTTTATTATTTCCTTCCTTCTATTCACTTTGGGCTTTGTTTGTTGTTCTTTTTCAAGTTTCTTTAAGAGTAAAGTTAGATTGTTTATTTTATTTTTTTCTTGTTTCTTGAGATAAGCCTGTAATGCTATGAATTTCCCTCTTAGGACTGCTTTCCCTGGTCCCATAGATATGGGGTTGCTGTGTCCTCATTTTCATATTTTTAAGATATCTTTTGATTTTTGTCCTTGATCTCATTGTTGACCTATTCATTTCTGATAACATGTTAGTTAGTTTCCATGTTGCTATGTCTTTTTCAGTTTTCTGCTCATGATTGATTTCTTGTTTCATTACATTATGATCAGAGAAGATGCTAGATATCACTTCAGTTTCTTACACTTATTGAGACTTGCTTTGTGATCTAACATGTGTTCTATCCTAGAAAACATTCCATGTGCACTTGAAAAGAATGTATATATATGCTTCTGCTCTGGGAGATATCAATTAAAGCCACTTGATCTGGTATGTCAACTAAAGCCACTGTCTCCTTGTTAGTTTTTTGTCTGGAAGATCTATCCATTGAAGTCAATGGGGTTAAAATCCCCTACTTTGACTGTATTTCTATCAATTTTTCCCTTTATGTCTATCAAGATTTGCTTCACATACTTAGGTGCTCCAATGTGGGTGCATAAATGTTTACTAGGGTTATGTCATCTTGTTGGATTGTTCCCTTTATCATTATGTAGTGTCCTTCTATATCTCTTACTGTAGCCTTGGTTTTAAAGTCTATTTTGTCAGATATAAGTATTGCTACCCCTGCTATTTTTTTCCTTTCCATTTGCATGAAATATCTTTTTCCATCTCTTTACTTTTAGTCTGTGTATATCTTTCATTCTGAGGTGGGTCTCATCGAGGCAGCATATATATGAACCTTACTTTCTTATACATTCAGCTACCCTATGTCTTTTGATTGGAGCATTTAAGCCATTTACATTTAATGTGATTATTGATAGATACATATTTATTGTATTTATTTTTAAACTATGTTCCTTTTTTTCCTAGGTCTCCTCCCCCACCTCCCCCACCTCCTCCCCTCCCCCTCCTCCTTCTTCTTCTCCTCCTCCTCCCCCTTATTCTTCTTCTTCCTTCTCCTCCTCCTTCCTCTCTTCTTCTTCCTCCTCCTACTCCTCCTTTTCTCCTTCTTCTTCTCCTCTCTTCTTCCTCCTCTTTTTCTCCTCCTTCTTCTTCTTGCAAGCCCTTTAATATTTGCTGAAACACTAGTTTGGTGTTCAAAAACTCCTTTAGCTTTTTCTTGTCTTGGAAGCCCTATATTTCTCCTTCAGTTGTAAATGATAGCCTTGCTGGGTAAAGTAGCCTTGGTTGTAAGTCCTTGTTTTTCATCACCTTGAATATTTCCTACTGATCCCTTCTGGCCTGAAATGTTTCTGTTGAGAAACCAGATGACAGTCCAATGGGAGCTCCCCTGTAGGTAATAACTTCTTTTCTCTTGTGGCTTTTAAGATTCTCTCCTTGTCTTTAAGCTTTGCCATTTTAGATATGGTGTGACTTGGCATGGGCCACTTTGGGTCCATCTTGTTTGGGACTCTTTGCACTTCATGAACTTGTGTGTCTTTTTCCTTCACCAGGTTAGGGAATATTTAGGTCATTATTTCTTCAAATAGGTTATCCATCCCTTGCTGACTCTCTTTTCTTTCTGGTATCTCCATAATGTGGATGTTGTTATGCTTCATGTTGTCCCAAAGTTTTCTTAAACTCTCCTCATTTTCTTAAATTCTTCTTTCTTTTTGTTGTTCTGCTTGGGTGTTTTTCTACCTTGTTTTCCAAATTGCCGATTTGATCCTCTGCTTCATCTAACCTACTGTGTATTTCTCCCTGGGTATTATTATTTCAGATACCACGTTCTTTATTTCTGACTCACCCTTTTTTTATGGTTTCTATGTCTTTTTTCATGCTGTTCAGTATTATAATCCTTACTCTAAACTCTATATCTGATAAATTGCTTGCCTCCATTTTATTTAGATTTTACTCTGGGGAAATCTCTTGTTATTTTATATGGGGCCTCTTTTTTTGTCATCCCATTTTTGCTGCCTCTTTGTGTTTGTTTCTATGTATTAAGTTGATCTTCAAAGACTCTGGTTTAGTTCTTTGTCAGACGCTGCCTGCGACTGGCCCTGGGCTGTGAGGGACCTCATCCCACAATGTTCCCCAGAGCCACAGATGAAATAAATCTACCAACACATGATCTGCGTGGGGAGAAAAGGCTGGCCAATCTATGAGAGGAGAAGGGCCCTGATCTCTTTTTCCCTAGGCTTTTCTTGAGTTCAGTAGGTAAGGGAGCACATGGCATGCACATATAGCTCATCAATTAATGTTACATAGTGTTGATCAAAGGAGAATAGATGTTGTTCATAAGTAACAATTGCAAGAACATAGGGGTCTCTTTAAATCAGGGTCTGTTAAACAGCATGATGCTAGATGGTCAGGACAACCTTGTGCTTAGTAACTGAACATCTAGTGTACGTTAACTTGATTACCTAGAAGACATTATTCTTTTTTTTTTTTTTTGCAATTACTTTTTATTTTATTTTATTTTATTTTATTTTTTTAAATTTATTTACTTTTTAAATACATTTGTCTCTGCCTCCCCCCCACCTCTTTCCCTTGCCCCCTCTCACCTTCCCTCCCTCAGCTCTTCCCCTTTGGTTTTGTCCATGAGTCCTTGCTATATGTTTCTTGACTTTCCCCTTCCCTTCCCTTTCCCTGCCCCCCCTTCCCTCTTGTCTCTGTTGATTTCTTTTCCTTTCAGTGTTGCTGGTCATATTTGCCTTGCTTCTTTGCATTGTTGGTTAGGTTCCGCTTATAGGTGAGATCATACGGTATTTGTCTTTCAACCCTTGGCTTATTTCGCTTAGCATGATGCTCTCCAGTTCCATCCATGCTGTCGCAAAGTTTAGTACTTCTTTTTTTCTTTCTGCTGCTTAGTATTGAAGACATTATTCTTAGCAGGAGAGGCTTCAAAGGAAATAATGCACTATTTTTCTTCAGGCCTGATTTCCCCAGGGGGCTGCCTGTGCCCATATTGGTTCATGCCTGCTGGCCAGCCTTCCTGGTTCTCCAGTTGAGACTTAAAGGTCAGGTTTTTCTCACGTGGGGCTACAATCCCTGATACCAGGCAGGGCAGTTCCCCACACTGGGCAACCTGTTTGGAGCTATCAGTGATCCACAGCTTGTGGTCCCTCTGCTGGTCCTGGTTGTATGCAGAAAGAACCAAGCTGTGCACCAAGTCTGCCTTTTACTAGCACAGGGCTTGGGGGTGGGTCAGCTAATAGCTAAAAGCTTGCAGAAATCTACTTCCACTTGCAGGCTATCTGTTAGTTAATTCATAGCTTATTCATGGAAGGAGCCTCCAGCTGTATTCCACAGCACCTTGGCTTAAGTTCCATACGTTGGGGCAAAAGGGTTTCTATGGATGGGGCTATTGCTTCCCCTCAGGCTGATGCTGCATGGAGAGGAGGGCTCTTTCCCAGAAAGATGGTTTCTGCAGTATGGGGAATGACTGAGCTCAGCGATCCTTGAAGCTGACCCTTCAGCTCTCTCCCCTGAGCCATCAACCTCAGACTCACCTCACATTTCTCTAGTCCACTCTGCCCACCCTCTTTTGGAGCCCAGGGAAAGTGGCTGCAAACAAGATTTTGTGCATTGGCCCTTTAAGAGGGTCTCTGCACCTCTACTTGTCTCTCCCTGGCAGACAGAAACCCTGATGCTTTTCATGGCCTACAGTTCTAGTGCTGTAGGCTGGGGAGCCCAGCTTGGGGTTTAGACTCCACACTTCTCACAGATAAGCCCCCTGCTGCTGAAATGTCCTTCCAACATTTCAGCTGCTGTGCATGAGAGTCCAGAGAGCCCTCTGGCATCTCCTCCACACTTCCTACCAGTCTCATTCTGGTGAAATGGTTTCTTCTCTCTGTCCTTGGTTATAAGGCTTTTCTCCAGCTAGTGTTCAGTTGGTTATTCAGGATGATTTTTCTATAATTTTGTTGTAATTCCAGTTTTGTTCTGCAAAGAGGTTAGTGTAGCTCCCACCTTCTCTGCCACTATCTTGGGTCTCAGAAACCAGAGGCCATTTTGATGCTATAGACACATCAAGCAGGCATTAAACTTCTGAGAGGATTTTAGTAAGTCAGACTCACAGGACTGGAGCCCACCCTAAGGAGTCATATCGCTTAGTTCTTTGCCACTGGGCAGGTTTGGAGGGGTTCAGGATTAGAGCAAACAGATATCAGGAATTTAGATACTCTGTGCAAAACAAACATTAGTGTGTTTTGAGCAGAAGGGTGGTATAATATGACATGCTTCAAAAAAAATAACACTTTGTTATTATGTTGATAATAGACTATAGGAGGCAAAGACAAAGCTAGGAAGTGGCTATTACTGCAGTTTAGACAAAAGAGGATGGCAGTGATTATATTCCAGATATACTTTTAAAGCAGAGCAAACAGGATTTATTTGATGGATTGTGTGTCAAAAGTGAATGAAAGAGAGGAGTCACAGATTAAATAAGACGTTTAACCTGAACAATTGGACATATTACCTTAAAACAGGGAAGACTACATATACAGCATGTTTAGGCAGGAACAATCAGGAAGTCAGTTTTTGACATGTTAATTTTGGGATGCCTATTGGACATCCAAGATGACATGTCAAGTAGAAAGTTCTGTAGATGAAGCTGGAGTTTATGGAGGAGATCCAGACTGGAGGTATCAGATTATGAATAATATTTAAAGTCATATGATCAAAGGAGCTCATCGAGTGAGCAAATATAGAGAGAGATGTCCAAAGATTGAGCCCTGGGACACTGGTATTTAGAAACCAGGTGACAAGCTAAGAACTAGCAAAGAAGATTGAAATAGTATTGCCAGTAAGGTAGGTAGAAAAGTTGGAGAATGGGTACTGAGCACGTACAGGTGGAATGTTTTGATCCCATATACACATTAACTTGGAAAAAAATTTGTTGGTGGAGATTCTAGAAGAAGATGTGATAGCAGGTCCCATCACACTCTTACACAGTGCACAGGGACCTAGGAGAGCCAACTGCCTTATTCCAGGCAAGGAATCCCAGCCCCTATGCTGCAGGCTTAAAAAGGTACACGACTAGAGAAGCCCCAGCTTCCCCCTTGATGTAAACAGGGGCTCTGATCCAAGAAATCTGTGGTTCTATCTGTAAAGTGTACCCAAGGCCCCCAATCTTATCGGTGTGTGTGTGTGTGATTAACCAGGGAGAAAGGAGTAGGAGGTCACATGGAAATGTAGGGAAGGCAGCTTATATGATCTCTCTCCTCTAAAGATTCCATTCCATTTCATGACTTTAACTCACAGAAATGTTCAGATGACCTACCGATTCCTCATGCATTACTCTTTGAGCTCCCATAAGCACCTTATATTCAGTATGTTTAAAATAGAGCCATGACCACTCCATCCCATCATATGCTACTGTACCACTTCACAATATGTATTTCTCCTAATGTTATTTTCTATCTTTGTGTTGTCCTGTTTAAGCTTTTTCTGTGTAAAAAAAAGAGCCACAAAATCTTAAGGATATACAACAATAAACACTTATTTCTCACTTATGGGTCTGAGGTATAGTAGGCAATTTCTGCTTCAGGTTGTGGGTTCAGTTCAGATCTGTTCCATGGGTTTCATTGTGGGACCAAACTGAAGGGGTAGAGGCAATCTCAGGCACATTTTCTCATGGTTTAGGTAACAATATACTGTAAGAGTAAATGATGCCTTTTAAGTCTTAAACTCTAATGAGGACCCTGTTATTTTCCCCACATTTCATTGGCCAAGTCAAGTCAAAGTGTCAAGGCCAGCACCAATGATAGTGAGGATATTCCTATGGAGAATGGTTGTGGGGAGTGAGTGGATATTTCCTGAATATAATATGATCTTTCACAACACCAATATCCACCCCATTTTCCTTAACCACCTTTTATTCCTCAAGTCTATTAACTAATCTGAAATGCATTCGAGCAGTATTATTTCTCTTTGGGATTATCTAATATGTTTACCCTCTAAGTCAAAGTGAACGGCTTATGGTTCCCTGTGTTCTCTTGTGCCAATTTCAAAAGCAAGAATAGAGAAACAAGAATAGAGTCTCTCTATCTTGAGATGCCAAGAATATATTTGGAGAATCTATTTTTTCATCCCTCACTCCAGCATTCAACAGTGATGAACTATTCCATCATGTCATTACCATCATGTTAATGGAGTATTTATTTATACCGGGTCATGAGCTAAGACTCTACATATATTTCCCCCCTTAGTCCTTGTAACTGCCTTAGGAAGTAAGTACTATTATTCCCCCTAATTTTTGTGATGTAGAAACTAAGATTAAACACAAGATCTTCTCTAAAATCACAGTGACAATTTGTAGAAGTATCCCAAGGAGTTTTTTCTGACTCCACAATTCTCTTTCCTAATCACTGTGTCTTATGTTGCTTTTTCTATTACTTTTTCATACCTAGTGCTAAGGATGGTGTTTGTTAAGAAATCTGAATAGTTGACTATATAGTCTAACTTCACCAAATGACTACAAAAACTTCTATTTACTTTAATATACCTCAGAAACTACTAGTGTCATCACTCTTTTCTTTATATCAGTTTAGGTAGCTCTTTATACTAAATATTCCATATCAAAACTTTTCTGATTATAAATGTTTCTGTAAACCAAATTTAGTTGAGATGATCAATATTTCTTTCAAAGCAAATGACAACACTGTTGTAAGATAAATAAATATACATACACACACACAAACACATATTCTGCAATACTTTTCAATCTTTTATATCAAAGGTAGAAGAGAATGCATAGGAATTAGATTAATATTGGATATTTTCAGTTATTTATTACTGAAATTCTATTTGAGTGCTTTATTTCTCCAGTAAAGGAGAGCCAGGAAAGTGTTGATCAATAAGTTATAAAGTAGATTTTTTAAAAAGACAGAAACCTTATTTTGACTTTGTCTTACATTTTACATGAATACAAAGCAACTCTTTACAAGGATAGTAACAATTTTTGTGAATTTTTTCCTAAAAAACATGGAACATTATTAAAGAATTTTGTTTTTTTCCCTCAGACTTAGAATGCCAATTAAATTAAATTAGAAAATTTAATAAACAATTTTAGCTCTGTACTCTGTACTAATTTTGCTGTGAACTTAAAGCTGCTCTAAGAAGTAGCCCATGGACACAAGCAACAAGGTGGGGAAGGCCAGAGGAAAGGGGAGGGGCTGCTGCACAGAGGGAGGCAAAGGGAGGAAATATGGGCAATATCTGTAATAGTGTCAACAACAAAAAGGTCATCTATTAATTTTTTAAAGCCACCTAATTTTAGAATATTTTAGAATAATTTTTAGAGAATTATTATGAGTTTATTTGAGCAAAAAAAATGACATGCTGAGAGCAAGATCTCAAATGCTCTTACATTAATTTTTAACTTAGATCTCGGTTTATTATTAGATTATAGCAAAGTCTAACAGTTTGCTTTAGCTCAGTGTTTTGTTTTTATTTTTACTTATTGATTTTTGAGAGAGAATATGTGTGTGAGAGAGAGAGAAGATTGATCAGTTACCTCTGTTATATGCTGACCGGGGACAGAACCTGCAGGCTGGGTATATGCCCTGACTGGGAATCAAACTTGCGACCTTTCAGTGCATGGAGCAACACTCCAACCAATTGAGACACATTGGCCAGGGCTAGCTCACTGATGTTCAACCCTATGTATTTGAATGTTAGAAGCCTTGGAGCTATTAAAAACCTGGGTACCCAACTCTCTGAATATTACTTTAAATAGTTAAAATTTATAATATGTGAAATATATTTCAAATAAAACAAAAATTTTAATGTTGGTGCTGACATTTCACTCAGGACTAATTAAATTGGGTTCATTCCAGGAAAGGTCAAGGCACCCAGGTGATTCTAACGTGCAGCCAGAGGCGAAAACCACTGATTTAGCTTGTCCTATTTAGTTAAAAAGAGTAGTCCACATCAATCATTCTTAGGACTTAGTCTGGCAAATTAAGTGTTTAAAATCAAAATGGTTTCAATTTCCAACTTAGTTCACATCCATTGTTATTTTTCAAAATTGAAGAATAAGAGTAAAAGCCTTTGGAAATAACAGAAAGCAACCTAATTGCTTTTAACTGGATTCAATGTGATACGGGAATATGTTCATTTGAAACTCGGAGGAAAGGCAGAATTCTGGTAGAACTAATTCAGAACCAAAGCAAATCTTCTGGAGAGGGTTTGGGGGTACAGGTGGTATTCTCACTGTGGTCCAGAAGATCAACAAAACCTACTACAAGGGTCCAGACTAGACTGGCTAGTGAAACTTCTCTGTGTATGTAGATGACAGATTCTCAATGATCCAGCTCCAGCACAGTTACCCTGGACATGATGCTGAGAATGTGGTAGATTGTGTCCATGCCATGAGTTTTCTGCTGCAGAGTTAAGGGTCTGATAGTAGAATATGCTCTTTACAGATCTTTTCTCCTTTTCTTTTCTGGCATCATCTACCTTTCCAGATACCTACACTCTTCAGAACTACCTATAAAATAATTTGCTCAGGCCTACGCTTAGTTAGTGTACCAGCTCTGGACTGCTTTCTCCATCTATTAAAGTCCATCATAAGGCCTACACAGTGAACATTGCACCTGTCTCCCCTAATTTCAACCTTTTCCCATTGTAACAAAGATGGGCTCTAAGGTTTATGTTATTCAAGTTAATATCATTTCTCTTCCCATAATGATTGGTTCACGGGTAAATGTATATATATTCTAATTTAGTCTGATCGGAGCAGAGCTCAAGACTACTATTACATTATTAGGGGAAAACACACTTTCTCCCTCTAGATATAAATAAGCAAGCGGTAGCACTGTGGACCACTGAAAGCTGTATTGTTTGCATTAAGGAAGCCAAGCTGAGAACAAAGCCAACCCATGTTAGTGGACAGAGCTGGGAAAACTAGAGTGAACATGAAGAGTCCTAATGACGTTGTGAAAATTTGGATCAAACCACATCCAAACCCTCACTGATCCCAGAGCTTCTCCATTAGGCAAGATGGTAAGTTCCCTGTACTGTATTCATTTTAAGGGAGACTTTTTGTTCCTTGCATATAAAAACATCTTACCTACTTGGCTATTATTTGTGAAACTTCTTTTAATTTCTTAATTTAAAAAGTAGAATTAATATAACATTTTGGTATATTAGGCACTTTCTTGAGGTATGTGATTTAAATAAGGAAATGCCCAAACCATTAAAAAAAATAAAGTGAATAGCCCTCAGACTTTTGGAATTTTGCATACAGAGGCTTTTTCACATCAAACACTTCTAAGGAGGACTATCTGACCTCTATACTGTGTCCAGCAGAATTTGCTTTCCTTTCGATAATTACTTCTGTTACAGCTACAATGGTGCCTACTTGTCCAGCTACTACCATTTCACTGATCATCACCAGATATATATCTCTCTCAATCTATCTCTGATTCTCTTTCTCCCCTTATTGTTTTTTCCTTTTTATTCTAACCCTCCCTGTTGTTCTAAGATCAGATTAATTTAAGCCTTTACTTTTAGCTCCTGAGTGCCATACCTTCAGGACACTAAATAACTAATAAATTAATTCAAGTCAATTTTCTAATGGCTAGATAGGTTTTCCCAGATTACACATTAAATTTTAACCATGTCCCAGGATCTTCCTTGTTTAATCTAAAGATTAGTCTTAATGGCAGTACTCTGGTGGGAGAAAACACCAAGAGAAGACTGGGGACAACTTTTGACGACATCTTCAGACCACCCTGAAGGAGCTGATGCAACAAGGAAGAAGACTTGGCAAGGAGACTGAATTAGACAATTCTGGAAGAAAGAAAGTGAAGTACAGTTTGGGAGGAGTTTGGTATTCAAGTGTGTGAGGGTGAAATAAAAAGAGACAATGTATTTCTCAGTTGAATAGGGGAGCAGAAAGAATTTTGCTCATTGGTGAAGAGGGTAGGAAAGAGGATTATTATCATGATCTCAGAAAACTGGCAATCAGACTCAAAACTATAGATATTCAACCAAAAGTTTAATGATAATTTTTACATCTAAATATATCACGAAATAATAGAACAAAAGCCATGTAGAAATTAAGGTGCTAGCACATGTCATCACTAGCTATGATTGATCAAATACAACTATTAAAAAGAAGGGCAACAAATAAATTAGAATGGGTAGGTCACTACTAATTTTTACCATACCAGATCTCCATCCTTGGCTTTGTTTTTTAAATATACATATTTTTCCTTTTCAGACACCAGAATAAAAGTTTTATCTTTATGCTTTTTATGATGATTTAAAAAAAAGACTGTTTAGATTCACTCTATGAAAGGGCCACATCCTTGAGAACACCTGCCCTGCTGTTAACTGATTATTATTAAGCAAGGCAAATGACATGAAGTCAGTTACAATAAAGTGTAAATAAAAAAGTTTATGGCAGGGTGTGTAAAGCCAAAAAAAATAAAAAAGAAAAAGAAAGGAAAGAAAAAAGAAAAAAAAGAAATTAATTACCTAGGCAAAGCAAGAACATATCCAAAGGTCATTTCTTTTTCCACTAAAATACCTCATTAGATACCTTGACTTGATTAAAAATTGTGTTCATATTTCAAAACTTTTAACTTATTGGGATCATAATTGATTAGCTTTTGTGTGACTTCTAGCAAAACAATTATATTCATTTTCAAACAAAATGTGTTTCTAATAAAATGATCTTTTCTCTATAAAGAGTCTGAGCAGTAAATATCAGCCAAGAACATCTTAAATTCTTAAGATGTTTTACTTTGAAGTTGTAATTTTTTCCAAGGACATAAAAAATTCAGTTTTCTTTGCTCCTTCTAACCAATACCTATGTTTTATTGAGAACCAGAGTTATTCTAAGAATTTAACACGAGAGAGAATTATGCCTTGATTGTCCCCTTTTCTCAATGTCTTTTGTACCCTATCTTACATGGCCTGATTTTCTCTGACAATTTAGGAGACAACTTAGAATTATGGGAAGCATTTTACTTAATTTCAAATGAAGAGTGTTAATTAAGCACTTACTACCAGTCAGTGTACTCAGTGTTGCAGGGGGTATAAACCTAAACTATATACGAGGTCTGTCCAGAAGGTATCCAGCCATGCAATATGAAAAATAGAGACAGTTATTGAAGGAGATACAAGATACAAGAAACATTGTGCATGATGACAGTGGCGCCTCAGTCCCCTTCAAAGTAGGTACCTTGGGACCTCACACAGTTCTCCTAGTTGCCATCAGCTGCCCTGCTGTATTTTCCTGAATCTCATAGATGGCTTGAAATCACTTCCCTTTCAAAGGTGATTCTAGTTTTGGGAGAAGCTAGAAGTCACAGGGTGCCAAATCTGGGCCGCAGGGGGACTGAGTCGCCTGAGTGATCTGATATTTAGCCAAAAAACTCTGCACCAGATGTGATACATGAGCAGGCGCGTTGTTGTGATGAAGCTGCCAATCACCAGTTGCCCATAACTATGGCCTTTTAAATCACCTGAAGAGCTTCTGCATAGGAATTTTCAGGCTTAAAGCAAAACTTGATGCAGATTCATTACTCTACTTGTTCAGTCATTTTGAATGACATAGCCACACAGTACACATGCTCACTCAATGGTGTCTACTGCCCCTACTGACTAGTATAGTGAAGTCGCCATTGTTTATACTTGTGCATTCCAAGTCCTCTCTCCTTGGCTGCCAGGTTACATCGATATTGCGCAAACCATTCTCATTATATTAACAATGGCTGGACTTTTTCTGGACAGA
Source organism: Pteronotus mesoamericanus (assembly GCF_021234165.1). Taxonomy (NCBI): domain Eukaryota; kingdom Metazoa; phylum Chordata; class Mammalia; order Chiroptera; family Mormoopidae; genus Pteronotus; species Pteronotus mesoamericanus. Next base: position 18,916,000 of record NW_026555311.1, read on the forward strand.
CCTCATGTCTTGTATCATTGACCATTTCAGTGTGTGGTTATGGTGTGGTTAGATCTACCACTATTTCTGTTAGTCTGTATTACCGATCCCAAATCAGCACACAATCTAAAGAAAAGCACTACATCTAATATTTTAAAGTAATTGCTACAGACACCCTACTCCAGCTCTACCTCTACTCCTGACAAGATTATCAACTCTAAGGCTCTTCTACATTGGCTCTTGTACTGAAGAAACTCAAGCAATTGAGCCATATCAGTTAGGGTGCTTCTTTGCAATTTTCATTGAATAATTCCAGCTGCATCATCAAAGCATCTATTTATTATCTTTTCCTGCCTCGTTTTTTCTCAGGAAAAGTTAAGATTTTCCTGGTGCTTATATGGCAAGTAATTTTTAATTGTACTTTAAATTGAATAATGGGTTGACTCTGGGTTTACTTAAATCTTAAAAGGAAAGTGTTTTTGTTTGTTTATTTTGATTTTTCCCCTGTATTCTGTGGTCCAAATGTCATTTTAGTTTTCAAGTTGTCCATAGTGCTATTAAGATCAATACCATGTGGTGTGCTATTTAGAGTCAAATCCATGTATGTACAGCTCTTACATGAGTCCAGGAGTACATACACAACTTTATAAGTTTGACTTCTTGATTTTTCTCTTCACCATGATCTCCTTAAAACCTCTGACTCCCGCAAAAAACTAGGGCTTCGGTTTCTTCTGTCTGCCATGTTCTTCTCGGGACTGTGTCTGCCCATACTGCCAAGCAGCTGGAGGACAGAAAAAGCAAAAAGCAATGGGGATCCACTCCATACTCTTGTGATTATAAATCTCTCTTTATAGCTTTAGGTACCTCCCTGGCCACTACCATCACCTGAGGGCTAGGAGAGGAGAGAAGGGAGAAATAATAATTTAAATAATTTTAAAAGCAGGAATTTACCCCACTCTCTCTGGCCCATAGGATTCCTTTTTCCCACAATTCTTCTGCCAGAAAGAGAGGGCTTTTCTTAGAGCTATTTTGTTCCTCACCCATGCATACTTCTTGTTTAGAGCTTCCCTTGAGTCTATGCTAATGAGGCTGCTTGAAAAATACAGGAAATTCACGGCTGATTGGTGTAACTTCAGATCATGGCCTCTTTCTTCACTCTTCCTGCTAAAACTTACTTTCAGCATTTTCATGTAGCTGCTTCAGTAGTTATACTTGCTTTTAGTGAGAGAAACATTATGCAGTGTGCCTACCCCATCTTTCTTAGAACTGCAAGCTTTCTCAAGCACTCTTAATCCACAATTTATTGTCTAAATTTTGGGGTTTTTATTGTGCTGTCATAGTTCTTTACAGTTTACAAATGGGTTTATAAATTTTAAAATACACTTCCCATGAATAATATCATTTGATCCTTATGACAAGCTTGCAGGTTTGACTAGATAAAGGAGCTAAGTTCAAGGAATCTATGTTTATACTGGTTAAAACTTAGCAGCGAAATGTCTAGAGTTTTGATATCCCAATTCGAAGATGAGTTCTTCACATCATAATTTCTTTTTAGGTTACTCTGATACAAATGCCCTCTTGATGGTACTAATCTAGTGTGAAAATATAAATGAGTAATGTACTGGAACTTTAACAGACTTATTAAGTGTTGAGGAATTTGAGCAGAGAGAAGAGCACATATCTTTCCTTTTCTCTGGGCTCTTATTTTTATGCAACATAACTTTTCTCACAACTCTACAGTTGAAAACCTACTAAATCTCAATTACTTATATAAAACTATTCCCATTATTACTACGTGGATTAGCTAGAATGATGACTAAATGGTCAGCTCTAGGGGAGCGGTTCATCTTCCAGCCTTTCTCAGCTCCACTCAGCTGCAGGCTTTCATTAATTAAATTACTATATTCCAAATGCTTTGCTGGGGTATCAGGTAAAAGAAGGAGAGATACCCCTGTGTTTAACGAGCTCTTGGTCTAGGAAGAGAGACAAATCATGTTAGTGTTTTGACAAATACTGACAAATATTTATTGTGTATTCATCGTGTGCAGTGCACTGTGTTAAGCCCATAACTTGGATAAATCTATCCAAGTGAATGAAAATTCAAATGAACAAATGAAAAAAACAAAACTCTGTAGAGAGGTTAAGTGTTCACGGTTATGTCATATGGTAAGTGGTGATGCCAGCATTTGAACCCAGATGCCTAAATATGAAATGATTAGATCCCAGCTATCCTAATGATACATTGGATTCTCTCTACTATTGCTTCTTTGAAGTTAAACTTTGTTTTATTTTTGTTCAAACAAATTCATCATTCTGACTCTAAGCAGAGAAGTTGCTTAGTGCTCCTTAAAGAATATTTAATGTGTCCAAAATTGAGCCTCCTTCCAACCACACCAAAGCTGTTTCCACTGATGTGTTTCTTACCTCAGCTAATGGCAAATCCATTTTGATAGTTGCTCAGACCAAAAACTTTGGTGTGATCTTAGTCTTTTCTTCCTCTCACATTTTACTTTCAGTATTCAGCCAACCTTGTTGTCTATACATTTAAACTATGTTCAGAATTTGACAAGTTCTCACCATTCACAGTAATTACCTGATCTAAGTCATCATTATCTTTCACTAATTTGTCACCCCAGCCCTAAAATCTTAGGCAAAATGAGTCTGTTTGTGAATTGAGACATAATTTCACAAAGAGAAATTTTCCCAGAGGAGAGGTTATCAGCATTTTATGATTTTTGATCCACTTTTCAGTACTAAAATGAGCTCTTTCTCGTTCCTTTATCTCTGGCTGATACTTAATTTTAGAGATGATTGCTTTATTCATTAATTATAGATACAGCAATTATATATCCTTTTTTTGCTCCTTCAATAGAACAGAAAAATGTATTGTTGTATCACGATCTATTTTTTTAAGTCAGATATCTCAGCAAATATCCAAAAAGCCTATAAGTTAGGAAAATTGTGATCTGGCTCCAATCTGTGGTTGGATGAGCCTTGTAAATAGATCTGACAAGAATTATGATCAGAAGAGACATGTTCCAAGCAGGTAATAAGATTGCCTCCAGACTCTTCTTTCCTGCTGTATCGGGTAACTAGCAATGTTTGAGATGATGGCTACACTGTCATTCTAGGTCTCTTTATGATCAAAAGCTAAGCCCCAGCTGACCTGTTATGGTTTTGTATCATGAACAAGAAATAAACTTGTGTTCTTCATGTCACTGAGGTTTTGGTCTTGTTTGTTACCACAACATAACCTGGCCTAACTAGACTGACACATATATGTTCTCTTATATGACCTTATGTGTTAACTTAGAAAATATATATATATATATAAATATAACTATATGATTCTCACAATAACTTCTGAGTTAGGAAGCTTAGGTTTAGTTGTTCTTTCCACTGTTATAGAAACGTAGGCTCCAAGAGATGAATACTTTGCGCTAGGTACACTTATTAATTTAATTTCACTTAAATTAATAAGTGAAAAAACTAGGAATTAAACTGAAATTTATTGACTTCACATCTATAGCTTTTTAAAAAATATATTACTGTAAACACAGAATTTTCTAATTCTTGACAGAAGCATTTTCAACTTGAACATTTCCAAGTTGAATGTTATGTGTCATAATTTATATTAAAAATATCATGATTGGATACAATATCTTCTATTACCCCACATCTGTGATAATTTGCCTTGGCCTTTTAATTGGTCAGAGTAACCATGAGCTAGAGAATACAAGAAGGTGATAAATGGCACTTTTTAAAGTACATACTTTGAACTACTGGCTATGTTTGCATAAACTTTTAAAACAATGTTTATTCCTATAAAGTGGAGCCTTGATAGCCCTAACCTTGTGTTCATAACCTAGCCATATGACAGTCTTATGTTATGAAGCTCCATTCTTTCGAATGGGGAAACTACACACCAGTTCATCTCTTTCAGGAAATTATACCTTACGAGGTTTCTGAAAGTAAGGAAAACAAAAACAGTTTACACTAAGATAAGCTGGTTTAAAAACACCACCACCAACAACAAAAACATCTTACCCACTCTCTAGAATTTGGTGTATGAACAGAATTAAAAAAAGTTTTCAGACCTGGATCTTTCAGTAATTCTTGTTTCTGAAAGCCTACACCCTGTAAAACTATTCTAGAGCAATTATTAACCACACAATGAGCCTGCAAGACAGCAGATGCTAGGCTCCCCTTTCCCTCCCTTTTTACCTCCCCAGTCAAATATATTTGTTGAGTACATATTTATCTACTTTAAAAAAAAAGGGAAAAAAAACCCTGTTACCTCCCTTCTAACAGGAAGTAAGCAGGACTTCTCTTCATAGGCTGTAAAAATATTGACAGTAGATAATGGGCCTCTATTAGATACTGGTGGGAAGTGAGTTAATAATCACAGGATTGAACTGCAGGGAGCTTCAGATGCTGCCTAAAACCAGAAGGCAATGAATACTTTTTTTGTTAATAACTAGCTGGTGACAGAAAGTTCTTTCAACCTTGCTTTATTGGAATTGTTAAATACAATACCAGAGAGATATATAGTAATAAGATATACCTATCTTATTTATATCCATGAATTAATGTTCTATGAATATAATGAAGAAATAAGCATCATCTCTATGAGAGAAAAAGGCCAGCTCAGTAAATTTTTATAAATTAAAATGTAATTAGCAGTAATTAAAACTATTTAAAATACTGCAAGAAATTAAACTAATTTAGCCAAATGGTATCACCAATTCAATGGTCTAGAGAATTTTCCCTTTTAAAAATGTTGCTATAGTTTAATATTCACATAAGCCTTACATGTTATAAGAAGTTTTCATAGAACCTAAAAAGATAAAGGTGATTAAACTACATACAGGATCAGAGTTCTATAACATAGATCAATGATTTCTACATTTCCTTAGAAATTAAACTTCCAAAGGACTCATCTACACTCTGAAAATAAATTTTTTCCTTCTCCTGAAGCACAAATCTTTACTACCCTTCTGTATAAACCAAACTGAAAAGATATGATGCATCATTTTCTATAATGATTAATCCCCTATTTGCCAGCTGTCCTGGTAAATACCTCTAGAGTTGAGCAGACATTAAGCAATCACAAGTCATACAGGTGCAAACCCTTTTTGCAAGTTTTGCTGTAGCCGTCTCTCTCTCCTCCTCCCCCTTTCACGCTCTCTCCCTCCTTATTTTAACCCAAGTCTTATTCATTCATTTTTTAAACTTATAATTGAAAGCTTCTGTTGTTCATGAAACATACAATGGTGAAGCCATCGGTTAGAAATGAAACTAGTTTTACTGTTGAAAAATTCAGGAGGACCCAGTGAAAGGATCAATTACCTTGGTAAACTTTAGGACACAGTTCTCAATGGTTCATGTCATTTCCTCTATTGTTCTTTGTAAATGTCCCACAAACCAGTTTACAAAGCATGATGGACAAAAATTATTCCCATGGACTGAAGACCAGCACCTTTGGGAAAATTTCATTTATTGCCTGGGTGAAAATAAACTGAAAAGGGTGCATGACAAAAGGAACCAAAAAGAACTGAGGATTGTTTTTAGAGAGAAATTATCCTGAAATTTTATTGCTTAGTGGCGACCTAGTGTTGAAGGCAGCAGCACGTTCTTTGGGTCGCAGTCAAGGTGAACGTAAAAAGGAAACTCCTTTAAAACCCTCGAGTCTTGCAGGCTGGAGGAGGGATCCTTCTTAGAAAAGACATGTTGATGAGCTCTGATGCTAACGATAATGGGAGGTATTACAGGAAGGTTACTATAGCAAGGTGCCTGCCGGGGAAGAATTCTGACCGAAGAAGAAATAGAGATCTCTGACTCTTGATCAAACAGATAGGCTGATGCTGACCTGCTTCAGTGATCCCGAGTTGATTAACCGAGATTAGGAGGCGAAAGTCCGCAGCGCAGCTCCCGAAACACTGCTGGGTGTTTTTGTCAGAAGAGAGAGAGGAGGGGAAAAGAATAAGGGAGAAAAAAACCCTTCAGTTCACACAGACAACAGATCCGGTTTCCCCAGCTCCCTGCCGCCCGCCTGCACCACCCCTCCTCCCCACCTCCGCTCCGGTCCTCCTCCAGGGTTAAGGGCCGTGCCCGCAGCTGCTCCCGCAGGAGGCGCTGCAGTTTTCAATCCCTGCAGGAGACCAACTTGTAGCCGCCCCGGCCAGGGCCTCGGGGAGCGAGAGGTGCTGCGGCACCACCCCCCACCCACCCCGGCCGCGGACTGGCTGTCCGCGTCTCGCCCTGACTGTGGGAGGCTGAGGTGAAGGCGAAGAGGGAGAACCCGAGGAATGGAGACTGATGAGTTTAGGGTTATGTCGACAAAGAGCAAAGACATGAAATTAAACCACCAGGAAAGAAGGGTCAGTAGTATAAACAAAGATCGAGGGCGAGAGGGAAGGAAAAGGGGTCGGGAAGGGACCAAGGGAGGACACAAGAACTAGGGAGTAATGATAGGGAAGTGGAAACTGAAAGAAGAGAATGAATGAGAAGTGTGTGAGAACTCACAGAAAGGAAAGGTGGTACGCAGAAATGAAGACTGAAGTAGCAAACTCAGGTAGCGAGAAAAAGGCAGGGGAAACAGGCGGATCACGCCTCCCCTGATCAGGCACCGTGCGGTGAGACCCCAGCAGCAGTGCTTTCTCGGTCTCCGCGGTGCGGCAACACCGCGCGGCAGCTTCCCAAGGCTGGTCTAAGGGCATTTATCGTTCCAGATACAGCCTGGAAGGGCATATTGGGGGTCTATGAGCTCTATACTAACGTAAGAACTTAACCTGACTCCAGGAGTTCCCATAAAGCGCTCCCAAGAATAGTTTCCACGTCGCTTGTTAGGAGAACCACTGGAGCACACAGGAGCGAGCACTAACCTCGATTTAGGCAGCTTCGAGTTGGGCAAAAAAGTTGAAACTCCTACAAAGGCCGTTCTAATAAGGTAGGGAGAAAGTGTTTTCAAGACCAAGAGGTTCTAGTGTTGGCTACAGTCAATTCAGAGTCTAATTTAAAGAGAAAATGAGGCAAGGAATTGTGCGACAGAGCACACAGAAGCGAGGGCGACTTTCATCCTCACTCCTGTCTTGCACGGGCATGATCTGCCTACCATAGGGACAGATATGGGTTCCTATCCTTAAGGGGCTGGCCCTTTAAAAATAAATCAGCAATTCCAGTGAAGTGTGCAGAGCTGTGCACGGAAAAAGAAAAATAATGAATCTTCACTAGACCTTGAAGAATTGGGGAGGCACCCAGAAGGTGAAAGAGGTGAAAGCAGAGGTCTAAGGAAAACCCTAACAAGACAGATTATTTTCTTCTTTACTTCCCAAGAGCGTGAGACTGGAGAGGGGTCCACCAAGAGGGACCTGCACATAAAATGCCTGGCAACTGGAAAAACTGCTCCAGAGACGCTTCCAAATGGACTCCACTAAATCACTCCCCCCCCTTCTCTAGTCCCAAAGAAGCCTTGGCCTCCCTCATTAATATAGTCTATGGCTGAGTAACCATGCTTCCCTGCCCCCATCCCTCCTATGAATACCTATGAGAAAACATTGAAACAAAACCAATGCCATTGGTCTGGGGAGATCACACACCTCCCTTTGTTGATAGCAAGACGGACACAGCAGAGGAACTACATATATTTTTGTAACCTGCCAGTCTACAGTGAGCCCTTTAGGGTCATTTCCTCAGTAAGGCTAAATAGAAAAGAGCCTATAAACAGTTTTTGTTGCCTTTCTAGAAATAGGAGCCATATAGGTGTTCTAAAATAGGGGAAGTTTGGCCAGTGTGCCATCTGGTACCATAATGCAGGACATATTAGGAAGCAGTGTGGGTTTATGTCTTGGCAAAAAGAGGTCTGAACTGAATCCTTAGAAGCTGTTCTGGTATGCAGGTGGGGAGAAGGAGCAATGGGGGACATACATACTATGGGAAAATATCTAGGCGTGACAGCAGGTACAAAGTTTATCCCTTGGTCCTCAAATGTGGCCTATATAACTGCTTGTAATCTTTCCTTTTTTGATTAGAAATAGATTCTGCTTTTCAAATACCACCTGCTCTCCACTTTACTTCTTGCGGGTGTTGAAAGCACCTAAGTCACAAATAATATAGAAGAGATTGCCTTAAACCAATGAATAGAAGTATTGTAAAATGGAGTATTAACTTATTGTAGGTAAAGAACAGAACTTTTCAAAATAGAGAGATGCTTTTCAAACATTGAACCACTCAGACTGTGGTAAATGTTTTGCAAAAGGTTTAAAGGGGAAAGCCAATAAATAGCTCAGGTGACCAGGTGAATAAAAAATGTATGTTATCACTGAATGAATCCACAGCTACAAATGTAGCAGGTTAATTTACTTCCCCCTCCAAAAGAAACAATAAACGTTATAGCCCCATTTTCTCACCATCCTTACAAGCATAGAGCTAGAATTTTGGGAAATGGCCTGCTTTGGGGACATTACTCCTCAGGACATAGTTTCATATAACATTCTTAAGCCTTATCCCCAACCTACATGTGCTATTTAGTATCTGGATGCATTTTTCTAGATGAAAGCAGAAAGAAATGTCTATATAGAGTAAGAGGCACTCATATCCAGTGTCAGTAAATCAAAGAGGACAGCTGGCATTCTATTTTTTAAAGATTTTAATTTTATTTTTGGAGAGAGGGAGAGAAACATCAATGTGCGGTTGCCTCTCATGCGCCCCCTACAGGTGACCTGGCCCACAACCCAGGCATGTGCCCTGACTGGGAATGGAACTGGCGACATTTAGGTTCGCAGGCCGGAGCTCAATCCACTGAACCACACCAGGACAGTTGGCATTCTAAATGAAAACGATTCCAGTTGATGCGAATCTATCACATGGAAATGGAGCCTGAGCCATGGCCATCTCCAAAGAATTATACCTTTCTGGAGCAAGTGTAAAAAGGAGGAGTTCAGATATCTCTGTCACTGAGAAGTCTGACCAAGAATGGAAGGAGTGGATGTAAGCTGACTGGCTGAAAATAAGCCCGTGAGGCAGCTGTGTGTTGTGGGATGAATACAAGAACACTGAGCCAAGGCTCAGAGCAGACCTGGGTTGCCATGTCCATGTTTCTGTGGTAACAAGGCTACATTACCTTTAGCAGGCAATTTAATGTCTCTCAGTACCTCAGTTTCTTTTGGTATGACATAATGACTACACTTTCCCTAACAACTTCTAAGAAACAAAATAAAGGTATCCTCCGAGATCTAAAGGAAGAGGTTGGGACTGTGGTTGATTTGAAGATTAGCACTGAGGATTTCACACCACTTGGAATCTCTACTATTTTTTGAGGAAAACAATGAAGGCTATGAACAGGGTACCCTTGGAACTGTGGATGAAATAATTTAATGACAAGCGTAAGACTGCAAAGTTGGTTGGCGCATATGTAGCAAAGAATGCCATTTGCACCAAGGGGATGAAGCTCCTTTTCCATGTTTCACTGTGAACTTTCACCAAATGTACGGTACTCTGAGGGTGGGGGCTCTATTTCATTTCTGTGTATCTCTCATGGTGGTTAATCCCAGTGTGACTCTGACATCCAGTACCCAGTAAGTGCCCATTCATTGATCAAGGAAAGGGAGAGATGTGGGAATATGAATAAGAGGCAGTGGAGCAAGACTGGAAGGAATAAAAGAATTACTCACCAAAGGAAGTCACGCTTATTTCACGAGATTGTTGCCTTCTATATTATAAAATTGTTTTTTTTCTGTATTCCTATTATCATTATCAACACATGGGAACAATTACTATACTACTTCAGTCCGGTTAGAGTTGGCTGACCCTTCCATTGAAGTCGATGGCTCAATAAATTCATGTTGAGGTTACTGTGAAGGGACCTGACTTAATCTGCCTAGCTTAAACTAAGGGCTTCGTAACAACCTGACTCTGTCCCTGCTTCTCTTAGCGATTGTGTTGCCCGAGAAAATGTTTACTCCCTATTATTTTTACAAGCACTCACTGGTTATGATTTTGGTTCCTCTCACTGAGCCAGGGGGCAGCGGTCTTCTATCTCCTGGTCTGACATTATGCCTCCAAAGGCAGCTGGTATCACTTTAGAGGCCTGAAGTATATTATCCCAGGCCCCATAGCCTGAGAGCAACAAAGTCAGGTTTAGGGGCTCCAAGAAGCTGTTTGCTTCTCTCTTCTTGGAAAAATGACTGAGTATTACAAAAGGAGGCAAATGGGGATTACTTAGCAAGTGTTCATTTTCATATGCAATTTCAAAAGGAGGACCTAACAGGAACTGCTTCAGGTCAGTGCTTTTCATAGTGCAGTCCTTGGCTGCACTTGCACCAGATTTCCCTGGGAATCCTGTGTGCATACTCCGGTGCTCTATTTTGACCTACTGAATCAACATCTCTTGGATTATAAGAAAATTTAAAGAAAAGATACTGTGCACATTTCTACTAGGTTGTTTCTTGGAGCAGATATAAGTTGCTGAAAATGGAAAGAACTGACCTTCCACCTTCCAGGTCAACTGGGGGTCCGATGATATCAGATCTCTCCCAGTCTTGTGGGCTTTAAGGTCAGGCTACACAGGATACTCACTTCTTCCTCAAATGTTACCTCACTCCTGCCTCAAGGTGGAAGACCCTGTCCAATCTTAACCCTTCCTCCACCAGCATCTCAGCATCCAAAGTTTCTAAGAGTCAGAAGATAGGAAGGATTGTGAGGAACGGTCTCTAGAAGAGAGAAAAAGGTGGGCTGGTGGCCCATAAGTGCAACAATATCTATTGGCTTGAGAAATCCCAGGACAGCCCCCTGGATCCTAGCTCACACCTTCCTTCATCATTCTGTCAGTAGTGAGGCCTGGTGAACTGGCTGGCCACCACATCATTTCTTTTTATTAGACCTTTTGATTCTTTACACAGAATTGTAAAAAAGTAATACTTATATTGGAGATCATCTTGTTTTTCATCCTTATGGAGAGAACTCTGGCTTCCCTGTGAAAAGGTATGAATTTGTAGCATGGGCCTGCAGCCCTGCAGATTAGGCAACAGAAAACTATCTATTTGCTCATTTTGGGCCCGAGAAAGCAGGACTGAAGTTGGAAGAGGAACCCTGCGATGTAAAGAAGTGCAAAATGTTTACACAATGCTTAATTCTGCTTGTCTTTACTTAAGGAGCCACAAGAAAAAAAAGTCATATACCTGTGTCCCAGCTCTGGATTGTGGTAGACAAAGTCGGTGCACTCTGTTCAGAGAACGTTTAAACTCTGGATAAGCCTCCACATATATAGAGAATATAGATCATTTTAGGATAACGGAGGGGCTAAAGAACTGTATCTTTGACTAGAAAAGGTGAGTGGACCTTCCACTGCAAACTCTCCGCCGCGTAGTCGCGAGGGTTGGCGGGGAGCGCGTTGGCAAGGTCCCTTGCGCGGGAGGATGCGCATGCTTCCTGGTCTCGGTTCACTGCTCAGGTCCCTCAGCCCCCAGCCTAAGTTGTCTTGGACAACCCCGCAGCTCTGCGGCCGCCGCCTCCTCCAGCTTCCCCTCCCCTTGGCATTGCTTGGCTTTAACTTTGAGCTGCTTTTTTTTTTTTTTCCTGGCGGGGCTGGTTGCTGGGAGGTGCAGTGGGCAGTGGCGGCTCCCGCTGCGAGGCTAGGGGCTGAGAGGGGCCCCGGCCGGGCACGGAAGGCGGCGAGAGATGCTCGCTTCTGTGAGTTCTGCCGGTGGGGGGCCAAGGAGGGCTGTCGACTAGAAGGAGGCCGAGGTTGAGGAGGCCGGGCAGGGCTGATGATGGTGTTAAATGTGGCCGCGCAGCTCCCCGGGGAGGTGCCTGAAAGGAGAGTGCGCTCACCAGCTGACAGCGCGTGCTCCGCTCCAGACGCTCCGCACCGCGGCCAGGAGCCTCTGCCAGCCCCTCTATTGTCAACCGTTCTCTAATTAAGAAACACTCACATTACGGCAAACCACCCCCACGCTTCTTGGTTCCTCTCCTTTTCTTTATCTTCCCCCGACTTCTCTCCTCCCCTGCTTCCCAGAATTTAACCCATTCTCCGCTTCATTCTCCTTTTCTTGTTAGGGGCCTAACAGAAGGGAAGGGCCCTCAATGGTTGGCGTCTGAGGCTCTCTGGTCAGCCTAGAGTGAGAGTAGTCAAAAAACAGCGAGGGAAACGTACAACTTTGTTTTATAACCCCTCGCCCCCCAGTCTTTGCCCCTTCTTACAAAGCCAACTGCAAGTAATGCAACTACTAGAGGTCATCTTTAAACTCACTAGTACATACTTGCTTGTTTTTCCAGATAGCAATTGACAAGTCTAGGTTGCAATTGACAAGTGGGTCTGCACTTTTGTTTCCAATTCTAACTGACGTTTGGAAGAGCTAAAACGAAGTTGATTATCTCCTCTTGAACTTTCAAATAAACAGAGGAGATAAAGAATTACAAAATATCCTTTGATAAAAAGACCGGTTACTTGGTTCAGATTTAGAAGTCCAAAATCAATAGACAGGCCTCAGGAAGGCATTGGCCTGGCTTTGGTTAAGATTAAAGAAATTAACTCACCCTCTTTTTCTGGTCAAGCTGGAACCCCAGTTAGCAATGTTCCATACGGAAGAATATGCTTAAATTTGTCAGTTGCCAAAAATAATCTCACTCCAACTTTTTGTGAAATCAAATAAGTTCCCAAAATGTGATGAGCTGAAACCCTCCACAAATAAAAGTGATGGTGGGGTAGAAGGCAAAGACAGCATTTAAAGCAAGTGGCTTCAAGTATATAAAACTAGAAACCACCAGCAGTGTCTCAAAAGACTAACCCGATTTATCTATCTTCATTACTTTAAGAAATGCTGCCTCTTTGTTTGTTTGGGTGATATTAAGCATGCTTAACTTGCACACATAGTTGATTCCTTTGCTAGTATCTTAGATACTTGGATCTGACTTTGGAAGGTAGAAGCTAATTGCTAATAATGGAGAGAAAGGATCCAGTCAGCATGGCAGGAGTGGTCTGGCATATGGGGAATGAGCGCTCAGAAATACTCAACATTCAAGTTTCCAAAATATTAATGAGATTATAGCAACCTGCAGCTATATGTTACAGCTTGTTAATGGTGTGTAAGAGAGCGAGATGCCAGACGTTTGTTATGCAAACTCCAGAGCAGAACCTTAAAATGGAAATGTGATTGTACATCTCTTTCAAAGAAATGCCAGCATAAGAAGAAAGAAATAGAATGAAGGAAAGAAAAGAGGTTAAAGTCCTCATTTGAACTTTGAACACTTAATTTGCCACAAAGGGATTTGGCTTTTTGTACGCGTCTTGATGGGTTAGAAGAATTCATCCACATTTTCAATCTGTGTGATACGGAATTTCCAATCTGATATTTTGTTTTTCTCATGAGAAGAACTCTCAAGTGATTTCCTTAAATGATGTTGGCATTGTCTCCAATTAGTATATAATGCCATTAACATTTAAAAATTAAATATTTGACTATTGTTACAAGAAGAAAGAAAAACCCTCTGAACATTTGCATAGTTGACCTCCTATCCACAGATTTTCTTAGAGAAAAATTTGTGGGTGGGTTAACCTGGTGGAAGGGAATAGTAAGACTCCATTCTAGATATTGACACTTTTTGTCTGTGTAATTTGGGAGCAGTCAGGGACAGGGGCACTTATAAAAGATGGGAATGGTGTTCTTGATGCCTTTCTATTTTGAAATTTCTGTAAGTCCATGAAAATAAAAGTAATAACTTTGGAAGTCTTTTTTCCTCTGATTATCACAAAATTTGAGCATAAGGTTTTTGAAAACGAAATATAGTTTTCTTTGAGGAAAACAGTCACTTTATTTTCCTTAGTCCTGCCCTTCCCTTACTCACATTCATAACCGGTAGAAGCATTCTCCGTCTCTCTCCCCCCACCCCAACTCTCTCTACACAGGCACGCAGACACACCAAGCAAAGTAACTATAAAAATATGTGTGCATTTATCCTGTAAGGCTGCTGTGTGTCAATGCCTGTTGAGTCTGCTTATTGAGGGCGAAATGGGAATGTGTTAGAAGCATTCGCTTAATTTATTCAGCAGCCAGAAGATTCCTGATGTTTATCGTCAGCACAGCAAACTCAGTGGGAGCAAAATGTTATCTAAGGGGCAGGTGCATTGTTTCTGCCCCTGTAAAGTGTCACGAGCCGCCGCTCACTTCTCCTAGAGGGCTGGCGGAGGTTTTCGGCTTCTCTGGATCTTACACATCAGCTGAAAGCCATGGATACCCAGGTGGTCAGTTAAAAGCTGGTTCTCTAGAGCAGAACTTCACTCCTTCGCGCATTTCTTTTTCTCCGCGCCTCCCTCACCCCTGCCCCGCCCCGGGTTTGTGGCGCTCTCCTCTTTTCAAGATGCTGCGGAGAAAGGGGAACACAGGAACGATTAAAATAGCTATCTCTCACTTTTTGCCCCTTCTTCCTTGCTGTAGCAAATTGTCATCCCAATGAAGACACAAAATTATAAAAGATTTGGCTTAAAATCAACCTCTCAAATTCCGCGATGCTCATCCAGTGAAAACTCGCCCATCTTTAGTTCAATAAATAATTCTACTTTTACGTTTGCCAAATACATTTTTAAAATTCCTCTTTCTACTCTCCACACACACATTGTGTTAGATTTTTTAAAATGTATGATCTCGAGACCCAGAATAGGCTATTCCTTAGTGAGAACTCCAGGGTGAAAGAGTGAGCGCACCGTTTAGCTTCTAACTGACTAAAAAATGTAGTTAGATGTTTCCTACGTAGAAACTACTTCAGTAGGACAAAGTAAAAGTAAACATTATCATCTACATTGGAAGAAGTAGAATCAATTGTAAAGAAAAAATGAGTGGAAGTCAACAATTTCCTAGGACAATTGCAAGTTTATAGTTTTTGGATCAACCTCATCCGCTTCCCCTGAAGTTCTAATCCATTGTTCTCCTCTTCTCTTTGCCTTCAAACCTCCCCCTCTCCAGAAGAGCGGAGGAGAGAGGAAGGGGGGTGTGTGGAGAGAGAGGGATGGGAAGAGAGAATGGGCTTGTGCTGTGAATCTGACCTTAACAAGAAAAGCTTTTAGCTTTGCTAAAGTTTTTATGAAGTGGAATAGTTAACCCTAGTAAAGGTCACTACTCCTTGCGAAATCCTAGGAGAACTGAAACACGTGCCTTCCCTCCTAGAGGTTGTTGGGGCTAGGAGTGAGGAAGAATGGAAGGATCCTGACTCTCCAAGAGGCAAAACTTGCAAATTCGGGAAAGGCCCTAGCTCATTATTTAATTACTGACCAGCGCTTTTTTATCCCTATGGTTTCTGGTCCTCTTGAAGGTACAGGTGTATATCCGAATTTTCCTCCAAAACTCTTAGATCGCATAAATTCTCAATTAATAGAAGACAGTTCAAGTCTTTAAGGTTATTTTTAAGCTGTTTTCAATGCTTATGATAGAATGGAATAAATGACAAATAAAAGCTATTTTCAAGTTTATTTTTATCATTTGCAAAAGGAAATACATAAAACAATGGCAGTTGGCTTTGCTAACTTAAAATAAAATGATCTCGAGTAGAAAACGTAAAAAAAAATGAATCAAGATAAGTAGAAATGGTAGCAAACACTCAATAATAAATAACTTTTCTAACATTAACAAAGCAAAATACAATTGACCAAATGCTTTTGACACTACTGGATACTTTTTAATTTTATTTTTTTAAACAAACATTTGCAAAGAGCTTAATTAAGGATTTTAAGTGGCCGTGTTTAAAAAAACATAACTGGTCTGCAATTGGCAGTTGAGTTTGTCCCAGAGCCACAGCAGTAGCGGCTGATAAAGTGCGTGCGCCAGGTTTCCTGAAAGACGCCAACTTTCTCGCGATCCAATATACATACAGGGTACATTTATACAATATATAAACTTCAAAGTTCCCCATTTTCGAACGATTCCATAGTCAAAAGTAATTCACTTTGGAAGTCTCAACTTTGCGTTTCATAATGCATTTTGGGAAACAATTTAGGGAATACTAACTCTCCCAGGCGTGAGTGCGCGCAACACACAGGGATGGATGCCCAGGGCATAAAATAAATTAAACACAAACCAGCCACAGAGAAGATGCGACGTTTTAGCAGCGTATTGGCAGCAGGGAACAAGAATAATGATGCCATATATGGGTACATATAATCAATTATACCTTTTCTGTGTCTACAGGGGGAGAAGAAGGTGGGAGGGAAGGAAATAACTTTAACAAGTTTTCATCAAACAATATTGGACGACAGGAAGTTTGGAATAGCGGCGGCTTTTGCAAAGCATCACATGTAGCTGCCATCTGAAGCCAAGTCGTTGCTAAACAACGACCATCGCCCAGCAAAAATTAAAAGGGTGCGGGGATCTTTAACCGCGGGGCTTCCCGCGCACTGGGAAAGGGCGATTTTGTTTCTGTCTCAGTTTTCAGGGTTTCTGTCACCTTCCTAACTTGCCTCATCCGAATCACTGTAATGGGAATGGGGGGAAAACTCCCCGTCGCTTCTGTGAGACCGGGGCGAAGTTTTGCTACTTTCCTCCTGCACTGGCGGCAGGATGCCCCCGGGCAGCGAAGGCGACAGGTTCTTTTGCGCCATCATCGCCGTCAGGGTGCTGTCCTCGAAAGTCGAGAAGTGCAAAGCGTCCAGCTGCACTGAATATCCTCCCGCGGAGGCCGGGGCTGAGAAGCGAGTCCGGCAACTTCCAGGCGGGGCTGGCCGCTGGCCCCCTCCGGAGCCCGGCTGTGCCCCAGCTGCGGTCGCAGTGCCCGCGCCGCCTTCATAGGGGACGGAGGTGCGAAGGTGGTGGTGGTCGTTCTTGCAAGACGCTGGTGGCGGCGGAGGCTGCTCCCCGCCGCTGGGCGTTTGTAGAAGCTCGGACAAGGCGTTGATATAGATCTGGGCCATTTGCAGGGTCTCATACTTGGACAGCTTCTTGTCGTTGTTGAAAGATGGGATAACGTTGCGCAGCTGGTCGAAGGCGTGGTTCAGCCCATGCATCCTGCGCCGCTCCCTGGCGTTGGCCGCCAGCCGCCTTTGCTTCTGCACCCCGTTCACCTGTTTGCTGGAAGGGGCACGCTGGCGGCTGCAGCCCAGCTCGTCTACCACCACCCCGCCTTTCAGCTTGCACAGCTGTTCGCGCACTTTCACCGGGCCGGGGCTCTTGTTACTGCTGCCGCCTCCACTTCTCCTCACCAGGTCCCCGCGGCTGTCCACCTCCTCCCGAGGCGCCGCGGCCTCTGAGGCACCCAGCTCGGGGGAATGCAGCAAATACTGGGCGGCGCGTGCCGTGCAGATGCCCTGCAAAGTGGGGGCCAGCCAGGCGCGTGGGTCGGTGCTATCCAGGAGGGACAGCTCGGCGGGGTAGACAGGATGCTCTCTCGTCTGCAGGGTCGCAGGTGGCTGTTGCGGCTGCGGCAGGTGGTGCGATTGGGGATGGCGATGGTGGTCCCCTAACTCCTTCACTTCAGCCCACTCTTCTACATGCAGCAGGCGGGACATTGCACTGAAAAGGCTCGAAGGCGCAGGGTCGGAGGAGGCACAGGCAAAACAGCTCGACAAAACAAAACAAAACAACAAAACAAACAAAAAAACCTTCCCGGGTCTCTACTGCAATATCTTTTTTTTTTTTTTCCTCCTTCTCCACCCTCCCCCACCTACTCGGAGATCACACACCCGGTCGCGTGCAACGAAGCTTCTCCGGTTGCTGAAGGCGCTGCGCCCCTTTAAAAAGCGGCACGCGCCAGTGTGGCTCCCCCCCGCTCCTCTCCCAGCCCCCTCCTCGCGCCGGTCGCGTGTCTGCTCGGCCAATGGAGGGCGCGGGCAGGCGCGTGCGAGCAGCCAATCAAAGAGTTTTTACACCCAAAGAAAAGTTCCGGGCGTACTAGGGACTACGGCGCCCGCTCTCGGTTCTTCAACTCCACTCCCGCCTTCTTCAAGTTCGTTAAATTCATATGTTAATTGCAGGTTGTAATTCGACTCCGGTGTTGTGTCCCAGTGCCAGAGGCTGGGGTGCGTGAGCCGACGTGGAGCGGACTCCTGGTTGGAGCCCTAGCGGAGTCTGGTTGGACTGGCGCTGCCGCGAGAGGGCTGGAGACCCCCTGCGAGGCTGGACGGGCCGAGCTTGGGCAGGGCCCTTGCGGTGGGGAGAAGCGCTCCTGCCCTTTGCTGCCTCCAAACTAGGATCGCTGCTCCCACCGTTTGTGGCCAAACATTTAAACTCTCTCATATGTAATATATACATACGTGTGTCTATGCAAATCTTCCATAGATATGTAGATATGTAATTGCTAAATGATTATTACCTTTTAAAATCGATGGTAGAATTTTAAAAACTGACAATACGTTTCCCAATTTTCATCTCTCGCTCCAGATCGACTTTATGTAATCTTTTTCTTAATGGAAAGTAAAACTGGAGTACAGGTATAGAATTCCAGGTTCGTCCGTCCGTCCCCTTCTCCCAACACCCCGCGACCAACTCGGGTGGTAATATGCAGAAAACTCTCTTCTGAGTAGTTTTAGGGCCAGGATAATTTACAGCATGTACAAACACACTAGGACTCCTTACTAAATGCGGAGCCAGGGAAGTGTACCTAAAGGAGAATGAAAAGCGCCTGCGTACCTTGCAATTGTGAACACTTTCAAGGTACAGAATCCCGGAGTTACCAACTCATCTGCTTCAGAAACTCTGTTTAATACCGCGCGCGTGGCTTCTCCGGCAACACCCATAAACCACAGCCTCTCTCCCCACCACCCTATGCTCCGTTAGAATGTTTTCTCCCTCAGGGTTCCTCCCTCCTCTCCACTCCCCTGGCCTGAGCGCTAAAGCCCGGGAGGTCCTGGGCTACGCTGGGACCTATCTTCCAGGTGAGCACCTCAATCCCGTCCCAGTAGCCCAGGTCTCCTGTGTTCGCAGTGAAAAGCCAATCAGAAACATCCCAGCCCTGGGCACGCCCGGCTTGCGCGCGCAACACCGCCCCATCTCCGGCAGCGTGCACCCTGGGGCCCAGTAATGGGACCCAAGCAGCTGGTGCTGGTTCTGCTCTCTACTTTAGTTGTGGCTGAGGTCAGGATAGGAATCTCAGGCACCAGAGAAGGTGGTCAAGAAAAGCCAGCAGAGAGAGCTCCACGGAACCAGAAACGACGGTGCCCAGAAATGACTGAAAGTTGTTCTCGCTAGTATTTGCAGGGACTTGATCTAACCTGCCATTTAGAACTCCTTGGGCAAAAGAATCTGTAGGACCCGGGGGAGGCAGGGGATATATATATATATATTTTTTCTTGTAGTGTGTGTGTGTGTGTGTGTGTGTACACACACACACACACACACTACATTTTTTTTCCTGTAGTATATTCTACCTATATATTTTATACCAGCGATTTTCAACCGGTGTGCTGAAAGAATTTAAAAAAAAATGCAACACTTTACCACTTAGTCCTGAGTGCTGACCTCTTTTCTCTTAGATTGTCAAATAAAAAATAAATAAAAATGACAGCCAATGCTATAGCCATCTTGTGTAAATGTATAAAAATTATACCTATTTTTTTTGTCAGGTTGGCAAAAAATATTTTTTGTATATGTTGCAGAATTTTAGTAATTAGTTTATGTGTGTCATGAGATGAAGAAGGTTGAAAATTGATGTTCTATATTATATACTATATTCTACCCTTCTATACCTTTATGAAGATAGCTATAGATAATCTTCATAAAGGTATATAGCTACAGTAGACTAGAGTGCTAAAATGGTACACACTTAATACATCATTCTTCACGAGTTTTTCCATCAATCTTGTGTGTTTGCCAGTGGACAGGGACAGTCCTAGGCTTTCCCATCTTAAGAGCCAGAGAGGTCAGAGCTGGATTCTTATGTGAATATTTAGGTTCTGCTGTAAATACATTGACTAAGATGAACAGACACAGAAGCAAAAACAGAAGATCCCAAACCTAATTTGAAAATCATTGGTGAGAGTAAAGAAAAGGTGAATAGGAAAAAATCATCTAATTCTTTTTGGGAGGAGAAAATTCTCTAATTTTTTTGCCGATTGGAATGGGCGCTTTCCGAATAAACTAAGGATGCTATTTCTATAATAGTGCTACTTCAAAAAAATAATTGTTAATGGTAGTGGATGTCAAAAGGTGACTTTCAGAAGAATGACTGACCGTATTCTACATGTGTATGGCAGCTTTAGCTGCTAGAACCTGGAATTATCAGCTGTTTATATTACATTTGTTCTTCATGCATTACTTTTCCCAAGTGTATCAGCTGGAAGTTACTCCTGGAATTCTTCCACATAATATCACTTTCAAATATATGCCCACGTTTTCCTAGGCTGGCATCATCCAGACTTTTTGTCTGTGTTTTAAAACTGACTGTGTAACTGCCAAAATTCATTTTCCTCTGAGCTTAAGCAGTTTATAGGCTGTAGCCAAATATTTGCTGAATACCTGGTATATTGATCCCAATTTGTCAATTTTTAAAAAGATTATCATTAGCATTACTATTTTTTTTTAAACAAGTCTCAATTTTTAGGTGAGTAAAGTATTCCCAAAATGTGAAGGACAGTAGGCTGTTTTTGTTTTTGTTTTTTGTTTTTAGTTTGTGGTGAAATGTATTTCTTTTGCCCTTAGAATCAATAAGAAGCTATTTTCTTTGCCCCCCCACCCGTTTCCTTCCCTTCTCCTCTTCCATGATGCGGGGCTGAGAAAGCGAGACATCTGGGTGGGGAAGGTGGCAGAGCATAGTGCATGGGGTAGGAGCTCAGTCATGTGAGCAGGTGTCCCTGCTTAGGTTTTGTGGCATGGGATGTCATACATCAAGTAACATGAGTGTGTGTGAAGGCTGGGTGGTGGCAGCAATAGCAGACTGGGGGGTATGGCAGTGCGCTCAGAGAGAGGAGGGCTTGTCTGTGTGTGGACAGCGGGATTAGTTACATACGGAGGGATTAATGAACAAGAAAATATTTGAGGACCATAGGAGTAAGGTTTTCGCTGTCAGAAAAGGGAGTTACAAATATGGAAATGGAGAAAGCCGTAGAGTTCAGTTGAGTTGGTGATTTTGAGATGGTTATGGTTTTCAATGTATATAAAAAGATTATAAAGAAATAGAGATGTAAATGTAGGGTGTGTGGATATGTGTGTGTGTGTGTGTGTGTGGTGTACCTACATATATTCCCTAGCTCTTTTCATTCTCAGGGCCTGGGATCAACAATGAGTATATCTGGCTCCCAGATTTTAGTTTCTAAGTAAAATTTTCCACTACCAGAAACCAGGGTTCTTAGGAAAACAGGCTGATTCCAGGAATAACATAGAAGATGAATATAAAACATCTTGTTAGAAATAAGGAAGTACTCGAAGAATGGTGGAGACATGTCGTAAGACCCCAGGAGCCTGCTTGAAGCCGCTTCCACTGACAAAATATAGGACAAGTTTTAGCATCAAAATGTATGATAGCAACAGATTACCTACCATTGAGAAATAGAGGAATCTATGAATCTTTACTAATATAACGTAATAAGTGAATGTATTGGTGGTTTAATGAATACCTTGTTACAAAATATGTATTGATTACAAAGGAAAGATGATTGATTCTACTGCTATAGTGAAATATGGCAGGCACCAGCTTAAGTGATCAAAGTTAACATCACCAGCAATGGGACAAATCAAATGTATGTGCCATTTGTTAGGATGCAGAAAACATAGCACCGCTTCTGTGGTATCCCTGCCAAAGATGCATATCCTGAATCCAATCAAGAGAAAACATCAAACCAGCCCAAACTGATGGGCATTCTAGAAAACAGCCAGCCTATTATCTTTGAAGTGTCAAGATCCTGAAGGGCAAAGTCTCAGGAACTATTCCAGGCTAGTGGTGGATAAAGGGACATTATAATAAATCTGATGCCTGATTCTAAACTGCATCCTTTTCTAATTGGGGCAATTAAGAAAGCTTGAATGTTGCCAGGGAAATAGATGGTGGCAATGTTAGTTTCCTGAGTTTGGTGGTTTTACTGTGGTTATATAAAAGAGGAGAATGTTCTTATTTTTAGGGAATACTCACTAAAGTAGTCGGGGATGATGGAGAAGCTTACTCTCAAATGCTCTAGTAAGAAGGTTCTGTGTATTGTGCGTATAACTTTTCTGTAAGTTTGAGATTGTCTTGAATAAAAAGTAAACAAACCAAATGGGCATATTTACTTTGTTCTTTATGAGCCTAGAGTTACTAATTCAGGTAATCCAAGCATGAGGCCTAGTGTGTCGAGGCCTGTAGTTATTGCTGAAACTTTGAGTTACATGTTCCCCTGCCTCTCAGGGGTCTGTGAGCCTCAACCAGAGGGCAGGCCCTTGTGAGAGTAAAAAGAAGAAGCAGGTGATCCTGTATCCAGGAGACAGGGACCATTGGAAGTGGCTTCTGCAGAAGTTCTCAGCCATGAATCATATGATCTAAGGGACAAAGATGTTTGTTCCATAGCTTAAATCTGCTACAAAGTCACACACAAAATTAGTTGCTGTCTGAGTCAACCCATAAATGTCAGAGCAATATTCCTACATGTGGCATGTGCTCTCCCAAATCCAAAGAGGACTTCCAGGCATAATGCTTTTCTCAGTGCCAAAAGGTACAGAGAGTAGCAATTCGCCCATTTCTTTGTGGGGGGAGGTGTTTCAGTATGTCACAGACTTCTGGAGTCTTCAACACATCATCAATTTGTCAGGATCCTGGGTTTTCATAAGGTTAACCTCCCACACCCTGGTCACATCTGCCTCCCAGAAGCATTCATTGTAACGCCTCTTTCTGTTCTCTAACTCCAATTAAAATAATGTGATCAGTAGAATGGACCCCTATGATGGTCTACAGAAGGTCCAGACAAACAAGGTCCCATTATCACAAGAATGTTAACATGAGCCCTGGTCAAAATTGTGAATGTACTGTTTTTCATCCAAGTGAATCTGAACTGCTTCTAATCATCCTTCCTGGTAAATTCACCAGATCAATAGCTGCACAATAACTGCAGCAGTGACCCAGCAGCCGAGATCGGGGCTGCCACTTGGTTAGGTTCACAGTAGTCTATTGTTACCTGCCATGATCCATCTGATTTTTGCAGGCATCAGACCAGCAAATTAAATAGGGGTGTGATAGGAACACTCCTTGGACATCCCCTGGTGCACAACTTTGAGAGTGACACCAAGTCTCTGTAGTTCCATCCAATATGCAGCATTGTTCTGATTTACTACCTTGGAGGGGGGCACACTTTCAGAGGTTTTCACTTGGCTCCTTCCGCCACTGTGGTTTTTAATCCAAGGGTTAGGGAGCAAATGTGAGGTTTCTCCCTAACAGCTGCTAAGCATATCCATCTAACTTATACACTTTGGGACTGGGGAAATGACCACAGTCGACCGCACTGAACCTCCCTCAGATGCACTTGAGAAGGATTCTATTTCTCTACCTGACCTTCAAATGGTCCCACTGTAATAAAAATCTATGATAACATTTTGGTTCTCCTAATACAGTGTCAGCTCGCATCTTTTATTCAACAAAAACTTTAATAGTCTGTGTAATTTTCTTTTCCAGGTGTATTTCCCAAGTAAAAGTAGTTTAGATCTGTTTGCAATAGGATTGACAGAATATTTACAGGGACTGAGTGTCCCTTTCAAATGATTGGCTCAAATTTGCTCAGATGTAGAAATTAGAAAAATATTAGTAAATTTTTAATTTGATGGCTGACATCAGTTTTCAGCCTACCTACTTTTGGTCTTTTCTGGTTACATAAATCATGTAATATCCTTATTAGCTACCTGTATTCATTTTCTGTTGCTTTTATAGCAATGTTTTGGTTAGGGTTATTCAGGAAAACAGACTTGACAGGAGATTCTATATATAATTGTGTATTCTAAGGAACTGGTTCACAAGACTGTGGGGGCTGGCGAGTCTGAAATCTGTAGAACAGGGCAGCAGGCTGGAGACTCACACAGGAGTTACTGCTGCTGGTTTAAGGCAGAATTTCTTCTCTGGGAAGACACAGTTTTTCTCCTGAGGGTGCTAACTAATTGGAGGAAGCCGACCACCATTATTGAGGGTAATCACTTTTATTGAAAGGACTGTAAACTGATTGTAGATATTAACATATATACAAAATACTTTTACAGAAACACCTAAATTAGGATTCGATTGAATAGCTGGGGTATTGTAGCCTAGCCAAGCTGATACATATAACTAACCATCGTAACAAATCATAACAAACATAGTGGCTTCATGGAGGTTTGAGGTCTGAGATCAGTTTCACTGGGATAAAGTCAAGGTGTTAGTGGGCCATGCTCTTTCTGAAGCCACTAGGGGAGAGACCCATTTCTGTGCCTTTTCCAGCTTCTAGGGGCCACGTGCACCTCTTAGCTCATGGCCCTTTTCTTCATCTCAAAGCCAACAGCAGAGCATCTTTAAATCTCTCTCTCTTTCACCTCTGCTTCTGCCATGGCATCCTTGTCTCTGAGTCTGCATCTTGCCTCATGCCTGCTTTACCTTACCTTACTGAGCACACCCAGATAATCCACGATAACCTCCCCATCTCCAGATTCTTAACCCCAATGCAAACTCCTTTTGCCATGTCAGGTAACAAATTCATAGGTTCCATGGGATTAGGACGTGGACATCTCTGCGGGTTCCATTATTGAGCCTACCACACTACCCATCTATGGTGCCCCTGGAAACAATGTGGTCCATCAGCTATTGGCACAGATCCATGGGGGTCAAGATCTCTGCTTTCTGTTCTGGTTTTGATTCCCAATACAGTACAGGTATACTTCATTTTATTGTCCATTGCTTTATTGCACTTTACAGATGTTGCAGTTATTTTACAAATTGAAGGCAAGGCCCTCCACCAGCAAAAATATCGCAACTGCTTTATGGAGATACTTCCTTCATTGCCATGGCGTGGAACCAAACTTGCAATATCCCTGAGGTATCCTTGTAATTACATCCGTCTTGCCTTTGACAGTGAAGAGACACCACTTGGCCTCTGCTACTCCAGAATTATGCCATCCTGTTGACACTGATGAGCTCGTTCCATGGCAGTTTCCCTGACTGTACATTCCAGCTTAGAAAAGTCACTGAACTTTCTGAACAATGCCAGTGCCCCACATGAACACTCTCCTTTCGGATTTAGTGCAGTGAGTTTCTTCTTGGCTCTTCTGGTGAACTTAGCTAATAAATTCTTTGGTCTTAAGCATTACATTCGTTGAAGTGTATCCTCTTCACTAAACCTTTTCCTCCTTCCCGAAAGCTTTGATAAAGTTCTTCTGTTATTTCCATGTCATTCACTGTAGGCCAATGCTTCTCCCAAGTTTAAGAACTCCATCCCAGCATAATGTTTGGACTTCTAGGACATTAAATCCTGAGTTATAGGAGTTCCCTAGGGATCGCAGAACTTTTGGTAAGTAGTTCCTTTGCGTCCACAATAAGAACAGTATTTCTCTAGGTGGGCCATGCTGAATCTTGACCCTAGCTCTATGCCTACAAAGTATGAGAGAGGTGAGGCACCTCTTGATGGCTGCAAGAATTCTCTAGTAAGGCACCTTACTCACACGAGGTCGCTGCATGGTCAGGCAGGGGGTGAGCTATTCTTGAATAATGGAAAGTAGGGCCACTTCAGGAGGCCCAGATGGTCCAGGGGAGGATGGGGATCCAAGCAAGCACCCATATGTTTCCATTCAGTCCTCAGGTTCCATTCCTTCTCTATCAGGGCCTTGAGCTTAGCATAGTAAATTTGCCAGGGCTGTATATTAAGCCTTCTCTGCAATACTGCTCCTCTCACAATTAGGTTGATTTTCAGCTTGACTTGCTCTCTGGCTCTAGTGAATGTGGGTATCATAGATGTTTTCTGGATTTGACATTGTGTCCTGAGTTGGTGGTTGGCTGACTTGAGTCCATCATTTGTTTTCAATGGTGTGTCCACGATATTGAATCTAGCGGTCTGCAGTCTTTTATGATAACTACTGCTGCCATCTCTGTCAAACGGTAGAGATACTGCATAAACTCAGCATATCCCTTTCTTCCTGCATCCTGTTCCAATTCACCATGGATGAGACACTTGGATCCTACAGCCTGCCAGGGGTTACCACAGTTCACTTATCACTAACAGTGCAGTCTTGTTGCTATCTAGCCAGTGAGTGATCCAATTCTAGAATACCACCGGAGGTTATGCCTCCTAGACCACTTCCAGGATGTATTATTTTAGCTTGGGTTCTCCCGTCTCCAAAAGTAGATCCTTATACAAGGATTCACATTGTGGTGAAATGAGTATTGCTTTTAAATTATTTGTTAAGTTGTTCATAATTACATGTTCATATTTTATGTATTTGACGGCACACATGCTACATTTCTCAATTAATTTTCAGATCACTTCTTGTACTAAAGAATGAAATAAGTTCCAGATGAATTAGAAGTTAAATATAAAATCATAAACTTATAAACGTATCACCCTGACCGGTGTGGCTCAGTGGATTGAGTGCTGGCCTGCGAAACAAAGGGTCGCGGGTTCGCTTCCCAGTCTAGGGCACATGCCTGGGTTGTGGACCAGGCCCCTGGTTGGGGGTGTGCAAGGAGCAACAACACATTGATATTTCTCTCCCTTTCTCCCTGCCTTCCCCTCTTTATAAGTAAATAAAATCTTAAGAATTTATAAACATATCTAGAGGGTAATATAAGTAAATGTTTTATTGACATCAGGCTAAGTAAGGGTGTCTATGCACAAAATCACTGGAAGATTTAATAATTCAATAATTCATTAAATAATTTAAAATTAATAATTTTTAATCATTAGAGTTCCACCAACTATAGTACATAAAAACTAAAAGAACATTTTTCGTGTACAAAAATCATAAAAGTTAAAAGTAAATGACAAACTGAAAAAAATATTTGCAACAAATTTTATACAGTGAGTTAATAAACATAATATAAAAAGAAACTATTAAATCTTATACGAAAATGACTAGTTCCTGATAGAAAAACAGTCAAAAGATAATAGTAGGCAATTCATGAAGGGGCAGTTAAAAATAGTCCATAAAGATGAAAAACATATTCAAACCAGAAATGCAAATTAAAACAATATGAAAGTGGCAGTTAATTGTTTCAGATTAAACACACAGATGCCCTTTTCAAACATCACTAATATGCCAGGGAAAGCGTAGACCCAAAGAGAATGGCTAAAGAGACAATAATAAATTAAAGATGTCAACTAATTTTACAAAGTGGAAACAGGTGATAATTGACTTAGCCGAGCTGAGAAAACCTATACCTTGGTCTGCATGGAAAGCCAAGGAGAAGGCCAATTCCTGCCCCAAGTCCCTGAAGATACGCAGCTGCTGGAGGCACCTGCTATCTCTGAAGGTAGGGATGAGGAAAAGGTTGATGGAGGAGGGTCTGCAACCTAATCTCGCTATTGATGTGCATGCAAATTTAGATATCTCTATATTTCTAAGTTTCCTTCATTACCTCTTTCCATTCTAAATTTAGTCCCCACCGCTTATACTATAATAATAAATGGTAGTGATTCTTGTGTTTACTCTCACAGTTTGAAAATATTTCAAAATATTTTCATCTGTACAGCTGTTATTGGGAGAACTTTTGTATCTGTTTTAAAGACACTTTCTATGCGCAGCATGCACTTGATAAGGCTGCAATACTGATACTCTTGGCACCACTTGAATGTGCATCTCACAGTGCCTCTTTAAGTGGAAGTTTCTGAGTAATGATTCTGATAATCAGTTCAATTTAGGAAAACATAATAATAGTTCTCTGGGATATTTTGTGGAAAATAAAAAAACTTTCCTGAATTTATTCAGTGTGTACACATCGAGCGCTCTGTGTACAACACAAGGCAAGCAAATTTAAGACTAGACTTTTGCTAAAATCTGCAAGTCTTAAATTTGGTTTCTGGATTCTCTTAGACTGAAGACCATGTTCCTCAGTGTGGCCTTTCAGACTCTGCATAGGTTTGTTCTCACCCACCTCTATAACATACATCCTAACCTTCTCATCTTTGCTTTCAGGGCTCCCTTCGACCTGTTTTCAGTTCATTGAGCCGCATTAGCATTTCAGTTCTCAGATGAGCTTTGCTTTTTCTCACCGCGGGATGATTGTTCGTCTCTCTGCTGGAAATGCTCTATACTCCCCACATTCCCCACCTCCTGCTCCCACCCAAACTTGCACTTACTGTTAGCTCAAGCTTTTTACTTCTTCCAGTAAGATGTGTAAGACCTAAATAAAATTAGGTTAGCTTTCTTTGTTATATACCCTTATTGTTTTTTATTTCTTTTCTTCGGGGAATTAATCTCAGTTGATAATTACATGTTCATTGGTATAATCATTTGTTTACTGTCTTTCTCTGACCCCGGAATGTGAACTGCACGATTTTTCTCACTATGTTATGTCCATTGCTTAACACAGTGTCTGGAATATGGATGGTACTTAAACAACATAAATTGAAAGAATACCTTCAAGTTTAATTTTGTTTTATTAGTTTCTTCAAAGAGTGGTTCAGTTGCTGCGAACTTTTGATCTAGTAAAAAAAATAGTATTCTCTATGTAGATTTTCAGCTGAAAGATATTTGGTTTTCTTTGTGGGAAGTGAAGGTGGGAAATTTGGGATTTTACTTACACTGGGTGCTGCTATACCTATCTTCTTGGGGTAATTTGTATATATTCAGCTTAAAAAATAAAAATTTTAAGTAAAATTTATTTCCACTTATTTGGGTTTGTCATTCTATAATATTGATTGTAATCATCAGTATCTGGTTCAGATACTAATAGGTACTCTGTTAACATTGAAGTGTTTATAATTTCCGGACTTTATAAAGACCTTAAAAAATCCAGTAGAGAAGAAGTGAAATCACACAAAATATAAAAACCAGTTGTAATTTACTAGGCAGACAATTTAAGCATAACTATACTTACAGCGTACTGTCCTTACACATGGCTATATTCCTCTGCTAGTAACTTTCATCTCTTATGCTAGAGAGCTTTGTAGATGTGTCTTTCTTGGTACCATTTAGATTATTTTCTTCATTCTTAACCCAAGGGCTAGAATCCACTGACTTTTTTTATTTCCCACACTTATTCCTGCCTTAACAGGTTCAGTAAGAACAATCATTAAAAAAAAAATCAGTCCTTGTTGCCAACAGTAAAGTTCTTAGTCTGCCTGAAAGTGTGCAGGGGTCAGTCTTTTATTACAGAAACTTCCCCACTCTCCCCACCATTGTGCCTATTGGCCCAGTTCCATCTACTGCTGAAACTTCTAATGTGAATTCTGTGAAAAGCCTGGCACTTCTGCCAGCTATGGGAAGAGGCTGGTCTTAGCATTCAGCTACCTCTTTCGGCAAAATGCTGCCTGCATTATTGTTTTCTATCCTGTGGTCTGTCTTTCACTTGGCATTCTTTTCAGCCTGATGTAGCAGTGGGAGAGTTGATTGCCTCTGACTTTTGGGAAAGAGGTACAATTTGCAGATTGAGGTTAAACTGGAAAGCACACTATGTGTCACTATCAAACATCTCCTTGGCTACCCTTGCCTGGTGTTTGACTATGGTAATTGTTTCTAGCTCATCTATGTGTAATCTATGTGAAGAAATATCTTTTCTCTGCCATATAGCCCTGGACATGCAAGGCGGGCAAACTATTAATTAAAATAATTCATTTTCATTACCAATTTGTACACACCAAAGAAGGAATTAGAATTTAACTAGGGGAATAATTTATCAACAAATTTTTATTGATAAAATAATTTACCAGAAATGTATGAAAAAATTTAAAATCTCTAAAAAAGAAAATTATATCAACCAATATAGTAAAGGGGAATATCTGTGGGTAAGGAAGGGTTTTCTGTTTTTGGCTGGCTATGGAAGTGACATAAGTGATACTGAGGGTTTTACTCTAGAAAAAGAAACTAGGATGTCATATTGCAGCTCACAAGAAAGGCTACTGTAAGACAAACACTGTGTGCTCATAGGTGACTTCATCTCCTGCCAGCTGCATTCATCCTGATACCTACTCCAACATCTTAATCTGTTTCCCAACTCGGATAAGTCTATTCTTCTTTTTCAGCTACCATGACCTGAAGATCATCTTATTTCATATGCTTGGCCTGTCATTTTAGCAACAGCTTTTCTTCCTGGCGTGGGCCTGCTCTTTGCTGGGTCTTTGGCTCAGTGCCTCTGACCTTGGGTGGCTGGTACTCTGAGTCTCTCTGGCTCCCTTCCCACAGCAAGTGGTGACTATAAACTATAGACACTGTTTTGATTTTTTAATATTTAAAGAGTATTAAAATGAAATGTTAATATCCTTGCCTTAAGAAAAGATTTGGAATTTCTCAGTTCACTGAGTTGGTATATTAGATTCAGCAACTCTGACATATAGCAAGAAGGCGATTGTGAATTATTTTTCCCTTTCATTTAAAAATATTTTAAAAACATATAAAAATTGAATCAATATTTTTCCTATAAACTTCTTTCCTTCCTCTTGGAACCTAAGGAATGGATCATGGCTGAAATTTTCTATTTAGGCTTGAGATCTTACACCAGAACTCCTGGGTGCCAATTCTAGCTGATCTTTTGCTACATAACCATCATTTTCTTCCCTCAGGACATTTTTTATAGAAACTTTATGCTAGTCCTGAAGGTCCATGATAACATGCTCTTATTCTGGGAAAGCTGGTGTGTTCTAAGTTGAAAGACAATTTTTTTTTTCTTAAAGGATTGCTGGGTGTCGTATGGCTCAATAGGCACTCTGTTTGAACTTCTACTCTGGATTGAGAGTCAGCATTCCAACCCAGGATAGAGTACTCCAGTGAAATTCAACTCAAATTAGATCAGCCAATGCAGAATTCATTTTGAAATACCAGGATTGGAAGACCAGGCTAAGGTTTTGCCATGTAGGATTCCTCAGTAGGGCGTGTGTGTATGTATAAGAGATACATATGAGACTTGTAAGCAAAGAACATGCCGTCTCACAGGTCTGTAGGACAGACAGGGAATGGACATGTCAAAATTAGAGAGGCAAGAACCAGGTAGGCCTGAGCATCACCAAATGTGCTTAAAGAAGAAACGTGTCACCAAATCTTTGCTTTAAATGAAATGTCTAGGAGTTTCCCTTGCCAGTCCAACTATAATAGGTCAGGCAGTCAGGGATGGCTTGTGTTTTCTAAAATTTTTTTATTTGGGCCAGAATCTTCTTTAACTAAGTCCTCTTGCTCTGTCTTGGGAGGCATGCTCTCCCCTGGAGTGGCTGGTGATTCCTTTGGCAGTAAGAGCTCAGGTGACTCCCTGAATCATTACTGTCTGGTTAGTGTCCAGGGGACAAGAGTGGGTTCTCTACAATGGGCCCTGAGGAAAGCTTTCCATCAGGAGGGTGGTCTGGTGTTTGGCTCTAATGGTGTGCTAATGCTGGAATGTCTGTGTGGCAATCAGGCCCTCTGGATTATATCCTTGTCATCTTTCAGGCATCATAATTTCCATTCTGACACCAGATATCCAGGAAGGCATGAACTTCATCTTCTTTGTAGCATTCAGGAATAAGAGCATATCCTTCTGCTAAACTATAGCATTGTATTTAGTAGGGAGAAGGAAAATCTCTTTGAAAATGGGGGTGATTAAAAAATAAAAAAGTTACAAAGTGCTTTCACATACATTTTCACTTGATTCTCACAACAACCCTGTGAGGTAGGTACAATATGTAATGTTTTATTTTTGTTTTGCAAAGAAAGACACCAAAGACTAGAGATCTTAAGTGATGTGCCCACAGTCGTGGTAAGTGCCAGGACCCACACTTGAAGCCGTGTCTTCCAACTTGATCACAGCTTGATTCCACCTCTCAGCAAGTACAACCTGAGGGCTGCCAGTTTGATCCCATAATGAGGAAGGCGCTTAGTAAGTGAACATTAAAAGTCAGGTGGTTTAGAAATAATACATTAGTAACCAGAATCCATAGGATCGCCACTTGCAGGGGTTCCCCCAGGCCTGAAGCATGTTGGCTTGAATCTTGTGGGTTGCTTTGGCATATTAGAAGATCCTCTGTGGGTCATCCTGGGCATGAGGAGCTCCCTGGGTGGCCAAGGAACAGAGGTGAGGGGATTCTTTGACCATCGTGACGATGCTGTAGCACTTATCATGCTGTTTAATTGTCTGACTTCCCCATTAGACTGTAAACTTCTGAGAGGCAAGCACTGTGACTTATTAACCATTATGCTCTCAGAGTTTAATACAGTGCCAGGCACATAATAGGCCCCCTATACAAATTGGTTAAACTCTCAAGGGATTGGGATATTTCATGGAATGCTTCCATATCTAACTAGTAAGAAATTGATTTGCGTGGATTCTAGATTGATTCTAGATGAATATGGAACTGGGTATAAGGGAAACTCAGTTATTTTAGTGGGGGGGGTAGTATACACAGGCACTGCTATTCCAGGGTGTAATCTCATCGTTCAAATGATCTTTGTCTACAATGACAAATTTACCCAACATGGATTCAAACTCATGGCTCTACCATATTCAGGGATCTGTGCAGAATGTAGGTATTTGGTGGTCACCAGGGGTAAAGAGGATGTCCCTTGGCACGGAGAAAGCAAATCACTTAGTAAATACAAGATCGCATTGTTTTAGTAATATGGAGAGAGCTTAGTGATACAATTCTCCAAAGACGATTAATCACAATCACCAGTGGTTCAATAAGGGTTGAAAGAGGCCTAAGTCTTTTTCTGGTTCAGTTCTGCCAAAGCACATTCTCCTCGGTCCTCCATGCCTTCCTGTACACTTGGCCATCAGAAGTTCTAAGACCAATAGTTGAGACTGTGGTAAATCTTGAACAGGTAAAAGTTGGAGGACAAAGCTGTTGTGGCACAGGCTTGGGCCTCAGCATGAACGCTCCTAACCAGGACACATGGGACACACATCCACTGCATAGACACATCCCTCCCAGGCCGACAGGCTGGCTCCAGTGAGACCCGGGACCGGCAGCTGAAAGCAGCAGTCCCGATGTCACTCTCCCATAGGTGGATTATAGCCAAGGTTTTGGGTGTCACGATCTGGTGAGTTCTACTTCCTTGAACTGAGTAAGAATTTTTAACCTAGAATACAGTACATCAGCTCACCAGTTTTGGGTGCTCAGGATCTAGTTTGTGGGTCCTGAAATCAATAGGCAGGGAAGAGATCAGCAGCTCTGGTGCTGGCTGAGGTTATGGGTCATCCAGAGGTCCTCCTAGTTGTGATGATTGGTGAAGACCATGATTGGATGCCTGGCTTCTCCAGGTATTGGTGCCAAGTTTCAAACGTGGCCTTAATGACCAAGCATTCCTTCTTTCCGATGTTGTAGTTTCATTCTGCAGGGACGAAGCCTGTGGGAAAATAGAGTATAAGTTCACATCAGGGTTGATTTCAGGCAATGTTTGACTTCCCCATGGTCCTATCATTACTCATAAGGCACCGACTCTTCTTTAAAGGTCCTTTGTAAACAAAACAAAGCATGATGACAGCTGTTGCAAACCTACTGTGTAGGGCTTCATAGGTTTTCTGGACCCGAGGAAGCCATGAGAAAGCAGAGCATACTGGCTGCTGGTTCACTAGAACCTGTTTCAGGGAGGGCCTTGGGGTTCAGCAAGGTCTGGATTAGGATATATTGGTAGTTTACACTAGATGAGGCCTTGAATAGCTTCACCAGGAAGTAAAGTCAGCATTGCCCTCACACGGGGAATTCTTGGAGCATTCTATCAAAGTTGGTCTTGCTATTAGTTACGTACAATATCCTGGAGCCTGTTTCCTTAGATCTTAAATTTCAGATCTTGACTTTTAGTTATTAGTTTTAGACCATTCATGAGCTTTAAAGCATTAATAGTTAATGATGAATATATAAATTCTACCAAAGTTGTAATCATTAATCGTTTGATACTATTGAATGCATTTTAACTTATTTAAATATATGCTCTTAACTGAGGAACTTCTCTCTTCTTGAAACCTAGGGGGTAGTCCTCATCATTCAGCCATATATAATATAATCATAAAAATTTAGATCAACAGCAGAAACTTTGAACCCAGGCACAAATTGTGAAGCTTAACATTGTTTGGCTTCAGATGGGATCCGTGTGATTCTTGCCTCTGTGTCCTTCTGGTGAGAATTTGTACCTTGATTCTGTGGTTTTGTACCTTGATTTTGCTGGTGTTACAGAATTAGAGAGAACTAAGAGTTCTTAATGGTGTTAGTAGATTGGTAGCACTTACCAGTTAATTGAATGCAAATGGTTTGAGCTAAAAATAGAAATCAGCTCCAAAGACTTTAGAAAGCATCACCATTTCCCAAAGTGGGCTCTGTGAACACTAATTTCAAGAAATGAATTTAATATTAAGAAGATTTGGGAAACACTGCATAATATCTACCTCCCTTGAAGACTTACACGTTTTAAAGGTTCTGGGCAGCCTTGTAGTAACTAATCTTATTTACCTATGCTTGATGTAGTATGTCCCCAATATTTCAACATGGAGTAAGTTTTTGAGTAATACTCATTAGCACCTTGTAGAATTGGTGCTACACAGAGAAAAATTTAGGGAATTCTTATCAAATAAGGTGAAAAAATGCTCATTTAAAAAATATACATTTCCTTATCAAAAATAAATAAATTAACCAATCACTAATTATTTATTACTACAGTTGTCTTAGAATTAAACTACATCCTTTGGAAAATAGGAAATGCATTTGTATAAGACATGAATTCTGCTCTTATCAAGCTCATAATCTTGTTAGGGAGATAAGTCTATCTCACACACATATACACATACACACACACCTGAAGATTCCATATAACCTAGTATCGAGGTAAATAATGCAGACTAATAGATTTGGTAGTTCTAGAGAGGAAAGTCAAGTATTGGAATAATGAAGGAGGAAATCATGGAGGAGGTGGGACTGGTTTTGTGAAAATGGCTAGGCTTTTGACAGCTTGTGGGCAGTTTTAATTAAGGACAAGAATACACAAACTTTTAGGGCCCTATGGCTTGTAGAAGCAGGAAGTAATGTGACAAAGAATGCTTATTACATTGTAATCATTTACTTCTACTATTATATCTTGAGGTCTCTCTACTCAGGGACAGAATGTTCTAGCAATATAGTTTTATTTGTCTTGTATTTCTTTAGCTTCCTTACTTCATATATTATCATGGGTTGATTACTTGTCTATTGTTTGTGATAGTTTCACTGATGGCAGAGAAAATAATATTTTTTTTTATTTTTATGTCCTTGGAAAATAATATATTTGTATCCAACTGGTCTATGGTAGACCCTTAATAAATATTTGTTGACTATATGGGGGAATCAATAAAAAATTATATGGCAGAAAATTATCTACAGCAAGTTGGATTGTGCATCAGGGAATAACGAGTAGAATTAGGAGGTGCAGGCCCTTGAAAGCCACGCGGAGGGTTAGGAAAGAGGAAATCAGTAAAGATTTCTGTAACAGCAGTAGACAGAAAGCATTATTTATGAAAAACCAAATGGGCAGTGATGTACAGGTTGAATTGGAGAAAAAAATCAACCAGGTGATCAATTGAAATAACTGTTAAAGCAACCTAGTTACAAGGAGCTAAGGTCTAGAACCAAGTTATTAAGAATATAAGGGAAGAGGGCACAAATCCCAAGCTGATGGCTCTCTGAAGCTGGCTGATATGAAGGATCCAGAAGCATGAGTGAAAGATCTTTTTTAAGTTCAACAACAGCGAAAATTGTTTCTTGTTTCTTTCTTCTCTTTTTTTTATTCTCACCAAAGGACATGCTTATTGATTTTAGAGAGAGGGGGAGAGAGGACAAGAAACATCAATGTGAGAGAAAAACATCGACCGATTGCCTCTGGCGCGTGCCCCTAACAGGCTGAACCCCCAACCTTGGCATGTGCCTTGACTGGGAATTGAACCTGAAACCTTTTGGCCCCAACCAAAAGTTTAGGGGATAATG
Source organism: Pteronotus mesoamericanus (assembly GCF_021234165.1). NCBI lineage: Eukaryota > Metazoa > Chordata > Mammalia > Chiroptera > Mormoopidae > Pteronotus > Pteronotus mesoamericanus. Next base: position 18,951,938 of record NW_026555311.1, read on the forward strand.
TTCCAACCAACTCCGCCACACCAGACAGTGCAATAATTGTGAAGATTTATTAAATGATTGTTACAGGTTTTAATAGTCACTTTGATTTAGTCTCTAAGTCAATTTCATTTATTCCCCACAGTAATTCTGTGAGGTGGGAACTATTATCATTTTTATTTTACTGATAAGGAAAGAGGTTACAGCAACAGAGGTTTAGAAACTTATTCAATGTCACCCTGCTAGTTAGTAATCAGTGGAGTCAGGATTGGAACCAGGTCCATTTACCGCACAGCTCATTGCTCTTAGCCCCAGTCACCTCTGGAGATGGGATGGATATTTGTTCTTTTGACAAACAGAAACAGTAGATGAAAAGAGATGTATTTTGAATATTCAAATTTTGAGATGATCATATACTATATCATTGGAAAAGACTACCATTATATCTCCAACAGTTTAGAGTTTGATTTAATAAGTGATCAGCTTTTCAAGTGGTCGATTAATTAATATATTGTTTAAACTATAGCTCCACCACCAGTCATGTGGAGGAGGACTTCTGTGAGGACAGGACACCTTAGGAGGCCTGGAAATGCCTAGCATGAGTACACCCAAATGTTGTTGCCCAAAGGCAAGCTGCTGCCTCCTGAAAGCACCATGACATTCAGGGGTGTTTGGTAGGCAGATTTGGGCTTTTTTTTTTTTAAAGATTTTATTTATTTATTTTTAGAGAGGGAAAGGAGGGAGAAAGAGAGGGAGAGAAACATCAGTGTGTGGTTGCCTCTCGCTCACCCATACTGGGGACTTTGCCTGCAATCCTGACATGTGCCCTGACTGGGAACTGAACTAGCAACCCTTTGGTTCACAGGCCGGCACTCAATCTACTGAGCCACACTAGCCAGGGTGACCTTTGGGCTTTTAAAGCGTGCAGTTAGAGGGAATTGTTTGACCTGCAGGATTCTGAGGGCCACACAAAAACTATGTTGTGCTTTCTTCATTCTCTTTGACCACCTCACTGAGGCTCCAGGGGCTTTTCATCCTGGAAATATCACACATCACCCCTGGGTCCTGGATGTAATGTGGTGGGTGCAGTGTTTTATGTTGTTTGTAATCTTTGGGAAAGTTTTCTGTCTGCTTTTTCCATTGTGTATTTATACTTTGTGGTGGTTTAAATATTAATCACAAACAACATATGCAAGTAAATATGCAAACACATAAAAGCACACAGTGACTTTGTGTGGTATAATTGACAAGGGGCTGATTTTGAAGACAGAAAAAACTTGGACCAGGACTATCAATATTAAGAATTGTAACTGGTGTTTGATTTTTCTTTGTCACTTCCCTTTCTCTTTCTCTCACTCACGTTCTCTCTCAAGACAGGCTTTCTGTATAATTCACTGTAGAAATTTGGGTGAAATCATACAATTTTACTTTGATATTACTGATGTACCTGAGTAGTTTGAGATCTGAGCCTTGAAATCTGAGTTGTTTGAGATTTTTGATTCTTTTATTTGCTTAAGAAAATGGAAGAAAACTGAAACAGAGAAAATGTCTATAAATGAGTTTAAAAGGTCACTGCAGTAACGGCTGCATGTTCTGCTGTACGTGAGCAGGGCACAGCGATTCTACCTTCCCTTCCAGACTGCAGGCTGACTGAAACCCTTTGTTCGAGGGAGGCTGTTGGAGCCATGTTTGGCATAGCCCGCTAAGAAAACCTGACACACTCACCTAAATGTGCTTCTGACCCGTTGCAAAATCTTTTTTAACAAAGCTTAGTGTTTATAGTGAATGCCAATTAACAAAAGCAACATATGGTAATTATTATATTATAATGAATGGTATGCCAGTAGAGAGACATAAAAGTAATGCAAACAGAGTAAAGCAGAAACTAGGAAGTCTCAGGTAAGTACAAAATAAAATAAATATTACAATCTTGGTAGATACACACTACCGTTTAATTGATCTGTTAGGATGTCAGTATCACATTAGATTAGAGCTTCCTATGCTTTGGACACGATCTTTCACCTATTATTTATAATACTCATTTTTGATAACAAAAACTTGTACTGAAGTTCTAAATGTGTCCCTTACATATTATTTCTAAATCTTGCAAATAAGAAGAGTCCTTTGATAGATAGCGCCCTCTCTCCCTCTCTCCCCTTCTCTCTGTCCCTCTCCCTCCTTCCCATCCCTTCTCTTTCTCTGAAGTCCACCTCTTGCCATTCATCCGCTATTGATTTACTTACCTCGAACCACCAAAATTCCACTACAGGACTACAGTGAAGTAAGACCTGATGTTATACTTTCTATCTCTAGAAAATTTGTGCAGACATTCAAGACTCAGTGGTATGTATAATTGTTGGAAGGGATATGTCAATTGGAAATACTTTCAAGGAACACAGAGAGTCAGAATTGGTGGGCACTGATATCAAAGATGAAATTAGCACACATTAGAAAATATTTCCCTTATTTCTTCAGTGTTTTGGGCTATTTACATTTTAATGGTTTTTTTTTATCTACTCATAGCTTCTATCTTGTTGCAGAGATTTTGACCATGAGTTTTGCCCCTGAAAAACAAAATATGTACAAAATGTTGCAAGTAGGAGTGGAAAATCTCACATGCTTTATGAAAGCAAGTACAGAAGGTACGATACAAATACTGCTGCAAAGAGGTTAAAGCAACTTACAGTTAGATTTCGATAGAAACACTATAGATTAGTTAAGTGAAAACCATGCTGAATTTATTTGCTTGGCACTTTGCTAAGTGTGTTTTTAAATGTTTTCTTTTCAGTTCTTGTGAGGTAACAGTGATACCTCGTGAAATCTGTTCCTTTTTGTGTACAATACATATCACACACACACACAGAGTCAAAGTCAATGGCAGTGGGTGGTTTATGTCAGGGCTGGTTTTGACGCTCCTCTCCCAGAATAAGATAAATGTAAGTGATGAAGAGCTCCTGGGGTTGCTTGAACTCATTTTGTATTCAGCACTCTGCCTGGCCCCTTTCTCATCTCTTTCTCCCTCTTTGTATGTTCAAGCCTACTTGAGTTTCTTTTTTCTTTTGTAGAACTTGGTTCTTTTGATGTGTTTCAGGGCACGCCCTGTGGCAAAGAGAACTTCCCAGGAATCGGAAACATAAGCACACAGGTCTGAAGCAGCTACTGTGCAGGAGCCAACGAGATTCGGGCCCAGAAGCAGGGTTTTCTTTCTTTAAAAAAGCATCAAAACAAGTAACAGGGGACACACATGCAATGTATTCTAAATACATGATTTTTAAAGAAACTGTTCTACAAAAGTTCATTGCAAAATAGGCATTTGGTGAGATCTTTAACCTGAATTGAGCCTACTAGAGTAATTTAAGCTGAGGTATGTCTACATGCATTTATATATTTGTTAGTTTAATCAATTTCCCCTATAATTATAAATTAATTTGTTTCTTTTTCACTGCAGTTATGGCATCAACATATGTGAGATTTGCATGGTATGTGGTTCTTAGATACCCATTAAAAATAATGTGAGACGGTGCAGTGCTTTAACTATTCACTTGTTTATAAAGTTGAAAGAAATGTCACTGTAAGTATTATAAAACTACTGTTAGAAATCACTACCTATAATATTAATAGAAAGTCTACATAGGATGAGGAGTTAATTATTTTATACCTCATATCAGTATTTCTATCTTCATAAATTAGAAATTTTAATAAAAGAGTGTTATGTTTTATTTAAAATATCTCTGTTTACTCACATATTGTACTTTATGTGGAAAATCTTTCAGGATTATGTCAGTGAATTAGAACTTGGAACTGAAAATAAAAAACAGAAAATAAGGAAAAAATGCAATTTTAGTTTACACATACACAAACTTATCACCTTAAGATGTTCAAATATTCATTACATTCAATTTATCCAAGTCTCACAAAGAAGCTTTTTTAAAAACCAAAACAGTTGGAAAAGCAAACAACTAGAAATTTGATATGGTTTGACTTAGAAAACCAACCTATATTAATTAGGTATATTGTTACTTTTATGTAAATAAGTGAGTTCACTTTCATGCTTGCATATTTCTAGGCCTACTGTGTTACTAACTGAATAATAGATCTAGAAAAAAAGTAGAAATTTGAACAGCGAACAGTTGAATTTTTTCAATAAAATCAGATGCACTTTAGTAGAGTGCTATTTGTGTGCATGCTAATGACTTTATCTGTTAACTCCTAGGGAAATAATTAGAGGTATCACTGAATTCATTCAGCATTTTCCAAGGAATTTTATGCTTAGATAACCAATCAAACAGCTAATTGACACAATTCATTTTAACTTTGGTCTTTATAACCACAGATTAGAAGAAAGAGAGAAAATGATTTCTGAAATGATTGAATTATTAAAATATTAGTCAAACATATATTTTAAACAATATTTTGGGAGGATTATTTCAACAAATTAGGAATAACTATAAAATGACTTTTAGAACTACAACATCTCTTGAGTTCCTTCCACATGTGTCCACGTTACTGTTCATGAACATTTACATCAATATCTATAAATAACAAAAGAAAAATTTATTTGATAATAACAAAGTCTGGGAATTCATAATACTCACTTATATGCTACCTGAAAAGTTTAAAAGGACTTTTTTACTTAAACAAAACTCAAATTTTTAACACAGTACAAATACCCATAGAATAGTACAAAAGAAGTAATTTTTATCTCTCCAGTGCAAAATAAACCAATCCTGTTTCTTTCCTTAATATGGCATAATATTTCTAGGAACTAGATGCTTCCAAATTATTTGATCCTAAATTTAATAAGATATGCAGGACCATATCAGACATTGCTACATTTTCCGGTGCACAGCGGTGGCTGCACACACAGGGCCATTTTCTGTCCTCATCTTGTTTATAAATGTCAGTGAAAGGCACAGGTTTGGAAGCAGCACTGCACAGGGTCTCCCGTTCACACAGGATCGCTGCTGTCACACTACATCACAGCAACTGTCATGTCATATAGTGTCATGGTGCTGGAAATCTTGTCTTGCTACAGTTACAGTTGCTTTCTACCTCTTCCTTCTCTTCTGCTCAGGTGTTATCTTTGACCTATAAAATGACATTGGAATTTGGCATGCCAGGCATCAGACTAACACTCTTCACATTAACCCCAACCCCAGTGCTTTTATGTTTAAAAAGACATGAATTATAAGAAATTTAGCCTTTTGAAAGGATTGACAAATTCTATGCCTAGCAATGTTTCCACTTATTTGATTTATGACTAAAATATGATTTCTTTAGTGTCTCACTGAAAACTATTACAGCCAGGTTTACAGAAACCACTTGGGAAAACAGATACCTATGAATTTTTTCAAATATTTTTCTTTTTAAACAAAAGAAAACATAGCAATTGGATCAGAAATTAGTTGACTGAATTCAATTGGGTTTTACATTTAATTTTTAATTACATAAAGAGTAAAAGGGTATACTTGAGATATAACATCTACCCAAATAATACTGACTGATTAGTTATTTTTGTTGACTACATTTTCCAGATTACCACATAGTTTCTATCTCACTACTGGAATTGTGAAATGATTCAATTATTCAAAAGTTTAGTATTGGCTAGCTTCTAAAAACTTTATTTTAAAAATAAGCAGTAGTTCGACTCAATTTAGTATTTTCTGTTCTTTTATTTCTATCCCCCTTCCTCCAATAGCTCTATGCAGATGTAATCAAAATCTTTTCCAAAAGAACATTGGACTTGTTCTGTACAGTTCCCCTTGAGCTCACAATCAATTTTTAAGGACTTCAGTGATCATTTATTCCAAACCCCTCATAAAGGGGACAGGCTCGGACACTATACATGACTTTTATCACTCAGATTTAGTAGCATAGTAGGTCTTCAACAAAGATGTGTTGACTGAAGGAATCGATGTTGAATCACGTAAATACAATATCATAGTATTTAAGATATTGCACTGCAAAGACTTTTTACAATAATCAAATTTCATAAACATTATCTCTTAGCTACAATACAATGAGGTAGGTACCATTAACAGATTCTACAATTGTAGAAACTATTTAACGAATGGGCTGAGTTCAGGATCACCAAGTGTTTTGCCCAAGATTGAACAATTAACCAGCGGAAGAGCTAAGATTTTAACTCTTACCTTCTGGTTTCTGAGCCTGGCTGAGTAACCATTGTGCATACTGCCTTAAAACATGCTTTTCTCTGTCTTTCTCCTTCCTCCACTCTGGGATAGAACGCAGGAAGTAGTGTTTTTTGTCTTTGTAAGCCTAACATACCTAAATAATAAACAGTGCTTCATAAATAATTGCTGTATGAATAAACCCAGGACTCAGGCTTACAGGTCCAGCTCTCTTTTTTCTACACCATCTCCATTCAGGGGATGGGAGGTGGCATCTGAGATGACAGAGGAAGACAAATCTCTAAAGTGCAGACATGTTTCAAATAATTGAAACTAACAAAATTAATACTATGTCTTCAATAACTTAAGCAAGAGAAATATTTCTTCCTGAATGTGGCTTTATGAGGACAGAATTTGTTAGTTTTCTCATGTACCTGGTACATAAGGACTCAACATCATGTGCACAATGCATGGTCTGCAAACTCACTTGTGATTTCAGCTTGACTCTATGAATTCAATCACAGCCATTAGGGAAGGTCCTCTAGCTCCCCCACATGTGCCCTCCAGTGGAGTTTGTGCTAAGGTCCTGGGTCCTTAAATGCAGCCATTGTGTCCAGGAGGTTCCTGGGGTCATGGGTCCACACTGGTTTTCTAATGAGACACTCATGTCCCAGGCTGAGGGAAGGTCTTTTTCAAATCCAAAGGCTTTGCTGCTTCTGTTCGTGTTTTGCATTTAGGATTATTTGGAGAGACTGCAGTCTTGGACTACCGAGATTCTTCTCAGGATCCCCTTTCACTGACTGCTTCCTCTCCCCAATCCTTTGGTCTCTTCCCTCCTTTCTTTATTTTGGGGACTTTTTCATCCCTCTTCCTTCTTAGTGCTCTCAGAGTAACTCCGGCGGCATCTTTGTCTCTCCAGCTCTCCTAACAGCGCCTCCCTGAGAGCGCCTCCCTGACAGCGCTGCACCAAAAGCAGGAGGGGCACCTGCGAGCTCTGCTTCCCACTTCACAACATCCCCCGGCAGAGACATGAAGCAGCTCTGTGCTTGGGGTTGGGAAGGAGGCGAAACTGTGGAGAGCAGGGCATAAATTTGTACTTCAATAATAACCCACCCCAAATGCTTTTTTAATTAATGCATAAGTGGTTTTGAACACAGTCACTACCAAGATAAAATTATAATTGTTAGTTTGTAAGGGGCTTTCTTTGTGTCTTCTCAGGGACAAACCACCTCGACATCTCCCCAAGAACAGCTGTTGAGACATTTCTCTGCGGGGCCTCTAGGAAAGGCAGCTCTCAATGCAAATACTTCACAAGTGCTCTGTCCTGGAGGAACTAAATCAGAGCTTCTAGAGAAAGAGGTTCTATTTAAAAATAGGCATTATAAGTAGCAACATATTTTGTTATGAAAATCAGTAAACACTTCAACCTATAAGTGGAATTATAAAAATATATTATTATTAATAATCACTGTATTAATAATGATTAATAACATCGAATTTGCATAGCAACACAATACCTTTTTGAAATGCATTCCCAAGAAGGCTCAGTCTTCGCCCTACAAATCTCCAAATATTTCTGCTCTAGGGAGGTCTTTTCTGACCACTCTGTCCAAACAGGTTCCTCCCTTCTCTACCTCCTACTTTCTGCCCTTCACAACGGTTTCACTACCTGTGCAGTCGTGTGAGAGGCAGAATTCTAAGATGGCCCTCAAAGTTCCCACATGCTGGTGTATGGGTTCTATCTAATCCCCTCCACCTGACTGTAGGCAGGACCTGTGAATATGATGAGATATCAGTCCCGTGCTTGGGTTACTAGTCACTTAAATTTGGGTTAATCAGAAGTCAGGCGATCTGGTTGGACCTGGCCTAGGCAGGTGAGCTCTTACAAGGGCCTAGGCCCCTCCAGAGGTCAGGGAGAGTTGAGGCCAAAGAGAGCTATGGAAGTGGCCAAATGGAAAGGAGCCGTGGGCAGCCTTTAGGAGCTGTGAGTGGCCTTGACTAATAGCCAGTGAGAGAACAGAGGCTTCTGACCTACAACTACAAGGCACTGGGGTCTTCCAACAAGTAAACTTGGAAGAGCACCCCCAGCTCCAGAAAGCAGCGTTTCTTAACCAACACCTTTATTTCAGCCTTGTCAGCCCCTGAGCAGGGAATGAACTTGGATCCTCCACACATGCCCTCAACTCTTTCCCTACCAGTTGTCACATCATTGCCTCAAAGTAACCCTATAAAGTCAAAATAATACGCAGACCGTTTCCTACTTGCTGTTAATATACTTGCTTTTAAGACTCTTAACTGGCTGCATCATGTAGATAATCCTATGTAAATCAGATTTTCATATCTCAAGGTTAATAATATTTACAGAAGTCAAGAAGAAACCTATATTACTCAGCCAGTATTAAGAATTATAATAAGATATATTAAAGAAATAAAATACTTTTAATTAAAAATTATATTAAGCACTGAAGGTAAATTGGAAATGTTATATTATTAGGGATTTATTGGTACTTCTTTAAATAAGTACTAAGTTTAAATTTAAATTGCAGGAGCATGTTTTTTAAATAAATGTACACTGTTAGCTTTTAGTTTATTTCTTACGTCCCTTAATTTTTCACATATGGAAACCTGTAATTAAAGTAGAAAATAAGCAGTTGTATATAACTTCCTTCTGATAAGTATTATATATATAAATACACAATATTTTCTTTCATGAGGGTTTAGCCTTATTATGATTTCCCCAAAGTACTTTTCTTTAAAAATTTCTCTTATTTTTGAACTTTTCCTTCTGTTACAGACACAATATTATATACTAAGATAAGAATGTGTTAAGAAAAAATCTACCTTTAATACTATTCAAAATATTTAGGATTATATATATCATCACTATTTATGATTCTGCTCATTGTGTTAGTAAATATTTGTATCTCTATACTAAAAATATCTTACATAAAAAATATGTTAGTCATACTTTAAACTCATTATGGGTCTTAGTTATCAATTCTGATCAACTAGGACATTTGTTTTCTAAAGTAAATGAGATTATAATAGTATTTTATAGGCATACTTAAAAATGATGAATTGAGGAGTGTGAAAATGAACAGTTCTCATCCTCTTCCTGCAACATTCTCATCCCAAAGTTTCTCCTGAGCCCTTCATTCTCAGAGAATATTCTAGAACAACAGATGCCAGGAGTTGTAGGCAAGGAGGGGGATGGGAAGAAAAATAAGAAACTGGCCAGGCACAATTTAAATCCTGAGGGCATGTGGCCGTGTTATTTAATTTGAGCTGCATTATGCAAAACAAAACAAAAATTATCTGCAAGTTGGCAAGCTTGCTGAAAGTGCAACAGGAGGATGGAAGTGAGGGAGCACACAGCAGATTTAAGACATGCTCGCTGAGTGGCTTTGAAGAAAGCCAGCGGCACGACCCCCATCCTTAGGCATAAATAAACTCCAAACAGACTCATTTGCCATGAAAGATGAAATGTGGAGGTACCGTGGCGCCTGGGTCTCTGCCTCTCCACGGCTCCTTTACCCAAGTCGTTCTGGTGGGTTTTTGTGTCCCAAAGTTGTCCCTATGCAAACAACAGGTTGAATATTGTAGGTGTGGGTTATTAAAGTGTCCCTGGGACAATGGCAGTCTGTGTCCCATTTGTAACGCTTGGATTAATCTTTGGAAAGTGCACACAAAATGTGACATGATGTTGGCTTCCAACATTATTCAGTCTGCATAGCAGCAAATGCTGCCCTGTCTCCCTGGAAATAAAACTCCACAGACGTATCACTGCCACCCGAAAAGGAACCTATCATTTATGCTCCGGATCAGGGGCACACTGATAGAATTTCTGTTAGGAGTTTGATTTTATAGTTTGGAAAAGCATTTAGTATGGAAACACAATATATTGTCATTTTATTCATAATCTCCTTAAAAAATCTACAATCTGGAATTCCATACTCTTCCATATTCCAATACAATTCCATATTCTTTTGGTGGGGGTAGGGGACTGTCAGTGGGAAAAATAAGAAAGCCTTTATCTTTTAAAGAGCATTCCACATAAGTTTGGGATGATAACCCAGGAGTGGTCCCTGAGGAGAGGCAAGATTCTTGGCACTTTCCCTCTTCTCACCTTGTTTTCTTTTTTTGATTTTCCAAGCTAGAGAGGGAGGAGAGGCCAGGACATGAAAACTGGATAAGGAAAGCATGCTGAGAAGTGAGGGTGTTTGTGGTATGTCCTCCACCTTCTCCCTGGAGCTTGAGAAGATTCCAGACTCAGCTTCACCTCATTGTTCATTAGGAAAATCTTTGTGAGTTACGTATCTTGTTCAAAAAAGGACTAGGGTAGCTTTGTGGAATCTTGAAAGATGTTCTCTTGAATCATTTGTTTTTAAGTGCATCTCAGAATTACAATTTTAGGAGACAATTAGAACTAAGATATTACAAATAGGGAGAAAAGGCATGTTAAATTATAGCTACCTATTGATGAAGATCTGAATTCTCACAGAAGGAAAAAAAAGTCAGGGCACAGTTCTAGAACAATAGCTTTTAAAGTATGCTGTAGATCAATCTTTGCCTTCATTATTAGAATCTAGCTACTCAAGTGTAATTTTTTTTGACTCAAGGAAGTAGGGCATCATCAAAGCAGGTTAGGAAAATCTCTCAAATTCTGCATTATAGACACTTTCTTACGCAGCAGGTCCTTGAACAACATTGTTTGGTGATAACATTGATGAGAAAAAAAAAGGAATCAATTCCATGTCTGTGTAGGGTTTGCACGTTTTCCCCATGTCTGTCTGGATTTTTTCCAGGGACTCCGGTTTCCTCCCACATCCCGAAGTTGTACACGTGAGGAGAATGGCGTGCCTGCACTGTCCCAGTCTGAGTGCTTGTGGTGTGTGTGCTTCCTGCAACAGAAGGGCATCCTGTCCATGGTTTGTCCTGCCTTGATCCCTGAGCTGCTGAGAGTGGCTCTAGCCACCTGTGACCCTGAACTGGAATCAGTGGGGTGGAAAATATTGATCTTCCTGTCTCTCTTCAGCTTTTAAAAATTTTAAAACATTTTATTTATTTATTTTTAGATAGAGAGGAAGGAAGGGAGACAGAGGGGGAGAGAAACATCAGTGTGAAAGAGAAACCACCGGGGACAGAACCTGAAACCCAGACATGTGCCTTGATTGGGAATCGAGCCAGTGACTTTTGGCTTTGCAGGGCAGCATCCAGCCAACTGAGCCACACTGGCCAGGGAACCTATTCATCTTTCTTAGATGTATGTATAACTCACACTTATTTCAGTATGTTTGGTATTAGAAGTATTGGGGTCTTTATTTAGAAGTTAGTGATGTTTCAGGACAAGAAATATGCTTAATAACTCTTGCTGATATTAATTAGTCCATGGTAAAATTGCTTTTGTTATGCATAATTTTCATTAAAATCATAGTTTCCAAGAAACTATTGGAGACATTTGTGTGGACTTAGTGTACTACTTTGTATATGGGCCTGTGAAAACACCAAAATAAGTCATGCTCGGTCTTTGGTCTATAGCAGTCTAGAATAGATGATTTTCATCATTTATTTCCTCTTAGTAAGTAAGTTTCATAAATTTTAAACTATAAAGTAAATTCATGTTTAAAATACTGCTTTAATTTATTTGGCATATTTGGGAATCAACATAAAATTTTGTTTGGAAAAGAACATAGTTTCCATAGGAAAAATAAGTTAAATGAACAGTTAAAGAGGATTGCAGCTAAACTGCATAAACCCTGCTTCACAAGTTATCTAGAAGAGGTGGGAAAATCAATGAAATCTGAAGTCTGGTGCTTCGAAGGGCTTCTCTGGAGTAGAAGTGGCATTGGATGGGGGACAGGTGGCACCTCCAGCCGAGGCACTCATATCATGGATTTTTCTCCCCTCCCTCTCTCACTCATCAGGAAAACATGAGTGATGCTGAGGCTGCAACGTGGGCACAGGTGCCCTTGTTGTAGACTCTACCATGGCATATTGCCTCTTTTTGATGTGTCTTCCTTCTTAGACTTCATTATTCACCTGCAATATGTCTACCTGGACCCAGAATTCCAATATTTGCACTTATATATGTTCTGATATTCCCTTGCTCTGATAATCAGAATGGAAGGGGGTGTAAGGGGAGTTGTGGCGATCCCCCAGCATGATTTTTATTCTGGGTGAGCTAAAGGTAAAAGAAAAATACTGATTAAAATGTAGATGGGGAAGAAAATGTCCCAATTCATAGTTTTACATCAACCAATTCACTTTTTAGTTATCATCTTTGGGGTATAAATCAGACGAAACCCTCACTTCCAAGAGAAGGTGGTTTAAGGAGATCAACAGAGTATGTAAGAGAGAGTCAGGCATTCTGGATAATTAGAGGCAAGAACGTGTGTGCATCACCAAACTCAACTCATAACATCACTTTTAGGAGGAAAAAGCATTCTCACCAAGAACTGAGAAGGTTAGAGAAAGAACTGAGATAAAAACTGAGTTTACTTTGGCTGAGAAAAGCTACCTCCTTTTTTTTTTTTTTTTTTTTTTTTTTTTTTAACCTGAGGATTTGAGCAGTGGGTTAGAGTTAGGAGATATATACTTTATATATAAATTATGGATATATAAAAATAATGTGGACAAATGATAGCTATTTCTTTTTATTTTATAATGATTAACTAAGAAAAAAACAACATGAAATAATATCACTGCCTGTTCTCAGTATTTCAGAAAGTATACTACAAGTCACCTATATTTTAAGTTTTAGATACATCCTTGTAAAGAGAGTAAACATTAAAATAACCTCAAGGACTTAAAGGTCGGCTTACCTACCACTAAAGAGAAGAAGAAGGCACTTTTAAAATACTTTCTTTTTCAAAAGTGGGCCTGAGTCTTCACACACACAAAAACCCCCGATATCACTTCAAGACTGAAGCGAAATCTTGACAAATGGTACCACAGCGCCACCCTCTGGCTTTGTAGAAGACAGCATGGAGTCGCAATGTAATAGAGGAGGAAAAAAGTTAACTTTCCCAGGAAGAACAATTGGAAAAATGGAAAGAAGGGACTCTCTCTCAGTGCAGCCTTGTATTTGTCACTCCTTCAGCTAACATCAAATGCCTATCATGCCAGAAACTGCCTCTATTTCTGTTTCTATTTTAATTTGGAAAATGAAAATATTTTTAGTCGATAAAACCTTAACAAAAAACAAACATCTAATGTTAGCAGTCTTTTATTTTTCTTTTGTAATTGTAGATCTAATTTAAAAGTTTGTTTTCTTTGGAATAAAATATATACTTCTGAATTTGAATGTTTTGAAACTTTTTTTACTTTAGAATTTATCACCATAGAGATGGTATTTAAAGCTACAGGAATGGATGAAATCAGCTAGGGAGGGAGAATCGAATTAAAAAACAAAAGGACTTAAGAGGAAGCCCTAGGAAATTCGAACCTTTGGAGTTGAAGAAGATTCAGGGAGAAAGGAGGCTGAGAATGAGGCTGGAGATAGAGAAGAAAATCAAAGTACAATGTCAACAAAGCCAAGAAAAGAGAGTTTTGAGAAAAACAAGTGGTTAATAAGTGTCCACTACAGTGACTATTGTTTTGGCAACAACAACAAAAAGCATCCTAAAGGAGAGCCGTTTTAAACTCCACAGCAGACAAGTACAACCACAGGTTACATAGTAAGAGGAGATATTTTTCTTCCCTTCTGAAAAAGCAAAAAGCCGCCCCTGACTGCTGGGACCTGATGCTCACAGCCAGGCCATGCTTTTCTCCTGCTGGACAGAAACTCACAGAACATCAGACATGATCGCTCCGACACCACGACAAAGTGAGCGAAAACAAAATCACCATGCAGCCTACCAGATATCAAACACCCCCTGTTCTCGGCTCGTTTTAATCTGTCTTCCTTATAGATAGATTGATTTAGGCACCCAGTCAGAGAACTGCTCCTGCTTTTTGACAACACCCAATCTAGAGTAAGCCCCTGCTACTTCCCCGAAATTACCCACTCAAAGCTTATATCCTATAGTTTCCTTCTAACATTCTCTTTCTGAGGGGCCTCACATTCCCTGCAGTAAGCATTCTCTACCAGGGAAAGCAATATGCAAGGAGGCCCGGTGGTCTTTCACTAAAGGGAATTGGTATTTCTAGTCCCTTGAAAAACTGGCAGTCCATATCTGGTAAACACAAGTAACTTGGTTAATAAAAACATTGTTAACCAGAAAAAAATGTTTCACAAGATTGTACAAAATTGCTAAGTATCAGAGGGGTTAATGCATATATTTTCATTCATACATTTCTTTCAATAAAGATCTTACAGAATTGGCTTGGAAGATAAAAATGTTAGCTATTACAATATTTTGTACTCTTGCAACATCTGCCTTTTGTTAATTCTTGCATTATATTAAACAGAAACGTGTACAGAATAACACTATGACACCATTTTAAGCCTATTGCTATTTTAAGTGTGTTGTAAGTAATGTTAAGACATTATATCCTTTTAGCAATACTGTGAGGAATGTTCTATTACTATTCCCATTTTATGCATGAGGAAAATGAAACACAGGACATTCATTAAGTTGTCTAGGGTAACATGGCTGACAAATGACAGATTTAAACCCTGGCTCTTAGACTCTATGTTCTTGATAATGACACTAAATCTATTTTCTCAGGATACTAGTATTCTAAAAATATTTAAAATTTTATGCTCTTTCATATCATTGTATTTTATTTTAATAAAAAATATAGTAATGTAAAAATGATGCTTTTGAAAATTTTAATAAAAATATTTCAACAATAGCCCTGGCTGGTGTGGCTCAGTGGACTGCGTGCTGGCCTATGAACCAAAAGGTTGCTGGTTCAATTCCTAGTCAGTACACATGCCTAGGTTGTGAGCCGGGTCTCCATTTGGGGGCATGTAAGAGGCAACTGATTCCTCGCATGTTGATGTTTCTCTCCCTCTCCTTCTTCCTCCCCTCCCCTCTCTCTAAAAATAAATAAATAAAATCTTTAAAAAATATTTTGACTATATATAATAATAGGTTAGCCTAAAAAGCAACCTTTCTTTACTTCCTATGGAATAATACACCATGTGTTCAAACTAAGGGACTTGTAAATGAACTTCTGGTAATAAACTCCTTATTAATTAAGGGCTGATTTTATTTTATCTTATTTTTCTATCCTAGCTTCTAAATAATCACATTTTTATATTGAGATAATTCATGTTCATTAGGGAAGCTGCTGTTCATATTTTGGCTAAAATCAGGGAAACTGTTCAGTTTTTTGATTTTTGCTAAAATATTTGGAATTTCCTAAAGTTCTCTAGAGGTTTAGATATTTCTAAAATTCATACTTTATCAATTTTAGAGAATCTATAGATATTTAAGTATTTGTTTTGAAAAAAAGTTTTTTTAAATTTATTTTTAGAGAGAAGGTAAGGGAAGGATAGTGGGAAACATCAATATATGGTTGCCTCTCAAGCGCCCCCGACTGGGGATCTGGCACACAACACAGGCATGTGCCCTGACTGGGAATCTAGTTCTCAAGCATGTACTCACTCCATTGAGTGACATCAGCCAGGGCAATATTTAAGTCTTATATAACAATTAGCCTCCAAAACTACTCTCAAACTAATCTCACTTGAATTTTTTTCAAATGTAGTACAGTAGGTTCCATATTATTCTAATGAAGATTGAAAAATATGGGGCCATGTGGGGTATTTAATTTGTCAGTGTTTTATAAAGAAAAAATGGAAAAATAATACCCCAAAATGTCATAAAAATGTACGTGTGTGTGTGTGTGTGTGTGTGTGTTGTGTGCTGGATTGGAAAATTGATTTTGACCAAGATCATGTTGGGGTCACTGGCTAAGTTACCTTTTGGTATATAGATAGGAGGAAACATTAGCTCAATATCAGGCTCACTATTCTATGAAGTGAAGTCATACTGGACCATTAACATTTCTTCATTTAAAAAACCCCTAATTATTAGTTGTTGTAGAGCTTGGATATTATCTTCAATATTTTTAAGTATTTTTACATATAGATATGGCATTAATACTTTTACTTATTTACTGTTAAATTTCATAGTAGCTAATTTAGATGAAATTAAAAATGTAAACATTTATAACAGTAATTACAATTATTTATATGGTTATTTACTGAAAATTTGAATTATAAGAACTTCAGGTCATCTATCTAGCATTTTTATTTGTTGAGCAAGACTTTTGCCAGTATTGCTGTTATCCACTTGTTTTATTATTTTGGAGGTAGGATAGATATGAAGAGGAGAAAGCTTGTGAGAAGAAAAAAGGGCATTTCTTTGTTCCCCAAGGACATAGGTGAAGAATAATAAAAACATGATTTGTTCTTCCATCTTGTGGTCAAAGAGTAGTTCAACTCAGGACTCCTTGGTCTGTGGTCCTGTTTCTGCCTAGAACAACCACAAGATGGTGGAGATGTGGATCATTCTTCAACCATAGAATGATGAGAAAAGTTTTAAAATTCTTTTGGGTATATAATACCCTTTCTATTAAGTGCATTGAAATTGACTTAAATAATGCTACACAAATTTTCCTTTTAGAGTATTTTTGACAGAATTAAGTTATAATATTTTTATTCTATCCAATAGAAAGTCACTAAATAAGTTATCCTCGAATATCTTTTGGATCGTACAATTTGGCTACTCAAAAATTTCATTGCCCATTAAATGACTTTCCATATTCTTACCTTGAGACTTCAATTCTGAATGTTTTGGCTAAACATAGGCTTTACATTTTAATGTCTTGCTGAATTTAGGATGGGACAAAAGTAGGTTTACAATTGTTTGTACAGAAAATAATGCAATAATTAATATATATAATAATACAAGAATAAACTGTTTCATGTACTCACAACTGTAAACCTACTTTTGCCACACTCTGTATATCCTCCTGCTTATTTTACTTTCATTTCAAATTGGATATTTCTAAAACAGAGTATCTTTTTTTCTCCACCTACAAAATATTCTTACTGCATCTACTGTTCCTCTAGATATCTAACCTTGAATCTCTGTCATGTGTGAGTTTTCCTTCACTTTCTTCATCTAAGCCAGAATTAGTAAATATGTGCATATATTTCGCATTTAAACTTGACCTCTTTATAAAGGACCTTGTTAATCTCATGACATTCGGTCAAACAGTGATAATTCAATAAGCCCTTCATATACCCGACACTGTTTTAGATACTGAAGGAAAAGCAATGAATAAAATAGTGAAAACCCTTCCTCCAATTTGTTTACATTATAGTGGAATGTGTAAGACAATAATAAGTAAGTAAATTTCATAGTATGACAGAAAGTGATATGTGTCATGAAAAAAGAATTGAGCCATGTAAGGGGAATGGGAAAAGGGGTTGTAATTTTACACAGGACAGGTTGTAGACAGGTTGTAGGACTCACTGATCCGGCTATTGACCTCATAATTTTTTTTTATTTCTCAGGAACATGCTTATTGATTTAAGAGAGAAGGGAAGGGAAGGAGAAAGAGAGGGGGAGAAACATGATGAGAGAGAGAAATACTGATCAGTTGCCTTTCGTATGTGTCCCAACGGGAACTGAACTCACAATCTAGGTATGTGCCCCATGACCTTTAGGTTTACTGGATAGTGTTTCAACAGACTGAGCCACACTGGCCAGGGCTGACTTCATAATTTTTAAAAATTCTGTGTCAGAGAGAACCTTGTTTGTCATCCCTATTCTAAGCAATCACCAAATTCTCTTATTTTTTTCAGAAAATCAGTGTACTTTTCTTTTTATTTCGACTGTGCTTTTTTGTCTTGTTTAGTCTATTATTCCTTCATGTTTAGATTATTATGGAGCTTCCTTGACTATGTGCTTCTATGGCAGGCATGCCAAATGCTTACCCAAACTGTTCCATTGTGGTCACATGACAATCCAATGGAATGTGGGTGGAAGTAATGAGCACTACTTCTAGATCTGGTGCATTAAAATTCCCACAAATATCCATATTCTTGCCCTACCTCATCTGCCAGCTCCTCAGGGAGCTCCAAAGTCCTTGAGCACAAGAGAACCACCAGATAGAAGAAACCTGGGTTCTGAATCACCACATGGAAGACAATTTTCTGTTTGTCTTTGAAATTTAGGTGAATGCAAAATTATTTTGTTAAGCCACTGAACAAAAACTTGCTAGGGTTGAGAGGAAATATATTAAATAGCAGGTAACATTATTTACCCTAACTAATATGGCCTTCCTCTATATTTCATATTCCACTGGGACACCCCATTAAAGTGAACTTTTGTTTAGTACCACATTGGATGGTCATGCAGCTGTTTATTCATACATTTATAAAATCTACAGCTGTGGTTAAATCCAACTATTTGTTTTTCTGTGACTGCACAGAACCTGCTGAGAATGGCCGAAAAAAAATTATAGCTGTACAGATCAGGCCACATCAAGGTCACGGACTCCAGCCTCAGCTGAGCCCTCAAACACGGTCCAACTGTGTTGCTCCCCTTCTTTATTCTTCTGATATCTCTGACACTTGACTCTCACTGGTGATCTGCTCCCTTCATCATACAGAAAATAGAATCCAATAGCGCTCCCACTAAATGTCCTGCTATTGAACCTAGAAATTTACTTGCATTCACATGCATGCTTACATTTGTCTATGAGGTTACAATAAAATGTGTCCCTTCTCCTATTGGTGACTAATTGTGCCCTGGTTCCTATCCCTTTTTACATTTTGAATACCCCACTTGCTAATTTACTTCAACATTGACCTCACTACTAGGTTCTTTCAATAGGAAGCATCTTCTGTTGAAATGTGTTCAAGTTTCTCCTGTCTTGGAAACAAACAAACAGCCTCCATGGATGCTATTTGTTCCTTTAGGTATACCTCCTTTAACCTGCTCTTTCATCACCATATTCCTTGCAAGAACAGTGTTCTGAGGACCTTTATGCTGCTAATTCTAATGGGTACTTTTCCTTTGCTGAGTGGCACTGGAAACACACTGAACACTCTGTTGAAATACTCTCTTTCTTGACTCTACGACTACTGGCTCCTATGGTTTTCTCCCTTATTCTCTTTTAGCTAGTTCTTCTGTCCATTGATCAAATGTTGATCTTCCTCAGAGCTCTGTGTCCAGGCTTTATTTTCTACTAAGTAGACTCATTTATTTCTTGAATAATTTTATTTACACTAAATACTTAAGAAAAATACCTCAAGCCCAGACCCCATTCTCACCACAGCTCTCTAGAATATTTCCATTTCCTTTTTTTTCTGCTGCTATATCCTGAGACTAGGACTATACCTCTCTTGTCAGGTGAGATTCCTGGCTGGTCTACCTGCTCAGTTTTTGTCCTACTCCAAAACTTTCTCCCAGGGCAGTTAGAGTGATTCCTTAAAATAAGAGTGCCATTAGGTCCCTATTCCATTCTAAGTTTTTCTATGGTTTTCTAGAGATATTGGGAACTTTACCCCTTAAAAATACAAATTCTTTGAAGTAGTTTATGAAGCATTTCAAGGACTGCTTTCTACCTCTTCATTTTACTCTGTTGATATTCTGCTTTCCCTCTAAGTTCCAGCTTGGCTTGACTTCAGTCCTGGGGAACAAATCTTGTCCTCTGGCTTCAGGTCTTGGCATATGCTGGCCACCTGGTCTGAAGAACCCACATTTCTTTTGCTTGGATGACTCTCAATGATCCTTTAGGTCTAACTTGGAGTCCTAGCTAGGCAGCTTTTCCTCTCCTTATTCTGGGTTGCAAATCACCTTGCATTTCCATTACTATAGCACTTACCACAATTTATTGTCATTGCCTGTTAAATTGTCTGTCTTCCTCAGTAGACTGCAAACACCATTATATTTCTAATATTCACAGCTGTTCAAAGATGGAATAGACTGTAAAAGAGATGAGACTTGAACAGTAGGTAGGTGGTTGGATTTGATTTTTATAGTTTTGTCGTGTTATGTCCTTACTGTTCTTCATGGGCCATATGTTACAGCCACATTATTTGATCATTTTCAAATATACCCTGTGTTTTCCTCCTCTGTGACTTAAATCACATCCTTCCCTTTGCCTAAAAACGTTTTCTCCCTAATATACATCTGTGGAAATTGTGCTCCTTTTTAAGCCCAGTTTCTAAACTCTCTTCTCTGCCAAAACATTTTATTACTCTGGTGAGAAAGGATCGTGCTTTTCCCTGAATTCTCAAAACCACTCTGGACTATTTTAAGTTCCTATCATATATCATATATCACTTAAAATTGCTGTATTTCAATAAAACAATATATAGAAAAGTATTACCTCTCCCTTCTCTGAATTCCTATTATGTTGTATCAGTTTTATGGAGCACATTATACTTTGCCTTGCATTGTAGTTGCGCATGTACACGACATCCCTGCCGTAAGAGCTTCGAGAGTCTTGCATGTCTGCCCGCAGTGCACTGCTAACATCTCGTGTCATGTACATATAGACAATTGACTTTCAGAATATAATTGTGGAATAAAACAATAAACCAGTTCAGTTCTTCCACCTTATCTTCTGTCTGTCTCCATAGAACCTCCTCTTTCAAGCCAAATAGCCTTATTCTCAGTCCTCAACTTGTCAATTCTATTTTTCCATTTCTTCTTGGCACATTGCCTTTATAATCTACATTCATATCTCTAATCATCAAAATTCTATCTCCTTGGCACAGATGTTGTTTCTCTGTGAAGGCTGCCTTATCCTTCCTGCCAGAACAGATCTTGGCTAAGGTGCTTAGTCATTAGTTAGCAGGCCATAGAAATACCATAGAAAAAATTCAAAATGGAACCACCTGACCTGAGGATCGATTTAGAAAGATTATCTGGTAAGATGAATGGGTGGGATGTGATCTGAGAAAGAGTAGAGCTGGGAAGACGTAATGCAATTGTTCCAGGCAGAGGCAAACATGGGCTGAAACCTGTCTAACAGCAGTGGGACTGGGAAAAAGCAGGTCAGGTAGTAGCATGTTATGTAAGTTGACTCAATAGGGGTTTGTTTTTCTAATGTTTCCGTAAGAGAGACTCTAGGAAAGAGGGGGGTGAGACCGGAGAGGTCCCTGGCACCATTTGCAGGTGAAGAATGCAGGATGACCAGCAGCTTTGCAAGTCTTTGCGCAGTCAGTCTCTGTTGCAGACGCTCGCCCGGCAGGCTATTTCCTGGAATCTGTTTCCATTTTTTAAGCTATCACAGCGCAGGCAACATCGATATTCATCTTTTATGAACATTTTACCCACCACTTGTAGTTTCTGTATCAAAAATAATCTCATCCAGTGAGGACCAGCCCAGCATTATGACTCCCTGTGCTGTGTGCACAAAGCGCTTTGCGGCAGTGAGGGGCTGCCAGGGGCCCCTTATCTCCCATCTCTTTTTGGCTCTGGGAGCAGCCTGTCGGGGTGGAAAGGACATGGATTTCTTTTCTTAGATTGTTATCCTATTACAGTTGTCCTGGTTTTTTCCCCTTTGCCCTTCTCTGCCCAGCCTCTCCATGCCCGGACGTGGGTTTCTGAGTTAAGAGACATGTGGGTTTGAATTGTTTGTTCGCTTGGTAATTGTATAAGTTTGGCCCAATTACTTTACTTTCTAGAGTCTTATATTTTATTTTGTTTGTTTTTAAACTGTCCCGTTAGTATCAGTGATAGCCAAATTACAGAAACATTATGAGAATCAAGCCAAGCACACATACAGTGTCTGGCACGGTGCCTGCACATGGTCTGCATGCCTGCCCTCCCCATGGTCACTGTATTTAGGGGAACACAATGCTGGCCCGCAAAGAAAGAACTGAAGCAGGAATTAGAAATGTACTTCTTCTTCAGATGAGAATGGATTAAACTTCCCTACATTTGAAATAATTCTGATGTATATGTCGTGTATTTTTGTTAAGGGCAATTCAGAAACTGTGCCGCTGCAAACTATTTTGCAATTCTTACAGTGAATACATATTCAGTACAATATGTGTACACAATTTGTGTTGTACTCTCTTATAGGAAAGAAAAATCAGTTGTGGGTGTGTGACTGCGACTCCTGGTTTGTATTTTTAAGCTGAGGTTGTGGAGCAAGAGAAAATTGCATGGAATTATATTCTCAAACAATTTGAAAAGTAGGTTTTACAAAAGTAATTCTAAACTCATAATGACACATACTACCTTTTTCTTTTATTTGATATATGACATTTCTTTATCTATAGAACTGAGAAATCATCTTTGACCTCTTAAGAGTGAACCACTATCATGACCTCAATGTTGGGAGATAGTAAAAGCCAGCAGACAATATCCTGAATCAAATCCTAATAGTCTTTTTGATGGCACCTGCTTGGTGAAAGCTCACTTCTTAAACTGTCAGAGGATAGGATTGGTGATAATGAGTATTACAGACCTACCTTTTTATTCTCTTATAGTACTCTTAACTGTGTTAGAGGTTGCCTTCTGAACTCTCAAGCTGAAATTGACTCAGGACTAAAAGCACATAGCAGTTACGGGAATCAAACACAGTTAGTTCCACAGGCATTTGATTTGACTTATAGTGCCAAGTATACCAGCGTTTACATAGCAGGTGTTTGTAATGTTTGGGCTAATTTTACTTTGATCCTTTTATAAGACAAGGGGACTTTGCTCTAGCTCATTCTTTCCTTAAGGACATTGAAGACACTGGGTCTATTTTAAGCCCCAATTATTGAATTTGAGTCACTGTCCCTACATCACAGGGCAGCTTGGTCAATTATGGGTATTCACTGTGTAGGAGACATGGTAAATGCTATGTGGGAAAAAGGGATAAAACTTGCTGTATAGCATTTCAAAGATCCAGTAGGGGGCAACTTTCAACACAATACAAAGACCACTGTAAGAAGAATAATCTCACAATTAGACAATTAAAATTATGGAATACTATAATAGGCTGCCTCAGAATACATTTGTGCAAGGTTTGGGTCATTTGTCAGTAACATGTTATTGGAGGGTGAGGGAGATCTTTACTGGAAGTCGAATACATGAGCTGTTCCCTCTGAAGCCCAGGGGGGCTCGCCTCACCCAGCAGCATCCCCATAAATCCCGAGAGAAGCCCCTAGGGGTTGAAGAGCACAGGTCAAAAATCATGGGCTCTAGATGAGCCCGCTGGTCCCCTCCACCCCTTAAGATCTATCATCCAGGCTCCTAATGGAGGAAAACAAATAAAGAGTTGTCAGTTCTATAATTTCTCCCCCTTAAACCTCCAACTTAAAGAAAAATGATGATTAACAAAACAGATAGTCTTCTGACCTTAGCATTTTTTGGTAGAATTATTTTCACCTTTCTAGCATTTGGCTTTGAAAAATCAGTCATATTTGACTTGTTTTTCTCTTTCATATTCTATTCAGTCAATCAAATTCTCTTGATTCTTCCTTCAAAATGTATCTACCGTCTGTATCTTCTTTCCTTTTTTGGGTTGCCAAAGAGTTTCAGCTCATGCCTGAACTATGGCACATGTCTTTTGTCTTTCTTAAATTAAATTTATTGGGGGTGACAGTGGTCAGTAAGTTTATATAGGTTGCAAGTGTACAATTCTATGACCCATCATCTCTGTACATTGCATCGTGTGCCCACCGCCCAAAGTCAAAGAGCAATCAGGCAAGAGAAAAAAATAAAAGGCATCCAAATTGTGAATGAAGTAAAATTGTCACTTTTTGCAGATGACATGATTCTTGATAGAGAAAGTACCAAAGACTCCACAAAAAACTATCAGAAACAATAAGCAAGTATAGTAAAGTTGCAGAATACAAAATCAATGTACAAAAATGCACTGCATTCCTATGCACTAACAATGAAATTTCAGAAAAAGAAATGGGAAAAAATACCTTTTGTAACTGCAACAAAAAGAATAAAATACCTAAGAATAAACTTAGCACAAGCTTTTAATTGGCCTCTTATCCATTCCACTCTATGAATTACTACCAGCTTCATCTTTTACAAAAGCTCTTTAAGAGCACGTTTCTCCTTCGATCAAAATCTTCAGTCGCTTCCCACGCCCATGATGGAGGTCTCCACACAGTCTGTGGTTGTGAGCCTCTGTGAACACCAACCTCTCCGTGGCAGTTCAAGGGCTGAAGTTCAAAGGGAGACATGGCCAACTGCTGGCACCCCCATACCACTCTCCCGGAACATTCAAAATGGGAGCAAAGAATTAAGCCCAACGGAGGGTGGGACAGTGGCAGACCTTACGTTCCCAAGATTGATTTACATCTGGCTTTGCAATCAACATTGGATCTAGTGACAGGCATTCTCTTCCCTCAACATACTCCAATGCTTTGTCTTGCAGAATAAAAGCCCAGATCTCTACAGCGTTCTATTAAGCCTTATAAGGTGGGTTCTGTGTTACCTCTCCGAGCTCTCCTAGCACCCTCCTTCCCATCACCTGTTCTCTTCCAGCCACACTGATCTTCCCTCTTCAGATATGCTCAGCACACTCCCACCTAAGAAGCTTTGTCCTAGATCTTTCCAAAACCTGCTATGTTCTTTCAAAGAGAGCAACAAGGCTAATTCCCTCACTCCCTTCAAAGCTTCAGTCAAATGTCAACTCATTAGTGAGGCTTCCCCTGGCCACTTTATTTAAAATAGCAAATCTCCACTTCCACTGGGGCCTACCTGCTCCTCCTCTTCACTTTTCTCTACAGCACTTAGCACCTAATGGACTATCCATTTTCACTTCTTTATCCTGCTTATTGTCTGTCTCCTCCAGTTGACTGTTAACTCCAGGAAGGAAGGATTTCTGCCTTGCTTACTGGTATGTCCCCAGCACCTAGAATAGCATCTTGAACGCAGTGGGACTTCAGTGAATGTATGTTGAATACATGAATACACGAATGAATGACTGTACAAGATTTAGTGTAATCTCTTGAGCCCAACCTACAGGTTTTTCACAACCTCATACAAACGTTACTTCCTGCTATTTCTTGACATGAGACTCATGTTCCAGACATCATGGGCTACTGCTCCTCTGAACATTCTTTACCACCCTGTACCTTTGGTGGCATTACTCGGCTTGGAAGCCCTTTTGCATTCTTCTGACCTCTCCATATTCTCTGTGATTAGGCTAAATTTCCACTTATTCCATGAAATCATCCCAAGCCAAGCAACCGCATTCTTCTCTTCTCATAGAATATTTTCTCTATGGCACTCATTTGACAATTAAATATACGCAGAATCATGATATAATTTATGCTATTGTCTTCTGATGTTATTTAATCCATGAATTTTTGTTTAACTTCTCAAATGTTTGTACTGTGTTTTTCTGACTTCAGAAGCTCTCTGTGGAAAGGCCAGGTGAAAATGAGGAGGACTGCTCGTGGGCAGAATTCCAGCCCAGGGCTTCACCCCCCTCCCTGAGGGAGTTGGGATCAGTGCTTCAGCACTAGAACCACTTAGGCTAGGAGCTTGCCTTAGTATGCCAGTTAGAAAATTTCTGCCCTAGGGTGCCTTGCTCATAGTAGGTGCTCAGGAAGTATTAGTTGATGGAATGATTGATCTTTTTTCCCAATGTTTAAAAAAATTTTCAATTACACTTGACAATCAATACTATATTGTTTCATGGACTGATCACTCTTGTGTGATTGTTTTGTTCCTAATATTCTCTCTGCAGCCTTATTTAAGTTTATGTATAAATACTAACAGTAGCTTTTTATAAAAGGAGACATGAAATCATTATTATGAAATTGGAATTAAAAACTTCATTTAATGATGATGAACAAGAAAGAATTAGTTAAAATATATTAATTGATGGTTGACCTGTATTATAGGACTTACCATGTTAAGTGACACACCATAAATTTTGGAGGCTACACATGTGGGGAGTAGTTTTGTGCACATTTTGTAAAGTCATTTTTACCATGGTATTTCCTTGGAGGTATCTGAGTGAGTGTGCATTAAGTTTTAAAATGTTTAGTCATGTAGCATGGAATCTGGGAGCCCCAATTACATGTATATGTTGCTGTACTGCTTCATTATTTTTAACATGCTGATTTGCAAAGAAGTATTGCATTCTTTCAAAACCAGTATGGGTGAATGAAGTTCTTCTTCATTTGTTACCTAATGTCAATATGATGTTGCTATAATCCATCTAACAACTAATGTTCAATGCTTTTCTTAAACATTGCCTAATACTTGAGCATATTAGGTATTCAACAACCACTTCTAGAGTAGAAACATCAAATTAGATGAGTGGCACATGTGGTGCCTCTAGTTTCAACTTAATTTTAGTGTGCTTTCATTTCTAAAAATATTCTTATAGCTGAATTTTACATACAGATATTAATAGAGGGCTAGCATTAATTTGAAAATCAACTTCTATATAATTCTGGAGAGGATTTTAATGTTAACTATCAACTCCTAATTTATCTAGTACGACATAGGTATCATTGTTCCAGGAAGTGCCTGTGCTCTTGAAAAGTTTTATATAACATACTTTTTTTTTGTTGTAAATTGAATCTTATTTTATTAAATTAGAAAGTAATTCTTAAGGATCTCCTCTGCTATCATGAACATTTTGTGTCATAAATAAGCAAGCTATGATTTGTTTATTGATGTCCAATATTGATGTTCAATTTAAAAAATTAAAAATTAGCCACAGAAGTAGGCCACCTAGTTGCTAAAATTTTTCAGTAAAGCCAATTTAAAAATAAAATATAACAATAAAAATTAATGTTTTCTTTTTTTCATATCATATTTCAGATATTATGGCAGGCAAAATATTTATTAAAAATAATGCTTTTCATCCTTTCTCTGGTTCTGATGTTATTTCATTCTTTGATTTTGTGACATATGTTTCTCCTTCTAAAGCAGCTGTTATGAAAGCTTAATTAGTTTTTAATTAATGACGATTAATGTTGTCCCGAAAATTTTGTGAATTTTCTGTCACATCACAGATAGTTTCTTTTGAAATATGCTGCCAATTCTGAGGTGGAAACCACAGGGTTTCTCTAAGAGGAAACCAGGCCCTCATTCCTCACAAAGGTTAGACAGCCATGTATATATCATAAAGTGGGTAATGTGTTAAATCGTATAACCAGTTCCTTTGCTGCAATGTGAGGAGATTCTAGGAAAAGTGTAAAATAAGTCAGAAGGTGACACTTGGTTCTCAATTATATGTAACAACAAATCAGGGTAAAGCTTTCAAGTAACAAAAAAATTAACAAAATTGAATATTTTTTTTCCATATAGCATGGAAACAAAGCAAACAAAAACTGCAGAAAATATAGAAACTTGGAGAATTGAGGTGCGAACGTGAAAGACCACTCCCCAGGCTTTCTCTCTCCATGGTAGGCTGAACCATTTGTTGGGTTAACTGTTGCGTGCCTCTGTGCAGTTCTATGAGATGGAGAAAACCATGACATTTCTATTCTTCTGGAAGTGTGAGTGGGTTGGAAGCTATTGTTATGGCAGGCAGTAAGTAAAACACGATCCATTTATCAGGCTCCTTGGTCACACTGTGACTGTGTCTTTGGTGGCAGAAAAGGTGGCTAGGAATCTTAGTTGCAATATAAACAAAAAGTTTACAAAAATTGAGAAGTAGCCTGAACGAGATTGACTCTGTTTGGTCCCTCTGAAGCAAAAACACTGTAGGGTTCTTTCTAACTATCATAATTAGCCCTGCAGGGATAGAAAATGAGTTATTCTTATTAGTGTCATTCTGACCTGGACACGGGAGGGTAGTAGTCACTTTCCAAAGGTATGCAGGTATTGCTAAGGAGGAAGGATAGGATGGTAGTTTGCCTCTGGCTAATAGTAATTTTCACATTTCTGAAAACTTGGCCTTCTGGTCTGGCATCTTGGGAAATCTCTGAGTTTTCTTGTGGAGTTGATCTGAATCTAAAAGGAGAGACTCAATTAGCCCTCAAGAACTACCAGGATCAATTGCTTCAGTCAGTTGGGTTGTCTGGGCTCAGAGAGGGCTGTGCTGGCTTGATGTGACTTGCGTGGCAACCTCAGAAAGTCTGTAAGATGGGATCTATATCTTTCATGTTGATGTGAGGCCAAACAAAAAAAAAAAAAAAAAAGAACTGAGCAGTAGAACACACCCAGACCCATTCAGAAACACATATCTTCATTTATGCCATGTGTGACTGCTTAGCACAGTGACTTTCACATAATAGGTTTTCAGTAACACTAATAGGACTGAATTAAATCTATCAAATCTAAGAAGCCTTAATTCCTTATTTTTCAATGTCAGGTAAGTAATTTCTACTCAAGGGAGTTGACATATGCTATCTCATGAGAGGGTGTCTACTAAAATTTGTTGGAATAATAACTATGCCCATAATTGCTAGCCATTTATTAATGTCTGATCACAGGATTTGAATAGGATTTAGTTTTAGAAATAAAAGCACTGTAGATGAAAGCCAATTTTTAGTGAGTCCATTGTATTTTATCAGTTTTCATGAAATATATATTTAAGGATAAAACCTATGTTTACTAGCACAAAAGTTCTTACTTCTGCCTTATTTACTATGCTCATAATACAGAATATATATCACTATTCTAAAAATTCTGATTATAAAATACTAATAACTTGTTATCCAATTGTGTGGCTCAGAAAGCATTTTGTAGGGTAAATAGATCTTCCCATCTTTTCTTCTTCTTTTTTTTTTATTGATGAAGCAAAGTACCATTCAGCAAAGTCTATTTTTTAAAGTATTTATTCAATTCACAACCAATCTCAAGCTAAAGGAAATGTAAAATAACATAATTAAGAAAACAACAAATTGCCTGTAGTTTGATATGTATGAGAAAGAACGGAGGTCTTAACAATTTTCTTTTATATGATTAAATCAAAACATGTGCATAAGTTCTGACATGACTGAAAGTGACAACTCATTCTCTTAATGATTCACCAAAAGAATAAATTGGTTATCTGAGAAGAATAAAAGTACATGGATATAAGGTATTTGTCTTGTTTTGAAATAGCCAGGCTGGTGTAAGTGGTACAAACCAGGACCAACAATGGGTTAAAGGAAGTAGCAGTAGACAGAAGCAGGGCCTGGGCTGATTGCTGCCAGGAGCCAGGACCTTGGGGAAGTGGCCAGAGGCATTCACTTTTCCATCTGTGAAAGGAGCAGTTGAATCAGATGCTCAGATGCTGTGGAGCATGGATGTTCGGTTTGGTCCCAGGCAGGGAGGAAGTTTCCTAGAGATTCACAGCCTAGGCTGGGCGAGAGGAGTAGGTGGAGGCATTGTACCTGAGCCCTATATTTACAATCCATGAGGACCTGGGAATGTGACTGAATGTGACATGGCAGATTAAAAAAATAAAAATAAAAACAAAGACCCAATTTTAAGTCTCATATTGTCAAATTTGTGGGCAAGTCCCAGCTTCTTGACACCTTATGTTCCCTTATTTGTAAAATGAGGGAGATGGTGTAGATCTCTATAGTTCCTCCTCATCACATTTAAAAACTTCACTTTTTAATGGAATTTTAGAACAGCAGAGATTTTAATCTAAATTGAGTATATTTTCAGATATAAATCCATTGAGTAAGTTAAATGCTACATGAATTAAATATTGTTCAATGCACTAATGTATTAGAAATAACTTGGGGACAATTAATTTTCAAATTAATAGATTCAGCATGATGAATATTTCTCTAACAGCAAAGCAATTATTAATACATAAATTCTAAGGTTAATAATTACCTTTAATTTTCTCTTTTAAATGCAACAAACCCTCATTCTGCTATTATAATGTTTGCATTGTTTACATGACACAGGATAAATCTCTCCCAAAAAAGTGCTCATAGAGACATCCATAAAGAAAAACAAATATATTCTTTGTTCAAAGAGTCTCAAATAGCAGAAAAGTAGTCTTTCATTGGTTTTGGACATTATTTAGTATTATTTTTAGAGAGCCACTCATTTTGGCAAAGTTCTGCTAGTAAAACTTACTGTGTTTTATACTTTAATTAACTCAAGATTAACTTTTAGAAAAATTCAGTTCAATGCGTGAGGGCGTAGTATTTTCAAATTTTATAGTTAAGACTTCAATGGTATGAGAACAAGTTTAGAAAACATTTTTATTAGACAAATTATTTAGACAAATTATACACAGAAAGCTCTGCCACTCATAACTGAGGCCTCCAAAAAGTGTTTTGTGTATTTGTATAATAGGCAATACATCAAAATAGGCCTATTTTAAATATTGTACATGGTAACAGTTTGATTGCTAAAATCACTGAAACATCTGGTATGTCCCTATATAGTTCTTTGTAAAGATTTTTTTGTTGTTGTTTTAAAATCAGAGTCATTGATGATATCATGAATGTTACAAGGGAAAACAAGTTGTGCATGCACTTAGATACTTGTTACCCTGGAAACAAAATGGTTTTTGCATGATAAGAAATTTTTCTGCCTTACACAGTAGACAATATTTGAAGATTTAGTACAAAAACAGTGACAGTACAAGATGCTCCCCAGAACAGAATTAGCATCAAAATATAATATACCTTAAGAATATACCTTTTAATTTCTTCTAAAGCAAATCACATAGATTGATTCCTACATCAATCCTAGCCACAGAATGAATTAGATTAAAATAAGTGTATGGCTGCTAAGAACACAAGATAAGTTCTTGCTTCCTACTTACCACATTTTAATTTAAGGATTACAAACAAAGTTCATTCTACATCTCTAACAGGTAAGAATGCTACTTTAAAAGGGTTGTGCACAAAGAGGCACTGTTTTTGCTGTCATCCTTCTATACACTTGGCACTAATGTAAAAAATATGCAACTCCTCCAAATGGAACTGAATAAAAAAAGGGGTTAAGTTGAGAGCCCAGTATGGTTATTTCATTTTCTTTTTTAGGATTATGTATGACAGTAATTAAGGCCACATCAATATTTTTTAAGGGCTCCCACCTCTCCCCAACTACAGTTGTGTTAATTTGCTTACTGCTTTGGAAGAGACTTTATTAACCTTCAATGATCTACATTTAAACTCTTATAGAGCTCTATGTGCTGTTGTGGATGCGGTTCAGCTAATAGCTTTTTTTTCATTTAGATAATTAATTAAAAGTAAAATGATCAAGGTTAGCTTTATACACTGCTGAATAACAAATGCAAAACCTATTCAAATGAGTTACATCTAGGAACAAATATTAAGTTGCCCTGGATGTTTTAATAACAAAAGTATAAAATATTCTCTGTTGGCAAACAATGTGAATCAGAATAACATTAAAGCAACCTGCCTTTTCTAACTGAAAAGACCCCCTGCACTATACATAGTTCCTGTATACAATATTTTTTTTAAACTAAAGCTTTATTAAATGAATTGCAATAGCAATGGCCACCTTTCAATATATATACACATTATATAGGTGCATATATATGTATATATGAGATACTAATTTATTTAACACAATAGAGGCTTCTGCCATATGATAAAGTTTACTGTACATGAGAAAAAACTTTTAATACTGTACAATCACATAAAGGTCATATGCACTGTTGCAGTGCAAGAGTAGTTTTAACTGTAGTCTTGACTGGCATATTAATGGCTTTTTTGTAATCTTACAAGATTGCATTCTCATATCATGTGGCCTGAATGATCTTTAAATTATTTTATAAACACTGCAGGGGTTGCCTTTGGTCCACAGTTAAAGGACACTCAACAGCAGTGGAGCCTTGTATGGATGCAGCAGAAGAATGTAAAAGGACTGAAGTTATTGCAATTATATCTTTAAAAACAGAGAAATGTTACGCATGAGGCCTTTATGTAAAATTAATCCTCCATATACTTTTAGTATACTCAGTGCACATTTCCTATACTTGAAGTACAGTATATGAAAAGCGGACTAATAGGATCCTAGTGTACTATATTCTGGGGGAACAAGTTGAGTAATGAATAAAAGTGGAAGGAAATGTATCAGAAGAGAGGGAACAAGAGAGAAATAGAGGAGGGAGGAGGGAGAAGGTGGGGAGAAAGAACTAGAATTGTTACTAATAATCCTGATTTTTTAAAATGTTACATCCATGTTAGTCCCACAACATTGCAGTTGCTCCTTGCAAAGGGAGTCCTACTAAAGAAACAGTGAAAAGATTTTGTTTGATGCTCATATGGAGGTGCCTCGGTCTGGATCATTACCCAGATTGAGCCCCAGGGTAGGAGTTGGTTGATAAGGAATAGATGACATTGTTTTTATAGGACTCCTGAAAAAGCCCCCGTTAGGTGCCCTGTGCCTAAAAGGGCCAGTTCGGTGCTCAGGCACGTTGCCAAAAGCGAAACCAGAGGCAGCTTTAGCTGATAGTGTGCGGCTAAGAGTCTGGATCTGCTCTGGGATAAAGGTGGTTGTGGTAATATGAGTGTTCCTGAAATCACTGATTTGCTCCAGTGCTTGCCGTGTTGGCAAAGTGTCAATGTCCAGAGGGGTCAAGTCAATTGACGAGGTGGAAAACTGTTTATGGGGGCTGTCGTCATCTGTGCACAAGCTATTTACACGTCTATGGAGGTGCTCCAGGTCAATTTCCTTGTCATCCTGGAGATGAAGAAAAAGAAGATAAGGTTCTCATCAGTACTAGCTTCCACGGTTAAAAGAAAAGTAGTTCAGCAAACATGATATGTAAGGAACTGAACTTTGGGGTTTATTCATTTAACAAGTATTTATTGAGCACCTAATATGAGCCAGGCACTGTCCTAGGTTCTGGGGGTACCAATGAGATTCTGAGGTAAGGCTACCTATAATAAATATTTTTTCTTGAAGTAAAAGTTCTAAATGAGCATACGCCACATGCAGCTACAACATATGGGAGCAGTAGGTGGGTGACTGCCTTCTCTAAGAGCAGGGACACACCCGGGCAAAACTGTACAAATAAAAAGCATGGTTTTGGCAACTCACCCCCACCCCCACCTCTTCTTTACACGTGCTTCCTCCTTTTTCAGGGTGACTTGTTCCAAGTTAGATAGTTGTTTCTTTCCACTACTCACCCTGAACTATAGCTTTATATTCTTAGAGACAAATGATACAATATGCTGATACGTTAGTTCACACTAGAGTGTTAGCAACTATTACAGTGTTATTTCTCCTTAGGCTAGAGATAGGTAAGCTTGTTTGGAGAGAGCAACAACATTCGACACAAGAGAATCAATTTCTAATTGAGGGACTTCATACACTCAAGCAAGCTACCTAGTACCTGAATGAGGCAATATTGTGAAGTCAGCGGGACTTTTAAGAGACCCCTTCCAAGTTCTCATATGTGAATGGCAGTTTTAGTTAAGGGGTAGGCATGTGCTACATGGCCTCTAAATCAAAGATGCTTTGAGCTATGCTAATGGAGTCTCAGTAAAAAGGTGCTTAATAAAGTAAAAGAAAGTAAAACCTTAGATTCCTGGAGTTGAAACCAATTCATAAATCCCTTAGAATTTTCTCTAAGAGTAAGCATTGAAGCCCAGTATTTGAAAAATAAAGTAGGCAAGAAATAAAATTGTCCTTTCTATCAGTCTTATTTATAGCCAAGTTCAAGAAATCAGGCTTGTGAGGATTTAAAAACATCTATTAATCATAAAAGAAAATATTTGTTCATAAGATCTGGATTAGCTGTCATGAGTTAGAATGGAGTGTGTATTTTTTTATTGTGCTATTATAGTGCTCCTAAGTGAAAAATATTTTGAGTGCATCACTGTTTTCCTTCTCCTTTCTCATTTCAAAATCCAATAAAAATATCCATTAATGCAATGTTATCACTGAGACTTTAGAGGGTTGAAAGATAATTTTATGGCTCCCACAGCAACTGTAATGTATTCATCCATCAACAGATATAATAATGCAAAAATTTAATATCATATATAGTAATTCAAAATATAAGGAGCTTGGGGAGTCCTTCATTTCCAGATTTTTGAGAATATGAAGTCTCGGCTATAATGTTGCATTAAAGTGGTCTTTTGCATTGAATCACTGTCAGTAGAGATATACCAGAAGCTGACCAAAAAGAAAATACTACGAGAAAACCTGATTAATTTTTGGTTTATACTCCACTAATTTAGAATGTATGATCATTCTGACAAGTAGATAGTTAAGATTTATCCTTGCTGAACCAGGCTTTTCCTTATAAATGGTGCTATGTTGATCAATATTGCATATAAGGTGGTAGAAAGGAATCAGACTAAAAAACAACTTGTTTGCGATAATATATTAATATGCAAAAATTTGTATGCACATCAGAAGTCATTTTTATTTGTATATTAAAGCGAATCCTTTCAGGGCTCGCTCTAGGTGTCGGTTAGCCACAGTCTAGTTATAGAAAGTTTAAAACTGTCCTTTGAAACTATAAAGACAATCAAATCACTCAGGAAACTTAGGTTGTTTCCATTTCAATTTGAGAAGCTTTAGTGACTATGATTTTATTATTTAAAAACTTTTCACACTTTTTGTCCAGTAGAAATAAGATAGTTATGATTTTTTATGGAAACAAGACACATGTTGTTTTAAAAGAAATATGATGTGTAACATTGTTGGTATCCTCTCAGGTCTCTGGAAAAATTTTAATATGGCCTTGGAGTTGAGCTAACTGAGGAGTACTGGAGAAATATTGAATTTCAGATAATTCCACAATGTGGATTTGTTAAGCTTAGGGTCATCAGAGCTAAAAATATTATCACTTCTCTTAGGTCTACATTCAGATGGAGAAAAGCAGTCACTGGCGGCAGACTGAAAACTCCAGTTATTTCACTATGTAATTGGGTTTCTTAGGCTGAATCTTAGAGACACAAGTATTCTACACGGTAAGTTTAAGGACTAAAGGCAATAAAAAGGATAAGCATCTTTGTGAACTGGTCAAGGCAATAACAGCCTTTAAAAAGTCATTGGCTTAAATTCTATCCTGAGATTTGTTAGAATTTCAAAGCCCATTATGGCACATAAGAAATTGTCAGTCTTTCAAACATATATAGTCTCCATTCATCAGGGATGTCCTAAAATGGAAATTGGTATTGGTCTTACCAATTTTTAGATTTCACTTTTTATTTTTGTTATTTTTACTTTTCAGGGAAAGAAGACACAAGGACCTCCCCGAACGCTTTCTCCCCTTCCTTGCAATTCTCCTCCCTGCAAACCCGCTTTCCGGCTCAGTTTCGTGCCCCAACTCCCAGTCAAGTACCTCTTTTGATGGGACCCTGGAGCCTTTCCTCTTGTTCCACCACGTCTCCAGCATGGCTATAAAGCAGGAGAGGACAACTCCAGCGGCCAGGATACAGAAAACCCCTGCAAAGCTCTTTATGTCCAGGGCACCTCCTTTCTGCTTTGTGTCCACTGAAGAGTACAGGTCACACTGGCCATTCTTTGGCCACCATTTGTGCTTCAGGATGTCCATGTCACCATTCTGCTGAAGCTCCAGGATCCTTGAGGTAAAGAACACAATCACACGCTCCGGTTATTGCCTCAGTCCACCGCACATCCATTTATCATCCCAGCTCTAAGGGAGGTAGCCTTCAAGGTGAAACGGACATCTAGACTAGCCTGCAGACGGACTGCTGGGAGACTGACAACATACGGCTTCAGTGCAATAGCCACAGTTGTGCCACAGTGCTTTCCCTCCGCCCTCCCATCATCTTCTTTTTTTTGGTTTCGTTTTATAATCCTAAATATCCCCCACCCCCAGTTTGTAGCGATGTGTTTTTCCAATTACATTTCAGAGGCACTGTTTTTATGTGGATTCAAGCTGCTGCAGCTCTGTGTTCCTTCCCCACATGCAGAACAACGCTCCGGATCTTAATGCTTTTATGAAGAACGTTTCACTGCTTAGAGCGAGATGCTGGCATAATGTCGGCCAGCATATGCTGCACACAAAGAAATTCAATTAAAAAGACTTCTATTATTTAACACAGTGTGGGAGAAAGCCTTGGGACAAGTTTGAAGTTGATAAAATATATCATTTTTGGTTTTTCACACAACTGATCCAGTTTCCCTTTCAGCGCCAAAGGGGAAATAATCTTACCTTGGAGAACAAAGAAAAGTTGACCAGAGGCTTTCAGAAGTAGTTAAATTCAAATAAGAAATATCCTTTTTCTTCTTTTCTTTCCCCCAGAGGCTGGGGGTAGCTACAAAGACTGCAGCTTTTTTTAGTGTGATTTTCACAGGGGTTTTATTCTCAGTTCCAATACCCGTGTGGTGCTATTTGAGACCTGCCTAACTCTGGCTCTCCCCTGGCTGTGCCCTGTCTCACAGGGTGAGAACAGTCAGGGTCAAAGCCATGTGCCTGTCCAGTGTGAGCACCATCCTTGGGGTTTCCGAGAATTTATTGCCCTAATAGCTCAGAGAGCTCGTCCAGGATTCACGAAGGCCCATTCCCATGTTATCACCTGAGAGCAGATCTTGCAGCCCTGGGGGCACACAGGTGTGAGGGTGGTGTTTGGAGAGTGTGGACAGAGCTTGGCTGTGCGAATGCAGGTGCACATACTTTTGTGTGGGAGACCCTTCCCCATGCAGGACGCAGCTGGATGTGGGAGAGAAGGGACCAGAGGCTGACCCCTGTGACAGGCGTCAGTGCAGAACTCCTAGCTAGTCACCAATTAGGAGCTCAAACCTGGGTTCCTAGTGGTCAGTAAAGGTATATTTGTCAAGATAAGAGGATAAAACATATTTGATCTAACAGTGTTTAGCTTGATTTATAACTTTCACATACTTAAGATTTAGGACATGTGGACACAGATTAATACCCTTGCCCCGGGTCTTGGATTATTTGGGGAAACTGCTTAAAAACTTTAGAGAGAAAAACTCAGCCTATCTGGAGGAAGTAAATAATTCACTTTCAGTTGCATATTACCTTTTTACCTGTTTCATGTTATCCACGGATCTGTAAGAACAAGCTAAAAGATAATGTTGGGGGTAGGATCAACATTCAACCTTAATTAAACAAAAATAAGAAAGCCCTAGGGAGAGTTGGTCCTATAGCTGTCATCTACCTTTGGATATTCCCACAGCCTCGCCCACAGCGCCCCCTGCTGATACCCCAGGAGCCCTCCCCGTTCCCTCCCCTTCCCTTCAGCTCCCCCTCACCACACTGTCCCCCCAACCTGGACTTCTTTCTTAGGAAATTGATTTAAATTTCCGTGGCTTCAGAGTCTTGTTTTAAAACAGCAGTTAATTTGATGAATTCACTAAAATCATTATGAATATCAATGAATTCATAATATTAATGGATCACCTTTATTCCAGCCTCTATCCCATAGTCATTTGTATTTAGAAAACACGGAATTTCTTAAAGTGTATTCCATGAAGCACTAGAATTTAGTGAGCTACTGCAAGAAAAGAGTCCTATGGTTATTAACTTAAAAAAAAAACCCTCTTGGAATTTTACATAGAAGTCAGCCTGTTAAAGGCTCTAAGAAAATTTGCAGATAAAAAAACTCATATGATTTTGTTTAATACAATATTACCTAAACTTGTCTGACTTTCATTCCCCTTTTCTCATTTTTCTCCCCCTAAATCATAAGCCATAGAGCTAGAGATTTGAGGAATACACTGAGAAATAGTGCCTTGATACAGAGCAACAACTGCATGTGGCAATTTGCAGCACTGTGTTAGGTATCACACAGGTAATCACAGTATGAAAGTTGCTTGCTTGGCTTACCCATGAATACCATTCAAATGCCATTAGCAAACTCTTCAGGTATTTGTCTACCTAAAGACACTAGGTAATCCAGATACCATTGAATGTCTTGAAGGAAAAATTTACTCACATCTGAAGACATCTGAAGAAATTCTTCTTAAATTTGAGTTTATAGGAACATGTATTATAAAAAGAAAAGGAAAATACAGCAGCATTTGCTTACTGAGAATCTATCTGGGCACAAAATGAGCTCCCAAGTTCCCCTGCCCTCCTCTACTCATCATACTATATTAGTATCTGTGGAAATAGAAGAGTTTTCCTTCATAGCACTTATTATTTGTGATTATTTGTGGTTACTTGGTCAATGCCTGTGTGCTTACCATATTCAATACTGCCTAACATGGATCAGGCATGTATATAGTGAATGAATATATTCAATAGTTTTTGGTAAATGGACTTGCTCTCAGATTCTACCTGTTTCATATCATTGATGCTATTTTCTAATTTTTTCTATTCTCACCTATTCACCTATCCATTCAATAAGTATTTAAAGAGTGATTTCATGCCAGGCACTTCCTTGGGTAAAAAGTTTATGTTAAACCACAACTGCATATTCAGCCAGAATGGCCTGGAAACACTGTGAAATCATTTCTTTTTCATGCTTTCCATTCATGTTAATTTATTCTCTCATTCATTCACATATTCATTCAGGGACCGATGGTCACTTATTCTATCTCTTCAGTAGTGTCTGTTATTACAATGTGTCTTTATTGTTTTTACACCTGGAAATACTTTGATTTTAAAAAGTCATTGGAAGGATACATACTCTATATCACACATTTTGATTCTAATAGTACAGGGCCCTTATCTAAAGAATTTGTTTAATCCTAGAAATTTTGGATTCAGTGAGCTGAGTGGCCAGAATTCATGAAGCGAAAGAGGCATCTCTACATGCCTTTAAGTATCATCACACCACAGAGATCTCTTTATATGATTCATTTCATGGTCACTGAAGCACAGGTGGCTGAGGCATTACAGAGAGACTCCATCTTTGGGGTACACAGAACAAGTGGGCCATAGGATTCCTCAGTTAAGCCATGACTACCCACAACAACTTCTGGGGATACTGGCTGGTGTGGAATAGAAGTATATAGGAAGGGAAGGAAAGTGTCCTCTAAGCCCAGAGTTCTGCCACTGATTCTTGCTAAAAAATCTAGTGCTTCCAGAAATTCCATCAAAAGATTTCACTATACCTCTACTTTAATTATATAACAAAAACCCATTTAAGGCTTGGATAACAACAGTTTAGCACAATGTACTGCACTGCCTTAAAGACTAATGGGATGAGACCTTATCATAAATGAGGAAGTATTTTCTCTTTTCAAATGTTCAAAAACACTGGCCTCTTTAAATGA
This sequence comes from Pteronotus mesoamericanus, assembly GCF_021234165.1. Taxonomy (NCBI): domain Eukaryota; kingdom Metazoa; phylum Chordata; class Mammalia; order Chiroptera; family Mormoopidae; genus Pteronotus; species Pteronotus mesoamericanus. The sequence continues at coordinate 18,991,032 of NW_026555311.1, forward strand.
GACTTAAAATCATACCTAAAGGAATGTTTTGCCTTTTAATTATATGCAACATTGATGTGCGTGTGTAACAACGCAATAATCTAGTTGCAAAATTCTTAATGAATGCAAGGAATATTTTCAGTTCCATAGAATGATTATTTTTGTTATTTGTGCAATTTCCACAAGATGGCAATCTTTGCTCATAGAGAGCAAAGTGTTACTGCTCAGAAAGTGAAACTGTGAGTTTGAAAGGCATAAATTTCTTGGTGTTGTAAACACACTATTAGAAACAATGTTGGATGTTAGACTGTGATGAACAATTGGATGTGTAAAATCTCTTCTTGGAGTGTAGTCAGAAAAATTCCTGTCATTTTTACCTTAGAATGGTGATAGTAATACTTATTTTTCAGAGTTATTATGGTAAGAATTAATGAGTTCATGCAAAAAAGCATCTTGTTCATTATTTGGCACTTCGTAGGCCACCAAAACTCAAAAGCTAGAATTACTGTCAGCACATGTGACAACCATTCTTTCTTTGGGTCTGTTCTGCTACACATTTCTTAATAGACAGTTATATTTCCAGAGGAATCAATCAGAGATTTATTCACTGATAATAGCATTGCATTTCCTTCTTTTGTCCAAAAGTATTAAAACATTTGTAATCCCATTGAACAGACAAATCTTAGAAGTCCATAAAACCTACCTTCAACTTGAGAATGGTTATTACATCAATCCAAAGTGCATTAAATTCTTTATTGATATAAATGTGCAAATTTCATGGGAAGTGAGTAGAGAAGCAAAAGATCTTTCTTTCATATTTAAATAAAAATACTCAACAGGTTTGCAGCATTCATTGTAAAAAGCTTTTTATTTACTTTGAAGAGAATAGCCTCATTTGTGCGTGAGAATTGCACTAATTATTGACCACTTACTGTCCCTTGATCACTACTCTGAAAATTGATTTTCAAATTAGTTTGCTTTTAACAAAATGGTTGCCTGAAAGATGCATGCAAATTTCTAATCCCACATAGGTAATTTTGATTTTGCCTTTGAATATTGTAACAGTCTGTAGGTTCCTTTCTAATTTTCTTACCCTCAGATAAATTCCTGAGCTGAGCTGTAGAAAAAGATACTGGTTATCTAAGAAAAAAGACTCCTGACTTTTTTTTTAGTTGTTTCTGCTAAAAAAGAATTTTAGGGTAGTCAGAGATTTTAAAAAATAAATGCAGAGATCCTTTTTTCAGGACATGTATATAGGAACTCCTGTGACTATTTTGTAATTGAAATTTCTTACTCACATTCATAGAGGCATGAATGACTAGAATACAGAAGACCAAAGATACTTAGTTTGTCTCCTTCCCCTCTATCCACTCAATGGATGAAAAAACTGAATCATGTAGAACACTAATTTCCCAATTTATCATATTCAACACACAGAGGAAGCCAGAAATAAAAGGCCAAGAGCTCCAGCCATTGCAGGCCCTGCCCTGGCTATCTTGAGGGCTGAATAGATCAATATTTTATCAATATTCTAGCACGTTGTCTAAGACACATCTGTTGGGAATCTTACAGAGATTAAATGACTTGTTTAGTGACTAACACAGAGTATATAGTTGAGCCGGGGACAGAACTCTGGTCTGTCTTTCAGCAAATTTCCCTGTAGTACATATTTAAAGAAGAGCAATCTCTTTTAGTTTTAGAAATTTGTGAGACTCTGAGGAAAACTGTCATCACTATGTTCTTCTAAGCCAAACAATATATTTGTAGCACGTTTCCAAATTTATTCATACTACAATTTGGGTGTGCAAAGAAAATACAGCTTTTCTCTTATAACTTAATTGATCTTCCTCAGGAGGACTGGGCCCAGTGAGTAGTGAGAACAAAGCTAAAATTAGCTCAACATGATTTAAAATTTAATCTGACCTAATAATTTAACATGTCTCCAGCTTTAGTTCAATTTACTTGATTTACTCAATCCTTCTGATTCATCCCTGTTCCCTTTCCTCTTTTCAAAGATGGCATCAGGATTTATGGAGGATGACATTATATCCCTTACAGCGGGATTTGGGGAGAGCCCCGGCCTCTTGCTCATCTTTGGATTTGCTCTGGCAGTTCTCCTTCAAGGTGCAAAGGACCTGGACTGCTGAAGTCAGCAGAGGCTTTAAGTCGGCTAGAGTTGGCAAATGTCTTTCTCACCTCCTTTAGGGTCTGTGTGCCTCTCCCTGCTGACCTGGCCTCCTTTGTCTCTCTGAGGTGCTGTATACCATTCTTGCCTTCTGCTACTTTCTCCATGTGGTTCCTAAATATTCTATAGCCCTTTGGACACTATAGGATATCACTTAAAGTAGAGGGTCTGTGTGCTCTAAGGAGGCATTCACATTACATGGGGGCAAGAGAGGCCTAGGAAGAAAGACTGAACATTTGCTTTTCTCTAACCACGCAGGTCTGGCTTCTCAACCACTGGTCTTCTCTGTTGATACAGACCCTGGTGTGACCAGGGAGCTCCTCTCAGAGTTGTTAACAGGGAGGGAAACATCAGGCCCTTTACCCTTCATGGGTATTTCAGTCTAATGCCCCTCTACTTAGCAATCTCCCACAACCTGCGCTCTGTTGGGAACCTCTGTCCACATGTGCTGTGACTTTCCTTTTCTCCCCCAGATATCCTTCTGACACCCCACATCTTCAAACTTCTTGGTGTCAGTGTGAAAGGGAAATTTAACTATATAATGATAGAAACTTTGTGGTTTGAGACCCCCATGCATTTCTTCAATTTGGAAGTATTGAAGCAATTTGGAATTAGGGATTGATGAGGGTGAAAATATATTATTTTACTATCTTGAAAACACTGACCTGTTACATACTTATGAGTTTTATGTAACCAAAATTAAAAAGATATTTATAATAGAGTCTCACTGCTTTATTAATGTTTAATGTCACTTATCAATGAGAAATAAATTTGGGATTAACTGAAAAAAAGTATATTTGAGCGGATCTATTTTGGCCCAGAATACCCATATTATTAAATTCATTTGCTGATTTCTTACAAAAATTTCCTCTGCATGGTTACTGAAAATTAATAATAACATGCAGGCAATTTTCAGAAAAACATCAGCTCCATAGGCTTTGCATTCACTCATCATTTCTTTCAGTATGGTCTTTGAAAACATAGGTAAATTGGATTGAAGTAAAAACACTCATCAAAGATGCAGATTTAGTATCCAATAACACTATTTGAACATCAGACTTGTGAAGACAAATTGTATTAACTTCCTGTGAATTGGGTATTGGTTGATTTTTTTTTTTAAAGCTTGCAACCACATTTATTGGAAAAAAAATTATCACTTGGAAGTACCCTTCTTTCAAGGTTGAAGATTTGCTCTAGGGCACTGTTCTTGTTGTTTTTATCAAATTTCCCTCAACACAGCAGGAATCTCAGCTCTCTGGGTTCTCACAGGCTAAGGCATGACCACAAAACCTACCCAACCCTCCACAAGAGTCATGAAACATCACGGAGAAGCAAGACTATTCTCTCCATCCAGATAGCTCTGGAGCTGACACAGCTGGGGAAATGCGACACCCAATTAGCAGTAGTCATCTAGTTTGCTAATGGTGGCAAGTCTCCATTAGCCTTGCCAAAGGTGGACGTTGGAATTTTACCTTTTCTTCACAAACTTCTTTCAGAAAGCATTGGGATTTCACTGTCTCTTCTCAGCTCACAAAGTGCTGTCTTGGACCTGCAGGATTGCTGACCTGCTAGAAATGTTGTTCTCCACCAAGGGAGACACCCCAGCCACATAGTCAGGGGCAAACACATCAGTTTCCTGCTTGGCTTTGTGTGAGAGTTGCAGCCGAGGGACTTTGTGCTGGTCCTCAGTCACATGAGGGTGACCACATATTTGCCCTCTTTGGGAGTGGGAAGTGGATTCAGCACCTTAGGGTTGTGGGAAAAGTGCATATGCAGGGTTCCGTCATTGTTGACAGTCACAGACAACTTCTTTAGTGTCTTGTTACCACAATGTGAATAGAACACTTGGCTCATGTCAACATTGCTCTGAAACAGCCGTGGCAATGGAAGATGGAGCTTCGGGTCTCCCAAATTAGTATGCTGTTCACCGCCAGCATGTGCAGCCCTTCTGAAGCGGACCATTCTGCATGGCAGAGTCAGTAGTCACACAGACGACCCACACATCTTTCAGGACGATACCCTGGTCTAGATCCTATTTCATTTGCTTGATGTTACCGGGGGTTATCCACCCCCTCATCATCATCACTATCTTCATCTTTCCTTACTTCAAATCCATTCTCTTCCTTCTCCTCCTTATCTGGAACATCCTCACCTCTGTCAGTCAGCATCTCCTATAGGTCACGATCAATAACATTAGGCGAAGGGTTTCGCCGGAACACGAGGGAACTAAATTCTAGGTCCTCAGGTTCACTGTCTGGTGTTCCTGTTCCTCTGTTTCTTGTGGGGGCTTAGGCTTTGAGGGCTGAGGGAACCCGAATAGTGTAGAGGAGTTTCTGGGTGCTCAATGGATGAGCACACTTTAACCTTTTCTGGTTCTTTTTCTTTTCTTTTTAAGATTTTATTTATTTGTTTTTAGAGAGAGGGAAGGGAGGGAGAAAGAGAGGGAGAGAAACATCAATGTGTGGTTGCCTCTCGTGGGCCCCCAAGTGGGGGCCTGGCCCACAACCCAGACATGTGCCCTGACTGGGAATCAACCAGCGACCCTTTTTTTGCTGGCTGGCACTCAATCCACTGAGCCACACATGCTAGGGCTGGTTCTTGTTTTAAGAGTGACACCCCAACAAACTCTGTTTCAAATGGGTAGGTAAGTGCCCGTACTTGGATATCTGTGGCAGGGAGGAGTGGGTAGTCTCTAGTTTTCTTTGAAAACTCAGTCACCAGCCACAACTTTTCCAGGAAGGGCTCCTTGAACTACAGCTTGTATGTAGGGCAGGACCATGAGTCACCTGTGCATAGCCTTGTCCTGAATCTTGCTGACCACATCTTGGAGAGTGTAGATGTTCTCCCCAATGTCCTGCAGAGCTTCATTTGCAAGGAAAGCCCAGGCATCCACTACAATGTGCGACACCCACACCATCTTTGCCAGACAAGACCAGAGGGCGCTTACACTCGCCCCCAAGTCCCACTGCGGTTCTCTGGGAGCTGGGAAGAGCAGCCACACATTGGCAGTGCCTTCTGCTGGCAGCACCACACCTCCCAGTTCAGGGTACCTTTGCGCATGCGTACTGTGCATGCAGCCCACCCAGGGGCTGTGGGTAGGATCAAATCTTGGGAGAGGACATCTGAAGGAATACACTTTAGCACTAAGGACTTAGACATTCTTACTTTTTTAAAACTTAATTTAAACCTGTATACATTTTCATTGTTAAGTCAGTCAATACAGATAACCTAACTTAATGATCACAAACTTATAAACAGATACTATTTTACAGTCAAGGGATAGCTACTTAAGACCACTAAGTATAGTTATTATGGCCAAAAAGTGGTTGTAACAAGATTAACACCCCTTGTTTGTTTTTTTTTAATCTTAGGCTACATTTCTTAATGGTCAATAGTATAAAATACAACAAATATTTATTGATAACATCTAATGCTTCAGTAATACCAAATAGACAAGAGAGACTATTAGAAGCTATTTCCTTTGTTTAAATTGGATTTTTAACTAATTCTTTCAGTTAGGTGAGCTTGATGCCAGTTGCTTAAATCTGATCAACTAAAGATTGACAAAAGTCATATAGATGATTATGGTGTTTCAAATAAGTCCACGAATAATCATCTTATAGACCAGAGACCAGCAAAGTTTTTGTGCTAAGTGTGAGATATTCACTATTTTAGACTTTGTAGGTCACATGGTCCCTGTTACAGCTACTCAACTCTGCCTTTGTAGTTAGGAAAACAGGTCTGCTGATTATAGTTGCTGACGTATTTTGGACCCCCTGTCTCCCATTAAGTAACTCTGTGAAGTCAATAATTTTCCATTTCACTGACATATTGAAGTTCAGAGGGCTTGAATGACTTGGGAAATGTCACATCTTTAGAAGAAGTATCAGATATAAAACTAGAGATTTTGCAGTGATCAAAAAACTCCTGATAAAGAAAACTCCAGTTCTCAATGGAGAACTGTACTAAACATTTAAATGAGAATTAACAGCAATCTTCCTCAAATTTTTCCAAAATATAAAGGAAGAGGAAACACTTTCAAACAAATTTTTTGAAGCCAGCTTTACTTTGATACCAAAACCAGATAAAGATGCCACAAAAAAACTATAGACCAATATCTCTGATGAATATAGATGCAAAAATTCTAAAGAAAACATTAGCAAATCAAATTCAAGAACACATTAAAAGGATTATATACCATGACCAAGTGGAATTTATCTGTAGGATGCAAGGATGCTTCAGCATATGAAAAATAAATGTAATTCACCACACCAATAAAATGAAAGATAAATATCACATGGTCATCTCAGTACATTCATAAAAAACACTTGACAAAATATAACATCCTTTCATGATAAAAATTCTTAACAGACTGGGTACAGAAGGAACATAACTCAATATAATAAAGCCCATCTACAACAAACCCATAGCTAACATTACAGTCAATGGAAAATAATTGAATGTGTTTCCTCTAAGATCAGGAACAGGGCAGGATGCACACTATCACCTTCTAGTACTGGATGTCTTAGCTAGAGCATATAGGCAAGGCAGAGGGGAAAAAAAAGCCATCCAAGTCAGAAAGGAAGAAGTGATATTTGTTGATGATATGATCTCATATCTAAAAAATCCCAGTCAGTCAAAAAGTTTTTTTAATTAATCAACTATTTTAGTAGAGTGGCATGATACAAAATTAACATACAGAATTCAAATGCATTCCTTTACACTAATGATGAAGCATCTGAAAAAGAAATAAAGAAAGCTATCCCATTCACAGTAGCATTAAAAACAATGAAATACTTAGGAATAAATTTAGCCAAGGAAATGAAAGATCTATACAATGAAAACTGCAAGACTTTGCTGAAAGAAATTGAAGAAGACAGACAAATGGAAAGACACCCTGAGTTCATGAATCAGGAGAATTAATATTGTTAAAATGGCCGTCCTACCCATAGCTGTTTACATATTCAATGCAATTCCTGGCATTCTTCACAGAAATAGAAGAAACAATGCAAAATTTGTGAGTGGAACCACAAAAGACTACAAATAACCAAAGCAATCCTTAGAAGAAATAACAAAGCTGAAGGTATCATGCTTCTGGATATATTAATACTACAAAGTCATGGTAATGACTTTAATAACAATATTATTATCTACTAAGAATAGAAATTCCAGAATTAAATGAGGAAAGGGCGTCTCTTAAACAAATGTTGCAAGGAAAACTGGAGAAACACATGCAGAACAATAAGATTAGACTTCTATCTCACACCACTAAAAAAATAACTCAAAATGGATAAAGACATAAACATAAGATCTGATCCTACAAAACTCCTAGAAAAACATGTAGGGAAGAGGTCCATAAATATTGGTCTTAGCAATAATTTTTTTTAACATGATGCCAAAAGGACAAACAACAAAAGCAAAAATTAATAAATGGGACTACATCGAACACAAAAGCTTTTGCCCAGAAATAGAAACAGTTAACAAAATGAAAAGACAACCTACAGAATGGTGGAAAATTATTGCAAACCATACATTGGACAAGGGCTAATATTTAAAATATATAAAGGGAAGAAGAACTAAATAGACATTTTTCCAAAGAGGACATCAAAATGGCCAATAGGTACATGTAAAGGTGCTCAATATCACTAATTATCAAGGAAATGCAAACCAAAACCACAATGAGATATCAGCTTACACTTGTTAGAATGGTTATCATCAAGAAGACAAGAGACAATAGGTGTTGGTGAAGATGCAGTAAAAAGGAAACCCTCACTCATTGTTGGTGAGAATGTTAATTGTTCTAGCAACTAAGGAAAACAATTTGGAGGTGGTCCCCTCTCCCCCAACAAAAGACCTACCGTATGATTCAGCAATTGCACTTCTGGGTATATATTCAAAGGAAATGAAAACAGGATTTCCATGAAATACATGTGATCCTATGTTTATTGCATAATTATTCACAATAGCCAAGATATAGAAACAATCCAAATGCCCATCAATGGATGAATGGATAAAAGAGATATGTGGTATATACACACAATGAAATATTATTCAACCACAAGAAAAAGGAATATCCTTCCATTTGCAACAAGGATGAAACTCGAGGATGTTAGGCTAAGGGAAATAAGTCCAACAGAGAAGACTAGTACTGTATTATATCACTTATTTGTGGAACTAAAAAAATTAACCCTATAAAAAACAAAGAATAAAATGGTGGTTACCAGGGGATGGGGAATAAGAGTGATGGTATTTAAAGGTACAAACTCATAACAAGTAGTAAATAAACCATGGAGATCTAACATATGTTATAATGAATATAAAGAAGAATACTGTACTAATGTGATAAATATTTCTACATTGGCAATCATATTACAATATAAATGTGCCAAAGTAACATGCTGTACATATTAAACTTATATGATGTTACATGTCAATTTTATTTAATTAAAAAAACTAGAGATTTTGACTCTTATTCCAGTGCTTTTGACTCTGCATACATAAAATTAATATGTAGTAATGCCTGTTATTAATGGGTGCACCTTTAAATGAGTACAAAGTCATCATGTATTGATTTTGTAATTGACCATCTCAGGAAAGAATTTTATGTACACACTGTATGTTAACACTAACAGCATAATCATTCATGTGAATTTTGGATTTCCCTGGTTTTCTGATTATCTGGAATATACATCGGAACATATAATCCTGTAATTGGGACTGCCCATGGTTGGAAAGAGTGACTACCTTAATAGGCAATGGAAGCTATATCTTGAAAGCAAAGGGATATAAACAGATACTATACTACTAAACAAAATTCCAGGGAAGTGATTATGATACACAAAGAATGGGTAAGACAATCAACGGAGGCAGAAAAGGTGGCATCTCTCTTAATCAAAAGATAGAAAATGGTTTTTAATTTTGTGTGGCTAGAAGTACTGTAAACTAATTAGAAGATTTTTAGGGTTGGTAAAAACATTACTATAGACAAGTAATGAGAATGACAGCATGTTAATACCGGCAGGAAATGGTAGGTGAGTTTACATTTAACTCCTGCCCAGTGAGGTGAGGTGACCTGCATAGTTCCCCGCTACAGGGCCAAATCAACAGGGCTGAATTTAATTACAAGCTCAGCTACTGAATATGTTGCATGTCAAAGAGAGGCATAAAAAGAGGAGTTTCCTATATTGTTTCAAACCTGGTATCTCACATTCAAATTTGAAAAGGATAATTTGATGAAATCTTTAATTGGTCAGGTCTGGTTTTCTTATTAAGAAAACAGTGTCCATGTCCTTATATAGTAAGTAATGCCTCCTTAAGGCATCCATTTTTCTGTGTGTGGGGAATGAACTATAAACTTTATCCACATGACTGTTTTCCAAAGGAATAACAATAGTAAATGCATGTATAATACTGTAAAGTTTATAAAGCACTCATCAAAAACATTGCATATCATTTCATTTGATTCTTATAATAACTTTGTAAGGGAGGAATTATATTGATTAGTTGAACGATTGATTGTTACCTCCCCTTACTCCTTATTCTTGTAAAAGACTTAATGAAGGCTGATGTGATTAGATTTACATTTTAAAGCTGAGGAGATTGAGTATAAGAGACAAACAAAATTTTCCAAATCCAGAAGGCTGGTAAATGATCCAGCAAGTTCTCAAATCCAGGTCTTCTGGCTTTTGTGCTTTTTAAAAAAAATATGCCAAGAACTTTATTATCCCTAAAGAAGACCAGTATAAATGGAAGCTGTCTCTTTATTTTGTTTTAAATCATTAACTGAGAATTTGACTACTCTAGTACCTTGGAATACACGCATTCCATTGCACCCATTTACAAACACTGCACTTCACATAACACATCCTGGTGTCCCCAGAGAGCCACATTAGTATCACATGAGTCCATTAATCTATTTGCTCTTAAACACCAGATGAATTCATTGTCATTAGGCACTTAGGGGACCTTGTCAGTTTTATCAAAAGAAGGCAGACAATAATATGGTGATTTCCAGAGGAGAAGGGGGGTGAAGGAGAAGTTGGTAAAGGGAGTGAAATATATGGTGACAGAAGGAGGTTTGACTCTGGGTGGTTAACACAAAATGCAATATGCAGATGATATATTATTATAGAATTGTACACTTAAAGCATATAATTTTGTTAATCAATGTCACCCCGCTAAAGTTGATAAAAAAAGAAAGCAACACAGTGAAATATGGTAAATAAAATCTACTACATGAGTAATCTACTACATATATAGGCACACACACACACGGCAGTGTGTTCAAAATAAGGAAGTCCTTACTCAATGTGAGTAAACATTGTAAAGTTTTAATCTGTGTTGTGCAGGCTTGCATAGTTATTCCACTGAATTTTTTCTTTAGAGTTCAAGCAATAGCCCATCGAAGGTACAATATTTATTAAACAACACAACTATTTTGAAAACTGTACATTATTTAATCTTTGGCACTTAAAAATTTTTTAAACAGATTTTATTTATTTATTTTTAGAGAGAGGGGGAAGTGAGGGAGAAAGAGAGGGAGAGAAAAATCAGTGTGTGGTTGCCTCTCATGTGCCCCCAACAGGGAGCCTGGCCCACAACCGAGGCATGTGCCCCAACTGGGAATTGAACTGGCACTGTTGGTTCACAGGCCAGCACTCAATCCACTGAGCCACACCAGCGGGGCCTAAAACAACTTTTATGTTCAAATACTGATAAGGTTTTTTGTTGGCTCTGAAAATCATCATACTTTATAGATGTTATTTGGCTGAGGATGAACTTTAAAGTTGAAATAAATGATGTCCAATCAAATTGATCTCTCTCAGCTCGAGTCATCTCCTTCCACCACAAGTCTCGCACTGCTTACGGGGGCAAAATCAGTCTTGTTCACATAGAAGCAATTGCCTGAAAAATCAAATTAGCAACATGACGGATCTCAAGACTTTGGTGACTAGTGAACTTTAATTATTATATATTTTATGTGTTTATGCTGGCAGTAAAAGTCAAGCACTCATTATGGAAATGGCAGACATGATCTTTCATAAAATGAGTGCTGGGCGGCAAATGAATAGATAATCAGGATAATGAAAGCAAGCCAGAAAGATGCTAGAGAGCTGAAAAGACCCCAGCAATGGCTCCCACTGAGATAGAGGGCATAATTGCAATTGGAAAGAGAACACTTTTGGTGATCTTTTAAAATGTCAGCTTCATCCTCAAGCTCAGTGTGATATTTGGGTTATAGGGTAAAGGGGAAAAATTCTTTCATTCTTTAGTGAGAAACTGGCAGTGATCATCTCTGCTTGTAGTCACTATGCAGGCAATACAACATTTTCTTATGCGGAGCTTTCAAAGGCATTTATGAAAAAGGGTTATAGAGTCAAACTTATTTTGTTTAGTATATTATACACATTTTATGAATATTCTTATATATTTGAGTCTGACAACTAAACCTTAAAATAATTAAGATGTTGAAGTGTGAGCTGTGTGTAAATGGATAAAGGTTGTGAGAAGTATCTTTAGCACAATGTTAGAAGAGAGATGAGAAGGAAACTTTTGAATGAACAAATAGTCTTATGACCACTTGCATAAACACTGAATGTTTTATGAATTAAATAATAATTTAAATATATGGAGGGAATTCATTATTCTAAGAGCAGTTGTAGTTGTAGGTAATTTGATAATGAAAATTCTTTTATGATGCAAATAGTATCTAACTTAGAGGGCATATATTGATATATGGTTTTAAAAAACCCATAGCTTATTTGTATAAAAGTGTTTTAAAAATTTTTTAGTAGAGAACATTAATGTAGTAATATAGCATAAACTTTTCTCAAAGTGACAGAATAGAACCATAAAGAAATAATCACAATCTCTTCATTAAGACATTTCAAAAAGTGAATTGTACACTTTTTTCCATCATGAATTTGAACATTCTATGTTTCTATAAAAAGGAGAAAAAAACAAACTGTTTCTTGGATGATTATCTGCAATTATTATACTGTGTAATTCCACTGCAGTGTGAATATGTTTTCTGAAGAGGTCAGTGCAATGAAAAGCACTAGAGAAAAGGGTTACTAAATCATGGATTTGGAACCATGGCCAGTTTAGGGACAACCTTTTAGAGTAAGAGTTGTCTAACAGGCCTCAAAATGAAATCTACCTTGCCAGTACTTTGATCTTGGACCTCTAGTCTTCAGAACGGTGAGAAATAAATTTCTGTTCTGTAAGCCACCTAGTCTGGGGTGTTTTATTGTAGCAGCCCAAGTACACTAACATGCATGGATTATGAAGTATATAACACAGAAGCAAGTATCAAGAGGAAGTATGGCAGTCAGTTAGGAGCAGCTTTCCTACTTTCCTAATTGGCACTTTTCTATTCCTGGAATTTCTCTTCAGACTTTCCTCTTGTTCCCTCTGTATCATGCTTGGCATAGAACTGATCTTAGACTCAGAACCTGCAGAATTTTTGTTTCATCTTCTCCCCATCAATATTTAACATGCTAATAATAAAGATTAGAGCAGAAATATATGACATAGAGACTAAAAATATATTAAAAAGATCCAATAAAATCAAGAGGTGGTACTCTGAAAAGGTAGATAAGATTGAAAAGCCTTTGGCCAGACTCATAAAGAAAAAAAGAGAGAGGACCCAAATAAATAAAATCAAAAATGAAAGAGGAGAAGTAACAACTGACACCAAAGACATAAAAGGATTGTAAGAAAATATTACAAACAACTATATGCCAGCAAATTAGACAACCTGAATGTAATGGATAGATTCCTAAAAGCATGTAGTCTTCCAAAACTAAATCAGGGAGAATCACAAAATATAAAGAGACCATTTACAACTAATGAAATTGAAGCAGTAATTCAAAGACTCCCAGGAAACAGAACTAACACCTATCCTTCTTAAACTATTGCAAAAAGTTCAAGAGGAGGGAAGACTCCTAACTTCATTTCATGAGGTCAGTATTATCTTAATTCCCAGGCCAGATAAAGGCACTACAGAGAGAAAATTTCAGGGCAATATCACTGACGAACATAGATGTTAACTGGATATAGCAATACGTTAAAAAAATCATACACCATAATCAAGTGGGATTTATTATCCAGAGGATGCAAGGTTGGTACAATGTTTGCAAATAAACAAACATGATACATCACATAAACAAAATGAAAAGTAAAAATCATATAATTATATCAACAGATGCAGAAAAACACATTTGATAAAATCCAACACCCATTTATGATAAAAACTCTCAGCAAAGTGGAAATGAGGAAACATAACTCAACATAACAAAGGCCATATATGACAAACCAATTGCCAGCATCATACTCAATAGGCAAAAACGAAAAGCGTTTCTCAGGAACAAGACAGGGATGTCCACTTTCACTGCTCTTATTCAACATAGTACTGGAAGTCCTAGCCACAGAAATCAGACAAGAAGAAGAAATAAAAGGCATTCAAATTGTAAAGGAAGAAGTAAAACTGTCATTATCTGCAGATGACATGATACTGCCTATAGAAAACCCTAAAGACTCCACTAAAAAACTACTAGAACTGATACATGAATTCGATAAAATAGCAGGATACAAAATTAATATTTAGATATCAGTGGCACTTTTATACATCAATAATGATTTATCATAAATATAAACTAAGAAAACAATGCCATTTACAATTGCAAACAAAAAAATAAGGTACCTAGGAATAAATTTAACCAAGGAGGTAAAAGACCTGTACTAGAAAAATTATGATGCTAAAGAAAGAAATTGAGGAAGATAGAAAATAGTGGAAGCCTGGATAGGAACATTAACACATTAAAATGTCTCTACTACCCAAAGCAATGTATAGATTTAATGCAATTCCTATCAAAGTACGAATGGTTTATGTTATAGAGTTAGAACAAATATTACAAAAATTTATATGAGACCACAAAAGATCCTGAATAGCCTCAAAAGAAGAACAAAGTTGGAGGAATCATGCTACCTGATATCAAAACTGCCTGGTACTAGTATAAAAACAGACATATAGACCAATGGAACAGAAAAGAGAGGCCAGAAATAAATCCACATCTTTATGGTCAACTAATATTTGACAAAAGAAGCAAGAACATACAATGGGGTAGATAGTTTATTCAATAAATGGTGTTGGGAAAAATTGGACAGATACATACAAAAAATTAAACTAGATCACTTCCTTATACCATACACAAGATAAAAACTCTAAATGGATCTAAGACATAAATGTAAGACTTAAAGTCATAAAAACCCTAGGGCAAAGGAAACAAAAGAAAAATAGACAAATGGTACTACAGAAAACTAAAAAGTTTTTGCTCAGCAAAAGAAACCATCAACAAAATGAAAAGACAAGCCACTAAATGAGAGAACATATTTTCCAATGATACATCTGATAAGGGGTTAATATTCTAAGTTTATAAAGATCTCAAACAACTCAACACCAAAAATACAAGCAATCCAATAAAAAGTGGGCAAAGAACCTGAACAGATACTTCTCCAAAGAGGACATTCAGGTGGTCAATAGACTATCAAGAGGTGCTTAACGTCACTAATCATCAGAGAAATGTAAGTTAAAACCAAAACATCACCTCGCACCTGTCAATGGCTATCATCAATAAATAAAAAAACAACAAGTGCTGGGGGGGATGTGGAGGAAAGGGAATCCTCATGCACTATTGGTGAGAATGCAGATTGGTGCAGCCGCTGTGGAAACAGTATGGAGTTTCCTCAAAAAACAAACAAACAAACAAACAAACAAATTGAACTTCCTTATTGTCCAGCAATTCCACTTCTGGGAATATATCCAAGGAAACCCAAAAAACTGATTTGGAAGAATATATGCACCCCTATGTTCATTGTAGTACTATTTACAAGGACCAATATTTGGAAGCAGCCCAAGTTCCCATCAGTAGATGAGTGCTTAAAAAAGCTGTGGTATATCTACACAATGGAATACTACTTGGCCATAAAAAAAAGATACCTTTTGCAACAGCATGGTTGGACATAGATGGTATTATGCTAACTGAAGTAAGCTAGTCAGAGAAAGACAAGTACCATATGATTTCACTTATATGCGAAATCCAATTAACAAAATAAACTAACGAACAAAATAGAAACAGACTCAGAAAACAGACTGACAGCTGTCAGAGAGGAAGGGGTTTGGGCGTTGGGTAAAAAAGGTGAAAGGATGAAGCAAAAAAAAAAAGAAAAAGAAAAAATAACCCTCATAGACACAGATAATAGTATGGTGATTACCAGGGGGAAAGGCCAGGTGGAAGGAGGTAGTAAAGAGTAAAGGGGGGATCAAAGGTGACAAAGAAGACTAGACTTTGGGTGCTGAACATACAATATATTATATAGGTGATGTATTATAGAATTGTACATTTGTAATTTATGTAATTTTATTAACCAATGCAACCCCAATAAATTAGATAAAAATAAAAAAAATGTTTAAGATTCCTTTAAAAACTAGAATACCTATAAATATATCTTTCTTTTTAAAAATATCACTTTATAATTTGTAAAGCACTTATATTGTCATTATCTTGCTTTTATTACACAGTCCACACTTAAAACAAATCCTCTATCATTTGCTCTAATAAGCAAAGCCTTCATTTATATATCTCCATTGATTTAGTTCCTGTGATGTTAAATTTCTGTATTTGGGATGTCATAGCCATATAAAAAACATTTGCTAGTAAAAATTGTGTAGACAAGAGTGTGGGGGAGGTATTTGAACTACTTAAGAAACAAAATTGTTTTTAAGCACTTCATATATGATAACCTGATATGACAAACCTGAGTAACTACATAAAGTAAACAGAAATCATGATTTAACACAAGATCTCCAAAACCTTTATTTTGAATGGTATCAGTTGTCTTCACTTCAGTTGGTAGGAGCCAGTATTCATTAAAAATGTGTTGGCAACAGTTTCTCTTACATGGACTGCCTAAGAGTCAAGCTGTAAGAAGCAGTAACCTCTCTTCCTTTCTGCCATCCGCTCAGCAGCCGCAAAGCACCAACCATGTGTGAGTGCATCTTCATCCATGTTGGCCAGACTGGTGTCCAGGCCGGCAATGACTGCTGGGAGCTTTACTGCCAGGAACATGGCACCCAGCCCAATGACCAGATGCCAAGTGACAAGACCACTGGCGGTGGGGGTGACTCCTTTAACACCTTCTTCAGCAAGAGGCACTGGTAAGCATGTGCCCAGGGCCGTGTTTATAGACCTGGAACCCACAGTCATTGTGGGAGTTCACCCTGGTACCTACCACCAGCTCTTTCATCCTGAGCAGCTGATTAGAGGCAAGGAAGATGCTGCCAATAACTATGTCTGTGGACAGTACACCATTGGCAGGGAGATCATTGACCTCATCCTGGACCGAATTCAGAAACTGGCTGATCAGTGCACAGGTCTTCAGGTCTTCTTCGTTTTCCACTTTGGCAGGGGAACTGGCTCTGGTATCACCTCCCTGCTGATGGAGTGTCTCTCTGTTGATTATGGCAAGAAGTCCAAGCTGGAGTTCTCCATTTACCTGTCCCCCCCACCAGGTTTCCACAGCTGTAGTGGAGCCCTACAGCTCCATCCTCACCACCCACACCACCCTGGAGCACTCTCTGCCTTCATGGTTGACAAGGCCATCTATGATATCTGTCATAGAAATCTTGATATAGAGAGCCCAACCTACACTAACCTGAATAGGTTGATAGGTCAAATCGTCTTCCATCACTGCTTCCCTCAGGTTTGATGGAGCCCTGAATGTTGATCTGACTGAATTCCAGACCAACCTAGGACCCTATCTCCGCATCCATTTCCCTCTGGCCACACATGCCCCTGTCATCTCTACTGAGAAAACCTGCCATGAACAGCTTTCTGTAGCAGAGATCACCAATGAGTGCTCTGAGGCAGCAAACCAGATGGTGAAATGTGACTCTTGCCATGGAAAATACATGGCTCGCTGCCAGCTGTAATGTGATGACATGGTTCCCAAAGATGTCAATGCTGCCATTGCCACCCTCAAGACCAAGTGTACCATCGAGTTTGTGGACAGGTGCCCCACTGGCTTCAAAGTTGACATTAATTACCAGCCTCCCACTGTGGTTCCTGGTGGAGAACTGGCCACAAGGTACAGTGAGCTGTGTGCATCCTGAACAACACCACAGCTATTGCTGAGGCCTGGGCTCGCCTGGGCCGCAAGTTTGACCTGATGTTCGCCAAGCATGCCTTTGTCGGCTGGTATATGGGTGAGGGCATGGAGGAAGGAGAGTTTTCTGAGGCCCGTGAGGACATGGCTGCCCTAGAGAGGGATTATGAGGAGGTTGGTGTGGATTCTATTGAAGGAGAGGGTGAGGAAGCAGGAGAGGAATACTAAAGTTAAAATGTCACAATGGTGCTGCTTTTACAGGGAAGCTTATTCTGTTTTAAACATTGAAAAGCTGTAGTCTGACCAGTTAATTTGTATGTTGCAGTGTATACTCATACACAGTTACTGGCCTGGCTTTAAAGCACCACGCTTTGTTACAGACCCAACCAGTCCATTCCTGCAGGGCTTGAGTAAAGTATTCCTTGTCTTAAATGAAAAAAAAAAAAAGTCAGATGTATAACATTTGTTTTTAGGGTAATACTAAACATCCACTCTTTGAGTATATGTTAATAAATAGTATCATGAATTTTAGGTAGACTACCTGGATTCCTTAAATAATTTCAGAAATAAGTCTTATTTGGAATAGAAGTATTAGTATCTTTTTTTTAATGAGGCAGCAGACTGAGATACTCTGATATAAATGGTTATTTATGAAAAATTACATAATGTGGTATAAAGTAGCGGTGAGACTCATCTAATTCCATGCAGAAAGGATAATTGATGTGTTACTGCTTTACTTCACAATTTAGTTTTCCTACGCATGGGAGATATGCTGGGAATTAGTCTATTCCATCTTCTTAATGAGACTTATATATTACCTCAGATAATGTGTCTATTTTCTTCAAGCAGCAGGACTAACTGCTTTACTGAAGTAAAGTTTTCAGCTGTTATTAGAAAAAAATTACAAATAGATATAAAGGGAATAGTCTTATTTTTCCATGTATCTATGTGTCCAGACAAATGGCATGGATATGCTGCTGTTATGAAAGAGGTGTTGACTCCCATAGTTCCTGTGCAAGCTCACGAGAGCTGCTTGCTATTTTCCATGATAATAGCAAGGGCTCTATGCATGGCACTGCTTACTTACTTGATGATGTTATGGGAGGCTTCAATAACTTTGAGAAGAGGCTTGATAAAAATTGAGTGTCATTTAGTCCTGATAACAATTGTTCTAAGAACTGTGTGGCTGGTTTCTTCATTCAGAAATAGGTTGGTAATACCATATATATGTATATAGGAAATGGAGGCATTTGCAAAGCCTGTTATTTCTCTGCTTTACCCCAAACATGACATACTCAGTCTTTAAATTCTGTTCTAAATCTTGGCGAATTAGAAATGACAGCAATCTACTTAAGTGGGGATCTGAAATATTTATAAAAGCTTTGATCAATAATTGTGGGCATGCTATTTACCCATGCTTGAATAGTCTATTATATTTTTCAGTAACTACATTGTTCAGAATATTGGTAAATTGTGAAGAATTTTACCTTGTATATGGTGGTAACAGTTCTGGATACTATACTCGTCTATTTGTTTCTAGATGAGTAAAAAGGATAAAACTCCCTGAAAAAGGGTCACCAAGGTAAAACTTGTCCCATATAGATTACTGCAAGCAATAGCATCTCATAGACAATGAATGAGCATATTGCCATAACAATAAGGGTAATGTGAAAAACAGATCCACAAGGTAGATATCATTCCTCTTGTTGGCTGACTTTCTAGGAGAGGCTACATTCTATGAGCCTACAGTGAATGTCCTTTGAGGTGATTTTCCTATATAATGAAAAAAGAGGACTTACGGTTTTATCCAGTCCTTACAGTGAGGCATAACGTGCAACACAAATTAGGAGAAATTAAAATATAAGAATTGCTTCTAGATTTGTTGTGACATTAAGCACCAAGTTACCTCTCAGAGTCTCAGTGATGGTCCACAGAACTCTGGAGATCTCCCTGGACCTTTAATGTATAAGAATCAGTTTGAGATGAATGAACAGGATTAGCTGGTATAAGGGTGAACATCTCAGGTAGAGGATGGAAGAAAGATGAAAGAGGATGTTATTGCTTAATGTCACTAATCATAGTCAGAGACCATTGGGCAGAATTCTTAGGTTTCTGAATTTTTAAAACTATTTTTTGACATTTGAATTCAATTTTCTTCCAGTTCTGGGCAAAAGCTGCCTATAGGCATGCAGAAGGGAAGTATGGCAAACAATAGCCAGGGAGATCATATGTAATAATTGATGTCAGGGCCCAGTAGGTCCCAGCAGCTCTCTCAGAAGCAACGGTGACTATTCCATTTCTCTCCCATCATCCTCTCCTGCCCCATGTAAGTCTTATCACTTTCACTTGTGATAAATCAGGATATGATCCATATAGAAAACAGAGGCTACAAAAGGTCGAAAGTTATAACTCCAATACAACAGGTGTGTTGGTGGGCAAAAAAAGAAATAGGTGATAGAGGTTCTACTCATGAAACTATTTGCAAGTATGCAGGTAGATGGAAGGCATAGACATGGTAAATGGTGACCAAGGAGAAATCAAAGAATGATAGCAAGGTAGAGAAAAAGTTTTAGGAAATGCGAAAAAGGGGACATAATTTAGAAAGCCTGATATTTTTGGAAAAGAAAGTACAGCAGCTAAGGGAATGGGTACTTGAGGTAGACCAACTTCCATGGAATCCTGATTTCATTACTCCTTGAATATGTACCTGCAAAGTAATGTGACCCCTCAGAGCTTCAGTATTTCTAATCCATAGAATGAAATAATAACAATCATAAACTGTATTGTGTATGCAAAGTGCTCAGCATTATTGCTGACATATATTAAGCTCTCCACACCAGGTAGCTATTATTCTAATCATTATTAAAGACTAACATGGTGTCTATGATGACATACTACAGTCTATTTGCAATAGGTTTCCAATTTCTCTTTGCAGAACTACATACTGATTTAGACAATGGCTAATTCCAAAACCACAGTGCTGTCTAAGGTCAAGGTCCATTTTTATAGTTTAGCCAAGAAAAATCAATAGAATATTAGCCTGTGAAGTATTGAGATTGTGGGTGAGGAAGCAGGCAGCTGAGAAAAGCCTAGGAGAACAGGGAGGTAGTGTGGATGATAGCATGAAGCTTTTAGGAGGCCAAGTCAAGGGTCAGAGGCCTAGTGAAGACATCAGGGACAGCCTCAGTTTCAGTGTCATCATTTACTAAGCTCTTAACCATGTTTTCACTAACCTTTCACTGACCGGGGTTTAGTTTGAGGGACAGAATACTATTGGGGATGAGGACACTTCATTTCAATACAACTAGCTCTCTCTTTAGAAGTCTTGTCAAGTCAGGACTGAGGAGGCCACTGAAGGCCCTGTCACTGTACAGCAAGTTCACGGCTGCACAGGAAGCAATGCAGGAAATTATTGTCCTTCCCATGAAGGCTGCAATCAATAATGCCACAGGAGCATTTCCTCCCAAAAACCAATAACTGCCTGGGACTGCGGGAGACCCATTACAACACTAAGGATTTGATGTGGAAAAATGAGAGGAATAAAATAGTTCAATTACCAAAAAGAAAAATATATGAAAAGCAACACCAACATAGGTTTAATAATGAAGTCTTATTCTCACCCTAGGAGAGTTCATTTATTCAGAAGCTAGCCTCAGAAGAACTGAACAAAGAGCTCAATGAGTAGATTTTTTTTTATTATTTATGAGAGTCTGACCCCTAGACATTTCTTAAGATCAAAGTTTAAATTTTATACTGGGAAGAAGAAACAAAGATACTCAGAATTCACAATACTTGATCTTGCTATCTGTCGTATTAAAAATTTATCTTTATTGGCAATGTCAATGCATTTCCACTTATACAAGCTTTTGGGGACTCAAGAATGACCCTGGCTCAGGTGTAAACACGACTCGGGAATTCCAGATAGAAATATTGCAGCATAATGGATCCTAGAGGTCAATCTTCCTCTACTGATACTTGTGACACATCCTGTAGCAACTCTTGCAACCTCTCCCCCATTTCCCAAACCTTGAGCTGCACTTCTACCTGTCTCATTCTTCGCAGATGATCTTGCTTCCTACTTTATTGAGCAGATTAAGCCACTGGGTAGAAACTTCCTTGTCTAAGTGATATCACTCTCTCTTCTTTCCATCCTAACTCTCACAAAGAGTTAACTTTTAACTGAAAGCCTTTATTTCTAACTATATGCTACTATTCTAGGGATTATCCATGTGCATGATCACCAGAATCACTTGCATCTTCTTGGCTACAAACAAGAGAATCTGATTTACTAGTTCTTGGTTGATATCTGGAAATCTATATTTTTAAGCATCACTTTCCCTGGGGAATTATAAAAATTAGACTAGTTTGGGGGAAGCAGAGATATACTTATTTTTTGAATTCTCTCCAGAAGATTGCTTACAATTTTCTAATGACTATTTTGTTCCTTCACTAAAGTGATTTGTCTTACCTCTTCCAAAGGACTGCAGGCTCCTTAGGTCAGGTAATGGAGTCTTAGGGATCTCTGTGTTCTCTGCAGTACTTACCACAGCAGTTTGCACATAGGATGCATTCCATCAATATGCTGAATAAAAGGCAAAGTGAAGGGAGGAAAACCATATAATATGTGCTCACAGGTGGCAGTAGGCAGAAAGAATTGCTAATCGTTTCTCATACTTTTTGAGCACTTATCTCTTCACCTGCATTATTTACTTTACAGTGATTCACTTACATAATTCTTGAAACCATGCCTATGAGGTTGTTACTGATTTGAACAACCAGTAACTGTTGTTCTGGGTTTCCTTAGAAACCCAGGAACTGGGAAGTGGAGTGATTTGTGTAAGATCGCACAGCCAAAGACTGTTGTTTTTCGGTTTGTCTTATTTTTGGCAGGGAGAGGGAGGACAAAAACCCTTGCACACAGAGAGCATTGTGGAGGATCATTAAAGAATAATTTAGCTTTATGGAAGAAGTGTGAGATCACTTGGTCAAAGTGATCAAAGAAAGTGTCATAAAGGAGGTAGCTATTTGAAGGGAGGCTTTAAGTTATTGAGGCAGAAAGGGGACATAAACATTTCAGGAGAAAGAACAGTGTGCATAGACGAATGGCCATGGAACAGTTACTGGGATTTGCCCCTCTGTTCCCTTCATCAGTTGGAGGCAGCTCAGGGCCACTACTTCTCTTTACTGTATATCGGATTCCAAGACTGGGGGGGAAAAAGGTGACTGACAGGCCAGGTCTATGAAGCATAAATATTAATTGTGATTGTTTTCCAATCAGTCACTAAACTTTTATTTTTCCCTTGAAAAATCATCCAAAATACACTTCTCCCTACTTCCTAATCCATGCCTCATTTTGTAAATGATTATTTCCCTAATGTTTTGCAACTTTGACATCTTCTAAGTCAGTCAATTTTCTGAAAGCCCCTGTATCAGGAAACTAGTACATTTTAACAACACCAAAGAGCAAATTTAAAGTAACAAAAGACAAAACTGAAATGTGGTTTTTAAAATCACGCCTATCTCTTTTTCTATGCCCCCTTCTCTCTCTCTCTCACTCCTTCTCTCTCTCTCTCTCTCTCACACACACACACACACATACAGATGCATGCACACACACACACTCACACACACACTGAAGGAAGAATAAAGATTGGCACCCTGGCCCCCATCTAATGGACCTAACCTATGTAATAAAATTAAGACAATCATTGGGGTAAAGGTAATACTTTATTGTTGAGGCCAAATGTGACTCTAGCTGTACCCATCCAATAGTAGCTCTGGTTTACTTAACATTCATTACTTGGCAAAAATTCTTGACTACTACAATGAAATATGAAGATACAAAATGTTTATCACAATGATCTATGTTATCTTTTGAGTATTCTTTAACATGGAAAAAGAACACAACAAAACAAGAAAAGTAATTCAGTGCTCCTCCTTGCCTTGTCCCTTTGTTTCTTGTTTCTGTTGGTCTCTGCATCATGCCAGACCTTGCAAAAAGTAGAACGGACCACTTGGCACACATTGAAGCTATTTTGAGGGGTTAAAATGATAAAAATTAAAAGAAAACGCTATAGGACATTTTGAGGGAAGTATGCGTTCTATCTTATGAACATGCCTTTAAACAAAATCTTGGTTTAGATTCCTGTAATAATTTAATGCTTTTAGACATTTTTCTCACTGGTAAAAGTGACTCTAGACTCCTGATCAAAACCACATTCCAACTAATTACAAACGACCTCCTCAAAACTCCCCAAGGAATCATCCGAATGATACAGAGGGGCTCTTGTTCCAAAATCCTATTCTGCCTATCAGTTTGTGTGAAGTCTTATGGAATTTTTCTGGGTAAAAAACATTCCCTAGATGTTACTATGCACCAGGAGTAATAATTTACATTAAAAAATCCCACAAACAAATTAGCAGCTGGCCATACAGAAATTTTGAGGTGCTCAGGATAGATGCCCATGCTACTCTATATGTACATCATTTACCAAGTCATTAGGTGGCTGCTTACTCTAGACAGAGCCACACAGCTTCTCTACACAGTATCTCAGGTAAGCTCAGAATAAACTTAAACCCTTTTTTTGGTGTGTGTAATTGTGGTTAATTTAATAGCCCATTCACTCTTGCTGCTAAATAACTTTTGGTTGTAACACTTTTTTACACTTATTAATTTTTCTAAACATTTTTCAAAATGTTCTTAAGTTGTTTGATATACCTCCCTAAAACTTACTAACCCCAAAACCAATGTAACCAAATAGTCTTTTCTTTTGATTAGAAAACATTTGCTCTGCAACTTAAAAAAATAGTACTTATGGTTACACTTAGAATTTATACGCTGTCTTAATTTTTTGAATGTCTTTAAGATAAATGATTTCAAATATCAGATAATAGTATTTAATAAATTTTGCACTTGATACTATAACAAATTCAATTTGATTTTTAGTATGCTATTTCTCTGAATGACTTAGAACATTTTATATTGTATATAACATTACTTGAAAAAAGATATATACAGCAGTTTTTGTGTACATAAGGTGATAAGTCTTTATAAAAAGTATTAAACTAAGTCAAATGATGATTATCTACTTTTTTCAAAGTGAACTATAAGGCATAAAGTTTATTTAACAAACAATTATGAGCAGATACTACATGTCAGACACTGAGCTGGTACTGGAGAAAAATGGCAAGAAACAGAATGTGGTCTCTACCCTCACCAAGCACATATCCCATTGGTGAAGCCTGGCAATAATCAAATAAAAACACACATGTAGTATTACAGCTGAGAGAAGAGCAACACATGTGTTATTTGTGAAGTGTATAATAATGGTATTTCATTCATTAAGGGAATTTTAGGGGTCAGAGGAGATACACATATGTTTTGGACCAGTATTCTGACTTTAAAAATTGTCATCATAGTTAAATTAAACAAAGCACAGTGGAAGCAGAATTATAGACAGAGGCACTTTTTTACATCCAATTAAATTATGTGCTCTTGAAGAATTGCTTCCAACTTTATTTCATTGGAATCACAGGACTTTGGATAAATCTTTCAAAAAGCATTATGACCAATTCGAATTGATGTCATGTCACATTTTATTTCTTTATTTTCTATTTTATTTAATTTTAAGAGTAGAGGCTATTTATTCAAAGTTTGCTGTGTAACATGGTAGTTAATTACTATTGGTTGACAGTGGTGGAAGATGAGGGAGTTGAAGAAAGTAGAGAATGAAGCTGGGTTTGGAATTCAATAACTGGCTTAATGGTGGTGCTGTGACTCTAGGTAGTTAGCTAGCTCTTCATAAAGGAACGAAGCAAAGGTGATCAGACATTGCTAAACATAATCAACCAGGGAACATAAGCCTGCTCGCTTTACCAGGAAGCTATAGTATTTACAGACCCATTTACACACTCCAGGGGACTGCCCCCAAAGAGAATTAATCCTAGGAGTGGACAGGAAATCTCCCCAGGAGCACCGCCCACCCTCTGGTACAAGATTGTCTGGTGGGGAGGGGACCAGATGGAGGTAAACCCAAGCCCAGCAGAAGTCAAAATGGCACAGAGGAAGGTGCTTGACCATAGAGGTCTGTCAGTATAGAGGGTGGGCCTATCAGAAGCCGAGAAAGCTTGGGAAGTTCATTGGTTATTTTGAAAAAGCTCCTGGTTCATCCGAAGCCCAAGATAATATAAACTAGCTAAACAAAGAAGTTTCTTTTCCTCTCTCTGGCCCCCACCCTGGGAATACATGCTTGCCGCATTTGCTCGCACTTGTGCATTCCTCCATAGGAACCCTGTGGGTCTAGTAGCTGCCTGGACTCCAAACACAGGCTTCCGGAGGGAGTCTGGGTGTAGTAGCATAGACAGGAACAGCACTAAGCTGCCTGGATGGGGACTGAGGCCATTTGGCAACAACTTGTGGACTCCAAAAGACAAACCTTTAATATGAAACAGAAACTCAGGACAGTGCTGTTTGTGTTGGTCTTGCTGAGGATATGGTTGAACTCCTCCCATGGCAGGATGGATGGAGACGGGCCATGGGGCAGCCTTCTATTTCCACCTGAGTAAATCTTGTCACAACATAGTCTCCCATGCAGGGGTCTGTAAAATGCTTTTCTCATGATTCTGTGAACGAACCCCACTTCCACACCAGCCATAGTGCCATTTCATGTGGAAAATAGTAGCTTTAATTTTATTAACCGATGTCACCCCAATAAATTTTAATTTTTTAATTTTATTGACTTTATTGAGGTGACATTGGTTAATAAAACCCTACAGGTTTCATGTGTATAAGTCAATAAAACATTATCTGTGTACTGCATCGTGTGCTCACCACCCAAAATCAAGTATCCTTCCATTCCCATTTATTGCCCTTTTACCCACTTCTACCTTCCCCCCAGCTCCCTTTTCCTCTGGCTATAAAAAATATTATGTACCTTTTTCTAGATTTAGTTTAAAAAGATTAGACTCATTTCTTATATAATATGCACACATATACCCAAACAAGGTAAGAGTGAAAACTCTTCTAATTCTTTGTCAAATATCTGTGACTTTTTTTTTTGGTTAATACTGGCCAAAACTTGAATCTATTAAAGAGAATTAATTTCTTAGGGAATTTTTAGGTGAGAAACATGGTTGACTAATTAATATAATTACAATGGATATAACCACCAGACCTCCAAGTCCATTTTAATTACTAAACTAAGCAAATGAAATAGCTTCATTATGTGACAAAAATGGCCTAAAATGTATGTTAGTTTAAAATGACATTTTGCAATATACTGTATCGGTTGGTTTAAATAATGTTCACAACAAACATAAAACAAAACTGTCATAACTACTAAAATGCTTTGTCTTTCTTTATCATTCAATGTTTTGTACTTTCTCAACCTTCGTCTGAGACCAAATCCATGATTGAGAACATTCCCTTAAACAACTGTTCCTGAGACAGATTGCAACCCAAATGTAAAACCTGAAGTTCAAGAATTTGTAGAAAAAATGTGTTTTGGCCTGTGCGCATCGGGATATTTGACTATCCTGTTTTGTGACATTTAACTGAGTCACCAGAGTAACCCAGTTAAGGTACCATAAATAAGACAGGAAGTAAAACATTCTTAAGCCACAGTTTTATGTGACTGTGACAGCTATAGCACTATTCTTTAAGGGTAGCCAATCCCAGTGCGGGCACTACATGCATTGTTACATAATACATACTTGTTAAGTGAATGTTTAGTAACTTCCTCTTTCCACCACAAAATAATTTTTATGATTCAGAAACTTGAGGATACTCCTTGCCTTTTACTGTTTCTCAGTTATAAAAATTAGCATTTAGAATATACCAGAGACCTGTATATATACAAGGAGAATTTTCCAGTTCTTTGGCACAAAATCACCCGTTGCTCATTGTTACACTAACTACAGCAGTTCCATTTACCTTGAGGTTTCTTTTAGAGATAACAGAGCCAGACAATCAAGCCCCTGATGTAAGCTCCAGAGTGAGGCTAACTGGGGACCACTCCAGGAGGACCGTTAATAACCAATGTTTATATATGTTTTACCTTTATTGAAAAAGTTAACTCTGTAAATGACAACAACCAAGAAAATAAAAAAAGAAACATACCATAGCTAAAGCAATTTAATTTTCATCTTCATTTTAATCGCTAATATAATTGTTGCCATTTTTAAACAATACATTTAATCAGACAGTTAAACCTGCCTCTAAATT
Organism: Pteronotus mesoamericanus; assembly: GCF_021234165.1. Taxonomy (NCBI): domain Eukaryota; kingdom Metazoa; phylum Chordata; class Mammalia; order Chiroptera; family Mormoopidae; genus Pteronotus; species Pteronotus mesoamericanus. Next base: position 19,018,583 of record NW_026555311.1, read on the forward strand.
TAGCTTCTGAATCAATAGAAAGAAAAGCTGGCTTAGCTCATGTTTTGCTCTTTAAAATCAAATGCAAATGTAAAGGGAATTTTATTTCCTAAGCTTCATAAACTGTGATTTCCACTCATTGGAGTATCTGCTGTTAGGATAAAGGGCCACCCACAGCTCTTTGGATTTCTTATCTCCAAAAGAAATTCCTCATCCTCACTGATATGAACAAAATGTCAAACATTTTTATAAATGTGAATCAGCCTCTGCTGTGTAGTCTACTTTGTTAAACCTAGGGAGTTATAATTCTGTGGCTTAGAGATGTATTAAATATCTAGGAGCCAACAATTTTCCTCTCGTTGAATTTTTTTACTCACTTTTTCTCTAAGTCTGCTAAAATCTGCTGTGATTTTGTGAAGCAGATATACTTAACTTTGTTTAGAAGGTCAACAACAACATTCTTCAGATGAAATTTACTCTTTGTAGACTTTTTTTCTTTTATTAAGTTTATTGGGTTAATATTGATTAATCAGACTATATAGGTTTTAGTTGTATATTTTTGACACATGATCTGTGCGACTACCACCCGAAGTCAAACCATCTTCCATTACCATGTATTTGGCCCCTTTTATCCTTTAGGACACCCCTATCCTCCTTCCCTCTGGTAACCACCACACTGTTGTCTGTGTCTGTAAGTTGCAGTTTTATATCCTACATGTGAGTGAAATCGTTTGGTTCTTGGCTTTTTCTAGCTGACTTATTTTACTTAGCATAATATCCTCAGGATCGATCCACATTGTCACAGATGACAGTATTTTATCTTTTCTTATGGCTGAGTAGTATTCCATATATATATATAATATGAACCACACATCTACTTTATCCAGTCATCTTCCAAGAACACTTTGGTTGTTTTCATATCTTGGCCACTATGAATAATGCTGCAATGAATATAGGGTGCATATATCTTTGAGAATAAGTGTTTTTACATTTTTTTGAGTAGACCATCCAGTAAAGGGATTGCTGGGTCATATGGTAACTATTCTTTTTTGTTGAAATGTCAGGCTGTTTTCCATAGTGGCTATACCAGTATACATTCTCACTAGCAGTGAATAAGAGCTCTTTTTCTCCACAAGCTCTCTATTACTTGTTATTACTTGTCTTGTTGATAACAGCAATTCTAAAGGGTGTGAGGTGGCATCACATTGTAGTTTTGATTTGGAATTCCCTAATAGCTAGTGAGGTTGAGCATCTTTTTGTATAACTGTAGGTCATTTGTATGTCTTCCTGGAAGAAGTGTCCGTTCAGGTCTTCTGCCCATTTTTTAATTGAATTGTTTGTTTGGTGTATGAGTTTTTTTTAATATATTTTGGAGATTAACCCTTTGTCAGAGCTGTTGTTTGCAAATATCACCTCCCATATGGTTGGTTAACTTTTTGTTTTGTTTGCAGTTTCTTTCGATATGCACAAAATTTTTAATTTGATATAGTTCCCTTTTTCCCTTTACTTATTCCCATTTATTTTTCCCTCTACTTTTCTTGCCTTTGTGGTCAAATTCATAAAATCTTCTCTAAGATTAAGTTTCATAAGTTTACTACCTATGTTTTATTCCCTATAATTTATTGCCTCAGATCTTATATTTAGGTCTTTGATCCATTTTGAATTAATTTTAGTACATGGGGACAAACTGGTTCATAGGCTTTTATTTCCCTAGAAAATTCACACTGAATCAAGTTGGTTGTGATAAAATGAAGATGATAACAACAATAAAATGTACTGCAGTTTAGTATTACTGAGTACTTCTATGATATTAGACCATATGCTAAGTGCTTCACACACATTCTTTAATTCATCTTCAGAAAACTCTATAAGAAAGTTACTAATAATATACCCATTTTACAGATGAAGGGACTGAAGCTCAGAGAAGTTAGCATGCTCAATCAGTGAGAGTGGGGCTTATAGTCTTCTTTGTTGCCTGTGCCAGGGCTAGCATTTGGCACTTACTGGGCATAAGCGCTCAGTATATGTGTACATTCCTAGACTGGATGAATTACTGAATTAGTATATAGGATATATATGCAGGAAATTCAGAAAGCTAATAAATGATGAAACTGACAATGATAAAATATAGAGGATCAAGAATAATAGCTTTAAAAATACTTATAAGAGGAGTAATAAAGGAGGCCAGATAGAGAAAGTTAACACATTTCTTAATTAGTAGCTTTCTGGACATGGCTGTTCATCGGAATCACTTGGGGATTATTTTTTTAAAGTAATATATTTATGTTATAAGGAAAAAAAAGCTGTGTATAAACTGAAAATAAAAGTCCTGCACTTCTTTTTTTTCCTCTCTCCCAAACTTATTTCTCAGATTTGGTCACTATTTCTAGTTCAACATGTGTCTTTTATACACCCACACATGAATAAGCACTTTTTATATTTCACTAAGATCATATCATAAAACTGTTGTACAATTCTTTTTAAATTTAAGAAAACATATGCCATGAACATCTGTCAGTGTTAGCATTTCATTCAACTATATATACATGCTATTATTTATTTGAATTATCTTCTCATGGACATTCAAATGTTTTTTATATAAACAAAACTTCAGTAAACATCCTTGTATGTATGTCCTATACTTGTTCAACTATATTGGCTAGATACATTTCTAGAAGTAAGATTACGAGCCCTAAGGGTAAAATGTTAACACCCATTGCCAACTTCCTCTGAAAAAGCTGTAGCAATTTACTTGAGAAGCTTTTTAAAGATACAGTCTCCTGGGTCTATATCTATGTCCACTGAATCAAAACATTGGTAAGCTGAGCCTGAGAATTTCTCTATATATTTTAAAGGTTTCCAGGTAAAACCAGTCAGGTGTGAGACCACTGATCTAGATCATTCTTTCCCTTTTGGGTAAAATGTGGTTGAGAGGAGAACTAAAATTAGCCTCAACACATAGAAATTTTTAACTGAAATTACAGAATCACTAAATTATCAGTAATCAGATGCATAATAATTTTATTGTTTTCAAATACATTATTTTCATTCCGCTTCATAGCCACTTCTTCCATATAAATAGTACAGATGAGAAAAGTGAACGTAGGCTTAGAATACTCAAAATTACTCAAATATAAAATGGCATTTCCAAGATTGGAATTCAGGGACCTAGAATTTAAATTTTGTGTTTTTCCCTGTCTTCTATTATACAATACAATACAGCAAAGTGGATTATCACTGTATCCTATTAGAAATTTGTGTGTGATGACCCTGTAGAAAATGTGATTTTAGATTTTAAGAAAAAAGTTCAAGCATCATTCTGGATTAAGTCTTATAGTTCTGTGGACAATGAGAGAGCCAGTTGTATGACGGTAACATAAGTAAAAGCATTGTATCTATGTACTTTGTCTCAAAAGATCTGAGGTTGGGCCTATAGCAGCTTTAGCAGTCGGACTGAATAATATCTCTAAAAGTTTTTTTGTTAAAGAGAAATGATCAGGATACTATAAGTGGCCAAAGGAAACAGCTGCCCTACATGGATTAGAAAACCAAGTCTAATCAGAATGCAGAGGGTAGACAGGCTACTTCCCAATAGCTCCTCAGGGTTCTGCCTAGCTTATTAGAAGAGGGGGTTGCTGCCCTGAGCTCTGAAGTATTTCAATCAATAAAGCCTCAATCAAGTTTAATCACCTTAAAGCCTACATTTCAAGAAAATTCCTGCCTGAACAAAGGATAGGATGGCATTTTCATGAAGGTGAATTTTATAGAGTTATTATAACTATTACATGACATAGTGAATATGAAGATGGCTTTTATTATTAGCATTTATACCCAGCTCAGAATTAGGAAAGCAATCAGGTCAACCAAAGGCTGAGGTCCAGGTTTGCAGATGAGCAGAAGAAAAGGGAACTAATGTTTGTTGTTAAGCTCTCACAATTTACTAGGCATTACAGCTTATACTCTTTGAGATTCTCACTAGGGCAAGGAGACTAGAGAAGAATATGGCAGAGAAATGGATCAGTACACCCAAGGGAAAATCAGAGACATTCATGTGCCTCAAATAGGTCATGGTTGAAGGCAGTCAACAGAATCTGGCAGGGTCTGGCAGAAGTAACGTCTGCTTGAATGTAGTTGATAGGGCAATAACATGGGTGTAATAACATCTCGCCTAAAATGTCATATGGTATGCCTGAGAGTGATATTGTTATGTTACAGAATTACATGCTTATGATTTTGTAATAAAAGGTCTTGTAATATAAAAGGGGCATTATTTGTGCTGGACCCTGTATTTTCCAGGGGGTGAATTTCCTGAAATAAATTTGTTATGAGATGCTGCCATTGTAGCTGAGTGGGACAGGAGAGGTGGCATCACTTTTTTTGGAAGAGTGACTACTCTTTCTCCAAGTTAGGAGTCCTTCAAAGTATATACTCAAGTATGTATCAAGTCAGGGACAGTTAAATGACCAGACCTGACCAATCTCATTTGTTACCCTTTAAAAAATAGGAAAATTCTGTGGTTTTTATTTTCTCTTTAGGAATTTTTACACCCCTGCTGAGAGGGTCAGTTGTCAACTATTGATAGTGTGGGAAATTTGGGGAAGTTGACAGCACCTGCCTCTATGTAGCATGAGGAGGGAAAAAACAAGATGATTTCTGTACAGAGAGCGCTGTTTGGACCATGAGAGTGTTGCTGAAGAAATGGTACCTACTTTGTGGCAGCGACCCAAATTCATAGTGTAGTTTCTAGAAGGAGATAAACAGAGTTTAAGCATACTAGTGGGTTAAATGCAAACATCAAGTGTGACAGTAAATGTATTTTCTACAGAAGAAGCATCATGGGCCACAAAGGAATGTCTCAGTCTTAAGTGAAAACTGTGAAGTAGCTGGTTTCCCCAAGCCCTACAGGGGAACTGCCTTTTTCCCCTTTACCATCCTCCAGGGCTGCTCCACCACCGACCCAGGTACAGGACCTAGGGTTGTTTCTCTCCTTTAGGAACACATTAACATCCAGAACCAAAGACTCAGGTGCTTTCCAGTGGGAAGAAACCACTTCATTCTTACTAAACTTTCTGTTGTTTTCAGTCTTCCTGTCACATTTCTCTTCCTCTCTCAGATTAAATGTTAGTGCTAGGCCTGGGTCCTAGGTGATTTTCTCTTCTCCTTCTGCACTTTCTTGCTAAATAATCTAATTCATTCTCATAGCTTTAAGTACCATTGACAGGTTAATAAATCACAAATTTATGTCACCTATCCTGATTGGGGCTCTAAGCACCAAATATCCATTGGGCTCTTCACATTATGCCCTCAGCCTAAATATATTAGATCTTCTTCTCCAACCAAGTCATCCCTTTGCCATAAATGAAGTCTCCCTTTAACCAGTTGCTTTATCAGGAACCACAAAGTAATCCTTCATTCCTTTTCCTTCTTCCACCTTCACATTCTATTATTAATCTGGTAGACATAAATCTATTTAACATCTATTCAATATGATCCTATATATATTTAACATCCATCCACTTCTTATATATCCACAGTCATTGCTGTGGGTCAAGCCACTATCAATTCTACCCTGGACTATCACATTCTCTTTTCTTCTGGTCTAAAAATGTCCATTTTCTCGCTTCCTAATTTGCTCTGCACAAAAATGCTGAGAACTCCTAACAAACCTAAATCATGTCATGTCATTTCTGTGCTTATAGCCTTACATGGCTCCACACTGCACTTGGTATAGAGGAAGAAATACTCGATGGAGCCAACAGGCTTGTTCGATCTGACCTCCCTTCCTAGCACTGTAGCCTTAGCCCTCATTCCTCAGTGTAGTCTTCCCCTTCTCAGGTAGTCTTCTAATGGTCTAATTACACTGACACAAAGGTCTGAATTTTACAGTCTCTTTCCAAAGGCTTATCACATGTTATTTCCTCTAAAATAGGGTCTCTCCACTCTTTGCTTGGCAAATATTTACTAATCCTGTAGGTTTCAGCTCAAGACTCTTTAAAGCTTCCACCCAAAATTAACACAATCCAGTCTGCTCATATTTTTGGTTAAAGCAAGTCATATGGCCACACTTGAGGTTAATAGGACTGGGATATATGATCTTCCATAAGGGATATAAATGAAATATGGGTGAACATTAAATAGTCTACAACAATTAACTTACAAGGGGACTATAAAAATGAGCAAATGTGTTTTTTTGCTTTTTGTTGGAATTATATCAACTAAGTGTGGGAACATTAGTTGTTTCATTTTGATAAGAAACTTGACTATATCTGTATACATGATTTTAATAAAATAAAATAACTAAATTAATTATTACTGGATAAATTCAGTTTTCTTGAGAGATAAAATCTTTTTAAAAAAAGGGTCAACTGGGAGGTACATTAATAAAAGTGCCTTTGCAGGGTGACATTTACTACTTAGTGAATTAAATAATCTGAAATATTTAATTAATGTTTAAAATGTTAATGGGAATTCAAAGATTTTAAATGTGACCTTCTGGTGATAATGCCATTTATGCTTTTGTCTAAATTCAAATCTAGTGATGAAGATTTAAGATCTAGAACATAGTATAATGACAACCCACCCCACCCCCCATATATATATGTATAGAAAGGGAGAACGTATATATCTATATGGAAGGTCATATAAAGTTACTTTTCACAAAATCTCTTGTATCCTAAAAAAATTCTTTGTAGAAATTTGCAACAATAACTTGTCATGAAGCCTCCATTTTACTTGGAAATGTAATTTTAGTCATAATAGCATCTCTATAAACGGAAAGGAAATAACATTTTTTGAGCCTTTACTATGACCCCATGTACACAATTCTTCAAATAACCCCAAGAAATCCATTATTACTCCATTTTACAGCTAAGGGTCATTAGGTGCTGAGAGATTAATAACATGCCTAACGCCACACAAGATGGTAAATGGCAATATAAGGCTATAACTCCAAATTTGTTTGACTCCAAAGCTCAATTCATTACATCAATGATGATGATCTGGTGGACCTTTTAAATTCTTAAATCAAAGTTCGCCCACAGTCTCAGTTGTTGGGCTCACTGATTTCTTTGAGCAAATTTAGGCAATAATAAAGACCCAACCTGCAGGCTTATCATAAACACAATCTGAAATTAGAGCTATGCATTCCCGTCAGGCTTCTATTTTTCCTATATTTAGTACAAATATTCTATATTGCTAAAAAAAATCAAATAGGACTGGATTCTTTTCACTGGCAGAGAAAATCAGGTGAAAGGGGAGAGACCGTTGTTATTTTCGAAGCCCCATTAGACTGTCTCAATATAAATTTAAGGAGCTTGATGTAGGAAAATCAGACTGCCATTTGAGCAGGATTGACTCCAGCACCACATCATACAGAGGCAGCATGGTTAATGGGGATAAAGACATGGGCTTAGGAATCAGAACTCCCGGTTCAAAATCTGGCTTCACTATTGACAGCTGTGTGACTCTGGACAAACAACTTCTCTTTGCTCTGATTTCTCTAATTGTAAGAAGAAGATAATAATAAAGCACATCTCCTGAGCTTGGAAGAATTATATGAGTAAGGGTTATATTAGGTCTTGAAAATAAGCAACATTTTTATTAAGTCATGTTCACTGATTCACTTATTATTTATTGAGCATCTGCTGTGCGCTAAACATTGTCATGTGTAACTTTCACTGAGACAGGGAAACTCAGTAACCTTTTAGAAAGGTAAGTTTTGGAAATATAATTGTATGTGTTTAGCAAACAGAATTTTCCCCTAGACAATGCCTTTCATCATGTTTTAAAAACAGGAATATGATCTCAGCATTCAGATTTTTTTCTCAATTGAAAAATATTTTTTCTACATGGAACACTGGCATATATCAGTGGGTGTCATCATGAATAACAACAACAAAAAAGAAATACAGAAAAAGAAAAATTTACTGTTCCCTAATACTTACCTTAGAACAGAGTAATTTTTAGGTTTTCACTATAGAGATCACACGGGTTTCACTATAGTGGTCATGTGGTTGGTTATATGGGTATTGTGGTCACGTATGTGGCCATCCTGAACTTGTTTCTACCGAATGAGTTAATACAGAGAAAACATTTTATTTACCGGGGAATGACAACATTGCTCTGAAGAAAATGTGATTATGTTCTCTAAGGAAACATCATTCAATGCCTTTTATACTTTAAATCATAATTTGAACTGGTAACATTTCCATCATTTTTATAAAGAACATGAGTTACATTGATTAATGTAGGGAAAAATACATTTCCCAAAGAGGAAATATCAGTTTTTCTAGATACTATGGAGTCCTAGATGGGAAATGAAAAGATTTAAATAAATAGTTGGTAATTTTATTTCTTCTTCATCAAGAAGGTTTGATCTCTGAATGAAAAAAAATTATACATAGAAAGTAAATTTTTGGTTTTATACATATCACTTTCTTTAGTTTGCCTAAAGTATTAGAGACTGAGTTAATGATGGAAAGGAAAAATTTTATTTAAATAACTAAGGCCCAAGACTATTGGATAAACACAGTGACTCCTTCATATAGTCAAATGTGTACTTAGAAATATGGTGAATTGTACAGAGATTCAGTGTACTTAAGAGAACAACATTCTTTTTCCTTTGGTTTTCCTTTATATTTTCCTTTCTAACTCATCATTCAGGCTTTGCCTCTGACTAAGCCAGCAGCCATGAATTCTGACTTGACAATGCTTGCTTGCAATTTGACAATTCATCTTGGTCTCAAGATGACAGGCAGGAGTATTTCATGTACTCAGACTTTATTAGTATTTCCAAAAGTTATATGCATAATGGCATATCGCAGCAACATTGTACTTGGATGACTAAAGTTCAAAATGAGTTGGTGGAAAAGACTTATTTATTTATTTTAGTGTTGGTTTTGTAGCCACAGAAAATATTTTATTTAAATCTTCACATTTATTCTGGTATCTTTTAAAAGATGAAAGTTTCTGTGTCAGAGCAAAAATTAATGTTTTGCAATGTTTTCTATTTAAACTTTTTCTGAATTTTGTCTTTAAAAAGGCTTAAAATAAGCTTTTTCTATAGAATATCTTGACATATTAGTTTATTACAATTTGTGTTTTCTTATTAGCCTGATACATTACCATCACTGAGGTAAATAAGATCAGGCCACAGTCTGTTGTCTGGGCTGTTGTAATGGGATTCTCCAAGTTCATTCCACTGCTGGAAATTGGTGAAAGAGTTCAAAAAGGAAACAATGTTTTGTGATTTTAAATTTAATTTTATGTGGGAGAAACTGTGGAGGGCATTTATAGTAGTGATCTTATACCTATTATCTAATTTTATAGTATTTGACTTAGGGAAAATAGAAAAGTTCCCACTGACAATCTTGCCACGTCTACAGTTCACTTGTTTTATCTTACCAGATATACTTATGAAAATGGCTTTAAAAATAGATAAACAAGGCAGAAATATGAGCCTTGTCTCAGGACTACTTCTAAGGAAAAGGAGGAGGGAAAGAAAAGGGAAAAGCTGTTCATGAATGTTTTCTCCAGTTACAGGGCTGGGTGCTCTCATATGTGCTAAGTAAACAATTCTTCCCAGCTTCCTCTGAGGGAGAACTATTAATGGTCTGGTTTTACAAATTAGCATCTTGACATTGTTAGTTTGAGTAACTTGCCCACAGTTTCTCAGCAGAACGAAGTAGAGCTCTGGTACAAATCTAAGAAGGTCTTAACTCTTAAGCTTACCTTCATGATTAAAGGATTTTTTATATAGAAAGAATAACTTTGGGAAGAGTTAAACAATGATTTGAGTGATATAAAATTCAAATGTTAATAATGGTTTATGAAAATTAGCTCTTTGGCCTGGGACATCCCTATACTTAACGTCAGCCTTACACAAACCTCTTAATTCTGAGAACTTCAGAACATGATTGTTTACAAGGATGGAAGGTACCTGATGTCAGTATAGATATCACCAATAAACCTATATTTGAAAACTGACACTGAATTTTAATCTATCAATTGATAGTAGAAGGACAATTGAAAAGAAAAAACTCAAGGTCCGAGTTCTTTGTGATTTGGAGGAGCCCCTTTCCATGAATATATATTTATAAATAAGTAGATAGGTAGGTAGGTAGGCAGATGGAGATATCTATTTGAATGTCTGTTATTTCCATAATAGGAAATTAAAGTGGAGAACGTCCCTTTTTGTTTTAGTAGACGGGCCTCTCCAAAAGTAGGTCCCCAGGGAAAATTTCTACATTAGAAACTTGTTTTGGTATACCTTATAAACAAGAAAGTCAGAGCACATTTGAGTGTCTGACAGAAGGTCTCAGGCAGGACTTGCCGTACGGGCAGAGTGGGGATGCATTCCAGTTGGGCTGAAGACCCACACGCTGATTCTCCACTGGGGTTCTTTCAAGGGCATATAGAAGAATGTTTGTGTTCATCTTATGGAAACAAATACAGCAGTACTCTACATAGATGCACAAAGCTGCTTTCCCTAAAAGTGACCTATCACTCAGAGAGAAAATATCACGAAACCTAAATAAACATTCTAGAAAATGTCCCAGGTTGATGGTGGGGTGGAGAACAGCAATAAAAACTCTCAAATTCTTAAGAAGCAATAACCATATTAATTCGGTTGTAAAATGAGTAGAAATAGAATTTTTTTATTTTTATAAAATTAGATTTATTGGGTGATGTTGGTTAATAAAATTACATAGATTTCCAGTGTATAATTCCATGATGCATCATCTGTATTAGCAGCATTTTTAACGCTCCTAAACCACATATGCTTCCCTACTTTAGTGCTTACATTTAAATAGGCCTTTCTCTTTTATTTGTGGTTTCTAATTTACTTCCTTGATTTTTTACAAAAGTGGCCCCACATGTGCACAACAAAGCAAATGTTTGCTTGTGAGGTGTTTTTTTTAGCATCGTTATGGAGAAAAGGTAAGAAAAGGACGTTTGTACTGCAGCAGTGTGAGAAGCTGTCCTTTTCAAAAGCATTTTTGCAATGTGGCCATTAGCTGCTGATGGAGTTGCCATGGTTATAAGAGGTCCACTGTGGGAGAAATCTTCATTTATTATCAGATTTTGATGGTAGTTGTCAGAATGCTTGATGGGGGGAAAATAAAGCAACATAAAAGAGCCTTGGCCATTTAGCTACACAAAGAGTTGAGTTATAACATTAAAAAAAAATTCAACAATAAAGTCGTGAGTGAGTTGAGTGTCAAGGAAATCTTGCTTTTGAAATAAAATGTATTCCTGTAAACAGCAGAGACAGAAAAATTATAGTTTACTAAAAAATACTGGAAAGAAACGGGCAGTGGGCATAAATTTACCAAGTTGAACATGATTAAATTATTTCACGCAATAGTTTATAGCAGTTGTACTGTTTTCTTACTTACACATTCTTTCTCATGTAAAAAATCTGGGGGATCTAAGATATTACTTGCAGGGTTACTGAGCTTCATGTATCTTTTGGTATTTTAGTACAAGGAAAAGCTTTTGTACAAAATGTACCTAAAAGCCCTGGAAATATTGTTCCCACATAAAAAGTATAATAAATCCCATTACATGGGCCTCCCTGTGCTATGGATTCACATCTTTCATTGAAACTGTATGACATGCATGCTTTCTTCTTTGGTCTTAGTGCCATAATAGGAACTCAATGTTATTTGCCTCTTTAGAGTAACAGCTGATTCCTCTTGATAAACCACGGTTTGTCACTAGTCTCAGAAAGTATAAATACATAATAAATTACGTAGGATTTATTACTGGTTGGAGGAGGAGGAGAGAAAAGGGATCATACCCCCTGCTGGATTCTGACTTGAACGCGAATCTGTGATGTTTCTCAGTCCACTGAGCAGAGGCAAAGCTTGCTGCAGAGACAGTCAGCCAACGGGGTGGATTGTCACAGCTCTGGCTTTGGGGGATAAAAGCTGGCAGGTGTAGAGAAAAAGGGCTGGTGGCAGTGAAAAGTGCATGGTGCTTTTGGCAGGATAAAGGATGAATGAGAAATCCTGAGGGGGAGCCTGCACACCTGAACAGTCTCAAATGGCAGGTTCAGTGCTAACATCCACTGTTGTTCTTACACGACTGGAAACTCTGCCACCATGCAGAGGTCGTCTCTGAAGGCCTCACCCTCAGTCCTGAGGCTTTTTCTCTTCCCTGCCCTGCCACGGTCTCCCTTTTTTCCACAACAATGAACTCGGTCAGCTTTAAAACCCATATAATTTCATAGTGGCTTAAAGACATTCAGGCGACAGACACCTTACAAATCAGATGGCAGTCGTACAGCCTTGTGCAGCTTCCTCAGCTGTGCACAGGTTCTCAGTGTCACCGATCTCTTCATGAAATAGTTGTCACTTGCTGTCTCTTTTGCCTTACCTTGCATTTGTTGATAACTTTTTGCACTCTGATTTTCATCATCTTTGTTCCATGGAAACTACTCTCCCGAGGTCACTAATGGCTCAGCCATTGACTGCAGCAGATAATTTCAGTCATGACCCTCTCAGCCTTTCCTGTGTTAGCCCAGCAGTGTGGCTCCCATCTTACTTGCTCCCAGGGCATTCTCGTTTACGGAGAACAGCACGTATGTCCAATGTATAGCTAAGTTTTTGCATCAACTCATGAGGTGGGCATAGGTCAGGAAACTGAGATTTAGAGTTCAGGTAACATAATGGGGAGTTTGGCTCCTGGCCAACTACCTATGAGTGATTTTTCTAGGCCAACCACAGGCCAACCAAACGCAGTTACAAAGGCTTTGCCTCGCAGAGGAAAGCTGCCCTCCTCCTCACATGAGACTTGCTGCACAGGCAGTACATTGTATTTTGTGACGGGAGCTGCAGCCAAGGCTTTAGACTTTCTTGCTGGCCATGCCCTCATGCATCTTTGCATTTTCAGTCCAGATGCCCTCCCTCGGGCCTTCCGTGGAGGCCTTCCTTAGGCTCCTCTGCTGGAAACCTCCTTTTGGGTGAAGGAGGGGGAAACCTTGAAGCCACCTTTCCCTCCTCTGATTCCCTACTCAGAGTTTTTCCACTCCTCCCTCTCCCCAGCCCTCAGGTCCATGAAGCTACAGGAGCCTTTTATTTGGCTTCTTCAGCAGTAAGATGACCCAATGTCCATGTTGATCCATCTGATTCTTGACCAGTGAGCTATTCTGTGTTGGAAAGTGGCATGGGGCATGGAGGGGTATGGGGGCAGAGTGGGGGAAGGGAGGGTAGTAGTTTTTGAAGTTTAGCCTCTCACTTTTTCTACTTCAGGAAGTGATTTTAAAGACTTGGCTACTTCACTGTTACTTTCATTTTTGCCTTGTTGCTTCAACTGACTACTCCAACACCTGGCAGCTCAGCTCGCCCTAGCTCACTGAGCTCCAGGTACTTACCTAGTTTACAGAGTAAGAAATGGAGCTAGGACTCAAGTCAGTCTGACTAAAACAATCTAAGCTCTAACCACTATCTACAGTGCACTGTACTTTCTGAGAAAGTTTTTTGAATTACTTCCATGGGATCCAGATCCCTTGTCCTTCTTCAGTCTTGTGCATTTTTACTCTTAAGAGATTTATTCTCTCCTATGAATTTCATCACTACTGATAAGCTGGTGACTCTTCAATATTTATTGCTGGCCCTAATCTTTTTTTTGAGCTTAGAGGGATAATTCTGCCTCTGAGATTTATCTGCTTGGGGTATTTGGAGGCAACTCATTCATTTATGCATTCATCATTTATATATTTAATAAAAAATTTTCTTGAGTACTTCTTATGTTCCAGGCTCTGTATTAGGCTCTAGAGATACAGGAGTGAATAAGAAAGCAGAGTCTCTGCTGTGTTAGAACTTGTACATATACAATTACAGAGACAGATGTTGAACATAAACATTTACTTATACATATGTCGAGTGCCAGGAATCAGGGTGCAGTGTGCAGAATGCTCTAGAGTATACAAAGAAAACCCCCAACCAAGCTTGGTGCTTTAAGCAATGCTTCCCTGAGGAAATGGTACCAGTAGGAGTTATCAAGAAAGGGCAGGGGAGGGGGGAGGAATTGTTCCAGGCAGCAGAAATTGTATTGAAGAGGAAAGAGAGGACAGTTGAGTTATAAAGATAGTGTGATTCTGGCAATACCTGGAAATCCAGAGGTCTTCCTCATTTCTTTTCTAAATTTTAGCCTGGACCTACAGGTTTTCAGTTTTATCCTTTCTTGGATCTCCAGCTCATACTTTAAAATTTATGAATAGATCTTGATATTTACTCAGCAGATCTTTAAGGCTGTTACTGTGTAACTGGCCTTTGCTTTAGCTCTCAGGCATTCTTACTGGGAACGCTAGAACATCCTGCAGTGATGGCTCCTACTTCTCTCCTCTGGAAAACTAGACCAACACCAACTCTCCTCTTGCCTCTCTTCGCACAAGTTTCTCTCCCGGTTTCTTCTTTCCTCTGCCCACAGTCTCTCTTCTGGTAATTACAAGGTTTTGATTAAAGGCTCAATAGACAACCCAGGATGGGCTACGGAGAAATGACATAGTATTGGATTGTTTTAATGACTTACTTGCCCATTAGGTATCAGCTGATATAATACAGGACAAGTAAGCTATATAATATTTTTAAAATAATTTTAAATAAAACATTTGATGCCTACAAAAATATGTGCAACATATATTTAAGTTAAAAAGCATAATATGTAACCACTGTGTCCACCCAATATAAAAACTATAGGCCATATACTAAAGGGAGGCTGCCTACCTAGCCTACCTTCCTTCCCATTGCAGAGATGGTTTTACCCCACTTCCAGAATATGGCAATCCAGCATATGCTTGAACATTTTACCAGGCAGACATGGTTTCTTCAAAGTAGCATGGGGGAGGGGGGCGGTGGTTAAAGTTAGGGATCAGTCTTTTTTAAATATTATAGAAGTCTGCAAGCAAAGTGAGTTTGGATGATAGCAAAACTTTTGGAGGATCCTTTTTGGTTCTTTTAAATTTATACCACGTCTTCATCATTTACATTTCAACAGTTACTCATCTTACAGTCAAACTGTCTTCAGCAATGAGGCTTATTCTAGTGGAGGAAATGATCTGTTGACAGAATCTTGGATGTAGTGGTAGTAAGTTCTTTAAAATGGACTTTCTCTTCAAAAAGATAAATCAAACCACAGACATTGTGAAAAAGGTGCTTAGCTTTTAATTGGCTGCCAGTCTTTTATTTTGGTTAATGGAGTAAGAATTAAGAATATTCTATAGTCTATGACTCCTAGAACACAAAGTTTATGTCTTGGTCAACTAGTAATTTTTGCTATTATAGAGTTTTTGACACATAAAGGGCAGGTAGTACATATATTCTGTTGTTTTACATCGGTATACTAGTCAAACTACTGAATGTACTCATTGTTGTTGAGGTATTTTTATATATTCTGGGGAACACTAATGTTCATAAAAATCATTGAAAATAAATAACTTTAAAATTGAGATAGAATCAACTTCTGTATCAGTTTCAGGTGTACAAATATAATAACTCAATATTTGTATATTTTTAAAATGATCACCATAATAAATCTAGGTAACATCTATCACTATGCATAGTTACTAATTTTTTTTTTGAGAATAAATGTTTTGAATGGAATTGAATGACTTGGGCTTCACCTAGGTCTATTCTTTAGTCTGTATGATACCAACTGATTATTTATAAGTAATATCCATTCATCCATGCTGATTAGTCCATACCTTATTCTGCCTGGTTTGTGCTCTATTTTTGTTGATTTATGCCCTCATTCTAATTTCTCTATGTTTATAAGATACAGTTGTTAAATATATGCAATATCAGTCTTCAAAGTCAGTTGAAGAAATGGCTTTACCATTTATGCATTTAATAATTAACTTATTTTTCAAAAATTATTAAGTAGCTCTTATGTGATGCTTTTGGTAAAACTAAGATTCTGAAATAATGGTTTCTATTCAGGAGTTCTTCACATATAATGACTAACTGTAGCACCACAGGGTGAATATTCTTTCAACGGTATGGGGAAAAAGATGAGGTCATCATTTTTCCCAGTCCTTATGATTAACTTTTATTGACTCCTTATGATTTGATTATATTGAGCCCTTTACAATTTGTTGTATTCTGCTAGGTAAGGGTTCTGTATATACTATCTCACTGAGTACTCACAGCAATCATACAGAATAGATATCATTATTATCCCCATCTTATAGAGAAAAGAACTGAGGCATAAAAGGCTTGGTGAGATCAATATCTCCCTAGTGATACAGTTAGGATTTGAATCCATGTTTCCTGACGCCAAACTCTAGAACATAAAACTATCTCCTTTATTATATCTGAATATTTGGAAGTTGTTAAAATAGATTTTCCTAAAATATAAAAACTTCTGGTGCATAGTTATTACTTCCAGATAGCCCGGTGACCAAGTTCCAGTTATGTAATCCAGAGAACTACATTTATGAAAAATACCTTCAAATTTTATTGACACTTTGATCCATCCATAACCTAACATATTCTGTTTTGTTATATTCTGTCCTTTTTTGACTGTCCTAATTATAAGAGCTACCAAAATCACTTTTATTAGGTTCAAAAATACCATTGCAACCTATAAAATGTACTGAGAAAGACCTCTGAAATACACAGTACAAAGTTTAAGACTCAGCAAGGTGAAATTGTCATCAATCATTGAAAATAGTCTTGGGTTTCTTGTAAGACTTCAATAAATAATGGAGTATAATCACAATAATTTGGACTTTAAAATATGGGGAATAATAAAGAACTTAAAGTGTGCTTTACTGGAAAATCTCTGGATGCAACCATTACATCTTTTGTTTGTCCTGTAAATCCCAGAGACAGTTCATGGAGATTAAAAAAAACCAAAACAATTATGTTGGTCTTGCTTAAGGTGTGCAAACTCAAACAACTCAAGGAAGCCTGTAAATCCATCAAAGGTATCATTTATCTCAGCAGCTGTAGAGATTTTTGAAGTTACATGTTTAAGTGGAACTCTGTATTTTACGAGATTATGATGAAGTCATAAAATTTTCTCTTTTTTGCCCCTTTGATTGACAGAGAGAAATGTCACATTTGGCTGATTCTTATGTGACTAAACAATAGCCTAAGGAAAAGTGTTCAGAGTTTGCTTTTGCAAGCAGGGTCTACTTAATGATATTTGTGAAGTATACAGGTGCCCGATTCCAATATATTCTGAATTCTCTGTACAGTGCCTGTTGCATAGAAAGTACCCAAGAAGTATCTATGACCATTTCCCTCCCTCTTGTTCTGTACTTACTTCCTGATAATTTCACTAATTATTATGCTGTTCAGAGGATGAACAGAGGAAATAGAAGGAGATAAAAATAAATTAGCAAATTATACAAGCCTTCAGCATGTTTGGTCTGAAATTTTGGTATGGGAGATTAATACTAGGTTTTTAGACCATCTGAGGACTTGACTGATACAAATCATTATTCCCTACCCTCATTAATATTACACCAAAAGTTGGTTGAGCCTTCCCATTATTTAGGATAAGATAGAGGGCTGCTACTAGGGAAATAACTGCCTGCAATGTAAAGTTCTTTCTATGTACCTTTTGTTTTTCTGCAGTCATTTTTGCTAGGATCTGACTCTCCAAACCAACTATTGGACTTTGTTCTTTTGTATCATTAAAATCAAATGTTATACTCAGAAACAGGGTAGACTTCCTCCCAAGAGATTTGATCTTTAATGACCCTATGGTAAAACAGACTTCACCAAAGAATAATGTAGGGTGGTAGGAAGTCAAACCTGTGATTTGGGGAATAGAGACAGCAGCTGAGACCAGGGAGAAAAATCTGCAGTTTTGATTGAGGGAGGGAAAGAACAGCTGGGAGCAAATGGGAAACATCAGGGAGCCAATCAGGCTGTGCAGAAATGTACAAGAAAAGATGATGTTTTTTCTGTCTGCTGAAACTGACTGTCAATGGCAAGCTGAATGGAGTATGTAGGTTAGTAACCTGGCTTTTGTGAGGCTTTCCCAGATTATTAGAGTCAGGTTGAGGGTCTCATGTCTAATATTTGTTTTTTAGGTTTAGTGATAGATGGGTATGGCATCATTATTTTTACTTGTGTCTGTCTGTTAAATGTGTGGTGAAACTTAAAAGTCTCGTGGTAGAATCTGAATCACCCCGTGGATATGATTCTCTATAATTTTTCATCACCTGAAGATTTGTAGTAACACTGCCTTGTGTGTGGAAATAGCCCTACTATAAATGGAGAATGAAAATCAAAAATATTTTAATAGCTGTGATATGAACAAGGAAAAAAATATTTGCTTCATTGGTAAAAAGACTAGGCTTTGGAGAATTCAGCAGTCTTTCACATTTAAGAAAACAAATACCTTAGCTTGCAATAAATTTTGCTACTGTCTTCTGGTTTTGTTCTAAGGAAGAAAAAGAAAGGGAGGAAGGCTAACAAAAAAAAAAAACAACTTGTCAAACCGTTGCAGTTGCTTAATCCACACAAATTTGCATTAGATTCTTCTGTTTATCATCAAATTTACAAGATTGGGGTGAGTAGATTCAATCCAATATAAAAAGGATTTAGCTAGATCTTTAGGGAGGGAAATAAACAGTAACCATTCTTCTCTCCTTTAAGTGCACATGTTAAGGTGGAATATTTGCAATGTATTATCTAAGTTGAAAACTCTGGGAAAGAAAAATATTATAGAAATAAATGGAATTGTCATGTTTTCTTCAACTTTTTATAAATATTATCATCCAAAAGTTTTCAAATAATTTTTATATATTCTCATTTAACCTTCCATGATCAGCTACAATTTATTTTTAGCACAAGGTTAATTGATGAAGGAAAAGCTGAAGTAACCTTTTGTGAATTTTCAAGAGTTATTAGTGAGACTGAGAATAGAGTCATAGAATTTGAGAACCAAGAGGATATTAGTCAAATGGAGATATAAGAGAGATTAAGAGACTGGACCATCATTTTACAGCTGGCTATTTTCAGTATAATTTGTGTCCTGACTTCCAGTTTTGTGTTTTATCCTCTGCACTGCATGGACTCTGATGGATCTATTTTAAAGAATTCAGTCCATGACTGTGACCAGTTGTCTTAATTTCTATCGATTGATCATTAGGCATGGGTTGAAACTAAAATAGTGTGTGAGATTTCAAAATTTGTCTAACAAGTATTTATTGAGTACCTACTCTCTACCAGGTACTGTTCTAAAAGCTTTGGATAAATAAATGGACAACAACAAAAAAAGTCTCTGATCTCATGGAACTTAGAATGACATTAAAGCAAAATATACAATACAGGAAAGTAATCCTTAGTTTTTCTTAAAATGCATCAGCTTAAGATTTCTGACCATTAAATTTCCACTAGAGATTTCCTTGAGTATGCGGTAGTTCTCAAGAGTTGTTATTTTATTTAGAAGAGTTATTCTCAGAGGTCTGATTGTTTGAGTAGTTCCTCAACTGATATAAAAACAATAGTATGAGACTGAAGGGGAAAGTCAAGGAACATATAGCAAGGACTCATGGACAAAACCAAAGGGGAAGAGCTGAGGGAGGGAAGGTGGGAGGGGGCAAGGGAAAGAGGTGGGGGGAAGGCAGAGACAAATGTATTTAAAAAGTAAATAAATTAATTTAAAAAACAAAACAAAACAAAACAAAAATAGTAAAATTTTAAAATGTTTCTCTTCCTTCTCCATGTCCGAACATGACTGAAGTGTAATTTTTGTCTCCATAACTTTATTCATAAAGCTTTCCCCTTGGAAATGCATACAGCTGCACATACATAAGTACACATGTATACATATTGCATTTGAAATCTTACAGAAGTCTTTCATGGGTCAACTACAAAGCACTGTATTGCTGAAATACATTGCCTTCTATATTAACAATCATATTCTTTTTTTATGTTGTACAGTCACTTGCATATATCTGTCCCTTACTCTATAATTCCCTCCAGAGAGCAGGTAACAATGTCTGGAATGTTCTCATTGAATTATGGTTGAATTGTTTTAACCTTTCAACTGCCCTCCAATCTAATCATCAAAATAACTTTAGGATTCTTTATCTCAGAACTTGATTCTAAAAAAAAATAAGTAACCTTTTCAGAGCCATTTACTGGTTAGAATTTATAATTGGAATAAGGAGCCAACACACTGCAAATCAGAAACAGCATACAATTATGATTTTAAGAAATATGTTTGTAAGTTTAGATGGAAATAAACACATAAAAATGGAAATAATTGTTTCAGGGAGGTAAGAAAATGGCAAACTTTGTTCATTAAAATTTCTTTTAACACTGCTGCAAATATATTTTTAAAGGGTAATGTAACAGTGCTTAAACTATGCTCAAAAGGGGAAGGCAAGAGCTCTGAAGTGTTCAGTTTCAATTCTTCACTAGTCAATTATTCTAAAAAAACCTATTACAGCATCAATATGGGAATCAGGGAGAAAGCTATTCCTATTATAGCCGTTAACCCCAAAGGAACTTAACATTAAAAAAGTGACAATGAAAAATCAACTTCAAAAACTAACCTGGGAAAATAAACCTCCTCTTATTCTTCCATACAGTCCAAACAGAACAAGAATGAAAAAAAAGCCAGTGCTGTCATTTAATTAGTTATTTTCATATCTATGTCCAATATGGCAAAAACAAAATGAGTAGAAAAAAAATTTCCCACTTTAATTAGACTTTTCAAAGAAAGAGATAGGAAGAACTGACTCTGCAAAGCAGAGCTATAAAGAAAATTCTCACTGAATAGTTAGTAGGAAAGTTTTTAATTATTGAAGCTGATAAAGCACTTTGTAAAGACTCCTTTATCTAGTTGAGACTGAATAGCTCTCAGTGCCTACTCCTTAAATGTGGGTAAAATGAACTTCAGTTTTATTTTGACCCTAATTAGATTTTATTAGTCATAATCTAAAGGTAAAAAATTACATTGATCCAGGAATCTTTTTGTTGAATACGTTTATAAAGATCTGTTGTGTTTATGTAAATTTCTGAGCTTGAGCAATATCTCTTAAATTCACATTGAAATTGAAGAGAAATTCAGTAGATAAGTCATGGAAAAAAGCCTGGTATTAAAGAAGAGAGCTAACTTGTTAATCTTTAAGTATGTACTTAATTTTAAAAGGTGAAACTACTCATACAGGTAGTAATGGTCATCTATTTTAAACAGATAATTTAAAAGCTGCATTGAGTATAACCAGTATAAAATTAACCCCATTATTAAAATTAGTATATTTTTAGCCAGAGTTGTTTAAGTGCATAATGTATTCAGTTGACAGTATTGTTGAAGTACTTAATTATGTGTCCATAATATGTTGAGTGATTTGCTCACAGATTATAGAATGGCCACAGATGACTGGGAGAGACTTTTCTGAACTCTGGCCCCAATTCTCTTTTGGGTCTGCAATGATAATACAATTTTAATAAATAATTATTTTTGGAATATTTAAAAATACTCAGCATAGTTGTTTTCCTCATAATTTTCTTATTTCTTATCCTTAATACATGTGCGAATGTATACAAAGATCTGTTTTTCTTGCCTATATGTGTAGGTTCATATCTTTGCTTTTGTACACCCAAGTATAGACACATTTAACCCCAGATGCATGGAATTATATAGTGTATGTTAATGAGCATTATTTAAAGAAAGAAGGTTGAAAAAATGGCAAAGTATGTAGATACCAAAATAGGTTGAAGATTCAGTATAACTTATGAAAGTGTATAGATGAAGAAAATAGAGTTGTGTGGGAAGGGGAAAGAAAGAAAGAACAGGAGTGAGTTAGTTAAATGAAAACTTGGAGTGAAAAACTTCAATCTAAGTAAATAGGAACTGTTTGTCAGATTCACTCTTGAGCCCTGTAAAGTAAAATAGAACGAACCTCCTGTTCTAAGGTTAATTTTTTTTCCATCTTCCTGGGTAGACCTATCTAAAATAGCACCCTTCTTGTCATCCTCTATCCCATTACCCTGATTGCTTTTCTTACCAACTAACATTATATGAATAGTAATTTTCTTTCTTTTATATTGTACCTGCCTGGAGAATTTTGGTCAAGATTAAGGCATAGGTAAATATGGCTCATCTCCTTACATAACCACAGCAAAAATGACAACTAAACTACAAAACAACTATCATCCAGAATCATCAGAAAATAGAGGTTTATGGAAGTCGGACAACCAAGGAGTTAAAGAAGTGACATTCATCTCGATGGGTAGGAGGGACGACAGAGAAGTGAGATGCATGGAGACATGGAATTGGAGGTCTCACATCCACACGTAGTAGATAAAAATTAGGAGGGATATATTAGGAGTGAGGGATCACAGCCTCACACCAGACCACACAACCCAGGGTTCCAGCACCAGGAAGATACATCTCCATAGCTTTGAGCTGTAAAAACCAGTGGGGGTTAGGGAAGCCAAAGGAAATTGAGAGATTCTCAGGAGTCTCCTCTTAAAGGGCCCACAATGGACTTAAGACTTATGCAGACTCACTTCTTCTGGGCTTGGGCACAGGGGCAGCAGCTGGAAGAGCACCAGTGGCATATGGGGAAAACCTGAAAAGTCTGATTCAAGGTGAGTGCCAGGAGATAGCTTCATCCTGGACAATATAAGATACTAGGCAGTGGCCATCCCCCACACAGGGCCACAGAGGAGCAAAACCATATACTGAGGCTCTATCAAACTGGTTCACATGGATTGCCTGACCCTGGTGATTCCTTAAAGCTTTGCCCCATCCAACTTACCAGTGTACTTTTCTACAATAGGCCACACTATCATGACAGGGAGTCAAAGAAGCTCTACCTAATAATACATAGAAATAAACACTGGGAAGCTGCCAAAAGGAGGAGGCAAAGAAATATGGCCCAAATGAAAGTACAGAACATAACTCCAAAAAACCCTCCAAAAACCCTAAACAAAATGGAGATAAGCAATCTCTCTGATGCAGTATTCAACACACTGGTTAGTAGGATGCTCAAGGAACTCATTGGGTACTTCAACAGTGTAAAAAAGACCCAAGCAGAGATGAAGCTTATCCTAAGTGGTATAAAGAAAAATTTATAGGGAATCAACAGGGGAGTGAATGACGCTGAGGTTCAAATCAACGATTGGGAATATAGAGAAGAAAACACATTCAATCAGAACAGCAAGAGAAAAAAGAACCTCAAAACCCCAGTAGGATAGGGTAAGGAGCCTTTGGGACAACTTCAGAGTACCAACATTAAAATCATAGAGGATCTGGAAAGAGAAGGGGAAAGGAATTGAAAACTTATTTGAAAAAAATAGAAAGAAAACTTCCTTAATTTGGTGAAGGAAATAGACATACAAGTTCAGGAAGCACAGAGAATCCCAAACAATATGGTCCCAAAGAGGACCACAGCAAGACACATCATAGTTAAGAAGCCAAAGTTTAAAGATAAAGAGAGAATCTTAAAGGCAACAAAAGAAAATCAGGTAGTTACCTTCAAAGAAGTTCCCATTAAACTGCTAGCTGATTTCTCAAAAGAAACTTTGCAAGTTACAAGTGACTGGCAAGAATTATTCAAAGTCACGAAAAGCAAGGACCTACAACCTAGATTATTCTATTCAGCAAAGATATCCATTTGGAATGGAAGGGCAGATAAAGTGATTCCCAGACAAAGAAAAACTAAAGGAGTTCATCACCACCAAATCATTATTATATGAAATGTTAAAGGGGATTATATAAGAAAAAGAAGATCAAAACTATGAACATTAAAAGGGCAATAAATTCACAACTATCAACAATTGAACAAAAAAACAAACTAAAACAAGCAGAACAGAAACAGAGTCATAGCTATGGAGATCATTTGTAGGGTTATTAGTTGGGAGGGGGAAGGAAGAGAATGGGGAAAAGGTGCATGGATTAAGAAGTCCAAATTGCTAGGTACAAAATAGGGAGGGTGATATTAAGAACAGTATAGGAAATAGAGTAGCCAAAGAACTTATATGCATGACCCATGGACATGAACTAAGGGGGTGGACTGCTGGAGGGAATGGGGGGTACCGTGTGGAGGAGTCAAAGGCAGTAAATTGGCACAGCTATAATAGCATAATCAATAAAATATATTAAAAAATAATGTACCTGTCTGCCTTATCACTCTAGGGATTTTACATCTCTTTTTTACTATTTTATCTCTGCCACTTAGAAGAATGACTGGGAAATATTAAGCACTCAGTAACTATTTGTTGAGGGAGTGAATAAATAAATAAATTTCCCACTTAAGAACTCAGTTTGTTAAAGTTATGAATGCCTCCTCAATTCCTCAGCTATTTTTATAAAGGGAGGAAATAAAAAAGAGGAAACACTATCAAGGAGATACATATAGAAGATACATGTCCTAAACTGGCAGTTCAGAATTCTAGAAACATTAATGTACTCAAGGCTGGCAGTGAGTGACTGGGTCTGAATGCCTCCTCAATTCCTCAGCTATTTTTATAAAGGGAGGAAATAAAAAAGAGGAAACACTATCAAGGAGATACATGTAGAAGATACATGTCCTAAACTGGCAGTTCAGAATTCTAGAAACATTAATGTACTCAAGGCTGGCAGTGAGTGACTGGGTCTGAAATAAACTCACGGTTTTTATTAAAAAAGGAAAAGATCATTGCACACTGAATTCCAACTCTAAAGAAGTAATACCCACAAAAACTTTGGAGAATCCTTATCTTACTGGAAATCTTCCCCTAATTTTGATTTACATGATTCTCTGAGAAGATGGACTAGTGGTTTCAAGGAAGCAAGAAGTAAAAAGAAAACTATTGCATTAGTCAAACCAGAACTGTTTGCCAATAATGCTGAAGATGTGCTTGTAGTAAGCTCAGTGTTTTCAATGCAGGTATTTTCTCTCAGATAAACTCCTGCATACTTGACGAAGAAGATGTGTACAACAATGTTCATTTTAGCACTATGGTAAAAGCAAAAAGTTGCAAGCAGTACAAGCACCCATCAATAAAATATCAAGGATATTTGAACACATTCCTACATTGGAATACTTCATGGCATCTAAGGTAAATGAAGTAGATCTACCTATATGTGAACATGGGTAAATTTCAAAAACACAATGTTGAAAATAATGAAGTTACAGAATGGTATACACAGTTTGATACCAATTTGAAAAGATACAATATATTATTTATGAATGCATTAATAAATGTATAAACATTTATAAATCAACTTTATTTTACTTAATTTTTATTAAAATTATTAGAGAACCTAGATAAATACTCAAATTAATAATCACTATGGAAAATAATTATATGTTTTATAAAAGGACTGAAATGCAGGGTTCTTTTAAATCTAGTCATCCTTTGTGTATGGAATCTATTCATAAGAAATCAACTTATGAATGACAAGTTCAATTCCACTGAGCAAGATATATCTAGAGTGAAAACTTTTTGAAAATTTTACTTATTAGTAATTACTTTGAGAAATAAGAATCAATTTAATAATAAAATTCTAATATTGCAGACTGTTGTCTGGGAATACTCTAATGAAGTCAGTTAATGAATTCCATATAGAAGTTGCTCACAGCTAGAGATATAAGACCAAATTTTATGTTACATTATGTAATGCACTTTCTAATCTGCAGGTTACTTGTGTAGAATATAAATTAATAAAATGTCTTAGATATGCAGTCATTTTACATTTTCAAAGCAAAACCCATGGTGAATTTTTTATTCAGCTTATAAAGAGATAAAAGTTAATCTTGAATTTAACAAAATAGTATTTTTTTGTTCATGATAATATAAATTGTAATAAACATCAGAGTTGAAATTCTGCATCTTTTTTCTTCAACAGAGTTATAAAATATAAAATTGTTTATTAAGCATTACACACTCAAATGTAGAAAATGGGTTCCTGGGATATACTGACTTTTAGTAAGGCATCAGTCTGAAACAATTCCCTTGGTGCATTTTAGTTATTGTTCTACAGGGCTTATAATTTTTTCCTGTGCACAACTTATTTCAAGTTTTCACAGAGGTCAGATCTTAAATCTACCCCAGGTAGCACTACACATTTTAGTTCTAAGGCCATTCATACTCTTGTAGAAATAAAGAAATGGCGATTTGTTCTCAAATCATTTGCTTTCCCATTTTCCTGGTAGATGAAAGTGCTGAAGGCATATGATGTGATTGCTCAATATAGCACAGACTAAAGTATATTTATACCAAATCAAATAACTTTTTGTTTAAACTATTTTTTTATTTCTTATTCCTCTTAGCATGCATGGATTGAAGAAGCTTTCTTCACTAGGGATAAGTCTATATCTAAATGTCAAAAACTATAACTCTCTGTGAAGGTTACTTATTAAGAATTTGTGATGGTTCATTTTACAATGACACCTTCATATTCTGTAGTGTCAGCATTTGGTATATAGCAATCCAGGACCAATTCATTTTGGCATTAAAAGAAGAAGAAAAAAGAGCAAGAGAAAGATTTGGTAGCTTTACAAGAGCATATGGAGTCATTCAAAGATGAAACAGATTCATTATAGTGCACCCACGCAATCCCTTTCCAAACCGCCCATCCAACCCTCATTTTAAGCAGCAGGCACGACTGCACTGACAGTATGAACATTGATCGCCCTCAGGAATACAAAACAGCCTTAATGCCTCATTTGCTTAAGCAGCAAGACCATTTCATATCGTTGGATCTAGCGCTGAACCCTTAGATAAAGTTGCCCTTGAGGCATGGAGCTTTGCATTAGAAAAAGATGACAAGAATTGCTTCAAAAATATATTCTTCCTAGAATTATCTCCTTTTAAAACTAAAACCAAGCTCTTGGAAAGACATTATTAATGTACCCTGGAGAATGATAGATGAAGTATGGAATGAGCTGCTGTTGCTACTCTAGCGATGTCATTCACAAATTACAGTAGCTGTCTTTCCTATTCAAGTGTTCTCTAAGGTGATTCTTAAAAATGACAATTAATTGAGGTAATTGAAATGTTCAAGAGTAAATTTTTAATAGTAAAACTGAAGTTGCTCAAAAGATAATTAGTGAAAAATTACCAAAAAACTCATACAGAGTTAAGATCTGTTTTATTTGTATTATGTCAATGAAGCAATGTGTAATATAGTTTATATGTAGACATCTCTCCATTTGCCTATCTAGGAAAGTCCAGGATAAACCTGATTGATATTATAGTTAGTCATAATGCCATACACTTAGAAAGAAGATTGAAAGTTCCCCAAATGTAAAGCGACACTAGGGAATTATAATACAGACTTTATACTAATTTGGGATACTTAAAAAATAGCATAGCTGATCCTGTTGATTTTCTAGAGTCTTACTGCTGAAAAATCTCTTCACTGTTATAAATATCTGTCTAATACATTCAATCCAGTTGAATAAGTACTTATAGGCTAGAAAGTCATTGGATGAGAGTTGGTTAAAAGTCTAGGTTTTGAGATGATGTATCACACTTCAGAACACATACCTAGTTGATATTAATGTTGGAGTCCCAGTTCACAAGGTTTTGAACCATATCAAAATAGAGGAAGTTTGAATATTATGTAATCTCTTGACTTCACATCATAAATTACAATCAATTCTAAGAAACAAATATTTGAATAAAACATAAAAGCCTTCTTCAACTCTTTAACTTTTCATATTCTAGGACTCTAGCTTTCACACTCAGGGTTCTCACATTCAGAATCATATTATCAGATAGCTACAGAGTACTGTGAAGGACTTGGACTTAGAAAAACTTGAGTTTTAACTCTGATTTCTTCAATAACCAGCTATCTGACATTTGTGCGAGCTACTTGGCCATTTTGAACTTCAGGTTACCATTTACAAAATATAGACAGTAATATCTATGGGACTCCCCTGAGGAATCAATATCTAACATAGCTCTTGCATAATAAATATATCAGTGTTCTTCCCACAATTTCAGTCCTTAAGAAACTTGAGGAACCAACAATGCAATAGAAGAAGAAGAAATCGGGGAAAAAAATACCATTCAATATAGCAAGAAGAAAAATAAAGTACCTAGGCATAAATTTAACCAAAGACGTAAAAGACCTGTACGCAGAAAACTATACAACATTGAAAAAAG
This sequence comes from Pteronotus mesoamericanus, assembly GCF_021234165.1. Lineage (NCBI taxonomy): Eukaryota > Metazoa > Chordata > Mammalia > Chiroptera > Mormoopidae > Pteronotus > Pteronotus mesoamericanus. The sequence continues at coordinate 19,046,635 of NW_026555311.1, forward strand.
AAATTAAGGAAGACACAAAAAAATGGAAGCATATACCATGCTCATGGACTGGGAGAATTAATATCATCAAAATGTCCATACTACCCAAAGTAATTTATAGATTCAATGCAATCCCTATTAAGATACCAATGACATATTTCTCAGAAATAGAACAGACATTTCAAAAATTTATATGGAACCATAAACGACCCTGAATAGCCTCAGCAATTTGGAGAAAGAAAAACAAAGTAGGAGGGATCACAATACCGGACATCAAACTCTACTACAAAGCCACTATATTCAAAACAATCTGGTACTGGCACAAGAACAGACCCATAGACCAGTGGAACAGAATAGAAAGCCCAGAAATAAGCCCAGGTCTCTATGGGCATCTCATATTTGACAAAGGGGGCAGAAGCATAAAATGGAGCAATAATAGCCTCTTCAACAAATGGTGTTGGGAGAGCTAGACAGCTACATGCAAAAAATTGAAATTGGATCATCAGCTGACACCATACACAAAAATAAACTCAAGATGGATAAAAGACTTAAATATAAGTCGCAACACCATCAAAGTCCTAGAGGAGAACATTGGCAGGAAACTCTCAGATATCCCACACAGCAATTTTGTCACAGATATTTCTCCTAAAGCAAGGGACATAAAGGAAAGAATAAACAAGTGGGACCTCATCAAAATAAGAAGCTTCTGCACTGCTCAAGAAAACATCAGCAAAATGAAAAGGGAGCCCACCGTATGGGAAAATATATTTGCTAATGATACGTCAGATAGAGGTTTGATCTCCAAAATATATAAAGAACTCACTCGACTCCACTCCAAGATGACAAACGATCCAATCAAAAAATGGGCAAAGGACCTGGGCAGACGCTTTTCCAAGGAAGAGATGCAGAGGGCCCAGAGACATTTGAAAGGATGCTCGGCATCACTAGCCATCAGAGAAATGCAGATCAAAACCACCATAAGATACCACCTCACACCGGTCAGAATGGCCATCATAAACAGATCAACAAACAACAGATGCTGGCGAGGCTGTGGAGAAAAGGGAACCCTAGTACACCGTTGGTGGGAATGCAGACTGGTGCAGCCACTGTGGAAAGAGTGTGGAAATTCCTCAAAAAGCTGAAAATGGAACTGCCTTTTGATCCAGTGATTCCCCTGCTGGGACTATACCCTAAGAACACCAAAACGCCAACACAAAAGAACCCATGCACCCCAATGTTCATAGCAGCACAATTTACAATAGCCAAGTGTTGGAAGGAGCCTAAATGCCCATTAGTAGATGATTGGATCAAAAAGTAATGGTACATATACACAATGGAATACTACGCAGCAGAAAGAAAAAAAGAAGTACTAAACTTTGCGACAGCATGGATGGAACTGGAGAGCATTATGCTAAGCGAAATAAGCCAGGGGGCGAAAGACAAATACCATATGATCTCACCTATAAGTGGAACCTAACCAACAATACAAAGATGCAAGGAAAATAAGACCAGCAACACTGAAAGGAAAAGAAATCAACAGAGACAAGAGGGAAGGAAGGAGAGGGGGTGGGGACAAGGAAGGGAAGGGGAAAGTCAAGGATCATATAGCAAGGACTCATGGACAAAACCAAAGGGGAAGAGCTGAGGGACGGAAGGAGGGAGGGGGCAAGGGAAAGTGGTGGGTGGTTGGCAGAGACAAATGTATTTGAAAAAATAAATTAAAATAAAATTAAAAAAAAAGAAACTTGAGGAAAGAACACATACTTTTCCCTTTTTAAAGGCAGCCAATACTTTAATTAACCCATAAAAATGGATACAGTAAGGTTAATGATTTTGACATTTCCAAATATAGTCTTAGCTGTCAAATTGTTTTTCATTTCACCAAAACTATTGAACTCATTCCAAATATTTTAACTGCATCTTCCTTGACCTAAACTTGTATTTTAAAAAAGATGATTCTCTTTTCATTTTTTCAAGTTGGTCTCTCAAATACTTCTTGCCCAAATGATATTTCTTATAATACTTGCAGGTATTTATTGCAATGATTCTTCTAATACAGTACTTCTTCACTGGTGATGAATTAATATTAATTCACTGGTGCTGAATTAATTAATAAATGACAAAAATAATAGTAATAGATACAGGTTTTTATAATAAAAATACATCTTTATTATTTCAATGTTCTTGCATGATACAGATACCTAGTCATATAAACTTAGTCTTCATATTAATATAAATTAAACAAACAAAAATCTAAACAAATCAGCAAAACTGCTGGAAAACCCCTCCAAACCATGAACCTTTATCAAAATTACACATTGAGATTATGAAATTATCTTAAATCACTATACTCTGAAAACTGCAGCCAACTGTAAATGTGTTGACAAGTTGATAAGATAGCATTTGAGTGAGACTCAGTCTACTTATCTATTCTCTCATGTAGTTTTCATAACCACCACCAAAAGCAGGAGTTGTTATGGTCACTGACTTTCAAGTGAGGGAATGCAGCCTTCAAGAGGCTTTTTTAAAACTGTTGTTCAAGTAAAGTTCTCCCCTTCTTCCTTCCCATCCCTACCTCCCACCCTGGATCCTATCCCTCTTTTGCTTTGTCCATGTGTCCTTTATACATGTTCCTTGATGACCCTTCCCCTTCTTTCCCATGTTATCCCCCTTTCCCCTCTCTTCTGATACTGTCAGTTTGTTCTTTATTGCAATGTCTCTGGTTATATTTTGCTTTCTTGTTTGTTTTGTTGATTAGGTTCCACTTATAGGTGTGATCATATGGTATTTTTCTTTTTCCACCTGGCTTATTTCAGGTAGCATAATGCTCTCCAGATCCATCCATGCTGCTGCGAAGGGTAGATTCAGAAGCTTTCCTGGAGTCACACAATAAATGGCAGAACTAGGGTTTGAACCCAGTTTACCCACTGTCAAAGAATCTGCTTTTAACTGATCATGTGATATTACTTTGTTAAACAGGATTCTCTTAGTGGACAGTTTTAAGTGTGATCTTTAAATAACCAGGAGATAAATACTCTTGAAGTTATATAGATGAAAACAGACTTCTTTAAACAAAAACTTTAAAATGAAAAACTTGGAAGCTTAGCTTATTCCTAGTCAAACTGAAATTTACTATAATTTAACATTTCAATATTTTATAATGTTTGTCTATTATTAATTAATATTTAAGTATAATTTTGCTTTCTTACCAGACCTATTTTAGAACCTAAAAACCAAAGTAACTTCGTCTTTCATGGAACTTCAGTTAGAGTTATCACCTCAGGCAGCACATGTCCCTCCTGGCTAGACCTAGAACCCACATTTACTTTTATATACTTATTTTCACACACTTATAATAGAAATATTAAATATATAACATAGTCTCTTAATTTTTTCAGACACTGTGGATAAGTATGTCTTGTTAAATCCTGCAGGGACAAACTGTTGTGTTGGTCTGTAAAATGTTGTCAGTCAGTTAAGTTTATACATGCTTATTAGTTACATGCATTAATTTAATATTTTGATACATTGTTAGCATAAATACCTAATTTAATAGAATTAAACAAAGATGCTCTTGGAAATTCAGAGTGATTCATACAATCATTTTGAAGGAGGAGAGTATAAAAGATCCAATAGTAGTTTATAAAAGCATGTGGCAAAACGATGAAAAGTGAACCTGAAAATTTTAATTGCTTTTTTTGGGATATGACAAGAAAGTAATGATTAACAGTTTTGAAAGTGCAGTGACCAAAATATTTTGTAAACTATTATGGTAAGTATATATCTAACATAAGTAGAACTCAGACATTTTTAAAACAGAAAATAAAATAAAGGTATTTCTTTTTCAAGTAATTAAATCATATTCTACGGCATTTGTCATTGTATCTTCCCCTTGATGGTACAATAAATTAAAATATGGATGGTAATTGATTTCTTGCATTAAAGAAACCTACCTTTAGTTCCAATGAAAGCACTTATGTACAAAATGAACTTAACAGACCAAATTCCTAAAGTGTCAAGTCAATGTGACAGTCATTTACCTTGTCTGTCTTTTGGTGCTAGATTATATTACCTAAATTCTTTTTATTTTTTTATTTATAAATCATGTTTATTCTTTTACAGTTGTCTCAATTTTCCCCCTTTGTCCTCCTTCACCCATCCCATGCCCCACCCCCCGCTCCCACAGTCAATTCCCACTCTGTTGTCCATGTCCATGGGTCATTTATACATGTTCTTTGTCTAGTCCCTTCCCCTTCTTTCTACCATTGTCCTCTTTCCCCCTCCCCTCTGGTCACTTTCAGTCTGCTCCATGTTTCTGTGCCTGTGGTTTATTTAGTTTCTTAGTTTATTTTGTTGAATAGAGTCCACTTATAGGTGAGATCATATGGTATTTGTCTTTCATCAACTGGCTTATTTCACTTAGCTTAATATTCTCCACTTTCCTCCATGTTGCTGCAAACGGTAGGAGTTCCATCTCTCTTTCTCTTTCTTTCTTAAATGTAGATTGATTTTATTTATTTTTTTAAATGTCAAAGTTAATTATAAAATATTAAAAAAAATTAAAACCATTATGAAATGTCAGCAATTAAACCAACATGACACCAGCATAGAAATAATCAAGTAGATCAGTGAAATATAATGAGCATTCTAGGGACATATATATCTGATTAATATATGTATGATTAAGTTGATATTTCAAATCAATGGGTAAAATAAGACTTATTTAACAAATAAGGTGCATGGACCACTATTACTTGAAATAAAACAAATATAGAGCCCTATTTCACACATTATACAAGAAATATTCAGGTGAGTTAAAAATCAATATGTAGAATCTAAGGAGTTTCAGAAGAAAGTAGAACTAATATTTTTCATGATCTGAAGTAAAATATTCAACCCCAGAAGCTATAAAGTAAATATTGACAATATGACTATATTAAACATTTAACTATATAGTAATATACATATAAAAAAAGTTAAAGGACAAGCAAAAGAGAAGAGTCTCACAAATAATGGGAAGACAAAGAAATACGCACCACTCAAAGGGAAAGGAGGAATCCCCACAAAGAGAACTAAATGAAATAGAGACAAGTAAACTATCAGATGTTGAGTTCCAAACAATGGTTCTAAGGAAGCTCAATGAGCTCAGTGAGCTCAGAGAGAATTACGAAAAACTACAGGGAAACTACAAGAAATTACTGCAAACTATATCAGCATGAAAAAGGACATAGGAACTATCAATAAGAGACAAGAGGAAATGAAGAATACAATTTCTGAATTGAAGAACACAGTAGAAGGAATCCAAAGCAGGCTATCACCTAAGTTCTTAAACTTGATAGGTAGTCTCTGCACTCTCTCTTTCTTGTTCACAAGAATCAGAATGATAAGCCTGCCAATGTGTATCCTTCAACACAGTGCATGAAGGATTTTGACTAACAGCCAGCAAACTAGGCAACTATTCAGAAAAGAATTGTTTCTCACTGCTTATGCAAACAACTATTTAATTTTGTAATGAAATCATAAAAATATTAGAAACAATTGTACTCACTTTCATTAAAATGATCATTTTATAATCCTTGTATTTAAATTTCATAAGCCCAGCATTCTTTGAATATCCTGTTTAGTTGCTTAATATTTGTGAAACAGTCTTAAGATTCGCATCTTCATTTTCTCACAATAACTTTAGTATGTTTTGTATGACAGAATGCTTAAAAAATTACCAGGGATTGATGAACTCTTATATTAGTTCTTTCTTCAAAAATCCATTCTTGAATCTCTATAGTGTAGAAGTCATTGTATTTGTATGATCCCTGTGTGAGACTATTAAGGTGGATTTATACACAATTAAAACTCTACAATTCTGGGTATGATATATGTTATATTAAAAGTAAACATTTGGGATGTGATTAATGGGGTCAGAAAAAATTTTGTGGATAAAAGTGACATTTGAGGAGGACCTTGGAAGACATTGAGGCTTTTGACAGGGGGTATGGGGAAAAATTGCATTTCAAGTTTCAAATTTGATATGAAAAATGAACCTGGAGTTTGGCAATTATTTGAAAGATTCCACTAACATTTTAAGACAATTTCAAAGATTTTAGTCTCTTTCATTCTTCTGTGTGAATGTCAGTTTGGTTTTATTCATTGTTGTAAACATTAAGTGAGGACAGTTTCAAGAAGTATTAAATCCTGCAGCTAAGTCAAATAGCATCAGTACTAGAAAGACAGTATTGAGTAAGAAAATTAGGAAGTCATTTACATTTTTTTCAGAGAAGCATTTTAGTAGTGGTAAAGTTGATTATTTGAGAGTGGAGGGAACTGAACATGAGGTGAGGAAATATTGACAGATGATACAAAAGTTGAATGGTGGTTTAAGAGAAGCCAAGCTAAATAAAGGAAAGAAATCAAGAGATTCAAGATTGGAAGAGGGCAAAGATCAGGGCCAGCCAAGGTAAAGAATGAACAATATAGAAGTGTAAGAGATGTGGTCAGTGTATAGATTTCAAACAGTTTAGGCCCCATGAGTTGAGGAAAAAAGCCTGTCTTTGGCAATAAAATTCAGTAAGCATTAACACAGGATGGTTCTGGTTATTGATATATGTAAAAGCCATATCTTATATAATGAATAAATGGGTTCATTGTAAAAATTAGTGTTGTCTCATCAAGAAATCTCTTATTGATGAGAACACATCAAGAAATGTGTTCCCTGGCTTGGAATATTTTAAAACAAATATGTGTATATCTATTTTATAGAGCTTTAAAAATTACAGAGCATTTTCAAATATATAATCTCATTATATGTCCATAATAAGAGGAAGATGGCATTATTTCCTTCTTCAACTGAGGAGAAGGTTAGTGGCTTAGAGATGTTAAATGACTTGTTGAAGGATAAATGTCTAAGAAATGACAAAGTAGGCATTTTTAATTTCCTCAACCAATGCTTTTTGGCTGTCTCCTAATCAGCTCTTTTGATCCCTTCTCCAGTAATTGCCTGTTGAAGGACTGACATACATAGACAGAGATATAAACCTAAGACTGAGGACATGCTAGTGATTTTCAGTGCAATCTCACATGTTACCGTGACTATAGAACATGGCAGGAGATAGGTGTACTAAGCTTTTCTAATTCCATTGTGATAGTCATTATTGTTTATTACTTTCTTCTACTTCCTCTGGTATTTATAAATGCAAAATTTCAGTGCTTATTTGACGTGTACAGAAGAAATATGCTTTGACAACTGGACATAGCATTCTGTCTTCCTAGTTCTACACTTCTCAACATAAATTACTCTTCTTGCACTCCCACACAAAGTGAGGGACTCAGAGTTGTGTCCACACAAAGCTGAGGCTAAGTGCCTCATCTATGAAAAATGAACCAAAGTATTTTCAGCCTCCAATGCTCTTCCATAGCACTCAGCCAGTCACCATTTTTTACCTTTCTTTTACACAAATATTTGGAGCTTGAGTCTTGGAGGTTACCATTTCCATATAATTATGAATTCATGATGTGTGAGTACTTGAGGTGAAATGAAAAATGTGACCACCAAATATAAAGAGATGGAACTACTCTGAGGAGAGCTTAATGGGCCATTAATGTGGATGTCATGTAAAAAAAAACCAGTTTTTATTCAGTAATATAACCATCAACTTTGACTATGGAGGACCATCTAAAAGGTGATTAAGAATACATATGTTTGTATTTTAAGATAATTGACTTCAAAAAATTTTAAAGCCAAGGAGATAACTCAGTGGAAGAATTGTCAAGGATTGAAACTGCATCCCTACATGGATTGGAAGACCTGGGGGCCCATACCTGAGAATGCTCCAAAGGAAGAGGAGTTCTGTGTAGGAAGTAAGCTTTTAATTAGTGTGAAGAGGTCAAGACCTACTGAAGTCAAAGAGCAGAGGTATGTGGGAGCTTGATAATAATAAAATAGAAGGTTCTGAGTGCTCTGGGGAAAAGACAAATGAGAAAGTTGATGGGGGTATGCAGCCAGGGAACAGAACAGGGTTAAATGGGGGTAAGTATGTAGCAGTGTATGGGAGAGAGTACCACAGAAAAGAAAGTGCAACTGAGTCAAAAGGCAATGGGCTGAGGATGAAGATGAGAGATGTGAGTAGTAATTGGTGAACACAAAATCCAACGTCTTAGGAATTGTTTCTTCTCTTTCTGATAGTCAAATGTCAGCCTTACTCTTTTCCTTCTTGGTTGCAAACTCACCTTTCTTTTGACTAAGGTCTTCCCTTGTTTCTTATCTCTCTCTTAGGGCATTTCTAGCCATTTTTAGCCTTGATCAATACAGTCCTTTGCTCTTTGTTTTCCTATCATATTTCCTGTCTTTATTTGTATTTCTTGGATCCTCTGGGACTGATTATCTCTTAAAAGTTGATTTTTAGTTGTTGTCTACTTAATATACTTATTTAAGAAGTTTTGCTCTATACTAGGGAGATCTTCTCACAGTATTTTAAAAAATTTTTTTATGTTCTCAAATGATTGGTGTCATGGTTTTTTCACTGTGGTTGCACATTACTATGGCCCTTGCTGATGGTAAAAAATTAAATCTCTGTCTCATACAGCAATATACTATTAATAACTTGTACCATTTCAATTGTTTAGTGTGAAATTTTATAGCTTCACAAAAAATTATATGCTGAGTATCCATGCTCAGAACATTATCATTAAAAATATATACTTTCTTTTAAAAATCACTTAGACTATTTTCTCAGCTTTTTGCTATAGAAAATGAAAACTTTTATCATGTCAAACACTTTAAATAGAAAACAAAACAGCTTGGTAATTTTACAAAGAACTACCCCAAGGGGCTATGTAGTTTTTAGGTCATAATTCTTCAACCAATTTTCATTTGAGTCAAACAGATCTACCTCTGTCCCTTTGGATTTCAATATTATATAAAGAAGGTTTTGTTGGGTGAAGCAGATGTCAAACAAATGTTCACTTTACTTCATCCACATAGTACTGTAAATTACAGTTTCCAAATACAACACTAATCATGGCCTTAGGAGTTTTCCTTTGCTTCTGGAAGCTAATAAAAATAAGTAAGCTGCCTCAAAATGTTACACATATTTAAGTCTGTACTTTTAGAATTTCTTGCTGATGCCAAATCAATCTTTAGAGAACTTTAGCATGTCTATTTAAAAGAAATAGATGAACTTAGGGACAGATGGATTGATTTGTTGCAATGTACAGCAAAATATAGAAGATCTTAATTCAAATGGAAATCACTAACAGGCTGTCTAACTTATAATTGCTCTCCCTGAATTAATAGCATTTTTTAATCATAATTATGTTACAATAAATAAAGATACTTGTAGACAATCGTAAAAATTAATAAATGAGTTACTAAGGGCATTCCAAGTTATAATCTACATGAGAAAACGCAGTTAACTACCGTTTAGTAAAAAAGGTCAATCTGCAAAAACTGTAAATAATTAATGAAAAATAACATGTTCATTCCTTTACTCAGAAAAGTCTGAACATTTATCATGTGCAAGTGATTGTTGTGCAGTATACTGGAGGAATCAAAAGCTTTATATGTAGTAGGAGAGATAAAACATGGCTTCTAAGAAAATGTCATTGTATTACATACGATTAAAACAAGAAATTGTTTACATGATGGCTTAAATGGCATGAGGCTGAGTTTAAATGATTCCAAATAATTGAATATAACATCAAAACAAATGTAAAAATATTATTTAGTGATTATAAAATTAAATGACTAATGCTAAGATCTGTGGATAATAATAATGAAGATTTATTGAGCTCTTTTTATGCAGCAGATGCATTTCTTGGTGTTTTATGTGTACTAACATCTCTGGCTTCTTGTAATACTTCCATGAGGGAGTCTGGAAAACCCATTCCAGACAGACCCTTACCTCTATCCTTTTTAAAAAAAATTGTAGTTCAAGTACAGTTGTCTCCATTTTCCCCCTAACACTCTCCCCTGTTCCACCCAACCCCACCTCCCACCCTCAATCCTGCCATCCCTTGGCTTTGTTATGGTGTCCTTTATACATGTTCTTTGATGACCCTTCCCCTTCTTCCCCCTTTGCACTTTTAAATTTGTTATTCTTGATTACCGTAGATGTCCATGTGGCCTGCTTCCTTATTTTCTTCAGATCATTATGCAAACATCTCACAAACCACCTCCTAAATTTTATCTCCCTTTTTGGTCTATTTTTTTCTTGGCAAATAGAACCTATTGACATACAGTGTATTTTATTCATTTGTATTTTATTACCTTTTCCCCTCATTAGGATTTATGTTCCATAAATGTAAGAATTCTTAATTATGGTTTCTAGAATAATACTGGGCATTCAATAAATAAATGTTCAATGATTATTTGTTGAATGAATGAGCATGGTTAGCTCTGTTATAATCCCATACACAATTTATATTTTAATAAATATTTTTATATTTCAATATATATTTTTATATCAATATATAAAATTATATGAGATATATCCCATATGTGTGTTTGCGTGTACATGCACATACATTTTCATTTTAATATTCTGGGATATATCTATATATGTGTGTTTTTGTGTGTATACACAGAAACACACATATGTATAAATGTATCTCAGAATGAGGATATATATACACATACACACATAAAATAAAAGATATACTATATTTTATATACAATTTATATGTTATATTTTATACCTTATATATCGTATAAGTGTGTACATGTTTGTATATGTGTCTATGTATATGTACATATACATATATCCTTAAATGCAAATGAAGGTATGAAAGTCTCTAGTATGAAATCATAGCCATCTAGTTCAGGAAATAGATATTATGATTTATTGGATCAAAAAACTGTGGTACATTTACTTTGTACATTTACATTGTGGTATAATGGAATACTGCCCAGCAGAAAGAAAAAAGGAACTCCGACTCTTTGGGACAGCACGGATGGAACTGGAGAGCACTATGCTAAGTGAAATAAGCCAGGGGGCGAAACACAAATACCATATGATCTCCCCTATAAGTGGAACCTAGTCAACAAAACAAACAAAAGAACAAAATAGAACCAGAGACTTGGAAATAAAGAACAAACTGACAGTGACTGGAATGGAGCGGGGAGGGGGATGACCGGGGAAAGAAGGGGAAGGGGCAAGCAAAGGAATAGGAAGAGAAGACTCATGGGCATGAACGGTTGCAGGGGACTGTGGGAGTGGGGGAGACAGAGTAAGGGTGAGCAATGGTGACAAAAGTGGGACAACTGTAACTGAACAACAATTTCAAAAAATATGAAATAGCACAGATCGTTTTTGATTTAGATGTAACAGCTACCATTTATTAAGCATTTATAATGCTAGAAGTCATCATTTTATAGATGAAAAATACTGAAACTAAGCAAAATTAAATAACTATTTCAAATCACAAAGCTGTGATTTTGAACTTAGATCTGTCCGTAGCCTAACCCTAGTTACTTTTCACTATTACTTTGTTATGCTCCTTGGTTTAATATTTTAAATGTTATGAACTATGTAAAATTTAGTTATATTCTGTTCTTAAACTTCTGTACCCATACCTATTGACCACATTAAAACAAAAATAGCAATCACAAAATGGTTTGAATTTTCTCATAATTATCTTTTGAGAAAATAGAAAAAGAAGGATTTCATTACTTCCAGCTCTGAATAAAACTTGTCCTAATCCACCACTTGTCAATATTTAAAGAAGATCATCATTAACTTTTCACTTTAGAAGTTTTAAAGTGAGCAGTCAACTATGAAAACATATTTTTGGACAAATTAAAGATGACATCCATTTATAGCTCATATTTTTTTATTATAAAATAATTTTATATTTATTTATTCATTTTTTCTTTTTTCCTTTTTTGTTTTAATTTTTCTAATTTTTTTTTAGTTTTTTTAAATTTTTATTTATTTTCTCAAATACATTTGTCTCTGCCTACCCCCCCCCCCCCACTTTCCCTTGCCCCCTCCCTCCTTCCCTCCCTCAGCTCTTCCCCTTTGGTTTTGTCCATGAGTCCTTGTATAGCTCACATTTGAAATAAACTAAATAACTTGATATTAAAAGCTATCTTTTCACAAATCTTTGGTAACTAGAGAAAATTCTTCAAATGTTTATTAAAAGCCAAACATTAAATATATATATCTATAAAAAGCTCTTGTAAGCATACATTGTCATATTTTTAAAATGAAGCCTTTATATATATATACGTGGTGCATTTTACTGGGATGATTATGTAGATAAAATTTTCCAGTGATAGAAAAGACAAGAAAGAGTTAAGGGAGTATAACAAGAGGGTCTATTTAGAATTGAACTTTGATAAGCCAAGCTCATTTAACTTTGTGATGAGACTATTTTTTTCTAGTTCAATTGTTTACAAATTTCCTCAAGAACTTACTCATGACAGCTCATTAGGAAAGCAATTTGCCAGTTTTTGTCAAAAAGCTTCAAAATATTCAGATCCTCTTATTTAGTAACACATTTCTGGGAACTTATGCCAAGATAATAGTTTGAAATTTAGCAAGAGTTTTATGTACAAATGTGTTCACTATAATATAGTTATTTTATTTTAAAATATTATAAATGACAGAAATAATGCATACTCCTTAAATAATGTTGAAATATATATAGCAAATAGTGATAGACTTCTCCTCAGAAGTCACTTCATCCTGGCCTGGCTGGTGTGACTCAGTGGGTTGAGTGTCAGATTATGAAAGGTCACTGGTTTGATTTCCAGTCAGAGCACATGCCTGGGTTGGGGCCCAGTTCTCCAGTTGGGGGCATACAAGATGCAACTGACTGATGTTTCTCTCCCTCTCCTTCTTCCTCCCTTCCCCTATCTCTAAAAATTAAATAAAATCTTTTAAAAAAAGAAGTCCTCTCCTCCCTACTTTTCCTGAGAAGTTACCATGTCAACAATATCCTTTATGTAGCCTTGAGGCATTAACTTTAAGAAAGTATATCATATACATGCATACCCATAACAACGTTTTACATAAATGGGATCAGGTCATAGGATCAATGATTTTATAAAAGCTAAAAAGAGGAATGCTTACATAAAGTTGGTTTAGCCACTTAGAGTGGCTATAGAATTGTTATATAGACTTTAAAATGTATACCAAAAAGTTATAACAAAATATGTATATTCTGTAGTACTTAAAAGATAAAAAATTATATATAGAATTAGTTATGTATATACGTATATATATATATTTATACATAATCCAGAATGAAACAAATTCACGTATTACCAGTTATCTTTTAATAATAGGTTATTGGGATTTTGTTTTATTCTAACTTTTCTGTACTTTTCAAATCTGCAGTGGCAAATGCAATATATTTAGTCAAACTCACAACTATCAACAGCTGAACCTAAAAAGCAAAAACAAAAACTAAGCAAACAACTAGAAGAGAAACAAAGTCACAGAAATGGAGATCACATGGAGGGTTATCAGTAGGGAAGGGGTGGGGGGAGAATGGAGGAAAAAGTACAGGAAATAAGACGCATAGTTGGTAGGTATAAAATAGACGGGGGGAGGTTAAGAATAGTATAGGAAATGGAGAAGCCAAAGAACTTATATGTACAACCATGGACATGAACTAAGGGTTAGGGTAGAATGCTGGAGGGTGGGGGGAGGTGGTGCAGGGCAGAGAGGGGCAAAGGGGAGAAAAAATTGGGACAACTGTAATGGCATAATCAATAAAATATATTTAAAAAGAAAATAAATGTGCTAATTAAATAAATGAGAGGAAGAGGTACTGTCATGTTCAAACAGTGAAGAAATAATGGCTTTCATTTCTCTGTCTAGAATCAGAAATTCTGAATTTTAAAGCAAATCCATTTTTCTATTTTTAAGATTATGTTTACATAAGATCATTTTACCTTGGGTTTCTTTTGCAGGGGCAGAGGAAATACTGAGTGTAACTTGTCTTCTCAAGGTCTGTTCATGGATAGGTGAAGAGTCTCTCTCTCTCTCTCTCCTTTTATTATGCAAATTTATTTGTTAATCATGTATTTATCCAAAAACTATTTATTAAGTGCTTAATATATGATAGACGCTGTGGTACAACTGAATTCTTTCCCAGAAGCTCCTTAATGCAGGTATTAGATATTTTCATCTGTGGATATCTAGTACAACATGTGGAAGAGAATTGTTACCTAATAAGCATTTGGTGAATAAAAGAATAAAGTATGGAAATATCATCTATAACTACCACAATAACATTATTATATCTATCATATAATCAAGAAAACTGACTCATGGTCTTATAGAAAGCTAGAATCTGACTAAGTTTGTAGTACTAACTTTATAGTATGAGAGCAGTATACTGAGGTATTTTGTTTTTCACTTTTTACAGGCTGAATTACATGCCCAGAAACTCACATGTTGAAGTCCCAGTCCATATTACCTCAGAATGTGGAGATAGGATCTTTAAAGAGGTAATTAAGTTCAAATGAAGTCATTAGGGTAGGCCTTAATGAAATATGACTGGTGTCCTTATAAGAAAGTTAAGTTGGGACACAGATACATTCAGAGGGAAGATTAGGTGAAAACACAGGGAGAAGATGGTCATCTGCACACCAAGAAGAGAGGTGTCAGAAGAAACCAACACTGCTGTCACCGTAATCTTGGAATTCTATTCAGAAGAGTAAGAAAATAAATTTCTGTTGTTTAAGTTACCTAGTCTGTGGCACTTTGTATGGCAGCCTTAGCAAACTAATATAATACCTCTCCCACAACTATAGAACAAAGCATTCCACACTTTTCCACAAGGTGTCAAGATGTTGAATTATTGTGTCAATATATTGAACTATGTTGCAAAATTAGGATAAAATAATTTACTTTTCAAGATTATTGTAAAGATTCACTGAGACAACATATATAAAATGACTATTGCAGTGCCAGGAATATAGAATTATCAATTAATTCTAGCATGTATAAGGAGCAGTGGGAACATTCAGGAAGAAGGCAAAGAAAATTTCCAAAAGTACAAGGCATTATTGAGGGAGAGCAGCCCAGGCTGATGGGACAGTATGAGTCTGGATAGGAAGGCATCAGAGACAGCACGGTATTTCAGGGGATCAGGTAATAAATAGTACAGCCTGGCTGGAGATAGTGCAGAGAGAAGGCTGGAAATGTATGATTTGGTCAAAGTAAACTCAACACAATGCTTATCACTACTCCACCGGGTGAAGTACTATTCCATCAAGTTTTGGGATCTGCACTGTGGCTTTATAGAGAGGGGTAGAAACATACTATGTTCTTCTAGTAGTCTTGATTCTACTTTGAGACAGTAATTTCATAACCAAACCTCTTAGACTTGTTTATCCCCTCCTTATCAGCTGTCAACCTCAATTTATACTCCGTTGACAAACAGAAACCATCAAATATGAACTCCTTCATCTTTCTGCCATCCACCCCACCTGCACCTACCTAAGTGCTTTTCCTTTCTTTTATTTTAAAGGGAGGACTGTCACTCTTTCCATCAAAGGCCAATTCCTCATCTTATTCTTATTCAAGGGTTTCTCTCCTTGCCTGATCATTTTTCTCTCCTATATCATCTTTCCCTTTCTATGAGGTAACTTCAATTAGCATATATACATATTTTTTTCATCTTAAAAGGTATCCTTGATCCCAGTTCCCTTTCTAGCGACCATTTATTTGCTGCCCTTTATAACAGAAATACTTGAAAATATTGTCTACACTAATTATTTCAAGTTTCCCTTCTTCAACCCTCTCTTAAACTCATTTACATTGAACTAACTGGATCTTCATCCTCACCATTCTTCCAAAACTTCTCTTGTTGAAGACAACAATGACCTCCATATAATCAATCCAGTGGTTACTTCTAAATCTTACTCATTAATCAATCCTTCCTTAATTTGTAATCTTTTCTTGCCTTCTAGGTTGCTACATCACCTTGTTTTTTTCCTGTTTCCTTGGTTATTCCTTCCTGGTGTCCTTTGTTTTGACTGCCTTTTGATTTTACCTCTCAGTATGGGAGTGGCTCAGACCTCAGTCCTAGGTCCTCTTCTCTTTGCTAATAACTCTCACATTTATATTTCCATCTAGAAATTCTCTCCTGAACTCCAGACTTGCGTAATCAACTGCTTAAGACATCTCTATTGGGATGTCTAATAGGCCTTTCAAATTTAATTTGTTCAAAACTGAACTCCTGCCCTTCCTCCTTGTGCCCAGCATAACTTAGTTTTTCTGTGGTCTTGGCCATATCTCTTGGTAGCCTCCATTTTGTAGGTTTGAAGGCCAAACATTTGAAAGACATCCTTTTTCTTTTCTTACCTCATATCATTATAAACTTATCTCTCTCACAGATCCTACATTCAATCCATCAGCTATCAATATTCAAATATATCCATATTCTGAACACTTCTCACTGTCTCTGCTGGTATCACCTATGTCTAAGATAACACTATATCTCATCTAGATTATCATAATAGTCTCCTAACTGCTCTTCTAGCTTCTATCCTTTCCACTTTCAGTCTCTTTACAAGGAAGTAGCCAGATCATGTTTCTTCTCTGCTTAAAACCCTATAATAAGTCTTTATTTCACTCAGAGTAAAAGCCAAGATCCTTAAAGTGGCCTATGGAGCCCCAAGCTGTCTGGCCTAGGATAAGTTTATTGACCTCATCCTCTATTTCTCTTCTTTCTCTATCTCCATTCCAGCTGCAAAGGCCTCTTTGCTATTTCTTCAGCACACCAGGCATACAACCATTGCACTAAGTCAGCCCTATGAAGCTTCCTCCAGATATCTGCAAGGCTCATCCCATACTTCCTTTAAGTCTTCAGTCACATGCCATCTTATCAAGGAGACCTTTTCTGACCACTCTTTTAAAAATTGCAAACAACATGTAACTTCCTACTTTTTACTTCTTTTTATAGCCCTCTATCTCCTAATGCTTTAGGTAATTTATTTGTGGTGTTCAGAATTTGTTTCTGTCTCTTCCAACTGAAATGTAGATGTGAGGACCTCTTTGTTGTTATTATTTGGTTTATGCACCTAATAATTTTTCAAATTTCCATTTTTGCATACACTTAAGAATTTCATACCTTCACAAACACTAATTTACTCAACACATTTATCAGCGTTAAGTGGATAATGAACATAGAGGGTTCGTTGATTTTTCCAAAATATATGTTTTCAAGATGATTTTCAAGACCATTTTCAAGAATAAAAATTCTATTGGTCTTTGTGATGCTGTAGCCTCAGCAGCAATCAATACTGATGAACTGTGGAGCGCAAGGTGATGAACAAGTTATTTTGAAACATGGTTACTCTTCTCTGTTGTATTCACATTCTGCTTACTTCAAATTACTCTTGAATTTCAAAATACTGTCCTGTCTGAAGCTATTAAGTGCTAATAAACATTAGCATTATTCAGTTGAAGGAAGCTGTTTTTCAGTGATGCATGGAAACTGTTTCCAACCTTTGGTTAGAAAATGCTTTGAGGTGGAAAGTACAGCCATTATTATTGTTTGTAGGATAATGTTTTTTCTTTGCAATTTAGCCTTGAAAAAAAATAACATATATAGTCCATAAACAACTATAATATCTTAGAAACTTATTAAGTGTGTAATACTTAATACAAAGTTGGAAAAATGAGTCATTTCTGTCTGCCTCCCACTGTCTTCTTTCTCTCCTAAATCTTTTACTATTCCTAAGAAATAGTAGAGAAGAATGGTTAGATATATGAGATCTTGGCCCACTGGACCCTGCTTCTGAAATAAGTGCCATTACTATCCTTATCCTTAAGATGAGAGGATAAGTATTGGAACTTATTTCAGAGGGTGAAAGTGAAAATTAAATTTCTACAAGATGAGCACTCTTCTAAGTGCTTAACATGTAATAAGTGCTCAATAAATCTCAGCTTTTAGTCTAACTCCAAGAGCCTAATATCTTTTATTATTGAAATACAAAAAAGGTATTTTTATGGTATAAGATACTTTCAATTACTACTAACCACAAATTACTGTTATGCTCTAAGTGATTTTCAGATGAAAGTCTTTCTGTTAAAAGACTATTAGATAATGTGATATAATTTTAGTTATTTAACTCATTTAAAAAGTTAACTTACTACTTTTTTCCAAGTTACTCCAGTCTTTATTTCCTTTTCTAAGAAATGTATTACCTTTGATGTGTAAGAGGGAAACATACACACATGCACACAATACATATGTGATAGATCCATGTTAGTTCTAAGATGTTTAAAAGATTCAAAACACTCTAAAGTCACTTTGTCTTTATTAGTTATATTATATATATAATAACCCTTTTATCAGTCATAATAGATTAATAACTAAGGCCTAGATGATATCATAAACATACTGATAAGATAAATCTATGCATCTATCTATTCACTCATGTGTCTAGCTCTAATACATTTCTTGAGAAATTTTCAGAATAAAAAAAGTTCTAGTTACATACTTGAAGCATAGTTGGAAACCTCTTTTTTAAACATATTTTATTGATTATGCTTTTATAGTTGTTCCAAATTTTCCTCCCTTTGCCTTCCTCCTCCTGGCACCTACCCTACAGTCTTCTGGCAATCTCCACCTTTAGTTCATGTGCATTGGTCATGCATGTAAGTTCTTTGGCTACTCCATTTCCTATACTGTTCTTACCATCTCCCTGTCTATACTGTACCTAGCAATGTGTGGGACTGCCTGTTCTGCTCCTCTGAGTCTCTGCCCCTCCTACCTGTCTGTATGAATGTGATTTCTTTAATTCCTTGATTGTCAGAGCTTCCATGCACCTTGATTACCTGACAATTTTAGGTGAATGTTGTTTTGTAGTTTAGTTGTAATTTTTCTCGTGACTGTGTGAGGAGGTGAGCCATGTTTACCTATGCCTCTGTCTTGATCAGACCCTTTTTATTTTTTTATAGTTGAAAATTTCCAAAAGATTTAAAACTCATTCATTAGATCCGTATTGTAAATAAAGAAAATATATTCATTTGTGTCTTCAAAGATGATTGGGATACTATTTGGACTTTCTCTCTGAAATAAACCAAATTTTCTATATAAGAAAAGATAACAGTAAAGTGACCATATACTGTTTAGAGAAATTTGAAAAAAATCACTTTCATACCCTGAAAGGTCAAATGTGATCATACACTGTGTTTATAATCCATTTAGGGAGAAATTTAAATTCAAATCAAAACAGGGAATTAAATGTTAATGAGTTCTTATACATTCATACCAATCATTGATTATAGAAGAAGGGTTTGAAACCTGAAATTGAGTATACTTTGTTCTCATTAATATTTTTTAAAGCAAAATGATTAATCCTGAAGACTGTCAATCATTGTATCTCACTTCCATACACTAAAACACATCACTCAAATATGGCCTGGCACTTAAATGTAATTGCTTAAAAATGAATTTGAATACTTAAAGTAGTGATGGATTTTAATAAGGGTGGTGATGATCTTATCTGTCTCTCAGAAGTGGGGGTGGACAGGGGTCAGAAGATAGGGAAGACACTGGAAGTGCCTACAGCTAAGATAGATAGAATTAACTCTGTATTTCAGAGGATAACATCTGGCAGCAAAAGTAGTAATGTTAGAGTAGCAAATTCTTTCTGAATAACGGAGCCAAAGTGTCAAAACTATATTCTTTCAAGTCAAAGGAGCAAATTTTGGGTCCGTAATTGAAGAAAAAATGCCATGAGTTTAAAAATAATGCAGGGTTAGGAAAAGATGCAGAAGAAAAGTGGGAGCTAGAGGGGCTGGGGACACTGGTTGTTGCTCTGAGGGGTGTGTACTACCCATGGAATTTAAAGAGCAGTATAACTAGGCAAATGTGGAGTTTGAATGTGCAAACAGAGCCTAGGATTTTATGGTGTACTTCATAAGTTTTTTTTTTTTTAACTGCTATTCCTTGAAGGCATTTGCATTTGCAACTCCTGGGGATTATAGTTTAACAAAGGATTAGAATATCCAAAGCTATTTTTAATCAAGTGTCTGTGGCTTGCTTCATGTATAGGTTGGCTTCGTTTAAAAGACAATCTAGGGGTTTGGACAGAAAAGGTCTGCTATATTCATTAGACTTGTTTGGAATAGCTCAATTACCAAGGAATAATAGATAAAAAGATAGGAGATGGTTTCTGAAAACAGTAAAGATGACTGTGTTAACATTGGTTAACATGTAGGATTGTCATGATACAAAAATGAGAAAATAGATATGAAAGTACAACCTTGGAATAAAAAGGCTCCATAACAAATGCAGGATATGGCAATAAATGTGATTTGATTTTGCATTATTTTGCATTGAGATAGGAAGGTATTTAAGTTCTTAACATAATCTTTTAAGTCAAAGATGGACAGGTAAAATAATTTTCTTCCTAGCATAGTGTATTTATAGATTTTCTACTTTCTTTGAGTGTTTTTGGTATATAAAGGACTTCCTGATGTAGAGAAACACTTCCAGCTATTTCCTGCCCTGTGAGGATCGTGCCAATCTGCATGTGACCTTATGAGGTGCACATCCCCATCTACCATACCCCCTCAGACAGCCCTCTGGAGCCACCCGTGACAGAGGTAGGTACACCAGTGCATGGTTCCTCTTTAGAGAATGGACTGGGGACAAATGGCCTACAAGCCCAGAAAATGAGATTAGAACAGGTTGGGTCAAGAATTAGGTAGGGGCTCTGTATAACAGAGCATGGTTTAGCAGGAACCCAGTAGAAGAAATGTGAAGTAGAAGTACAAAAGCTTTGAGAAGGAATGACTTCAAACTATATATACTGCCTGGAAAACAGATATACTTTCTCCATATGTCTCCTTGAAAATCACCACATGAAATAAAATATGTAACAGTGTGAGTGTTACGTGCATGTTATGTGCAAAGGGATAGGGTACAGTAGACAAAAGTCTAGCCTTGAGGTTAAATGGACATTCAGCCAGCTCAAAGACTGAATATGTTACAGCATTTCATTATTTTCTTAAACTTTACTTACAGTGTAGTAAATTTCATGTGTATCACTAAAATTTTTCAAAATATGTAGAGATTTCAGCAGGGTTCCAAAGTAAGTTTGGTAGAATATTATTTTTTATGATAGTAATAATAAAAATACAATAATAGAGTGGCCAGTATTTATTGTACTATACATTATGAAAGAATGCTATTTTAATATGAAGACAAGGATTGTGTTTGCCCCAGAAATGTTTTGTTGGCTAATGCCCAGAGAGATTTTTGTCTGACTAATTAATGCTCAGAGAGATTTGGTATTTATGATTGTAAGATTTACATATATGTTTCTACCATAAACACAAAGTGTCTCATGCAGAAAACATATTTATTTATATAAAATATATTTATTGATTATGCTATTGCAGTTGCCCCTATTTTTCTACCTTTGTCCCACTCTGCCCTGTAACCGTCTTCCCTCCACCCATCCCCCATCTTAGTTCATGTTCAGCGGTCATTCATATAAGTTTTTTGGTTTCTCCATTTCCTATACTGTTCTTAACATCGCCCTGTCTATTTGGCACCTCTCAATTTTGCTTCTTAATCTCTGAATCACTTCCCCCATTCTCTCCCTTCCCCCTCCCATCTGATAATGCTCTAAATGGTCTCCATGTCTATGATTTTGTTCCTGTTCTGGTTGTTTGCTTAGTTTGTTTTTTTAGATTCTGTTGTTGATAGTTGTGAATTTGTTGCCATTTTAATATTCATAATTTTGATCTTTTTTCTTAAATGAGTCACTTTGACATTTCATGTAATAATGGTTTAGTGATGATGAACTCTTTTAGCTTTACCTTATCTGGGAAGCACTTTATCTGCCCTTCCATTCTAAGTGATAGTTTTGCTGGATATAGTAATCTATGTTGTAGGTTCTTGCTTTTCATGACTTTGAATACTTCTTGCCAGTCCCCTTTAGCCTGCAAAGTTTCTTTTGAGAAATCAGCTGAGAGTCTTATAGGAACTCCTTTGCAGGTAACTCTCTGCTTTTCTCTTGCTGTTCTTAAGATTATCTCTATAACTTTTGGCATTTTAATTATGAAATGTCTTGATGTGGTCCTCTTTTTGTCCAACTTCTTTGGAACTCTGTGCTTCCTGGACTTGTATGTTTATTTCCTTCACCAAATTAGGGAAGTTTTCTTTTATTATTTTTTCAAATAAATTTTCAATTTATTGCTCTCCCCTTTTTCCTTCTGCATCCCTATGATTCAGATGTTGGTGCATTTGGAGATGTCCCAAAGGCTTCTTTTACTATCCTCACTTTTTCGAATTCTGTTTTCTTCTTCTGTTCTGGTTGAATGCTTATTTCTTCTTTATGTTTCAATTCATTGATTTGAACCCTAGCTTTCTCCCTTCCACTGTTGGTTCCCTGTAGATTTTTTTTTTTAATTTCATGTAGTGTAAACTTTATTTTTCTTAGGTCTTTTTTTGTGTTGTTGCCATACTCAGTGAGTTCTTTGGGCATCCCGATCACCACTGTTTTGAACTCTGCATCAGATCGGGTGCTTATCTCTATCTCATTTAATTTTTTATCTGGTGTTTTGTTCTGTTCTTTAATTTGGGCCATATTTCTTTGTCTTTTCAATCTGGCAGTCTCCCTGTGTTTGTTTTTGTATGTTAGGTAGAGTTGTTTTGACTCCCTGTCTTAGTAGCATGACCTACGTAGAAAAGGCACATGTAAATTGTATGGGGCAGAGCCTCAGGTAATTGCCAGGGTGAGGCAACCTGCTTTGCTGCTTTGCAGCTCTGTATTGGGGTATGGTTTGGAGAGGGGACAGTGCTGCTGCCTGGCTTTTGGAGGTTTGTCTAGTTACTTCACCCACTTCCCACATGCAACTGGTTCCCTTCTAGCTGTTTCCCTGTTGGTGAATCCCATAGGGGATGGGTTTGTGTACAATAAAAGTCCATGCAGTCCTTTTAAGCTGAGCCCCCTGAAAATCCAGTGATTTCTTCTGCTGCTCCAACTCCCACTGGTTTTTACAGCCATAAATTATGGGGATTTATCTTCCTGGGGCTGGAAACTGGTACTTTGAGGTCTGGCCTAGGGCTGGAATCACTTGTTCCCAAGCTATCCCTCCTGATTTTTATCCACCACGCGTGAATGTGGGACTGCCTGTTATGCTGCTACCTCTGCCTCTGCACACCACACAAAGTCTCCATGCCTCCCTCCCTACTTCTGCCCCTCCTACACATCAGGATGAATGTGGCTTCTTTAAATCCTTGGTTGTCAGACTTCCGTACAGCTCAATTTTCTGATGGTTCTAGGCATTATTTGTTTTCATGTCTAGTTGTAATTCTGTGGTTGTGTGAGGAGGCAAAGCGTGTTTACTTATGCCCACTATCTTGACCAGAAGTCCACCAGAAAGCATATTTAGAAATATTTCCCATATTGATTCCATATTAACTCAGAGGCTGTATTTGTCTAATATTATTTAAAATTGTTTTCTCATTAGAAATTGATATTTAATAGTGGAAAAGTAGTGGAATTAAAACATGATGTACTGTAATAAAATGTAACATAATATAAAACAAATTCTCATAGTAAAGACATTAACATTTTACTCACTGGAATTTCACTTATTGAGTGCACCATACTATTTTGTACCTGCTATTGACACAGATAGTTAGTAAAATAAAAATCCAAGTGGTCAAAACAGGTGTCACAAGTAAATCTGCAAAGCTTTACTTTACTTAATCCATACTAGGCTGGTGTCTTTGGGGTAACTAAGAGTAATTTCTTCTTATTTTAGACAAAATTTCTATAAATTTATTTATTTTACATTTTATAGTATATATCTTTGTCCATGTAGATGTTCTACAAATAACCCTGGTTTGAAGTCCTCCTTGGTGCACTGATGCTGAGCCTTTTCCTTTTGTCTTGTGCCATCTTACATTGGCAAAATCAGGGAGAAACAAATCACATTGTTTGTTTCTCCTACTCATATAATAAAATACCACTCATTGCAATTAATATACTTTTTATGTATCTACTTCTTTCTTGCCTAAATGCTCTTTATAGGCTGAGACCATGTTTTGTTTATCCTTAAACTCTGAGAACTTAGTACAGTGACTAATATATAGCATATCCTTAATTAATATGTGCTGTAATAAATTACATTTGAAATAGCATATTATAAGAGGGAACATTAAAAGGGGAGGTAGCAAAATCATTTCTAAAAAGTGAGGGCAAACAGTCTGATAGCAAAGGGGAAAAAACAATGTAAAAATCAGATAATAGAATTCAAAGGTCATTGTGTTTAGGGGGAAATAATTACATATATCTCAGTAATACCTAAGAGTACCATAGTATTACAGCACAGTGAAAGAATGCATTTTCCTAATGATCACCCCAGGTTAAAATATTCTGTTTATAAAGGCAGAGAAGTGGGTAATATCGAGAAGTTTTAGGTATATGGAAAGTTACAAAAATTGCCTGCTGATAGCAGAACACTAAAACATTACTAAGATGTTATTAGGCACAGTCAATGTACGACAACTCATTGTATCTCGGATTTTTATGAGGATAAAGAGAAAAATGATAATTTTTAAGCACCTAAAGTTTAAGGAAACATCTTAAAAATAACAAAGGTGAAAGACATTACTACATTTAATCATATTGAAAAGAAATAGTCCCAAAATGTCATTGTTTTTAAATTACCCAGTGAGAAATATTTGGAGTCCATCTCAAACCATTGTGTTGGTTTTACATTGTATTATATTAAATCTTTTTTTTTCCCACGTGGTGCATTTAAACAAGCAAACAAAACAATGATTATGCAGCTTAATAAAGTCAATTCTTTGATTCCATTTGTGCCATAGAATAAAAATTATTATAATGCTCATGAAAATGTCACTTTTAAAATTATATGACTAAAATATTAATCAGTATATTCACCCAAAACAAGGAAAAAGAGTGTATTTTCAAGAAATAGAAGTAACAATGATTTATTTTCATAGCACCTTGGTGACAGGATGGTTTTTCCTAGGACTCTTGACTCCTAGAGTCGCTGCTCCCTATGAAACCCATCTTAGCAGACATCTCTTTTGATCATTTAAGCCTATAAGAGGTACTTCATATTAGAATTATACTTCTTCAAAAGCAGTAAATATAAGTCTTCTCCATAGGTGGTAGCTTTTGGTTATCACTAAGGCCATGAAAAGCACAGATTTTTTAAAAAAAGAAGGAAAATTGAGCAGTTATAATGGAAACCCGGATATACTTGGTCCAATTGTTCAACTATCTAGTATTTATGCTATGTTAGCTTGTCTTCGCCTTTCAGAATCAGTTTAAACACAGCATTCCTGTCAAGAAACCTTCTCATTTGCTTCGTAGTCTGATTCAGATGCCTTTTTTCTCTGTACTATTTAAAAACCTACGTACACCTCTGCCTTAACTCTTACCATAATATACTAAATTGTTTTACTTACTTATTTTTTAGATCAGTTAGAATAAGCTAATTGGAGCAAGGGTCATTTTATTTCTTTTTGTTTAATAATCAATATTTGTTTAATTAATAGTTAATTACTGACTGATGACTAAAAGTTTCTATTTCAGATTAGACCATTTGACACCAATCTGAAATCTGACAATTATTTGAGGAAGTGTTCTAATATTTAAAAATAATTTTGTAATTTCTTTCTTTCTTTTCTTCTTTTTTACATTAGTGTTGTTGGTCCATTTTTAAATGCAGCTATGTTTTTTTCTTTCTGTTTTCTTTTTTTTTCCTTTGGAAGGATCTGGAACTTCCATTAGGAAGCCATCCCATCTTAATCATCTGGAAAAATAGTTGCTCTTATTGCTTTCATCGTCTTATTTAGGTGAGGACTGGGGAGTCCTCAAAGGAGGCTATAAAGTGAATGTAAGTTGAGGTTTACCATAAGGCAGGAAAACCATATCAACATCATGGCGCACTTAAATTGCCTCACAGTAGCCAGACCCTGTTGCAGTCCTCTGAACGTACATTCCAGCTGCCACCATATAATTAATTAAACAAGCAACATTTATTAACTGCCATATGACAAGTCAATGTTCCAGGTGCTTAAAATATTTATTGTACTCTTCAGTTCATCCAAACCCCACAAAATGACACCCTCTGAAACTCTTTAGTTGTTCAAATATCTATCTCTCTGAAAAATATACTATCCCAATATGTATGTCACATAATACTGATCACTTGTTAGCATATGTTGTCAAATTGGTTAATTATTTACTTCTCATTTCCACTTCCATATTGTAAGTTCTTATAAGGAAGGGATTATGCATTAATTCACTGCATTCCTAAGCCCAAATTCATTAAAAATCATACAGAAGATGCTTGAATTTATTGAATTTATGAAACTGCTTTTACCAGCACAAAATTGACAGACTGCTATACTAGACCAATGTTTACAATGAATACATGGCATATTAAAAATAAAGAGAGTATTAAGGAAAAAAAGTATATTATTTTGACAGACATTTATTGACCATCTATTATACTCAAGGCATTTTGGGAAATAAAATAGAAGCCATGTATTGTGCTTATACTTCAGGGACTTGTCAATTGAGGACTCTGTTACAAGATTTACTCTGATAAGTGCAGTAGTGACGGATCAGTGCAGAATGAAGTTACTTTAAAGAAGAAGTGGTATTAAAACTGAATTTTGGAATATGAGAAAAATTCCACATAGGTGAGGAATAGAGATGTTACAGGAAGGAAGTAGTAAAAAAACAGGGTGGTAAATATATCCAGGAATTCTTTAGAAACACTCAATGTACCCCCAAAGTGGGGTTGAGAGTAGAATACATGTGGCCATGGTGGTAAATGACACTGGAAATTTAAGCAGACAAACCACAAAAAAGAAAATGGAAAGCAACTTAATGAATGTGAAGTTCACTTATCAAAACCAGCATTAAAAGTGAAGAGAGAAAAAGTTAAGAAACATAGGATTTCACTCATATGTAGGATATAAATGGAAAGCAACAAATAAATAAGACAGACAGATAGACAAACAAACAAACAAAAACTCATGGACAAAATTATAGTGGTTACTGGAGAAAAGGGAGTGGACAGTCATAATGGGTAGAAGTGACCAAATATATGGTGATGGAAGATGATTTGACTTTGGGTGGTGGGTACATAATGTAATATACAGATTTTATATAGTTTTCAAAAGTACATTTGAAAACTACTGTCACCCCAATAAATTTAATAAAAAGCAAAAAAATAAGGCACTTCATCAGCACCTGACTTAGGTGTCCAGTATAAAAAGAAACAATTGGTTTTGTGGTGATGGAGCATACTGGAAGTGAAGTTCTTACTACTGTCTGTGGATTGGCTTTGTGAGGAGAATGGAGGACAAGTGTATATAAAAAAAACCCCACCTTAAAGTGAGCTGAAGGAGGTCATGTCAACAAGTAGGGAGGCTGAATACAATTAAGGACATAGTGAATTGCAGTTTGAGGATATTCATGTCTAGGAAATGTTGGCAATTGACAGGTCTTGATGTTGGAGATGGAGTGACTTCTGGAATCAAAACCCACTACTGCTTGTCAGGGAAATATGTCAAGTCAGCCTGTTCAAGAATGAAGGTATTTATTTGGATTTTAATTCAGGCCAGTTATAGCAGATGTTATCACACTTTCAATAACAATCTATATAGAAGTAAACTAGATGTTTAGAAAGGAGAGTAAGAATTAGTAATTTTAGAGAATAGCATGAGACATCAAAATAGTATCTTGATGGCTTCATCATGTGAAGGACTACAAACATTCCAAAAGAGTGCATTTACTGGTTTAAACAACAGTCTCTAACAGACTGATTGATGCTTTAGCTTTCTGGCCAAGTGATGGGAAAACAACTAAAACAGCTATAAAAGAGTATTGCACACTACGAATAGCAAATCCAGAAAAGGAGTTAAAAGGTAAAGGACAAATTGCCACAAGTAACATCAAAGCAGGATGACATGGGATTTGAATTTCTCCTTTCTTAAGTGTTTAATTAGAATTCATCTCATTAAAACACAATCTTAACAAGTTTTCTGCAAAAAATAATCCTCATAGTGTTACAAGAAATCTCACACCTAATCTCATGAAGATTATAATAAATATCATTTATTAATCACATATCTACTTGGTTTTACTTTATTTTAGCTTCTATTAAAATGTGTTTTAGTTACTTTACATCTGCTTTTTCTTGAATCCTCACAGCAAGTCTTCCTACACATTATGTTCTATTATCCTCATGAAACAGATAAGGAAATTGAGCCTCAGAAGAGCTGAGTTAATGCTGAAGGTCATATAGTTAATGACCTGCAGAGCAAGGGTAGATCTAATCCAAATTAGGTGAACTCCAAAGGCTCAAAAGTCTCATTTTCTAGAACTGATCTTCCTATTTTCAGGTCCCCACCTGTCCCAACATGTTCCTTCATCCATTGGATATAAGTTGCCCAACTCATTAAACAACAGCTCAACACTTCTAGTTGTTCAGACCAACAGCCTTGGAGTCATGTTTGACTATTCTCTTTTTTTTTCAAACCCCACATCCAATAAATTAGCCCATCGTGTCTTAACTATTCAGGACAGAACCCCTTCACATACTTTTTGTTACTATCATTATGGTCCAAGACAAGCCTCTTACTGGTCTCTCTTCTTCTGCTTTGCCTACTGTAGTTTTCCCAAAATAAAGTATTTGCTGTGATCTTTAGAAATATTTTATTTGGATAGCACACTTTCTCTGCTCAAAACTTCTTAATGTCTTTCCCCCTTAAATTAAAAGCGAAGTCCATATTATGCAGCAATTCCACTTCTGGGTATTTTTTAGAAGAAAATGAAAGAATTAACTTGAAAAATATACACACCCTTATGTTCATTGAAGCTTTATTTATAGTAGTCAAGAGATAAAAGCAACCTAAGTATCTACCAATGGATGACTAAATTAAAAGATATGCTATATATAATATACAATATTATTTCACCATAAGAAGAATAAAACGTTGCTATTTGTGATAACATGGATGGACTTTGAGGGCATTCTGTTAAGTGAAACGTCAGGCAGAGCAAAACAAATACTGTATGATTTCACTTATATGTGGAAGCTAACCAAAAAAAGGGTCAACAAGAACAAAAAGCAAACAAAGCATCCAGCTCACAGATACAGAGAATGGACTGGTGGTTGCCAGAGGCAGGGCATGAGATGGGCTCCATGAGTGAAGAGGACCAAAATATACAAATTTCCGGCTATTAAATAAATAAGTCATGGGGCTGTCCTGTACAGCATGGTGACTATTGTTAACAATAGTGTATTGCATATTTGAAAATTGCTAAGAGATTAGATCCTAATTCTCCCAAAAAATATTTTTCTAAATATGAAGGGTGATGGATATTAACTAGACTTATTGTGGTGATCATTTTGCAATATATACAAATATCAAATCACTATGTTGTGTACCTGAAACTAATAAAATGTTACATGTCAATTATGTCTCAGTAAAAAGGAAAACGAATAAAAAGAAAACAAAGTCCTGACATTAGCTTATAAAGGTGTGTGTGATCTGGTCCTGGGCTACCTCTTGACTTCAATTCCCACCACTTTCTCTTTTGCTCATTGTGTTCTATGTCTTTGCTTTCCCTTGAACATGCTAATCCTGCCCACTTCAGGACCTTTACATCGTTGGTCCCTTTATCCCAGGTAACTTCATGGCTTGCTCCTTCATCATGTTTAGGTTTCTACTCTCACGTCACTTAATTAGAGAGTCTGTTCTTGACCACTATATATAAACCGTTAACCACTTATCCACATCCATTACTAAACATATTCCCCTTCACCTTGTATTATTGCCTTCTGTAGCACTAGAATGCAGGTTTCATAAAAACAGAATATTTTTCAGCAGAAATATTTTTAAAACTAGATGATGTATGAAAAAGACTACCCCATACAGCATAGACTAAAGCAATCTCTCACAGCTTCTCAGTGAGACAACATATGTAACTATTTTTCATATGAGAAATTATTCAAGTGAGTCCACTAACACATTAGACTTTTAGCTTGCCCTCTTGAAATATAGGAATCAGGGAAATTGAGGAAAGAGATTTTCTGGCTATGATTAAATAATATGAATGGTGACACATATAGGCTATCCAGAGACTGAAGTCTATAGAAATGCTAATTTCATTAGGAAGCATTCCTTTATAGTCCTCTATCCCCCTTATATTTCAGTAGCACTTTGTCTATATCTTATGACTCTTACCCTAGGATAATATTACATATGTATGTATGTATATATGTATGTGTGCTCCTGAGTCTGCCAAAATAAATTCCTGTTTGAGTCCTTTACACGGAGAGATTGCAAGCAGAAGCAGACAGAGCAAAGCATCCAGGTGTGACCCAGCTCAGGAGAGCAGCACTCCTACTTGGGTTGCATGCAGCATGGCTTGAGGATAGTGAGGAATATGGGAAAAATCGTTTCTGCTTTGGATCTCAAAGATTTGCATGGTTGCTTTTGAATGTGTATTTTTATGGTTGAGCTTGGGCAGCTACTCTCATGTGGTTTGGGGGGGACATTAACAGATGGAAAATCTTGAGAAGATTCTTCATGAACATACAGTATAGCCTGCAGGAAGAATCCTATTTGTAATGTGTAAAACATTGAAGGGTGGCCAGTGAGCCTATGCTGTGTAAGGCATAGCTGATGAATTTGAAGTTCTTGTAGATGACGTGGCCTTGTTTGATGACGTTTGGAGAAATTTGGTTTGAAATAGCATGAGAAAACCACCTGATGGTAAAATTCAGAATTAGAGTTAACAACAAACTAAACAATTTGTTTTAAAGTTGGCCTGGTATTTGTTCCATTTATCTGTGTCTGTCTGTGGCAACATGAGCACAGTAGGTTCTCTCGATAGCTGTTTTAGGTGCAGAGAGAGACATGCTTGGAAGGGACCTGTCTCCCATTAATGGAGATTGCTTCTTTATTTAGGAATTAAACAAGCTGTGTGTTCTCAGTTAGTTAAATGAAACAGTTCATGTTTTGTGGGAAGCTTAGCTAGACTCTAATTGTTTTGTTTCCTAAAGAAAAAGCACTCTTTTTCCTTCATGAGGGATTAGTTTGATTTGACATGATTGGACAAAGAAATTGCAGAGAAAACAGCAATTTTTGAGAGTAGGGTTTTAAAAAAATCATTGTCATTTTGATAGTCTAATATCATCTCTCATGCTACTAAAAACATTGTTGTCAATGTAAAAAATGGAGAGATTTACTATTCTTCTCTTTTCAAGATAGTGGAAAACACTCTTCTACCTTTTCCCAGTTAGCTTTCTAGTTTTGCTGAGCCCAAGCAAGATTTTGAGCTCTGCCTTTCTCAATGTTTATCTATCTGTTTTGAAGAAATGTTCCCAGGAGCTTTCTTTAGAAGATTAAGGTAGAGCTCACCCTGCTCTACCTGAGCTGCAAAAGGAAGTCACTGAAAATTCCAAGAGATTTTTTATTTCATTTATTCAAGAAATATTTATTAAAATCCACTATGAGGCAGGCACTGTTCTAGGTTCTGGGTATACTATCATGAATAAAACAGACAATAATGCCTGCATATTGTGAGAAGGATGCAGAGTAAATAACTCATATGTAATATTATACTATGTCAGATGGTAGCACTATGGAGAACAATAAAGCAAGGATCTGGGTAGGGAGTACCAGGATTGGGAGGGACAGGCTTCCCACTTAAGTAGGTTGGTCAGTGATGGCTTCAATGTGGAGGTAATAGTTTTGCAAAGACCTGAAAATTATGAGGGAATAAGTCATATAGATAATCTGAAAAAAGAGTAGGAGTCTTTTAGAACAGAGAAAACATAGGTGCGGTGGACTTGAGGCAGGAACCTGCTTGGAGTGTACTGCAGACAGCAAGGAAGCCAGGGTGGCAGCGGCAGAATGCGCATGGGGGGACAGTGCAGGAAGCCGAGGCCAGAGACCACAGGGGCAAGATAAGGAGCTCAGATTCTGTGGACCATTGAGATACCTTTGCTTTTGAATCTGAGAGGGGAAAGTCATTGGAGAACGCTGAACAGAGCTGAGCTCTGTCCTCACTGAAGTTTCATAAGGATCACTCTTGCTGCTTATTGAGGATTGGCTGTAAGGGAGTAAGAGCAGAAGTAGGATTGTGCCATTTGTGGCTGACTGTACAGGTGATCCTCATTATTCATGGTAGTGATGGTCCATAACGTTGCCTCCTACACTGACTTAATGAATGCAGAGTCATTCTCCCTAAGGGAAATGCAGAGTTAGGCACCTGAGAGCATCTGGAGACAACATTTTCATTAACAGACCAATACATAACCATGTTTTATGCCTGTTTTGGTTTAAAGGCACCTTCCTTAATACATATCTTTTGATTTACTAACTTCGAATGCCAACAGTACTATAAGTTAAACCTGAATGAAGCTTATTTAAGACACATAGTTTCTCTTTAAGACACATCACAGTCTTTTCACATGTAGGAATACTAGACAGTACGTCAGTACTATTCGGGCCATTTGAAACAGCAAAGTCACAAAAAAAGTATACAAAAATGCAGGAAATATAACCCCTATTAGACTACAGTAAGAACACTTGTTTACTATGAGAGCTGAAACAAGATGGCAGCAAGACCCCTTATGAGGCCTTATTTGGGAACTTGAGAGTCAGGCAACTCATTTTTTTGTTTTTGTTTTTGCCATTCTGCACATGTTTGCAAATGACTCTAAAGTGCTATATTGATTTAAGAGTTACAAATAAATTTCAGTGGGTGAGTGCCTTCCCAAATACAGAATTGTAAAAAATGAGGATTGACTACAATATTTTGTTTAGGAGCAATTCTGCATTTTGTTTCTACATGTCTTGTAACAACTTTTGTCCTGGACTGTTTTTTAAGGATGTTAGTCTAGTAAGCAGCCTTGGGAGACAGAGGTAGTACTTCTGTTCAGATGGACAAATTTTGGGCAGGTTTTCTAGCAGTCTCTGTGTAAGCCTGGGGTTCCCTAAACTCAGTGTGTGAGCAGGATCCATCTAGACCTACCTCTGCATCAGCTCCATTGGATTGGGGGCAAGGAGAACCAGTGAAAACATAAAGCTTGTGCTGCTTGCTCTGCCATAAGTAATAAAGTCCTTCACTTCTGATCCAGCTGTCTAGTGTCTTTTGCCAAAATCTATGAAACTGTGGCAACCTGACTTGTTAAAACCCCATACCCTTCACAATTTTTGATGAAATCATAATTTTAAAATTTGATTCTTAAAATATATTTTTAAAAACTTTTGTTTACATATTTGGGGCAAGCACATATGTACTGGCTCATTCAATAATGAGTATTTCACGCATTCCTTGATAGGAGCATCAACCAAAATAGTACAATGAGTTATTTACTCCACGATCATTTCTAATGCACAAATATCCACTTGAATTAAATGGTATCTCTCTTAACATTTTTTTAAACTACAAAATTGTAGAAAACGTTCTTTTTGCTGACTTCAATCCCTGTCTTGTAATATAAAACTTTAGGTGACTATGTGTCTACTGGCAAGTCAAAATAACACCATTTAAATGTGGTTTTACTTGAAGAAAAAAGTATAATTTGAGAAATAGCCATAATTTTACATTTATAGAAGTTATTTTGACTGAGATAGCATTCTAACTGACACAAAACACTGAATAAATGTAGCTAGAAATATAGGATTCCCTTCTGTTTTTCACATGAGGATACCCTTTGTTAGAAATAATTTATATGGATAATGTTCTAAAATTCAACTGTATTGCAGAGTCCTCTTTTTTTTTTTTTTTTTTTTTTAGAAATATCTCCAACTCTGGATCAGAATAAAGAATTACTGATAGTGTTTTATTTTTTATATTATTATCATAGCAAGACTGGCATTGTAAATGTAAAATAATGATTCATATTTTAAAGCTATTTTTTTAAAGAAATCAGAGATTCTACAATGAAAAGAGTCCATTAGAATCTTAATTTGAAATCACATAGTACAAAAGGGTCAAATCTCCTATCTTGGTAGGGCTTTCAATTTGAGAACTAGCTCTCACATCCCCAATACTGAGCCTTCTTAACAGTGAAATCTAATTTAAAATTTAAAGGAATTGAAATTCCCACAGATGACTCAGCTATGTTTGAGTCTGCACTTTGCCTGCTAAATCGTCATTATATCTTCTCTTCCTGGTAACGTATTTTAGTCTGCCAATAATCTAATACAGAGAAATTTATGGAAAAATGTGAAATCTAAAAAGTTTAAAAAATGGAATATAACCTTCCATTCATCACCCCTTTTTAAAAGCATGACATCTATCAAATTAAAGTTTTCTCTTCGATTTCAGAACTTTCTATTTGACAAACTGAGTTTCAATATGCATAATATTTTTTATTAAATATGATATTATGACTACATCCCCAAAATATGCACAAGTGTTATTAATGGTTTGTGGGTAAGTACATAACTTGCTTTTTTTTTTTTAAGACTGTACCCACCAGGAAGAGGTGATGATATTTTGCATACAAGAAGTACTCATCTATCTCATCTCCACCCAAAAGAATGGGACCTCCAACCTCTTTCAGTTTCCTTTCAATTTGTTTTGGGAATCACCTACTAAAGTTTTATATGACCACCTGGACTTTAGGCAGCCATATGGCCCCTTTTCTCCCATTCATGGTATTTTTTGCTTGATCTCGAGGCCTTAAGATCTTGGAAGTCTGATAAATGTGCTTCTTTGACCCAACTGCTGCTGTCACTTCTAGGGCTGCTACTGATGCTGGGCTGGCTCTGCCTTATGCCTTTTTAGGCTCCCATTTCAATGCCGGCTCCAGAGCCCTGGGGTCTCCATAGAAGTGTGGAGACTGTCTTACCCATTATGTCATTCCTTGTTAACTGTCTGTAAAGACTTGTTAGAATGTACTCTCAAGTTCTTGCACATATTTTGGGTAAAAATTAATTATTTAATTTGCTATGTTCAGTTTTTCTATTAAAAACTTCACTCGAGATGGAGTATGATGTAATACTAAAACTGCCCTTGCACCCATGATGAGGACATTGCTATTCAGCTGAGCATCCTCATCCCTGTGACTAACTTTTTCCCCCGAGGCAACTCAGAATTAGAAGGCACTAAATCTTGGTGGTCCATTTCACCAGCCAGTGGTTAAGAGCATGGAATCTGGAACCAGACTATCAGATCCATCGCTTGATACTTCCATGATCTTTGGCAAGTCACTTAACCACTTTGTAATCTTCAGTTTTTTCATCTGCAGATTGGGTAGTCATGAGGATAAAAAAGACATTATATGTAAAGAATAGTGTCTGGTTCTAGAATGCCCTTTTTAAGTTTCTGTGGTTAAAATTATTGAGGTTGCATTATTTCAATATTAAATAATATCACTTTAATAATTGTCAAAGTTCCTGTTATTTTATATTAACTTCTATTGACCATGCTCCAGATATGACTGTTCAATTTTAATCTCTTTTCTCCACTTCTGAAAACTTTCATTCATCATGGTCTACTGTCATGATATTTTAGTCATCTACCAATGAAAGTGTTGGAATCATTCCAACAGGTTAACGCAAAATAGAGGGCTTATTTCATATTCTAAGAGTAATAAAAAATCATATAAAAATATTAGCCTAGGTGACAAACATGAAGCTGTTTTCTGCTCCTGAAAATCCCTATCCCTGTTTATAGAAGAAGGTAAGAGCAATAACCTTTTTGTACAAGATCCCAGTGAAAGTAAAAGTGAACGGTCCATTTCAGCTCAATACTCATTCTGAAACGATCCAGGTCACTAACTGGGTACAAATAAAGTTCTTACTTGAACTCAATTACTAATGAACATCCTGAACATCCTGATTGCCCTCAAAAGTAAATAAGCAGCTGTATTAGGTTCTATAAAAAATTTGTACCCTAGGAAATCTAACTATAGATTTCCATCCCAGTATAGCTTTCAGTTAGTTCCCCAAGGACATACTCAAGCAGAACATTTTGAATAAGAGCCCAACCACAGAAACACAAACAAACAAATAAGAACCAGTGCTCTGAATATGAATTTTTTGA
This sequence comes from Pteronotus mesoamericanus, assembly GCF_021234165.1. Lineage (NCBI taxonomy): Eukaryota > Metazoa > Chordata > Mammalia > Chiroptera > Mormoopidae > Pteronotus > Pteronotus mesoamericanus. The sequence goes on from NW_026555311.1 coordinate 19,082,654, forward strand.
AGATGGAGCAGAGGTGACTGGAAGGAGAAGGATCAGATTTTTTCTTAAATCTGTGCATCTATGCTTGAGCCTTTGACTGTATAGCTGAATGAGAGGTGTTTTCTTTTTCTCTCTTTTTTTTTTTTGTATTCAGGAAATATACTATGGCAGAAGACATTTATATCTTACCATTATTTATGGAAAGATGGAATATTAAAGTAGATACAATTTTTATGGTTGATAGGAGCTCTTCATCTATAACAGTAGTTTAAAGTCATTCGATCTTATAGTTTAACAGCAGCATTCACTTATTAAAATGTATTTTTGTTAAAATACATAAAATGCCTTAAGTAGTATTACATATAATATAAAGTGATATGAAATATTTTAAACACATTAAAATGTTATTTTAATTACTATAAAGATAAGCTAAAATGAGTTCCTATTAATACACAAACAAGAAGTAGAAACATAGTATTATAAGAAAATACTATATAAAAAAGGGTAAGAATATGAATGAGATATTACCTGAAGATAGGGTTAGCTGAAGAAGAATTTCTTATTTTTAAATAGGCATTATCAATATATACTCCCTTAGACAGATACTCAAATGCCAGACCTCTGTACATACCACAGGCCCAAAGCATAGCAACTGTTAATATACTGAGACTTTTATCCTCCTGGTGCAGTAAAACATCTAAAAATATATATATATAAAAATCACTCCTTCAAAGCTACCTGAACTAAGAATTAATTATATATATTTTTTATGAAACAGTGGATAGTGTAACCAGGTCCAAGAAAAATTGAATTTCTTATGGAATATTTGCTTGAAATAACAGCTAGAATTTGTTGTTTCTCCTTGTAATAACAGTTCTTTTTGGTATAGTAATTATGAATAAAAATGGAAAGGAGAATGGATGTCTGGAAGTATGAAATGTAATGAGTGTGTGTGCAGGTATGAATGAGGGTGTATAAATTTGTGTAAAATGTGATGTGTGTATACAGAAGAGTAAAGAGGAATAATTTAATTTTGTAATAAGCAAGTCTGAAAAAAATCTCAATTCTCAATTGGTGATTCACTTTGAAATTTCCACTGTGCAATCTCCCTCTGCATGTTCTTTGTTTTATTTAATAAAGGTGCTTGCATGTTGAAGAACAGACTAAATTTATTTTATTTAGTAACTTGGACATAATCATCTGTAGTAGCTCTAAACTGAGACAATTTTTCAAATATAATAACTAGGTTAATTGATATGAACAAATTACTTAATACATTTTATGTTTTTTTCTTATTCCCCAATCTTCATGTTATAAGGCACTTTTTATTTTTAATATCTCCATAGACTGCAGAATATAATTACCACTGAACATATGTCTTCAATAGAAAATGAATTTAAACTGTTTATACAGTTAGACAAAATATATTTATCCCTTCTAACATATTAATTTGAAAGAAAACACTTCACTAGAGTGACTATTGACTCAAGTAAGTATTTTGTCCTCAGAAAGAACTAATTGATTCCTAGATCCAGTTATATTTATTATAAAATAAAATTGACATTTTTTAAATTTTATTTTTATTGTTTATGCTGTTACAGTTGTTCCCACTTTTTCTCCCTTTCCCTACCTCTACCCAGCCCCATCCTCTCCCCTCCCAAAGCCAACCCCCATATTGTTGAAAATTGATATTTTAATAAAATTGTTATCTTAAATTTACTTGGATGCAGTGAAGATAAGATATATATTTAAAACATTTTATATGATCTACATATCTGAGAAGTCATCATGATTTTTAATTTAAAATTTCAAGTCAATATTTTATAGGTTCTTTTAATATAAAACTTATTTATGAATATTAAAATTATGCTAATAAAATATTCCTCAAATTTTTCTAAATATCTTTCTATCAGTTTGTATTTCACCATAATGTCTTTTCTGTTTGTAAATCTAGAGTTATGCTAACAGTCAGATAGTCTATAAAGAATTAATAAACACCAAAAAACTATTGATATTTGTAAGAAGTTCATGATGATAGATAGGTGAGATCATGAGACATTTAAAATTTTCCTAAAGTACCTATGTGTGATTATAACATTTCAATATAACAATTCAAGCACAATTAAAATAGCAATCTTTAATTTCAGGGCTTTAAATGATATCCTGATTAAACATAATTTTTTAGAAGGAATTAAATTATTTCTGAAAATAGAGCGAGTATATGGCATAGATCTTTTGGCTTTTTCTGGGGAGTTGGGGGTGGATTTTATAATTTCTTCTAATTTGTGTTTCCAAACTGTATATCTATTAGATGGAGGTTTTCTATGTCTACTATAATTTCTTGAATATTACTTTAGAAAAAATATGTTGACGAATATATGGCCGAAGAAAATAAAGTTAAATAAATGGCCCCCCAAAGGGGGCCATTTCTGACTTTAATACAAACACTTCAGTTTTCTGTATTTTATTAATGTACTTTTGAGAAGAGATTTGGCATATACATTATTATGTATAATTTAATTTTCTTATCTTATGATTCATGGAAGACTTGAAATTGAGGCAATTCTAAAGGAGGTCCATCCTTACAGACACTAGTATTCTCTGATTCTAAAATTGATTCCTATAGTTTTTCTCTAGTGTGTAGTTCTCTAGTATGGTTAAGGTCAAAGCTGGAGTAAAGAGCAGGCAAATGTGACACAGGTATTCTGTAGGGTGACATGCTTCATAATCTATCAAAAACGATAAAGAGTACTCGGTCTGGAGTTCTGGTTAGTTCCCTGTAGTTTTCATTAGGTTTATTTTTGGTGAAAGCATGTGTTTTTATTAGGTTCTTTCTTGTACAGTAGTAGATTTTATGCTACAATTCAATGATGACATCCACTAGAAGAGCCCATTTAAGTCCTCAAGTACTGGAAAGGAAGTATGTAATAACCAGTTATTCTCCCACATTGAGGCAGTGGAATTTTTAATTGGTTTCTTATCTTTGAAAAAATTTTTATTACATTTGTATTCATGGTTTTTTAAATTCTATATACTTATTTTGTAATTCTTATTTTGTTGATCTTTTAACGTTTCCATTTATATTCATTTATTCTATTTTAATCTCTTCTATCTATTGTTTTCTCAGACAGTTTCAATATTCTGGAACTACATATGCTTCCTCTCTGTACTCGGGCACTGTAGTCTGTTAATAACAGCAATCAAGGCAGTCCGTTCTGACAAATGTGTGTCAGAAAAAGCCTGCTGTGACTTTGAAATATTGAAAGTGACTGATAACATAATATATAATGCAGAATAAATGCATACAAATGGAAGTTTTAGCTGAGCATTCAAAGAATAAACTAAATACAGTGTCAGAACTCGGCCCTGAAAGCTCTGGGTGTCAATGGTTACAATGGCAAATTACTAAATGCACTTTACAAAGTGTTTTATGAATAAAGAAGGGGCCAGAGCTTTATCATTTTTCTTTGTGCTTTGGCTTCTCCAGGAAGCACAATGAAGTGATGTTCCCTTAAAAACTTTCTGGTTTGGGAAGTCATACAGCGTTTAAGAAGTTAAAGGCATGAGAGCAGTTGGGAAATATGATAAGGGAGAGGACACAATCACTAACGTAGAACATGAAAAGGTTCGCTGCTGGACAGACATCTGGGCTACAATATATCCACTTATTAAGAAACTCCTAGGAATTGAATAAAACAAAAACAATGACAAAAACAAAAAAATAAACCCTTGACTGGCAATTTCTTAAAACCTGTCCTTATTTTGGAAAAATTACTGACATTTAAAATGGATTGTTTTGGAGAAAGGAATGATAAAAATAACCCCTTCTAATATTTGAACATTGCATAGATGGCAAATAAAGTTTTCGCATGTTGAAACACACTGGCTTTACATATCTCTAGCTATTTCCTGCTTACCTGTGTGTAGAGCTCCTAATACAGCCAGACACATTGGTGTCATATTGGAGCCTCTCATCCAAGAAAGTGTTAATGTAAAACACATCACTTTGCACTAACATAGGTTCCTTAGAGAAAGACATTGGCTAAGCAGCCAAACTAGGGTGGGCGGAGGGACAATCACTTTCTTCCCTTCCATTTTACCTCCTTCCTCTTTTCTTTCCTCCCCACTTCTTTTTTTTAAGGTAGCTATATTTAGAAGGCAGTTTATTTTTCCCCAGGGGTGTCAAGGCTAGAGGTAAAAGTTAAGATGGTTTGTGAGTATTCTGTTGGCAATTTTCACACATACAAAATAGAACACTTCTGGGCAGTGTTATAAATGTAGGTATTACAGAATATGCATCAATTTATGGGTTTTTTTTTTTTTTTTAGAAATGTGAATGAATTTAGTGTTCTCCTGTCTCAGAGTTCAAGAGTACAAGCCTGTGATACACTGCTCCTGGCAGGTGCCTTAGGAGATGTTACCAAATATATTAACTAATAAAAATGGAGTTTGCCTTCTCTGCGGTTATGAAAGTGACTACTTGAGAAGACTCACCACTGGGTGGAACTGTGGCAGGGCGGGGTTGTCTCAGAGATTGTTCTAACAACATCGTTCTCATCCTTCGTCCTGTAGCTTTTTTCATTCTTTTTTTTGTTCCACATTGTTCTTTCATGTCTCAAGTTTAGTGCCCCCCAACCCCAATGTCCGCTGTATTTTAGGTAGTTATCATCTCTCATTTGAATTATTGTAATATATTTTTGATTGTCCTCTCAGATGCTAGAGCCTGTCTTCCAGGTAATCCATGGACAACACTGCAAGCAGAGTGACTATTATAAAATGTAAGTCTTTTATATCTGACTTGCTTAAAAGCCTCTGTAGTGTCCTATCACCCGCTATATCAAGCCTGAACTCTTTAAGCAGGAACCTCTGGCTATCATGAAAGAGGCCAGGCCTCCAGTTCACCCCTGTACAGTGACTAGGCTCCTTGGCTGCTACTCCCTGATTCATAATTAATTCCACATGGGGCCTCTTTCTCCTGTTTCTTCTATTTAGAAGGGGCTTTACTTCATCAACTATATTTTGTGCTGGAGCTGCAGTAACAAAGTACAACACACTGGATACTTAAACAATAGAAATTTATTGCCTTGCAGTTCTGGAAGGTAGAAGAAGCTGGAGGCTAAAAGAATCTTGGGTGACCCATGGGGCTACATGCGGCTCAGGATGGCTATGAATGCAACCCAACACAAAATCATAAATTTACTTAAAACAGAATGAGATTTGCTCTGGCTGGTGTGGCTCAGTGGCTTGAGCGCTAGGACTGTGAAGTAAAGGGTTGCCAGTTCTATTCCCAGTCAGGGAAGATGCCTAGGTTGTGGGCCAGGTCCTCAGTAGGGGGCACATGAGAGGCAACTACACATTGATGTTTCTCCCCCTCTCTTTCTCCTTCCCTTCCATTCGCTCTAAAATAAATAATACATAAAATTTAAGAAAAGACTGATAGTGAATGAAATTTAAAAAAATTATGAGATTCTTTCTGTGATTACATGTCACAATGTATTTAATGTGTGGTCCAGGACAACTCTTCTTCTTCCAGTGTGGCCCAGAGACACCAAAAGTTTGGACACCCCTGTCTAGATCTAAGTGTCAGAATGGTTGGCTTCTTCTGACCCCTCTCTCAGCTTATAGATGACCATCCTCCCCCTGTGTCTTTACTTGGTTTTCCTTTTGAATTTATCGGTATCCTTTACCTGGTTTTCCTTTTGAATTTATCAGTATCCTAACTTAATCTTCCTATAAAGATCCCAGTCATATTAATTAGGGCCCACTCTAATGACTTCATTTTAATTTAATTACCTCTTAAAGAGCCTATCTCCAAATACAGTCACATTCTGAGGTACTGTGGGTTGGGACGTCAACATGTGAATTTTGGGGGACATAATTCAGCTCATAACACCAACCAACTTCAGTTTTTCTTCAGATTGTCTGTCTGGTCAGTTCAATTCCACTAGGAAGTCTTCCTGATACTTTTCACCTGAGTCGATACTGCTTCCCTGTGTTCCCAGAACACATAACACACTGAACAGAAAACAGCTGTTCATTTGTTTGCCTTTCCTCCTAGAGAGTAAACAGCTTGGAGGCCAGGAATGTGTGTAGTTCACGGCTGCAAATCTACTTCCTACAACAATGTCTGGCACAACTTATTGGTTAATAAATACTTATTGAATAGGATGATGCATTGCTAGTTTGTGTGTTTTTATTTTTTTCTTTGCATATCAATTTACACTAACTTGGAATATGTTAAGCACACCATATATTGTTGATTTCACTGGTTTCCACGTAAATTTTCCTTTTGGGTTTGACTATAAAATTTTTATTGCATTTTAAACTTATTTTTTTATATTGCCCTTTTCATCAAAATAGGCATACAAATGGGAACACTGAGGTCATGCAACATCCCACATTACACACTCTGCTTAACGACAGTTGCATGGATTTCCAGGAGTAAAAACATAGAAGAAAGGAAAACTTAAGAATTTAAAAACACTCTTCACTAGGCATTTCATTGTGGAGCCTATCTGTTGTGTACGGCATAAATTCCACCAAGTGACCAAATCCTTTTGGGACTCTTCCTGTGCAATGCCCCAGTTCTGAATTTTAAATCCGGTGTTATCAAAAGAACGACATTGTCATTCTTTTGTGCTGCCTGCAAAACTGGTGGTACTCACAGGCCATTTTTGGTGAAGAAGAAAAGGAACATTCTCACCTGTGGGAACACAGCAACTGATTGTCTGCTGTTGGGGTTAAGATGGATTTTCAACATTGTCAAAGGATGTGAGAAACTGAAGCTGGTACACAATGGTCCATTATTTAAATCTTTCCTAAAAGGATTTACCTATCATCTTTTGTTAGATTATGCAGAATCTGTATACCAGAAGTGGTCAGTTTTCAAAGAAATGATTTTACAGATGGTAGTCACAATGGCTAGTTGAGACCTCAAACGGTCACCTTCACGACAGAGGCTAGTAATTTCATATTCAGTAATCTGGCTCCATAAGTCTTTGTTTCAGAATGGAATTTTTTTGCAGTATGAATATAAAAGTTTTCAAGGGACAACTCCTTTTAAAGCTTTCAGTTTGTTACCCTTTTTATTTTAATCAGTGATAACACAAAAAAGCTTTGCTTGAAGATTTTTTTTGAGCTTCTCTTTCTTTGAACAGGATACGTTTCTCATTTATTTTTTACATTTTTTTACATGCACTGAAGGTCAAAAAGTTTCTTTTTTTTTGCTTTAAAGTAGGACATAGAATTCTGCATAAAGCGTCCCAGAGGACTTTTTTTTTTTTTTAAATGTAAGGAATGTGAAAGCGGAGTCAGCAGCATCAGCTTAGAAACACCAGTGTTCTATATCAAGCACTGAGTTGCTTAAAAAAGGAAATAGAGGATCTAGTACAGCAAGTTGCTTGCACATGTATTACGTTTTTTTGTACCTTCTCCTCGCCTGCACCTCTCCATAGTAAATTTGCGTAAGAAATATACAATTCCCAGTCTTTTAGATTTCATGAAAAAGATATTTAGGAGATTTGAAAGAGGTTGCTCAAATTTTATTTTAAGTAAAGACATTAAGAAATCTGTGTTCATTTCCTAAGAAATGACATTTAATTCCCCAAATATAAGATAGATATAATCTTAGAACAAAAACAAAAAAACAAACAAACAGCTCTTTAAACTGAATTCACTGAGTTAACATCTGACCACATTTTCCTTCCTTATTTATTTCACTTCACAATGGCTTGGTGAACATCTCAGAGTTGGTATTGTCTATGAAAGGCACTGGAAATTGGCAATTCTTTTTGTTTCATTGCACCTGATTCAAAACGTACATGTTGTGGAGAGCAGGGCCAATAAAATAGCATTGGTCTAATCAAGATACCACGAAGTATATAAAACAAAGTGGAATCACATATGTCAACTAAAATGGCTGTCGGTTAGCCACAACACTCTGGTTCAAGAGGAAAATTACATAAGTCAGAGTAACCACGTCTGGCAAGGAGACACACCTAAAATATCTGCACATTTGGTCAGAGCAGACACGTCTGTAGAGTGGGATCACCCATAGATAGGCTCCTGGGGACATTCCACATTTGCCAGCAGGGCTGTCAAGACACTTATTAAAAAGACCCAGAAGGGTGGAGTACCCCACTTTCAAGGTGTAACTGAGGCAGGTCCCCGACTGCTGCTGAGGTGGCGGAGCTCCACACACCAGAGTGCTGCTCCACACCACGCTGACCTCCCTCGGCATCGGCCGCCAGAGGCTCTGCCCTGCTGGACTGAGGACTTCGCCTGCCCTGCTGCCCCCCTGGCTCCGGCGTTCTTCCTTGCAAGATGCTGACCACTCCCTGGCCCACTGTGCTGTCTCCTGGACCTGCAGACTGAGACTCTGGGACTCGGGTTCATTATCACCTATTGATTGCTGTATGTATATACTTCTTTTAGATCGTTAGAGTGTGAGCAGGATATTAACATATGTTGATGTTCTATTTTGAGTGAACCTGCATTCAATAAAAGCTGAGTGAATAGCATCCTTACTGTGTGGGACTCCTGTCTATTCCTTGGTGCCAGGTTGCTCGGCAGGCAGCTAGGCCAGCAGTTTCCTGTCTGGCTTATAGGAAAGGCTATATCATGAACATATGCTTGTGACACATCACTTTAAAATTTTGGAGCTGGAGTAGGATCTTAGAATTATTAGTTTATGGGGTAGAAGTGTACACATGACTGTCTGTAGAAAAATCTGGAATTTTCTGTAATCCAAACTCTGCCAGTTGTAACTATGTAACAAGGGCACATTTATTGGGTTGGCTAAAAAGTTTGTTTGTTTGTTTCCCCATACAATAGCTCTAGTAGTGCTTAGTTGTCTTTAACTTTTTTGCGAAACAATCTTGTTAGGTTATATTGTGACAGCTGTCATATCAGCATGCATTAAAAAAAAGCTTATCAAAATTGGTACATTTGTGTGCAGCCATTTTAATAGTGAAGATGGAAGAAAATATAAAACATTTTTGGCATATTATGCTTTATTATTTCAAGAAAGGTAAAAATGCAACTGAAATGCAAAAAAAGATTTGTGCCATGTATGGAGATGATGCTGTCACTGATCAAACATGGCAAAAGTGGTTTGTGAATCTTCTTGGTGAGATTGACATTGTGGCCAGATAATTCTTTAAGTGGGGCTGTCTTATGCATTGGAAGATGGTTAGCAGCACCTCTCTCCTCTACCCACTAGAATCCAATAGTGGGAGAGAACCGACATAATCAAAATACCCAAATCAATCAGGTATTGGTGAAAATGAAAAACATGTTTTTTATTTTACAGAAAAAAACTAAATGAGCTTTTTGGCCAATGCAATAGCTCTCCTCTCAGGGCCTTTGTTTCCTCACAGCAATCTGAAAATGGCTGTGAAACATGACAATTTATCGCTCTTTTTGTTTTAACAATCTATAGTTCTGTGGCTTTAAGTAACAAGGAACCTACAGACTTTATGATGTGATACAAGGGGAAAACATTAAGATTATAGCCTTGGAGATATAGTAGGAAACTTGTTTCTTTTAGTTAAAAAAAAGGACAACTGATTTTTTGGGTAAATTTTTCATCATTGTCCACATAGAAACAAAATAAGATTTAGTAACTATAAGAGACAAAGTTTCTACTTTCAAGGAATTATTTTGCTAATGAAAGAAAACAAATATGATACTTTATTGGATAAGGATAATGGCCAAGTAGGAGGTAGGCTTAGGTGAAAATCTGGAAGACTTTTATACAATAGACCACTTAATGTCATTTTGTGAAGTGCCTGTAGGCAAAAAACAGTTTGAGACACTAGATTAAGTTAAAGAAATCAGCTGATTAATAACAGTGACTCTATAGAGACAAAAAGAACAACAAACACAAAAGGATTTGAAAAATAGTGTAATACGGTCAATGTAGCAGTTAGGGAAAATGACATTGGTTGTTGAAGAAGAGCTCATGGTTGATGAGGAGGAAGAATTTAAACAAGTGGAGTTGTGGAAGAATGCAAAAGGACATTATAACTAATTGCTTAGCTCATTGTGTAATTTAGGTTTTTAGATTCAATGCTGAAGTATTTTCCCCTTATGGGTTCTAAATCTTTCTTTCTTAATCTATAAAATAGGTGTAATAATCCTTCCTTCAATAACATTTTACATGAATTAAATGAGATACAGTAGAGTGGGAATAATCTATAAAGGATTGAATATGAATATCAAAATAGTTTTACAAAGAAGGAAGAAAGCAAAGAACCAGGAAAAAATATTCAAAGGAGAGAATGAGAAGAGTAAATAGCAAGGAAGTCAAAGACTATTAGAGCCATAGTTCTCACAGTGTGGACTCTAAGTCAGCAAGGTAAATCTCACTTGGAATTTATTAGAGATGCAAATCAGGTATATCTACTGAATCAGAAACTCTGGGGCTGGGGCCCAGGAATCTGTGTTTTAACAATCCCACCAGGTGATCCTGATGCTTGCTAAAGCGTGAGAACCTCTGTGTTAGAGTCAACCATAGGCATAGATGAATCTGTCTAGAACAGGTCATACATTTATGTATGAAATAGCTATCATGCACCAACTCTGTTTACCAGGATTTCTCTGGATCCTGAGGATACAGAGCTTACATTGTCTCTTGTCATTACCTTTTATGTATTTTTCCAGTCACTTTACTAGTGCCTCTCTCTCTTTTTTCTCTCACGTTAACACATGGGGCTTGGCTCTCTTTTTGCTGCATGTATTTTTCTCTCGATTCTTTCCCCTCTTGTTACTTTGTGTTGGTAAACTCTAAGTCTACATATCTCTCTATCATTTGGCCCAATCTCCTTCCTCACACTTTCAGCCGTTTTCAGGTAGACTTCTTGATATCACTACAAATTCAACATGTGCAATACAAATAGCGCACTTTTTCTTTCATACTGCTCTCATTTCTGTGATCTTATCTGAAGTTTTTCCAATTGAGTATATGGCATCATCCCTTTTTCTATTTTCATACTTTAACAAGAGCCTCCTGGTTAAGGACATGATTTCTAGAGTCAGGATTCAAATCTCAATTTGGTCATTTATTAAGTACATTTTGGACAGTTTTTTTCACATCTCTACATATCATTCTACTTGTTGGAATGGTAATGAAACCCATCTTTGAGTGTGTTGTGAGGATTAAAAGAGTTAGTCCATGGAAAGCCTTTAGAAGAACAACTAGCACAAAATAAATGTGCAATAAATAATAGTATTAATCTGGGTATTATGAGTGTTTATTCTTTCTCCTTTGTTATTATGTTTTCTATTATCTATTAATTATTCTCTTTGGTTTATCATAGGAGACAGAAATTGATCCCCCAACATTTCTTCCACCCCATTAAATAGTCTAAGCTATGAGTGTATCTTCTTGTGGGGATCTGCTAAGTCCAGGGGTAAATATATGACCAAGATGAACTAATTAAGTTGAAGAGACAAATTTATAATAATGCTTGAGAGGACAGTTTTCTCATTTTCTCCTACTAAATGGAAACAGGGAAGCACATTGACCCTGTAGCTGTTTAACCATTCTTCCATCACAAGACAGGTCAGCCTGAGGACAGTCCTATCTCACACACAAAGGATGGAAGAGTAGAGAGATGGAAAGAACCTTAGTCCTTGAGAACATGGTCCTTGTTGATCCTCTGAATTGACCAACCCTGAAGACATTTACCCCTAAGATGTTTTATTATGTGAGATAAGTTTCTTAAGAAAATTTGATCTGTGGTTTCTTTTCTTATAGTCAAAAGCCTATAACTAAATCATTTCCTATTGTCATTCCTATACTTTAGGATCTTTATAACAGGTGGTTATTTTTTCTGCTTCTTATAGCCTTTTCCCCCAATTTTAGTGGATATCTTAAATAATATAAGCATCTCTTTCTAATTACTATTGAAGTCATCTCTAAAATCATCAAGCCCAAAGTCTTTCAATCAGTGCCTGAGTCTGTCATAACTAGCACCTTCTGCTTATCAAATTGTAATTTTTATTATTTTATCTTTTCTCCTAAAATTCATCATTATAAATCTAAGTTTCTACTTCTGGTCAAGATGGAGGCATAGGCAAACATAGTTTTCCTCCTTGCACAACCACAGCAAAAATTACAACTAGACTACAAGTATCACCCAGAATTGTCAGAAAATTGAACTGTATGGAAGTACAACAACCAAAGCATTAGAGAAGACACATTTATCCAGACAGACAGACGCAGCAGAGATGCACAGATAGACATGGAGACGTGAAGACACAGAATGGGGGGTTCCACACCCACAAGTGGTGTATAAAAATTGGAAGGGATACCTCTGGAGTGAGGGATCATAGCCCCACAACAGACCACACAACCTAGGGTTCCAGTGCCAGGAAGATAAATCCCCATAACTTCTGGCTGTAAGACCAGTGGGAGTTGGGGTGGTGAACGAACCTGGGAAGTCCTTAGGAGTCTCTTCTTACAGGGTCTACAACAGACTCAGAACTTATGCAGATTCACTTCCTCTGAGCTTTAGTGCCAAGGCAACAGCTGGAAGGGCACCAGTGACATATGGTGAGAAACTGCAGTGTCTAATATCAGAACAAGTGCTGGGAGACAGCTTCTTCCTGGACAAAACTCCAGACACCAGGAAGTGGCGTTGTCCCCTGTCTGAGCCCTCTGCCACCAAGAGCACAGAGCAGCAACACGGGTTGCCCTGCCCTGGTGATTACCTAAAGCTCTACTCCATCCAATTTACTGGTGCACTTTTCTATAATAGGTCATGCAGCTAAGACAGGGAGTTGAAGTAGCTCTACCTAATACACAAAGACAAACACAGGGAAGCTGCCAAAATGAGGAGGCAAAGAAATGTGGTCCAAATGAAAGAACAGAACTCCAGAAAGAGAACTAAATGAAATGGAGATAAGCAGTCTGTCCAATGCAGAGTTGAAAACACTGGTTATTAGGATGTTTGAGGAACTCATTGGGTACTTCAACAGCATAAAAAAAGATCCAGGCAGAAATGAAGGTTATACTAAGTGAATATAAAAAAATTACAGGGAACCAACAGTGGAGTGAATGAAGTTGAGAATCAAATCAATGATTTGGAATATAAGGGAGAAAAGAATATTCAATCAGAACAGCAAGAAGAAAAAAGAATAAGAAAAATTAAGACAGGCTAAGGGGCCTTTGGGACATCTCCAAATATACCAACATTCAAATTATAGAGGTGCCAGAAGAAGAGAAAGGCTAAGAAACTGAAAACTTATTTGAAAAAAAATGTGAAAGAAAACTTCCCTAATTTGGTGAAGGAAATAGGCATACAAGTCCAGGGAGCACAGGCTCCCAAACAAGATGGATCCAAAGAGACCCACTGCAAGACACATCATAATTAAAATGCCAAAGATTAAAGATGAAGAGAGAATCTTAAAAGCAGTAAGAGAAAAGCAGAGAGTTATCTACAAAGGAGTTCCCATCAGACTATCAGTTGATTTCTTAAAAGAAACTTTGGAGGCTAGAAGGGTCTGGAAAGAAGTATTCAAAGTGATGAAAAGCAAGGACCTACAACCTAGATTACTCTATCCAGCAAAGCTATCATTCAGAATCAAAAGGCAGATAAAGTGTTTCCCAGACAAGATAAAGCTAAAGGAGTTCATCATCACCAGCTATTATTACATGAAATGTTAAAGGGACTTATTTAAGAAAAAGAAGATCAAAACTATGAACATTAAAAGGGCAATAAATTCACAATTATCAACAACTGAAACAAACTAGGAAACAAGCATAACGGGAACAGAATCATAGATATGGAGGTCATTTGGAAGGTTAACAGTTGCGAGGGGGAAGAGGGAGAATGGGGAGAAAGGTGCAGGGGTTAAAAACTACAAATTGGTAGGTACAGAGTAGACAGGGGATGTTAAGAACAGTATATGAAATGGAGTTGCCACAGAAATTACATGTATGACCCATGGACATGAATGATAGTGTGGGGATTGCTGGAGGGAATGGTGGGTATTGGGTAGAGGGGGGCAAAAGGAGAAAATTGGGGACAACTGTCATAGCATAAGCAATAAAATATATTGAAAAATAAACCTAAGTTCCTGGCTAATAAAAATGTCAAATTTTTCAAACCTAAGGCCAAAGTCCTAATTTCCCTGACTTTTAACATATTCTGGCTCATGCTTGACCAACTCTGTTAGTGGTACCACTATCAAGTTATTTGTTCAGAAGAAAAAGTTTTCTTGACTCCTGTTTTCCTTACTCATCATTAAATCCATACCTTTTGCCAGTCCTATCAGTTTTATAGCCATGATAGCCTGGAATCTGTCACTTTTCCCCATGTTAATTGTACTACCCTTGACCAAGCCACTGCCATCTCTCTCTTGGACTACTGCATTCGCATCCTAATTTATTTTCTATATTCACTCTTACGCACCACCTCTGGTCCCTGCCTTCATTCCTACCATATTTCTCTACTTTAATAGCCAGTGGTAACAAATACTCCACTTTTCAAAGCTTCCAATACCTTGCCTTTGTTATTAGGAAAAAATCCGTAGTCTATTGAGTTTTTGAAGGTTCTGCAGTACATCTGGACCCAACTAACTCTAATTTCCTTTCGTACTACTCTCTTTAAGAGTTTGTTTTCATATTAATCTCAGAGTTTGTTTACTCTGAGCCACACCACACTCCTTGCCATTTATAAACACTCCAAGCTGTTTCTCACTGCAGGGTTTTCACATTTGTGTTGCTTATGCATAGAACATTCTTAGTTTTCCATATTTTACATTAAAGATTGCAATCAAATTTGCCCCCTCAGAAAAGTCTTTTGTGACCCATCTACACACTTCTCCATCTTTATTCTTTTCCCCAGTTATATATTCTTCATAGCATGTTTTCCAATATGAAATTACCTATTTATGATTCCAGGAAAGCAATAACTTGTCAATCACGTTCAATGTTTTATCTCTAGGAAAACAAAATATTATCAAGTACTAAGTATTTGTTCAACAAATATTTGTTGGTCAAGTGAATAAACATGAATCCTATTCTCTAGTAAGTTGCTTCCCTTAATAATCACATGTAAGAATAGGATTGTCTAATTTCTCCTCAGATATTACTTGAAAACCTATTAGGAATATAACAACTATTTATTGTGTTGACCAAAGAGCCTGTTTAGTTTTTTCCCAATAAAATGACAGACACATTTTTCATTTTTCACCAATAACTTTCTTGATTTGGATATTTTAAGTATCTCAATTATCTCCCACTATCAACTTCTAGTGGGTAGAGGCCAGGGGTGCTGCTAAACATCTCCCAGTGCATAAGACAGCCCCACAGCAGAGAATTATTTTGCTAAAATGTAAATAGTATCAAGAGGCTTTGCAAATCATTTTTGACACATTTAATCAGTCACAGAACCTCCATACACTGCATAAATCTTTTTATTTTTGCATTTCAGTTACATTCTTACCTTTCTTGAAATAATAAATCATAATACACTGAAAATGTTGTATATCTCCTTCCATCTTCATTATTGAAATGGCTGTACAAAAATTCACCAATTTTGATTTTTTTAAATGCACACTGGTATGACAGCTGTCACAATACAATCTAACGAGATTGTTTCACATAAATTTAAAGACAACTAAACACTACTAGAGCCATTGTATGGAAAAAACTAAACAAACTTTTTGACCAACTCAATATTATAGAAGAAGAGCAAGGAAAAATAAGATAGCTTTGCAATTCTTTCCAAGCAAACATTTAGAACATATTGAAAATACCGTTACAAATACAAGAAATGATTAATTAACAAAAAAAATAACATGTAGTACAGAGAACATGAAAGACAGAAACACAATAAAGGGTTTAATAAGAGCTGAATAAGCTAGGGTGCATTATAAGCTGAAACCAACAGAACACATGAGTTGAATAGGTTTGGGGAGAAAGGCATAATTGTGTTTCTAGACACAGTGGGTTAAGAGTTTCAGTTAGGTTAGTGACTGTGGAATGGCAAAGAGAGGAAACAAAAAGGGACATTTGAAAACAAGTTTTTGCCTCAAACTTTACTCTTTATCTCTATGCCCTTTTAATGAACTATGTCTCTTGCTTTCATGATCTTCATGCAGCGTTTGCCTAAGTCCCTACCCATTGCTCCAGCCTCTGCTCAAGTTTCTACCCTTCATTGTCATCTGTCTGTCATAGTCTTTACATTCCCCTAAACAGAAGACACATCATTTTCCAATGCCTCAAACTCAACTGTCTTAATGAAAATTAGCACTTTCACTTTCAAACATCTTTCCTCTCCTGGTTTCTTTTGTGTGAATGACTTCTTTGTCTCCCAAATAGCAAGACTAAGGATTTCAAATTCACATATGGCTCCTGTTTCCCTGATCTCTGTATTTAGTGATGGTCAACATTATTAGCTTTAAAATATCTCTCCTTTTCCTTCCATTGACATTGTCTTCACTTTAGCTCAGGTCTTTCACTTTTCTTAAATGATTCATGCATCTATTCATTCAGCTAATGTATATCAAAGATCTACTATGTGGTAGGATTTCTTCTAGATGCTTGAAATCTATCTCTGAATAAAGCAGACAAAAATCCTTATCTTTTTGGAGTTTATATTATATATATGAAATAGCTTCCTAACTAGTACCCTTCTTACTAGTCAATTTCTTCTATTGTGTACATTTGTTCTAGAACAATCAAAGAGCACACTTCTGCTTATAGCCAGTTTTTACTAAGTTCTTCAATGATTCCCATTTTCTAAACCCACACAAGTTGGCCTGGTACTCAGGGCACTTGGGTTGTGGACTCTTACATCTGATCAACCTGATTAATTATTCCATGTTACTTTGCTGAACATATTCTGGTTGGGAGGTAATTTGCTTGGAAAATTTCTGCTGTTGTTAAAAATCACAGAAAATAAGAAATTTACAATAGTAAAATTCATATTAATTAACTCAAAGAATACAAGAGGCTGCCTAGAAAAGTTATGCTGGCTTTTGTTGGGACTACTAGAGAAATCTTGTTTAATTAATAGAAAACAAAAAAAATTGATAAAAATAATCATAATAAAAATGTTACTACCAAAAACATTATCTTGGAAAAATATTTAACACCTTATTAGAACAGAAGGCCTACCATATATTTTTTTTAGATTGCTCACTCCTCCCATCATGCCTCCATGTTTTACCCTGGAACATTAGTAAGAATATCACTTCGGCAAAATTTTTACATATGATCTTTGAGACCAATAATATATAAAACAAAAGCATATTGGATTTCAATCATTTTATTTACTTATTTATTTTACTTTTTAATATTTTTTTATTGAGAGAGAGAAAGACACTGATATGAAAGAGAAACATTGATTGGTTGCTTCCTATATGTGCCTCAACCAGGGATCAAGTCTGCAGCCTAGGTACATGCCCTAACTGGAAATCCAACATACAGCCTTTCAGTGTATAGGACGATGCTTCAACCAGTGAAGCCACTTGTCCAGAGCTTCAATCATTTTTAATAATTACTAACATTACTTCAAACATAAAGAGCTCCATAAAATGACAATTGTAGAATGGTATTAAGAAAAAAGTGAATGCACGCTTTTAAGTATATATTTCTCTTTTTAAGGTAGGTACTAAAGCAGAGAACTATGTTTATCGAGATGAAAATCATTGGTGCCTCTGTTAGATTTATCATTCTGGGCTGTATGGACTCATAAATGCTATTTGATATGAAAATATTCTATTATTATCTTATGCATAATTCAGTTCTAGAAATAGTAGGTTCTGTTTCACATCAGTAAGCATTTACATATAAGTAGACAATTATGATGTTAAAATTTTTGAGCTGATCAAAGAACTATGTAATGAGATAGAGAAGAGGTAATTATTGATTTTATGAATTAAAAAGTCATGATGAACGAGAACTTCCATGAAGGAAGAATTATAGCTTTGGTCAAGTACAGTCTTAAGCTATTTGTAGCAGAAGAAGATAAGACAGACAGAAAATAATTGCAGTGCCTTCCTATAGTTTTCAATTTTCAATACTTTTACTGTTTACTTCTGATCAGCTGATACAAGACAGCTTCAATTTCAAATGGATCTGGTCTCTCATTGTATAAGACTGTTAGCATACTGTTTAAATTTCTGAAACTCCCCTGAATTTCACATAAACTAAAATGCCCACTTTGATAGGAGAGAAGGCAGCTACCTGAGCAGGCATGAAGACAATTTGGATGCTTTTTATTTCGGTTCCTGTGCTTAGACTTTTGAGAGGAGGGACTAAGATAATACAGTGTTTGACAGGTGGGTTCAAATCTGTCTTTGCCACTTATTAGTTTTAAGACTTTGAAAACTGATCATCTTTTCTGTCACTCAGTTTCCTCATCTGTAAAATGAGGTTAATGATAGTATTCACCTTTTAAGATTATTGTGAGGATTAAATAATTTAAGATACTTATAATGGCACCTGGCACATGGTAAGCCTTCAATGAATGTTAATTACTATTTTAGGTTATAGTATAGTTTCTCTATAAGTTAGGGATAATACAATCTATAGCTCTCTATCATTTGTGCAACTTTTTCTCTGTGTCTATAAAGTAATGACAATTTTAAAATAGGAATGTTCTAGCCATGTTTATGTCTCTATTAAATATATTTATTAATTAATACTCCTGGCTCCTTTATGTAAGATATAAATGTGTTTTTGAAAACATTTGTTACACTAGTAAATTTAAGGGATACAGATTGATTTTTTAACAAAAAGTACTGGCAGAAAAGGGTAGGGGTGGAACACTGGACTGGAAGCTTGGACTCCCCAGGGCATGTTCTGACTTAAGGTTAGACTCTGGGCAGGTAAACCAAGTTCTCTTCTTGGTTTCATGTATGTAAATTAAGTAATCATCTAAATGCATGTCAAAGTCTCACTCATGTCTTACATTCTAAGGTTATTTCTTCTATCAACATAATTAATATGGAAACCCATATGCTTATTTTCATATTATCATACTTGCAATATTTTAAGGGTCTATAAAAGAGGAGCACTTTTTTTAATTACCCTCAATACTATCAAATTTTCCCTTTTAAAACAGATTGATAATCAATGAATGCATAAATAATGAAACAACAAAAATTGATGTCTCTCTTCCCTCTCTCCCTAAAATCAATAAATAAAAATTAAAAAAGAGATTTAAATTTTAAAACAGTAAAAAATGTCTTGGGGTTAAGTCTGATGAATAGAATGAGTGTTTTGAATGGAAAAATATGGTATAAGTATAATGAAATTAAAGTGTTTTGAGAGGCTTATAATAGACTCTGGTGTGCGTGAATGTGTATGCATACACTTGTGACTGCGTGTATGCATACACGTGTGTGAGTGTGTGTGTGTACTTTCAAGTGCAAAAACATCATTTTAAATTCTGAAATATTTATTAAAAGCTCATCTTTTAGTCACACCTAATTTATGCCACCATAATAACTTTGCCTTTTGCAAAACAGCTGCTTTTTGTATGTAATAGTACTTACTGAGATCTAGAAACAGCACAAATCTTATTCTTAAGAAAGGCTGATGAGACTTGCTTCTGAGCAGCTTGATCCAACCTTGCAGGCTCATTATTCAGCTGAAATACTGTTTCGCACCTTGCACTAGTCATCTTCCTGGTCCCTCAGCACTTTCCTCAGAAAAGTCTAATAAAGATGCTTGTTTATAAAGGGTACTCATACCTTGGATGAAGTGTTCCCCAAATGCTATACAATATAAGTACAAAGAAAACAGAAGTTTGTAACACTTCAAAATCTACTCCATGGGATTGCACTATCTCATGGCTGGGTATGTATTCAGCAGCGAGAATGCTGTTTGCTTCTTGAGTTGGAGGTTGTAATTTTCTCAAAATTTGGCTACTGCAAGATTAATAAAACTAACATCAGATCTACAAAGCCATTATAATAAATATTTTTGAAATATTTACACACTAAATATATCATCAACTGTACTTATATTCCCATTTATTTAGACCAGACACTGAAACAAATGTAAATTACTTAGGTTCTCCACTAGAATCGGCAGCCAGGGTGACAGGTAAAATCCATAGGATCTTAGTCAAAAAAATAGCTCCATGAGAATTCATAAAACAGAAAAAAATGACTAACAAATAAGCTACCTAATTTTTCTCTTTTATTGAAGTTTCCTGAATTCAAAATTCTAAATTTAAAACAAGTGTTTTAAAAAGGGTTGCTCTAAATAAGAGTAGTACATTCCTTTTAAAGGTTCCCAGAGGCTAATCTTTGTTTAATATACATATGATATACATATTTACAGTTGTTTGTAAGTAGGTTTAGAGTTGTGTGTACATAAAACACAGTTTAAACTGTATTATATAAGAAAAGAAATTAGTTTCTTTTAACACTTTATAGGTTAGAATATGTATTATTTTAATAAAAATATATGTATAAATATATATTATTACTTTATTCTACTCCTATTTCTGTTAAAAATGAACATTCAATGTCCTCTTTCATTTTGTCACTTCTCAAACATTTCCTTTCTTTGTATAAACATGCCCATCAAAACTACCTTGCATTCAAGATTTACAACAGAATATGTGGATGTGATGAAACCAGGTAGTGTTAGTGGTGTGTGTGTATGTGTGTTTATATATGCATATATAGGTACACATATTTGTATATACACAAATATCGATATCTATGTATGTATATACATAATTAAAAACATAATATTTGAGGAGTAAGAGAGAAAAATAACAGTACTAGGGATATGTGAACACGATTTCAGCATCCGTGCAATAAAAGTCTGTAAGCTGGAAAATTGGTTGAAATAAATACCTACTGGGTAGTGAATTATCACATTGTTATTTTCAAATAATCATTGCTTTCCTAGAAACTACTTTCCAGTTGATTTACCTGAAAGTAAAATTGAGCTGATGCCAAAGTTGTAATAGATGAGCAAGAAGGAAAAAAATAATAGAGTTGGAAGAAGAAAGGAGGACACTATCTGCAACCTTCTGAATCTGACATCCTTTCCCTTTCAGGTCTCTGGATTTTATGGACTTCTCTGATTTCCACCAATCCCTGTCTAGTCCTCTTAGGACTGTACCTTTTTTCCTAATTTTTTTCTCTCATTTTCATTGATAATGTTCTCACTGCCTCGCAGCTAGAATACAACCACCACCTTGTAAACGCCTACCTCAGTTATGCTCTCTCTCTGTCTAACCCAAAACCTTGGACTTTTAAAAATGTGACTCTGTCCAGATATTCTTCTCAGAGCCCCGCAAAGCTGGTGTGGGGTCCTGAGGACACAATCTCCAATCTGGTTTTCAGTACTAGCTTCACTTGTCACTAGCGTGTTGCCTTGGTAATATACTTAACTCTGGGTCTTAGTTTGCCATGTAATGAAATATATCAAATGCTTAGCCTAGTAGGTTCTTAGTAAATAGCAGCTATCAATACTCTGACATAACACATTTAATTTTAGCTTCTCTACCTATATCCCTCTGTCAATAATTTCTCAAGTTAAGTTGTTCTTTTCACTGTCCTTTCAAACATACAGGGACTGTTTTCTTTGATTGCCTCATGTTGACTGATTTTGGAGGAGTAACTGGGCAATCAGTGGAGGTTGATGTTTTTCTCTTCCTGAAAGGGGAACAAAATGCTTGAAAAGTATCTCATTCTGATTGTGTAATGAAAAGATTATGGCTATATCCTTTCAAGTTAAAAGAATATTCTCTACCTTTCTTGTGGGAATGAAAGTATACAACTTCTTACAGCAGGGAGTTGGAAAGAAAGGTAGATGTATAATGCATTTGTTTTCTTTTCTTCTTGATATTTATTACTGATTGTATGAAAAATTGAAGAAACCAATAAATAAAATATTATGAGAGAAAATAGAAGATTTTTTAAATATCAAGCAAGCACAAAAATAGGTATTTAATTTATTTGAGTACAAGTAGATATAATGATCTTTGACCAAAAAGGTAGGTAGATCTGTTATTCATTCATCAAGTATTTATTGAATGCTTACCTTATGCTACTGTGAAGGCAGGAACTAGGATATACAGACATAAGCCTAGATTCAAGGGGATAATAAACATGAGGCAGGACTCAAGAGGTAGACTGTAAGAAGTATTAAAATAGGGGGAGGTAAAAAAGATCTTACGTTGTTTTCTAAATCTAAGTAAAAATACAAAGTAAAGAACCAGATATTCTAATTGTTAACAGTGGAAGGGTGAAAATAAACTATTTTCCAAGGAGTTTAAAACTAATAATGAAAATATATCATAAATCAGGGATTATGATTAATTCTACTCTGTGTCAGAGTTGGTGAGAGAGAGAGAAAGAGAGAGAGAGAGAGAGAGAGAAACACAGTTTATCAATTTTTGGAGTCACACTAGATTTTAATCCCAGCTCTAATACTAAATAGCTTTGTGAAGTTGAGCAAATTACTTGACCTCATTACGTTTCAGTTTCTGCATCTATAAAATGTGGATAATAATAGTACTTATAGTTTGTCACATTTAAGTGTCTGGCACAGAGAAAGAATTACACAGTATGTTTCATATTATTCTTATATGTCTTTAAAAGAAAGATAAAGGGAGAGAGAGTACATGATTGCTAGAAAACCGAACATGAAATTAGAAATCTTAAAGTTTTTTTCTTTTTTTGTGGTTCAGAACAAGTCACTTACCCCTTTGGACTAGTTCCATCTTTGATAAAAAGGAAACTACAATTCATTCCATTTCTAAAAGTTCTCAGATTTTGTGATTAGGTTGATATATTGTTTATGCATCTGTGCCACTATCATGAATCCAACAAAATAATTCTGTTCAAGGTTTGAAATATGTCCTTGTTTTTGCGCCACTAGGTGGTTTTATTCTCAAAGTTTAGAGACAAAAGCCAATAGGCAAAAAGGCACTCTTTCATTGATGAAGTATAAAATTAGATCCCTGATTTATTTCTTGACACACATTAAAATCTGAGAACAAAGTGAGCTCATACTAAAAGCTCAATTAATATTTTTGTCACCTTTTTGGCCTTACACATAGTTAAGATTACAAGATCAACACTGGAGTCAATTTTATCAATAGCAAAATATTACTCTGAATAATTTAGTTATCTCCTATTAACTATCTTTAATGAAACAACTTTTGACTAAATATTTTTATACTAAGAACTATTATAAGACAGGGGTTACATAAAATATTTGATGAATTGAGATAAAAAAAAATCTGTACTTGGAAAACTATAAGACACTGAAAAAAGAAACTGAAGAAAACAGAAATAAATGGAGGGAAATACTGTGATCATGAAGAGGAAGACTTGGCATTGTTAAAATGTCCATACTACCCAAAGCAATTTGCAGATTCAATGCAATACCTATCAAAAAACCAGTGGCATTTTTCATAGAAGTAGAACAAATAATTTTAAAATTTACATGGAACCACAGAAGACCCCAAATAGGTACAGTAATCTTGAGAAAGAAGAACAAAGCTGGAGGTACCACACCACCTGGTGTCAAACCATACTACAATGTTATACTAATCAAAATAGCATGGAACTGGCATAAAAACAGACAAATAGATCAAAGGAACAGGATAGACCAGAAGGAATAAATCATACCTACAAGGTCATCTAATGTACAATAAAGGAGGCAAGAGTAAAAAATGTGGTAAAGACAGTCTCTTCAGTAAAAGGTGTTGGGAAAACTTGAAAAATAATGCAAAAAAAAATTAGAGCACTTTCTTATACCATGTACAAGAATAAACTGAAAAGTTATGGTACCTATACACAATGGAATACTATGCAGCAGAAAGATAAAAAGAACTATTAAACTTTGTGACAGCATGGATGGAACTGGAGAGCATTATGCTAAGCGAAATAAGCCAGGGGGCAAAAGACAAATACCATATGACCTCACCTATAAGCGGAACCTAACCAATAATACAAAGATACAAGGAAAATAAGACCAGCAACACTGAAAGGAAAAGAAATCAACAGAGACAAGAGGGAAGGAGCGGGGGGCGGGGACAAGGAAGGGAAGGGGAAAGTCAAGGAACATATAGCAAGGACTCATGGACAAAACCAAAGGGGAAGAGCTGAGGGAGGGAAGGAGGGAGGGGGCAAGGGAAAGTGGTGGGGGGTTGGCAGAGACAAATGTATTTGAAAAACTAAAATAAAAAAAAAAAAAAAAAGAATTACCTTTACAGGATAGCAAAAAAAAAAAAAAAAAAAAAAAAAAAAAAAGAATAAACTGAAAATGGATTAGAGATTTAGATGTAAGACCTGAAACTTTAAAAACTGTAGAAGAAAACATAGACAGTAAACCCTTTGACATTGGTCTTAGTAATTTGTGTTTTTTTTTACATGTCTCTTAGGGCAAAGACAACAAAAGAGAAAGTGAACAAATGGGAATGACCATGTTAAATTAAAAATCATTTGCACAACAAAGGAAACCATTAACAAAACAAGAAAGCAAACTATTGAATGGGAGGAGATGTGTGCAAATGGCATATCTGATAAGGGATTAACATTCAAAATACATAAAGAACTCATAGGGCTCAACATCAGATAAACAATCTGATTAAAAAATGGGCAAAGGACATAAATGGACACTTCTTCAAAGAGAGCATACAGATAGCCAATAGACACGTGAGAATATACTCAGCATCACTAATCATTAGGGAAATGCAAATCAAAACCACATTGAGATATTACACATACCTGTCCATGCGGCCAGCAACAATAAATCTACAGACAAGTGTGGGTAAGGATGCAAAGAAAAGATTAACTTCATACTTTGTTGGTCAGATTGTAAATTCAGCCAACTCTGTAGCTACTATGGAAAACATTATGGAAGTTCTTCAAAAAACTAAAAAAAAAATAGAACTACAACATAACCTAGTAGTTCCTCTTCTAGGTATCCAAAGAAATCTAAAATACTAATTCCAAAAGATATATGCACTCTTATGTTCATTGTAGCATTATTTATAATAGCCAAGATATTAAAGCAACCTAAATGTCCACTGATATGTGAATAGATAAAGATGTGATACATACAATAGAATATTACTCAGTCATAAAAATAAATGACATCTTACCATTTCTGGCAACATGGATGGTCCTAGAGGCTACTATTGTAAGTAAAAAAGTTAGAGAAAGGCAAATACTACATAATTTAACTTACATGTGGACTCTAAAAAAAACCAAATGAACGCAAAACAGAAACAAACATAGATACAGAGTTCAAATCGATGGTCACCAGATGGGAGAGGGTTTGGAGGGATGGGCGAAAAAGTGAAAGGGATTAAGAAGTACAAATTGCCAGTTGTAAAAGTATTTACACGAATGTAAAGTACAGCATAGGGAATGTAGTCAAGAATATTGTAATACCTATGTATGATGCCAGATGGTTACTAGACTTATGGGAGTGAAAATTTCCTAAGGTATATAAATGCCTTATCACTGTGCTATAAAATGAAATGAAATAAAATGAAATAATAAAATGAAACTAATGTAATATTGTATGTCAACTGCAACAGAGAAATGAATTAAAAAAATTTGATGAACAAATAGTGTCAAGAGAACTGCAAACATTACCCAGCACTCTAGTATGCTGACCCATAGCAACAAGAAAAATAAAGTACCTTGGAAAAAACCTAACCAAGAAAGTAAAAGACCTGTACTCAGAAAACTGCACAACAGTAAAGAAAGAAATTAAGGAAGACACAAATAAATGGAAGGATATTCCATGTTCATGGGCTGGAAGCATTAACATCATCAAAATGTCCATCCTACCCAAAGCAAACTGTAGATTCAATGCAATTCCTATTAAAATACCAATGACATATTTCACATATAACAAACACTTCAAAAATTTATATGGAACCATAAACAACCCCAAATACCTGCAGCAATTTTGAGAAAGAACAAAATAGGAGGGATCACAATACTCTACATCAAACTATATTACAAGGCCACTGTAATCAAGACAGTCTGGTACTGTCATAAGAACAGACGCAGAGATCAATGAAACAGAATAGAGAGCCCAGAAATAAACCCATGTCTCTATGGTCAATTAATATTCAACAAAGGGGACAGAAGCATAAAATGGAGTAAAAACAGCCTCTTCAACAAATGGTGTTGGGAGATCTGGACGGCTACATGAAAAGAATTGAAATCGACTACCAACTTACATCATACACAAATATAAACTCAAGATGGATAAAAGACTTAAATATAAGTCATAACACCATAGAAGTCCTAGAGGAGAACATAGGTATGAAAATCTCAGATATTCCATACAGCAATATTTTCACTGATATGTCTGCTAGAGCAAGGGACATATAGGAAAGAATGAACAAATGGTATTTCATCAAAATTAAAAGCTTCTGCATGGCTAAAGAAAACATCATCAAAGTGAAAAGGAAGCCAACCATATGGGAAATATATTTGCCAATGACACCTCGGACAAGGGGTTTGATCTCCAAAATATATAAAGAACTCACACAACTCCACTCCTGGAAGAAAAACAATCCAAGTAAAAAATGGGCAAAGGACCTGAACAGACACTTCTCCAAGGAGGACATACACAGGTTCCAGAAACATATGAAAGGATGCTCCGCATCACTAGCCATCAGAGAAATGCAAATTAAAACCACAATGAGATACCACTTAACACCAGTCAGAATGGCCATCATAAACAAATCAGCAAACAAAAAGTTCTAGCAAGGTTGTGGAGAAAAAGGACCCCCAGTAACTGCTGATGGGAATGCAGACTGGTGCAGCCATTGTGGAAAACAGTATGGAATTTCCTTAGAAAACTAAAAATGGAACTGCCTTTTGACCCAGTGATTCCACTGCCAGATATGTACCCTAAGAATCATGAGACACCAATTCAAAAGAACCTATGCACCTCAATGTTCATAGAAGCACAATTTACAATAGCCAAGTGCTGGGAACAGCCTACGTGCCCATCAGTAAATGGGTGGATCAAAAAAACTGTGGCACATTTATACAATGGAGAAGAAAGAAAGAAGGAACTCTTACCCTTTGCAACAGCATGGATGGAACTGGAGAGCATTATGCTGAGTGAGTAAGTCAGATCATGAAAGACAA
This sequence comes from Pteronotus mesoamericanus, assembly GCF_021234165.1. Lineage (NCBI taxonomy): Eukaryota > Metazoa > Chordata > Mammalia > Chiroptera > Mormoopidae > Pteronotus > Pteronotus mesoamericanus. The sequence continues at coordinate 19,109,747 of NW_026555311.1, forward strand.
ATACCATATGACCTCACCTATGGGTGGAGCCTAATCAACAAAACAAGCAAGCTAAATATAACCAGAGACACTGAAATAAAGAACAAACTGACAGTAACCAGAGGGGAAGGGGGAGGGGGATAACAAGGGAAAAAAGGGGAAGGGTCATCAAGGAACATGTAGAAAGGACCCATGGACAGGGCCAAAGCGGGAGTAGGATTGAGGGTAGGAGGTGGAGGAGGGGTGGGCAGGGGAAACTGGTGGTGGGAAAACAGAGAGAACTCTACATTAACAACAATAAAAAAATGGCATATAACTACTTTAACTTTTGATGCCGAGATACTTAGTATTTGTACAGATCAAGGAAACAAAGCTTCTATCCAAATCTGTGGTTATATACATTACAGTACTTTCTCATCCTTAAAAGTTATTTTGTATGTGTCCACTTAGACACAACTGTACAAGTAAGTGTATCACTGCTACGTATGTCTCCAATGCTTAACCTAATGTTTGCCAAAGCTCAAGCCAATCCACTCAGCATGTACAGTTGTAGTATAATAGTTTTGCACTAATATGTAAGTGTGTAAGTAACAAATGTACATTTCATATGATTGCTTTGAAGTGTCATTAAAATATATAAGCATATGAGATGCTGGGCAGAGAGCAGGTCATAAATGTAGTTACTATATCACTATATAATATTTATTTTAGATATTAATATTATCAATATTAAATTACTCTAATGTCTTATAAGTAGTAGTAGAGGCAGGAGTCACCTGAGAAATAATTAACCTTTACTTATTAAAAAACACTCTGAATACTCTCATTTTCATCAAAAATATTCACAACAGCAATCAATAATGTAGTTTATTTGATGGCCCAGGACAAATTGATGTATTATAGCTGTATCTAATAATTTCAAAAGTGTACTACAGTGGTTAAATTTGGTGGTCTTTGTAATTTTTAAAATCAGTTACTAAAAAAGAGATCTCTTTCTCTAATGGCTACAGCAAAAGGGAATAAAGGCAAATATTTTCTGAATTCAGGAAAAGAGTTTGGGTGATAGACTAATGTAGCACATGTATATAAAGAGAGGAGTTGGCACATCCACGATTGTCAGACATTGTTCTTTTCCTGGCTCTCTCTTCTTCCAGATGTACAAGGAAGGAAGATATAGTGTCATTATTAAGAAACTCCACAGAAAGAGACAATTTAATTTGTCAACATCCATAAATACAAATCAAACAAAGAAAGAATAATGCTCAATGATTAATAATTTTCAACAATTCCCTGGACTATACATTTGCTTAGAATTAAAATCTCTGTTAGGTAAAGCAATACAGGGATAATAATAAATGGAATCCTTGATGTAATTTATTAAATATTCCATTAATTGCTATTATGTTTGTATATTGATTTTATTGGCTTCATTTTTTTTGGCATAAAAGACCAGAAATTGGGTCTGGACACAAACTATATTTGTAGTGAAGAAAAAGCCATTAAGGATTTTTTTTCTTTTTCTTGATTATCTGGTTCATGTTAACATTCACTAAACTCTTCCGTAGTCTGCCACTGTAAAACCCTAGTATCTTTTTCATTCTTTTATGATTTCATCCTGTTCTAAATTCCTAAAAACAGGGGTGTGTCTCTTTACTTAGAAGCATCTTTTCCATTAGTTCTTTCCTCCTCATTTTCCCTTACCCAGTCTAGACCAGGCCTTTGTTATCTCATGCCTTTCTGTTTTAGTTTTTGCCTATTTGAATCTATCACTCTTATCAAAACTAGATTAACCTTCCCTTAACTACCATCTTTATCAATTTACTCCTAGGATCTAGAACTAGACAATAGCTTCTTGTAGCTGCTTGTGACCCACAATATGAATTCTAAGTTTCAAATTTCCTTTCAAATTAACTCGATGTCCTTATTGGTCCCCAACACATTCTTCTCCCTTCTACTCCTCTTGATTTCATTGTTTCTCCAAGAATTATCATTTTTTTTTTCCAGTTTAGCCTAACTATTCTCTACCAATCCATCAAGATCAAGTTCAAGGTTTACCTCCTCTGGAGAAATTTCATTCATGCTTCCTCTGGTTAACTCTTTATTCTGGATGGTATTCATATTTTTCAATATCTCAACTACACAATTTAACACAATATAAATAAGCAATACCAATACTGCATATAAGTAAATGTCACTGTTTTATAAGCATGGGTCTTATATTTCCAACTAGACAGCACATGGCTAACAGGTCAATTCCCTATGATATACTGATTATCCAGTTTGTTCACATTAGAATCTACTCATCATAAAAGGTACTTAGATTGACTAATCATTATTTATATCTTAAAATTTTACTTCCCACTTTATGTATATTTCATTTTTGTGTTATACTTAGAATTTTAAAGACCTACAAGGAGCCACTAGTAGATTTATACTAGTACTATGATTTATAATATTATTTATTTCCATCTCCCTTTATATGGAGTACACATACCTACCCCACTGACTGGGGCTTGGTTTTGAGTCTCTTTAATTAGTGGTTTGTTGGGCAATGAGACATATACCACATCCATGCAAGAGGCACAAGGGGCACTGCAGGTTTCTATCAGCTTCTTTTGCAAGGGCTCTTTGCAATGAAAGCAGCTTGTCCCAGATAGGGCTGCTTCTCCAGCATAGGCCCCTGAATAAAAAGCTGCATAGAAAAGACCTGCAGTTGACTCACAACTTGGAGTAGAGCTTATCAAGTCACAGCCCTTATGTTTCATGACTGGAAAATAACTTCTTCAAAGTCACAGATACTCTGTGGTTTTTTGCTACATGGAAAATCTAACACAGGACGTTAGGGTTCATCCAAATTCCTATATTGCCAGCAAGGAGAGAGGCCTGGGTTTTTAGTTAACTAAGGGAAGGGTTATAACAAATTCTGACTTATTTTTACTTTTTTTAAAACACAACACATTTTTCTTGTTGTTATTCAAGAAGTTACAGGAATACAACCCAAATTAATACTACCTGGAGCTGCCCTCTTGATCTGGCATTAGCTTCTAGAAAATACATAGAAAGATACTAAAAAATAAACAAATTGTATTATCAGTGTCAAATGGTAAATACTTCTACCTGGACAATACTATTCTGCCTTAGGTCCAGGCTTGTTTGGTAGCAGATAGAATGGAATGCAGTGATCTTCTGACTTCCTTTCAGGCCCAAGACTTTCCTATATATTGTTAATACTATATATACATTTCAAAATATTCTTTATTAAAAAAACTTTTAATAGAGAATTCTGATTTGAGGATAGGTATACTTTTTTTTTTTTAAGTTAAACTGTCTTCTTAATTGTATGAATAAGTTTCATACATTTTGACACAAAGCGATGGATTGCAATAGTCTTACTCTTTTTCTTTCCAAAATTCAAATGGAAATATCCTTATCATTATGTGCTTCAGTACATCAGCAATTTAACTTGGTCTTGAAATTTATGTTGTTATACAATGTTCACAGAAAGAAATTAATTTTGCTAACTATGATAGTCTTTAAAAAGTCGGAGACTAAATTGATCAATTAAATTCTGAAAAAACTATTAACACATTACTTTTGTACATCAACTTTTTTGAGAGTATGTGCAGCGATGGGAAAAATAATAATAATTCAGTACACATTTTAGGAAATGAATGTTATATAACTACTTTTTGTTTTCATTTATTATGCTTTCTCAAACAAAGAAAACAAAAATAAATAAATAATAAGATAATTATATGGATTTCCTCTTTCTATATTTCCTCATTTTTGTATGGACCTCACACAAAGCTTACCTTTGTGAAAAAACATCCCGGTAAGGGCTGCCATGCTGCAATGCAATTCCATATCCCCGATCAGCAACGCTGTTCCCGATGGTGTAAAAGGAACAATCTGGGTCATTGATAGCCACGTATTCCAATACAGCTGCATCCCATACAAAAGCATAATTTCCATATTTTACCTGTAAAAATATGGAGAATAAAATAAAGAAATTAGGAATTACAGTATAAATATTAAGTTATATAGAGAGGATAAAAATTGCATTCGTATATATTTAATTGTGCAAAAAATAATAGGGCCTATATTTCTAAGCACCTACTTTGAATGAGAATTTGGCTTTTGGTTAATTTATAGCTCTGTTCTCCTGGAAGCTTGATAAAATTATAATGTTAACTATGTTTCGAGGCAATGCTGCTTATAGTAAAATGACTCCTGTGTAGTAAATGTCACCTGGACTGGGAGAAAAATAAACACATGAAAGAAAGCTGTATTTTTGAGCTTCTCTAAATACAATAATTCTTCTAATTGGGCCTGCTTATGTCTTTTAGTCGTTATCTTTTTGTCTTTCAGAAATCACTCATATCCTCAGTTGCAAATTTATTAAAATAAAAAGCAATCTTAATTAAGTTTATTTAGAAAATTATTATATATAAATATAAAGCTTAATGAATTCACTAAATAAATAGAATGGAAAAGTAAAATAAATAAAGATAGTCGAAGTGATGTCAGCAAGATAGGGGATTAGGAGATCCTTAGATTTGTTCCCCCACAAAAACAATTTGACAGCACTCCATGAATAAAGGTGCCTTTATGAGTTTTGGGATCCAGGTTGTGAAATCCTGGTGGAGTCCAAGACTGAGGAAAACTACTTTGAGAAGGCAGGCTCATATCCCAGTGTCTGACAGGACAATTGTAGTTCTAATACATTCCTAGAAACAGACATGTCTCCCTGAGGAGTTGGCTCCAGTTCTGTAAAGGCATAAGGTAATGATGTTCTGTTACTACTTCTATTTAAAATAGTCCTGGAAATGCTAGCCAGAGCAATTAGATGAAAAAGAACAACAACAACAACAAGAACATGAAGAAGGAGGAGGAGGAGCAGGGGAGAGGGAGAAGGAGGAGAAGCAAATAAAAAAGAAGTGGAATTATCTTCATTTATGGATGACACAATTATGTGTGTAGACAATTCTAGACTTCTGGTCAAGATGGTGACACAGGTAAACATGGCTTGCCCTCCTTACACAATCAAATCAAAATTACAACTAAAATATAGAACAACCATCACTCAGAACCATCAGAAATCGAGTGGAATGGAAGACAGACTACAGAAGTAAAGAAATCACATCCATCCAGACTTAATAGGAGGGGCAGAGAAGCAGAATGGGCTGGGCTCACATCCATGTGTAGTGAATAAAAATTTGGAAGGGATATGTCAGGAGTGAAGAGTCCCCATACCACACCATTGCCCCCAGCCCAGGGTTCCAGTGCCAGGAAGATAAATCCCCATAACTTCTCGCTGCAAAAGTCAGGGGACTGAGTCAGTAGAAGTAACTTCTGGAGTCCCAAGCAGTTCCCCTTAAAGAATCCACACATGGACTTACTCAGACTCACTCCCTCTAAGCTACAGCATTGGGGTAGCAGCTTGAAAGGCACCAGTGGCATATGGAAAGGAATTGAAGTATATGGTATCAAGACAGGAGCTGGGGGACAGTTTTCTCCCAGACAGAAAGATGGGCAGAGGCCACTGTCCCTCTTCTGAACCCTCCCCCTATAGAGCCACACAGCCGGCAGGGAGGGGCCATATCTGAGACTCCATCAACTTGGATAACACTGTTTTCCAGACCCTGGAGATCCCCTGAAACTCCACCTCACCCAACTTAAGGACCCACCAAAACTGTTAACAGAAATTTTTCCATATGAATGCCTAGCCACAGCAGCTGTACTTAATACATAAAAACAAACACAGGCAGGCTGCCAAAATGAGAAGACAAAGAAACACGGCCCAAATAAAGGAATAGATCTAAACTCCAGAAAAAGGACTAAACAAAATGGAGATAAGCAATTCATCAGATGCAGAGTTCAAAACAGAGGTTATAAGCATGCTCAATGAACGTAATGAGGATCTCAGCAGCATAAAAAAGATCCAGTCAGAAGCAAAGGATAAACTAATTTAAATAAATAACAATTTACAGGGAAACAACAGTAGAGTGGATGACGGTGAGAATCATATCAACGATTTGGAGCATAAGGAAGCAAAAAGCAACCAACCAGAGAACAGGAAGCAAAAATAATTGAAAAAGACAAGGATAGTGTAAGCAGCCTCTGAGAGAACTTCAAGTGTTCCTATATAAGCATCACAGGGGTGTGTAAAGGAGAAGAGAAAGAGCAAGAAATTGGAAATCTATTTGAAAAAATAATGAAAGAAAACTTTCTTAATTTGGTAAAGGAAATAGACATGTAAATACATGAAGCACAGAGAGTCCCAAACAAGATGGATCTAAAGAGGACCACACCAAGACCCATCATCATTAAAAAAAGGGTTAAAGATAAAGAGAGAATCTTAAAAGCAGCAAGAGAAAAACAGAGTCACCTACAGAGGAGTTCCCATAAGTCTGTCAGCTGATTTGTCAACAGAAACTTTGCAGGCAAGAAGGAATTGGTAAGAAATATTCAAAGTCATGAAAAGCAGGGATGTCAGCCAAGATTATTCTACTCAGAAAAGCTATCATTCAGAATCTAAGGGCAGGTAAGAGCTTCCTAGACAAGAAAAAACTGAAGGAGTTCATCATCACCAAATTATTATAATATGAAATGTTAAAGTGATTTATTTAAGAAAAAGAAGATCAAAACTATGAATAATAAAATGGCAATGAATACATATCTATCAACAATTAAATCCTAAAAACCAACTAAGCAAACAAGAAGAACAGAGAGAGAGTGGGAGTGATTTGATGATTGCCAGATGGGAGGTGATGTCAGTGAATGGATGAAGAGGTGGGCAGACTAAGAAGTACAAATAAGTAGTTACATAGTAGCCATAAGGATGTAAAGTGCAGTATAGGAAATGGAGTAGCCAAAGAACTTATATGCATGACCCATGGACATGAACAATGGTGTGGAAATGACCTGAGGGAGAGGTGGGTGCTGGATGTAGTGGGGCAAAGGGGAAAAAATTGGGATAACTGTAATAACAATAAATAATAAAAAAACTACTCAACCTAATAAGTAAAGTTAGCAGAATACAAAGTCAATATTCAGAAATCAATGGCATTTTTGTACACCAACAATGAAATATCAGAAAGAAAAAGTAGGAAAAAAGTTCCATTTACTATAGGAACAAGCAACAAGAAAAATAAAATACTTAGGAATAAACCTAACCAAGGAGGTAAAAAGACTTGTGCTTGGTTGGAAAACTATTGAACACTGATGAAAGAAATTAAGGAAGATACAAATAAATGGAAGCATATACCATATTCATGATTTGGAAGAATAAATATAATTAAAAGGCTGATACCACCCAAAGGAATCTATAGATTCAATACAATTCCTATTAAGACACCAATGGCATATTTCACAGATCTAGAACAAATATTTCAAAAATTTATATGGAACCAAAAATGACCCTGAATAGCTTCAGCAATCTTAAGAAAGAACAAAGTGGGAGGGAGCAAAATACCCAATATCAAACTACTGTACAAGGCCACTGAAATCAGAACAGTCTGGTGCTGGCATAAGAACAGACACATAGATCAATGGAACTGAACAGAGAATCCAGAAATAAACCCAAGTTTCTACAGTTAGCTAATATTTGACAAAGGGAGCATGAGCGTACAATGGACTAAAAAGAGTCTCTTCAGTAAATGATGTTGGGAGAACTGGACTGATACATGCAAATAAGTGAAGCTAGACCACCAACTTACACCATCCACCAGAATAAACTCAAAGTGGATAAAAGAAAGACTTAAAAATAAGTCATGACACCATAAAAGTCTAAGAGGAAAACATGCAGGAAAATTTCAGGTATTCCATGAAGCAATATTTTTACCAATATATCTCTTATACAAAGGAAATAAATGAAAAAAAATAAACAAATGGGACTAGATCAAACTAAAAAGCTCTGTATGGCTAAAGAAACCATCATCAGAATGAAAAGGGAACCAACTGTATGGGAGAACATATTTGCCAAAGATATACTGGACAAGGGTTTGAACCCCAAAATGTATAAATAATTCATACAACTCAACACCAGGATGACAAAAGATGGCAAAGGATCTGAATAGACACTTCTCCAAAGAGGACATACAGGTGGTCCATAGACATGTGAAAAGATGCTCAACATCACTGGCCATCAGAGAGATGTAAATTAAAACCACATTGATATCACCTTACACCTGTCAGAATGGCCATCATTAATAAGTCAGCAAACAAGTGCTTGCAAGGATGCAAAGAAAAGGGGACTGCAGTGCATTATATGGGAATGCAAACTGGAAACCACTTCTGTGGAACCACTGTGGAAAACAGCATGGAATTTCCTTAAAAACTAAAAATGGAACTGCCTCTTGACCTAGCAATTTCACTGCTTGGAATATATCCTAAGAATCCCAAATCAAAAATGCACCTCTATGTTCATAGTTGCACTATTTACTAGAGCAAGTGCTGTAAACAGCCTAAGTGCCCATGAGAAAATGACTGGATCAAAAATTTTGGGTACATTAACACAATGGAATACTATGCAGCAGAAACAAAGAAGGAACTTTTATCTATTGAGACAGCATGGATGGAATTGGATAATATTATGCTAAGTGAGATAAGCCAGTTGGTGAAAGACAAATACCATGTGATCACACCTATAAGAGGAATGTAATTAAAAAAACAACAACTAATGAACAAAATATAAGCACAATCATGGAAACATGGTACAGATTGAAATTGACCACAGGGGAGAGGGGAGTGGGATAATGGTGGAAAGAAGGGGAAGGGACAAGACAAAGAACATGTATGAAGGACCCATGGACAGGGACAGCAGTGTGGGAATTGACTGTGGGACTGGAAGGTGGGATGGGCGGAAGAGGGCAAAGGGAGAAAAACTGGTACAACTGTAATAGAATAACAATAAAAATGATTAAAAATTTTAAAACTAAATAGGAAAATATATACTGTAATTTTTTAAAATGTAAAACTGTAAAATTAAATTAAGAAAATTCTGAAGACTATAGTGGAAAGAAGATAGTGGAGGAGTGAATGGGAGTCACGCGGATCTCTTCCCAAGACCAAACTGGAATTGCAGCTGAATAGTGGAGAAGTCACCTGGAAAACAATGGAATGATAGAGGGAGAGGAGCCTTAGAGCTGCAGGCAGACAGTGGATTCAACTCTCACACATCCCAACAGGTGAGAAGTGTGGTGGAGGCTCGAGAGGGTGGGCTGGGTGCCCACAGGCACCAGCGCCAGAAGGACATTGAAACAGCCAGTTGGATCCCCCTGAGAAGAACAGGGTCTGAACCATAAAGAGGGACACCTAGACTACAGCAGCTGAAATTAGGAAAACACACAGACAAAACGCAACCTCAAAAAGCTTAGGGGTGTTCTCTGCTAGAGACAAGTGGCTGGAGATGCAAAGAGACATTTAAAGGGCCAAAGCAAAATTTTGCAGTGGCAGCCACCTTCTTTGATCTCTGGGTGGAGGCAGCAGGAGAGTGGGCTGGTGCCTGAGGAAAGATTGGCAAGGAAAATTTTGTGAAGAGAACAGAGACGGTGGCCAGTGGAGGCCCCATCATAACTCACCTCCCAATCTACAGCTACCATCTCACCGAGGCATAAGAGAATCAGTTTACCCACCTTTTGTGTGCTCTGTACGCAGCTTATGGGCATGTGGGCCTAAGGGCTGAGTGCAGACTGGCTGGAAGAAATAGAGGATCCCTGACCAAAGGGGACACACAGCTGCATAGAGACCCTTGAGGAGAGATTGGAGATGAAGGGGATGGGGAAAGAACTGGAGGATTATCTGAGGCCCCCTGAGGAGAGTCCCTCCCTATTCCGTAGTCCCCATTTGCACAGGCAGGTATGTCCCTGAAGAGGCAGAAGCAGACGCAGGAACCAGAAGGCTCGCAATTATGGTCTGCAGAAATAGTGGATCCCTACCCAAAGGGGTCACAGAGCTGCCCAGAGACCCTGGAGAAGAGACTGGAGACAGGATTAACCAGAGAGTCCTGGAGTTGACTTCTACCCATTTCCCTAGTCTCCATTTTGGGTGGGCAGGCCACGCCCCCAAAGAACCAAAAGTGGGAAAGCAGACAATAGAAGACCCTAAACTGACTGGTGCGGGGGCGTCAGCAGGGCGCAGGAGACAGGTGATGGCATGAGGTCGGGCAAATAAGCCCTGCCCCCTTGGGCTGGGGCAAGCATGCACGCAAGCGCCCAGGTGGGAGGGGGACCCTACTGGGCCAGGGAGCATGCCCAAGGAACCCGCGTGAGAGTTCAGAGCAATCCACAGAAATAGTGGATCTCTGGCTGAAGGCATCACAGAGCTGCCCAAAGCAGGAGTCAGACACAGACAGGAGATTCCTAGGAGGATCAAACAAATGACCCAAGGTCATATAGGGTCAACAACTGACATCATCAGAGGCAGGACCAGAAAGAAAGGTAAATAAATAAATAAATAAATAAATAAATAAATAAATAAATAAAAAGACCCTCCTACTACCATAGAAATTTAATCGACAAAGTCAGGAAATCTAGACAGATCAATTGAAGCAGAAGAAAAAATAAATAAATAAATAAATAAAAAATAATAGACTCTCACAAAAATGGGAAGAAAAAGAAGTTCCCCCCAAATGAGTGGAAAAAGGGAATCCCCACAGAGAGAGCTAAATGAAATAGAGGCAAGGGAATGAACAGATATTGGATTCAAAACAACGGCTCTAAGGAAGCTCAATGAGCTCAGCCAGTTCAAAGATAACTATGAGAAACTACAGGAAAACTATCAGGAACTTACAGCAAACTATATCAACCTGGGAAAGGTCATAGAAACCATCAAGAAGACACGAGAGGATATGAAGAATATCATTTATGAATTGAAGAACACAGTAGAAGGAATCAAAAGCAGGTTAGAAGAAGCCAAGAATCAAATCAGTGTCATGGAGGATAAGGTAGAAAAAAGTTCCCAAAAGAACAAGAAATGGAAAAAAGACTCAGAAAGAATGAAGAGGCATTTAGGAAAATGCAGGACAACCTGAAACGCAATAATATCCACATATAGGAATACCAGAAGGAGAAGAAGAGGAGCAAGGGATAGAGAAACTCTTTGAAAGAGTAATGATGGAAAATTTTCTCAATTTGAGGAGAGAAAAGGACTCATGGATCCAGGAGGCACACAGGGCCTCACTCAAGAGGGAACTAGCGAGGCCCACTTCAAGACACATCATCATTAAAATGGCAAATGTCAAAGACAAAGAGAGAATCATCAAGGCAGTAAGGGAGAAACAGGTAGTAACATACAAAGGAGCCCTGATACGGCAAGGAACTGACTTCTCAACAGAAAGAGTATAATCCAGAAGGGAATGGCAACAAATATTCCAGGTTATGAAAAGCAAGGGCCTACAACCTAGGCTGCTCTACCTAGCAAGGCTCTCAATTAAAATAGAAGGTAAAATAAGAAATTTCCCAGACAAAAGAAGGCTAAAAGAATACGTCTGCAACAAACCAGCACTACAAGATATGCTAAAGGGACTGGTTTAAGAAGATGAAGGAAAAGAGTGAGAAAGAGAAAAACACAGCTACAAAGAGAAGAAATGAATAGGAACCTAACCAACAATACAAAGATGCAAGGAAAATAAGACCAACAACACTGAAAGGAAAAGACATCAACAGAGACAAGAGGGAAGGAGGGAGGGGGGGCGGGGAAAAAGAAGGGAAGGGGAAAGTCAAGGAACATATAGCAAGGACTCATGGACAAAACCACAGGGGAAGAGCTGAGGGAGGGAAGAAGGGAAGGGGCAAGGGAAAGTGGTGGGGGGTAGGCAGAGACAAATGTATTTGAAAAAATAAATTAAAATAAATAAATAAATAAATAATAGGTTTCTAATAGTAATAACTCTCAATGTAAATGGACTAAATGCCCCAATCAAAAGACACAGGGTAGCTGAATGGATAAGAAAACATGACCCATACATATGCTGCCTACAGGAGACCCACCTCAGAACAAAAGATCTACACATATTGAAAGTAAAGGATGGAAAGAAATATTCCAAGCAAATGGGCAAGAGAAGAAAGCAGAGATTGTAATACTTCTATCAGACAAACTAGATTTCAAAACAAAGGCCATAAAAAGAGACCCAGAGGGGCACTTTATAATACTTAAAGGAAGAATCCATCAAGAAGACATAAACATTGTAAACTTATATGCACCAAACATAGGAGCACCGAAATATATAAGGAAAATCTTGGACGACTTCAAAAATATATAGACAGCAACACACTGATAATAGGGGATTTTAACACCCCACTGTCAAAAATGGACAGATCTTCCAAACAAAACATCAACAAGGATATTGTGGAGCTGAATGATGCACTGAATCAAATAGACTTACCTGACATATATAGAACCTTACATCCCAAAGAAGAAAAATACACATTCTTTTCAAATGCTCATGGAAGTTTTTCAAAGATAGACCACATGATAGGACACAAAAGCAAACCTCAGCAAATTCAGGAAAATTGAAATAATACCAAAGTTTTTCTCAGATCACAAAGGCTTGAAACTGGAAATCAACCTCAAAGAGAAACTTCAAAAACTTGCAAACTCATGGAGACTGAACAGTACACTATTAAACAATGAATAGGTCAATAATGAGATAAGAGAAGAAATCAGAAAATTTCTGGAAACAAATGAAAATGAACAGACAATAGTCCAAAACCTATGGGACACAGAGAAGACAGTCCTGAGACGGAAGATCATAGCAATACAGGCTTACCTAAAAAAGATAGAAACATTTCAAATAAAAGACCTAAAACTACAACTTCAAGAACTGGAGAAACAACAACAAATAAATTCCAGAGCAAGTAGAAGGAAGGAAATAATCAAGAGTAGAGCAGAACTGAATGACATAGAGACGAAAAGAACAATGCAAAGGATCAACCAATTCAGAAGCTGGTTCTTTGAAAAGATAACTAAAATTGACAAGCCTTTAAGAAGACTCTTCAAGACAAAAAGGGAGAGGACCCAAATTAATAATATCAGAAATGAAAGAGGAGAAATAACAACTGATACCACAGAAATACAAAGGATTGTCAGAAACTACTATGAACAATTATATGCCAAGAAATTTAAAAACCTGGATGAAATGAACAAATTTCTGGAAAAGTATAATCTTCCAACACTGAAGGAAGAAGAAACGGAAAGCTTGAACAGACCGATAACAGCTGAGGAAATTGAAGCAGTAGTCAAGAAACTCCTGGCACACAAACGCCCAGGGCCGGATGGTTTCATAGGAGAATTTTACAAAACATTTAAGGAAGAGCCAACCCCTGTCCTGAGACTATTTCAAAAATCCAAGAGGAGGGAAGGCTCCCAGACTCTTTTTATGAGGCCAGCATCACCCTAATCCCAAAACCAGATAAAGATCTTACAAAGAAAGAAAACTACAGGCCAATTTCACTGATGAACATAGATGCTAAAATCCTCAACAAAATATTGGCAAACCGCATCCAGCAATACATTCAAAAGATTATCCACCATGATCAAGTGGGATTCATCCCAGGCATGCAGGGATGGTTCAATATACACAAGTCAATAAACACAATACATCACATAAATAAAAGACAAAAACTACTTGATCATCTTGATAGATGCAGAAAAAGCATTCAATAAGGTATAGCATCCATTTATGATTAAAACACTCAGTGAAATTAGAATAAAAGGGGCATTCCTCATCATAATAAAGGCCATATATGAAAAACCTACAACCAACATCATACTCAACAGGTAAAAACTAAAAGCTTTCCCACTAAGACCAGAAACACGACAAGGATGTCCGATTTCACCACTTCTTTTCAACATGGTATTGGAGGTCCTAGCCACAGCAGTCAGACAAGAAAAAGAAGTAAAAGGCATCCAAATAGGGAAGGAGGAAGTAAAGCTAATTGTTTGCAGATGACATGATAGTGTACTTAGAAAACCCTGTAGACTCCACCAAACAACTACTCAACCTAATAAGTGAATTTGGCAAAACAGCAGGATACAAAGTCAATATTCTGAAATCAAAGGCATTTTTGTACACCAACAATGAAATAGAGAAAGGAGAAATAAAAAAAATACCATTCAATATAGCAACAGGAAAAGTAAAGTACCTAGGAATAACTTTAACCAAGGAAGTAAAAGACCTGTATGCAGAAAACTATACAACACTGAAGAAAGAAATTAAGGAAGACACAAATAAATGGAAGCATATACCGTGCTCATGGATTGGAAGAATTAATATCATCAAAATGTCTATACTACCCAAAGCAATTTATAGATTCAATGCAATCTTTATTAAGAAACCAATGACATATTTCACAGAAATAGAACAGACATCTCAAATATATGTATGGAACCATAAACAACCCTGAATAGCCACAGCAATTTTGAGAAAGAACAACAAAGTAGGAGGGATCACAAGACCGGACATCAAACTATATTACAAAGCCACCATACTCAAAACAATCTGGTACTGGCACAAGAACAGACTCATATACCAGTGGAACAGAATAGAAAGCCCAGATAAGCCCAAGTCTATATGGGCAACTAATATTTGACAAAGGGGGCAGAAGCATCAAATGGAGCAATAATAGCCTCTTCAACAAATGGTGTTGGGAGAGCTGGACGGCTACATGCAAAAAATTGAAATTGGATCATCAGTTGACACCATAGACAAAAATAAACTCAAGATGGATAAAAGACTTAAATATAAGTCAAAACACCATAAAAGTCCTAAAGGGGAACATTGGCAGGAAACTCTCAGATACCCGACACAACAATTTTTTCACAGATATTTCTCCTAAAGCAAGGGACATAAAGGAAAGAATAAACAAGTGGGACCTCATCAAAATAAGAAGCTTCTGCATGGCAAAAGAAAACATCAGCAAAATGAAAAGGGAGCCCACTGTATGGGAAAATATATTCGCTAATGATACATCAGATAGAGGTTTGATCTCCAAACTATATACAGAACTCACTCGACTCCATTCCAAGAAGACAAATGATCTAATCAAAAAATGGGCAAAGGACCTGGGCAGATGCTTTTCCAAGGAAGAGATGCAGAGGGCACAGAGACATTTGAAAGGATGCTCGGCATCACTAGCCATCAGAGAAATGCAGATCAAAACCACCATAAGATACCACCTCACACCGGTCAGAATGGCCATCATAAACAGATCAACAAACAACAGGTGCTGGCGAGGCTGTGGAGAAAAGGGAACCCTAGTACACTGTTGGTGGGAATGCAGACTGGTGTATCCATGTGGAAAGCAGTGTGGAATTTCCTCAAAAAGCTGAAATGGAACTGCCTTTTGATCCAGTGATTCCCCTGCTGGGACTATACCCTAAGAATCCCAAAACTCCAATTCAAAAGAACCTATGCACCCCAATGGTCATAGCAATACAATTTACAATAGCCAAGTGTTGGAAGCACCCTAAATGCCCATCAGTAGATGATTGGATCAAAAATTTATGATCCATTTACACAGTGGAATACTACGCAACAGAAAGAAAAAAAGAACTACTAAACTTCGCGACAGCATGGATGGAACTAGAGAGCATTATGCTAAGCGAAATAAGCCAGGGGGCGAAAGACAAATACCATATGATCTCACCTATAAGTGGAACCTAACCAACAATACAAAGATGCAAGGAAAATAAGAGCAGCAACACTGAAAGGGAAAGAAACCAATGGAGACAAGAGGGAAGGAGGGAGGGGTGGGTGGGGGAAAAGAAAGGGAATGGGAATGGCAAGGAACATATAGCAAGAACTCATGGACAATACCAAAGGGGAAGGATTGAGGGAGGGAGGGGGGAGGGGGCAGAAACAAATATACTTGAAAAAATAAAGTAAGAAAATTCTGCAGATTAAACAAGTGAAGTTAAAAGTATTAAGCATGAGAATAAAGATGGCGGTGGAATGAGTAGAAGCCAACCTGACCTTCTCCCAGGAGCAATCTAGAATTACAACTAAATTGTGGAGAAATCACCTGGAACAAACAACTGAAAATAAGCAATACAGGAGCCTTAGAACCTTGGACAGACAGAAGAATCAGCTTTAGCACAACCTAACTGCCATTTACCCTGGTGTCTGGCAAAAGTGGGGGCAGGCTGGGCTAGAGACACCTGAGGAGAGACTTGAGGAGACAACTGAGAGAGTCGCTGACGGGATCCTGGTGCTGACTCATCTCTCATATGGCAGCAGCCATCTTGCTCAGGCAGACCACTCCCCTGAGCTGTAATCGCATGAGAGGACACAATATCCCTGCCCCCAAGAGAGACCAGGCCCTGGCCCAGTGGTGCTAAAAATTGATGGCTGACTAGAGTGGCAGCCACAGATTGTAGATCACTGGCTAAAGGGGGCACATAGTGGTCTAAAGACATGAGGAGAGACTAGTCACGGAGGCTTTGGGGACAGAATGGAGAGAGTAGCTGGCAAGATCCCATTGCTGACTGCTCCCCCATACAGCAGCAGCCATCTTGCTCAGGCAGACCACTCCCCTGAATGACAGCAGCATGAGAGGACACAATAACCTCACCCCTAGGAGGGACTCTGCCCTGCCCTGTGGTTACTAAGCTGGCCTGCTGAGTGTGGAGTGACTAGATTAACAGCTAAAGAAGACAGTCACAGACAATAGGTTCCTGGAAGTCTCGAACAGACTGCCTAAGGTCAAATGGGGTCAACATCTGACATCATCAGAGGCAGAGCCATTATGAAAAAAACAGTGGTCCCCTACCATAGAAGTTCACACCACAAAGTCAGGAAATCAAGACAGATGAGTTTTAGAAGCAGAAGCCAAAAAGAAGAGTCTTTCACATAATGGGAAGACAAAGAAAGACCCTGAAGTTGAAGGGAAAGGTGGAACTGTCAGAAAGAAAAATAAATGAAACAGAGGCAAGTAAACTATCAGATATTGAATTAAAGACAATGGTTCTAAGGAAGCTCAATGAGCTCAGTGAGCTCAGAGAGAATTACAAAAAAAACACAGGGAAACTACGAGAAACCTACTGCAAACTATATCAGTATGCAAAGGGACATAGAAACTATCAATAAGAGATGAAAGGGTATGAAGAATACAATTTCTGAATTGAAGAACACAGTAGAAGGAATCAAAAGCAGGCTAGATGAAGCTGAGGACCGAATCAGCGAGCTGGAGGACAAGGTAGAAAAAAACTCCCAGAAAGAGCAAGAAAATGAAAAAAGCCTCAAAAAGAATGAAGAGACATTTAGGGAAATGCAGGACAACCTGAAGCATAATAATATCCGTATAATAGGGATACCAGAAGGAGAAGAAGAAGAAGAAGAAGGGATAGAGTATCTGTTTGAAAAGGTAATGATGGAAAACTTCCCTAATTGGAAGAGAGAAAAAGTCATGCAAGTCCAGGAGGCACTGAGGGTCCCACTCAAGAGGAACCCAATGAGGCCCACTCCAAGACACATCATCATTAAAATAGCAAATATCAAAGACAGAGAATCCTAAAGGCAGCAAGGGAGAAAGAGGTAGTAACATATAAAGGAGCCCCAGCACAGCTGGCAGCCAACTTCTCAACAGAAACACTACAAGCCAAAGGAGAATGGTGAGAAATATTCCAAGTCATGAAAAGCAAAGGCCTGCAACTAAGACTGCTGTACCCAGCAAGGCTCTCCATTAAAATGGAAGGTGAAGTAAGGAGGTTTCCTGACAAAAGGCGGCTAAAAAAATACACCTCCTTCAAACCAGCATTGCAAACATGTTAAAGGGACTGCATTAAGAAGAAGAAAAAGAGTCTATGAATACCCAGTTGCCAATACTAGACATTGTCAATATTTTTAATACTTATTAATCTGATTGTGACAATGAGGTGTTATTTTAGTTGTTACTTTACTATATGTTGAAACTAAAGTTTTTCTATATTTCTTGCCTATTTCTATTATTTTAAAAATGCTTTAAAAAAGTAATAAACAAATTCTATAAAGCTGCATGACAAAAAAAAATCAACATGCAAAAATCAATAGCATATATATACCAACAATGACGTACACAAAAGTTTAATTTTTCAAAATCCCATTTATTATAGCAACAAAAAGAATAAAATACTTATGAAGAAACTTAACCAAAGATGTGAAAGATATGTACCCTGAAACTTACCAAACAGTTATGAAGGAAATGAAAGACAAGTAAATAAAATGACATCTTGTATTGATGGCTTGGAAAAATTAATATTGTTAAAATGTTCATCCTATGCAAAGTGATGTACAGTGCAAATGTCATCTCTATTAGAATTCCAATGGCATGTTTTACAGAAGTAGGAAAAGAAAATCCTAAAATTCATATATATCCACAGAAGACCCAAAATAGCCAAAGCAATTCCAAACAAGAAGAACAAAGCTGGAGGTATCATGCCGCCTGATTTCAAAGTATGTTACAAAACTACAGTAATCAGACAGTATAGTACTGGCATAAAAGTAGACATAGAGATCAATGGACCAGAATAGAGAGCTCGGAAATAAACCTACACTTTAATGTTCAAATAATTTTCTACAAGGTTGGCAAGAAGGCACAATGGGGAAGAAAACGCTTTTTCAATAAATGGTGCTGGGAAAACTGGATATCCACATGCAGAACAATAAAATTGAAGACATATTTCACATCATATATAGAAATCAACTCAAAATAGATTCAAAACTTAAATGTAAGACTTGAAACATTAAAACTCCTAGGGAAAAAAATAGGAAAACGTTTTGACATTGGTCCAGACAATGATTGTTGAATATGACACAAAATACACAGGCAACAAAAGCAAAAATAAGTCAATGAGATTGCACCAAGGTAACAGGCTTCTGCACAGAAAATTAAATTCTCAATAGAGTAAAATGGCAAGCTATCAAATGGGGAAAATATTGCAAACTATATATCTAATAAACCCTATATCGAATACATAAGGAACTCCTACAACTCAGTAGCCAAAAAACCAAATCACTGGATTATATATTGAAAAAGGACATTATTTCTTAAAGAGGACATATAAAAGGTCAGCAATATACAAAAAGATACTCAATATCACTAATCCTCAGAGAAATAAATGGAAATGAATCTATAATGATATATTATCTCACATCTGTCAGGATGGTTATTATCAAAAAGACAAGGACATTGGCAAAAAGGTGGAGGAAAGAGAACACTTGCACATTTTTGGATGGAATGTAAATTGGTGCAGCTATTAGGGAGGTTGTCAAAAAATTAAAAATAGAACTACCATATGATCTAAGAAACCCAATCCTGGGGATGTACCCACAGGAAATGAAAGCAGCATCTCCTAACTTCATCACATTATTCACAAGAGCCAAGATATGAAAACATCCTATATGTCTATTAATGGATAGATGAATAAAGAAAATATATAATGCAATGTAATTGATCCTTACAAAGGAAGAAAATTCTGTCATTTGCAACATTATGCGTGAACTCAGAGGGCCTAAGTGAAATAAGCTAGACAAAGAAAGACAAACACTATGTGATCTCACTTATATGTGGAATATAAAATAGCTGAACCCATAGAAACACAGAGTAGAATGGTGGTCACCAGAGGATGGGGGAAATGGAGAGATATTGGTCAAAAGACATAAAGTTTCAGTTAGGTAAGATGAATAAATTATGAAGATTTAATGTAGAGTATGGTGATTATAGTTAATGATACTGAAATTTATGCTTGAAATTTGCCAAAAAGGTAGATCTAAGTGATCTCATGGCAAAAAAAAAAAAAAAAAAAAAAAGGAGCTGTGTGAAGTGATCAATGTGTTACTTAGCTTCATTGTGGTGATCATTTCATAATGTATAAGTATATCAAAACATCAAGTTGTACACCTAAATTTATATACAAGTTTTTTGGCAATTTCCCTCAATAAAGCTAAAAAATACAGGTAGAAACTGGAAATGAAAGGAAACATTCAGAAGTAGCTTTTAAAAATATTATGAATGATCCCATAGGAATAGAACTGAAAAATCATTAACTTTGATAATTTCCTGGGGAAAAACGTTATCAAATTTTCTCAAGAAGTAGAAAGTTCTGAGGTACGGAGAAAGCTAAAATAATTTTGATTACCAAAATGAGAAACATCCAGAAATCTCAGACTTGTTCTCCCAAAAGTATCAGTAAATAGATTTTAATGATATATTCCAAGAATAATGTAGCATTATCAAACAGGAAAGAGCAACACTGATTCAGTACTCAGAAGGGTGTTGGGATAATATATCTTATTAATGAGGCTTTACAATTTTTTATTAAATAGTATTTTATTTTTTGTATAATCTTTCAGGCTTTGTAAAATTTTTAAATGGTCTTTCAACCGACACCAAGACTTTTGATGAATTGAGAAGCATTATCTATCTGCCCACATAGTAAAGTAAGAATAAAGAAATTCTTCCTTAATGAGGTATAGAATTCTATCTCAAACAAGCAGTAAACATATTGGAAGTTGAAACTCTAATGACATTTAAAGAAAATGATGCCTACTATTAACTTTAAGGAGGCTAAATATATGGTGACAGAAGATGATTTGACTTTGGGTGGTGGGCACACAATGCAACATACCGAATATGTATCAGAGAAATGTACCCTTGAAACCTATATAATCTTATTAACCAATGCCACCCCAATACATTTAATAAAAAACAAAATTGATCACTTTAGCCTATACAATAAGACAGGAAACAAAAATCTGTTTTCAAACTATTAACAACAAAATTATTATTATTATATGATATATGTATAAATCTCACAATGATGAACTTAAAAATATTAGAAAAATAAGTATTTTAACAAATATATCTATGTAAATAGGTATATAACATATCCAAGAGATATAATTTGAATAAAAATATTATTTACACTAAATATAAATACTTAGAAATAAATTTAATAATAAATGACTAGGGACTAAACAAGAAAATTCCAATACTTTACTGAGTGAAGAAGACATGAACTTGTTTTTAAGTAAGCTATATCATATTTCTAAAGGAATAGAAGAACAATTGTAAAAGTAATGTCAGTTTTCCCAAGGTGCTGATTCTTCATAAAATCTAAATAAAATGTCCAATATTTTAAAATTTATTAAAATCTTTAAGTGGAAGAAAGCTGATGAAAGAATAAAGAAATTTTGAAATTAAAAATAATGAGCAGAGGCTTAGAGTGCCAAGTAGTGAAAATGTTATAATGCTTAAAAATAAAACAGCATGGACCTTGTCTGCAAATGGGAAACCTGTGCAATAGACAAAATTATCTACAAAACTGATAGACATATATAAATGTTATATGTAGACTATATCACAAAGATCTTAATTCAAATTAGTATGGCAAATACAAACTATTTTAAAAATTAGACTGAGACATGTGATTATTTCCAAAAAGACCAATGTTAAAACCACAGTGACATCATATACAAAATAAATTCCTTTAGTATAATAAATTCTTTAAAATAAAAAAGAACCCAAGTTTTAAAAAACTCATAAAACAAGAAAAACATACAAAATTGTATTTTTCTGATACTGAAAAAAAAGTGAGATATCTAAACATAAAAGGAAGAAATGTCAATAAATGTTTAATATGTTCACTGCCTTTTAAACATGTATTTCTTAGACCAAGCTAATATCAGATAATCAATAAAACATTTTGCAAGAAATATGTTCTAAACACTTTAGGTCAGTTTTCTGTGCTCAGTGGATACTTAACATCTTTTCTTGGGGGAAAACCCCAACCAAACCATGAGATATTGAAACATTTAAAAAAAAAAAGAAACGTACATTTTTTTTCCCCTGAAGAAACCATTCCACACAACTACTCACAAAGAGTCTACTGTTCACTAGGGACTATGCTAGGTACTAGGGTTTAGTGCTTCTCAAAAATGTGATGCTAATTTCAATACCATTAGAATTATCAGGGGAGTCTTATGTTAAAATGTTAAACCCCAGATATTACGCAACCTTATTGCTTTGAAATGGTTGATGTTCAAGGCCTGGGAATATAGTTTTGACAATTTTGAAAGCTGACAATCTTGACAGCTGACATATATCAATTTTTGAATAAAATGTTTGTAAATAAAATTGGTAATATAATCAGGCTTGATATAATTATAAAAACTGACAGATTCTTGGAGTGTTGGTAGAGGAGAGGGGAAAATACAATATTTATAGGTTTACTCTACATTTATTACTTATATGCACAGGGTTATCCCTCAGTCATTCCTCCCCTTTGAATATTTGCACAAGTCATTGCAGGGGAGAAAAAATAATCTCTTTACCCTTCTGCACTCTTGGCTAACTTCTGTAACAAAAGGAAAACAAAAGTTTATCAACATGTATACCTCATGGGGAGATAAGTCAGATAAAAATAAGTAACTCATAGAGGTGACTTATAATTCAGTATCAAATACCACGCAAGTAGGGAAGTGGGGGAAGTAGACCTCTTATAGAGGAGAGTGAGTGATTTTAGGAAAAATGAATGGCTTTTACAAGGATGCATGGGAAGTATGATAGTTTGCTCCAAAGTTTAGGTAGGTGTGGTGTTGACTTCTGGTTTCTTCTCCCTTGATGAGAGTCATTATTCCCTGGTTGATGAAACTCCTAGGGAGGAAGTTAATGACAGTTGAGGTTCTTTTATCTTTAAGCAAATAAAGGGAATCCTCTCCTTGCTCGCTCTTTTTCAAATGCTTTACAGCTCAGATTAATCAATATGCCTGAGGAGGATATTTTGTGGTAGCATATTCTGTTACCCTTGATCACCAACTTTCACATCAATTTTTAACTACATATGTCTAAACCTACAGTAAGAGATAGCAGTGACCTTGAAGATTCCTCTAACAACCTACTTTGATTTCTGCTGTTTTCTTCTGTTTCAAACAGCCACTCAGGCCTCCTGGATCCCCTAGCAGCATCTTTACAGTCCTCAAGTGATGTCCCTTATTGGGAACATATTGTTTTTCTGTTAGAAAAGCGTTCTAACATTGTTACTGCTTTCTGAACTATAGAGTTCTATTTAAATGTGTAGTAACATCATTACCATTATATACATTTTTCTAGTAATTCTAATATTACAAAGCATTGTGAATGCATTTCCAAAAAAAAAAAAGCATTAAAACATTGTGATTATAACCTGTAGCAATCTCAATAAAACATCGCATAGTAACCTAAGCTATTTTAGGTTACTGGCCTTTTTCATCGATTAAAATATATAATCACTGTTTTTTGGATGGTTTTTAACATTAAAACTACCTAAAAATAACACAACAACAAAACCTAAAGTCACCTTTCAACAGAATACATAATTGAAGATTTGGCACAGAAAATTCTCAATCCTAGGTGATGAATATTACTTAAACATTGTCAACTGGTCTTTGTTTTTGAATAAGCAGCTGAACTGTGGGCCACTGACTTATCAATGGATTCCAGGTTAAACAGAGGGCAAAAGGGAAGCCAGGAGCTCCATGTCAACATATTCTAGGCCCCATTTGTGAGGTAGGGCAG
Source organism: Pteronotus mesoamericanus (assembly GCF_021234165.1). Lineage (NCBI taxonomy): Eukaryota > Metazoa > Chordata > Mammalia > Chiroptera > Mormoopidae > Pteronotus > Pteronotus mesoamericanus. Next base: position 19,133,257 of record NW_026555311.1, read on the forward strand.
AGAATCCAAAATGACCTCTAACTCCAATATTATCAATCTCTGGTTCCCAAAGGAGAGATTCTAGAATGTTGTGATAATTGATGGACCGTGGTAGCTACCAATGCTCAATACCTGTGTCCTCATAATAGTGCTGAGATGCCAATGGCCTGTGATAAATTTCTCACTGTGGATAATGCTAGGAGCTAAGTTTTGTTTCATTTCTACAATAATCTTTCTTTTCACCTAATGATCATTGTATGCATTAATTTTACAATCTGAAAATGAGTAAAATGTGGGCCCCAACCCTCAAGCTGCTTATAACTCAGTAGTGGAGATAAGCACTTATTGTTACTTTTCAAAGCATATTATATGAATACCATAAAAGAAGCTTGAAATATTAAAATGATTAAAAGAAACTTAATTTTCATTGAGGGGAACCAGGGCAGCCTGCTCCAATAGTCTGGCAACTGAAATAGTTGTACATGATCACTCCAAATATTTAAACTCCTTGTCATTAGTGCCTAACTGATTAAACATAGATACCCCTTGGAGACCATTTCTTGTTCACACACACACTTTTATTTAACCTTCTAGTTTTCTGCAATTTTCCGTCTGTCAGGTGAAGAACTGTAAACATTCCAAGTTATTTTCTCAAATATTTGCAATTCTTGTCAAGTAAACTGAAGGATGGGAAAATGTATTTTTAAAATCTACACCTTTGCTCCTCACCATGTTATGGATTATGGCATGCTTCTCTCTTGCTGTAGAATCTTCTTGTCCTATATGCCCATTCCAACATCTCTATCATGGCTTAATGCTGAAGGGACTTTTCTTTACAAGTCATTAAGCAGAAGTCTCCTGTAATAACTGCAGAACCAATGCCATAAACAAATGGAATTGCACTGCTTTCATCACTACCTGTTATCCCAGTGACTTTGGTTTTAATTAGGAGACCATATTCTTTCTCATACAAATCTTTAATTTAGCAAATTCCGTTAATGCTCACTTCAAAATCTCTAGCTATGAAAGACATCAACGATGATCCTTTTTTATTAAAAAAAATTGATTGAGAACTCTTTTGGAAATATGGCATTTAAACCAAAGGGTAAGATAAGATTTCCCTTACTGAAGAAGGAATATCCTCATTCTGTCCCCTATTTCTTCCTCATAATAATAATTAATATTTATAAAACATGTTTTCCACTCTTAAAAATGCCTTTTTACACATAAATTTATTTGTTCTTTACAACACTGTGAAGAAGCTAATGTTATGATACATAACTCAGATGCAGTAATGGAAGTTCATCAAAAATTATACCAATTATGCTCTGACTGGTGTGGCTCAGTTGTTTGGGTGTCATTCTGTCAACTGAAAGTCATTGGTTTGATTACTGGTCAGGGCACATGCCTGGGTTGCCAGTTTGGTGCCCAGTTGGGGCATATACAAGAAGCAACCAATCGATATTTCTCTCTCATACTGATGTTTCCTTTCCCGTCTTTCTCTTTAAAATAAATAAATAAATAAATTAAATTTTTAAAAAAGTTAAACTAATTATTAGTGGTAGATTTAAAGTTTGAGTTCAAGGACATTTTTTATGCTTTTTTCAGTCCTGCATTGAAAATATATTTCTGGAACATATTTGTCATAGGAATGCAAAAATGTTTGAAACATGGTAATCTTTGCCTTCAAGGCATAGCTTATCTATTTTGAGAAATATTTACATAAATAAAAATAATGCAGCATTGTATGTGGCAAGAGCCTTGAAAATGATGCAACCTCCTTAATGCTTTGTGATCACACTATTAAAATAAATGAGTTGAGCTTTAAAAAATAGGTTGCTTATTTCTCAAAAATCATTGGAATGAGTGAATATCTGGTTTACATAATTCTGGATCCCTGAAGCCTGTTGATTTTGTGACCATTGTTATTTCAGCATGTCTGATTTTCAGAATTAAAACCAAAGCAGAGATTTTTCAAATTAGAATAAAAGTTGCTGGATGGAAATTTATTATTTTTGCTCACCAAACAAAATTAAGAGAACAATGTGGGAGAACTAAGCTGCTAACTTTTTGATGGTCAGTGGGGGATAAAGTGATTGTGACTTATGGGTGCAAAGAGTTGGATTAACCCAGATCAGTTCTATAGGTGGCTCCCATAATTTATTGGCCACATACGTCTTTAAGATGGGAATGGCTTTAATATTTATGATATATAATTCTAGGTGGTGGCCTCCTCCACTTTGGGCAAAGTAATAATTTAGCATGATTCATCAATTCTAAATTTATCCAACACAATAAATTATGCCCAACTCCAAATTTTATTGTTTAAGACTGGCTTTTATAATATATATGGCTTTGTTTATTGCTGTTTTAACTGTTGGCCTTCCATATTTTATCTGCTATTATTTTGAAATGTGAGTTTGTGCTCTAGGATAGCTATCACAGTACACAATTTTTCACAAGGAAGATATGAATGTGTTTAAAATAAATATCATCTTATTTATAAAATATTTTTTAACCTAGAAAAGAAGGAGTATGTCTACCCCTAAATCTTATCTTTTGCTTTTCTTTTTTGAGCCTATTGGAATACAAATATATTTTTTAAAATTTTCGATAGCACTCTGGGAATGTGAAAAAATGAACACCACTTTGTTCTCCTCTACTGAAAATGTTATCTTCAACAAATAACTGTTAGGGTCTAGAAGATACAGATTACTAAGGTTTGGAGTTCTGCACAATTATGTGTGGGAAAGAACTGGTAATTCTCTCCTTCAGTTTGGGTGAGTGTCTGAGAAAACAAGTGGGGCCTCTATTGGAAGGCAATGGAGGAACTAAATTTGGAGGAGTGTAGAAATCTGTAGACCTTCCTCTCCTCTTTCTTTGTGCTTGTCCCCATACATTTGTCTGTTTTGTTGCTTTTAAGTTGGCCAGAAAGGAGATGAATAGGTGGGCAGAGATCTCCCAGTTCTAAATCTGGGAGCAGTCAGAAGACTAGAGAACCTTCAGCTTCTTCCCAGGGGCTTGGAATGGGTATTTGTGAATCACTTTCTTCTGTACTACTAACCCACAAGGACAGAGGACATTTCATCTTCTACAATTAACAAGACTGGCAGTCCTTAAGATTATCTAACAGTCAAGCTTAAGTCCCCACAAGCTGATAAAGAAAAATAACAGCCCATCCAATGAGTGTCACAGTTAGAAAGGGAAAGATGAATCAGAACAAACAGAACACATTTTGGGGAAATAGCACTGTAGTGAGAGTAAGATTCTAATTTTTAAAAGAAAAATAAACAGAGCACCTAACCAGATTCGCCTGTGAGCCTAACCATGTCTGTGTGGCTATAAACTAACAAACAAACCTCAATTTCTTGAACAAAAACCTGAACAGATTAATTTAAGGAGAAAATGCTCATAAATGTCCTGCAGGGTCAAAATGAAGAATGAAGCTGACAACTGTCCCAGTTTGCCTGGCTTGCCCAGTGGCAACATCGAAAGCTCTGTGTCAAGGGAAAACTTCCTGGGAGGCAAAAAGTCCAGGTTTTGGCTATGGGTACAGAAGGTCAGGAGGAAGTACAAAATCCATACAGCAGTTTAAAAGATATGGGCTGAAAGTGACTATTTTTGTAGCAGAGAGATATGACATAGATTATCTGCCTTCTGCAGTGGCTGTCACAATTTTTCCCCCAGAATGCTTATGTTGGCAATTGTGACTTGCTGTTGACAATAATGAAATATCCGTTGTTCTGTGCTGAGACTTAAGTGTGCAACTTAAGTGCATTGTAACCATGACTATATACAGCCCTTTGCCTGTAGGCTGACTATTGTTCTTGGTGCTAATTTAGCATAAAGAGGATGTTGATTTAATTTTAACATTGTGAAATAATGTGATCACTTTTTTTCCTAAGAGTTCAGATGATAAAAATGAGAATGATTATAATACTAATACGAGCATGACCCAGAAAACAACAAAAAAGAAGGCTAAATGGCTATGTTGTGTTATTGTAATAGAAGGACACATATAATCAAAACAGCATGCTGCATAAGATGCAGAAAAGAATTTGGGAGATTCAAGATGGCAGAGGAGTAAGTAGAAGCTACACTAACCTCCTCCCAGGACAAATCTGGAATCACAACTAAATTGTAGAGAAATCACCCTGAATAACTAACTGAACACTAGCTGGAGAGAAGCCTTATAATCACAGACAGGCAGAAGAAACCACTTCATCACAACGAGATTGGCAGTGACTGAGAAGGAGGTGTGAGAGGTCTGGCCGGGCTCCCATGGGAAGCAGCTGAGGTTCCAGAGGGGTATTTCAGCAGACAGGAGGTTCCCCCTGAGAAGTGTAGGGTCTAAAACCCAAGATGGGCTCCAAAGCCTATAGCACCAGATCTGGAAAGAAACCCACCTGTGAATAGCAGCAGGATTTCTGTTTGCCAGGGAGAGATGGCTAGAAATGCAAGAGCCACTTAAAGGGCCAATGCATAAAATGTCATTTGCAGCCACTTATCCTAGACTCCAATAAAGGGAGGGCAGAGTAGACTAGAGGCACTCGAGGAGAGTCTGGAACTGGTGGCTCTGGAGAGAAAACAGTAAGAACAGTCACCAGGATCCCTGTGTTGAGTCATCCCCCATACTGCAGAAGCCATCTTTCTTAGGCAGAGCACTCCTCTCAGAAAGGCATTAGTTTGAGAGGAAGCAATAGTCCCATCCACAGCAGTTACTCTTCCCCACCATGTGGAGCATAAGCTGGGCCGCTAATTACAGCTTAAGGCTCTATCACTGATTAGTTTAACTATGAAGTCAGAAAATTCAAAGAAGCAACCAAAATGGGAAGACAAAGAAACAGACCCCAAATGAATGAAGGAGAGAATTCCCCAGAAGAGGAACCAGATGAAATGGAGGCAAGAAATTTATCAGAGAGTTTAGGATAATGATTATAAGGATACTAAAAGGCATGGAAAAAAAAAAAAACTATAGAAACTATAAAAAAGGACCAATCAGAAATAAAGAATGCAATATCTGAAATAATAATACACTGGAAAGAATAAACAGTAGAGTAGATGAACCAGAGGATAGAATCAGTGATTTGGAAGACAAGGTAGAACAAAACACCCAGGGAGAGTAGAAAAAAAAAGAATTAAAAAAATGAGGAGAGTTTAAGAAATATTTTGGACAACATGAAGCATACTATCATCTGCATCTGGAAATACCAGAAAGGGAAAAGAATGAGCAAGGGATTGAGAACATATTTGAAGAAAAAAAAAACCATCAAAAACTTCCCTAATCTGGTGAGGGAAAAAAAAACACAAGTCCAGGAAGTTTAGAGAGTCCCAAACATGTTGGACCCAAAGAGGCCTACACTGAGGCACATCATATTTAAAACGACAAAGCTTAAAGACAAGGAAGGAGAGAATCCTAAAAGCCACAAGAGAAAAGCAGGTAGTTACCTACAAGGGAGTATCAAATAGAGTGTCACAAGATTCTCAACAAAAACATTTCAGATGAGAAGGCTGTGGTGTGAAATATTCAAGGTGATAAAAACAAGGACCTACAACCACGGCTACTTTACCCAGCAAGGCTATCATTTAAAATTGAAGGAGAAATAAGGATCTTCCCAGACAAGAAAAAGCTAAAGGCATATGTTAACACAAAACCAGTATTGCAACAAATGTTTAAGGACTTGATTTAAGAAGGAGAAGGGGAAGGAGAAGGAGAAGAAAAAGAGAAAGAAAAAAAAAACAGAGGAAAATAGTTTAACAATACAGTGGCACTAAATACGTATTCATTTTAAATGGAAATGTCTCAAAGACTCAGAAGCCATAGGGTAGCTGAATGAAAGAGAAAAACAACACCTATATATATGCTGCCTTCAAGAGACCCATCTCAGATTGAAAGATATGTATAGGCTAAAGGTAAAAGGATGGAAAAAGATATTTCATGCAAATGGAAATTTAAAAAAAGCTGGGTTAGCAGTATTTGTATCTGACAAAATAGACTTTAAAATCAAGGCTATAGTAACAGGCAAAGAAGGACAGTACATAATGATAAAGGGAACAATCCAACAAAAGGATATAACCCTAGCAAACATTTATGCACTCAACATAAGAACCCATAAAACAAATATTGATGGACATAAAGGGAGATATCAACAGAAATACATAGTTGGGGATTTTAACACCCCATTGACTTCAATGAATACATCCTCTCGACAGAAAATCAATAAGGAGACAGTGGCCTTAAATGGCACACTAGAATCAAATGGATTTAATTGATATCTTCAGAGCATTTCATCCCAAAGCAGCAGAATATACATACTTTTCAAGTGCACATGGAACGTTTTCTAGGATAGACCACATATTAAGATAGAAACAAACCTTAATAAATTTAAGAAGACAGAAATCATATCAAGCATCTTCTCTGACCATAATCCTATGAAACTAGAACTCAATCACAATAACAGTGAAAAACATAAAAGACCTGGAAGCTAAATAACATGTTACTAAAAAAGGAATGGGTCAACAATGAGAACAAGGAAGAAATGAAACTATACCTTGCAGCAAGTGAAAATGAGGATACCATAATCCAAAATCTGTGGGACACTGGAAAAGCAATGGTAAGAGGGAAATCCATAGCATTGCAGGGCTATCTCAAAAAACAAGAAAAAGTGCAAAGAAATCATCTAACTTCATACTTAAAGGAACTTGAAAAAAGAACTACAAACAAAGCGCAAAGTGAGTAAAAGAAAGGAAATAATGAAGATCAGAGCAGAAATAAATGAAATAAGAGTCTAAAAAATGATACAAAAGATCAATGAATCCAAAGCCAGGTTTTTTGAAATGATAAATAAGATAGACAAACCTTTAACCAGACTCATCAAGAAAAAAAAGAGACAAGACTAAGATAAATAAAATCAGAAGTGAAAGAGGAGAAATAATAACGGCACCAAAGAAATATAAAGGATTATGAGAAAATATTATGAACAACTATATGTCAACAGACTGGACAACCTGGTGAAATTAAATTCCTATAAACACACAATCTTCCACAACTATTTAAGGAAGAATCAGAGAATCTGAATAAACAGATTACACCTAGTGAAATTGAAGCAGTAATCAAAAAAAATCTCAACAAACAAAAGCCCTGGACGAGATGGTTTCATGGGTTAATTTTACCAGACATTCCAAGAACTTTCCTTCTCAAACTATTTCATACAATTCAAGAGGAGAGAAGACCCCCAAACTCATTTTATTATGCCAGCATTATCCTTATTCCAAAACAGATAAAGACATTACAAAGAAAGAAAATTATAGGCCAATATCTCTGATGAACATAGACACTAAAATCCTCAACAAATGTTAGCAAACCAAATATAGCAATGCATTGAAAAGGTCATACACCATGATTGAGTAGAATTTATTCCACAAATGCAATGTTGATACATTTGCAAATCAGTAAATGTTATCCACCACATAAACAAAATGTAAGAAAAAAGCCATGATCTTATGGCTTTTGCATGATCTTATCAATAGATGCAAAAAAAAGGCATTTGATAAAATGATAAAACCTTTCAGCAAAGTGGGAATACACAGAACTTACCTAAACATAATAAAGTCCTTATACGACAAACCTATGGCTAGCATCATACTCAATGGGCAAAAAATACAAGCATTCCTCTTAAGATTAGGAATAAGACAGGGATGTCCACTTCCACTTCTCTTATGCAACATAGCATTGGAAGTCCTAGGTACAGCAGTCAGACAAGAAGGAGAAATAAAAAGCATCCAAATTGTAAAGGAAGAAGTAAAACTGTCTTTATTTGCAGATGAAATGATACTGTACATAGAAAACCCCAAATATTTGATCAAGAAACTTTGAGAACTGATAACTGTATTCAGCAACGTAGCAGGATACAAAATTAATATCCAGAAATCGGTTATATTTTTATATGCCAATAATGAACTAACAGAAAAGGAAATTAAGAAAACAATCTCATCCACAATTGCTACAAAAGGAATAAAATATCAAGGAATGAGCTTAACCAAGGACATAAAAGACCTGTACTCGGAAATTACAAGACACTGAAGAAAGAAAAAGGAAAAAGGACTCATGGACATAGACAACAGTATGCTGATTGCTGGGGGAATGGGATATGAGGACTAAATGGTAATTAAAAAATACAGTAAAGATATAAAAAAAGAAAATACAAATCAGTGGAAGCACATATTGTGTTCATGGATAGGAAAAATTAACACCATTTTACCCATACTACCCAAAGCAATTTATAGATTCAATGCAATTCCTATCAAGGTTCCAATGATATATTTCACAGAATTAAAACAACTATTTCAAAAACTTATATGGAACCATAAAAGGCCCTGCATAGCAACAGTGATCCTGAGAAAGAAGAACAAAGTTGGAGGAATCACACTAACTAGTATCAAACTGTGCTATAAGGCCATAGTAATCAAAACAGTATGGCACTGGCATAAAAACAGATACATACATCAATGGAACAGAATAGAGAGCCCAGCAATAAACTCACATCTTTATAGTCAATTCATATTAATCGGGGAAGCAAGCACATGCAATGGGTTAATGATAGTCAATAAATGGTATTGGGAAAATTGGACAGATACATGAAGAAAAATAAAACTAGAGCACCTTCTTACACCACACACAAGAATAAATTAAAAATGGATAAAAGACTTAAATGTAAGACCTCAAACCATAAAAATGAGAGAAAACATCGGCAGCAAAATCTCGGACATTGCTCATAACAATATTTTATTGGATATACCTCCTCAGGAGAGGGAAACAAAAGAAAAAAATAAATAAACAAATGGGATTAAATCAAACTAAAAAGTTTTAGCCCAGCAGAGGAAATCAACAACAAAATATAAAGACAATCCACAGAATGGAAGAACATATTTGCTGACACATCTGATAAGGGGGTAATATACAAAATATGAGGAACTTACAACACTCTACACCAAAAGAAAAACAACCGAATTTAAAAATGGGCAAAGGAATTGAATAGACACTTCTCCAAAAGAGAAATGCAGATGGCTGATTGACATATGAAAAGAGGCTCAATGTCACTAGTTATCAGAGAAATGCAAATTAAAACCACAATGAGTTATCATCTTACACCTATCAGAATGGCTGTCATCAATAAATCAACAAATGACATGTGCTGGTGAGAATGTCGAGAAAGGGGAACCAACACTTTTGCACTGTTGGTGGGAATGCAGGTTGGTGCAGCCACTGTGGAAAGCATTATGGTGGTACCTCAGAAAATTAAAAATGGATCTGCCTTTTGACCCAGTGATCTCAGTTCAGGCAACATATCTGAAGGAACCCAAAACATTAATTTGAAAGAACATAAACACTCCTATGTTCATTGCAGCATTATTTACATTGCCAAGATATGGAAGCAGTCCAAGTGTCCATCAGTAGATGGGTTGCTATAACAACTATGGGACATTTACTCAATGGAATACTATGCAGACATAAAAAAGAAGAAAACTACCCTTTGTGACCATGTGGATGGACATGTAGAACAATATGCTAAGTGAAATAAGCAGTCAGAGAAAGACAAATACCATGTGATTTTACCCAAACATGGAGTCTAATGAACAAACTGAACTAACAAGGAAAATGGGGACGGACTCTTAGATGAAGAGAAGGATGGCACCTAGTGGAGGTGAGAAGTGAGGGTGTGGAGGGATTGAGCAAAAAAAGAAAGAACTCATGGACATGGACAACAGTGTAGGGATTGCTGCAGGGTGGGGAGTATAAGAGGACTAAATGGTATGGAAAAAATGCAATAAAGATTAAATTTTTAAAAAGAATATGAAATTATGTGTGGTGAAATAGGGAATGTGAAAACATTCACAAGACTGTAAATCAATCAGAAGTTTTTGTGTTTCCCAAAAGACACCAATGCTCAGTTGAAAACAGCAGCTGTGGAATTAGTTTTGATACATCACATGAACAAACATACACTATTGCATTGTTCCCCTGATAGCTGTATGAAACTGATTAAAGCTATTTTTCCTGATTCTGAGGTATCAAATACATTGTGCTTTGGAAAAATAAAAGGAGGAAATTTTGATAAAAGATGAATTGATCCTTTACAGTGTAGAACTGATTCTTTCAGATTTCATGTTTTCCACAGTCATGTTGTATGTCATATAGTGACCGCACACACACACACAAAATGATCCCTCCAGCCCTTAGGTGCTGGTGATTGCAACAGGAGGAGGGTGCTCAGAGGAGGTGGAAGAGGGTATATGGTGGATACATGGTGATAGAAAAAATAAAATAATAAATTAAAGATGTAGTGTCAAACTATTTTCTTGATTTCTGTGAAGATTTTAATATTGCATATTAAAACATAAAACAAAAGTTTACTGATATTTTATCCAAAAACAAGACTCCAGTCCTCTCTCTAAATATTCTGCAGATACAACAACATAAATTTGGGCAGATTCCATACTGTGGGTGAACTTCTTATCAAAGAAATGAGAAGATCACATGTGGAAAATGTTCTGCACACCCTACATATAACAATGCCAAAAAGAGACATGATTTGCTTAACTATGATAGTGAAGCTTTCATAATTTAAAGTTTTGGCTACTTTTTAGTTTCCTCACCAGGTGCCAAAGGTATTTTAAAGTTTTTATTAAATAGAAATCAAATAGATGGTTTTCTTAGACATGTGCTTACAAGATGGCTATTAATTTTTTAAATGTTAGATTGTCATAATATCACATTTTCCTATTGTGAGACAAGAAGAAAGTCTAACTTGGAACTATATTTAGGATGACAATGAAGAAGAAAATATATACAATAACACAGAAATATATGCTGTTTTTTCAAAATATATGCTATTTTTTCAAACTTGTTTGATGATTCTTGAAGAAACCATAGGGTGCCTAGAAAAAGATGGACTTATAGCACCTGACATAAATTTATGACATGTTTATAGTAAAAAGGTGACACATCTTTTTGAAATAGCCACAAAGATGATGGTGAACAGAAAAGGGCAGCCAAGTTAAACAACACTTTTTAAATTTCTTTATGTAACTGTAACTTCTTTGGAATCCAGCACTGATTTCACAAATTGAAATTACTTCTGTATACTTTAAAATTACTTTCCTAAGAAAGAGAACTTTAACTTATGATGACAATCAATGTGCTTCAGAGTGTCTAAGGTGATGGATATCTTAGCCATATTTAGCCTATATGATGATTTTATTGATGCAAAGATTATCATTAATAAAAACTGGTCTTTCAAAGCAAGCTTGTAGAATCAAAGCATAGGACATATTTTTGGAGAGCTGGCATCTAATTCCTACAAGTTATTCCCACTATTGTTAATAAGTAAACTCCTAAGTATTTCATGCTCACCCACTGTTAAGAACATATTGAGCTTGAGGTCATCACATTGGAATGACATTCAGAATCAGTGTAATGTGAGCTTGATACCAGCAGAGTGCAAGCCAAAGTAAAATTTATGTTTTAATATATTCCATGTTATTGCTACATAAAAGGAAAGGAGAATGTGTTTCAGGTAACTGAGAAAAACATTACTGTAATTGGAAGGAGAAGTCAAATTATCAATACCATATGATGGGACAAATGTGTCATTGTTATTTGTCATAACACAGTTAATAGCATTAGTGTATTTATGTTCCCCTTTTAAAATATCTTACACTTATGTATCTTAAATATAGCCCATAATATTTAAATATCTAAAATTTAAAAAAGAGTAAAAATAACTGATTAATAAGAGAACAGAAAGAAAACATTAAAATATTGTTATATTTTAATCACACATTTGTTTAATTAGTACTATGAGCCAAAACTATTTGACAGTTAAATAGTCCTATTGTTTTATTTAAATAATAACATTTTGTAATAAATTAATAATATAGAATAGTATGTAATTTCAAATAAATGTCTATTTTCATGTTAAAGTAATAGCATCTGTACATAATTATTTATTATATATTATATATATTTTTTGTCTTGTGTAGTTGTGTTTTGGGTTGTCTCTCTAAAAATTTGGCTACCATATTAATGAATGTTGGCATAATAGGCTATGTAAAGAAATAAAATCAAATATTTTTCTTATTCCAAGTAAAAATAATTTTCAGTTAAACTAAATAATTCAAAATAAAATACTAAGAGCCATGAAAGAAAAAGGTAGCATATATGAAATAGGGGAAACCACTTTAACCAACATATGAAATCAAGAAAAATATATAAAGCATATTTTTTATATAAAATACTTTCAAACACTTTTGTATGGCAGAAGATAAATACACAAACTGAACAAAAGACCAATAAATTTGCAAAAAAAAAATTGAACACAGATGACAAAGTGTTGGTATTTAATAATTTTTTTTCTAACTGCAAGCAAAACATAGAGGACGCAAAAGACAAATAGATAAATCATCTGAAGATGCAATTCAAATGGGAACAAGTATATATTTTCAACAAGCATATGAAAATACTAAAACTAGTTTTAGTGGTTAGGTGAGTGCAAAATAAAATAAGAGTAGGTTACTGCTTTATAACTATTGTTCTGACAACATCAACATCTATTACTTGTGGCGATGCATTGAAAAGTGTATTCTCACTCATTACCTGTGAAAATGAGAAAATGTTATATCTTTTTTCAAAAGATAACATCTATTCAAATGAAAAAAAGAGATGACTTTGGCCCAGCGATTCTATTCCCAGGAATTTATCCAAGAGAAATAAAAATTTCAGATTTATGTACGAAGATATTCAGTGCATCAGTGTTTATTGCGGCACCAACTTAGAAACAGTGGCAATGTTCATCAGTAATAGGATGATGCATTCCTACCATGAAACATTATACAAAAATTAAAAGGAATCTATTAGAGCAATACTAGGTGCCATGGAGGGATTTCTATGATGTATTTGCAGAATGAGAAAAAGCAAGGAGCCAGAATTATTGTAATATCATTCTATTTTTAAAACAATGGCCAAAATATTATATAAATATATGGGAATATGTATATACATGTTATAATAATATTAGGAATGCTTATACAAAAATACAGAAGAATTCAATGTATTTCATTAGTTACCTTTCTTTTCTCTATTTTTACTGTTGACACTATCACAGATGTCCTCATTTCTTCCCTTCTCTGTCCCCCTCCTTCCAACTCCCATTCTCCCTTCCCTCTGGCCCATTGGTTACCTTTTGAGGGTAGAAAAATATGGGCAGAGGGCGAAGAGGAGAGAAGAATGGGGGAAAGGCAAAATATAAAGTAAAAGTAAAACCAATGTTCTAAAAATGGCATATGTGGTTACATTTATATCTTTATAAAAATTACACATATATAAAAACATGTAATTAAAGAAATTGTTTTTAAAGTTAAATTTATTGCATTCTAATTTATATAGAGTCAAATAGACCATTTTGGCATATAAAGTAAAAAATATTAAATAAAACCCTTGAGTGTTTTATTTAAAATTGCATCATTAACATATATAGTAAGATAACAGTTACCATTTTAAATCCTATGTTGATTTATAAAGTTCTAAGTATTATGTTGATTTATAAATGTGTAAGTACCAAGGTATTCATAATTACATACATAATTGCTTTAACAACTGATTTATTTCTATCCAGTCTGTACAAACCATTGATATATACTTAATGTTAATAAAAATCAGAATAATATGTTAATATAAAATTTTAATGGCAGAGACTTGCAAAAACCCAAGGTGCATAAAAATATGTGTATCTATAATTGCTAGGTCTTGCAAATTATCTATCTGCATCTCCCTTCCCCAACAACTCTTTGTGTCTGTATGTGTGCATATTCTGAAAAATTATTATCTAGAAAGTTTACTTTTGTAATTATATAAACTAAATACTAAAATAAGTTAGACACCTCAAGTCTCATAAAAAGTCAATTTTATCTTCAATTGGGTTCACTTTTTGCATTAAAAACATTTCTTATTTCTCATAATTTCTTAAATGGTTTGTATTCTTTCTTGCTCTTAGTTCATAGATATTCATTTTCTTTTTTTGCTTGGAATGTTTTTCTGTTCACTCTGTTCTCTCAGGCTTATGCTTTTCTATCCTCTTTAACTTCTGCTAATCCTATCAGACCTGGGGTCAGTGTAGACCTCACTTACTCCTGGAAGCTCTCATTCACCTCCAGGCTGGGGTTAGTGTCCCACCTATATGATCCCATTGCACCTTGGATAATCTCCTATACCAACCCTTTAGAACGCTGCAGTATGTTTATGTCTTCACTCTGTGTGACCCCATGTGACTGTAAACTCCTGGTAGGCTGAGACGATTGCTTCACCTATGCCTACCACAGGGTCTAATATTATCAGGAGAAAGACATAATGCATACATACTTCTTGTATATGAAAGATTACCTCATTTCCTTTCCTTTTTTTTTTTTTGGTCACTAAGACCACCATACTTTGAAGCCCCCTATTCATTCAATAGTCATATTCTAATTCTCAACATTAATGAAAAGAACTAACTAATACAAAAGTTTGGGACAGCTCAATATTTGTGCCAGAACAGATCATAGAGATTTGTCAGGACAAAGTTGTATAATGTACCATTATTAACTTAAACCAGTGATTTTCAACTGGTGTGTCACAAGAATTTTTACAACATTAAATACCTGACTATTTAATTAGTAACACCGACCTCTTTCCCTTAGAATAGCAAATAAAAAAATGACAACAGCAAACACAACTGGTGTGAAATGAATCAACATTATACCTATATTTTTTGTCAGATTGGCGAAAAATATGTTTTTTGGTGTGCTGCAGGATTTTAGTACTTAGTTTATATGTGCCATTAGAGGAAAAACATTGAAGTCTTTGAAAACATTGAAAACATTAAACATTAAAAATATTTAGCTGAGTTAAACCATCTTCTCTGGAGCAGCATAGCTTCAAAGACACATCAAGTGTAAGTATGACCCAGACAGCACTGTTCAATACAATGTTTTAAATGTTGGCAGTGTTCTATATTTGTACTGTCCAATATGGTAGTTGCTAGCCATACCTGGCTCATGAACACATGAAATGTGGATAACATGACTGAGGAAATGAATTATATTTCATTGAATTTTAATCTTTTAAAATTTAAAAAAGGGCTAGTGACTATAAGGAGAAGATATTTGCTGCTTCACCCTTTTAGAATCACCGGAAAACAACCATTTTTAGTGTATAACTTACAGATTTGAATTTCTACAGGCCTTAGATTTTTTTTATTAATCTTTCACGTACAGGCATTATGATTCTCAATTATATCAAAAGCACTTTGAGGGCAGAGAACTTCTTCCAGATTCACTGTATAGACAATACATAACTGAATTAATTGCTTTGAGAAAGAACAAATTTATACGAGGATTGAGAGGAAAACTCAACTGTTAAGCAAGTACCTATGCAATATCACAATATTCCCTAAAAAACAAAATGGAAAGATTTTCTTATAAAATGATGTGGAAAAATGAGTAAACTGACTTTTAGATTATGACTCGATATTGGTGATATCACTCACTGCTCATGGTATATTTTAAATTACTAAATTCAGCATTTTCACATTATTACTTTGTCATGTTGTGGAAACATGATGACATTTCAAGATGATGGTCTTTCACAGTCTATTACACTTTACAGAAGAGCATTAAAAAGGAATTTATATGGTGATTAGTTGTCACAATTCAGTATTGCACCAACTTCTGGGCCCAGCAATAAGAAAATAGAGATGTCAAGACTTATTCATTGGTCAGAAATTAAACAGAGCAAATACCAGTAAGCATTTTACAAGAAATACTTGAGAAGTTTCACTGAAGCCTCAAAAATACAGCAAAAATTCATGTCCTGGTTGGTTTAATCTTGCATATATTCAATTACTGGTCTTTCTTATAGATGAACTTTTGGAAACTACCAGTGTGCAAAAATACTTCAGTGCTTGGAATCAGAGTTATAACTATGCCACAGCTAAAAATGGCCCTTGGTTATTGCATCAGTTCCCAACTTTTAAGAGAGTAAGAAATGAGGAAAGGATACAAACCTAAGGAGTAAGAATGAGAAAAAAGCATGAAAATGGGACACATTCCAGGATACCCAACTATTTATGGTAGAATAGAGTACAATGTATAGTGAAGGGCTGAGTTAGAAACTTCTTAGAGTAAGTATATGCTCTGTTTTCAATTCTTATCATCTGACTATGCTGCATTTAATCCAAATAATTTAATCCAATTTAAAGCAAAATCATGTTATATTTAATCCAAATCCACACCAAATACCACAGTACAACCATTTGTAGCATTTTCTTAATTTTTAATTTTTTATTATTTTTTTTCCATTACCACTTAGTCCCCTTATTCTCCCCTAACCTCTGCAATCACCCCATTGATATCCATGGTCCATAAATTCTTTTTCCTTTGTGTCCAATCCCTCCAGTCCCCAATCTCTCCCCTGCCCCTAAGCTGTCATCCTGCTCTCTATCTATGAGTCTGTCTCTATTTTCCTTGTTAGTTCAGGTTGTTCATTAGATTCCACATGTGAGTAAAATCATATGGTATTTGTTTTTGTCTGACTGGTTTATTTCACTTAGCATAATGTTCTCCAGGTCCATCCACATGGTTGCAAAGGGTAAAATTTTCTTCTTTTTTTTATAGACAAGTAGTATTCCATTGTGTAAATGTCCCATAGATGTTTTAGCCACTCATCTTCTGATGGACACTTGGGCTGCTTCCATACCTTGGCAATGTAAATAGTGCTGTAATGAACATAGAGGTGCTTGTATTCTTTTGAATTAGTCTTTTGGGTTCCATCAGATATATTCCCTGAACTGGGATCACTGGGTCAAAAGGCAGATCCAGTTTTAATTTTCTGAGGTACCACCATAATGCCTTCCACAGTGGCTGCACCAACCTGCATTCCCATCAACTGTGCAAAAAGGTCCCCCTTTCTTCACATCCTCACCAGCGCTTGTTTGTTGATTTATTGATGATAGTCATTCTGACAGGTGTGAGATGGTATCTCACTGTGGTTTTGATTTGTATTTCTCTGATAATTAGTGACATTGAGCATCTTTTCATATGTCTGTCAGCCAGCTGTATGTCCTGCTTGGAGAAGTGTCTATTCAGGTCTTTTGTTCATTTTTTTTTAATTGGGTCATTTGTTTTTTTGGCGTTGAGTTTTGTAAGTTCCTTATAAATTTTGAATATTATCCCCTTATCAGATGTATTGGCGAATATGTTCTCTCATTCTGTGGGTTGCCTTTTTACTCTGTTGATTTCTTTTGTTGTGCGAAAACTTTTTAGTTTGATGTAGTCTCATTTCTTTATTTTTTCTTTTGTTTACCTCCCCTGGAGAGATATATATCTGATAAAAAATTGCTATGAGCAATGTCTGAGATTTTGCTGCCTATATTTTTCTTCTAGGATTTTTATGATTTTAGGTCTTACATCTTTAATCCATTTTGAAATTATTCTTCTATGTGGTGGTAGAAGGTGGTCTAGGATGGGGCCTCCAACCTGTCCTACGATATCTGTCCATGGCCTGTTAGGAGCTGGGCCACACAGCCGGACAGAGCAGCAGGTGAGTGAACAAAGTTTCATCTGTATTTACAGCTATTCCCCATTGCTCACATTACTGTTTGAGCTCTACCTCCTATCAGGTCAGTGGCGGCAGTATTAGATTCTCACGGGAGCACAAACCCTCCTGTGAACTGCACATGAGAGGGATCTAGGTTGCAATCTCCTTGTGAGAACCTAATGCCTGATGATCTGAGGTGGATCTGAGGCAGTGATGCTAGCTCTAGGGAGTGGTTGCAGGTACAGATTATCATTAGCAGAGAGGTTTAACTGCACAGATATCATAGGAAATCAATTGCTTGCAGACTCACATCAAAACTCTATCAGTGAGTGGCAAGTGACAATTAAGCTGCAACTGGTGGCAGGCTTTAAGTCAGAATCTGACACATATTTTAGTCTGTGCAGGACCTGACTGTTATCTTATTTACCACTTCAGTCTGTGCCTCTTTCCTGCACTGCACAGTTATCTCAGTTTTGGTAAGTCCACGTGCTAACCCTAGCATGTGGTGAGTGAGCTGTATAATTATTTTATTATATCTTGTAATGTATTAATAATAGATAGAAAGTGCACAACAAATGTAATGTGGCTTGAATCATCCCGCAACCATCCCCACCCCCACTCCATGGAAAAATTGTCTCCTATGAAACCAGTCCCTGGTGCCAAAAAGGTTGGGGACCACTGGTCTAGGATGTAAAGGACCTGTACTCAGAAAATTATAAGACACAGAAGAAATGAATTGAAGAAGAAACAAATAAATGGAAGCACATACTGTGTTCATGGATAGGAATAATTAACATCATTATAATATCCGTACTACCCAAAATGATCTATAGATTCAATGTAATTCCTATCAAGATTCCAATTACATAGTTCATAGAACTAGAACAAATATTTCAAAAATTTATATGGAACCACAAAAGGCCCCACATAGCATCAGAGATCCTGAGGAAGAACAACAAAGTTGGAGAAATCATGCTTCCTAATATGAAACTATACTATAAGGCCATAGTAATCAATACAGCATAGTACTAACATAAAAACAGACACATAGATCAATGGAACAGATTAGAGAGCCTTAAAAATAAACCCACACCTTTATAGTCAGTCAATAATTGACCAAGGAAGCAGGCATATACAATGGGCTAAAGATAATTTATTCAATAAATGGTATTGGGAAAACTGGACAGATATGTGCAGAAAAATGAAATGTAGCATTTTTGTAGACATGAACTTCACATACCATGAAAAGCACTGATCTTAAATGCTTAATTCAATGAGTTTTGATTTTAAAAAATACATCCATAAATCCACTAACTCAATTAAGATACAGAACATTTCCATCATTCTAGAAATCTTCCTTGCCTTCTTCCAGTCAGACTTTACTTACCTAGACACTACTGTTCTGATTACTATTATCATGATAGATTAGCTTTTGCCAGTTTTTGAGCTTCATATAAATGAAACCAGGTAGTATGTACTCTTCAACCTTTCTGGCTTCTTTTGAACAACACCATGCTTTTGAGATACAATCAGATTGCTCTGTGTGTCAATAATTCCTTCTTTATTCTCTCTTGTCACATTGTGGTTTGAATGGACTGTTATTTGTTTTCTTTCTTGGGTTGTTGGATATTTGAGTTGTTTCCAGTTTGGAGCTATTACCAATACATATGCTGTAAACATGGTTGCATAAGTCTTTTGTGGATGAAAGTTTTTATTTTTCCTGGGTAAATATACAGGATGGGAAAGTCTGGGTCATGGAATAGAAATAGGTTTAGTTTACTAAGAAACTGTCAAACCGAGTTCCAAAGTGTTTTTTTGCATATCTCACCTCAATATCTGTAAGTTCTAGTTGTTCTACATTCTTGCCAGTGTTTGGTGTTGTTAGTTTTTACAACTGTAGCTATTCCAGTGGATGTGAAATTTAAATCATTGCAGTTTTCATTAGCATTTTCTTGATGACTAATGTTGTTAGTTAAGCATATTTTCATATGTTTTTTGGAAATTCATTTGCCTTGAAGTGCCTGTTAAAGACTTCTGCTAATTTTTATTGTGTTGTCTTATTTTGTTATTTTTTTGGAGTTCTTCATATATGTAGCTACAAGGTCAGGTATATGTATGTATAGCGAGTATTTTCTCCCATTGTATGGCTTTTACCGTCTCAATAATGTCTTTGATAAGTTGAATATATGCATATATTTTATTTTGACAAAATCCAATGTATTAACTGTTCTTCATAAGGATATTGTGTTTGTCTTGAGACTATTTTAATCTTACAACGTCCTTCTGGAATTCTAATAAAATACCTAATATGTTATCCCAGCCATTCCAAGCACTCAGGGCTCAAAGTCCAAACTTTGTCTCATCTCTGGTGTATGGCGACTAAGTTCTGCTGTACTTTTTTGGCCTCTTACTACTTTCCACTGTTCTTGTTTTCTCCCCTGTGCATACACAGTTCAAGGTCAGCCAAGAGTTGGAGAACAGTTTGTATGCATGTTTGTGGTTTTCTTCTATTGTGGCTCTTTTCTTTCAGGAATTCCTTTTTAATTTTTAGGTGTTTGGCAGCCCTGGACTCCATCATGTGGTACTGCAGGCTAGTAAAACTAAAGTTTTCTTCTTGAGCTATAAATGAACTGGGAAGTGTGTACAGGGGGAAAGTCATATAAATGTCACTGTTTCCATGGTCATTTCTCTTCTTTCAAGGGTCATATCCCCTCTAGTTTCTGCCTGCTTTTTTGAACGGGTTAGTGTGATATGAGCTACTCAGTCAATAATGGAATTGGAGTGTAATTATTTTGCATGTATATAATCACATTGTTTTCCAGGAGACCAATGGAAGCCATAGTTTTAGAATTATATTACCACACATGTAAGTGATGCATTTGGAAGTGAAATTTAGTTCCAAATTACATGGAGTTTCAATGATGATAAAAAATAGTTTCATAGTGAGACTTATTTAATCACCTGAAAGCTTTTTTCACTTAAAGAAATGCCTGCAATTTACTTGTAATCTATTTACCTGAAGTACACGTGAAGGGACTGGCCAAACTCTACATTTTAGGTGGAACACTTTTAACTTTCTTTATGTTTACAAGTAGCTGTTTGCTTTATTGTTTAATAGCAATGCTTTAAGTTTTTTCTTCGTCCAGATTGCTTCTGTAGAGACTCTTGTGGAATAGATGCATTAAACAGAGTGCTGCAGTGATACACATTCGATCCAATCTAATAATGTTGGTTGAATATAGACTGTGTACCAGCACTCTGAAAATCCTGGAATTGAGTTGGGAATAAAATTTTGTGACATGTTTAACTCAATATATAATTTTATAGTTGAGATTATATATGCAGTCATTGAAAAATGAAAATTAATGTAAAGGTTTGGAGTTATTTAATGACAGGTTGGAGTGAGTTTTATTCTATGCCATGAAGGAATTATAAATTAAAATAAAACAAATATATAGTGTACTCATTTTGAAAGCTACATTTTATCTCATTCTTGCTGCATCTCTTCTTCAAACACTCACATGCATTACACACACACACACACACACACACATACAAATCTGCATTGTTTTGCCTGAATAAGACACAGAATCAGAAACAGAGCTATTAATAAAGCTAGAGGTGGAGATATATTTATGTTTGTGTCTAGAAACCCATAATATTACCCTACCTTCAAGGAGAAAGCATTTTAATAGAAGCAGCAAAAATATATAAAGTACATTTTAGAATACAAATATAAACAATAATTATAATTATGTCCATAGAGAATAAAACTGCTTTTTGTTAGGTTAGATCTTTGAAATAACCAAGATTAATCAGAACTTTGCTGGAAAAGAAGCAAAAAAGTATCAACAGAAAAAGGTTATTATTTATTGTTTTGTCAGCGAGAGACAATTAACACACCTCTCAGATTCTGTGATTTAAGAAAAATATTCCTCTGTGCTTAGTAGAGCAAAATAAACATTAAAGGGGGTAAGTAGGAAGGAAAAATGAAAAAGAAAATGAGTAAATGTGGGAGAGAGAGAGAATTGAAAGAGAGAGTTATGGGAGGAGAGATGACAGCAGGTAGAGACTGAATAACTTTATAAAGTTGCAGAATAATTTATTCAGAAGGGAAACTATAACAGTAAGTAATATTGTTTAGTATCTAAGAACAAGGGGTCTAGAGTCAGACTGCCTAGGCATGAAACGTGAAACTGGACATCCTCCTCAGTAAACAGTGGTAACTTTGATGAGCTTTCATTTTCGTAGAATTGATCTCCAACTCAGTTGTCAGACAGGTTACACAGAGATTGTATATACCATGTAATAGCTCATTGTCCATTAATAGTAAACTGTCAATATATTTTGGTCTTTCCCGCTTGTTATTATTAAAGAATAAGGTTTCAGTCCATTAAGTCAAGGGTAACTAGTAGAAAGCTTTCACCACAACAGTTTATATTTGATTCAAAGGTGTCTCTTATTGTAGGTATAGTAGCAAAAATATTATACAGCAGGCAAAAATTTAGGTGCAAAACACAGCTAGGATATAGAATAAAAATGAGTGACAAAAATAAGGCTGCAAAATAAGTACCTAAGGATTTTCATTGAGGCAGAAAGACATATTTGGATTTAGAAAGTAGAAAGAAGCAGCTGAACTTGCAAGCTAACATATTTGGGAAGCAAAAGAGGAGAGGTAATGAAGAATGTCTTAGGATTTCTGGGTTGCATGATAGGGAGATTTGCAGCAGTGTAAATCTGATAAGGGTGATAAACAATGGAGATGGCTGTGACAGAATTACAGGAAGTTCAAGCCATCGTAAGTGAGCAAGTGACTATTAAAATTAATTCTGTGGGTGAATCAGGCAAAACAATCTTATACATAAGTTGAAAATATATTTACTCCTAATGTATCCTTGGAGAAGCAAGTGAGTCCCTTGCATTAACGCTTCCCGATCTACAAGACTATCAGAAAACATTCATCACGATGTTTTGGAGCTGTAGATTTTCTAAGTGGGAACACTTAAAAACCAACAGCAACAGGAATACCTTCAATAAACAGTTGATCAAAAATACATAAATTAGTTTCTGTTACATAAGAAAAGTTTCAGTAAAGTAGTTTAATATTCTACTTGTAAAAAACATTGTTGAGATCAAGATGGCAGAGGAGTGAGTGGAAGTCACACTGACCTCCTCCCAGGACCAACCTGGAATTACAACTAAATTGTGGAGAAATCACCTGGAATAAACAACTGAACAATAACAAGAAAGGAGCCTTGTAACCTCGGAGACAGAAGAATTGGCTTTAGTGCAATCTAATTGGTAAGGAGTGCAGTACAGACCTGAAAAGGTGGGTGGGGCACCCATGGGCGGCAGCACCAGAAGGATATTGAAATGGCCAGTTGGATCCTCCAGAGAAGAGTGGGTTCTACACCAAAAGTGGGGATCTCTAGCCCACAGCACCAGAGCCCAAAAAGTACACAGAAAAGAGCCAGCTGTAAAAAGTGGCAGGGTTGTTCTCTGACAGAGATGGGCGGTTGAAGATGCAATGAGCCTTCTAAAGGGCCAACACAAACATTTTATTTGCAGCCACTTACCCTTGTCTCCGGCAAAGGCAGGGCAGAGTAGGCTAGAGATGCCTGAGCAGAGACTGGGGAAGGAGGCTTTGGGGAGAGAACTGAGAGAGTAGCTGGCGGGATCTTGGTGCTGACTCATCCCCTATGTGGCAGCAGCTATCTTGCTTAGGCAGAGACTACTCCCCCTGAGTGGCACGAGCGTCAAAGGATCCAATAGCCCCACCTCTAGGTGGGATTCCACCCCACCCTGTGCTGTCTAAGCTGCCTGCTGAATGCAGACTGGCAGCCACAGACAGTAGATCCCTGGCTAAAGGGGGTGCAGAGAGGTCTGGAGGTACTTGAGGAGAGACTAAGGACAGAGTCTTTGGGGAGAGAACGGAGGGAGTAGCTGGCGAGATCCCCGTGCAGACTCCTCTTCCATACAGCAGCAGTGGGAGAGGACCCAATAACCCCACCCCTAGGAATGACTCTACCCCACCCTGAGCTGTCTAAGGCGCCCTGCTGAGGGCCGAGTGACTAGATTAACAGCTGAAGGAGACAGCCACAAACAGTAGATTACTGAAGTCTCAAACAGACTGCCTATGGTCAGATAGGGTCAATATCTGACACCTTCAGAGGCAGATCCAGAAGGTAAAAAAAAAACCATAGAAGTTCACACCACAAAGTCAGGAAATCAAGACAGATCAACTTAAGAATCAGAAGCAAAAGAGAAGAGTCTCACAAATAATGGGAAGACAAAAAATACTCCCCACTCAAAGGGAAAGGAGGAATCCCCAGAAAAAGAACTACATGAAATAGAGGCAAGTAAACTACCAGACACTGAGTTCCAAACAATGATTCTAAGGAAGCTCAATGAGCCCAGTGAGCTTAAACAGAATTACAACAAACTACAAGGAAACTAGGAGGAACTTACTGCAAATTATATCAGTATGCAAAGGGACATAGAAACTATCAATAAGAGATGAGAGGGAATTAAGAATACAATTTCTGAATTGAAGAACACAGTAGAAGGAATCAAAAGCAGGCTAGATGAAGCTGAGGACCTAATCAGCGAGCTGGAGGACAAGGTAGAAAAAAACTCCCAGAAAGAGCAAGAAAGTGAAAAAAGCCTCAAAAAGAATGAAGAGGCATTTAGGGAAATGCAGGACAACCTGGAACATAATAATATCCATATCATAGGGATACCAAAAGGAGAAAAGGATGAGGAAGGAATAGAGAACCTGTTTGAAAAGGTAATGATGGAAAACTTCCCTAATTCAAGGAGAGAAAAATTGACACAAGTCCAGGAAGCACAGAGGGTCCCCATTCAAGAGGAACCCAATGAGGCCCACTCCAAGACACATCATCATTAAAATGGCAAATAGCAAAGACAAACAGAGAATCCTAAAGCAAGCAAGGGAGAAAGAGGTAGTAACATATAAGGGAGCCCCAATATGGCTAGCATCTGACTTCTCAACAAACACTGCAAGCAAGAAGGGAATGGCAAGAAATATTCCAAGTCATGAAAAGCAAAGGCCTGCAACCAAGACTGCTCTACCCAGCAAGGCTCTCCATTAAAATGAAAGGTGAAATAAGGACTTTCCCAGACAAAAGAAGGCTAAAAGAATACACCTCCACCAAACCAGCATTACAAGATATGCTAAAGGGACTGCTTTAAGATGAAGAAAAAGTTTCTATGAATTCCCAGTTCCTTTCAGAGTTGCCAATACTTGATATTATCAATCTTTTTAATACTCATTAATCTGATTGTGACAATGATGTTATTTTAATTGTTTGTTTACTATTTGTTGAAACTAAACTTGTTTTAGTATATTTCTTGCCTATTTCTATTATTTTTAAAAAAAGCTTTAAATAACGTTTTGGTATTCTTTATCCATTTATTGATTAAAGGTTTGTAAAATTTTTTTCCCTAAAAACAAAAACATAAACAAAAACAAAATGAAAAACCTATTAACCATGTTTTAGATGTGTTGCAAATATTTTCCTATTCTATTCCTTGTCCTTTAACTTTTTTTATACGTATATTATTATATAGTTAAATATTTAATATAGTCATATTGTCAGTATTTACTTTATAGCTTCTGGGGTTGAATATTTTACTTCAGGTCATGAAAAATATTAGTTCTATTTTCTTCTAAAACTCCTTAGATTCTACATATTGATTTTTGACTCAACTGAATATTTCTTGTATAATATGTGAAACAGGGCTCTAGATTTGTTTTATTTGAAGTAATAGTGGTCCATGCACCTTATTTGTTGAATAAACCTTATTTTACCCATTGACTTGAAATATCAACTTAATCATATATTATATTGTTAGACATTTACATTTGTCTCTAGAATGCTCATTATATTTCACTGATCTACCTGATTATTTCTGTGCTGGTGTCATGTTGGTTTAATTGCTGAGACTTTGTAACAGTTTTAAAGTTTTTTAATATTTTATAATTAACTTCGACATTTAAAAAAATAAATAAAATCAATTGCATTTAAGAAAGAAAGAAACAGAGAGAGATGGAACTCCTACCTTTTGTGACAACATGGATGGAACTGGAGAATATTAAGCTAAGTGAAATAAGCCAGTTGATGAAAGACAAATATCATATGATCTCACCTCTAAGTGGACACTATTCAACAAAAGAAACTAATGAACAAAATAAACCACAGGCACAGAAACATGGAGCCGACTGAAAGTGACCAGAGCAAGGGGTGGTAGGGAGAGGACAATGGTGGAAAGAAGGGGAAGGGACTAGACAAAGAACATGTATGAATGACCCATGGACATGGGCAACAGAGTGGGAATTGACTGTGGGAGTGGGGGGTGGGGCTGGGATGGGTGGAGGGGGGGAAAAGGAGGAAAATTGAGGCAATTGTAATAGAATAAACATGATTTATAAATTTAAAAAAATATAAAAATGATAATAATAGCAAGAGAAATAATAATAATAATGATGATGGTACAAAAAAAATCGTTGACTTTGGGAGGTGTTATGTGTCTATTTTTTTTGTTTGTTTAATTAGATGAGACTGAGAAGCCATGTTTACCTATATAAAACTAACATCGCTTTGAAATATATTTTCACTTGAGATTACTGCTCTAAAAATGTGATTATTTCTGTATAATAATATATCTGTTCAGTCTCTACTGATAATTTTCTTCTATAATTTTCTGCATGCCCATGAGCAATATATTTCTTATCAAATTATACACTTAAACACTGAACCAAAATCCCAAATAGCAAACCAAATACATTATATACTGTGACAGACATACTTTTAAATTAATATACCAGCTATAAACTAGATCAATATTCAATCAATTATGTTGTATACAGAACAGTTTCATAAATGTCCATGTGAAATATTAAATCTGACATATTTGAAACTAACATCCAAGAATAAGACATCATTTTTTCATCAGTAATATCTAAATGTTATGACAAATTGAAGACTTATTGAACAAAATATTGAGTATTGCTTAATATTATAAAACAAAACAATACCAAACACGATAATGCATTTTTTGTATCTGGAAAAATGTCTTAAAATGATAACTAGGGCCCTCTTATTTTAGCCCTTATATTTTAGAGGATCCAAATTTAATATTATTAGTAGTATTCTAAAAGGAAATTATTTTACATGAAACATTTTATTACAATATTTTTAGAAATTGTAAAGACTTACCAGGGCTATTTACTTCTGAATGGCTTAATACTAAACTAGAAAATAAATGCAAAACAAAAGGTAATAAAGGGAAGGATATAGGTTTTTGAGATAGATTGCATTTTAAACTCAATTCTGCCACCTAGGTATTGAATGAACATAGTCTATTTAACCACCTGTGACTTAGTTTTCTAATTTATTAAATGAGTGTCCTAACATCCTTCTTGTAGAATTGTAGAATTTTGAACATTAGAGATAAGGCAAAGAGATAAAGCTCAGTGTCTGCTGCAGGTTAGGTGATCAACAAAATGGTAGGTAGAAGTATCTGTTATTCACGTCACTATCTGAATAGCAAATCATGACTTGAACAATTTATTTGCTTCTATATGATTTAAACATGGAAATATAAATGACATAATAACAAATGAATTTTAGAATAGTAGAAACATACTTTATGATGATATTAATTACCAGAAAGAATTGAGGAAAGTAAGCCATGCAAATTTCTAGAACAACAAAAGGCCTAACAAGTAAAAAGAAATCAGAGCTAAGTCACGTTAATAGCTCTCATGAGAGTGATAATGATAGAGGAATAACAATAACACAAACATTTTAATTAAGTTCTTACAGTATCCCAGGCACTGGGACACTGTGTAAAATGCTTACTATGCACTGTCACATTAATTTTTATAGTAACTCTATGAGTGAATATTATTTTTTGCCCATATTACTGAGTGGAGATTAGAGAGGATCAATATTTTGCTCAAATTTGTGCAGCAAGTAAATAGAATGCTGGCCTTTGCTCCTTCATCAGAGACAGCACACTTGATCCAGTTGTAAAAAAAAAAATAAACTATGTGATGAGCAAAAAGAAGCCAAACAATTATGTATGTTCATACAATGTTAACGATTTAATTAATTCTCTAGATATCCATAACAGTGTGTCATAGAGAGATCGCAAGTCACTGCTACAGAATTATGTGGCCAATTGACATTGAAGGCGGGGAGGGGGGAACTGAAGACTGGGGTGCTCTGGGAAGGCTTCCTAAAGAGATAAAAGTCAAGTGGGATCCTGAAGTATAGGGAACCAAGGTCATCATCCTGAGAGAAGAGTATGTCTAAAAAAGCAAGGGAGAGCAGGGTTATGAAGGTCACTGAAGCTGAGGTTGAAAAGCTGGGACATCGTTCTGTGTACCGTGTGTGTAATGTACCTGCTGGAGACTTGAAGTCCTATCTGAGTTCGTCAGACAAAGCCTGATCCTGCACCTTGTCGTGTTGCTGAAGAGTAAGCCCAATGTTGTCAAATTTTCTGATTTGTTTAGGAAAGCCCCAAATCCACATTTTTGAGAGGCAGTATCTTGGTTTTTATTTAATGTCAGGGAATGCAAATATTTTTAAACACTGCTCAGACTTTGGGCTTCCCAATAGCCAGACTGGGAATCCCCGGGCTTCTGTTTGCCACCTGCTCCAGGAAGTTGTGAGTGTGACTCTGCAGTCTTTAGAAGACACTTGCTTATTGATTTCAGTGGAGCTTCTGGGAGGATATGTATCAGAATGAGAGCATTAGCTGACGACAGAAAAAAAGGACAATTACTCTGGGGTTTGATGCGTTTTTTTGTTTGCCTTCTCTCTTGAATAGTTCTTATAAAACACAAAGATGTGAAGAATAGATGCCTGTAATTTTGAGAACAACACTGGTGATCAGCTCTATGTGTCAGCATTGGCTGATGGGTTATCCTCAGCTTTACAGTCTAATCTTTTGTAGTTCTGTATGAAATCAGTGAGAATTAAAGGAGAGGTAAACATTTAAAATATAATGAACATGTACAAAGAACTTGTCATTCCAATGACAAAAGAAATTTCAGTTTGCTCTTGTGGGTTCTTCTTTTGATTTGTAAATGTTCTTTAGTTTATTCATATAAAACCAGTGTCTGTCTTCCTAACCTTCTTCCCACACCCCCTAACTCCATCTTCTTTTCCCTCTATTAGGCAGTAACTTTTAATTGGAGAAATCACCTCTTATCATTTGCCATATACCATATCAGTATAACCTTGTTGAAGAGCCCTTGATCATTCTTTTTATTTGTTTATAGTTTTCATGAAGGTAATTTCCTATGGATATTTTCATTACCAATCTAAATGCCTACGAAATTGTTTTCTAGATTAAACATATAATAACAAAGGTTAAATTAGGATTATCATTTCTGGATTTGGGATCTTGTCTGGGTTTATCTAGACTTCCATGAAGAATGGTTATTCAATAACCACTTTTAGTGATCTGCAGAATGTTTCTTAATAACATTACTCTTAGGAATAGACATCCACCTTACTAAAATTTCTCTCTCTCTGTCTGTCTTTCTTCTTTTTTGAAAACTTTCACTTTGAGTGATCAAATGCACCCATCTGTAATTTCCTCATTATTTTAGACACAAAATTTTAGTAGGGTATAATAGGTAGAAAAAGTGATCATAATGCATGTAATATGAAGAGTTCTTTGTACCAATGGAACACAATATCTAAATAGAAAGTTAATCCTAGAACACAAAGAGTTGGAAAGTATAAAAGAAAAACATAAGAAAAAATGAGGATGGTAGAAATTCTAAAATCCCAGTAATACTAACATAAGACCTTGGATAGATTTCAGGAAGTCTTTGGATAAAAACAGGAATTACATATTTTTCCATAAAGTCTAATTGAAATTTAATAATTCCTTAAATTATGAATATAGGCAAAAATCACCATAGAACTGGCATTACATGTGACCTCACCATCAACATAAACTATACTTGTTTTCACATGACAGTATATATTGCTGCAAAGATCTCAAAATACAGTTTATACTAATGAGGACATCAGATATGCTAATCAGATACTCATTAAATGTGTCGCTAGATCATTTTATTGAAGCATTCATAAAGAATTATACATAAAGAATTATATTACTGTGTTGGTCCCTGGCTGGTGTGGCTCAGTGGATTGAGTGCCAGCCTGCGAATCAAAGGGTCACTAGTTTGATTCCCAGTCAGAGCACAGGCCTGTGGTTGCAGGCTAGGTCCCCAGCAGGGATTGTGCAAGAAGCAACCACACACTGATGTTTCTCTCCCTCTCTTTCTTCCTCCCTTCCCCTCTCTCTAAAAATAAATAAATAAAATCTAAAAAAAAATAATTATATTATTGTGCCATACTTTTTAGTATTCTGATTACTGAATTTTAATATAATTGGTTTCTTTTGTAATCCCATGTATGCAATTTAATACAATTTTAAGTGTTGTTCCATGAGCTTTACCAGATTTCCAGAGCAGTCTGTGGCCCAGAGGTTTGCTTTATAGGAGTTCCAGGGGTGGAGAGCAGAGTGAATGAACAGAAATAACACAAGGAAACTTCCCAGAGCAGAAGAGATACAAGTCTTTAGATAAAATGAATTCACAGTTAAGACCTAAGTGTGAAAATTGATTAGTTCTCCTGGGAGGAGATTGGGGCTGTCTATAGGAGGAATAATTTACTCTAATTACTTCTTTTGTATTTGAATTTTTAAACAGCCTGAATGTATTCTAGAATAATTTTTAAAAAGCGTATATGTAGGAGGTTAAAAAAGGAGAGATAAGAAAGGAAAAAAAGGTAATACCTGAAACAAATGCCGCTGCCAGGGACGGTCAGTGGTTGAGTGTGACAGATCATCTAGAGCCACATATGCTGCTTTCTCAAATTTGAATTCCGCAACAGGTCCAGTGAAGCAGAAGGCTTTGCGATCAGGCTACCATAAATTGAGCTACAGCCCACCACTAGCTGGGCTCACTGGTCATGGATCAGTTACTTAAGTCTTATTAACCTCAATTTCTCTGTTTATGAGACTAGAGTAATTTTTATCTTACAAGATTGATGTCAGATGGGAACTAACGCAAAGACATGTATGTCACATCTCTAGAATAGTATTGACATATAGTAAATCCAAAAATGGAAATCATCATTATTAATCTTATATTGAAAGCTAGGGCAAGCCATTGAAGGATTTCAGTTGAAACCACTTAATGATAGAGGGATAATGATATGAAAGAAATAAAGAGTCTAGGCATGAAGTTATTACAATGTAGGTGAGTAGAAGAAATGGAGATAAGGAAAAGGATTTGAGACATGTTTAGGAGACAGATTTCTCCCAATCTGATGACCAGTTAACTTCTAATTATGAAGGAAGTATCTGGAATGACCCCCAACTATCTAACTGGGAGGCTGGTGGTGCCACCTATAGGAAGATTAGGCTTGGGGCAAAAGGTCAATGATTAGTTTTGGATATGTAGAAATTAAGATGTCTGGAAATACTCAAGTGGTCCGATTGGTCAAGTACAATAAGTGATTGTGTATAAGTCAGGTACTCAGGAGTAGGATCTCTGCTCGAGTTTCAGGTCTGGCTAGCATCAATTTAACAGATGTTAGTAAACTCAGTAACTGACATAAAATCTCCTAGTGTGAGATTATGACAAGTGAGAGTAGAAGGCTCAAGTCTGAGTCCTAGCTCACAGGAACAGTTTGAACAAGAAAATCTTTTATTTATTCAGGAACTAAAGATAGATATCTTATATATATTTTTTGACTCTTTAGTTTATTCTCCTACAAAATGAGGAAAAAACTCAAAACTAGAAAATAATCAATTAATAAAAGAAAGTATTTCTCATATAAAAGAGTAAAATTTAAACCACCAAGGGAAATAGAAAAGAATAAGTAGAAAATTTTTAAAAAGCTCTCCTTAGATTAAATGATTACCAACAGGTAGAATTGTAAATCTATTTAATGATTCTGTCAACACCCCAAATACCCTCTTATTTAAGGTCCAGTATTCAGGATCTTTTTCCTTTTGTTTTGTTTATCAATAAACATGGTAATAATATATATATTTTTTACATTTGATTGTTTACTTGAAAAGTTACCTTATAAGGTCAAGGGTCTTTAGAGGGCAAGCATTTTCTATTTAAAATATTTTTTGAAAACTTATTTCCCAAGGTAAGGTGATTTAGTAAGTCAAAGAATTTCTGGATATATTTGTACTCACAAACAGTTATGTTTTCCTGAAACTGTTTTTGTTTCATTCATGATCTAAGACCAGAATCCTAAAACCATTTTTCAATTTAATAGAAGAATTTTTTCAAGGTCTCTAGAATTTTTTCGGCATTTTCCATCTGCTTCCTGTAGTTCCCAAATCTAATAACACCGTTTACAGATGTTTTATTTGTTGGCTGGTTTGCTTTCTCTTTTCATCACTATGCTTCAAACTTTGAAGTTTTAGTTGTTGCTATTGTTGCAGTTTGCAAATAGCTTGCCAGCCAGGCATCAGCTCTCAATTGCTAGTTCATAAGCCTTGAGGTGAATTCAAAAGTGAGAATTGAAGGTTTGGAAACTGATTGGGACAGAATAGACCTTGTGATGAGGACTCCGGAAGCCTGGAAGAGAGTGAGATGTTTTGCTATTTATGTCTGATTTCTGATCTCTGCTATTTCCTGTATATGTAATGCTGACCAAACTACTGAGCCTTTTTGAACCTCGGTGTTTTCATGCGTAAGAAATAGTAAAACCACCTGTTGTTGTGGAGATGAATATTTATAAATGATCAAGGACTAAGACAAGCACATAATAAAAAAAGAATCTAATGAGAATCCTTACTATCTTACTTCTTCTAATTTATTACTTAGCATTGAGAGAATTTCTAAGACCTAGGACAATATTAATAATAATAAGAAAAAGGTCCACAGCACTGAAGAAGAAGGCTAATAATTATTTTTCAAGCAGGAATAAGTAGAGAAAATAACTAGCAAATTAATTATAAAGAATAATTCTTTAATACATCTTTATATCTGTAGTAGGTTAAATAGTGTCCTCCCCAAATTCATGTCTACCTGGAAACTCACAATGTGACCTTATATGGAAATCAGGTTTTTGGCAGGTGTAATTAAGACTTACCTTAATTACATAGATATAAGAATAGAGATAAGGATTAGGATAGGGCCTAAATCCAATGACAATGTTCCTGTAGGAGACAAAAAAGGACACACAGAGACACAGAAAAGAGGGTGATGTGGAGGGGGAGACAGAGATTGAAGTTGTATTGCCACAAGCCAAGGAATGCCTGGAGCCACCAGAAGCTAGAAGATGAAGAAGGGATTTTTAGCGACTCCAGAGACAGTAGGCTCTGCCACCACCTTGATTTCAAACTTCTGGCCCCCAGAACCATGAGAGAATAAGTTCCTGTTGTTGTAATGTAGCAAGCCTGTGGTCACTTGTTACGGCAGTCCTCGTGAGGCAGGACAGTAAGTAGCTAGGGAAATTCCTTGACTAGTGGAATAAAGGAAACTGAGACAAAACAATTAAGTAAGGCCAAACAATTTGAGCAATTTACAGTCAGCTAATGAATCAATGGTTTTATCTTCCCTAATCAAGGACACTTAGAAGCAAATGGTTTACACATACCAGACCATCCCGGGACAGACTGGCCTTGGTCCTGGTCTCTCTTTGATGATGTACTTTGGAAACAAAACTAATGAGAAAATATCCTTGACCCCTCTGTATGCACATTTTGATGAATCAAAATATTGAAGGACACACCTGGAACACTAATAAATATTCTGTTAAAACCCTCTGCTGAGACCTCCCCTAGGATTCCCACCAGCTAAAGAAAGATGAAAAGCTTCTTTCTCTTAAACTCTAAGGATCCCCAGGAGACTTGCAACTAGGGGAGCAGGAGGCAGTGGCAGCTTGTCCTGGGCTTACCTACTGAACCTGTCTCCAAGGCCTCCTTTTTCTCTGACTTTCCAGTGAACTAACAGAAGAGCCACCTTGGCTCACCTCTTTTACTGTGACTTTCATTTCTCAGAGAGCTAACCGCAGACGCGCCCAGGCTCTCTCCTGTTGCTTCTTCCATCCTGAATCCTCCCGTGTTTCTCTGTCCCCAGCCTTCATACATGTACTATCAAAATCACCTGGACTTGTCTTGTGAAATCTTTCCTGCATGAAGTTAAGAACCCACATACTGCCAGCCAGCAAGATGCAGACTGGCTCCGGGCCCAGTCCCTGTTCGCTAACTCTAGAAAACTAATGCAATGTCATAAAAGCTTTTCTAATTTGGTGAAGATTTATTCTTTCTCATCTTTTAAAGAACCCAAGGAATTCTTTATTCTCACAATCTGAATATTATCTCATAGTTTCATTTCTATGAAGTTTTTTTCACTTTTTTCCCCTAGGAAAACACCACAAATATATGACAAATAAAGTCTTTGTTTTAAAAGTGGAGTATGGAGTAGTTCATGTACTTTTAAGTGTTAGGAATAATAAATATTTATTTTGGGCAAATATCTGAAAATACAGCTACCTTACCCCTGATAAACCCCCAAAATCTAAAGCAGAATATAATGAGATATAAATTAAAACAGTAACTTTTAGTTAAGCAGGGCAGTGTGGTACACAGAATAATGCCCTCTATTCTGTGCTTCCCCCTCAATAAAAATACTCCACTGTTCACATTCTAATCCCGGGAAACTCTGAATATGTAGCTTTTCATGACAAATGGGACTTTGTAGGTATGATCAAATTAAAGATTCTGAGACTGTTATCCAGCTGGGCCTAATGTAATCACAAGAGTCTTTTTAAAGAGGGAGTCAGAATGGTTAGAGATGGGGAGAGATTGGAAGACATTATGCTGCTGGCTTTGAAGACAGAGGCAGAGGCCATGAGCCAAGAGAGATAGGTGGTTTCTAGAAGCTGGAAAAGTTGGTGGAATGGACTCTCCTAGAACCTACAGAAAGAACACAGCCCTGCTGACATCTTAATTTTAGCCTGTAAGAGTCATTTTGAGCTTTTGATCTACACAACTGTAAGACAATACATTTTTATGTTGTCTTAAGGCACTGTTTGTGATGATTTGTTGCAGTAACAATAGGAAACCAATACATGTAGCACAAAAATATGTAGGGAATTCATATAGAATTTTATGAAAAATTTCAACCATAGATCTTATTTTCTTTCAAGGGTTGACATTTTTATAGTCATCAACTATTAGAAAAAGAGAATAAGCTTAACACAGGAAATCCTGAGGAAATCATAAGCACTTCACATTCTAATTCATAAGCTGAGTGTCACATCACATAAAATTAGTCATCAATGCAGGATTAATAAAGATTTTTCAGAGAAAAGGGCCCTGGACTAATAACAAGACCTATCATGGAGTTTTATCACTAGTAGCAGGTTGTAGGGTTAAGACAGGTCACTCACTTCCTTGGATGTCATTTTTTTTTTCACCTGTACATGAGTAAGTTAAATTTTTGGTCCTTTCCAATTTAAACAAATGGTACAACAAAAAAATCAAGGTTAAGATGGTTGGTCTTATTATTCCATAACACTAGCCTTTCATGGTATTACCAATTTAAATATTTTGTATTACCAAATTTACTATAACATATGCCTGGATATAAAAGCTGTATAGTTAAGGGATCAACTGGTCAACTGAAACAGAGGCCTGCATATATGCTGAGTTCTGGTTTATAATGCTCAACACTCACTTTCCATTTTCCACACTGCCACTGTTTGGGTAATTAATCAGTCAATGCTTTATGAATGTTTATAAAATGTGCCAAGGAAAGTGATGATGTTCATTTAAAATATGGCATTATTGCATGTGAAAGTAAAACTATCTAAAGCATCCATGAGTGCCTGGTACAACAAAAGAGTAAACTGTTTCATGTCTGTCTAGTAAGTCTTACTCCACACTTTATTCATTTAAAGATATGTGGCTAAAGTGTAAGCCTGAAAAAGTGTTCTTTCTCAAAATGTTCAGAAGAAAACAATTACTGTGCTGTGAGTGGGCGCTTCTGCATTGTCACATTAGTATATCTTCCCCCTTCCCCTTTTTATTGTGGGAAACTAGGGATGAGAATAAAATAACAGTCCATTTGGTAGAGTTTAATGAAAGCTTCCCACCACCTCCTGCATGTTTAATTGACTTGGTGATAAGGCTGTATTATGTTTCATTTAATGTTGTTGAGACTTTGCCGAGAAAATGTTGGCAGCATTTCACTGAGAAATCTCACCATCACACACACCAGAAAAGGAATGTTTTGATCAATATTCACTGAAGCCACTGGCACACATTATCTTTCATATTCACTCTGCATCTTAGTTCTGTGATGTTTATTCTACAAAAATAAAATAAAAAGGAAGGAATACAGATAAAATCTTGGAGGTGTAAGCTCAGCCCATTCTCCAAGATAATTTTTAGAAAGTCGTGATTACCAAGAACATAGGTGAGAGCATGGAGAGGGTCCAAATGATGCGAGCACTTGTTTTCAGCTACTCAGTCTCATTTGCCTTAAATCAGTCAGTCTTTGGCCTGATAAAGAAGTGACAGGGCTAAAGGAAATGAAGGTGTGATGGATCTGGGTTGCCTGAGAGAAATGTTAACCAAACTTACAAGATGATGACTCTCTTTTGTACCCGTTAGAGTCTACGGGAACCGGTGTGCAAAAGTCAAGTAGATGCATCAGAAGCAGAAGCAGAGTCACTAACAAGTTGATGGAACTCAGGTGTTAAAATTTCTCATTTGTTTGGAAAAAATAAATTATTTTAATTGTAAGCAGTAAAAACCATTATATTTCTTTTCTGTACCGACTCTCCCCTCTCCCCAGTATCACACTTCCTTTTGGTCAAGCAGCAATGGTGTTGCCTTAGGTTATTTATTTTTGCATCAGGCTGAGACAAAAGTTGTGTATATTTTAAATAAATTTAGCAAGAAAATTTTAGTTGATGTGCAGTCATTCCCATAAATGGGTAAGTTACAGCTGTCAGTCTGGAATACTCTGACCCCCTGTTGGGCTGACGTGTTGAGTTTGCACAAAAAGGTGCAGGGCTGTGGGCTGTACTGTGACCGTGGCCCTGTCTGCTATTGTTTGACTCCGTAGCAATGTGAGTAGTTGAGGAGAAAATCAGTTTGAAATATTCAGAGCCAAAAGTTAGTCTGTGAAATGTTCTTCCGAACCTGACAGTTCATATATGAAATAAACGATAGAAGTTTCCCCCAATTTGCAACAATTTTTAAAATTTACATGTCATAACCAATATTGGGCTGTGGATCTGAAGAAGCTATTTTAGACTGTCAATAACAAAAAGAAAATTGATTTTGTCACCAAGCTAGTGGAAAGACTTATCTTTCTAATCTCTTTGCAGGAAATAATCTTACAAAGTCTTTTATAAAGAGGAAACCAGTGAGCGTACAGATAGGAAATTATAGGGAAAAACTAGTATAGAAGGGTGCTTGACAGTTAATTAAAACAGTGCGATATTATTTTTGTAGATTTTGTGAAATCTAAGTTGTTTATCACCTCTCTTAAATTTGTAATATATGATCTCTTTTTGATTCCAAGTAAGCATTCATTTTTGTTTCTAATTCTGAATTTGTAATTTTGTATCCTTTTTTAAAGCAGTATTTTTTTCTTCCAATTGTTTAAGTTTTATCAGGCAATAAAAATCTGCACAGTGGGCTAAAAAATATCATAACTGTCTCCCGATATATTGATTTTCCTTTCCCCAGGAAAGCATTAAAAATATGTATATATATCTGATGAGTTGGAAATGCTCTATAGCAGATGGACGAGCAAGCAGTCTTGTGAAGGCCAGACAAGACTTCTGAGTGTTGATGGCAGTGTGGGATAGCAGCGTTAGTGTTGCTATGGCAGTTAAGATGAAACCACAGAAGAGCTGATAAAACATCATTAGGTGTAGCAGCAGACCTCTGTGCAAGGAAAGAAGCTCCCCAGCAGCAGCCAGCCCTGAATCAAACTGCTGCACAGACATACAGAAAGCAGTTACAGAAAAAAAATGACATCTCTCTGCAAATCTTAATCTGCCTTTGTAATTTTCTTGGCACAAACACTCCCTTCTAAATAACTGTGCCCATTTTATTGTTATTACCAATCACATTTTCTCCTTAAAGTCAAAACAGAAAACAATATGACCTGAGTTAAGTAGATATTAAATGCAAATTTGCTTCCTAACAATATTAGTACTTCTTCAGAAAGCTGACAAAACTGCTTACACAGTTTATAAAGCATAGAAGCTATTACGGCCAGTGCCATTTGATTTGCAAAAGGACTACAGAAAATTTGAGGTTAACATGTGGCTCATGCTCACTTTATGTTCCATGAGGGCAGGGATTTTGGTTTTTTTCTCTCTATTTTATCCTCAGTAGCTCCTGTGGTAGCTGGAACATAGCAGAAGCTACATAAGTATTTGTTGAATGAATAAATATGCACCAAATTAGGCATTTTGTAATTGTTCTTTTTTTTCTACCACAAAGTTAGAAAAAATTTCCTGATAAAATTTCAAATAGACTTTTTGAATATATGAATGAATATATATGAATATATTTCATAAATATATGAAAATAAATGTTCAGTTCTCACCCTTAATACTGTAAATCTTGATTTGGGGGAAATTATCATCTTGTTTTATCTTTGGTTAACTCATGCTTTTCCCTTTTATTTTTATATTTTATTTTTTTCAGCTAAAGAACCCCTTAATCACAGTGGTTTTCTAGTGGCTACCTTTAAATTTAAAAGTGCTTTCTCCTGTATAACTGTTTTCATGACAAATCCCTGATGTTCATCCCCTTTTACAAAACACAGGCCTTTGTCAGGAATCCGTACTATTTTGCACTTATTCATTCATTTTTCTGTATGCCATGGTGGTCTGGAAGATATTTTGAGGGTTTGTGTAACCAGCACATAGTACATACTCAATAAATGCTTGAAATGGCACAGAAATTGTATATATTAACATAAATAATGCTCAAGAAATATATCTTTGGAAAAAGATATATTTCTGATTTTTAAAATTTTCCTAATGTATTAAAAACATAGGTCTGGGTAATTTGAATATACTTCAAACTATTTTTCTTAGATCAGTGAAAAAACCAGAAACAACCTTTGTTTCATCGTTTTTCTTCTCTTTCATGCTCTTATTAACATAAAAATTATTTCCCTCTTTTTTTTGTGACACTTTCCACCTGGTCTCCCATCCTCCAACCAATGCATGAATCACCTGAAAATATGCTGAACACTGAAGCACATGTATGTTCTTTTTCCTTTAAAAAACATGTACCTTAAAGAAAATGCTTCGATCAAGAGAAAAAACAAAGGGAAATGCATATATGTCAAGTGACTAGCAATATAAGCCCATTAAAAAGTCAAGGAAGGCAAATGTGTTTGCAAACTACATATATTTGTACCTCATATGGGTAATATGCTCTATATTCTTGAAAAATAAATGGGGAATTTAATATCTCTTAAGGCAAAAAAGCAAGGAAAAGCCTTTAAGGTTTTCAGATGTGTATAATGTTATTTAACAGAAGACCAAAAGTTAAGATATTGTTTGCAAAATAAATATATTTACTATTTAAATTTCTCAATTGTCTTGGCCATCACTATGGGGACATTTTGTGGTGTAAGTTTCCTATGTTTTCCCAAAGAGAAGCTCTTTCCTTTTGTCAGCAGACTTGTTTGTGGGTGTGAGCAGGAGGGTAGTGGAGTGAATTAGTGGGCACAACTGCTGCTGCCCATAAGCAGTAAAATTCATTGGGCGGAAAGGGAGAATGTGAGTGGAAAATCGATAGCTTGATGCTGCCAGCCACATCCTTGCTCAAAAGTAATTCTGTTAAATTCTGGAAAGGGTAGAATAGTGGAAGGGATAACTGGAATATAATTCAAAGAGTGCCTTTAGGTCCCAATATATACACTAAAATTTTTACGTGTGAATAATATTAAAATATTCTTGTTCATTTTGTATCATGGGACATCACAGTCAAGGGAAATCTACAGAGAAGTTTTAATAAACATTACTAGCTTCTCAATTATATATAATAGCATAACTATATTAATGCATATTTAACACAAATGACCAAATAAGACTGGTAAAACTCAAAGGTTAGGAATATGACCCATATAATTTCCTCTTTTTTAAAATGGGAAAAGTGATGAACAAAAATATAAAGGTCTTATCTAAGTTATCAGTATGTAATACTAAAATACAGAATTGATTTTATCTGTAAATGCTTCTGAAAAATTTTTAGACTCTAAAATATTTCTGTATTAATTAGCCAAAAGTCCATCCTTACCTGAGATGTTAGAGTGGGGGGTCAAGGATAAAAAATCAGACACAAATTAAACAAGTACACCAGGCTATTTTTATATCAATAAAATATTATAGCACTAACTTTTAAAGTCTATTTTTGACTAGGGACTATTCTTTTGTTTCCAACATTAACTCATTTAATTCTCCTTACAATCATGTGAGGAAATAAACTCTTACTAACTCCATTTTACAGGTGAGGGACCTGAGATACAGGCTGAGTAAGTAACCTGCCTAACACTACATTTCTGAAAAGTGGGAGACTTACGAAGGATTTGGACTTAGTCTGAAAAACCTCCAAAGCCTATATACTCCAGTATACCATAGAAATCAAGTTTGTGAGACTATAAAATAACACTAGATCATAGTCACTGCCACCAAAAAACAGATAATCTCACCAGGAAAATGTTACGAGTTATATACACATATTTTTTTTTTAAAAAGCAAAATGCATGCCAAAAGGTGTGGTATAGAAAAGTATTAGACATGCAGCAAGAATATCAATTACTGCTTACATTGGTGTAGTAGACTGTCATATTGATGGTCCCCCCAATGAACTACACCTCCCTCACATGCTGACTGTGGGACTAGTCTTGTAATCTGCTTTGAGTAATAGAGCGTTAACAAGCATGATGAAAGCAGAAGCTGTAGGCCTGCCCTCTTGGAACATACTCTCTTAGGTCCCTGAACCACCATGTAAAAAGGTCTGGCTCCCCTGCCAGAGAAGATGTGTGGCAATAGAATGAGATATTCTGTTAGGCACCAACTAATTATTCATGTCAGAAAAGGCATCAGACAGGTGAGTGAAAGAGCCAGCCCCAGGCACCACCTTGATCTGAAGAGCTATCCAGCTGATCCCAGGCCAGTCTTTAGAATTATGAGAAATAATAAATCATTATTGTTTAAATTTATTGAGTTTTTGTAGTAAGCTCTTACACAGCCATAGATAACTGTTACAGCATTTTAAATGTTGTACCATCTGTCCTTTTTGTCTTATTTAACCCTCTATTCAACCTCATAATCATTTTAATAAGAAGGGAATTGAAGCTCTGAAAACTAAACTGACTTCACCAAGGTTATATAGTGAATAAAGGACAAAATTCATGTTTAATACAGGCTTCCTGACATGTGGTTGCATGCACTTTACACTACAAGAAGGGTAAATGATGTTGGGAGAAATCAGTGAGGAATAACATAGTCCGAGGAAGTACAGTTTGATTTGAGCCTTGGAGGAAAGGCAGGCATGAAATAGTAGTTATGAATTTGAAACACTGTCCAAACTCCTCACTTTGTACATATGGTGAAGTGGGCAATATCAATTTAGAGATGAACTCTTACCATGTCCTACCCCCACTGTCTTCCAATCATTATGGTATCCTTTATTCAGTATCTACCTCATTCAAAGGAACTACTCATGATTTCAACTCTTGCCATAGTCCTGAAAAAATTCCCCTACCTTATAAATAAAATAAGGCTCAGTGATCCATGTGTAGCCAGAAAGTTGTAGAGTTGGAATTTGAATCAACCTGTGTTTGGCTCCAAACCCTAGTTTATTTCTCTACTTGTGGAAGTCTAACCTTCTGCAGTGGTCCAGGGCTACATGAATGTTGCATATTTGTGCATAAGTAGAGCTATTTCTTACTGAGCACAGTTGAGGTATACTAAAAACTTAGCTCCCATGTTATTAGAAATGACATAGAGCAGAAATGGATCTCTTTCAGAAGAATAAAGGAGTCTAGCAGCAATGTTAAGGGACAGTCTCTACTTTCCTATGCAGGATCTGGAAGAAGTGATCTCACAGATGTCCTGCTCATCTTTCATGTTAAGCTTGGTGCTTAAATAGATTCACAGTTACCCTGTGCCAATTTGTTTGCAGCTGTCCCAATTACTGACAACTTTGATATTGAGATGAAGGGAGGATAGAGTAGACCAGTGCCAATCTGCCCTGTTCAATATAATCATACATGTTAACGTGTTTAACACAGTGCACAGTGCATAATAGACTGTCAACGTAAGTTTTATTTCTCTTCTTTCATTTAGAAGAGATATAAAAAGAGGTCTATCAAATTTCTAATCTTATTCAAAAAACTTTAAAAGAATTATATAATAGGGGCCTAGTAAATAAAAAGTATGGAGATATGAACAAATCCATAGAGGTAGCAAAAAACAAATAAACATATAAATAAATACATAAATACATAAATAAGAACATTAAGTTAATCTAACACATTCCTGTCTTGGAACAGCAGATCTGACAGTTATGTGATTTATTTATTCTCTGTGTGTGTGTGTGTGTGTGTGTGTGTGTGTGTGTGTGTCCTAAGAGATGTTAAGGACTTTTCTAGGTACATGTATTAGTGCACTACATGTACCCAGAAATATCCTAGCCTTCTTGGAGCTTACATTCTAGAAGGGACTAGTACAGTACCCAATGTATCTTGCAGTTAAATTAAGCATTCAGTCTCAAGTTTTTAAAATTTGTACAGTGATACAGTCCTGAGAAAATAAGTGAGGGCTGCAATTTGGTAAAAGAATGGGCTGTGAGCTTTGTATCTTGGGGTCCAATATACCAAGTTCTGTCCGTATGCTGATCTGGAAATGGATTATATCAATGGCAATAAATGCTGCTGTAGGTGACGTGACATGTCTGAGACATAGCCATGAAAACTAGGTAATGAGTAAATGAATTACATTTCTAAGTCTCCTCTACTAAAATGAGTCTACCTATCATTTATCATACATACTTTATCAGAATGGTTTCATTTTTTTCAGGTCAAGTTAAATATAAGTCAATCAGAAGGCTCACAAACAGATACATGATGGTGGAGGAGTAAGTGGAAGCTGCAAAAACCACCTCCCAGTACCAATCTAGAATTACAACTAAATTGTAGAGAAATCATCTGGAATAAACAATGAAGGAAGAGAGAGAGAGAAGTCTTATAACCACAGAAGAAACAGCTTCACTACAATGTGACTGGTACTGAGTTAGGGGAGATGCAAGAGTCCTGGTTGGGCTCCCATG
This sequence comes from Pteronotus mesoamericanus, assembly GCF_021234165.1. Classification (NCBI taxonomy): domain Eukaryota; kingdom Metazoa; phylum Chordata; class Mammalia; order Chiroptera; family Mormoopidae; genus Pteronotus; species Pteronotus mesoamericanus. Next base: position 19,176,263 of record NW_026555311.1, read on the forward strand.
GGAAGCAGCTGAAGTGCCAGAGGAATACTTCAGCAGCTGAAGGGTTCCCCCTGAGAAGTGTGGAGTCTAAATCACAAGGTGGGCTCCCCAGCCTATAGCACCAGAGCCTGAAAAGAACCCAGATAACATCCATCTGTGAAAAGCAGCAGGGTTTCTCTCTGCCAGGGACAGAAGGCTGGAGTTACAGATGGTTGAAGAGAGACAGGAGATAGTGGCTTTGGGGAGAGAGCTGAGAGAGTAGCTGCCAAGATCCTGGTGCTGAGTCATCCCCCATACTGCAGAAGCCATTTTTCTCAGGCAGAGCATTTTTCTCAGAATGACATCAACATGAGAGGAAGCAATAGGTCTGCCTACAGGAATTACTCTGCCTCATCCTGCAGTGTTTACCAGACTGCTGATTACAGAGTGACTATTTTAACAACTGAGGGAGTCAGCCATAGACTGTGGATCCTTGATAGTCTCGAAGAGGCTGCCTAATGCCAGACTGGAACATTATCTGACATCATCAGAGGCAGATCCAGAAAGAAAAAAGTAGTAAATACTAGATGCTACTGAGATGAGTGCCAATGCAGTCTTCTTCATGTTTTGTGATATTTTTTTTTCCTGCATAGCTTTTTAACATTGATTTCTTATCCTTTAAGTTTGAGCATATTAAGTCACTAGATTTTATATTATAGTTTATTTCAAATTTCTTGTTTTGATACTCCTTTTCTTACTTCATTTTGCCTTCTTCTTTCCTCTATTTATTTTTGTTTTAAATATTGTTTTCTCCCTTGCTATGATTTGCTTCTATTCTGCGCTCTTATGATTTCTCCTACCTCCAACCTCTCAAAACCATTTTTCTTGTCATTGGCTATCTCACATTCTTTTTCCCACTCTTAAAATACCTGCATTCTCTTTCCACTTTTAGCAATCTTTGCTCATTTGTTGGGGATAGGGTGGTAGTTGTAGTATTTTTAAAAATTTTATCTCTAGATCTTCACTGTTTAGGAATTTCAAATCTCAAACTTTACCATTCCCTTCTCTTACTCCATTCTTCCTTCCTCCTGCCCTTCCTTTGTTCATCTCAAAATTTAATTTTTCCCTGTCTTAGCTTGGTTTTCATTCCTCCCTCTTAGTATTCCTTCTCCCTCTATCATCCCAAAATCACTTCCTTTTACTCTACACAGCTTTTAAGCATTTCTTTCTATTTTCCATGTATTCTCATCCCACCAATATTAATTTTAGCTCATTTATTGCTGATAGTGCTGTGATGGATCTTTTTCTTCAATTCGGTTCTAATTTATTTATTTATTTATTTTTTATTTCTCTCTCTCACTATAGTTTTTAAAATTTTTATTTAGACCTAATACTATATGCTTCCCTTATTGTGCTCCATTCTGCCTTCTTCATTCCTTTTTTTATTTATGATGTAAACTTTACTTTATTTCTCTCTTTGTCTTGCCCTGATTCCCTACTCTTATTATTGCTCATCCCTCTACTCTCTCAAAATCATTTTTCTTCCAGTTAGTCATCTCATATTCATTTCTCCTTTCTTATAATATTCTTAGTCTCATTATACCCTTATTACCACTGGCTCATTTGCTGCTCATAGTGTGATTGTGGGTGGGAGTTATTTTTGTGACTATGGGTTTGTTTCTTAGGCTGTGTGGTTTTATTCTGGCAGCACCTGTCTAACAACATACAAGGTATGGTGGACAGAGTGACTCTCAGTCAACCAGCCAGAGGGGAGGACCCACCAAAGAATGACCCAACAACAATCAAACCCAATTACAAGCAGAGAGCCAACATAAAAGCATAAAGGGCATCCCAAGAACATCAAGTTCAGGATATCAGGGAGACTGTACCACCAAATCTCATAGATCTCCTACCATAGAAAGTCACACCACAAAGACAGGGCATCAAAGCAAGTCAATCTATGAAGTAGAAACAAAGAAGAAGAGTACCTGAAATGGGGAGACAAAGAAACAACACCCAACTGAAATGAAAGGAGTAATCCCCAGAAAGAGTGTTAAATGAAATAGAGGCAAGTAAACTATCAGACATTGAGTTCAAAATAATGGTTATAAAGAGGCTCACTGAGCTAGTAAGAACTACAAAGAACTCCATGGAAGTTACAAGGAACTTACTGCAAACTACATCAGCATGAAAAAGGACATAGAAGCTGTCAATAAGAGCCAGGAGGAAATGAAGAATACAATTTCTGAGTTGAAGAACACAGTACAAGGAATTAAAAGCAGGTAGATGAAGCAGAGGATTGAATCAGTGAGCTGGAGGACAAGGTAGAAAAAATTCCCAGACAAAGCAACAAAACAAAGACTAAAAAAGAATGAAGAAGGTTTAAGGGAGCTGCAGGACACATGAAATGTAATCATATCCATATTATAGGAATAGCCGAAGGAGCAGAGGAACAAGGCATAGAGCCTGTTTGAAAAAGTAATGACAGAAAACTTCCCTAAGTTGATGAGAGAAAAAAATCACACAAGCCCAGGAAGCACAGACAGTCCAAATCAAGATGAATCCAAAGAAGCCCACTACAAAATATAACATAATTAAAATGGCAAATATTAAAGACAAAGAGAGAATATTAAAGGCAGCAAGGGTGGAGGAGGTATACATACAAGGGAGCCCCAATAAAACTCTTAGCTGATTATGTAATGGAAACACTACAAGCCAGAAGGTAATGGAAAGAAATAGTCCATGTAATGAAAAGCAAAGGCCTGCAACTAAGACTGCTCTATTCAGCAAGACTCTCATTTAAAATGGAAGGTGAAATAAAGAGCTTCCCAGACTAAAAAAAAAAAAGACGAAAGAACACATCTCCACCAAACCAGCATTGCAAGAGATGCTAACGTGACAGCTTTAAGAAGTTGAAGAGAGAGGAACACAGATAAAAAAGGGAAAAATGGCAATGATTAAGTACTTATCAATAGTAACCATAAATGTAAATGGGTTAAATGATCCAATCAGAATACATAGGGTAGTTAATGGATAAGAAAATATGACCCGTATATATGCTGTCTACCAGAGACCCATCTCAGAACAAAAGATCTACACAGACGGAAAGTGAAGTGATGGAAAAAAATTCCAAGCAAATAGACATGAACAAAAAAGCTGGGGTAGCAATACTTATATCAGACAAAATAGATTTCAAAACAAAAGCCATAAAAAAAAAAAAGACAAAGGAGTATACTATGTAATATTTAAGGGAACAATTCATCAAAAAGATATAACCTTTGTAACATATATGCACCCAATATTGGAGCACCAAAATATATAAGGAAAATCTTGGAGGACTTCAAGAAAGATATCAACAGCAACACACTCATAGTGGGGTATTTTAACACCTCATTGTCAACAATGGCTAGATCTTCCAAGCAAAGAATTGACAAGGATATTGTGGCACTGAACAACGCTCTAGATTAAAAGGACTTAATTGATATATACAGAACACTTCACACCACAGAAGCAAAATATATATTCTTTTCAAATGCAAATGGAACATTTTCAAAGATACACCATGTGGTAGGACGCAAAACAAGCCTCAACAAATTCAAGAAAATTGAAATCATATCAAGCATCTGCTCAGATCACAATGGCTTGAAACTAGAAACCAACCTCAAGGGAAAAACTCAAAAACATTCAAATACATGGAGACTAAATAACATGCTGTTAAATAATGAATGGGTTAACAATGACATCAAGGAAGAAATCAAAAAAATTTCTGGAAACAAATAAAAATGAACACTCAACAGTCCAAAACCTATGGGACATCGTGAAGGCAGTCCTGAGAGGAAAGTTCATAGTGATACAGGCCTACCTAAAAAAGATAGAAACATTTTAAATAAACGACCTAACCCTATATTTGCAAGAACTAGAGGAACAACAACAAAGCCCAGAGCGAGTACAAGGAAGGAAATAATTAATATAAGAGCCGAATTAAATGATACAGAGACTAAAAGAACAATTCAAAAGATCAATAAATCTAGGAGATGGTTCTTTGAAAAGATAAACAAAATCAACAGGCCTTTAACCAGACTCATCAAGAAAAAAAGAGAGAGGACCCCAATAAATAAAATCAGAAATGAAAGAGGAGGAATTATAATTGATACCATAGAAATACAAAGGATTGCCAGAAATTACTATGAATAATTATATGCCAAGAAAATTAACAACCTGCATGAAATGGACAAATTTCTAGAAACATATAATCTTCCAAAACTGAATTGAAAAGAAGCAGTAAAGCCTGAATAGATTGATAACAATTAGTGAAATTGAAGCAGTAATCAAAAAACTCCTGTCACACAAAAGCCCTGGACCAGATGGCTTCACAGGTGAATTTTACCAAACATTGAGGGAAGAGTTAACTCTAATCCTTCTCAAACTATTCCAAAAAATTCAAGAAGAGAGAAACTCCCAAACTCTTTTTATGAGGCCATTTTAATCCTAACTCCAAAACCAGTAGAGACACAACAAAGAAAGAAAACTACAGGCCAACATCATTGATGGATATGCACGCTAGAATCCTCAACAAAATATTGGCAAACTGCATCCGGCAATATATTGAAAAGATCATACACTATGGTCAAGTGGGATTCATCCCAAGGATGCAAAGACGGCATAATATTCACAAATCAATAAATGTAATACACCATATAAACAAAATGAGAGACAAAAATCACATGTCAATAGACACTGGAAAAGCATTTGATAAAGTACAGCACCCATGTTTGATTAAAAACACTCAGCAAAGTGAGAATATAGGGAGCACACCTCAGCATAATAAAGGTCATATACAAGAAACATACAGCCACCATAATACTCAATAGGCAAAAATTAAAAGCTTCCCTCCTAAGTTCAGGAACAAGACAAGGATGTTTACTTACACTACTTTTATTCAATATAGTATTGGAAGTTCTAGCCACAATGATCAGACAAGAAAAAGAAATAAAAGGCATCCAAATTGGAAAGGAGGAAATATAGCTGTTACTGTATGCAAATGACATGATAGTATACATAGAAAACCCTATAGATTCCATCAAAAAACTACTCAATCCAATAAATGAATTTGGCAAAATAACGGGATACAAACTCAATGTTCAGAAATTGAAGTCATTTTTATACACCAACAATGAAATATCAGAAACAGAAATTAGGAAAAAAAAACCCATTTCTTATAGCAACAAGAATAATAAAGTACCTAGGAATAAACTTAACCAAGGAGGTAAAAGACCTGTACTAGGAAAATTATAAACACCGAAGAAAAAAATTAAGGGAGCACATCTCATTTTCATGGATTGGAAGAATCAACATCATTAAATTGTCCAAACTACCTATACACAGCAGAAAGAAAGAAGGAACTCCTGCTCTTCATGGCAGCATGGATGGAACAGGAGAGCATCATGTAAAGTAGAATAAGCCAGGCAGTGAGAGACAAATACCATATGATCTCACCTATATGTGGAACCTAATCAACAAAACAAACAAATGAGCAAAGTAGAATCAGCAACTTGGAGATAAAGAACAAACTGACAGTGACCAGAGGGGCATGGGGAGGGAGATAATAGGGGAAAGACGGGGAAGATTCTAGTTAAAGAACAAGTATAAATAACCTGAAGAAATGGACTTCAGGGTGGGATCTGAGTGTGGAGTGGGGAGTGGGCAGGACAGAGGAGAGCAATGGGGGAAAATTGGGACAACTGTAATAGAACAACAACAATAAAAAAAAAGAAGCCTTACATACTTACTATTTGAATACTCTGTGTTCGAACAGGAAATATGAAACATTTAAAACGTGGAGCAGAGAGGACACGATGATAGTATAATGAGGTCTTTAAAATTATATTAAAATATATATGTGTCTAAAGGGAGGAGAAAATAACTAAAAAATGAATTCTTATGCCTGCTATGGTACACAGAGCATATCATGGGAATTGCTAGAGCAAATGCTCACACCAACTTTATCTAAGGTCACCTTGATAGCCTAGGTGAAATGCTTCACATCTTGTCTTCTCAATGTTTACAACTTTCAAAAAGTGAGTATCACTGTATTTTGCATTTTTATATGGAATATATATCAAGTCTTTTAAGATTTTTTCCAAATCTTTACATCATTTTTTAAAAAATTTAACACATGAATAACTTCTGAATAAAAGAAAAACATCCTATAACATAATCCAGGTCAGGTGATGTTTCAAGCACTGTAACTTGACCTTTTACCAGAGAGTTAAGGCCAACTAGTAACCATTGGTTTCTCATTAGCTTTCTGTTGTTTAATTCATTTAAATTTAGCTTAAAATATTTCTATATCCAAATATGAATATTTTCTTCCTTTAAGCATGATCCCACTATTATCGCCTTGTTCTTTCACCAGTGTTCAACTATGTTCTGATAATTTGCTTGCTGCTTCATTTTCACAAATTTATCTATTCCTTTTCTCGTAACACACTAGGTCTTTTCTCTTTAAGTCTTTTCTTAAAATTTTCTTTATTTTATTTTATCAATTCTCATATTTACTTATGCATTACTCTATATAGTTTTTCTCATAAAATAAACACTAGTTTTAAAAATAAGTTTACTTTCAACTTAAACTTTTCTTCCATAATGAGTGTATGAAAAATGAAATGTTACTATGGATGATGTGATGTTGTTCAAATTTGCTAGTCTGAAACCTTCATGAATTTTTCAATGTAAGGTTTTAAATTTTCAGGTAGGACCTAAAAAGGGCACAACTCTTTCTGTACTATTTCTGAAATATATGTCCAAGTTCAGTGTCATGTAAAGCTGGACTACTCAAATAGAGGCAAATCAGAAATTTAATTTGGAGGGGGAGCCAAAAGGATGTGTGAGTGAAGGAAGAGAGGAAGGAGGGAAGCATCGCTAAGGGCTGGGTTCTCCAGAAGCAGAAACTGAGACAAAATTTTATGTGCAAGTGATTTATGAATGAATGGTTCATAGGAGAAACTGCTAAGGTGGTGATGGAAGGACAGGGATGGGGAAAGTGAAGAGTGTGAATTTTAGGCAAAGTTTGGAAGAGGGAAGCATCAGCTTAGTCTTGCAGGAGGACTCCAGTTAAGGAGTGATGCCTCCCTCAGTGTTTGTCCTGATTTGACAAAGAAATCGGCTTTCATACTTTATGAATGAGCAGTGAGTCATTCAATCAGTCATTCACTGAAGTCCACTTCAGGGAGATCTAAACTCCCAGGCACTTCCAGCTTGGTATGGGTTCAGGCAAAGCATTTCCTTAGGGTGTCTCCCCAAGGAAATGGAAGGTACAAGTCTTATTAGTAAATCTTGGGTGGGAGTACAAGTAGAGGTAGAAGGGAGAGGGGGTGGAAGCCAAACAATTTAACTGGGGTCTCAGGGCTTTGGGCAGAGCACCAAGAGTATCTTATAATTATATATAACATGTGATTCAGTGTGGTTTGTTGATGAGTTCTACCATGGGATGAGTTCTAGTCCCAAAGGTTCTCTTCCAAACTTATTGAATCAGAATCTTGATTTTAACAAGATCCCCATTTGATTCTTATATACATTAATCTTTGAGGAGCACTGATACAGAATACCCTCCCTGATGGTTTGTTTTAAAGAATAAATGAAATGATGTTGTAAGGTACTTTGTAAATGGTTGTCACTTTATTACAATAATGGTGGTGATGATGACGGAGGTGACATTTTTACTGCATCTATCTAGTATAGTATTTATTTTCTTTATACTAAAATGGTGAGTTTATTAATCAGCCTCATCTACTAGGCTGTTTCTCTACAGGGGTGGTATTGGCATTTTGGGTGAGACAATTTTTTTGTTGTTGCTGAGGCTATCTCATGTATTTTATTTTATTTTGTATTTTTTATATTTTTTGGGAGGCACATAATATTTAATGAATGTTAGAGACATTGATAATATGTGGCAGGCCTTGTGATAGTAGCTGGGTATAAGAGACCAAAATAAGAACCAGGTTAGTGAGGGTGATGTGGGGAGGGAAACAAAGGCACTACTGAGTTTAAAGGAAGAACTCTTTTTTTTAACACCAGGAAGAACTGACATTCAATTGGCACAGTTTGGTATGTCTTCACTAAGAAGACACAGGCATACCTTGGAGACATTGCAGATTTGGTTTCAGACCACTGTAATAAAGCAAGTCATTATTTTTTTGCTGGTGGATGGTCTCGCCTTCATTTTGTAAAAAATTCCCACAGCATCCATGAAGTGCAATAAAGTGAAATGCAATGAAGTGAGATGACCTGTATTTGAATTAGGTTGTTGAAAAAATAGCTCATTAAGAAGGAAAAAGAGAAAGGGCTGAAGGACACCATGAAAATATCAGGCACATTTTGGGGAATGTTATTTTATGCAGAAGTGATTTATATATTCAATAAACATCAATGATTTACTTTAACATAGAAGCGTTAGAACCCTGGGTGTGCAGTGTGAATAGCACTCTCAGTCTTTTTAAAAGGTAGTAAAACTCTGCACAGTTTTAAAATTTTTTTAAATGAGGCAATGCCATTCCTTCATCATGACCACGGAACTCATCACAGGGAAGATCATGCTTTCATTTAATTGTGTGCCTTCCTCTTCCTAGAGAATATAGTGCCTGACAAAGATGAGATTCTTACCACAAGTTTATTTAAAAAAAAGCAACACTATCTTAGACATTCCATTACCTCAGTTCACTTCACAATGATCATGGTTGCAAGGTTATTACAATTCTTGTTCCATAGATGAGGAAACTGAACCTGGAGGAGCAAAGCATGTTTTCCCAAACCAGAAAGAACTAGCTTAAATTTATTTTAGTCTGCTTCTCAGGCTCATGCCTTTGGATTTCACCTAGGTACCTGAATAAATAAAGGATTTTATAAATGAATGAGTTCATTCCTGTGAATGCCAATCTGTTGTCAGTTGGTATAACCAAGCATAGTAAAGACTAATTTCACAGGACAATTCATAAACAGCCTATACATTTAAATTCCAAACACATTTTAGCTGTTCTTAGAGTTAGTTTGGACTGCCTCCCAAATCCACCAACAATGCTGGGAACAGGGCAGTGACCTTTGTTACAGGCTGCTGCTCCATTTTCCGTCTGAGGAGCAGAATGGACCACCCAGTAACCAGAGCCAAAAGTTACATCAATGTTCAGAGGAAGTCTGGCTCCAAAAGAATGAAGGGTATTTGTTAAGATTGTGCCTTTTATATTCCTACATAGTGCGTTATCTACTTGTCATACAGTTATCTTTTCTTTCAGAGTTGATAATTATTTTCCCTTATTCCAGGTAAGGGGATTTTAAGAGACTATTAGTAGTATAGATATATACTTCTGAGACCAATTAAAATTTTATTTCTTATATTTTAATATTTGTGAAGTTTAGATACAGCTTTGATGTGAGGTTGAGAAAAAGACATCTTTCCCAACCCCTTGTCAGAAAAGTTGTAAATTTAATTGTTATTGCCTTCAAAATTGTTATTAAATACCCTCTTGGTGACAAATCCTGAAAGGCTAAAATTTCAACATAAGATGTTTAAAAGGTAGTCAATAATATGACAGTATGATGCAACAGTGTGATAACCAAAATGTTGTGTGTATAAGAATGTGGGTAAAGAGATCAGATTCAAATATACCGTAACTGTACATTTATTGCTAAAAAATGAGCATTCTTCAATTTTCTTACAAACAGTCAGTGCTTTTAAAACTTTGGCATGAACTAAAGAGCCTGTTAGCAGAAGGATTCCTAGGCGCCACCCCTGATATTCTGACTCAGGTTTACAGGGGGAGAGTGAGGTAGGGGCATGAAAGCGTGTTTCTAATAGTCTCCCAGCTATACTGCTTCTGTACTGCACACCACCCTTAAAAGTGCCTAAGAAGGGAAGACACTTTTGCATGTATTTCTTAAATATGCTTCTACTAACCTTGAAAGCTGAGACAGAAAGTGAAAAGCAAGTATTAACATTTTTCAAAGTAAAGTTTATTCATACATAATTTATATAAATAAAATTCACCCTTTTTAATTGTATAGTTTGATGAGTTTCAAAAGTGTACATAATCATGTAATCATAACCACAATCAAGCGGTAAAAGTTGTCATCACCTTTAAAAATCCCCATATCCTCTAGTACTTAATTCCCTCCTCCCACCTCTAGTTTTGGCAGCTACTGATTTGTCAGTATGGTTTCACTTTTTCTAAGAATGTATTATGAATGATAATATAGTGTATATAACCTTTGAATCTGGGATTCTTTATTTAGTATAATGCTTTTGAGTTTTACCTATAATATTGCATTTTATTTATATTTATAGCTCTATAGATACAATTTGTTTCTTTCCATTAATGAGTACTACTCTGTTAATTTATTTGCTTTTTTCCCTATTCTCTAAATAACGGGTGTTTGGGTTGTGTCTAGTTTTTGGATATTATGATTAAAATTGCTATGAGTATCTTAATATAGGACTTTGTGTGATATTAAATTTTGAATAGGCATCTTCTAAAAATGTTTTTATCCTATTATAAAAAATATCCTGAATTAGGTGAATATGTATTATTTCAAATGCATCATAATTACAAAGCAACCAGACTTGTCAGCAGTCTAGCCAGAAGAATACTCTCATAAAGTAGAACGTGCAGTTCAGTGACTATTAGTAATATCACCTATCTTCTACTTTGGTTTTAAGATGGAGCAAATTAGAAAAAAACTACAGTTATTTAAACAAGAACACATATTTAACATTTACACAAAAATAACTCATTTAAAGCTCAAAACAACTCTATAAATTAAGTATTAATTATTTCTGCATTTCACATGAACAAATTAAGTCACATAGACATTCAATAACTTGCCCAAGTAACACTATTAATAAGGGGTAGAGTCAAGATGTGGACCCAGGCAATCTGGCTCTATAGTCCATGCATTTAACCACTGTTTTATGTAGCTATTTTTACATCTGGTATTCAAACACTGGAGAAAATGCCTTGTAAAGAAGCTGGCTCTGCTCTGAAAATCTAAAATTAAGATCAGTCTTCTGTATGAGAATTTTATGAACTGGTCATAGACTGGGGTTGCTACAGGCCATTTAAAATCTAAATCATTGCTGAGACCTAAGCTTATTCCTTTGATACTTCCTGTCAGAAACAATAAGGAACAAATCAAATGAGCTTCAGGCCTGCTGGAGTCATCATTATCATATCTATTGTTAGCCACACTCATCCTGAGAGGCAACATGCTTGGATCAATGAGAACTGCCAGTCTGAGGACAACTGTGGCAATGGGTGCTATTCTCATCATGTCTTTGGTAGTACACAGTTAGTAAATGAGTTTATTTTATTTTAAAATTTGATGTGAAAAGAGTGACTAGTTCTGTGAGACCACATTGATGAGGTACAAATAAATGTGTTTCTTCACTATTATGGCACATATAAAAGTGTCATTTTGTTACATGAGCAAAAAAAAATGATCATCCAATGTCAGGCAACATAAATAAATGCAGCTTAAGTACTCAGAGGCTCTTGTAATAAGTTACAGAATCACCAAAGCTAGTACAGGTTGGTACGACATTCACAAGTCATAAAGCAGTGTCATTTTAGCAACACATACATATTAATCAAAAACCTCTATTTGAATTTCTAGGGCAATTGTTTAATTTGAGAGGTATATACAGTTCTATGAAGCACCAGTTGAGAACACATATTTAACTAGTTAGAAATGCAGGTGGGACTGCTATTTGTTTCTTTTCCCCCCAAAGTCTGGTTCCTCCTCTTCTGAGGCACAGAATTAAAGCATATTATCTAGCCTTGTTTGGTGCGTCCATGCTGCTGATGTCTTGCCACATTAATGCAGCTGGAAGCAATGTACACCAACTCTAGGTCAGTCTCTTAGCTCCGCTGTAACTCCCAAGTTTTCCCTTCCCCCTTTCTACTGTTCCCATAATATCCTTCGCTCCCAACCAGGTGTAGGAATATGGTAGAGGACACTGATGCCCTAGGAAAATATAAAGCAACTGAAGAAAAAAGCCTGGTTCCCTGAATGACTGTTTGGAAGGAACAAAGCCCCTTAACACTATGCTGAGATCTGAGATGAGCGAGAAAGAAATCTTAGTGGGTTATGCCATGAACTAATATAGGGCTTTAAAATTACACTATCAGTCCTAAAAAGGTCAAGACCAGAGCATGACTGTGTGAAGTAGCATGTTAACCTGATGCTATATATAATTGCTCATACATAAATTGACCCCTAAGAATCTTGTGAAGAAAGAGTAGACTCAATTCTGTAAGTGACATCAATAATGAAAGAGGATGGGTGAATGCTAGGATCCACAGTAGTAATGATTATTTGCTTAACAAGATTTTTCATTTCTGTATGTGAGTTTTAAGTTTCTTACTCATCAGCATTTTTCTAATGATTTTATTAGAGATTGATTGATTCTCAAATTTGATTTGCATCTAAAACCTCTATCCTTTTAATTTTAATAGAATAGATTCATTTACAGATCAGAGGTGAAAAAAGATTGACTATATTTTTCTACCTGAAAATTTAAATTTATGTCCCTAAAATGTAGACTTTTTAATTGAAATTTTTACAGATAATTATAGATTTCCATTCAGTTATAAGAAATGATACAGATAGATTCCTTGTACATTTTCCCCCAAAGGTGACATGCTGTAAAATTTTACAACATTCAATCAGAATATTGACAGTATTGATGACATCCACCAATTGTATTCAGTTTCACTTGTCTTCCTTTGTGTGTGTGTGTTAACTTCTGTATGATTTTATTAGCTGTGGTAGGTTTTTTTTAAAAGTATGAGTCATTTCTTAAATATCTTAATCATTTTTATTGTTGTGTTACTTTCAAAGAATCTTTTAAGAAATTACATCTCTCAGTAAGAAAATATTTAAATAAAGTTCTACAGTTTCTTCAATTGTACTTGTTTCACTTATTCATTTAAATTCAAGAAAAATTAATAATAATACTTTTAAAAGAAAACAAAAATATGTAAATAATATATTTTTAATCTCAGATAGATACAGATATATATATGAATGTCTATAAGTATAGAATGACTCTTAGACTGGAGGGTACTATAGAAGGATTGGCATTATGCACTTCTTTAATAGTCTGCAGCTAGATATAATTTTATATTCATTAGCATCTCCCCTTATACTTATGTACATTTATTGTGATAGTCATATGGTACTTCTATTTGTAAAATACATTTAATTTTATGTTTTATCATTCCACTAGATAAGGAATATTTATTTGACAAATACTTTGATGGGGTGCTAAAATCTAGATAATCAGGTGAGCAGTTACAAATTGATTCAGATGTAAATTAGGGAAAGAGTGGCATGTGTTTGTAATTTGGGGTTTCTTTCCCTGAAATTCACTATTTCAATTTCAGAAACACCTATCCACTCCCCATTTACTTTCTGCAAAAATCACCTCACCTTTGTTATACAGATAGACCATGATTTGTAGAAGCCACATTTTCAAACCAGACAACTGTACTGTCTGCTTCTAATACATGTTGTGCAAAATGACAGGTTAAGTCAAGAGAAGATGCCTAAAAAGAGTACACTCATTATTTTTTAGCCTGGGGATACCATCCACTTATTAAAAAGCAGATTTTGAGCTTTTGTGTGCTGTTGACATGTTAAAATAATCAAGTCCATGCTACTGTCAATTCCCTTGCCAAACATCATATTACTTTTGACAAATATCTAGAGTGACTGGAAGCTCACTTGGTGCAATTCTAACTTTATTTCTTCCCTAGGTCTTTTTGTCTAAAGACTACTAAACCTACAGAACAGAATAAACTTTTCAAGTCAGGAGCTTTGAGAGATAGGATAGAAAAATGAAACAATGAAAATAAATAAAAGGACGGCCCTTATGCATACTGCACCAGAGCGCTGTTTTTTCTCCTAAAGAATGTCAATCATACAAAGTCAAGTTAGGGAAGTTTACACTTTGATAAATTTTTATGGAACAGTGTCAAATGTATTCAGTTTTTTTTTTTTAAAAACACCTTTTCTCCATGAGTTGATAAACTGGCTTAATAACATTTCTTATTTTTATATTAATTTCTGAAAAAAATAGCAGTTGAGTAGGCTAAGTTTCCACATTATTTAGTTACCATGGCAAAATTTTATGTGAATATAATATGATTTATTTTCCTGGTAGTAGCAGGCAATAAAACATTTTCTTCCATTAATGTGAACTTAATATATATATTTTTTCATTGTATATTTTTTTCATGGTGTATTTCATAGATTTGAAATCAGTGTCACGCTGTTAAAATGCAACATCTCAAGCATATTTGTCAATACTATAAGATACATTATAATAAATGGTTAATTTGATCAAACTAATCTTATAGATAAAAGAATTAGTATAATTCAAAATAACCTAAGCTTCTTTTCATGGTATATTTAACTTCAAATATTTAAGCTCATCTATGCACTAATACGTATTAAGGATATAGTAAAACAAGCCTAAAGAAAACTTTATGTCCACATTTCCTTAAACATATGGCATTGCTTTATAGGAATAAGATTATGATTTTTAATGCACTGGTGCTATTCCACAATTAGTTTATACGGAGTTATAGTTTTTTCTTCTTCTGGAACTCAAACACAGCTTTTAAGAAATAAAGCTACAAGATTAATATTTTCAACACTAGGACTCTTGGGCCAGCTTTATTTTTGGTACATGTCTACACGGCATTTAGAAAAGATAAGCTTATTCACTTTTTTATTCTTGAATGTTTATTTTTATAAAAGTGTTTAATAACAATTCAGGACCAAAATGAGAAAATAGAATGATACATTATGATCAATAGAATAAAACACGTTTAAAAGAAGGGGACCAGTGGTCCATATCAATAAGATATACAATACAGGACGTGGCAAAAGAAGGTTTGCAGATGTGAGTGAGCAAACAAATTTTATTCTTGTGTTATTTATTAACTATTGTGTTATTTTCCACATGAACAATTGTAAACCTACTTTTATCTCATCCTGTATTTAGACATCTAAGAAACAGCTAAGTCTATGGTCCGGAATACATATATAAAATACATGTAAAATCTAATATAGATTTAAAAATTTGCACACAATTAACCTCAGTCCATCAATTTGTGATAACTTTCTTAATGATGTTTATAACGATTCAACATATTCCATGATAATTAAGTTTTATTTATTTAGTCTCTTATGATTGGACATTTAAATTATTTTCATTTTTTACTATTATACAAATAACATGATGAACACTATATATAAAATTTGACTCATGTCCATGATTTCTAGACATGAAATTTGTGGTTTAAATGTATGAATTATTAGGGCTACTTTTAGTGCCTTCTAGAAATTTGTATTAATTTAAAATCTCTTTTACTTGTTTTTAATTTTTCATTATGAAAATTTGGAAACATAGTATAAGTAGAGAAAATAGTGTAATGAGCCAATATTTACTCATCACTCAGCTTCAACAATTATCAACAGGTGTCCAATCTTATTCTACCATCTGAACCTCTTTCCCTGGTCTTAGAGTATTCTAAAGCAAATCTTAGATATCATATAATTTATTCCATACAGACCAAAAAGCATATTTTTGAGTTCTCAGAAAACTTAAGGATTAATATAAAGCCAATGACTATATAAAATAAAGTCACTCAAGAGGAATAAGAGATTCTGAATGCACTTATTTTTATAATAAACAGAAAAACTCTTATAAATAAGAAATGGGAAGAACATCTAAAGAAAACAATATAACAAAGTAGGATAATCCATGGTAAGTCTATATTTAAAATACATGTGTAGAAAAAAAGATAAAAAGACATTTAATCAAGAGAATAAAAGAAATATTTGATCTTCTAAGAGTCAAGTGGGTTAAAATCCCAAATGTAATGAGAATTGGGATAAACAAAAGGAAAAAAAAGACTTTTATAATCAAGTTTGCAGCGAAGAGAACAAAGAAGGACTAGGGTCTGTTTTGGCAGATGATGTCATGATGAGTAAAAGAAAGTAACTAAGGAGATTTCCAGTTTCCTTCGTTTTTGCTTCCACCTTCTTCATTAATAGAAGTAATTCAATATAGAAATGGTAGAAAAATGTGTAAAATGGAATTTTTTAGTTTAAGGCAGGTTGAAAGTAAGACTAAATAGAGTTCACGTTTTCGATCCAAACATAATATATCCAACAGATAAAGTCACAAAATCATCATCCCTAATATTTCAAGAATTTATATGGATTAGTATTGGATCCTCAAAATATTAGAAAAATGCTGGCTCGTTTTTCAAATAGGTAATGACTACAACGTACAGTGGAGTAAGACTGTAAGAAAGATATGGTGCCATTACAAGAGCAGCAAAATGATTAAGAGTCCTGGGGTTAGGGAGTCAGAGAACACTGCTATTAGTTCTGTCATATTATGCAAGGTGCTTCGCCTCTCTGTGCCCCTCTTGCCCTTGCTACAAAGCCTTATGCGACCTGCTGCCTGCCTGACTCTGATCAACCTTGTTTAGCCTTCTCCAGCCACACTGGACAGCCTGCTCTCCCTAAATATCCTTCAGTCTCCCAAGATCATTCCATTGCTGCGCCTTCACTGCTGGCCATCCCCTCTTCCCGGCCCATTGTCTCAGGCACTCGCTCAGCTCACCTCCTTATTTCATTCATGTTTGTTTAAACGTCACTTCTCTGTAGGGGTTGTGTTGTACCTGCATATCTTGGGACGCCCCAAGACTTTTACCTCAGTGCTCCCTATACCCTTCTACAGTTTATTTTTTAATAGCACTTATCTCAATGTTGAATTATTTTATTTCTTGCCCTGTTGTCCATTTCCTCCCTGAGGGTACCGGGCATCCATAGTACTAATAAGGGTAACTAGTCTACTAATGCTCATGTGATAATTAC
Source organism: Pteronotus mesoamericanus (assembly GCF_021234165.1). Lineage (NCBI taxonomy): Eukaryota > Metazoa > Chordata > Mammalia > Chiroptera > Mormoopidae > Pteronotus > Pteronotus mesoamericanus. The sequence continues at coordinate 19,193,165 of NW_026555311.1, forward strand.
TGTGCACCAGGAACTATTCTAAGTGTTTCACATATAAAGCTTGATATTATTTCAGGAAAATCTTAAAGTCCCATTTGCAACTGAAGAAATGGGTATATTGAGAGGGTAAGTTATTTTCCCTTATGTCACAGAACTAGTAAATAGCAGAGTCTGTATTCAAATTCAGGAAGTCTGGCTTTGGCACTGTATTTGGGGTTTAAGTAGGTGCTAGCTAACTTTTTTTTTAGATGACTAAATATAAAATTTGTATAAAATAGTACCTTCAAAGTACATATACCTCAAATATCTAGGCCAGTGCATAGCATATAATAAGTATGCAATAAATTTTATATTAGTAAAATATTTATTTGACATATTGAAGTACATCTAAGAGAGCCCAAATAAAGAAAGTTCTAGGATTCTGTCATTTGATTAGAGGGTTGTAAAATATGGAAACTTCAGGCTGGTGAAGTCTTAATGTGGGCTTCCAGTAATCTTCAAATGCCCGAATTCCCCCAGAAGGCAGGAAAAAAGACAGGTGAACACAATATATAAGGATGCGTATTTTTCAACTCTTTATAAGGATGAACTTTCTCATAAACATTGCCAGTCAATGGGTCCTGAGCAGCCTTGCTAAGTAGTAATACCTAAAAAGCTAAGCATAAACTTAATATTAACAGGCATTCTCTGAAATTCCATACTAAGAACATCTACTTTAATAGTCTTTATCTTTGATCTACCAGTTTGTGAAAGTTTTGTCATCACAGATGTATTTGTGTATTGTCTTTATAAAATGTCCAGAAATCTTTTGAGATTTAACCTTAGAAAGAGCCATAGAAATAAAGAATGAGTGAAGAAAGGGAACTGACAGTTAAGGAGTTTTCTAACCGTATTGTCACAAAAGTCTATGAGGTAGGTGTTTTCTGATTTCATGTATAACGTTCAAGGAAATTGAATAATTTCTTCAGGTGTGTTGCAGAGCAAGTAAAGGTATATATGTAGTGTGACCACAGGTCAGCCTGATTTAAAGCCTGTGACCATTCTACTACATTGACTTACTTTCACTTTTCTTCCAGAAGGAATAACAAAGAAATGCAATGATAGGCTGACACATGTTGGCCCCAATTACTTTAATTTGTTTGGCAGAAAGCTCTCTCCCATATACAACAAGAACTTTAATAATCCAGTGTTATAAAGCTCTCCTTTGAAAGAATAAAAATTCTGTGGAGTACACATAAAAATTCCTATCAATGAATGTATTTATCCTCAAATCTGACCAATGGACACTGGACACTGATTTTCAAAACTATTTTCACTGATTATGTGAAAATGTATTTTAATTAATAATGTCAATGTAATTGTCAATTGTTTATACATTCTTCTTTCTTTTTTAATTAATTAATTTATTTTTTCAAATACATTTATCGCCACCTTCTCCCCACTACTTTCCCTTGCCCCCTCCCCCCTTCCTCCCTCAATCCTTCACCTTTGGTTTTGCCCATGAGTCCTTGCTCTATGCTCCTTGACTTTCCCCTTCCCTTCCTTTCCCCCCTCCCACCCCTTCCTCCTTCCCTCTTGTCTCTGTAGGTTTCTTTTCAGGGTTTCTGGTCTCATTTTCCTTGCATCTTTGTATTGTTCGTTAGGTTCCATTTATAGGTGAGATCATATGGTATTTGTCTTTCACCCCCTGGCTTATTTCGCTTAGCATAATGCTCTCTAGTTCCATCCATTTTGTCGCGAAGTTTAGTAGTTCTTTTTTTCTTTCTGCTGTGTAGTATTCCATTGTGTAAATGGACCATAGTTTTTGATCCAATCATCCACTGATGGGCATTTAGGTTGCTTCCAACACTTGGCTATTGTAAATTGTATTGCTATGACCATTGGGGTGCATAGGTTCTTTTGAATTGGCGTTTTGGGATTCTTAGGGTATAGTCCCAGCAGGGGAATCACTGGATCAAAAAGCAGTTCCATTTTCAGATTTCTGAGGAAATTCCACACTACTTTCCACAATGGCTGCACCAGTTTTCATTCCCACCAACAGTGGACTAGTGTTCCCTTTTCTCCACAGCCTCGCCAGGACCTGTTGTTTGTTGATCTGTTTAGGATGGCTATTCTGACCTGTGTGAGGTGGTACCACATTGTGGTTTTGATTTGCATTGATGGCTAGTGATACTGAGCATCCTTTCAAATGCCTCTAGGGACTCTGTATCTCTTCCTTGGAAAAGCATCTGCCCAGGTCCTTTGCCCATTTTTTGATTGGACCATTGGGTTCTTGGAGTGGAGTCGAGTGAGTTCTGTATATAGTTTGGAGATCAAACCTCTATCTGATGTATCATTAGCGAATATATTTTCCCATAGGGTTGGCTCCCTTTTCATTTTGCTGATGTTTTCTTTAGCCGTGCAGAAGCTTCTTATTTTGATGAGGTCCCACTTGTTTATTCTTTCCTTTATGTCCCTTGCTTTAGGAGAAATATCTGTGACAAAAATTGCTGCGTGGGGTATCTAAGATTTCCTGCCAATGTTCCCCTCTAGGACTTTTATGGTGTTTTGACTTATATTTAAGTCTTTTATCCATCTTGAGTTTATTTTTGTGTATGGTGTCAGCTGATGATCCAATTTCAATTTTTTGCATGTAGCCATCCAGCTTTCCCAACACCATTTGTTGAAGAGGCTCTTATGGCTCCATTTGATGCTTCTGCCCCCTTTGTCAAATATTAGTTGCCCATATAGACTTGGGCTTATCTGGGCTTTCTATTCTGTTCCACTGGTCTATGAGTCTGTTCTTGTGCCAGTACCAGATTGTTTTGAGTATGGTGGCTTTGTAATGTCGTTTGATGTCCGGTATTGTGATCCGTCCTACTTTGTTATTCTTTCTCAAAATTGCTGTGGCTATTCGGGGTTGTTTATGGTTCCATATAAATTTTTGAAATGTCTGTTTTATTTCTGTGAAATACATCATTGGTATCTTAATAGGGATTGCATTGAATCTATAAATTGCTTTGGGTAGTATGGACATTTTGATGATATTAATTCTTCCAATCCACGAGCATTGTATATGCTTCCATTTATTTGTGTCTTCCTTAATTTCTTTCTTCAATGTTTTATAGTTTTCTGCGTACAGGTCTTTTACCTCCTTGGTTAAATTTATTCCTAGGTACTTTTTTTCTTGATGCTATTTCGAATGGTTTTTTTTTTCTGATTTTTTCTTCTTTTATTTCATTGCTGGTGAACAAAAATGCCTTTGATTTCAGAATATTGACTTTGTATCCTGCTGTTTTGCTAAATTCACTTATTGGGTTGAGTAGTTTTTTGGTGGCGTCTACAGGGTTTTCTATGTACACTATCATGTCATCTGCAAACAGTGATAACTTTAATTCCTCCTTTTCTATTTGGATGCCTTTTATTTCTTTTACTTGTCTGACCTCTGTGGCTAGGACCTCCAATACCATGTTGAAAAGAAGTGGTGAAAGTGGACATCCTTGTCGTGTTCCCAATCTTAGTGGGAAAGCTTTTAGTTTTTGCCTGTTGAGTATGATGTTGGCTGTAAGTTTTTCATATATGACCTTTATTATGTTGAGGAATGCCCCATTTATTCCCATTTTGCTGAGAGTTTTGATCATAGATGGGTGCTATACCTTATTGAATCCTTTTTCTGCATCTATCGAGATGATCATGTGGTTTTTGTCTTTTATTTATGTGATGTATTATGTTTATTGACTTGTGTATATTGAGCCATCCCACTTGAGATGAATCCCACTTGATCATGGTGGATAATCTTTTGAATGTATTGCTGGATGCAGTTTGCCAATATTTTGTTGAGGATTTTAGCATCTATGTTCATCAGCAAAATTGGCCTATAGTTTTCTTTCTTTGTAAGATCTTTATCTGGTTTTGGGATCAGGGTGATGCTGGCCTCATAAAAAGAGTCTGGGAGCCTTCCCTCCTCTTGGATTTTTTGGAATAGTCTGAGGACAGGGGTTGGTTCTTCCTTAAATGTTTTGTAAAATTCTCCTGGGAAACCGTCCGGCCCTGGGCTTTTGTGTGTTAGGAGGTTCTTGATTACTTCTTCAATTTCCCCAGCTGTTATCGGTCTGCTCAAGCTTTCTGTTTCTTCCTCCTTCAGTGTTGGAAGATTATACTTTTCTAGAAATTTGTCCATTTCATCCAGGTTATTAAATTTCTTGGCATATAATTGTTCATAGTAGTTTCTGACAATCCTTTGTATTTCTGTGTTATCAGTTGTTATTTCTCCTCTTTCATTTCTGATATTATTAATTTGGGTCCTCTCCCTTTTTGTCTTGATGAGTCTGCTTAAAGGCTTGTTGATTTTAGTTACCTTTTCAAAGAACCAGCTTCTGAATTGGTTGATCCTTTGCACTGTTCTTTCGTCTCTATGTCATTCAGTTCTGCTCTAACCTTGACTATTTCCTTCCTTCGACTTGCTCTGGGATTTATTTGCTGTTGTTTCTCCAGTTCTTGAAGTTCTAGTGTTAGGTCTTTTATTTGAAATGTTTCTATCTTTTTTAGGTAAGCCTGTATTACTATGAACTTCCCTCTCAGGACTGCCTTTGCTGTGTCCCATAGGTTTTGGACAGTTGTCTGTTCATTTTCTTTGTTTCCAGAAATTTTTTGATTTCTTCTCTTATCTCATTATTGACCCATTCATTGTTTAATAGTGTACTGTTCAGTCTCCATGAGTTTGCAAGTTTTTGAAGTTTCTCTTTGAGGTTGATTTCCAGTTTCAAGCCTTTGTGATCTGAGAAAAACTTTGGTATTATTTCAATTTTCCTGAATTTGCTGAGGATTGCTTTGTGTCCTATCATGTGGTCTATCTTTGAAAATGTTCCATGAACACTGGAAGAGAATGTGTATTTTTCTTCTCTGGGATGTAAGGTTCTATATGTCAGTTAAGTCCATTTGATTCAGTGCATCATTCAGCTCCACAATATTCTTGTTGATGTTTTGTTTGGAAGATCTGTCCATTTTTGACAGTGGGGTGTTGAAATCCCCTACTATCAGTGTGTTTCTGTCTATATCTTTTTTGAAGTCTTCCAAGATTTACTTTATATATTTGGGTGCTCCTATGTTGGGTGCATATAAATTTACAATGTTTATGTCTTCTTAATAGATTTCCTTTAAGTATTATAAAGTGCCCTTCTGGGTCTCTTGTTATGGCTTTTTTTTGAAATCTATTTTTTCTAATATAAGTATTGCAACCCCTGCTTTCTTCTCTTGCCCATTTGCTTGGAATATTTTTTTCCATCCTTTTATTTTCAAACTGTATAGGTCTTTTGTTCTGGGGTGGGTCTCTTGTAGGTAGCATATGTGTGGGTCATGTTTTCTTATCCATTGAGCTATCTTATGTCTTTTGATTGGGGCATTTAGTCCATTTACATTGAGAGTTATTACTGATAGAAACCTATTCATTTCTTCTCTTTGTAGCTGTGTTTTTCTCTTTCTCACTCTTTTTCTTCATCTTCTTAAACCAGTCCCTTTAGCATATCTTGTAGTGCTGGTTTGTTGCAGACGTATTCTTTTAGCCTTCTTTTGTTTGGGAAACTCCCTATTCCCCCTTCTATTGTAGGTCTCTATTTAGATCTCTATTGAGATCCTTGGTGGGTAGAGCAGCCTCGGTTGTAGGTCTTTGTTTTTCATTACTTGGAATATTTCTTGCCATTCCCTTCTGGCTTGTAGTGTTTCTGTTATGAAGTCAGTTCCTAGCTGTATTGGGGTCCCCTTGTATGTTACTTTTTCCTTCTCCCTTGCTGCCTTGAGGATTCTCTCTTTGTCTTTGATAGTTGCCATTTTAATGATGATGTATCTTGGAGTGGACCTCCTTGGGTCCCTCTCGAGTGGGGCCCTCTGTGCCTCCTGGATCCATGAGACCTTTTCTCTCCTCAATTGGGGAAATTTTCCATCACTACTTTTTCAAAGAGGTTCTCTATCCCTTGCTCCTCTTCTTCTACTTCTGGTATCCCTATTATGTGGATATTATTGCGTTTCAGGTTGTCCTGCATTTCCCTAAATACCTCTTCATTCTTTTTGAATCTTTTTTCCATATCTGTTCTTTCTGAGAGCTTCTTTCTACCTTATCCTCCATCTCACAGATTCGATCCTCATCTTCATCTAGCCTGCTTTTGATTCCTTCTACTGTGTTCTTCAATTCAGAAATAGTATTCTTCATATCCTCTTGTGTCCTCTTGATAGTTTCTATGTCCTTTTCCAGGCTGATATAGTTTGCTGTAAGATCCTGATAGTTTCTCTGCGGTTTCTCATAGTTATCTTTGAGCTGGCTGAGCTCATTGAGCTTTCTTAGAACCATTGTTTTGAATTCAATATCTCATAGTTCCCTTGCCTCTATCTCATTTAGCTCTCTCTGTGGGGAGTCCCCTTTTCCACTCATTTGGGACGAACTTCATTTCTTCCCATTTTTGTGAGAGTCTATTATTTTTTATTTATTTATTTATTTTTGCTTCTGCTTCAATTGATCCATCTAGATTTCCTGACTTTGTGGATTAAACTTCTATGGTAGTAGGCGGGTCTTTTTATTTATTTATTTTTTCTTTACTTTCCTTTCTGGGCCTGCCTCTAATGATGTCAGTTGTTGACTCTATATGACTTTGGGTTGTTTGTTTGAGCCTTCCAGGAGTCTACTGTCTGTGTCTGACTCCTGCTTTGGGCAGCTCTGTGATGCCTTCGGCCAGGGATCCACTATTTCTGTGGATTGCTCTGCACTCTCATGTTGGCTCCTTGAGCACCGTCCCTGGCCCCAGCAGGATCCCCGGCTCACCTGGGCATGGGCCCTTGCCACAGCCTGGGGGTGGGGGGAGTAGGGGGTGCTTTTCTTCTGACCTCGTCTACTCACCTGCCGCCCACGCCCCGGGGGGCGGGGCCCAGCACTGGTCAGTTTAGGGTTTTCTATTGTGTGCTTTCCCCGCTTTTGGCTCTTTGGGGGTGTGACCTGCCCACGCAAATGGAGACTAGGGAAATGGGAAGAAGTCAGCTCTGGGACTCTTCAGTTAATCCTGTCTCCAGTCTCTTCTCCAGAGTCTCTGGGCAGCTCTGTGACCCCTTTGGCTAGGGATCCACTATTTCTGCAGACCCTAATTGTGAGCCTTCTGGCTTCCAGCCGCTTCTGCCTCTTTAGGGGCGTGGCTTGCCTGCGCAAATGGGGACTAACCAATGGGGAGGGACTCTGTTCTGGGGATCTCAGATAGTCCTCCAGTTCTTTCACTAACCCCTCTGTCTCTAGTCTCTCCTCAAGGGTCTCTGTGCAGCAGTGTGTCCCCTTTGTCCAGGGATCCTCTATTTCTTCCAGCCAGTCTGCACTCATCCCCTAGCCCACATGCCCACAAGCTGTGTGCAGAGCATGCAAAAGATAGGTTAATTGATTCTCTTATGCCTGGGCTAGGTGGTAGCTGCAGAGTGGGAGGTGAGTTATGACCAGGGCTCCGCTGGCCACCGTCTCTGTTCTCTTCACAAAGTTTTCCTCACCCATCTTTCCTCAGGCACCAGTGCACTCTCCTGCCGCCTCTACCCAGAGATCAAGGAAGGCGGCTGCCACTGCAAATTTTTGCGTTGGTCCTTTAAATGTCTCTTTGCATTCCAGCCACCTGTCTCTGGCAGAGAGCGCCCCTAAGCTTTTTGAGGTTGCATTTTTGTCTGTGCATTTTCCTAATTTCAGCTGCTGTAGTCTAGGGGTCCCTGTTTATGGTTCAGACTCTGTTCTTCTCAGGGGGATCCAACTGGCCGTTTCCGTGTCCCTCTGGTGCTGGTGCCCATGGGCGCCCAGCCCACCATCTGGAGCCTACACCGCACTTCTCACCTGTTGGGATGTGCGAGAGTCGAATCCACTGTCCGCAGCTCCAAGGCTCCTCTCCCTCTAATGTTCCATTGTTTTCCAGGTGATTTCTCCACTATTTAGTCAAAATTCTGGTTTGGTCTTGGGAGGAGGCCAGCATGACTCCCATTCACTCCTTCGCCATCTTTTTTCCTTTTTTTATACATTCTTACAGCAAGTTTTATATTTGTAAATTCTTATTCCCTTTCTGGGGGATGTTTTTTGCTTATGGCTCTGTGCTAATTTTCTCAAACTATATTCTCCTTATCATGCCCTTTGTTTTAAGTAAACACAAGTACAATTTATCTCCACTGGTTCAGCTCTCTATTTTTTTCTCCTAATAAAAATATTATGATGCTGGTCTGACATGTTTTGGTAAGATGATAGCTCAGTTATTCTCTAAGGCAACTAACTGTATTTGATCAAGGGAGAAAAAAGAGGTTTTTAATATTAATTTTTGGTTGACTTATTTGATAAGAAAGATATTTTAAAAGTTCATTCAAATTTCAAGGGACTTGGCATTCCATGTTTGTAATAGTTCATATGTGTGTGTGTGTATATATATATATATATATATATATATATATATATGATATGAATATCTTTTTACTTCTCTGAATCAAGAAATCAAGGTCACAATTTTGATCTGGCACTTTAGTGATATGATTCACTGCTGTACATAACAAAGATTAAACAAAAAATAAATTAAGGCCATGTTTCAATACATTACTTCTATTACATCTGTCTAAAAATATATTAAAATGATGAAAATACTGTGATCTTATAAATGGGAATCAGGAGATCCAAGATGGAGGTGGAATAAGTATATGCTACACTCACCTCCTCAGGATCAAACTGGAAATAAAACTAAATATAGAGCAAGAATCTTGAATAACTAACTTAAAACTAGCTGAAGAAAAGTCTTAAAACCAAGGATTTACAGAAAAGCCACACTAAGACTAGAAGAAAGGGCAGAAATGCAAAAAGAGCTGGCCCCTACTCCCATAGGGAGTAGCTGAGATTCTAGAGGGGTATCTCAGAATCTAGAGGAGACACCCTGAGAAGCGTAGGGTCTCAACACCAAACTGGGCTCGCCAGCCCAGAGCAGGGAAAAGCTGCCCACATAATATGAGGATGTTGAAATCAGTGAGGATTCTGCCCACCAGGGACAGGCAGGAGTCTGCTAAAAAAACAGGGGCCGTCTTAAAAGGACAACACACAAAATCGTCTTTGTAGCCACTCATTTTGGACTTTGATGTAGGGAAGGCTGAGCAGATTAGAGTCACATGAGGAGAGTGTGGGGGTTGTGGCTCTGGAGAGAGAGCTAGGGGCACAGCTGCTTAGATTCCTGGACTGAGTCATTCTCCCACACCACAGACACCATCTTTTTTGGGTAGAACACTCTTCTCCATATAGCAGGCGTCACCCTGAGGGAAAGCAACAGCCCAACCTTTATGGACTTCCTCTTGCCTCACCCTGGGGAGTTTGTGCCCTTCTGGCAAGTCAGATGCCAGGGGTGTGTAGGTCTGGGAAGACTCAGGAGGTGTCAGTGACTAAGTTGTGTGGCTTTGGGGCACAGCCATTCCCCCCACTTTCCTGTGAGCCTGAGCAGCACCTTCCCTTCACAGGAGATTCGCTAGGCCCACCTTGTGGATTCCCAGCGATCCCCGTCCAGCTGACATCATACTCAGTGGGCAAAAACTACAAGTGTTTCCTTAAGATCGTGAGCAAGACAGGGATACCTGCTTTCATTGTTCTTATTCAATGTAGTAGTGGAAGTTCTAGCCCCAGCAATCTGACAGGAGGAAGAAATAAAAGTCATCAGAATTGGAAAGGAAGGAGTAAAACTGTCATTATTTGCAGATGACATGATACTGTGTATAAACAACCTTAAAGATTCCACAATTAAAACTGCTAGAACTGATATATGAATTCAGTAAAGTAAAAGGGTATAAAATAAATATCCAGATATCAGCTGCATTTTTATAGACTAATAATGAACTCTCAGAAAGGGAAACTAAGAAAATAATACCATTCACAATTGTTTCAAAAATATAAAATATTTAGAGATAAATTTAACCAGGAGGTTAAAGTCCTACCTGTACTTCAAAAATTTTAAGACACTGAAGAAAGAAATTAGAGAAGCTACAAATAAGTGGAAGTATATATCATGTTAATGGATGAGAAGAATTAACATCATTAAAACATCCATACTACCCAAAGCAATCTATAGATTTAACACAGTTCCTATCAAGATACCAATTACATATTTCATGGAATTAGAAAAAATATTCCCAAAATTTATATGGACCCACAAAAGACACTGAAGAGCCACAGCAATCTTGAGAAATAAGAACAAAGTTGGAGAAATCATGCTACCTGATATCAAAAAGACATGGTACTGGCATAACAACGGACATATAGATCAATGGAAAAGAATAGAGAGGTCAGAAATAAATCCACACCTTTATGGTCAATTAATACTGACAAAGGAGGCAGGAACATACAATGGGGTAAAAATAGTTTATTCAATAAATGGTGTTGGGAAAATTGGACAGATATGTGCAAAAAAAAAATTAGACCACCTTCTTTCACCACACATAAGAATAATCTCAAAATGCTAAGACTTGAAACCATAAACATCCTAGAAAAAAACATAGGCAGTAAAATCTTGAATATTTCTCATAGCAAGGTTTTTGATATATTTTTTGGGGGCAAGGAAAACAAAAGAAAAAGTAAACAAATGGAACTACATCAAACTAAAATCTTTTTGCACAGCAAAGAAAACCATCAAGAAAATTAAAAGAGAAATCAGCTGAGAGTTTTATGGGAGCTACCTTGTAGGTAACTGTCTTTCTCTTGCTGCTTCTACAATTTTCAATTTTTCTTTAACCATTGTCATTTTAAATATGATGGGTCTTGATGGGGGCCTCCCTGGGTTGATCTTTTTTGGTACTCTCTGTGCTCTTGGACTTGTGTGTTTTTTTCCATACCAGGTTAGGAAAGTTTTTGGTCATTATTTTTTCAAATAAGTTCTTGATCCCTTGTCCTCTCTTCTCCTCTTGGTACCCCTATGATGTGGATGCTGTTATGCTTAATGTTTTCCCAAAGACCACTTAAACTATGCTCATTTTTTAAAATAATTTTTTTTCTTTGCTGCTTGGATTAGGTGGTTTCTACTTCCTTGTCTTCCAAGTCACTGACTTGATCCTCTGCTTTATCCAAGCTAGGGTTATTCCTTCTAATGTATTCCTCATTTCAGATATTATATTTTTCATTTCTGACTGGCTTTTTTTGTATGGTATCTATGTCCTTTTTTGTGCTTGTTATCTTTTTGTTACAGTCATCACCAAGTTCATTGAGCATCCTTATAACCATTGTTTTTATGTGTGGTAAATTGCTTGCCTCCATTTCATTTAGCTCTTTTTCTGGAGACTTATCCTGTTCTTTAATTTGGGGCATGTTTCTTTGTCTCCCCATTCTGGCTGCCTCTTTGTGTTTGTTTCTATGTATTAGGTAGACTTGCTATGTCTCCCAGTGTTGGAAGTTTGGACTTACGTAGTAGGTGTTCTATGGGACCCAGTGGCACAAACTCCTTAATTATCTGAGCTTGGTGCTCCAGGAATGTCCCCTGCATGTGTTATGTGGACCCTCTTGTTTTAACTGAATTTTGTATTCTATTGGCCTCTTCGTGCATGAGGTTGACTCTCGGGCTGGCTGACTGTGATGTGTCTTTTTCTTATAAAAGACCCTTTAACATTTCATGTAATACAGTTTGGTGATATGAACTTCTTTAGCTTTTTCTTGTCTGGACAGCAGAGTAATCTTGGTTGTAGATTCTTGATTTTCATCACTTTGAATATTTTGTGCCAATCTCTTCTGGCCTGCAAAGTTTCTTTTGAGAAATCAGCTGATAGTCTTCTGGGAGCTTTCTTGCAGGCAACTAACTGCTTTTCTCTTGCTGTTGAAATTCCCACTAAGTTCCTTGAGTATCCCTACAACCATTGTTTTGAACTTTGTTTCTGGTAGTTTGCTTGCCTCCATTTCATTTAGTTCTTTTTCTGGAGATTTCTCCTGTTCTTCCATTTTGGACCTGTTGTGTGCAATGTCCTGTTGTAGTTTAGCCTTCATTGTGATTTGTACATCACTGGGAAGGATTGACTCCAAGGCCAGTCAGCTTTGAGGACCAGCTCTGACTACGGGGGGGAACTGCTGCATGGGGGCTGAACCCACAAAGCAGGACTTGCTTCACTGGGTCTTTGGTGCCTGCCAAGTCTTCCCCTTGATCGTGTCTCTTGGGGAGAAGGTTGGGTTGTACTCTCACAAGGTCTGAAGTTGTCCACTGAGTACATTGGCTCTGGATCCTCTCAGGAGGTACAAGGTCAGCCATGGCCTACCCCTTGCCTGAGGCCACTGGGCATGAGCTTCAGAGGGAGCTGCAGATGTCTTCTATGTGTGCTGGACTTGGAGGTGATTGGGAAAGGCCAAGCTAGGAACCAAGCCTGGCTGCCATGAGTGCCAGGCCCGGGGCCACTCAGCCAAAGGTATGGGGTACACCGAGACCAAATGCTGCTTGTTTGAGGGATTTTAGAAAAGTTGGAAGTGTGTTCTAGGAGAGGCCATTTATATGGAAAAGCCACTGGAAACAATTGGCTGGGCTTGCAAGTTGGGTGTCAGGAAATCACCAGGGTAGAGACAGTTAGCCAGGTTGATGGAGACTCAGATATGGCACCTGCTTGCTGGTTGTCAGGGGAGGTCTCACCAAAGGAACAAGGGCCTCTACCATCACTTCTGTTTGGGAGAAAGTTGTCCCCTATATCCTGCCCTGAAACCAGATAATTCAGATCCGCCCCTTATGCCTCTGGGGCCTTTTGCGCCACTGTCCCAGTGCCAGAGCTTAAAGCAAGTAAGTTGGAGTAAGTCTGTGTGTGGGCCCTTTAAGAGAAAAGCCTGGGACTCCAGAAGCCCTCTGTCCCACTTAGCCACAATCTCCACTGAGTTTTACAGACACAAGTTATGGGGGTTTCTCCTCCTGGCCATGGAATCCTGGGCTTGGGAGCCTGGTGTGGGGCTGGGACCCCTCACTCCTCAGGGGTGACCTTTGTGGTTGAGATACCTCTCCTGGTTTTAAATCACTATATGTGGGTATGGGACCAGCTGCTCCTACCTGTCTGGATGTGGCTTCTTCTTTATGTGGCTATAGAACTTCTGTTTAGCTAGATTTCAGGCAGTTCTGAATGATGGTTGACCTGTAGTTTAGTTGTAATTTTGATGTGGTTGTGGGAGATTCTGAGAACTGCATTTACCTATGCCATCATCTTGACGGGGAACCAGGCCATTTTCCACATTGTCTTCAAAGTGTATTCCAATAGAAAAGCTAAGGCATAACTCCACTGAAGCTTTAGATTATAAAGCACACCTATTATTACCAATTCTGTTAATCCTTACCTGTTTTTTATTGGGTAGACTGAAAAGGAATCATTATTCTTACTTTATAGATAAGAATATAGGTGCAAGAACACTTTCATAATACCTAAGTGAGGTCTAGATTTTGTTATTTCAAGTTCTCATACAGGTCTCCTTTAGGTATACCACACTGACTGCATCGCCTAGAAATGAAATTTACAATGTACAGCCCCTTCCTTGGTATTCTCTGCTGGTTCTCCTCCTCGAGCCAGTCTGGAAACACTGGACTTCTCTGGCCCAGATCTAGGCTGCCTCCTCTCTCTCTCTGCATTCTTAGCCCATTCACACCTATGGCTTTAAATACTTCCTCTATTCTGATAATTTCCCAATTCTTATCACCTGCCCATACCTTGCGCTGTAGACTTGTCTATCTTATTGCTACTTGACTTTTACATTTGGAGGGCTAGTCAGCATCTCAAACAATCAAACAGAGGTCTTAATTCATTCCTACAAATCTATTTATTGCCCAGGTCAGTCAAAAATCTATAGGAATCCTTGATTCCCCCAGTTTCCTTTGCTCTTCACATCCAATTTTCTATTAGGTACTTTTAGTTCTATCGCCAAAATATATCCTGAATGAAACATAAAACATTCTGAATGTAATTCATGTCTGAGCTTGGTGCTCCAGGAATGTCCCTTGTGTGTGTTATGTAGACCCTCTTGTTTTAACTGAATTTTGTATTCTATTAGCCTCTTTGTGCATGTTCAGTTTGAAAATACTTAACCATGTATGTTCGATATTGTCTGTTATTTTTTGATTAAAAAACTATTACTTTATACTTTAGCCCCAGCTGGTATGGCTCAGTGGATTGAACACTGGTCTGCAAACCAAAGGGTCACTGGTTGGATTCCCAGTTAGGGCACATGCCTGAGTTGCAGGCTAGGTCCTCAGTAGGAGGTGTGGGGAAGGCAACCACACATTGATGTTTCTCTGCCCCTCTTTCCTCCTCCCTTCCCGTCTCTCGAAAAATAAATAAATAAAATCTTTTTAAAAACTATTACCTTATACTTTCTTTCAAGCTGTTCCTTTCCTATTTAAAATTCTATGTTTCTAATTCTGTTTTTCGTTACTGCTGACTTTTACTCATAGTGAGTTGCTTCTTTATGTAATTTTTTTGTTGTGAGCCCCCCTTTCTTTTATTTAAAAAAACATTTAAGGAATAACAGCATAGTGTAAAGTGCACTGATATTTAGTTTATAGCACAATTGTATAACTACCACCTAGATATGTAAATACCACATATATTTATATATTACTTATATAAATATGTAAATATGAAGATTTACATGTAATTTACATAGAAATATAAATATCCCACAATGACTGATTTTTTAAAAAGATTTTATTTATTTATTTTTAGAGAGGGGAAGGGAGGGAGGAAGAGAGGGAAAATATCAATGTGTGGTTGCATCTCAAGCGCCCCCTGCTGGGGACCTATCCTGTAACCAAGGCATGTGCCCTTCACTGGGAATTGAACTGGTGACCCTAGTTTGCAGGCTGGTGCTCAGTCCACTGAGCCACATCAACTGGGGCCTGAATGACTGATTTTAAGCTATCAACCTGACAACACGGAACCAGAAACTAGGGAGTGATGTGCAAAATTGGTTCCCATGGACTGGTCGAAACCTGCTCCAGCCCAGCATTAGGAAACCTCCTGTTTTCTTGAATAAGATTCAAACTCCTTATCATGACCTGCCCCCTTCCTACCTCTACAACTTCATTGCATACCATTCTGCCATCACTTACTTTATAGCCATATTGACCTCCTTCCTATCCCCAGCATAAAACGAATTCTTCTCTATCTCTTGGCCTTGAATGTGTTAGTTTCTCACAGTTCTTCCTGTGGCTGCTCATTCTTGTCCTCTGCAGTTCAGCTATAAAATGTCACATAGTCATAAACCCTTTCCCTGGTTATCCAATCTAAATTGACTGTTCTCAATATAAGTTTAAAATTTCTATTGCCTTCTTTCATATAATAAATTGCATTTGGCAATTTTCATTTATTTCATTTTTTTATGTTTGCTTGCCTCTGCACTAGAACTTGGGCTTCATGAAATCAGGGACCTAATGTATCTCATTTACTGTTGTAGCCCAGGACCTGGCCCAGAGCCTGACTCAGAGGAGGCGCTTAATGAGTGTGCTGAGTAAATGAATGGATGGAAGGGTGTTATAGTTATTGAGATGTAACTAATACTCCTAGAGAGTGAAATTTCATGAGAGGCATCATAAGCTTGAAGTTCATCAATTTTGATGGAAAACAGAGTGGGTGGGCAGGGCAGGGCAGGGCATGGGAGATGGGGGGGGACAACTGTAATTAAGTAACAATAAAAATTATTAAAAAGATCTGGCAGTCTGCCCCCTCAAGGGGTATCGTTGGAATCGGTGTTTTGGTGGTCCCCTAGCCCTGAGTTTAAGTGCCAGCTCTGCCACTCACTTAACCTCTATGGGCCCAAGTCCTTCTTAATTTGTAAAAGGAGGTTAACATTTGGATTAAATTTGAGAATATATGTGATATGCAAGGCATGGCATATCTGCCAAATAATACGTAATTGTTATCACCAAGATGGATAGTGTATGGTGCACTAGAATATATTACAAATATAGATCAATTCCTATATTTGGTTTATATTTGTTTATTTTAAGTGCTAATATCTTAAATTTTCACAAATTATTTCTGAAAGAGCTCATGAGTTATATATAATCTCTTCCATATTTTCACACAATATTTAGAACAAGTGTGATTCGTTGTTTCTACTGATGAGAAAATGAAATCAGAAATTTTATGTGTCCAATGGTTACAAAGCAAATCACTAGGAGAATAATCTTAGAACTCAGGCAATCTATATATAATTTGATGTGCTTTCCTCTGAATTGTGACCAGCATGGAACCATCATAACAGCATTTGGTGTAATATAGAGGTTGTGAGAAAATAATAAACCAGGGAAATAGCCATGTAGACTTCAGTAGATGAAAGTACTACTCATAATTGCTAAACAATTTAAAAGGCAAGCCTATAGATTTTACATTGATTGTGTCTCTGTGGTTTGTCATTGGATACAGAATCTGCAGTGCCTTGTTGGTAACAAAACCATGTATGTGTTTCAAGACCCCCCAATAGCAGCTGTTGAGCCTGCAGAGACGTTAGGATGCCGCACTGTCATAAGTTTCTGGGCTCCCTGTGATCCAGGGAGTGCATCTTCTCTCTCTCTCTCTCACCCTCTCTGCTCTTATTCCCAGTCCATTTGATATTCTCACAAGCTGAAGTTACTGTCTACTGAGACATTAATACATTGTATTTTATTGCCAACTAGCTGAAACTGAACAAATATTTTCAGCAATTTTATTTTCACTCACTCATGCTGACAATTTAGATTATACTGGTACCAAGGATAATATATATTTTTTCTTCTTGTTTCTTCAGGGCTTTGTGTATAATGTATAAATGCATAATAATCAGTGAGAAATAAAAAATATTTCCAGCGTTTACCAACTTTAGAAACTGTTTTGCCTCTGTTGGCATCTCAGAAAAATTTATTTAAAAAGTCAGTTTTTAAAAAACCACCTTTATTAAACTTGGCAATAGAGCGTTTAGGTTTATCTTTTTTTCCTCTCTCTTCCCTCTCCACTTACACCAAAGGCTATAGATATTAATTTGCCTCCCAGTTACCTGAGAGCTGAAAAGCTTACAATCAAAGATATATACCATCCAGATACAAATACAATTAAGAAGTGCCGGTAGCAAAAGTAGTGTGTTTTTCATTGCATTAAAATATTTCTTCTTCCCAGTTTCCAGAAGAGATTCTGGGGGAGGGATGTAGTGAAAGTCAGGGACTTGTTATGAAGGAACTGCTTGAGTTTTGGAAAATGCCCAATATCAAGGCTTGAAGTAAATTGTAGAGATGAGTGTGTGGAACCCCCAAATGATTTGTAATCTGAGAGATGGCATTGAGGACCTTTAAGTATCTGCAGCCATGTCGTGTGGCATAAGGAAACAAGACTAGGACTGCTGATCCTAGGAAAAGAGAAAATGCTGAGCCAAAAAGGGTTTCAGTTGTGCCAGGAGACTGGCCGGGTGGGGCAGTAGTGGAAGAGGGAGAGGTCCTTCTCCTTCCTACTACTTTGGATGAGAAGGTAGAGACTTAGGATGCCCTGAGCCCCTCAGTGCATATTCTGAGCTTTCCAATCAGGCCCACCGCCTCCTGGTGTGCAATGCCTTTAACTTTCACACTTCTTTCAGCACCTGCCTCTGGGGAAAGTAAATCCAAGAAAAAGCATGGCTCCCCTTACCTTACTAACTTCATGATGTCACTCATTCTGGTTCCTTTCTGTTCTTTTAAGTTTCAGTGGGAAAACGTAGAAACAATGGAAGTGATTTTTCTTATTCCACTATATGGGCACATTGTAAATTTGTGGTTTAATCCTGGCAACAAGGCCTGCGTATTTTATCAGCACCATTACAACTGGTGACTATTTGTTGGAGTTATTGCTAGTTCCAGTAATTTCATCCACATTTGCTCTGTCTCCCAGCAGAATCCAAGAGAAGAATTACTGAAACAGGAGAAAAGGCTCTCTTCGCTGAGGCTGAGTTCTGGTGAGTCATCAGAGTCTGAATCCAGGATGGTCAATATTTTACTCAAATATTTATGGAGCACTGCTCAACATTATTCTAGGTGCTAGAAGCATAGCAATGAATACAACGGAGAAGACAGGCAGGGTCACTGAAGCCCCCACTCAGTCTAGTAAGAGAAGACATAACATAAAAATAACATTCATAGTGATAAATGGGTTGAGAGAAAGTAGAAAAGGTCAAAGTAAGAAGTAGTGAATGACTCTGCCTGGGCAGGGTGGCAGAAACATTTGAGTCTGGATAGGAAGCTGGAATAATGTCAGAGGTATTCCACTGGGTCAATTTAGGAAAATGTAATATTCCAAGGAAGTTCATATGAAATGGTCCCTTTAAAACCTCACATGCTAATTGTATATAATGATTTTGCAGTGAGAAGTCAGAATTGCTGAAGGTCCCAGGTTAAGGACAACATTGAGTTATGTTATTTTATGATTCAGAATTATTGGTGTCATGAAATGAACAACTAGTTAATTTTTAAAAATTAGTACTTACAAGTCTCATCCTTTGGTCTTTAAGGCCAGGTGTTAGAA
The DNA here is from genome assembly GCF_021234165.1 of Pteronotus mesoamericanus. Taxonomy (NCBI): domain Eukaryota; kingdom Metazoa; phylum Chordata; class Mammalia; order Chiroptera; family Mormoopidae; genus Pteronotus; species Pteronotus mesoamericanus. Next base: position 19,211,609 of record NW_026555311.1, read on the forward strand.
CATACTGTTAGAACAATTCCCAAACAGCATTACATGGACATTTTCCTGACAGTGGCTTTAGAAAAATGAGAGATATAGTTCATAAGGTTGCCCCAGCAAGACCTGGTGTAAATGCCATGGAAGTCAGTAATGACCATGAAATGTCTGAGAAAATATCAGGTATTATTTGGAAATATTTTTAGGATAAAGTAGAACTATACACAGAGATAATTCTTAGCCCACCTTGAGTTTTATTTCTTTTCTTGCCTTGAGAAATGGGAGCCATAGCTTGTATTTGAAGAGATACAAAACCCCAAGAGTCACTTAACTCTCAATCTCTGCATAAACAGTGGAATCCACCTGTGCCCTGAAAGCACTGGGTCCCTATGATTTAAGGGCTGCCTTATGGCATGTTTTCTGGGAACTATTATAGTCATGTTGCTAACTGTTACCGTTCTTTAGCTCTCAAGAAAATTTCTGAATGCTTTGCACAAAAGGCATACTGGCACTGTGGGATTTACTGTCTTCATGTACCAAATGCCTTTTGGGGAAGTGTCTTTGGGACTTCATTGTCTTACTTCTGCCTTTTAAAATCTCATATGCTTTCATTTCACTGAGTTAGGCTAAGTTTCCCTCCATGGTGATTCTCAATGACATTTCCTCAAGTCAGATAAACACATCTCTTTACTCTGTCAAGCCATTGTAGTCCTTTTCACTAGGGTTTTGGGAACTTTAAATGATATTAGAAAAAGCATATTTATACCCTCTTCATGTAATTTTAAATGCCAATAAAAATTTTTAATAATAAAAATGCTAATAAGTTTATGGCTTAGGGCCTCACTTTCCTTGCCAATGAAATTCAGAAGTTGATATTTAACAAACTAAAAATTCTGTGGTTCAGTGAACAACAAAGCTATAAGTGACTTATAAAAATAGCATTCATAAAAGATGCTGAAGAAAGAGTGCAGCTGTGGTTGTGGTCGAGGTTTGCAGGAGACAGCTACCACTGGACTTCTGTCTGGACTAACAGGATACCTTCTGTATTCCAGGGATAATGATGGCTCCCTCCGGCCTGAGCCCTGAGCTTCCAGTTTAAGCCAAAGTCTTTCTTTCTGGAAGGTGAAATTAATCTCTTACGTCTCTTCCCTTTCATATCATATTCAAACCCAATTAACCCTATTTTTTCAATGGACCAAGTTCAATACTACTTTAGGTCTTTTACACCTGTTCTTCTTTTGGCCTAGAGTGCATGCTTCTCTCTCTTATGCCTAGCTGTTTCTCATAGCTTCCAATTAGCTAGTTTTTAGCTTTAAATGATGAACCACCATTTTGAAAACTTGACCAGATATCAAAAGAAAGTCTCGAAGGTTGAAAGTGACTTAAACAATAAAAAAGTAAAAGTGACTAAGAGAAACAATATAGGCAAGGAGAGAAATATGTTAAAGATAAGTAAAAAATACAGTAACAACAACAAAAGAACTATTCTTATAGGTTTAGAGTTAAGAGACATTGCAGTAATGAAATATGGTGGATTGTACAGAAAATGCGACAAACATTCAGAGAACAAAAAAGAACTGTGGAAGTTAAAAAAATATGATAGCAGAAACAAAAGACAAGTTTGGGAAGGATAAAAATCTCTAGGAAACAAAGCACAGAAAGTTTTTTTCTGCCTCAGAAAAGAGTCATTTCTCTAAGAAGCCCTGATTCCTTTATTGGAGAACAGTATTTAGAAGTCAGAATCTTGGTATAATTTAAAATAATAAATAAAAGCTTTGATAAAGAGAGTATAGGTAATAAATTTGAAATTTTTATTAAAAATATTTATGTATTCAGTTTCATGTTGAAGAAATGTTTTAAAATAGAAGAACTTTAATAATCTTATTTTGAAATTATTGATATATGAAAATTTATTTAATAACTATGTTATGAAGATTAAAATGAGAAAAATGTAATAAAATGAAAAAATGAGTATTTTTTATATAAACCACTGGTTAAAACAAAGGGATAAATAGTATGAAAAATGATTTTTATGTGCATATTCCACATTGTATTTGGTTAATAAAAGGAAGGTTCTAATACAGACTACAAAACTAATGCAGAAACAAGATAGAATAGTAAAACAAGGCATCACCTTTCCAGATATCATGTTTCTATTTCCATTTAAATATAATTTGTGAATGAAATCTTGATTTGCCTTTTAGCCTCTTTTATTTCATAGAAATCAAGCAAATAAGTAGGGAAGCTGCTATACAAGATTTAACTCTGGAAGTATTAAAATAAAAACAAATTATATTTTCTTTTGTCAATTCATGTAGAACTTAATCTGTGCATTTCTTTGATGATAATTATCACTTGCCACCATGCATTATAAGCATTTCTTTATATGATTTGTCTTATTAGAAGGCAAAATTCCTTGAAAGTACAATCTATCTTACTCATCTTCCTATTCTTCAAACACCTGCCTAATTCAAGGTACATAATAGAACTAAATAAACACAAAATAAAGATATAAATTAAACAAAAGGTTGCTACTTCATCATACAGAAAACTTGGAGAATGAAATGTTCTATTGGTAAGTTCTTAACTATAGAAAGACATATTGGGATGAGTCATTTAAATGCTTTTAGCTTTCAGGAGAGCAATTTAGAAAATTTAGAGAATATGTAAACATAATCCCATGGCCATGTATCAGAAGGAGTTGTCAAGATTTCAAAAAATATAGTCAATAATATTGTAATAACTATGTACAGTGTCAGATGGGCACTAGATTTATTGGGGTAATCACTTAGTTATATAATTGTCCAATCACTGGGTTATACACTTAAAACTAATATAATATTGTATGTCAACTGTAACTGAAAAATTTAAAAAATATTTAAAAAAAGGAAATTTAAAAAATGATGAAACATAGAATTACTTTGTTCTCATTTAAAAGTATTGACATGATTTTTAATGAGAAAAAAATTTACAGAGCATATTAAAATACATTAGTCTTTAAAAATGTTGCTTATTTCATCTTTACACTATGTCTATAATTATAAATAAATTAAAATTCAATAGTTTTTATTGCTAGGGGTTTATAATCAGTAAAATCTGGATACCCCTAAACATTGAACAAATAGCAGATTTGATCCAGAAAATGCTGTGGGCAAATTTTGAAAAATCAGTAATGTGATAGAACTAAAAGACTTTGAACAACGATTTTTGTGTAAAATTGTGTAATATTTTTTCCTTAAAAAAGGCAATATGACTCCTGGGAAATACTTTAGGTCCCATCCTAAAACAAATATGCTACTTCTAGATTCTTTGAAAAGATAAGAATAATTTTAAGAAACATCTTGGGTCTGTTAAGAATGAGTCATGACAAATTAATATAATTTCTATAGTGATAATTACTAGACTAGAAGTGATGAAGAATATATGTAGTAGTATTTCTATATATGCATACTAACATATAATATAAATATATATTTATTCAATATAGTTCTTAAATTATTTTTGTCAGTAAGAAAAAAACATGTTGAATAATATGATAGAATAGCTTTTAAAATTAATTAAGCATTGTATGAAATTTTATTAATTGTTATATACTACATTTGTGTCAACATTAGATTTTCACAGTTTTCTGTATTTAACCCTACCTTCAAATTCAATTTCTATTAATGACTTTAATAAATACTTGGCAGATATACTTCATAAATTTGCAGATGACTTAAAGGTAAAGAGAATTAAAAACTAGGGAACAATTTGGAAGATATAAATCTATAATCTTTTTGCTTAGGAACTGGCTGAATAAGCAGTCCTATTAAAGAAGATCTAAGTATTTGAGTATACACAGCCTCAATAGATGTAATGTTTATGGTGTGGCTTTCAAGGTATAGCAACACATGTCTGAATTGGTAATACCAATGTACTAAAAGTATTGCGTTCAGCTTTGGGAACAATAACTTAGGAAAGTCGTTGACAAAACAGTTAATTCAGAAGAAATCAAATTTTCAGAAAAGCATGACATCTGAGAAACAGACAGATGTTTAACTTAGAAAGTAAGAATTTTGATGTTAAATATCTGAAGGGTTTATACGTACTTAGAAGGCAACCAAGCAGTGGATGGAAGATATGAGGAGGCTTGGTATGGTGTAAGAAAGGCTCTTAAAAATTGGATTGTTCAGAAGTGAAATGACCGGGCTTGTGAGGCTTGGAGAAAAGGAATCTACATATCACAGGAGGTTATAATCAGTCACCCCTGGGGTCCTTTTCAGTTTTAATGTTTTTGATTCTGTTTCTCCAGGGGTGTCCAACCTTTTGGCATCTCTGTGCCACACTGAAAGAAGAAGAGTTGTCCTGGGCCACACATTAAATACATTGTGACACATAATCTCACACACACACACACACACACACACACACACACACACACACACAAAATCTCATAATATTTTCAGTAAATTTACGATTTTGTGTTGGGCCACATTCACAGCCATCCTGGGCTGCATGTGGCCCATGGGCTGCAAGATGGACACCGCTGGTCAAAAAATGTATTTTTAAAAGCTTCCTAAATCCCATTTTATAGTTACCCTTCTATGAATCTTAAATGGAAGGCAGGCCTAATCATAGACCTAAGCATCCCAAAATTTCCTGTTGACAGTGTTCTCTGTATATAATCCCATTTTCATTCACCATAACACACTTTCAGTATTTATTTCTGAATTCTTTATCCTGTCTTTCTTGGTTAAGAATTTTTGTTGCCCACAACCATTTGAGCTTATTGTTAGGCTAATTTTAGACAGAAATGATATCCCATTGCCTCAGCTATTTGGAAGTAAGCTAGAAAACCTGATAAATTATCCTACAGTATTCTTGAGACACAGAAGCTACTAGGCAAAATTCCCATCCAACATATTAAAGGTATTCATATTTTTGAGATGCTCATTTAATCAAATGTAGTGGTCAAAGAAAGATAGGTTAAAAAAACAAATGATAATTTTATATAAAATTAACATTCCCAAGCAAATATCTCAAGTAATGCTTTTTTAAGTATAACTAATTCATTGAGTAATAAATCAGTAGCTGGAAAAAGTAAATATAAATGTCACCTTCCCAGAACTAAATGTTTTGAATTCTAAAATTCAATAATTAATAATTTGACATAATTTTTTCCCCAAATAATTTCTTACTATATAAGAAGGAGGAAATCATAGAGGCTGTTTGCTTTTGGGTAATTCAATTTTGTTTGATATGCCATTTTGGGGAGGGGGTTTGGGCCAAGAAATATTTACTTAAAAATATTTATGAAGAACCTTCAATGTTTCATTAACTGTAACATTATACTAGGTTCCTGAAATAAATCAGTGAGAAAAAAGGGAAAAATTCCTGCCCACATACAGTTTATATTTAATACAGGGAAATAACTAATATGTATAATATATTATACATATATATAAGTAAATATATATATATATAAGTATATAAGTAAATATATAAGTAAATTATGTTATAAAGTTATATATGCCAGGGTGAAAAAAATAAAACAGGAAAGTAATACATGAAATGTTAAGGTATAAGGGACATTGCATTTAAAAATATGGTGGTCAAGGATGGTCTCAGTGAGTAGGTGACATTGAGCCAAGACTAGAAGATGGTGAAGGAACTACCCACGGAAGTCTCTGGAGGAAGAACAGTGCAGAAATAGGAAATAATGAGTGAAATGGCTTTGAAGGGGGTTGTGGTTGGCATGTTCAAGAAATAGCACAGAGACCAGATGAATCAACTCAAAAAGATAAGAGAAGTGGAAGACACAGACTATCAGTGGCATGAGGTTATGGCTGCGTGGTGTAAAAGCAGGGAGACCAGGCCAGCGGCTATTACAAGTGTCCAGGGGAGAGATGGTGATGGCTTGGACTAGGGTAACAGCAGTGGAGATGGTGAAAACATGTACATGTGTTCTTAAAAAAATAATAACATTTGCTCACAAAACAGACATGGGATGTGAGAGAAAGAAGTCAAGAAAGATTTCAAGGCTTTGGGACTAAAAAATTTAAAAAATGGATTTGCTACTAGCTGAGAAAAGAAAAAAAAAGGTAGAGCTATTGTTGAGTGTTAAATATATTAGAAAAATATAAATTAAACAGCTAGATGTTGAGTAAAGAATATCAAATGAGTAAATATTTTTGGCTAATTAGATCATTCAGTGGCTCCCACAGCATATATGACTTAAAAGATGTGCTTCTAAGACCCAGCTCCTGATTTTCAAATAATATATTAGCAAAAATATACAAAGTATTCTGGACAGTTCCAAGGAGAGCAGGGTTGAAAAATGAGATTTGGTTCATAGATTATTGTGAGTAATACATGGAGCAATTTCTCAAAGTGGCCAGATTCATAAACTTAAGATACTTTAATGTAGAAAAGGAATTTGTCTAAAATTAAATATAATTTCTTAATGCAAATTCCCAAAAGGAGAAATGATAAGTAAGACTATCTCTGTTTTTAGAATTACATAAATGTGTGATTCCTTTATGTGTTAACATAGTGAAAGAGAATATTGATATTTTGAGTTGAAAAGGTGATAGAAGCTTCTCCTCTTTCACAGTTCAAGTGTAATATTTTACTTGACTGTAATTCATAAGTTTCCTGTAGGCTAGATGTTTTATGGACAGAGTTAAATACACAAAGTATTAAATGCAATACATTACTGACAGTGATATACTTGTGGTAGAAACTCTATCATGTTTACCTGCTGCTGAGCAGATGGGGCATTCAAGCTTAACATTCTAGGTGAGAATCAGCAAACAAGTGCATATGGTGGGCCTTATTGTCAGGGAAGGGGAAAATAATAATCAGTGAATACTTACTCTTTCCCAGGCAGCATCCTATGTTCCTTAAAAATAAATTTTGTATCTCACATTACACAACCCTTATTCTTTGACAGGTAAAAAAACTGAAGATAAAGAGATTAAAAATAAATGTATCCATTAAAGTATATTATTTCAGAATTTTCTTTATTTTTTCCATTTTTTTTAGATTGTATTCTTTCCCTTAAAGGTGAGTTACACTTTATGTGCTATATTTAGGGACATTTTCTTGGTAATTTCTCAGGGTCATGACTAGGCCTCATGGCTGTTTAAGAGGGAATCTCAGCTTCAAACTCCACTTCATCTCCTTCTAAAGTCCAAATAACATAAACTTAGATCTAACATGCTATTTTAGACTCAAAGAAATATTTAAGAAAGCATTGTTTACGCAGAAATTTTTTTACCGATATGTCTCCTAAAGCAAGGGACATAGAGGAAAGAATAAACAAGTAGGACCTCATCAAAATAAGAAGCTTCTGCACGGCTAAAGAAAACATCAGCAAAATGAAAAGGGAGCCAACCCTATGGGAAAATATATTCGCTAGTGACATCAGATAGAGGTTTGATCTCCAAGATATATGAAGAACTCACTCGACTCCACTCCAAGACGACAAACGATCCAATCAAAAAATGGGCAAAGGACCTGGGCAGACGCTTTTCCAAGGAAGAGATACAGAGGGCCCAGAGACATTTGAAAGGATGCTCGGCATCACTAGCCATCAGAGAAATGCAGATCAAAACCACCATAAGATACCACCTCACATCAGTCAGAATGGCCATCATAAACAGATCAACAAACAACAGGTGCTGGCGAGGCTGTGGAGAAAAGGGAACCCTAGTCCACTGTTGGTGGGAATGCAGACTGGTGCAGCCACTGTGGAAAGCAGTGTGGAAATTCCTCAAAAGGCTGAAAATGGAACTGCCTTTTGGTCCAGTGATTCCCCTGCTGGGACTATATCCTAAGAATCCCAAAACACCAATTTAAAAGAACCCATGCACCCCAATGTTCATAGCAGCACAATTTATAATAGCCAAGTGTTGGAAGCAACCTAAATGCCTATCAGCAGATGATTGGATCAAATAACTGTGGTCCATTTACACAATGGAATACTATGCAGCAGAAAGAAAAAAAGAACTACTAAACTTCGCAACAGCATAGATGGAACTAGAGAGCATTATGCTAAGCCAAATAAGCCAGGGGGTGAAAGACAAATACCATATGATCTCACCTATAAGTGGAACCTAACCAACAATACAAAGATGCAGGGAAAATAAGACCAGCAACACTGAAAGGAAAAGAAACCAACAGAGACATGAGGGAAGGAGGGAAGGGGAAAGGATTGAGGGAGGGAGGAGGGGAGGGGGCAAGGGAAAGTGGTGGGGGGAAGGCAGAGACAAATGTATTTGAAAAAAAATAAAATAAAATGAAAAGTTTGTTTAAAAAAAAGAGAAAGCATTGTTTAGATATTGTCAGAGATTAACAGGTCAATTCTCCTGACACATTGCACAAAATCTATAAATAATTCTAACAAGGAAAAAATAAGCTTAAGTTATTAAAAAAATAAAAAGAATTCAAAGTCAAGCTTCCAATGACCACACTATGTTGTAACACTCATGCATAAATTATTACATCTGTATATAGTATAGATACATTGAACACAAGCACTCATTGTTGATTTATACCAGTAATGGCCAAATCATTAATTTGCTTGTTTTTATATGTTTTTTATTTTATATACTATTTTAAACTTAAAGATTAAGAGTATTCAGTAAAGGTTCTATGTCTTTCTGCCTTCATGCCTTTCATTTTCTCTATTTTTCTTTCTTCTTTCTTTCCTATCTTGTTTCCTGTCTCCTTCTCAGGATGTAGAATAGGTTGAGGTGGATAAAGCATTTGGTTTGAGCAAAAATAAAAGTGATGGGAGCATCAAACTCAGTAATCAAGGAAAATAAAAAATCAAAATAAAAAAAATCCATGAGGAACAAAATTTTAAAGCCTGGATCTGCCAATGCCACATGGAGCATATCCATATATAATCATTACTGATGTTTTTTTGGCACCCCTTAAATCATGCACCTGAGGGAGGTGAGTGCCAAACTTGTTTGATCCTAGCCTGGACCTGTTCTGGCTTTCCTGCCTTGTTTCCCAGCCTTCTAGACAAAAGATATAAAACAAGAATATATAACTTAACATTTTACCAACATAAATACACAAAATTCCATATGTCAACATCCCCTGATTAAACCAATGGATCTCTGTTAAATAAACACACACAATGAGACTGAGATTATTAGGTGGGAAAGTGTTGAGACCTATTCTACTTATTAGAAAAAGTAGTTAACTGACAGAGGTTTGAGATAGTGAATAAGCTGTACCATTCAGAATATAATAAAAATATAGTCCCTTTAAGAACTCTTTATAAGGACCTAGCCTTAAAAATTTGGGGTCTGAATTCATGAGTAATCTGAGGTTGACTGCTTTCAAAGAAGATTTTAGTCATTCAAACTGGAAAGAAAGACTAAGAGTCAAGCTTGAAACTAAGCAATTTAATTTAATTTATAGAGACTGAGTTGTTATAGAGGCATAGGGATAAACTGATAAAAACAGGTATGGATCCTGACCTAAACAGTATGCCATCTAGAAGGACAGATAGACAGAGACTGTTGGGAAACGCCCCTGTCTGGTTTCAGAAACTGTAGCTCCACTGACAGGCAAGAGGGCCTCAAGGCTGGAGTTAATCAAGGAGGCCTTGGGAAAAGAGGCCACTGAGGAGACAAAACCTGTCCCCCTGGCAGGGGTGCAGCCCCTGCCTCCCTCACATCACCCTGGTTGGCCCCGGAGGATGGCTGGTTAGTCAATGACGGGTTAGACCCCTCGATGGAAGAGGCAACCTAAGACAGGCACAGCCACAATGGGCATCAGGGAAAAACTTAGGGGACACAGAGAAAGAGCAAAAAGACCTTCATCTGGGTCTTTTTATGTCTAGGGTCCTCATTCTATCTGCAAGAAGTCTCCTTATTTACTGGCTGCCTTGCCCTCCCACCGCCTGGCTCAGGTTTGAAACAATACTGGAGATAGCCATAAACTAGATCAGGTGGTTCCCAGGGGAAATGAGGCCTAAAAGTAAATTCTTTAAGGCATGCTTTGTTCTTCACTCAAAAGCTATGATAGCCAGCTCATGCTGGGAAGGAAATTTACATTATTCACAGATCCTGACCCTAAACCCTTTGGCGCTCTTACGTTTACGCTCTTATGTTTACTCCTCCCCTCTTAGACCCATGTAAATGGACCCATGTAAATGGACCCATGTAAATCAGTGTGTTCCTGCCATTTGTTTTCTTCAAAACATCATCTATTCTCTGTAAACATTAACATACTGATGTAATGAGATCACTTGTACATTCCTATTTTCTAGCCCCATTGATAAGCTTTTTAATAAAAGCCTTTGGAAAAAGGGGCTTAGGGCCTTTTCCACTAGAGGGAAGAGCTGTCCCCTCTCCTGGCAGACAGAGAAGTGTCTGGAATGATTTATTATTTCCCTCATCCATGACGACTCCTGGGACCGACTCTGTGGGAACCAGAGTCCACACTCCCACCTCAGCTGGCCCCTGGACAGGGATCCTCAGATTCAGAGTCTGGCATCCCTCCCACAGCAGACAATTATGATATTAAGAAGAAATCATTTTTGCAGATGGATACATTATTAATAAATTATTGATATTTTTAATGGAGGGAGAAAATAGGAGAATCATGAATGACTTCATAGTAACAACTGACATAGACCTTGAAAATGAATAGTCAGTGGACAGAAAAAAAAATGTAGTGGGAGCAGTGGATTCATGGTGGAGGAAAATAAATGAACAATACCTGGTATATAAAAATATGGAAGATATAAGAGAAAGTCAGTAAAACTTAGTTCGATAGGAATATAAGGCATGTGAAATATTTTTTAAAAAGGCACTTAGATGAATGCCTAGCACAGAGTTCACTGAAAATTTTTTGAAGGAAAATAATGAATAAATAAATAAATGAAAATTGAAAGGAAGGTCAACACCAAATTGTAGAGACTTTTGAATACCAGGATAAACAAATTACACTTGAGATAAAGTGGAGCACTTAAAGGGTTTTGAGCAAAGATGGATCATTCTCAGAACTATTCTGAGGGAAGATTAATATGTGGGAGGGGGCCAATAAGTTATCTCTACAGTCCAGGAGGTTAGTAATAGTGACATGAATTACTAAATTGGAAGTAGAAAAGAAAAGCAGAGAATAAATGGGAGAGATGCTGAAGAGGCAGGATTGATAGTTAAAGCAATTAATTGGCTCTGGTAAGAAAGAGGAAAGCAATAAAAAAAGACTCCTCAGTTTCCAGGCTGAGTGACAGGAAGAGTATTGGTGCTTTAACAGAAGTAAAGAACACAGAAAGATAAGCATCAACTTGCAAAGGAAGATAATTACTTCAGTGCTAGTTACAGAGCTGGCACGGGCCTTGTCTGGGCACCCAGGTAGAGATGTATAGCAAGCAGATAAGTGCTGTCTTGTTCCTGAAAAACAAACGCCATCACAAGAGGAGAAGCAACATTTGCCACTTGATATGCCCCTCACTTAACCTCTACTTTCTGATTAATTACATGTAAGAAGCAAAGATAAGGAAGGTTTTGTTCCTCTGTGTTGAAGCATTTAGAAAATCATGCACATATATTAAAAAGCCTGGTAGCATCCATTAAAGTGATAAAAAGACTTTAGGTTACTTAGATGTATCCAAAGTTCTGGATACCTAAAGCCTCTGGTTGAAAGACAACAGAATGACCTAAGTGGCCTGCTTGGACTTAGTTATAGCCTAAACTGCTGGTTCTCAAACTTTAGTTGCATTGCCTTAAGAACTTGTTATGGAATTACTGGCCCCACTGGCAGAGTCTCTGATCAGGCAGTTCTGGAGTGGGGTCCAAGAATGTGCATTTCTCATAGGTTCCCAAGCGGCATTGATGAAGCTGGTCCAGACCCCATTCTTTGGATATCACTGGTCTAGGACAAGGGTATTCAAATAATGCCCAGAAGAGTGATTCTCAGAAAACAATCTGTGAACAATTTTCACAAAGAACACCTGAATTGCTTATTAAAAATTTAATTTTTGCAATCTCATACCAGGCCTAGTGAATCTTAATATCTGGGTTTGGAGTTTGGAAATAAGCATTTTGTGCAGCCTTTGTAGGTAATTCTAAGTATCTTCTACAGTTAGATAACCACTCAAATTGTGATGTGAATTTCAATTAGCTTTGGGAGGACATTAGAGACTGAAGTTCTGCAATTGTGGTAGAAAGAGCAAATGACCGGGAGTTAAGAGATGTGAGCTGTAGTCATAAATCTTGACACAAATATGTTGTGAAGCCTAAAATAAATTACTTAATCTCTTTAAGTATAATTTTCTCATCTATAAAATAAAATGATTTAAGTGAAGATTTTCACATTCCCTTTCAGCTCTTAAACTGATAATTTCTGGGAAGAGCAATGGGTAATGGCCAGAGACAAATATTCCCAGAGAATTTAAGAGAACCAACACTTCTCAACTGTGTGGGTCAGTATAGCATGGGTTTCATTTGTATTGTTAAATTATACACACCTCTCCCCATTCTGATTTGCCTCTGTTGCTGGATGTAGGTTGTTAGTTTATTGGTCTCTTTTGAGAATCACTGTTGGGTGAGTCGTATGGGTTGGTTTGAATAACCAACACAATCTAATTTCTACCAGAGTTAAATGACAGAAATTATAGTGATTCAAGTTTGTTAGCCAATGTAGTCCCTCTTAAAAATGAATATTAAAATATAACTTAAATTTATAATATTTTCCAACTTACACCCATTAGGATGGCTACTATAAAAATCAAACAAAGTAAGTGATGGCGAGAATGTGGAAAAATTGGTAGGTATATAAAATGGTGCAGCCACTATAGAAAACAGCATTCAGTTCCTCAAAATTTAAAAATCAAACTACCATATTGATCCAACAATTCCACTTCTGGATATATACCTAAAAGAATTGAAGGCAGACACTCAAATATTTGTAGCAGCACTCTTCACAATGGCTAAAGGTAGAAGCAATCCAAGTGAGTATTGTTTAAAGAGGGGATAAACAAAATGTGTCATATACATACAATGAAGTATTATTAGCCTTAAAATGGAAGGATACTTTACAACATGGATGAAACTTGAGGACATGCTAAGTGAATTAAGCCATCACAAGAAGACAAATCCTGTATGATTTTACTTGTATAAAGTACATAGTTAAAGTGGTGAAATTCATAAAGATACAAAGCAGAACTGTAATATCCAGGAGTTTGGGTGAGGAAGAAATGGGGGACTTTTTAATGGGTACAGAATTTTAGTTTAATAATATAAAAAGTTTTCTTTTATATTATTAAAAGAAGAGAAAAGAAAGATATATAGCAATGTGAATGTACTTAATGTTGCTAAACTGTACAAATAAAAATGGTTAATTATAGCACAGAAAAATATAGTCAATAGTACTGTAAAATCTATGTATGGTGCCAGGTGGGTACTGGAAATATCAGGGGAATCACTTTGTAAAGTGTCTGGTTGTCCAACCACTATGCTATTCACCTTAAACTAATACAAAATAACAATGAATGCAAACTGTAATTGAGAAAAAGTATATCTTTTAAAGAATAAAACTAAATGGTTAAGATGATAAATTTTGTTACAAACGTTTTACAATTTAAAAGAATAAAATAAATAAAATTTAAATTTTCCAAAAAATATTTTATGTTGAATGTTAAATGTAAAAATTATTAATGTGATATGCTCAGATTGTATTACAAACAAATACATTTTGACATAAAAAGAGAAGCTCTTTATGCTAAGGAGCATATCCTTAGTTATGGAGCTTTAAAAACCTACTTTTACTTCTGAATTCCAGTGTTTAATAATATGTGTAATAGAAGGAACAAAGGGAAAATTGAAAAAGCAGTCTATTTTCTACCAAATGTTAAGTATAGTTTATATTGTAATATGTTTCTTGCAGCAAAATACTATCAGGGCACTAAAATGTTATTTATTTTATCATCTCTCAACTGAATCAGTGCCAACTGACAGAGCCGTAAATGACTTTACAAAACATATTGATTTAAAATAAGGAAAATAGAGTTATAGATACCTAACAGGAAAGGAAGAATTTATAATCAGAAACTTTAGTACCCAAGATGACAATTAATCTGAGAAATGTAAAAGCAGAAGGATCACAGGTAATCGTGGCATTTATGTTTCAGTAGGAGGATTAAATGCAGAAGTTGAGAAAAAAAAACCACAGTGGAGCACCGACCATATAAACTGGAGTAAGAGGAGAGGGAAGTCCCTTTGAGAAATATAAAAGGACAACCAGGCTGGGACTCACAGGAATGTCAATGAAACTTATATAGTCTCCTAATTCTCTCATGGAGGGAAGGAGTTTTATTAGAAACTACAAATTCAAAGTGTGTGTTATAAAGGTCTCTACAGCATAATGCAATAGAAACAAATACATAGGCATGAAACTCCAATATCTAAATTAGAAATGTCCACAAAACAATGTTTCAAAAACTTTGAGCCCTTTCAGTGTGTATCTTTTACTAGGGAACTAAGTTATACAAAATTCTTATTTATATTAATAGTCTTATGAATAAAAAGTAAGACAGCAAACAGTGGACTCTTTTAGGCATATTTACAAAACCATTTTGATTTTTCCATTTTTTACAAAGTAAATGCTGCAACTTGAAATTAATGTCTGGAAAGAGAAATACTGTCTTATGAAGTAGATCCTTGGGCCAAGATTTATATTAGGACCTGACCAAATTGTATTTGCTTGCCAGTACATCTACTTAATTGACAGTATAAATGCAGACGTGGGTGTTGATTGGAATGGAAAAACCTGAAGGGTTAGAAGTAGAGTTACCAAAAAAGACAAATTACTATTATTAAATTGATATTTTTAAAAGAGGCATTAAAAGTGCTAATAACAAGCCACTAGAAAAACAAACAAAATAAATAATTTAGCAATATATAGGCAACATACAAAAGCCAATACACATTTGAAAAAATGTTGAACATCATTAACAATCAGAAAAGTAAAAATAAAAACAAAGTTAATTTCTATTCATCATTTTGAAAAAAATGAAGAAAAAGAATAATATCATTTAATTCTGGCAACTTCAGGCAAGAAAGTGGGAAAACAAGACTTTCTTGATAGCAATAGAAATTGACACATTTTTAGAGACCTCTTTGAGAGGTGGTTATTAAATTTGTAAATGTTCATTCTCCTTAACCCACAATCCTACATTTAGGACTGTAATTATAAATAAATAAATAAATAAATAAATAAATAAATATTTATCACAGCTGCTTTTAGGACAAAATATATGTAATATTCAAAGTGTTTATCAAGGCAACAATTCAATAAATTATAGTAATTCATGGAATATTCTGAAGATATCAAAGTGATATATAAATATACATGCAAACCTGAAAGCTATTTATAACAGATATTGGAAAGACAGAGGCAAAAAAACCCCATTTTATTAAAAAATCATCAAAATGGAAAACAAAAGCTGTATGCATACACATGTCTATTAAATATAGGAAAAAGTCATGAAGCTATACCATGGAGGTTAAAATTTTAAAGGTAAATTGATGGGTAGAGTGAGCCAATTTTAAAGCTATAGTGGAATTACAGTTTTTATTTTCCTGTATTTTTCTAACAGAAATTTTTACAGACGTATACGCACTTTCCAGTTGGGAAGTAAACTTGAGAGTAAGAACTAACTAGGTGACACACGACCTGGTAGTGTCTTTGATCCCCAGGCACAGACTGCACCTCTCATCCCTTCACTTTGTTGTAGTTCTGTGACGGTTAATTTCATGTGTTAACTTGACTAAGCCATGGCCTGGCCAGATATCTGGTTAAACATTAATTCTAGGTGGGTCTATTAGTATGCTTCTGGAAGAGATTAGGATTTGAACAGGTGAATGGAGTAAAGCAGATGGCCCTCCCCAAGGTGGGCAGGCACATCTAACCCTCAGAGAACTGGAAGGGAGCAAGGCAGAGGAAGGTTGAATGCTCTCTGCCTGATTGCGCTGGGACATTGGTCTGCTCCTGCCCTTGAAATGGGATTTAGAATGTTCCTGTTCTCAGGCCATCAGAATTGGACTGGAATTGACACCATTGGCTTTCCTGAGTCTCCAGCTTATATAAGGCCTGTCCATAAAGTATCCAGCCATTTACTGTGAAAAATAGAGACATTTATTGAAGAAGATACAAAATACAAGAAATATTATACAAGGAACAATGACATCTCAGTCCCTTTTAAAGTAGGTGCCTTGGAACTTCACACAGTTCTCCCAGTCACCATTACCTGCACCATCGTATTTTCCTAAATCTCATCTACAGTCTGAAATCTCTTCCCTTTTGCAGGTGATTTTAGTTTTGGGAAAAGCCAGAGTCACAGGAAACCAAATCTGGGCTGGAGTGGGGCTGAGTCACTTGGGTGATTTGATGTTTCACCAAAATTCTTTACAGGATGTGATACATGGGCAAGTATGTTGTCTGATGAAGGGGCCAGTGACCAGTCGTCCATAGCTGTGGCCTTCTGAATCATCTGAGCAGTTTCCATAGAGGTACATTCAAGCTTCATGCAAAATCTGATGCTGATTCGTTGTTCTACTCACTCAATATTTTTAATGCAATGGCCACACAATGCACTTGCTCACTCAATGGTGTCTACTGCCCCCACTGACTAGTACAGTGAAGTCATCATTGTTCACACAGGCACATTCCAGTGCAATTTCCTTAGCTGTCAGGTTACATCAATGTCATGCAAACTGTTCCCATTATATTAACAATGGCTGGACTGTTTCCGGACAGATCTCATAGACTGCAGATTGTGGGACTTAGCCTCCATAAGCATGTGAGACAATTCTATATAATAAACCTCATTTTGTGTGTGTGTGTATATATGTACATATATACATATATATACATATACACACAAATGTGTATGTATATAATATATAGGTTATATTTATAACAATATATATTATACATAAGATATATAATTTATAGTATATATTATACATAAGATGATATAATGTTATATACGTAAGAAAAAATCATAAATTATAATTTATGATATAATTTATAAATTATACCATATATATCTCCACCATATATATCTCTTATTGGTCCTATTTCTCTAGAAAACCCTAGCAATCCTCTAATATCAAACTGTAATAGCATTTTGTTTCCTGCATGGTACTGTGTTCTGCTCACCTTCGTGGTTTTTTTTCAGGCTCTCTTTTCCCTGGCCTACTTACTCTTATCTCTCTTTTATTTAATAAAATCCTACTTATCCTAAGTTTAACATTACTTCCTCTAGGAAGCCACTGTGATCCAAACTACCCCCTCCCCTAGGCTCTGCTTGGTTGACTTTCACTGTTTTGTTATATTACTTATAACCCTGTGCCTCTTTCTCTGGGTGGCTGCTATTGTGCATTTTACTGCCCCACCCGACCAACTAATCCATCTCAGCATCTTCTGTGCTTGACATAGTTTCTGGTACTTAGAAGCCACTGAATAAAGAAACTTTGTTGATTAAAGGAATGAGTGGCTGAATAGATGAATTAGAATAGAGTGTAGCTAATTAAAAGAAGAATTGAAGAAGGTCTGGCTTTCATCATGGATTAAATCACTATATTAAATAAAGCAATTTAAAAAATACATGCTCTGTCAATAGTGGGTTAGTAGTGTGACCTTTATAGACACAAGATGATACTATCTTATAATTTTCACTTTAATTTATAGGATGTATATGTATATTTTCCCTGGGCATCTAG
Organism: Pteronotus mesoamericanus; assembly: GCF_021234165.1. NCBI lineage: Eukaryota > Metazoa > Chordata > Mammalia > Chiroptera > Mormoopidae > Pteronotus > Pteronotus mesoamericanus. The sequence continues at coordinate 19,229,317 of NW_026555311.1, forward strand.
AAAAATATTCCTGTTTATTGTTTGCTTTGTGTGCTATACGACCTGATATAGTCTCACTCAAATTAAAATGCTTATGACTGCCTAAACAGCATATGGCTTTTCTCTTTCCTTTTTTGGAAAATAGCTAATCAAGACTAATTTTGACTTAAGACATCTGAGAAGATTATTAGAAACAAAAATAAACTGTAAGAAATATAATTTAAAGAAAACACCTCATCCCAGGCATTAAACATGCATTGGCAGGGCTGTTGGAAATGGTGTCTGCGTGTTTTCAATTCTCCTACCAGTGCAGAAAGAACAGTGAGATTCACTGTTTGATAAGTGACAGGCCAAAAAGCTCTGTTTTCTAAAGAGCAAACATTATGCCAGTGGGATCTGAACTCCCAGATGCAGGTAAAGTGCTAACGTAATTCATATGTTGTTTGTTGGAATTATTTGGCAAAAAGACAGATGTAGTAAATGCAATGCTACCTCTAAGCCCAGTGGTGTGATAGCCCAGGACTCTTCATATTTTTATTGACCCAAAGTACTTGAGTATATTATCTTGTTTTTCTCCAAGCTGTGTTCAGTTTGTTTATTCATTTCTGTAATAAGGGCCTAACTCTGATTTTAAGGTTATGTAACTACCAGTATATTACCAAGTCACTTACTGACACTCAAGTTAGTTCTTACCCTCTCTCTGCTTATGGATCATGAATCGCTAAAGTGGTTCAGGGACCTCAGAGAAACAGTTTGCTTACTAAATCACTAGTTTATTAGAAACAGATATAACTCAGAAACAGCCACAATGGAAGAGATGCATAGGGAGAAGGATGAGGAAAGAGTGTGCTGTTCTTCCCGACTCTACATGTACGTACCAACCTGGAAGCTGTCAGAACCCTGTTATTGTGGGGTTTTATGTAGGCTCCATTACATAGGCATGATTGATTAAGTCATTGGTCATTGGTGATGGAGCTCCCCAGCCCCGCTTCCCTCCCAGGAAGTTGGACTTGAGACTGAAAGTTCCAACCCTCCAATCACATGGTTGGTTTCCCTGGCAACCAGCTCCATTCTTAGGTCCAGTCCAAAAATTACCTCATTAGCATAATAAAATATACCTTTATCACTTTCTTTCCTTAGGAAATTTCAAGAATTTTAGGAGCTCTGTGCCAGAAACAGGAGGAAGACCAAATAAATAGTATAAATCACAAGATCACAGGGATTCTATTAATAAAAGTGAGACACCTGGCAAAGTTGAGGCTGTTTCAAATCAAGACAAATAGTTACCCTGCACATATTTTTCAATTTTTTTAAAAAAAATTTCCCCTTCCTTTTGTTTGCTAAATAGAACCTGTTTCCCATCTGGGGATACGACATTACCTGTGGTCTTCTTGAGTGGTGGCTGCTTTTCTCTTCTACAACCTGCAGACCACAGGGCTTAGATAGGGAGCAGTGGTCCTCCTTTCCTCTTGAACTACATCTAGACCCTTGTCTCTGAAGAGTTCTAGCTGTGAAGGTCATTCTCTCAGACTATTTTTATAATCTGCTACTCATTCTCACTGCAGTCATTTGCTGACTCTGTCACTTTCACATTACTTGGAGATTTTATCATTTGGCACTCTGTTACTCTCTCAGATACTAGCTCTGTGTTATTTCTGGTGATTTGATTATTCATGGAGACATCCCATTCTAGCACTGGGCTTCTCAGTCTCTCTTGGGTTCCTCTTTGCCAAAGATTGTGTCTTTTCTCCTACCTCCGCCACCTACTCCCATGTCATATTTCTAATACCAACACTCTCTTTATTATCTCAATTTCAAAGGTGCCATCACAGAACCAGCTTCAGATTATTTCCCATCATGTCCTTGCCCTTCTTAGTTCATGACCATAATTCTTCAGTTCCATCTAGACCTACAGTTGATGGTTCATGCCACCCTCAGTCTCCTTATGTCATTGCTTTCCTCCTATAAAGCTCAAACTCCATGATTTATATTAACAACATTTTCTTTGCATTCACTTTCGACTCACTCACCACACTGTCTTCCACCATGCTTATCTAACGAACACCAACTCTGGAAAATTCTAATCTCTGTTGACTCCATATTTCATTCAGGCAGCTGAAGATGGTAAAGAAAAACCCACAATCAGGCTGATTGGTCCCAATGTATAGCCGTGACTGCTACTGCAAAGGGCCTTTAGTCTTCCTAGGAATCCCATTATATTTCTCTAGTCTCCTGTCCATCCCATTCTCCAGAACTACCATTCCTACTTTCTCTTCTTCAAATCTCCACAATCTCTAACCTCCTGTTTACACTTTGGTGATGGCTTTGGTTCTTGTTTCTTTTAGTAAATATGGCAGTAAAAAGTGAACGTGCATTTGCTCCCACCACCGTATTTTCCAAGCTATCTGCACATGTACCCACAGGCTCTGGCTTCCTTCTCTTTCTCTGGATGGATTGTGCTCCTAAGTCTAAACTCCAGTTGTACCCTAGATCCCATTTCTTATCTCCTTCTCAAAAACAGTTCTTCAATAGTTCTGTCTCTCTCCGGCATCATGAATTTTCCTTTCTTTTTATTTTTATTGTTCATGCTGTTACAGTTGTTCCCCCCTTTTTTCCCTTTCCCCACCTCCACCCAGCCCCACTCCCACCCTTCCCTAAGCCAATGCCCATATCCTGTCCCTGTCCATGGGTCGTGCATAAATGTTCTTTGGTTAATTCCTTCACCACCTTTCATCCAGTTCCTACCTCCCCTCTGGACACCGTCAGTCCGTTTCATGAATCTAAGCTTCTGTTTCTATTCTGTTCATTAGTTTATTATGTTTATTAGCTTCTGCATATAAGTGACATCATGTGGTATTTGTCTTTCACTGCTTGGCTTATTTTGCTTAGCATAATACTCTCCAGGTCCATCCATGCTATTGCAAAATGTAAGAATTTCTTCTTTTTTACTGCTGCGTGGAATTCCATTGTGTAAATGTACCACAGCTTTTTTTATCCACTCATCTACTGATGGGAACTTAAACTGTTTCCAGATCTTGGCTATTGTAAATAGCACTGCTGAAGGTGGCAAGAACATACAATGGAACAAAGACAGTCTCTTCAGTAAATGGTGTATGGGACCCACTGTATGGGAGAACATTGGGCGTTGCTATTTATCATTCTTTTTAGAGAAGGATTTTAAATAACTGCTTAAAGCAATTAAGTTATTGATCCATTTTCCACATCTATGCATGATTGGATTGTAAAATCCATTTTATGTAAATGTGAATTATTTTAACCATGTTGGATTATTTCATGAAGTTTCTTCCCTCAGTGAGGGAATGCATTCTAGATCTCCCAATACTAAGCATTTCTTTATGTATATTTCCTTATTCAAGTCTCTTATGAAAGACATAACTTTAAAATAAATGGCAACTCTATTTTTCCACCTACTTAAGCCAAAAAACATTGGACTCATCTTTAATTCCTCTTTTTCATACTCCACAGTCAATATTGCAGAAAATCTTGTCTGAGCTACCTTCAAAATGTATTCAAATTCAATTACTTCTCATCAATTGCACCATAACTGCTCTGGTCCACCTACCGTTATGTCTTACTTGGATTATAGCAGGGGCCCCCTCATTGGCCTCCGTGCTTCCAATCTTGACTTCCATTCCCTCGTTTTCCACATAGCACCTACAGGGGACCTTTAAAAAGTAAGGCGTATCATGTCATTCTTCTGCTCACAACCTTCCCTTGGTTTCCCATCTCAGAGCAAGGCCAACGTCATGAAAATGGCTCACAAAAGACTACACCAATGATTAACCTTTACAGTGAATCAGAATCACCTGAAGGGATTTAAGATCTTAAGATGCTTTTATATTTCCCAAATCAGATACAATTGGAATTTTAGTGAGGCCCAATCATTTTTAAATTAGTCTAACTCCCACTCCAAGATCTCTTACACCTCTGTCCTAACCATCTCCTGTACCTTCTTTCTGTGCACCTGCTCCAGTGACATTGGTTTTCTTGACATTCCTCTCCAATGCGCCAAGCTAGTTTCTGCCCTGGGAATTTTGCGATGAGTGTTCCATTGGCCTGGAGAACCTCCTATTCCTGCTTTCTACCCACTATCTTCATAGCTCATTCCCTGTCCTTTTTTCAGGTCTCTATTCAAATGTCACTTTCTCAGAGATTTCTTTAAGACCACCCAAGATATGATGGCAATATCCCTTTTTCTGATTCTGCTTTCTTCCATTCTTACACTTCTAATTTTTCTCTATAGCAAACATTTATGCATTTGTTTTTCTCCCCTACATTATAATCCATTTGGGCATGAACTTTGTGTGTTCAATTGTACTTCTCAAAGCCTAGAACTGTGCCTGGTAAGTAATAGCTGCTTACCAAATATGTGTTGAATAAATAAGTTTAATTTACCCAGTTTTTCAGCCAGAGATGAATAAAAAGAGTAAGCTTACCTTGCTAGGGATCTGAAATTTGCCTTTCTGTCACAGTCCTCCAAAATCTCTGATACTGGCCCATTTAATATGACCAGGCTTTCATCTTGGATTTCATTTCAATCCTCCAGTTTTCCAGTTAGGATTCGATCTGGGCCCTGAAACCCGGCCGCTTGGTTGGAGCCTTTGATGCCTTTTTCCCCAAACTGCTCTGGGACTTAAGTAGACTAATGATCTTGCAGACTGATCTTCTGGATTGAATACTGCTGCTGCCAGCATCACCACCCACTTCCTTGTTGCCATCGTATTCTCTCAGAGTTTACACCCCCATTTAACTACCATTGGGATGCTCTCGCTAGTGCAGGAGTTCTAATCCTACCAATTCTACTTTTCTTTTCTTCCCTATTAGCCTTTATTGCTGAGGTTCTGGAAAACTGTACGTGTTTTTCCATGTATAATGTGCACCTGCATTTTTGTGTGCATTTTACACGGGATTATTATACCCATGTATGATGCAATTCCTTAATTTTTCCCTAAAAAATTTGGGCAAAAAGTGCACATTATATACAAGGCAAAATATGGTAATGTGTTCTTCACCATCTAAATTATAATAGGTTATCAGAAAATTAATATTGCTCTCTTACTAACCAGACTTCTCTATTGTTGTGCTACACAACAGATCCATCATTGCAGTCAGATCCTTACCTGTGACCTACAATTTCTCTGCCTGTTCTCTGAAATTACCTGTCGCATGTCCCAGTTCCTCCTAAAATAATCTGATAGACTAAATTTCCATCAATATGATAATACTAATTACAGTTTAAAGTTATAATCTTCCAAAATGTATTTAGGTTTTAACAGAGATTGATTTTCAAGGGTATTATTTCAGAAATCCTGAGTCACCATCATGACCTCCCAATTGGTTTCCAGCTTCCACATTGACATCTTTAGTTTTTCTCAATACAGCAGACATGACTTACCAAAATATTAGTTATATCATGTTATTCTTCTGTTCAAAAGCTCCTAAGTTTCATAACTTACACAGAGTAAAGGCCCACTTAAAATGCTCTATACAGTGCTGTGTTAGCGCTTCTCAGACTTCAGCATGCTTATGACTTGACTGGGAATCTTGTTAGAATGAGATTTACATTAAAAAGTGCTGGGATGGGGCCTAAAAATCTGCATTTCTAATAGGCTCTCAGGTGAAGATGATGCAGCTAGTATGAAGAACTAGCTGTGAATAATGAGGTCATACGTGATTTGCCTCCTCTTTATCACCTGGCCCCCTGCCTCTCTGACCCTATTCCACTTCTGATATTATCCTTTATTTCTGGAGCTATCCTGGCCCCTGCCATAGTTAGAATACCCAGGCACGAACCAAGCTAGGGCCTTTTCACTGGCTGACCCCTCTGTCTGGAAACACTTCCCTCAGATCTGTCTCTCCCCCCTACCCCTTTCCTTCTTCCTCCCACTCTTCCTCCTGGCTCCCTCTCTTCCCGGCCGGCTTCAAGCCTTTGTGCCAGTGTGGCTTCCTTGGCCATCTGATATAACAAAGCAGGTCATCTTCTCATGTCCCCCTCTCTCTCTCCTGCTCTGCTTTTCTCCATAATACTCACCACTACTGAAATACAACTTATTTTATTTATCTTGTTTATTGTCTTCTACCTTCACTACAATGTAAATTCCATGAAGGCATTTTGTTTTCATTTATGTTCACTCTAGTGACTAAGATACTGGCGGATATATAGCAGGTGCTCAATAAATAATTGTTGAATGAATATATTAAAAATTAAGTTATATTTTTCAAATCCTGCTTTTTCTACTTACGCGATAAGTTTTGGGAAGAGGGAAGCAAAATAAGTTTGTTCTACTTTAATTAGGTTAGTTTGGTATAGGTGATTGTTGCCCAAGGATAGCAGATCAGAATTCATTTACTTAATTCTCATTAATGTAGGTTTCTCCAGTAAGAGCAGAACAGAATTAAGATGTTAGAAGGGATCAGGATCTACCTTCAAATAAGAGAAACTTAATGAGAGTAATAGCACAATTAAGAGCAAACAGAACATGAGATATTAATTGGATTTATAAAGTTATAATTAGATTGTAAGGATTGTTTTTTCACAATGATGCAAGCTTTTGTTGAAGGCAGTTACTGTCAAAGTCCTGTCAAAGTGCTGTAAAAGAAGTTTGGCTTTTTGACCTCTGAGGTCCTTTCTGCCTGCACAAATTAGAAGTCAATGACAGAGACTAGGAAGTTGCTATGTGAGATGTGCCACACTAGTTACTTGAGGAAGAATCGTGTTTCATGTGTTCTCAAGCTCATAAACCCCTAGTGAGCTTTAGCGGGTGAGAATGTTGTTGTTCTCTGGTTGGTTGGCATTGTTTTAATAGAAGCTGGCCAAGACCTTAAAAAGTAAACCAAAATAAGTTTTATTATTACTGCCTATTTTCAATCTAATCAATTGTTACCTGTCTATGATTTTGGTTGAAAGAAATATATACTATAAGCGTATTTTATTTCAGTATTTTCCATTGTGAAATCATAAGGACATTCTTTAATATCCCTCTAGTAAATCAGAAAACTAAATAAATATGGTGTAATAAATACTGAGAGATTTGATTTGCAGTTTTAAACTTGTGAGTCCTCTTTTTTAGCAGACTATCAGAGAACAGAAATAATTCTTTAGTATTTTTATTGTATTATCAGTTTTTATTGTCACAATTTTAAGTTAACTTTAGGAAATATGAAATAATAATGTTTTGTAGTTACAGATCCATCAGATATGCATTTTTTTCAGGTAATCTTTAGGATCATCTTATGAGTTTATGGCTCTAATCATACCATTTATTGATGCTGCTACATATATTATTTTTTAAAGTAATGACAAAAAAAATATGAGATAGGAATTCCTTAGCACCGTAATGAAAATCTTGGGGCCCAAAGATTTTAAGTAACTAGTTACATTTATACACTTTGTTTCACTGAATTCAAACGCCGCTTGATGTGCCTTAAAAGACCAGGCTTTTAATTCCCATGCTGTGATTTCGCAGTGGGTAAACCAAGCCTTAGAGAAGCCAAATGATTTACCCAAAGTTACACAGCTGGGAACTAGAACGCCAGATAGTTTGTCTCTCAGACCGGAGTTCTTTCCACTCTTCATAACAGATTTAAAAAATATATATGACATTTAACAATAGCATAAGAGATACTAGCTCAAGTTGAAAAGTGATGGAATGGCTAAATATTTAAAGGAAAATAAAACCCAGCAAAGCCTAAAGAATAATTAACTAAATTTCTTAGCACATACTTCATATATTATCAATAGTCTAGTTAAAAAAACACCTTTATTTCATGGAGTCTCAGATTAAAATTTTCTCGATATGAATATTTACAATTTATTTCTACATATACACAAATGTCAAATTAAATTCCACATGGTTAGAAGATATAAAGGTAAAAAAAAAGACTAAAGTGTCCAGGAAATATAGGAAACTATATGTACATAGTTCAAAAAGGAGAAACTTTCTTGAATAATACTGAAGACTTTAGAACATATGTGTGTATCTTAATACATATATGACTATTAAAGCTTTTAAGTGGCTATTAATAGCTTATATATTTATGATTTATATGTTGTTCTGGAAATACCAGGATATAGAAGGTATACCCACTTTGTAGTAATTCAAAAATATGAGCTATGTATATGTATAAGGTTGTGTGAACATAAGAACATAAGAATAAAATAAGGGTTTGTTCACATGTATCCACTTGACTGGCTACCTCAGAAAATTACAAGAGCCTCTTTTGGTCTAACTATTTCCATTATTTGCATACTTTCACCCAATCACCATATATCAGCTATAGTGATAATCTTGAAAGGTAAAAAATAAATCATTATGTTTCCCTAGTTCAGTAACAGTTTTTGCCATTCAAGTAAAATCCAAATTCCTAATCAAGGACAGCAAGTTCTTCTATGATCTATTTCTTGCCTACCAACGTCATTCCATGTTCTCTTATTCAACATGCTCCAGTCATGTTGATTTTAAGTCAGTTTTGAGAATGTATCTTCTGACCTTTGCCTATGCTATACTTTGGGTGGATATCCTCTCTTCTACAAGACCAGCTCCTGATCAGGCAGATAACAGCTAATATTTTATCTTCTTGAGAAAGCTTACATGATCACAGTACCTCAAGTAAATTTCCTATTTAATTTCTACAATAGCACCTATTTGTTTATCTCAAAGCATTTATCAAATTTAAATCATTTTGTTTGATTATATATTTTAGTTACTGTTTCTATCACTCTCACCAGATTTTATAATTTATGAATTCAGTGACCATTTCTCTGTGGTTAAGTTTATCTCCAGTTCTGAAATCAGGGCCTGGTACATAACTGGCACTTTGCAAATATTGCATGAATAAATACATAATGAAAGAGTGAATATATACGATTTTTAAAAATATTTTATTTAGAATTTTCTGTGAGAAAATAATAAAGTTTCTCTGGAATTTTATGATATAATAGGAATTTATAAAGTGTGGGGAACTTTGACTTCTAAAATGGAATAGAAACATAACTATGAACTTCGATTAATACCTTCAAGAAAGCAAACTTATTTTTAACAGTAGACAATATGAAAAAACAACGTTCAAAAACCATTCAGTATACTTATTCTGAAGCTTAAATTTATTTCACATCCTATGAGTAACTAGTAAACACTAAAATTCCTACTCTCTCTTATACCCCAGACAACATAAAAGTCCAAGCACCCATTCACTCTCCCCATCTTCCCCCTGTCCTCCCACAAACTGGAGGACACCATGTTGAACTTCCAGGAGCCTATTAACCTCTTGATAAAATAAAAAAGAAACATTTTAGGATCAATACCTGGGCCCTGGGAAACTGGGATTAATATAATAAAGGTAAAGGAGTTAGAGGCCAAGGCTAGTATTTCGAGAACATTCACTTCCTTAAAGGCAGCACTTGGAGAGAGGTTTATGTCAGCATCATCAGTTTTTAAAATAATGATATCACCTGTAAATTGTGTGGGGTGGACCTTAGGTAACTGTGTGGATGGGGCAACTTGTGTCACCACTTTGTGGCTCTGTATGGGGGGAAGGGCTCAGAGAGCTGACAGTGCCACTGCCTGGCTCCTGGACGTTTGCTTGGCACTTGCCCCATTTCCAGTCACTTCACTCATTCCCCTTATGTGACTTGTGCCCTTCCAGCTGTTGCCCTGGTGCTGAATCCCAGAGTCAGTGGGTTTGTGCAAGTTGACCCTTTAAACCATCTCCTGAAAATTGGCAGTTTCTTCTGTCACCCCAACCCCCTTTGGTTTGTACAGCCAGAAGTTATGGGGATTAATTTCCCCGGTGCTGGAACCATGGGTTGTATGGTCTGGCCTGGCCTTGGGACTGCTCGTTCCCAAGGTATTCCTCCTGCTTTTTATCCACCACACATGAATGTAGGACTGACCATTTCGCCACCACTGCCACCTCTCTGTGCCACACTGTGTCTCCTCCCCTCCTACCCATATGGATGGATGTGGCTTCTTTAAATCCTTGGTTGTCAGGCTTCCATACAGTTTGATTTTCTGACAGTTCTGGGTATTATTTGTTTTGAGGTGTCATTGTAATTCTCTCTGTGGTTGCATGTGGCAGTGAAGCATGTCTATCTATGCCTCCATCCTGGCCAGAAGTCCCACACAATTTACAGGTGTCTTTTCTACAATAGGGGATGCTACTAAGACAGGGAGTCAAAGCAGTTCTATCTAACACACAGAAACAAACACAGGGAGGCTGTCAAATGGAGGAGACAAAGAAACATGGCCCAAATGAAAGAACAAAACAAAACTCAGAAAAAGAACTAAACAAAACAGAGATAACCAGCCTATCAGATGCGGAGTTCAAAATACTGATGATCAGGATGCTCAAAGAACTCATTGAGTACAGCAACAACATCAAGGAAGAAATCAAGATTTCATTAAGTTAAATAAAGAAAAATCTACAGGGATCTAGGAGTGAATGGGGAGGAAGCCAAGATTCAAATCAACAATTTGGAACATATGGAAGAAGTAAGTATCCAACCAGAAGAGCAAGAAGAAACAAGAATTTGAAAAAACCAGGATAGTATAAGAGGCCTCTGGGACATCTCCAAATGTACCAATGGCTGAATCATAGGGAAGCCAGAAGGAGAAGAGGAAGAGCAAGAAACTAAAAAATTATTTGACAAAATGATGAAAGAAAATTTCCCCAATTTGGTGAAGGAAATAGATATACAAGTCCAGGAAGCACCGAGAGTCCCAAATGAGTTGGACCCAAAGAGGACCGCACCAAGACACATCATATTTAAAATGCCAAAATTAGGGACAGCAGTTATAGCATAATCAATAAAGTGTATTTAAAAAATAAAATAAAGATATCAATGTTGTGACTGCAAAATTACCAGGCTGACTCTAGGGGACCAAAACAAGAGCAATAGCTAATAAATGACATCATATGAAAAGTTACATTTATAGCCATTTTATAGCCATCAAAATGTTCTCCAACATAGTACTATTGAGTTTGATTTTGAACAAGATACTCAGTCATTGAGGCCAAATTATTCTGCCGTGAAAGGTTGCAGAGAAAAACTATACCACCATTGCTGCTCTTAGTGACATTCGTTCATTCACTCATTTACTCACTTATTCATTTATCTCATAATTACTTATTAAATATCAATCATTGTGATTTTCACTGTGTTAGCCACAGGAACAGTTTTAAGCAAACATTTAGTTCTCTCACAGATGTTGATAAGACCCAAGAGGAAGAAAATATTACTTTTGTATACATGTTTATAAACCACAGCACAGAATAAAAAACTAGCTTCCCATTTTTCACAAAAAGGACTGCTTTCCAACCACTTCCGTTTTTTGATAAAATAACTTCTAAATGATAGTTATTTAAAAACAAGATATAAATATTTTCACTTCTGGATATAGAAACAGACATGTATAGGTACTTTGTTAACAAAATTAACTTTTACTCACAGATAGCTTCACATAATTATAAGGTTTTCATCTAAAAACAAATGCAGTAAATACTCTTAGTCATTTGAAAGAATTGAATACCTGATTGAGATTTTTAAAAACCTTTTCAATCTTAATGTGTGTAAGTCTCTGAGCCTGTTCTGAACAAAATATCAATTTGTGTTTTCTAGCTTTAGAATTCAATGCAAACATATCCTTTAAGTCAATGATTTTCAACATTTTTCATCTCATGGCACACATAATTACTAAAATTCTGCAGCATACCATAAAAGTACATTATATTTTCTGCCAATCTGACAAAAAATTGGTATAATTTTGATTCATTCACACTTGATGGCTATTGTTGTGTTGGATGTTGTCTTTTTTTTTTTTTTAATTTGACAATCCAAGGGAAAAGAGGTCAATGCCCCTGACTAAATACCCAAGTGTTGGGTATTTTAAATTTTCTCATGGCACAATGGTTGAAAGTCACTGTTTTAGACATACTACAGAGGACTTTGAATTCCCTCTACTGGTGCACTGTCACCTCAAAATCTTCTTTAAATCAACAGAAGGTATAATGAAACTGAAAACTTTATGTCAAAGTTAAAATTTTAAGAAAAGAAAGACATCAATCTTAACTCAGCAATTCTAACATGGAGACAAGAGGGCAGACTATGAATGAAGAAATATGGCCAGTACCTTTTGAATGCCTGCTTGGGACTCCAGAACATTATTCTCTGATCCATTGCTTCGGCTGATCATCCGCCACATTTGGGAATACATGCTGTCCTTTTCAAAAGGATTCATTCCTTTCATGCGAACATGCTCATATACTGCAGAGTCCAGGACTGTGCCGTAAGGGATGTCTGTCTGCTTGGAAAGGTCCTGGAGAGACCTTAATTATTAGGAGAGAAGAGAGACACAGGAAAGAGTACTGAATATTTTCAAGTGGAAATAAAGCTATAGGAAGCAAAGAGCAATACATGAAATACAGATGTCAAATTGCTTTTCTTTTTTTGTTGTTTCTTATTATTAAGATGTAATATATAAGGAAAATTGATGTTAGAATATACGACACTGTAAAATTATGAGACGACAAAAGTACCACTGAAGAGAAGGTGAACATGTCTAGTGATAAAGAAATGCTTTTTTTGTGAATCTGCATTGCATTAAAATAAAATATAATAAAATTTAGCAACCCTATCAAAGCAAAGACAAACTAAATTAGATTGCTAGATAATCGTATAATCATTTAGTTTTTTTTAATTTCAATATATCATAAGTCTTAAACTTATGTTCTTTTAGGTGGCAAGGCTTGAACATTTTTATAAAATAATTACATTTTGCATAAACAACATGTTTTAAGGTCAAGTGTACACTTAAAAATGAGATTTTATGATAGTTATTACTTATCAAGTGGCTATTACATACAACCTAGCCAACTGACACACATTATCCTCATACCAATGCCTCATGTTCACATCTATTTTACCCATTTGCATGAGTAAAGGACTTGCTCAGTGTGGCATATTCAATGAGAAATAGAGATAGGAGTCAAATGTAGACCTGAATGCCTCCAAATGCCATGTTATTTCTACTGCAAGATTCTGATCTTACTTCTATATTTATTTTGCTATATTATTTGCTTTAAGTGTCTGTATGTGTGTGTGCAAGAGGCAGGGAGAGAGAGAGATCTTTATTGTATTGCATTGTATTCAAATGCAATAAAATCCATGCTTCTGGAAAGACAAATATGTTTTTTAATCTTTGTTACAGAATCCCTTTGAGTTGCAGATGATATCTACTTTTCCTGGGTTATCTCTAAATTGGAGGTTGATTTCCTAACATATGAGTTCTGAGCCACTCTATACTTTCTTAGAGAACAAATTACCACTCCACTGGAATTCACTGAATTTGAGTAGGTACCAAATTCTAATGACTGACATTTAAGAACAAATACGTGTCTTTGAAATACTGCTCAAAATTAGATGTTGGCACACTTCAGGGGCACTAACCTCTAAGAATGGGAGCAGATGTTTTGAAACACTATACTAAGTTTTGATAAAAGATCCATGGACAAAGCCAAAGGGAAGAAGGATTGAGGGTGGGAGGTGGGGGTAGATGGGGCAGGGGAAACGGTGGTGGGAAAATGGAGACAACTGTACTTGAACTACAATTAAAAAAAGACATAAATAAAAAAATAAATAAATACCCACAGATCTCCAACCATGAGCCACGAATCTCATGTTATGTATACTTATGACCTTTTGGTCTGTTTCTAGATGGAGTTTGCTAATGATTTTCTGAGGATCTTTGCAATCAACACCAACAGCATTAGGCAAGGGGTTTGGGGATACTCTTACAGATCACCAGTTTCTATCATGTATAAAACTTTGTTGCAAACAACAAATTACAGGCTGTGTTTATTTGAAAAGTATTTATATCAGTTTCTAATAGTAACTTTTAGCAAAATTTAATCTGCATTTTATTGACTTTTATGTTGATGATGTATATAATTTACTCTGTGAAACTACTATGATAATTCCTTTCAGCTCCACATTTTTGCTGCATAAAATAATGCATTGAAAATAGCTTTCTGAAGGGACAAATTTTCTAGAAATATCTGTAACTATTGATATTATTCTGCTACTTATAAAAGATAAAGTGACAGCAGATTAATAATTGAGGGCAAAAGTAGAAATATAAGTGACCTGCATGTAGATAGCAGACAACTTTAGAGGACAGTAATGACATTTGCTCCTGGGACATCCCATAATAATCTTGGTAATTGTGCAGCAATAAGAATTTTGTTTTAAAAGAACAATTTACATCTTATTTACTACAGTTTCAAGTAATAGGAGTAAAGCTTTATTCAAAATGTTAACATTTAAAAATATTTCCCACTATTTAATGGAAGATACTCTAAAATTGTAATGCAGGGGAAAGAAATGAAACATATTTGTACAGGTTATAATAGCTGGGCTCATTTATGTAATTTCAATAAATACCAGGGTTAGGTGCACTTTCTAGGACCTGAGGCATATGAGTGGAGAAGGTCATGTTAGGGGTCGTCAAAAATCCTCTCAGGATAGCCCTAGCTAGGTAGCTCAGTTGGCTAGAGCATTGTTCCAATACACCAATGTTGTAGGTTTGATCTCATGTGAGGGCACAAACAAGAATCGACCAATGAATGCATAAAGTAGTGGAACAACAAACTGATATTTCTTTCTTTATTTCTCTCCCCCCTTTCTTTCTTCCCCTCTCTCTTTCTAAAATCAAAAAGTAATTTTTTTTTAAAAAAAAAGCAAAGAATAGAAATCTTCCCAGAATAGGACTGCTACTAGCTCGTTATTGGTTCCAGCAATCACTCTTCATGATAAATCTCAGGCTTCATTTTGATAATGCTGAGATCAGTCTACAGGTGAAAATTTGTTATACCTATGTTTAAATATATAACGGGTTTGTCCAAATGGTCATACTAGTAAAATGCTGTTAAATAAATGAACACCTCCCTCTTAGCTTTCTATGAAAGAAAAAATGGTATTCAATGTTAGTATTTTTAAAATAATCAGGTTTCTATAACCTAGCATCACTTTAAATAATGCCTTCACAACTTTAATGTATAATACTCTAATAATAAAAAGAGTTTAGTTGGTAAAACTCTTCTGTACACAATAAAATTTTAAATTATTCTTAATATATTGCCTATGTGAAGTTCCTGATTCTAGAAAAAAGAAGTTTATTTTCAACATACTTCAAATTTAGAATAGCAGGGCATTTTGTAGCTTAGAATAAAGGCATGTTCCCTTAGCTTCATTTCTGATATCAAGTCAGCTCACAAGCTTGCCTTGAGACATGCTTGCAATAAAAATTATAGCTTGCCTGATTCAGTGTTATTCCATTACAGCACACCAAGAAAGCAGCAAAGGTGACAAATACAAAATGAAGTAAAATGAAGTAAAATGAATTGGGGTGGAGGGAGGCTATTTTAGGAGCCCAACACAGGAAGGAAGTTCTTATTTTAAGAGGTCATTTTGTATTTTCATGCTAATAAGGTTTTAGGGAAGATTAGAAGAAATGTTATAACCTATATTATGATACCCTAAAACAAATCTAACAGGGTATTCTAGAAGTGATAATCCTCAAAAATTGTATCTCAAGGTCAACATCTGTGTATATATTATTTAGACATGCCAAATCATTGTTTTAAAATGAAAAACAATTCTAAAATAATTAATAAGTACATAATATATAAATTAAGTTACCATAGCAAAAATTAACTTAAAAAAATTGGCAGTATTTACCCCATCCATAGAAAGAATGGGAAAATCTAGGGTATTCTAGAAGAGTTAAATGTGAATATACTCATATTAGACCAGAATATTCTATTTCTCCACCTACTCACACAAATCCTAAATATACTCACACAAAACTAAGTGAACTACTCTACTGTGCATCTATTATACCTGAGCCCTCCTCTCCCAAACCCACATCCTGAGTCATGCACATAAAGTAGGAAATGCATATCTATGGCTATACGTGGTAAAGGATAAAAGAATACAAATAGTTTGACACTCTCATTGGTCTTATTTTCTCATCTTACTGAAATCACAGTAGTGTCCTATATGCCTAGCAGTCTGAGTATTAAACTTTACTGAGAGATGATAAGTATGTGATATTTGGGTAATATAATATAATAGGTACACTACATATACTGAGAAACTGTTACTTAGGGTACTTCTGCAGAAGTAAATTTTAGGAATTTGAGTGGATCTACACTGATTTTAAACTTGTTCCATGAAAAACTCTATTTAAAACCCTTCAACATTGGAAATTAATTTTGCTACGTATGATAGTCTAATATTATATGTACCTGATATGGATAGCTTTGATATGGATGAATTTCAAAGTCAAGATGATCTATTATCTGTGAGCTGTGTGATGTTTGGTGCCCCTATTAACCTTACTTTCCTCATCTATAAAAGGAAAGAATAATAGCATCCTCCTCAAGGACTGATGATGAGAAGATCTGTCAGATCAGTATTTGATGAAGTTACCCATTGTTTTTATATTAAGATTATCATTATAATAATCTACTCCTTATAATGCCCTATGTAATGATTTCCAACGGATGTGTGTGCATGACCCCTTATACAAATTGTAAAGAAGTGATTTATGAATAGAAGTCAACCTAATGTCTCATTTCTTTTCCAAATACAAGATTGTATAAATAGGTGATACTAAATGGTTACAGAAAACTCTTTGGGACATTTATATGACTTTGTGTTAATAAAATTACATTATAATGAATGTGTTGATAAAAATACATTTCTAAAATTATCAACTAGTTAAAAATCTAATACCTATCTCCTTTTCAATGAATTTTCAGTCATATTTTTATGTTTTTTTAAACAAGCTCTTACCAATATAAACTTTAAAATAACTCCCATAAACCTCTCTGTTCCATTTCTTCCCTTTCTTCCTTCTGCCCTTTCCTTCTTCCTTCCTTCCTTCCTTCCTTCCTTCCTTCCTTCCTTCCTTCCTTCCTTCCTTCCTTCCTTCCCTCCTTCCTTCCTTCCTTCCCTTCAACTCAGTTCAGGATTTCGCCTTCACACTCCCTCCCCAGTTTCTACTCTGGATGCTGATTTAAGTATCAGCCAAAGGACAGATGTTTTAGCTCCAAGAGTCCTTTAGCAACCACATTGAAAGCCTGCCTGGTGCCTACTTCTCTTTATGGGATGTAGCAGCTGAGAGCTATTGTAGATGCAGTACAGACGTAGGGTTTACAGCATAAAAAAATTGCTCTACAATTTAAAACTTAAAAGAACAACTAATATGACAGCAGAATGTGAATTAGTGTCACTGAGACGTAAGAAGTTTGCAAAAGTGTTGGAACATGGATTGATGTGCTCAGACAAGGGAGGCCTGACACGGGGAGGTACTGCCCGTAGCTGTACACCGGGTAACTGCTTAGTTTCTAAAAACATGAGTTTTGAAAATGTAAAGATTTGAGTTTTAATCCTTGGACAAATTATTTAAACTTCTTCAAATTATAATTTCTTTCCCTATTAAACTGGGTAAAATGATAATTTTTTAATAAGGTGTCTAGTGGTCTGAAGTAGATGTTGCATGTAATACAGCTTAGTACTTAGCTCTTTATAAGTACTCAATTACTGGTAGGTGCATTTATTAAATTTATTATTATCATTGCTATTACTTTATTCTCTTTGTTTTACTGCTTTCATTACTATTACTTTGTCCTCTAAGGTTTCTGGAATTGTCATCTTTTCATTTTCCCTCCAGTTGGGCTCCTTCTCAGCTAACCCCTCCTCTTCCCATCAATAGAAAGTCCCCCACCCCATCTAATCTCCCATCAAGTTCTGTACGTTTTGCCATGTTGCAAATCTGTCACTACCTTTGCCTTTTCATTGCCAATACCTTCATAATATCTGCCTATAAAATTATTTCAAGGCCTTTTCTCTTTTTCTTCTCTTACCAACCTCTAAACCATTCTCCCTGCACTACACTTAAAATGTTCATTCAGTGCAAACCCGATCCTGTCCCTGACTTAATGAAATATTTCCTCTATCTCTCACTGCTTTTAGAAAATACTTCAAACTCTCTAGTCTTCAAGATCCTTAAAAAATTTGACCTAATTTTTTTCCTTTCTCAGAAACAACCTTTTGCCTCATTTATATTCATATTATAAGGCAAACAGACCATTTCATCATTCTTTGCTTTTCAACAGCTCCACATCTTAGTAGCTGCTTTCTCAGCATGGGATGTTTCCTCATCTACTTGGAGAATTCTTTCCCTTCAAGATCTAACTCCACTGTCTCCTCAGTGTTCCTCTAATACGTAGAATGCGTTTACATTTTAGCGCTGTCTTATGAAATTTTATTTCTTTGTCTTCCTAATTGAAATATATTTTGTTGATTCTCATAATAATTATTATTCTTTTACTCATCTTTGAAACTCAGAATTTAGCCCAGAATCTGGAAAATAATCAACAACCAAAGAGGCTCATTTGTTTTGGCTACTCTTCTTATCTAGAAGTATACTTTCATCTTGGGACACCAGCATTCCCATTTTACTAGCATTGCATAAAAATGGGATTTTTACTGTTATTGGCATAAATATGGAATTTTTATTATTGTGGGTGACTAATCATGACCAGAAGTGTTTTACAGTTATGTTTTAAATGGGGTTTTTACTACAATTAGGCATTTTGTGGATGACTAATCACGACCAGGAGTACTTTATTGTTAATTAAAAAAAAAAACAAAACACTTGCTAAAAGGAAATTTTAGAAGTTTTCTCTGTAACAAAATAAGCTGCAAAAGAATGATCAGACTTCCAGTAAAAACATCTTCTCCCTTATGTATCAAAATAAATAAATTTGAGGCAATTCAAATTAAAAAAACAAGCAAACAATCAAATAGGACTAAAACAAAGTATTTTAAAAAGCTCAGGTTATAGTCAATGATTCTAGGAGACATAGAACCACAGACAAAGCAGAATGTCTCTTCTGGAAAGGACTGCTTATCTAATACACTGTAGAAACAGAGCACACAAGCAGTGGCCAACTTGATGATAGATTTCTGATTTAAGTATTAGAAGGTAAATGGTGAAAAAAATTGCCCAACTAACTGTGCTAACTCAAACAATTAAAAACACAAAAGAAATCATGGCTTTAGTAGATAAAGAAGAAATAAACACCAAAACGAGGAAAGAATTGTCATCTTTGACAATATTGAGTATTATTACAGAAAGTTAAATTTTAGGATTTTTTCTTTCAAGAGTTTGTGTATTTAAATAAAGAGGAGAAAGGAAAATATGCATGCTATTCTTATTCTTTTTAATTAATTAATTAATTAATTTATTTGAGATAGAAAGAGAGAGAGATCAATTTTTTGTTTCACTTATTCATGTATTCATTGGTTGGTTCTTGTATGTGCTATGATTGGGTATCAAACCCAAACCTTGGCATATTGAGATGACACTCTAACCAACTGAGCTACTGGCTGAGACCATATGTTCTACTTATAAAACACAGTAAGTGCCATGGAAAGGCTTTCCATCTTCCTGTTTAGAGGATAGCTTATGGCCACGTGTCCCATGTCCCACAGTAAAACCACATTCTCCATCTTAGTAACTTGATCTCCTCTGTGAAGTTTCCCCAAACTCCTCAGATACAAGTTTTTAAAGGAGGCATGATGAAACATAAGGGTATCAAAGATAATGATGGGGTAAGAAGGACTCTTAACACTCATTGATGTCAAATGAAAATTTAATTTGCAGATGGCTTAGCCCACGCTGCAGAGCCCAGTGAGAGCTATTTTAAGTACATGAAAATGCCACCATTCAATGAAAGCAGGCCCAGGAAAGAGTTGAATGTTCTTTAACACAATAATGCTAGGTTTCTTATTTTTAAAATATTAAGGTCAAAGTCATGTCAGTGGAAGAAATAAAGTTTTCTCGTAGATTAGATTGTATAGACTAAAAGCATTATTTATGCAGCAAAGTAATTCAGGAGGAACTCAGCCACAGCTATCCCTAGTGGAGAGAATATACTAGCAACGAAGCGATCGTGTTTTCCTTGCTCTAGTGTTGCCAGAAGTTTGTCTTTTTCAGGACAAGATGCCGATGTCTGCGGCCACAAGTTTGAATAATAACAGACAGGGCAGAGGGCTAGGACTCTTACTTGTGGAGACAAGAATAATTTCCCAGGGAAGACCTCTGGATGGAGGAATACTTCATAAGAAGGGCCACACAAAGATCATGGAGGTCAGAGGATTTACAGAGGAGCATCAGTAGATGAGGGTGGGTTCATGTGGGCTGCTCAATTAAGGCCTAAGCAATGCAGCCTTTTCCACTTCCTCTCTTCTGCCCCTCTTTCATTCCTGACCTATATCTTTTACTTGCTCTCAAACCTGCCTCATATGGTCCATCAGAGTAAAGTAGATAAATTGTAGCTTCACATCTCCTCTGCACTTCATTAGAATACCTATATGATCTTTATTTTTAAGAATAATTTAAATATCCATCACAATTTCACGTGTGCTTGATGTAGAAAAAATGTGCAGTAGCACCCATGAGGGAGACACCTCTCCTTGCCAAACACTGTCTCTACATGGTGGATGATTGGGCATGGAGGTTTATAGCCCAGCAGAGGACTCTCATGTCTTTCCTGAAAGATCGAAAAATATTTTAAGTATTTTCTCTCTTACAGAGTCATCAGGGGCACCGTTATTCGCCATGTGGTAGATAGGACAGTCATAGGTAATTTGGAAATTAATGTAATATAGAAGCACTTGAGAAAGATAGATGTCATGAACTACTTAGGGGAACATCCTCATCCACTTTGAGAGACTTGTATTTCCCATACACATTTTTAAAAATTTTAATTATTATTTTTTTCAATTATAGTAGACATTTAATATTTTTAGTTTCAGGTGTAAAGCCTAGTGATAGACATTTATATAACTTATGAAGTGATCCCCTAGATAAGTCTAGTATCATACACATTTAAAAGTCAATTTAGGTTTGTGGATATGGTAGGTCATTTTAGAGAACCCAAAGAAAGATGGAAACAGTTTGTCCTTACTGTGGGTAGGCATAATTAATAAAAATTATTACTATTAAACTTTCTCCAAAATGATATTGTTATACAAATACAGGAAAATTGTTCTCTAGAATCTGATTGTCTTGTCTGACTTGTTTACTCACATTATCACTAGGAACTAATTTTCTCATATCATGAATCCTGATATATAGGAGACATTATATTTTCCACCTGCTGATCGAATTATCATTTATGACCCTGTATTCTGTTTTAAATGACATATTATTTAAATACAGCAGTCCTTAATAATATATAAATATGTACAACAATTAAGCAAAATTACATTGCAAAAGGCCCAGTATTTTGTAAATTCAATTATTTGTAAATTTACCTATGCAGTTTGTTACTTAAATATTATTATTTACCCATAATGATATGGAAAAATATGGAATTATTGTAAATTTGTATGGCAAATATTTCATTGTCACCATTGATTGTCAATTAATTAGAAAATTTTTGTTAGCACTATATACTCAAATAATCCAACAGACTTCAATAGGAGAATAGTGGATTTTTATGTTCTTATATCATTGAGTATACAGGAAGAGCTTTACTAATTCACATGAATGTCCCTGAGAATCAACGAGTTTCTAAAAGAATTCTAATACAATCATAACATCAGAGAGTTAAAAGAGTTCCTGGAGGTATTGCTTAATTTGATTATGTACCTTCTGGCTCATAAACGAGCCTCCAAAACAGCCTTTTTCTTCGTAAGGCATTTTAATGACTTAGAAAACTTAAGACCAAAGAGGCTGTGTTCATGCTTAAGTTAGAGCCCTCTTATGTCACATAAGCTTCTTCTTTTGTGCTCACTGAAGATGGACAATAGCTATTCACCACCCTTAGCACAATAGTTCTTTATGTAATAAAACACTTATTTTTCATTTTCATCCTTTAGCTTTCTCCTTGTTGAGTTAAACACTAAATTCCTTTAGAACTTACCTACAGGACCTCTTACTCACTTTGTTACATTGTTATTAACTAAGTCATTTTTTCTCTTGTAGAGCAATTTTTGCATAATGTACAAACCTCATGAATAGGTCATGGTAGTCTTATAAAAGGTCTGAGCAACTTTTACACTGTGAGGTGATTTCAGTCATTTTCTTTTGGAACACCAATGCTACATTTCAAATTTATAACTGACAGATGATTCATTCTGAAACTGCCTTCACCCTAAATTTTTGAACTGTCATAGAAACACACACAGAGTTTGTCTTTTTCCATCTCTGAGTGAAATGTCACATATTTGCCCTTATTAAACTTCGCCGTATTTCTAATTACCTTGTTTAATTTGTCAAGATCTTTATGAATTCTTACAGTGTGGCTCTAGTCAATAATAACCCCTACTCAACATAAAGTAATCTGCATATTTAATAGGCTTACTCTCTATTCCATACTTTCAATCAACATTGAAAATATTAATCAGAATCAGGACCAGGCTTGTCTTATTAAAAAATCTTTATTCAATATACATTCTAAGGCTGATATTGAACCATTGATCACTACCTAACATGTGGGCCACTAACAAGCTGTGATACAATAATACATAATATTACCACATGAAACCATGACCCAAATAAAAAACAGTATGGATTCAAGTGAGGAGTCAATAGTAATTTGAAAATTTTTTTCTTACAAGAATCTTTTAAGGAGATTAAAACATTAATCATATTACTTGATTTTTTTTCATTGGAAAGAAATAACTAAAAAGAAAGAAGTTACCAGGGATAATAGTAGGACTAATTTAATAGACTATTTGAAGACTAAGTGAAACATTATTGTCAAAGTAAGGTGGAAGGTCACTGTTTCAGTGAAGATTCTAATGAGTCTAACTAAAAACAAGAATCCTAGGTCTTCATAACCCAGAGCAGTGAACCAAGTTTCTACTGATAACTTAAAGTTTCAAAATACAAAGATGTTTTCTTTCTTCCCAGTGCAGAAGTTTGTACATTTCTCCAAACAAACAAAAAAAATATTTTAAGAACCTTTCAGAAAAATCATCCTCTATTCCTAATTAGGTAATACTTCTTTTTTAAGGGCTTTCAACTAAAAGAAGGTCTAAACTGCATATCCTGAAGCTCAGTCAGGTTTTATGAAGAGCAGCACAGACTGTACATATCCAAGCTGTTTTGCAAATGTGCTCCCTGCCCTTCATTTAGGAGCAAGACTTGAGAGTTCTGCCACAATCTTCATCTGAAAGGACAGCCAAGACAGCTGGCTACAGATCTTGTTCTTTACCTTTCCCAGGACATTTTGCGATTGGGGCATTTGACAATTTCCAACTTTGCCCTTAGGTTAAAAGATTGGGATTTGGGAAATAGGGGCTATAGCAGGGGTGTGTGTAGTGTGTGTGTCCGAGTGGAGGAGAAAGCCATTAAAAAGAAATTGACCATCTGTAGATGGCAAGCTTGTGGAGGAACTAAGAGGATCAGAAAACTAACAGAGTCAAACAGATACTTAGAAAGAGTGGAGGTCAGCATGCCAAGATTGCTGGCATGATGGAAGGACAGAAAGGAAAGGTAAGACTAGAAAAACATGGAAAGAGAACAAAAAGATTAGAAGATACGGCAACCCAAGAGTTTCCTTTCAGATCTCCCTTTCAATGTAAGATTTCTTTTATTAAGATATCTACATGAATATATTTTTATCAGTTACCTCAGACTTTTAAAAAAAATTTATAGTTCTTTAATTGATATCCTTGCTTATTAAAAGTCAGTTTTAAGTCTACAGTAGTTGCAAGTAATTAACAGACTTATTAAATGAAATAATGGTATCCATAGAGCCCTGCAAATAACAACTAAACTTTTTAAAAGCATCTTAAAGTTCTAGACTGTTTACAAAGCTTTTTAAGAGTAATCAGGATGATTATATGGCTCTCTGTTGAAAAAGGCTTGAGCTGAGCTTATCAAGATTATCTTTCTTTTTAACGATTGTTTTTAAAGAGTAGTTTTAGGTTCACAGAAAAAAAAATAGAGGAAGGTTACAGAGGTTTCCTATGTATGCCCTGTCCTACCACATGCATAGCCTCCCTCATTATCAGCATCCTCCACCAGCAAGACACATGAGTTACAACTGGTAAAGCCATACCGGCACACCATGATCACCCCAAATCCATGGTTTACGTGAGAATTTACAATCAGTGTCACACATTCTACAGATTTGGACAAATACATAACTACAGGTATGCATTGTTGTAGTATCTTTCAGAGTACTTTCACTGCTCTAAACGTGCTGCATGTTCTACCTGTTCCTCCCCTCCCCCACTGATCTTTTTGCTCTCTCAATAGTTTAGCCTTTAATTCTTGTTTTATAAATAAGTCAATCAGACCGTACCTCAGACCTTGTTTAACAAGATATCTTGTTTGTGTAGTTGATATAGAATTTTATAGTTATAAATATATATGTATAACATTTTTAAATTTATAAATTTTATAGAAGGGATATTATAAATAATTAAAACTATGAAGACAAATATTTGTGGAGTGAGAGAAGAAATGGACCACATTTTCAAAAACAGAAAATTAAGGTACAAAGTGGAATAAGAACTTGGCTTATTTTCTAGCCAAAAAGAGAACTTAAACACATATTCCTAGGTCTCCAGTCTCCTTCAGCGGTATTTTTTTTGCCAAACAACCCTGACTGCCAATCCTGCTGTTGCTGATTCTGTCACTTATTCTGCCTACATTAATTTCGCAAGAGTACACTCCAACTCAAACTAGCTCCTCTAGAATGACTAAACACACTACTCCCAAGTATAGGATTTTTACCATGTCCATGTACTTTTGGTAGATAGGATTTATTTACTTAGCTGACTTCAGATAAGAATGGAAGATAACAAGAAATAGAGAAGAGATAGGACTGCATATTATTGAGTAATTAACAAATTTCTAGGCTGAGAGGATGAAGATTGGGGAGAGAGAAAAGAGGTTTTGATCTGTTTAGAATGATTCACTTGTCCAGAAGGGAATGATTCACTTAACAAGAAAGGGAGATCTTGTTAAGGGTGGTGGGAGCTTATTAATTTGGCAAAATTTTCATCTTGCTGAGCTCAGTGTAAATAGAGTCTATAGCAATGCTAATGTAGCCCTGCTCCTGGGAGTCACAAAGAAAGTGGAAGAAAACTAAATACTCACTGAATGGTGGCTTTGAAATACCAACATACTTCTGGGGGGTTTTATTTTATTTTGTTCAAAAAGAAAGACAATATCTCACCTGTAACATCTAGATGGCTATATGTTTATAAAACATCCATCACAGTAGCACTTAAGGGCTTTGACAAGAAAGCCATTTCAACACTGTACAGTATAGAGGAAGAAGATGGATGTCTTTTCTGTCTGCAGTGCCTGTATTCTCTGAAGCTAAGGCTATGCTTTTCTGTACTAAACTGAAACATAAAAGCATATGAATGAGGCCCCGCTCCCTTCAGTCACCTTGATTTTGGATGCTCCTAATAAAGTGTGCAATTCCCTGCAGGGAGCTGCAAGGCTGCTTACTACTGGAAGACCGAAGAGAGTGGGTGAGATACTAAGGAAACCAAAGAACATATCATTTTGGGATCCCTCTTTTATCCTCGAAGAACAGGATAAAGAAATGGCTTTCATGTATCTTTCTGATTCCATATGAGATACATAAAGTCTCAGGCCAGATTCTAAGAAGCACTTTGGCTCATTCACTTAGTGAATATTTACTTGTAACCCACCATATACTCAATAAGGTATTACAGAAAGCACTGTGTTGCTACAAAGGGCATACCCCCTCAAGGACATACATTTTAATTAGGAAAGTAAAACAAATAGGATGATACTCTAATACAGGGCTACATATGGTTCAGAGTGTGAACAAGGCAGATGCAAAATGGTCCAAACAAGGGAGACACTAAATAGAGTCACAGATGCTATGAAGAAAGCCATATGCAGGAAGTGGCATATGAGCTGTATTCTGTGAGAGCGTACTTAATGATGAGTTAAAAGAGAAAACTCACCTAAAAAAGATATTCTGACCCAGGTATAGTGCCGGTCATTATCCGTAGCAGCTTGATTTTAGTGGTAGCTAGTTGAGCTAAGGTGACACAACAGGGTGAATCATTCTGCTAAGTCCTTGTTTATGTTTAATATTGGAGAAGGCTTGCTGACAGCCATATTTTTACTTCTGGGGGGCTTGGAGGATTAAGTGGCAGGACAAGCAGTCAACAGCCAGTGTGGGAGACCATGGGGTAGGGTTGTGGCTGCTGTGTCAGAAGCAATAGTAGCAGCAGCAACTCCAAGGTGTAGGTGAGCCAGGAGAAAGGATGAATTTTGCGTATGAAATTATGAACTAAATGACAAAAGAAATAGCTACTAACACCACCAAAATTGGGGTGGAGGGAAGAACAGCCCAAAGAATTGACAAGAGCTCGTGGAGAGCAAGTAGAAAAATGAAAGCAAATGTGGTTAGATAGGGTGTATCCAGGAATTATGCTATGTCTTCTTTTATTTATTTTTATCATAAACTTATGATGTTGAAGCCATTCTCTTTTTACCCTTAAGAGAAAATATGGCTTAAATGATTATGGAACATGACATGATTATTCAGGTAAGGAGGCAGAGACTTTGAATACAGGTTTGTGTGTGTGCATATGTATGTGTGTTGTGTGTGTGAATACATGGTCTCCGGTACCTCTTCCTAGGATATCACATAACTTAGAATTATCTGCAAGTAACTTAGCTAAGTATCATTTAGCCATTAATTCCTTTTGTAAAACTATTTATGTTTACAAAAACTTATAATGACCCTGATGTTTTTCATTTATTCATTTATTTATTTATTTCAATCAAAAAAAGTTTAGTATATTTGCTAATCAGAGATGACATGATCCACTGGTTAATACCAAGATTCAACTGCCATTGCCTGGATTTACTACCTTAGCTTTTAATTTTGTCACCTTCAATTGGAGATGAATATATTTTATTCTTTCTGAGCTATTATGAGAATTAAATGAGTAACCTACAGAAAGCATTAGGGAAGTGTCTGTCACATAGCAAGCAACTGTTAGCTGCTCCTATTATTAATGCTCTGTACCAGGTACTCTCAGGGTTATTAGGGGCACAAATATAAATGTGACATAATCTTTGCCTTTGAAGAATTAGCAATCTCAAAGAGAAGACATATACGTAAAAACTAATTGTGCCTGGACAAATGGAAGGTGCCAGAAGAAAAGATGTGAGGACTCAGTCATTTTACAGAAAGTGAACAGCATGTAAACTCCACACAGGTATGAAATTCCTATGAGTCTGGCTTGACTGGAACATGGACAAGTGTCAAATGGATTAATTGGTGCCAGAAGACAGGAAGGAGGCTGATCAGCTTTTGAAGGGTTCATTATGCTCTGTTGATGGAGTTGGACTTTATTTTGATGGGATGAGGTAATGATGGAGGTTTTCAAGCCAATTTTAAGGACAGGAGAAAGTAAGGGATTGGACTTCACACTCTAAAGGATAAATTTGAATAAGAAGTGCATGGATAGAAGGAAGCAATAGTTAAAAGAAAAGAGAATAAGAAGTGAAGTAGAAGGCAGGAAATGCCAGAATCTTTGATGACCTCATATCAAGAGGAGGGAGAAAATCAAAAAGAAAAACAAGATGTAGGAAAAAAAAGGTAGAGATGAAATAAGAGAGAGGAATATAGTTAGCCACTACCTCATTTCGAGAATAGTTTGTTAATCAAACAATGTAACCCATCAAAGATTCTAAAAAAGGAAATCATATGAGCATATGAATTAATGGGAGGAAAATCATGAACCTAATCTTAATGGGAGGAATTTGACAACATCCAACACCTATTCTTGGTAAAAAATAAAAAACACATATAAATATAGGAATAGAAAAGAATTTCCTCAACCACATAGAGAATACCTACAAAAACCTACAGCTGACATCATACCTAGTAGAGAAAGGCTGAATGCCTTGCCAGGGTGGGGGACAAGACAGAGATACCCGCTGTCATCACTCTTAATTGAGAAAGGAATAGACAAGTTCTAGTCAGCAGAGAAAAGTCAACAAAAAGAAATAAAAGGCGTATAGATGAGAAATAAGAAACACAACTGCTCAGCATTGTAAATAGCGTGAAGTCTTACATAGAAAATCTCAAATAATCTACCCAAATCTCCTCAAATGACTGGCGAGATCACAAGATAAAATCAGCATATAAAATCAACTGTATTTTTACATTAGCAGTGAATATATGGAAAGCAAAATTAAAAATCCACTGCCATTTAAAATCACTGGGGAAAAAAAAGAAATAGGCACAAATCTAGCATGTAAGATTTATATGTTATAAATTACAAAATACCGATGAAAGAAATTAAAGATGTAAATAAGTAGAGAGATAAAACATATTTATAAATTGGAAGGCTCAGTATAGTAAAGATGTGAATTCTCTCCAAAATAAGATACAGACTTAAGCAATTCCTATAAATACAAGCAATACTTTTTACAAATGTAGATAAGATTATTATGAAATTTATATGGCAAGGCAGAAAAAATAGAATAGCTAAAATAATTTGGGGGAAAAAAAGTGGGAGGAATCCCCCTGTTTCAAGCTACAGTAATCAAAACTTTGTAATATAGGCAGAGGGACAGATACACGGATCAATGGAATAGGGCTGAGAACATCGGCTCACACAGTATGGCCAACTGATTTTTTTCAGTACAAAGGTGTACAAGTAATTCAATGAAATAAAGATTGTTTGTTTGTTTTGCAGCAAATGGTGCTGAAAAATATTCACTGGCAAAAATCATGAACCTAATCTTAACTTTACACCTAATACAAAAGTTAACTCTAATGGACTATAGATTTAAATATGAAATGTAAAACAAGGAACTTTTTAGAAGAAAACAGTTGAAATTTTTTGGGATCTAGGATTTAGTGTCATCTTAGACATAATACCAAAAGCACAATCTATAAAAAAAATGATAAATTGGGCTTCATCGAAATTCGAAACTTTTGGTCTATGTGTGACCCTGTAAAGAGAATGCGAAGACAAGCTACAAACAAGGAAGAAATATTTGCAAACCGCATGTCTGACAAAAGGACTTGTATCTATGGTGTGTAAAAAACTCTCAACAGTAAAACAAACAAACAAACAAACAAAAACAAATAATCCAATTAGAAAATCAATAAATGAAATGAAGGGACCTTTGGTGTAAGAGGATATAAGGAAGAAAAAATGTTCAAATCAATATCACCAGTCACAAAGGAAATGCAAGTTGAGACCACAATAAGATATCACTATATATCTATCAAAATGGCTGAAGTAAAAAATAAATAGTGACAGCACCAAATGCTTAGATAGAGGCAGAGACACTGGATCTCCCATACGTTACTGATGAAAATGTGAACTGGTATAGCCGCATTGGAAAATATTTGGCAGTTAGTTAAAAACTAATCATACACTTACCACTCTATCTAGCAATTGCAATCCTGGGCTTTTATGCCAGGAAAATGAAAACATATCCACACAAAAACCTGCACATAAATGTTCTTATCAGTTTTATTTGTAATAGCTAACAACTGGAAACAATAAAAATGCCATTCAATATGTAAATTGTTAAACAAACTAGCACATCCATACCATGGATTACTGCTCAGCAATAAAAATCTATAAACTATTGATTCAGGCAGCAACTTAGATCTCAAGGGCATTATGTTCAGTAAGAAAAAGTCAATTTCAAAAGGCTACATACTGTATGATTTAACTTATACAACACTCGCCAAATGACAAAAATATATAGGAATGGAGAACATATTAATGGTTACCAAGCACTGGGGTGGAGGTGAGGGAGAAGGAGGCAGTGCGCTTCTAAAGTGGGGGAATGAGTTTTTGTAACAATGGTATAGTTCTGCATCTGTATTTCCGTGGTGGTTAAACATTCTACTC
Organism: Pteronotus mesoamericanus; assembly: GCF_021234165.1. Taxonomy (NCBI): domain Eukaryota; kingdom Metazoa; phylum Chordata; class Mammalia; order Chiroptera; family Mormoopidae; genus Pteronotus; species Pteronotus mesoamericanus. The sequence goes on from NW_026555311.1 coordinate 19,259,285, forward strand.
TAGTGATAAAAGTGGTGCAGAACTATATGCACATATTATACCCATGTTAATCTCCTGGTTTTGATATCATGCTATAATTATTTAAGATATAACCATTGTGGGGAAACTAGGAGAAGGGCACACAACTCATCTCTGTAATTATATCTTTGCAATTTCCTGTGTATATATAATCATCTAAAAAAACAGTTAAAAGAAAGTTTGCTTAAATATTAACAAAATTTATTGCTGCATGACTGATTATGGATTATTAATGCTTTGTCCTTCAGAATTGTTCTATGCTCTCCTATTTTCTCAAAATAACCTTGTGTTACTTTTATAATAAAAAGAAAATGCATTAAAATTGAGGAAAAAAAATAAGCCTGCTTTGTTTTTTTGATGGCACAAGGCTAAAAGTAATTAGCAGGCAAGATGGAATCCATGAATAACAGACTTTGAGGTGCAATTTTTCTGCAGAATTACATCTGAAAAGTTTCCTAACCAGAGTGATTTCTAGAATCTCCCTGCATAGTAATCCTCTTCCTCCTTACCTGTTTCGCTAAGAGGTAAACCACATCTTCTCTTTACATATTTTTTTCTAATAAAAAATAAACTGAAGTTACATTCTGCATCCACTATAAATGAAAATGTTAGCCTAGAAAAATAATGTTTCTCAAGCCAAATTTATTATAAATACTTAGGAATGTTAAATAGCCTTTGAAACAAGAAGATACATGGGTCAGATTTATATCAGGTAGAGACATAATAGTTAAATGCCATAAATACATGTGCGTTAGACATTTCTAATGTATTAGAAACTCATTTCTAATGAGTTTCCATATACTCCTACACCTATTCCCACAGACAAAACTGTCTTTCTGAAATGATGTTATTATTATTATCTCTAGGGAAAATTCCAAATTCCTTAACAAGCCTTATCATGCCTTCAGGATTTGGTTCCTCTCTCCTCTTCTATAATATTTCCCACCATTCTCACATCACCCATCCCAATCCAGGAGGAAAATTAACATATTTTGGTCATTTACTCTTTGCTAGACACTATCATAGGAGTTTCATCTCTCTGTTGCTTTTGCAAACGTCCCCCAAGTAAGCCACCCCTTCAGTCTGTCAAAATTTATCCTTCAAGTTCAAACTCTCAGATGATACCTGAGGGAACCACTGTGATGCTTGACAGTTTCCTTCCTTTCTCCTGTGCCTCCTCTCCAAGTTACTGATTTAAATTACTTCTTCTCTTGTGTTCCCACAGCATTTTATAAATAAATCTACCATAACCTCTGTATCATTGAATTCTACATTGCTATTTCTCTAAATATAGGGTCCAGCACAAATAATGCCCCTTTTTTATTACAAAATCTTTTATTATAAAATCATAAGCATGTAATTCTGTAACATAACAATATCACACTTAAGCACACCATATCACATTTTAGGTGAAACGTTAAAATTAAAAGTGTAAATTATTACACTCATATTATTGCCCTACCAACCACACACTCAAGTAACTTCAGTAGATTGTGACTCAGGGATACTACTTAAATAACTTTATAGACTAAATGCATAGTATGGTGTTTAAATTTTATGTAAATATATAGTTAGTTAAAATAAATATAATGAAGCTAATATAGTTATTTAGGAATTCTTATAGTTAGGAATACCTCCATTTCCAAAAGCGTGGTTATTATGATCTCTTTTAATACTGGCTCTCTAAAGATAGTTATGTAGTTCCATGAGGGCAAATAAAAAAAAAAGGTAGAAATCATTTCATTAGAGAGCACCTGCCAGTCACAACTATTCTCTCTATTGATGTGCTAGGAAAAAACTGTTCTTCTCCAGTGCACAGAATATTTATGAATCTCTTCTTGCATATGCTTGGAGAGAAATTCATCCTATATTAGTTTGATTTAGTGGCTACATTAACTCAATATTTTGTTTAGTCCAGCCTCAACCATTACAGAGAATGATAGCATTAAATTTAAAAGTATGGTGGAATGTTGATATCCTTTTGAATAGTCTCAAGCTCACTTATAGCCTTAGGAAATGAAAGACCTCAAGTTTTGCCACCAAAGATCAATCTTACTGAAGTTATTAATGACTATAACTGTATAATTATAATTTCCCCTCTAGCTATTTTCACTTTTATGTGTAAAATAAATAGGTTTTTGAAACTGCATCACAACAAACACTAATGGAGTTAACGTTGGTGATGTTGTTATTACCCAATGTTTACTCTGAAAATTCCTTCAAAGCTTCACATGTTCCATTTCATCATTGCAACTTTTAGCCTGATTACCAACAGAAAAAAAGTACATTGCATTTTCCAGGTATTTGAAAACAATTTAGCTACATGTCCTTACTGGTTATTGACAATAAAAAAGCTTAAATGTGATTAGAGTCTTATAGAAATTGCATATCTTCCCCTTGAAACTGGACTGCGTATCTCAGTACTACTCATCCCCAGTTGTCACAATCTGTCCTGATTATGCTGAGCTGCCACCACCATTGAAAAAATAAAAAATTAAATTTGTGAGTTATCTTTCCCAGGAAAAATTCACTTTCAAATTTTTTTAATGGCAAATGCCAACTAGAAGGTTAGATGCCCCTAAATACCTAATTTTGAAAAAGAGGTACATTTTAGAAAATGTATTAAGCTCTCCAAGAATAAATTTATTGAATTGCTCCTACCAAACTATGAGTTTCTGTCAACCAACTGTTCAAAAGTAGTTGCTTTCCTCCCCCTCTCTCTGATGTCCTTCTAATAACCTCTAGCTCCTCTTGTTTGGAGAAGTGGCTTTGAATTTGGGAGATGAAGATCTGATTAGTATATGTGTGCTAAGGGAAGAGCAAAATTGGCTTATAAAAAGATACTCTGACAAGTATTGTTTCATTTAGCGATGAGCAAATCTGATGAATACATATAAATGATTAGGAGGCATGACATTGGGTGGTATTGTGAAAAAAAGATTTTGCCTTTTCTCAGAAAAATCAGACTTAGAATTTCCCAAGAATGTTTGACATTAGTTGCAAATGAACTTGCAATGTTTCCAAAAAATATTGAAAACAGTTATGTTTACCAAAACAGCTGAGGCATGAAATTAGAAGATATCTTTAAGTCTGAGAAGAGAATCAGGCTTCTTTTAACTTATTTGGCTTTGATTTTCCCCTTTTAAAATTAGTCTAGGGATGAGATTAGAAGGATGGGAAAACATACCAACTGTTGACTTCTAACAATGTGAGTTGGCATTAGAAAGAAATAAGTTTTAAAAAATGACTTTTCCCTTATTTTGGACTATGAAACTACATTTGAGGAAAATATCATGTGAAATGATGATCTTTTACCATTAGATTTTATTTCAGACAAACCTAATGGGTGTAAAAATCTGATAGAGGCTTTTGCTCTCATGGCTATTTCATGAAAGCCTAAATACAAACTTAGCATAATACTCTCCAGTTCCATCCATGCTGCCAAGAAGGGTAGGTGTTCCTTCTTTCCTTCTGCTGTGTAGTATTCCATTGTGTAAATATACCACAGTATTTTTGATCCACTCATTTACTGATGGGCACTTAGGCTGTTTCCAGTACTTGGCTATATTAAATAATGCTGCTATATACATTGACATGCATAGGTTCTTTTGAATTGGTGTTTCGGGATTCTTAGGGTATAATACCAGCCGTGGAATTGCCGGGTCAAAAGGTAGTTCCATTTTTAGTTTTACTGAAGGAATTCCATACTGTTTCCCACAGTGGCTGCACCACTGTGCATTCCCAATAACAGTGGACTAGGGTTCCTTTTTCTGCACAACCTCACCAGCACTTGTTGTTTGTTGATTTGTTTATGATGGCCATTCTGACCTGTAAGTGAAACCTAATCAACAAACAAACAAGTGAGCAAAATATAACCAGAGACATGGAAATAAAGAACAAATTGACAGTAACCACAGAGTAGCGGGATAATGAGGGAAAGAAGGGGAAGGGTCAAGTCAAGAAACATGTGTAAAAGACCCATGGACAAAGACAACAGGGAGGAGGATTGAATGTAGGAGGTGAGGGGTAGGTAGAGCAAAGGAGAGTAATGGGGAAAAAATGGGGACAACGGTTAATTGGACAATGAAAAAAATAAAACAAACACAGAAAAATAAAATACAATAAATACAAACTGATGGCAAAGCTAGTAATGACTAAATAGTTTACATACACCGCACATGCACTGGGAAGTCTACAACTTCAATGAAACAATGACTCAAACATACAAGTTTTAAGAATAACTAGACAAAGAAAAACTTCAGTTGTAAGATTATGGGTTAGTATCAAATTCATATGTGTTAGATTTTCAGCTCTGACACTATTGATGATGTGATCTTGAGCATTTAACTCCCAATTACTGTTTCTTCATCTGCAAAATGGAAATACAAATAGCAAAATGGAAATAAAAATAGTATTTGTATTTTTAGGGTTATTTTGAGAAATAATTGAGATAAAATATGTAATATGCTTAATAAATTCATAGTGAATTCTCACTGAATCTTAGCCATATTTTTATTGATTATTATTAATAATCATAATAATATAGCAAATAAAATAACTGCTGTAGAAAGTCAGTTATTTTATTTAAAATTTTCTTCACTTATTTACTTAAAAATTCTTCAAAGTCAAATCTGAGCTACAGGTTTTTAGATTTAAGTATACTCAAAATGTGACAAGTTAAACATAATTGATATCAATTATATCTATGCGTTAAAATACTCCATTTTAATTTTTAAAACTATCTTTCTTAATGTGATTTCTATTATTGGATCTGCCAAGCAGTCTAACCCTGTATGGCAGATATCACTTATAAATATAATTTGCTCATATTGGGATGTATACCTGCAGAACTGACCCAACACAAAATTTTCCTAATTTTTAGTACCCTATTTTCTCAGACCAGCTGTAGATTTGAAAAATGTAATTTTTTATGTTCCTATACTTAACAAGAAATAAGGCTATGGCACATCCTTAATGATATTATCTGAAAACAACTGGCCGTACAGGGGTGTGGGATGGGAACTGGTATGGAACATTGAAAACCTAGGCTTAAGAATCAGAAACATTATAGGTCTAATCTTTAATTTATTAGTTGCATGCTTTGGGACAATTTACTTATCTTTTCAATTTCAGTTATAAAGTGGGTTATTAACCATATACATTTTAGAAAACAGCTGTAAATATTAACTGAGCCAATGCATGTTCCACATTTAGCACAGTCTGGCATCTTGAGAGTGTTAAATAAATAGTAACTATTGTTTTTATAATTTTACTAATTTCACTGATTCTTGGCTGGGTGGTTGTAATAATTTTCATTATTGCTTAAAATATGATTCTGATGGGGTTATCGGTTTTATAATTTATGCCACACATAGAACTGGCTATAAGGGTAATAAATTGAAAGAGTGTGAAGGTTTGTACCAAAGATATATGGTAATTTGGGAAAGAACTTGAAGAGCATGATTTGATGAGAGAAGTTGGAAATATCATTTTCATAAATGGGTGAAGGAAATGATTGTATTTTGCTATTATTACTTAAATTTGAGGATTTCAATTTTATACCAAAAGCAATTGAAAAAAATACCTTAATTCTTTATAGATCAATAATTCTTGATTTTATTTTTAGTATTGTGTTATAATATAATAGTTTGTGGCTAATGGACTTCATTTACATACTTTTTAAAGGCAAGAGCTTATGTTTTCTTTTAAGAATAAGTTAACTCTCTGATGAATTTCTTGATAAATCTAATTATTCTAATTTTAAATTGTCAGTTTTGTTGAGAAATTAATGTTCTTCAACTTTAAGAACATTCAAAATATCTTGTTTTAGATGAACAAAACATTTTCAGGGAAATTAAAAACAAGCAATATATAGAACATTATGTTCTAATAAGGTAGAAGTTGTATTGTTGTGCAAATTATGGCATGAAAACACAAAAGAAGAACTCGCCATGGTAAATCAAAGGCCTTTGGGCTCTCAGGTCTTGGGTGAATGGCATTTGAACTGAGGCACTGACTTAGGTAACTTTTAGTATCTAAGTGAGTGCACCATAGTTAATGACAATCACCACGACTGCAGCTGGAAAAACAGCAGCTATAATGATCACATTAGGTATTACGTAGTGAAGAGATAAACAGAAAGTAGTTTTATCTCTGGTCAGCTTCTCTTTCTCTCTCTTCCTATCTCCCTCTCTCCTCTTCCCATCTCTCTCTTTACTCATCTACCTATCAATCAACCAATCAATTCTCTACTGTCTGTCTATTTACACAGACTGTGAATAGCGGGACAGACTCATGGCAAGGACTGACAGTGACACATTTGAATTATTTATATTTAGCATGACTCCTTTTCCCTTCTTTTTCACAATCTTGTCCAGGCATAGCCATACATTGTGGAGGTTAAAATTCTGAATATGTGTTATCCTTCCAGGAAAATGTGGGAAGCAATGTTCAAATTATTTCCAGAATCTTTTTTTTTAATAAAGAATGCTCTACTAACACTGTATTTTCAGTAGTTGTACTATCCTGTGATATCTGTATATCACAAAATTAAGCCTATATTCAAAGGGACATCATACATTTATTATTAGAAACCAGATACTTATTTAAATAGCTTAAGCACTCCTGTTATTCTCATACTTTGTAGCTACTGAAATCTCTGTCTACTTACTGGATGGAGCTTTCAATGCGGGTGATAGTGAGGAAAGCAGCAAGGTTTGCTGTGTAAGATGAGATGACAATCAAAGCAAATAGCCACCAAGCCCCCATCATCATTCGAGTAGCCAGAGTTGTGTATGGGACCTCCCCACCTGTGGAAAGAAGCAATGAGAATAAAAGAACATCAACAAGTATTTATTGAGAATTTTGAAGTCATACACATTCAGAACCAAGTTAATTCTTAAGCAGTGAGAAATCTTTGTTCAAGACATTAGCATAGATCTCTGTATTTTGCTTATGTTCATTACTTTCTACTTAACTGTCTTTTATGAGACCATCTGGGACCCAGTCAAAAAGAAGCACGATAAACAGTCAGTATAATATGTTTAACTAATATTTCTTCTACTTTTTTGTTCAACCCTAAAATAAATTATGCTCTTATTATAACCAGAGATATACATTTTATTGCCAAGGGCTTAATTATTCACTACTTGTGTGATATTAATACTATTATGCTTCTGTTTAATACAATTTCTTCATATTTCTAGTTCAATAGGTAATATTGAAGATTATTTTTTGTTAAATTCCCTAGAATCACAGGTTAGCAATGATCTTGGGATCTCACATATTACTGTTGGCTTTAGCATCGTATGTTATGTTTTCCTGATTGACCAGCCACTCTTTACAATCCTGTAGAATCTTCGTCTCCATCTCCTGAATGTCGGAGTGCCCTTCCACTTGGTCTCTAGGTTGTTTCTGTTTTCTGTTCCCATCTCCTCTCCAGCTCATCTCAAGTTCCTTGACATGGAATATCACCCACAGTATACTTTGATAACTCTCAGATTTATATTTCAAGCTCCACTCTTTCTAGAAAGCTATAGATAAATCTGTATGATTTCCACTTGGAATCTAAAGGGCATTTCAAACTTATCACATTGAAAACAAAACACTTCATTTTCACTTCTAAATTAACACCCTGGTCCACACTTTCCCAGGGAACTGCACCTCCCTTCACTCAATTTCTCAGACCAAACACTTAGGAATTTTCCAATCCAGTAGCATCCCATCCAATAACAAGTCCAGTCATCTTTACCTTCAAACTATATACAAACTCTACCTCATCACATCACTTCCAGGGCTATCACCTCTTCTTTGACTGCACTGCTAAGCCACTTACATGGGCACTACCTCCTGGGCACTATCAATCCTAATTCTATCACTATGGTACATTTTAAAAATGAGAAAGAGATCCCAATATTCTCTCAATCAAAACTTCAAGTGGTTCCCATCACTCTTGAAAAAAAAAATCGAAAATCTCTACTGAACATACCAATGCCTACAAAACCCAATATCAGGTCAACTTCCTGATCTTATCTCTTTCCTTATCGCTTATCCCACTCTCTTGATAAACTTCTTGCAATTTCTTCTATGCTAGTTTCTGTCCTAAGGACCTTACACTTGCACTTTTTATGCCAGGAATTCTCTATTTAATTGAAAAATGACTTTTCCCTTTAACTTATTCAAGTTTTTGCTCAGATGATACTTCTTCACAAACACTTTATTACCACTATATCAAAAATAACTGTCCAAAATGCCATACTCTCAATCTGCTTATCATTTTTAAAATTATAATTTATTATATTTTATATATTTTTGTTTATTTTTCTCTTTTATAGTTTCTAATATAGGAACATTTTCTGTCCCATATTTAGTGGATAAATATTTGTTGAATGAATATATGTTTTTATATAAAATTAATAGTCTATATAAAAAATTAGGCTATGCTAATAAGAAATATAAATCAGAAATATACTAGATTTGCCTACGTCCATCAACATGTGAGTGACTTAACAGGACTCCATTAATTATAATATCAGATTTTTCACTGTGTAACATCTAAATTTTCAGTGTAATCCAAATATGCCCTTTGGTTATGTCCTAAGCTATTTTCCTGATGTAATATACTCATAACAAGCTAAGCTCTGACATCTGATATACATTTTTCAAAAGCAGTAATAATGCATTTCAGATACTCTCTTCTTCAAAGCAAATATTCACACAACTTTTAAAAGATAAAAGCAAAAGAAAATATTTTCAAATATACATAGTAACTTTCTGGATAAAACGACTAATTGAAAAGATGAAATATGAACAAGATGCTACTTAAGGACTGAAAGACATTAATATGCATACCAAAAGTGGAACAAGAAATTAGTAACTGTGAAGGCTAACTGAATGTTTGTTCTATAAAGTCTTCAACCTTTACTAGAGTTGTTATCACTCATATGAAAGAATACTGATTGAGTTTTTTTCACCTTTCACCTATGGCATATAATCTACACTTTGGTAGATTATATAGTAGAATAATTCAAACATTCTTGTAGAATCTAAATAAAATGATAATTTTATTTTGTATCTGCACTTAGAAATCAAATTCTGAAAGTAACAGGAATCATGACTTCAAATTTTCGTAATTCTAAACAATCCTGACAGCAACTAGAAAAATTGAACATATAATGCATTTGAGAACTAAAGAGGCAGCAAAAAATTAGAAGACCAAGATCTTGAAAAAAAGAGTAATCCCTAAATGTGACCTGATACTTAGAACTAGTTTTCCCAGGGGAAGAAAGGCCAATTTAACATGAGGAAGTCAAGAGACTGAAAAGCTTAGCAATGCTTTTGAAAGCCTTCAAAGGTTAAGTGACTATAAAAATTAAGGCCAAGGCATGCCAAATGGAAATAGGACTGAGAATCCTCATATGCTTGGACCTCAATAATCACAAGTCTATTAAGCTACAGGTCAAAGAAAAATAAAAATATTTTGAACTTGATAATAATAAAAATACTCCATACCAAAACTTCCTAAGTTTTAGTAGCTGATGGAATACCACTTAATTTGTATTTAGAGGGAAATTCATAGCCTATAATGCACAAGAAAAAAGGCTGAAAAATGAATGAGCTCATTGATTTCAAGTTTTAAAATATCAAGGTCAACCTAAAGAACACAGAAGCAAGAAAAGAATAAATATAAGAGCAAAAAATAATAAAATAGAAGAAAATACAACAGAGAACGTTGATCTAACAGAAGTTTGGTCACTTGAAAAATTCTATTAAAAGCTGTTAACATTGATCATGAAAATAAGTAAAGGTGAAGGACAAGAATAGGAATAAAAAGGATACTTTGTTACAGATTTTACAAACATTAGAAGGATAAAAAAATGAAAGTTCTTATGTACAATTTTATGCCAATTAATTAAAGATTGAGATGATATGGCTAAATTCCTAGAAAAATTGCCACCAAAAGGAATAGAAAATTTGAATGATCTTACAACATTTAAAGACTTTGAATCTGTAATTAAAAGTTATCCATCAAAAAACTCAAGGCCAGTGGCCTTACTAGAAAAATCTAACAAAAGTTTTAGCAACATTAACTCTAATTTTATATACTACTCCATACATTTTATAGAGAAGGCACAACTTTTAAAACAAAATTTGAAAGATCATTCCAAGAAAGGAAAATTACAGGCCAATGCTTCATATGATTGTAGATAAAAAAGACTTAAAATAAATTAGCAAAGTGAAAATTGCAATAAATAAATAAGCATGTTAGATTTATTCTATGAAAGCAAGGGTTGGTGTGACACTCAAAAATCAACCCTGGAATATACTACATTAACAATACAAAACAGTAAGACCCTATAATCATCTTGATATATGCAGAAAAGTCACAGATAAAAGTCAACATCTAATATTAAAAGTAAAAATAAAAAACCTAGAAATAAGTAAGCAAAGTAGAAATGAAAGAACAGTTTTCAGTCTCACAAGAGTATTTTCAGGAAACCTATAGGAAACATCATGCGTATTAGTAAAATAATTATTTGTAAGGACTGTCTAAAGGCTACAAGCTGTACCAGTTCTATTTAATTGAAGGTGCTAAACAATGTGGTGCAACAAGACAACAAATAGTTTAATATACTTAAAAATTGTAAAGAATAAAATAAAAGTTATGAATTAAAGATGATATGAGTATATAGAAAATCCAAGAGAATATAGGATATAGGACCAAAATTAAGTTAATTACTAGTTTACTATGGTACAGTGTTCAAAAATCAGTCAGAGATGTATATACCAGAAACCAACACTTAATAAGTGAAATTAAAAATTATATTATTTGCCAATAAAATGTGAAATGCCCAAGAATAAAGATGTGAAAGACCTTTACATGAAAATTGATAAAAACTTCTTTGAGTGAAATAAAAAATATTAAATGAAGAAATATATCATGTTTATTGATCAAAAGACTCAGTATTATAAGGATAAAAATTCTTTAATTGATCTATAGAGTCAGGCTCCTCGTGTGAGGAGGAGAGAGAAAGAAAGCAAGAGAGAGAGAGAGAGAAGCTGAATGTAAAATTTTTATAAAATTGCAAAAAGACAAAAATAGCCAAGACAATGTTCAAGAAGAAAAAGACTGGTTCTCGCTAAGTGTAGCTTTAGACCAAATCAATTAAAATTATCCACATGCATCTTAACAATTGATTTATGCTGTTGGCACTGCAGTACTGTAGAGTGAGAGGTCTCTTCAATAAGTATTACTAGGTCAATTTGGATATATATGAAAAATAACTTATCATATACAAAAACAATACCAAATGGCTTATAGGTATAAATATAAAATATAAACAATAAAACTTATAGAAAATAATGTGATATAATATATCCATTATAACCATAAGAATTTAACAGAGCAAAAAATGCATTAGCACAAAAGCAATATTGATAAACTTCATTAAAGTAGTACTTTACTAGTTCAAAAGACAACATTAAGAGAGTAAAAATACCAGCCACAATAGAAGATGTTTGTAATGCACATATCTAATGAGAATCAGAAATATATATTAATAACTTCCATAAAGTAGACAATAACTAGAAAATGATACTTCATAAAAGATAATCAAAAAGCCAATAAATATGGATCACCAATGGCAATCTCATTGGTGATAAGGGATATACAAACTAAGAAAAATGAAATACTACTACATGGCCACCAGAATAATTGAAATAAGAAAATAGACAATAGCAAGTGTTGTCAAGGATGTAGAGATCCTAGAATGCTTGTTCTCTGTTGGTGGGTTGTAAATTTGTTTAATCACTTTGATAAACAATTTGACAACATTTTCAAAAATCATGATATGCATATCTTAAGACTCAGAAATCCTACTTCTTAGGTAAGTACCATAAAGAAAAATATGTGTACCAATTAACAGAAACAAGAATGTTCATTAGCAACATTATTCATAATAGCCAAAGATGGAAATAGCCTAAACATTCTTGAAGAGTAGAATGTATAAATGAGTTATGGTATATTCATATAATAGAATATTATAGAGCAGTGAAAATGAGATTTCATTTGTATATAACAAAATAAATGGATTTCACAAACTAAATGTTGAGTAAAAGAATGCACGCTGTATAATGGTTTTACAAAACCAGGCAACATGAATAGTAGTGGTGATAATCCCCTGAGTGGTTACCCCTGGGGTTAGAGAATAATGGCTGAGATGGGGCAATGGGTGCTGTGTCACTGGGAATGTTCTATCTTTCTCAAGGTAGTAATTACACTGGTGTTCTGATGCTGGCAATTCATTGAGCTGCACATTTAAGTTTTATGCATTTTTCTATAGTAGATAATGTTTTCCAATTTGAAAAACAAAATGAAATTAGAAAAGAGAGAGAAGGGTGAGTTTAACAAAGACCATTGTTTTTCATTTTTTTGTGTGTGTGTGCACACATTTGAAAAAATAAAAGAGCCTTTTCATAGTTCAGGATGCTAGAGGATACAATCAGGTAAAAGACAAGAAATAAGCTGTTAAATTAAAAACACAAACTCACTTTGTTAAAGCATAGCAGAAATTAGGCTGGCAATTCCTGACCCATCAGGTGTACAAAGGCCTGAAACCAGAAATGGGTATTTTGATTCCTGTTGTGCCTGGTGAGCATGAAGCCTCCCAATATCACTCTGTAGAAGCATGTGAAATTTATATTTTCCAAAGTGACCCCTCTATCGCAAGGAGAATGTTTCTGACACAGATTAGCATTTTGATATAACTAGTTTGCCACATCAAAAATGTCAACCTTGCTACTGTATATATTATCTTGTTTATAAAAGTTGTTAAAGAAAGAAAATGTTTTGCCCTCAAGCAAGACTGTGAAACTTGATAATTTCATCTGAGTCCAGCAACAATTTGTTGCTCTAAGTCTTACCCTGTGTGAGTATATATGCATCTTTTGTTTGCCTGAAAATATGAAAAGCAATTAATTGTTTAAAATTCTAGAATTTGTTTGTTTGGTATATCAGCTTTTCACAGGCTTACAAACTCACAAAGTGTTTATTATAGAATTTGGGACTGTGAAACTTTTATGAAATATGATTAAAATAGGACAAAAATTATTGCCTTTCTGTATAAACATTCTTTTTTCAAGAGTTGGATCCTTATTGGAACCAGATTACTAGCAAAATGGCTAAAAACTAATAGCAAATAAAAAATTTCCAATATTACAGGTGATTAAATATGATCAGTTAAGGTGGCCATTTGGAGTGTCATAAATATGGGTGTTTCACACTTACAAAATAACAATTTAGAAAATATGAAGAAGTAAATTGTAAATTTGTCATGCCAGGTCTGTGTTCTATACTTAAGGATGGGATAGAAAGTAAATATCTCCAAAATGCTTAAGGTATATCAGTCATATTTATATACTAATTTATTCTTCACAGCTCATTTACAGAAAGTCAAATTGGGAGAATAACTATGACCAGATTTGTGAATGTTTATTTATTTATTTATTTCAGTGGAGCATGCAGAGGTATAAATAGGGGCATGTGAGCTACATCTATGGCTTGCCATTGGTCATAGGGTAGTAGGTCCACTATTTGAACCCATGTGTAAAGTCAGGCAGGTTTCTATATTGTGGCATGTCTATTAATGGTACAACAGAGGACTTTAGGTAGTAGGGAGAAATAACATCGAATCATATTATGTCACATTGAGCAAGTTATTCCATTTACAATTATCTTTCGGTATTATTTTATCATAGCAAGAAAAAAGCTTCAGTTTGGTTATATTAAGTTTCATTAAGATTATGAATTTATTTTTATAAAGGGAAGGCAAATTTCATATTCCCTTTGATAGGCAACAGAAGCTAACTAGAATTATTAATGTTGTTTCATTTATATCATACTGATATTATACTTTCTACTGCAAATGGTATGACTTTTATATGTATATTAATGAACACAGTCTTTATTAATAACTTCACCCTCTCTATAATGTCGTTTTCAAACATTCTTTCTTATGCCATCTTCTACTTTTGAACTTCTTTTCTCTATCAAATCTGCAGTCACAAAAAGATCTAAGATTTTTTTTACCCTACCACCTTTTCACTATCCCTCTCTACCTGCTTAAATATACTTCCCTCTTAACCAGCTTAAATTCAGTGATTTGTTAAAATCAGTTCATTGCGTTTATCTGGAACTCCTTTGAAAGGAGCTGTATTGAAATAGAAGCTCCCTTAAGTGCAACATTAAGAACATATGGATGAGCAACACATATAATGCTTACCATTAGTCTCCACTGAGAACTGGCTAATGTTTTTTTCTCTAAGGATAGTGTCAGTGGTGGTATTTAGACACGGTTGCTGCAAATCTTTCCCTAGGTATCATTTACTCAAGACTAATTTTTTCTCTTGTATTAACTGCTCTGCATTCAATTACACTGGAAACATGATCACAGAATAAATGAATTGCACTATATTTATTAAGACTAACTCGATATACATAAATTCTATTGAGGCAGACAAATAAATCTTTCAGAACACTAATGAGCGAAGTCCTTTTTTATGCAACTAGTTAACTCATCTTGAAATAGTAAATGTCCTCTTTTAAAGATTCTGAAATGACATTGAATTTAGAAGCTCTTTTCTATTTTTTATGTTCTTTGTTGGGACCCCTGGTCAAGATGATGGCGTAGGTAAGCACAGCTCTACTCCTCACACAACCACATCTAAATTACAGATAAAATATAGAACAACCATCACTCAGAACCATCAGAAATCAAGTTGAATGGAAGTCTGACAACTACGGAATTGAAGAAACCATATCAATCCAGACTGGTAGGAGGGGTGCAGACACAGATGGGCAGGTCCCACACCCACATGTAGTGGATAAAAATTTGGAAGAAATATCTCAGAAATGAGGAGTCCCAGCCCTGAACCAGAACTCCCAGCCAAGTATCCTGGTGTGAGGAAGATAAGTCCCTATAACTTCTGGCTGCAAAAAACAGCAGGGTCAGTAGAAGAAACTTCTAGAGTCCCAAGAAGTTCCCCTTAAAGAACCCGCACATGGACTTACTCAGACTCACTCCCCTGAGCTCTAGCACTGGGGTAGCAGTTTGAAAGGAACCAGTGGCACACAGGGAGAAACTGAAGTGTCTGGTATCAAGGCAAGAGCTGGGGGACAGTATTCTCCCAGACAGAAAAGTGGGCAGAGGCCATTGTCCTTTTTCTGAAACCTCTCCCCATAGAACCACAGAGCTGGCAGATGGGTGCCATACTTGAGACTCCATCAACCTTAGTAACACTCTTTGCCCCATCATGGAGATACCCTGAGACTCTGCCCCACCCAATTTATGGGCCCACCCAAGCTGCTTTTCCATATGAATGGCTGGCCTTGCCTCATGCTTCACAACTTCCTAAATCATATCAAACAAGCAAGAGTCAGCCTCAGTGAACCCCTAACCCCTATCCCACTTGTTAAGTGGCCCCAGGCCTGGCACTAGCAACAACTAGCCTGGATTCACAGCTCAGCTTTGCCTGGGAATCTCCAAGTCCTTCACAAGTAACAGTCATCTCAGATTACTTTATAGCTCAGAAACGGTGGCCTAGGCAAAACAAAGGTGGGGGCTGAAATTGGCCTGCACCACCTGGAAAACCTCAGAGCCTGTGCACCCAGTGGACACCTATAGACCATGACAGAGCACCACTAACCTTCCCTCATGCAGCTGATCCTCCATAGAGGGCAGAGGTTGGTGGTCAGTAGTCACAGCCAGTCCATGCAGCTGACTGGCATAGGTCCTTCCCATTGACCTGCCAACAGCAATCAATGATCAACTACTAGATGAAGGTATACTTAGTTCCCATGAAGGGTGCTCCTTGAGTAGCCAGCTTGGGGAATAGGGGAAGGTGTGGCACTGGACCCTACAGGACACCTACTACATTAAGCCATTCTACCAAGACAGGGAGTCAAAGCTGCTATACTTAATACATAGAAACAAACACAGGGAGGTTTCCAAAATTAACAAAGAAACATGACCCATAAAAGAACAGATCAAAACTCCCCAAAAAGAACTAAACAAAATGGAGATAAGCAATCCATCAGATACAGAGTTCAAAACACGGGTCAAGAAACTTAGTGAGGACATCAACAGCATAAAAAAGATCCAGTCAGAAATGAAGGATACTGACTTCTGGCCAAGATGCAGTTGTAGCTAGATATACTTTGCCTCCACGCACAACAAAAGGAAAGACAACAATAAATTTAAAAACAAAAAATAACCAGAACTGCCAGAAAATTGAACTGTACGGAAGTCCAACAAGCAAGGAGCTAAAGAAGAAACATTCATCCAAGCTGGTAGGAGGGGTGGAGATGGGCAGCCAGGGTGGAGAGGATGTGCTGCAAGGCAGTGGTTAGTGGACCATGTGGTCCCACATTTGCATGTAGATAAACCAAGAGGAATAGCTGGAGAGTGAGACAGACCGTGCAATCCAGGGTTCCAGTGTGGGAGAAGAAAGCCTCAAAACCTCCTGAAATAAAAACCTGTGGGGGATACAGCAGCAGGATAAACTCCCAGCCTCACAGGAGAGACTGTTGGAGAGAACCATGGAGTCCTAGAACGTACACAAACCCTCCTACCTTGGAATCAGCACCAGCACGGCCCAATTTGCTTGTCAGTAGTGGGGAAGTAACTGAAAGTTGGCCAAGAGCTGAGCAAGCCGCATTGTTCCCTCTGTGACCCCGCTCCTACACACAACTTCACAACCCAGCCACATCCATTGCCCCTCCCTGTCAAACACCTAAGGTTCTGCTCCTCCACATAACACGTGCACTGAGACAAAGAAATACGGCCCAAATGAACGAACAGATCAAAGCTCCAAAAATAGAACTAACCCATGAACAGATAATCAACCTATCAGATGCACAGTTCAAGACACTAGTGATATGGATGCTCACTGAGTTGGTTGATCATGGTTGCAAAATGGAGGAAAAAGTGAAGGCTATGCAAAGTGAAATAAAGAAAAATATACAGGGAACCAACAGTAAAGAGAAGGAAACTGGGACTCAAATCAACGATTGGGAGCAGAAGGAAGAGATGAACATACAACCAGAACAGAATGAAGAAACAAGAAGTCAAAACATGAGGAGAGGCTTAGGAACCCCTGGGACAACTTTAAACATTCCAACATCCAAATCATAGGGTTGTCAGAAGGAGAAGAGGAAGAGCAAGAAATTGAAAACTTATTTGAAAAAATAATGAAGGAGCAGTTCCCCAAACTGGCACAAGAAATAGACTTCCAGGAGATCTAGGGAGCTCAGAGAGGCCCAAAGAAGTTGGACCCAAGGAGGCATATACCAAGGCACATCATATTTATATTACCCAAGATTAGTGATAAGGAGAGAATCTTAAAAGCAGCAAAAGGAGACTATTACCTACAAAGGAGTTCCCATCAGATTACCAGCTGATTTCTCAAAAGAAACCTTGCAGGTAAGAAGGGGCTAACAAGAAGTATTCTAAGTCATGAAAGACAAGGACGTTCATCCAAGATTATTCTATCCAACAAAGCTATCATTTGGAATAGAAGGGCAGATAAATTGCTTCTCAAATAAGGTCAAGTTAAAGGAGTTCATCATCACCAAGTCCTTATTATATGAAATGTTAAAGGGACTTATCTAAGAAAAAGAAGATTAAAAACTATGAACAGTAAAATGATAACGAACTCACAACGATCAACAACTGAACCTAAAACAAAAACAAACTAAGCAAACAACTATAACAGGAATAGAATCATAGAAATTAACAGGGATAGAGTCATAGAAATTAAAATCAGAGGGGAAGTGGAGGAGAAAGAATAGGGGAAAAGGTACAAGGAATAAGCAGCATAAATAGTAGGTACCAATTAGGCAGGGGGGAGGTTAAGAATAGTATAGGAAATGGAGAAGCCAAAGAACTTAAATGTACAACCCCTGGACAGGAACAAAGAGGGAAGGGTGCTGGGGGGAGGGGAGGTGCAGGGGCAAGGGGAATAAAGTGGAGAAGAAAATGGGACAACTGCAACAGCATAATCAATAACATATATGTTAAAAAAAAGAAATGAAGGGTACATTAATTGAAGTAAATTATAATTTATAAGGAAACAACAGTAGAGTAGATGAAGCCATGAAGCAAATCAATGATTTGGAATGTAAGAAAGCAAAAAACAACCGATCAGAATAACAAGAAGGAAAAAGAATACAAAGAAATAAGGATTTTATAGGCAGCCTTTGGCACAACTTCAAGTGGTTCAACATTTGCATCATAGGGTGTCAGAAGGAGAAGAGGGCAAGAAACTGGAAATCTATATGAAAAAATAATGAAAGAAAACTTTCCTAATTTATTGAAAGAAATAGACATGAAAGTCCAAGAAGCACAGAGTCCCAAACAAGAAGGATGCAAAGAGGCCCACTCTAAGACACATGATAATTAAAATGCCAAAGGTTAAAGATAAAGAAAAAATCTTAAAAGCAGTAGGAGAAAAGAAGTTAGATATCTACAGGTGAATTCCCATAAGACTTCCAGCTTTCTCAAAAGAAACTTTACAGGCTAGAAGGGATTGACAAAACATACTCAGTCCTGAAAAGCAGGGACCTACAGCCAAGATTGCTCTACCCAGCAAAGATATCAGTTAGAATTGAAGGACAGATAAAGAACTTCCCAAACAAGAAAAAACTAAAGGAGTTCATCATCACCAAAGCATTATTAAATGAAATGTTAAAGGGACTTATTTAAGTAAAAAGAAACATCAAAAATATGCATCAGTAAAATGGCAATACACACATATCCATCAAAAATTGAATCTAGAAAACAACCTAAGCAAATGAGACCAGAGATGGAATCGTGGATATGGAGAGCGCTCTGATGGTTGCCAGAGGGGAGGGGGAGGGGTATGGGAGAATGGGCGATGAGGGGAGAGGATTAAGAAGTATAAATAGGTAGTTACAGAATAGCCTTGGGGATGTAAAGCAGAGCATAGGAAATGGAGTCGCCAAAGAACTTATGCAAATGACCCATGAACATGAACAAAGATGTGGGGATTGCCTGAGGGAGTGGGGGTGCTGCGTAGAGGGGGCAAAAGGAAAATTCAGGACAAGTGTAATAACATAAGCAATAAAACCTAATTAAAAATAAGGTTTTTATAATTAAAGAAGTTTTTGAAGTTTAGAAACTGACCAGTTCAGTTGGAAGGCATGGTAGTGTCTAGAGCTATTTGTTGTGACATCCACTAATTCACAGACCAGTATTTTATGGCATGAATGGTTAATGAGAACAGGTTTGGCACAAAGCACAGTGGATCAGAGTGCCACATATCTTCACTGAATTTCCTACCATTTTTATTTGCAACAAAACAAAATGTATTTGCTTACCTCTTTTTGTTTCTATTCTCAGTATTTATCAAAAGAACCCTCATACATTTCAATGGTAAAAATAAGACTTTGCATTTTCATAGACATGCAAGTAAATGTCTTGCTTTGGAAGTTCAAGATTTTGGTAAAAGATTTCAGTGTATAGTATACAGAATTTTTCTATCTGATATGACAACAGTAACATATTTGAGATTTTAGTAATTTAATTTCAAAAGGGTAAAAGATATCCTAACAAAGCCCTGAAAATCTTCGCAAAATTTTCAGGAGGTTTGGTTTAGGGGTGACTTGCAGTTTTTAAAGTCAATTTATAGGTCATCCTTTTATTTTCTCATCTTTACCATATCTGGTGTTTAATAAATTATTTGATACTTGAGGTGATTGTTTCTATTTTTAATATAGCAAGATATATCATTCCCTTTCTGTTCATCAAAAAAAAAAAAAAAAGAAAAAGAAAGAAAAAAACACACACACAGAATGCATAGTTTGAACGAGGAAACATATTGTGATTCTTTAAATATATTCAAATACCATCTCATGGAGGCCTCAAAAATTATTCTTTTTGCACTATTTTTCTTGTTATCTACTGATGTCACCACAGACCTGGAAATGAAATGAGGGCCGAAAGGCAGTCAAGGAGGAAGTGTCTGGATGACTACTCGTTTATCAAACAGCATGAAGCAAGACTGCAGTTGAGTCAGGCCTGACACTCCGTAGTGATATATGAGCTTTTAATGTTTTAAAATAATTATAGCAAGGTCTAAGCCACTATTTAAAACTACTATATAAATTCTAGTGCCATTATCAACCCCATTTGTCATGAAATCAATCACGTGTTCAAAGGAAAATTTGTACCCCTTTTGCCAATCCCAGGGGCTTCAAAGTTCAAAGGGTAAACAACAGTTGCCAACAGGAATCAAAAGTGAAATAGATAACAAGATAAAGTTTTTAATTACTTCTGGAATTTCTGAAACTGGTTCCTTTTTTAAAAACTTTATTTATTTATTTATTTATTTATTTATTTAGAGAGGGGAAGGAAGGGAGAAACAGGAGAGAAACATTTATCAGTTGCCTCTTACATGTGCCCCAACTGGCACAGAACCCTCACTGAAGGCATGTGCCCTGACCAGGAATTGACTAGCAACTTTTCCCTTTGCAGGATGATGCCCAACCAACTGACCCATTCTGTTCAGGGCTGAGACTGGTTCTTAAACTTGGCCCTATGTGAAGTGTGTCATAATTTCCACAAGGTCAGAGAATGCCAATAGACACTTAATCAGTTATTCTTCTGAATAACTGGTTAAAAAATGCCTAAAGAAATGAGATTTTGTTATGCCGGTGTTACAGGAAATGTATTGGGATATAATATAAACATTTTAATAGTATGTGGGCTCTATTCGGAAGGGTTTCAGTAAGTAATACAGACATATCTGTACTTAAAGAACATGAAATAATTCAATCATAAACAGTGATTTTCACAACATTAATGATAAAATAAGCAAATGTGTATGAATCGCATATCAGGGGTTCAGGTATTTGTGAATGCAAATACCTTAAATTGAATGCATTTTAGAATTATACATGAAGCTTAATGATATTACTTAAAGGATATCTTTTCCTTCTCTTTTAATGTGCTATTTGGATTTCTAGATTCTTTCAGGAAATTCTGAAGGCACTTTCAATCTAGAGCCTCTTCAGTCACTGAGTGTCTTGGGCCTTGAGTTGAACTGACAAGCAATAGAAAAAACAGGAAAGAGGTTCATATTGCCCGGCTGAAGTGGTAAATCAAATCCATGATTGTAACCAAGTAGGAGGAGAGGTCAAGGAAGAAAGGGTTTAGGAAAGAGTTGCAAAACAAACAAAACTTATTAAACTCAACCAAAATCAGGAAATAATAGACTATAAAGCAAATATTAGGAAACAAAATAATAAAAGCCTCTACTTGTTGACATTTACTAATGCATCAGGCATTGTGTGAAGTGTTTTGGAAGCCATGTTTTTTTAAATTAATTTTCACAACAGCTATGTGAAATGATTAGCAAAGCAAGGTTTGGTTTCCTCAGCCAAAGTCCAGATGAAAGAAGAACAGAGACAGATGGTTCATGCTCACAGACTCACATAGGCAAGGGGAATGACAAGGCGAGGGAAATGAGAGTGGCAGGTACCAGAGAATCCAGAAAGCTTGTGGTGTCTTGTCCAAGTACATTTCTTATATCAAGGGTTCTGATTTATTTATTTTTATTTTTAAATGATGTTTATTCTATTACAGTTGTCTCAATTTTTCCCCCCTTTGCCCTCCTCCACCCACCCCAACCCCTGCTCCCACAGTCAGTTCCCACTCTGCTGTCCATGTCCATGGGTCAGTCATACATGTGCTTTGTCTAGTCCCTTCTCCTTCTTTCCATAATTGTCCTCTTTCCCCATCCCCTCTGGTCACTATCAGTCTGCTCCATGTTTCCATGCCTGTGGTTTATTTTGTTCATTAGTTTATTCTGTTGAATAGATTCCACTTATAGGTGAGGTCATATGGTAGTTGTCTTTCACTGACTGGCTTATTTCACTTAGCATAATATTCTTCAGTTTCATCCATGTTGTTGCAAAAGGTAGGAGTTCTTTCTTTCCTTCTCTTTTTTTTAAAATGAAGATTGATTTTACTTATTTATTTTGCTTATCTGAATATGTTCAAGTATGTTCTAAATATCTAGTGAAATAATGTAGTTTCATTTTACATTATTGTTAACTATGGTTTTTTATAAGTAAGTCCTTTAAAATTTGATTGAAATCTATATATTATTAATTATTAAAAACATGTGACTATGTAGGATGGTGCAATATTTGGCTGAAAGTTTCAAAATTTTAGAAGTGTATATATACCTATGTCATTTAACTCAGAAGATAAATATCTAGGGTAATTTGTTAATAAGATAACCAAAGACATGCAGTAATTGGGAATTTGATAAAACAAATTTATATATATATATATATATGTATATATCTCCATATATATAATACAGATTCTTATGTAGATAGTAAATAAAGCTACGAAAGAATACTTAAAGGAACACATCAATGTTCAGGATATATTGTTAATTTAATTTAAAAAATACTTTATAAAGTATGAAACCATTATTGTATATTTATATATTAATACATTGTCTGTATAATGACACCCACTCAGGTGCTAAGTCCTGTCACACATATTTCTATTTCTGTCTCCTTTTTCTATTTTTACTTTTATTTTGTTCTTGTGGTAGTGATGATTCATGTTCTTCAGGCTAGCACCACTTCAGCTGGTCTCTTTTAGCAGCCTATCATAATTTCTAAACCATCCTTCCTACTGTCTCTAAATAATACAGATCATTTAGCTATTTGGATGAAATGTTGCTGTTAAATTTATAAGTATAAAGTCCAATCTAACACAGCTCTTTCATTGTCATTTTGATCCTCACTCTGAAGGGCAGGGAGAGGCTGCACTGCTTCTTACAGAAAGGTACATTCCACCAGATCATTTGCAGATAAAGCTCTGATCAGTGTGAATACAATATTAAATTTGAGAGAAGAAAGGACAATGTTTAAACTGATGAATATAAAGTACTTCTTAAACTTAAAAAAAAAAAAAGACAACCGTGAGAACTGTTTCAAGCCTACATTTCCACATTGTTCTGTGTTAAGGGGGAGTTTTCAGCTAAAGCATCTTGATAAGCATTGACATGCCAAACTGAAGATCAAAGGTACCAGATCAAAGCACTTAAAGATCTGCCTGGGAGGATCCCCTTAAGCTTCACCTGAGTCTTCAAACCTCTCAGACCTGTTATAGGATTCCTACCATCACTTTGTTTTTTGTAACTTAGTCAACAATGAATGAAAAATGAACCGGAGGGTTGTAGAGTGCAGCACTGTTGGAAAAAGCCTTTCTAATGAAGAGTTTAAAAGTTGGAGATGGTGGCATTATTTTTCTCACCACCTCTGTGCCCTTCAAAGAGTGATCAAAATATCATCTGCGCAAAAGCAAAAGAAAGGAGAAAATATAACACTTAAAGTTGTTTCTAAAAAATTTGTTTCATTTTATTTCATTAATGATAGATGTTGCAATTTAAGAAGTAAATCTATATTTTTAAAAGGAGAATTCATATCTTTATCCTCCATGGCTTTTCTCATTTTTCACTGCCTTTGAATTCTCTGATTTCAAATATTTCTAATTATATTGTTAAAAGACAAATTAAATTAGAGAAAATACACATCTAATAAACATCGTTTGCTGGTTTGTTTTAATATCATTTAAAAATTGAGCTACATTTTAAGCACATTAAAGAAAAAGAAAATGTACATAAAAATAAAAATAAAAATTAGAGACTATAAGAATCTGTAATTTTGAATGAAAATAGTTATTTTGTAAGAATGTTTAGCTGCTACTTAAAAGCAAAAATAAAAAACAATGTAGCTTATAGATTTTTGTTTTTGAAAATCATTTACTTTGGTTACTTTCTGCCACCTGTACATTATACGAAATTTGCTAAACTTTATCAATTAGCATTATAAAATATGTTAAACTATAATCACCTAACAGGAAGAGGTATTCTTCTAAAGGAGAAATAAAAATATATAAATATAATGATGAGTTATAAATTCATACCACTTCATAATGGTATTTTCTTAGTATATGGAATTATCTATACCTCGGATATGTATTTATATAGTTATTTACAATATTCTCAGTTAATAAGTTACCTAAATTCAATGATTGTCTCATATTTGAGGTTTAAATTGCATTGCAGTCAAGTCTTAGAGTGAAATAAGGAAACACAGCCAGCTTACAAGTTTGACCTCTGCAATTACTGTTCATTCTCTAGGCTTTCTTGGGTGTAAATGCACATTAAATTGCCTTTTAGTGCCAGAAATGACTCTTTTTCAGCCAAAATATTCTTTTTTTGGTTCATCAGTTAGGTATGTAATCCAGGTAATTTAATAGCACAAAAGTTACTCATTCCAATTCAAAGTGTCTGCCTTAGACACTGCATGTGGCCTGCTTCGTTATCTTACATTATTATTTTAAAAGACATGTTTCTAGTCCTAAAGTCAGTGTTAATGTAATGAATTATTCAGGTCATCAATATAATTTCCAGTTTGCTTAACCTAATTCAAGTCAGCATTTGTAGAATGTCAATTGGGTCAATACTAGCTCAGAAGTAAAAAAAAAAAAAAAATCAATGAACATCAGGGTGACCATTTTAATTTTTACTCTTTAACCTAAACTATTTCCTGTGTTTGATTTTTCTGAAAGTGTACTTAGTTTGTTTAAAGTGTCACTGGTCTATACAACTATTGCAATGACGATAGAGGCATCAGTTGCACTATTTCCTGGTGTCAACAGAAGATTTGACCTTGTTTTTCCTCTGGCTTGGGGATTAAGTACAGCCCCAGTGGATAAACTGTTCTTCATTTTCAAAAGAAGGTTTTCTAGGGGGAAATGCTGAGTTTACAGATTCCTATGGTGGTTAAAGCTAATGTCTTTTTAATCTTATACTCCAGATGGCCTTTGGTGACCATATAACTGTGGATTTAAAACTCAAGAAATTTTTTAATCAAAGAGCTGGCCTTGCCAAGAAAAATTGGGAGTAAAATGTTATTGATTTATTTTTCTGTGAGAGAAGCTAAAGAGTCCTGTGTTACTATGAATGTTAGCATATTTTAAGATGTTTTGGGGTAAAGGGGGAATATATATAAATAAATTTCAGGCAAATAAAAGTAATAAAAAAATCTTCAGTTCCTTTACAGAAGAATTTTCTATAGAGAAGCTTATAACTGATGATTAAGAACAAGGGACTTATTTAATCTTATCCTGAAAGAAAGACATTATTAGCGGTTTGGATTGTATAGAAAAAAATTATACACACAAACACACATTACATATATTACATGTATTAAAAAACGAAAATAATTTATGTAAAATACTATTTATTCTTCCCAGAAAGAGAACAGGAAGTTGATTGAGAAGGAAGAAAGAAACCGAGAATGCCGTAACTTTTTCTCTTCTCTCTGCTCCCTCCTAACCAAGAGAGCTGGGGACGACTAGTTAGAAAAGAATGGTTTTCTTCAGGATCTGTCACTACAAATAAAGCTGGGAATGTGTACCTCTTGACTTATGATTGATATGTTGTCTGTAGTGGATAACCATATTTTCTTGATGTGCTGAGGAGAAAGGAGTGTGGCTGGATCTTGGAGTTAAGGTTTTTTAAAGGGTCAAAGGATGGATACAGTTTGAAAGTAACATATATCTACCTACATAGATAAACATTCATTCCCCTACAAAACATATATAATCTACAGTTTTCTTTGCAAACAATTATTATTCAATTATGCTGAAGAATTTGAAAACAGGACAGAATAATTTGTGAGTTAATGCCTCCATAACAGTTTATATTTGTCTAATTTTTTGTCCTGCCACTCCTTTGCTTAAAACACTCCAGTAATTCTTCATTATTTCAAAGTTGCAGCTAAAGTCTACAATGCCAATCTCGTCTGCACGCATGTACCTCCTAACTTCACCTGCTAGTAAACTATTCTTCTGACCTTTTGCAGAAGGCCCTTTGGCTAATGGTTCCCTAGACTTGACCATCATTACCCCAGATATCTGTACAACGTATTCCTTCCTTTCCTCCAGGTTTTTGCTCCAACATCAAATTCTCACAGAGGCTCAATTCAGTGAGTCCAGTAAAAATTGTAACTCTTCCATATATACTTATAACACCTCTCACGCTGAGGCACTTTTTTATGGTTTTTGAGTTCTGATATACAATGTAATTTATTCATTTATCATGCTTATTTTTGTTCCTTGTCTTCCTTCTCTAGAATATAAACTCCATGAGGGCCTGAATCTTTTTTTCTCATGCAGAATTCCCCAGGAGCTTGAATAGTGCCTGTCACATTATAGGAATTCAATAATTGTTGAGTATACTAATGATTTTTAATTCGGACACAAAACACTTAGTTTTGGGTACATAAAACATTTTTCATTTGAAAATGAATGTTTCTTTCAATTTATAAAGTGTACATGAAAATGCTTGGCTGAAGGGATATGTATTGCAGGGAAATTGAGACATACAATAGAAGTCTCCTGTATTCCTTAAGACATTTAATGAAAAAAATAAAACACATTTGCCTAATTAATGATTTGTCTAATGAAACAAAAGAGATATAATTCTAAAAACACATTCTGTTTGTTGTTTTCTCAGCGGAATAAACTGGTTATCTGGAAAGGCAACAATTACGCTTAGCTCATTCCATAACTGCTATAACAATGAATGCATGACAAACCTAACATTCTCCTTTGTTCAAAATAGCATTAAATAAAGGAAGTTTATTCCCAATGTAAAATTTGTAGCCAGTGGTGTAGTTAATTAAGGGAAAATGTCAATAGAACTTAACATTGTCACAAGATAATGGTTCCTGCTGCTAGATATATGTCAAGAGAAAGATAAATAAGATGGAGTGATTTATTAAGCGGTGCCACACTCCAGGCAATGCATTTCTAGGGGATTATAACACTCCTTGGGTGGTGATGTAAGGCAGAGGACTGAAGACTAAATAACTTAACTCTTTCCAAAATATGAAAATAGTACAGAAATATGGTGTTTGCAGATATAGTTGCTGATATAGCAAAATTACTTTTATATTTAGAAAGAGAGACCATCAAGACATTAGAAAGGTTTTACCGTAAGTTAGAATAGAATGCCATCAGCAATTCTTCATGTCTTTGCAGATAACTTAATTATATGGAGAAGTCATAGTATTTCAAAATTTAGGAGACGAAAATTTTAAAATATAAGCATCTTAAAAAATTCTGTTCCAGGCAGCTTTAGGAAACTGGCAATTTTTCTCAACAAAACTGTATTAAAATAATTTTTGGAAAAACATCCAAATGTCTTTTATACCTCTTTAATAATTTTAATAATATAATACAATTTTTAAAGTTATTAACATTGATCAAATAATACCAAAGATGGTTTTAATTTAGAATCAATCTTTTAAATGCTGGATTGGCCTATTCTTCAAATTTAACTCAGAATATTTTCATGTGCTTTGATTTTTCTCAGCTCAAAGTCACAAATTTTACTGATTATTGAGATACTTTATTTTCATCTTAAAATTAACTTTATATCTGGCATACATTCCAGTGCTGCAATAATATAAAATAATGGAATCATACATTAAACTATATTACTTATAACTTTCCTATGCATTATATTTCAAAGGTCTTTACAATGTGTTACATATATGTTAACAATGAATCATAGTTCACCAATTCTCTTAAGTTTAAAAGCATTTTATCAATTAAATAAAAAATTTAGCATAGTATTTACCATAGGTTATGTGTAAATAACAGAAAAGGTTGCTTTTAGTTTTATTACTATAATCGGCCATCAAATAATTATTGACATTGCAAAAGAATGAAACTGATACACTATCTTATACTATACACAAAAATTAACTTAAATGGATTAAAGACTTGAATGTAATGTAAAAGCGTATAAGAAAATACACGCAATATACAACTTGACATCAATCTTGGAGATAATTTTTTTGGATTTGACACCTAAAGCAAATGCAAAATAAACAAGTGGGACAACATCAAACCAAACATCAAAAGCAAAAATAAACAAGTGGGACAACATCAAACTAAAACACTTCTGCACAGAGAACAGACTGACGGTTACCAGAGGGGAGGGGGGTTGGGAGACTGGTTAGAAGGGGAAGGGATTCAGAAGTACGAATTGGTGGTTACAAAATTATCATGGGGATGTAAAATACAGCACAGGGAATATAATAAATAATATTCTAATAACTATGCATTGTGCCACGTGAGTACTTGATATATTGGAAGGATCACTTTGTAAAATATATGATTTTCTAACCACTGTACTGTATACATGAAACTAATACAAAATAACATTGAATGTCAAAAAACCAGAAAACAAGAAACAAAAAAACTTCTGCAAAACAAAAAAAGCCATCAACAAAATTTAAAAAAAGAAACAACCTACAGAAGGGGAGAAAATATTTGTGAATCACATACCTGAAAAGGAGTTAATATTCAAAATATATAAAAAACTCAGACAACTCAATAGCAAAAAAGTACTAAAAATTAGGCAGAGAATCTGAATAGACATTTTTCAAATGAAACAGAGCCCTAAAGTACCTAATATACATAGAAGCATCCCTAGCCAAAACTTACAATTCTATTCAATTTGGGTTCATTAATTTGTTGCATCTCTGGCCATGTTGTACTATATACAGTTTATTACAAGTTCTGTGTGGTAATGATATGCTAACACAGGGAAGAATGTTCTTATAGTTTTTTGTATCTAGTTGAATGAGAAAGTTATTATGAATTTGTAGCATATGGTTTTTACTATAAGCATTTTCTTTAGCTAACTAAATTCGCTTTCCTAATAGATTTCATTATGCCTAATTATACTATGCTTCCTTAAATAACACTTATTTTCTGTGAGATAGTAATGCATTCAAATATTATAATAATAAAGCATTAAAATGTGGTTGATTCCATTTCTTACTGTGGCCTGTAATAACAATGAGGAAATTATAATATGGAGTACTTATATTGTGTCATACATACAATTTGAAGGGTTTTAAATCCACGAATTCTTAATTTTTCGAATACCTGTTAAAATATGTAATTATTATCTGGGGAGCTGAGGCATGTAGACGTTAAGAAACTCGTTGAATATCAAATAGCAAGGAAGCGGTAGATTACAGGATTTAAAACTAAGCTATCCCTCAGGAAAATACAAAAAATATAAAAACAGTTGTTTAACTAGATCTTTACATTGTAAAATCACACAATCCTATAGCTAAAAGAAAATTTTAAAATAAACTGCCATTTTATTTTATAGCTCAGGAAGCAAAGATCAAGTAAGTTAATTGCATATTTCTTTCATTGTCACTAAATAAAAATTTTAGTTCCTACTCTGTGTTCCTTCCATTTCTTTCTTTCTTTTATTGCTTTTGTTTTTACTCACCTGAGCACATTTTTTCATTGCTTTTAGAGAGAGGAGGAGAGAGAGAGAAACTTTTACATGAGAGTGAAACATCAATTGGTTGCCTTCTTGTGTAGGCCCCAACTGGGGATCGAAACCACAATCTGGATATGTGTCCAGGCCAGGAATTGAGCTCACAGCCTTTTGACCTACAAGATCTTGATCCAACCAACAGAGCTACACTGGCTAGGGCTGTGTTCCCTTTTTTAGCAGGTGAAGAGTGGTTATGTATTTTACCTAGTTCAACGTGCCAAATAGCAGCGTATCTGAAAAATCCCATGCTCATCATGGCTTGTGCTTTCTTCAGCATGATAATTATTACCAGGTTGGCCCAAAAGTTCATTTTGTTTTCTTCTGTACAATGGTTTGCATAGTGCTTAGTGTTTTTAACTTCATTTAAAGCAATTTTGTTAGATTGTATTGTGACAGCTGTCATATCAGCATGCAGTTAAAAAAAATAAAAATTTTTGAATTTTTGTGTAGCCATTTTAATACTAACAATGGAAGGAAAATGCAACATTTTGGCATATTACACTTTATTATTTTAAGAATGGTAAAAATGCAACTGAAGTGCAAAGAAAAGATTTGTGCAGTGTATGGAGAAGGTGTTGTGACTGATCAAACATGTCAAAAGTGGTTTGCGAAGTTTCTTGGTACTATTGACATTTTGACTAAATAATTCTTTGCTATAGGGCTGTCTTAAGCACTGGAAGATGTATAGCAGCGCCCCTAGCCTTTATCCACTAGAAACCAGTAGCGGGAGATAGCCAACATACCCAAACTATCCAAACTAATCAAGTTATTGATAAAAATGAGAAGTGTGTCTTTTATTTTACAGAAAAAAAAAGTAACAGTTTTTGGCCAGCCCAATATTCCATGATGGAGTGGTGTGTTTACTTGTATCTCTTGTATGTTGAAAGCGCCATCAAGATAGACACTGTGCGTGTCCTCTCCACCCTTGTGACCAAGAAACTAATTCTTATTTAATGTCCTAGCAAATGTTTCCAAGAGCATGGAGATTTTAAAATAAGTAAAATCAGAAGAATACTTGTAGGACATGCTAAATTAGAGCTTAAATAATGGATATAAACATTTAGTGCTAGAAAACAACTGAAGCAGACAGAAGAAACTGGGTAACTGTCCCACATGGATTGTTACTTTAGAGTGTAAGAGAGAGTTGTAAATATAAAGAAACTCTCTATGTTTTGGTCACAACCACAAATCAAAGAGCAATTCTGTGTGTCCATATTTTATGTGAAAGTTGGATCATACACTGGTCTTTTGCTATGTCTTGATACCATATAGAACAATTGCCATCAAAAAGTATAGTTTACAAATAAGGGGCACTGATATATGAGATCTAAGTCCTGCCATTATTTCTTATAAATACCTAAATATTCTCATTTATTTCTATATATTATAGCTTTAACTTAATTTTGCTTATTAAATAACATGACTTTAGTTAATCGATACATTGTTAAATACAGTGTGATATAATTAATACAGTTTTAGACATAAAATTATTATTATATAATACTGAACACAGAAATTTACAATTTATTTTGTTTGTTTATTGTTCAATTACAGTCATCCCCATTTCCCCCGCATTACTCTCCCCTGCCCTACCCACCCTCACCTCCCACACTCAATCCTACCGCCCTCCAGGTGTCCATGGGTCCTTTATACATGTTCCTTGATGACTGCTCTCCTTCTTTCCCTTGTTATCCCCTTCCCCGCATCTAAGTCAGTGAAAATGTTGCTGTGTGGAATATCTGAAATTTTCCTGCCTATATTCTCCACTAGGACTTTTATGATATTGTGACTTTCATTTAAGTCTTTTATCCATCTTGAGTTTATTTTTCGTGTATGGTGCAAGTTGGCGGGCAAGCACTGGTGGTTCAGTGGTAGAGTTCTCACCTCCTATTGTTAATATAATAAAAACAGTTTAGGCAACATTGATGTAACCAAGGAGAGTAGACTGGAATGCACATTGCTGAACAATGATAACTGCACTGTACTGTCAGTGAGGGCAGTAGATGCCAATGAGTGAACATGTGTACTGTGTGGCCATGGCATTCAAAATGACTGAGTAGAGCAACAAATCTACATCAGATTTTGCATTAACCTTGAACATTTCTCCATGAAAACTATTAGGTTGATTCAGAAGGCTGCAGCTATGGGCAACTGGTGATTGGCAGCTTCATCATGACAATGTGCTCACTCATGCATCATGTCTCAGGCAGAATTTTTTGGTAAAACATCAAATCACCTAAGTGACTCAGTCCTACTACAAGCCAGACTTGACACCCTGCAAACTGTGGCTTTTACCAAAACTAAAATCACCTTTGAAAGGGAAAGATTTCAGACAGTTAAAGAGATTCAAGAATATACAATGGAGCATCTGATGGCGATTGAGAGAACTGTGTGAGGTCCCAAGGTACCTACTTTGAAGGGGACTGAGTCGTCATTGTCCTATGTACAATGTTCCTTGTACCTTGTATCTTCTTCAGTAAATGTCTCTATTTTTCATATTACATGGCTGGATACCTTCTGGAGAGACCTTGTATGCATAATGAGATACATAATCTGAATTTATACTTTATATTACATGCTGGAATTTCTCTGCCTTATAATTGTGAACAATTCAAGTTAAGACTATGCCACATCCCAGGGTATTTAACAAAAGAATCACAAGACTTTGTTACTTATCAGTTTTGTAAATCAAAAATGGAAATCCTAAATTCAGCATGATAAGCGTTATAGTTGCCTTATAAGCATGCATCTTAGAGCTAGGTTAAATGCTAAGAGTCTTAATTTAAAAAACAGGTTGATTTTGTTTTTGAAAACTGGTTAGTTGCCCATACTTTTAGAAATATAACCATCATATTAAACTTTTTACTACAGATTCATAGGCGAAGGAGAAAAATGGATTCTGGTCAGACCAAAATTGAGTCATCAAATTTGTATTCTAAACTGACAGTCTCTCTTATTGCCTATAGTCCCTTGATCCTAGTACTTAAATTTTAATCAATCTTAAATCTCTTTTAGAATAAATTTATCTTTGGTGACGTCTGCCCCTATTCTCATTACTTAAACTGAGAGGTATTGTGATATGGTACTGTATAAACAATGACTATTACAGTATGAAAATGCTATTTTATTTTTTTAAGATTTTATTTATTATTTATTTTTAGATGGCAGGGGAGGCGGGGAGAAAGAGAGGGAGAGAAACATCAATGTGTGGTTGCCTCTCACGTGTCCCCTGCACTCGGGACCTGGCCTGCAACCCAGGCATGTACCCTGACCGGGAATTGAACCATCGACCCTTTGGTTCGCAGGCCAGCACTCAATCCACTGAGCCACACTCCAGAGCTGAAAATACTATTTTAAAGAACCTATGACATCTACCTTTTCCTATCATTTAAATTTATATTTTTAAAATATTTTTTCTTATAGTACTTTGGGGAAAAAGAAAAAAAATCAATTCATAACATCTTAAAATCACCTTTCGATTTTTGTTAATGTTTTTGTTTATTGAACTCTTTTGTTTTGTTAAAAACTAAAATGTCTTTTGTTATGGTATATATGCATAAATAGTTCAGAGTAGTCCAGAAAATGTTGTTTATACCAGGTCTTGTTTTGTAAGCATTTTATAAACAGAAATCTGATTTTTTCTTTGATTGCTTTTAACTCTTCAAAAGCCCATTTCAGCACAAGAAAGGTTTTTCTGGCTGAAACCATGAAAAGTTGGTATTAAAATAAGTGAAATTCAGGGACACATTGCATGCATATAGCTCATGGAATAATTGCATAGGAGCTCATTACATTTCGTTGGGAATGTGAGCTAATGAAATCATACCCTAGCATCATGGCAATGTTTTCTAGTCACACAAAACAATTTACTTGCACCAGATACCCATAATAATAGCGTTAGAACAGTCTCTGAAGCATCGAAGTTCAACTTTTTCTTTAGTAGTAGAGAAACCTGATGATAAAAAGAAAGAAAATGAGTGCCTTGTCATGTTTTAAATCAGCATGGGGACATTCTCAAGTGGATGTGACGCCACTCAGAGTGCTCCGCACTCTCTTCATTAAGAACTGCCAGTCACAATTAGCAACAAAAGAGATGTTGTTCAAACCTAAATACAAGTTACTGAGAGCCTTTTTGAGTTAATATCTGTAAGGACAGAATGCAGAAAGAAACTGGTCTCTGTAGTCCAGTTAACCTGTCACTGGGAATTACTCTCATTTTCCCTGTTTGCATTAGGGTCAGTAAACAAGAGAGCTAGCCAATATCTCTTCTGTTATATTCAGATTGAATGTGAAATATCAGATAACATTACAAAGGAATAACTTTAGTGACTTCATTTCAAGGTTTGAATCCTTAGGGTTTTTGTGACTAGGACATTGGCAAATTTCATGAATTTGATATCTACATTGTTGAAATGGATTTTTTTGAGTTAATCTCCTTTGAAAAGTTTTAAAAAGACGCCCTCTCATCAATAATCTCTTCTGATGCTTACTTAATGCGAGAGAGAAGAATGTCTAACTCTTCTGATAGTGGGAGCAAGAGAGTTGTGATTCTCCATGACAGTGCAATCCACCTGGCAGTGGGAAAAGCTCTTTATTGTCTCCAAAAATTATTCTGGGATCTCAAAGCCAGTGGGTTGCTTCTCATGTTAATTCCTGTGCAGCAGCCATCGAGTTATCCTCTACCATTCCTAAAGGGCCTTTGTTCCATTAATTACTAGCATCTGTGGACCTATTTGATTTTTAAGAAAGCTACCAAAGGAATTTTCCTTTTTTACTCCTTCTAAAAATTCTGTCTGCTCTGCTCATCAGAAGTGGTTTATTTGACTTCCATTTGGCTATGGCTTGCTCACATAGCACTGAATACTCCTGCAATATTTTCTTATTTATGACCATATTAAAAATATCTAGTATACCCAAGAAATATTTATTAAGCCACTTAATGTTGTGTTTCTTTGTTTTCCTTTTGCTCTCCCTGTTCCTGTCGCATACTTGGTACTTAATAAATGCTTGCTGGTAAGTAAACATATGTAATAGGTCCAAATATTTTACATGAATATCAACATTTCTACTTTATAAAATTAGACAAAACCATCTGAGGTGAACTCTGAAATTTTCTTCAAAATTACTTTTCAAGTAAACAGAAAATAAATTACAGACAACCACGGGTCCTAGAGGTCCTCCGTGGCCCAGATGTTAATGAGTCACTGCCCATTAACTAAACATAAGGGATCTTCAAAAACCAAGCCCCAGACTTTTAAAACATATGTTTATTGCAGAGAGATGTACGTAGACAAGGAGATAAGGGAAGATATAAAATGACAATAAAACTTCCGTAAAATTGGTCTCTCATTCATGCCCTTTACCTAATTCACACGCTCTAATGTTCCAGCCAAACAGATGTATTAAGTTTATCTCTTAATGGACCACACTGCTTTTGCAGAGTCCCTGGGCTGTTTTCCAGAATGCTTTGAAGTTACAGATTTTTTAAAAATGAGGATTAGTAAACACCTCACATATATTTAGCATTTTCCTGCTTTTGGCTGTCCCTGAACTCTTTTTTCAGATATCTCTCTAGTAATACATGAAATGCTTCTTTATCCCTATTCAATCTGGTCTAGTGACTCAATAGAGACAGCAATTTTTAAAGAGCAGCAGTGTTTCTTATTAAAAGGTTACATTTTTATTGGAAGTTATTAGTAATTCCAACTCCATTGTCTGTGCATGGACACTTTCATTGATTGATTTTCTTTTTCATGGGTTTATGAGCCTTGTCTTAATTTATTTTTTAATCAAAGTGTAATGATGTTCTTGGTATCTTTAAATGAATTCACCTTTTTATTGTTAGCAAGTAGAAGAAGAGCATCATTTTAAAGATGAAGTAATATGTACAATTTAGCATTATCCATCATTATGAATTTGTACAAATGTACAATCACACAGTTGGTAGATAAATGGGCTTAACATATTTATAACTTTTGATATCTGTTGCATCTTTATGGAACTAGAAAGCCATGCTAACCATATTGGCATTTTCTTTCTTTCTTTCTTTCTTTCTTTCTTTCTTTCTTTCTTTCTTTCTTTCTTTCTTTAGTCTTGTTTATCTTCCAAAACTTACTAAAATTTGGCCACCTGAAAGCAAAATTCAGAAAGAGACTCTATAAGCATGTCAACACCCTCAAAAATAAAGTTCAACCGCAGAGAGACCTTATTTATATGTTTCTTATCTTAGTTACTTAGTAAAATATACCAATAGATACATCCTAAATAACTTCTTGTTTGGTTTAGTGAGTTTCAGGTCACTTAGGAACAGACTGTAATCTAATAATCAAAATATTGCTGCTAACTCTATGCTTGATTTAGTTAAGTATTTAGTATTTATTTATTCATTTAGTTAATCAGTATGCATTTATTAAACCCTCAATATGTGCAGGACACTGAACTACAGGCAAAATGACTATAAAGATAAGTAAGACCCTACCCTGCATGTGTTTAAAGAATTCAGGTTAGGACAAATGGAAAAAGAAAGGCAATCATACTATAGTTCATAAATCCTCTAATAAATATATCCTCAGGAGCATAACATATGGTCCCTAATCCTAGCAAAGACTTCCTGAAAAAGGTGAAATCAAAACAAGAATTAAGAGGATACATAGGAATCTGCATATGAAAGAAGAATGTGGCACTAGAGATTAAGCAGGTAATGAAGGGATATCAGGAATTGGAAAGGGCAGAAGAAAGGCAGAGAATCATTCTTGTCTGGAGTAACTGGGCAATGAAATATGAGACATGAGTAAGTAGTAAGAGATTAGAATTGAGCACTGGACAACAGCTACATGGTGGAATATTGTTCATGATCTGAATAACTCAGACTTTTAAATTACAGGCGGGGAGCCAAGAAAATACTTGAAGAATAGGAATTATGTAGCGAGCTCTCTTCATGATAGTGGTAACTTGTTTATATATGTAAATATGTGGAGCATATATTTTCAAGGGACAAAATGTAAAAGGCCTGTTAGGAGATTCCTGTAGTTCTAATGAGAAATGAAGCTGGCTTTATCTAAGTTATGATCTAGGCCTTATCTCTCTAGGAGAGAGGAAATTTCTTCTGGAAATACTTAGGAGATAAAATTTGCAAAACTTGATTATGACTGAATATAAGCTGTAGAAAAAAAATGTTTTCGAAGTTTCAAATCTGTATGCTGGAGTGGTTAGTAATGCATCAGCTGGAATAGAGAATATAAGAGTCTGCCAAAGTGAAAAGTGTAAAACAATTCAACTTTTGGTATGTTAAAATTTGCCCACCAAATATTGGTATATCCAGGAGTGGTCTAGTGACCAGCTGAGTATGCACAACTAAAATTCAAGGGCATAGATTCAGGAGTTGTCTGCATATTGGTGATTATTAAAACCATGTACAGAAAAATTGAATGGAACAGGAAATAGTAAGATAGAAACAGAGGTTAATCACATCTAGCAATACCACCTCTATTTCTAATCAATGCACATATCTATCAACATCCTAGTTCTCTCCCCCTCATTTATTGACAAGTTTGGCACATGGCTCATTTTCTACATCTGCAGTCCAAGCTGACGTCATTACAGAGGGTTCATCTAATCCTCTGGGCTCTCAATTTCTTGATCAGCTTTGAAGTCCTTTGCCAACTCTTAACTCCAGGAATCCACATCTACAAACTTATAACTTGTCCTATTTCAAAAAGGTTAGTCTCGGTTGTCCCATTTTGTAAATACAAACTTCAATTTCTTTTACACTGATGTTTCCACCGTTGTTCTTTAGCCTCATCAAGAACTCTGTTCTCTCTTACTATTTTCCAGTTTTATTCTCTGTTACATCTTTATTATTGGTCCTTCTATTTTTCTAGTGCTCCATGTACCCCAGAATCTACTGGGTTGGCCAAAAGGTTGGTTTGTTTGTGTTTCTGTAAGAGGGCTCTAGTAGCACTTAGTTGTCTTTAACTTCATTTGAAACAATTTTATTAGATTGTATTGTGACAGCTGTCATATCAGCGTGCATATAAAATAAAGCAAAACTGGTAAATTTTTGTGTAGCCATTTTAATATGGAAGATGGAAGACAATATGCAACATTTTCAGAGAATTATGCTTTATTATTTCAAGAAAGGCAAACATGAAACTGAAATGTGAAAAAAAGATTTGAGCAGTGTAGGAGAAGGTGTTGTGACTGATGAAACATGTCAAAAGTGGTTTGTGAAGTTTTGTGCTGGAGATTTCTCTCTGGATGATGTTCCATGGTCCAGTAGACTTGTTGAAGTTGATAGTGATCAAATCAAGACATTAATTGAAAACAATCAATATTATATCATTCAGGAGATAGCTGACATACTGAAAATATCCAAATCAATAAAGTTATTGACAAAAATGAAAAGCGTGTCTTTTATTTCACAGAAAAAAACCATACAGAATTTTTGGCCAACCCAATATCATTATCTCACCAATCTAAAACCATTTGCCTTGTTAGCTCCTTCTTGTATGCCTAAATATCCATGTCTGAGTCTAATTTGTTTTTATTTTTAATTTATTCAGTAAACATTTATATGACATATATATAAGGGGGGGACTCCCAAAAAACAGAATTATCTTCTGGAGGGCAGACCCCTTGTAGTACAGGCTCCCCCTGATAAGTGAGTGTTCTAGGAACCCATCTGTATCAGTGTATTAGACGGCATTGTTGTGAGAGGCTGCATTTGGCTTCAGTGAACTTTTTTGAAGACTCAACGCATTTGCCCATTTCATGATGGGTGATTTACAAGCCCACCTGCCCACAAGGCACTGAGTGTTAAACAGTTTTTGACCAAAAACAGCATGACCCCCATGCCCCACCTTCCCTATTCATCCAATCTTGCCCCAAGCAACCTTTTTTTTTTTTATTTCCCTGGTTGAAAAAAGTCCTCATAGAGAAATGTTCTGCCTGTGTGGAAGTGGTAAAACAAAAAATGCATAAGCTCTAAACGGCATCAAAATTGAAGAGTTCAAAGACTGTTTTGAGTAGTGGAGAAAAGTCTCAACAGGTAAATGAAGATTAAATATGTAAAAATAAATACACATTTTTTTAATAAATAAATTCTGGGGTTTTTGAGTTCCCCCTCATATGTTATTTTATCTAAGAACTTTATGATTTTTAACCATTTTAATTTTCATAACAAAGCTATGTGGTGGGCATAACCAGGAAGGATATTCCCTGCAAGAGGAACTCACACCATCATACACGTTGATGACCCCTAACATGGACTACAAAATTATTGTTTTATCATTTTCTCCCCGTTTGGAATAATTTCTATGAAGAAATCAACCATGATGGGTGAGAAAGGATAAACTGTCTCATGCAGAGAGACTTTGGAAGAAAACTGAGGTTACCAGCCCTCAGCCAGCATCAACTACCAGACATGAGCTCAGCCTCCAGACTGAGTTGTCTAGCTGAGACCTCAGACACCACTGAGGAAAGACAAGCCATCCTCATTAAGTCTTCTCTAAACTTCTGACCCTCAGAATCGGTAGGTTTTGGAGGAACTTGTTATGTAGCTATAGTCACTGGAACACTATCAATAACAAGCTTACTGCTAAATCCAATGAACATCTTTCAAGAATTAATTTTACTTGTTTATTTGAAATGTTTAACACAGACAACTAAATTCTCAGTTTTGAAATACTGGTTTTATTTGCTATGTATTCCACTGCATGCTACATATACATGATACTTGAATTTTTCTCATCACTCCTTATCAGTTACCTCTATCCATTTCTTTCCTTAGGGCCCTGTCTTAGGCCATGTCTGGGCCACTGGTCCTCAATTAGGAGTATGCAGTTTAGAACAAGTATTCTGTGTGATCTTACATCTATGGCCTACATCTATGGCCTAATGCTAATATTTTCTAAATATATATTTAGCCATGATGTCTCTCATGTGCTTCTGACAAAGATACCAAACCACTAACAAGCATTAGAAATATCTCCTTGCATGTTTCACACATACTTCAAACTCAACAGGCACTAAAATTAATGTAGCACGTTCCTCATCGCACTTGCTCTTTCTGTTTTTTATTTCATCAGTAAAAGATTTTAAGGTCTAGTACACCTATATTTCCCAATCCAGAACCCTAGGATAAGACTGCCTCATTTTCCTCCTTTAGTATCAGTCGCCATACCACTATTTAATTAATCAAGTTCTATTGACTCCAATTCATCAGTGCCCTTCTTTTGATTCCCAAAGCCACCTCACTTCTGTGGAAGCAACATAAACTCTTTACTTAGTTATTATGATACTCTTCAAATTTTACTCACTTTCCACATTGCCCTTTTTCAACCTAGTCTCCACATTATAATCTAAATATTTCTATAGCACAAATTTGAACATGCTTTTCTTTATTTAATATCTGTTATAGCAGATCATTTCCCTAAGGATCATGTTCAAACTCTTGATAATATCAAATATATCTTCAGCCTTATTTTTTGCCAGTTCTATTCTGCGTAACCTATCCTAATTTCTCTCTCACTTCTTCATATTAAATTCTCTCCTATCCATCTGTCTCCTTTTCCCCCTCCTCTTCTTCACCAAGCTCCTTAAATAGTTAATTAATTTTGTATCTGTTTATATAGTTTAATTCAAAAGGTTTCTTTGCCATATTAAGATATAGTGAGGCTTCTTATCCCTATGCTCTCATAATGATCTGCACTTATATCTATCACAGCACTTTCTACCCATAATTATCATTCTTTGTTCACATGTTTGTGTCTCAATAGACTTGTAGCTCAATGATGGCAAAAACTCTTTGTTCATAATTATATACTCAGTGCCTAGCAAAATTCTATCTTAGATAAATAGTGTGGATTAAATATCTACTGGATTAGTGATTAATGAATTGACTAAAAATGCTTGTGACAAATATAACCTTAGATAGAGCCCTTGATATGGAAAGGCAGAGGGAGATGCGTACTTACAAATCTTTACAAAAATAGGTTAGACATTAGAACATGTAATTGAAGAGTCTAGACAAACCTTGTGATTAGTTAAGTAGGATTAGAAAGAATTAAATTTAATGGAAGATCCAAAAAAATAAGATGCTGTTAAGAGTGGTAAATGTTAAGGCAAATGTATCATGTGTCTCCGCTGTAACACACGGCTCTCCTCTTCAATACATGTGAGAAGTTTGTAAAAAACTATTAATTGCCTGAGTATTTTATTATTTCATTCTCCATGATGGCAGTAGTCTCAATTACAGAGTTCAATAAATATTATTCTATTTTAAAATGTTTAATGTTAAAAAGTTTACTAATTTAAAGACTAGGGCAGCTTGAATAGTGAATACAAAACAAAGTCATTCTTTAGAATATAATAAAATTTAAGTCATTGTTAAATGTTTGTTAAAGTAAAAGATAAAAATAAAATATATTACTTTCTTAAATTAAAGCTTTTTCACCATCGATGAATATTTTTAATACATGAAATATCTCTGAACAAAGAACACATCCCAATATCTCTTACATATATAAGTAATTAAACAGTATGTGTTCTGTTAGTAAGTAGTTTCATCCTAGTAAGGCTATTTCTCAGAGTTAAGAGAGGATTTTGAGTTTCTTTAGAACCTTACTTCTGACATTCATTTTTGGCTTTGTTGATGATATTGAACTTACATCAAAAGATAATGAATCATTCTCTTTTTTTGTTGGAAATGTGCTATGTTTGAGGTCCACTAGGAAAAAGTAGAAAATGTTCTATTCTAAGTATTGCTGCAAAGACTCTTTTGAATACTTACTGATGTCAGATACATCACATTCTTAACTGAAATCATGGCAATTGAAATATTACACTCCTTTTTCATATGAAAATGTATTTTTTCTCCTTACCTTGCTGTACAAAGGATCCATACACAAACCACATGGAGTTGTAGAGAGTAGTAGAAGTCATTGATCCCATTTGTAATCGTGGAGGATTAAGCCAATTCAAAAGATAGACCAGAAGACCCACAAGAAGGACTGTGCCAGCAATGCAAGCCCATAGAGAGAGATCAAATGGTGCAAGACAGGCAAACATATCCACTGTCTTTTCAGCCCTTCGAAGTAGTACTCCCACTGAGTAGTCCATGTAACGTGTTGTAAAGTCCACCACATTCTCACGATCTGGGGTGATGGTTAAAGCAGATATCCCTATGTCGGCTCTCTGAAAATTGAAGGAGAAAAGAACACATTAACAGTTTGAAAAACAATTTGATTTGTGACACTTCATCTTGACCTGAGGGGAAAAAAAAATAGATGCCTTGAGCAACATCTTAAGTCTTAAATAGAAAAACACTCATACACTTCTTAGAGGAGAGTTATGTGTGGAATTTCACATTTCTTACTGCAAACATTGCCCCATCAGAGCCAGACAAATTACCTTGTTCATACTACCAATGAAATAAGCATGTGAAATCAGTGAAGAATATTTTAGACACAGGTAACACAGGAAGGAAATTCTTTTTTTCCACGGTCATTTTATCAAAGTTTTTATTAACGCAGTAGCAAAGACAAAACTTATTCTAAGGGATTCTTTTTGAGAAAATGTTCCTGAGATATTCAATATGTCCTTAACATATTAAGCAGTTTATTTAAACAACTCAATATAGCATTTTACCCTCTGTTTAGATTCTTCGGTATCAAGTTTTATATTACTGAGCTCTAAACATACTGGTTCGTTAGAATTTTCCCTTAGTGCTGTTATGTCATATGCCAGAGGCATCTACCATGATTTTATTGTAAAAACCTCAGAAACACTTTAATGAGCAATTAAAAATTAAGAAGACAGATAATTTTGTTGGAGTTATAACCCTTCTTCTCAGTGTATGTCTCCTTAGATTGAGTGATAGCACTCAACACTATGACATGTGCTATTTTATTTATTTAAAGTGCATAGCAGAATTGAAGTGAAAACACTAAAATATGATTTCAAATTTAAATTCTATGACATGAAAAGCATATTTAAATATATAAAATATAGCATATCCATTGAAATAATGATTTGTAGCTGTGATTAAAGCGGTGGGAAGTTCCTTCCAGTTAAATGTAAACAACAGTAAATTATTTGAACATTTTCATTAATTTCCTTTTTTTATTGTTTTATGAAACAATATAAAACTGATTTTACTGCTTTGGGGGACAAAAATAAATAAAAAATAACATGCTTAGTATAATGCTAAAACAACTTAGATAAATCTAGCTTCTGAAATAATGGTAACAAAAATATTTTAGCTAAATGTAATATTTGTGCATATATACATATATACAGACATATTCAATTCTCATAGCTAATAAGTATAGAAGCCATATTAAAGTTATGTTTTTCTTACTCCAAAGCTTGTGCTCATAACACTATCATATTGTAACAAATCATTCATTTTCCAAATAACCCAAATTGTAAGTGGTTAAGGTAACTTATTTAAATATATGTTTACCTTAAAATGTCTGAAATGTTGTTTTCTAAAAATTGTACTATTTGCATTGCAATAAAACCATATTAATATAAGTACCATAAGTTTAGAATTAACTGAGAAGTATTAAGCTTAATAATTACTGTATGAAAATTAACTTTATCCATGCTGTCACAAAGGGTAGAATATGCTAAGTGAAATGAACCAGGAGGTGAAAGACAAATACCATATGATCTCACCTACATGTGGACCCTAATCAACAAAACAAACAAACAAGCAGAATATAATCAGAGATAATGAAATAAAGAACAAACGGACAGTAACCAGAGGGCAAGGGGAAGGGGGGTTACATGGGAAAGGAGGGAGGGGTCATGAAGGAATATGCAGAAAGGACACATGGACAAAGCCAAAGGGAGGTGGGATTGAGGGTGGGGACGCGTGGGGAGGGAAGGAGTGATGGGAGGAAAATGGATACAGCTGTACTTGAACAACAACAAAAAATAAAAGATAAAAGAAAATTAATTTTCAGGAAAATAATTATTACTGCTTTCAAACTCATGTATTTTCATAACTAGATATTAGGAATTAAATTCAATCTTTTCAGATTGAAAATCTAACCTAGATCTTTAGCTTTCCAGTCCTATCTTTTCTGAGCTTCAGTTTATCTATTTATGAAATAAACATAACTATGTTTAGTATGGCTACTGTGAGCTGACTCATTTATTTTAATCCTAATGGTGAATAAATAACTCTCCAAGTGTCAATTAGGCTTTAAGAAGGTACATTTACTTCTTCAGGACATTAAAGGACTATGGATCAGTAATTTAGTAATTGATGTACTGGTGAACCAAAGCATTTTAATGACGCAACCAAAGTGAAAAAATTCTACCTAAGGAGATATTTACTGACAACATATTGATTGAGTGCTTGTAAATAATCGTAAATATATTGTTGATAATTAAATGTTTTACATGGAAACGACTATAAATTGGAATTGTTGCGTATTGCTTTTCATAGTAGATACCTGTAGTATCACAAAATGAATTTTTATAATGGGATAAAGAATGATGTCTAGGGAATAATGTGTTCTTTTTTAAAAAGAAACTAATTGCATCATACATGCTAAAATATTTATTAAATATAATAATTACTTGTCATATTTCTATGGATAACTTCTTAAATTCTGGTTCACTTTCAACACTTGCCTAGTCTGTTCTCAAGGAGAAATTCCCAGTCTCCCTGTGGTAGGCATATCAGAATCATACAGAATGGGCAAAAGAAGGTTTAGAGATGTTGAGCACGTTAAACACAGAATTTATTCTTGTCTTATTATTTATTATATTATTTTCCATACAAATAACTGTAAACCTACTTTTGCCCCACCCTGTATAAAGACCTTTTCAAATTGCACAAACACATTTATAGACACCATATACACGCACACACACACATTTTCCCCTCTTTGAGATCTGTGTACACTTTTCTAAGGAAGTGCCTCATTCCATCTTTCAGAAACAATGATATAGCAGACTATTGTGTTTGATATGAACATGTGATAGTCCTTACTTGCATTAGAGAAACTGCACTGAAGCAGAAAAAAACCCCAAGAATTACTGATTTTGAAAGATGACTGCAAAACTTCTTGA
The DNA here is from genome assembly GCF_021234165.1 of Pteronotus mesoamericanus. NCBI lineage: Eukaryota > Metazoa > Chordata > Mammalia > Chiroptera > Mormoopidae > Pteronotus > Pteronotus mesoamericanus. The sequence continues at coordinate 19,303,865 of NW_026555311.1, forward strand.
CTATTTCAAAACAACCAGAAATGATTAGAGACAATCATTCATACATGTCTCTTCCTCCCCTCTCTCTAGTTATCTAGCTACTTAGCTATCTTTCTTATTTATGTACATACGTACGTACATATGTATGTATGTATATATGTATGTTTGTATGTATGTCAACTCACTTGACCAGGTTTCTATAATGAGTTTTCAAATCTGTACCCTCTTGAAACTTTTGATGTTCTTACTTTCTCCCAACTCTTGGAAGATGACCTCCACTGATATTCTGTAGAGAACGTAGAAGGCAGATTAAAATTTACACTTATTTTTACCTCTCAATTTATACCCCTCAACGAGACTAATTTTTTTTAACCTCTATTTACACAGAGGAGCTGTCTTTCTTCCTGTCTGAGGCCAACCTTCCATCAGTAAACTTAGCAACCAATCCGCTCCCTTTCAGATACTTAAACTCTTGTCTTTTAAGTCTTCAACATCATCTTATAAACTGTATATTTCTATGAAAAGATTATTTAACTCCTGCTTATTAGAATAAAAACAAAAAGAGAAAAGCCTTTCCTTTTACTCCCTATGATCTCTGATTCCCATTACTACCCATTCTCTCTCCCTTTTTCATAGTCATTTTTCAAAATTTGTCTCCATTTCCACACCCCTCAGTCACATTGGGAAGACCTATTTGCACCCATATTGTTGAGTGCTTATGGGCAGAACACATCATAATCTTTACATTGCTGAACCAAATGGACAGAATTTAATGTTCATCTGTTTAGTCCTCAGGACAACATTTGACGGTGATGATTGCTCCCTCTATCATAAACACTCTTTTCTTTGGATTTCATGACATGATATAAGCCTCTTTCTCAGTTCTTTTTTCCAGCTTATGTTGACAATCCTTTGTAAATGGGCATTTTACCTTTTCTTGTTCAAGATCCTCTGCCCAGGCAATGCCATTCATGTCTATTACTTCCAGGGTTTCCATCTACGTACAGATTTACACATTTATAGTTCAAGTTGAGCTCAGGAGTCAAGACTGATTTATGGAACAACGTAATTGTAATTTCTATTAGATGACTTAACAATATCTTAACTTTAACATGGCCAAGACCATATTCATGATATTGAACTCTAACCAGTCCTCTTCCAATGTCTCTTCCCTCATTAATATTTTTCTGCTTAGTCTTAAAATATGATGTCCTCATTATCTTTCTCAGTTTTATGCCCCCCACCTTGTCTGTACTATTTATTTAACCTCTTAGGAATCCTAGTATTCTTTCACTTCTTTACTATTTATAGATCTCATCACTGCTTTTCTGGACTCCTTAAGAGTCTGCCTGAAATCTATCTTTTGTCTTCTCCAATCTCCCTATTGCAGCAAAAGTAATCTTTCTGTAGAGGAAATATGAACTATCCCCTGCCACAGATTAAAGGTTTTCAATAGATTTGCACTGCTCTTAGGAAAAAGATAAAAATTTTAACAGAGTCTAGACATCTTTAGCTAGATTATGTCAAACCTATTTCATCATATTCATACTGAACCATTTTTCTTTTTCAACATTCTTTCCTAATGCATGTTCTTAGTACATGCTGTTCCCACTGTCTGGATTGACCTTCCCAAAAACTCTTCAAGTGAAAATTTGATCAAACTTTATAATATAATAAATATAATAATATACTATACTATTATATAATAAATATAATATCTTCAAGTAATACACACACAGAGCTTTTAAGTCTTTCTAAAGACTGCACAAAATTTTAAGCAACAGTTATTTTTGTCACCTTCAAATTTTCAGTAGATAGTAGATACTCAGTATGTGTTTATTGGTTATCATGGTACTCCAATAAATTTAATCATTTTCCCTTGAGGTATTTTGAGAATTTTCCTTTTCTTTCCTATAATAATCAATATATATTTGATCTTGAAATTTAGATTACATTCAATTAAAAAGTGATCCTTAGAGCTTGCCATACTGATATTTCTAGAACTTAGTATCTTTCATTATTTTAGTAGTTTTGTCTCTGCCACTACAAAAGTGACAAAAACAGTATTATTAGTTTAGTTTCTATATTGTCATTCTTAGTCTTATCTTTCAGTCTCTTCCCAGAAACCACATGCCATCTCTTCCAGCTCTCTCCCCACAAGCTGCCTCTAACCCTACAGCCATGCCCATTCACATAATGGTATTATTTTAATGTCTTTCCAGGAACAGTTTAGTTTTCACTGGTCTCCAAACTCTAGCCTTTTTTTCCCAGCATATATATATATATTTATATATATAAAATTTTATATTTTATATAAAATATATTTTATAATAATTATTATATAATAAAGCATATAATTATTATAAAATATAATATAAATATAAATTATAATAATTATTATATAATAATTATATAATAATATAGCATATAATGTATATATATAAATTTTACTTTTTTTGTATTTTTATTTGAGTTCATGACATTTTCCCCCAGAGCGCATATATATATATATATATATCCCCCATATATATATATATGGGGACATTTTCCCCCAGCATATATATATTTATATATACTTATATATATATTTTATATATATAAAATTTTATATATTTTATATATATAAAATTTTATATATTTTATATAAAATATAATAATATAGCATATAATATATATAAATTTTACTTTTTTTGTATTTTCATTTGAGTTCATGACATTTTCCCCCAGAGCATACCATTATCCTTCCATTTTTTTAAATTTTAGTATCTCTCATATAGAACTTATCCTGTAAATGTCGTTTTATCTTCTCAATTATAAACATCTTAAGACAGGAGATTTATTTTCATAGTCTTCTCTCTCCCTAAATATTTTTCACACTGCTTTGTCCACAGTAGATTTCCAAAAAATTGTTTGTCAACTTTCTGGCTCTTTGCTATGTGTTAAGAAAAATAGGTGTTTTGATACAACCCTAACATTTGGCAGAAAAGGAATAGAGTTCAGGCTGTCTGTATACTGCCTAAAAGTCTTTATTATTATGAAGTCATTGACCCCATGAATTTTTTCTTTATCAAACTGTCAGCCAGGTCCTCTGATTTCAGTGGTCTAGGTCTTAATGTTTTCAGCTCACATATGTGGGAGATACCTCCACATGTTAGCTGCACAACCCTGGACCAGAGATGTTACTACCCCCTTGTACTGAGGACAGATCTGAGAATCAGAGAAGGTAAATAACTTGCCTATGGTTATAGGTGAGTGAATTGTGGAATTGACCATGCCTATCATGCAGGACTTGCTAAATTTGATAAACTTTTTTGCTTTCATGGTTTCTTTATAATCTTTCTCCTAACTACTTAATCAGGATTTATTCATTGCTCCATTAGTTTTTATATTGGTTTGTGTGTGCTTTTTAAATCTTACCCTTATTTTTCTGACTTATGATTTGCCCTTAAGCAATACTTATACATAGAAGGAATAGTTAGGAGAAAGAGATGAACAGACATAGTGGTAGGTGTGCATGTGTATGAATGAGCATAGAAGGCATTATGGGCAGTTATAAAAATTCTAATAATTCTCACACTGAAAAATGTGGAAGCTATCAGGGAGTTTTAAGGAAAGTGTGGTATGATCTGACTTAACATTTTTCAATAATCACTTGATTACTCTGTTGAAAATAGATTATAGAAGGAAGAGCAGTGACATGGTGAATGCCTAAGAGGCTATGGAATTAGTCTGAAGCAAAGAAAGTGGTGGTTTTCACCAGTGAGTAGTGGTGGAGTGGTGAGAAGTGATCATATTTAGGATATATTTCAGGTTCACAGCCAAGTAAATTTGTTGATGCAGAGGTCTAAAGTATAATAGAGTAAAGAGGAGTCAGGGATAACTCAAAGGTTTTAGACTGAGTAACCTGAAGACTGAAGTTGTCGTAAGCTGTGACAGGAAAGGCTGTGGGCAGGGCAGTTTGTGAACTGGTGGTGAAACCAGAATTCCATTTTGAACATGTTATTTAAGGGTACCAATTAGACATCTAATACAAACATTGAGTAGTAGAAGAAATATAAATCTGCAGTCCAGGTGAGAGGTCTAGGCTGAAAATTCAAATTTGAAAAGTGGTCTGCTTATAGATAATAATTAAATGTGTTGAGACTGGAAGAAAATATTGGGTATAATTTCTTTTGTTTTCTCTCCCTCTAATCCCTCCTAACCTGTCTTCTCACTTTTTAGCTCTTGGAGAGCAAGAACTCTGTGTTCTATATTTTGTGTATTTCCTACAATGCCAGCCACACATCAGGCCCTGACAAATGCTTCCTGAATGCCAAGTAGAAAGCAAGCTACAAGTTATTTATAAATTGAAATAGTTCAGGCATTATCCTGCAGTACTAAAAGGGATTTGAAAATAACACCATTTCTGCAATTCCCAAGAGGGATTGATACCATCTTCAAAGAAAAGGATGATCAGAAAGAGCTTTTTAGTTATTAGAGACTTTTTCAACTTTTTGAGAAGTCATCTTATGGCTGCTTGTGCACAGAGCATATAGAAGCAATCTCTGCCAAAAATACCCAAAGTGCAAATCCATGTTTCAATAAAATGCAAACCAAGGATAATGACTAGAATTGAGTGAAATTTTCATTAGAGTAAAATTTTTAGTCATTTTAGAATTCATTTAAGATTGCTATTAAAGATGTTTTATAGCTCCACGGGCCAGGGTGGGGGGATTTAAGTGATCTATAGAGGAGAGAGAACTAGCTTCCAGAAACAGTTTGTCAATAGGAGAAGTGACTCTGCACTGGCTGTGCTCCAAGTGATTGTATGAAGCATTAAGTGAAATATAACTTGAGTTACATGCAGATGACCTTGACTGGGAGCTTCTACAGTCACTCTCCTTGCTCCCTTGATACCAGTGACTCTTCTAAGGGGCTCACTTGTTTGTTTTTTAATTAGGGAAATCTTTATTTATTTTAAAGCCTGTTTCTATAACATAATCGAGTTGCAAATAAAAATTCAGAATTATTATGACTTAAAACAATTGAAATCTGAAGTATCCAAACAGCAGGCAAGAGTAAACCCATGATTATCTTTAAAGGTGTGGCTCTATTTCTAAATATGCATTTTGATAATAGTATGTGAATTTAAATCAATTCCTCTAATGGGGCTGGTACATTCAGTGCTAGATGTTTGTGAATATTTAAGATTCCAAATATAGTTTCGATGTTGTAATGAAAGATGTTGCTTTTTCTTTTAAATATTAAGGTTAACCTTTGTATTATGCCATGAAGGTACTCAACATTCTTGAAGTACAAAGAGGGGTTACTTTCTCTATTTTATTAACTATGTTCTAGACTATGATACATTTTTAGTATTCTCTTTCATGTGTAGTACATTTCTCTGTTTATAATTTCCAGAACATATACTATTATTTTATGAAATGAACATCCTAAATAAAAATGGCCAATTAATTCTTTTTTAAGATTTTATTTATTTATTTCTAGAGAGAAGGGAAGGGAGGGAGAAGGAGAGGGAGAGAAAAAGCAGTGTGTAGTTGCCTCTCACCTGCCCCCAGCTGGGGACCTGGCCTGCCACCTGGGCATGTGCCCTGACTGGGAATCAAACCAGAGATCCTTTGGTTCACAGGCTGGTACTCAATCCACTGAGCCACACCAGCCAGGGAAAAATGGCCAATCAATTTAAACACAATGCCTTAAGTTTATATCCATAGATATGTAAAGAATTTCATAGTTCACATGCTCTTCATTATTTATTTATTTTTTTATTGTGGCAGATTCTGGGGCAAGAGATTGACCAAACTGGTTGGGGGAAGGAGGGCCAGGAAGGCCTTTCTAGGACAAATGTCCAAAGGACCATTTATTTTAAGCAGTTATTTATATATTAGACATTGTTCCATGTCCTTTACGCACGATGTCTAATCTTCCCATAGCTCTTTGGAGGGTATGCTAAAAACTCCTTTTATAGATGAGACAATTGAGGTCCAAAGAAGTCAGGTACTTTGACCACGTTCATGTGGCTACAGAGTGACAGAGTCAGGATTATAACCTGATGTATTTGGCCTCAAAATACACCTGGTTATGTTGACTCCCTTCTCTTCTTTCCCGGTTCCCTCAGGCCTGAGGGCTGTGTTTGTGAGTTTCCAAGGCTGCCACTTCATCATTACTTTCTGCCACACATCTTGCCATTGCCACTGCCCCTGACAGCAGTGCTAGTGAAGGCACAGCAGGTGGTGGGACTGCCCTTGCTGCACCTGAGCCTGCGGCCAGGCTTGCCAGCCTTAGTGCGCCTACCTGGTGCTGTGGAGCTATGGGGCTCTCAGTGCAAGGCTGGAGGCAAGGGGGCCCCTACAGGCATTTCAATGGGTGAGAGTGACAGTGGAGAACACATGTGGGCATGCCTCCTTGGAAATGGGGCTAGCACTTCTGTGTCGCCTGCTGGCTAGTGGCTGCATGGTGGTGACACTGTTGTTGTCATGGCAGCCCCACAACTGGTATAGGAGTTTTCCATGCCATCTTGCTGGACAGCATCAAGCACGCTGCCTACTGGCCCCTCCTCGAGCATCCTGAGCCCTTCCAGGCGCTGCAGGTGCAGAACACAGAAGATTTGCTGGGCGCCCACATTATGGGCACTCATGCCGCCGTGCTACTGCTGGCCACAGCTGTCTGCAAGTGGGAGACAACACCTGTGGCCACGTGTCCAAACAATTGCTGCCACAGGGTTGCTGGAGCTATGAGTACATGGGGCCCCACCCCACTTCATGTCTGTGGGTCCCAGGTCAGACACCTTGTGTATATGACAGCTGTCAGCCAGGGCAGGCTGTGTTTTGGCAAGGATGGGGGAGAAGGTGCTAAAGGGGCGTGGGCTCTGATCCCTGGTGCCATGCTGCACTTCAAGGTGGACCTTGTGTGCCCCTTGTAGTGCATTCCTCTGCTCACATGCAAGTGCTTTACCTGGCTATGCCCGCGCCCTGTGGTGGTGTCTCCTACATCCCTCCTCCAGTGCATGCCCTGGGTAAGTGCGTTCAGCCACAGCTTCCAGCTCACAGTGCAGCAGGGCATTTCCAATGTGGAGGTGCTGGTGAAGCTCTTTGACCAGAGTTCTCTGTCTGACCTACACTAGCACCTCATTCCCCCGAGCTTCAAGGTACGTCACTGACAGCATTCTGACCAAAGCCATGCCCTGGCTCAGGGCTTTGCCAGAGCCGAGGTGGTATATAGGTACACCGCCATGCACCACCTGGAGATGCGTGGTGCACCCATGGGCATGCTAAAATTTCAGCACCACCTATGGTGCTGGCTTTTAGCCCAGGCCATGAAGCAGCTGATGGCCTGTGAATGGCCCTAGGGACCAAGAGAATCATGAGGTGGTCAGCTGATGAGATCCCTGGGGATCATGTAGAGGAACATATAACTTTACATTCAATTGCTCACAGAGCAGCCAGAGAGACAGTTTTTAAACTCAAGTCAAGTCCCTCCACAACTCAAATCTTCCCATGCAATCAATCACCCGACGTCACTCCCAGCAAAAGCAAAGTCCTTTCAGTGTTCTATGAGGCTCCATATGATCTGCTCCCATTACTTCTTTTGTTAATATATATTTTATTGATCATGTTATTACAATTGTCCCATTTTTTTTCTCCCCTTTATTCCCTTCTGCCCTGCACCACCACTCCTGCAGGATTCCCCCACACTTAGCTCATGTCCGTGGGTGATACATATAAGTTCTTCGGCTTCTGCATGTCCTACACTATTCTTAACCTCCCCTTGTCTATTTTGTACCTATCATTTATGCTTTTTATTCCTTGTACCTTTTCACCCATTCTCCCCACTACCCTCTTCTCTGATCTCCATTTCTGTGATTTTGTTCCTGTTGTAGTTGTTTGCTTAGTTTATTTTTGTTTTCTTTAGGTTCAGTTGTTGATAGTTGTGAGTTTGTTTTCATTTTACTGTTCATAGTTTTTAATCTTCTTTTTCTTAGATAAGTCCCTTTAACATTTCATATAATAAGGGCTTGGTGATGATGAACTCCTTTAACTTGCCCTTATCTGGGAAGTACTTTTTCTACCCTTCTACTCTAAATGATAGCTTTTCTGGATAGAGTGATCTTGGGTGTAGGTCCTTGTCTTTAATGACTTGGAATACTTCTTGCCAGCCCCTTCTTCCCTGCAAGGTTTCTTTTGAGAAATCAGCTGAGAGTCTTATGGGAACTCCTTTGTAGGTCACTGTCTCCTTTTCTCTTGCAGCTTTTAAGAATCTCTCCTTATCTCTAACCTTGGGTAATGTAATTATGGTGTGCCTTGGTGTGTGCTTCCTGGAGTCCAACTTCTTTGTGGCTCTCTGAGCTTCCTGGATCTCCTGGAAGTCTATTTCTTATGCCAGTTTGGGGAACTGCTCCTTCATTATTTTTTCAAATAAGTTTTCAATTTCTTGCTCTTCTTCTTCTTCTCCTGGCACCCTTATGATTTGTATGTTGGAACATTTAAAGTTGTACCAGAGATTCCTAAGCCTCTCCTCATTTTTTTGAACTTTTGTTTCTTCATTCTGTTCCGGTTGTATGTTCATCTCTTCCCTCTGCTCCCAATCGTTGATCTGAGTCCCAGTTTCCTTCCCTTTACTGTTGGTTTCCTGTATATTTTTCTTTATTTCACTTTGCATAGCCTTCATTTTTTCCTCCATTTTGCAACCATGCTCAACCAATTCAGTGAGCATCCATATTACCAGTGTTTTGAACTGTGCATCTGATAGGTTGATTATCTGTTCATGGCTTAGTTCTATTTTTGGAGCTTTGATCTGTTCTTTCATTTCAGTCATATTTCTTTGTCTCAATGCACCTGTTATGTTGGGAGGGGCAGAGCCTTGGGTGTTTGCTAGGCCTGGGCAACCCAGGTCACTGCTTTGTGATGCTGTAGGTGGAGGAGGGGTCTGAGAGAGAACAATGCCACTTCCTTGGCTCTCAGCCAACTTTCAGTCACCTCCCCTGCTACCCACAAGCAACTCAGGCCCTTCTAGTGCTGATTTCTGGGTGGGTGGTTTTGTGTACACTCTGGGATACAGTGGGTTTCTTCAACGAACTCCCCTGAGAGGCTGGTAGTTTCTCCTGCTGCCTCAACCCCCTCCAGATTTTTACAGCCAGAGGTTTTGAGGGTTTCTTTTCCCATGCTGGACATCGATTGTGTGCTCTGTCTCGCTCCCCAGCTGTTCCTCCCTGTTTATCCACACATAAATGTAGGACTGCCCAGTCTGCCAGCCACTGCCCCACCCACCTGATCCTCCAGCTGCTACATTGCTGCACATCCTCTCCACCCCAGCTGCCTGTCTCCACCCCTTCTACTTGTCTGGGTGAATGTTTCTTTTTTAACTCCTTGGTTGTCAGACTTCTATACGGTTTGATTTTCTGGCAGTTCTGGTTATTTTCTGTTTTTAAACTTGTTGTCCTTATTTTGGTTGTGTGAGGAGTCAAAGTTTATCTACCTACACCTCCATCTTGGCTGGAAGTCCCTCACATGTTCTTTAAAAGTTACTTAGGGAGATCCAAGATGGTGGAGGAGTAAGTAGAAGCTACACTAAATTCCTCCTAGTACTAATCTGTAATTACAACTAAATTGTAGAGAAACCATCTTGAATAATCAATGGAACAATAGCTGGAGGGAAACCTTGCAAACAAGGCCAGACAGGTGAAAGCACTAAACCACAATGAGATGGGTAGGGTGTACAGAGGGGGCATAAGAGGGCTGGCAAGGCTCGCATGGACAGCAGCTGAAGTTCCAGAGGAATATTTCAGTGGCGAGGGGTTCCAATTGAGACGTAAGTGGTCTAAACCCCAAGCTGGGCTCTGTAGCCTACAGCACCATAGCCAGAAAAGAACCCAGAGAGCATCCAGCTGTGAAAAGCAGCAGGATTTCTGTCTGCCAGGGAGAGATGGGTGGAGACCAGAAAGCTTCTTAAAGGGCTAATGCACAGAAATTCATTGGCAGTCAAATACCCTGGCCTCTGGCAAAGGGACGGCAGAGTGGGCCAGAGATATTTGAGGGGAGTCTGGGGTTCATGGCTGAGGGGAAAGAACTGAAGGAACAACCACTAGGATCCCTGTGCTGAGTCATTCCCTCTACTGCAGAAGCTATCTTTCTTAGGGAGAGCACTCCTCTCCAAGGGGCATCAGCCTGGGTGGGAGCTATAGCCTCACCGCAAGAATTACTCTGCCCCACCATGTGAAGCTTTAAACTAGGCTGCTGATTATAGCTTGAGGCTATGTCATTTATCAATTTAACAACTGAATCAGAAAACGCAAAGAAGCAGACAAAATGAAAGAATAAGAGAATGAAAGAACAAGAGAATTCTCTAGAAGAAGAACTAGATTAAATGGAGGCAAACAATTTATCAGATAGTTTAGAATAATGATTATAAGGATAATCAACAGCATGAAAAAAGACATAGAAACCATTAAAAAAGGATCAGTCAGAAATAAAGAATATAATATCTCAACAAATAATGCACTGGAAAGAATAAACACTAGGTTAGATGAAGAAGTGATCTGGAAGACAATGTAGAAAAAAAACACTAAGGCAAAGCAGCAAAAAGGAAAAGAATTTTAAAAAATGAGGAGAGCTTAAGATACATTTTGGACAACATGAAGTGTAACAACATCCACATCATGGGAATACCAGAAGGAGAAGAGAGCAAGCAAGGGATCAAAACTTATTTGAAGAAATAATAACTGAAAACTTCCTTAATCTGGTGAAAGAAAAAGACATACAAGTCCGGGAAGTTCAGAGAATCCCAAACATGTTGGACCCAAAGAGGCCTACATAGAGTCACATCATAATTAAAATGATAAAGTTTAAAGACAAGGACAGAATCCTAAAAGCCACAAGAGAAGAGCAGGTAGGTATATACAAGGGATCACCAATTAGACTGTCACTTGATATCTGAACAGAAACATTTCAGGCCAGAAGGGAGTAGCATGAAATATTTAAGGACATGAAAAAGAAGGACCTACAACATTTCTATCATTTAAAATCAAAGGAGAATTAAGAAGCTTCTCAGAGAAGAAAAAACTAAAGGAGTTTCTTAACACCAAACCAGCACTGCAATAAGTCTTAAAGGGCTTGCTGGAAGAAGAAATAAGGAGGAAGAAGAAAGAAGAAGAAAGAAGAAGAAGTAGAAGGAGAAGAAGGAGAAGAAGGAGGAGAAGGAGGAGAAGGAGGAGAAGGAGGAGAAGAAGGAGAAGGAGGAGAAAAAGGAGAAGAAGGAGAAGAAGGAGAAGAAGGAAAAGCCGAAGAAGAAGAAGAAGAAGAAGAAGGAGAAGAAGGAGGAGGAGGAGGAGGAAGAAGAAAGAAGAAGAAGAAGAAGAAGAAGAAAAGGAGAAGAAGAAGAAGAAGGAGGAGAAGAAGAAGAAGGAGGAGGAGAAGAAGGAGGAGGAGGAGGAGAAGGAAAGAAGGAGAAGAAGAAGAAGGAGGACATGAAGAAGGAGAAATAAGAAAGGAGAAAGGATTAAAAACAGAAGAAAATAATTTAACAATAAAATGGCAGTAAATATGTGTCTATCAATAATCACCTTAAATGCAAATGGCTTAAATGATCTAACCAAAACACACAAGGTAGCTGAATGGATAAGAAAACAACACATATAAATATGCTGCCTCCAAGATATCCATCTCAGATCAAAAGATATACACAGACTAAAAGTGAAGGGATGGAAAAGATATTTCATCAAAATGGAAAGGAAACAAAAGAAAGCTGGGGTAGCAATACATATATCTGACAAAATGGAATTTAAAACCAAGACTGTAGTAAGAGACAAAGGATACAACATAATGATAAAGGGAACAACCCAATAAGAAAATACATCTGTAGTAAATATTTACACACCCAATAGGAGCACCAAAATATGTGAGGCAAATCTTGGTGGACATAAGAGGAGAGATCAACAGAAATATAGTCATAGTCAAGGATTTTAACACTCCATTGATTTCAATGAATACTCTTCCAGACAGAAAATCAATAAGATGGTGGCCTTAAATAACACACTATATCAAATGGATTTAATTGGTATTTGCAGAGTATTTCATACTACAGCAGTAGAATATACCTTATTTCAAGTGGACATGGAATGTTTTTTTAGGACAGACCACATGTGAGGACACAAAGCAAGTCTCAGTAAATATAAGATTGAAATCATATCAAGCATCACCTCTGACCACAATGCTATGAAACTACTGGAAATCAATCACAAAAAGAACACTGAAAAACATGCAAAGACATAGACATTAAATAACAGGTTATTAAACAATAAATGGGCAAACAACAAGATCAAGGAAGAAAACAAAAGATACCTTGAAACAAATGAAAATGTGAACACAGCAATCGAAAATCTGTGGGGCACTGGGAAAGTAATCCTAAGAGGGAAATTCATAGCATTACAGTTGTATCTCAAAAAACAAGCAAAAGCTAAAATAAACAATCTAACTTCACACTTAAAGGAACTTGAAAGAGAACAACAGACAAGGCCCAAAGTGAGTAGAAGGAAGGAAATAATTAATTAATATCAGAGCAGAAATAAATAAAATAGAGTCTAAAAAAATGACACAAAAGATCAATGAATCCAAGAACTGGTTCTTTGAAAAGATAAACAAGATTGACAAACCTTTAACCAGAATCATCAAGAAAAAAAGAAGAAAGGACTCAAATAAATAAAATTAGAAATTAAAGAGGAGAAATAACAATGACACCAAAAAAATACAAAGAATTAAAAGAAAATATTACGAACAAAATATGACAACAAACTGGACTACCTGGATGAAATGGATTAATTTCAAGAAACATGCAATTTTCCAAAACTGGATAAGGAAGAATCAAAGAATCTGAATAGGCAGATTATACTTAATTAAATTGAAGCAGTAATATTAAAAAAAAAAATCTCCCAACAAACAAAACGCCTCAACCAAATGGCTTCACAGGTGAATTTTACCAAACATTTTGAGGAGAATTAACACCTCTCCTTCTCAAACTATTTGATAAAATTCAAGAGGAGGAAAGGCTTCCAAACTCATTTTACAAAGCCAGCATTATCCTAATATTGAAACCAGATAAAAACACTACAAAAAAAAGAAAATTATAGGCCAACATCCCTGATGAACATACACTAAAATACTCAGCAAAATATTAGCAAACCAAATACAGAAATGTATCAAAAGGATCATACACTATGATCAAGTGGGATTTTTTTTTCCAGGAATGCAAGGTTGGTACAACATTTGCAAATCAATAAACATGATCAACCACATAAACAAAATGAAGGATAAAAACCACAGGATTCTATCAATAGATATAGAAAAAGCATTTGATAAAATCCAGCCTCCATTTATAATCAAAACCTCAGCAAAGTGGGAATAGAGGGAACATACATAAACATAATAAAGTACATATATGACAAACACACTGCCAGCATCATACTCAACAGGCAAAAGCTGCAAGTGTTCCCCTTAAGATTGGAACAAGAGAGGGATGTCCTCTTTCACCTCTCTTATTCAACATAGTACTGGAAATCCTAGCCACAGCAATCAGACAGGAAAGAGAAATAAAAGGCATCCAAATTGGAAAGGGAGAAGTAAAAACTGTCATTATTTGCAGATGACATGATACTGTACATGGAGAACTCCAGAGTCCACCAAGAAACCACTAGAACTGATAAATGAATTCAGCAAAGTAGCAGGGTACAAAATTAATATCCAGAAATCAGTTGCATTTTATATACTAACAAACTAACAGAAAGGGAAGTTAAGTGAACAATCCCATTCACAATCGTTACTAGAAGAATAAAATATCTAGGAATAAACCTAACCAAAGATGTAAAAGACCTGTACTTGGAAAATTACAAGACACTGAAGAAAAAATGGAAGAAGATACAAATAAGTAGAAACGCATATAGTATTCAAGGATAGGAAGAATTAACATCATTAAAATATCCATACTACAGAAATCGATCTATAGATTCAACACAATTCCTATCAAGATTCCAATGAAATATTTCACTCAACTGGAATAAATATTTCAAAAATTTGTATGAAACCACAAAAGGCCCTGTAGAGCAACAGCAATTCTGAGAAAGAAGAACAAAGTTGGAGGAATCACACTACCTAATATCAAACTATATTATAAGTCTATAGTAATCAAAACAGCATGGTACAGGCATAAAAACAAACACATAGATCAATGGAACAGACTAGAATGCCCAGAAATAAACCCAAACCTTTATAGTCAATTAATATTTGACAGAGAAAGCAAGTGCAAACAATGGGCTGAAGATAGCCTATTTCATAAATGGTGTTAGGAAAATTAGACAGATACATGCAGAAAAATGAAACTAGACCACCTTCTTATACTACACACAAGAACAAATTCAAAATAGAATGAAGACTTAAATGTTAGATATGAAACCATAAAAATTGTAGAAGAAAATACAGGCAGCCAAATCTTGGACACTGCTCGTAGCAATATTTTATCCAATATGTCTCCTTAGGCAAGAGAAGAAAAAATAAACAAATGGGACTACATCAAACTGAAAAGATTTTGCACAGAAAAAAAAATCATCAACAAAATAAAAAGACAACACACAGAATGGGAGAACATATTCATCAATATATCTGATATGGGTTAATATCCAAAATTTATAAAGAACTTACCAAACTCAAAACCAAAAAGAAACCCAAACAACCCAATTAAAAAATGGGCAAAGGACCTGAATAAACATTTCTTCGAAGAGGATGTGCAGATGGCCAATGGACATTTGAAAAGATGCTTAACATCACTAATCACCAGAGAAATGGAAATTAAAACCACAATGAGATATAATTTCACAACTATCAGAATAGTTGTCATCAATAAATTAACAAACAACAAGTGCTGGCAAAGGTGTGGACCAAGGGGAGCCCTTCTGCACTGTTGGTTGGAATGCAGATTGGTGTAGCCACTGTGGGAAGCAGTCTAGAGATGACTAAAAATTATTAAAAATGGATCTGACTTCAGACCCAGTGATCCCACTTCTGGGAATATATCCAAAGGAGCCCAAAACACTAATCTGAAAAAAACATAAGCACCCTTGGCTTCATTGCAGCATTATTTACACTCGCCAAGATAATGAAGCAGTCCAAGTGTCCATAAGTAGATGAGTGGCTAAAACAACCATGGGACATTTACACAATGGGATGCTATGTGGCACTGAAAAAAAAGAACGTTTTATCTTTTGTGACAGTAGGGATGGACCTGGAGAAAATTATACTAAGTGAAATAAGCCATTCAGAGAAAGATAAATACCTTAATGATTTCACTCATATGTGGAACCTAATGAACTAACTAAACTAACATGGAAAATGGGGACAGACTCATAGATGGAGAGCAGGATGAGAGCTAGTGGGGGTAGTAAGAGGGTGGAGGGACTGAGCAAAAAGGAAAAAGGACTTATGTACATGGACAAGAGTGTGGTAACTGTGAGGGGTGGGTGGGGACCAGGTATAAGGGGTTAAATGGTAATGGAAAAATACAATAAAGATTAAATTTAAAAATAAAAGTTACTTATAATATCTTTATCCAAATTTGCACTCTCTTTAATGCCTGGAAGTTATCTTTCTCATTAATTTTGCCCTCAAACTATGACAAGAGATAGATGAAAATCTAGGTAATAGACGGCATTTCAACAGCCAACAGTGGATTTCAGGATTTATATATCCTCAAGTTATGAGATTTTTCTCATCATAGAACTAGTCTTTATATCACCTTGGCTTTGACTGATGTAGTAGTGTGTTAATTTATATCCTATAACCTACCATATCTTTTTTAATTCTACATATCTTTTCCTGACTTTTTATTTGTCTTTTTCTATAACTTCTCTTTAAACCTAAGAGCCATTCCTGGACAGCATCATTACCACTGGCAATATTCTGTGCTCTTTCACTTTGATTCAAGACTTGTTATTCACTACTTATCTGTGCTTGCCATCTATTAGACTAAGTACTTAATGATTCAAGTTCTTTATCTGATTGAATTGCTCCTTAGTGTTTGCAATATCTGCCAATTAAATATCACCTGCAAATTTAGGAAATTGCTCCTACAACCATTCACGAAGTAATTTGAATCTACATAATTTATGTTCTTTCACAGATCTCCTTCTCCTTCATCAGTGTTAAAATCTTCCCTTATCCGCAACAAATATTTTGGTCAATTTTTCTTTCTCTTCTACTTACTCATACTGCAGCGTGGTCTCCCACATCTATACTCCAGCTCCATTATATATAAATAATGGATAAGTCTCAAGTGGATTATTTTTAACAATCACCATTCAGACATAGAAACATACATATTTCTGACCACATGCACTTTTGAACTTCCTGTCTGACTATAGCTGACATACTCTTGGAAACTCAATCAGTCCGTTAATGCTTGTTTAGTCTAATTTAAGAATTAAAGTCTTAGTCAATGTCCAATTTAAAGTGCCTAAAATGGCCTCTTTACTTTTTACACATTTTCATCCCGCCTCCCTTGACAAAGTTACCTTTTCATTTCACAAGGTTTGTAAGCATTTATCACTGAGCAGGTGTTTGTTGGGGGAGAAGTTCTTTGATGAGTGAAGTTTTACTGGTGGTTATAGATATTTTCAAGGATGGTTTACAATAAGGGAAAGATATAATCAAAATATGTAACCATTTTTTTTGTAATCATGGGGCATATTTGATAGTCTTCAAGCATCCCACAGAGGACTCTCTTCATCCGCAAGCCTTGCTCCTTGTCCTCTGCCTTCTCCTGATCTCGGTGGGTGGCTTGCTCAAAATTTACACTTGAAACCTATATGACCCTATTAACCAATGTCAACTGAATAAGTTTAATACAATAAAAAAAATAATTTTAAGAAGAGAAAATACATATGCAGGGAAAAAAGAGGCAACATCTGGCATTTGTCCTATCTCTGTCTCCTCTAGACCAAGAGAATTATTCTAATCTTGACCTCTTAGGAAATGAGGATAAATGTTGTGACCCCCAAAACTTGTTCTGGTGGCACAGACAGGCCCAAGCGCATGGGTCTGTCTTTATGCTTGATGCCTTCCCAACTGCCCCTACCTTTGCTCCTTTCAGTGCAGATGGGATCCCCTAAACCCTTCTTCCAATGTGAGCTCTCTGCTCACTCTTGCGTCTTTGTCTATCCTGGTAGCAAAAGAAACATCACAGTCCTCCTTATCCAGCCTGGAGTGCAATAATTCAAGGCCTAAAATAACAATTTGGTGCATGATATTGATGTTAATCCAACACTATCACTTTTGTTCTTACAATGGAAATGAGAGGAATACCTACATTTCTTAAACTTTTTTTAAGCCATAGACAGCATTCACACACATATGCATGTTTATTCATTGTTCCTAGAAAATTCCATTAGGATGTTCTTCAGGTACCACAAAATCAGAATATCTTCAGCCAAACTCTGAACCACTGTTGCCTTTTTCCAGTCTTCCCTGTTTCTGTTTTCTCTATTTCTGTCATTGACTGTCCATCTGCTCATTTTCCTCTGATACGTTTATCACTGAATTTCAACACCCTCTTTCTCTTCTCTTCCAAATTATCAAGTTCTAGTAATTATAGTTTAGAATATTGTTTTCTCAAAAGCATACCTTTTTGTTAATCTCCTATTGTTATTGTTTTGGTTTAAACCCTCTTTTATTCCTCTCTAGAATGTTAAAAAAAGTCAGTCATCTTTTTTCTTTTTTACCCCAATGCATCCTTGCCCCTACCTCAGCTACTGTCCTTAAACATAACCTAAATCCCACTTTTTCTTACATAAAAACCTTTAAACCTTTTATAATCTTCGCTGTCTAAATGATGAAGTCCAAACTCTTTAGTGTGGCAAACAAGCTTACATAATTATCCTTATTCCTGCCTCTATCACTCCTACTCATCTTCAAGACCGAGCTCAAATTTCTTCCCTTCTGTGAAATCTTTTCAACTCTCCAGGCAGAGGCTGCCGCTCGTGCCTGGGTTGCCATGGCACCATGTACGTAGTAACCTATGGTATTTATAGCACTGCGTTTTAATTATTTATTTACACATTTGTCTTCCCTGTACACTATGAGATCTTTGAAGGCAAGAACAATGTCTTCCACTCCTTTGAATTTATGATGCTAGGCACATTGCCCAGAATGTTGTATGCATTCAAAAATGTGTGGGGAATAAATAGATGAATATAGGGCATTCTGTTTGGCATACAAAGTAAACACAACCTCGGCTTTCTGGCTTCCAAAAGAAGACTATGCAAAAAGGGCCTCTATATCATCATGCCTATACCTATACTTATACCTGTGCATAGACCTATGTCGATCTATCTATCTCATGTTTCAAAAGATTAGTTTGAAAAGAAGTGAAATAGGTGTTTTCAGAAGACAAGATTATCAGGAGAGGGAATGGTTTGAAAGACTCATGAAACAAAGCATGCGTTTAACTAGGGTTGAAAACTTGTGAAGATAAAAGTAAGGATAGCCAAGGCAGATTGAAGCGGAATGTGAGCTGCACAAAGTGTAAGTGGGAAGTGAGACACAGACTGTGGAAAATAATGCATGACTTTCTAAGGTGCTTAATTTTTTCTACATGTAAGAGAGAGGATTTTAAGAAAGAATTGGGTTTTGAGAAGTTTAGAGATGCAAATATTTTTATTAACTCCTCAAATCCTTCTTTATATTATCTTATTTTTTTCTTCTACTTATACCTATCCAAACTTTATATGAACTGTTTCTTGAATGTGTGGTCTTAAAAACCTGTGCTAAGCTGTTCAAAGTAGTATATGTTCTCACTGTAACATGACTGGGTTTATTAAAATGTCTTTCAAATAAAACTTACACTGAAATTCTGTTCTCCTATGAAATTCTGACCTCCTAAGGGAATTAAGCACTTGGACTCTGGATCCAAACTGCCTGGGTTCGAATCATAAATTCTGCACAATTTAGCTAAGTGACTATGGGCAAGTTCCATTATCTCTCTGTTTCAACATCTGCAATATTGGAATAATAGTAGTATCTACCTCATAGGGATGTTGTACATACTGAGAGCTAATAAATGCACAGCGTGTAGACTTTTAATCTGCAACAGTAAGCTCCATATAAGCACTAATAATTATTATTTGGTCTATTTCAAACCATGTTTTTTAATTTGCTGGGGTGCCTGTGTTAATTGTCAGTGCTGTCAAATATATTGCTAACTAAAATCTGAGTCTCTAATTCTAGCGATGTTCTATTTTTACTATGAACACAACATCTAAAATAGTTCAAAGTTATTTTACACAGAGCTGTAGCTTTTTCCTTATCAAATCACTAACCATTCATATTTCATGTACATACTTTTTGTACCTTAATTGTCCTATTCTACTACAATGGATTTCCTTTAAGATTTATATTGTCTATCAGTTTTCTCTTTTGAAACTCTAAGTTCATTTCTTTTACAGCACTACCTACTGGGGTCTTAGTATTTTCTTATGGATTTTATGACCTCTTCATGTAACAGTGAGGCAACAATGCTAACAATTCATCATATTTTTCCAAATATTTTCTAGCTTATTTTTATAATTTAATTATTTGTTTTTGGTTTGCTAGTGATTTAAATTTTTGTGTACAAGTAACCATAGTTAGTGTCCATGTAACATATACCATTATTTTTAAGCCTCTGAAAGATACTTGTATTTTGCCTGCCCAGCATCCATTCTCCCTGTCTTCTGGTAATAGCACTTTAACTCTTGGGGGATCAGCATTCCCCCATGTGTGTACACTGAGCTACTCCTATCCTCAGTTCTCAAGATGGGTACATGGTGCAGGCCTGGCTCTGGAAACACTGCACCCCATCCTGGCTACCTCAGAACCTGCATATACAAGTGAGGTTCTTTGTTGGAACTGTTAGTAAAAGAGAATCTATGTTGATGTTGGGATAGGTAAGAGGATGAAATATAAGTCTGGATTTGCTAAAAGTCACTTTGCTGACACAAAATGAGAGCCTGCCTGGGAACTGGGAAAACACAATGAAAAGCTGAGCTGAGATGAAGAGAACAGATATGAAGGCCTGAAGAAATGAGCCTGGATCTAATCCCCGGTTAGTTGTGAGCCATTACATTATCTTTTCACTGTATTGGACTCTCATTCTTGACCAAAGACATCTAATTATTTTAGCTTGGAGAGTATGGGAAGATTATTTTTTAGATAAAGAATACCTGAGTCTACTTTTAAGCAGTGAGAATAGAACAAAGATGTGAAAGATTGAGATAGAAGTAAAGGAAGATAGAGGGGCAATTTATATTTCACTCCATACTAAAGAGCCTAATATGTATTTCTCCACCCCTGATTCCTTACCTGAACTCCACACTCATATCAAATTACTTATTTCATTTCCTGTTTGGATAGCTCCAAGGAAGTATATCCATAGTAGTTAAGAGAATGGGCTCTGACATAAAGCTTTGGAATAGCACTTGGTTATTTTAAAATGTTAACTATTATTATTACTCATTTCCAAAATATTAGTTTTGATTCCATACCTTCCACCCAAATATTCCTTCCTTAGTTCTCCTTATGCTAGTAAATAGCCCTGTTCTCACTTCAACTGTAGTGAAATTGGAATGACTGATATTGTGAGCTATGTGGATTATAAAGCTTAAAGTTATAGGAGCAAAAGCCCAAATCTAGTATTGCAATAAAGATGGAAACTTTTTTTAGATAAGGCTAAACTCAGTAGGCTATCGTAGGTTGATTGATTTTGTTAAAGACCAGTGAGATCCCTTGAAAGATTTTAATGAGAGGAATGTCATCATCTAATGTATGCAATAAAAGATCACTTGACTGCTATTCATTCTTTCATGTAAAAATATTTTTGGCATAGTGAGGTTTCAGTGGTAAATCAAATGTATAAACTCTTTGCTCCAACTACACTTATCTTTTATTAGGGGAAGGCAGAAGAACAAGTAAATACATAGCAAGATGGTGATAGGGAGAACAACAAAACGGGATAAGAGGATAGGTAGCACAGAGGGTAGTTGTTTGAATTGGGTGGTCGTGGAAGTCCTCTCTAATAATAACTTTCAGCAGAGACTGGCAAAATAATGAGCTGAAAGAAAAGATACCTGTGAGAAAAGTATTCTGAGAAGATGATTCAGGCAGTTCAGAAGGCCAAGTTCAGCAAGTGGGGGAAGAACGAGGAGGACTGTGGGCTTAAAGCATGGTGAGTGAGGGAAAAACAGAGATCACAAGAGATTTAGCAGAGCAGAGTATGTAGATAACTTTAAGGATGGTTTTTACTCTGAGTTGGATGGAAAGGCTATCAAATGGCTTTCTGCAAAAGAGTGACTAGATCATTCAGCTGCTGTGTCAAAGCATATTGAAGGCAGTCAAAAGGAGAAAGAGGGAAGATAATCGGAAACCAATAGCTTCAATCCCAGTGAGAGGTGTCCATGGTTACAAGTAAGATAGTGAGTGGAGCTGGGGAAGATGGGAGCAAAGGAAGTCTTTTTCTGCTTCTGTGGATGAAAAGATAAAATACAGAGCCTTAGGTAGGAAGATATCACTGGCTTTGCTCTTCCTCATCTAATTTATAAGCAAAACCTGTTTCTCTTTACTCTTTCCCATCTAATCAGCTAGCAGATTCTGTCAGTTTGCCTTCAAAATGTATGTTGAACACATACTTTTTAAAATACATAATCTGGGTTATTTTACCAATCTATCAGGATTAGCAGATAAGAGGAGGCTGTTTGCCTTCTCTGAAACACATTCCCGAACTCATTTTTTGGTTAATCTTCACAATAACTTAATGCCATGGATGTGGACAGTGCTACTCAAAGAGGTTAAAAATTCCACTATGCTCACATGGCTTGTAAATGCATTACGGGTATCCACAACTAATGTTCTGTTATAATCCAAAGCCTTTGTATTGTCTTTAAGGATAGAAAATATGTGGAAGGATTGTGAGGTTGAAGAGTAAGAAAACACTATACTATCATAGTCTTTGCAGTAGGCTACGAGTTTTAACAACTAAAAATGAGAAGGGTGTTAAAGATGGAGAGTGACTAGAAATGGAAACTTAAAAAGTATGGGAAATATTTGGAACAGCCATTGTAAAGATGAAAATAAAGAATCAATATCTAATTAAATAAAGGACACCAGAGAATCAGTGAAGACTCTATTGATCATAGTAGCTACTATGGTATAGACATGAATTCAATCAGCCAAGTGCCATGACCTTCTATAGCAGTAACTCATTATCCATATGCAGGATCACAGTTAGACTGGAGATGAACAAAGGTGGCACAGAAAAAGATCAAGAGCTTCATGATGCCTTGAAAAAACATATCATTATTTTGAGTTTCCATAGAGTAAAAATTTACTTCTTTTACCTTCATGATGTATTAGAGACCATGAAATTTTGCCTGTTTTCTCAGATACTTTGATCATTTCTTAAATGGTATCTTTCTTAGATCTTCATCATAAAATCAGCCTAATAATCTTCTTACTGTATGTTTTATTTTTGGCAATCTCATGTTATCAGGCATTTTGTTTTTAGGAAAGATTACTTATAGGAACTGAGAATATAGAAATTTACTTCCTAGCAAGCTACCTGTATTAGTTTCTCCCTAGAAAAGTCTTCTAATATCTAATGTATGATTACCCCAGTTTGAAAGCTGATGACTTTAAAGAATGCTACATACGAAATGGAAGAGACTTTGCTATATATTTAGTTTCGAATAGATTCCATGTGTATATTTAGGCAATCATTTGTTCTCTCTGGTTATATTTTCCTCTCTAAAAATTATGTATGTACTAAAATTCTGATACCTAGTTTTAATGGGGAGCCTCTTTAATGAAGTCACCCAATTCTGAAGCCTTAGTACCACCCCTGAAAATCACTGTGGAACAATCAAACAAACTCAGAAACTTCCCATGTTTTCTCTTGGACTCTTTTTTTTTAATGTTATAGTCTCTCCATAATCATCATTGTCACAGTGACTCTGAGAAAATTTTTTTCAGTTTTGGCTTTAACCTCAGGAAGACAGGCAATTAATCTTGTAATTTTAGAAATCTCATTGTCATGGATAGAGGTATTCATTGACACTATTTACTGTTATTTAAAATATATTTAGATTCATAAAAAGTTTACTCTAATAAAAATATGGAACAAAATTAACTGTACTGGAACTCGGTGTTAATATTATTAAGCCATTTCAATAGTGTTATTTTGCTTTACGGCAGTTAATAAACCTGATAAATTTTTAATATAATGAATCTTTTGGATAACCTAAATTACTTTGTGATATTTTACTTTATTACTTGTACAATTTAATCAATATTTTAAATTGCTGAAAATCGAAACTTCCATCCCTAGTGGTACTAGAATTTTACATACCCCAGCATCTTGTCAGTCCATCTGTAATGTTGCCTATGCTTTCCTTTTGAAAATGTCATCTTTCCTTGGCTTTCACGACACCATATCCTCTCACTTTTGTCCCAAATAATAGTTGGAAGTGAGCTTTCCACTAATATATTTGTACTCCTCACTTTATCAGTATGGAAGCGTTAAGAGGTCTAACTGAAATATTCTGTGAGCTTCAACTTGATAGGGCAAAGAAAAAAGGATAGAAAAAATATTTGTAGAAATAATTGTCAAAATTTATACAATTTTATAAAATGTAACAGAAGCTCACTGAACCCCCTAGCAGGATTAAATACAAAGAAAACCGTATTTGGACACAACATAATTAAACATCAAGAAAGAAAAGTAAATTATAAAAAAGGCCCCCTCCCTACTAAAACAAAAACAAAAAACAAAAAACAAACCTCCAGAAAAACAAAGATACAAATAATGGTCAACTTTTCATCAGAAATAATATTTGGCAGAAGACAATAGAATGACATCTTTAAGGAGATAAATATTGAAAAAAAGACACTTTTATGTGTGGTAATGGATATTAACTAGACTTGGTGATAATTTTTTAATATATACATATAGAAAATTATTATTTTATACACCTGAAACAAATATAATGTTATATATCAATTATATTTCAATTTTTTAAATTATTATTGTATACAAATTGTTTTGTTTTTTTTGCAATTTTAAAATATGATAGTTTTATTATTATTTAAATATTTTTTAAAATATATTTATTTATTTTTTCAAGTACATTTGTCTCTGCCTTCCCCGCACCTGAATAAATTTATTTGATTTTTAAAAGTAAAGGTTGTTTTTGATTTAAAATCACTAGCCTTGGTTTTAGAAAAAATAAGGTTTTATCTACAATTTTCCCCTGAGACAATTTAAAAGTATGAATAAAAGTGTATTTTGATTATAAGTGGCTATCTTCTGAGACTCTCAGCACTCTTGTTAGGTGTTAATCAAAACCAGCAATGCTCCTATTTGAAAACACAAAGACAAAAAGTACCAAAAAAAAAAATCTGTCAATTTGGAGTTGTATATAGAGCAAAAACATTATTAATAAATGAAAGTATATAAAGACATTTTAGGTAAACAAAAGTTAGGAGTATATGACACTTGTAGGACTGTACTTCAAGACATTCTTCAGGTTGAAATAAATGATAACAAGTAGAATTTTGCAAAAGCAGACAACAATAAAGAGCCCCAGAACTAGCAGATAAGTGGTCAGACATCAGAAAATGTTCCCCCCACCCTTTATACCTTTGGAAGACAACTGATTGTTTAAATAAAAGACTATGACATTTTACTGTGGAGTTCATAAAATATAAATATATGACCACAATAGCACAAAGGATAAGGTGGTATAAATTGATTTATATTGCTATAAGTTTATTACTTTTTACAATGTGAAGTGATATAATATTAGCCTATATAGAACATGATAAGTCAAAAATGCATATTGTATCCTCTAGACTAACTATAGACAAATAAAACTACAAAGAAATGTAGCTAAAAAAGCCAAAAAAGAAAATAATATCAAACACTAAAAACACTTAATTAACCCAAAGGAAGGCAAAAAAGAAGGAACACAGGAAAAAATTAGGACACATTTAAATCAAATGGTAAATTACAGACCTAAATCTATTTAATAATTATTCAGGAAAGCATAACAATTAAAGTGTGTATAAACTAATTTTAAAAACTTCAAAAAAATGAAGCAAACCTGACAGGAATGTAGACTAAAAACTAGAGAAGTTTCAACACCTCTCCAAGAATTGAAAGAACAGAGACAAAAATATAAGTAAAAATTAATTTACCTTATTTATATATTTATATACTAAAAATAAAAGATTAGTTCTTAATGATCAGGATTTTATTTATTTTGCAAATAACAGTGAGGTTTTTAAAGAAAACAATGACATGACTTGTTTTTGTAAACTGCATTGTGACTTCATCATGTATCATATACTGACAAAATGTTTAGAGTATAATTTTGGCAAAAGTAAGTATCCATGTTCTAGATACTTTTCTATCATAGGAAATATTCTAAAACATAGCGTTATTAACTTTTCTTTCCATAAAGTTCATAAAATGGCATTGCCTAAGACTTTGGCATTCAGCACCACCACTTAATGCTTTGTCTTGCACTTATTTTTATATTTAATTAGCTTCCAGGGGTTATAGTTCAAACTTTAGATACATGATAAATAAGTAAATAAATAAATAGTAAATAAATAAATAAATAAATACTTACCTTAAAGACTAGTTCTCCCACTAAGCCATTCCATGTGCCATCTTCCTGTGGACTTCCATACTTGTGATCCGGAGCAACATAAATTTCATAGTTAAAACCCAGGTAGTTAGATAAGGCATCCAAAACATCAATGGAGAAGCCCTGATATTTTTTCGGCTTACCGAGGACATTTTCAGAGACCATTACAAAAGGTTCTTCCTGCAAGGAAATAAGAGAAATCCTTGATGTCAATCTATATTGCTCCTTAAAAGCAAAGATTAATTCTTCAAAGGGTTTTGCTTATAGCCTAAAAATTTCTTTTGCTTTTTGAGAGAATTAACTTAGAAGCATAACTTGTGTGTTGTTAATGAAGCATATTATTAAACAGTATTTAATCACTCAATTTCTTGTCAGCTTTCATTTAATTACAAACATGCACCAATTAATGACATGCATACATTCTGAGAAATGTGTCTTTGGGCGATTTTGTTATCGTTCAAACATCGTAGAGTACATTTACACAAACCTAGAAGGTATAGTCTATTACACTCCTAGGCTGTATTATATAACCTATTGCTCCTAGACTATAAGCCCCTCCAGTAAGTTATTATACAAAACAACACAAAATTAAATCAAGCACAAGAAAATATTACACGATCAACACACTTAATAAATACAAGATGTACGAGGCTGCTGCAGGTACAATGTAGCATACTGTTTAAATACACTGTAAAATAAAAATAAAAGTATACTACAGTAAGTACATAAACCAGTAACAGTTTTTTTATTACCACTATCAAGTGTTATGTACTGTGCATAATTGTACATGCTATACTTTTATACAACCATCAACACAGTAGGCTTGTGTACACCAGCATCACCACAAACACATGAGTATTGAGTTGTATTACGACATTTTTAACAATTGCTAGACAGTAGGGATTTGGGGGCTACATTATAATTTTATGGGATTGCTGTTGTATATGTGGTCCATTGTTAACTGAAACATTGTTATATAGTGCATAACCATATTGTCATGTCAAAAATTAAATAAAAATGACTACAAAACTTCAGGGACCATAATTCACTTTTCTTGCTGTCTCAGGATTAATATAATATTTATCAATAATAAAATTATATTAAAGAACCCTGAATTTATTATATCTATTCTCAGGCATATATATTTTAACACACATAACCTACCTAAAAATTTCTGAAATGATTAAAAAATTCTGAGAATATATAATTTAGCTAAAATTTATAATATCATGTTTCCTGGAAGTTATTTACTAAGTAGTTTTGAAATTTGGATATAAACACATATTTCATTGCAAAAAATA
Organism: Pteronotus mesoamericanus; assembly: GCF_021234165.1. Lineage (NCBI taxonomy): Eukaryota > Metazoa > Chordata > Mammalia > Chiroptera > Mormoopidae > Pteronotus > Pteronotus mesoamericanus. The sequence goes on from NW_026555311.1 coordinate 19,330,856, forward strand.
GCTTCTTTACTATTGCTATGAAAAATTCACTTCTTTTTGGTAATTGTGTAATTTATAAATTCAGCAAATTCGTTTCTGTTCCATTTTTTATTATCTTTTTGTGCTTTTTCCTCTTTTAGGTAAATAAGTAAGCACATTCCACTTTTTAGAAAAACTAGTGTTAAGAGAGTTCAATAGTTTGAAACATGCTGGCAGACTAACAAAAGTTAGATAATCTATTCCTTAATTTACTAAACTTGTTCAAAATCTTTCAGGAACAATAATATTTACAGGTAACCATTCATAATGTATATAGTCCACCCAACCTTCTGGACAGGTTAAGATCTATCCAGAGTCTAAGCCAAAGTACTCATTTTTTATTTTTGGATCGTTTTTCTTTAGCACTCACAAAACAGCTTTCATTGAGTTATAAAATAATACTTGGCTTTTGGCTTTTACTCAAACACTAAGTAAATGGCTTTTAAAATCACTGAATCTATTATAGGAAGATTGTCCACCATTGCATTCAGTTTTTCCTTAAAACTTACCATGAAATAAATTTTTGAATTGTTCAAAGCTAAGAGAACTTCATTTTGCTTTAGTCATGCCTTTTTTTAAAATAACAAAAAAAAATAACTAATTATTTCACTTCTGTTTTTACTTTGCATTCGTAGAAGATCAGTTTTAAGATTGATGCTCATCTACAGCTATGGTGGTATTGTGATATTTATAATGTTTTTATCTTGTTTTTTTAAACTGTGTTTGATGTTTTCTCTTTTGAAAAATTTGGTCTTGTTTAACTGTTTATATCTTATATTTGTGTAAAATGAAACAGCAAGTGAATAGTTAGATAAAGGAGGTGACTGTTATTCTTTTCCCTGGTAGCTGTCCTTTTCTTCACTAATTATAATTTTTAATAAATTTTAGCACTACTGAGAATAAATGTCCATTGTCTCCTTTGAAACAAGTGAAAGAACATGTGACTAATTCTGGCCAATTCAAAGCAACGTAGGAAGGTGCTTTGTGCAACTTTTCTTGTGTCTTCTGTACTTTTTAACTGGAAGGAGGACATAATGGCTGGAGCTCTGGTAGCTATTCTCAGGCCACACATGGTAGATAAACAAGACAGAAGTTTGTTCTTGACAATTGAAATGCTAACCAGACCCCGACTAACTCTCTAAAGTTCTAGAATATAAGAAAAATTTTTCAATCTTTTTTTGTTGTTGTTAAGCTCCTGATACATTTTCATATCTTAGGAGTATTAAATGTTAATAAATATTGATAGATTAATAGATAAGAGGTTTTGAGAATAAATTAAAATTTTTCATCATACTCACTTGTTTAATCTAAATTATATCAAATGAGTAAATAGTAAAAATTTAATCAATCCTTTAATATTATGTGTAACATTTAAAACAACTTGATGACTCCAAATATTTTATATATTTTAAAGTGCATAATAAAATTCCAGATAATTGGCAGAATTTGCTACTGTTCATTTGGTTGTTTGGACAAAATATAAACCTAATCAATGGCCGTGTTTTGCACAAATACTCTAAAGTAGGTCATGAACTCATTAGAATCAGAATAAAGAAATTTTGAGACAGATATCATATTCAGAGAACATGTAAATACTATCAGAAAATTCTAGAATTACTGGGTATTGATTTTTCACATTATATTGTAGATGCTACCAACAGAGAGCATGTACCTATTTTCCTATACATATCTTGTTCATTTCTAGATGTTGAACATCGATTCATTGACAAACCTAAGGAAAAATGGTTCATGAAAGATTTTATTTGAATAGTGCCTCTACAAAAAATTTTGGATCATATATATTCTCTAGTTATCTATAACATTAAAAATCTAACAAATCTCTTAAGTTTTTAAATCTCTTAAGCAATTTAATCATGAGGAAGTTGAATCACACTCTTTAAATTGACACTTAAACAATTAAGAATATCAATTAACTGTGGTGCTGAGCTAAATGATCCACATGGCAAAAATAATATCCCAATTATGCCTTGACATAAAATATTAGTGATTCTTTTTTTTGTTTTTCTTTAAATCTCCTTAGGCAAATTGTTTAATATGCTAAATTATGTTAAATTTTAATATGCTAAATTTCCTCCAGAAATTGTTTTTAATTCCAACTTATAAGTAAATCCCTAGGCATATAAATCCCTTTTAGAGGTTTGTTGTCAAAGTGTGGTCTTACCAACATCAGCTAGAGTTGACTAAATGTACAGAATAGAAATGGTTATACTAAGAGGTAATTTAAATAGGGTTAATGATATATTGGTAAACATGCTTTTAAAATTTTTTGCCCTAAGTAAACCTTTATTACATCCCATAACTTTTTTCTAGCTTAATGTATCTAATCTTTGTTTTTAAACATTGTTACAGATTTGGATAACTAGTCATAAATCCTACCTCAGACCAGTTGTGCTTTATGAGAACAATCAGCCAATATACTGAACAGGTAAACACAAAAAGAAATTAAATTGAAGCTCTGGAACCTGTAATAAAAAAAGACACTTGTTCCTTTTTTATGGCAGTAATACTGAGCTTGGTATAATCATTTTTATCTATGCACCTATTTCCAAAATTTATTCACTCATTTACTTATGCATTTAACATGCATTGAGCAGCTACTATAAGCTACTACACTCAATATAGTGAGAAATAGGGTAAAAAGTCATGAGTGTTAATACTTTCAAAAGAATTATAACCTAATATTGGGAAAAGCCATGTATTCAAAAAATATAAAGCAAAATAAAAACACTGCACACCATAACTGGTATAAACAAAACACCAGAGAAATGAAATGGGCTCTGAAAGAAAAACAAAATCAGCATTTTGGGGGTTACCAGCTTTGTATTATTTTAACAAATAAGAAAAATTAAAACAAAAGTTTCAACTCAAGTTCACATGATAAGTTACAGAAGAGCAAAGCATCATTATTACCTTATTTCAACTTTATTTCCTGGGACCTCAAGTTTTTCAACCTATGAATCAAAATCTAGGATAACAAAGTTTCTCTCAATTCAACTTAAGGCGATGTGAGAGGCAGAGACTCCAGATGCCAGACAGAAAAATAAATAAATAAAAACACAGTCCTCTCTAGAGAAAGCATCTTCATTTTAGAGCATATGTTATCCTTTTAAATATTTTGAACACTGTTCAAAGCAAAAGTCAAAGATATCATGTAAAATGAAATTACATTTCATATAGAGAACAAGCAGAAATAATATCCAGCAGAAACAGGTCTTTAACTGAGATACTAAAATTTTCAGATGCATATTATAAACATTAAGTTTACTATGTTCAAAGGCTGATTTTTTTAATTGGCGGGAAATGGGAAACTATAGGAAGTGTCATTGCAGAATTTAAGAAGAGCTAAACAAATTTAAGAATTAGAAAAGACAATGATAAAAGTTAAGAACTTAATGACTGGATTTCTCAGCACACTAAAAACAGCTAGAGAACAAATTAGTGACCTGTTATAGGTCAGAATTAATACCCAGGGTACAAAGGAATAAACACATAGAAAATCCCCCTTAAAAAGAGCTAGTCTGATAATCGAGGATATAAAGAGACACTTGAACATGAAAGATGCCTCCTGTGGTAATGATAATATTATTTTTCATTCTGGGGAGTGATTATGTGGATGTTACTTTATTATTCACTGATTAATGGTTTAAGCCTTTTTTTTCCCTGTATGGACGTTATGTTGCAATACAAACAAAAATAAAGGAAAAGCATGTTATATGGGACCAGATAATGGAGAGCATGAAAGCCATATGAAGGGTTCTGTCCTATTTGGTAGGGAACTGGAGCTTTAGGAAAGGGACATAGCATAATTAGAAAGTAATTCTGAGAGCAGAGTATAGAAATGAATTGTGCAGAATTGAGGACTAGGGGCCCTTTGCAACAGTGCAGTTGCCAGGAGACTTGTGCCCTGTGCCTATTTAACATATATTTTTCAAAGTGTATGTAGATTGCTTTGAGTCTTCTACTATAGAAACAGAAGAAAAAAGAAATGATAAAATGCTGCTTTTAAAATTCATTTTTTAGCAGTTAGTTTCAAAGAGTATTACTAGGACTGAGTCTAAGCTGGTGAAAACCTGTCTGTCTATTAAATGAAAACAAATTGCAGATTTCGATTTGCTCATCATTTGGATGACAAATTCTCTAAACACAATTCTCAGCAACTGGAGTAAATGAAGCTTTCACAGAATGCTTGTAATTTATCAATCTAAATGCATTAGCATGAGGATCCATAGACTTTCTCGTAGAAAAGTGTTTCAGTGGTTGATAATTTTCATATTATCCAGGATTTATTCACATCACTTGTTGGGTTATTAGATAATAACGTCATAATTCTGAATTTGTACTCAGTCATTTAAAAAAACCTCATGCTAATTGCTTAGTTGATTTACAACACTGCAACTTGCAGATTTTATAGTTAATTCCCATATTTTAATAACTATGCAATATTGCTTACTAGTGATAGAGCTTGAAAAAAAAAATCTGAAGCTTTGGATATGTACAAGAGACAAGCTCTACTGCCAAGGCTTTACTGAAAGCTGTTAAGAGGTTTTAATACGCAATGCTTCACAGAATGCCAGATAGCTAAATCTAAGAATGAGTCACTGGAAATACTTTACAATTCTGTTCACACATGCAACTCAAAGACATTAAAAAAGAATGAGTATACTTCTTAATAGCCTGTGTAAAATTTTTTTCAATAAAAAGTGTATCTGACTGAGGCAAACAAGAGTTGTCTGTATGCACATATGAGCTTATATTTTGCTTAAGAATGACACACTGTACTTTGCTATATGCAGAACTGATGATCACCATTCTCTGAAAAAAAAATTATCTTTAACAGACCGCAGATGAATATCAGAAATTTCTATAAGTTAAAAAAGTGAAAAGTATGGAATTTGTTATTAAAAAGATATCAAGAGACAAGGATAGAAAAACAAACATGAGGAACATCTGGAGAAGAATAAAGAATCCAAGTGTTGTAAAGAAAAAGAATATCACAGTTTTATGGAAAAAAGAAAAGCAAGTCACAGGGATGTGTGATGAAAATTTTTTTAAAAGAGCTTTGCAGAAGGATTTCATGAGGAAACAAATGTTTAGAAAAAATTGCACAAAATGTATTTTTTAATGCAATATTTTTGAACAATGAGATTCAAATTATAAATAACAGAAGTAAATAAAAAATCATTCTAACTTCCTAAAATAAATTATATCTTACATGTTATTTCTGATTTCTATTTTGTAAGCAGTTATTTAAGTGAATAAAATACTTTATATTGAACATAAAATTTTTGTTATTCAAATGCAAGGTAATTCATTTTACATATAAAATATTTGATTATATATATTGTTTTCAAATTATGAAATCATCACATTTTAGTATTTTAGAGGTTAAAATGGAGAGTGGCAAAAAAAAACCATGTTAAGTTTGTTATCATAACAATCTGAAAGAAATATAGGATGCTGTAACTGGGCATACAAGGTTATCAAGGACAACAGGCAATCACAACAATCCTTAGTGCATGAATTCTCATTTATTGTTTTTTCTTAGTATGCATTTGAAAACACACTTTAGGAGGCTAAGATTTTATGGACCACATGATTACCATATATAAACTTCGTAATACCAGACTCTTAGTTTGCTTTCTGAATGTGAATGCTGGACAATATTTTTTATTTGTCAGGTCCAAGCCTTCATTATTTTGCTAAATTAAACACCTAAGCAAAATTTACAAGTGCATAGCTACATGTAAAAGTCAGTTCTATTCCATAAGTGTTGTAGACACAGAGTATTTGTAAGGGTAGCTATCTCAAACAAAACTATCAAGAATATGTTTTAAGATAGAGCATATAACAGCTCTAAGGAGTGATTGGCTATACCAAATGTTAGATGTCTAAAAAGTATTTAACTGAAGGACATGGCAAGATTTGACTTCAGAATGATGATGATGTTTACAAACTCTCTGGTTGATACAGTCATATTCCTGTTACAGTACTGTCAAGAACAGTATAAACGTCAATGTTGGCTTATAAGACATTCTCTGTTAGGATATAAAAATATTTAATAAGTATAAACTGAAACTAATTATATATGTGTATATATATCAGAATACAATAAAAAGTCATATAAAATTAAACTTGGAATATATAGGACTAGTGATATTTCTATCCAAAATAATATTCAGATTTATTCAGTCATTCAAAAGAGTGTTAATGTCGTAGGCACACACTAAGAATATGATAGTGAAAAAAGCAAATAATAAACAGATATCTCTATTTTTCTAGACTTACATTCTAATAGAAGTGATAGACAATACACAAAATAAGCAAGTGCAAAGGTTTCAGGCAGGAATTTTCTGACATATTTAAGAGACAGAAGGGACATGTATCGCAGGAACTGAGGGAGCTAGGGTCAGATAGGAGATGTCCGAGAAGTAAAGGGTGTATGTCGGGCGGAGCTTAACAGGGCCTTTCAGCCCCTGTGATGACTTTAGCTGTTACTTCAATTGAGACGGACAATCTTAGAGGCTCTGAGCAGTTGGAGAATATGATCTGATATATGTAATAGCTTACTACACAGCTGAGAATTATTATTGACAATAGACTGGAAGGGGCAAGGACAGAAACTAGGAGAACAATTAGAAGTCCTTTGCAATAAACCAGAACTGGGTGAGCTGGTCATAACTTGGTAGTAAAATGGATTTAATGATAAGCCACTGAATTCTCAGTATTTTTTGAAGGTAGAAACAAAAGATAAAGGAGAATTATTTATTTTTGTTCTCTTACCACACCTTTGGGAAACATATTAAAATAAGATGGGTTATTTTATTTATTGCTCATCAGATTGGCAAGGATCAAAAAGAATGTTAATGTTTATCTGCAAGCATGTTAAGGAGTAGCTTTTCTTATGCATCACTTAGGTGAGTTAAAATTGGTACAACTTTTCAAGAACACAAAGTTCTCAATAGGAAAACAAAAACCTTCAAATTTTTATACTTTTTTCTTCTGGTAATTTTACATCTCAGGAAATAATCAGAAATGAGCACATGTATGTGTCTAAAAGAGCACATTCAGTTGTCGACCTCAGTGTTTAACTGCCCTTGATCACCATCAATGGCTCAAAACTGGGCCACCAGTATTTCTGTAAACAATGAATGACAGTTTAAAGTTTCGGATTCATTTGTTTTTCTTTGTATTATAGAGAGATAAAAAATATGATTACTTTCATTTGCATTCTGACATATTTCAGTAAATGAGAAATTGAAATGTTGAGTTTCATTTGGCATGCTGGGAATTAAATACCACTCCAAATAAGTTAGTGGAAGTTTGAGGCAACTGTAAAGATAATTCATTAACTATCTGAAGGAAAATAAAATGAACTATTGATCACACCTGTTTTGCAAAAAAAATTATTTACATTAAAATAATCATGTGTATATGGCTAAACAGGAAGAAAATGTATAAAACTTTTTATGAGTGTGTATATGTATTAGTCAGTTAAGGCTGCTATAATACATTACCAGTATTAAGCAACAAACATTTATTTTTAATATTTCTGGAAGCTAGAAAGTCCAAGATCAGTGTGCTGGCAGATCCAGTATCTGATGAGCATTTGCTTCCTTTTTACTCACATGGTACAGAGCAAAGTAACCATTTTTCTCATGTCTTTTCTTATGAAGGCACAACTCTCATTCATGAGGGATCCATCCTCATGAACAACTTACTCTCAGAGCTCCCACCTCCAAATATCATCCCATTAGGGATTAGGCTTCAACAGATACATTTTGAGTGGACACAAATGTTTAGTCCATAGCAGTGTGCATTTTCACAATTTCAAAAATAATAATAATAATAGCAACAAATATTTATATAGGACTTACTGTGCTGGGCACTCTCCAATGCTTTTTGTATATTTATGCCTATGTGAGTTTAGAACCATAATTATCTCTATTTTTATAGGTGAGATAACTTAGTTTTGTTTAGCCAGTATGTGACAGACACTAAAATATTAGTAAGTTGTTGATGGAGAAATTATGGATGATTTTGTTGTTAATTTTTATTTTCCACATTTTCTAAGTTTTTGCTACTGAATATGTGATATTTGTTTCAACATTTGTTAGTTAAATGAGTATGAAGCATGACAGAGGATTTATAATTTTTAAGAAAGTAAATTCTAGAAATGGAGAGAGTCCAGTGAGGGAGGTAGATGGAAAAGAAGAGTAAGTTGCTGGTATATTCCAATGCAGGTGAGAGGTCCAAGGAGGTAAGGTCTGAAGGCATCCATTTCATTTGTCACAGAGGACATTGTGAAGGCCTTTTCAAAAGCAATTTCTTTGGAAAAGTCAAAGCAAAATCCAGTTGAAGCCAGTGGTTTGAGGACAAAAAATAAATAATGAAGGGAAGGCAGAATTCAAAACTGAGACACTTGCATGAAGAAAAATAGTATAAAAGGGATTCATGGTCAAAGAATGCTTTTTACCCAGAGCATATTTTCATGGCTAAGGAAGGAAGCAAATGAAAATAAAAAATTTACACCTATCACCATCCTTATCACTTTACATTCATCACCTCATTTAGTTCTTGGAATTATTATTGTCATTTTACAAATGAGACCACTGGATTCAGGGATAGAATAAATAATGTGTCTGAACTTACACGCTGGTAAGGAAGACTGAAATTTGAATCCAGTGTTTTCTGATGCCAGCTGTTAATTTAGATAGCCTTCATCAGCATTTGGGTATGTACGTATGTTTGGGATGCTGTGGAGAGGGTAAAGAAACTAACCACCTGGTAGAAAAGATAAAGAACTTAATACATAATGATATCAAAATCAATTTTTCTCCATTCAATTTCTAAAAAGAAGGTGAAGGGATTAATCAAAGAACACATACTGTGTGAATGACCCATGGCCATGGACAACAATGTGGGGATTATCCATGGGAGTGGGGGGTGGGCTGGGTGGAGAAGACCAAAGGTGGAAATATTGAGACAACTGTGGTACCATAAACAATAAAATATTTAATTAAAAAAATAAAGGAGAGCTATTTATACTTTCTTCTTCGGCTAAGTCACACTTCTATTTTAGCCAGTATATTGATGGGATTGTAGTTTTGGTATAAAAATTATTTTAAAGTCTTTTGCCCATTTTTTAATTGGATTGTTTGTCTTTCTGGAGTGGAGTCATGTGAATTCTTTACATATTTTGAACATCAAACCCTTGTCCAAGGTATCAGTGGCAAACATATTTTCCCAAATGGTTGGCTCCCTTTTCATTTTGCTGATGCCTTCTTAAGCCGTGCAGAAGTTTCTTATTTGATGAAGTCCCATTTGTTTATTCTTTCCTTTATGTCCCTTGCTCTAGGGGACTTATCAGCTGCCTTTTGACCCAGCAATTCCACTGCTGGGATTAAACCCTAAGAATCCCAAAACACCAATTCAAAAGAACCTATGTACCCTGATGTTCATAGCAGCACAATTTACAATAGCCAAGGGCTAGAAGCCACCTAAGTGCCCATCAATAAATGAGTGGATCAAAAAACTACGGTACATTTATACAATGGAATACTATGAAACAGAAAGAAAGAGCTACTACTCTTCACGGCAGCATGGATGGAACTGGAGAGCATTATGCTAAGTGAAATAAGCCAGACAGTGAAAGACAAATACCATATGATGTCACCTATAAGTGGAACCCAATCAGCGAAGGAAGCAGGCAAGGAAAATATAGTTAGCAACACTGAAGGGAAAAACAAACCAATGGTAACAAAAGGGGAGGAGGGAGGGGGGTAATGGGGAAAAAAAGGGGAAAGGTCAAGGAATGTGCATAAAGGACCCATGGACAAAGCCAAAGTGGGGAAGGATTAGGGGTGGGAGGTGGGGCTGGGTGGGGCAGGGGAAAGTGGTGGCGGGAAAATGGAGACAAATGTATTTGAACAATAAAAAAACTTTTTTTAAAAAAATTTGAAATTATTTTAAAGTAAAAACATTTGAAATCTTATCTGAATTTCTCTTATCTGACTGAAGTAGAGTTGCCTAAAGATATAACTGCCATTAATTCCACTCCCAAGGGAGTTTACTGAAAATTGCAAGGAGACAGTCTTCTTATTCTCTTTCTCACAAACAAAAACAAACAAAAAATAAAGCTATAATAGACCCTTTTATACTTTCTTAAGGACAACAAAATTACCTCCATCACCACTATTTTTTTAAGTTGGTATATAAACTTTTACCTCTGGGTATCCAGCAAGTTACTCATTACTTAGTGACTTTTCTGTGCACATGTAAATAAATCCTGACTTTTCTCCTGTTAATCTATTGTCAGTTAATTCATAGGCCCTCAATCAAACCTAAGAGGGCAGAGGAAAGATTCTCTCCCAAGTACCAAGTCTTTTTCCTGAATAAAGTACTCGCTTTCCTAAAAGAAGATCTGGAGAAAACAAGGTACACAATAATTTTGCTAAACCTACTCTATACCTTTTGTAGAAATTGTACTTACAATTTTTGCTACTGACTTGCCTGATCTAAGGTTTTGAGAATGAGGTGACAGGTTTTCTATTTCTAGTGAGCGGCATGCTTTCTAAAGGATATATATTTTTCTTTTGATGTTATTGCAAAGCACAGAGGGAAACTTAAAAGAAAAGATCAGCATGGAGGGCAGAAATATAAGAGTAGAAAGTAGAAAGGTGCTAATATTTAAAAGCAAAAAACAAATCTGTGGGGATTTACAGATTATAGAGAAGTCTGAACTTAGAGCTGCAAAAACTATATTCTGTTTCAAAAATTAATAAGCATATGAAAGATTAGTAGAAGTATTATTAAAATTAATGATAAGGTACAAAAAAGTGACTTCTGGGCCAGTCTCATCAGCACTGTGGATATGGATTACAGTATTAAATTAATTATAGGGACATATATAAAGAAATTAGAGGAAGGTTCCCACAATTTACTATTAAATGTGAAGATGTATGAAACTTTTTTCCACATTGCTATCTTTATTGCATAAGAAATTGGAATGCTTAGCCCAAAAGCAGCCCGAACCCTCACCTCTATGAGATCCTTCATTAGACAGAGCAAATGTCACTTGGGAGTGACAAGAAATCAAACATTATTCCTACTTATTCCTGCATTTCTCAGCAGATACTCTAGGAGTGTTCCCAAATGCAACCTTACATTACATTGAAATGCACCTTAGTTCTTGGGGCTGATGACTTAAGGTCATTGCTAAAATGTTGAAAGGACTAACAAAACAAAGGTGAGATATTTTTCAACTTCTTTGCTCTTCTTGGATGGTCACTTTTTTTTTATTATCCTTGACTTAGAAAAATAAAACAAAAGACCTTGCTTTCAAATGCTAACACTTTGCTTCTTTATTCGCCAGTAGACTTCTGGCCATTCAACCTCAATACTTCATTTTTTTGAGTGCTTTATTGACCACAGTCTTGGAGATTACATTTGACTCAGAATAACATAACAGCTTGTTATTTTTAATTGAACTGCAGAGTACATTACCCTACATAAGAATCAATGGAAAAAAATTAATCTGAACATTTCATTTTCCCATTTAAAAAATCATGCCACTAGCAATGGTTAAAAGTAAAAGAGAAGAACAAACAAACAAAAAACCCTTCAAATCTACCAAGGGAAAAAAACCAAAAGTATAATTTCTTCATGTTAACTTCCTTTATCTAGGAAACCTGAAATTCCTTGCTAAAAGATTTTTAACATACAACAATCACAAATTCAGTTTCTACCATGATGGCCTTTTTGTTTCCAGGTTAAACTAATTGGAGATGCTGTAAATCAACACCTTAAAACCTCAACTTCTTTGTATTTCCACTGATCATTTTAAAGCCCAAAGGGTGTATATTCTGAAAGAGTATGCATTCACTTTCCTTTTCTTGACCAACTTTTCCATTTCAAGGAACTCCATGCAATATGGTGGTTCTCCCCTTCACTGCCTCCAACCTCCCCAGAGAGATCTGAATTTTAATAGCTGTTCATGTTCTAGAAGCTGACAGATGAGTAAACTATTCCCATGTTGGGTGGTTTTGGAGGTATCTCTTCTCATTTCAGGCTACCCTAGAGCCCCATTGAATGCAATGCATGGTGATTTGATAAACTGTGCTCTATTGGTCAAAACCTGTTACTCTGCCTTTGAAAGAATCCAAATCCCACTTGAGGCCTAGCTTCCTCATTGGTAAGGCTGCCAACTGAGTGTTCTCAAAATTTATTTCTTTGTAAACTGAAGTCCAGTCATTACATTTTAATTCAAACATTGTTTTTCCTCCTGATTGGGAAGATTTCTAAGACAACCTCTGTGACTTTTTTTTTTTTTTTTTTTTTTGTATCTGTTCACCCAGTGTTAATGCATGTCAGGTATAAAACAGCAACAATATCAACATGTTCTTGGTGGTCAGAAGTGGCAGATGAATACACATCTACCTAATAAAAAACTGGACATTTTGAGAGGTCAGGGAAACATTTAAAACACTGAAATAACAAGTTTGTTCCCCTAAATATCTCTTAATCACTACTACATGATTAAAAGATAAATATATGCTTTTCATATACCCATTTAAGTTCTTGGTACCATAAGATCCCTCCAAATGAAACATTCCTCTAGTCTCTACATCATATGTGAGCTCTGAGATTGATCTGCGTCCTGTCATTCTTTGCCCAGCTTTGCAGGGTTTCCCTGCCTTGTATGTATGACCTAGTAGTCAGCCAAGACCCCTCTGCAAACTTCTGCAAGTATTCTCCTAGATAGTTTCCTCTTTTCCAGAACATGTACCAAAAATGCAAACCACCTCGGCCTTCCCAAATTTTGATTTCTAATTTCTCAACTCAGTGAGGTTGACAACCTCTGTTTTAGATCTTTATCCCTGGGCTTTCAGTATGGAAATGGCCAGCGGCCAGAAATCTGGAATGGTTGTTGGGATCATTTAGTTGTTTCCAACCTCTTAGGAATCAAGGTCCTTTTTCGCTTGTTGATTCATATCTGAAACGTTTTTTTCCCCCCATATTTTGCTCAGTTTTCTAGTTATTTACAGCAGAAAGTTAGCTCAGTCCTTGTTATTCCCCCTGGCCAGCAAGGAGTCAGACAAGCAAAGATACAATGCTTATTTTTATCACAAATAAAACTTGAAGAAAATATTTAACCAGCTTCAGGACTCAGTCATATCACAAAATGCAAATAATATTCTTGAGGGCCCCATGAATATTAGAGATATTAAAATACTAAGAATAAGATTTACTAGTAAGTGTGCCCTAAATGTTAGCTGGTGACATTATCCATAAGTTTTAAGGGTTGTTAATTTATTAATGCTTTCTTTGTAACTCTACAAAAGTAATATACATATATATTACTTTTATATGTATGTATATATATAGACACACATACATATATATATATCAGAAACATTGCTCTCATTTTTATATTTATATTAATGAGAAATTGTGTATAGGATTGATTTTGTGGTATTGTAGCTGTGCTAAAACTACTGCATGAGCAAGAGATATATTAAAACTTTAATGTCATCTTAACATTTGGCTATCTTTCAGGTATAGTGGTATAATGTTCTTCTAAAGTTAAAGTATAATATAGTTCATAGAACTGGTTGGAATATAGCAGAAGTTATAGAAGTCAAAGTAGACCTACTACTATTCCTACATCTCTGAATGTCCAAATAACTCTGTCAATATCTTCCTAAACTTCTAGAGACAAGTAGAAGATCTACTTTTCAGAAGTAAATATAAAACATATCTTTGAAATATTCACTCATTGTTTAGTCTAAGAAATCAGGTTTCAGCTTTTAAAAGAAAAAAATTTGGGTCATGCAAGGTTACCTCCGTGCAATAGCAATCTCACAGGTCTGCATGACAGCTCTCGTCTTAAGAATTGGTGTGACGAGAAAGAGAAAGAAATTGTCAAATCATTGTCATGCATCAGTTCTTATGATGATTTTATTCAGTCAGCACTGAAATGAACACATACCCCAGGTTTGCTGTAAATTACTTGTTTGCATAGGTCTGTTTTCCTCAACTGTCTGATTATAAAACTCACATTTTCCCTTTTTTTTCCTGATATTAGATGGGTATAATCAGCAGAAAAGCCAACAAAATATGTACATAATACAGACCTAAGTCTACTGATTATACTGTTTCAATAATAAAATAAGAACTATTTTATTTAAACTTTAGGCTCGATCAAAATTGTAACAACGGTTTTAACTTGATGCACATTATTTAAATTCAGTAATGCTAACCTCATTTTTACATATAAATTTCTAATTGAATTGTCTCTAAAGGAGACTTTAAAAAGAATACCTTAAACACTGGCTGCTGTAATTTCCTGCATTTCAATTTCATTTACTTTTGGTGGTAACTCCAATTTACTTTTAGGATACTTTAAATTCTTGATATCTACATATTTTTGCATACACTCCTTTCATTGTTGGATATTCCTTCTCTTCTATCTATGTCTTCATGATCCCTGCTTATCTTTCAAAATGAATTTGTGTCATCCTTGAAGCCTCCCCGACTGCCTTCCCTACCCATGAAGAGTAAGATGCTTTTTTAATGCTCTCTGTTAACACTCTTGCATAATAAGAACTAACACCTATATATAGCACTTCCTATGTGCTAAGCTCTGTTAAAAGTCCTTTTCATGTATTAGTTCTTTAATTTTCATAACAGTCTTATGAGTTAGATAATATTATCTGCATTTTGTGGATGAAAAAAACAGAATCATAGAGAGTTTAAAGACTTGGCCTAAATTCACAGGTAGAAGATATGGGGATTTAAAAATAACCTGCATCCAGACTCTTCATTCTTTTTTTGAATAGCTTCATTTGCATATAATTTACACATCATATAATTCACTTATTAAAAGGGTACAAATTATTGGCTCCTGTCTATTCATAGACATGTTCTGCCATCACTGCAACCAGTTTTAGAAAATTATCTCCTAAGGAAATCAAGTTCCTGTTAGAGCCAACATCTCCCAATTCCCTAATCTCCCTTAGATTTAGTTGTCACTAATATACTTTCTATCTCTAGACTCCTGCATTTGCCTTGATATTACATATGAATGAGGTCATATAATATGTGATTTATTGTGACTGGCCTCATTCATTTAGCATGTTATCAAGCTTCATCCATGTACCATGTTATCAGTGCTTCATTTCATTTTACTGACAAATAATATTCCATTTCATGGGTATATCACTTTTATTTGTGCATTCATCAATCAAGAAACATTTGGGTTTCCATTTTTTGCTATTATCAATAAAGTTGCTACAAATAAAGATTTGTGTACAAGTTTTTGTGTGGACTTTTTTTTTTTCATTTCTTCTGAGAATATATCTGGAATGAAAATCTAGCTATATTCTAAAGTCATATGCTAATTCTGTTTTTAACCATTTGAGGAAACTGTTTTCTGAAGCAGCTGCAATATTTTACATTTCCACCAACAACGTATAGGGGTTCCAATATCTACACAACCTTACTAGCACTTATTATCTGTCCTTTGGATTCATAGCCATCTTAGTGGGTGTGAAATGGTAGCTCACTGTGGTTTAGATTTGTACTTTCATGATAGCAAATGATATTGAGAATGTTTTCATTTGTTTATTGATCATTTATATAAATATTTTAAAAACTGTTCAGATCCTATCCCATTTTTAATTGGCTTATTTTTCTACTTCATATCGAGCTATTATTATAGTGTTATTCTTTATATATACCAAATAAAAGTTTCTTATTAGACATGATTTGCAAATATTTTCTACCATGCTGTGAGTTGGCTTTTCACATTTTTGAATTCTGTTCTTTAAGACATAACATTTTAAAATATATTTTATTGATTATGTTAGTAGAGTTATCCCAATTTTTTCCCTTTTTCCCCTTCCACCCAGTACCCCTACTCCCTCCAGTAATTCCCCCCTTATTTCATGTCCATGGGTCATGAATATAAGGTCTTGACTACTCTACTTCCTATACTCTTCTTAACACCGCACGCCCATCTATTCTGTACCTACCAATTTGTACTTCTTAATCCCTCCATCCCTCCATTTTTTCCCCTAATCTCCCTCTTTTCCCTCCCAATTGATAACCCTTTTAAATGATCTCCATATCTATGATTCTGTTTCTGTTCTGCTTATTTGGTTAGTTTGTTTTTTAGATTCAATTATTGATAGTTGTAAACTTGTTGCCATTTTAATGTTCATATATTTGATTTTCTTCTTTTTTCTTCTTTAATATTTCATGTAATAATGGCTTAGTGATGATGAACTCCTTTAGCTTTACCTTGTCTGGAAAGCACTTTATCTGCCTTTTGATTCTAAATGAGAGCTTTGCTGGATAGAATAATCTAGGTTGTAGGTCCTTGCTTTTCATCACTTTGAACACTTCTTGCCAGTCCCCTGTAGCCTGTAAAGTTTCTTTTGAGAAATCAGCTGACAGTCCTGTGGTAATTCCTCTGTAGGTAGCTCTCTGCTTTTCTCTTGCTGATTTTAAGATTCTCTCTTTATCTTTAACCTTTAGCATTTTAATTATGATGTGTCTTGGTGTGATCCTCTTTGCATCCACCTTGTTTGGGTTTCTCTGAGCTTCCTGGGCTTGTGTGTCTATTATCTTCACCAAATCGGGGAAGTTTTCTTTCCTTATTATTTTGAATAAGTTTTCAATTTCTTGCTTTTTCTCTTCTCCTTCTGGCATTCCTCTGATTCCAGTGTTGGTACATTTGGAGATATCTCAGGGGCTCCTTTTACTATCCTCATTTTTTTTTTTTTTGGATTCTTTTTTCTTCTTGCTGTTCTGGTTAAATGTTTATTTCTTCCTTATACTCCATTCATTGATTTTAACCCTGGTTTCCTCCTCTCCATTGTTGGTTCCCTATAGATTTTTCTTTATTTCACTTAGTGTAATCTTTATTTCTGCCTGTGTCTTTTTTATGGTATTGAGATCCTCACTAAGTTCCTTGAGTATCCTACTGACAAGAGTTTTGAACTCTGTCTCTGATAGATTGTTTATCTCCATTGTGTTTATTTCTTTTTCTAGAATTTTGTTCTGTTCTTCAATTTGGGCCATGTATCGTTGTGTCCTCATTTTGGCAGTGTCCTGTGTTTGTTTCTATGTATTAGGTAGAGCTGCTTTGACTCCCTGTCTCAGTAGTATGACCTACTTTAGAAAAGCACACTGGTAAGTTGGATGGAGTAGAGCCTTAGGTAGTGGCGAGGATGGGGCAACCCATGTGAACCAGGTTGATGGAGTCTCATATATGGTTCTGATACCCTGTGGCTCTGTGTCAGGAAGGGCTCAAGAAGGGGACAATGCTGCTGCATGGCCTCTGAAGTTTTTCCCAGGAGGAAGGTGTCCTCTGGCACTCATCCTGGTGCCAGACACTTCAGTTTCTCCCTATATGCCCCTGGTGCCCTTCCAAGTGCTGTCCAGGTGCTGAAGCCCAGAGTGAGTGCATCTGTGTAAGTCCTAAGTCTATTGCCTGTCCTTTAAGAGGAATCACGTGAGAATCCCAGTTTTCTTCTGCTGCCCACCCTCCACTGGTTTTTACAGCCAGAAGTTATGGGAACTTATCTTCCTGGCAGTGGAACCCCTGGCTTGGTGGTCTGGTGTGGGGCTAGGATCCCTTGCTCCAGAGGTATCCCTCTCAATTTTTATCCACCACATGTGAGCGTGGGACTTCCCATTCCACATCTCTGGGTGTCCATACCTCTCTGTGCATCTCTGCATCTCCAGCCCTCCTACCTATCTGAATGAATGTGACTTCTTCAATTCCTTGATTGTCAGGTTTCCATACAACTCGATTTTCTGATTCTGGGTGATATTTTTTTTGTAGTCTAGTTGTAATTTTTGCTGTGGTTGTGTGAGAAGGTGAGCTGTGTTTACCTATACTTCTATCTTGACGGGGAGAGACAAAAAGATTTTTAATATTGATGAAATATATTATTTTTAGGTTGTTTGTACTTTGAGTGTCATATCTAAAAATCTATTGTCAAAATAGGGTTACAAAGGTTTAAACCTATGTTTTCTCCTGAAGTTTTATAGTTTTAGCTCTTATGTTTATGTCTATAATCAATTTTGAGTTAATTTTCATATATAGTTGGAGGTAGAGGTGTGGATTCATTTTTCGCATGTAGGTATTCATATGAAAAGACTACTCTTTCCCCATTTTAATTATCTTGAAATGCTTATTGAAAATCAATTAACCATAGCTCTATGAGTTGATTCTGGACCCACAATTCTAGTCTATTGATCTAAGCTCAGAAGTGTGATTCTTATGACTTAGTTCTTGTTTTTCAAATTTTTTGTATATGTGGATGTGTATATGTTTCTATTATGGTTTTATTGCATTTTCATGAGTATTTTAGCATCAGTTGGCCAATTATGACTAAAAAGGGATAGCTAGAATTTTGATAGGATTTTATTGAATCTTCAGACATGTTTGGAGAATATTGCCATCTTAATTTTTAAAATATTTTATCTATTTATTTTGAGAGAGAGAAGGGAAGGGAAGGAGAAAGAGAGAGAGACAAACATTGATATGCAAAAGATACAACAATTAGTTGCCTCTCACATGCCCCCAACCAGGGACCTGGCCTACAACTCAGACATATGCCTTGACCTGGAATCGAACCAGTGACCTTTTGGTTCACAAGCCAGTGCTCAATCCGCTGAGCCCCACTCCAACCAGAGTGAATTATACTGTCTTAATATTAAATCTTCCAATCCATGACTTCATAATACCTATTTATTTAGGATTTTAAAATTTCTTAACAATATTTTGTAGCATTCAGCATACAAATATTGTTGTTCTTTTGTTAAGTTTATTCTTAATTATTTTATTCTCTTTATATACATAAATGGAAGTGCTTTATTAATTTCCAGTTTGGATTTCTCATTGCTAGTACACAGAAATATAATTGATTTTTGTATGTTGATCATTTACCCTGCAAACTTGCTGAACTCATTTATTAATGCTAATAATGTGTGTGTACTCTTTAGGGTTTTTTTTCTTTTTAATGTAAGATCATTTCATTTGCAAATTAAAAAAATTATTTCTTCCTTTCTAATCTCATTCCTTTTATTTAATTTCTTTCACTATTTGTGCAGCTAGAATCTCTAGCCCAGTGTTGAACAGATAGTGAGAACAGACATCCTTGCCTTGTGATTGAACTTAAGGGATTAGAAGGGGCTTTCAGTTTTTCACCATTGATATGATGTTAGCTGCAGGTTTATGGATGCTTTTTATCAAGTTTAGAAATTCCCTTCTATTACTAGATTATTGACTGTTCTATATCATGCAAGTATTTTGCATTTTATTCATTTTTCTATATCTATGGAGATAATTATGTGGGTTTACTCCTTCATTTATTAATAAATTACATTGGTTTTTATAAGTTGAGCCAACCTTGTATTCCTGGGATAAATTCCACTTGGTCACAGTGAATAATCCTGTTTATAAGGTGCTAGATTCAGTCTTTAAGCATTTTGTTGAAGATATTTTTGTCCATATTCATATTGTGTCATATTCATTGTAGCCTTTAAGACATTAGGTTCCACTAATTACTGGCTAATCACGTTATTTTTGTCAACGATGTCAGGGTTTTCTCAGTAGTTTGAAGGAAATAAATTTTGTTAGAGGTTACTTTAGTGGTCAGCCTTTAAAATTTATTATGATTCCCGGAAATCTCATTCACTGGTTTTCTCTGGTTGGCTATCCGGCATATGATTTAGCTTGTGCTATTAATTAAGAGGAGCCTTAGGCTTGAACTTCCCCATCCTGTATTTCAAATAGTTGGAGAATACTTAAGTACACTTTTTTCTAATGGATCACCTCTCCTCTGGGCAAAATCTTTGTGCTACTACTCTGGATACTGCGTTAGGTAGCAGTCCCTGGTCTTTTTTACTTATCTCTGTTGACTTAAAAGCTCTGTCCTTAGAAAAAGGGGTGATGGCAATCAAGGCCCTCAGTATTCTATGCCTGCCACACTTGGAATAGGTGCTGCATTGCATGGGGTGGGCTGGGTGGGAAAAGGGAGCCCTCAAATTCTTGGCCACACTCAGCAGGAATTTACCCCTTCAGATTAGAGTTGAAGAGTATGAGAAATGCTAGCAGCCTGTCGCTCCAGGTTAGATAAGCCTTGGTTAAGAATTTAGGAGAGAGAAAACCTTGCCTTCTTGGCCAAACCTTCTTGGAGGGGAGTCTCCATGAAGCTGGACAGGACGGATGGTGAGATGGAAGGAAAAAGGGAAGGATAAAGCTCAGGTGCCACAGACATTTGTTTTAGTAGGTTTTCTTGAATAAGTGATAATTGATTTTCTATATGCCCTTAGGGAAATTTCCAGAGACTTTAAATTGTTATGATTTATTTGATTAGTTATTTGCAGTTTTGTAGAAAACATCTCACCCTGCCACTTAGAGTAGAATTCCTTCAGGGATGGTGTTGTTAACCACAATTCTATAATGTGCAGTTCAAATATAATAGTTATTAAATGATATTTACCATATTTTATTGCAACTTTCAGGTTATTTTATATAATATCTGCTGAAAATTTTCTCAGCCACAGTTGTCACTTTTGCCTGGGGCTCTGAACTGAACTTTCTTATTTACTGACTTCTGCAAAGGAGCCCTTTTGAGACATTGCTCCCCGATCTCGCCATCACCTCCCTTTCCATCTCCTTGCGGTTTGTGTCTTCTCCCTAGAGCCTCTTATCAACCTTATTCTGCAAGCCCTTAATTTTGCCCCTGGGTTCACCAGACTCAAAGGCTGAGAACTCAGGAAACCTTGAACCTCTTTGGGTGTTCAAAATGCTGAAAGTCTCCAAATAGCAAAAACTTGGACCATGTTCTTAGCAAAAAACTTAGCATAGTAACAGCACAATTCCATGGTTGTTATTATTAGTATTTTCTTAGTTATATATTAACATATACAGTCTATTTAAATCTAGCCTAAAACCATAGTTCCTTTGAGACAATATAATTGACACACATTATTTTGAAACTTACACAGGTTATATTTTGGGTTTTTTTCAGCATTAAGTATTTCTGTTTATTTTTTTCTCTAAGAAGCACAAGCTTCACTAGCATGAGAGTTGTTTACGGTTTTCATTAGCAGCCTTTCAAATTATGGTAACAATGATTGGGCCTAAAACTCATGACTACACAGCTTATGTTTGCTTGTCTGCCTTAGGATTCTTTAAATAATGTCCCACAAAAACTTAAAGATTGATGACAACGATTAATTATGTTTTTCTAATCACTCACGTTCATTTTTTTTAGTTAATTTACATATCATTTTTTCAGCTGCAGAGGTAATAACAAACGCTCTGCACTTTACTAAAAGCTTTCACATAATTTAATATCACAACTACCCTGTGTGGCCACTTTTATGTTCCTCTTTTACAGACAGAAAAATTGAGGTTCAGAACAACCCCTTGGCTTCCGTAAGCTCAATGATCTGTTAAGTAGAAAAGATAAATCTTGAACTGCTGTCCTTTGATTATAAATCTAATGCTCTTTGCAGTATATGTCGAATGTTTTTAATATGAGTGTATTGAGGACATGAGACTAAGTGAAGAAAAAGAAATAAAGTAGATTGAAGTACTTCCAATTAGAAAATTAATTTTATACTATTTGCTTTTTGTTTAAATGGTATATCTAGAATAAAGTACTCACTTGATCTTATACTGACACACATAAATTACTATATTTACCTTTCATACATAGTTGTATATGGTATAAATTGATAATCTGTTGCCCACATGTTCCTTAACATGAAAAAACCACAATGTTTCTTAACATAAAAAAAATCAAATTTACTTTTTACCTGTATTTAGGATAAGCAGGTTAAATTTTAAAAATTAATCCAAGAGAAGAGGTTGGTTCTTTCCTTATATTTAAATTGTAGTTTCCTTAGAAGATTGTAACATAGTCAATGGTACCCTAATTTATTCTTTTCCCCCTTTATTCATTTTCCTGATTTTGTCTAATTCTATGCTTTCCGCAGATAGTGGGGACATGAATTATGTAAGATCAGTCCACATGGAAATGAAAATATTGCGAAACAAAGAGAAAACAATGACTGTTTGTAAAGCCAAGAGAATATAAATGTTTCTATAGTACCTGTAACTTCTCATCACATGTGTATTTGTTATTTAATAAATGAACCATTCTTGATGTTTTGAATTAAAACTTCCTATTTCTTTGCCTTAAAAGCATAGTTATTTAGACACATTGTAAATGGGGTATGTAATTTTTTAATATAAATATTGTCAAAAGATTTAGTAATACAGTAATTATTTGCCATCTCTCTTGAAAATTTGGACTTAGTGGATGGAAATCAAAGAATAGAGAATCCTAAAATTCCATATTCAGACATTATCTTGTGTCCATCCTTGTTCGTAATCATGTGTAGAGTTCTTTATTTTTTCTCTTCCCCACTCTTTTCCTTTTCTCTCTCTCTCTCTGTCAATCTCTTTTCCTGCTGCATGTTAGCAGACATTTTATTTTTGTTTCTTGAATAAATATTTACTGATCTGATTATATATTTCAGGCATTGTAAGTGAAAACCAACTTTGTGTTTTATTGGTACTTATAGTTTAGAGGAATAGTCTAACAGTAATAAATTTATTACAGAAAAAGGAAAGTTCTGAATGAGAAATTAAATTAAACTCTCCTATAACCTTTAAAGATCACAAAAAGACCATGGCTTTGGTTTTTCCTCTCTCTTTTTCTCTCTCTCTCTCTCAACTTTATCATTTTTTCCAAGCTTCTCCAAAATATATTTAATTCTGAGTCCTTCCCACATGGGTTCTATTTTCATATAGAAAACTTAATAATTTTGAAAAAATGGTTAATGAGGAACTCTTTGAAAGAAAGAATTATATCTTATTTATCTTTTCCCCTTTGGGATTTAGCACAATGCTTAGCTTATAATACATACTCAACAAATAGTTACTGAGTCAAGGCTAATAGTTTAGGGTGTACTATATAATTATTTTACCTTTCTATGATCTCAGATAACAGGTAAATTTTCACATGGAAATAAACTTGTTTAAAAAAATTCTAAAATGTGATACTAATAATAGAGAAACATTTTAGAAAAAGGAAAGTATTCTTAAAATGATATCTCAGTAGGCATCATCTTGCTACACTCTTCCTATAGTGAGTTGGTTAAGGAAACATCTTTCTCTCAACACATAGTTTGGGCTTTGCTTTGTGTAGGATTGGTTTAGATAACCTTCTTTGGTGTACTTTCAATTTTTATCTTTTTATGACTCCAGTGACAGTTACAGTTTAGAAAGTAATTTTTTATTGTTATTAGTGTCCTATATTTTAAAATTGTTTTATTTCTTACTGTTATTTCTTTTCTATCTTCTTTGTTTAATTATGTTTATTCTTTTACAGTTGTCTCAATTTTTCCCCTTTTCCCTCCTCCACTTACCCCACTGCTACCCCCGTCCCCCGTCCCCACAGTCAATGCCCACTCTGTTGTCCATGTCCATGGGTCATTCATACATGTTCTTTGTCTGGTCTTTTCCCCTATTTTCTTAAAATAGTCTCTCTCTTTATGATGGCTTCTTTCCCAGTTTTGTTGAATTTAACTTTCCAGGAATATCCATTAACTTAATTAATTTTGTAAAAATACCATCCATACATTATTTAATCTAAAATGTTTTCAATTATGAGATGTACAATCATTTTACCTACCACTAATATAAACAAAAAATGCTGCTGATTATAACTACAAGGAGACATAAAGATGCATTCAGATTTCAGGGATATGAAAGTGTGAAAAAACTCTATGTCCCTGAAATATCATATTTAATTTAAACCTAACACAAGCTCAATCTAATTTGAAAGACAGAATATCACAGTAGCTAAGGTCATGGCCTCTGGAACTAGGATCTTTGTACTTGAAATTTATCTCTGGCTCTTATTAATTATATGGACGTGGAAATTTAGTTTATTCTTTTGTGCCTTTTTTATCCTTCTAATATAAATAGTGCATCTCTTACAGATTTTGTATAAGGACTAAACACATCTAAAGTTCTTAATAGGTTTGTTCAAATAATAGATGCTGGTGTTGGTTTTTTTTGTTTTCCTCTTCAGACTTACTGTGTCCTTCAGTGCCCTACTCTGTGACTTGGGAGGCTGACCTTCATGGTCTTCATTACTTGGGCTCTCTTGTTCTCTGATTTATGGATGGCCTTGCAACTAGATACAATGAAAAGACAGGAGGAGTGACACAGGGTAAACCTTCTACCCATTTTCTAACTGCTTGATTGAGGTTTTGGCAAGGCTTCTCTTTTTCTATCTCCTTTCTATAGCAAAGGTCACAGTTACTATTGTGTGCTCTTTATTCCATGGTTCTATCTATTGCAGGTCTATTAATACTGCTCCCTCCCCATGCCTCCATCAGACATCCAGGTAGTCAAGGCTTGCTGTGAACTTAGGCCCTGGTGCTTCAACATCCTTTGTTGATATTTTAAATTTTACTTAATTCTCCTCAATTAACCATTTGAGTATATCGTTTATTTGCCCCTGGGATCATAAATAATATAATGCTGAATCACTTAGTTTAAAATAAATATTAGATTATTTCCTATAAGTCAATGAAGTATTATTAACAGTGATAAGATTGGGGGTTTCGAATCTTAGGTATGTCATAGATAGCATTTCCTTCCTAAAAAGTAAAAGCATTGTGTGTATATGTGTAGAACTGGAACTCGCCCTGGCTGGTATGGCTCAGTGGACTAAGTGCTGGTCTGTGGACTGAAAAGGTCATTGGTTCAATTCCTGGTCAGGGCACATGCTTGGGTTGCGGGCCAGGTTCCCAGCAGGGGGCATGTGAGAGGCAACCACACATTGATGTTTCTCTCCCTGTCTTTCTCCCTCCCTTCCCCTCTCTCTAAAAATAAATAAAACATTAAAAAAAAAAAAAGAATGGGACTAGACTGCAGTTAGAATAAAGGCTGATAAACATCTCCACAAGGGTTTTACACATGGTCCTTCCCTGCTATTTCCCCTTTCTTAAATGTTGGAATAAAAGGGGTTATTAGAGTGGCTAAATTAAGTCTAATATAGACCAAATATAAGGGGTTTTTTTCCCCCAAATTTAGTGGACATCAAAATTTTGGAATTGACAGGTAGGTTGAGAGAAGAGTGATGATCCTCCATATTGGGTGGAAGCTTGAAAATCCAAGTAAGTAAGTAAGAGCTAGACCCTAAGGTGTTTGTAGGAATAATTAAGAAGGTCATGGCTAATTTCCATTCAAGTAACAATTACAGGAAGAACCAGGAGGTCTGCAAAATCAAGTACAATGGCTATATACTGTGGGAGTGTAATAAATGTAATAATCTTTCACTTAACTGGACACTCAACTGATAAATCCATAGTGCATCACAGAGGACTTGTGCAAAACAGACTGCTCCTATATTTCCACCCACTAACAATATTTGGGGTCTATGCGGGCTGAATTTGTGGGAAACAGAGACCGTCATGAGTCATAGAGGTGAGACTGGGGAATACAGGCAGTATCACTGTGTGAAGTAATACCATTCCAGGTACAAAATAACAACCATTTTGTTCAGCCTGGAAAGGAATTTAAAATAATTGGCTTTATGAAGTTTTTTTCAATATAACTCACTTTCATCTTACTCAGTGTAAGTATTTTGAACTCTCAAGTCAAGTTATATCCTATAAATACCTCACTTCTCACACTTATCACAGTAGGAACACAAAGAGTATAATGTAATGTTAAGAGGAAAGAGCTTACAGGGTCTGAAGTCAAACTTCCTGGATTTGAATCCCAGCTCTCTCTGCTCCTTACTCTCTGCTGTAATCCTACACATTTATTATTTTTTCCCAACCTCTGAATGTCTCACTTGCCTCTACCAGATTCTTGGGATTAGAATGCTATCTATTTATTGGAAATACTGTGAGGACTGGTATAAAGTTATATATGCAAATATATTACTAGAATTATCTGGCACACAGTATATATTTAATACATAGACATATTGTATTATTCATCTTATGTCATTACCAAGTTTTTCATATGACAAATACTAAATAAATGTTTGTTTAGTGACTAAATGAGGTTGACTTGCCTTAAAATATGAACCTGAAGACAAAAGCAGAGCATATATATTATCTTTTATTGTGACTGTCGCTTAAGTTTTCACGTTAATCACTAAAGAAGAGACTTAATACTTTACTGCACTTCAGATGCCTGGGTTTTCTTCAATATTATCACATCAATGTGAATGCATATCTATACCCTTAGGTACATACATACAGAAGCATTTCCACATTTAAGTTTTGATTTGCTCATAATATAATTATTTCCCCAAAATTAAAAATTATATTAAAACAATAAGTAGTAGTAAACTATAGGCATCAATGGGGGGGGTGGTAAACTACTCATTTGTAGTTCTTGTTATAGAGAATATCACAGATTTTTGACACCATGAAATTATATTGAATCTACTTAATTTGTATTAAACAATGTACAGAGGGCAGCCAATGCTGCTATAAACTTCGCTAAACATCTAACTAGCATTAACATATAAAAAAGAGAGTTTGTTTCTCCTGTTTACTAATTCTGTAATTCTTTTATTTTGTAAGAAATACTTTTTCAAATTAAAAAACAAGTAGGGTTTCTTGAAGGAAAATAAAGTTAATAACTATGACTATTAGTTTCAAAACGAACTATAAAGTAGCACCAGGCTGACTGCACTGAAATAGCCAGGGAGATTGCATGTATTCATGCTTTATGGCTATTTAGACAGTATCTATTTCAGTATCTTACTAAGGATATTTTTGTTAATATTTTATGCTTATTGTGACAGAAAATTAATGTATAAATTAATAATAATTACTATTTTTTATTTTCTAACAAGTAAATGGAATTGCAATAAAGTTTTCATAAGTATCACTCATTTAATATTCACAGAATCACTAGGTGATAACAGATATAAAGACAAAAATAACAATTGTTTTTTCACTAGTTTACCCAGTAATTAGCACCGAGTTTGAATACAGTTTATACTCAATAAATATTTATTAACAGATGGATGCTTTTCCTTTGAAGTAGGGTCTTATTGGAAGAGTATTGGCTTACTCTATTATTAAAGTTTAAGTAATACTGAATGTACAACTTTAATCAAGTTTACTCTTGTTTGGCCCAATTCCCTACATTTATGCATACTCTAGGGTTTCAGTGAGAGAATGCCTGAGTGATACCTTCACTTTATCACGTGTAGGACTCTTTAGAAGGAGAGAATTCCAGCCTAAAATTTCTAAGAAAGTTACTGAAAGAAAAGGCTGCAAAAATCTGATTCAATGCACATAAAATAAAGGCTGGAAAATAAAACCATTAAGAATATCTTAGAAAGAGCATAGTCAGGTCTTGCTAAAGCTCTTTTAAGATTATTGATTGCATCAGTTAACAAAAAATAAATAAAGAATAAAGTAACCTGTAGACATCAAAAACCAAAAGGCTCAGGTAAGACTTACCAGAACAGTCACCACACGGAGAACTACTCCACGCATGTTATTCTCCAGTTTCTTGTCAGTCAGTGACCCATTCAGCCCCGTGACAGGATTCCAGCACCCAAGCTGAAAGATAAAATAGCATGATCACTTTTTTGCTAGAGGAACAGTCCAATCACCTATAGACAGACCTTTCAGAGAACTGTGTGATAAATCTTGGAATAACTGATACAGGAAGGGTCTTGTGCACATTTTCCTTTTTACTAGAAAATGAGCATCAAAAATAACATTTGTTGCTTTTAAATATCATTACATAGCATATGACAGTACCTGACATGCTTTAGGAGACTTGCCGTGGACATCTGACTTAATTAGGGGTTATAAATATACCAATAACTCAGTCTTGGAAATGCACTAATTGGAAAAATAATAGTGCATATAATTCTAGCATAACATCTGTCTTAATACATCAATTATTGCACAAGTTAGATTTTTTTTACTGTTTCAGTGGTTTTAATTAGATGTTACACTGCTTTTATTGGGAAGGATAGCAGCTTTTATTTGAGGAAAACATCATGTATATGGCTTTGTTGATTCCAAATATTCACAGTATGTAAGACAATATAATAGGCCCTTTTTTGTCAGTGCTATAATTTAACTTGGATAACGTCGGAAACAGTCTTTTCCTTAAAGTCTTGCCATGATTCACTGCTTTTTACTCTCTAAAACACTGGTTTAGTTTTACATCTTTATGTAATTCTGATCTCTTGTAATATCCAAGTCTGATGACTACCAGTTTTAAAATTATTACCTATAAATCACAAGGCATAAAAATGGATGATTCTTAACTCAGAAATAACAAGAAAAGGAGTTGCCATGACTTGAACTACCAAATAACTACTCAAGAAGCAAAACTGCGAAGAGAATGCTGTAATATATATCTTGGGAAGAAATGTCATGCCATTAATCCTGATACCAGATCCATGAGCCTTCGCATTTGGGATCCTATTCCACATTTGCCTGCTTAAAACTGTGACAAACCTTTAGTCATATTCAGAGAATGTTTTGATTAACTGAATGGTTTAAAGGGGCACGTGGTTATTTGTGCTGCTTCCTTTTAAAGACTGGGATTTATTTCTTTATGTTGCATTTTGTTTGTGGCTTCCAAAGTCATCAACATACTGGCAATTATCCTTCACAAATAAATGATTCAGGTGATTTCTATTAAAACTAAGTTTCTCTTTGAGTTCCCCAAAAGGGCTTTAATTAAGAAAACTAAAATATACAAAATACAACATGGGGCAAAAGTAGGTTTACAGTTGTTCATATGGAAAATAATACAATAATTAATAAATAAATAATACTAGAATAAACTGTTCTGTGTATTCACAACTATAAACCTACTCCCCCCCGCCCCCCATCTATCTTAAGAGAAAGGGATGTTACAATATAAACAAAAAGCCAGCTTCTTTCTTATTAAAATAACTTGGAAAAGACTGCTAATTGTTGGTTTCAACTGTAAAAGCACATTAAATTTATGCAATGATATGTCATTCTCAGTTACATAAAAAGTCTAATTAGAACTTAGATCCAATTAGCAAATCCAAATGTGTTCAAAGTCTAATTATCAGAGATATTGTAGTCCTCTTGTCAAAGTTAAAACCTTATGAAATTTCTTTTGAGCTTTGTTCTCTTCTGAGGTCAACCAAAGTCTATCCTCAATTACGTTCCTTGATGTGCACTTTTTCTAATGACTTTTTTAAGATTTTATTTTCCTAAATCAAATAGTGAAAAAGTGATCTACAATATTAAGAGAGGAGATAACTTTCCAATGTGATATCCATTTTACAACTATATTACTTAATTTTAAGCTGAATAAAAAGTTTTTCTACATCATTTCATTCATGATAAATATGTCTAAGCTGCCAAAGTAAACACAGAAACTCATTTTTTTTTCACATTGAGGTTTTTTTTTTAAGTTTGGTAAATTTATTGTCAATTTGCCTAAATAAATGACAGCTATTAGTGCTAGCTTGGCCATAGTATTCTAGTGTACTTACTAGTTAAAATATTTAACCACTGAAATAGACAAAACTTGCTGAGCAGTTTGTTTCAATGATGCTCTGGACAACATTTTAAAAGATATGATTTCCACCTCCTTCTTAATTCTGTCCTCCCTTTAACATAACTGAATACAGCCAGTGGTTCAAAAATTCTAAATTACTCTAGTATTAGGGGGTTTGAAATAACAATAATGAAAAAGTAATAGGCATAGGTAAAGTAGATAGATATAGTTTTGTCTTCAGACCAGGACAATGACTTAAACATTATGTATACCATACATGATATTTCTCCTCTCTTTTTAAAATTTTATTCACATTGATCTTCCAATGGCCCTGTCTTTATTAACCCCCCACCCCCTTGGCCATTTGGAAAATTGTTTGTTTTTTTCATCCCTAGACAAGCATTCCAGATGATCCATTTTTTTTCATGATTCCAGCTCTTTGGTTTGGCAATTGTTAAAAATTGTTTATGTAACCCAAGCCAATCAATGTCCTTGCTTGAGGTTTTATTTTTAATATCAAGTGTGTGCATGGTAGGCAAGTAAATAAACTGATATGAAGTACTCATATATTTTAATGTTTGACCAGATTCTCTCACATATAAGACATAATTTTCTACTTTGCTTAATAGCTTGATAACGTTTTTTCACCTTTCTTTTTCTCTTCCTCCCTCCCTCTCTTCTTTCATTTGTTTTTTCTTTTTTTTTCTATCAGACTCAAATGTCTTTTGATTATAGCACCTGTGAAGTTATTCCTGTTCTTATAAAAAGCAGTCTGTATTTTAGGATTGATAACTCCTTTTACTTAACTCAGTTCTTCATATACATGAACTCTAATACTTAGTGTTAGCTGTATGTTAGCTGTGGACCACAAGGACTAGAATTTTCAGAGACTGAACTTCAAGGTAAAGAAAGTGTAAGGTACAAAATCTCTGGAAAACTAGAAATAAAATAGATCTACTCATCACATATCAACACTGGGCATAACAAAAAATTATTTTAAAAAAAGTAAAATAAGACTTCCAGTCAAAATGGAGGCGTAAATAAACAAGGCTTGCTTTCTTGCAGAACCACATCAAAATTACAACTAAACTATACAACAACCATCATTCAGGAACATCAGAAATCGAGCTGAATGGAAGCCCTATAACTACAGAATTAAAAAAAAAAACTACAATGTGACTGGTAAGAAAGGTGGAAACATGGAAGAGCTGGTCCCACCCCCATGTGCAGCAGATAAGAATTGAGAGGGATATATCAGTTATGAAGTGTCCCAGCCCTACACCAGGCTCCCCAGCCCAGGGTTCCAGTGCCAGAAAGAGAAGTCACCATAACTGCTGGCTGTAAAAACCAGTGGGGATTCAGGCTGTGGAAGACAGAAACAGCTGGACTCCCTGGAAAAACCTCTTAAAGGACCCAGGCACAGACTTACTTTGACACACTCCTTCAGAGCCCCAGCATGGGGGCAGCAGATTGAAAGGTATCATAGAATGGGGAGAAACTGAATTGTATGGTACCAAGGCAAGAGCTGAGGGACAGCTTTCTTCCAGAGAGAAATGCTGGCAGAAGACTCTGTTCCTTTACTGAGCCCCGCCACCCCACCTCCCCCACCTCAGAGCCACAGAACAGGTGGGAAGGCACCATATCTGAAACTCCATCAACCTGGCTCACACTATTTTTCCTTCCCTGATGATTCCCTCATGCCTTGCCCCACCCAACTTTTGGGCCCATCCAAGCTGTTGCCAGTGGCTTTCCCATATGAATGTTTTGTCTTGGTCTAGATTTTAGGAAGCATTTAGGAAAATGCTTTAGATTTTCCTAAATTTTCTCATATAAGCAACATCTGACTTCAGTGAGTCCCACACCTTTCACTAGGTTACCCCAGACATGACACTAGCAGCAGCCAGCTTTCTCCACAGTTTGGTCTTGCTTGGGCACCTCCAAGCCCAACACAAGTAGCAGCTATCTGCCGATCATTTTGTAGCTAATGCTGTGTGAGACGGAACAGAACACAGGTAGTGGCTGACCATGGATGTGCCAACAGTAATTAAGGTTCAACAACTACAGGAGGGTGTACACAGCCCACACAGGGGGCACTTTTGAGTACCTAGTTTGGGTAATAGAGGAGGCTGTGCTTTTGGACCTTACAGGACACCTACTATGTTAGGCCACTCTATCAAGCCTGGGAGATGTAGCAGCTCTACCTAATCCGTGAAACACAGGGAAGTTGCAAAAATGAGGAGACAAAGAAACATGGCCCAAATGAAAGAACAGAAAAGAACTCCAGAAAAAATGCTAAAGTAAATGGAGACAAGCAAACTACTAGATGCATAGTTCAAAACACCTGTTATAGGGATGTTTAACGAACTTAGTGGGTACTATAACAGCATAAAAAAGGGCATGGACTCCATAAAAAAGACCCAGTCAGAAATGGAGTATAATTAATTAAAATAAAGAATAATTTACAGGGAATCAACAGTAGAGTGGATGAAGTCAAGAATCAAATCAATGATTTGGAATATAAGAAAGCAAAAAACACTTAATCAGAACAGCAAGAAGAAAAAAATAATCCAAAAAAATGAGAATAGAGTAAGGAGCCTCTGGGACAACTTAAAGTGTACCAACATTCACATCATGGGGCTGCCAGAAGGAGAAGAGAGAGAGCAAGAAATTGGAAACTTGTTTGAAAAAACAATGATAGAAAACTTCCCTAACTTGGTGAAGGAAATAGACATACAAGTTCAATAAGCGCAGAGAATCCCAAGCAAGAAGAACCCAGAGACACTCTCACCCAAGACACACCATAATTAAAATGCCAAAATTAAAGACAAAAAGAAAATCTTAAAAGCATCAAGAGAAAAGCAGTTAGTAACCTACAAGGGAGCCTTCATAAGACTTCCAGCTTATTTATCACAAGAAACTTTGCAGGCCAGAAGGGATTGGCAAGAAATATTAAAAGTAATGAAAAGCAAGGACCTTGCTAATATAACGAAGATTACATTACCCAGCAAAGCTATCATTTAGAATGGAAGGACAGATAAA
This sequence comes from Pteronotus mesoamericanus, assembly GCF_021234165.1. Taxonomy (NCBI): domain Eukaryota; kingdom Metazoa; phylum Chordata; class Mammalia; order Chiroptera; family Mormoopidae; genus Pteronotus; species Pteronotus mesoamericanus. The sequence goes on from NW_026555311.1 coordinate 19,363,509, forward strand.
GAGCTTCCTAGACAAAAAACAAATAAAACAAACAAACAAACAAACAAACCCTAAAGAAGTACCTCACCACCAACCCAGCATTATATAAAATGTTAAAGAGCCTTAGTTAAGAAGAAGGAAAAAAGAGGAACAATAATATAGCAACAAATATGTATTTTTTAACAACTGAATCCAAAAATCAAAATAAACAAGAACAGAAAAACAAAGTCATCAATGCAGAGAATGTTTTGATGGTTGCCAGAGGCAGGGGATTGGAGGTTGGGTGAAAAATGTGAAAGGATTAAGAAGTACAAATTGGTAGTTACATAATAACCCCAGGGATGTAAAGTACAGCATAGGAAATAGAATAGCGAAAGAACACATATGTATGAACCATGGACGTGAACATCAGATTGGGGATTGCCTGAGGGAATGAGGTGGGGTCTGGGTAGAGAGGGGTAAGAGGGAAAAAACTGGGAAACTGTAGTAGCATAATCAATAAAATATAATTAAAATAAATAAATACATAAAATAAAAGGGCCAATTCCTTCTACAAAAAAGTAAAAAAATAAAATATTTATTTCCTATGTAGAAGAGAATGATTTTTTTAGCTTTTTAAAAGCATTTTCTATATGTCACCATGGTACTGAATTCTTCATACCTGATCTCATTTAAGGCTCAAAGTAAGTTTATAAGAAGATGCTGTTATCATTGTTACATTATAAGCATAGGAACTAAGGAATCAACTAAGGTCACATATCTGCTAAGAGAGGAAACTAGGATTTAAACTAGTGCTTTTTAAAGTCTGGATTCAGTTTTCTTTTCTTTTTTTTTTTTTAATGTGGTGCTGCTTTACAGTTTAAAAATTCTTTTCACCAACATGATCTATTTAAGGTAAGTAGAGAAGTTATTCTTATTTTATAGTCAAGGACTCTGAGACTCAGAATTGTTTAAGAGCTGGCTCAATATAATAGCTAGTGAATTCACATTCTTTTAACACAATTTAAAAGGCAAAATCATGATCATCATTGTCCTTATTTTTGTAAAAATTATTATCACATATACATAGTGCATAGAGCTTAAATTATATCAATTAATTTACTTCTAAAAACCACCCAACAAAAAAAGTATCATTTCTATTTTACAGAAGGAGCAACTGAGGATCAAGAGATTCTGCTTCTTCCACTGTGTTATCTTTCATCAACTCAAAGAGTCAAGAGGCATTAAGTAAATTAAAGAAAGTAGTAGAAAAATGAAGTGCATGAGAGATTCTAAATCTCTACTTTATGTGATCAACTTATTAAAGATAAGCGTGGCACAGATTTCAATTACCTTAAGGCCTGATGGTGCCTCTCAAAATGTATACCAAACATGAAAGATGAAGTAAACAAAGAAGCAACAAATAAAGGAAATGTTGATTTTCTGCATCTATTTGAAAGATTTCTCAGGTTTTAAGTTTCTTTAATTTCTGTTCGTATCTATTCATTTCCCAGAGGTTCACCTCAAGCTATTCTGTTTGATTGTAATAACTTTTCCAATAATAAGCAACAAAAATGAGTTCACATAGATCCAAATTGAATTTGTATCTACAATGGGTCATAGCCCTTGCAGCACAGCAAGATTGACAGGCATAGTGTTTCACAAAAACAGGAATTTCACTTAGGTTCAAGTGTGAGGCTTATCTAACAACTTCTCTGGTTACATTGTTTGAAATTTCATTAACTTGACTTCCCTGGCTATGTGGAGAAAGTCGTTTTTGTCTGGTTGTGTTTTTGCTTTTCAATCTGTCTTTTATTGTTTTTTTTTTTAAACAATGAAGCCAGAGACTAATAAAGAAAATGCAGAAAATCTCCCTTCTAAGTAAATAATAATAAAAGTAGCCCGTGCAGTACCTGAGGCCTATAGAAAGTCATAATGCTGATGGCAAAAGAAGATTTACTATCTTCCATGGTCTGGCAGGCTAGACAAAATTTAGAAGGGATGCAAAAATAAAAAGTAATTCAATTTCCTTTCAATTACAGTATATCGATTTCCTATAGTATTTTTTGGTTATTGCCCGAAGTCATCTTAAAAGCTTAAAAATGCTTAATGCTTTAATTATTTCCTTCATTGGAGCTTAAGCAATAATAATCTTGTAGCTTTCTGTTAAAATCAATGTAATATCTTGTGTTCAACAAACTGGTTGATGTATTTGCATGAGAATAGTAGTATGTTCCTACCTAACATTACATGTTATGTTATTAATAAATGCCCAAGTTTTAAATATTTACTCTTTTTCCTCTTAATGTTTTCACATTTCATTTGTCCATGGGCTTTAAAGGATGATGTTTGACTTACCTTCCTATTTTTCAGGCATTGCTACAATGTCAAAAAGAACTGAACTGTTCAACTTTAATTTTATGCTCAATAGCATGTTGGCTTTAATAACTGGAGTCAAGAGAACTCTTAATTGGATACCAAATGGAAATCCCTACATTTATAGCTTGTATTGATATGGAACCAGCGAAGCCTAGTTGTAGTACCAAATCTCCATGTGCAGGACACAAAATATCCACTGCTCTGAGGTGTTACCAGCCACTATATTTCTTTTATTTGCTTTATTAGCCTTCAACAGAAAAGAGGAAACACCAAGGGCATAGGCAAAGTAGCTGAAAGCCAACCAGTTAGAAATATACAGCTTTTATTTGGTAGCTATTAGTTCTATAATGGATTAAAAGTGTTAAAAAAATACATATGACAGGTTGACTCCAAAATGGTTTTATAGAGTTAAATTGGAATGTTGTCCTCTTTGATATTATAGGAATTCAGTGTGCCAGTAATCCCCCCAATAATAATTTGCTGTATGGAATTTCCACCTGCAAAATAAGTTCACTTGGTAAAACTTGCTCCCTAGGGGAATTTTCCTCCTAAGTTTCTATTCCTACAGTTTGGTCATTACCATGAAGTAGTGGTTCTTTAGATTATGTGTAATAGTCTTAGCACTTGAGTTTTCTTCTGGATAAAATGTCTTTGAAAGTCAGAAAATAATCCCCTGATTGACTGCTTATATTTCCCTGTATTGCTGCTGAAAAAAACCTTCTGCAGAATGTAAAAATATATTTACAACAAGATGAACTTAAGTGATTTCCACAAATAAAGAATATAAACATGAGAAGCCATACACACACACACACACACACACACACACACACACACACACACACATATATATATATATATATATATATATGTATGTATGTCAAAGTTGTTCTATGTAGCCATAGCAGCCTCTCTCAGTTATCACATGGTATTTAACTGATTTAAGGATATTCTGACATTATTATATATTTTCTTTTCTTTTAAAATAATTCTTGGTGTCAAATTACTATTATTTAGAGGCAATATACCATAGTGGTTAAATTCAGAAACTCTAAAACCAGACTACTTAGTTCTGACACTCACTACTGGGCATGTGACATTGGGCCTCAATTTTCTTACCTTTGAAACGGGAATAGTAAAAATGACTTCTCCCCAGGGTTGGTGGGAGCATCAATTGACTTAATACATGTCAAGTGTTTAGACATATTCTGAGTACATAAAAACTAAAGAGATTTTCATTAGTATTATTCTTACAACAACAGTATTTTGTTGGTTGCTCAAGCTGACCATCTAGAGTCACTGGTTTTAGTGATGGAGCATGAGTCTAAAGTTATTGTTCCTAAATTTGGCACCATCTTAATCATTTTTGTGTGCATGATACCTTTACAGTGTTTTGTACAAGTAAAATAATTATTTTAATGAAACAAAAGATTAATGTAAATGTACAATGTTTAATGTAAATCATCTCTATTGCTCTTTAGATTTTTGTTCCCAATCTAAAAATCTCAAGACCAGAAATGTCCTTGTATTCTATTCTCTTCAGCACTCTGCTTAGATATCTCAAAGGCACCTCAAATATCTAAAAGATGAAGCTCAGAATCTACTCCCTATTATCTTTCCAGTTCCACTACCCAGAAACCAAGACGTCAGTTTACCACCTAACCCCTAATTCATTGGTCATCTAAAAATTTCACTTCCTTTAAGAAAAAATTCCTTGAATCCATTTAATTCCACCTCAAAGGTGATTCCAAATTACAGCCAAATTTGAAAGTCAGTGATTTGAAAACATAGTTTTCCTTGATTAGAAGAATCTTAAACACTTGCCATTATTCAATAAATTACTTAATTCACTTTTACTCATTCTTTACATTTCAATGTAAACATCTATAGCTTAGGGTAAACTTTCCTGATCACTTGTCCCTACCCTAGGCTAGCTCATGTCACTACAATACAGCATCATGTTCCTCTCTTTTATGATAATACCAGTTATATTTTAATCTTTATTTTATTTAACACTTATCACACCAATTATCTGTCACTTTCCAAGGGGGTCAGGAAAAATTACTGTCTTGTCTCCCTCTTTAATAAATACATAATTCCTATTATAAAGTGGGGCTTCACTTTTTATTGAATATTACACAAATTTAGGTGATAGCACATTATTGATAGTGATAAAGGGGGGACTGATGGAAGTATTAAACTGCAGGTTCCACAAAGACAAAGATCATTGCCTGTTTTATTTACTGACGCATACCCAAACAGTTCGCATACAATGAGTATTTGTTGAATGAACAAATGGGTTTTATTTTTCCCCCAAAATAAGTTAAATATTAGTGCCTACAGGATTTTGTAGCATGCAGGTTTTATCGCTAGTTGAGGAATAAATCAGCTAATTTCATAATAATGGGTGTGATTCTACAATTGTTTTATATGACAGATATAAATCCATATAAATCCATATAAGACCAAGAGTCATTCATGGGATGGACAAAAAAGAACTTCTCATTCAAATTTTCCAAATAACTCTCATGATAAGCAGCAGTAAAATCAGCCCTTGCATTCAGTTTATCTGATGTTCGTGCTGACATGGCACTTTTGTTTAGGTCCGTGTAATTTCTTTCTTTCTGACTCCCTTTTTATCAGATGCCTGTGTTTATGTGCAATATGTGGATGGAATGTTTGGGTTTCATGGGTGATTGAGTCATCAAATGATTCACTCTTTCTCTGAGTATTCTTACCAGCTTTGAAGACAATTTTTACTTCATTGCAGGATATTGCAAACCTTTAAACAACTGAGGCTCCCATAATTATCAAGCATGTTTAAACCTGCGAGCATATTTCAAAAAAGAGTTGCTATTTTTGGTGGATATGCATACTTTTCCAATTACTCTTTTGAAATTAATGATTTTAAATATGTTCCCCTGTATTTATTTCCATCGGCAATTAGCTATAATCACATACATAGGATAGGTATTGGAAAAGTCAGAGATATTTAGAAGAGGTCAGGATTAACTGATCACAATAACCTACAAGAGATTTAGAAATAAATAATCCAGTGGACTCTAACATAACACTCTGCATAGTGTATATATATTATCCTTCCATCATCAATATTTATTAATCAAGAAGGTAGTTATGCATTAAAAACCTCCTGCACTTGTGTTATGGGATACAAGGAAACCCAGAATATCATCTTTCACCTCCAAGAGTTTTTGATATTTTGAAATGATAAATCAGGAAATATTTTTTTATAAAAGAAAAGCCTACAAGTCCATTAGGCAGTATATTACTGATTTCCAAAAGACATATATAAATAATGAGTGTTCTGCATTTAAAGAAGGAAGATAATCTGTGAGAAAGGTTCAGACTTCATCAAAGAAAATGATTTAAAAAGCAGAGCACTGTATAGTACTCTGCTTGCAAGAGGGCCACAGAAAATTCCTCCTATGCCTGTGCATGAATACAAATCTTTCATCAAGATGTAGAGCCCCTCCCCTTGTCCTTGAATCTGGGTTAACTCTGTGACTTGCTTTCACAAGCAGAATGTGGCAGAAGGAATGATATATGATTTCTCGGCCTGAGCCTCTTGAGCTCTTGCAGCTTTTCGCTTTCACCGTTGAAACCAACAATCAAGTAAGAAAAAGGCTTGATTAGAATACTGAATAAGAGAGACTGTAGTAAGATAAAGGAATCATACGGAAGAGAATTTAGGGACCCTTCCCAGTGGCTGGTACCAAGTTCTCAGACCTGGAGTGACATCATCTTGGGTCCTCTGACCCCAACTGAGTTATCCCAGTTACCATGTAGAGCAGAGATGGTCCATCCACTCTGAGCTCTGCCGGAATACCAAAATCACAGAATTATGGAAGTAAAATCAATTTTGTTTTAAATCAATTAAAATTTGAGAGTTTCTTCATTACACAATAATGATGTGTACAGATTATGGACATTCAGTGCTCACATTTGCCTTCAAAAATGACTGGATACCCAAGGCTTCTTTAAGGTATAGAAGGTTGTACATATATGTACATATCTTAGGGATATTCTTCCTTTTCCCCAGTACTTTCCTTTATATCTTACGGCTTTTTAAAAAGTTAAAACAAGTTTCCCTGTTGAAATTCTGAGACATTCCTGTATGTACTTTCATTTTTGTGTCACTTGATGGAAACACTTTTAAAATTATCTATGTTTTGGAAAATAAGGCAGAATAGATCATAATTTGTTTTCGATGGCTTCCATGACAATTATTGCAAAGTCAGTAGTTTAAAACAACAAAATTTATTCTCTCACAATTCCAGAGGACAGATCTGAAATCAAGGTGTTGGCAGGGCCATGCTCTTTCCAAAGGCTCTAGGGCAGAATCTCTCCTTGACTCCCAGCTTCCGGTGGCTCCAGGCATTCCTTCTCTGTGTAACCCCTGTCTCTGCCTCCCTCTTCACATGGCATCATCTTCTCCCTTCTCTGTCTCAAATCTCCCTCTGCCTTTCCTCTCTAAGGATATTTGCCATTGGATTCATGGCCCACCTGAATAATTCATGATGACCTCATCTTGATGTCCTTATCTTAATTATATCCCAAAGACCTTCTTTCTTTGAATAAAGTCACATTCATAGGGTCTGGGGGTTAGATCATGGAGATATATACACACATACATATATATTTAGGTGGAAGGGGATATTCAACTCTCTATAGATTATAATTTTAAATTCTCATTTTATATCAGGCTTTTTTTATCAGGCCTATTTAATTAAAAGGTACTCTTTAGGGAAAGACATAGTTTTATGAAATCTGAACCATTGGGGACAATTGATTTTCTGTATATATTGATTAATTTAAATTTCCTCAAATTGGAATTGAGAAAGCACTTGCCAAACAGTAATGAGTTTGCCCTTGCAGCATCTCTCAAATAAGTCTCTCTTGGGCGCTTATTACCTGGAGCATTGCTCTAGAATTTAGCCACTGACTTGTCTATTTCCCCAGTAGAAATTTTAGCTCCTCAATGGTTAGAGTCATCTTTTTATTCATTACAATACCTTCAGCACTTTTATATCACTAAATTATAGTAGACAGTCAATAAATAGTTTTGATTCAAAATATTTATCTCTTTATCTTCAATACATTGCACTTAGTTTAATAGATGCATTGGTAAGTTTATTATTCCTTAGCCATACACAGATGCATTTTGAATATACTTTTTTATCTGCTATGGAGAAAAACAGTGTAGTAGTATGGAAAAAAAAGATCTCTCATTTATTTACTCTAATCTATGTTTGGTTGTCTAAAGCCAACTGCAGAAAATGGAAAGGGCAGAATAGACCATGTGTGATTACCTAAAGTCAGACGTAGATTCTGAAATCAGAGAGGATGAAAGTGGACCCACCTCAAATATGTTTAAATAACTTTTACAATTTCTGTCTGTATCAATATATTAATTTGGTCAACATTTTGCTTGATCCTTAATTCAATTATATTTAAATATATTATTTGTCTTATTTAAGGTAGCAAGTAAAGAGACAGAAAACACTTTTTTATTTAAGATTTTACTTATTTATTTTAAGAGAGAGGAGAAGACAGGGAGAGAAACATCCATGTGTGAAAGAAACATCAGTTGGTTGCCTGTAGCATAGATGTGTATGGGGGACTGGCCTGCAACCCAGGCACCAGTCCTGACCAGAAATCGAACTGGCGACCCCTCACCTTTCAGGATGATGCTCAACCAACTAAGCCATGCTGATTGGGGCCAGAATACACTTTTAATAAAATTTGGTCATTTATGTTATATAAATAAAACCTTATTACAAAAACATATTTTTCCTATCATATCCTCTATGTAAAGCATACACATAGTGTATTAAGGAAGTATTTCTTAAGACATACTTCCTTAATGTAGAGATTCAATAACAAGGTATCATTCTTGCCCTGACAACAATAATTCAGATCACAGTTTATTAAAGATAAAATCACTAATTGGTCTTGGCTTTCTACACATAATAGGAATTATTCAAGAAATAACAAAGGAAGTCTCACAAAGGATTGTTCTGTCCAACTGAAGAAATGATACTCAACTGGGAGCTTACTCAAGAAGTTATCTTCCCAGAAAACAAATTGTAACCTTTCTCCAAAGTCACAGAAGACTAGAACAATCACATACACAGAGGCTTCAATCTACAGGATAAACATACAGATTCAGAAGAGTTATTTGGGCAGTCCCAGAAAATCTGGAATGAAAATTAAGAATATAAACAGACTAAAACTGAGACCATTTTCTTAGCCATACCTTGAGGAGTACCTCTAGCTCTTTAATAAAAATTCATTTTAAAATTAATATTAGAATTCTATCACCTGTGCTTATGAATTTTGTGAACCATATGGTAAAAATGTATGGGACTTTATTATTATTGTGACTTAATTTATCAATAATTCCCTTTACTAAAGGACCTGATTAATTTATAATAACAATTATGGAATACTTAGGAGAGAAATAGATAAGAACCTTCCATTGTGTGATGCAGCTTTAACAAGGTTTGTTTCTCAGGAATATTGACTCAGTTATTACAATAGACCTTTTTGTATAATCCTCTACTAAAATGGGAGATATCAGCTGCTTTTCATTACATTAAAACCATTTTAGAGATTTATTAAAATGTAAATTTAATTACAAGAGGAATTAATATGGTTAAAATAAGAAAAATTCTCTGGATTTAAATATATTAAATTATTTTCAAAACATAGATACCAAGAAAATAGGCAGGCATAAATTCTGTCCAAGTCATTGTATCTACCATTTACAGAGGTCTTACTGTGCACCTGAAATTGTGCCATTTACATTATTTTATCTAATCTTAATCACAAAGCCCTCTTAGTTTTGAACTATTGACATAAAATTTCTGAAATTTTATAATTTTTTACTTGAAAATTGAAATTACTTATGTAGAAATGAAAATACAGATGTAGAACAATTTTGTCTTAAATCGTATCCTTGTTCATTTAATACACAAGTAATCAGATAATCCTCTTTATTAAAATGATTTTTATAATGCAAAGTTATTAAGGAAAATAAAATAGAAATTGTGGACTTTGAGATTGATTTTAGTTTTGACAAAGCTGTTTTTATCCAGAGGGAAAAGACTATTGAAACACTTCAAACATCATCTCAGTCCTAAAAAGTATTATTAAAATATATTATGCAGTCAAACTAACAGTTGAATTGGACATATTTTGAAATATATTTGAGACGGAAGACCATAAAGTGACAAGCACTGTCCAGTGAAGTCTAAATTTATTGAGCTAAACTTTGTCAGAGAAGTACCTGGACAAGTTACCACAGGCATCTATAATAGTGTCCTAATGAGGATAACATCAAAGTCAATACTTACATGAAGTATTTAGTTGGAGAGCAGGAACACATTCCTTCAACCAGAGCTCACTTTATTAACATCATCCTGCTCTCAAACACACATAATTAACCTTACAAAGAAAATTCAATAGACAAATAGTTTGACTTACCAAAAATCATCATTACTTCAGGGGAAAAAATACCCTAAAATTATGTACAAACACCTTGTAAACATTTACCAAATTTAATATGCTAGTATAAACCTTTCCAACTTTTTACTATGAAAAATTTAAAATACATATAGAGAGAATTAAATCATGAACCTAAGTGCCCATGGACTTGATTAAGCAATTATCAACTCATTTCCAATCTTGTTAATGTACATACTCCTATCTGCTTTTGCCACCATCCCTCAGATTTCTTTTAAACAAATGCCAGATATTACTTAATTTTATTTATAACTATCTTAGTATATATCTCTGAATACTAAGATATCATTAAAACACAATCATGACACCATTATCATGCTCCTTAAAATTCAAAATAATTTCTCAATATTATGAAATATTTAGTCAATATTCAAATTGTCCTCATTTATTCAAATCAGAATCTGAAATTCACAATAGTTTATGTGTGTCTTGAGTGTTTTTATTAGTGAGTTCTTCATTCATTATTCTTCATTTGTGCCTTCAATTTATGTGTCAGAGAAGAATTAGTTGTATTCTCTGTAGTCTTCCAAGGTCTCTGTTACTTGATATGTTTCTCTGTCCACTGTATTTTTTAAAAGTTAGTAAATCCAGAGGATTTATCAACTTCATTATAATACTTGGCAATAATTGGTATTGTTTATTTTTTAAAAAGAGACATAATATCTGTCTCCTCTGTTAGTAATATTATCAGCTATTGATGTTCACTTACTACTTTCACCAGCGTTATGTGCTGAAATGTGTTCTCTTAAAATTTATATGTTGAGACTTTTGGCCAAGAAGGAGGCGTAGGTAGATATGCTTTGCTTCCTCACACAACCAAAAGGACAACAACCAATTTAAAAACAAAAAATAACCAGAAATGCCAGAAAATAGAACTGTATGGAAGTCCAACAACTAGGGAGTTAAAGAAGAAACATTCATCCAGACTGGTAGGACAGGCAGAGATGGGAAGCCAATGTGGAGAACATGCCTGACAAGGCAGCGGCTGGTAGACCAGGTGGTCCCATGTTCACTTGCAGATAAACTGGGAGGAACAACTGGGGAGCGAGGCAGGCCACGCAACCCAAGGTTCCAGCACAGGGATATAAAGCTTCAAAAACTCTAGCTGTAAAAACCTGTGGAGTTTGCAATGGCAGGAGAAACTCCCAGTCTCACAGGAAAGTCTGTTGGAGGGACCTATGGCGTCCTAGAAGGTTAATAAACCCACTCAACTGAAAATCAGCACCAGAAAGGCCCAATTTGCTAGTGCGTAGTAGAGGGAGTAATTGAAAGTGAGGCAAGAGCTGAGTAAGCAGTATTGTTCCCTCTCCACCCCCTCCCCCACATACCATGCCACAAAGCAATGAAGTGGGTTGCCCCGCACTGGAAAATACCAAAGTCTCCACCCCGTAGAACATAACAGATGCCCTGAGACAAAGAAATATGGCCCAAACAAAAGAAGAGATCAAAACTCCAGAAAAAGAACTAAGCAACAAGGAGATAGCTAATGTATCAGATGCAGAGCTCAAAACACTGGTAATCAGGATACTCACATATATGATTGAGTACGGTCGCAAAATAAAGTGAGGCATATACAAAGTGGAATAAAGAAAAATATACAAGGAACGAACAGTGAAAGGAAGGCAACCAGGACTCAAATCAACGACTTGTAACAGAATGAAGAAATAAATATTCAACCAGAACAGAATGATGAAAGAAGAATTCAGAAAATTGAGGAGAGACTTAAGAACCTCTGTGACAACTTTAAACATTCCAACACCCAAATCATAGGAATGCCAGAAGGAGAAGAGGAAGAGCAAGAAACTGAAAACTTATTTGAAAAAATAATGAAGGAAAACATCCCTGGTCTTGTGAAAATAGACATACAAGCCCAGGAGGCTCAGAGAATCCCAAAGAAGTTGGATTCAAGGAAGAATACACCAAAACACACCATAATTACATTACCCATGATTAAAGATAAGGAGAGAATCTTAAAATCAACAAGAGAAAAGGAGAAAGTTACTGGTAAAGGAGTTCCCATAAGACTATCAGCTGATTTCTCAAAAGAGACCTTACAAGCAAGAAGGAGCTGGAAAGAAGTTTTCAAAGTTATGAAAGGCAAGGACATTCATCCAAGGTTACTCTGTCCAGCAAAACTATCATTTAAAAGGGAAGGGCAGATAAAGTGCTTCCTAGATAACATAAAGTTAAAGGAGTTCATCATCATGAAGCCCTTATGTGAAATCTTAAGGGGGTTATCTAAGAAAAAGAAGATCAAAACTATGAACAGTAAAATGACAACAAATTCACAACTATCAACAGACCTAAAAAACAGACCTAAAAAACAGAAACAAAAATAAAAGCAAACTAGGCAAACAACGAGTACAGGAACAGATCACAGAAATGGAGGTCACATGGAGGGTTATCAGCGGGGAGGGGGAGGGGGCAAATGGGGGAAATGGTACAGGGAATAAGAAGCATAATAGGAAGGCACAAAATAGGCAGGGGGAGCTTAAGAATAGCATAGGAAATGGAGACTCCAAATAACTTATATGTATGACCCATGAACATGAACTAAGGGTGGGGAATGCAGGGCAGAGAGGGATAAATGGGAGAAAAAAAAATGGGACAACTGTAATAGCATTAATAATAAAATATACTTTAAAAATTCTTTAAAATCTATATGTTGAAACCCTAACTCCAAGTACCTTAAAATGTGGCTCTGTTTGAAATAGGACCTTTAAAAAGAAAATTAAGGTTAAGGGAGGCCACATGAGTGACCCCAAATCCAATCAGACCTGTGTCTTTATAGGAAGAGGAGATTAGGACATACACAGAGACACCAGGAATATGAATGCACAAAAGAAACACCAAGTGAGAACACAACAAGAAGGTGGCCATCTGCAAGCCTAGGAGACAAGCCTCAGGAGAAACTAAAGCTGATGACATCCTGCTCTTCAACTTTTAGTCTTCAACTGTGAGAAATATATTTCAATTGTTTAAACCATTCAGTCTATAGTATTGTGTTATGGAAGACCTGGAAAACTAATATAATTAGTGAGAGCAAAATACCAATGTTTTCATTTATTATTTCTTCATTATGAGGAATATTTTAATAAAGAAAAAATTTTTACTCATTACTTATTTGGTTAACGTGAGGTGGGGCTTGTCTTCACAAAAAACATTAATTGGTTTATCAGCTTCCTCTAAAGAAAAAGTAGAGCATACCGAATGAAACCTCTTGTCAGCCAAAATGGTATAAAGTGAAGAAGCAATTACCATTAAGTTATATGAAGAAAATTTTGAGCATTCCCAGATTCCAAAAATAACCTGCCAAATCACCAAATACATGTAAGTATGTCCAGTTTTACGCAAAACATAATACCCTTATGAGCTCTCTTAGGCTTTTGTGAAACCTTAGGACACATCTTGCTGAGGGATGCACAAAATAAATGGAGATAAAACGCAGATGCTCACAGACACAGTTCAAAGCTCTGAAGGCTTGATGCCTACGGTTCCCAGGGAAGGAGCCAGGCGGGGCCACTCTTGCTGCTCCAGGAGACTAATGACTACTGCAGAGCAAACAGGAACGCATTTTTGTCTTTTACCTTTGTTGTAAAAGTGAAAAATCCTCTTTCAGTTTCTTTTGGTTAGTGGAACAAATAATAATGTAAAATCAAAGTGGTGTAACTTGGACTTTCTCAAAGAAGATGATACATTTATATCATTATAACTCATAATTTAAACATATTTCATGGTAAAATAGTAAGTGCCCTGGATTTCTCCCCTAAAGTTATCCTTGGAGGAACTACAGAGTAAATCATAAATTCCAGAAACCTATAGATATGAAACTCCTGGGAAGGAAATGTCTATATTGAAGTGGAGTGTCTGGAGTGTAAATATGGAGAAAGAGAGGGCAATAGATAGAAACAATGAAAGGACGCATTAAATCATCTTAATAACCTTAAGTTCAGCTCCTGCATTTTCCATATGTTGACTTAGAATATTGTTTGCTGGCCCTTCCGTGCAGAAATCTGATATAGTTACCCATAGCACTGATTAATTTATTGGAGGTGGGCCAATGAATAATAGTAGAACAGGGCAAATTTCCATTGCGATATGGAATTTAAAAAAGCAGACACATACTAAAGAAACTGTGTTTTTCAGAGAGACACATTCAGCAGTCTTGAAAATGGGTACTCTGAGGGGATTCATGACAGAACTACCAATGCCATTCTCTGGTGCCTGGATGAACACAAGAGCCCAGACCTACTCTTTTGTCTACATGAGTGATCACAGCATTGACAAGATACAACAAGACAAAGTGGATCATGGCTTTTCATCCCAGATGTCAGTACCTCTGATGAGCAGAATGGCCTCAGAGAATCTGCAGCCAGACCTTTGTAACCAAATGGATGATTCCAGCATGAACTTGGTACCGCAGAATCCAGCTGATTCCAAGAAATTAAGAAGGGAGGAACAAAAAGAGGGCAGGAAACATCAAAGTGCAAGAAAAACATCAATCAGTTGCCTCTCTCATACCCCAATGGGGACTGGACCTGCAACCCAGGCACCTGCCCTGACCAGGAATCAAACAAGCAACTTTTTTCTTTGTGGGATGACACTCAACCAAGTGAGCCACATAGCAACATGGAGGAAGCACCAAAAATGCACCTCATCTGTGCATATGCAGCATCAACAGTTGGAGGCTCTATTTAGCTACACCATGTTTCCAGATAAAAATTTCCGGAAGGAAGTCACTTTAAAACTCAACCTACCAGAGTCAAAAATGAAGACTTAATTCAGGAACCGATGAGTCAAACTGAGGAAGCAGCAGCAACAGCTGTCACCAAAGCAACCAAATCAGATTCTTCCAGCCAAGACTGTACCCACCTCACCCACAAAATCAACTAATCCTTACTCTTTTTTTATGTGAATTTCAGATTTCTATATCTCCCTTCCACTTCAGCCTGTAGGCCATTCCAGTTTTGCAGAGGATTCTATCATCACTGAGCCCCACAAGTGTTGACCAAATGCAAGATTCTCAGTTGGAGAGGCTGGTGGCCTCAGTTTCTGTTTTGTACTCTGATGCCTATGAAATAGAGCAAACCAAGGAACTGTACAGTTTCCCTGATGAAGATGGAATACCTGACACTTCTTTCTACTGTCTATGTCAGTATGTCTCACCCACAGACCTCAGCTAGAAGAAAAGCATTCTTCTTTCAGCATCTTTGTTAATGCAGCTTTAGGTCTATCACCTGGCAAAACTCAGGCAGTATGACAAGCTGAGGCCTTTCAGCCTACAGCCTAAGAGACAGTCTAAATTTCCTGAACCCCTCCAGTATGGTGGACTTTGGATTTCTCTGAACAAAGTACTAATAAATACCAGATTTCACAGAAAAACAAAAACAAAAACAGATAAGGTTGAGCAGCTTCACAGACTCACTTCACCCTTCCCACTCCAGACCTCTCGAGCATTACAACCCAATGATAATTCTCATTACAACAGTTTTGTTTTTTTTCCTTCCCTAATGATTTCCTTTTGGTGTGGTAGCAAAGGAAAGTGACTAACTGCAGTTTTGTGGTATATGCAACTCTTTTCCCTAGGGCTCATCCCTTTCTCTAGCCTTAACCTACCAAGAACAACAGAGACTGAAGTGCCTGTCCTTTACACATTATGAAAAAAGTATATTTTCAGATGAATGTAAGCCCACAGACCAAAATAATTTTACATCTGAGACTTCAAAAGAAACTACAACAACCTGGACAAGATATTGTCAAGACTGTGAAGAGCTCAGAGTTTACCCTACTTGCAAGCTAATGCAGTATCTTGCCACAATTTTTGATGTTAGCAGAAGATATGAGACTCCTGGGTCAGAGACAAATGACTATTTCTCATAAAGATGGCGGTGTCTGTACCGGCTTCAGTTCTTTGGGCCTCAGTTCCCACAAGATAATACAATAACAACAACAACGACAACTTTTACAAAATTGCAAATATTGATATAAAGCATGGTGTTTATATATTAAAAAATCCTGTTTTCTTCTATTTCTTATCACTTATGTCTTGTGCAATATATGATCAATATATGATATTTAGACCTTAGGAAAGCTTAAGGGTGTAATGCAAATTAAATAGCCAGCTGGAATATTTTATGGTTTCATTTTGAGGGCATAATTATTTATGAAAATTTTGATTAAATATTTTCTTTTTATAGAGTCTCTATTTCCAGGTTTGGATTATAAAATGTATTCTATGTCTTCTTTATTTCCACAAATAATACACTTTTGAACCTTGAGGAAATTTTTGAACATGCTTAGATAAGAACACATGCTCTAAATTGTACATTCAACAAATTATATTCATTATCCAAACCAATCGGAAACTAATAAAATTTACTAGAACATACATATTTTAAGAGTACAAAATTAACACATTTTTAAGAAAAGTTGACTTTTACCTACACACCTTCCTTCTTTTTTTCACATGACTATGATTGTGAAGAAAACATAGTTATAAACCTACAACATGCTCTTATCTTTTAAAAATTTATTTATGAAAAAGAATAAAAACCATTTATTTTTGGATAGAATAATCTCCAGGGGTGCATTTAAGGAGGGGTTTATGGGGATTTCAACTAACATTTAACTGTCAAGTGTAAAATTATATACTGATTTCTTAAAAGTTAAACAAACAAACAAAAACAAGATATTATATGGAAAAACTCAAATCACCTAGAACATACCAACCAAATAAATATTTATTTACTTATTTTTGCACCCCTGTGTTTTCACCTAAGTGTATTCCTTACTGCTCTATTCCCTCAGCCTAACCATCAATTATGTCTTTATAACTAGTGGATAGATGGAGGGTCATGAAGCATGAAAGAACTAGGACACTGCGAGCACTTCTGCTATTAGTGTTTTCTCACATGTAGCCCATTGTTATCCAGCACTGATTCTGGAATGGTGAAGTCATTTAATCAAAACGTGCTATTCAACGCAATCCCTATTAAGATACCAATGACGTATTTCACAGAAATAGAACAGACATTTCAAAAATTTATATGGAACCATAGATGACCCTGAATAGCCTCAGCAATTTTGAGAAAGAAAAACAAAGTAGGAGGGATCACAATACCGGACATCAAACTCTACTACAAAGCCACTATACTCAAAACAATCTGGTACTGGCACAAGAACAGACCCATAGACCAGTGGAACAGAATAGAAAGCCCAGAAATAAGCCCAGGTCTCTATGGGCATCTAATATTTGACAAAAGGGGCAGAAAAATAAAATGGAGCAATAATAGCCTCTTCAACAAATGGTGTTGGGAGAGCTGGACGGCTACATGCAAAAAATTGAAATTGGATCATCAGCTGACACCATACACAAAAATAAACTCAAGATGGATAAAAGACTTAAATATAAGTCGCAACACCATCAAAGTCCTAGAGGAGAACATTGGTAGGAAACTCAGATATCCCAAGCAGCAATTTTTTCACTGATATGACTCCTAAAGCAAGGGACATAAAGGAAAGAATAAACAAGTGGGACCTCATCAAAATAAGAAGCTTCTGCACGGCTAAAGAAAACATCAGCAAAATGAAAAGGGAGCCAACCCTATGGGAAAATATATTCGCTAATGATACATCAGATAGAGGTTTGATCTCCAAGATATATAAAGAACTCACTCGACTTCACTCCAAGAAGACAAACGATCCAATCAAAAAATGGGCAAAGGACCTGGGCAGATGCTTTTCCAAGGAAGAGATACAGAGGGCCCAGAGGCATTTGAAAGGATGCTCAGCATCACTAGCCATCAGAGAAATGCAGATCCAAACCACCATGAGGTACCACCTCACACCGGTCAGGATGGTCATCATAAACAGATCCACAAACAACAGATGCTGGCGAGACTGTGGAGAAAAGGGAACCCTAGTCCACTGTTGGTGGGAATGCAGACTGGTGCAGCCACTGTGGAAAGCAGTGTGGAATTTCCTCAAAAAGCTAAAAATGGAACTGCCTTTTGATCTAGTGATTCCTCTGTTGGGACTATACCCTAAGAATACCAAAACACCAATACAAAAGAACCTATGCACCCCAATGTTCATAGCAGCACAATTTACAATAGCCAAGTGTTGGAAGCAACCTAAATGCCCATTAGTAGATGATTGGATCAAAAAGTAATGGTACATATACACAATGGAATACTATGCAGCAGAAAGAAAAAAAGAACTACTAAACTTCGCGACAGCATGGATGGAACTGGAGAGCATTATGCTAAGTGAAATAAGCCAGGGGGTGAAAGACAAATACCATATGATCTCACCTATAAGTGGAACCTAACCAATAATACAAAGGTGCAAGGAACATAAGACCCGCAACACTGAAAGGAAAAGAAATCAACAGAGACAAGAGGGAATGAGGGAGTGGGGGTGGGGAAAAGGAAGGGAAGGGGAAAGTCAAGGAACATATAGCAAGGACTCCTGGACAAAACCAAAGGGGAAGAGCTGAGAGAGGGGAGGAGGAAGGGGGCAAGGGAAAGCGGTGGGGGGTAGGCAGAGACAAATGTATTTGAAAAAATAAATTAAAATTTAAAAAAAAAGTGCTACGTTGATTAGAACCTGAATCTGAAGCTCTAATATGGCACTTCATTGCCTTCCTTAGGCATGAAAAAATAAACATTTTCAAAATATTATATCACTTAGAATCCACTTTATTCACCTAAATGACAACATCTGTTGGAAGTATAATGACCAACCTTGACAGTGACATCTACCTGTCCTAAGTATTTAAATGGAAAATGATATATAGCACATTAATAATGGGTTTTAAACCCAGAATTAACATGGAAAGAATTTTCCAATCAAGATGATAGTAAGAAATTATCCTAACAACCTTCTGTATTATAGGTAAATCTTTGTTTTTATTTTATTTTATTTTATTTTAAATTTTTTAGTATTTTATCTTTTTATTAATTAATTTATTTTTTCAAATTTGTTTCAAGAATTTCTAAATATATTTCCTTACGAATACTTTTATTATTTAAACAAAAGTAACTTGATATATGCTTTCCCTCCTGGCATTCTTCATTTGAATTACAGTCAACAAAATTAATTTTTTTTAACATTTCTTCAATTTATCCACAAGTAGTACATAGATAGTATTAGTCAAGATGCATATGAGAGAGGTTAATTAATTACATACCATGGATAGTTATTACACCATCTCTATGGGGCAACACCCCACCTTTATTTCCAGTTGTTGCCTCAATTAATTGAAATTAATTCATGCCTCAATATTTGACTTGTAAATCTAGTCCTGAAAGATCAGACAAGCCCATCCTCTGACAAGAGTGACTGGTTCAAAGATGGGAAAGTGATTCAAATGATGCCCATTACAGCTTTCCAGGCATCTTTTAGATATTTTCTGGAACACCTGGGTAAGAATCATTCCATTTTGCTGGGATTGTTAAAAATGAGGACGTTGTCAAGAGATGTAGTTTTATGACCACATGGGGAAAATCTGGAAGGAAGCCAGAAGAGGGGAAGACTAGAACCTGAGTAATGGGCAAAATGGACAGTTTCCTAATGATGCTGCTTCAGCCTCAAATTCAACTGTACCTGGTGCTTGCTGTTCTCCTAGGCTCCCCCATTATATAATCCAGCAAGGCTCTTTTCTTTTTTTTTTACTTAAGCTTTAGTTTACTTCAAACAACGTTGGTAGTCTTGACAAGTATGTTGTAGTTTTTTTTCTTTTTTGCTTTTATGACATGATTTACCTGTATTTGTTTTATAATAAATATGGTTAAAGAATTAAAGAAAATGCATGGAGAATCAGGAAATCAATTTGCTGTATCTTCTATGATAAAATGAAAAGATGCATTGAATTGATTAATCAGAAAATGTTAATCGAATCAGTATAGGTACTTCATAAAGCCTGGTAATTCCAAAATGGAATTTAAAAATATGCTTATTTTTAATATTGAATATATCAAAGACTTTAATTTAAATTAACTTAGTTCATCAGGTTTTTTGAGCATTTACTGTGTATCAGGAAACATGCAAGCAGCTGGGAATATAAACATAGAGAAGATCTAATCCTGCCCTCAAGGTAGTCATAGCATAAACAATAAATGACCCAGGAAAACAATTAAATATAATCACATATGACACACGGTAATAGAGGATACTAAGTAAGCATTGGGAGAAAGTAAAAGGTACTTGACTCAAGACTTAATAGCTAAGTAGAAAATTTGACTTGAGACTTAAGAGCTACATAGAAAATTTTAAGGTAGAAAAGAGAGGGAAGAGCACTCTAATTTCATAGAATTTGGGCAAAAGCAGTTTTCAAGAAACAGAGCAATCCTATGTAACTGGAACAGGGCAATCCTATGAACTGGAACGTTAGGGAAGTGTGTGTGTGACAGTGTGTAGTTTTAAGGAGTGAGGAGAGAAATGGGAAGTGATAAAGTTACAGACAAAGAGAGAAATTAGTAATTTATGAGAAGCTTTGTATCTCTGAAGACTGGTCTTCATTTATATATTTGAAAACTAGAGAGATTATTGAGATGAGAACTCAATAATCTGTGTTTGACAAATACATATATTCGCTGTTTGTCCAAAGGAGAATGATAAGGTCAAGGATAAGTGAAAAATATCAATTAGAAAGCAATAGTCCTGAAATAAATAATTTGTATTTAATTAAGGGAATTTTAGTGAGGACTGGCAGAATGGAGAAGCATTTGAGATCCATTTCAGAAACAGGATCAACAGGCTTTTGTGCCAGGTTGCAAAGCAGCGTGAAAAGAATGTACACTGGAGACAATATCGGATCCTAATTTGGAATAAACAGATGGATTAAATTTGCATAACCCTATTTTCCTAAAATGTAAAACACCTTGATTTTGCTATAAATGCCTTTTGTCTTTATAACATATTTATTAAAAGAAAAAGTGATGGCCTCGTGTGTGTGCGTATGTGTTTGTGTAAAGGCAGCGATAGAAACCTAATTTTAAAGTATAGTAGAAAGTGCTCTTGGAGACAGGTTTACTCATGGCTACACAAAGATATATGTTTCTAATCTCTGGAACTAGTAAATGTTAATTTATTTGTAAAAAAGGTCTTTACAGATGTAATTAAATCAAAAATATGGAATGAAATTATCCTAGGTTACTGAATGGGCCCTAAATCGAACAATAACTCTTCTTATAAGGGAGAGGCAGAGAGAGATTTGACAGACAGCAGAGGAGGCATCAAGGCCATGGAGTGATGCTGCCATAAGTCAAAGAGAGCCTGCAGGTACCAGAAGCTAAAAAACATCATTCTATCCCAGAGGCTCCACAGGGAGTGCAGCCCTGCTGACATCTTGATTTAGAACTCTGGCCTCCAGAACTGTGGGAGAACAGATTTCTATTGTTTTAAGTTAATCAGTTTGCAGTAATTTGTTAAGACAGACACAGGAAACTAATATACTCAGTTTTAATCATGCTTGGAACGTGCCATAATATCAAAAATAGCACACATACAAGTATTCAAAAAATGTGTTGAATGAATGTAACCAAAACTTCTCTTTCTCCCTCTTTCTCCCTCTCTCTCTCTCAATGGAATCTGCACTGTCTTCTAAATTTTTAAAACTTTGCCAACTTACTAGCATTGGGAAAGAGCAAAAATCTTTAAATTGTTTTCAACTTATCTTCTAATTTCTGCATGCATGCTTAATTTATGGTAAGACCAATCTAGTTTAATAATAATATAATTCTTATTTTACATGATAATATCTCATTTACCTAACAACTGACTAGTTTTTCATTAACATGAAATACCTGCTTTGAAAATGTTTATTTTTACACTTAACTATATCTCATTGGATATATTAAAATATTGTTTTTATTTCTAAAAATAATTTTCATTTATCATCTTATTAAATTGTTTCCATAGTTAAGAATGTAATTATCTCTCCTTCCTTAAAATGTTCCCTTTCCTCTCCTGCCCCATAGCTTCCAGAGACTGCCAGCTTTCTGGTTACATTTCATTTGATAGGAAGTTGTAGTTACAACTCTATATCCTTTAGCTAAGAATTCACAATCACTTTCTCGTTTGGGATAAGTTATGGCTACTAACTGGGCTGAAATGGCGTACATGTCTTACTGAGACATTACTTGGTGAACTTTGTGTCCTAATTGAGTTTGAAAAATTCCATAGTTAGGAAGGCTTTAAGCGTTGACACTTCATATAATTGCCTTTTGTGATGAAAAAAATGAATCTTTAAATTGTATTGTTGTGCTGCTTTTTTTCCCTCTAAAATAAATTCTTATCTTTATATAGTTTTTCTGTTAATTCTTGGTGTCTCCTAATGAATTATCTGCTCTAATTCAATCATCCTCATGTTATTCTTTTTCCTTAAGATAATAAAATTTTAGTGGTAACTCAACCTAAGACCCACACCTATAACATTTAATTGAACATCTCGCCAAATTCCTTAGTTCATTGGCATTAGTCAACACTCTTTTATTTCCTTTCAACCAGCTTGCATTTCATTTAACAATGTTTTTTCAAGCCAACTCAAATTAATTTTGCCATCAAAATTTCACATGACATTGTCTCCAGTACTTTCCTAGAAGTCAAGATATATCTAGTCCACTCTGTTCATTTAATAAAGCTGTAAAGCTATCAAAAAGATACCAGTTTTGCCTAGCACAATTAGTTTTAGATTGACCTATTTATTTCTCATGGCTGTGTTTTCCTTTCCTAACTCTCTTATTTTAAACCAGGCATGTGTTAGCACGTTCAGAATAATTTTTCATTTTTGTTCTTATTTCAATAAATAGGATAAATTGCATTTAAGAAATAAATTAGGCATTTTATTTAAAACATTTATAAAAATTCTATAGACTGAAAAATATTAAACTTAAAATAAAGAGAAGTAACTAAACTTTTAAGATGACATGGATTGATGGACTTAATGTACAGTAACTGAGTCTGAGGATTAATTTAACACTAGCTGGCTCCATTAAACTACTCCAAGTATCCATTTTAGTAATTCCCATGGTGGTTTTAACAGAAACACATTTTTTTAATGCCACAGGCCCCATAACTTGGGTTAGGGAAAAAATGTATATGATAAATTCTCACAGAAGTTTCTTTTCACTAAACTGATAGTTACAATGGATTCAAAAGCATATGTATTTAATTTGTATATTTCATACTCCATACTCATAATCAGAACAGGGAAGACTAGCCTAAAGAAATAATCAATGTACTCTGATTCTATGCATATTATATAATCCTTTTGATCATGCCTAATATTAGGAATACATATATATGTAAACAGCCATACATATTCTTTTTTCAAGTTAGCACAAAGAAACCAGAAATATAGTTTGATTCTCTCTACATATTAATATATCTTCTTCAATGATGACTAATTTTAGGTTGCATGTGTTATATGAACCAGAAAAGCGATCAGCCATCTTGAGCTACATGAGAACTATTTTCACTAATAACCAGAGCCCATGTCCTCTTCTACCTCTGCTTTCTCAGTTTCTCCCTTTCTGCAATTATTCAGAGACTGCTACTCAGACCAGGAACCATGACAAGGTTAAGGAAGTAGAAAGGGTTAGATGATGATGAATTTGAATTTAGAAACCTTAGTTATTGAGTGATAAGTGGTGTAAATCCGGTAGTATCTGAAATAAATGGCCTCCGTCAAAAAAAAAACAAACAAACATACAAGCAGAATGCCTACTCAGCATCATAAATTTAATTGAATGTTAAACATATCGGTTTGATTTTTAACTCTAGAATCTGAGGGGAAAAAATAACCATCAACTAATAAGATATTTAAATCATTGTCTTTACCAAAAATAATTTATATAAAGAATATCTTGCATATTTAGAAAATAGAAACATTGGCACTACAAATCAAATCTTACAGGGTAAAGCCAACTAATCTCAAATGAATATTCAAGTAACTATCATTATTAAGTACAACAGAATTAAAATAAATGAACTAAGCATTCCACTAAGGAAGCCAGAAAGAGTAACAAAATAAGTTATTTGTGAGGCAAAGAATAAAATATATAAAAGAATAAATCAAAAACTAATAGTTAAAAAGAACATAAATTAATAAAGCATTAGTAATCAAAGAAATGAATATTAAAAAATATAAGTATAAAATTTAATCTATTAGACTGGTAAAAATTGAAAAGAATGATAATACTGAGTTTGAAGTGAGGTGAGTAAGAAAGCATTTTCATTTTGCTAGCGTAAGAATACATTGTTATATCTTTACAGAAGGAAAATTGTCACCTGATGTCAAAAACCCTAAATTTGAATATCATTTGTTCCCAAAATTCCAGATTTAAGACTATACCTATGAAAATAATTTGATTATAGTCCATATAATTATATGAATACAAATATTCAAAATGCTCTTATTAATAAAAATTTTCAATCTTAATACCTTAGAATCAGAGACTCAAACAAAATATGGTATGTCTTTATACTGAAATGACCTCCTTTTTAAAAATAAAGATACACAAAACTCATGAATAAATAAATGTGTGTGTGTATATATATAGAGAGAGAGAGAGACAGACATGGAAAATGTTCACAATCTGTTAAGTAAAAAAAAATTACGATTTTATTTATTTATTTTTAGAGGGAGGGGAAGGGAGGGAGAAGGAAAGAGGGAGAAACATTGGCATGTGAGAGAAACATCAACTGGTTGTTTCTCACACATCCCAGCTGGACACCTGGTCAGCAACCCAGGCATGTGCCCTGACTGGGAACTGAACCAGTAACCTTTCAGTTGGCAGGACAATGCCTAACCCACTGAGCCATACCAGTCAGGGTGAAGTAAAAACAATTAGTTAGAAAATTATGTAAACAGATTAATGCTATTGTTCAAAAATGTGACTCATTGCTCAAAAAGGTAGATATGGAAGAATATATGCCAATGTTTTAGTAATGGAATTTCAGCATTTTTTTCTTGCTCTACTTTTCCCCATCTATATATACATAAGTAAATTACTTTGCAATAAAAAATACAATTATAGACTATTTTGTATATAATTAAAATGAATATATGACATATAAAATATAATAAGTAGCTAAAATTTTAGCAACTTGTTAAGTTCATTTCTTTAAATGGCTTTAAAAGAGTAGAAGTCAAAGTAAATGAACTGGAGCATTCCATTCAATAATTTATAAAAAAGAACATGAAAGCAATTTTCCTAAAGGGAGCAAACAATAATAGGTAAAACAGAAGCCAGCAAGTTAGACATTCTTAAAGTAGAATTAATAAATAAAATAAATGCATGTCCATTGAGAAAAAAATGCACTTTGTATAACCAAGATAAAACAACAGAATGTCCAAAAGAAAAAAAAAAGATTTTAATGATGTTATAGAAGTGGGCTAGTACTCTTGGTTTTGAGTACATTATGAGTCATATTAAAATTTTTAAAGTTGATAAGAATGGCAGAGGAAATACGTTGAAATTCTAACATTTATTTTTGCTAAAGTGGCATAGCACTTAGTTCAAAGGAGATTTTCAGTATGTTTTGAATTAAAGAAAGATATTAGGCAGATGAATTTACATTAATATTTTATGATTTATGTGACTTTATATTATTTTTACAGTTCATAAAGCTCTTTTTGCTTCTGGTTTGTAAAACAAAGGGCAGCGCATGTAGAAGAAGGAAGACAAGTTATTCACTGGGAATATCTGAGTAATGGTTAATGGGGGCAGCAGTAGAATTTGAGGGGAGGAAACAAATTGAAGCAACTGGTAAGAGAGAGTTTCAATAGTAAGTGTTGACTTCTTGGTTGTAGATAATGATCAAGAGTTATAAATCTGAATTTTATACCTTGAATTTGTGTGCAGGTAAGAAGTCCATTCACCAATCCCACTAACAACCAAGATGGGGCAATGTTCTCATTAGCACACATTACCAAATATTCTGTTTTGTGTGCCTCAAGATACATAATAGAATCAGACTTTCTTGTATCATTGTGATTGAGTGCAGCCACCAGAGTAATTTTAGCCAAGGAATTGTGAAGTAAAGTAAAATGTGTCACTTTTAGGATAAAGATTTCTTTGCTGATGTGAATGACTGCTGAGCTCTCTATTTCTTAAATTGTTGAGATTGTAAGCAAATTCTAGACACTGGTTGTTCTGTCAGCCTATGGGCTAAAGTCAGAGGTTAATTTTCCACCCTGTGAATCATAGCATTGACTGCTTGAACTAAGAAAAAGTAGCAGAAATGATGCTGCTCCAATTTAAGGTCTATCTTTAATGAGGATAGGCAACCTCCTTTTCCTCCATCTTGGAACTGTTGCTCTTGGAACATGACCTCTGAGAACCCTACTGCCATGATGTGAAAAGCCCAGGCCATATAAATGGACTACACAAGGGTAGTCCCACTGGAATTGCAAGCCAGTATTCATCATCAATTACTATGTGAGAAGCCTATGTTGGACAATCCAGCCAACTTAATGCACCAGATGACTACAGCCACAGTAGACATCATTTAGAATGGAAGGCCCATCCATTGAGCCCATTCAATCCATAAAACAATGAGAGGAAATAATATGACTGTTGTATTAAGCCACTAAATGTTGTGATGGCTTGTTACATGCTGAAACAGTCTGGATCCAGAGATAAAAATATTAATGACAAGAAGCAGACCACTCTCCACATACTGTCCTCATCAAGCATAAGCTAGAAATAAACCTTTGTTATCTTAAGCTATCGAAGTTTTTGGGTATTGGTTACAACAGAATAACTTAGCCAATCTAGACTGATATACATAGATATACCAGAAGAAAAATGCTTGTCTGGAAATTCAAAAATAAACTCTGTTTTAGACAGCCATTGGAAGCCCAGGATATCCAGAAGGCATTTGGGTTTTACACATGGGAAGTCTAATATCACTCTACAGGGCTTTGTGAAAGATGTTTATATGGATGAGCCACTCCAGGAAGGTATATAACAGGAAGACTACACTGATTTTAGTGTAGTTCAAGATTCCATTAAGTTTTTGCTAGTCTTGACATTTGAACTATAAATCATTATTATAACTGTATAAGACAATTGTATAATCATTATTATAACTGTGTAAGACAGACATTGGTAAAGTATAATCTTCATCCTCAAGAAACACTCAGCCTTCTCTAGTCCATACTAATCCATAATGCAACCATTTTCTTTAAAAAAAATTAAATAAAGTTTTTCCCCCTTCCTATTATGTTTCTTCTACAATCAGCCCTTTCTGTAGCCTTAAGATTCTGTCATTCCCAACTTCCTATCAACTAAAGATTTAATCAGTATGACATGATCACTATACTTCAATAACTGGTCAGTTTAATGTATAAATAGCACAACGTACCTGACAGAATGATTACTAAAAATTAGATTATGAACACTAATTAGGTGTATTTAGGTCACAGGGGTGCCTAACCTGTGGCCCGCATGTAGCCCCAGAATGGCTGTGAATGAGACCCAACATAAAATCGTGAATTTACTTAAAACATTGAGATTTTTTTTGTGATTATGTGTTGTAATGTATTTAATGTGTGGCTCAAGGCAACTCTTTTCTTCCAGTGTGGCACAAAGAAGCTAAGAGGTTGGACACCTCTTCATTAAGACAATAGGAGTTCAAAAAGAAGAAGTTACACCAAACAACCTCATTTAAAAGCCAATTGTTTCACTAGATAGGTAGATCTTGAGTCTGAAGATACCCCTCATATCTAGTGTCTATCTTCTATTCACTATAATTGTGTAAAGATCATCAACTTTGTAGAGTTGCTTTAAAGAGTACCTGAGTTGTAGAATGTTTAAAATATATGTATTTATTCAGTACTAGGAATAAACCAGTAGTAATTCAATAATGTCAAGTCCTCACAATAATACAGGGTATAACCAAAGTTGATAGGTGCATTCTCTTATACATGGAATTTATTTTCATTCTATAGTGAAAGTTATTTTCCTTTATGATTAGAAGGAAAGTTAAATGGAGTACAGTAGTACAGCTTTCTCTTGGTAGTCTGCTAATATGTCACTCTCAGCCCCAAGCAGCAGACCTTCCTTTTCTTCATTACCTTTCTTGATTTAAACATGATTTTTAAGAATTCTTTTTGCTTCTTTTTGGAATTTTTCTCAATTCCATTTTAGTTTTTAACTCACTGGCAATTTTATTGTCTACATTATTATTATTCTGTCATCATTCTTCCTCATATACCACTAGTTCTATCATTTTACATGTTCTCATGTTCATTGACAGGCTTCCTAGGGAGCCACACTGATTTCTTTAAGTATCCCAACATTTTCTTCCTCATTAGCACTGCCTGTGTTTACATGATACAAAGTCCATTTCTGACAATTTTTCTTTTGTGGAATCTTCACTATGTTAATATATAAGCTCTTAACCATTCTTTACACTTTCTTCGGAAATGTGGGTGTTCAACATCTAGCAGTTTCACCTTTGCATACTACTTCTTTTTCTGGCTTGTTCACATAGCAGAATTGAATGATTAATTTTTCCCAGGGTTCCTGGTATTTTTCCTTCTTTAATAAGTCCCTCTCCATTGGTAGGAGTTCAGTCTAGTGACAGGTCTTATTATTAAGTTTAGAATTGTATCCAAATACCTAGTTTCAACAGAATGCTCTTATTGATGAAGTGGAAGTACTCAATAACTCTATGTCTTATCTCTAAGCCAGTTTTATAACAAGAATATATAAATCTTGTCTTCAAGCTCATCTGGCTCCCTTAAATACACCCTATAATGGCACCATTTCTGCTCTACTCTCCTTTGAACCTCATCCAGACACTATCACATTTTTATGATTTCCACATTAAGCTCTTCACTACTCTGCTTTTATTTATGTCCCTTTTGTCTTTTTCTGTTGACCATAATGTATTCTTGCTAGGCATACTCAAGTTCTGACAAACTGATGGGGGGTGGAGTTTCAGAGAGGCAAGATTAGAATTATGGTAGCTAGAGAAGCTTTAATCCAAACAAATTCTTTATACACTGTCTGAACTAAGACTGTTTTAAATAACAGCGATAATAACATAAGCAATCTTACTCTATGGGAATACATTTCCCTTTCCTCATTTTCCTCATCCTTGTATGGGAAAGCCATTGTGCTGCCCATAGATAAAATATTTCCAGAATGAAATTGAATGCATAGGGCCTTAGAGCTAGTTGCCATTTGCTATTAAGATCACCCAGCAGACTGTAGAGTGTAGGACTCTGGAACCAGACCACCTGGTTTATATCCTAGATGCACCAGTAACTAGTTGTGTGACTTGGGGCAGATTACCTAACTTTTCTCTGACTAAGTTTACTTATCCATTAAGCAAAGGTAATGAAGGATTCCCATTCATAGAAGATTCCCATTATGAAGATTAAATAAGTTGCTATAAAGAGCTAGGACATATCTGGCATCTGATAAGGGTTGCTATTTCTATCTGAGAAGTGTTCTTGTCTTAGAATGATAACAAGCAACAATAGAATGACAATAAGCTTCTCAGTGAGGTATTGAGTCCTCCTCAGCCTTGCTAATTATGAGCTATGTGGTCTTAGGAAATGATTTCATATTTCAATTTCTATTTCTGTTTTCTTTTCTGTAAAATGATACATCAGAGGATTGATGTGAGAATTAGGGCACAACATAAAGGTTGAATTTAAAATGTAGGAAATAATATAGACACTCTATTGGGATATCATAATATTTTTAAGACTCTCTCTGCCCTGAAGGAGTTTATAATCATGTTTGAGAGGCAGCACCAAGTCATGGTTAAGATCTATTTTTCTGAAGTTAGATACATTTATGGTTACATTCAGACTCTGATCCTTACCAGCTATAAAAATTTAGGAAATTACATAAATTCTCCAAGTCTCTCATGCTTTATAAAATAGATATTCACAAAATACAATTGTGAGAATTAAATTAAATAATCTAAAGACTTTAAAAAAAGGCCAGAGCATCATATAGTTGCTTTCCTTGTTATAATTGACTCTGTTATAATGAAACAAATTTTTTACTACTCTTTGTAGATTTGCCAATAAGTACAACACGCACTAAATAATGGACATCGAATTTCCAGTTGTCTTGATAGTTGTATTTCTAATTGTAAATGAATAATTTAGAATTGTGTCCTATATATCAACCTCTTGTGACTTCGATAGCCTCAATCAATCCCAAAAGGATTATCCTCTTCATTTCATGACAAGTTTCTTTTTCTTTTTTTAGTCCTGTTCAATTATTTCTCCCAATTTTTCCCCCATTGTTCTCCAGCTCCCACAGTCAATCCCCATCTTGTTGTCCATGTCCATGGGTCATTCATACATGTCCTTTGTCTAGTCCTTTCCTCTTCTTACCATCATATCCTCTTTCCCTTGCCTGTCTGGTCCCTGTCAGTTTGTTCTTTATTTCCATGTTTCTGGTTCTATTTTGCTCATTTGTTGTTTCATTCATTAGGTTGTACTTATAGGTGAAATCCTGTGGTATTTGTCTTCCCCCACCTGGCTTATTTCACTTAGCATAATGCTCTCCAGTTCCACCCATGCTGGCACAAAGGGAAGGAGTTCCTTCTTTCTTTCTTCTGCATAGTACTCCAATGTGTAAATGTAGCACCATTTTTTATCCACTCATTTGCTGATGGGCACTTATGCTGTTTCCAGCATTTCCCTATTATAAATAATGCTACTATGAACATTGGGGTGCATAAGTTCTTTTGAATTAATGTTTCAGGATTCCTAGGGTATAATCCCAGCACTGAGATCACTGGACCAAAAGGTAACTACCATCTTTAGCTTTCTGAGGAAATTCCATACTGTTTTCCACAGTGGCTGCACCAGTCTGCATTCCCACCAACAGTGCACCCGGGCTCCCTTCTCCCCACACCCTCTCCAGCACTTGTTTGTTGATTTGTTTATGATGGCCATTTTGACTAATGTGAAGTGGTATCTCATTGTGGTTTTAATTTGCATCTCTCTGAAGGCTAGTGATGCTGAACATGTTTTCATATGTCTCTGTTCCCTCTGTATGTCCTCCTTGGAGGAGTGTCTATTTAGGTCATTTGTCCATTTTTTAATTGGGCTGTCTTCCTGTTGTGTAGTCCTGTGAGTTTTTTATATATTTTGGAGATCAAAACCTTGTCTAAGGTACCATTGGAAAATATGTTTTCCTATGTAGCTGGTTCCCTTTTCACATTGCTGATGTTTTCTTCAGCTATGCTGAAGCCTTTTAATTTGATATAGTCCCATTTGTTTATTCTTTCCTTTATATCCCTTGCCCTAGGAGATATACTGGCGAAAAAATATATGTGTGTAATATCTGAAATTTTTCTAGGACTTTTAGGGTGCCAGAACTTATATTTAAGTCTTTTATCCATATTGAGTTTTTTTGTGAATGGTGTAAGTTGGTGGTTGAATTTCATTTTTTTACATGTAGCTGTCCAGATCTCCCAACATCATTTGTTGAAGAGGCTATTTTTACTCCATTTTATGCTTCTTCCTCCTTTGTCAAATATTAATTGACCATAGAGACATGGGCTTATTTCTGGGCTCTCTGTTCTGTTCCATTGATCCATGCATCTGTTCTTACGCCAGCACCAGACTGTTTTGTTTACAGTGGCCTTGTAATATAGTTTGATATCAGGCACTGTGATCCCTCCTACTTTGTTCTTCTTTCTCAAAATTTCTGAGGCTATTCGGGGTTGTTCCTGGTTCCATATAAAGTTTTGAAATATTTGTTCTATATCTGTGAAATATGTCATTGGTATTTTTATAAAGATTGTGTTGAATCTGTAGATTGCTTTGGGTAATATGGACATTTTGATAATGTTAAGTCTTCCAGTCGATGCTGCCATTTATTTGTTTCTTCGTTAATGTCTTTATTCACTGTTCTGTAGTTTTCTAAATCCAGGTCTTTTACTTCCTTGGTTAAGCACCTAAGTTTATTTTTAGGTACTTTATTTTTCTTGTCGCTATAGTACATGGAATTTTTTCTTAGTTTCTGTTTCTGATATTTCATTGTTGGTGTACAAAAAATGTTTTTGATTTCTGAATACTGACTTTGTATCCCACTGTTTTGCCAAATTCACTTATTAGGTTGACTAGTTTTTTGGTGGAGCCTATTGGGTTTCTATGTACACTATCATATCATCTGCAATCAATGACAGTTTTACTTCCTTCTTTCCATTTGAGATAATTTTTATTTATTTTTCTTGTCTGATCACTGTGGCTAGAACTTCCAATACTATCTTGAATAGAAGTGGTGAAAATGGACACCCTGTTTTATGACAACTTTCAATCTTAGAACCTGCAAAACTTTGGGTGAGCAGCTGATATTTTGTAAAGATAGTCTGTGCTATCACTCTCTGAGTCCCTATTGTGTGGAGGGCTGGATTTTCTAGAGAACTCTATCTCAACTAAATAACTTAATCAGTGAGAAAAAGGAATAAAGTATGTATATGTATTAATGTAATATTTTTTCTACATTTTAAAAAGGTGATAAGTATTACATATTATTATATTTATAATTATTTTAATAAGGACAGGGATTTGATTCCTGATTCTGCTGATTACTACGTATAAGACTTTACACTTAGTTTCCTGGTCTTTGAAAAAGGTATATCAGCCCCTTTATTATAGAACTTTTATGTAAATTAAAATATAAGGTATGTGTATGCAACTAGTATATATGTTAACTAGTAGATATTCAATCAATACTTATTTCTAGTCCTTTATAACCCCTCCCTGACTTACAAGTATTGAATTTTTTAGTGATTTTTAATCACTCAAATTCTTTGCTGATTACTATACAAAACGTTTTACAAAGATTTAATCTAAAGATGCTTCTTATCCATGACTACAATTTACTGACATTGCACTCTTTGAATATACCAATTCTTTATATTCTGTTCCACATCTTCCTTAACAATCCATGACAGTGTCATGGAAGGGCATTGCTGAAAAATGCCATTGAAGAAACACAACATGTAATGGTAGCTTCTGGGAGCTAAAAATTCTGGGAGCTAAAAATTCTGGAAGACTGCTAAAGTACCTGTTCTTTCAAGGTGAAAGAGGAGAGAAGTTGCCAGATATGTTGGTGGAAACAGTTAAGGGAGGCCCCAGAGACAATGTTAAGAAGTTTGTCATTACCTTGTAGGCTGTGGGTGGCTGGCTGGATGTACTTACAGGACAATAAGAGAGACATATAAGGAATAAAAGATTAAATTTACTACTTTGTAAATCGAAGCATATTTTTATATTTTCTTAAATTCTCCACTACTTGATGTAGTTTTGTATCCCAACCAATAAATACACAGAAGATCCTGAGCAAAGGCTCAGTAGAATGGCAACTGCCCCAGTGCCTCTGTGGCAAAAATCTGTGAGAGCCAATGTTCCAGAAACTCCATAGTGACCACAAACACAGTGCTAGGACTCATCGTGAGCAGAATAACCTAGGAAGGTTATTCCAGAAGATGGTGTTTATCCATTTTCTAAATGATCAGTGAAGGCCATGAGTCCAATAACAGTTATGTTTTAACCTCTTTCCTTCAGACTTCATTGACATTCACCATAAATTATTCATTTTATTTGCACTTCATTGAGCTTCTAATATATAATCATGATTAACAAATTTGTATCCAAATTTAAGAAGCTCATCTGTTCAAACAGAGATCCATCTCTCTCTCTCTCTCATTCTCTCTCTGAGTATGTGTTTCAGCTTTGGTACAGATACACGTTACTCTTTATTTTATTTAAATCTAGGATATAGAATAGACTTAACCACATATTATTTTAATTGCATGTATGCAAAACTGGTAAGTATTTTTCAATATACTTTAACACTGTATTATATCAGATAACTTTTAGAATAGTTTTACTTGAAGAAAATAAGCAATATAGCAGATATATGATCAGAAAATTTCATGCGTAAATACAAACCAAAATACTAGTCCTTGAAGATGCTTTGTTAGCAAGTCTTTCTACTTTCACAGAAATTTTAATCAAACAAAGCATGAAATTTTCTGGTTTATGGATTTAAACATTTCACAACTATACAAAGACTCAAATTATCATGGCACATTAAACCTCCAAGAACTTTGCTTCTCAAGACTGTGGCTGACCCACATTTTAGAAACACAGAAACTAGAAAATGCCTTCATATCATAAATTTTTAATGCTGTTCAAAGCAGATAACAGCTTTTATTTTAAACAGAGAAGCAGTTTAGGGTGGGGTTTAAGTGTCAGCTCAGGAGCCAGACTGTCTGGGAGAGAATCCAGCTACTTCTACTAACTTGGGAATCTTGGGCAAGTTACAAAATATATTGTACCTCAGTTTTCTCATATGCAAAATGAGAATAGTAAATAGGACCTACTTTACAGGGTTATTAATTAGTAATAAATTAGTAAATATACAGAAAACATTTATGAGTGCCATATAGTGAGATCAATAGAAATACTTGTTATAATTACTATTATTGTTACCTTAATTTCAGAGTTAAAGGTAAATGCCAAACATTATTATGAAACTTATTATAAAAGGAGTAATTTTTTTAATTACCACATAAGAAGGCAAAACCTTTTTGTTTTTCTTAGTCTAACAAGCATAAAGTGTGACATATCATCTGTTCCTATAGTTTGATAAGAACTATAGTTCATCCCCCACAAATGATAAGAAAAAATTTAAAGTGTAATAGAATTATGTTTCAATGTACTTATAAAATACATACGAAGGGAAAAATACTATCAAAGAATTAACCCTGATGGCTTATTACTGCTACCAAGAAAAAAAATAAGTAAAAATCTCTAAGAAATATAAAAATGACTAATTAAATAAAACACTTGGGAAGTATTCTGAGACAATATAAAATAAACCCAGCTTCACAGTGCAGTGTGAGAGTTAGATTCTACTCCTGAGGCCATATGCCAAGAGGATGAAGATTGTATGAAAGCTGGCGGAGAACTGGTGCGAAAGCTTCACAGAAGCCAGTGGAGGCCTCCAAGGGCAGTTCACTCCACAGACCGCCCAGACATGGCAGCGATGATGGGAGGAAAAGGCCGCCACTGGGTTACTGACAATCGGGAAGGTGAGCCCCTGATACGTACCAGGGTGGGAACACAGGAAGGAAAACACACCAAAGACATCAACTTAGTAAGCTCCCCATAGGTATGTTATCTATCAAAACTTAGTGACTGCTATTTTTTAATTATTTCACAGAACAGTACAGAGGTTTGACAGGCTTGTAACATGCTGACATTGACCCAGGACTTATTCCAGGCTATTCAAATTTCTCTGACATTGATATGCTAAAAATCTGTTGAGATGAAACTCACTTAGGAAAGCTTAACTATTTCCAGGTTTCAGATAACACCACAATATTGAATATCACAACTTACAAATGATCCAGGAAAGATATTTTACTTTAAAAATAGCCAGTTTTCATAGTCATTAAAGTATAGAACAGGGTTTAATGAGAAAACCGCATTTAAAGAGACAAAAGGGAAACAGAATGATTTTCTCCAGTCTTATCTTGCTTTCTCCCTATGCTCATCCGTCACCTTAGGGTCGTGACTGGGATGAAGAGGAACAAAACACATAAAAATAGAAATCAGAGAAGAGAAACAAAGGAACTATGAAGGGGAAAGAAGGGAACGCGACTTTTTCAGGTCATGCTGCAGAGCACGCAAAAATGGAAGCTCTCCTGCACTGCCTTCTCTCATTTCTTCTACATGCACACAGCTGACTATGATGCATTCTTAAAACTTTAATAGCAATGTCAACAATAATGTGAATTCAGGTGCCAATATAATTTTCTGTTTGATTTTCATTATAGAATTGTAAAAATGTTTTATATAAATATTCAAACAAGGCACATGGTTTTAAGATTGAAGTCGTATTAATTTTCCAATTCAAGGTAACTTAGATTTTTTTTGCCTAATATTTTTGCCCATATTATTTAAGCTATGAATTATGATTTACCTGTTCCAATCATTTTTACCCCCATAAAGTCTTATTTTTATGGAATCTGTGGCCATAAAGATAAGGCTTTTAAAATCCTATTCATGGCAGTGCTGGAAATTAACATGGTTCTTTGGAATGTTGAAAACAAATCATATTAGGGCTGCAGGGAAGATATTACCTTTCTATTATTTCCTATCTCAGAATTATATTTGCAATAGGTATAAGGGTTTCTCCACTGCAACAGGGAGCGCTGTGTGCTTTACGTATAATTTTCACTCTAAATAGGTCTTCACTTTAAATTTCATACAATATTATAGCTACTGCTCTGACAGAAAAATATTGGTTTATTTCAAACAGAATGTCAGCCAAACAGCCAAACAAGATGTTATAAATCTAAGATGTTGCAGGACCATGATATAGGTTAAATATTAAAAAAGAAAACCTACAAATCTATAAGTTAATTGTCCAAGGATATCAGAAAATAAGATACTGTACATTGAAACAATTTCTAAGCTTACTTGTTTTGTTAACAATATTTTGCACATCACATGGTGAACTAAAATCTGAGAGCAAGATAGCTGCAGATTGGAAAGCAGAATAGGATCCTGTGCAAAGTCTTTGTCTTTGAGAAAGCTTGGTGTGTTTTATATAATATTGTATTCCAAAAACCCACCAAACACTTTTTTTTTCACCTTCTAGATGAAGAATTTGAACAAAGATATCAATAACATGAGAAAGACTAGGATATACTACAGACAAATTTATGGCAAGTTTTCTTATTACAGTGTTACGCATTTAGGTGTTAGTGACTATTTTCAACATGAAGGACTCAAACAGATTGCATCTAAGTATCTACTCTTTTCATTGTATATCTTCTTTGAAAACTTCAGGAAATGAATGTCATATAAAGCATACAGCTGAATGTGGATGGTAAGTTAAGAAAAGAAAAGCTATGTTTTATCCAGAGGAACCTCAGTTTCCTTACAGAGCATATGTTTATTAAGAATTATATTCTATCCTTTTTTTGTGCAAAATAATACAGAAAAAGCATTTAAATTTTAAATGGTCAAATGTGAATATAAATCAGAGGCTAACCCTCTTAAGAGTAGCCAAATCTCTATTAATTCTTAATATTAATTTTCATAATTACTATATGGAAACTTCTAACATGACCCAATAGGGAAATATATATACCCATATATATTTGAAAGCGCAATATCTGCAAAATTGGAGAGGCAAAAATTCATTTTATAGGTCCCTTTCATTCTAAATTTTTATATTCTCTCATATTCTTCATTTTACAACTGCCTTGTGGAGAGATACAGTGTTAAAGTACCATGAAAAACCTGATGTCTTTGGCACTTACACTTCATGAATATTTTACTTTGTACTCTGCCCTCTGGGGCCTTGCATCACTAGATCGCTGTACCCTTTTCTTGATGCATAAATAACTCTAAAAATGCTTCCAATTTCAAGGAAGGTCAGCCTGGAAAATCAGAGTACAACAAGCTAAATTTAATGCAGTTACACTGTAAGTATACACAAGTTAAAAGAGAAACATAATTTTGTAACTTGGTTTAAAAAAAATTTTTGCACCTGAGTTGATTTTACTACATATAACCAGTTGTCACTTTGCTGAAATAAAATTCATTTAAATAGTATATCTTATATAAAAATCATTCATTTTAGTGTCTATTCCTTTTTCATCAAATATTTACCAAGCATTTGTGTTCCAGACATGATACTAGGAACAAGGGGTATAGTGATCAACAAGAGCATTCGTTTCCTGCCCTCACCAAACAAATCATTAAGTGTGAAAAGTGTGACCAAGGAAACAATGGATTAAGACAGAGAATGATAAGAAGTATTTTATGAGAAAATATCTTTCCAGCTAAGTCCTTAAAGGAGCTAGCTGAAATCATGTATTTTATCAACAGCAAAAATAATTACATTAAATTTTTTTGCAAAAAAAATATATTTAGAAGAATAAAACATTTCTATTTAAACCACAGAATCACAGAGCATAAAGGAAACATGGATTTCACTCAATCCAACCCTCTCACTTTATGATGCAGGAACTTGAAATATCGTGACCATAATCCCACAACTGCTTGGCAAATCCAGAACCGGTACCCTGTGTTGGGACTATCAGTCTAATGCACTTTACACTATGTCATGTCAAGTTTCAGGAGGAAATCTCAAGGGAGAAAATATAAACATGGACTCTCCTACTTACAGAACTCAGAGGCTATAGATAACACTTATTTAAATGGAAAATAATCCTGAGAATAAGCAATCTCAAAAATATGTTTTTTAATATTTGGCAAGCTGCAGTATCTACTGTATTTTTGGGCCCTTTTAATCTTGTTTATTGTTGAAATTAAATTATGTAAATATTTCTTTTATGGATACCTCTTTTGTCTTCTAAATGAGCTGAATTGAGGACTACTTTTAAAAAAAAGTTTATAAATTTCTGGTTCAATGTTTTAAACTGCTGTGAATTTCCTTTCCCTACTGAGACTCTATTAAAAGTATTGCTAACACATAAAAAGAAAAATTATATGGATTCCAATCTGCTCTGAGAATCCCAAGGAGAAGTTTGGGCCTTGGGAAAGATGGCAGAAAGGAAGGTTTGAATGAAGGGTGGGACTAAAAACCAGAGTATTGAATAAAAATCTCTACAGGCACAGTTAACATTTCCACTCCTTTCTCCATGCTGCTGCCAGGTATTCACCATTCAAGTTTTTGTCCAAAGAGAAATCCCTCTGAGAGCTTTGTGTATGAGTGTTATTGCTCTTAGGATAAACTCTTCCACCTTCAGGACATTAGTTGAATCCAGCTTAATGCTGAATCTCGAATTTCTCCACCAATGAGTAAGCCTCACAGATGCACTAGAGAACACTGTGCATGGAGCATTCTTAAAGAGTAACTAGTATTACCACATATTTGAGGAAAACCAACAACTTAACATTAGTAGAATCAATATATGATTTTGGAATCATATAAAATTTGGAATAAATTAGAATAAATGATTTTGGAATAAATTAGAATCCATTGATGGACGGGTGAAAAGAGAGAGGTTTATTTAAATATTTGTTCACAGGAACGGTGACACTCAACCTGATGAGCAGGACATTTAATCCCACAGCACTGACTACTGGAAGCCATATTTGTATACCCATAATTACTCAGACATACTTTATGTTCCACTTTTAGAATCATCCCACAGATAATTTATAAACTAATTAACTGTAATTATAAAAGCATGTAAATATTAAGTGTAGAAAATACCAGAGTACAACTGCCAGAGTTTGGATCACAGAACTTGGAGGGTAGAGGTGAAGGGAAAGTTTGCAGCTTTAGTCTCTCCATTTATACGAAGTGAGGCCAAGCCTTCTTTTAGGGGGTATGAATAAAAACAGAACTTAGAGTCTGTTTAAAAGTTCAGAAGTGACCAAAGGGATTCTGTCTTTCTCTTTCAATATGACAAGTAAAATCCTACTTCGTGCTTTTGAATTTGCTAATCTCTCTGTCCTGAAATGTCTAATTCCAGATATTCACATGGCTTCCTCCCACACCACACCGAATGTTTGCTCCTCAAGAGACTTTTATTGACCTTTTCGTCTCTGTTGCTTAACTATGCTTTGTTTCTCCTCATAGTATTTATAAGTATCAAGTATTATAGTGTATTTTTTAAATTTATACCTTCTCCTGGAATGTAAGCTTTATAAAGTCTGTATTTTGTCAACACTCTAGTTCTCATACTTGATAAATATCTGGCACACAGTAGATGAGCAATATATACATATGTGTTGAATAAATGGGTA
The DNA here is from genome assembly GCF_021234165.1 of Pteronotus mesoamericanus. Lineage (NCBI taxonomy): Eukaryota > Metazoa > Chordata > Mammalia > Chiroptera > Mormoopidae > Pteronotus > Pteronotus mesoamericanus. The sequence goes on from NW_026555311.1 coordinate 19,403,185, forward strand.
AACAACCAGTGTAGGAACTGGGAATATTGATATAATTAAACTGGAAGGAAATAGAAATGCAATATATTAGTTATCTGTTACTATGTAAATTACCCCCAAATTTAGTGGCTGAAAACAAGTGATTCAAGAAAGTAAGGCAGTTTTTTAATCCACTCATTTGCTGTTGGGCACTTAAGCTGTTTCCAGCACTTAACTATTATAAACAACGTTGCTATGAACATTGGGGTGCATAGGTCCTTTTGAATTGGTGTTTCAGGATTCTTAAGGTATAACCCCCAGCAGTGGAAGTGCTGGGTCAAAAGGCAGTCCCATTTTTAGCTCTTTGAGGAAATTCCGTACTGTTTTCCACAGTAACTACACCAGCCGGCATTCCCACCAACAGTGCACCAGGGCTCCCTTTTCTCTACAACCTAACCGGCACTTGTTGTTTGTTGATTTATTCATGATGGCCATTCTGACCAGTATGAAGTGGTATCTCATTGTGGTTTTAATTTGCATCTCTCTGATGGCTAGTGATATTGAGCATTTTTTCACATGTCTATGGGCCCCCTGTGTGTCTTTCTTGGAGAAGTGTCTGCTCAGGTCCTCTGCCCATTTTTAAATTGGATTGTTTGTCTTCCTGGTGTGGAGTCGTGTGAGTTCTTTATATATATTTTGGAGATCAAAGCCTTGTCTGAGGTAGCATTGGCAAATATGTTTTCCCTCATGGTTGGTTCCCTTTTCATATTGCTGATGTTTTTGTTAGCAGTGCAGAAGCCTTTTAATTTGAGGTAGTCCCATTTGTTTATTCTTTCCTTTATATCCTTGTTCTATGGGACATATCAGCAAAGATATTGCTGCATGGGACGTCTGACATTTTCCTGCCTGTGTCTTTCCCTAGGACTTTTATTATGTCATGACTTATGTTTAAGTCTTTTATCCATCTTGAGTTTATTCTGGTGTATGGTGTAAGTTGGTGGCTGAGTTTCATTTTTTTTGCATTTACCTGTCCTGATCTCCCAACAACATTTATTGAAGAGGCTATTTTAACTCAATTTTTGCTCCTGCCCCCTTTGTCAAATATTAATTGACCATAGAGACATGCACTTATTTCTGGGCTTTCTATTCTTTTCCATTGATCCATGTGCCTGTTTTTATGCCAGCACCAGACTGCCTTGTTTACAGTGGCCTTGTAACATAGTTTGATGTCAGGTATTGTGATCCCTCCTACTTTGTTCTTCTTTTTCAAAATTGCTAAGGCTATTTGGGGTCACATGGTTCCATGTCAATTTTTGAAATATCCTATATCTGTGAAAAATATCATTGGTATATTTTAATAAAGATTTCATTGAATCTATAAATTGCTTTGGGTAGTATGGACATTTTGTTGATGTTAATTCTTCCAATCCATGCTTCCATTTATTTGTGTGTGCCTTAATTTCTTTCTTCAGTGTTTTGTAGTTTTCTGAGTACAGGTCTTTTACTTCCTTGGTTAGGTTCATTCCTTGGTATTTTATTTTTCTTGTTGCCATAGTACATGGGATTTTTCCCCCTAATTTCTGTTTCTGATATTTCATTGTTGGTGCACAAAAATGCCTTCTTTTTCTGAATATTTACTTTGTATCCCACTCTTTTACCAAACTCACTAATCAGGTCAACTAGTTTTCTGGTGGATCCTCTTTCCTTATTGTAGTTAGCCAGCCTCCAGTATAGCCCTGAAAGAGACTTTCTTCCTCATATTCAACTCTTTATGTAATCTCTTCCCTTATTTAATAGGTTTAGTCTGCATAATTAATAGGATTTTAAGAAAATGATGGTATGTGATTTTTTAAGATTACACCAAAAAGCCATTGTAGCTTCTACCTACTTTTTTTGAAATTATTGTTCAATTACAGTTGTCTCAATATTTCCCCCAATTGCTCTGCTCACCCACCTGCCCACCAACCTGCCACCCCCACTCCCTAAGTCATTCTCCACCTTGTTGTCTGTTACCACAGGTCCTTTATACATGTTCCTTGACTAGACCATTCCCCTTCTTTCCCGTTATCCCTTTCGCCCTTCACCTCTGGTCACTGTCAGTTTGTTCCTTATTTTTGTGTCTCTGGTTCTATTTTGCTCATTTGTTTGTTTTGTGCATTAGGCTTCATTTATAGGTGAGATCATATGGTGTTTGTCTTTCACTGCCTGGTTTATTTCACTTAGCTTAATAATCTCCCATTCCATCCATACTGTTCTTAATAGTAGAAGTTCCTTCTTTCTTTTGCTGTGTAGTATTCCATTGTGTAAGTATACCACAGTTGTGACATGATAAAAGTCCTAGAGAAAGACGCAGGCAGGAAAATGTCAGACGTCCCATGCAGCAATATCTTTGCTGATATGTCCCATAGAACAAGGATATAAAGGAAAGAATAAACAAATGGGACTACCTCAAATTAAAAGGCTTCTGCACTGCTAACAAAAACATCAGCAATATGAAAAGGGAACCAACCATGAGGGAAAACATATTTGCCAATGCTACCTCAGACAAGGCTTTGATCTCCAAAATATATATAAAGAACTCACACGACTCCACACCAGGAAGACAAACAATCCAATTTAAAAATGGGCAGAGGACCTGAGCAGACACTTCTCCAAGAAAGACACACAGGGGGCCCATAGACATGTGAAAAAATGCTCAATATCACTAGCCATCAGAGAGATGCAAATTAAAACCACAATGAGATACCACTTCATACTGGTCAGAATGGCCATCATGAATAAATCAACAAACAACAAGTGCCGGTTAGGTTGTAGAGAAAAGGGAGCCCTGGTGCACTGTTGGTGGGAATGCCGGCTGGTGCAGCTACTGTGGAAAACAGTACGGAATTTCCTCAAAGAGCTAAAAATGGGACTGCCTTTTGACCCAGCACTTCCACTGCTGGGGGTTATACCCTAAGAATCCTGAAACACCAATTCAAAAGGACCTATGCACCCCAATGTTCATAGCAGCGTTGTTTATAACAGTTAAGTGCTGGAAACAGCCTAAGTGCCCAACAGCAAATGAGTAAATCAAAAGCAACTCCATTGTGTACACCTATACAGTGGAATACTATGCATCAGAAAGAAAGAAGGAACTCCTATCCTTCGAGACAGCATGAATGGAACTGGAGAGAATTATGCTAAATGAAGTAAGCTAGGCAGTGAAAGACAAATATCATATGATCTCACCTACAAGTGGAACCTAGTCAACAAAACAAACAAGTGAGCGAAATAGAACCAGAGACACGGAAATAAAAACAAACTGACACTGACCAGAGGGCAGGAGAGTGGGGGATAACAGGGCAAAGAAGGGGAATGGTCAAGTCAAGGAACATGTATAAAGGGCCCATGGACAAAGACAATAGTGTAGGATTGAATGTGGGAGGTGGGGGATGGGTAAGGCAGGGGAGAGTAATGGGGAAAAAATCGGGACAACTGTAATTGAACAATAAAAAAAAAGGAAAAAGGGAATTATATAAATGAAATAAATTCTCAGTTACTATAATAGAAAATTAGTAGATTATATCTATAATTTATAAATAAAAATGTAGTGGTTAGTACATTGCTTAGAAATACAGAGGTAATTGGCGGTATGATGGAGACAGCTTATACCAACTTGTAACAACCAATAGTTAAATTTTCAGGAAGTTTGAAAGCTGGTTGTTAAACACAGCCTTTATTAAAAATTAAACCTAATAAACTTATAAATATAAAAATACTTTATAAATAATAATAATACTCAAGACATCATTTCCAAATTACTTTACTACTTTTATCTTCATCCATACTTTTGTAATTAGTTACATCTATAGTATCTTCAGCCAGAACACCATATCATCATGCATTACTGCACATTTTCTTTTGACTCTGCTCAGTATTGTCATGTTGGTATCTCGAAGTCAGTTATGACAAGAATATTTACACCAATGAAATCAGCTACCACTCCATGTCAGGATTTTATTTATTGTTTTGTTGATTGTCTAGATATAAGAAATTAATGGGGAAAATAGTAATGATGGAGATTAAGCTTAAAAAGTGTGCCATCAGTATAACCATTAACTGGTAAATAGAACAAAAAACTGAGGAAATATTCTTCCAGTGTTCAAAAACTGGTATCCATTTTAGAAAATAAAACTTACATTATTAATGAACACTAAAATTCATATATATGTCTCATTGTTTCACTGTCTTTCTCATTTGCATAGCTGGATATATCAACCAATATTCATGTTGGAATTAAACTTGGAGAAATAGTTGTTAAATATTTACAAGCATATCATTGAAGATAACCAACCAGAAAATGAAAAACAAAATAGTTGAAAGTGTTTACTTTGGAGGAGTTGGAGTGGTGGAGGCTGGGGTGTTGTTGCTTTTTATGGCAAGCCATTTCCCAGTATTGGATTATTTTTTTAAACTGTATGCATATGCTGGTTTGAATTGAAAACATTCTTTAAAGAGTTTCTAAGTAATTTACAAGATTTAACTTGATGCAAACTTTTAAGTTTACTCATAAAAAATTATTTGATTTGCTCAGCCATAGTTTTGGGAAACTACTCTCCAGGTCTCTCTTTTATTTCTGTAATTACTGCACTTTTGTTCTAGACTATCTTTCAAGGATGTTTCTATAGAACAGTCTTGGAAAATAGAGTGTCTTACTCCAGAGCTAAGGGTAGGTTTGTCACAAGGGTGTCTAATCTTTTGGCGTCTCTAGGCCACACTGGAAGAAGGAGAGTTGTCTTGGGTCACATATTAAATACACAAACACTAATGAAAACGGATGAGCCCAAAAAAAGTTTTAAATACATTTACAATTTTGTGTTGGGCCACATTCATATCCTGGCCCATATGAGGCCTGCAGGCTGTGGGTTGGATCCCCTGGTCTATAATATAGTAAAGAAAATGTCTCCCTACAGGGCAAAAGCAAGCCAGGCTTACTGCTTGGGGTTCTCCAACTATGATCCAAATCTGTTGTATGTTCAGCATTCACCTGGGCCCCTTTCTGCCACCTCCATGGAATCTGATAGAAATGAGAGGAGACAGGGATATTGATGCATATGTGAAGCTTGTACCTCTTGTTGTACTGGAAGCAATAAATAAATATCTTTGTTTCTGACTCAGGAATTTTGTGTGTTTTGGCAATATTCATGAAAATGTGGAAGGTTAACTTCTTAGTTTTGTGCAAGTAAAGTGATATTCAACCCTTCATGGTCCTGAACAATAAGCCTCTAAAAAAGCATCAAATTATCAAGAATAAAAATTTACTACTTTTCCTTACCATTCATGTAGAAAGAGACATTTACCAGGAAGTTTAACAAAGCTTAAGTTTCAGGCCCTTCCTTTATGTTGGTTCCTTCAATGATTCTCATACCTTACTTGGATTCATAATTTTCTTGAAGGGAGTCCCAAATTTATTAAGCATCAAGGTCTACAAAAGTTTGACCCATCTATGAGCTGCTGGTTTATAAAACTTTTGGGTGTAAAAAAAAAAACAAACAACAAAAACAGAAAACAACAGTTAATGTAACTATTGCCTATATTTTTCTATTAAAAACGCAGTATGATTTAGGTCATGTGAACCATAGTTAATCGTGGTGATTAAGCAACTACTTTACAGAGTTTCTTGGTTTTTTACTGCCCTAATGAAACATATTCACATATCAACTGGTTCACCTAAATTGTTCAGAAAACTACATGAATGAAGTAGTTAAGTCTTTACTAGTATTAAGTAACTATAACCATAAGAACAGTCAAGGTTAAATTGGAATTAAAATTTGTATAAGTTATTATAGGAGGACTAAGCTTTTTCAATATTGGTACATTTAACATTTTCAACTGAAAATTTTAACGAGTCTGGAAGAATATACCTTTTAGTAAGGTCTGTGTGAGATTTCTTAGGATTTAATTTTAGAAAATTTCTATTAGAAAAAGCACTGATTTATAAGTCGTTGCCCATACCATCCACTTCTCAAAAAAACAAATGATTCTGGTCTTTGCCATAGGTTGTCTTTTTATAAATGAATAGATAGAGTGGTTTGAACACACATATATATATATATATGAACCAATAAAAATCTCAAAATTTTCATGTTACTAATATTCTATATTATAATTGTTCAGAAACCAAAAATGTCATTATCTTCTGTCATTTCAGTATAAAATAGATAGGTATATATTATGTCACAATACAACCTAGTAAATTTCTAAGTCGTTTATCCTGATCTCTTGACACAGCTGAAATATTTTTCTTTTATTTCAAGTTCATTGTTTAAATACATATCTTCATTTAAAATAAAGGATTTACAAGCAGCCATTAGAAGTGTAGCTCTTCTAAACTGATCACTCACTAGTGGCTAGTTATTAGTTACTAGCTAATTGTTGAACTTTACCTTCTATTCAATTATATCAAAATAATCAAATGAGTCTGATAATAGATGCAGTTTCAGTGACCTTTATGTCACTATTCAGCTTAGCTTTTCTCACACGTAAAATGGCAATACTATCCATCACTGAACAGATTAGTGCTTTACCTTGTAAAATGCACTGTAAATTAGGAGTGGGCTAATAGTAAAGGGTAATTACCTTTCATAAGAATTTAATGTAATGGGAAAAATGTCTTATTTATCAAAATGTTAAGAAAAGCTATAAAACAGATACTGAAAAAATAGACAGGTGACAAGTAATTTAATAAATTCATTATACAGAATTATCAACCTATATATTATAAATGGAATGCACCATGAATATTACATAATAAATGATAGACTATAATTTCCCTATACATAAATACTCAACCTCTCATCAGAAATATGAGCTTAATTCCTTGGTTAAGACACAGAGCAGTTTGTGGGTTACCAAAGTTAATTTGCAATGCAACAGATGCAGAGTGTATTAGTCTGAAGCCAAACTGGGAGTCCTCAAAGGCAGTAGAAGTGTGCGGATAGGCCCTCTGAATCTATAGATATTAAGCTACTATAGAATAAGAAAGAGCAAGAATTCTAGGCAGTTCTTTAGGAAAGAAGCACCAATTTGACCTATTTTATAGGTCTATTTTTCATGCTATAAAATAATCTTTAACTATATTAGTAGGACTTCAAAGGAAATTTTCAAAGAAAAATGGAATTTTTCTTGTTTCGTTTTTAAAATTAATTCAAACAGATTTATTTATTTATTTATTTATTTCACTGGGTTGCAGGTTTCAAGTGTACAACTCAACAGAACATCATCTGCACACTGCATTGTGCACCCATAGTCCCAAGCAAAGTCTCTTTCCATCCCCATCTCCAACTTTGCTCACCTTCTCCTACCCCCCACTCCTCTTTGCATCTGGCTATCACCACATTGTTGTCTGTTTCTATGGGAGATATATATATATATCTCACATATACACACACACACACACATATATATAAAGCATTATATATAATATATATCTCACATAATGAGAAATATATATCTCATATATATATATATCTCACATATATATATATATATATATAACAGTATATATAATGTTTTTTGCTTAATCCTTTCACCTTCTTTCATCCAGTCTCCCAAACTCCCTCAATATTCTTTTTTTTCTAAAAGATTTTATTTATTCACTTTTAGAGGCAGGAAGGAAGGGAGAAAGAGGGAGAGAAACATCGATATGCAAGAGATACATCAATCAGTTGCCTCTTGCATGCACCCAACTGGGACCTGGCCCACAACCCAGGCATGTGCACTGGCTGGGAATCAAACCAGTAACCTTTTGTTTTGCAGGCCAACACTCAACTCACTGAGACACACTAGCCAGGGCCACTCTTAATATTCTTAAACGATGATTTCAGTTTACATTGTTAATACTTTTAGACCATCTCTGTATACTGTTTTAGATCAAAATTCTTCTAATAATTACAATATTCCATGAAGTAGAAAATAAGTACAGGGAATAGAATTTACTTAGGCTAGTAATTTCTACCTGCTGCCTATGGTAAATGTTTTTTATACATACCTGGTTTAGAGTTAGTGTTGCAAAATAAAACAATTTCATTTTCTCCAATGAAATAGAAGAACTGCTCATTTGGAAAAGTGAAATTGTTCCTTTATAGAATATTTTAAAAGAATGTACATGCTCTCAATTATATTTGAGTATATTATAACCTTTATTAAAGCCTATGAAATTTCTGTTCAGTTGAAACTTTAACAGGCTTGCTTAAAAAAAAAAAGAATTGCTGCTTTATATATCAACCATAAATAAGTAGTCACAAAATAATTCAGTTCATTGCACCAAGTCCTCACTGAGAATATATACCAGGCATTGTGCTGAGTACTTGGGATCTGAAAATAATTAAGTTCAGTCTCCAAAATTAAAGGTCTGTGGTCTGATTAGTAAAACAGAAATATATGTGTCAAGAAGAATGAAGATATTAAGAGAGAAGTATATTCGGCGTAAGAGAGAAAAAAATAACCAGGAAATATAGTTCAGCTTTAAAAGCAGTGGACAGAGAAGGCTTCTTGAAGTTGCCAGGTGATATATGAACTAAATCTCCTAAATATGTATAAGTTAGACCAGCAAACAAAAGAAGTCATCACACTCCCAACAGAAGGAAGAGTATGATCAGGTAGCAGGGAAAGAAATTATACCATATATTTGAGAATTACATCTCACTTATTTCTGTCATTAAATAAACTGTGAGTTAGGAAATGTTAGGAAATTAGGAAAAGATAGGTGGTGGAGGTTACAGAATGCCATGCATTGAAATTCATCTTAAGGAACTTAAGCTTTATTTTACAGATGATTTGTAGTCATTAAAAGGTTTCAGGAGGAAGCTTGAGTGAGGAAGTCAGAGTGAGATTTTTTTTTTAAATTCTTCTTAGCCCTGGCTGGTGTGGTTCAGTGGATTGAGCATCAGACTGTCAACCCAAGGGTCTCTGGTTTGATTCCTGGTCAGGGCACATGGCTAGGTTGCAGGCCAGGTCCCCAGTTGGGGGCATGTGAGAGGCAACTGGTTGATGTTTCTCTCCCTATCTTACTCCCTTCCTTCCCTTCTCTTTAAATAACAAATACAATCTTTAAAAAAAATTCTTCCTAGTACATTAAAAAGAAATGTCTCTGTAATATTGGGTTTTTTCCCTTAATTTGCTTAGCAACATGTTTCAAATAGTAGCAAAAAGATAAATTTTAGAAAATTCTATGTCCAAATCAAGACAAATTTTTATAATAATTATCTATTATGAAAAGAATATAATCCTGAAAATCATCACAGATGGAAATTGTTTGAGTCAAATCATACTTTTTTATTTAAAACAAGTAACTGCAAACATGTAATACCTGCCATCTTATTTCAACCGTATGGGAAAATATATTTGCTAATGATACATCAGATAGAGGTTTGATCTCCAAGATATATAAAGAACTCACTCGACTCCATTCCAAGAAGACAAACGATCCAATCAAAAAATGGGCAAAGGACCTGGGCAGATGCTTTTCTAAGGAGGAGATACAGAGGGCCCAGAGGCATTTGAAAGGATGCTCAGCATCACTAGCCATCAGAGAAATGCAGATCCAAACCACCATGAGGTACCACCTCACACCGGTCAGGATGGCCATCATAAACAGATCCACAAACAACAGGTGCTGGCGAGTCTGTGGAGAAAAGGGGACCCTAGTACACTGTTGGTGGGAATGCAGACTGGTGCAGCCACTATGGAAAGCAGTGTGGAATTTCCTCAGAAAGCTGAAAATGGAACTGCCTTTTGATCCAGTGATTCCTCTGCTGGGACTATACCCTGAGAACACCAAAACACCAATACAAAAGAACCTATGCACCCCAATGTTCATAGCAGCACAATTTACAATAGCCAAGTGTTGGAAGCAACCTAAATGCCCATTAGTAGATGATTGGATCAAAAAGTAATGGTACATATACACAATGGAATACTACGCAGCAGAAAGAAAAAGAGAACTACTAAACTTCGCGACAGCATGGATGGAACTGGAGAGCATCATGCTAAGCGAAATAAGCCAGGGGGTGAAAGACAAATACCATATGATCTCACCTATAAGCGGAACCTAACCAACAATGCAAAGAAGCAAGGAAAATATGACCAGCAACACTGAAAGGAAAAGAAATCAACAGAGACAAGAGGGAAGGGGGGGGCAGGGAAAGGGAAGGGAAGGGGAAAGTCAAGGAAGATATAGCAAGGACTCATGGACAAAACCAAAGGGGAAGAGCTGAGGGAGGGAAGGAGGGAGGGGGCAAGGGAAAGAGGTGGGGGGGAGGCAGAGACAAATGTATTTAAAAAGTAAATAAATTTTTAAAAAATGTTCAAAAAAAATGAAGAAATTACTTTCAAAATTCTATTGAGTTGAATGAAATGCTTAACATAGATAACTGTATATATTTATAAATTTAGAAAAATTAGGTAGAGAGGCAAAGCTGGATATTAATACATAGTCCAATCTTGATATGGACTTATTAATTTGGCAAATTATTTTAAATGATTTCTTAAAGCGTCAGTAGTCTAATAATTTGCATGTAAAATTGAGAAATATGGATTCCATGAGAAAAGCAATAAGGTTCCCAGAGATGAAAATATTTTCCAGGACATGAATGAGATGGTGGTAAAGATAGTGATAGATGGAAAAGTTTACCATTTGTAAAATATAGGATAATAATCAATAAAAAAGACATATTATAAATATTGCACATAAAAGTGGATAAGAATTGAAATATACATGTGTTTGGCTAGTATGGATATGTGTTATAGCTAAAGTTGAAATCCAACTGGCTAATATTAATATCACTGTTAGCAGTATTATAAGGTATACCCAGAGAGGCCTTATAATATTGCTGACAGTGATATTATATATAATATTATATATAATTAATATATAAATATATAGTTACATTATATATTATATTATATTGTAATTTATATTATATAATTTATTATATAATACAATATAATATTATATAAATATAATATTAATATAATTTATTATATAAATTATAATAATATATAATTTATATAATAGAATAGAATAGAATAGAATAGAATATATATATGGAGAGATGAGGGAAACAATTCCAAGCAGATTTACAGTATAAATTTAGGATACACTATATTCAGAATACACTATAAGCTGAGAATAATGATGGGGAAATTTGTAAACAGAACATAACATAGACATTCTGTTTACCCATTAATGTAAGTATTCACTGTTTCTCCCATTTCCTGCCTGCTCTGCCTACACCTAGGGCCTTGTGGCCTCCAATGAGTGGAGTACGTAATTGAAAGGACTTATTAATATTAGAAATGGCCAATGTTTCTGGAAGAAACTGAAAGTGTGCTTGTGTTGAGGACACAATAGCCATCAATAATTGCTTTTGAGTAGGAAACACAGAGGGCGGAAAAAAGAGAAAGACAGGTGGCAGTGAAAGAGAGGGAGGGTGGTCAAGGAGAAAAGCAATAGCAACTGAACTCTAATAAATGGGATTTAGGGGAAAATGAAGGTTTGAACAGAATTTTAAAGAAGCTTTTGCTGAATGTTATAACTCAAAGCTTGCCTCTACACTCTTTCCCCCTCACCCCCCCGCAAGGGATAAGCGAACGTGTTGATGCTTAAACTTTTTATTTCGAATATCACATCTTTTAGAAAAAGGTCCACCGTAAAAGAGTTACAAGTCATTTGACTCAAAATAATTGATATTGAAATATAAAAACGATTGCAAATAAAAATGAAAGAGCCAAACAAGTAAACAGAAGAATTGGATGTGGAAAAGCAACCTTAATGGCTAATAAAAATATGGAATGATACTCAAAGTATTCATTGATATTTTAGGAAAGAAAAATGCAAATAAATAAGATGACATTTTACAATCATACTGTCAATTTTTTTCTTTTAAATTAGAATGAGGCAACATGGGAACTGCTGCTGTTGAGAGTGTTAACTGGTACAAACTCTTTGGAGAGCAATTTGGTAACAGTATATTTGAATATGCTCATAAATTATCATTAGCAGCAACCCTTATAGGTCTCTATTGTAGAGAATATCTTACAATTACACTTGAGGAGACATATATTGTGATGTTAATTGAAATGTTACTTGTTTTAGAAGAAAAATGAAATAACCTAATTATTTTCCTGTAAAATCACATTAACATAAGACTGTCATCTAGTCATCCAACAAATGTTATAACAGTGAAAATGACTGAAATAGAGCTACATAAATTAAATGAATAAATCTCAAAAAAGTAAAAGCTTAAAAACATAAAACACCATTGTTTTGAATTCTTAAAATATAGAATTTGATGGTGGTATAAAATTTTTGGTATATGCAAATGAAATAAAAGTGCAAAAGATTGCATATAAATGATTTACAACAACTTATTCTATGAGGAAAAATGAGGAGAAGGAAAATAGGTGGACTTTCATATATCTGCAATTTTATTTTCTTTTAAGGCAAACATAACAAGTGTAAATGTCTGTTTAATCTCAGTAGCAAATACATGCATGTTTGATATATTTTTTCTATTATTTTCTATATTTTGAAATGTTTTGAAATAAAAATGGCTTTGATGAGAAAGGTAAGAGTTAACAAAGTGAATCCCATGTCTCAAATTTTTTTTTTTTTTTTTTTTTATTAATTTATTTACTTTTTAAATACATTTGTCTCTGCCTTCCCCCCCTCCTTTCCCTTGCCCCCTCCCACCTTCCCTCCCTCAGCTCTTCCCCTTTGGTTTTGTCCATGAGTCCTTGCTATATGTTCCTTGACTTTCCCCTTCCCTTCCCTTTCCCTGCCCCCCCCTTCCCTCTTGTCTCTGTTGATTTCTTTTCCTTTCAGTGTTGCTGGCCATATTTGCCTTGCTTCTTTGCATTGTTGGTTAGGTTCCGCTTATAGGTGAGATCATATGGTATTTGTCTTTCGCCCCCTGGCTTATTTCGCTTAGCATGATGCTCTCCAGTTCCATCCATGCTGTCGCGAAGTTTAGTACTTCTTTTTTCTTTCTGCTACGTAGTATTCCATTGTGTATATGTACCATAATTTTTTGATCCAATCATCTACTGATGGGCATTTAGGTTGCTTCCAACACTTGGCTATTGTAAATTGTGCTGCTATGAACATTGGGGTGCATACCATGTCTCTAATTTTTAAAAGCTTAATGCTTGAAAATAACATTTCAGAGATATTCAAACTCATTTCAACTTTGCTGGAGATGGGTACAAAGTTGTTGTTGTTGTTGTTGTTATTTGTTACCTGGCATTTTTGTGCTAGATTTAACTGCCCATCCTTAAATAAGTATGCTTATTACAACATAAAACATGTTGGATAGTAAAATTACCACATGACAGAGTACTTTACTTTTATAGTGATAACCTGGTTCTTTTGATTAGTATGTAATTGAAGGTACCTAGACAAGAGTATCACTCATTCTTTCTACCTTATACTCAAGGTATGGACAACTCAGAAAAAAAAACAACTACTTCTCACTCCAGCATGGGGGTAAATCAATCTTCCTGCTATTAGAAAATGTGCTTTGCTGCTGAGATACCTGTGTCTGAGAGACTCTGTACCAATGAGGAATGTGACTATTGCACTAGATTATTAAACTACAGTTATTGCTAATGAGACATTCTTTAGAAATCACTGCATGATGTGGTTGTATTTACTGAATTACATAAATTATACATATATTGTTTGTAAATGTGAATAATTTTCATATCAGATGAAAATGATCAAATGAATTTTTCAGTTTCCAATTAAATCAGTGCATAGCTATTTAGAAAACTATAACATGGCTAATTTACAAAAACCAGTGGTTAAATACCAAAAATTATTAACAGGCCAGGAGTCTGGTTGAAACTAAACTGTCTATTTCAAGGGTAAGCTCTTGCATTTGTTCTTCCTAAGACCTAATGTCCTTAGTGGTAGGTCCTTATAAGCACCAGTTTCTGCGTGTATGGATGCTTATATGTGTAAGGGTGGAGAACTAATAATATGCCATGATTTTACAATATTTTATGGTCAATTTAGTGTTCACATAAATTGCCCTGGAGATACAATCACATTATTTAGAGAGCAGATGCTGCACAAAAGTGAAACAGTTTTCCTCCTAATGAGCCTCAGTTGAACCTGATTCACTGTCACAGGGCTCATCTCCAGGGAGGTCTCACATTCAGTTTCAAAATCATTCAGACTCACAACGCTACTTATTAGGGTACTAATGACAGTGATGATTTTCATGATGTGGGCACTTGTCACAAGTGAACTAGACTGAGACCATTTCTGTATTTCACATTAATTCTAGGACAGCTGTTGATGCTAGCAGTATTAATCATAACCAACTTGGGCTGGAGTCAAAGCAACCTAAAAGAGCGAAGTTCTACACCTTGTTATCAATTCCCTGGAGCCGAGGCATCATGTGCTCACATGTCCACATCATTGGAAAACATGCTCTTGATTACCCTTCATTTGTATACACTTCTGGCAGACTATGTCTAATGTTCTAGGTAGTGTCATCTGAGGATAGCACTTCAAAACTGAACAGAATACATTTTGCACCCAAAAATATTATGTCATTATTATAGACACTGGATCATTGAATGACATTTTTCAAGGTTCTACATGTATAAGATGTAACTGTCTCTAAGAAAAAAAGTATCAATTTATTTGTAAAATATTAGATTGAGAGATATAAAATGTAAAAGTGCAACAATATGTAAGTTAGAAATGTTTCTTTGCAATTATCCCATTTCCCAGATTCATGGTAAGATCTAAGTTAAATCCAAAAGATAATGCACAATGAAAACATACTTTCCTGTGCACTTACAGTCACACATAAGGAATCGATTTCCTTGCTTCATCTTATTTGATATCTGATGTATAATCTTCCCAAAGAACACCATTTGTGGTATGAGAACCATGCACATGTCATAGGGATTAATCAATTTATGCTTCAGTTTCCAGAAGGAGAGTATCAGCTAAAAAGTTTTTAATGTTACCATATAATGTTACTCAAAAAAAAGTGGGGAACAGGGAGGTGCTGTTCTGTAAAGGAGAGACACACTGAGAGCCTTGAGTCACTTTGACATTACATTAGAGCACTGCACAAGGCCAGTAAATAGAAATTCTCTAGAACTTTCTAACCAAACTGCAGTCTGTACACCAGCAGCAATGTTTGCCAATGTCACTTGGCAAAATTTCAAGCTCTCTTCTACACCTTCTGAATCAGAATGTGAATTTTACAAGATCCTGGAGCAGTTCATCTGTACATTAAAGTTTAAAAAGCTTAATACAGAATAAGTTAAAGAAAATTTCAGAAGATTTTCTAGAGAGTTGTTTACTTCCCTAGAGGAACAAATGGCTGAGAGGCCTACCTGAACTTTGTATCAGAAACATCAAAAGCTTAGATGCTAACAATCAGCAGATCATTATTACTACTGTCAAATATGGTACAGTGGTATGACCTTCTAGAAACAAAGCATCTTTTGCCAATGTCAGTTTTGTTGGAGAAATTTCTATTACATTTAGTAATGATGGGTGGTGAGAGTAGCATATTAAAAAGGACTCTTTCAGGCAAATTGTTCTGAAGAGTGTGTAATTGATTATGAGTCAGAGGAAAAGTCCTCATGAAGAATAGACTTCTCAGTAGGAGCTCCAAACCTAGCTCCTCCATCCTACGTAGCAGAGAAGCCATGATCTGCCTGACTGGAGAGGAGTTCTCAAAGAACAGAATCTATAGTGTGGAACATATTCTTGAGCCTCCTAACTCATTTATATCTCACAATATGTTTTCTAACATTGTGATATGTCATTGAAATGTCTTCAATTAATAAAACATTATACTAAATTTCTTATTAAGATCTCTGCTATAGATAGTATAAGAAATAAACAGGAATAAATCTCTACTCTTGTCTTAATTTTTACTGCCCTGAATTATAGCAAAATTTATGGCATACATTTGATTCCTTTGTTTTTGAGTTACAGAAACCAAACTTGAAATTCCTTGTGGAAAATAAGAGCAATTTAATGATTGAGAAAATACAAAAAAAGGGCTTAAATGACTTATACACAACTCACACAAAAAATTGGCAAGATGTAGAGGATAATCAAGGTGGCAGAAGAGTGAGTGGAAGTCACACTGACCTTCACGCAGGACCAATCTGGAGTTACAACTAAAATGTGGAGAAATCACCAGGAACAAACAACTGAACAATAGCGAGAGAGGAGCCTTATAATCTCAGACAGTCAGAAGAATCATCTTTAGCACAACCTAACTGGTAGGAGGGCAGTAGAGACATGAGACCATGGGTGGGGCACCACAGGCAGCAGCACCAGAAGGATATTGAAATGGCCAGTTAGATTCTGCTGAGATGAGTGGGGTCTAAACCATAAGCGGTTTAGCCAACAGCACCAGAGCACAAAAAGTACACAGATAAAGCCAGTTGTGAAAAGCAGCAGGGCTGCCCTGTGCCAGAGACAGGTAGGTGGAGATGCAAAGAGCTGTTTAAAGGACTAACACACAAATTTTTATTTGTAGCTACTTACCCTGGTCTCTGGCAAAGGCAGGGGCAGAGTGGGCCAAAGACACCTAAGGGAAGACTGGGGAAGGAGTCTTCGGAGAGAGAATGGAGAGAGTAGCCGGCAGAATACTGGTGCTGACTCATTCCCCATAAGGCAGCAGCCATCTGGCTCAGGCAGACCACTCCCCTGAGAAGCAGCAGCATGAGAGGACACAATAACGCCTCCCCCAGGAAGGACTCTGCCCCACCCTGTGATATCTAAGTCAGCCTGCTCAGTGCAGTGACTAGATTAACAGCTAAAGAAGACAGCCACAGACAGTAGATTCCTAGAAGCCTCAAAAAGACTCCCTAAGGTTATACAGGGTCAACATCTGACATCATCAGAGGCAGATACAGAAAGAAAAAACAGAGGGCTCATACCGTAGAAGTTCACACCGCAAAGTCAGGAAATCAGAACAGATCCACTTAAGAAGCAGAAGTGAAAAAGAAGAGTCTCACAAATAATGGGAAGACAAAGAAACACCCCCCAGTTGCAGGGAAAGGAAGAATCCCCAGAAAGAGAACTAAATGAAACAGAAGCAAGTAAACTATCAGATATTGAGCTCAAAACAACTGTTCTTAGAAAGCTCAATGAGCTCAGAGAGCTCAGAGAGAATTACAAAAAGCTACAGGGAAACTATGAGGAACTTACTGCAAAGTATATCACCACGAAAAAAGACATAGAAACGATCAATAAGAGACAAGAGGAAAGGAAAAATACAATTTCTGAATTGAAGAACACAGTAAAAGAAATCAAAAGCAGGCTAGATGAAGCAGAGGATCAAATCAGCTAGCTGGAGGACAAGGTAGAATAAAGCTCCCAGAAAGAGCAAGAAAATGAAAAAAGACTAAAAAAGAATGAAGAGGCATTGAGGGAAATGCAGGACAACCTGAAACATAATAATATCCATATAATAGGGATACCAGAAGGAGAAAAAGAAAAACAAGTGTTAGAGAACCTGTTAGAAAAAGTAATGATGGAAAACTTCCCTAATTGGAAGAGAGAAAAAGTCATACAGGTCCAGGAAGCAGAGAGGGTCCCATTCAAGAGGAATCCAATGAGGCCCACTCCAAGACACATCATTATTAAAATGGCAAATATCAAAAACAAACAGATAATCCTAAAGACAGCAAGGAAGAAACAGGTAAAAGCATATAAGGGATACCCGGTATGGCTAGCAGCTGACTTCTCAACAGAGACACTACAAACCAGAAGGGAATAGCAAGAAATATTCCAAGTCATGAAAAGCAAAGGCCTGCAACCAAGACTGCTCTACAGGGCAAGGCCCTCAATTAAAATGGAAGGTGAAATAAGGAGTTTCCCAAACAAAAGGCTAAAAGAACACACCTTCAACAAACCAGCATTACAAAGTATGTAAAGGGACGGCTTTAAGAAAATTGTAGCCCTTATCTTTATTACTCCCACAAAAAATATTTAATGAAATTCCATTTTTCCACAGTGCATGTATATGTGTGTGTATAAGAAAGGAAAAATATACACAAATACCCTTTTTTTCTCAGCACATTTGTTGACCACTTTGGCAAAGACACTGTGGTAGTTACTATGGGAATTACAAAGGAGAATCCAACACTGGACTGGTCTTGAGAGAACTGAAGTCTTTCTCTTTTTTTTTTTAAATTTTATTTTAATTTATTTTTTCAAATATTTTTGTCTCTGCCTCCCCCCCACCACTTTCCCTTGCCCCCTCCCTCTTTCCCTCCCTCAGCTCTTCCCCTTTGGTTTTGTCCATGAGTCCTTGCTATATGTTCCTTGACTTTCCCCTTCCCTTCCCTTTCCCTGCCCCCCTCCTTTCCCTCTTGCCTCTGTTGATTTCTTTTCCTTTCAGTGTTGCTGGTCTTATTTTCCTTGCATCTTTGTATTGTTGGTTAGGTTCCACTTATAGGTGAGATCATATGGTATTTGTCATTCACCATTCTAGAATGTTGCCAAATGAGAAGGCTAAAGAAAATTTGTCAAGCAAATTTTCATTCTGTATTAAGAAAAGCAGAGAATTATATTCAGAATTGAACATTGTAAGTAGGATGTGTTTTATTTTGAATTTGTTGTTTTTTAATGTTGGTAGATAGAAATGTAATTAAGTGAAAGTAGCTTTAGTCTTCAAATCTTATATTGACTTTCATTTTTAATTTAATCCCTTTCAATTACTTAATTGCTACATTGACTTTAACTGCTGTATTTGATGACTTTGTTCAATAACTTTGTTCTTTTCAGGGCTAGCAATAAACTTTTTTATGTTAAAAAAAATAAGAAGATGAATAAAAAGACTCTAAGAATACCCAGTTTCTTTCACAGTCACCAATACTTAATATTACCAGTATTTTTAATACTTATTGACTTGTGACAGTGATGTATTATTTTAATTGTTATTTTATTATTTGTTGAAACTAAACCTGTTTTGTATATTTCTTGCCTATTTCTATTATTTTTTAAAAGCTTTAAATGACTTTTTAGTATTCTCTACTCATTTTTTGATTAAACGTTTGTAGAATTTTTCCCTAAAAAAACCCCAAAACTATCAACCCTTTTTTAGATGTGTTGTAAATACTTTCTTATTCTATTACTTGTCCTTTAATTTTATATATATATATATTACTGTATAGTCTTAAATGTTTAATATAGTCATATTGTCAATATTTTACTTATAGCTTCTGGGTTTGAATATTTTACTTCAAGGTAAGAAAAATATTATTTTGCATTTTCTCCTAAAACTCCTTAGATTTTACATATTTATTTTTTTGCTCATCTGAATATTTTTTGTATAATGTGTGAAATGGTGCTCTATATTTGTTTTATTTCAAAGTAATAGTGGTCCATGCAACTATTTGTTGAATAATCTTTATTTTCCCCATTGATTTGAAATATCAGTTTGATCATATATTACATTGTTAGACAGATATATATATGTTTGTTTCTAGAATGCTCACTTTATTTCATTGATCTACTTGAAATCTTTTGTGCTGGTGTCATGTTGTTTTAATTGCTGAGACTTTATAATGGATTTAAATTTTTTAACATTTTATAATGGCTCTTGACATTTAAAATAAATAAAATCTGCATTAAAAAAAAGAAAGAAGGAACTCCTACCTTTTGCAACGATATAGATGGAACTAGAGAATATTATGCTAATTGAAATAAGCCAATTGGTGAAAGACTAATACCATATGACCTTACCTATAAGTGGAATCTATTCAACAAAATAAACTAACAAACAAAATAAACCACAGGTATGGAAACATGGAGCAGACTGAAAGTGACCAGAGGGGTGGGGAAGGAGGACAATGGTGGAAAGAAGGAGAAGGAACTAGACAAAGAACATGTATGAATGACCCATGGACATGGACAACAGAGTGGGAATTGACTGTGGGAGTTGGGTGGTGGGATGGGTGGAGAGGGGTAAATGGGGTAAAAATTGAGACAACTGTAAAAGAATAAAAATGATTTAAAAATAAAAAATTTGAAAAAATAAAATGATCAAAAACTATGAACATTAAAAAGAAAGTTTGGCAAAATGCAGTTAAAACTTAAAAACAAAACAGTTGAAACCAGACAAACATTTCTAGGACTGTCTTTGGCTTTTAACTAGCTTGGTGTTTGGGTGAATGTTATTGCCTTTCTTTACCTAAAACAAATGTGTCTATAGATTCAGAAACAATCTTACTTCTTTAGTTACTACCATTGAAGTGGGATTGGCAGTATCACCTATGATCCTAAATTCAAAATTTCAGGTAAAATTTGTTTTTTCCTGTTCAACTTAGATACTCTATGAAGACCAATCAGCTGTCACCCTGTAGGGGTTCTTGGTAGAACAGGACTTTTCCTCTGACTGAAATGAGAAGCTACTGGAGAACAAGAATATGACAATTTTGCAGAAATTATTAGCTTGGAGAGAAAAGAAGTTCTCTATAGAGGGTGATGGACCAGACAAAAAACTTGGATCTACTGAAAATTTACATATGGTGGCTTTTAAAATAGATATCATACTTAAATTACTTCTTCAGGGAAGTACTATCATTTTTGAAATACTATAAGCTACGTCTTTAAAGAGCATGACCTATTTGAAGTATATGGAAAGGAAGACTATTATTACAATGTTCAATTTCAATTTTTGTTAAATTATGCTGTAAAAGAAGTATATATAATAACAAACACTAGAGAACATTCAAATATTTTATTAGGAAAATGTTAAGTAATTACATGTAAATACTGTAGAATATTATGCAGTCATAGAAAGAATAGGTAGAATTTAAAGTCTATGAAGTTACAGGGTAAGCACTTCAAGATATTTATTGAATGAATGAATGAGATTGAAAGGAAAAAATGGTATTTTATTGAATGCAAAAATCAATTTGTATAGATAATATATATAGTCTGATTTCATTTTTACTAAAAAACTACATATGTAATAAAAATAATAATAGTATGTAACATTAATTAACCACATATTTCAGGAACAGTTTTGTGCTCTTTAAAATTAACTAGCTGCTAACCTAATGCTCATAAAAACCCTGTGGAGAGGTTTTAGGTAATACATCTGATTGTAGTTATAACTCTTATCCCTCCTTAGAACAGATAATTGATGGAGCCTACCAGTCTGACATGCTAATGCATTTTGCTATACTTACTCCTAAATATGTGTACATATTTACTCACCCTTCCACCTATTCCTCAAATGTTCAATGAATGGCTACTCTTACTAGGCTCAAGGACTACACTGACTAAAGTCTTATTCTTGTACAGCTTACATTCAAGTGGAGAAGAACATACAATATGATACAATATATAAAACCTTGCATTTAAAAATGCTACAGAAAAAAAAAACAAAACTAGCTTAGGGGATCAAGAGTGTTAAGGTCAATATTTTTGTTGTTTTAAATCAACTAAACCAGGTAAATCTCACCAAGAATGTCATAGTTGACCGCACACTTGAACGAGTTTGACGAATGAGCCACCAGGCTTTGGAGGAGAAGAGTTTTCCAAGGAGATAGAACAGCTAGTGAAATTCTTGCATGATTGCATCAATTTTCTCCATGAGTTAGGAAACCAGAGGTTTTATCTTGCCTGGTATATTGAGGGAACACAGTGTCTCTGGAGTCCCTGAGATAGAGTGGCCAAGGAGGGAAAGTAGGATGTTATGTTGAAGAGGAAGGGAGTGGGGTGGGGGTGAGATGCAGGTCAGAGAGGGCACTGAGGCTCTTGTGTGAATTTAGGTTTCATTCCTGATAAAATGAAGAGTTTGTGGAGAGTTTTGAGTATAGAACAGACATGATCTGATGTATTTTTAAAAAGGTTTTTTTTTCTGGCTACTTGTACTGAAAGTATACTGAAGAAATGAGGCAACTATGAAAATGCACTTTTCATATATTTGGCTTCAGAGAGCAAAACTGACCAATGGTCCCAGCTGCATGCTCCAAAATCTATTACATCATGTGATATGGTTACACGTCTTATGGGCATCTCCCAGTCATCAATTCGATGTAGGGGAAGAGATCTTAAAAATATGAAAGAGACTTCTAAGGGGGTGGCTTATGCAGAGTAAATGGCCATCATATATGTGCATATGTGATTGGATATATACAGATATATGGAAGATAACGTCCAATCCATTATCACTGGCCTACCAGGGAGTTATGTTAAATAGTGGGGGAGGGCTAAAATAGGATTCTTAGTTTTTATTTGATAAATATTCACTTTATTTGAATTTTATAGTGAGCTCACATTATTTTTATAATTAACATATAAGTTTAAAAAGATGGTAAATAAAACATAACATTTCAACAAAGAAAGGAAATTATGTGTTTCAATATGTGTGTATAGCAACAAACTGAAAATGTACTCTCTGTAATTTAAGCATACTGACTCATCTCTCTTCATAACCGTCAGGTAAAAGGAAACAAAGGTCTTAAGCAGAGTTGGAGCCTCTATGTCTGCTCTCATCCCTGGAAGGGTGTAACCCTTCCTGCTACTGAGTCTGATTTCAGAACTATGAGAGGCAGGGGTTTGTAAACAATCCCTTAAAGAAATCACATGACCTGCTACTGTACATTTTTTAGATTGGCGTTGCGAGCTTGGGTCTAAAGGGGCAGTGGGGTAGCCAATATTTGGTTCTTTCCTTTACTCAGCAGAATCTTATCTTGTGGACATTGCAACCTCTGTGTTCTGTGAGAGACCCAGATACCCTGAGAAAATCTTGTCAACATCATTGCATTGGAATCAGCTCTAAGTTACCACCTCATCTGTATTTAGTTTCATGCCCTTGAATAAACATAGAACAGTTGTACTTATGAGTTCTCCTTCTGAGATTTTCTAATTTTTTTTTAAATTCTGCATTTGTATTGTGACTGTTGCAAGGACACTTGGGGACTTATTACAAATCTTCCATTCTTTGACATTCAGTAGTAACAGGGTGATCTCCTCATTAATTTCCAAATGGTTATTTCATAGTATCTTTCCAAATGCTTAATTAAAATATCAATAAATTGTTATTAGTTTCCTTTCAAGATAGCATTACATCAATGTATTCATAACATGACTCAGAGTATGAAGCCAAAGGAGAAATGTAGACATATCATTACCAAAAGCACATAAAAACAAAAACATTCTTCGAAACGAGAAAATGCCAGCATGCAGTGAAGGGAACATTTTCATGCTATACAATAGTTTTATTTACTGATATAAAAGCCACAGATTAAGTATATAGACAAATCTTTTCTAGTTGTTATCAATGTCGCTGTCATCTTTATCACTTTTCTTAGTGAATCAATGAATTATTCTTAGACCTTATCTTATTTGACTTTTCTGTAGTTTTTTAGGATTCCCAAATACTTTTTTCTACTTTAAACCTTTCAATCTTCTGGCTTCAATCAATTCAGACTTCCTTGATTCTCCCCTGAAATCTTTAGCTATTGCTTTATATCACTTTTATAGAATTTTCTTCTCAATTTCTTTCTGATAGGCACACTGAATGTAATTTTATTTTTCAAGAATCTTTTCCCATACATCATCAGTTAGGAGCTAGAATGTATGGGATATATACATTATACAAAATGGACAATGGGGACTTGAATGATTGATTTTTTTAAATGTGAAAATGATGGTCAAAATTAGCTTTTCACTTTTAATATAATGAATGTGATAAATTTTAACATCTCTATTCAAAGTAAATTGTGTTTGACTAATTTTCTTAAGATATAATTCTTTATAATTAGGCATATTTAATATATTTATAGAAAACTTTTGGGAATTTATGGCTCAGGTGCCATAGTAGATGCAGAAATTCTTTATTTTTGCATTCCTTGCTGGTAGAAGGTTGATGTTCTTTAATACCATCAATCTTCTTTTTTTACTTATGATAAATTGGTTTTTGTGTTTTTTTTTATTGTTGTTGTTATTTGTTTTTGTAAATCCTAACATTTTCCACTATTTTTTTATGGATGATACATATGTATTTGTTATCATTTTATTATTAATATTTTTGATCTTTTGATTTCTTCTTCTTCTTATAGAATACTGTTTAACATTTCCTGTAATACTGGTTTGATAGTGATGAACTCCTTCAGCTTTTTCTTCTTGGGAAGCTCTTTATCGGTCCTTTAACTCTAAATGATAGCTTTGGGGGGGTAGAATAATCTTGGTAGTAGGTCCTTGCTTTTCATCACTTTGAATATTTTGTGCCAATCCCTTATGGTCTGCAAAGTTTCTGTTGAGAAATCAGCTGACAACTTATGGGACCTTCCTTGTAAGTAACTAATTGCTTTTCCCTTGCTGCTTTTAGAATTCTTTGTCTTTAACCATTGCCATTTTATTTATGATATGTCTTCATGTGGGCCTCTTTGGATTCATGTCGTTTGGAACTCTTTGTACTTCCTTGACTTGTATGTCTATTTCTTTCACCATATTAGGGAAGTTTTCAGTCATCATTTTTTCAAATAAAATTTCAATTGCTTGCTCTCTCTTTTTCTTTTCTCCTTCTAGTATGCCCTTAATACAAATGTTGGTATGCTTGAAGTTTTCCCTGAGGTTCTTTCAACTACTCTCCTTTTTTTGTTATTGTTGGATTCCTTTTTTATTGTTCTGTTATGCTTAGATGTTTTCTGTTTCTGTATCATCCAAATTGATGATTTGATCCTCTGCTTTACCTACTCTACTGTTGATTTCCTGTAATGTATTCATCATTTCAGTTAGTGTATCCTTCATTTCTGACTTGTTCTTTTTTATGATTTTTGTCTCCATTTTTGTGTTTCCTATCTTTTTGTTGAAGTTCTCTTTAGATCATTGAGCATCCTTATAACCATTGTTTTAATCTTTGCATCTGGTAGATAGCTGGTCTCCATTTTATTTAGTTCTTTTTCTGGAGTTTTGTTCTGTTCTTTCACGTGGGATATGTTTCCTTGTCTTCTCATTTTGGCATCCTCCCTGTGCTTTTTTATATGTATAAGGTAGAGTTGCTAAATCTTCTGGCCGTGGTGTGTGGCTTTATGTAGTTAAGTGTCTTGTAGGGCCCAGGGGTGCAGCCTTCTTGGTCACCTGAGCTGGCTGCTTCAGGTGTACCTCCCTTGTGGGCTGCATAGACTCTCCTGTTGTAGTTGAGCCTTGATTGCTGTTGCCATGTTAATGGGAGGGATTTACCCCAAACTGACAGGCTCTAAGGACTAGCCGTAACCAGAGAAGGGGATCTGCTATGCGGGTGCCAAACTCATGGAGCAAGATTCACTTCTGTAGGGCTCTGGTGCCTGCTGAGTCTGTCACTAAGCGTTTTGATCATGGAGGTACTTGGGCATAGTCTGAAGTTGTCCACTGAGTATTTTGGCTCGGGGTGCATTGGCTCTGGGGCCTCCTAGGACTTACAGGCTATGCCGTGGCCAGGGCCACCGGGCATAAGCTCCCAGTGATCTGCACATGGCTGCTACTTGTGCTGGACTCAGAGTTTCCCAGGAGAGGCAAAACTATAAACCAAGACCAACTGCAGCTGGTGCTGAGCCTTGTGCTACTTAGCAAGGGATACAGGGTTAGATGGTGCATGTTAGTGTATCCTTCTGCAATTTTAGGAAAGCCCATAGCATGATTCAGGACAGGCAGTTTGTATAGAAAAGCCACTGGAAATGGCTTGCTTGGGGTGGGAGCTCAAGGAATCAGCAGGGTGGGGCCAACAATTGTAGCCAGGTTGATAGAGACTCACATATGGGACCTTCCTGCCAGATCAGTGAGAGAACGATTCAGCAAGGGAATAGTGGCCTTTTCCAGCATTTCTGCATGGGAGAAATCTCCCTCTCCAGGCTTTGTCCTGAAGCCTGTTAATTCAGTTTCTCCCCATGTGTCCCTGACGTCCTTTGAGCTGTTTCTCCAGCACTGGAGCTCAAAACAGTGAATCCGGGTAAGTCTATTATTGAGCCTAGTAAGAGGAATTCCTGGGATTCCAGAAAGCCCCTTGTATCACTCAATCACAATCCCCACTGGTTTACACATCCAGAAGTACCGTGGGACCAGCCTGTTCTGTGTTTCTGTCCCTCTTACCAGTCTCAATGTGGTTTCTTCTCTATATCCTTAGTTGTAGTATTTCTGTTCAGCTAGATTTTAGGCATTTTTGAATGATGATTGTTTTTGTGCTTAGTTGTAATTTTGCTGTGGTTGTGGGAGGTTCCAAGTGCCCTGTTTATCTACCTTGACATCTTGAGCAAAAGCTGGCTCTTTTTTCAAATATTTAATTAATTCATTTATTTATTAAATCAGTTAAACTATTGAACATCTATGTAAAAGACTACACTAGGTACTGGGAGTACAACAAGGAGAAGAAAAGAAAACAAAATATGGTTCTTAATTTTAGGAAGTATATAGTAAATATTAATCTCCTCTAGAGTTCTAACCTGGCCACATGGCCCCTGGATGATCTCATTCAGTCCAATAAATGACACATGGATCCATGCCTTTCATAGCTTTAAGTTCAGCCCAGGTGTTTTTAGTGACATATAGTTATTCCCTCATAACCTATTGGCTCTGAGCAGCTTCACAGGAATATCCTTTGCTCTTATCTCCATTCATCCATTCATCCAACAAGAATATGTGCATTGTCCACTCTCAGGCTATAATGGTAAACAAAATGAGACAATGATCTTGCCCTCATGATATCTGGCAGAGATTTGGAGATGCAGGCACTAAAAAGTAAACAAATATGTAATGGCTTTAGACTGTAACAAATGTCAAAAGGAAATCACAGGTATGAGATATTAGAAAATTTTGGGAGGGTGGTTATTTTTGCTATTGTGATAAGGGAAGTTCCCTAAATGATGACATTTATTTAAAACTAGAGTGCAATACTGCAGTGGGAATATCAAAGGACTAGAGAAAGAGTGCTCTAGGTGAAATGGACTTTCTGTTTCACAAAACAGGAAGAATGTCAGTGCAGCTATAATGGAATGTGCAAAAAGAAAGTTACAAGATATATTAGAGAGCAAGTACAACAGAGATAGGCAGGGGTCATGTCATATAAGGAACTTGTATTTCATTCTATATAAAATGGAAAGACATTGGAGGTTCTAGCCCAAATTTTACATTTAATTTACATTTCTAAAGGAGTACTTTCATGGCTAAAGAACATATCTTAAAGGGACAGAGTAGAAGAGAAACAAGATTGTTCAGTTTTATCGATTCTCTCTATTCACTTACTACTGAAACAGAGGTAAGAGATGATGGTGACTTAGACTGCTATAATAGTGGGAGAATCTTAAATAGTGGTTTTACTTCGGGTAGAAATGACAGGATTTGCTCATGGACTGGAAATTGAAGATTATGGAAAGTGAAGAATCAAGATAATTTCTTGGTTTTGTCATGAATACCGGGATGAATTGTAATATTTACTAAGGTGAAGTGAAAGGATCAATGATTTGAGGGTGAGTTGGAGAATTAAGATTTATGTTTTGGACCTTTTATGTTTGAGATGTCTTTTAGACTTCCAGTTCGGAATGTCAAGTAAGCAGTTGGATAAAATCTAGAGCTAAAAAAAAATCTAATCAAATTATTAATATTGAAGTGATCAGCATATAGATAACATTTAAAAGACAGTATTGCGTAAGAAAATCTAGGAAAAGAGTAGACTACAGAGGAGAAGGGGCCTGAAGATTGATTCTTAGGGAATGCCACCATTTAGAAGTTGGGAAAAAAAAGAACCAGCAAGGGGGACTAAGAAGGAGCAGCCAAAAGGATATTTTAAAAGTTTTAAAAGGACAAAAAATTTCCAGAACATATTTCTATATTTAGCAAACAGATATTACAGAAATGTCTCCTGTATCACAAGTAAAACTATCAGATAAAATATTTTATATATCTTTTAATACATAGTTGAGCTTGCAGAAACATCAGGAATTTCAAGAAATCTAGATATGACTTAAAAAGTCATATTCACAAGGGTAAACAAATGAGCGCTGAAGCCAGTAACCTCCTTGGTGTATATGTTAAACTTACAGATTTAAATACTTAGGAAAGGACAGGAAAAAACACCCGAGTTCAAAACTATAGAAAGAGTCATTAAGTACAACACTACCTGAAGATGAAGTACAAGAAATATATCTCATTCTCAAGAAGGGCATAGTGAGCACATATGCCTGTCTCTGTCTTGGCTTTACATAGGAAGAAAACAAGATTAAAAAAACTGTTACATAATTGAATTGGACCTCTCAACATTCAGTTAATCTTCTTTCTAGTGGAGAATTTGAAAAGTTGAAATATATATTTTTTAGGCTCCTTTGTAGCCATTGTCAATTCACCCAAATCGAGGAGGGAAAAAATAAGCTGGATCCTTTTCTTGTAGTGGAAACACATATTTGCAGCCACTGGGGTCCATGTTTAAATGTCTAGGAACCAGTTTCTTGGGTATAAGGCAATTGTGGCAACCACATGGTAGTATAGTAGTAGTAACAAAATACTACTGTATTTTGTACTGTAAATACTTTGTAGTACAGACTTCTGTACTACAGCTGCAATAATGAGATTTTGAAATCTAAAATCTAGGCATATCCCTGATTTCCACTTCTCTGTATCTTCCAATCATTTTTAAGCACCTAATATCATGTAGCATATTGTTTTCTGCTTAAAATACAGAGTATTTCCTATTTTCTTCACTAAATTCTATTTAAATCTCTCTTAGACATCCTATGATGTCTGTATTCACCCTGGGCTAGAGCTGGATTTCACAACATCTCTGTGCATTTAAAAAAAAAAAAGCCAAAAAGGTTTAAAGATTTCCCAGGTGATAGTGTTCCCATGAAGTAACTAACAAAAAAAATCAAAATTTATCTCTGAGATAACTTTTAAATTCAGGTTTCAAATAAATCAACAAAAATGTTTAAACAGTTCACAGTCAAAAATCCCTAGACTAACAAAGAAAGAAATAAGTAGCTATGAATGAGAACCAGCAAAAACAAAAATAAACAAAAGATCTCATTATCAAAATGGGAAAGAAGGCTAATATCGGTGCCATCAGATAAAGATCATATGAAGAACATATTTAATATATTTAAAGAAAAAAATCAGGGAATTTAAGTTGGACTAAAGAATAGAATACTATCGAAATTTATAAGGTAGATTTGAAATAAAAGAAGTTCTAGAAGTGAAAAACAGTATAATTAGAAATGACGGTCTAAATAGCATAATGCATATAACAATATAAAATTAATAAAGTTTACTATAAAACTAAAGAAATTTCCTAGAAAACAACAAAGAGAGATAAGAGATGAAAATATGGAGCTGAGGTTACAGATGTGTAGGACAGAATGAGTCTAACAGAAGTGATTGGATTTCCAGAATCAAAAAGTAGACCATACAAGTTTGAAGCAATATTAAATAAGTAATAAATTTTTGAGAAATTTTAGAATTGATAAAAGACATAAATCCTCAGAATCAGAAGTCCTAATAAATTCCAAGTAGGAAAAAAAATACACACTTAGAAATATTATGGTCAAATTTTTAAACACCAACCACAAAAAAAAAAGATTTAAAAAGCAACAGTTAAAGCAAGGAATAGTAGAATAAGATCTTCAGAATAAGATGCAGACAAAAATATTAAATTAAGAATTCAGAGACTGTACAGAGACTCACTTCTGAGCCATTAAAAGGCCATTTGGGGAAAGACTGATTTTGAAGATGTCATAATAGAAATGGCATTGTGTGGAATGCAATACAACTTGAGTCGATTTGGGCTTCCCTTAGCTGTTCCCATGTTGCCTGTGGAAGACATATTGAAGAACATGCACTCAAGCACTTTCAAGAAAGCAGTCACCCTGCTGCATTAGAGGAGAAGGGCCCTCATGGGTAAAGTTTTTTGAATTTGGTTTGAACAATAACCCATTGGAAGAAAAATGCAAAAACAATTTCAGGAAAAAATAGAAAAAGAAGTTAAGAAAAGACAGCAGGAATTAGAGCATCAAGTTAAAGCTGGAAAATATGCCTCCAAAAAAGAGTCTACGTTTGCAAGGTCTAGCTCTGCTCACAATAGAAATAGTTCCTGTTCAAGACTCTCTACAATGCCAGCATCACCAGCAAAAGATAAAGAGGTATCTACCTCAGAAAATGTAAGATTGAAAAAAGCCCTTGACCTCTCAATTAAAGAAAGGCCAATTGTAACTCCTGGTGTTATAGGATTAAGACATTTGGGAAATGCTTGTTATATGAATTCTGTTCTTTGAGTATTGAGTCATTTACTTATTTTTTGACAATGTTTTTTAAAACTTGATCTGAACTAATGGTTGTCTGTGACAGCTAATGAAAAGACAAGATCCTCTTATAAGCATCCGCTAGTCGCAGAGACAGTGTATCAAATGAATGAATGCCAAGAAAATGATAAAAGCTCTGTTTACTTCAGACACCTAAGTTTATCATCCAGACTAAGTGGTGGAACATCAAAGAGTAGAAAGATGGAAATTATTCAACCAAAGGAATCAAGTTCACCATACATTTCTCTCTGTCATTAATTGCATACTTTGTTCCAAGTCATGTCATCTGGAAAGTGGACCTTAGTCTCACCATTTGCTATGCTACACTCAGTATGGAGACTAATTCCTGCTTTTTGTGATTATGCCCAACAAGATGCTCAGGAATTTCTCTGAGAACCTTTGGATAAAGTACAACATGAACTAGAGACAGCTGGTACCAGGTTACTAGCTCTCATCCCCACTTCTCAAAGGAAACTTATCAAACAGGTTTTGAATGTTGTGAATAACATTTTTTCATGGACAACTTGTTAGTCGTGTTACATGTCTTACATATAACAACAAATCAAATATCATAGAACCTTCCTGGGACTTGTCACTGGAATTCCCTGAAAGATACCAATGCAGTGGAAAAGATATTGCCTCTCAGCCATGCCTGGTTACTGAAATGTTGGCCAAATTCACAGAAACAAAAGCTTTAGAAGGAAAAGTCTATGAATGTGACCTGTGTAACTCAAAGCATAGAAAGTTTTCTTCAAAACCAGCTGTACTCACAGAAGCCCAAAAACAGCTTATGATTTGCCACCTACCTCAAATTCTCAGACTACATCTCAAATGATTCAGATGGTCAGGACGTAATAACTGGGAGAAGATTGGTGCTCTTGTTGACTTTAAAGGAACCTTAAACATGGAGCCCTACTGCTGCAGAGAGTCCACGTAATCCCTCAGACCAGAATGTTTTATCTATGATTTATCTGCTGTAGTAATGCACCATGGGAAAGAATCTGGGTCCAGACACTACACTGCCTACTGCTATAATTCTGAAGAAGGTTTCTGGGCACACTGCAATGATTTCAAGCTAAGCTTGTGCACTATGGATGAAGTATGCAAGGCTCAAGCCTATATCTTGTTTTATACCCAGCACGTTACTGAGAACAGACATGCTAAATAAACTCTTGCCCCCAGAACTCCTCTCTGGTATCCTACCTCCTACTGGCTAAATAAACTCTTGCCTCCAGAACTCCTCTCTGGTATCCTATATCTTCCTGAAGAAGCTGAGACCTCTAATGAATTGCTTAGCTAATCCAAAAATAGTGGAGCTTTTTGAGATTTATACATATATTTTCTAAAAGGGCTGACTTACAATTTTGAACCTAATTTTTATTTTTTACTTAATCAGTGCATGTTATGTTTATACATTTTCTAACTGTGTCTTTTTACAGAAAGAAAGCATAAATACATGTATATCAAGGAGAGCAGGTAATTAAACTTTTTTCAAGTACTTGGGAGTTTTCAGTTTTTAGTGTTTACCTCAGACTGGTGTTACCTCTTTTATATTTAGTTTTAATTCACTCAAATCATGAATTTGTGCAATCTTATACTGAACTTCAGGTGGCATTTTATACATTTCTTATCTTTTGCAGCTATTTCTTATAAAGTTTTTATTTGATGGAAAACTAGACATTTTCAATACTAAAGTCTTACTCCCCAAAAGTCATTTCTTTCAGGCCATTTGTATATTGAAGTTACCTTTGCCCCTTGAAGGAAGTTAAACTACTACTTTCAAAAGAAATATCAAGGCATCATCTAAATACTCATCAATCACACTCATTGATATTTCTGAGGCTTTGTGTTACTGGGCTCAGCAGACGTTGTTGTTAATAGAAGTTCATTTTTATTTTCAAAAATTTATTTTTAATTATTGTTCCTCATTTGGCATGGTCAAACTATACAATATTAGTAAGTTAAATGACTTCAGTACTATGGACCTGAAAACAGTGATGGCTTAGACTTATAATGATTTGTCTGGCAGCAAAGAGATGTGTCCTGATTCTAATAAAGCAGTCATATCAAAAAAAAAAAAAAGAATTCAATAAAAAGTTAAAGTAACTTTCAAAAACAAATACAAAATAAAAATAACTTCATATATCAACATTTGAGAGGGCTTACTACTACAGACCCTCACCAAAGGAGCTTCTGAGGGACACGCTTTAGAAGTAAGGAAAATCATCTAGAAAATACAGTGGAAGAAACAAATTTGTTATGAAGGAAATGAAAATCTGGAGACTGCAGTATCCTATAAGTTAATCAAAGGAAAAACTTACAACTGTGTGAAGTGAGAAGAAAATAGATTAGGTTTAGAAGACTTCAAACACCAGCAATCTTTCAAAAAAAATTAGGTGAATCTAGAATGATACTTGGAATCAAGTATATTTTTAACATGTTTTGTTTTTACAGAAAACACACTAAACATTATGTGTCCACAATTACGTCCATCTTTTTCTCTAAAAATAATCTTGCTTCCATAATTTTATCTCATTGAATCATGCCGTTTACTTGTATAACCAGTTGCCAACTAATTTTAAACAACTTGAAAGTAGGAGTCTTAGGAAAATATTTTGAGTGAACTTGTATCTGTCTGTTCATGATAATTAGGGAAATCCAAGATGAAGTAGTTCTACAAGTTTGCCAGCAGGAAAGAGCCATTTGTAGTGGACTCTGTGATGGGCAGCCTGGCTACCTGTCTTTAGGAATAAAGGCCTTATTCTCCTATTGCCTGGGAACCCAGGAGGATGATGGCCCTCGTTAGACACCCTTATTGTGGACTGAGTCAGCTGAGGAAAACAGCTTCTTTCCAGGGGAGATCACATTCAATTATGGGTCATAGAGGGATATAAAGGACCCACAAGTTTCCCCAACTTGGGAAAATACTAAATGGTGAGGTCTACCTTGGGAATGCTTCATAGCTTTACTTCTCATGAACAATCATGTTTCCTTTCTATAGATATTGAGAAAAGAGAAGTCTTTACTTAACATCTTGCATGTTAATATATGTCTCAGTCTGCCTCCAGGGAAATCTAAGTGGGAGCTATTAAAGTATTAGAGAAGCATATTTTTAAACAGTTTGCATGAGATTAAGAATGGTATTAATGAAATAACCTAGCATACATTTTCACTACCTTAAGAATAATTTTTAGCCCATTGTATTACTTGAATTTTATAATACTTCTTCTTTATCATTTTTTTTTCTTGCTGTAATGAAGTGAACAGTATGCAATTTAAGTAGGGTTAAACCTGGTCCTTTTGTACGAGGGAGGGAGGGAGGGATGGAGGGAGGGAGGGAAAGACAGAAGGAGGGAGGGAGGAAGCGAGGAGGGAAGGAGGGAGGGAAGGAGGGAGGAAACAATTCTGAACTCTTGCAAAGCTTTAGAGAGTTGTTAGATTTTCACAAATTCTGAAATTCTCACTAGTGGATCTCAACCTTGGCTGCACTCCAAAAACACCTAAGAAGTTAAAAAAAAAATACGGATGTTGTAACATCCCAGAATTTCTGATTCAGTTATTCTGAAGTGCTGTTCTGGTACCCAATTCTTTTTTAAAGTCCACGTGAAATAAAACTCCAAAAGAGTTGAGAATCATTTATTGACACAGCATTTTAGGTTTTAATCTATTTACCAGTCTCAGCTTTCTGACCTTATTTCCTATGACCTTATAACATGATCTTTTCTGTCCCCTTATACGCCATCACTAATAGCTCTTTGTTTTGGCTAATAGTCTGCAACACCATGTTCATTTTTCTACCCCTTTTCCTCCACTTCTTATTTCTTATTTGTTTTTCCAATTGTTTTTTATACTTGATTCTATGCTTAGTGTTACATAAAAGCTTTTTTTCCACTTTATTTCATATAAATATCTTCTTTTTTTTTCAGATGCTTGAAGCACCACAAGTGATATAACATACTTATTCTACATGCAGTTATAGACAGGCGGTTATATAATTTTCTATTGTTGTGTAACAAACTTCCATGTACTTAGCACTTTAAAAGGATCACTACCTGTTATCTTACAGTTTTACAGGTCAGCTGTCTGGGCAGTCTCAAGAGGTTTCTCAGCCTAGGGTGTCACAAAGCCGTAATTAAGGTATCAAGCAGGCTAGATTCTTATCTGGGTTCCAGGGAATAATCTATTTCTAAGTTCTTTCAGGTCACTGACAGGATTCTGTTATTTGTCATTACAAAACTAAAGTCACATTTTCCTTGATGGGTTTCAGCCAAGGGTTGGCCTGGCTCTCCTAAAAGCTGCTCCCAGTTCTTTTCTATGTTCAATGCATGGCTATCTTGCACTGAATCCTTCTGATGCTTTGCATCACTCTGACTTCCTCTTCTGCTTCTAGTCAGAAAGAAACTTTCTGCTTTTAAAGTCTCATGAATTAGGTCAAGTCCACCTGAATAATTTTCCTATCTTAAGGTCATTGAACAGTAACCTTAATTACATCTGCAAAATTCTTTTTGCTATGTAATGTGACATATTTTGGGGAATGAAACCAGAGGTGAATGTCATAAGCGATATTAGAATTCTTCCTAACACAGCAGTTTTAAAAAATTCTTTTAATATTTTAAATGTATCCATTTGAGTTCCCCAGCTAAATTAAGAAATAATTTACAAGGAACAGTGGTTTCTTTTATAAAATAAAAGGTCTATAATAGTTTCTACCATATCCATATACAAATTCTTATCTACTGAGTTACTTATTAATTTATTTAAAAACATATAGAATGCCTCTGTGTTTAGGGTCAATAACATCTGTGTTGAATACCTGAATATATGCTTTTTCTTGATTACCTAGCATTCATTCCTCCTCCCTGAAAGCACCCATGTTCTTTGGGGAGAAGTCTAATGGTGTGTTGGAGCCAACTCATTTTAACTCTCAAGAATATATTGTAAGCATCTCTTCCCAATTTTGAAAGCAATCATATTGGTGGCTTCAAATTATTCTTTATAGTTGAAACATTATACCATGGAAATTTCTATTGGTAAATTCTATTAAAAAAAGGGAGGGTCTTTCTTTTTTCTTTCTGGAGAGCTAGTTATTAAATATGTACCAACACACCACTGTAAATAACCTTTGCCTTATCTTTCACACCTTACTCATTGTAAAAGTAAATCCATGAGGCTGCCTGTGGGTATTTCATTCCCTTACTCCATGACCCCAGCCACCCTGTACTCTCACCAGCTCTGACACCAGCAGAAAGAGGACCTGTGGCACAAACTAGATGCTTCTCTCGGACTTGGACTTTAAAGTTAGAAAGATAAAGATAATAAGAGTAGCTGAAACAGTCCGTATGTACACTCTAAATAGGTGAACTATGTCATGTGAGTTATATCTCAACAAAGCTGTTAAACAAAGATTCTACAAGATCATGCCTTTCATCTCTGCTTCTAAACCTTCAAGAGCAATTATGCGCCTTTCTGCTTTCAAGATTGATTCTTGAGACTCTCATTAATGAGCCCAGCATACATTCTGCAAGTTCCTTTCACTTAAAGTAGCCAACATCTTTATCTTTTGGCTTACAAATTAGGCACTATAATATACATAATATTAATTTCAAGTCTATATTAATAGCAATGTAAAATTTTCCTTATTTGGAAGCAACCTATTTTCAACATAATCTAACATTTATTAACAAAGTGGTAGCACATATTTGATTGTCTATAGTTATTCCAGTTTTGCGAGGTTCTGCTTATTTTTTTTTCCAGATCATCAGGTATTTTAGAACAATACACTAACTTAATTCTCTAAAAGCTCATTCCTGCTGGCAACCTAGCATACTCACTCTCTTATGAAAAGAAAAAAAAAAGATATACTCTTTTGCTATTTGGCTCACTAGAACCATCAGAAAGTTTACAAGGTTTAGAAAATAATAAACACATAATATGTGAAGTAAACTTGACCACAAACTTATACCACACACAAAAACTAAACTCAAGACGGATAAACGACTTAAATGTAAGTCACGACACTATAAAAGTCCTAGAGGAGAACATAGGCAGGAAACTCTCAGATATTCCACACAGCAATATTTTCACTGATATATCCCCTAAAGCAAGAGACATAAAAGAAATGATAAACAAATGGGACTTCATCAAAATAAGAAGCTTCTTCGCAGCTTAAGAAAGCATCAGCAAAATGAAAAAGGAACCAACCGTATGGGAAAGTATATTTGCCAATGATACCTCAGACAGGGGTTTGATCTCCAAAATATATAAAGAACTCATACAACTCCACTCCAGGAAGAAAAACAATCCAAGTAAAAAATGGGCAAAGGACCTGAACAGACACTTCTCCAAAGAGGACATACACAGGGCCCAGAGACATATGAAAGGATGCTCAGCATCTCTAGCCATCAGAGAGATGAAGATTAAAACCATAATGAAATACCATTTCACACCAGTCAGAATGGCCATCATAAACAGATCAACAACAAGTGCTGGTGAGGTTGTGCAGAAAGGAGAACCCTAGTACACTATTGGTGGGAATGCAGACTGGTGCAGCCTCTGTGGAAAACAGTTTGGAATTTCCTCAAAAAACTAAAAATGGAACTGTCTTTCAATCCAGTTATCCCACTGCTGGGACTATACCCTAAGAATCCTGAAACACCAGTTCAAAAGAACCTATGCACCCCAATGTTCATAGCAGCATCATTTACAATAGCCAAATGTTGGAAGAAACCTAAGTGCCCAAAAGTAAGTGAGTGGATCAAAAAACTGTGGTACATTTACACGGTGTAATACTACACAGCAGAAAGAAGGAAGGAGCTCCAACCTTTCTTGAGAGCATGAATGGAACTGGAGAGCACTATGCTAAGTGAAATAAACTAGGCAGTGAAAGACAAATGCCATATGATCTCACCTATAAGTGGAACCTAATTAAAAAAATAAACAAGCAAGCAAAATAGAACCAGAGGCATGGAAATAAAGAATAAACTGACAGAAACCAGAAGGGAGGGGGGAGGAGGATAACAGGGGAAAAGAAGGGGAAGAGTCATCAAGGGACATGTACAAAGGACCCATGGACAAAGCCAAAGTGGGGAAAGATTGAGGGTGGGACATGGGAGTAGGTGGGACAGGGGAAAGTGGTGGCGGGAAGATGGAGACAACTGTACTTGAACAACAATAAAAAAAAGAAATTATAAGTCACATTTTTCCATTAAGTTTGATATTGCCTAGTCTCAGATTATATGTTCTTTGCCAACTGCCTTAAGAAAGTAGTAACAACTTGAGAAATATATAGACAATTCATTTTTAAAAAGAAAGATAATATTGATCCAGTGCAGAGAAGCTAAAATAGAGTTTTGAATTCCCATTCTTCCATTAGCTTAAATATATATTTATGTAGTAAGAAGAAATTGTGCACTTGATATCAATACGGGAAACAGACATATAGCCTCTTCTCATTATTTACCCTGTAGAGGCTGCAGCTGAACTGAGAAATACAAACTCTTTTCTTAAATATTGTTAAATATATTGGGTGCATATGTTCAAGGTCATGACTAGATGTGCATTTGTGTGTGACTAACGTTAAGTCAACGTTTAAGCCATCAGTTTGGCTATGGTATGTATTTCATAAGGGTGTGTGATATTTGATAGTAAATTGTACCTGAGAAATTCTGTGTATTCCGAAGTCAGTGTTGGTGTAGTTTTGTTTTGTTTTGCTTTTTTACATGAACTTCAAAGTCAATGTGTGTGTGTGTGTGTGTGTGTGTGTGTGTGTGTGTGTGTGTGTGTGTTCATTTACCATTAAAAGTGGCTGGAAAAATATATTGATTCAATAATCCAAGAGATGTTGAAGAACTTC
This sequence comes from Pteronotus mesoamericanus, assembly GCF_021234165.1. Taxonomy (NCBI): domain Eukaryota; kingdom Metazoa; phylum Chordata; class Mammalia; order Chiroptera; family Mormoopidae; genus Pteronotus; species Pteronotus mesoamericanus. The sequence continues at coordinate 19,441,301 of NW_026555311.1, forward strand.
AGTGAAAGCTATTCTGGTCACTTATAAAAATATTTTTGCAAGTGTTCTGAAGATTATTTATGCCTTAGCATAGCCATATTGTTTGCAATAATTGTTATAAATATTTTACAAAGCCAACTATTGAAGGTTCTGATTAACTGGTAAAGGCATTTTTTGGTTGCATTTTTTAGCAATATTCATGTTTCCATTACATGGAAAAAAAGTTTTATTCTTTATGTTTTTATATTTCTTTGTTTAATAATTTGTAGATTGCAAATGAAAATACATTAAAATTATGTATTTTATTATAGAAATATAATAAATGCAAATTTGCAGTGCTTTTAATTCTTTTTTCACATTTTAGCTTTACATTTAGCTTCATAATACATACTAGTATTGAATATATCTCTTGGATACACGTCACCTAAGCTGTAATTTTTTTAACTGTGACCACGACAGGGTTTAGGGAAGAAAGAATAAGGTCATTGTCACACTAACAACAAATGTCACCCAGAGATTTTACTCTGTTTGTGAAGAGATGACTCATGGAAAGCATAATGCCACTCATTCACAAAAAATGAAAATGAAATGTGATATAAAATGTGTAAAAATTCATATTCTTCAGCTGATGTGATTTAGAAATCACAACAGAAAATGAAATACAGGACTGCAATTGTGGGACAAATCCCTGAAAAAATCTATTTGTCACACAGGTTAGTTTCTCAAAATACTAGTATTTTTATAATTGGGTTGTCTGCCCAATTCAAACAAAGACAGTGGGGGTGGGGATTGAATGTGGGAGGTGCAGGTGGGTAGGGTAGTGGAGAGTAATCAGAAAGGTAAAAAGAAATGAGAAAATTCTCATGTATTTTTTATTTTGGTTTTTGGTACCTCAGTACACAAGAACTGGAGGACCACTGGCTTTCATTATTATTTCATCATTATGTAAATCAAATAAATTTTCTTTTCCAATAAAATTTTATGAATAAATTGCCAAAATAAATAAATAAATAAATTGTATATGGCACAAACCCACCACAATTTCTCCTGTAAGCTGTCCCTTGCCTATTAGTTTGTTTTTTAAATGGCTCTCAACTTGTTCTGTCTCACCAATTCTGGTAGTTCAGGATTCATTCTCACCATTATCAGTGGCTGAACATGATTGTACAATAAGCCAAAATACTAAACACATTGTAAGGAGAAAAAAGTCAAGAAGAACAGAGTATGTAACAGAGTATCTCTATGTAATAGCTAATCCCTTATGAACACATTTAGAAACTGTCTGTAGGTAATTACATTCAGGTAACCTGATCTAAAAATGCCAGGTTCATACAATGGTTCATTTAATTCCATCTGGTACACAATAATGCGTTCCTTAATGGACATATCGATTTAAAAGGAAAAAAAAATCACCTCGGATATCAAAAACTCATATTCCCTTGGAAATTACATCGAAAATTAGAATCTCAAAATGATCTTACAATGCTTAATTTATAAAAAGGAAAATTAAGGTAATGGGGTTAGACTTCTCACTACCTAAATACCTTTAATTATGATCTATTTTCTTAATAATGAACATACAGTTTAATATGAAAAAAATGGGTCAGGATATGTAATATCTTGAGAGTAACAACACAAACTGATATAGAACATATGTAAGTCATTTAATGTATTCCAAATACTTTCAAAGGAGATATTTAAGTCTTAAAAAGGTTATACCTGTCATCAGGATAAGAAAGGTGCAAATATATGCATGTGTTTATCACAGTCATTGTTGCTCTCCTTTTAGGTTATTGAGATGGCCAGAGAGGTGTGAATCAAGATGGCAGAGGAGTGAGTGGGAGCCACAGTGACCTCCTCCCAGGACCAACCTAGAATTACAACTAAATTGTGGAGAAATCACCAGGAACAAGCAACTGAACAATAGCGAGAGAGGAGCCTTATAACCTCAGACAGTCAGAAGAATCAGCTTTAGCACAACCTAACTGGTAAGGAGTGCAGGAGAGACTTGAAAGGTGGGCAGGGCGCCCACGGATGGCAGCACCAGAAGGATATGGAAACAGCCAGTTGGATCCCCCTGAGATGAGTGGGTTCTAAGCCAAAAGTGGGGCTCTCTGGCCTACAGCATCAGAGCTCAAAAAGTACACAGAAAACAGTCAGCTGAGAAAAGTGGCAGGGCTGCTTTCTGCCAGAGATGGGCGGCTAGAGACACAAAGAGCTGTTTAAAGGACCAATGCATAAATTTTTACTTGCAGCAACTTATCCTGTTTTTTGGCAAAGACGGGGACAGAGTGGGCTACAGATGCCTGAGGAGAGACTGGGGAAGGAGGCTTTGGGGAGAGAATTGAGAGAGTGGCCAGTGGGATCTCAGTGCTGACTCATTCCCCATAAGGCAGCAGCCATCTTCCTCAGGCAGACCACTCCACTGAGCGGCAGCAGTGTCAGAGAACCCAATAACCCTGCCCTCAGGATGGACTCCGCCCTGCCCTGAGCTGTCTAAGCCAGCCTGCTGAGTGCAGAGTGACTAAATTAACGGCTGAAGGAGGCAGCCAGACAGTAGATTTCTGGAAGTCTTGAATAGACTGCCTAAGGTCAGACAGGAACAACATCTGACATCATCAGAGGCAGATCCAGAAAGTAAAGACAATGGTCTCTTACCATAGAAGTGCACACCACAAAATCAGGAAATCAAGACAGAGCCATTTAAGAAGCAGAAGTAAAAAAGAAGAGTCTCACAAATAATGGGAAGACAAAGAAACACCCCCCAGTCACAGGGAAAGGAAGAATCCCCAGAAAGAGAACTAAATGAAATAGAGGCAACTATCAGATATTGAGTTCAAAACAACTGTTCTTAGGAAGCTCAATAATCTCAGTGAGCTCAGAGAGAATTACAAAAAACTACAGGGAAACTACGAGGAACTTACTGCAAACTATATCACCATGAAAAAGGACACAGAAACTATCAATAAGAGACAAGAGAACATGAAGAATACAATTTCTGAATTGAATAACACAGTAGAAGGAATCAAAAGCAGGCTAAATGAAGCCAAGGATTGAATCAACTGGAGGACAAGGTAGAATAAAGCTCCCAGAAAGAGCAAGAAAATGAAAAAAGACTCAAAACGAATGAAGTGGTGTTGAGGGAAATGCAGGACAACCTGAAGCATAATAATATCCATATAATAGGGATACCAGAAGGAGAAGAAGAAGAAGAAGAAGGGATAGAGTATCTGTTTGAAAAAGTAATGATGGAAAACTTCCCTTATTGGAGAAGAAAAAAAGTCACACAAGTCCAGGAAGCACAGAGGTCCCATTCAAGAGGAACCCAATGAGGGCCACTCCAAGACACATCATCATTAAAATGGCAAATATCAAAGACAAACAGAGAATCCTCAAGGCAGCAAGGGAGAAGGAGGTAGTAACATACAAGGGAGCCCTGATACGGCTAGTCGCTGACTTCTCAACAGAAACACTACAAGCCAGAAAGGAATGGCAGGAAATATTTCAAGTCATGAAAAACAAAGGCCTGCAACCAAGACTGCTCTACCCAGTAAGGCTCTCAATTAAAATGGAAGGCAAAATGAGGAGTTTCCCAGACAAAAGGAGGCTAAAAGAATACCCCTCCACCAAATCAATACTGCAAAATATGCTAAAGGGTCTGCTTTAAGATGAAGAAAAGGAGTCTATGAATACCCAGTTCCTTTCACAGTTGCCAATATTGGTATTGCCAATATTTTTAATACGTATTAATCTGATTTTGACAATGATGTGTTATTTTAATTGTTACTTTATTATTTGTTTAAACTAAACATGTTTTGTATATTTCTTGCCTATTTCTATTATTTTTAAAAAGCTTTAAATGACTTTTTGGTATGCTTTATCCATTTATTGATTAAGGTTTGTAGAATTTTTTTCCCTAAAAAAACAAAAAAAAAAACCCCTGTTAACTCTTTTTTAGATGTGTGGCAAATACTTTCCCATTTTATTACTTGTCCTTTAACTTTTTTTATATGTATATCACTGTATAGTCTTAAATGTTTAATACAGTCATATTGTCAATATTTTACTTTATAGCTTCTGTGTTTGGATATGTTACTTCAGGGTAAGAAAAATATTAGTTTGTGTTTTCTACTAAAACTTCTTAGATTCTACATATTGATTTTTAACTCACCTGAATATTTCTTGTATAATGTGTGAAATAGGGCTCTATATTTGTTTTATTTCAAGTAATAGCGGTCCATGCACCTGATTTATTGAATAAGCTTTATTTTTTCCATTGATTTGAAATACCAATTTAATCATATATTACATTGTTAGACAGATATATATGTTTGTTTCTAGAATGCTCACTTTATTTCATTGATCTGTGTGATTATTTCTATGCTGGTGTCATGTTGGTTTAATTGCTGAGACTTTATAATGGATTTAAATTTTTTAATATTTTATAATGGATCTTGACATTTAAAATAAATAAAATCAATCTGCACTTAAAAAAGAGAAAGAAAAAGAAAGAAGGAAGGAAGGAAGGAAGGAAGGAAGAAAGAAAGAAAGAAAGAAAGAAAGGAAGGAAGGAAGGAAGGAAGGAAGGAAGGAAGGAAGGAAGGAAGGAAGGAACTCCTATCTTTTGTGACAACATGGATGGAACTGGAGGATATTATACTAAGTGAAATAAGCTAGTCAGTGAAAGACAAATACCATATGATCTACCATACTATAAGTGGAATCTATTCAACAAAATAAACTAATGAGCAAAATAAACCACAGGCACGGAAACATGGAGCAAACTGAAAGTGACCAGAGTGGATGGGGAAAGAGGACAATGGTGGAGAGAAGGGGAAGGGACTAGACAAAGAACATGTATGAATGACCCATGGACATGGACAACAGAGTGGGAATTGACTGTGGGAGAGGGGGGCAGGGTGGGATGGGTGGAAGTGGGCAAAGGGGGAAAAATTGAGACTACTGTAATAGAATAAAAGTGATTTAAAAATTAAGAGAAAAAAGATGGCCAGAGAAATTGGCTTCCTAGAATAAAAAATCACATATAATTCAAAGCACCTTCATGCATGACTTGGAGGAAAAAGGACCTGTAGTTGGCCTTTTGAGAAATGTGAACTCTGCCTTTCAATCCTTTTTCTATCAGATCTCTAACCTTGATGTCTCCTAATACCTCTGTTTTTCTCAATTCTTTCTTGTTTTACAGAAGGCCACAGGGCAAATGCACTTCCAATTTGCGTGAACATTTTCCCTTTACTGTATATATGTATCTTATAATACAGTTATGAAAAAACTTGTCGTCTCCTCACCAAAATCTACACCCTTAACTTGATTCTCTTACATTCCTGCTACTTTAAATACTAATTACGTCATTTAATAAGCTCAACTTACAAAACTTTGAATATGTCATCATGTTATTTCATTGCAGTTAACAAAATGTATTAGTTTAATGACCTCCTGGTGTCAGAGTTTGAACCTAAAAAAGGGACTCTGTTAACAGGAATTACTTTTAAACTTTGTATAGAAGTGTATGTAACTAGTGCCTTACAGGGTAATGAGAAAAGAAGATGGTTCATGGTTTCATTAATTAATTCATTCATTAAATATTTAAGCGCTTATCATGTATCAGACACAGATATCAGTGCTTAGGATAAAGCAATTCATAAAATAGACAAAGAGTTCTAGTGAAGGAGATTACAGGGGGGAAAAGGGTGTTTCAGGCAGGTGTGAGACAATGAGCAATATGCATAATGTATATAATACATACAGAAATTATATTTTATGTTAAATAGTGATAAGCACTATGAAAAAATATTAGAACATGGTAAGGGGAAATTACGAGGAGGCGGACTGTTGCACTATTTAGTAAGACAATCAGAGAAGAAGGCTCTATTAAGAAGGGAAACTCATGAAACACTGAAAGAGAAAACAGAGCTGGCAAAGTGATTTTGTAAAAGAAGAACAATTCATACAAGAATGAAATTGTGAAGGGAGTGTCCCCAAAACAGCAAGGTAGTCTATCCTTGTAGTGGAGCCAACCAGGATGGGGAAAATAGGAGATAAAGAATAAGGAGGGGAAGCAGGGGACAGTTTGTAACGCTGGGTCTTGCAGGGCATTGGAAAGTCTTGGGTTTTTATTTTTACACAGTAATTCCAAGACAATACTGTGTGGCAGTCCAGTGGTGACCATGTTTTCGGGGCAGGTAGACTTACTACATAAAGTACTGTATTTTGCCATGTATAAGGCACACTTTTTTGCCCAAATTTTTGAGGGAAAAATAAGGATGCCCATTATACATGGGTGGCACTAATTCTATACCTATATAAATGTTTTTAATTCTTTCATTTATGCTTACTCATTAAAAGCATAACTCTATAAAGCAATGACATCTGTATGCAAAATAATACTCTGAAATACAATAACTGGTTTTGTTTCTAAATATAAATAAATAAAAAATTGAATTTAAAATTTAGAACAAAAGTTTTTTCCTGAAAGTTTACGCCAAAAATATGGTTGCGCATTATACACAGCAACATACAGTAACTGTCCATGTGTAGGCTTGACCTCCACATAGCGCGTGCATCAGATAAATGAGCACTATGGTCACAGCTTACCAACTGCCTCTGAGAGGAATGCTCCACCAACCCACGTGCTAAAATTGTAAGTAACTCAACCCATTTGTTTTGATATAAAGATTCCCTTTCACTTTTCGCATAAAAGCTTTGGGGATATCTAGTAACAACTCATAAATGATTATCATATTACTCTAAAAATGTATTTCTTGGTCCTGGCCAGGTAACCCATTTGGTTAGAAAGTCATCCAGATATACCAAGTTTGCAGGTTGGATCCCCTGTCAGGGCACACAGGGGAATCAACCAGAGAATGCATAAATAAGTTGAACAACAAATTAATCTCTCTCTCTCCCTCTCTCTAAAATCAATAAGTAAAATTTTTTTAAAAATAAAAATACATTCTTTCTCTGTAACCTTCTTGTTGAACGTCTACTTCATACTAATGCTTAATATAAAGCAGCATTTGAGTCAGAGCTTATCCTAAGAATAGAAATCTGAGTATGTTTGCTATGTGTTAGAAAGTACCTGGTATCTTCCCTCATGTTAATAAAAAAGTTAATTTGCACATAGCAAGGAAGATTTAGAGCTATTGGTAATAATGAACTCTATCTTTTCCCTTAGAACCTGGAAGACAATAGAAATATCCTTGTGGATGTACAGAAAATATATACTTTGTCATTTCAACTGACATTCCAAAGAGTTTTGTTCTGTGGCAGACTGCTGTGAGGAAGGAATGATGATTGTTACTTCAAGCCATTCCTCTGCAGAAGGACCCATTTGAAGCATGACTGCTGAAGGAGAAAAGAGTCACAGCTGTAGAGTGACAGCTCTCTCTGCTCCATTATGTCCTTTTGAAGTCTGCAGAGCTCAGAATCTGCAGAAATCAGGCATTTCAGATGATGTCAATATCTCTTCCCCCTGCAGATCCTTTTCCATTTCTCTATCTCCAAATAGCCCTACATGAGAAAACATTGGTATATAGCTGATGGGGAAATATTATCTTAAAATAAAAATTTTTTCTCAATAAATGATAAACCACAGCATATGTTAGTAGCTGAAAATAAGTTCATTTCTTGCTGCATTTTTTTTACATTTCTGAGCTACAAAATAAGACTTTATAATTCCAATTAAACTCCACATTTGAGGATCTGTCTGTGACATACATCCTTTTATACAAATTATAGTTATTAATGAAACTTCCATGACTGCCTATACACTTGGGGCTTAAAATGCATATTTAAATATTAACAAGGATCTGATTAAGATGCAGAAACATGGGTAGAGAAGCTAATGGAAATACTTTGCTCTTGTTTTGTCTTGCTTCTATATTATATTCATCAAAAATTCCAATTAGCAACATTAGAATGCAGCATGACTTCCTATGTTTTCTAGTTCATTTATAGCACCTTTGGTTTAAGGAGTTAGGGTAAAATGATTATTTTTAGTATTGAAATGGAAGAAGATTTTATTGAATAATAATTTCAGGTGAATTTTTAAAACTATGCTGCCTCAATAGCTTGAAATTTCATTCCTCACCCTCAACTTAGATTTTTCAATTAATAAAAAAAAAAGTTCTTTTTTGTCTTAGCTTTGTACCTGTTAATTCATTGAATTTTGTTTCATTGTGTTAATAAGCTCCAGGTCACATGTTTCCTCCTTGTACAGATCCTGTTATATCTTGAGGAAATTCGATTCTGAGACTTCAGAACACAATCCAATCTTTGGCTGAATACTTGGCATTGTAAAGTAACAAACTTGTCACTTTGGGATAGTATGATAAAACAAAATTAGACTGCATTTCTACTAATGATGTAATAACAGAGATAAGAAATTTATACACCTACTGACATTTCCCTTCAACATATTCATCTTTTATGAGACTGTAAGTTCCTAGGGGCAAGGTCTGTGTCTGCCTTCTTTGCTGAATAAAATGAATAAATGAATCATTGCATGGAAGGAAGGAAGGGAGGAAGGAAGGAAGGAAGGAAAGGAGGGAGGGAGGGAGGGAGGGAGGAAAGATTTATCCTTTTTTATGAGATTTTAGAGTCAGAATAGAAACAAAGAATATGCATATTAAAATATATTCAAATATCTCCCACTTGAAAAAAATCAATTTCTCACATCATTACAATCGCCAACTTCTCTTTCTCTTCTCTCGTTCAGCAAAAATTCTTGAAGTACCTTCAATTTTCTATCTATTCACTCCCTTTTTAATCTTTTCTGATTTTTCTTCTTTGCCTCTATAAACTCACCCAAACAGTGCACACTAAGATTAACCATGACCTTCACATTATTAAATGGATGTTTGGACATTCCAGAGTCTTCATATCATCCCAGCACTCAGCAGCATTGGCCTTGTTGATCACTTTTCTTTCTTACTGTGCCATCCTTACATTCTCCTGTTCATCCTCATATTTTTTACCACTTCCCAATATCCTTTGGATGCTTATCTACAACACAGTGTGTTGTTAGATGCTGATATTTGTGAATACACAATCCCAGTCGACTTTTTTCTCTCTCTGCAGAACCTTGAAAAAACCATCTCCAGATCCTTATTATATAAAGATTACTCCTACATTTTATACTATCCCTCTGAGTTCCCACTGTTTATTCAACATGTGCACTTGCATATCTCAAAAGATACTTGTGTGATCTGAGATCATGTGTCAAACATTTTGGTCACTTATCCCAGTAAACTTTTACACACACACACACTCCTATTAATAACTCTCTTATTTGTTTCAGGAAATTCTTGCAGATCAACTTAGACACAGCCTGCTCACCTGATAAGTTTATTGATCAAGACTGACTTCACGAAACTTGCTTTGTGTGGCCAGCAATTCTAAACTATTATTTCATGAATGTTGCCCGATTCCAATCAGTTCTGTCTTGAAAAATCTACCTTAAGCTTTTTCATCCCAGACTCCAAAGTTTAATAAATATCTCATTCTCACTTCCCCCTTTTGAGACACTAAAACCCTTTCAGAGTACAGTGGTCCCCGCCTTATCCTTAGGGATTATGTTCCAAGACTCTCAGTGGCTGCCTGAGACCATGAACCATACCACACCCTATATGTACTATGTATTTTCCTATACATATATACCCATGATAAAGTTTCATATATAAGCAGACACCATAAGAGATTAACAGTAATAACTAATAATAAAACAATCATAAAAATATACTATAATAAAAGTTATGTCAATGTGGTTTCTTTCAAAATCTTATCGTGCTGTATACCCAGTGTGGAGGCGCTGGACAAAGGATTGATTCATATCCCAGCTGAGACAGAGCAGGACAGCATGAGATTTCATCACGATGCTCAGATTGGTGTGCAATTTAAAATTTATGAATTCTTTACTTCTGGAATTTTCCATTTAATATTTTCAGATGGTGGTTGACCATGGGTAACTGAATCCTAGATGAAACTGAGGAAAGTAATACTGTGGATAAGGGGGCAACTACTGGAGTTTCTTACTGAAAGTTCCAATGCATCTAGCTTTGCTTCATTAAGAAATGGTGTAGTAATAATTTAATGAATTTAACGTCTCCAACTCAACTTGTCCAACAATAAGCTTAAGGACTTTCCAAACAAACCTGTTCATCTTTCAGTGCTCTTTGCTTTAATAAAACAATAGATATGTCTGACTTGGCAAACCAAAAACTTCTATGTCCCTCTCTTTACTTACCCAAATTGTTTTGCTTTACCTCTCCAATAAATATTAACAGAATAAATAAATAAGATAAAATTAGTAATGCAAGTGGTGTCTCATTCTTCCTCCAGTGGCATATTAGTCCTGGTAAATGGGGGACAATGAAGGTGTCAGTGGGGAACTGTGTGACCTGTGCATGTAGAAGAATATAAAGTCTCTGAAGACTATTTTAAATAATTAATAAGACAATAGACCTTAGTCTATCAGTTTATTATCAGTATACTAGAACAACTCTATACAACTTCAAAAATAACACTCCCAGCTAGGATATAGGTCCATTTATCGTTCTCACACTTACTGTGCCATTGTGCCAATTTACCTCAAAAGTTTATTTAATGAGCCCTTAAAACTTCTACTCTCATTTTTAGGAAAACTGCCACCAGGCAGCACTATATTGTTTGGATCTCATGCCTCATTTTCCGAAGTTAGTGTCTCACTCTAGAAGTGATGGACATCTTTTTTGGAAGAGAAGTTCTCTTTGCAGCAAACCCTAGTTTCCTTCGCTCATTCACCAAGGTTTGATTGAGCACAATTATATGTCAAGCCCTCTTCTAGGATCTAAGAAAACAAATGAACCCAAAGGAAAATATCTCTCTGCCTTTTAGAAGGTCACAATCCAGTAGGAGATTCAGACAGTAAACACAATAAATAATATATGTGTGTGCATACACACGCATTGTTAGATAGATAAAATACATAATATATTTGTGTGAAAAAACAATTTAGAGAAGGGGAGAGGAGATGAATATGTGTAGGGGGAATTGAACATTTTTATAGATGGGTGTGCATTGGGGCAGTTTAACATTTTTATAGCATGAGTGTTTGTTAAAAATCTATATGTAGCTAAGTAACCACTTATTCATTTTAGATATTAACTCTCACCCACTCTCAGGAGATTCTCAAAGTTGTAATAAGACTAAATTTTCTGACATGAGCAATATTTTTTACTAAGCGATTTTCATTATACAATGCAGTCAGGGAAGCAACACTTCAGTTGTTTATAGTTGTAAGAACAATTTTGGCAAAAGTCTTATTTCATTGGTGACAGTCATTTTGCATACGTTGTAAAAATTCTGGTTTTCAGTGAGTTCTCCAAAGTATTCACAAAGCACTTACTTCTATTTTACTTCTTTTCCTTTCTCATCACTGCTTTTCTCTATTATGTAAATTTATTCAAACCTATTTTTAGGCTTTAGAAACCTGTGAGCAATGTACAGAAACAGAGACCTTCCTTGTTTTCATTAAAATACGGAGTGTTGAAACTGCCCAGAAGTCCACTTCTACTGCGTTTGTAATTTGGGTCACATGGCTTGTTCCCTGAGATGTTTCAATCAGCTAGTATCAACATTCAGAAAATAATTGCTGTTCTATCGAGTCATGATTCTCTTGGAAATAAATGTGAAGTAGGAAACAAGAACAGAATTGATTTAGGGCTGTAATTGGTTCACAAGTGAAGCCGGCCACTTCTGATAACCACAAAACACAGCGTAGGCGGAACGATGAAGCAGGCTGAAGATGAGCTGTCAGAGGACTTGCAATCGAACCACCACTTCTGTCAGATGCTGCTCTAAAGGTGGTGAAGGTGCCTCAAGAGCATCTGGCTGGCTTCCTTCACATCAGGGGAGCACAGAGGGTCAAGAATCCATTTTTGGAGCTACGGCTATTTAGATTTTATATTCTAATAAGTAAGCTGTGAAATTTAGGAAGATGTTCAAGGTTTTGCCTCTTAATGGAACAATTATTTTTTTGGCAGGGCTCAGGCAAATCACTATTTTGAATGGCCAGTGAGATCTGCACGCGTAATATGAACAGGTCTTTGGCAAAAAAAAGGGAAACTATCTGAAGGTAATTAAGACAATGAGTTGTGTATCTGTGTGTCTAAAATTAGTTTGGAAAAAATAAAATAAAGCTGGAAGTAAAAGTGGTGGTAAAGTTATGCCATTTCCCTTTAGTGGGTATATTTTAGGGAAATAAGGAATAAGGAAATGTATAAAGTGGTTTAGTTAATCACAAAATCTTAAATATTCGGAATAGAAATACTGGCAATTTAGAAAGTTGATTATTACCATTAAATTTCAAATATATTTAGGGTAAACTTTATTTTTTTTTTTTGAGTGAAGACTATTAGCTGCAAAACAGTTCACATTCTCAGATTTGAGTCTGGAGTACCAGGAGGGCTCTGGGGAGAACCGCGGACAATGCAGAGGTGAGCGCAAACAGGGATGGCTTAAATATTCAGTGAGGAGCATGCTGTGAAAGGAAGAAAATGGCAAGAGAAAATTAAGATGCTAAAGCACTTTAGAGAATATTTACCAGATAAAAAAGGGCATTTAATGTCACTTAATGTTCTTAATCTCTTTCCTAGAAAAAAATATGATTCTGGTCTTCTTAAAAAAACACAAAGATATGTTAGTGCTTCCACTTCCCTGTATATGTTTACCCAATCACTCATAACGGCTCTTTAAGGATCCTAGGTACACACGATCAAAAGTGTCCTCAGTTCTTTGGATTGGGTATACAAGGGAACTATACTGAATGCATCACGCAAGATGCTTTTATTTCTAAATGAAGGTTATTATAAAAATGGGAGGTGGAGAGCTATATGCTGACCCATCTAACTGCAGGCCACGGGACAACACAGTTGCTGAAAGCCCAACAAACACCACATGACATGCTATTTCTAGGAAGTACTTAATTTTTTAACTTAAATTTCATTATGTAAATTTTAAGGCTTTATTATACTTACCAAGGAGTCATTGGTTTGGGAAAAATCAAAAAAGAAAACAAGAAAGTATTTTAAGAAATTCCAGAAAAAAAAGGGATAAAATTTTGTCAATGTGTTTGCACGCTATTTATCCTATTTAAGACAGCGAATGTGAACTTTTAAATTAATCTGCTTCTCCTCTCCATATTATTTTTAATAACAGCAATTCACTTCCCCACCGCTAGTAAATGTGTAGTAGATATTTTTTTGAATAGCAACTTGAAAACTATCAATCTGTTGAAGGTATTACAAATGGTAATTAGTTAGTTATCAACAAAGGAAGGAAGCAAATGGAATCTGCCATTAAGCCTGATTAACTAGGATCTGCAGCTTCACAGACTCCTCAGGGAACAGCCACATCCTCCAAAGAGATTTATCCCAGATCAGGCAGGAAGAACCAGCTCTCCAGTCTCCCGGGGAATAAACAGCCCCTTAGCCAGGATTACCAGGGGTGGGGATAAACTGGTAAGGTGGAAATCCCTTTGCTGGGTGCATAGGCAATAGAAACCAAGACAGTGCAGGGCAGGGCGAGGTAAGCACAGACCAGGAACCAGACATGAGCCGAGCTTTGGGACTTGTACAGTAGGAGCCAAAATGGCAGCACAAAGGGGAGCAGTCGAGCCTGGGAAAAGGATCAGACAGGGTAAGAGCACAAAACCCTGGAAGATCCAGAAACAGACTTGGTTGGGGGAAAGGCCCAGCACAAGCCCAGGAAGACCCAGGAAACAGGTTGGACAGGTTGAAAGACAGCCTGCTTATTCCCCAAAACCAAGAAAATGTATGGAGGATTTACAAGGATCTCAGGACAGTTGCTACTACAACCTGTGTGTTCTATACACCCCTGAGGGTGTATTTTTTTTTTCCTTCCCAATAAATCTTGCCACTACACTTAAGTTTCTCCCACACGTGTGTCTTTTTAAAATTACTTTCTTGCAACAGTGCAATAACCCATTTTTCTCCCACAACAAAGGCATCCATATCTTTATTTAAAATTAGTACCTCCACCATGGATACAAGGCAGCTTCTTCAGAAATAGTTAATTTAGTCGCCTTCGTTGGTTAACTTCCCTGTACTAAAAGCACATTAGGGAGACAGCTAGGTGGCAGGTCCTGAAGATCTTAAACAACAGATTCTTATTTTTCTTCACATTCTCTCCTCCTCTGATGACATATCACTAACCCCTCCAGTTCACCATATTCCAGAATTGCTAATCAATCTTCAGTACGGCATCCAGGGATTTATAACATAAACTGTTGAAATGAATGAAATGAACAATCTCAACATTGGAAAGGCTTAATAAATTAAAAGTTTTTTTCTAAGACCACCATTATGTCTCTGCTTAATCAGAAAAGCCTTTCCTCCAGGAGTGTCTAAACTTTTGGCTCTATGGGCCACATTGGAAGAAGAAAAGCTATCTTGGGCCACACATTAAATACACGAACACTAATGAAAACTGATGAACGGAAAAAAAGGTTTTAAGCGAATTTACAATTTTGTGTTGGGCTGCATTCATAGCCATCCTGGGCCACAGGTTGGACACCCCTACTAGACCTAGTCCACAAAAGTATTGTGTGTGTGTGGTATGTATGTGTGTGTGGTCACAACCCATTCCTATCTCTGGCTTATCTCTCTTTCCAAGAGAGACCTTTTTTTTTTTTCCTGTTGTTGAACAAACTAAAAATAAAATATTGCTAAGAAAAATTCTAACCTTGAAGTTTCCAAGCACGTGCTACAGACATATGAGTATTCATAAGCAAGGAACAAATTTATGTTGACTTAAATTAATGATGGAAATAGAATTCAAAGCAAAGTTCTATGGGAAAGCAAAAGACCAGTTGATTCCAGTTGTGGAAACTTGAGGATGTGGCCCTCGGATCACGTCAGCCTCAAAACATTAAAACCTCATTACCTTGTGATTTAAAGGTTTGACTCTAGAAGTAATATTAAAGATGGATTAGAGGTGCATTATTTCACAGGCAGTGAATCCCATGGGAAAGTTATTAACATCCTATATAGACAAAAGGCAATAAAGGTCTGATCCACCATTAATAGTACCAAACAACAAAGTATGCTGACAGCTGCTACTTCATCATCTTGATTGGCCAGCCTTCACTTGGTCCTAAGATTGAGATTTCTTTTTTATTTGCATTCTAAATTCCAAAACTTCTTGAGTTATTCTACCTGTATATTTTTTCTAGTCAGTATTTTCCCTATCCAAATAATTATGCTATTTCTAGAAATTTTTCTCACATTCCCATAGTTAGATTTAGCACTTTCTTCAATTATACCTCTCTCAGTTCTGAGAGAGGGAACCTCATAAAAAGTTCCCAAATCTAATCCGGGAATCATCAGTCAAATATCCCATTCACCCAGAGGTCTCTACCCTGTCCCTCCTAAGGAATTGAGCTCATCTTCACTTTGGCTTGTAGACAGTAGCATATTTAGAATATTTACCCAGAAATTCTGGATATTGACCTCATTTGAAGTCTTTTAAATATTTAAGTTCACTTTCACATATTATCACAGTTCTCTCCCTGTCTATAAACTCCACAGCTACAATCACACCTTGTCCTGCAGTGGCCTTTTGGGGAGATATGTGCTCATTACATTTTTGTCCCAAATTTTCCTTCTTTATATCAAGAGGCAAGTGTCCTAATTTTTAGAACTATCAGAACTCAATTACTGTCCACATCTATCAGTTACATTAAAACCCTTAAAGAATTTACTGAAAATTATTTTTACATCCACAGCAGTCTACCATATTATGAATACGAACATTTTAGCAAAATTGTCAAATACTGCATTCAAAGAAGAGCCCACCTGAACAGTGCAGGATCACTTTGTTGGATGTCATTTGTTAAACTGAAAACCATTCTCTCCTGCAAAATCCTTGTTTACATACATACTACACTGCATTCTCTCTGTTCACTAGAGGGATACGTTTCTACCACAAGGGCAAACATTTGGCTGTACACAGCACTCTGTGTAGCTTATTTACTGCATTACTATTCAACTTTAAAAAATTGACTCCTTACTATGTACAAAGCAGTATTTTTTTTTAGTTTATTGTTTTCATATCTTGTCCTATTTATTTTCAAACAACATATGTTTAGTTTAATGAAGAGGGCCTCTTTACATTCTGGGCGGTGTGTGGTAAAATGCATAAAACAATACCCTTTAGTTAAAATGGGTATTATTATTTTTTGTTCTCTTTTCAAAAGCAACATCCTCTTTTTTCTTTCTTATTGAACATCAAAGCACTTTTCAAAGGCTCTGAAGAATGACCAAATCTCAGTTTTCCCAAAGAGAAGCTATACCTTTCTTCAGGAAAAAAAAAAAATGTACCTCTAGCAAAGAGCCAATTCATATGGTATTGTCTTGTCTCTTTGATTAGTGCTTTAACTCTACCTGTCATTCTTTTTCTACAGTTTTTCTGATAAATTTCCAGTTAATATAAAACAGATTACAGTGTTTGCTTTCATAGGCATATTTTAAAATATTCTTTTCAAGGTATTCACTTGATTCCAAAAATATTTCTAAATATTTTTATAAATAAAGAAATTAAATTTTAGACTTTGTGAAAATAAAGTACATACATGTTCTCTCTTAAGCAGTTCAATATAAACATTATATTTTTTAAAATTTTCCTTTAAAGCATACTTTGGAAAGTTGTTTTGCAATATTTAATAATAATTTTGCATTGCTGAGTGTGAATGCACTATAAATGTTGAGGGGAAATCACAATTAATGTACTTGAAGTATTTTTTTTAAACCTTCAAATAAAGTAGTAAAACTTAAAACAGTATTTGCTTCATGAAACTCTAATGCTATTTCAGTTGGCATAACTTACTTAAAAAGCTAAGAAGGAAGATAAGAAAGTAATAAAAATTCTGAATAATTTAAGCCAGAAATATAATTGAGAGCTGATTAGTTTAGTCAGATGGATGAACAGACAGACAGACATAGGTAGACAGATATTCTGACAGGAAACACAAGTCTGTGTATCCAAGAACAGGCCATTTATGTGCTCTCATAGCAGCTTAGTGGGGCTTCCTTAGTCCCCATCCTGACGGGGCAGGGCAGGGTGAGTCTGACGTGACCCTGTGCCTGTGCTGGTGTTGAACCACGTGGGAATTAGGAGGCAGGAATTCACAAAGGGCAGCTGGTACACTGATCAATCCTACCCCAAGACTAAGACAGACCCTTACTCTGCAATGTAAAGAAATCTCTAGCGAGTGGAGAAATTCTGTCTTCACCACCCTGGAGTATAAACAAATGGCTTTGTGGAGCAATACACAATCGCTAACTTCTGGAGCAATACACAATCTCTCTAGAGGAATACACAATCGCTAACTTCTGAGACCTATTTTCTACTCTGTCATCCTTCAGTTTTGCCCATGTTTTGTTCAGAAAGCTCAGACTGTGCAGTATCATGAAATAGTCATGCAGGATTGCCCCTCACAAGAGTAATCATTATAACTAATTTCTCTTTAAAACACCATGTAGTTGGATATAATGTTGGTTTTATTTGGAAATTGGAAAATACAGTGGTTTATTAAACTGCCACTGAAAATGTTAGGTTTTTATACTTACATTCATAAACATACAGAAAATGAATATATACAAATAGTCAAATTACTTCAAAATAAAATTTACCTGTAGTTCCAGATTTTTGTGCTCTGTGCATTTGTGTGTCTGTATATAATACAAATTAAACATTTTAAATGGAAAAATAAACATTGCATTTGCTTCCTTAAGTTACTCTGCAAGTTGTCATATAACAGAACTGGAACAGAGATCTTTTTAGGCCCCCAGGTGCTGTAGCCATGAGGCTAATGGGACTCTAAGCCACAGTTCGTTTCAAGGAAATGGCACAAAATTCAGGCTTCATTCACCTGATTGCCTACTCTTATCACCAGCAGAGAAGACAGCATTACAAGGGATGGAACGGTTTAAACTCTGTTTTAACATATGTTTGGAATCTTGCACTAACTTTATATTATGTTGAACAGCATGTATAAAATGTTTAACTTTAATATTGTAAGATGTGAAAATTGAAGAAATGTAACAGTTGAAGCATAGTTGAAAACTAAGAATATAAGAAGAAATTTCATTATTGTATTTCAGGGTAAAACATTGCTTTCTCATTTGCAAATCATTTTTCCCTCTTCTCAACTTTAGATTTCATCTGTATTTCATGGCCTTCTCATCTATTTTACTTAAGTTAACTTTACTAGATTCTAGGTTACTTGGTAACATCTTTGTATACTTCATAGATTCTAGTTTGTGGCCTCATGTAGGTGACTCTCAATAAATATTAGTTTAATTAAAAAGTCTTACTTTTATTTTAACATCCTTTGTTTTCAGATTGACAGTTGACGATCTAAGTGAACCTCTTTTAGTGGAAAACATTTCACAACATCAATAATAAGAACAAACAGAACAAAAGGAAGTGGTTGTCATCACTCTAATTTAATAATAAAGAGCTAGATAATGAGACATAGTAAATATATCAAATAATTGTGGTAATATAAGCACTAAGTTAATTATATATTGAATTACATAAGAATAAAAAACAGCTTTGTGGTACTTGGATAAAGCACAGGGTAAAATCTTCTAGTTAAATAGTTGCTGTTTTATAATAAATCTAGTGAGAAAACAACCACCATTCTCTTTTGTGTTGTATGTTGTCATCAACAACATACTGTTTTCTTAAAGGAAGCAAGGATTCCAAAAGACATTTAATGTGTATAGAGCCTCACAATGTTTTTAGTCTACTTAGTTATTTGTAATGTGCCATTTCATTCTTTGTGTTAACTTTTAACAAGTCTCAGTTTAAACTTGAAAGCAGAACAGATGAGAGAATAACTGAACTCTTTCATTTAGAGTGTCCAACAATGTATATGCTTATTATCCCCAATTAAAGTTAAAATATAAAAATTTGTTTGTTGGGAAAAATTAATGCAAGACAGGCTATTTTGGAAATAAGGACAGTTTAAGATGTAACACCTTTTTCAAGGGAAAATATATTTGTTTCTTACTATGAAATGCTTCATATTGATATTTAGGAAATTTTTATAGAATGGGCCAGCAGTACTTGAAGTATCTCAAGATCCTTGACAGAATTTTTCAAGATAAAAAATATATCTTTTTAAAGATTTTATTTACTTATTTATTTGTAGAGGGGGGGAAGGAAGGGCGAAAGAAAGAGAAACATCAATGTGTGGTTGCTTCCTGTGTGTCCCCTACTGGGGATCTGGCCCACATCCCAGGCATGTGACCTAGACTGGGAATCAAACTGGTGACCTTTTGGTTCACAGACTGGAACGCAATCCACTGACCCACACCAGCCAGGGCAAAAAAAAAAGAAAATTCATAATAATACAAGGATATATTTGTCTTTTTTTCTATGTTGACTATTTTACAGAGGGAGCAAAGGCAATGGTGGGTCAAAGTCCCTCACGTCAGCACAGATCAAGGCTGGCACCAGCTTTACTGGTGGATGTTGCATTCTTCACTACAAAGCTCTGTGAGTTTAAAAAGAAAAAAATCCAAGAATGTCTTTGATGAAACATTGAACACTATTAATTTTATTATAACTTGACCTTTGAGTAAATACCTTTTAACATATTGTTCATACCTAAAACAATTCTGCTACATCATTCTGCAACATAAACTAGCTGCTTCTTCCATAGAACACAGTTCTCATTGAAGAACTACTCACAACCACAGGATGATTCAGACTTTTATATTTAGTAGGCATTTTCTCAAAAATTAACAGAATGTGCATACTTCTTCAAGGAAAACAACTAATATTTTATTCACTCATTCAACAAATATTTATTCAGTGCTTATAATACCAGAATATTATAAGACTTTGTTCTTTATTTTGGCAATGAGACTATTAACTTTCTTATTAATATTTAAAGTAATACCATACAGTATTTTGTAGGCACAAATGGCTAATTTTCTCTGAATATTCTCTTTTCATATTGTGATTATTAACTCAGGCTAATCATAATTGAAGGCTTACTAAAGAGCAGAGACTGTTCTAAGCACTTTGCCTCTATGATCTCATTTAATCTCTGCATCAATCCTTTGAGTTTGGTGGCATTATGATTCTTAGGTAGAAACAAAGTAAAGAGATATGGAGGTGTTAACTAATGTGTATCCACACCAAAGAGCTTTAAGTGGTGGAGTTGGGATTCTTATCCATATAAAATGATCCTAACCCCATGGCCCACATTCTTAACCAATTCATTCAATTTATAATATATTTTGCCTAAGTTCTAACCTGTAATTTATTTACTAGCTATAAAATAAACTGTTTTTAAGTATAGAGATATCCTTTATTTTGGGGGGGTTGGGGGGCAGTTTGATTCCCTGTGGAATTCTCTAGCACATCATTCTTGATTGTGCGTGAGATTAACAAAGTACTGATAAAAAGCGTGAACTTTAAAATCAGACAGATCTGGGTTTGAGTCCTGACCTTATTATTTATTAGTTCTGACATTTTGGGCAATTTCTTCAATCTTTCACCATCATTTTATCTTTAGTATGAGAACGGTGTCTGTAAACAATCCAAAGTGTTAGGATTCAGTAAGGTTATTAATGTATACCTATTAACCTTTCCTGGCACATTATGAAACTCAATAAACATTAACTATGCTTGCTCGTACTCATACTTTTATTCTTATGCCTTAAATATCTGGAACTCTTAGAGGAGGTGCAATCCAGAGCAACTAAAATAATTATATAACTTGAAAATAATTCAATAATTTAAAAATAGAGAGTACAGGAGGAAAAGGATAAAGAAATCAACATTTAATTCTCTTACTGGAGAAAGACAACTAAAAGGAGATCATCAGTCAACTAAGACAATTTTTAAATATATATATATATTTGTTTCAAATAATAGCAGAAAGCACTCACATACACACAATAAATTGAATTCATTTAGTGAAGTCTGAGATACTCAGTATACTGTAAGCCTTCTAAGGTTGCTGCTCTCCCTGCATCCTCCCCATAGACTCTACCTTTCTAATGAACATTGAGGCAGACACTACCAATGTCTGCAACTCTGCACCGCAACCATTACCACCTGCGGGGAGGGCCACAAGTGCCTGAGAATTAAAGCCTCTGGAAACAGTCCACACTAGTTTGACAGTTGTCAGGTGGGATAACTGAAGTGACTTGTATGCAATTCCCAGAATTCCTGGAAGGATTAAATTTCAGTTACTTGTAGTCATAATTTGCTTGAAAACAAATTATTTATTGGGTACCTTTCTTTCCCTAGCTTACTCCCCACTTCCTGTCAGTGTTTCCTGGAATCTCCTCTCAAATAAATTATTTGAACTTTAATCCTTGTCTCAGGGTCAAGGACCCAGAGACTATCTATATTTTTTCATCACTATAATATTCATAGCTGAATATAGTTCTCAGGATATAATAAGTACTCAACAGATATTTGTGGAATTAAATAATTAGTTTTCAAAAGGAAGTGCTCCTGGAAGTTATCATATTCATTTTATTATACCTAGGTCCTGGCAGAATGCCTGGTATAAAGTAGACACCCAGTTAATGTCTGTGGAATTAGTGAGTGTGTCAAGTTGCTGGTATTGTTTTAAAGAACCACTCTATTTGATTACTAATAAAGGATACATTAATAGTGATTAAAGCACAGTGGAAATCAAATAAAACTTAAAACTACTACAATATTATAGAACTACTTATAATGAAGTTGTACTATTTAGCTACTTAATACCCATATTTATATTCATTGACTGAAATAGCATTAAATTAAGGTAGAAACCTTTGCTATGGAATCTTGTGAATTACTAATATTTTTTTTCAAAAATGTATACAGAATTATTCCACCTTATTTGCAAACTCTACTAACAGGTATCTTAAAATGACCAAATTAAATAACGGAGAGGAGAAAAGGGCATTAATTGATTTATTTTACAAATACTTATTGAATGTTTATGAGGTGCTAGCCATGTTCTTAAATAAAGGTTTTATAATTTGGAGCTGAGACTAACAGTACGAAATGTATCTTACATCAACACCAACACACAAATGCATATTGCATGAATACATAAATATACTCAAAACTAAAAAAATAGCTTCAGCATATAATATTTATGTTTATTATATTTTATTAACTTTCATTCTTTTATTCTATCTTTTTAATTTAAGAAAAATACTTCACATTATTCATTAATTAATCTGATTTTAATATTCCCTAATGGGTTTCAACTGACATTTTGAAAAACACTTGATTCTAGAGATCAAATGATGAACTAAAACAGATACTGTATTTCTTCAAAGCATCTTAGATGAACAAAAGTCAAGTAATTTTAAAAACTAATATCAAAATTACCATTGTGTGGCTGCAAAATAAAGGTACATGGGATTAAGAAGGGTGTATGCTGGGAAGATTTAAAGAGGAGGGAGGCTTCCTCAAGAAGTAATGACTGAGTTGAGATCTGATGAAGCGTTAGTGTAAATTCTGAGGGTATTTAGAGACAATATCAATGGTCTTTATAAGACATTGGTATGGAAGGTGAGGTAGAAGGAGAAATCAAGGACAACTGCTATGGTGACTATAGGTAATAATACTATATTGCATGATTGAAAATTGTTAAGAGACTAAATCTTAAAAGTTCTCATCATGAAAATAAATTCTGTATCTATGTATGATAACAGATGTTACCTAGACTTATTGTGCAATATATACAAATATCAAATCATCATGCTGTATACCTAAAATTCATCTAATGTTGTAAGTCATATATATATATGGCTTATATATATATATCCTAGGTATATATATCTCCTAGGTTTATGGTTTGTCCAACTAGATGAATAACAGTGGTTATTTTCTAAAAAAGAGAAGATGAAGACCATATCTGGGCAATAATGGGATGTAAATACCATAAACTAGGTATTAAATATGCTGCTTTTAAAACATTGAAATGGTAAAACAAAAAGGCACTTAAATATGAGGATCTAAATTTCAAAGGCAAAATCTAGGACAAATAGAAATGTGAGTCATCAAAGTAGGAAGCAGTTTAGAAAAAAAGTAAATGTTGTTAATAGAATCTGATGACATTGTATTCATTTATTTGTTATTTGCACTCAGTCTTACTTGATAAGTAGATTTTAAAGAGCCTTCAAATAAATTATGTGCAGAAGGTTGGTCAAGTGACAAATAATTATATTCATGTTATAAAAGATTTTAAAAGACTAGTTGTGCTATCAAATTAATGTAAAATACTCCTGTCCCTGATGGTGATGATTTATAACAATGACAAAATATTAGACACTACTATATACCTTGAATTACATTGGGTTCTTCATATGAATTATTCTACCTAAATTTTTTTAAATCACATAAACAAATTGGGAAACTAAGAAAAAGACACATAAAATAATTAGCACAAGGCCACAAATTTGAAAAAGCACAAATCAGGGATACTTAAATAGGTGTGTCTTATTTTAGAGCCTAAAGTCTTCTTCACTATTATATTGTACTGTTTTTTAGTATAACAAATTCTCTCAGGCAGATCTTTGATCATATGTTTTCTTCAAAAGAAATAGCCTTTTTAAAATTGCTACCCCATACCAATCATAATTATTCTTTGAATTTTCTCATTTAAAAAGGCTTATACAAAGTGTATAATACCAGGAAAAATTATGTTGCTCACACATGACTTTAATAACAATAGAATAATAATAAACACAACATAAAGGATCTTATTTGTAATTTTGCTGTTTATTCACTCATTTCATTCATTCAATATTTATTAAGCACCTACTTATGTATCAGGTACTGTTCTTGAGGGCTCTTTACCAGACAGCCCATGCACAATAGAAATGGGCATTCAGAATAAATTAAAGCTTCCTAAGCATTGTTGTGAGTTATGAAAGAAAAGACATTAATTTTATATTGGCTCCCATTTCCTCCAGATATCTTTTATATTACATTGCCACAGATAGTAAAAGGGTAAAATGATTTGAAAAGCAAATAGTCACATGCATAGGAATTTATTTGTAACTGCCATCTCCGATATAACTATTTTAAGAATGTAAAAGTAAAAATGTAATTCAAAACTTTTTTTAAAAAGAGGAGAAATCACATTCAGATATGTTAAGAAATCTGACTTATAGGCCAAACTGAACAAATGTAGTCAATGCTTTCAAAATGTACTAACTGCAGGGTTTTTTTTTTTTTTTAGAACAAAGACTTTCCCTTGTGAGACAAAAGTAAAAAAAAAATTAAGAGTTTCAAGTAGTATTCAGGTTCATAAAAGCTAGCTCTCGTTTATCAGATACATTCAAATTTTCTTCAGTGCAGAGATGTAAGAGAAATGAATGGGCATACATGACTAGAGAGTGAAAAACATAAAATTGGAATCATGTCTGCTTCTCTGGAGGATGTTTGTGTGTAAAGGAAGAAAGTTCTGTGAATGTGACTTGGGATACAAATCCTACCCTTCCCTCAATCATTGCCCCTTTTCTCGGCTCCCCTTTACGAAAACATTGTAACACAGTGGATCTACTGCACTCTGGCTTTGCCTCTGTAGTAGGTTGAATAATGGCCACCCAACGATAAAGGGATGAACCTGTAAATGTTACCTTAGAAAGAAAAAGAGTCCTTAGAGATGTGATTAAATTAATAATATTGACTTGAGGAGAAACTTGATACACATGGAAGAAAAGGTAATGGGGTGATGGAAGCAGAGATTGGAGGGCACAGTGCCACCAAAAGCAAACGAATGCCAGCAGCCACCAGAAACTGGCAGAGGCAGTTTAGAGACTCCAGAGGGACCGCGGCCTTTGATGCCTTTGTTTCAGCTAGTGAAACCGATGTTGAACTTTTGGCCTCCAGAACACAGAAAGATACAGTTGCGTAATTTTAAGCCACAATGCATTGTGGTAATTTGTTACTGCAGCCATAGGAAACAAACAAAGCTCCATTCTAAAAAAAATCTGCTATAGTCAAATTCACAAATAACTTCGTAGTAGCTAAATTCAAAAGTCAATCTACTCAAGCTTTTTATTTGCCACATTGACCACTTCCTGCTTTTTCTTCCTTTATTGGTGTGATGTTTTATGCCTCAACTTACCTAGGATATAGTCTTAGTTACTAATCGAAGGGTAATCTAGCTGTTTTGGTGAAGATGTGATTAAAGTTTAAAATAAATTGGCATTAAATGAGGAAGGTTATCCTAGATCATCTAAGTGGGCCTGATTCTCTAAGTAGAAAGGCTTTAAGGTCAAAACTGAGGCATTTCTGAATGAAAAGTAAGAAGATAAAGGGAGACAAGAGGGAGAAGAGGGGAAGAAATAATTTCAGCTGTAAATTCCATCTTCAGCTCCTGTCTGCCCTTCCAAACAGGCTGCCCCACAGATTTCAGACTTGCCATGCGAGCCCCCACAACCACATAAGCCAATTTTTTTTGCAATAAGTATCATAAAAAATATTTCCTTTTGGTTCTTTTTCTTTGATTCAACTTTGATTGATACACTTCGCTTCAAGGATATCACACTGTTGGGTTTACTTCTATTTCGCCAACTGCTTCTTTTTGGGCTCCTTTGCTCTTTCTTCCTATTTCCTACCTCCTAATGTTGGCAAGCCTGGGGCTCAGTATATGGACCTCTTTTCTCTATTACACTCACTTAGTAAATGATTTTAAATACCATCTATGTGCTGATCCTCTGCATTTATTTTTAAGCTACAGTCTAGATCGCTTCTGAAAAGTCTAGTCTTAAATTTACATCTCCACCTCAGGTTTCCAATAGGTATTTTAACATAACATGTCTAAACCTGAATTTCTCATCTTCTGCACAAAACTTGCTTCTCCTGTAGTCTTTCCTTGTTAGTCAATAGCATCAATCTTTCCTGTTGTTCAGGCCGGGAACTTGGAATCAAACTTGATTTCTCCCTTTCTTTCATACTCCTGCCCTATATGTTAACAAGTAAAGTGGACTCTGTCTTTGAAATTTATTCCAAATGGGCCACTTTCTCCTGCTCTGTATCAAAATACCATAATCTTTTACTTGCATTATTGCATTAAGCTCCTAAGTGGTCTCTGTCTTCTGTCCTTGCTTCTGTCTGTGTGCGCGTGCACACACATACACAACTCTCAACAGAGTAGGTAGAAACTTAAAATATTCTAAAAATGAATTAGATCACATTACTTTTCTATCCCAAACCCTCTGGTAGCCCTCCTGATTCAGAGCAAAACCCTCCTAATGCAGAGTAAAACTTTCCTGATTCAGAGTAAAACCCAAAGTTATTTCAATGGCTTATCAGGCTTACTATGGGTCCCCTCTGCCTCTGACCTCAACTCTGCTACCCCCCCCCCACCTTAGATTCTATCACATTTGTCTTTTTCCTTACCTTGAACACATTAGGAAAGCTTCTGCCTCAAGGATCTGGGGTTGGTCGACTCCTTTGCTCTATTTACCTTGACCTTATGCCCACATCACTGCTTCATTACCTTCATCTCACTGTCTGCTCAAATATGCCTTCATCACAATGCCGTTCACGTTCATTCTAGTGAAAATTGCAACCTCTTTCCCATCATCTAGTCTCTATCTCGTCCTTTCTTTATTTTCCTCCATAGCACTGATCACTATCTAATTTAGTTTCTATTTACTACCACTCGACTGTAAGCTCCTTAAGGTCAAGCATCTTTGTTTGGTTCACTGCCATATCTTTCGGGATCCAATACTGTGCATGACACATAGTAGGTTTCAACGAATACCCCATGAGTTAATGAATGAATGTGCCTTGCCTTATGATTGGGTGGATCCATAAACCAATGTGAACAAAAAAAGAACACTTAACAGGACAGCCACAAAATCATTACCAGGTTCAGCCATTTTCTATCTTCATTTTGTAATGCTGCTTATTGGGTACACTGTCTCACAAATTATTTTCATGACAATTATTTTGAGTGCTAACGTTTTTCAGTAATTCTCCTACCAGGATATAGTTATTACCTATTATATCTTTCTTTTTTAAAATCCGTTTAATGTTAAAGATTCAAGGATGGAAGAGGAATAAAAAAGAGAGGACACTGAGCTTAGAACAGTAATACAATATTTGGTTTTAGTTAGAGATTCAAGACAAAAGAATCAGGGACTACTGTAGGTGTCTCAAAATTAATTAAACCTTTCTTACTCTATTTATTTATTCATATAGAATGTGTCTAAATTAGACTTAGCAGATAAGTCCACAGCCCGATGAGTGCCCCCATGTTTCAGGGGTGGGAGATGCCAGTACAGCAGTGACTTAGTGACCCCAAGGTTGATGGAATGAGTATTTCACCTCACAAAAATTTTTTGACTTGGAAGTGCAATTATGTAACTTTATTCAAGGAACACGCCATGTGCCTGTCAAAGATGGGTGGTTAATAGCACTCTAAGGGTTTTCACCGATTGTACTCAGGCTTGCCAGAGCACTGATTTACTTCACATGAATGAATAGTTTGACACCTTGTTGCTTAAAAATTGCTTATGTTTAAAGTACACTCCACAGCTAAAGGGCCATGCAGATGCCACATTACCAAATAGCATATGGACGTCTCCAGGGCTGTTAAAAATAATCACACCAACCTTCTGTTTTCACTAGGGCTTACTGTATTTAGACAGTTCTGAGATAGAAGATTACACCTTACAATGTAGCTCAGGGGACCTATATCTAGGAGGAAAGGAAACAGGAAAGGCACTTGTGATCTTGAAAGAGAAACTTTATGTTTCAGTAATGGCTTTTTTCTTAACAATGTGGCAGTTTTGAACCTCGGAGATGACACAATATTTTAAGATAAAAGCCAGCATTTTAAAAATTTGGAAGTTAAGTCTAACGCCTCCAATTCCGTTTAATTTGGTGGCAAGGATAGAGTGTTGGAAATTTTCTGTTTGGATATCAAAACTCACCTAGTACCTGGCACACATTTATCCCAGTTCAAAAACTCTCCGCAACTTTGCTTCAACTTCTGAGTTCTATGTGGTAAAGAAAGGGTCCTGAAAGACTAACCATCCTTTTCATCAAAAACAGGAATAAGAGCTTACCTCTGAGACCCGATATTTCCTATCTAATCTTTTACATTAACACATCTTTAATTTAGTTTTCCCAGCTTTTGAATTGTAGACAGGGTCCAACACCATACTAAGCATAGTGCACCCTCAGTCAGCATCTGGTGAGTGAAACCTTACTTGCAAAGCATGTATGAAGTGCAAGATACAGAGGTAAGCTGCTATGAAGAAGACCATGCCAGATGGTCTAATATTTTGGTCCCTAAGACATAGGGTGAGGGATCGTAGCTATTCTTCTAAAAATATATGCTACTGAAAAACACTAGATAAACTGTAAATCATAAGTTTCATTCTTATTTTCCTCTAAGTATATTAAATTACAAGTTGTTAATCACTAAAGCAAAGAAATTTATGAACAGCATCTTGTGGAAGGCCCTGTCACTATCATGTCAAAACTGTCATTCAACCCTCCTATGAGCAAGAACATAAATTTACAAAGCCCATCTTGATAAAGAAAGAATGAACAAATCCATTCATTCGTCACACTAATAAAATAAGCATACTCTTTGAAAAGAGAGAAGCAAATAATTGACAACCATGTTGTTTTATATGTTTTTCAGTTTAACATCTCCTAGTAACTTAAAAATTCCAATGATTTTTATTAGCATGAAAAAGCTTACCAGGCCCTGACCTAGGTGGCTCAGTTGGTTGGACTGTCTTTCTGTAAATCAAAAGGCTGCAAGTTCAGTTCCCAGTCGGGGTATATGCAAGAAGCAACTGATTGGTGATTGGTTCTTTCTCACATCGATGTTTCACTCCCTCTCTCCTTCCCTCCCTTCCCCTCTCTCTAAAATCAGTAAGAATGTCCTCAAGTGAGAATAAGAATAAATGCTCACCAGAAGATTATTTTAGTTACCATGGGATTACAAACTTGTTGTTTTAGGCACATTTTGAGTCTAGTTTTTGGAAATTAAAACAAAATTAATATTTAATTTAGCGCTTATGGTAATGCCAGACACTGTCATGACCACTTAATCTTAAGAAAACCTCTTATTTTCCTGATTTTTACAGATTAAGGAGTTTAATAATGTTAAATAACTTGTCCAAACTAAAATACTTTTCAAAGGGCAGAGTTGTAACCAGGGCCCCTTGAACGTAAAGCCTGTGTGTGCTCTTAACCACTGGCCTGACACTTTTTAGCAGAAGATAAAGTGGAGATTGAGAAAGATGAAATAATGCAATGCCTTTGAGCTTTTAGCTGCATATGTGCAAACTAATTAAAAAGTAATTTACTGAGGGTAAATTGTGAAGGAACAAAAGTTAATCTCACCAAAAATTAGGATTATAAAAACATGTATAGATGAATACAAAGCTGGGCACATCCTACACTTCTCCATAATTAACGAAGCAGTTGAGAAATGTGTGTAGACGTGGTTTGGCATATTTGTTTCTAACTAAATTTCTGTTTTAATTTATCATCTCTACCATGTAATATTCATTAAATTGACTTGTAGCTAGCACAGGACGTTTAATAATACTTTAGTAAAATAAATTGATGTCTCTTAAAATTAATATATAAATTTATTATTTTAATAAAATCACAGCAGTGTCTTAGTAATTAGAATAATCCTATATTTACATGGAAAAATATGTCAAAATGTAAGTTAGAGAACTATGAAAGAAGAGTTTTGTTTTATGTTATGTTTTGCTTTATAAAACATAGTAGAAATATGTTGTATTCAAAACAACATAATATTAATAAAGTAAAAAACAAATAATCAAATACAGAAGTAAGATCTTGTTTTAGTATCTATAATAAGTCAATATTGGACTCAGATACTAGTGATTAAATTGAACAAGTAATTTTATTTATTTATTTATTTATTTATTTCTATATCTGAAAGAAAATTAAAATGCAAGCCTTCCTATCCACATATAAAATAAAATTACAAACAAATTCATGTCTTAAGTATAAAATAAAATATATCCCAGGAAAATTTAAGAGAGTATTACCTACACAATCTGGGGCTTGAGAAATTCTGTCAAAATTTCAGTGAAAATCCAAAGTTATAAAACAAAATGTAGATAACATCTATATAAGTCTTTTTTGAAAACTCTCACCTAACATTTAAAAAATATATAAAAACAAGTTTTGGACAATTATTTGTAATCCAGATGAAATACACAGAATAACTTTCTATTCTTAAAATAAAAAAAAAAAAGAAGACCAGCCTTGAAAATTTAGTGAGCAGACAAAACCAGTTTAGTCATACACGCAAAGTTTGATTTAGCTTATTTTGCAAAACTAACTTGACCTGGGTCATTTCCTGCTTATGCCTCTGAAAATCATAAGTAAAACTTGACCTGTTTCCCAAGGATGATATAAGGTAGCCACAGATGATTCTAATATTATAACCAATCACTGTGAAGAAAAAACAGTTACTGCTTTCTCACTATATGAGCTGCTTTATAACAATATACCCCTGAGCCTCATTCCATTTTTAGTTTGAGTGCTTCTGGTTTAAGAACTGTTTTTTGGTGTGTGTACAATAATCTTTTACTAATTACTACTTCGGTGATTCATTGTTTTTACCACTGTTATTTCTGAACTTTTGACATTACACACAGAAGACCCTTAAAATGGAAGGAAAAAGGTAACTCAGTAGGCAAAGCATAGTGAAAGATAATTCACAAAGAATAAATGAAACGGTCAAGGAAATTTATCCCAGTACATGAGTAGGAAAAAATAGAATGAAAACATTTCTTTACACCCATTAGGTAGGTATATTAACCAAGGCCTATAATATTTTTGGTGGAAGAATAAAAGGTACTATTATATCTTTTTAGTTGAAATATAAAGTGTTACAGCCTTTTTAGGCATTTATGTATCAACATCTACTGAATTAAAATTAATCATTCCTCTGACTGAACAATTCCATTTTGGGAGATTATTCCAATATATAAGATAAGTGATATTTACTGCAGGATATTTTGAAGTAACTAAGAATTGTAAACTAAATCACTGACAATCAATAGGAGAATGAGTGAATGGATCATGATAAATTCCTTCCGTAGCTGTATTATACAATCATTTCAAAGGCTAAATATTAGAGCAATGGCTGATGACTTAGTCTTTAAAAGATTTCCCTATGGTAATTCTGAGTGAGAAATGCAAGATATTTAAAAAAATGTTTATATTAAGATCTCATTTTTGGTAAAATTAAAAATGACCAAAATGTTGTGTAAATATGTATATGCACATGTTCATACACTTATTATGAGTGTGTTTGCATATATATAGGAATATGTATGTATATGTAGTGTATGTATATGGTTGTATAAGTATAGAGAAAAATATGTAGTTAATAACACTAGGTTTTTAATATGTTAAGTGGGAAGACAAGATTGAAAAGCAGGATATTGATGGATGGGAAAAAAAGGACAAGAGTCCCTCCAGAATAAAAATAATTATTCGATCTTATGTAAATTTGTATATTTGTGTGTTAGAGGGGAGAGAATAAAGAATATACAAAATGCATTCAAAAAAGACTGTTACCAAATTGTTAAAAGAATAAAAGTGTGAAGCCAGTTTAGTTACACAAAGTCATACAATAGCAAAAAAGAAAAATGAAAGTAAATCAGTTGATGTTTATACCTGTAAGTAAAGATTAAATATGAACACATGTATAAGTGAAAACTAAGGTTTTTCTTGTCCTTTAGATACCGTAGTTACTGTTTAATTACACCATAGAAACCATTGTTACCGGATTTGTCATGTCCTTTTTCCTTGAAGATCCCTCTCCCGCCCCACCTCTGCAAAAGAAATACCTCTCCCCCACCACACACACACAAACACACACACACACACAAATATACTCATAAGCACTCACATGCCACAGACTTGTTCCTATGAAACCAAACTTTAGTGTCAGTCCATAAGCAACACTGAAAGACTTTAACAAGAAATTTATTGTTAACGTACCACAACGATATTGCCATTTTTATGAACTGTGTGGCAGTTTTGTCAGATTTTAAACTTTTAAGGGAGTCAGTGCCTTACATAGTGTATTCTTTATGAAGACAAAAGGGAACACATTTTTCTCAGAGCCAAGGATAATTGTGTCCTTAAGCACTTTAATACACACTGGGAACCACATAACTGATCTGGATTTGTTATCTTGGCTGCTAGAATGAGTGGTAGCAAACATTTCTCCAAGCTTCACATATTTTTATTACTTTATTGAATCTTTACTCCAGATATCTCACTTACCTTTAGTTGATTTAACCTAGGAATATTTTAAGTCATTTTAAATATTTTAGGATCAATGTAGGTTATACAGTCATATACACAAA
Organism: Pteronotus mesoamericanus; assembly: GCF_021234165.1. Classification (NCBI taxonomy): domain Eukaryota; kingdom Metazoa; phylum Chordata; class Mammalia; order Chiroptera; family Mormoopidae; genus Pteronotus; species Pteronotus mesoamericanus. Next base: position 19,473,730 of record NW_026555311.1, read on the forward strand.
TAATAATAAGCAGAACAAGAAGCAGATATCACAATGACTTGTGGGCACCCAGAAGAAAATAAATCTTAGCAACACAGACTAAGGGTGACCACTGTTCCTTAACAAGAAGAAGTCAGAAATTTATATCATAACTCATATATCAGTTATACATTTTTATTTAAAATAAACTAAATATATGTATATGCTCTTGTTATGGAAACTAATACATTTTTTGTATTTTTACATTCTCAAAATAAAGAACCTCTACAGTACCAAAATGTATGGATATCTGAACTTGAAGAAGGCAAAATTAAGTAACAAGGATCCCTTAAAGAATTCTCTCTGTGGAAACCTAACAATGTCAAGTTTTGCCCCTGGTCTCAATGCATTCCAAATAAGTACTTTATAGAGCAACAGATGTAGTAATAGGCAGTATCTTTGAAATTGGTCGGAATTCTGTCTCTTAAAAAGAAATAAAATACAAGAAGAATAGCCAACCCAATTTTCTTTGCTTCAACTAACATTTTTCTTCCATAAGCTTATTTGTGTCAGCATGATAATCAAAGCCAGAAAGGTTCATTACGCTCTCATTCAAAGAAAATGACTAATAGTTAATTATCTAGCTATGGAGCTTCTTTTCTTTGCACAAAATTTATCAAAGTATTGTACAAAACACAGCAGGAAAATAAGTGACCACTTACAACTGACATATATAATGAATTTATCATTTTAAAAATAGATTTACTCAATTTTCTAAAAAGTTTCTTGTTATATTATAGCCTTTTGTGCAAAAGAATGCATGTTGTCTCAAGCTTAATAAAACAAATACTATATCTATCTTGAAATAAAATTGTAAGATGGAATTTAGATCACTGAGAGTCAATCAAGAAATAGTATATCAATCTAATATATCAAAAGTACAAAACTACTTCTCACTTTAATAAACCTTTATTCAAACACCATGGGAACAAATCTAAAAATTAAGCATAGGAAACAAGATTACTTGGGGAAATCCAAGAAAAGAAATAAATTGAAAAACTCACATCAGGAGACATCTTCAAACTTTCACAAGAATAAGGGAGAATTTTTATTATGAACACAAATTTTTACTGTGTTACAAAATATCATTTTGCGGTTAGCAGTTCAATTCAAACAGTATCTATGAAAAGACAGCTTCATTTTTAATATATATAATAAAAAGGATGTAGGCAAAAACACTCAGAATTATATGTTAGCCAATTCTCTTTGGACAGATGGAGCACCTGAGGCAGTTAGACTCCATTTCTCCAGCAAGATGGTGGCCATCGAAGGGCAATGCGGGGGCTGCACACAGGGCAGGATACCACCTGTCCGTCACTAATAGCATCAAGTATGCCCCAGGCAGTACATGCATGAGCATCAGCTCTGTAATATTGAACCCTAAGCAGCAGACAACCAGGTGACACTTGGTGTGATTAAAAGTGCTCTATTTCGAGGTGGCTCAAGTACATAGCAAGTCCCTCAATCGAATAAACATTTGACTGCATTATTATTATTTTGAAACTTCCTAATTATATCACTCCAACAAATAGTTGGAGTGATATCAGCATGTTTTTTTGTTCTTTATTTCCGTTTTGCTCTGTCTTGGTGTTCTGTTTTGTTTGTTTGTTTGTTTGTTTGTTTGTTTTTCCTGCCTTGTCTCCCATCCTGCATCTTAATCCTTTCTGAGGAGACAGCAACATAAACAGACTCAGGGATTGTCAGAGACTGAGGGTAGGACACAGCCCATCCATACTCTGTCCTGGGAAATGGATGGTGCTCCCCCCTCACAGGAAGGCCACAGAAACACCCTTCTAGCATCCAGTAGACCAAAAATATGGACTCAGGACCCCTACTAGAGGCCCCGCCCTGCTGAGACTTATGCAGTCACTATGGAAAACAGTATGAAAGTTCCTCAAAAAATTAAAAATGGAACTGCCTTTTGACCTAGCGATTCCACTGCTGGGAATATACCCTAAGAATCCTGAAACAACAGTTTGAAAGAACTTATGCAATCCGATGTTCACAATAGTGGTGTTTACAATAGGCAAGTGTTGGAAACAGCCTAAATGCCAAACAGTAGAAGGATGGATTAAAAAACTGTGATACCTCTACACAATAGGATACTATGTAATAGAAAGAAAGAAGAAAGAATTCCTACTCTTTATGACAACATGGATGGGACCGGAGACTATTATTCTAACTTAAATAAGCCAGTTGGTGAAAGACAAATACCATATGATCTCACTAATAAGAGGAATCTAATGAACAAAATAAATTAACAAGCAAATCAGAACCAGAGAAATGGAAAGAGGGAACAGACTGACAGCTTCCAGAGGAAAGGAGGGATAGAGGAATGGTGGAAGGAAGGGGAAGGGATTAGTCAAAGAACAAGTGTGAATGACACATGGACATGGACAGCAGTGTGGGGATGGACTTGTGGGAGCGGGGGGCGGGGTGGAACGGAGGAGGGCAAAGGGGGAGAAATGGGACCACTGTAATAGAAAAAACAAGAATAAAAAATTAAAAAATAAACCTTTAAAAAAAGAAAAAAAAGATGCCATGTTTATCTGAAAAATGTATTTATAGACAAAGAAAGCATCTTAAAAATAAATTGTGGAAAACTTTATTATTATATGAAAATAATTTATCAGGGTTAGATAGCTTCAGTTATATCATTTAAGTTGGGAAAGGAGGGGATACTAGCCTCCACTAATTTACCCGTTCATACCTCCAACCACTCACTCAAAACACATTATGAGCTTTTATGCATGTAATTCTGAAAGACTACTATTGATGAAACTTTTGTAATGGAGAAATTTCAACAGGGTTTTGGTTTCAGAATTGGCGATATAATATCAGACCAAGTATTAAGTGAATACTATAGCCATTTCATTTCATTTTGCCTCTTTTAGTTCAAAAACAGACTTTTGACATATCTACTTGGCTAACATGCTGATATCACATGTTTATACATTAATAAAATATTCAAACAAGTCATCTGAGGCAAAATAAAAAGAAGCAAAGGTCATTTCATTTAGTTAAACTCTTTTAATCTCTTAATTCAAGGTAATTTTCCTGAATTCCTCCTTGTCATGAGGAATGCTCCTAAGTCGTATTCTCTCCTCTTAGAGGCTATGACCTCTTAGAGGTTACAGAGTGGTGTTTGAAACTGGCTTTTGAAGTCCTACCTGCCTTGTCTTAGGATAGCATTGTGGAGACTCTTCCTTGCCACTTCCTACCTACCTGAAGAGCCCATGGTCGTCTATCACTATCACATTGGTTCCTTGCAGGTCATCTCTGGAAAAACAGGTATGTCAGGTACTTCCTTCTTCCTACTCTTCTATTCTATTCTTTCCAGTCATAAACAGGACAGTAATGATGAGGAAAAATAACTTACATATTTTCTAACATTCTTCATAAGCCTTACTCAACTCTACGATATTACTTTGTTCCCAATAAGGGAACTAATTACGTAGGTGGCTAAACTATAATACCAGTTCACTTCTATTTTTCTTCTTCTCTCTCTTAGGAAATAAAAAAATAGAGAGAAAAGAACTAATCTTTAGCAAGTAGGTAGTGCTGGGTATTTTTATTTTTTTCTCATTTTAGCGTTATAATAATCCTATCATCATTTTGCTCACTTTAAGAATAGGAAACTTCTGTAGAGTTAAGTCTTAGGGAAACATTGATTTTCTAGTATATAAACTTTTACTCCATATAGAATTTAGTTCTCTAATTATTAATTTCAAAAGAATTATGACTCTCATGCAATACAATTATAATTTGGAAAATAATTTGTTTCAGAAGGAAAAGTATAATCTCATGGGAGGAGCTACTCTAAAGATTGCATAAAACACTAGTTGGATTAAGATAAATTCCACAACCCACATGCAAAGTCCTTTGCAAGTCAAATAAGAAAAGCAAAATAAAATACGGAGAAAGCTTTTTCTGATTGAAGGGATCAGAAGAGGCTCCAAGGAGGAGATGGTCTTTGGGCTGGGTCTTAAGTGAAAAAGACCATTTTGTAAAATAAAATGTGTGTTGGAGGGCGAGGCTTCGGGGAAGCGTGTTGAACAAGCTCCAGCTGATGTTAATGGCACAAGCACAGGCATGGAGGTGAGGAAGGATGGTATGAGCTCAAGGAGAAACACGTAGTTCTTAAAAGTAGGATGTAGATTTCAGCTACAAAATGGAGGAAGAGGCATTTGTAAATAACACAGTTTAGACATGGACAAAAAGTTAAGTTGCCTGATAATCCTGGGAGCCAGTATTTAACTTGATTGGCATAGTCTAAACTTTCTGGTTAATCCATCCTTCGAACAGGCTATACTTGATGTTGCAACTCATTCATTCTTGTTCAGCTAATATTCCAATAACCTTGGCTTATAAGTAAGGGCTTCAGTTTACAGCTTGTTTGGTGCTCAGAGTCCATTTTTATAGTATACTCAAGTCTTTTGCTTATATAATAGTTCTGCTTTATTTGTTTTTCACATCAGTCACAGTTTATTGAAGTATTTTATGTAAATTCAAGGGCATATTCACAATATGCAGGGGAAAAAGGTTTTTATTCTGACATTTACTGCTATTTGAAATTTAGATCACATTTAGGCAGGAATTACAGTTTCACTCCAAAGAAACTGCACAGTTTATTGATATCTAACGACTATTAAAATCTTCACATAAAATAATTTAGAGGGACTAAAAATCATTTTTTCTGGATTTAGAAAAATGTTCAGTCTTTGTAGATCGAATTTTGTATGCAGGATTTTATTTCAGAAAAACATAAATTGCTTTGATTACCAATTATGCAATCTTATTCCTACAGCATTGGGGAGAATTACATCGTCACTGTCAACCCTTGACTTTTATAGTACTCCAAATGCTTGTTTAAAAAGGCCCAATTATAATTCATATTTTAGCGTTTTCAGTATTATGACTTTGCTACATATAAACAACTTTTTATAATGTTCCTTTTGCCATTAACTTACATATTTGATCTCAGACACATTAAGAGCTTCTACTTAGTTTCCTTCCCTTAGGCAAATTTTTATATAAAAATAAGAAATATAGAAATAATATATAATCATTCATGCTTTAAATATCACTGGGGTTTTGTAATGTCAACTATTTAATATTGTTTTTAATATGCCCACTTAAAAGGTTAATTTGTGTTAAGACTTGAGACTTAAACATATAGCTACTGGTATTTCTTCCTTATAATACACATTTTATTTTCCACTGTTCATGACAGAAGTTTATATATAGAAGATTCACCATATTACTTATATAGAAATATAAAATAAGAAGTATCTATACATGTTTGGACAAAGAAGAAGTATCAGGACAGATAGAATTTCCCAGCCATGAAGAATTCTAGTATCTTGCAAGAGAGCAAATTTTTAAAGGCTCTTGAAGTGAATGGGCTATCCAATGACATGAAAATACCATTCTGTTGGTTAAACCATATAAATTTACTTGACAATATCTGTAATACAATTTGCTTTCTAGTGAAGTAGGAATGCTATACTGAACATCCAATTTCATAGAGGACTTTAATTATACTTCTTTGTCTATGATTTCTGGTATATAAATCAGATGACATATTAAGAGATTAAAAAGTTTCCCATGGTTTAAAAAAAGTCAAACATCACTGACTGGATGCTTTTTCCTGTTTTTTGCAGTTAGGTCAGAAAAAAATAATATGTACAGCATCCATCCATTTAGCCACTCATCAAGTTCTTCCCTTCCTAATTCACCCAATATTTACTAAACATCTAGTATGTGGGCCAAGTGTTGTAACTATATTGACTTATTTGGCTTCATTTCCAGTGAACAAGATCTTTTAAAAAAACACAAAAATGTATAAAAATATGTTTTTATGTATGTTCTGTTTTTATTCAGATTTCATAAAAATACATAATTATGTTATTTCTTTTATATAATGTATACAACTATATAATTATGTATATACAATTTTTTAGAATTCTGAAAAAAATAAAGTTAATATATATACATAGAACCTAAGATCTTGCCTCATCTTTATTTTTAAAAATGTAGTTGGGGGTGGCATTGAAATTGTAGCCCTTCTATTCTGTTCACTTCTTTTAAATTGTGATTTTTAAAAAAATCTTTAGTAGGTGAATCTCTCTCTTCTAGTATTTTTCAATTTACATTTTTAAAAAATATGAAATAGTCCTGGCTGGTGTGGCTCGGTGGACTGAGCGCTGGCCTGTGAACCAAAAGGTTACAAATTCGATTCCCAGTCCAGGGCACATGCCTGGGTTGCAGGCCAGGTCCCCAGTAGGGGGCATGTGATAGGCAACCACACATTAATGTTCCTCCCCTCTCTTTCTCCCTCCTTTCCCCTCTCTAAAAATAAATGAATAAAATCTTTAAAAATATATGAAATAAAAATGAACAAAAATTATTGTGTTTTCATTTCCTCCTTCTGATCCAAGTGAATCAAGCTATTCATAATATGGGTCTATTACACCAGCAAATTGAAGACTTATACATTAATAAAATGAGACAAGAAACTTCTAGTAAGAAAGTATGAAAAAATTTGTCCTCTTTCAAGGAAAAGAAAATCAAACTAGATATGAAAAAAAGGGACTGTTAGTATAAAAGCAATGAACAGTGAAACCTAACTATAAAATGTTTAATGCTTGGAACTACATAGTGCATCCATTAATATACTTCTACGACATGAAATATTAAAGAGATTGAGCTGAGTCCTTTTCAGTGTATAAAGTACTACCTGAGATAAAGTTTTGAAATGTTAATGAATTCTATGAAGCCATTAGAGCTCATCTGTTGTCTGAAAGTGTATGAAAGTTTGTGGTAACTAAATCACAGCTCAGTGTTCTCCAAATAATCTGAAGCTGCTTGTTTAGCTACCCGTGGACGTTTACTTACTTTGAAAAAGTATACAATAGATCAGGAAAGTCAAATGCAGTATATAAATTCTTTCCATTGCACACATTAAACACCCTAGAGCACTAACTGAACACTCAGGCTTAGCACATCAGTTCCCAAGGGCAATGAGAATTAACGTCCCATACACATCTCCCAGGTGGATAGGTCTCAAAATTTAGAAAAAGAATTGGCATAATTAAAATACATATCTCTCTAGGTTTCAGTTTCAGAGACTTTAATAACATCATCTTTGTCAGTTGCTCATGGGTTTGTAATTTTCACAAAATTGCCAAGTGATTATGATATGTTAGGCACTGATAATTCTTTCGGAGCAGAGACTTGGGGCAAGTTTTGGGAGCTGGAATTATATATAAATAGTGTCTATATCCAGAGAAAGAATATCATTTTGCATAAATAAAGTCTATTGATCAGAAAGGGACTTTTTGACCACACCTGACACCAGTGGCTATGACCATGGTATATATACGATTATATTAATACAATTTAAAAGTACATAACACTTAATATAGCATCATTTCTTTTCCTCTGTATTGTGAGCACAAATTTCCAAATGTTTTGTGAAATTAGGTAGGTCAAGATGCTACAATCATACCTAAGAGATTGCTCAGGACTGTTACTGCTACGGGTCCCTGTAGTTGGCTTGTACTACCTGAAGGAAGGTCTATGCACAAGCTGGCAATTTGCGGTCAAATTTCTTTAAACCAAAGAGATCCTTAAAGAAAACATCAATTTTTTTCTCTTCTAGAGCAGTTAAAACCGTGGGGCCCAGCCTAAGTCATAGAATCATCTCAAGATCTTAAAGAATAGCATGGCACTTAAAAAGACAACACTTAATACATGTTCCTTCTTTTTTCTCTCCTCTACAATCACAATGGAATAAAGATGAGAGAATATATTTTTGTTCCATTATTCTACTTTAATTGTAGCTTTACTGTGCCATTGTGACATTCTTTTGTATTAATGAAGCTATTGTAATAATCATAACCTGCATGCCTTTTTCCATACAAACAACTGTAAACCTACTTTTGACCACCCCTGTTGAACTTAAAACCTGATAGTAAGACTAGTGAATATCAGGTTAGGTTATTTGTTTGTTTGTCTGTTTGTTTGTTTGTAGCACTTTTATCTCTGGTACATACCCCGACCAGGGATGAACCGGCAACCTAGGCATGTACCTGAACTGAGAATTGAACTCATGAATTTTGGTTTTCAGGATGACACTACAACCAACTGAGCCACACCAGCCAGGGCTGGTGAACAAATTTTTATTGATCATTGTTTTATAATTCTATTAAATGAAGTGACTCATAGGTTTTTCCTACAGGAGAAAGGTTTATGATTCCTAGTTCTCTTTATATGTGATCCAACATTTTGAGAATGCAGAATGAGGAAATTAAAGCAAGAAGGGTCTTCAGATATTACCTATTCATGTCACCCAGAACAGTGAATACAATCAACCAAAACTATAAAGCCCAGTACTAGTACGAGACAAGAATAGGACCCAGATTTTCCAGAGTTCCAGTTCCCTTGAATTGCTTCATTGAATGATGCTGCTTGTGTTGGCAAAATATGATGACAGAATGCCTGGTTTCAAATACCAGATTTCCCACTTACTTTATAGCCTACAACCTGTTAAAATCATAAGTCAGATAATGGTATTCCTTTTTTTCCAATTCTCCAGTTGCTTACCACCTGACTCAGAATAAAAGGCAAAACCCTTAAAATAGCTTACATGCCCTCCCAGGTCTGCTCTCTCCTCCTTACCTGTCTTACTTTGCCTCTTGCCACAATCTTTGGATGCCACCATATTAGTCTCCTTGCTTTTGTTCCTCAAAGACACTTGGCCCAGAACACCCCTTAACTCGGCCTGTGCTGCTGCCTCTGCCTGCAGAGTATTTTCTCCTAATTACCTCCCTCACCAACTCCTGTTTCTCCAAATGTCAGTATCCTCTCACTGAGGTCTTCTCTAATACCCGACTTACAGCATGACCTACCACTCCCAACATCCCAACTCTCCTCATTTATTCTTTTTCCCTGCTTTATTACGTATATAAAATCTTTCTGCTTCCACTAGAATGTAAACTCTACCCACCCCTGAGGTATGAGCTGTTGTTTATTTTTGAACATTCTGTACACTGTCATTTTCTCTGCACTTAGAAGTATTTGGCACATACTAAGCAGTCAAGTATTCACTCACTGTTAAATTTCATATTTTATTTTTCTCAGACCAGGAAACCACAAAAAGAAAGAGATGAGCCAATTTATTCTGCTAATATCATGAAGGAATTCTGCCTCACTCGAAGTAGTTTAAATCATAATACTATTATATTTGAATAACTATTCATATTTTTAAAAGTCAAATTTTCTGCAAGATTCTTAAGAGATGACTAGGAATTCTTACTTTTATCTAATCTATGCTTCTCGTAGTCTGGGTTAACCAGATAATAAAAATCCTGCTCCTCATTTAAACCATAAAATATAGCACCTATTCAAAAAGAGGGATGTAAATCAAGGAACCAAGAGAATACCAAATCATAAACCAAGATTTAGTAAAACCAAGGGAATACAGAATCATAAAAAAGAGATAAAAAATTTTTCCTGGAGAAAATTATTTAATATTAAGTTTACTATCTTTCAGCCTATCAGTTTCATAATTCAACAAAAGCTTATAAGACAGAAAGTAACGTAGAAATTAGATTCACATGTGAGAAACTATCTTAGATGTATATATCTGAAATACATATTTTAACAACTATATAAGAGGCATTTATATATCTTAGGAGTAAAAATAAAATGTCTAAAATCTAATCAGTCCCATGAAGGTGTGGGAGAGTTACGGACTTAACAAATTGAGATCAGAGACCCATATCACGAGTCCTTCTAATCTATAAAGTTATGTTAAATATTATTTCTAGACCTCAGTATAGTTCAATATAATCTTGAGCAAAAACCTATCAATATTTTGGCTTAGTATCCCTCAAATTGCTTAAGATTACCTTATCATTACATTAATGAAAACAATTCTTTTAAATCTAGAGATATTTCAAATTAGTAACAGAAATATTTAAGATAATTAAACCAAACATTGATATCCTGATATTATATATGTTGGTATTTTATGTATCAGTAATTTCAATATTCTATGTCCTTAGAGTGTGCTAATTAGAGGAGTATATAATTGAATAACTAATTTTGATCTTATTTTAAAATAGAAATTTTCTTCAGTTTATGTATTATATTGGAACTTATAAACAAACTTAAGAAGCCATTTATTTATACATTTATTAGAATATGAGAATACTTAGGATATTTTGTTAATCATGTAACTGAAGTAGCATACTTAAAAAAAGTAATCAAATACACTTAATTTATAATTGCAGTTTATAATATTTGAAGGAATTTAAGTTACTGTTTAAAGGAGACCAAATATTATTCAAAAATTTAAACCTATTGTTTATACAGAGTGTAGACAGGGAGAATAAGAGAAAGAGAAAGAGAGAGGCTGACTAAAAGCATGTAAATGTAAAAGCTTAATAAGGGAGTATATTTTTTGTTTTGTTACCTTAATAAATTGTACATTAATTGAAAAACACCTTTAAAGATGCCAAAGAGTCATTATGAAACAATGTCTGTCTTTACTGTCTTAATGAAGTGTTATTATTTCCCTTTTCCTATAATCTTTTAAGACTTTTTCTACCTCTGTAAAAAATCCTACATTTTTTCTATTAAAAAATTCTGCTTTCTTCAGTGGACTACAAACTGCTAATAACCCATTTTGCATATTAATTATATACTCAAAATAAAATTTAATTGAGTTATTTGTATCCTTCATCCAGACACTGTTTTCTGGATAAGGTGATGCTTTTCTCTGTCCATAAAACTCTTGCTGCCTTTCCTGTATCACCGCTGTCGCCTCACGCCCTGCGTCTCTACCCTGTGTTTTATCATTCCCGCATCTCCCCCAGAGATCTCATCCACTCACAGTTTTCAGCACTACTTCTCAAATCAAAAGCACTCCTTACTTCAGCGTTTGCCTTTGAGCTCCAGTCCCACATTTCTGATTACCTGCCAGACATTTCTGTCGAGATTTCTTATCTCATCAAATGACTGGGCTTTAAAATAACATCAGAATCATTCCTTCAAAGCCAATGTACTCTGTAGTTTTCTCAATTTCTAGCAGGAGCAACATTCTTCTTCCAGTAATCTACCAGTAAAAATTTGATATAATTATTGGCATTATCTTTTTTCCATCCATTTCCTCCATGCTAAGTGTGTCCCCTTGAGAACTTACTTCTCTATATATCTGTCCTTTTCTGTTATTCTCTCTGCCACCATCACCCCCTCCCTCCTCCCTGACTTTTGCCACTGGAGTTCAGGTTCCAGCCATCTCCCACGTTTATCAGCTGGGCACCTGTTCTTCTGAATGTCATAATTTACCGTACATGTTGCTGCCAAGGTGATCTACCAACTTGACACACACTGCTCCCCTGACCAACCTCGGTCCAAATTCTTGGGCATATATTTAAATGGTCTGCATTCTAGCATCACGATAATTCCCTAATCTCACTTTCCACTATTTCCTTTCATGGATACTCTAATCCAAGGGCTGGCAAACATTTCCTATAAACAGCCAGATAATAAATATTTTAGGCTTTGTGGGTCCTAGCGTCTATGGTCTCAGTCCCAACCACTCAGTCCCACTGTCATAGCACAAGACCAGCCATAGACACCCTATAAGCAAAGAGATGAGAGTATGTTCCAATAAAACATCATTTAAAAGAACAGCTCGGGGTGGGGTGGGGATACTGATTTGTCAGGAGACCCATATAGAGACCACATTTGTGTTCAATACAAATTTATCTGCTCTTTTTCTTCAGATGCAATTAGCTTCTCACTTTCTTTTCCTTTCTGATTATGGAAGCGTCATATATCTCTTTATGCCTAGTATTCTCTTCAGAAATGTTTCTTAATGCTCAACAACGTAGCGATCCATTTTCCCTCAAAACTTCAATAGATGTTCCTTCTCTTTGTTCACTCATTCATTTAAGAAACACATTAAATACTGATATGGCAGACACCATTACAGGGAGCAAGGACACAAAGATAAACAAATACTCTAGGAATTACAAGTCTATGTAAACGAGATGGAGGTGGGGAGGGAGTGGCGGTGGTGGTTGGAGTGGCTTCACCTTAACACATTTAATAAAAATGTGGGTATCACCTTTGTACTTGGCTAATACGTTCAACTTGCACTTAAATTTAGAGAACAATAATAAATAATAACTACCATATAGATATATTTTTAAGCTATCATTATTTTATTTTAAAATTAACTATAGTCATTTTAAAGTTGTCATAACAAAGGGTAATAAGCATTGAAATAATAGCTATGTAATATTACTTTTAAAATTGCCAACTGAAAGTTTAAAACTGAAATGTCTTGTGGTTTCTGTTATAACATTAAATTGAACTATGGCTCATAAATTATAGTTGGAAGCCTATTTTAAAATATATACGTAATGAAAAAGAAAGATAAGATTCAGTACATTCATGGTTAATCCTCTATTTACAAGTACACTAGCTTAGCCAGTGCCATGTCTCTACTTTTGTTTCAGTGCAAAACATATTACTTTTTTTGCAAGTAAAACTATTAGACCCATTAAGGAATTCCAAAGGTTACTTGTTTAATAAAAAATTTAAGTTAAAACTCTAAACAAACTGAAATGTAAGATTTCTTTCTAATCGTCTAAGGGCAATGATATGTATCTTAAAAACAAAATAGATAACATTATTTTGTATACATTAAGTATGGGGCCTGTAACACTACATAAATCATTTATGTGTGAAAGGTATATTTTCCAATAGATAATAAGCTTAGAAAGAGCAAGAATCATATACATTTTTGTATCCATTTTACTTTTTACAGTATTGTTTTGAAAATATTTGTTGATGGTTATGAAAGCAGAAGATATTAGATAAATACAAGATGCACTTAAAGAAGTTATCATAAGGTCTAAGGTTTTTTTTTAAAGCATAAGGGTAAAAGTATTGTTAATCATTCCATATTTGATTTAAAATGAGCCAATACATATAGTATGTATGAAAAACTGTATCTGTTTCATCAGCAAGGTTGCAGTATATAAGATCAATATATAAAAATCAATTATGTTTCTATATAACATCAATGGACAATCCAAAAATTAATAAAATGATTCTATTTATAAAGCATTCAAAAATTTAACAAAAGAAGTACAAGACTTGTACCCTGAAAACTACAAAATATTGTTGAAAGAAATTAATGATCTAAATACATAGAATGACAGTGCATGCTAATTGATTGGAAGACGATACTTTTAACATAGTAATACTCCACAATTTGACTTACATCTTCAGCATGATGTCCACCAAAATCCTAGTTGTCTGTTTTGCAGAAATTGACAAGCTGACCTTAAAATACACATAGAAATACAAAGGGCCCAGATATCCAAAACAATCTTGAAAAAGAACAAAATGGAAAGACTTACATTTTATGATTTTAAATTTATAGAAATCAGAATAGTTTGGTATTAGTAGAAGGACAGACATATAGTAGAATGAAATTGAGGATCCATAAAAAAATAATTCACATGTATAGTCAATTGTATTTTGACAAAGATGTCCAACAATTCCATGGGTAAAGAATAGTTTTTTCAACAAATGGTACTGGCACAACTGGATAGCCACCTGCCAAAGAGGAAAGCTGGGGCCCTCCCTCACACCATGTTAAAAAATGAACTAGACATGGATCAGAGATTTAAATGTAAGTGCTAAAACTATAACAGTCTAAGCAGAATACTTAAGAACAAATCTTAATGACATTGGGTTAGATAATGGTTTCTTAGATATAATACCAAAAGATCCAGCTTAAAATAAATGAATAAATAAGGCTTCATCAAAATTAAAAACTTTTATGTTGCAAATGAAACCTTCAAGAAAGTGAAAAAGACAACCGACAGAGTGTTAAAAAATATTTTCTTGTATCTGATAAGGGACCTGTATTAAGTATATAGAAAAAATTTGTGTAACCTAACTATATAGACAAATAACTGAATTAAAAATAAGCAAGGATTTGGATAGATATTTCTCCAAATATATGCCCATGGCCAATAAGCACATAAAATGCCCATAAATAGTCTCTGGAAAAACAGAAATCAAAACCACAATGAGATATCACCTGATACACACTAGGATCCTTTAATAATAATAATTAATTAAGATAACAAGTCTTTGTGAAGATGTGAAGAACTTGGAACCCTTATACATTGCTGTTGGGGATGTTAAATGGTATATACACTTTGGAAAGCAGTTCGGTAGTCCTCAAAATTTTAAATGTAGAGTTATCATATTAATAATCAGTCTCACACCTAGGTATATATCCAAGAGAAATAAAAAAATGGTTACAAAAAAATGTACACAAAAATTCATAGAATTATTATTCTATATTATAGAAAGTAGAAATAACTCAAATGGCCATGAACTTATTAATGAATAAACAAATATATAGAGACAATTAAATATTATTTACTAATAAAAGGAATAAATTACTGATCCATGTTAAAAAAGGTATGAATCTTGAAAGCATAAAGTTAAGTAAAAGAGGTCAGTCACAAAAGACTACCTGCTGTATGTTTTCATTTATGTGAAATGTCCAGGAAAGGCAAATTCAGAGAGAGAGAGAGAGAGAGAGTAGATTAGGTGTCACCAGGGGCTGGGGGAAGATTGAAATGGGCAGTGACTGCTATTTGGTACTGAGTGTCTTTGGGGGTGATGAAACCATCCTTAAAACAGTTAATGGTGAGGTTTGGACAACCATATGAACTTACAAAAAGCAATGAATTTTGCAATTTAAAAGGGTAAATACTGTAGTTGAATTATAACTCAATAAAGCTGTTATATTTTTAAAAATCTGAACTTGCTTCAGTGAGTGGAGTAGGTTTCTTTTTCAGCAAATAACAAACAAAACAAAATCTCAAAGACAAGACCCTGTGGCACATACACAATGTCTTTTTTCTGAAAAACTAAATTATTTGTCAAGATTCTAACCCTGTGGCAGGAGTTGGCCTCCATGCGGAGCCAGCCTTCCTATCAAAGAAATACAATTCTTCAACTAGGCTTCCAAGTTTCCCAGTTCCTTCTGGTACATGGTAGACACAGCTAAGGTTCTAACCTCTCTCACTCGCAGAATATTCGGTGTCTGTGACCAGTCTTAAAATTCTACAGTGTACCTAAATAAAACCTCTCAAAGTGAAAAGTGATGTGAAATGAAATTTATGGATTATCCAAACTCTGACTTCTGTCAACACTGTTTACTTCTTTCCTTTTAAATCTGCTGGTAATTCTTCAGAGAAGTTACAGTGATCAGTACACTCAAGCTGCTCTTCAGCTTTTTTCATTTCCTCAAATCCAACCTTGCATTTCTGAGTAATAGCTATAGAACTAAAAATGTAAAATAAAGACATAACAATAATACAACAATAAGAATACTATGAGAGCAATTAAAGATGTTAGAAAGTGCCTTGTTGGTAAAGAAATGCAAACATTAAGATTTAACTCTATTTGAAACATTGTTTTTATTTTAAATTTTGATCTTATTATTCACTACTCATGTCACTCCAGGTTTTAAGAATATTAGTGTTATGATAAAAATAGGAGGAAATCACAAACTTAGTTGCATAGAATGACAAATTTATTTTAGAGTTCTCTCAGAAGTCCAGTATGTGTCTCACCAGGCTAGATCAAGGTGCCAGCACCCCCACATTCGTTGGCAGTGCAGGCGAGAATTTATGTCCTGCTAATATGAGTTGTTGGCAGAATTAAGTCCCTTGAAGTTGTAGGACTCAGGTCCCCATTTTTTTTGGCAGGTTTTAAACTGAGACTGTTCTAGATCCTAAAGACATTCACTTGCCATTGCTCATGTTCTACTCCTTCCATCTTCAAAGTCAGCAACGGCAGGTCCTATCCTCAGGTCATAGCCCTCTGACCCCTTCTGTCTCTTTCCTCCTTATGGAGTTAATGTGATTCCACTGTCCCACTGGGATAATCCAGGACCATCTTCCCACTGATTAGCAACCTTAATTCCATCTGCAACTTAATTCCTCTTTCTCATCTAGTTCTCCTTTCCCTATGAATTTCTGCATGTAACATAATATATTCATGGTTTTAAGGAATAGGATATGGACATGTTTGAGGGGCCATTATTTCACCTACCACAAATATGTAATCAATGTACTTGGAAATTAGGGGAGCAGGACGTTCTCTTTTTTTTTTCTCAAAACAAAGGAAAAAGATTAATTGAAATCATTCAGATATTTTCCTTAGCTTTTTTATCTTGATATGAACAGAAAGAGATGACTGGAATACCTTTGAATTAAAAATATATGGGGATTTTTTTCATCAATATATTTTTGAGTAACTATTTTGTGTCAAATTGTAGACTAGGCGTGTGGTGAACACAGCTGAAATAGACCCTACCTTCTGCAGGTTTACTGTCTAGTGAAAGAAATGAACACGATCACATAAACATTAATAAAAGTACAATCACAATTTATAACAACTGCTATAAAGAAAATCAGTAGCATTCAGTGAAATCTGCTGACAGGGTGGAGGTCAAAACTTAGGGTTGTATTTTATAACATAGGAAGTTAAGAATATCCTTTCACATAGAGAGAAAACTTCTTTGTCATAGAAACATCCCTTGTTATAAAATTCACAAACGTGACCTAAGGAAATGCAGCCTGAAGTCGGCTAAGAACTGCCTGCTAAGTCAAAATTAAAGAAAGTCACCAACACTTCTCCGCACCTGCACTACCTCATTAGCTCTTGCCTGCACTGTTGTAATAGCATCCATACTTGTCTCCTCACTGCCACCATTGCCTGTTAGAGTCTATCCTTACATAATAGTCAGAGTGTCTGTTTAAAAAAATAAATCACTTCTCTTATGACACCCTATGAATGGCTTCCCATTATGCTCATAGTGAAATCAAATTCCTTACCAGGCCTTAGAAGGCCCAATATGATCTCCTCCTCACACCGCACCCCCTCTTGCTCTGTGGGAGCATCATCTGTTTATCGACCTCCTTTGCTCACTCAGCTCCAGCTACAGTGGCCTTTGGCTGATTGTAAGCACACTCCCCTCTCTGGCTCTATGGCCTACACAACATACAGCAGTTCTGCATAGCCTGCTTCATTTATATTTTCACAAAATTTATCACCTGATACATCATTTAATTTTCTGTTGTATTTATTTATTGTTTTCCTTTATATTGGGATGTAAGTTGCAAGAAAGCAATGAAATTCTCTGATTTCTTTCATACTGAATCCTTAACAAAATCTGGTACATGGAGAAAATCAATAATTTTTACTGAATAAATTAATAAAAATATCTCTCAGGGAAGTTTCAAAGGCTACTCCTTACATAAAGAACTGTGACCTTAGGTAATATTTATAGACACTATATATGGATTCTGGCCCTAACTTCAAAGCCTATTCCAACATGTGTAATATCTTGGATATATTACTTATAAACCTGATATTCAGGTTATTCTTTGTAAAATGAAGGATTTTATATCTGTCCCATCTTCAGGATATTTATAATTAAATAAGAAAGTATATGTGAAATCATGCAATACAACAAGGGTATAAATTGTGATTACTATTCAATGCCTTTGTTGGTCATTTATAATTCTTGGCTTTGAGTTTTGTCAATGTTGGATTGCACAGGCAATAAAAATACAATAAAAATAACCATATTTTTGGTGCCTCGGAGTCCTTTAAAATTTATTCTGCAGGGTTATTTTTCCCTTCCTCTTGAATAAAACTTCAGACAGGTCCCATGACTTTTCTGTTTATTCTTAAGCAATTCAAGTGACTTTTGGTCACATTCTTATTTCAATGATTTAAAAATATTTAGCCATAGTAAAAATTCAAACTTTGACCCTGGTTAGATATTAAGGCTCTTCCCTTCCCTCAAATTGCAGGTGGGGAATCTACAGCTGGAAAAACACAGTGACTTTCTGTTTCAGCACCAGACAAGCTGTTCTTTGTTTTCTGCTTTACTTTCCTGACTAGGATTTCTGGCTCCCTCAGAATTGACAAAAGAAGGTAAAATAGAAAAAAAAAAAAAAAGGTCATGAAAGTTCCTACTTTATGTTCCTGGTCTTGCATTTATGACTTTCATGGGTTCTTTGGAAACCATGAGACTTACCTTTTCTTCCTCCAAAATGCCCATTTATTTTCTTTGATGTTTCTGTCATAGAGAGTTCCTATCTATTCTAGCTGGTTGCTAGCTTCTTCCCCAGTCCCACAGAATCTAGTGGTACCTCCAGATTCTTTAAAGAATTCTCTCTAGTGAGGTTAGTTTGTTACTATGCGTGGCCTTTAGAACAGGACCTAAAATGACCCAGACAAGAGACAGTCTATCTTCTGTACAGCTTACATCTACTCCAGAGGGCACATGCATAATCTCCGTATAAACAAGGAGAGTTCAAATTACACAAGGTAATATCAATCTCTCCTTCAATCAGCTATCAAAGTAGTTCATAAAACAATTACTCATAGCTAAGTGGCATGAATCAGCCACTAGGCCTCTGTACCCTCCAACTTGCAGGAAAAACACACATATTACATTTTCCATTTAGACTTCCTTACACTTTCTCTCTTGGCTGAGGTGAAGACTGAAACCTTCTCTAACTCTCCTTGGTGGGCGTAGGCTACGGGGTTGCTTCAGTAGGACGCATAGAACACTAACAGCTCTCTCCAAAGTAACTTTCCCCAAACGTTTCTCCAAGGCTTAGGGGATAAAAAAAATCCCCATATATTTTTAATTCAAAGGTATTCCAGTCATCTCTTTCTGTTCATATCAAGATAAAAAAGCTAAGGAAAATATCTAACTTCTAACATGCTTATGTCTTCTATTAAAGACATTTAAGAAGAGTATAAGCAGTTATTGTGCTGTGCTTTGGCAATTTTTCATTTTGGGATTGTATCTACTTTTGAAGTTCATCTGTATAGTATCTTGACGCCACAAGCATTCTTTTTGATTTATCAGCCTGTTACATTTTTCTTAAAAAAATCCTTCAGCCTCCAGTGCGTGTGCATGTGCATGCACACATGTGTAGAGATAGTTTAAGTCCTCACTGCCTTGGAATATTATTACCATGGTATTCTAATGGATCTTTCTGCCTATGTTCCTACTTCTTCAACTACATCTTGCTAAGAAGTCAAGTTCAAATCTTACTTGCATGTAACTTACTTCCACAGAGGGATTGAATGGCTCCAGCTGCTCAGTGGGAAAAGCAGGCAAACAAAACTGAATTCTTAAGCATCCTACTGTGTCTGCCTACCTCATTATGAGGGTTACACAGAAGCTAAGTATGGAAAAGTCATTCTTAAAGGGTTACAGAAATTAGATATAAATACAATGGTGGAAAGAAGGGGAAGGGACTAGACAAAGAACATGTATGAATGACCCATGGACACGGACAACAGAGTGGGAATTGACTGTGGGAGCGGGGGGGTGGGGCTGGGATGGTTGCAGGGGGGGTAAAGTGGTAAAAATTTAGACAACTGTAATAGAATAAACATGATTTATAAATTAAAAAAATTAAAATTAATAAAAGAAATTAGATGTGAATATTGGATTGCTAAAGGAACAGAAAAAGGAACCATCCACTTCAAATGGCAATGACAAATTATCCTCCCTATTTGGCAGTGCACTGACAGGCAGCCGAGTGACCCTCCTTGCCCATCTGCCCAAGACAGAACAGGGCTTTGTGTTTGTTTTTCTTTTCCCGATTTGAGTCCCTGCAGGGGTATCTGACTGAAGTTTAGTTTCTCAGTTGCAATGAATCTCCTACTTTAGTGCAGTTTATGACTCAATCCCCTATTCGTTTTTCAAGGGAGACTATTTCGTTAGACTTATCCCCTCAGCTGAGCTTACAAACAGAAAGCCACATTAAATACCCATAATATCTACTTGGTGCCGAAAAATGACACTTCCCTAAACCTCTTCCCAATTGTTGGCCTAGATCTTCAGTTGCCACTCAATAATATTTTAGTTAATTTGACTAGTGATTTGTCTTGATGACACCTTAGCGAGTTTACCATATTTATGTGAAATTTCTAAACCCAAGAATTGGCTAATAAAAAAATTTGGTCCATACAGGCTGGGCCTTCTAATTTCAGCCTAAAGAATTTAACTGGCTGCTACATTAGGCTATGGCTTCTAAACATTAAGCCCATGGTTCTTTGCACAGTAGGATTATCCAGGAAGCGTTTTTTAAATGGCAGGTCTCATGATAAACTTAGGAAACAGGCACTGGGTATTTTTAAACAGCTCCCCAGGTGACTGTAATGTACAAAAAAGCTTAAGGAAATTAGGCTGGCCATGATTTTATTCTAGATATGGGTATTCTAGAGTCTTCCTAGTATCGACTAAAATTACCCTGAATTATGTCTGACTATAAACCTAAGTTAAAGACAATGACATGCTAAGATTTCTTTTTGATTCGTTTTTAGGAAACAAATGCAATCATTATGATAATTTTATGATTTTAAGTCATAAAACATGTATTTCTCCTCATCAGTTGAAAATAGGCACAAAAAAAAGGAGAACCATTCATTCAGTTCTCTATCACTCTAAAAGAACATGGACTCCCAGGATTGTGCAACAAGCCTTCCTTTCTTCTTATTCTAATTCAGCTATCTGAGAAGATGGATGTGCTTTGCTTCAGTGCTTTTATGTTTTTCCAGCCAAGGTACAAGCTGCCAGTTTAGTTATCTGGCTATAATTTAATAAGCCGATGACCCTTACTTATTCTATGTATCCATTTGCATAATTATATCTTATGTGATCTTCTCTCCTGAGATAGGTAAAATGTAACATGGATGAGATAGCAGAAAGTTAGGAAATCTATACTTCATTAAAATCTATTTTCATTTCACAAAAATCACTGTGGGAGGCTTTATTTGAGCTAATAATGTAGTTCTGTAAAGACGTGGCTTTACCGTACATTACATATGAATTTACCTTAGCCTATAGTTTGTTTTTTTAAATGAACTGGATTTTTGTAATCCTCCAAAGTTCATATAGTGAAGCCATATAACCCACCATGATTGTATTTGAAGATAGGATCTGAGTGGAAATGATAAAGGTTAAACGAAGTCATAACACTGAGGTTCTGATCTCTAATCTGGTAATTCTAGTGTCCTTATAAGAAGAGACACCAGAGAAAACCCTCTCTCTCTCTTTCTCTCTCTCCCTTGACAGAGGAATTCTGAGTACTAGACATAAGCCATACAGAAGGTAGGAAAGTATTGTCTGGGTCATCTAAGATATAGTAATAAACAGACCTCATTAGAAAGAATAGCAACCAGCTACAATAGACATGAATCCTGTGTGACGGGAACAGCTCCTCCCACTCACACGTCCCACACGGTGAGAAGGTGGCCATCCGCAACCCAGACAACAGCTCTCACCAGACAACAACTCTGATGGCACCTTGATTTTGGACTTTCCAGCATTTAGAACTATGAGAAAATACATTTCTGATTTTTAGTGCCCACTGGTCTATATTTTGTTCTGGTAGCCTAAGCATACTACAACTATGTGGAAGGTGGTCTATTAATTTACCTGTATCTCTCACTAATCTGTATGCTTTGTGAAGCAGAGACTATATTTGTCTGCTTTGTCCCACATCCCTAGTGTTTAACACCATTACTGGCACACTGTAGGCATACTAGAATACAAGCAAGGTTTCAGAGGAGTTAACAACACACCTTTGAAATCAAGTAAATTTAAGTTCTCTCTGAGTGTTAGTTTTATTCTGCCAGCCCTATTACCTCTAAGAACCAAGACTGCAGGGGCCTCTGGCTTTTTATTCTTAGATCCAAGGATGAAGAGAAAAGACCCCCCCCAATAAGTTTCCCTTATAAAAACCTGGGAAATGATTTTGGTTGATGCACATGTTCATTACTGGACCATGGGGTATGTGGGGGTTGGTTTGAGAAATGGCATGATTGGTCCATCTTGGGTCATAAGCCCGATCCTTCAGAGAGAGAGAGTGAGAGAGAGAGAGAGAGTGAGAGAGAGAGAGAGAGAGAGAGAGAGAGAGAGAGAGAGTATATGTGTGTTTTGTGAAAAATAATGGTACAGATCTGGATATATAAAACAACATAGGTGATTCACAGAATATTACTAGTGATACTGTTGCTTTTCCTCTCTCTTATAGCCAGCAGTGCTCCAGATTGCATTGTGGTTAGCCCACTATAGGTATCTTGTACATCTTCTCAGTTAATCACTTCCCACTCATTTGATAAAGTGGTTCTTCAGAAAGTTCACAACATAGATTGATGGTATTAGAAAGTTAAAAAATAAATGGAGAGCTTCTCTGAATCTTACAGGTGGAAGAGAGTACCAAACCTCCAATTGCTGTAAATGAACATGTTCTATATGTCCTAACTATAGGTAAACGTGGACCTTATCTTTCTAGTTCCTTATTTGACAATGATACCTAACACTCAGGTGAGCTCTGGCAAGTTTCATGAGGAAGCAGGCAAAATGGAATCCTGAAGAGACCACTATAACTTATATAATTTTAACTTTATTTAAAAATATATTTATTTTTTATTTATTCTTTATTGTATTATTTTTTCCATTACCATTTAGACCCCTTATATGGTCCCTCCCCCCAGCAATCACCACTTGTTCAAATTTAAACAAAGCTCCTTATCTGGGACTCAGAACCAATACTCAAAGTAAACCTAGACACTGAAAGAATGTCTTGGAAGAGAATGGCGAGACACAAAAACCGGATCTCAACCATGAAACATACTACTCTCAGGTTTTCCATGCCTAGGTTAAGTGATTTGGATTTGATATACCCAAGAGCCTTTTAAGTCTAAAGTTTTAAAATATCTACTCATATGGTTTGTTTCACTAGAAAGCTTCATTATGAATAAAAATTAAAATTATTTTGCTACTTATTAAAGGACAAAGGGGTCTAAGCTTCATCGTGTTAACCATCATTTTACTACAACTTTAACTAGATAAGATCACATTCTAATGTATGTCAAATAAAGAAGCCTAATTCCTAAAAATGAAAGAGCCATTACTGTGCATATAAACCACTTAAACTACTGGATTCTTACTGTGGTCTTTAATGAAGAATAATCGGAAGTATTACATTCAATATTAGAAGGATGGAGTGGTTGTTTTTGAAAACATGTTTTTATCTGGATAGTTGTTCTGACTTTGCCTTTTCAATTTACCCCTCCAACACCTAAAAAAAAGATATGAGAATGAAAATCTTTTAAGATTTAAAAATCAATGCTGTCATCTTCTGTACTCTGGGGAGATGATCTAATTATCAAGCAAATGAAAGCAGATTGAGAAATATATACATGAAGGCAGACCCAGTTTCTATTTAATCTTAATATGATACGGTAAGATTTAAACATATTTGTAGTGTAATACATAATGATTTAAGGCATCACAAATCAATAGGAAGGGGAGGATTTTTTCACTATATAGAAAGTTGTTCAACTCTTCTGAATAAAATATTTATTTCATTCTTCACAGGCTAACATATGCTCCCAAAAAATTTCAGATGGATTCAAAAGATAATTGTAAATATTCAAGCAATAACAAGGTTGGCAGAGGGGTGTGGCCAAGGCAATATAAGTCTGATTTTTTGCTGGAAAGGCATTTATTGTAGAAAAGTTAGTAGACAAATTCATAATAAAACAATTTGGCTGTATTAAAATTACAATTTTCTGTAAGTCAAAACATAATTCAAAAAGCAAATCATCCATTTGAGAAACATTATAAAGAAATATTATTAAGGGGTAAAGCCTTAGCATGGACAGATATCACAAAAAGCTAAGAAAAATTCTGTGTTTGCAAAATAAAAATGAGAGAAGAAAACACATAACTAAAAACAGAAAAGGAAAATGAATATTTATTTGACACTAATAATAGAAATGCAAATTGATCTTCTTTTCTCCCCAGTCATCAAGAGTTAACAACAATGTGACTACACAATACAGACAAGTAGACTAATGAGTTACAGTTTTTAAAGAGGCACTCATAACTGCTTGTGGGTTGGAAAAACAATTTGATAAAATAACTGGAAGTAGCATTTAAAAAATGCTATATACTTCATTTTTGGAAATCTATTTGTTTTATTTATTACAACATTTTAAAGAATGAAAATGAGAAAAAAACTAAAAGAAAGGATATTTGCATAATTTAAGTTATGGCCGTAAAATACTTCCATACCATTTTGTAAATTAAATAAGGGAAAGTACCAATATTAATAAGGATATTATTCAGAGCTTTTAGACTATGGATGATTTTTCTTATTATTTCTTAATTTTTCTATAGAAGTAGGCAATTCTCATATAGCTAGTTCGAAACAAATGATTTAAAATTCTCAGACTCAAGTATCTTAACTATATTAGTTAACATTATTAGTATACTTTGATATTTTTGTTTCTTTTTTTCTTTATTAGGCATTGACATAGTTCTGATACGTCACTTGTTACTCTTCCTTATTCATTTTAATGTTTTAATATGCATTTTATTTTTTTAAGTCTCCTTGAACCTTTTGTGAAAGAAGCTAGAAGCTGTATATATAAGATCAGAGGTCAGCAAAATATAGTTTGGCCCTTGGCCTGATTTCTGTACAGTACTTGAGCTAAGAATAGTTTTACATTTTCAAAGAATTGTAAGGGTATATATAAAAGAAGAATACACCACAGTTGTTTACAAAGTTTAAAGGATTTATAGAAAAAGTTTGCCAGCCTCTGAATTAGGTAGATGGCTACTCAGTTAGCTACATCTTTATAGTCTCAAAATTCTCCACAATAGGGATACATACTCCTGTTCAAGCTCCTCTCTTAATGTAAGCGTTTGTTCAGTCTATTGTACTATAATCAATTTATGCAAGCATCTATCCGAGACTTAGCCCCTTTTTAAACGTCATGCCCATTCTTATCGTTTTACTCTGTGTATATAGGTCATTCCATTTGAAATTTTTTTGAGCCTTTATTATTTCAAGATACCCCTGGCAATTCCAAGCTTCAGACTGCTAAATTACAGAATCCTCATATAGAACTCATCCCCTTGCAATATGTCATTTACAAGACCTTAACTAATAATGATGTGTGCACAGGTCTTGTCTCACAAAGAAGCTGAAAACAACTAGTGTTTTTAACAGGTTGGGTCTGTGGACACCAACCTATTAAAAATATAAGTGTTTGAGTGCCTCTTGAAAGATACTCAGTTATCTCTGGGGATGAGGCCTGAAAGTGGATGCTTTTTAAAAGGTATCCCAAGCGATTCTCAGTTAAACTAAGTTTGAGAAAGATAGATACATATGTGTTGATTCATTACGAGTACACTATGTGAGTGCACAGTTAATCTGAGTCCCAGGCATCTGTGCCAGAGAGGATGCCCATCCCAGGGCACATCACTTGTTACTCTTGAGAAGGAGAGCATTTCCTTAGGCCACAGAACTGTATGCTGGTTAGGCCTTAGCAGTTATCATTTGCTCCTACAGGTAAGGCCAGTTTCGGATGCCAACCACTGAGTGTAGTTAAGATTTCTGCAGTGCACTTCTTGTCTCTTGCATTTCAATATTTTCACAGAGAGGATTACACGGAACATGGTTTATATTCTAATTTCCCAAGTCTGCCACATGTGAACCAAGAACCCCTTGATATTTCCATAATAAGACTGTTAGGGCAGCGAGACCTAAGTATCACAGATGCAAACCAGTATTCTTGACTACCATACCATGAGCTTACAGCACACTGATTTATATTTTGAGTGTTTTGCGAAGCCTAAATGCCACAAAACAAAGCAATCAGATTTTGAGTATAACACTTGATGCTCCAATTCTACTCTCCTTTCACTTTACCTAAATTTATTCGAAGTATTTTAATGGAATGTTATGCAAACACCGTCATCCTTTTAAGTTTCACATTCCTAATAAATAAAGAATATCTAGAAAATTTTTCTTGTGTCATTTGAATATTCTATTAAATACTTCCATTGTTATAGGATTTTCTTGGTCTTTTGGAAAAAAATATTATAGCAGTGTGCTCAAAGATGCATCCTGATTAATAAAATTTTATACCAATATAGATTTATTCAGTTCTTCTTATATAGATAATATTTAGGAAAAGAGCAATTGAAATTATAAATATTTTCCAAAATAAAGAAATGTAAAACAGATTTTTAAATAAAACCCATTTACCCATAGTTTACCATATATACTAGTGTAAATCATTCTCAAGTGTGTGACAAAGTATCAATGTTTTATATAACAAGATTAATGTATGTGAACTTATGTAAAAATTACAATTATAGCTAGAATAATTTAACTGATAATTTACAGATTGTTCAAATATATCTTATGTAAAAAATAGCTCACCTAAATATTCGCACATAAAATAATAAGAAAAACCACAAACTTAATATTTAAAGAGCAATGAAAAGGACCTGGGCAGATGCTTTTCTAAGGAGGAGATACAGAGGGCCCAGAGGCATTTGAAAGGATGCTCTGCATCACTAGCCATTAGAGAAATGCAGATCAAAACCACCATGAGGTACCACCTCACACCGGTCAGAATGGCCATCATAAACAGATCCACAAACAACAGGTGCTGGCGAGGCTGTGGAGAAAAGGGAACTCTAGTCCACTGTTGGTGGGAATGCAGACTGGTGCAGCCACTATGGAAAGCAGTGTGGAATTTCCTCAGAAAGCTGAAAATGGAACTGCCTTTTGATCCAGCGATTCCCCTGCTGGGACTATACCCTGAGAACACCAAAACGCCAATACAAAAGAACCTATGCACCCCAATGTTCATAGCAGCACAATTTACAATAGCCAAGTGTTGGAAGCAACCTAAATGCCCATCAGTAGATGATTGGATCAAAAAATTATGGTACATATACACAATGGAATACTACGTAGCAGAAAGAAAAAAAGAAGTACTAAACTTCGCAACAGCATGGATGGAACTGGAGAGCATCATGCTAAGCGAAATAAGCCAGGGGGCGAAAGACAAATACCATATGATCTCACCTATAAGCGGAACCTAACCAACAATGCAAAGAAGCAAGGCAAATATGGCCAGCAACACTGAAAGGAAAAGAAATCAACAGAGACAAGAGGGAAGGGGGGGGCAGGGAAAGGGAAGGGAAGGGGAAAGTCAAGGAACATATAGCAAGGACTCATGGACAAAACCAAAGGGGAAGAGCTGAGGGAGGGAAGGTGGGAGGGGGCAAGGGAAAGGGGGGGGAAGGCAGAGACAAATGTATTTAAAAAGTAAATAAATTAATTAAAAAAAAAAAATATTTAAAGAGCAATGATATGTTTGGAAAAAATCTATCACCAGTATCACTCATTTGACTGTTCTTTACTGATGAAAATGGCAGCTGAAATGTACATATTCTAACACACAGTCCAAATTACTTAGATGATATTGAATATAGCCATTTTCAGAGAATTAAGAAAGAAGCTAAAATACCAAGAGAATGATAAGTATGTTTAAAAGGACAAATTTAATTTCTATTATAAAATTAATTGACAAAAAAGTTTTTGAACCTCACATATGATAATACATCCACACTTTTTATTAAATACGAGGTAAAGCATATAATCAACTGTCTTGGTTATTTCTTTCATATGTTCACATGTATCTTTGTAATCAAAACTTTTCCACAAAAACTTAAAACACAAGTTTTGATGATCAAAGATATGTTATGTACAGGTGGAGCAAAAGTAGGTTTACAGTTTTCCTTATGGAAAATAATATAATAATAAATAATATACAAATAAACTTTTGTGTACTCATGACTGTAAACCTACTTTTGCCTTACCTTGTATTTATTTAATTAGCTCTGCAATGGGCTTTTAAAAACTTCTTCATTGAAGTATTATTGACACAATATAAATTGCATAGATTTAAAGTGGGCCCTGTGATAAATATTGCCATATGTATGCATGTGTGAAACTATTTCAGAAATTAAGATAATGAACATATTCAAGGGTACTTTTAAAAGAAATGCTGTTTCCTTCTTTAGGGCACTAGGCAATTAGCTCGTGGGAAGTCAGGTACTCTGGCAGTTTCAGTGCCTAATTTTGGTTAATAAAAAGCTGTCTAGGCATTTGTAACAATACCATTAATTGATAACCTATTAACAAGCTAAATCCATTCACAGTTTTGAAACTTAATTCTGTCTGGTGCTATTAAGCACCACAAGCCAACCAACTTGTATTAGATGCCTGTTCAGGTATCTGTCCTTATTTATCATTATCCTTTTTTTTTCATTTATTCATCCAATATTAATTGAGCAAATCCAATCTGAGAATATAACCAAGCTAAACTTGAAACAGAAGGGTAAAATAGGCAAAGTTTATCGATCATATGCTTCTCCTTTTGATCTTCTCTCCCCTTCTCTGAAAATGTATCTTCCCTAACTCCATTGCCTTAATGTTACTCCAGGTAGCATTTTAGTCCTTACTAATATCCTTCGTCTGTGTCAACTTTTTCCAGTAGAGCCCTATGACCTAATTCTTTCCTCCTACCCTATTTCCACACACATTCTGTTTATTGAAAAGAAAGAGCACTAAATAACTTCATGCTCTAGTTACAGGTTATTTAGAGTTTAGAGTGGTAATCTCTTCTGTTCAAATGGTTTTAAAAGCTGGTATCACTGGCAGGGGCTGGATGGAAGTAGGCAAAGGTGAAGGGTGGGGAATGAGGACATCTGTAATAGTGTCAGCAATACAACAATAAAAATAAAGTTAATAAAATAATTTAACAGTTGACTGGATGTAGAGGGTGAAAGAAAAAGAGAGAATAAACATGAGTCCTAGATTTCCGCAATTGATTGTATAGCAAGACAATTTACAACTGAGTTGGTCAAGGTGAATATGGGAGGCAGTCCCTACTAAAAGAATTAATAAACTCCATATGAGAAGAAAAAGAAAAAAGAAGCTTGTGTCTATGTGTGACACTGCATAATTAATAGCAAAGTCTCAGTCACTTAATGGAAAATTAAAGATATTTTAGGTGGAGATGAGCATCATCATTCCGTTTTACAAATCTTACCACAAAGGATCTTACCATAAAGCCATATTTGTCTCCCTATAATTTTGAATCTTTTATTCAAAACATGAAACCTAAAATATTATAAACCACCATTTTTTTTTTTGCACATGAACACTATTGTTAGGTAGCAGCTAGGTAATAAGCAGCCAGAGGGCCCTCACCATTACAATCTAACAAAAAACTTAACGCAAGAGGCTAGAAGGAAAAGGAAGACATGCCTCACAAATTAACTCAGCAGTCCTGAGCTTTCTTGATAAGATTGCGGGGTGTCCGGAGCATTGCAACCAGAATAGCGCCGGAGGCCGGGCGAGTCCTTGAGACTGTGCTGAGAGAAGGGGCCTCTATAACAATTTACTAAGATTAAGATTATAGGGTGTTCTGAACACAGGCAGAAGTTGCACAGGAGGAAGAGAGGGGCCTATCCTGGAAAGGTGAGGGGGGGTGCTTTGTAACAATTTCACTAAAACAAAGAGCTTTTACTAACCGAGAAAGAAAGCCTTTGCAGCTGTACACTATTTCCAAGGGGAGAACGAGGAGTACCTGGAAGCAAGCTAAGGTACCTAACTCCTGAACCCCAATAGTTGAGGGACTTAGGTTTGCTAAGTACTCACTTGTAGCCTCAGCTCAAGTGTGTAGAATAAATTTACTAACAACTCCTTTTCCTCTATATGTGGGACATTTACACTAGCTGATGTCTGCTTGCAGCTTTGTGCTCCTGGGTTTCATAAGTAAACTTGCAATCTCATCTCCACTATGTGTGTGTGTGTGTATCTGGCTTGTATTCGTGTCTTGCAGGTGTCAGTAAATTTTATTAGCTTTTTGGAAGACTCAGTGCTATTGTGTCATTTGACCTTGTGGTCAAAACTCTTTGGTTCATTTTTACCTAAATTTTTTAAAGAAATATCTCTGTCAATTTTTTCATTGTCATTTCTTTCTGTTCTTATTTCAAGTAACAATTTTGCCCTTTATCTCTGTACAATTTATTTTTGTTAGTTAAGGCTCATTAGCTGTCCTTTCATTAATAGCAGACTTCATTATTCACACATAACAAATTTTTATCTTTTTAATCCAGAATTACATGCTTCCATGATAACAATATTTTTTAAAAGCTTGGTCTGCAATTACTTATATAATTATTAGAACTGTATATATATATATATATATATATATATATTTCAATAAAGTTAAAATATTTTTATACTGTCAGTCCATTTCCCAGCAATAAATGAGTAAGGTTATATTTTGTTCCTTTGCCTTGTAAAAGAAAAAAGTTGGGAAATGGGAAAATAATAAGTAGACATTAACAAACAGCGCTACTCATGTACCACATTATCACTCAAAAAGTATACTTTTATAGCATAATGAAGGGAGGATTCCTAAAATGCTATCAAAATTAAAGGTAGCTTGTAACATTAAAAATACAACATGCTTTAGTATACTTTATAACACACTTTTTCTTACAGAATCCTTATCTAAAGAGAAGAAAAACAAGAAATATCTTAATTTACTCCTTGTATGTTTAAATTCCTTCTATCCATGGAAATAATTTTAATATCTGTAAAGTTAGTATTCTATCAATAAAAATTATTAAAATAGTTCTCAAAATATAATATTTTAAAAATTACTATCACTTCTAGACTAATCAATAGATATTAGTTTTCATTTTCTACTGAATATTGTCCTTAAACACAATATGATTGCATTGCATTGACTTGCATCATTCATTAAAATGTAATGAGTCCCTATAATTTATTTT
Source organism: Pteronotus mesoamericanus (assembly GCF_021234165.1). NCBI lineage: Eukaryota > Metazoa > Chordata > Mammalia > Chiroptera > Mormoopidae > Pteronotus > Pteronotus mesoamericanus. The sequence continues at coordinate 19,504,580 of NW_026555311.1, forward strand.
CTTTAATGACCCCTAAATTTTTATAATCAATTTAGGGCATTAGACAATCAAAATTTTTTTTAGTTTCTTGATACCTCTTATATTTGGAGGTAATTTCCATTGTTGATGTTGAACAAATCAGTTTAGAGTGCTAGGAAATATATATTAATGTCATTTTCCATGTTTCAAATCATCCAGAATAAACTTAATTTTCTCCTTATTATTGACTCTAGTATTAATTTGTAAAATTATTTGCAGATATGCTACTACTGCTATTTATTTTTGTCTCACATGCGTTCCTCCCCTCAAAATGAGCAAATTGTTTTTAAATTCGTTGCCTTAGTAAAGTTATATGGTCAAGAAGTAAACATGGCACAGTGTTTAGAATTCTAATATTTAAAATGATTTTAGCATTTAGATATTGCATGTTATCACACTACTTAAGCATAAGATCCAAAGCAGCACCAGAATTACTGTGTGTATATCTGTTGAGAAGCTATAGAATACAATATAGCTCACAAAATATCTGACCTATATCTCTTTCTTTTTTTAAAAGATTTTATTTATTTTTAGAGAGAGGGGAAGGGAGGGAGAAAGAAAGGGAGAGAAACATCAGTGTGTGGTTGCCTCCAGCATCTCCCCCCAGCCCCAGAGACCTGGCTCGCAACCCAAGGATGTGCCCTGACTAGGAATCGAACCAGTGACCCTTGGATTCACAGACTGGCACTCGATCCACTGAGCCACACCAGCTGGGTCTTTCTTTATATATTATTAATACAATGTATTTTGGTCTATATTGTTTTTTAGTGTTTATTTATTTCCCTTCTCTTCAGAGGATAATATCTATATCTATATCATCTATATTTCTATTATCTGTATATCTATGTATCTATCTACTGATCTATTTATCTACCTATTTTGCTATCTTTTTACTAAAAAAGATAACTCTACCAACAGTAAGTAATCATAACTGCTTGCTCATATTATATGATCATGATGAGACCTGTAATTTTATCCTTAAATATAGGGCTACCTTTGCTATTAATGACTCACCCAAATCTCATTTTGAAAAAAAAAGGACAATTGTCATAATAGCCCCAATATACTCTTGTTTGAATACAACGCCAACAACAACAAAGCAACTTTGACTGGAAAACTCTTCTTAGGATTATAAAATATATAACTAAAAATTATTTTTGAAAATATTGTATCAGAAATTTCAGCTGACCTCATGCACACCCACTTATTTTCAATCAACATATGCTTCTATTAAACAACAATGAGATAAAAGTGAATGTTAAGTCAGTATAGTAAAATGTGGCTGTCCTTCAAAAAAGAAAAGAAGGGCCCTGAAGAAATGAAAGGAAATATTACCTTTATTTTCATAAATAAAATCTGAAAAGTAAAAGAAAAAAACTAAAAATTAAATATTACATAAAACATTGTAGAAGAAAGTTAAAAGTAGAATAGAATAGTGCAGCCAAAAATATTTCCATTTCTTAACTATCAGGGTTTTCAAGCGAAAAGCATGAGAATTGATGTTATTTTATAGAAAAATGTAAGAAAATTTTATTAGTAAGATTTTAAATAGATTTTTCCTTTGATATTTAATAAACTATAAAATAACTATAAACATATTTAGATATTATGTAGTTCCATTATTACAGTAACAGAAAAACCATAAGAAACCTCGCCTTTACTGTTTTATCTCTAACAGGTAGTTTTTGAATTGTGGAGAGATGAACTTTTAATGTAGTAGAAGGAACGTTAAACTAGAAGTCTAGGTTGGTTTTTCTAACAAAAAAATTTAGTGTACATTCTCAGGTACAATGTAGGTAAGGTAGAGATGTTTCACCAAATGACTATTTTTTTCTAATTTTGTGATCCCACAGAAAAGTCTGGGATGAAACAAAAATAAGTGTGCCTACGTGTAAAAATTTGGGTTAGTTTAAAAATAAATACAATATTCATACATCTATTTTTAATGTAGATACAGTTTACAAGATTATAAGAAACATAAAATATATAGAAGAGTCTATTGTATAATTAATTTATCGAATAAGAATGGAATTACTAGAAAAGAAATAACATCTAGGAGCCAGAAATATTTTGTTTGTTTGTAAGACATTGAGGATACCAGAATCACAGAAAGGGAAAGAAGATGAAATAATAACAAAATATTTTCAACAAATAGAAATATATGGGATGAGAACTCACCTCCTGAATTGTAATTATTTTGTTTGTCCCAAGAATAATTATCCAATTTCCAATTTTCTTCAGAAGGGAAAATATCCATCAACATACCACTTTTTATGTGAGAGACAGAAATATGACCTTTTTTCACAATCCTAAAAGACATTGTCTCTTATTTATTGATACTACACTAATTCAGATCATAATATTGCTTCAAATGGCTACAATAAGACATTCTGAAGAGCATGAGTCTGGGACTAAAAGATTTCTTATCTCAGTTTGGGGTATAGATTCACATCAAAGTTGAATGAATCAAAAACTAAATTCTCAAGCAAAGCATTTCAAATAAATTTCCATTTAAACGCACAAAAACTGCTTTTATTCAGGTACTCCAGGGTAATACAACTTTCCAGAGCTGCTGATTAAGAATTGCTTGAAAACATTTCAGCAGCTAAGTACTTTTCTCCTCATGAGCATCAAGTGACTTTCTCAGAGTGATGATATTTAGGTAGATGCATTCATTTTGTTAATTAAACATTTCAAGGCATAACTTATATTAAACCAAGATATTCTGGACTTTTTTTCAAAGTGAGATTCATTTCTCACTTTTGATTATTTACAAAAATTCCAGAAATGCTATTTTACTCTGATAATGGAGTTTAATAACACCAATAAAATGTTTTTACAGAATACATAGTTAAAATCAAAATTCACTACCAATAAATGTAAAAGCCCCTTATTGCACCTGAATTACTGTGATTAATAAAAGTGTTTCTAATTACCAAAAGAGCATTTCCATTTCCAAGCTTTTATTTTTCATATTAGAAACAGCTATATACACACTTAGCTTTCTACACAACTTCAATAGATTATTTATTAAATCCATAGAGAATTTACTGGAACGACATTTAAGACCTTGATGAAAATGCTGACAATTTTAAAGTAAAAAAAAAAAATGAACCAAAAAAAGTGCCTCAAAATAACACTCATAGCCTTGAGAAGTGGAGGAAGGTGGAGGAAATAGTGTAACTCTGGGAACATATATCGGTAACATCTACGTTGCATGGACATAAAAATTGATACTAATAATACTATGAAGCTAAATAATAAGGCTTTAATTTTGAATAAATATATTTAACCATCATGTTGAAGAACTGTCCATCAAAATTCTTACAAATATGAAAAAATTTGATATTATTCATACATATATGATTTAAGTGCCTATGGAAACTACAGACCAAAGTAAGAACAAGACATAGGTTATTTTGTTAGATTTTTAAAATCTTTCTTTATTACTCCTTCATTTGTAGACTTTTTAAATGGTTAGAAAATGTTCGGGATTCAGCATGACTACTAATCTCAGAATATAAAAGTAACAATATGGACATTTATATTTTAATAAGAACTTATTGATAATATAAAATCATTAACTATAAATCATTTTACATTAATTATTCATAAAATCTAAGTAACCTAAAAAAATTTTATAAGAAAAATATCAATATTATTTTCTTAATTTAGAACAAATAAATATATAATTCTTAGGGATTCTTTTCTTGGAACTATTAGTTTCAAACCTTCACCAAAACAAACATCTGAACTTCCAGTCAAGATGGCAACATAGGTGGACATGGCTCACCTCTTTGCACAACCACAACAAAATTACAACTGAAATATAGAACAACCATAGCTCAGAACTGACATAAATAATTGAATGGAGGTCTGACAAGTACAAAAGTAAAACAACCATATCCATCCAGACTGGTAGGAGGGGCATAGACATGGAATGGCTAGTCCCACATCCATATATGGTGGATAAAAATTTGGGAGGGATATCTCAGGAGTGAGAAGTCCCAGCCCCATACCAGTCCTTCTAGCCCAGGGTTCCAGTGCCAGGAAGATAAGTCCCCACAACTTCTGGCTGCAAAACCTGGCAGGCCTTGAATTGATTGGTGGAAGAAACTTATGGACCCCAAGCAGTTCCTCTTAAAGAACCCACACATGGACTCACCAACTCAGACTCACTTCCGCTGGGCTCCAGCTCAGGGGAAGAGTCTTGAGGGGCACCAGTGGTATGCAAGAAGAGGCTGAGATGTCTGGCATAAAGGTGAGCAAAGGTCTTTTTTTTTGTTTTCTTGGCCCTCCCCCAAAAGAGCTGGCAGGCTGGTGCCATATCTAAGATTCCATCAACCTGGCTAACACTGTTTGACCTCCCTTGGAAATCCCCAGAGACTCTGCCCCACCCAACCTACAGGCCCACCCAAGCTGCTTTTCCACATGAATGGCTGGTCTTGCTAGTGCTTCACAGTCCTAAATCCTCTCAAACAAGCAGCAGCAGGCCTCAGTAAGCCCCTGGTATGGACCTAACAGCCTAGATTCACAACTTGGCTTTACCTACGAATCTCGGAGACCAGCACAAGAAGCCGCCATCTCAGATTGCTTTGTAACTCAGGCAGGGCGGCCCCAGGCAAAACACAGGTGAGGGCTATTCTTGGCATGTAACCACCCAGAAAACCCCAGGGCCAGTGTACCCCGTGGACAGCAACAGACTATGTAGGAGCACCACCTTCCTGCCACTGCACAGCTGATCCTCCACACAGGGAGGAGGTAAGTGGTCACAGCCAATCCTTGCAGCTGACTGACCTTCAGATTTTTTTTTTTTTTTTTTTGCAAAACCAAGTTTTACTTCAAAGCACAAATACAAACACCTGTGACATACGACGCAGTATTGAGGCCAGGTAGTTGCTTAACACACATTTAAAATCGACAGCCGCTGCTGTCGGCACCCGGCTCTGGACGCCCCCCAGGGACCTGGGCTTGCCCCAGAGGACGGAGCCGCAGGCGGAGGTCTGGCTGAAATCCGGGCTCTGCGGCAGGGGTGCTTGAGCGCCACACAGTGGCAGCTCAGCGTTAGGAACAAGGACACAGGGACAGGGAGGTTCCAGATAAGACTAAATGACTAAATCTTACTACATAAATAGGCGAGTTTAAATTATTGTACTTGTCAGCTGTTCTACACCTGTGCAGGGATCACCAGAGAGGGGTCCCTCGAGGCTAAGTTGTAAACCAGGACTTTCAGGGTGACAGTCCCTTGAAAGGGGACACTCCTATTGAACTGCCAACAGCAGCCAAGGCTCAACTACAAGAGGAGGGTGTACTCAGCCCGCATGAATAGTACACCTGGAGTACCCAGCCTGGGTGATAGGGGAGGCTGTGCCACTGGACCCTACATGTCACCTATTACTTTAGGCCACACTAGCAAGACACCGAGTCAAAGCAGCTCTACATAATACATAGAAACAAACACAGGGAGGCTGCAAAAACAAGGAGACAAAGAAACATGACATAAATGAAAGAACAGATCAAAACTCCAGAAAAAGAGCTAAATGAAATGTAGATAAGCAATCTATCAGATGCAGAATTTAAAACACTGGCTATAAGGATGCTCAGGGAACTTAGTGAGGACCTCAATAGCATAAAAAAGATACAGTCAGGAACAAACCATACACTAACTGAAACAAAGAACAATGTACAGGGAAACAACAGTAGAGTGGATGAAGCCAAGATTCAAATCAATGATTTGGAACATAAGGAAGCAAAAAATTACCACTCAAAACAACAGACAAGAGAATCCAAAAAAATGAGGCTAGTATAAGCAGCCTATGGGGCAACTTTAAGCAACCAACATTTGCTTCATAGGGGTGCCAGAAGGAGGAGAGAAAGAGCAAGAAATTGGAAATCTATTTGAAAAAATAATGATAGAAAACTACCCTAATTTGGTGAAGTAAATAGACATATAAGTCCAGGTAGTACAGAGAGTTCCAAACAAGATGGACACAAATAAGCCCATCCCAAGACACATCATAATTAAAATGCCAAAGGTTAAAGATAAAGAGATAAGAGGACAGGTGTGGGAGAATGGGCAAGAGGTGAGGGGATTAAGAAATACAAATAGATAATTACAGAATAGCCATGGGGATGTAAAGTACAGTATAGGAAAGGGAGTAGCCAACCTGTGGACATGAACAAGGGTGGGGGGGGATTGCCTGAGGGAGTGGGGGGTGCTGAGTGGAGAGGAGTAAAGGAGGAAAAATCAGTATGTTATTATATGACTATAATAGCATAATCAATAAGATATAATTAAAAAAAGAAACATTTGAAGAAGCATTTCATATATTAAGAAAAAATTTAGTTATGACAAACTGTTGAGTTTTATTATTATATGTAAAATTACTATACTGTAAAATTACTTTAGGTATTGGAATATTTAATTAATAAAGCTACAGATTAATTCAATATGGTATAGTCCTGCCTCAAATATGATATATAAATTGTACATTCTAGTGTCTTAGATAGTATCTGGAAATAAATAAAATGTTCGGGATTCAGCATGAATTATTTTGCTTTGTTAGAAAATTGCACTTCAGAATGTTTATGAATGCAAGATGATATTGGAACTTTAGAATCATTGAGACTTCAGTCTAGAGTGCAGATTCTATTTCAAATTGCAAGCAAAAAACTTTTCTCCTCAAAGTCTAAATTAACTGACTACTTATAATAAACTTTCAGAAATAGTTTCCTCGGATAAAAGGAAATTTAAAAAACAACTTTTAAAGTGAAACATTCATTTTTGGGGGATTATGATGGTATTGTATTCCTTTTGCATAAATTTGGAAAATATAATAAAACATAAAGAAGGAACTAACAATACCAATAGCCCATAACTTTATTATCTTAAGATCACCAATGTAAAGAGAATTTTATATATGAAACATTTAAATACAGAACTATACAAATAATTTAGAGAAGATAATTTTTTTCATTTTTCATAGTTAGAAATAAATTTTTATTGTATGTAAGATCATAGAAGTGTACACGTTTTCAAAGAAAAATGTAATTAATTTTCAGAAATATTTGCCATCAGACAAATGAGGACATACTTTCATTAATAGTTTGTATGCGTTTGAGGTGTGAGTAAAAATACTTTACATGTGAATATCCTTCCCTCAAGGCCAGGAGTATCATGAGAAACATGTTGTCACAACCATAAGTTAACTGTCTCCATGCTATTGGGGGAAGAAGATCCATTGACAAACAGCAAATTTCTGTTTTTCACACTATCTACATATTTCTTTTAGCATGAAATCAATTGCTTCTGCTCCTTGGAAATGCAACAATTGTGTTGCTGTTTTCACTGCAACATATTTTTGTCAGGAAGGAAACCTAGGAAGTAGCAAGACCTAAATTAATAGTGAAAACTTAAAAGGGAACAATGGTTTACACATCCAAACCATCACAAAGTCTCAAAAAAGTTTTTCTTAATAACATAGTTTCTATTCTAAACAAATGAGCAAATATCAGTCCTTTCATTTTCTAGTCACTGGAAAATGGAGCAGCTTAATTAGGACTAAAGTCTTAATGGTGTCTTGACTACTTAAGTGTGTCAGGTGTGCTGGTCACAAAGGAAAATAAAATTAATGGAGCAAAGAAAGGCAGGAAGAAGGCAAACTATCAACAGTCACCAAAAGCCATGATTACAATTTCAATTATTCATCAGCATATGAGTTATGAAAGCTTTATTAGCAAATCTGGTGAAATTATACACCCAGACTACATAAGTTTTTATAATCATTCTAATGTATAAACCTAGTTCCTGTTAAAGGAGAATGTGTAAATCACTGAAGGAGTCAATACAAGCCTTGGAGAATAAGAGAGACATAATCAAATATTCTACAGACTACAGAGAGATTTGGAGGTAAAAGAAAAGCAGATAATTTGAAGTCTAGTAAGAAGACCCTGGGATTATGATTTAATTGGACCTGCCATATCGTGAATGTCCCTATAGAGAGCTTCCAGTATTAAGGGACAAGTGACTTACTAGGTAACCCCTTCCTGCCACCGTCTGCCCATTCATTTGACCTGTTTGAAATAAACATTTGATATCTGTTACTTGCAGTTCAGTCCCAATGAGGCCTTGCCAAGAAGTACATAAAGGAGTAAATTTTTCTCAATTCTGTCTATTCTAATTTAGGTTGCTTTAATAATTATTGCTCTGGTAGTGGGTCCTGAATATGAACCTCCCTTTGTGGCTGGAACTAGAAATGGGATTGTTCAGTGGATGGTTAAATACCACCCCATCATGTAGATGATTTTGAGCTGAACTGGAGCTTCACTGGTGGTGGTGTGTCTGACATGGGAGTGAGGTAGATTCCAGTGTGAGCCACTATGGATAATGTCTAGTGAGGTAAGAAGGGAAGCAAACCTTGCCTCCTCTGCATCTGCTATGATCTGAACTCAATCCAATCAGTCAGTCATCAGCTTGTGAACTAGAGGTGAACCACAGGCTCTCTGGGTCTCTCTGAGCTCATACATGTCTCTCAAACATCATTGAGAGTTTATATGCCAATGAAGCCATTTTCCTCACAATAAACGCTTTCTTCAAAAGTGCTAAAGTAATCTGCCAAGCAAACAGTCTGGATTTTGTAGTCCTTCCAGAAAAGTTGTTGGATTTTTTTTTGTCAAAATGTGGACAGGAATTGTATTCTATCAGGTATCTGCCCCACATTGGAGAAGTCAGTATCATCCTATCCACCAGAAGTGATAGTTCCGGCTCTCTCCAAGAAGCAGTGAATGCTGCTTTCCTGGAGCAAGACTAACCCAGAAGTCATCTCAACAGAAACAAGTAACAGCCACCTCTTCCAGAAAGGTCAGAGTAACTCTAAACCTCATTGGATATGGCTATCATTTGCTCTTCTGTGTAGAAATAGCAGATGGATTCTGGAGCAGAAACAATCCAGTCCACAGGGTGTACTTCTCAAAAGTGCACAGTTCCCCTACCCATCAGGAAACTGCTGGGGTCAATAATTTTGAGTGTCTAACATGTTGGGTATTTTATAAAGTACTAAATTCAATATCACATGACTTTATGGTACAAAATATTTTCTTGAAGGCCAAAATAGAATCATATGGAGCTAAATATATCATGATCATATATTATATATAAAAGAGGGTGGGAAAAAACTGTAGTTTTCACAATATTGTCAGTTTAAAGTATATTCTAGATTCTCTCCATTATCTAAACCTTTGAAGATACAAGATCATTGTTAGAAATATGACATTAAATAAGGATGGCAGATTTTCTGAAAGTGGGCTTAAATATAAAGACTGGGTTCACGCAAGCTATACTGACTACTAGATCTTTTCTCTGCTATTAGCTTCCCATTGAACTGTAAATGCTTCCAAGCCTTGATTAAGAGACTTGTAGAATTTTAGAGTCAAAAGGACATTAAACAAAACAAAAAGGTTAGGGTTTCCTGCTCTTATTGTGATTGTCATATATAATGACCTCTCAATTACACTTAAAATTAAATTACTTTCTCCGGCTCACATCATAATTTCTGGTCAGAATAGTAACTAGACTGTATTACTTGTATTGGCAAATGTTGACATATATTACTGTCTGTTTGCAAATTAGCATTATTTTAATTATTCCTCATTATATAACCTACAAATATTATTTCATTTGATCTTTACAACAATCTTCCGGGATAGTATTATTATCTATATTTCATAAAGAAATTGAGACCCACTGGGTTTAGTATTCCTAAAATCACACAGTCAGTAAGTAGCAGGGTCAGGATTTTAGACCAAGTGTGTCTGACAGCAAAGGGTAAGTACTTTTTCCCATTAAAACATACTAAGTCTAGCCTAGATTTAGAAAATTATCTTGAACTACAAATACCAATAATTCCTATTCAGGTTGCACTTTTGTGGGTCTTTCCATTCTGCTTAGAATAATATGTCTAACCATTTACTTGGAATAATCAACAAGCTTTTTCCCTATCCTCTACGAATACCTGCAAAGAAATTATACATAATCTTACTCATATTTTTGGTGACCAAGCAGCCAACTTTCCTAGGTATGAGGATAGAATGATGGAAATGTTGTAATTGCACATTCACTATCTAATGTGGAAGGTCAACAATTAATTTATGTCCAAATACTTATTACTTTTTCCTTGAATAAAGGAAAAATATGGCTATTATAGATGTAGAAAAGAATACTGCAGATTTTTATGTCAGTATGAAAATGTATTCATTAAGTCATTCATTAAATACTTTATAAGTATCTACTACTATATGCCTTACATTTGAGGATATGGCAAGGAACAAACATTCTTGTCTCATGGAGTAGCACCATAATGGAAAAGACAGGCTATAAACAAGTAAATTTATTATATTTATGTGTCTATATATAATACATATTTTATATGTTATGTGTGTATACACATATGAGTTTTATATATGTATATATTTATACGGATGCATATAGTTTCAATTACAAAAAGTGCTTCAAGGAAACATAAAGCAGAGTAATATGAAAAGCAAATGTTATTTTAGATACTGCAGAATCATAGTACAAATACAACGTTGAAGAATACCAGTAAAATATTTAATCACTGGCCATTTGAAGGCAAGGCTGTTCTTTCTCCTTTCTGAGTAAAAGGTGGTAAAATATTTCAGTTCACTAAAAATGAACCAATGACAATTTATATATTTTGCAAAGTAGTACATTAGATTTTTCCCATGAATGCAAAGCTATAGCTTTTTTATTTGTAAATTTAATGTTGAAGACCTTGAGTAAAAATTCTAAATCTGTCTGAAAAACAATTATACCTAGGAGCTAGAAATCTCTGTTGTACCATTTCATCAGCTTACATAAAAAAACAATTTTATGAAGATACTTAGCATTATTATGCAATTAAGATTGGTTGTAAAACCAGTTTTAATCTATTTTTTCCAGGTCTTATTTTCTTATTATGATAAAGTTCAAAGACATTAAGCTTAGATTATTAAATTTTAATACTGGAACTCAGTCTTCATAGTAAAAAAGTGAGTGGCATTGGCAAAGCCCAGCAAAACAAAGACATATAAGGGAAAAAAAAACCTATCATGTAAAATTCCTCTTCTAAAAAAACCCAAAAAATTGACCTTTTAAATTAAATATTTAATATTTACTTCCTATATCTATAATAAAGTTAGTTTTAGAAGGTTGTGTAGAGCGTTATTATTTAAATTATTTCTTCTTTCTATTGTGATGAATAGAAACCAGAACAACCATATTTTTGGAGAAAATTTAAAGATACAGAAAACCTTGATAATTTAGAAATTTGGATTTAAGCTTCACCTGAATTTATCTTCAAGGATACATAATGTCTAATACCTTGAACACACCATCTATTGAATAAAACAGCACCTTACATCAAAGTAAATGAGTATGTAAACAATACCAACGCAGGAAATTTCTTGTTTTGATCAGCATCAGTGGAAATTAAGTAATCCCTTTCATATTCTTGCCAAACTCAGAAAAATGAACCTCCACTCATATAATGCCAAGACAGACAAGACTAGTCCAAAATTTGGGACATGGTCAATCTCACATTCAAATCCTAAGCAGACAAAACCCTGCCTAGTTTATGAAAGCTGACAGCATCCCTGCTCGAGGTGATAAGGCTGCAGGCATTGTATACACTTACCACTGGCTGCAGAATAAACACTGACAACTTGACAGTTCATGAATTGAAAAGCCATTCACTCTTTGAGACAAGGAGATACTGGGAGTGGAAACTTAATCTTGGACACACATCTAGTAACTGCTGTAATTGTAATTGTTTTCATGGTAATGCTTTTCCATGATAAATATCCTTGAAGACATTGTGTGCATGTGTGTGTTAATGCACATATGAAAAAACTGCCCCACTTATAAGTGGAGCTGGCAATTCACAAACTAATTCATAGTGGTCTTAAAATTATTTGAAAGCTAGAATTGGAGCTTTATTAATTAATAAATAATTAATTAAAATTTCAATTTGGTGGAAAAACATTTGAGTTATAAAGTCCACATGAATATTTAAAAATCAAAAATGCTTAAAAATTATAAGAATAGAAAAGAAATTTGAGTGTTAATAAAGTAAAATATCCGCTGGTGGCTGATGAACTCACAAGTGTAGGTAGTGTACTACACGGGGCGCAAGTTTTCGCAGACACCACGACGGTCTCTGGCCCAATGAGTGGAGTTTGATAGTAACCCTTGCAACAAGTGTGATTAAAAAAATAAATAAATAGTGTAAAATATGCTATAAAGTAAATATTTAGGACCCATTTTACATAACATCTAGGTAATGCCAGTGCGCTGGAGTGTTTCCATCCAATTTGCGATGGAATTGGAGCATAGAAACATAAGTACTTGCAGTTCTTTAATATTACAGAAGAATAAAGTAGATATGATTTTCAGTATATGATTCATTGTCAACTGAATGGCTTAAGTAACGTATTACGAAATTTGGATTCAGAGCAAAGTGAAGCAACTACGTTGATCTTGGAATTCCATTGATTTTACAAGGCTAGATGAAGCCACTTCTGACACCCCCTCAACATGACTTTTTGAGGGTCCAGTCCTCATTCACCATTTGAATCACGAATTAAAATATCTCTGACCTAACACAAGTTCCTGGCTCTGAAAGTCTCTCATTTAATAAGTCGATAGACAGGCTCTTCTGACTTTCTGAGGTCTCAATTCTCTTGAGCCTTACTTTCTTCTTGTGGTTGAAATTCCACCTGTCTTCCTCACTATACATGTCCAAGTTAGATTTCATGCTTCCTCATTCCGTCATTCTCCTGACAAAACATTACCCTCACTGCCTCATTGTACTGCTAACAAAATGACAACAATCTGATGAAATCTCAACTCTACATTAATTCAAATTCATTTTATCCACTGATTGCTGCTAGACAAAAGTACACAACCATGTCAATTAGTGATGCAATGAATTTTTTACTCTAACCTCATATGAGCCAACAGTCCTACCTGACAGTATTTTTCATGGTTCCCAATTTGCTCTTTCTTGTTTGCCACAGCAGCTGTTTCAAACCTTATCCAACTGTCTTTAAATCTCCAATCTCACTATCTCTAATGCTTTCTGCTACAATTTCCCTCTCAGCAGATAGCCTCACCTCTCATTTCTCCAAGAGAAGATATATTTCTTAATTCCCTTAACTTCTTGACACCACACAAGAAGACTTGCTTGTGCTTGCACTATTCTTTCCTTAGTCCCTCCTCCCATCACTCTGGAAAACTATGCCCTCCAGCGCCTAATATTAAGCATTCCATCTAATTCTAGATCAGTCCTCTCTCTTGCTCCTGGACCTCTATAAATCATTAAGTTTCTTTCCTTTATCTTCTTTTTCTTCCTCTTCACTGGCTCAGTCTGTGAGCATCAAACATACTCAAGTCTTTCACATTCTGAAAGTTCTCCCTCTCAATTTCATGAAGCCACTTAATAATAATTCTTATAGCCAAACAGGTTAATATGGTATTTACTCTTACTACTTCTACATATCACCCTCCTTTTTACTTTCAACTCGTTTTTTATTTAAATATCTGGCATCACCACTCAACTGAGATTTCTCTCCTGAATAACAATTAATTGCAACATCTTTTGATGTACTAGGCACAGTTCTGGGTATGTCACATTACTAATTCATTTAGGTTGTACCTACTATGGACTTAATAACACATTACTTAAACTTGGTTTTGGTTTTAAGTAACACAACAAGAACTTGTACAGTCAGATATTAGTGGATACATTGCTAACCCATTTGCAATATTATTATCTCCTCAGTTACCAATTTCCTAAATTCAAAACACTCTTGTCTTTATATTATTGCTTTTCTGCTTCCATGCTGATCCTTCCCTATATCTGGAAATCCTTACTTCTTAGTATCTATTACTATATGAAGACTATAATTATCAACCTTGTGGATACATACCTATTTATTAAATTAGAATAAATGTTTATATAAAATAAGGAATTATTGGAATCATAAAATTTCAGGATAATTAATAATAACATTACATGGGATACTGTACACAAAAGATACTGAAAGAAAGAACATGGTAAAAATAATTATACATAAACTTGGAGATAATCATTGGGAGTAGAATGGAAGGAAAAGACAGGAAGGTTTTGTAAGGAATTAACTAATACTTGTATAAAGAGCTTTCGTTTATATTTGTATAGTTCCTATCTGCAAATGGAATTATTTCTGCACATATACCTTAATGTGCACAGAAGTCTTCTTTTTCTTTTTTCCATATAGGGAACATTATATGCTAAGCCTGATTTCATAAGTATGTGGTCATAAAGGTTTTATAATATTATTTGGCAAGTAACTAAGTAACAAAAACTTTAAAGAACGATATATTACTTTCTGCTATAAAACCATGACTACTTTCGTTTTCTGAATCTTCAACTACATTTATACTAAACTTATTTTATGGTTCCATGTTATGTTAATTATTTTGTTTCCATCTGATTCTACACAACTGTAGCTAGTTTATTATTATTAAATAAAATTGAAGTCAGGGGATTGGAGCTAACACAGATTTTCCCTAATGGTTTTGAAATTCTCTATGAATTCATGGTACCCTTGGCTACCCTTTATGTTCTGACAGACTCAGGACTTTAACACAGCACCAGATTCTTCACATTAATTGTTCATTCACCATAAATCCCACATTGACTAACCAAAGTTTTGCCTTCATTAATCTACCATAACTATGCACATTAGACTGAAATGCACACTTAGGCACTCTATAGTAAAAATGCAGGAATAGAAGAACAACGACAAATCTTAAAATCAGTCATAGAAGAAAGGTTAGATGACTGGCAAAAACGGGCAGTTAGGCAGCCAGCCAGCCTCTCAACCACAACACGGAAGACAAGGCCAGTGCACTGGTAGCATCAATGTGCAGAAAAAATAAAACTAGCAGTTTAAAATTTTATGTCTAGGGTAATAAATTTAAAGAAGAAAGGTGAAATAAAGACATGTTAAGATAAACAATAACTGAGAAGTTTGGCCACAAGAATAACATCATCAAGAAAAATTTTAAATGCTGTTCTTTAGGCAAAAGAAAAGGAAATGAAGGAAGGAAAAAAAGAGCAAAGAAAGTAAAAAATACGTGGGTAGAGGTCAATAAATACTTAATGCACAGAATAGTGGTAATACTTTTCAAAATAAAAAAAGATGGCATTAAAAACATGACAATAATAACGTGTAATGTAAAAAGTAGGTACATTTAATAAATGAGTCAAAATACTCTAAGTATGTTTGTTTTCTCTCAGGAGGACAAAGCTGTTGATTAACTTTAGATATTGATAAATTAAGTATGTATGTTTAAATTCTAGGGGAACTATTATATAAATAAAACAGAAAATATAACTTGAAAGTTAGTAGAAGGGGTGAGATGAAAGCAAAGTATACAGGGTGGGGCAAAAGTAGGTTTACAGTTGTGATTACATTAAACACAGAGTTTGTTATTGTATTACTTTCCATACAGACAACTGGAAACCTACTTTCCCCCACCTTATATATATTAACAATCCAAAGTAGGTAAGAAGGAGGAGAAAAGGAAACCTAGAATATGAAAGATGAATAGAATATACAAAATGGTAGAATGTATAAGATGGTAGACTTAAACCTAAATGTAGTAAATACATCTCATATAAATATGTAAAATGCTTTAGTTTTGGGACATAACTCATCAAATTGGCATCCAATAATCAAGTATATACTTTCTATAAAAATTATACGTGGGAACAAAAGGAAACAGAAAAATTGAAAAGAGAAGAGTAAAAAGAAATGCAATCCATCTAAATAGTAACAGAAAGGAAGTTGGCTTAGTTCCATAAAAGGCAGACAAGATATTCATTAAAGAAGAATGCATTATTAGAAGTA
Organism: Pteronotus mesoamericanus; assembly: GCF_021234165.1. Taxonomy (NCBI): domain Eukaryota; kingdom Metazoa; phylum Chordata; class Mammalia; order Chiroptera; family Mormoopidae; genus Pteronotus; species Pteronotus mesoamericanus. The sequence continues at coordinate 19,520,549 of NW_026555311.1, forward strand.
GAAGTCTTTATAATAATAATTTCAAAATTTTCTTTACCAAAACTATTAAGAAAGGAAAAGGTAGGATCTAAAAGTATTTCAGATGTTTAAAACAATTAGATATTATTAATAATTTTATGCCAATACATCTAGACAAGAACAATTATAAAATATGGCTTTTATTTATTTATCATGAAAAAGTAGAATCAATAGTAAAAAAAAACTGCCACAAAAAAAAAAAAGTCTAGGCTCAGTTGGCCTCATTAGGGTAATCTATCAAATATCAAAGGAAGAAATTCTTCCAATTTTATGTATCTCATAGAGAACAGAAAAATAGAAAACCATCTCCATCATGTTTTATAAGGCTAACAGAACCTTAGTTCAAAATCTAACAGGGAATTAAAAACCAAAATCAAACAAACAAACAGAAAACAGAACCAGAACTCAGGTCTCTCCACTTTTAGTTCAGTTCAGCATTTCCTAGTCTGTATTGCCTTTTTCACAAGTCACTTTTAAACAGTCATTGTATAAATATCTCTCCCATCTTCAAAAGTAAGAATAGATTAGCCTTAGTCTCAAGCTTTAACACAATGTTAATTGAAAGGATAGTGCTGAAACATGCTGTAACTGATCGATAGTACTGAGTCTCACCCTGGGAAGAATTCACAGATGGCCAGGGGCCTGGTCATCGGAGATTCTTTGTAGTTTCTTTACTTGGTCAGACAGTGGCTATTGAGATTCGTCGTCTTGTTACCTCTCCAAAGATGTCTGCTAAGTAATTGAGAACTAGAAAGTCCCCTTTCCAACAATGATATCAGGGCACACTCATGAGAACTTATGTTACTTGTTAGACATTGCATAAAAGAAAGCTTATTTGTCTACAGATAAAATCATTTTGAGCAAGACGATTCAGGCCATCTTTTCTCCAAATCCACTCTAGTCATTAAAAATACCATAAGCCTGGCTGGTTGTGGCAGGAATTGAAATAAATATTTTTTAAATGTTTTAAGGGAACATCTTGATTTAAAAAAAAATCCAACAAAAAATAAAATTTCAGGTAACCTTAGTCATGCATATCAATGTAAAAATGTTAAGCAGAGTGGTAACAAGTCAAATAATTTTTATGAAAACATAATTATATTGTTATCTAAGTGTAATTTTATATAAACATAAAAATTAGGGTTATCCCAGGAATAAACCTTAAGGAAGTGTGGCGCTTCCTTAATTTAATCAACATTAATAAAAAGAAAAATATTATATTTACTAGCATAATGTTGACATCTTTTTCTCTGAGACTGATAATAAGCCAAGCATGCCTATTATTATTAATTCCATTCAAGAGCGTCCTGAAGGACCTAGCCAGGACACTAGGCAAGAAGAAGTAAAAGGCGGAACAGTTAAGAAGAGAGAAATCATTCATTGTACATGAATATGAGAATTCACCAGAATCTACAAATAAGTTATTAGAATTAAAAAGTTGAACAAGTAAGCTAAATATAAAACCTATATAAAATATCAATACCATTCCCATTTATCAGCAATTATCAGAAAATATAATTTTAAGATACTATATTATATTCATATAATACCACTCAGCAATATCAGTAAAAAATAGTGAAAATAAGAATGCATCTACAAAAAATGCTGAATGAAAGAACATCCAAATGAGTATATACTACATTATTCATTGTTTGATGAACATCCAGGCCAGGCAAATCTATCTGTGTTGTTAAGAGAAGAAATAGGAATGATGGGACATTCTAGATGATGGAAATGTTCTCTAACTTGATCCAGGTGGTGGTCACATTGGTAACTGTAAGCAGTGGAAAGCTTCTATACACTTAAAATTTCATTGCATTTTCTTATATTTAAATTAAGTCTCAATAAAAACAAATAAACATGTTACCGTATGAAAGAGTGAAATTATACTCATTCTTTTCCCCAAATATTAAAAAGAAATTTGAGATAGACAAAAGGCTTCAATATAAAAGGCAGAATTAGAAAGACTTTGGGAATATCTGAGCACAATATCTTTATGACTCTGGCATTAGGAAATGATTTCTTGAATAAGACTAAATGGTAATAATGATAAGGAAGAAAATTCATGATTCTGCTAAATTTAAAGGTGCTATGAATAAAATGAAAATAAAGTACACAGAGAGGAAACTATTTACAACAGAAATAACAAAAGACTAATATTCAAAATATATGTATATTTCCTAGAATCAATTATAAAAACAAGATAACCCAATAGAAAATGTCCAGAAGACTTGAACAGGCAATTACCTCAAAAATAAATCTGAAGACAGGGCCAAAAGCTATAGGAAAACATACCACAATATTTTTATAATCAGGGAAATGAAAATTGAAACCATCAGAATATATCATTATATATTCAATAACTTCATACAAATTTAAAAGTGAGAAAACCAAGATCTGGTGAGAATTTCGGGCAATGAAAACTCATTTACTCACTAGTGATAAGCAAATTGGCACATCTCTGTGAAAATGGCTTTAAAGTTACCTAGTAAAGTTCAAGATATACTTTCTTGTACTGCAGAAATCCTACTCTAGGATACAAAACCTACAGATACCTGCACAAGTATAGGAGTGTATATCCAAGATACATGTCCAAGAATATTCATAACAGTATCGCTTATAATAGCTTCAATGTGGAAACAGACCACAGTAGATAGTGTCAATCCATACAATAGAAGACAACCTGGCAGTGATATAAATGAATAAACTACAACTACATGCAACAATAAGAATGAACAATATTGAACAAAATATTGAACAAAAAAGCAAGAATGAAGAATATATGCTATATTGAAACAGTCATTAAGTTAAAATATTGGCAAAACTCAATTGTATTATTTAAGAATGCACATAAAGGTGATGTGATGATATCTAAAACTGTAAATAAATAAGACTCATAAAATTCAGCTTAATTAGTCATACCACTCTGAAGGGAGTTTGGGAATGAAATATATGAGGTATTTAGAATGCTTGCTGTGTTCTATTTCTTGACCATAGTACTAGTTGTTCCCTCTAATATAATTCACTAAACTATCCTTATATTTTATGCAGTTTATATGTTTGCCATGCTTTCTTATAAAACAATAATTAAAAACATATTAAGATAGTTTTAACTCCTCTCGCATAAATTAGCTGAGAGGCTTTTATTACTGATTAGAACAACTCCTGACTTCATTTTGTCTTAGTTTCTATGCATCCTACACTTCACCACTGAAAAGAAACATCTACTGAAGGAACTCCTTTAACTCTTGATGCAGCAGCTTTATGTGGTTAGAAATTTATAGTTATGAACTTTGTATGCGCATTCAGTTACCTAGGGTTTTCCCCCACCACAAATATATAAGAATGGCAAATTCAAACTATAAAAGTCATTTCTCCATGGGTTTTTATATTTCTCCTTGGGAAGTTATTATCCCAGTAGTTCATGAAACATCCTTTATTGTGCTCAGCTTCTTCTTACATGTGATCTGAAGTATTTAACAAGAGCTCATTTCCTGCAAGCCATTTTCTACTTATAGACACATATAGACACATATAAACTGTATACTGAAATGTCAGTTTTGTAGTAGAATTTCATTCTTACTGTATGAAATGTCTTTAAGCTCTTATCCTGATATTGTGCATGTTAAAAGTAAAAAACCAAGCAGCTATAACTGTAAAAATATTAAATTCATTACTTTATAAAATTATTATAATGAATGAAAAATTATGCTAGTTCCCTAGGAAACCATCAGATTATCTTTCTTCCTTTAAATTATCCTAAGGCACAAATAGAATTCGTTGATTAATACTTCTGATAAGTACATAAGGTCATTTAAATGCCAAATTCTCCCTCTTTCTTGTCTTTCAAACTACAATAGGGACTGTAATGGATACTGTGATCATACTGTATAAAACAAACAAAACCATAGTTACTACAAGAAAAGTGTATTTATCAATGTTTCTGGTCTTACTTTGCGAATGCCTCGGCCAAGCTCTTCTCCATAGTTGGTTCCAAGAATTTCAAAGTGGACATTGGGATTGCCTCCATTTTCTCCAAATTCCAGCTCTCCAGTCAACCCACTCACTCCACCCTAAAGGAAAGAAAAGATGTTTATGTAAGATTTCAGGAAAATTAACATAGTAATAAAGCATGATAGAAAGTTATAGGAGCACAATTTCCATCTATAAAATATATATTATTTCAAGTATGCAATTATGAACAGACTATTTTTTCTTAATAAGTGCACAACATAAATGTGAGAGCAATAGAATGTAATCTTGAGAATCACTTAGTCCAATCTCACCCACTTCACAGTCTAGAATATTTAGACCCAAGTAGTCACATGCTTACAAAAATGGATATCATGTCACAGCTGAGACTAATTTCCAGGGTAAGATGTTTGTCACCATACCTTCTGAAATGCATGGATCCATAAGTCAGAAAACAAGATGCTTCTGGAGAGCATAAAATCTACTTGCAAACATGTTTTGACAGTATTCTTTCTCCAGCACAATGCCATTTTAATTTGATCTAAAATTACATCTGAGATTCTTAAAAGCTATGGTTCATAATTTATTAGAGGATTATTTTTCCTCCTTCTATAAATATCTTTTATAAATTAAAAAAGAAAGCTAAATTGAGCTTGAAATCTGTTTTTGCTCTTAAACAGTAGTGTTGGCTGTTGAGATTCACTGGGAATTTCCAAGCTTCATATCTCATTCAACATGACAGATGTTCATTTCCCCAACAGATGGTAATGTAGGTCATACTTCTCTCTTTCTTGTTTCCCATTCTTTTCTCAGTTTAGTTTATCAGCCTTCACATTATTTAGGGTTTTACAAGTAAAAATCATATTCTGAGTCCCTTGTTTACTATAATACTGCTAACTTAGAATTTTGATCTGATAATCACATTTATCTGTGCAAGTGACCTCAGTTTGTAAATTGCTTTAGCCATAACCTCTGTGATGTTGATAATTAAATTTATAGGCAGATCCTGATTTATAATGGTTTGACTCATGATTTTTTTCGACTTTGCAGAAGTGTAAAAGCGACAAGCATCTGGTAGAAACCATACTTCGGATTTTGAATTTTGATTTTCCCCGCCCTGGGCCAGCGATGTGTACTGTGATACTCTGGTGTTGTTGGTCAGCCATAGGGAGCACAGCTCCCGGGCAATCATGCAATCACAAGGATATACAACCCGGATTCTATGGTGTAGTTGGTTACACACACTTTTTGGATATTGTGTTCTGAGCACATTAGGATAAGCTGGGTTAACCTATTATGGTTGGTAAGTTAGGTATGTTAAATTCATCTTTGACTAACAATGTTTTCAACTTACAACAAGTTTATCAGGACATAATCATCATAAGTCATGGAGTATCTGTATCTCTTTTGCCATAACCTCTAACTCAACTTCTAGTCTTTTTCAGCAGGTAATATGCTGCTGTATCTCCTACTGCATATTGTGCAGTAGCTCATTGCATGATTCTAAGCTCATAACAGGCATTCAATAAAACCATTGCTTACTCATTGCTTTCAATATTTAATCTATTTCATTTTTGCAACAGTTATAATCAACAAAACCAATCCTCCATAATTATTTTCTAATAAGCCAGTTTCTCCTTTACTATCCAGTTTTATTAGTAATAGATATGTTGAATTTGATTCACATGCGATTTAACAGTCAATATCATGAATTTGGAGTCAGATTTCCTGGATTTTATCAATGGTGTCAAAATCAACTAGCTGTGTAAGCCAGGCTAAGACATTTAATTTCTCTATGCCTCAACTTCTATATTTGTTAAATAGTTTTAAACTATTATAAAATTACAGTACCCACCCAAGGAGACTGTTATGAGTTTTTTAATACATGTAAAGAATATAGTAGAGCATTTGATAAATCGCGGAAGTTTAATTAACATCATCACCTACATGATTTTTTCATTCTCTAATTTTGAAGAATTTCAAGTTCTGCTAAAAATCATAGGCATGTTTCTGTTTTTTTCCAACTAATATTGATTAGGGTAGCAAAATTTTATTATATACTTGAACATTCACATCGCTTTGGAAAATATATTTGCAAACTTTTATTCAATTACATTTCACTTATTAGTATTTGGGTAGAAAAGAGTTAAAACAGCTTGTCTAGGATCTATTCACTCCTTTTACAAGTCAATTTGATCTTACATGTTCACTTAGTACTAATATTTCAAAGAATTCAATTATCCCTTAAAATTTTAAAGATCAGGATAAGTGCAGTGGATCTTATTATCATTAATATCTCCAAATGGCAAACACGGTGGGAGTTTGACTGACAAATATAGCATATATTACTACATTTAAGCTCAAACCACTGGTAATCAGTAATCTCTTTATAAGAGCTTATCTTTTTCTCAATCACACTTCAGTAATATCCCCAATAATATCATAATCTTAAATTTTTGTTGTACTGCTTTATTTCTAGAGAAAAGAAGGAAGATGTTGCATATCAATATGATTGCTTCATTGCTATACTGTAGTTTCTAAACTTTTGAACATTAGACTGCCTGGCACTCTGTCATTATTGTTCTCAACCAATACTCATGTGACCACTCTAGGTCAATGTCTTTTTCCTTAGCTTATATCTAGTACTGAGAGCATCTTAGTCCACTTACATTACATGAGGTACAAAACTGTAAGTCAGGAGACCTAATTTAGTTTACTGTGGCCTCCATTTACCCTATTCACCTTTTTGACTTTGTAATTGATCTTTTTGCTATATTCTTCATGAGCTGTTAATGTGTAATTAGTAAAACCTTCCCAAAAATATTCCCATGCTTTTGACCTTTGCTTTTTTCATTTATCCTCATTTTAATCTTGAAAACAGAGCCTTGGTAAAAAATGTGTGCTGGCCAGGTGGTAATGAACAGTCATTGTTTTGTGCAGTTATGGCTTTTATCTCTTGATCATATAGCATATTCTAAACAAAATAAGCTAATGGGACATTGATAGTATGAATAACACATATAAATAATTTTTAAATGTCCTTTAAGTTGACAGCAAAAATTGTTCCTAGAGCAAACCTGTATTAAAATTCCAAAGAAAGTTGGTTTGGATTTCATCCTGCCCACTCTCCATAAAAATACCAGTGAGCATCAAACATAGAAAACACTAGAAAAGAAAAATCAAAAGAGGAGAACCAAATGTCAGGAATAATTTACCATAGGATAAGCAGTTTCTGAAAGGAAAAAAACTTAGTATTCCCCAATGAATAGGGTAAGCTGGAAAAAAAAAAGAAAAAATATTACCCAAAATTTAATTCATTCTTCTTATGAAGCTGAAGAATTTTTTCCTATACTTGAATCTGTATAGTAACTCAGAGATTCTTTTTGAAGATCATATGGAACATCAAATATTTTTGACACTCATATAATTTCCTTATATATATTCTTAAGTTTCCTTGCCACCCACAGACATGCTTGGTAATCGAGGACACCCTGTTCAATAAACACGAGCCCAGCGAGGCAGTAAACACACTGAGAAATGGCAGACTCAGTGGCGTGTCCTGATGCCTTCATGCTTCATAAGTTAATTTCAGATAGAAAACTCCCTGCCAGAAGGAAAATACTACATGTTCTATTCATAAAAGCAATATAATGGGTAGATAAATACTAACATACAGGGTACAAAGTAACAAAAATTCAAAACAAAAACCAATTTATGTGAAATATTTATGAAAATTTGAGTTTCCATATAACATTATATGTACATATATGTGCACAGATATAAGTTTACATATGTAAATATACACTCAAATATTCATTTATAATAGAGACTTGAAGCAAATTGAGAAGTAAATGGGAGGTAACTGGCATATTGATTATGATATTTACACCTCAGGAAAGAAGAAACTGAGGCCCACAACTTGTTCCTTGAGGAACCTGAACTAAAACCTTCATCGTGAGCCTCATACTTTTTCCTCCCGATTATGTAAACTGTATGTCCAACATAACACCTGTATATTATGGCGAATTGCTTTAAAATGTAAATTAAAGTTTTTAAGTTTAACTTATTAAATTAAATTAAATTAAACTTATACCATTTTACCCACTTTATGATTCAAATGACCTTGAACTTGGAGTGTATATGCCACAAGAGGACTACAAGAGAACTGTTCCAAAGGCAAACTGCTTTTTTTAAAGCACTGTGGCAGAAAGTTTATTTGCACACATTCTGTAAGAAGGCCAGCTTACATTACCAAGTCAGTACTATTTCTCACAAGTCAGATTATGTTTTCCTAAATTCTCTCTCTCCTTCAGGTTTATAAATTCTAAATGATACACAGTGATTTACATAAAAAGTAAAACAGTATGTTTCCATTCTTCAAGTATACAAATTTAACAACAGCAACAACAAGAGGATTTCAAACTTTTGAGAGTTTTTTTGTCAAAGTCAGAAACTATTTCCTTCTTCTTCCTTCCTACACACTCATGTTAAATAACCAAATCTTATTTTAATAACCTATAGATTTCCTAAAGACATTTACTTCCATCCATCTCCATGACCCACATCATTGCCTAAGCTCCTCTGTATTGGAACATCAGACTCTTAACTAGTGTCTTCCCATCTAGTCTGTCCTGGTCCAGTGGCAGGTGCAGAATAGACTCTTCATTGGCAGCCACTGGTAATATGATTTTGTTTAAAATACCTCAGTGGCTCTTAACCTTACCCCTCAAATAAAGTTGAGAAACTTTTAACACGGTTTACAAAACCCTTCATGATCTTTCCCCTCCCTACTTCTTTGACCTAATGAGGAAAGATGGCCCTACTCTGTCTCTGTTCTCGCCACCCTGGTCTTATTTCAGATGTTTAAATGTGACAGGCTCCCTTTCCCTCAGGCCTGCTAACATTCTAATGCCCTGCAAGAAATATTCTTCCTTCCCTATTTCTGAAAGACTTCTTTATTTCTCTTCCTGGCTAATGCCTAGTCATCTTAAATGTTTCCATTTATCTGTCTCTCTTATGTGTAAGTAGGTCCTCCAGGCATATACTTCCAGAACAGTTGGTGTTTCCCCTTTTGTAGGAGTGATCACACTTGTCATTATTTTTGATATTTCTATTTTGTTTCCTTATTCTGTGATCTCACAGTATAGCATATGGTAGTGTTCAATAAATATTTGTTGAATAAATTTATTGCCGCATAAGAATTAGAGTAATTTCAATATTTTTCTCATTTTAAAGAATACTCTTTTAGATATCAACATGTATCAAGATATCTCTTTTAGATATATTTATCAAAATGTTTCAATATGAGAAAATATATTGGTATTAAAAGATTTGAGATCTTGCCACAAATATTTTTATAGTATAGTTCCCCACATTCAGTATTGAAAATAATTACCACAAAGAATTTAACAGGAAATGATCATTAAGACAATGTGAAAGTACTTAAGGTTTTATCCAATATTTTTATTGAAGAATCTATCAAATCTTGATTAACTTACTTGTGTAAAATACATAGAATATGTCATTATTTTTATTTGTAATCACATATTTTGAGTAACATTTTTCTTAGTTTTATTTTTAATCATTGAACAAAACAGGTAAGTATATTCTTTCTTAAACACAGCTAATTGTGTCAGACCCATGCTGAAAAAAATTTTTAGCATTTTTAATTTACCTAGAAAATAAATTCCTATCCTCAACCTCTTTCTACTCCAAATTATTCTCTCCATGTGTTGTGTGAACTCTAGTGTTTTAATCCATCTTTGGCATTGTCCACATTTTATTCCAATAGATATGTCAACTACAGTAGTCCTACCACCAGAAATATGTTCTCCATGGCTTTACATATCTCAAACCTGTTAGTTTCTATATTTGCACTGAGATGCTATCAGTTCCATGTAATTTTTGTTTTCTAATTGAGTTTCTCTGTTTTGGGTCAGGTTCCCCAAGAAACAGCTTGAAATGGAGATTTGTGTGCAGGAGGGCTACTTGAAGTGCTCCTGAGAAAAGGACCTGCAAGGGAGTGAGAAAAGAGGGACTGGGCAGAGGGAGAGGGGGAATGCAATGCAAGTATGACAGCGGTTCAGGTGATCCCATGGGCCAGTCTCTGGTTACTTTCCAAATGGAGGCAAGGGACTCTGACCTTTCCAGTTCTGCAAGGACCAGCCATTAGGTGCATGCTTTTCCAGAAAGGAAGTAGAGCAGCTCCCTTCTGCCCCAGACAGTTCCTGATCAGAGGTTCAGCGTGCCCTCCTGAGAAGGAATGCCTCAGCCATGCGGTGGGGTCTGGGTGTGTGCCATGGCAGACTGCATTATGCCCTTTATTAGGGTCCCACAGAATCTTATTTTTCACCACATTTGAGTCTTTGTTGTCTCTCTTTAGAGTATTGCTTTTTGTATACTTAGCCAATATTCACTACTGGGCGATAAATGCCATTTCAGGTAATCACATATACGAGCTTGGATAATACATTCCACAGGCTAGGCATTTGATAAATATGTGTTAAGAGAGTGATGCATACATGAGTGAAAAAAGTATACTCTTGGGAACCATTTCAATATTAAGAGTAAGAAAAAATAGAAAATTATTGTCATTTAATCATATAATAAGTATGAAATAAAAATAAGATGTCCATGTTGCATGGCGTAATATAATGCTCTTCCACAATCCATAAGAAAGATGGCAGACCTGCATGGATTAAACTGATATAAAAATATCCCAGAAAAGTGATTTTCAAATTGTGGTTTTGAGATGCTATTACGGTGGTAACCATAGAGATCCTTTCTTTCTCCCTTTCAGAACGTTCAGCTTTCATCTGTTTTATTTATTTAATATAAAAGGTTTAAATACTGGTAGGGTATATACAATAACATCGTAAAATTTAAATTATATAATATGAAAACTCCTTACTGAAACACAAGTTAAAATTAAATGCGGTTTCTTTTAATAAACCAAAGAATGCATATATGTGCTAATAAACTTTTTGCCACAAGAGCTTTTAAAAATGTAGCTAATGCTTTTGAAATACTGGGTCTGACAGAAGTAATGCCTGCTCGAGTGTGGTTGGTAGGGCAATAATATGAGAGTAATAATTTATGGTTTTAATTTGAACATTTCACCCAAAATGTCATACTATGTGCTTGAGTATGATTTTGTTATGTTACAGAATTACATGCTTATGATTTTGTAATAAAAAGAGGCGTTGTTTGTGCCAGACCCTGTTGTTTTCTTACAGCCTCATCAATGTACACTCCAATTTCAGAGCATTTGAAAAAGCCACATTATAACTAACATATAGTTTATATAATATTAACACTGGAGTTTATACCCTTATTTCTTAGTGTATGTTTATTCTCTTTAGCCAAATATTTTTTGACAGTAGTGAAGTGTTTACTTCTGCCATGAACAATAAAAAGGGAAAATGGTATGGTACACAGAACACAGAACTAGAAGCCAGAAAACTTGGCATTTAAATGTAATTTGCTATTTAACCAACTCATAATAAGCCATTTAATTTTTATGAGGTTCAGTTTTCTCTGCCTTACAATTGGGGAAAATAAATAGGATTAATCTTATTTTAACTTGCTACTCTAAAATTGTATAAGTTGCTAATAAACAGAAAAGAAATTAAGTATCAAATATGGTAAAACAAAAATAGAATATATATTTACAGAATTTTTAAAAAATTCCTTTTCAAATAAAACCCATAATATACTTAAAGGCAAAACAACTGTGACATTTTTATTAGAATGAGATGCTGTTTATCACCAAAATTATACAAGCTTGGAAGTAGAAGCTAAAGCACTTAGCCTTTAAGTTTTATTTTCTTATTTTTAAAAATTTTCTTTATCATTTATTTAGGAAAAACTTTTACATAGTAAGATAAAGTGGCACAGTTAACCTGGAACCTAATCATTTCCTATCACTCATTTCTAATCCTATTGTAGCCGTGCAACAAGCCTCTTGAAGGAATCACATTTGAGTGCTCTGACAGGGATAAAGGCTCTGGCATAGTCTTATCTCATATGACAAAACTCCAAGCATATGGGTGATTGCTATTCAAAAGCCTAACACAAAAACCATGACCCAGAATTCCATCTTCAAAAAAGAAAGACTGACATCCTGTTATCTGTATAACACATACAGATTAAAAGCCCTGGTATCCAAAAAAGGCACTTTATGAAAATTATCTCTACTGTATATGTTGTAAGTTGGCACAGCATTTTTATTTAAAATGTGAAAAAGTGAAATATTTTACTGAGAAAATTGAATGGTTTGAAAATGTTTGTGGATCCAAATAATGATTATAAGAATTTTTTTATTATTTTTCCTGGAGAATCAAGATGGGGGAGGAGTGAATGGCAGTCACACTGACATCCTCCCAGGACCAATCTGGAATTACAACTAAATTGTGTAGAAATCACCTGGGATAAACAACTGAACAATAGTGAAAGATGAGCCTTATAACCTCGGACAGACAGAAGAATCAGCATTTGCACAATCTAATTGCCACTTACCCTGGTCTCCAGCAAAGGCGGGGGCAGAGTGGGCCCCCAGAGATGCCTGTGGAGATCCTGGGGAAGGAGGCTTTGGGGAAAGAACTGAGAGAGTAGCTGGCAGGATCCTGGTGCTGACTCATCCCCCATATGGCAGCTGCCATCTTGCTCAGGCAGACCACTCCCCTGAATGGCAACAGCATGAGAGGACACAATAGCCCCGCCCCCAGGAGGGACTCTGCCCCGCCCTATGATGTCTCTAAACTGGCCTGCTGAGTGCAGAGTGACTAGATTAACAACTGAAGGAGACAGCTACAAACAGTAGGTTCCTGCAAGTCTCGAACAGACTGCCCAAGGTTTTACAGGGTAAACATCTGACATCATCAGAGACAGATACAAAAAGAAAGAAAAAACAAAACAAAACAGTGGTCTCCTACCATAGAAGTTCACACCACAAAGTCAGGAAATCAAGACAGATCAATTTAAGAAGCAGAAGCGAAAAAGAAGAGTCTCACACATAATGGGAAGACAAAGAAACGCTCCCCAGTCACAGGGAAAGAAGGAATCCCCAGAAAGAGAACTAAATGAAATAGTGGCAAGTAAACTATCAGATATTGAGTTCAAAACAACTGTTTTTAGGAAGCTCAATGAGCTCAGTGAACTCAGAGAGAATTGTAAAAACTACATGGAAACTATGAGGAACTTACTGCAAACTACAACACCATGAAAAAGGACATAGAAACTATCAACAAGAGGCAAGATGAAATGAAGAATAAAATTTCTGAATTGAAGAACACAGGAGAAGGAATTGAAAGCAGGCTAGATGAAGCAGAGGATCAAATCAACGAACTGGAGAATAGGGTAGAAAAAATCTCCCAGAAAGAGCAAGAAAATGAAAAAAGACTAAAAAAGAATGAAGAGGCATTGAGGGAAATTCAGGACAACCCGAAACGTAATAATACCATATAACAGGGACCCAGAAGGAGAAGGAGAGGAGCAAGAGATAGAAAGCCTGTCTGGAAAAGTAATGACGGAAGTCTTCCCTAATTTGAGAGAAAAATTGACACAAGTCCAGGAAGCACAGAGGGTCCCATTCAAGAGGAACCCAATGAGGCCCACTCCAAAACACATCATAATTAAAATGACAAATATCAAAGAAAAAGAGAGAATCCTAAAGACAGTAAAGGAGGAACAGGTAGTAACATACAAGGGAGCTGGCTTCTCAACAGAAACACTACAAGCCAAGGGAATGGCAAGAAATAGTCCAGGTCATGAAAAGCAAAAGCCTGTAACCAAGACTGCTCTACTCAGCAAAGCTCTCAACTAAAATGGAATGCAAAATAAGGAGTTTCCCGGACAAAAGAGGGCTAAAAGAATACCCCTCCACCAAATCAATCCTGCAAAATATGCTAAAGGGTCTGCTTTAAGATGAAGAAGAATAAAAGTCTCTGAATACCCAGTTCCTTTCATAGTCACCAATGCTTGATATTACCAATATTTTTAATATGTATTAATCTGATTGTGACAATGATGTGTTATTTTGTTACTTTATTCTTTGCTGAAACTAAACCTGTTTTGTATATTTCTTGCCTATTTCTGTTATTTTTAGACAGCTTTAAAATGACTTTTTGGTATTCTCTATCCATATTTTGACTAAATGTTTGCAGAACTTTTCCCCCCAAAAAACCCAAAAAACAAAACTATTAACCCCTTTTTAGATGTGTTGCAAATAACTTTCCTATTCTACTACTTGTCCTTTAACTTTTTTATATGTACAGTCTTAAATGTTTAATATAGTCATATTGTCAATATTTTACTTTATAGCTTCTGGGTTTGAAAATGTTACTTCAGGGTAAGAAAAATATTCTCGTGTATTTTCTCCAAACTCCTTAGATTTAAATATTGATATTTAATTCACCTGAATATTTGTTGTATAATGTGTGAAATAGGGCTCTATATTTGTTTTATTTCAAGTAATAGTGGTCCATGCACTTTACCTGTTGAATAAGCCTTATTTTCTCCATTGGTGTGAAATATCAATTTAATCATATATTACATTGTGAGACAGATATATACATTTGTTTTTAGAATGGTCATTATATTTCATTGGTCTACTTGATTATTTCTCTGCTGGTGTCATGTTTTTTTAATTGCTGAGATTTTATAATGGATTTAAAATTTTTAACATTTTATAATGGATCTTGACATTTAAAAAATAAATAAAATCAATCTGTATTTTAAAAAAAAGAAAGAAGGAACTCTTATCTTTTGTGACAACATGGATGGAACTGGAGAATATTATGCTAAGTAAAATAAACCAGCTGGTGAAAGACAAATACCATATGATCTCACCTATAAGTGGAATCTAGTCAACAAAATAAACTAACAAACAAAATAAACCACAAGCATGGAAACATGGAGCAGATCAAAAGTGACCAGAGGGGAGGGGGAAAGAGGACAATGGTGGGAAGAAGGGGAAAGGACTAGACAAAGAACATGTATGACTGACCCATGGACATGGACAACAGAGTGGGAATTGTCTGTGGGAGTGGGAGTGATGGGATGGGTGGAGGAGGGCAAAGGGGGAAAAATTGAGACAACTGTAATAGAATAAATATGATTTAAAAATAAATAAATAATTAAAAATATTTTTAAAAAGAATTTTTTTCTATAGATGGCAATGGTATCAGCTGACTGGCCTAAAGTCTGCACTTTAAGGAAGCAAGTGCAACACCCAAGTAGAGATGAACAGAACACACAGCACCAACCACCAGCACTTCAGAGCAAGTGAACAGTTTTTCTATCACTGTCAAAAAGTCGTCATTAGCCAAAGTATGCAGTGCTTAAACATATCTTTGGTAACTGCTATGACAGATTGTCCTCTAATATTTTCATAAGTTGTAATTAGAGCTGTTGTTTTATCCTTAGATAAAATAAGATTTTTTTCAACACCTTAACTGAATCTTCTTTCCATTTAGGAGAGATGACACTCATTCCTATAGTAAGAATACATATGTCACGTCAGGGGTCAGTAGCAGACAGATTGTATCAGAGTTTCTCAGAGGTGATTTGCATTTTTCAACAGCAATTGTTTCAACTTTGAAAATCATACTTTAGCATGGGCTTCTGCTAAGCCAATTAACAATTCCAGCTGTCATGTAAATGCAGCTAATACTCATAATGTGTACATAAGCTTTCATGAGGACTTGGCTGACTTCCTGGCTCAGCCAAGGCATGACCATGCTGTGACTGTGAGTAATGAAGTCCCTCAGCACTGCCATGTCCATGAATTCTTCCTCCACCTCATCCCTGCCTTGGTAGTACAGTCACAAGGTAGTGAACCAGATGCCTATCATAGGCTTCAAACTGAGGGTCTTGCATGAGGAAGATCAAATCAAACCTTGATAATTAACATGTGTGGTAGCTGAATATTTTCTTTTGTGTTTTATTTTATTTTATTTTTAATTTTCAACTGCAGTTGACATTCAGTATTATATTAGTTTCAAGTGTATAGCATAGTGGTTACACATTTGTATAACTTAGGAAGCGAGCCCCCAAATGAGTCTTGCAACCACCTGACACCATACATAACTATTAAACTATTACTGACTATATTCCCCATGCTGTACTTCATATCCCATCACTGTTCTATACCTGCCAATCTGTACTTCTTAATCTCTTCACCTTATTCACCCAGCCCCCCAAACTCCTTCACATCTGGCAATCATCAGTTTGTTCTCAGTACCTATGAGTTTGTTTCTGTCTTGTTTGTTCATTTATTTTCTTTTTTAGATTCCACATATAAGTGAAATCATATGGCTTTTGTCTCTGTCTGACTTATTTCACTCTGCATAATACCTTCTAGGTCCATTGATGCTGTTGCAAATGATAAGATTTCATACTTTTTATATGGCTGAGTATATATACCACCTCTTTTTTTTTATGCTGTATGTCACCTCTTCTTTATCCATTCATATTTTGATTAGTGCATCTAATCAAAATATGCATTTTATACATGAGTATTTACATTTAAGTAAGTAGTTACTGCTATTCTTTGTTTTCAGATTGTTTTGCAGTTCTTCTCTGTACCTTTCTGATTCTGCTGCTCTCTTCTCATGTATGCTGATGAATTTCTGTAGTATTTTGTTTGCATTCCCTTCCTTCTCTTTATTTCTTACATCTCTCTCTTCCTCTCCCTCCCCACCCCTATCTGTGGTTACCATGTGCTTCATCTATACCAAGACGTGGTTATAGCAGCCTATTTTAGGTTGATAGCCACTTAGGTCTGAACACATTCTAAAATCATTACTATTTTTAATCACCCTCCACATTGATGATTTTATATTTTTTCTTTACTTCTTTTGTATGTGTGTATTCCTCAATTTACTGTTGTAATTTACTGGTGTTACAGATGATCTTCATGCTATTGCCTTTTAATCATTGTACTAGCTTTAGTGCTGATAGACCCACTGCTTTTGTTTGCTTTTGTCAGTGAGAATTTTTTATTTCTGATATTGTCTTATTCACATTTTTTTACATTTTTTTTCTTCTTCTTCATAAATAAGTCCCATTAACATTTCTTGTAATGCTGGTTTGGTGGTGATGAACTCCTTCAGCTTTTTCTTGTCTATGAATCTCTTTATCTCTTCTTTGATTCTAAATGATAACATTGCTGAGTAATCTTGGTTGTAGGTCCTTGCTCTTCATCACTTTGAATACTTTCTGCCAATCACTCTTGGCCTGAAATGTTTTTGTTGTGAAATCAGCTGACAGTCTTATGGGAGCTCCCTTGTAGCTAACTAACTTGTTTCTCTTTCTGCATTTAAGATTCTCTGTCTTTAAACTTTGTAGTTTACCAGACTCTGCATCTGGTAGATTGGTAGCCACCATTTTGTTTAGTTCCCTTTCTGCAGTTTTGTTCTGTTATTTTATTTGGGATATGTTTATTTGTCTCCTTATTCTCTCTGTGTCTGTTTTTATGCATTTTATACATGAGCTATGTCTTCCAGTATTGGCAGACTAGCCTTATATAGTATACAGTATCCTGTATGGTATAATGGCACAGTCTCCCCCCTTCACCTGAGCTGGGTGCTCCAATGACCTCCTTTTGTAGTTGACCCTTGATTACTGTTGACATATCAGTGGGTGGGAATGACACGCAGGTGGACTGGTTATGAGGACTGGCTGTGACTTCAACAGAAAAATTGTTGTTCGGAGACTGACCCAAGGAGTAGGAATCAATTCAGCAGGACTCTGGTGCCTGCCAAATTCACCCTTTGCGTAGGTTGTTTGTGACACTAATTGGATGGTGCTCTAGTGTGGCCAGAAGCCAGCCACCAGGAATGTTGATTCTTGGGAGACCCCAGAACCCAAGCTCAGTCACTGCCTGTGACCAGCCGGGAGCCACCTGGTCAGAGTTCCGCAGCGATCTGTGGTTGGTAGCTGCCTGCGCTGGGCTTGGAGGAACCTTGGAGTGGCTATGCTGTGAACTGATGTTGGCTGCCACAACTGCCAGGACTGAAGTCACTTAGCAAGAGGTACATGGTACGTGAAGACTAGCTGCTGCTTTTTTTGGGTTTGTGGACTTTTAACAGGTTTGAGGGAAGACCACAGCATGATCTCAGCCCAGCCACTTGTGTGGGTTAGTCTCTGAAAGAGGTTTAGACTAGGAATTCATGATAGTGTGCACACATATGCACGTATACTAATGAACATACTCAAAACTCTGTAAACGTGTAGGAATAAATACAATGAAATACGTACAAAGAAATTCTAAATCTTTACAGAGGGCTATAAAGATGACTATATGGGTAGATACCATGTCCATGGATGGGAAGACTTGATGTCTTAAAAATTACTAATTCTCGAAAACATTCTATAAAATCCATATAAATAACAATGGTTCGGGGATACTGATAATATCTGGAAGAAATAAACACTTGAGACTTAACCTCTAATTTTTGAAAAAAGAAGAGAAATGTAGAGACACTTATTCCACCAATTCAAAAAATAAATTATAAAGCTTCAACACAAGAGTGCCCTGGAAACCACCACCTCCCCCTTTACTGGGCATTTGTAGCACTTATGTCAACTGTAGTGCTTTTTAAACTCTTTTGCCTCTTCTTCCTAATTAGAACATAAATAATTGAAGGGCAGACATTAATTCTTTAAATTCTTTGTCTTCTTGCAGCAGCACACAGGTTTTGTAAAGTATATAGAGCATGCCCTTAAGTTAGGCATTCAGTGGGAATGGTTACTTGAATGTAATTAAGAATTTTATCACTAGAATATTCCCATTGCAATACAGAGCCTGGCTCACTTATGATAGTGCTGACTTCTTTTCAAGCTTGGCCCTCCCTTTGACTCCACGACTGGATAAGCCGATTAACAATACCCATCCTGCACCTCCTTCTTGATACCCACAGGAAATTTAAGCAACACAAATCTCCAGACCAAGTAAATGGTAACTTTTTCTAGTTCCAATCCCTAACCATTATAAAAGCCTAGCCCATTCCTTCTGCTTGGCCCAAGCCAGACTGGACCTCCTGGGGCCCACCCGGCTCTTCCTGAGAGTCCCTCTGTGAGTAGTATATTGTCTTTCAAATTTTCTTTGTGTGGAGTATTATCAGCCTCAATATCTGAATGGGATGACCAAAATACTCATATGAGGCAAAAGTAGTATCCGTTTTTTAAGGTCATTGTGAAATGTGTGAAAAAAATAAATTGGACATCTGCAATCCTGTATATAATTCAAAATTAAGTTTCTAAATACACAGAATGGATGTATTCATTTAAAAAACATCTCTGGGCTGGAAGCTGACAGCGACAAATATGCAAATATATCTCTAAAATAAAATTTCATAATTATTGTATTATATCATTGTTTTGATTATAAATTTTGTAACAGAAACATTTTATAGATTGAATAGCTCCAGGAGAAATACCTCATTTAATGGTGTCTTTCTTTTCCTCCTACTGATACTCTCACTAAATACATGTTGCCTAAGCAACCTCCCAAACTATTATTTTGTCTTTGAGACAGCTTCGGGAAAATTAATATATTCAACTTCTGCGTCCTAGCCAAACCATGAATTAATAAATTGGTAGGATCAGAAGCATGTTCAACAGCCTCTCTTGGATCCATACGTGCCAATTCTCTACATAGATAGGGAGATTTTGGCAACACCTTGAGTTTAAATTTGACTTACGCATCTTCAGTTTAAAAAATAGTTCTCTGCCAATATTTTTCATACATTTAATTCTCAAGGACTCCTGTTGATAAGAAGCTGTTCTCATTAAAGTGATTCTTTTGCAAAGAGTAAGCACCAAGAGAAGGATATAGGCTAATCTCTTTTTGAAGCATTTCTTTCTTCCACTTGGTTTCTGTACCTCTAGTTCACTTCTAATGCTCAAGTTCTATATTTTTCTCTGGATTTTTAAAATACATGCAGGTTTCATTCGACTAGCTTTTTTCTCTTTTTGTTTTGGGAGAGAAAGACAAACACATGCAGAAATAAAAAAAAAAAGAGACGTAAAATAAAGAACATAAACTTCCAAATGGCTGTCTTCTCTGTGTAAAGGTACAGGAGAAATTTGTTTGTTTTATTAATCATTTCATTTTAAATCTGAGGAGTTGTGCAAGACAAATTGAAAATGCCAGCAAGGATGACATGACAAAGAGGCTAATAAACTGCAGCATGCTTAGAGTATTGAGAGGAGCTGAACAACGTAAACTGCCTCCTGAGAATGGAACAGGTAGCTAAGCCAAAGCGGGTCATAGCCAGGCTAAACACCACACTGACAATGAAGAAAAATAACTCCATCAAATACCAAAGAGTTTACAAGTGCTGCAAAATATTAACTGTTTATGAAGTATACCTTTATTATAACAAATTAAAGGTCATTACATCCAATGCCTTAACCATGTATTCCCTAAATTAAAAAAACCCCTGCTAATTCTAGTGCTTAGGCTGTTTTTTTCCATTGATGGTGCTGTGTGAAGAGAAAACAAAAAACAAAAAAACATTTTGTACTTTGTGACAAGCACCAAACTAATTTAAGCATCTCTTAACTTTAATGACATAACCAAAGCAATTTAAAAATATTTCAACCATTAACTTTTTACTTGCATAAAATTTACCTTACAAATAAAAAAGAGCTCCCTGTTTTGTATATGTGTGACTTTATGACCTTTTATTTTTAATATTTTAGTTCTCCATTATACTGTTTTGTGCTTTGAATTGGCAGCATTTTAGAGGGAAAATCCTTCTAAAAGATAACCATTAAAAAATGATCCATTGCATCTTCTTTATAGAAAACTAGGAGGAGTGAAGTGCTACTCAGAAGTTACCTTTTTGATGGTTTCCAGCATGGAACGCCCTCCCTGCCAGGGCTTAGAGTTCTTCCTGATACACGACAGACTTGCCATGCTATGCCACTTCCGGTCCTCCAGCTTCTTATGGAAAGCATTAGCAAGCAGAAGCACCGTGTCATATATGTAAAGGTTTGAAATCTGAAAAGACATTGCACAATAATCCTTAGAATCACCAACACCAGCCATTGAGAACATGGAGAAGACCACCAGCTCAGCTGCCTCCATTCTTGCTGCAGATGGCTGGTTGGCTGGGCTATTTATTAAGCAGAAGCGGGTTCCCCCCTCCCCCCATTTCTTGTGCTATTTTGCCATCAAGAATGAAGTTTTGTCTGATTGTATGCTTCAATTACTTTCTCAGCTTATTTAAGTATGAAAGAGAAGATAAAAAAGAAAAGTTTCAACAGAGGCAAGGCTGTTAGTGTCAGACCTTCGAAAATCACTGGCCCTTATTTCATTCTGAGGAGGTAAAGATCTAAGGGCCTAAGACTGGGAGGACAAACTGAATAATACATTTTCTGAATATGTCAAGTTTTTGCATTCTGGTTATTCAGATGGAGAAATATCAACTCGATCTTACATATAAGATGAGTGTTACAGGTATTTTAAAAAAGGAAGCAGTTATCTGTGTGAACATTTATGTCTGTGGGGATTCAGTAATGAAAAAATGAGAGGAAATAGCACCATTCATAAACGTTACATTGATCAAAAATCTATACAAAATTATACAGGTATACACATGCATTGCAATTTATTATCATGACACATACCATAAAGTATTAATTTTGTGAATGTGTGCTTAAAGCTTTCTTTTTCTAAGGCAACCATATTATTATCTTCCTTCCATGTAGATTGAAAAATAAATTGTAAAAATGTTTTCTAAGAGCTATTGCAGTCTTACAGTAAACTCCTGCCAGAATTACTATCTATACCATTGACTACTGTAAATGTTTATTTTTCAAATAAATTAGAAATTATTTAGAAAACACAATCACCAAGAGATATCCGATGTCAGTAAAAGCTGTTAAATGTTATAACCTCTCTGAAGAAAAAACCAAACATAAAAAATGAAGCATCAATGTAACTATGAAAATTAAATTTATCTAAAGCATTTCAATACTCTTAGAAATGTTCAAGTGTCTTACCACTTTTTTTTTTCATGAAAACAAAGGGGATGGGCTATTGATTGCTCTTTGCTTATAATCATGTAGGAATCTTACGAAATTGTCTGTCCCCATCACAGAATAGTATTTAAGTTCAACTATTAGAACAATGAGAGTTTCATGCTATTGGATAACTGTTAATAAGCATTTCCTAACAGTGCCTTGTGAGTTTCTCTTCATTACTTGGTAAATCTTTAATCATTTGTATTTTTAACCATTATTTCACATGTATAATACTTTTATGGAACGTAGTCCTCTCCTTAGAGCGATATTGAATACTCTTATGCACTGTGTGAAATACCAGTTTGTTCTTTATAAGGAAATATGAGGGAAGCTACTCTCCCCCTCCCCACTGACACCCATCTGCCCCTCCTCCTGCCAGACAATTACTGAGAGACTGGGGGCTAGGGGGGGCAGGGAGTGGGAGGGGCTTTGGCCAAAATCTGCAATAAATGAAGAGTGAGACTTGCAGTTAGATGTAGTTGATGAATCAAAATTTAGTCTAAATTAGACTGTAAAGACCCAAGAGGAAAACCTAAAAGAACATGACAGATGAGTAGGCTGTATCCAAAAATCCAGGACAAATCTTTTGATGATCTCTCGATAATCTGCAATAATCTGGCTTTTTCTAATCTCTTCGAGCGCCATATCTCAAATTTGCTTGCTCTTATCTCTCTAGCTTTAATTTGCTTCTTCCTCTGATTGCTTTAAGTGTGCATATGAGGTTGTGATACAAGCATTCTTCAATGTATTTTTTCTTTCTCCAACTAGTTAATTTCCTCTAAAAGTCAATTCCTAGGCATCAAGGTGGGTGAACCTTTCCCTAACAACTGTTAGAACTCTTACCACTCCAGGGCTAATTGGGCAGCTTTCTAAATCTTCCATAACACTCAGTGCCTACCTCTATTGAAACACATTGTAGTGCTAAGATTCTTTTTAAAATTGCTTTTAACACTAAAATATGAGTTTCTTCTGGACAGGGGCTCATATTGTATATATTTTTCTTCTTTGTACTTTTGTTTCTCTTATTCTTTATTTCCCATTGACTTAGCCTAGAGTGTAGTAGATAATTTTTTTTTTGATAAATGGGTGTTTAAAAGAATGGTGGGAAAAAGAATGCTAAGTTTAACATTAGACTGGTTTGACAGAAGTTAAGAAGTGAAAAACTTGACACCTTATATGCCTGTGGCACAGTTTCTCTTGCATGTACTTTGAGCATCCATACTGGTCTTAAAGGTGAGTGCTTTCCACTCAATATGTGACAGGAGTTATCATCAAATAAATCAAAAGAGGCATCAAAATGCCTCTGCTCATTTGCCCACATTTCAAAAGGCAGGATCAAGAGGGGGTGATGATATTCTCTGAGTTTTTAATTATCCCTTCTTTCTTAGGTGAGTGCATATTCTCTCTGAGGTTCATGCTCTTTCCTATGTCACACTTTACAGCCCCTTTCAGCCGTCATCTCTGACCTCCTGGTCGCTCATGAGGTCTTTGACTCCTACCTCACAATGATACTAAACTACTTCCCAGCACTAGAAAGATCTTTGGTGATCTTTTACTACAGATGATTTTTACTTCTCTTCTGGCTACAGCAAATATAAGTGACTATTCACTGGATACAAACACATACCTCCTCTAATATCTTTTCTTTAATCCTCACTTGAGAATATGTTTACTGATTTTAGAGGGAGAGAGAGGGAGGGGGAGAGAGAGAGAGAGAAACATCAATGTGAAAAAGAAGCATCGATACGTTGCCTCCTGTAGGTGCCCCACCATGGATGAAACCCACAACCTAGGTGTGTGCTCTGACCAAGAATTGAACCTGCAACCTTTGGGTGTACAGGACAACCAAGTGAGCCATCCAACCAAAGGCTCTAATACTTGTATCCTAAACACTCATATCTCACCATCTGACCAATCATTTTTCTCCACCTTACTGTCACTACACTTGTTTTTTGACCTCAATGAATCACCAGCATCCACCCTGTCTATATAACAACCTTCTAGTATTTGACACCATCAATTCTTGCTCTGAAATATCCTCTTTATTTATCATCACCTGGTATAATTTCTAGGCTGTTCATCTCAGCTCCTTTCCTCTTCCCTTTTCATATGTTTCAATGTTTGTGTTCAAAGTTTAATACTCAGAAATGACACATTATTGCAGATGTGATCTGACTAGGAGAGGGATAAGGTCTATCTCTCTTTATCTTAGCAAAATGTCTCCGACATAGAGACCAAGATTGCATTAGAAAAGTTTAGAGCACATATGACCTGTGTATGCTCACACCGAATCTAACTTCATCTTACCAGCCTTAAACAAGCTGTCAAACAAGGTCTCATCCACCTAGATTTCCTGTAATTGATTTTGAACCTGTACTTGATATCTGTGAAATTTCAACTTTTAGGCTTATTATTCAGTATAAATTAACAACTTGGATCTTGATTATATAATACAACATAAGCTTTCTCTCCTAGCTTTATGTCATTTACAAATTTTGATACGCATATTTTATTCATTTTCATTCGTGTAGTGATAAACATTTTTAAAATATTAGGACCAAGAATACAATCTCTAGAATGACCGTAAAGAGTTCCTTGTACTTCAAGGGTGGAATACTTATCAGTGTGGTTCAAGTATTCCTCTAGTTCCACACTTCTCTACCTGAGGGTAATAAAAGCCTTGGTGATAGATTGCAGATACTCAAAGTACTTTGGAAGTACTCAAAGCTACATAACATGTCAGAGCCATGTCCGAGGCATA
Source organism: Pteronotus mesoamericanus (assembly GCF_021234165.1). Lineage (NCBI taxonomy): Eukaryota > Metazoa > Chordata > Mammalia > Chiroptera > Mormoopidae > Pteronotus > Pteronotus mesoamericanus. The sequence goes on from NW_026555311.1 coordinate 19,545,333, forward strand.
TAAATTTTGCTCGAATATTTGGAAAAAACAATGAAGCAATTTAGCTGGTAAATCATTTGAAATAACTCATGCATTATAACTTGTAAAGATAATTATGAGACTTTAACATATTTTGAACTCTTTAAAAAAAAACTGAGTCCAGATTCTTTACCATCTTCTGTTTTTAGGAGTTTTTTGGTCAAAATGTTTAACTGACATCAATCTATCTAGACTTTTTAATGTCTTTCCATAAGGATTTCATAAGAAAATCTGTCAAATGCCAAATAAAAATCAGTATACAATAAATTTATGACATCACAACCTAAAAAAAATTGAATAGGACTTATTTTGACAGTACTTGTTGTTTAGGAAGACTTATGGGCTTATTTAAAGTTCCTTAAATCATGTATATAATAATATATTCTGTAAATGACATAGATATTAATTTTTAGTATATTAAACTCTGAATACTAGAAACTTTTTGTCTCCTTTTTAAAATTTGGGACATTATACCATTGTCTTCTTACTCTTGAATTCTCTTCTCAAGTAGTTCTCTAGTATTTCTAAATTATAATATTGTGATCATATCCACTTATTTATTTATTGTTCTGAACAATTATTTTTCAAGCCTTATCTCCACACCACTGTATTTTCTAAAACAGTGATTATTTTTCTAAATGACTTATATTTTAACCTTCCAAATTGAAGACAATTTTTCTTAGAGAAAACAGAAGCCAAAAGATTTAAATATTTGTTTTCTCTCCATTAGCAGCCAAACTAACTTGGTTTCACCAAGCAGTAAGCCCCTCTCCTTTTTGTTTTGTATATTGCTAGAAACTCTGTTTCTAGTTAAAAGGTGTCTTTAACATTTATCTTGCAACATCAGCTAACCCTTGATTTTATTCTTTCTGACATTAATTTAAAGAGTTGGGAAACTTGTGTTTGATTCTTTCTACTCTTACTTTTTTCCCCATGTGTAGTTAAATATATAACAGCCAAGAGATCTCTACACAGGCCCATTGTACCTTCTTCTCTTCTGCTGTATTGATTATTGTATTTTATGTTGGATTTTTATTTTTAGAGCTGACTTGAATCATATTTTCAAATCTTTACTTTTTCTTAGTTTTTCTTATTTGTACCCTGCTGATGAAAGTGCCTGGGATCACATATACCTGCACTGTTTTACTGCTGGACTCCAAGATGAGAGGGTTGCTTCTCCTAACCACCCACTCCTGAATTTTCAGTACTTTTCTTGCTGCTTTCTTTAATTTTAGTGAGATAACATTTTTCACCAAGGCAACCTTTTTGCCAAATGCTCTGCTTTTAGTGGAACATTTTAAATTCAAGGTTTTCTTTTATATATTAAATACTTAGTCTAATTTTATTACATATAATAGGGAAGTTAATATGTAATAAATCTTCAAAGAAAAAGCAATAGTCTTTTTTCCTTTCATCTGTGGGTTTGAGAGGGGTAAGATGAAGGTGTGGGCTAGAGAAGCGCTGCTCTATCGACATCCTTAATTCATCAGACCAGTCTGGGAATATAAAGATAAAAAAAATACTTGTTTCCTTGATTTCAAGAAATTAGTTAATTGAATCAGAAGAATTATGCTGTTAGGTAAATGAGTTTTAAAATACTTTGTGGTCAGTTACTTTATGCTTTAACAATTTGTATATTTGCTGCTAGTTCTTTTCACAGAAACAGTCTTTAATATTTTAAAATTTTCTGAATCAAATTCTTTTATTTTTTTTTACATTTAAAATTCTATCATTTCTACATTAATTATATTCATCAATGATCAAAGCTAGATCATTGTAAGCATATTTATAAGATTAGCATTAAAATTCAAACAGGTCTTGTTTAGGCTTCAGAGTGACTTATTTTGACCATTGTCTTCTCCTTAATTACATTCAAATACACAAATATTCACAAAGGTGCAAAAGCTCTGTGATATGTATGATGGGGAAAATAAAAAGAGACTAGTACTTTATGGGGTTTAATGATGCCAGGTCCTAGAGGGAACCTATTCTGCAAGAGCTTAAAATCTAGTAGGAAACAAAAAGTTCTATGGACAATGATCCCTAAGTCAGCTGCCTGGTAAATACATGCTGTTCATTACTATGGTAGCAAATATGACAAAATAGTTGGAAACTTTGTAACTCATCTAAAAAATAAATCCAAACATAACTAAAGAGGGGGAGACTATGGATTTATCATTCAAAAGAAGTGGCTTTGCAAAATTACCTTATTGATCTAGTATTATTGGGGATGAACAAGTTCTAATAGGGTTATATTTCCAAAATGTTCAAACTGAACATCTCTAAGTACTAAAACACCGTTCATATTAAACATTTTGAAGGAATAGCTTTCTGAAATATATATTTTTCTGATTTCTGAAATTGACCACTACTTTAATCTTTGTTGTTATCTCAAGGTTAATGTTAAAATACTAACTAACATGTTTGCAGCATACTACAGTGATACCCTGAGGAACTGTTTCATGATACAGAGTTGTTTTACAGTAAAATTCCTTCACTGAAAAGATATTTGAGTTAGAGTATCTGATTGATTTCTTTTTTTCCTGTCTCTTGCTTTGCTAGAGAATGCTCCCTATAACCCCTACTTTTGTCCATGTATCTGTCTGTCTTTTGTAACATCCCCTTCAAACTGACATATTGAGAACTCCTGTGCAAATAAAAATAAAACAAAAAGGTCTGATAGGATTTTTCTTAAGAGAAAGAAATAGGCTCTGGGAGAGTATTTAAAGGGCATTCTTATGAGTAAGCTGCAAGGACTTGGAGTTCTCTATTTTGCTGCTCAGAAATTTCATTTATTTATTCCCAAATTTTTTGTTGTATTCTGCATAGCAAAGATTACAGCTATACCCCATCTGAGTTAAATATGGCTATTTAATACTACAACTTTTTTGCATTTCTAAAAAAAATTCTTGAGAAATACTTCAAACAGGGCACTAATCTTAAAAAAAAATTCTATGTCCCTGTTATGCCAAAAAATAAAGTCATTTGGAATATCAACCTCAAATCCCACCATTAGAAAGATTATGGATATATCTACCTGCTGAGAAGGAAATAATCTTTACTTACTACATTAATATTAAATAGGTATATATTTTGTGAAAATGAAGTTAAAAAGAGAAAAAAACACAGATTCTTTGTGCCTTCCTAAGATCCGACTTAATAAATTGCTGGGGAAGAGGAATAGTTCAGAAATTGCATGCATGTATAATTTAAACGCAGTAAAACCCAGAAACCTCTCTCTAAAATTGCCCAACAAAACATCATTGTTAGAAATACTCCAACACTAAGAATATACCTCCATATTCTGAGCAAATGGGTCCTTTGGATCACACAATGTTGAAGATATTCGATGGTTGCCACGGAAACATCGCTGACTTATATTCTGGGGAACTGGGAACGTCTGCCGAATGATAGTTAGCCTTCCAATTGACCTTCTTACAAGTTCTTGTACATCTACATCATTTATTTCCTATAAGATAAGAAATGCAAGTATTAGAAATGCTTTAATACAGTAACAGAAACACATAATCTATTAATAAATTATCTGGAAATGGTAAGGAATCGTTACCGTAATACACTTACTTAATGCTTAGCCCTCATCCAAAAGCAAACAACACACATTCATTAAAATGATCAACTCATTGGCATTTGTTGCCTGTGCTTAAATTATGTAAATTAATACTTAAACAATTCCAAATAGAGTGATTGACTTAAATATACCTTATTAATAACAAATTTATAATATATGATGTTGAATACTAGAAAAATATGTGTTGTCTACACATCAAAAAGGCCATGAAATAAGTTGCTATTATAATTCATTATTCATTAGTGGGTTTCAGGGTACTCTGAGTATGTAGGAAGATAGTTGCAATGGAAGAATTATATATTTTGTTTTTAGCAATGAAAAGTGGAGCTCTTAAATAATGCAAGCAGAATGATATGAGATACACAATACAAAATAATACAAGAAGAGATACTATTTTTAAAGACTTTTCCCAATAACTTCTTAGAACTATTCGCTTTAACCCATACATTTCTCTAGGTGAAAAATAGATTAAACAAAGTGCTCACTAAATGTTGAATAAATAAGTTAGTATGTTATTGTGGTCTTAATATAAAGATGAAAAACTGTGTTAATTAAAACAGTGTGAACCAGAATGAGTGAATGAAGAAATCCCGTGCTCTTGATCCAAATTAATGTTATTTTGCATGTGAGGGTTCGCAAACGCAAAGGTGTTTTATACTTCCTTCTCCCCTGCCTCCAAATTCCAGCCTTAAATTTTAGAATTTAACTCAATTATGGATGTAGAAGCAATAAAAATAAAATATTTTTATAATAAACACCTGTTCTAATTGGAATTAGAATAAAAATGACCCAAATAAATTTTAGTTTTAAGGCAGTCTTACTTAAGCAGTTTGTGCTTCATAATCTCCATTGGCACCTTTTAAATCAATGAAGCCTTTGCAATGAATATATTATTAGTGTCTTATATTCTTATGGCAACAGAAATAAAAGATTTGACATAAGATAAACTTTAGAATACAGTGAGATTTTATCACTTTGAGTTCAAAGGATTATTATTACTGAATAATGAAAGACAAAAAGACTATTTACAGATGGAAGTTTTCTTCTTTATTGGACTAATCACATAGTGTTCTTCTTTGTATTAGTTTTAAAATTTATCTTTTATTTATAATCTTTAGGAAATATAGATTTTCTGAAAATAAAATAACACCTGCCATCAGCTATATCCAGTATAATATCCTGGATTTTTGGTTGATTAAGCCTTAATGTACCATAAAAAAGTGGTTTTCTCAGTTTAAAATGCTGTCTTTTTCCTTTAGTCTGTGTCATTTCACTGGCCACCAAAATCTCTGTTGGGCAAAAAGCAGGTCACTTTTTAATTTTCTGTCACCAACTCACAAAGAAGAACTATACAGTTTCTTTCAACATCATTTTTAGCCTTAACCTTAACAAGAAATCTTTCAAAATTAATATTACTATGCACTGTATTTAATTCCACAGTGTGTAGACATTTTCAATTAAGGCGATGAAAATTGTACCACTTTCTCATAGTATTAACTAAACTCTGGTCTTTTTTTCTTTAGCACTACTAAGTTTTGTCAAGCAGCACTGTATCTACCTGACTCAAGCCTTGATGAACTACAGATCAGCATATTGGAATAAAAACATTTACAAGTGCCTGTCATATGTTAGGCAAAATACTAAGATAACTGTTATGTTATTTTCTGCTGAAAACAACAAGATTCAGGTACTGTTATTCTCACTTTATAAATAAAGAACTGGAGAGACTCCAAGCTCTTATTTCAAAATACTCTGTATTTACAGTATTAATTTATAAATATCATCAAACCAGACTCTCTCTAATTAATTATATAAGAAGTCTATATTTCCTTATGAAAATTATTTGGATCAATATTCATAAATGGTAGCATTTAAAACTATGAAGATATATTATTTCAGCACATAATAGCTTGATTACTTTATCATTTCTGATAAAGTCATCTATCATGAAGCAAAGTCTTCAAGAGGACTATTTTAAACCCACAAAAAAAGGATGATTGCCTTTTATAGATTCCAAAAACTGAAGTTCTTAGGTGTCTAAGCAACTAGAGTACATCCGAGGAAGTGTCAATTTGAACTGAATATATTTTGCCTATTATTATTTGAGGAAGGGAAAAGAAAGTAATTTTCTGGGAGGAAAAAAATCTGCCACTCTGAATGAAACTAACAGACAGTCTGTCTCAATAAATTCACTTGCAATTTCAGTTTTGACACATGATTTCAAAAATAGTTTGATAATGATATAAAACTTGATTAGGCAGCTATTTTATATTTACAGAACTTTATTTCTGCATTTCAAAATGTGCATTTAAGAGTGGTAGATGTAATGCTATATGAACACTGAAAGCCAAGTGAATATTTAATCTACTCAGAGATACATTTAAATGAAAAATTTGTAAGTAAATGTATTAAAATATTAAGCTATTGTATAATCTAGTAGAGTCAATATTGTCCTAATGCTCTGAATTTTAAAATGTTTAGACTATCTGATTTTTCTAGACATTCGTGTGAAGAACTAGTTCACCATTCATTTTCCCAAACTCCCAGTACCACCAAAAGTGTTCATGTCTATAAAGTATACAGAAAGTTCCTGAGTTTTAAAGCATGTAAAGAAGTTGAATTTAAAAAATATTTGTTTTTTAATATTCTTTATGTGAATGAGTATATTTATGAAAGAGGAATTAATATTATAATAGAAATGGACAAATATGTTTTAGTGCACCTATTTTTAATTTTCTGCTTTACATCTCTAGGAGCAAGGCATACAGTCTCCTTTTTTCCACTCAAAAGTAATTTACATGGATAATCAAAAATTATTAAGAATCAAGTCTATATACGCAAGAAAATATTCCTGTTTACTTTGCTGTGTTCATTTAATGTAGGGTGAACCCTGAACTGCTTAAGAGTGAAAGAAGGGGAAAGCTAAATTATCTGGTACGAATACAACTCTACCCAGAAAGAGTCACTTCTGAGAACAAATCTTTCAGAAAATTGGATCAATCCTGAGTCTTTGTAAGGTATCAGCTTTAGGTTTAAATTAATAGAATTACAAGGAAAGAAAAACTCTCAAAATCCAAAATATTGGATTCTAACATCACACACACACACACACACACACACACACACACACACACACACACACAAACTGGGCTAGCCAAAAATTTCTTTTTTTCTGTAAGATGGCTCTAGTAAGATGGCTACGCAAAAAAATTGTGAGTGAATGTGAAATTGTGAAATATTGAAGATGGAATAAAATACAGAATATTGTTGACATATTACTCTTTATTATTTCACTAAAGGTAAAAACACAACTGAAATGCAAAAAAAGATTTGTGCAGTATGCGGAGAGGGCACTGTGAATGATCGAATGTATCAAAAGTGCTTTGCAAAGTTTTATGCTGTAGGTTTCTCACTAGACTTTGCTCCTTGGTCAGGTAGACCAATTAAAGTTGATAGCAATCGAATTGAAACATTAATTGAGCACAATCAATGTTATACCACGCAGAAGAGAGCCAACATACTCAAAATATCCAAGTCATTACAGTGATGGTAAAAATGAAAAATATGTCTTTTAGTTTATGGAAAAAACTAAACAGGCTTTTTGGTCAACCCAATATTTCAGAGAAGGAATCCCTCCCTCCTTTTCCCATGCCTTTACCTTTTTTCATCTAGCAGAGTTCCTGGCCCATAGTAGGTACTCAAAAAAATGCTGAGTGAATGAATGAATGAATGAATGAATGGTAAGTATTCACCCAACTATCTTCTAAAGATAGATACCTGAAATTTTAAGTCTAGACCCTGGGATGCTTTAATAACTTTAACAATTCTGAATAAAGCAGATTTTAATGATGATACTAAGCAGTGTATCTATTATGTAGTGTAGTTTGAAAAGATTATGCTTTTTGTTGTTTTTGCTAACATGTTTATCTTCTTCATGCTTTAGCAAAGATGATCCTTTGATGCTTCCGTAAAATTTAACATTGGTGTGAAATAATTACACCAGCATTTTGTGGAAGTGTGGAACAAACCCAGCTGTGGGCTGTACACCAGCAAGAAGGAAAGCAGAATGACAACTGTCTGCTTGACAGATTAGTTGTGAGCCGTTCAATTAATCACTACACTAGAAAAAGTGAAAAACATCCATTATACATACAAGACTTTTAAATCTCCACAACAACTTCTCCTTAACAGCAGAATTCAGCAGTGATTAGCAGGGAATAATGACTTAAACCATTTAAATAAGATGTCAGGGCACCAGAGATCAAGTTCAGTATTATCAGGGAATAGAAGGTGCACATAGCATTACACTTCTTGCGGCTCTAAAAAGTGCATGTCTTTCTGTCTGAATTTTTAACTTTTGTAAAACGTAAACAAAGTGCTAGGCCATCTGCTTCAGGACCCTGGAGGAATGACAATACTTACAGGGAAAAGCTGTTCTAAGCTGGATCCACTGATTGTAGGGGGAAGATAAATACCATTATCAACTACTAGTATATGATTGATTACACCATATGAGCTAGAACATCCTCTCATTATTAGAGCACATGTAATATAAATGAAAAAATATATTGTTTTCAAATTTCTACATTAGTTTTTATCATGATCTACAATGCCAACTTTGATTTATAGTCTCTCTCTAAAAAATTATTGAGGCAATAAGATTAAATAAATGTTTGCAACCCATTTTAAAATTAGCAATAAAATACTAGTTACACAAACCAAACTACACAGCATATTTTCCATGTTGAATCAAAATGTGCATTTGTGCCCTGGCCAGGTGGCTTGGTCAGAGCATGGTCCCGTGCAACAGAAAGGTTACAGGTTCAGTTCCCAGTCAGGGCACATACCTAGGTTGCATGTTCAATCCCTGGTGGGGTAAGAAACCAATCAATATTTCTCTCTCTCTCTCTCTCTCTCTCTCTCTCTCAAATCAATAAACATATCCTCAGGTGAGGCATGAGAATAAAAAATAAACATAAAAAAATGGGCATTTCCATATTATTAGGGTTTATTGTTGTTGTTGTTGTTACTTTTAGAGTTTATTAGCTTCCTAGAAAATTTGAGAAATCCATGTTTTTTCTTTTACAGACACTGGGGTAAATTATGAGTCATCCATTATAAATGTGTATACACAAGGCTGTAAATGAAGTAAAAGTAGTGAGAGTTGAGTTTTCTGAGGCATATCTCAAAGAGAATGAGGTTGTGAATGAAATCATGTGGGAGTAAAAGTGCTGACTGCAGATATACTGATGATTTGCGGTGGAAGAGATGAGAACATGTTTAATCTCTGAGTTTTTAACCTCGTATAGATAAAAATAATAACCTATGTATACTATGCAGGCTGTGAACATCAGGTTTTAAAAAAAACTAGGTAGTATTGACCTGTCCAAAAGAAATGACACCACTACTCAAGGACTAATAAGGGGGCTGTGGATAAAACTAGAGATTAAGAGGTTCAGTGATGGTAAAGAAGATATATAAATAGTTATGACAGTAGAAAAATCAAGTGTATGGGAGCAGAAAAATAATGGAGTTCCTCTATACTGTCTTCTATACTTCTAACATTCATTGAGTTATTTGCTGGTTAGATTGCTTTGTTTGTGTGGATGCTTTATTTGCAAAATAGTGGCTCAACTATGGAACACCAATTTAAAGACAGTATTTGTCCTCCTAAGATTTAATATAATAAAGTTTAATGATAACCTCAACAAGATGAGCCATAATGTTTGTGAAAGATACACTAAAATATAAACTGTTATTATTTTTTCCATGACATTCACCACTGAAGAAATACATGCTAGTGTACTCAGTCAGCCTTAATTTATATAACATGAAGGAGTGATTTCTCCCACAGTAAAAGTTGACACATAAGCAGTAAATAGACGACCACTATTGTTCTGGGGAGCTTTATGTGGTTCACAGTTTTAAAATTCTGCATAGTTTTAGAAGTGCAATTGGATATGGAAAAAAATCATTAATTCAGGGGTCCCTTCTTCAGTCTTATCAAAGAATAGAAGAGAATGGAGATTTCCATTTAACAGTTATAAGTATTAACAATTGATGTCTCTGAGGAGGCAATAAATCACTTTTTTCCCTCTAGCCAACTGTAGAAATGAAAAAATAACACGACTCCAAGGTGTTTTACATTGGGAAATCAGTATGATCTGTTTCCCTACCAGAAGGTGGGTGTGAGATTGTGACAGGATAGTAAGAAGATGGGATAATTCCTGGGCAAGTGGAATGGGGGGAAACAAGGCCAAACAGTTTGAGTAACTTACAGCCAGCTGGTGAATTGCAAGAACGTATCTGCCCTAACCAAGGATAGGTTTATACCTCTCCTCCCTAATCGAAGGATACAGAGCTTAAATCTCCCTGGTCTGAGAACTAGAGGACAGAGATCCAATTAATGGCATTTGTACCAACTAAACCCAAGAGCAGATGAAGTCAGGGGAACAAATAACAAAAACCCCATAGAAACCAGACAGACCCAAGATAAAAGTAAAACAGTATAGTGGACTAAAGAACATTCCCACACCCCCTATGTGCTCATTTTGACTCATTAGCATATTAAAAATACACCTGGAAAGCTGATGAATATTCCGCTGAAACCCTCCCCTAAGATTCTCACCCACAAGAAAAAAAATAAAAGCGCTCAGGACAAAGATTCAGTGCTGGCTCCCTCTAGAGCACACCCATGCCCCTACCCGCGGCATGAACTTTTTATTACCTCCTAACACTAAACCCCCATTTTTCTCTGACGTTCCAGTGAATTAACAGGCAGCCCTACCTTAACTCACTGCTCTCCTTTAACATTGCTAGGGAGCCAATGCAGAGCACCGCCTAGGCGCTCTCCTGCTGCTTCTTCTACCCCAAGTCCTGCCTTTGTTTTACTGTCCCAGCTTTAATAAACGTCCTCTCAAAATCAGCTAGACTCCTGTTGTGACACCTTCCCTGCATGAAGGCAAGGACCCACACACTGGAGGCCAGCCCGCGGCAGACCGGCTCCAGGCTGGGCCCCGTCTGGTAACAAGATAGAGAAAGGACTTAGGAGGATTCTCTGTTTGTTTGTTTTTTAATAGTATTCTAGAAAATAATTAAATTAAGAAAACAGAATAAGTGGTTCCTATAAGATTAAAGTTGAAATAGCAAAAATTTCAAATATACAATCTATGAAGAGACTTAAAAACACAAGACAAAACAAAACAAACACACCTAAAGCTTTAGACGAAGAGATTGTTTTAAATTTGATTATCACCACTTACTAGTTGTGTAGTATTTGGCAAACTTAAATTTCTTTGAACTTTAGATTCCTTGCAGAAAAACAGGAGTGAAAATATCTAATTTGAAAAGTTATTCTGCAAGTTTTCTCAGTTTCCTTTTCCCTTTCTTCTAACCTAATAGTTAGTCATTCTAGATGGAAATTAAGAGGTATTAGAAAATTAGAAGCTATCCAAATTTCATTGAAAAGCAGTCCTCACACATACACATCAACCGTCGGGATCTCAGAAAGAAAAGACCTTGATTTGAAATAAAAATATAAAATAAATCATAAAGTTTGACCAACCAAAAACAGGTTTATAAGATATTTTCAGTATTTTTTCACTAAGCTAAAGAGAACCATGGTGTAGGAAAAACAACTTGAAACTGGAAATCATTTTCATTTTTCTATGTAAAAAGAGGCAAATCATTTACTCTCTATGAACTTCATTCCCTAAGCAGCTCATAAAGCAATGTTTAATACTTGAAAAAATACTGTGTGAGAAAGTGATCTTTGAACTTAAATGTGCTATGATCATTTATTGAGGCAGTGTTGATTATTAAAATTTATCTCATTTAATTTTTATGATGAACTTCCAAAGTAAATATTATTATAGTTACTGTACAAGTGAAAAATCTGAGGAACAGTTGATTATATTATATAACCAAAATAATACAGCTAACCAATTTTATAGCCAGTACTGATCTGATCATGCTCATTGAAAAACCAGAACTCTTATTCAAAAGGCTATTTGCCCCTTGAAACAAAACTTATTATTCTATCATTCAATAGTATCTAGCAATAATTAATATATTATTTTTATTCATAATAGATTTGATTGAATGCTAGGTTTTGTTGAGGACAAATCCACATGATCTTATTATTTGTCCATGACTGATCTGCTCATTGTCCTTTTGGAATCTGACTGGCAGGTGATAATGGAAAACGTATTTCATGCGACTTTTATATTGTAATGTATTTTTAATCTTATGTATTGTCTTTATAAAAGTCAAAAACTTTCACAAGGATTTGACAAGTTGTTGAATTTTAAAACAGTTGTATTCTTTTATGAAAAAAATCTGTTCTTGTTTATTCATATTCATATGTTGAACTACTTAAGGGGAGGTGGATATAAAAAGTTCTAAAAACAAAATTAAAATATAAATGGAATACAAGCATGCCACTGGGAGGAATTCACTTTGCTTACAAAGAGGGACTGTACTTTTTATAAAGATGGTCTTCCAAAGCAGGCAGTGTCTTCCAACGGAAAAGGCTTAAAAGTACTCAATGGGGAAGTCATTCTTCATTTATTTTATTCATACAACTCTTTATAATTTAAAAAAAACAAACTCCTTAGCCTATTTATATTTGACAGAATCCACTCAGTGAGCATAACACTTACTTTGTGTTCTGTTTTGGTTTAGAAATTCAAGGCCATAGGAAATGCTGTGGCTACACATTAAAAACAGGACTCAGGGTTGACAATAAAGTTTAGTTGGTTTTACCTCATTTATAATGATCCAGTGACAGTCAAAAGCAACCAAATTAGTCTCCACAACCTAGAACAGAAAACAAACCAGCTATTAGTCAGTATTAATTATGGAAAATAAACCAACTAAATGGATATACTTTGCAAAAAAGAAAAAGAGAGAGAGAGAGAGAAGAAGAATCATGTTAGAAAGGTCATTATTCCTTTGAAGATGGAAAACTGTTAGCAAAGCACTAAAGGCTCAAGCATTTGTGTTTGATGGATAGAGGCATTATAGACTTGCTAACTAAGTTTGAAAATATAATTCATTTAAAGGCTAGAAAAACATAGGTTTCTAACTCCAAAAATGATATAATAACACTGTGTAGTGATTTAAGTAAGAGTGGAATTAGAATCACATTTCCTATTCCAAATAAACTTTGATAGCATTCTATTATCCACCTAATAAATATCTAAGTACATATCCCTCTATAATCTAGCTTTACATTTTTATATTCTAATACTTCCCTGTGTATATGCTTGCCATTGTCTTGACATAGTAAACTGCTCTATGTTCTGAAAAGCTTTGTGTATAGTATATTCTAAGGAGGTCCACTTGTTAAATTATCTGAATGTAAAGACCAAAAGCAATAAACATCATATTAACATTAAGTTATGGGTGGGTAATTTCAGTAGCTTTCAAATTTCTAATAATGTGAAAAGAAATAAAACAAATGTAAAAGGGAAAGCAAACAATATATTGGAAAAAATGTTGGCTGACTAACTTTGGATGAATTGACTCTAAATGATCCTTGGCTTAGGCCAAAAAAGTAAGCCTCGAGTGTGTGTGTGTGTGTGTTAAAGTTAGTTTTTGTATGGGAGTTTCCGTTCCAGTCAATCTTATCACACATATTCTAAGACATTTTACTATGATTCATACTATGGGTCATATAGGCATACAATGGACAAGACTGTTTTGTAAGTAATTATTCCATTATTTTTAGCAGCAATACCCAAAATTGGGCTTTAAATAAAGATGCTTTCTAACAAATAGCAAAGAATTGTTAGGATGTGTGAATTGCATTTTGGTGGTTAGTCTTTGTCATACTGAGAAAATGCCAACTGGAAGATGTATTCAATCATAAGAAATAGAATTGCAAATATATTTCTTACGTGATGCAATGCTTTCTCAAATACATAATTATTTGCAGAAGCTTTGTTTTTTAATTTTGGTATGAATTTTATATGATTTCAATATATATCATATTGGTCCCCATGATATTACTGAGATAATATAGATATATTATATTATTTATAATATATAGATAATATATTATCACAGAAGTGAGGATATGTTATCTATTCTAGTTATATCATTATTATCATTTTTTGAAATACACACATGCTCCCCTTATATGTGAAACAATGTAGAAAATATGGCTCATAGAAGTTTTCAGTGTTAGCTAAAATAATAAAATCATTTTATACCAGTAACTGTAGCCCTTATTCCTAATGTTATGATTATCTTTCTTTGTCTCAGTGACATAAAAAAAATCATCAGTAATTTACTAGCAAGAAACAATGTTAGAAAATTAGTGAGAATTCCATAAGAACTTAAAGGAATACACACCAAAGACTCAAATATTAGAAAAGTGGTTCTCTTGATAAAATGAAGAAAAATCCATTATAGATGGGAAAAAAAATGACTAAAATATGAAAATAAGAAAAATTCAGAGAAAAAAGTAACAAAAGCCAAGATCTAGATTGAAAATATTTCCGAAGCAATATTAGTAGTAGAGTGAAGAGGTGACTCAATTTAGTTTAAATTGTTTCTATTTAGGTAATCTGTACCATGTGGCCTGATTAAGCAAAATTCTGGCAATGGGAATACTGTCTTAACCCATAAAACTTAGTAAGTAAAAAGCTGTTTTGTGCAACAGCATTTATGAAATCAGTGGAAGGTAAGAGTTACAATGGGAACTTATTGATAATTTGTCTAGACCATAAAACTTACATCTTTCATGCTTTCTTGAAATGAACTTTCAGACAAAAGCATGGATAGTAGAGTCACAGCTTCAACCTATCTCCTCTAAAGCCGTGATTCTACTTATTCAACCACCCTCCTTTGCTTAGAATCAGCAGGGAAATTATCTCCCCTCACTCGTGTCTTTGGTTTTACTCATGAGTACTAAAATATGAGACATTTAGCAGTATAAATTTGAAACAAGGAAAAATTATTAGCACATTACTGCATTAAAAAATAAATCCTTTACCACAATAGCTCAAGTTCATGGAGCAGACCCCGTGCCCCACTCCCTGGTGTGGTATTGTTCTAACCCTAAAATAAACCTTGGCCTTGTGGAGACGTTATTACATTTTGGGCCGACTTGTGAGAATAATTTAGCCTATCTTATCTAATGTAATTTTTTTGTTAAAATCAGCTATACAATTTTTCTAACTTTAATAAATTTTAATAAACATACTCATTAGAATAATTTTAAATTATGTGATTTTATAAAGGCATGATTCATAAAGGTGTAATTTCAAACCCATGCAATAGTTGTTGGCCTTCTCATGAATAGTGAATATTCAAGATTTTTTTTTTTTACACACTCATTTTTCTTTGGGAAAGAAAGCAAATTATACTGGAAAGGTACTTAAAAATGAAAAGTTAGATCTATTAGATCCCTTTAATTATATATTAAAATATACAGGTATACACAACTAAAATTCATGTGTTAGTGTGACACCATGTTTAAAAGAAGCTTTGAAGTATTTTATTCATATGTGTATACAGAAAGCTAATGCTTGTATTTATTATCTTAGGTACTGCCTACTAAAAGAGAAATATAATTTTCCTAGGTCTAGGTTAACATCTTCATGCATAACCAATGAGCTGGCATGAGTTCCCTGAATCTTTATAATTGAATGCTACTAAAAGTGAACAATGTGAGAAAGCCACTAATTAAAAAGGTAACTGATATCTATTATGAAAGGAGCATTTAGTAAGGGCCATTCAAAAATGACAGGGAGTTCAAAAGCCTACACCTTGGAAACCCAGTAGGTTTTGAGTTTCTTCACTTAAATGACTAATGCAGGCATAACGGTATAGACTCTCCTACACATATACAGCTATGCCTGTATTAGGCATATGATGTACTACTGATTATATTATATAAAGTGTAATATTGAAGATGGACATATATGTATATCAGAGATATAAAATTACAACAGAGTTAAAATAAATGATACAAAAGAGTGATAATGTTTATTCTTTTCACATATTATCAAATTGAGCTAATATAATAGACATTCTTATAAGAGTCTTACTTACATTAAAAAAATTCTCAGCTACTTGTGTAGATAACAAAGACCAACTATGGAAATCTCAAATCAATACATTTGTTAAGTTTTACATTTTTTTAGTAATATTAACCCCTTTCCACTTGATACACTTCAGCCTAAGTAATGCTACATTGAACTAGTGGTACTACTAACTAAAAGAACTAAATTATTATTATTTTTAAATGTTTTATTTATTTATTTTTAGACAGAGGGGAGGGGAGGGAGAAAGAGGGAGAGGGACATCAATGTGTAGTTGCTTTTTGTGTGCCCCAACTGGGGACCTGGCCTGCAGCTCAGGCATGTATAATGACTGGGAATCAAACCAGTGACCCTTTGCTTTGCAGTCTGGCGCTCAATCCACTGAGCCTCACCAGTCAGGGCAGAACTAAATTACTTTTGAATAAGGAGTTAAGAAGTGATTATAAGACTTCTAGAATTTTTAAGCCATATATTTACCTCCACACTTATGTTAGATCAAACAGGGAAAATTGTTTACTCTCCCCATATTCCTTATCTAAGCAGCACATCTCCTATTTCAGCAGTACACATATTTGAAGCCAATGAAAGGGATTAAACAACTTGACATTTTCCTTTTTTTCCCCAGCAGGAACCTATTTTATATTTAAGCACACCATTGTTATAGTTGTTTGGTATAATTCTGTGAATTCTTTTAAAAGTTTAGCAATTTAGTAAACAGTAATTTTTTTAATTTTTAAAATTAAAAATTTTAATCTTTAACCTAAGATTTAAAAAGACCAGTTTACTATGAAATATTGAAGGTCCTAAGAATAATATATATTTTATTACTGTAATGATGAGAAACATTGCCCAAATCATCACATCATGCTTGGGCTATCAAAAGAAAGTAGCAAGTCAGTAAGCACACACACACATACACACACACACACACACACACACACACACACACATGCAAAGAGCTATCTAGTGGGGATTCCAGTGTGTTTGGTTATCAAAATAACAGGAAGCAAGGGAGTATGGATTTTCCTTGGTAATTTCCCTCTCCTTCTTGTTCTGTGCTTTACTCTTAGTACATGGGTACATATTAGTAATTAGTGATTAGTAACAGAGCATGTTCATGTAGAGTTGCTACCATATTGATATATAGTAATATAGGTACAACAAATGAGACTACCCACCTCCCAAGAAGCTGAGCTTACTTCAGGGGAGTGGGCAAAAAGGATGGAAAAAAATCAAGTCTTGTCAGGAAGCAATGAGTAAGGACAGATCATCTGTCACTGGCAGGAACTCTAGAACTTCTGAAAAGCCCAACAATTTATCACCATGTCTTCTGTCATTTGTTCTCAAATCTTTAGATTTGCTAAATAGAATACAATCTGAAGCAAAGAAACTACCAAAGCATGTACCTCACTGGTAATAATGTGGAACAGTTCCTACAAGCACAGAGGACAATTTAATTGACTAAACAATAAAGAGCAACATGCTGTTCTTCACTCAACCTTGTGGCTTAACTAAATTAAGCTTGCTCCCTTTGTAGGATGGACTAAATATCACACATTTATGCACAGGTTTCCAGCGCTCTGTGTATCTGCAACAGCTATGAAATCAGGGGTTGGTTTGTTTCCTTTCCCTGCCCATTCTGAATTGCCTATGGAAACCTATGGGTGGAATGCATATGAGTGGAATGACATCAGCAGTTATTCTGCAGCAACTGGCCAGAGAAATAGCAAAAGCCACCCCCCTCCTGTCTCCTCATCTATATACTATAGTTTATATCATCAGCATTTCTAGAACTGTATTCTTCAGGAAACTTCTTCTGCTAAAATTGGTACATCCTGTAGCCAAATAGATTAAAAAATACCAGGTTAATCAAAGTTAAGTAGATGTCATTACTGCATTACTCTTTGAAGCTTTAACAGGTTAACATCAATATCAAAATATAATGAACACAAAAGTAATATTGATATGAATTATTATTCCACATATTATTCTGGGGCACAGTGTTATCAGACTCATGTGCTTGAGCTCTAGTCAGACAGCCAATGTCTCTATTTTCTGATGGTATGACTTTGAACGAATTACCAATCCTGTAAGCCTCAGTTTCTTCATTTGTCACTAGGGTTAATGAAAGTGCCCACATAAGAGAATCATAACAAAGATCAAATGCAGTAATGACACAGTGTAGATTCTCAATAAATGCCAACTCCTTATATTAACTAGTGTGCTTTATGGAACTTCAGGAGAACATACTGAGAATGTAGCATGTTCCAAATAGATTTGGCCATGAAAACCATTTTTCTCATTACAAATCTTATGGAATTGGTACTTTTTAAGAAATGTAGACTGGCATCAGTGTTAATTTAGCCACACATTTCTAAAAGTTCTAAAATTTTAGTGAAACACTGTGAAGAATTTTACAATCATGGTCTTACAATAATCCTACAAAGAGTGTAGTTTTCCACAAAACAAGAACAAATGTTGAATTATCATATTTTATGTAAAACCCAAATGCAATAGATCTGACCAAATAGTGATAGTAGTCATTTCCTTTTACTCTCTTTTCTTCCTTTCTAATGAAACAAGTCAAAACAAAACAAAACCACTATACCCTTCTCCGAAAAAGTATAGAAATGGAATATATCGTGTATAAACCATGTAATGCATAGATTTTTAGCTAGAGATTATGCATCTACAGTACAAACTCCACACCCAGTTGCCTGAGTGTCATACATGGTTAAACTGTACTATCACAGAGTTCAGCTTTAAACAACAATAACAATGACAAAAACCCAAATGCAATTAAATACTACACATCTCAGAAATGCAGAGTGACAATGAAACACTTCAGCCTCCTTAAGATATAGTACAGATAATATGGTTCCATCAACTGCTTTTTTGTTTTGTTTTCAATTTTTCTCACTAGAACTGAAGCCACAGTAGAGACAGTGGAGTTTTGTGTAGATTCCATTTTTAAATCCCAAGCATATCCAGCAGATGGCACCAGTAATCCCTCATGCTGATATTAGGCAGCCTGGGCATATTCTCTTGTAGCATTCCACTTGAGCTCAGCATGGATCCCCAACTCTCTTCTGTTTTTATCCAAGCAGGCACTATCTGCCATCCCACTCTGTGCCTTTTGCTTTAGAAACTCTCCTCTAATCTACCAGCTGGAAGACCACAAATACACTTTCATCCAAATCCTCTCGCCATTACTGCCAAAGTTATTTCATAAACAGATATGCTAGAATTATTGTTACTGGTGTGCAGTTGGGTCTTCCCACACCCCCTGAGAGCTGGATATATGCCACCACCAAGAACTGGCCAGCACTACGCAACCTGCTATGCTTCTTAATGTGGAAAGATGGGCCTTAATGCAGCCAAATAGACTCTGCGTTCATTACATGGCATACCCCAACATTCCTGGGTTCTACATAATTATTCAAAAGAGACTAAACAATGACTAAAAGTGAATTTAGGATTTCAATACTTTGCCTAACGACATTATAAATCAAGTTTTAACAATTATTTTTAGTGAAGGGGATCACTCTGTTATGG
This sequence comes from Pteronotus mesoamericanus, assembly GCF_021234165.1. NCBI lineage: Eukaryota > Metazoa > Chordata > Mammalia > Chiroptera > Mormoopidae > Pteronotus > Pteronotus mesoamericanus. Next base: position 19,564,545 of record NW_026555311.1, read on the forward strand.
CTTTAATTCTTTGTGAGTTTCTGCTTGTATTGGGGCTCTTTTAGACATCTGCTGTAGTGACTAAAGGTACATTATCCCAAAACAATTACAAAAAGTAGCATTTATTGAAGGATCACTCATCCCTTGCCTTGTCTGTTTTAAAATATTCTAATATGTTAACTTTTTTGCACAGCAGGGTATTATATTAAAATATTTATTTTATTTAATTTTTAATAGCTAAATAACACTTGGCAGAGTAAATTAATTCTTAAGAATAACTGACAAACAAATGAGTATGAGCTCTTACTTGGAGTTTCATCAGAACTTCAAATTATCATTTGGGGGCACATTGTCACTTAGTTGCTAGGATTTATAAAATAGTGCTTTCTTGTTATCTTGAAGCAAATAAGGGGGAGGGGATCCTTTTCTTACAGTGAAGTCCACTGGCCACATCAAAATGCAGCATACAGGCCCTTCACAACTGTGCACTTTCATGCCTTTGCTTTGTTTCTTTTGATGTCTTCTCTGCCCTCTCTCCTTGGCAAAGTGTTTCTTAAAATTTAAAGACTGAAGCAAATGTCAAATCTTTTCCCACATTTAGCCCCTTAATCCAGACAGTATTGTCCTCGCTCTTACGCTCATCTAACACACACCGAAGAAACCTTTATTCCAGCCTTAATTACATTGGGTGTAGTTATGTAACTGGCTGAGGGCCATGTTGTGTTTTCTCTCCCCCTTATCTCGCCTGTTGCAGCTGGACTGGCTTTCTTGCTGGCCCTCCAGTACCCACCTTTGCCCTTACTGGGCCTTCTGAATTGCTCTTCCACCCAGGACATTCACAGAGGCCCTCCTTCATTTCATTTAGGTCTCTACAAAAATGCCACTTTATCAGGCATGACTTCTATGACCACCAATCCTTGCCCCCCCCATGCATTCATACACATGAGACAAAAACACACATACACACACATGCACACTTATTTACTGTCTCTTTCTGTGCACTAGGATATAAGCTTCACAGAAGAATTACATTTTTAATCACTCATCTGTAACTTTAAAATAATCAGTGACATATAGTAGGGTTTCTGTAAAATTTGTTGCTGGGCACAGACAGATTTTCATTAAACGTTTGTTTGTAGAAAAGGATAACTAGATAGCCGTAACAAATGTTTGTACATAAGTGTATATCCCGCCTTCACCTAGCGCTAAGCCATATGATAAACTTGTGTCAGAAAGAAGTCATCGGATGGAATTTAATTTTAGATAATTAAATAAATAAATAGAAAATGACTCAATTGCATTTTCTCAACTGAGGAAATCTTGATTATTTATGTGCTAATACAGTAGAGAAGTAGCATGCTCAAGAGCTCCTAAGTCAAATACCTCAGAATTTAGAAGCTATGTGATATTGTAGAAAGAAATTTTTTTTTTTTTTTAGAGAAACTGGGCTTAGGTTCAAATGCCAGCTCGACTGACAGCCAGGTATGCTGCTTACTCTACATCTCAGTGCCCAGATTACCTGGGCAATGCTTTTTTCACAGGTGTATAGTGAGGACTAAATGATGGATGTATCTAAAGCACCTCTAACATTATGTGTTCAAAAATGCTAATCTCTTTTCTCTGCTAACCCTCTTTCCCTTCTTCACTTAATTTGCAGTAGTGTCTTTGATGGTACTCATAAGTGACTATGAACACATTTGTTCAATTCAATAAATATTTTATTGAATGCTATTTGCAGTATATCAATAATATAATAAAAGCTAATATTTATTGAGTGCTTACTATGTATCAGGCACTAAGTGATTTCATATATATAACTTATTTAGTGCTCACAGTATCCTTATGATATGAGTATTACATTTATGTCTACCTTATACATAAAGAAACTAAAGTAACTCAACCAAATCATAAAGCCCAGGATGGAAACTAGAATCAATAACTAATAAAGATCCTGTCTACATAATGTTTTCATAACCCTTTTTCTCCAAGTTTTATAAACTATTATGCTTTCTTCAAAATTAAAATAATTACAGTCAAACAAGATATTGTAGAACATTGTGCAGTATATGTTAGAATTTTATGTATTTAAATTCTATTATGTAACTTATTTGTGTCCACTCTACACCTCTGAGAGAGAGAATGAATCTTGAAGAATCTGAGAAATATAGATTTCATCCACCGTTCTACTCCATGACCATTTGTTTTGATGTGGTATTAGAAAAATGTGCTTTTTCTTTTATAGTGAGTCTTAGTTCCCACATTCTTTGCAAAATGGAACAATTTGCCATATATATACACACACATACATAGGGTCTGGCACATAAAACACCCTTTTTTCTTTCAAAATCTTTTATTACAAAATCGTACGAATGTAATTCTGTAACACAGCAATGTCACACTCAAACACACCATATGACATTTTAAGTGAAATGTTCAAATTAAAGCTATAAATTACTACACTTGTATTATTACCCTACCAACCACATTCAAGCAGGTATTACTTCTGCCAGACCCTGTATGTGTGTGTGTGTATGTACATACACACACACAACAGAGAGAGAGAGAGAGAGAGAGAGAGAGCGCGCGCGCAGCTGATGCTTAACCAGAGAAAGAGTTATCTGTTCCTGCTCTCTCATCAAAACAAAGGGGCCCTTTTGTCACTACAGGACAAAGGGGCAAACGCTTTTGCAGAGAAAATGGACAATGAGGCCTGAGCATTTTAGCAATAAGGCAATTAACATCTAGTTTCTGCAGTTAATTAATCCGTTTACTCATGCTATTTTTATAACTGGCCATATTCTGGGTTACCAGTAGCCCACCACTGATGAGGCCACTATAAAAGCTGATTATTACTCATTAAAAGACATTTCTAGTTCAATATTTCTGTTTTTCCTGGGCTTTTCCAATACTTGATGGGAACTCTGCTTTTTAGAATGTCAGTATTGGTATAAAATATTGACAATTCTAGAATGAAAAGACCTCACAGAAGAAAAGTATTCAAAAGTCTTATTATTTTTGACACATAAAGTATTGAAAAGAAAAATTAAAGAAATACAAAATGAACTTCTCCGATCATATTCTTAAAGTAATTGTATTGGTCCTTCTTAAGGTATTCAATCTCATGGGAGGTATAATCCTTGAACTTTTAACAGAATTAAAACAAAACTTTCACACTTTCTGGGGTTTCTAGGTTTTTTTTCATAGTTTCTTCCATAAAAACTATACCTTGTGGCTTACTGTACAAAATGTTTCAATGGTGATGGACTTCACAGCATGGACACTTTCCAGAATTCCAAGCAATTGACTCGCCCATCTGTGCTCTTCTACTATAGTAAAATGTAAGCCGTCTTTTTCTTACCACTGACAAATCACCTTATGGTGTCAGAACTGTGTTTAGTAACAAAATGTCATTTGAAACTGAGGCACCAACTGGTAACTACTCAAACAAAATGTCATTTATAGAACAGAAATACAGAATCTGACAAAGGAACCTGTGCTACAATCACGTAATGTCAGAATACTGAGAGTCATCTGACCTGCTTTGAAGTTTTCGTTGATCTTAAACCTCTTGATATTTTTTTTTAAATCTTCAAAGGATGTTTTTATTTACATGTAGCTTATCTGTCTGCCAGTGTGCATACTTTGTACAAGACGGCCAGAGTTACCCTGAGTACTTTATAATACACAGCTCCACCTTTCCTAGAAACAGATCACAGAACTGTGTGCTTTAGCACCACTGCAAAATCTTGACTTCCAGCCTTTCCTGGATACTTAATTCTAAACAGCAATTCTTCTACCTGTATATATCATTGGTTTTACTCCCCCTCTCCCTTTTTCCATGGCAGTGACATTCAGCATTCAACCAGCTCCCTAGCCCGTTTTACTAACAACTTCCATAGGCAACTTTGTTTCCTATTAAAACAAATAATGAATAAAGATGAGCAAGAAGAAATGGTTTCAAGCCCTCAAATGACTGCCCTGCTAAAATGAGAAGCAAAGAAAAAGAAAATCCTCATTTGAATAATAATAACTAACATTATGGGCATCTTACCCATGAGAAACAATGGTAAACATTTTAGTGACTGACTTTATTTAGGTCTCATAACAACCCTTTGAAGGTAGTCTTCATTATGTTCCTAATTTATAAATGAATACACGCCTTCTTAACTACATTCCTCCCCTCTGTTCACAGTAAAATAAGCTCTCTGCATCCAAAAAAAGGGACTGATCACACCAGTAGAGCTCTGGGTCCCTTTCTTCTTCGCTCTTCCAGGACCTGCAGCATCAGTTACCTACCGACCCCGGGGCCTTTCGCTCCTCTCTTTTTATGTCCTAAGGGACTCCACATTCCCTTCCATCCAACACAGTCTCCACCAACTTTTACAATCTTCTCAAATATTGCCTACAATTGCTTTCTCTCTTTTTGCACTTCCTCGTCACCTCTCAATCACTCTGGCTTCTGTCCACACTTCCCTTTTCCCTCCTCTGCATTTGGCTGGCCTCTAAGTGGTTTTCAGGACCCCCATTAGACACAATTGTCATCATCACAGCTAAGAAGTCTTCCATGACTACTACACTCTCCCCATCATAAATCCCTCTTATTAATGTAGATATATACCTCTGTCACTGAACATATCTAATTATATTTTAATTATATTTTTGTCTACATTCTCCCCTACACAAAAAGCTTCATGAGGCAGGGATGGTGCTTTATATTTTTTTTTCTATTCCCAGTAACTAACTTTGGACATGACTTATAGTAGACATTAAATAAGTATTGCGAACTTGGATGAAAACTATCACATTGAAAGCTAACTTTGCCCCATAGCCCCTAAGCCCATGTGAAATGCCCTGAAACTGCAGTTGAAAACAGTTTCCAGCGTATTGACTTACCTCACCTCAGACTCCTGTGTCTTTTATCTTCTCTGCCTGAGAAATTGGTCCAGCTTCTTTGGCCACATGCAAACAACCAGGAAGTGGGTGCATAATAGCATTACTGGTATGTTAGCATCATCTCAACCAATGAGGATGGAAGGATATGGATAAATGCTCCATATGGAAACCTTCCAGTTTCCTCATTTTTCATTGGAGTGAATCTGAGGTATATTCCAGTTTCTCAGAAGGTTCCTTGCAGGGTTGGTCTCCTTCTACCATCCATTATTGGTAACACATTATTGGCTGAATTTTCTCTTTGTTTTTCTCATGTTCATCACTTCCTCACTTGTGCTTTCTGGGACCACCTCCTTAATAAATCATCTGCACCCAAGTCTTTAACTCAGTATCTGTACCAGTAACTCAAACTGAGTCAGCCTTCCTACATAAAACACAATTTAATACACATGAATAAGAATAGTTCCCGTAGTTGAAAGGAAGAAATTTTTGAGAAGTAGAAATGTTCTCGAGAAAATAAAGTTATGCACAATCTGTCCAGAGGAGTTGTGTTCCTATAATAGACTGGTTACGCACTTTTATAACTACAAAAAGCTTTGATGTCACTGTATACAGTGTTTTTGAGGATTTTTTTGCATTGCTGATTCTCAATTTTAGCACAGATCAGGATCACCTGGGTGGCTTTTTTGACACAGATTGCTGGGCCCATCCTTTTTTATTTATTCCTTTATTTTATTTTTAAATCATGTTTATTCTATTACAGTTGTCTCAATTTTTTCCCCTCTGCCCTCCTCCACCCATCCCCCCTCCACAGTCAATTCCCAAGGGTCCATGGGTCAGTCATACATGTTCTTTGTCTAGTCCCTTCCCCTTCTTTCCCCCACTGTCCTCCTTCCCCCTCCCCTCTGGTCACTTTCAGTCTGCTCCATGTTTCCATGCCTGTGGTTCATTTTGTTCCTTAGTTTATTTTGTTGAATAGATTCCACTCATAGGTGAGATCATGTGGTATTTGTCTTTCACCAACTGGCTTATTTCACTTAGCATAATATTCTCCAGTTCCATCCATGTTGTCACAAAAGGTAGGCGTTCCTTCTTTCTTCCTTTTTTTTTAATATGCAGATTTTATTTATTTATTTATTTTTTAAATGTCAAGATCCCTTATAAAATGTTAAATGTTTTAAATCCATTATAAAATCTCAGCAGTTAAAACAACACAACACCAGCACAAAAATAATCAAGTAGATCAATGAAATAAAATGAGCATTCTAGAAATGAATGCATTCTAGAAACAAATGACTATGTCTGTCTTACAATGTAATATAATAGTTTCTGAGCTTGAAGGTCTGTCACGGAGTCTGAGAATTTATATTTCTAACAAGTTCCCAGTTGCTGCCGATGTTGCAGATTTGATGAATCATTTTGAGATCCACTGCTTTACAAAAAACCCTATTCAGAAAGTGAGCGTGAAGACCTGGCATTGATTCTATATCCAACCAATTACTTTAGCAAAATCATTTAACTTTTTAAAAAATAAAATCTATTGGGGTGACATTCATTAATAAAATTATATAGGTTTCAAGTGTACAATTCTATGACACATCAACTGTACCTTGCATTTTGAGCCCACCACCCAAAGTCAAATCTCTTCTGTCACCATATATTTGACCCCTTTTACCCTTTACTATACCTTCACCCCCCTTCCCTCTGGTAACCACCATAACTGTTGTCCGTGTCTATGAACTTGTGTTTGTTTTTCTTTTTGTTCATTTGTTGCTTTCAGTTTTATATCCCAAAGATATATGCACCCCTATGTTCACTGCAGCCTTATTCACGGTGGCCAAGACATGAAAACAACTAAAGTGTTTCCATTCAACCTGTCTGAGTACCTGAAATGTACTGGTCACAGGGGTAGGACTGGAGTCACCTCACTGAGCAAGGCAGATTTGGTCTTTGTTCTACGGGAGCTTTCAGCCTGGTTCCATTGGATTCTTATTAAGAATATGAAAGGTTTTAGAGGACCTGCCAGGGCACCTGTAATATTCAAGCCAAAATAACTAAAGACACACACCTTTTTCGAAGGAGAAAGGCAAAAAGCCTGTTTTAGAAAGAATATAGTCATTTTAAGCTTATTGTTTAAATATAGCTTCTCATTTGAAGTAATATTCTTTATACACATTAAAATACTGCTGTTTATACCCCATCATTGTCATGAAAATTATACCCTTACCCAAGTTATTTTGATCACACAATTTTCCTTTTGGAGTGATGGGTTATTATTTATAAGAATGATTTTGAATTTTGGGGGATTGGTAAACATAAACATTATTTTGATATTGCTACCACATTTTTTCTTTTTTTAATCCCCAATGATAAGGTCAGTCATGAGTAGAGGCTACCAATTAGATCCTGAAATATACCATTGGATTTGCTTATTCTTTATTTTTTATATGCCAACCCCCAGTTCAACAGTATAAATCAGTCTCCTAAGTTGTTAAATAAATGTATTAAGGCTTACTTTATCTAACTCCAGAAGGTCAAAAGAAAAGAAAAAAATATATATTCTGAGGATTACTGCATGTATTTCTGCTTTTTGATAAATTTTTTCAGTGTTAATTTTTATTAGGAATTATAGAACGGGACTAAGATGTGCTCTGTCACTAGAGGTGATGCCATAAATGTGAAGTAGCACAATCACGGTTAATAATTTATGGAGTGGCCTGGAGATATGTGCCAGAACTTTCCTGGTCCATTTTAAGAATTACAGACTGATTTTGAATCTCCCATATGTTTCACAGTTTAAATACTTAGCACTGTTTCACAAGGTAGTTTCATATTTATCCTAATTTCACAGTTTATGCAGATCAGAATATAAGGTCTTATAAAAGTATGACAGCAAAGAAGTCTCCATCAGATAAAAATCCATTTGTCTCTTTCAGACTTAAAGAGATGCACTAATGACAGTGTTTTTGAGGGCCAACTATTTTTCTCTCTAGAGAAATTTGAAAACATTCATAATGCAGACTCATTTGACAAGCTTCTAAACACTTCTTTCCCAGATGACTTGATGACATAGTATTAGAAGACTTTAAGAGTATTCAGATAGCACACATTCTTGTGAGAATTAAGAACAAGGACATAGTTGAAGTAAACACCATTCTCTGATTTGATCACCATAATTGTTGAAATGGAGGGATCTGATTATCATTTGTTTGATTATTTTGTTTTGTTTCTTTTCCTTTGCAGACTTATTGGTATAACAGAGCTGAATTAAGTCCTCTTTGTTAACTCAATGTCTGTTCCAATTTATAGAAAACAATAGTGGCTTTTGAAATGTAGTTTAATAAAACAAAGACATCTATATTAAATTTGAAAAATATTGTGTATCAATAAAACACCATTGTGAAGACACTAGAATGTATTTTTGTTGTTTTAATAAAAGCAAACAGAAGTGCTAGACTATTCCCTTTCTTAAGACATTTTATTCTGGGGGACAAATTATGACATAAATAAAGAGAATTAAACTATCAAGATCTCTAAAATATGTAAGCTTAAAATATAATACGAAAAATAGATGCAGAGCCAATTTGACAAGGTTGAATGTTACTAGTTGTAAACAAGCTCATCCAAAGAAGGCAACAAAAATCAGGACCAAGCCTGGTGTCATTCTCATAGTTCACGGGAAAAAACATATCACTACATGAGGTAAGAAATTTGGTCTATTATAGGCTTTGTATCCCATTAATTTTCAAAAGCTACTGCCTTTCAACAACCAGCGATGGAAATATTTACTCAGGTATTAAAGATTGGCAATAAGTGAGGATATTTAAAATTTCCAAATAAATTTAATATCTAAACAAAATGACAATGCTATGTATGTTAGCTGTATTTAATTTTTTGTAACTAAATCAGAGGGGGGAAACATTTGAAGCAGGGCAATAAGATCTTAGTCAAATTTTTTTCTTAAAGATATATATATATACACACATATATAATTTTTCTTTAAGATATTATCTGTATATATAACCAACAAATATATGTGTGATTTGGTGAAGTACTGAACAAGAAACTGAAGTGATTCAGGGAAAACATACATATTGAATGAGGTCCAAGCCTCCCTGGACCCAGGAAAATATATTTAAATGGTCACATTAATGATAATGCTGAATAAGGATTTAGTTACAAATGTGTTAAAACTATATTTGGAGGGAAGAGCAAGTTTCTGTGAGATAATGTATATAAGCTAAGTTCTCATCTTTCATATTAATTTATCAATTGATTATATCAATATCTGAACACTCAGAGGAAAGCAACATAAATGTGTAATTTAAAATATTTTTAAAATATCAGAAGTAGCTAAAACAAAACAAAAATTGAAGGTTTTTTTTTATAGAATTGGAAGAGAGAGGAGGGAGGAGTGAAGAAGCAACTCTTGGTCATTATTAGTTTTATAAATGCTTTTTAAAAATGTTTATTGAATACATGTAAAATTTTGATAAAAATAATGTATATCTTCACAAGTCGTTATATAGTCTTTGACCACATAATTATAACAAGGAACTGTTTCTGCTAAAGTATTTTCTAAGCAATTTTTATTAAAATTTACTCCAAAATCACACTAAAGTATAATTAATATCTGCATCTTTAAAGCCTGTTATATTTTCAAAGCACCATGCTTCATTTATGTTTATATTCCAGAACTTAACTATATCCCTCATATTATGAAAGTAAAGCATTATCAGCTCCTCAGTTGCTGACATTGCCATGCATCCTTAGATTAAAAAATCAATCTGAGTGTCCATAGTCAATTAAAACTGTGATATCCTACAGAGAATGTTTATTATTTTCTTGCTGCTTTTATTACTGCTTTGGGAACAATGTCATTCCCCATAGTAGATCAAAGATCTCTGGGGAATGACTATTCTATCGTAAGAGATCCTTTTGAAATTCACAGCTACAAAATGACCAAAATATTTCTTACCACAGAGAAGGCTTTAATAAGAAAGCAAAACAAAGGCACTTTTGAAAGTACTCCTTGAAATGTCCTTCTCCTTCTACATGGGATCTTTGATTTAAAATAAATACAGAGGCAAATAAAAAAACTACTGAAGTTAATAGGATACATCAGTCAAATGCATCTTTTCTTCAGACATGCTTTACTTAAAATAATTATCTATGGATATTGCCTTAATACTAAGTTGAATCAAAACTGGATTGCTCAAGGTAAAACTGTGTTCTCTGGCACACTGCAATATCTGCACATATATCCCTGGGATACTTGATATTTCTAGGAATTAGTTCAACTCTAGGGACTTGAGAAATTTATGAAAATGTACCTATGAGAGTTTCTTTGAGAGCTAATACAGCTAAAGTGAATGAATCCTCCTGGCTGCACAAGAAAGGAGCAGAATTATGGCATGAGGAAAGAGTGGATACCCAAAGTTAAAGCAAAAAAGTAGGGACCTCAAACCAGCAAATACACCACTTAAGTGAAGCTTATTGGTCCTGTTCCCCACTATCCTTTGTTAAAGCGTTTGCTTTAATGAATAGACAGGGTGAAGCAAAGCCATTGTAGATCATTTACTGGGCACCTAAAATGTGCTGAGCTGATTCTTTCATTCTGCTAGAACTTGCCTTTCTTGTTCCTGACTAGGCATTTCTGTTTAACAGTAACTCCCCTCTGGAATACTTTTAATCCTATTTTCTCTTATCTAAACCATGACTCCTTCTCCTTTCAATGAACATTTACTGGGAAGTCTTTACTTCCCCACCTCCAGTTATTGATCCTTTTCTAATCTCCCCTAGGAAGTAACATAATACATCGTGCCCTTAGGCACTTACTGTGTAAACCTGGGAGCTGCTGAGCATGCCTTCTGTGAGGAAGAGGTGGAAGAGGTGGTACAGTGGAAACTACAGGAACTCCTTTGGCTTTTAAACTTCACCTCCATCACTTCCTTGTCTAATGAATTTTAACAAATTCTCAGCATCTCTCAGACTGATGTGTCCTTATTTGTAAACTGGAAATAATATCAGCTTCTCGAGTGGTCACGTGGATTACCGGATATGGTTTATGTCCTGCCCTGTTTACCTCCTGGCACAAGATAGTATAAGACAAATAATTCATCCCTTTCCTCTCCTTTTAATTTCTGGCTCAATTTTAAATCCTGGAGAACAGAGGATTGCCTTACTTTACCCTGTATCCAGTTCAGTGTCTGGCAGTAATTGACCACCTTGGGGACATTTACTAAGTACTTTTGGAATGAACGTATCAGCTGGGTGCCATGAGGAAGCCCTAATGGGCCCTCTGTTGTGTGCTCTCGGCAGATGCTGGGACTCTTCAGATATATTAAACAAACGAATCACAAGGGAAGCATCTGTTGATCGAGGGAGAACCCTCTTTTTTCAGTATGGAGGAAATACGTTAATAGCTTTAAAAAGGGACCACAAAATCATTATTTTTTTTATCTAATATATAGTTCGGTATTATGCTTAATTTATAAACTCAACAGACACACAGCAAAGGGAAAAACAAAACTGTAACTGAAATGTACAAATGTTTTGCAAGATTAGAGATTCTCCTTTATTAATTCTCCCCAAATGGAGCACCTCATTACCCAGTTTTCTTAAGAGTAATTGCAGTATCTGTGGAAATTGAGATATTGTGTATATATGCAGCTATATCTCAGGAAACTAACATTCAGAAATTCAATGTTCTTTCTTCATTTCTCATTTTGGTTCAATTCTGCTCAATGGATGAGAAGAACTGGTGAAATGCAGGCAATTCTCTGGGCGAGTGCAATGCTCCTCAGACAGGAGCTACAGAGAATCACCTTGGAGGGTTTCACAGACAGGATTATAAGGCTCCACCCCCAGAGTGTCTGACTCAGTGATGCTGAGAGGGGGTCCAATAATTTGCATTTTTAACACTTTCCTGGGTGACGCTGATGCTGTGAATTCAGGGACCACATTTTGAGACCCACTATAATAAACACATAGAGAAAAATATAAAAGCATTCCCCTCTAGAGACAGAGTTCATATTTAAGGTTGGCAACATGTTGGAGCTTCTGATAATTCAAATATTTGAAGATCCAGAATACTCAGACTAAGCTTGAAAAATACTCCTGGAATATTTTAAACTGGCTTGACTTCTAATGATGTAGCATTAGCTTCAGACTCCTGTCTCTACATAAGTACAGACAAAGTTAAATTTAAAACTAATTAATAGTTGTCTGGGTGACTGTTTTTAATTACCTTTTTCTAATTGATTGGTTACACATTTGAATTGATAATGCAGTCTATTTTAAGGGTAATAGAATAGTTTGTCTAAGTAAGAAATCTTTTCACACATTAAAAAAATCACACATGTAGAGTTTTAAATTTATTTTTTAAAAGTGCTTGGGGTGTGCTACAGAGGCACAACATCACTAGATATTTTCAGGGGGAAAAAAGCTTTTAAAGTGAGTTCAATTAAAAAATAGATTTTGACAATTTAAGAGAAACCTAACTAAACCTACATGAGATGGTTTAATGAATCCTAATTTTTTTTAAAAAACATACCCGAAGTATCAGGTACACTATGCCTTAAATACTGAAAACTTAAAGCTCATTTGAACTTGAATAGAAATTAATTTACTATTTAAATTCTAAAATGACAGACCATTAAACTCATTTTTCTAAGCTTTACATTCTTCTTTAATTTTAATCTTATTTTTTAATTACAGTTTGCAATCAATATTATTTTGTATTAATTTCAGATGTACAGCACAGTGGTTAGACAATCATACACTTTACAGAATGTCTCAGCTTACTTCTTGATGATCTCATGGATTATCATATTTTATAAATACAGTACACTTTGTTTTATTTACCCCATTTTATTGTGCTTTACAAGTGTTGCATTTTTTACAAAGTGAAGGCAAGGTCTTCCACCAGCAAAAAAGTATATGATTTGCTTTATTGCAATACCCTTTATGTTATGGTGGTCTGGCAACCAACCCTTCATGTTTCCAAGGTGTATCTGTATTGTAAATAATTATACTCTTTCATATGCTTTGTGTTAATATGAATAAGGGTTTTAAAAAATAGATTAACAAATCAATTCATTAATTTACCAGATATTCATTGAGCATCTTTACATGTACAAGCACTGTTCTAGGCACTGTACACACAACAAAGGTTTAGACAAATGAAACCTCGTGCATTAGTTTTCTGTTGCTGTCCTAACAAATTATCACAGATTTAGTGGGATAGGCAGTAAAAATTTTACAATTATGTAAGTTGGAAATCTAACACATTTCTCACCGGAAGTTAGTAGGACCCTAGAGATCCATTTCTTTCTCCTTCAGATTACTGGTAAAATTCAGTTCCTTGTGGTTTTAGGACTGTGTCTCCTTTCCAGGCTGGCTATAACCTGACCGTGTTCCCAGCTTCTACAAACTGACTACACTCCTTGGCCTGTGGTTTCCTTCTTCTGTTTTCAAAGTCAGCAATAGCAAATTAAGTGCCTCTCCTGCTTTCAAACTGTTTTTGTTTCATGTCTCTGACCTAGGCAGGAATGTTTCTCTGATTCTGTAATCATTCTGTAAGACCTAGAATGACTAGATGGGGCCCACGCAGACAACCTAGGATAATCCCCCCATCTCAGTGTCGGCCTCCTTAATCACACCTGCATTGTCTATATTGCCATGGAAGGAGTATATTTAAGGGGTCAGAATGTGTACATCTTGGTGGGGATGGGAGGCATTATTCTGCTTATCATACCTCATAAAACTTACATTCTCGTGGTAAAGTTAGATGATATAAAACAAATAAATATCATATTTCAAGTAAGGGGAAGAAAGGTTGAGTCATTTGGATTTCAGGCAGGATAGAGATGGCAATGAGTTTAATTAAAGAGAGTTAATAAACATTTATGCAGAGAGAGGGACAGGGTTAAAGAATCTAACAGAGGATGATAAAGTGCCCAAGGACCAACAACAGGGGGAAGCTGTAACCAATCTAAGCCTGGAAGGCAAGCAAAGAGAACTGTGTTACTAGAAGAAAACATAAAACTAGGGCTGTGGGAAAAGTACCACCAGTCAGAATCTGTGGCCCTAAAGGAGGTCCACCACTGCTAGGCCAGACTCAAGACATAAAGAAAGGGAGGGAATACTGAACACCCTGATCCATCCCTCTCTTCCTTTTGCCAGTGCTCCCTTGCCAATCCCAACCAGTAGCCAAGGGGCAACGAAATTTGGAGGAGGCAGTCTGCAAAGGTCAGCCGCAAGAGGCAGAGAGCCCGCAGAGGAGAGCAGAGAATGGATTTAGGGGAGGAGGGAGCAATGATAATTACTAGCACAAGTGCTATCAAGAAAGGAAGGAGAGAAAGGGAAAGAGATTAAGGGTTAGGAAGGAGCTGAGTTGTGTTAGATAAAATAGTCAAGGAAAATCTCTCTTAGGAGGCAATAACTGAAAAAAGTGAGGATGTGAGCCATGCAGATGTTGCAGGAAGGAAAATGTCAAATGCTAAGGTCTCAAGGAAGGTATGGACTTTCATTCTTTGACGAATAGAGGCGGTCCGGGTACCTGGAGCAGAGTGAATAAAAGGGTAAAGAGGATGTGAGGTCAAGTTGGTGTCACGTCATGTACAAATGTTGAAAATTTTACTCTCAATGTACTGATAAATCATTACACTTTTTTAAGCAGGAGAGAAAAATGATAAAATTTATACTTTTAAAAGGTCACTCTGTGTTTGGAGAATTAAATGGAGGGCTCGAGAGAGACAGCAGTTTACCATTTAGGAGGCCATTAAAATGGTCTGGGAAAAAGATTACTGTGGTTTACACTAGGCAGTAGCAGGGAGTGTTCTAGGCAGCAATAATGCTCATATTTGATGATAAAAACATTAAACGCGTTGATGGATTTGATGTGACAGTGTGAGAGCAGTGGGAGCCCAGAGATGCTCCCAAGGGCTGTGGCTTGAGCAACTGGGTGAACGATGGCTGTGGTGTATTTATCCTTTTTGTCTTCCTTTAAAATCATTTTAATTGATGCTAAGTAGGGAAAGGAGTTCTAAGAGCACCTAGTCAATCACTTGAAAGGAAAAATTCTGATTTTTTTATATATGCTAGAGCTGAGGGTCCTTGACATTTTCTGAGAGAGGAAACACTGTGAGGGCCAGTGGTATTCCAAGGCCATGGTTTAGTTCCCTCATCACGGCATGCATCTGTGTATCTATCTGTTTGCATTAGCAGTGTTGTCTAGATTTAAACCCCAATCTACCAGTTACTGCATGGCACTTTAGTTATGACTAATTCCTTTAAGTTTCAAATTCCTAGTCTATTAGTTAGGTATCATAATATTTCTTGCCATATTGGGCTGTTAAGATGATTCAATAAGATAACATACATAAAGTATATTACCCCAGTTCCCAGCTCAATATAACCACTTCATAAGAGTTAATTAATATTTATTTCACGTACTAGAGATCTGTAAATGGTTTTCTTTGATATAAATAACTCATCAGTAGGTGCTTAAATACACCGGATACCATTAGTCCACGATCATCCAAATGATTTTCAAAAGCCATATTATTTTGTACTCTCCAAGACTTTGAGGAAAAAACATGAACAAGGAATTTGACATTTGTAGATTTCATCTGTTTTTTTTACCTTCTATTTTACAAGCCCAAAATAAAATTGTTATTACTGACCTTTGTAGAAAAGATAGTTACTATGAAGAAGGAAAGTAATTTTAGATTTAACTTCCATCTACTCTGGCTTCAGTTGCTGTGCCGCCCAAGAGTGTCTGTGAATTAAATATCAGGTTGACTTATGCTGGAGAAAAGAATGTTACAAACCGAACAATTTAAAATCGAACAAAGATTTGTGTCCTCTTACTCTTCGCCTCACTGGGATTCCTAGCTCAGACCCAGGTCTTCCTAAGCCCTTGTTAAAATGTTAAATTCTACTACTCCCCTCAGTTTTTCTCTGTGCTCTGTTTTGTGAAATACCTTTCTTCCACCTACATCTAAAGAGAAAAACTATTGACATAGGTTCAAATAAAGGGCCAGCAATCTTGACTTACAAATCAAGTTATATTCAGTCTTCTGGGAATAAGCAAGTAGAAATTTGTTACTTTGGATTACCCCACAAACCCTCACAGAACCACTTTATAGAAATAAGAACCAAAAATCAAAAAATGATATAACAACCCTAGGCAAGTAGTGTTTACTAGTCAACACCATAAACAAGATTTTTTTTAAATCTCCTTTCCTAAATAATATCTCTCTCCTCTCCCCAATCCTCTCATCACAAATAGAGGTTAAAATAATTTTTTATCTTGAAAATTTTAAAAGGAAAACCATCAAGTAGTAAAAAAAGGTCCTCAGTATTAAATAGTAGAGAATGTTAGATAAGATGTAAAATTTTAAAAGGAAAACCATCAAGTAGTAAAAAAAGGTCCTCAGTATTAAATAGTAGAGAATGTTAGATAAGATGAGGACTTAAAATGTCCACTGAACAAGGCAATGGTGAGGAGGCCTAGGGGGTGGGGAGCAGAGCCGCACTGCAGGGGGCTGGATGGGGAGTCACAGAAAAGGGACAGTAACCTTCTCTTTAGGATGATGAGCCAAGGAGGGAGCTATGAGAAAAGGCTTAGAAAGCACAGCTTTGTTTATACTTTTGTTCTTCAAGATGACAAAACCTGAGTTATTTACACAGACTGAAAGGAGCCAACAAAGAGAAAAATTTAAGGTACAAGCTAAGTGTAGAGAATGGATGGTTTAAGGTTTAAAAATGATAAAAAGTTGTACACTTTACATTGTGAGGTTTCTTCTGCAGAATGTTTTGGCAGAAACACATAACTAAATAGATAACTTTTTATCTAAAGACTAGAGAGATTTAAGAGGAAACCTTTTAATTTTAAAAGCTAAGTCAAAAGAGTATACTGATTAGAAAGGGTAGCCATTGTTAAATAACTTCAGAATAAAAAAATGATATTTCAAATAATAAAAAATATTTTTGACTAAAAGTATGGTATTTTTATAAACACATTTAAGGATAAATGACTTTGATGACAATTATTTGTAAAAAAATAATAAATCACTGTAAACAGCTGAATATTTAAAGAATTGACAGTTGCTAAACTATTAGTTAATTTCTCTTGTTTAGGAAAACAAAAGCCCCTTTTTATTATAAAGCACTAAGGAAAATTTTATATGAGTGATGTGATAAAACTTTAAAATAAAAATAATTTGACCACCTAGTTTTAACTTGACAGATTTTTTTGTACCTGCTGGCTGGTGGTGAAATATGCTTTACAATTAATTTTCCCTCATGTTACTTATATGCTAAATCTACAGTACTCGATGAATCCTTTCCCATTAATGTTTAATTTCGAGTCTTGTTTCTGAAGCACTGTGAAAAACTTTACTATAACAAAATAGAGAACATGTGTGCTCTAGATAAACTTGGGTTTAACTCTTGACGTCTTCATTCAATGACCTTTAGCAACGATTCTAAGCCTCAATCTCTTCATAGATAAAATAAAGGCAGTAAGAAAATGTTTCTCACAGATGGTTGTGAGGATCAAAGAATTAATCTACCGCATGAAAAAAAGACTAAAAGCTGACCCCAGACTCACATTAATCAATTCACAGACAAATGAAATAGAGGGTCTGTTACACATAATGCCCCATTTTTATTACAAAATCTCTTATTACCACCAAATCATAAGCATGTAATTCTGTAACATAACAATATCACACTCAAGCACACCATATGACATTTTAGGTGAAATTTTCAAATTAAAACTATAAATTATTATACCCATGTTATTACCCTACCAACCACACTCGAGCAGGCCTTATTTCTGCCACACCCTGAATTTCCAAATCAGCTTACTTTTATGAAACTAATTAGTATGGTTGCCATTAATCCTTATATTGCAGGTATCTAGGAAGACATATGAAAGCCAAAGCCGTAATTCAAGATTTCTGGATACTGTCTGAAAAAGAGATCTACTCCTAATACAGATGTGTCTGCCTAAAAAGTTTTTTGTCCTCCCATAGTGCTTTGCAGGATTTGTTCTCAACCAAAAAAAAATTTCTACATGAACTATACCTCATGTGTAATAAGTGATATTTTCTTAAGACAAAAATTTGGTAGTGCAACAGTGAATCACTGAACTGAAAAGAATATGAGGACAACATAAAGTGTTTCTTCAAGATCTAATTTGAAAGTTCATTTGCAGTTAACTTTATTTTTCTTAAACTTTAGCAGTTCGAATCAGTTCTCCTGAGACTCATTTGGTCCTGGTACAATTCAAGTTTCCTTTTATCTTAACTTAGATTCTTTAAAGTAGCAGCCTATTTCTGCAATATAGTTACAGATCTTCTTTAAAATTTTTTTGGATTAATCTGTTCCCCAGTGTATGAGTCCGTATGTATTATAGATTTATTTGATACAATTTTCCAAAAATAACTCTCTTTTCATCAGAAATGATGGTCAGTGTCCCCCATGTGACAGCTTCACTCTGTCAATGACAACAGAGCATCAGACATTAAATAGGTCATTTGAATACCCCACTGTTTTAAAACATGGAGGCTGCAAAGTAAACTTCGGGAGAATCTATGTTGAAAAGCTCATGCTATATGTTATTAAACTTCTCAAGAGTAAAGCTATTGTCCTGAAGTCAAAAAGAGGCATCATGACTCAATTTGACCCAAATTTGTATAATAATGTCATTCAGTAGAGAGACAACATATAACCTTAAGTAGTCTGCTGGGAGATAACTCACCAGAATATAATTAAATGAGAATGTAGTAGTTTTGCAATTTACAGGTCAGTTTCAGAACTATATGAGAGGAGATAATTTGGAACCTCTTCAATTAACATACCTCAGGTCACGGGAAGCCATGGCTGCACGACTGCTGACAGAGCTCCGAACTTGTGCAGCACTTAACGTCAATTTCTTCTCTAACACTAACAAGTTACATAATTCTGAGCAAGAAGTCACTGCATGATAATACTGTGCATGACTTCTTTTATTTTGGAAATAGATAACAATATGTGCCTATATGAGAGATATTAATTATTTTCTCCTTCCCTGACACCCCTTCATTGTAAACCATGGCCTCTCACTTCATAGGCCTTAGCTGATTGGATCTGACAATGTAATCTTTCAACAAATATTTATTTACTAGGCTGTGTTTCTGGACAAAACTGACACAAATCCATGTATTCATGGAGCTCATATTCTAGTGGGGTGTCAAGAGGATAGAGCTAAAATAAGTAAATAGAAAAATTTATAGTACATCACATGAAGTAAGTGGTATAGAAAAATTTAAATCATGGAGCAAGCTTAGGAAATATTGGGAGAAGAATTACATTTTGAAATATGGTGGTCAGAAATGACTGAGAACATGAAATTTGAACAAACAGTTGAAGGAAGGATGAGAGTAAACCTCACAGATGTCTCAGGAAAGAACATTTAAGTCAGGAGGAAAAACCCCATAATTGAGGATATACCTGGCACGCGTTAAGAACAATGAGAAGTGAGTGTGGCTGGAGCTAAGTGGATAAGATGAAGAGTAAACGGTCACAAAGGCATTGAGTGGAGCACAGGTAGTACAGAACCTGCAGAACAATATTAAGAAATTTGATTTTACTAGAAGATAGGAAATTTGACCTGAAAGTGACATGATCTAACTTTAATTTTCAAAAGATGATTCTACTTTCTATACAGAGTAGGCTGTAGTGAGAATGGGCAGATTCAAAGAGATGGATGATCCAGGCACGAGAACATGATGGTTTGCTTTGGGTAGTAGTGATTGAAGGACTGAGCAGCCATGGTATTCTGGGTGTTATTGTAAAGTAAAACTAAATGGATTTGTTATTGGATTGGATGTGGGCATTTAGCAAGGAGATGAATCAAACATGACTCCAAGAAAAATCAGACATTCAAGTTTGGACATTTTACATTTTATAACCTATTAAACATTTAAGTGGAGGTATGCAAAAGGCAATTGGATATGTAAGACTATAATTCAGAAGAAAAATGTGAATTGAAAATAATTGCCCAAGGCTGGGGCAATCAGATTCTCTCTCCTAGGGAATTGGTTTACGACATAGGACCCGATCCTAGCTGACAAGCAGAGTTTGGGTCAGAATCAGTGCCTTCAAAACACAAATAAAATGCTATTAAAATGGCTATTATGGGGAAGCAGGGAATAAGTGTCTTATAGGAAATCCTATCTATAAAAAAAGAAGAAAAAATAAAACAGATACACAGGTATGGTGTGCATCCAAGCCTAGAGAAATACCACATGACCAGCAATCTAACTGACATTTCTGCAATTAGATTCCATGATTCATTATAATGAATAAGTAGTGATGTGAAATTTTCTTGCCTTTAAACCAAATTATTACAGGTAAACATAACACTATACAAGGTTACCACATGACTAAATTACAAAATACATTTTAAAAACTCTAAACTTTTAAATAGTATAAAACTGTAAGGTATTACAATATTTCAAAGTAGTTGAAAAGTGCCAAGTAAAAGTATCTTCCAAAACTACATATAATATTTAAAGTAATAGAAATTCATTGTTTCTTTTTCAAGTTAAAACTATGTTATAATACAGCTTTAAACATATTTGAATAAAGTGAGATTTTTATATATATTTACAAAACCATTCAAAATCATTTGATTCTTTCAGTGAGAATTGTTATAGATAGCTAAGAGTTTGAATTGTTTTCTTGATCTCTCTAATTGCATTACATGAAATTTGCCTGTACATGCAGGGTAATGGAATTCATTTTCTTTTGAATATGTATGAGAGGCTCAAGCCACAATAAACCATTGGGCAAAAGTGGGCACATTGAGCTTTGGCATATAAAAGGTTTTATCCACTTACATATTGTAATTTATTGACTATACATGCAACCACTGAAAAATAACTCACTCTCTACGTCTGATATACAAGATGCTTTAAGAGAGGCTTGATCTTTATATATACAATATATTCATAAAATATTCTTTCATGAATTGTTGAAAAAATTATACCAGTGACTTAAAAGCCTATTGAAACATTTTATCACCTGAAATAACATTACATTTTTAGAGTGCTGCAGTCTACGACATTCTAAAATTTGGCATTTACCTATACCTGATTCTTCCTGAGAAAGTATATAGCAATTAAATATTGAATATGTTACAGCTAATTTATTATAAACAAGAAAGTTGGGAAATCACTTGACACTAAAATAAAATCTTGTGATTGTATCATATTTATGAGCCCATTTGTCCAATTGTAAAGTTATATAGAGCTATCTTTACATGCATTTCAGATGAATGTTGGTGGTATTAATACTGTTTTTCAAAATAATTTGAAATATTTCAATTGGAGAGAAAGTACAATAAAGACTCATATTTCTGTTTTGCATGTTCAAATATCAAAGAGTACATTTTTTCTATATTTTTTTACAGATTTAGCATATTTTAGGGTATGTGTATGTATGTGTGTATTTTTTCTTGTAATGAAGAAAATTACTTGGGAATTTGATATTACTTGCAAAGAATGAATACATGTTGTTTATACTCACTTGGGTAGTTTTCAGAAAATAGTGTTTGAGGCCAGTGAATGATCCCTTAGTCATCTTCAGGAATATTTAAGTAATGCTCTGTTTTTGTAGTTTGAAAAGTGACCTAAAACTAAAATGATAAATAAAATAACATTGGCTTTTTATTTTATTTACTGCTAACCTTTAATGTCCTTTTTCTCAGAGCCATTTGAAAATTAGCTTTCAGGATACAATACACCACATTTATAGCATAAAATGTGTTGATTTAAGAAATAATCCTGGTGATCATATTTGCAATAACATTCACATAAAATCTTATTTCTTAAAAGATGGGTATATCTAGTCATATCTTTCTCTCCTTTTCCTTATTCTCTCTGTAAGATCCCAAGTTTAAGCTGAAGAATATATTTCTCTTCAAAAATAGCAAAGAAATAGTCAAAATAGAATCACTCTAATGCCTGTATTTAGGATTAATTTTAAAAGAGATTTTTGTTATGTGTTATTTATATAATAAACAAATTAACTTGTTGAATCCCATGATTCACCATCAATAGTGCATCCTGCTGGTAGTGAGTTCATTCTTCTTACCTACTTGTCTGTTCACTCTGACTGGCTATCTAACTTCATACACACACAGACACATATTTGTAGGATAAGTTTTTGAATAAGGCATTTTCCTAACAATGAAGTTAATTGAAGCAAACTGTTCCCACGGAACTAAATTTAATCTAAAATTTCTGGATGATGCTTTTTATTATGACAAATTTCAAATGCTTACAAAAATTACCTGAATGTTAACTAAACCACCATATAAACCTCACTCAGTGTCAGCAAGTGTCTACTCAAGTGAATCTTGGCCACGTGTATATATATATTCATACACTCACCACCATAAATTACTTTGAAGCAAAGCCCAGATATCATTTCATCCATAAATTTTTCAGAATGCATTTCTAAAAGATAGGAACTTTTAAAACATAATCCCAATTCTAAAATCATACCTAGAAATAACTAACAATAATTCCATCATATTAACAAATTTTCAGTGAATGTTCAGATTTTCAGATTACTCACAATACAATAATTTTTGCATTCCATTTGTTTGAATCAGTATCCAAATAAGATACATGCATTAGCCCTGGCCATTGTGGCTCAGTTGGTTGAGTATTGTCCTGCAAAGGGTCACTTTTTCAATTCCTGATCAGGGCACTTGCCTGAATCAGAGGCCAGCTTGAGAAGCAACGACGCATTGATGTTTCTCTCCCTCTCTTTCTCCTTCCCTTCCCCTCTCTCTAAAAATAAATAAATAAAATCCTTTCTAAAAATGTTCATGCTTTGCTTTGTTTTAGATTTTTTAAAATCTGTTTTAACGTATAGGCTCAACTTCCACCTTTCTTTTGTTTATTCTTTTCCTTTGCATTTATTTTTGTTCTTGGACTCCAAACAGTGTTATGAAGAACAGTTGAAAGAATTAAGAAAACAAACACCAAGAGACCAGCAGACTCTCATGAATTTGATGGTTGTTTTCAAATACTTTAGTCAAAATAAAAATTAGCACCAAAGAGTAGGCTGATGGATGGAATCTGTTTGGGGACAGATTTAAATCAATATAACTGTTTAACTAGAATCATCAAAAGAAGAATTAGGTATCTCTAGAGCATGAATCTTTGTCATTGAAACAATTCAAGTATATCTTAAAAGACTCACAAAATGTCTTTTAAAATAATGAGAAACATTAATGTTGGCCGTGTCTCAGAAAAAAAACTAGAATTCAGACAAAATTTCTTCCCTCTTTACTGTTATTTTCTCTTCTTGCTCTCATTTTGCCTCTTATAAAATGCATGCATGATATATGCTCCTCTGCTCCCAATAGACACATACACACACGTTGGTCAAAATAGCTGTAGTGGTAAATGAAGTCATAAAATGGTTGTCAATGCTCTGCTTGTCTATCAATTTATCCCAATTCCAAATTCAAGTCTCATGAAAGAACATCTCTTTAGTGGAATCCAAATTATCTAGAACTCCGTGAACTAAAACTCCGTGACTGTATTGGATTGTCAAATCAAACTCACACGAATCAGAGACCATACTCAGTAGTAAATCAGTAATAATTTCAAGGCTACAAGCAATGAAAAGCCTCAGATCAATCAAGGGGAGAACTGGACATCAAGGGCAGATCCCCAGGTTCTTTTTTCCCATATCAGACAAGCACCTCTGGCCAGAACAGACTAGATCTCTAAGCGAGGCTTGTAGAGTTAGTTTCTCAAACAGCAGTGGGTGTACAAATTCTGAAACATCTTCATTTTATACCCCAAATAGTTCTATAGTTTACATGACATTTCTTACAGGTTGGCATGCCTTAAAGGTGCACAATTATATCTACTAGTGTTATTGTGATCCTTAGCCAGGCCATCATGCTGAGAGCATTTCAGAGGTTGCGTCCCTTCCCTGCAGACCCATTTGACAGGAAAGATACATCTTAGTCACCTGACTTTTCTTTCTCCCAGGTGTCTTCTCTTGGTGAAGGGAGCCAAGGGTAGCAGACCAGCTGCTTTAATACCTTCCTCCCACTCTAGCTGCAGGGGTTGGAGGAAAAATGTATATTTTTAGCTTTCCAGAGTCTGTGGCATAAGAAACACAGTAGATTGATATTGAACTGTTTAGCTAACAAATTCTATACCACTATAATTTTTCTTCAGTTTACCTTTAATTATTTATGTCAGTTTAAATCCTAGCTCCAATTCTATCTCTTTCAATGTGGACAATCACAAAGACAGTAGTACCTCACTCACCTTTCATTTAATTTGAAAGATACAGTTAGCATTTTACTGCATATAGTCCTTTTTTTGCAATTACCTGTACTGCACATTTTAGCACTTTAAGATAGAAGCACATTTAATTTGCTGGTTTCCTATACTCCTAGTATTATAGCAGCATAGATATTCAATGCAATATTTTTTGAGCAAATGCAAAAGACATTCCTCTATTCATGATTCAAATAAGTAGATTTTAAAGCTGCCTTTTATCTACCCAGTACTTTTAATTCAAGAGAGTCATTTGAATTTTAGAATATTCATTCATGTTGGGCTATTACCATTGTTAATAGGGTTTAGCTCTGACAGGGAAGAGCAGACACCAGGAAAGAGGGCTGTTGCTCAAAACCAAGATAAGTTGTATTCTTAAGTAAGCTTTTGGAAATCATATTAATATAACAGGCGCACCACATTTCCCAATTCTGTTTCTCTGTCATCAGTACTTCCTTCTCTCTCATTTACTCTGCTCAGTGTCACTGCTGTAAGACACCCACAAGAAAGGTGGAGAAAGGCAAATGAGGAAAAAGATTCCAGGATCTCTTCTGCCTTCAGTCATAGATTCATTTCTTAGAGAGTCCCTCACTCTACTAAAAAACTGTGCTATTGACTATATTCAAGCACTTCTTCCCATGTTCTTGCTCTTTTCTCCTCTTTGCAGTAAGAACTTTTAAGAGAAGATAACCACCTAAGGTAAGGCCTTCTTTGGTCCTTTTCTACTCCCTCTGCATGTGGCAAGCCCTCTGTCAGGTGTAGGACTAGCAGTTGATGGAGATATGCATGATATCTTATTAGAAAAAAGAAAAGCAGAACAAATAGCTTATGTGACTTTGCGCTCTGTGTTAGGCACTGCATGAAGCCCTTTACGCGAATTACCTCATTTAATCTTAACAACACTTATTACATAAGGAAGTTATGATGTCCATCTTCCACATGAAAAAACAGGCTTCAGAGAGTTTGAAAAACGTGTCCAAGGTCATTCAGCTAAGCAAGGATTTGAGCACTGGTATGTGAAATAACACTGCCCACATGGTCAATTTTGACATCATTTTGCCCCTCTAGAAAAGGATTCTACATCTGCTTTCCAGATATGTTACTTTGCTGAACACAACAATGTCAGCGGCACGCACGAATCAGGACAGTCAAAACTACCTTCATGGACTCCAGTTGTCATATTATCTTTGTGCTCTGGCTGGCAATAGGAACAAAATTCCCTCTCAGACTTCTTTTAAAAAGTGTTTTTCTAAAACTAAAACTGAAAACTTGTTATAAAAAAAATAAAGCAGCTTTTCACCACTTTTCTCCCAAAGCTAGATTCCTTAATCAAGGATAACCAATATATTTTTTTCTCCCTTACAATCCTTTTGACATTATTAAAGTCAACATAGAGTATAATAAAATATGACTTCTCTCTAACCTTATTTCTAGATTAATTTAGGATGGACAAAATCTGAGAAGCATAAATTTTTAAGGGTTCCAGTTTTGTTCCTAAATTTTTCAAAAACTGCATATTTTATGACTATCTCAGCCATGTTTTAAAAAAAAATATTCCCCAAGAATAAAACTTGTTATATTCTGAGTTTAATTTATCTTGTAATAAAGCTTAGAGACTTTTCTCATGTCACTACCAGTGCGGCAATTCTTAGTCACTTTAACTTATTAGGTTTGCTCATCATTCTCATGAGGAATAGAATCATACCAGGGTTATCATAGTCTAAAAATCATGCCCTCAAAAACTATGCTGCCTCTCCATAATTTCTGTTGAGCCATCTACACTGTCTAATTTTTTCCATTTTTTTCTTTTCTAAATTCCCTCTTTATTCTGGGCTATTTTTTTTTTAAACTTATTCACCTCTCATTTAGCCAGATTATATTGAGACCCTTCTATAATCCAAGCACAGTCTACAAACCCAAATTCCTGCCTGAAAAAGTTATAGTTTACAGGTAAACACAGATAACTACATAATTAAAAGGCAGTGTGATAAGGGCCAGAAGAGGTGCAATCTATAGGAAGGGATCCTGATTCCGTGGCATAACATCCATCTTCATCTATAAATCTGCATCATGAGCTTTGAGTCTCCTAGCTGGTCATCTCAAACTCATAACTCTTACATTATTTCCAGTACCAGATATATTAGAAGGATATTTGCAAATAAACCAGATTTTTAGTCATAGTCTATTCTTTTCATCTAAATTTATTTTCCAGAGCTACTCCAGAGAAGCAGATAGCTACTCCTGCTGAAGATAGCATGGTATCCTTCTTCAGGCAATTAAAATGTTATATGATTTTACTTCTCTTGGCTAAAATTTTATTGAATAGCCCCTCATCAAAAACATAAACTCATACAAAACATTTATTTTGAGTTGGTTCTATTTTCTTTTCCAAAATATCTTTTACAGCGTTTTTTATTAATTATTTTTAAAGAAAGAAAAGCAGCCCTGCCTGGTGTGCCACAGTTAGTCCCGCAAGCCAAAAGGTTCCAGGTTTGATTCCAGGTCAGGGCACATGCCTAGGTTTTGGATTAGGTTCCTGGTCAGGGGTTGTGCAAGAGGCAACCAATCCATGTTCCTCTCCCACACTGATATTTCTCTCTTTCTCTTTCTCCCTCTCTTCCCCTCTGGCTAAAATCAATGAGCATGTCCTCAGGTGAGGATTAAAAAAAAAGGAGAAAAAGAAAGAAAAAGAGGAAAGGAGAATTTATTCATTATCTTACTACCTTGAGCTAGCCACTGTTGATGTTTTGCTCTATATGCTTCCAGGATATTATTAGATGAATACATGTAAAAAGTTATTAATAGAGAAAATAAAATCACAGTGTAGGGTCTATAAATTCACATATATCTGGGTTCAAATTTAGATACTACATCTTGATTGAAAAGTGTTAATTCTAATATATTTGTTTATAACATAGAAGTCAAAAGAATATATATTTTTCAAGAATAAGATATTTTGATGGAAAAGAAAAGAAACTTCCCAGATGTATTTTTTATTGTTAGGAAGATAAGTGGAATTCCTGGACTCTACCCACTAGATACCAGAATCAACCACTTTCCAGTTGTCCCAACCAAAATATCTCCAAACAATTACCAAATATCTGTCCCCTGAAAAGGATGGAGAGCAGAACTATGAATGAGAAAAAAATGACCCTGCACTGTATTTGATATATGTGTTTAAATACCTGCATGCACTTTAAAAAATTGAGGGTTGAAATGTATGTTTAATTTACTTGAATAGTACTTACTCAATTTTGTTCCCTTTCCTGCTGTTTACCCACCTTCCTGCTGGCAACCATGAGCAAGCTTTCTATGTCTATGGGCCTGTTTCCATTTTGTTTTATTTATTCACTTGTTTTGTTTTTTTTAGATTCTACATATAAGTGATATTATGTTACTTGTCTTTCTCTTATTTCACTTTGCCTAATACCTAGCAAAATGCTTCACAGATGTGTTTTAAAGTGAACCTATAAACAGTTGCTAAAACCATTATATTCTGCACAATGCAATAAACTTTATCCCTGTGTGGGCCGGTGTGAATGAATCCCGGCTCGTCTCTTTTCACCTCATTTAATTTTTGCAGAGCACTCAATATTCAGTCCTGAGCTGCCTGATATTGCCTCCCAAATGCCCCATCAGTTTTCTTATCTGACCATGATGAGGATAGAACTCCTCACATTTCCTTCCAAATTCTTGCTTCTTCTTAATTATTGGTAATGTCATTATTCTTTCTCATGTAGCCTTTTCCAGACAGTGAATTTGAACATTTCAAGGATTTCTAAAGGTAAGGTTTGTGTGCAACAGACAAAAAGGATACAAGGTTGATGATGCATCCATAAAATAAATTCATTAGTCCAGTTGCATAATGATAAATTATTGGTTTCTAAGTCTATAGACAATATTTGAAAATTTTTCTTTTCAAATATTAAGTTATCTTTTAAAATTAAGTTAACTTTTAAAATTAAGTTAAAAGGAATATACAAATGCACAGAGTCATCTAAAGTAAAAACAAGTGGGGAGGTTATAAGCAAAAACATAGGATTTCTACTCTTCTAACATGTGCTGCCCTTGCTTAAATTTCAACAAGTTGAAGAAACTATTATTTAATGAGTTTCCATGTTTATTATATTTTAAAAGAGCATCTATATCACCAAAAGAAAGGAACTAAAGTTGTTACCATTTAAAAATACTTTCAAAATAAATATATGTAAATATAAAATTTCAGGAAACACCATTATATTCAGTGTTTATTCATGGTAAAAAGGTTACTTTACAATTCTGATATAATTGTTACTTTATAAGTCTGCCTAAGAATTTTTTTCATTCCGTAGTAATTAGAGATCAAATTTTGAAAATTAAAAAAAAAAAGATGGAGAGCTTACCTGAAATGGGAAGTTTTCTATTGTGAAGGTCCTAAAATGGTCACCAAGAGAAAAACCCAACAGGTCTGTTTCAAAGAAAATTTCAGTACTGTTTTTTAATTCTTCCCTATAAATATTCGGAAGGTTATTCTTCCAAAATATATTGGGTTGATTAAGTTGCTATCAGAGTCCTTTTAAAAATTAAAAAGAATTAAAAATAATTATAGGTAAAGTTCAGAAAAACTTGAGTTATGGAAAAATTGGTAAAGACTTCAAACATTTTTCAGCCTAAATATGTATAATTTACCTTGCTACAATTGTTAAAAGGAGGTAAATATTACTACATTTTAAAAATACAACCTAAAAGGTAAACAAGAATTGGAGAGACAACAAAGTTTCAGTTACATAAAAAAATGATTTACATATTTTTTGTTTGTTTGTTATTTCACTCCAGAAATCTTAGATATGAATCTAGTGATTAGTCTTCAGAGTCTTTCAAAGTTTAGCCCAAGGACCACATGAATCATAATCACCTTGTAAACGTATTAAACATATAAATTACCATGTGGAGATAACTATTTAAAACTATTTAGGACACAGCTGTAGTAAAAAGTGTAAAGCATAAAAAAATGTGATAATAGAGTATTCAAATTTCTCCCATATTGATCAAAACCTTCCCTCAGTTTTAAAATCCAGTCATGATGAGGATGTGAAGAAATTCAATAAAATGTCAAAGAAATGATTAAATGTTGGGAAGTGAGATTTCTGCTCTAACCTCAGATGTTAAAGGCAAAGTCAGTCAATGCCTATAATTGCATGATCTGGAAGAGGTCAAAAGTTTTGCTAATGCTTTAAAAAAGTCTTTCTCTCATTGCAAAATGGTTGTGCTACATTTTACCTCTGTTTAAATTTGTACTGTCTTGTGAACTTCTCTCAGAAAAATAAGGAGGGATTTTGTTTTCAAAGACTGAAAAAAAAAGGATGTCTATGCAGTATTCTAGTGTTACAGTTCCCAAAATAGCTTTTGGCCTTCCCTGCCCCAAAATATTTCCCCTGCAGGCTGCCCTATGGTAGAACCTGGTACTGCTACCAAATGGATCCTTTCTTTAGACTGAGACATTTCTGCAGCTGAGGGATTTTGTTCTTGACCATCATTTAAGAGTGTAAATATTTCAGAATGGCCTAACAGGGTTTCTCAAACCTTCACATGTGTAGGAATCACCTGAGTATCTTGTTAAAATGCAGATTCACTTTCAGCAGATCTAGTTGGAGCACCCAAACATGCATTTCTAGCTAGTTCCCAGGCAAGGCTGATTCTGCTCCATGGCCCACCCTAATGCTCTTTTAACTCCTGAGCACGCAGTTTATAACTAACAGCTTCTATTCAAGAAGATATCCCTACAGGATCCAAAATAAGGCTGCAATATTTTATGCCATTAAAGAGGGCTGATAAACGTCCTAATTGGAGTTGGCAGAATAGGCCTCTCCCAAAAGGGCCGCTCTAGAATCTTTATGAGGGCCGTGGATTCCTGGAGGAGAGGTAGCATAGACCTTGCCAAAACACAGGAATAAAGGGGGAAGTTGGAGGTCACTAAACATTAATTTCACTGACAGCACAGCTTTCCAGAATTGTCATCATTTAGAGAAATTGGATACAGGCTAGCGACGGGAACACTAGCGAAATTCTGGTAGACTCAGCTACTGTCTTTATTATCTCTGAAGTAAACAAACTTTTTTTTTTTCCAAGACTTAACACAACCTAAAGAACTTTCTTTTTATATTTATCACCTGGCATTTTTCAAGCTTAATTTGGCATAATTATTCCATGATGTTAACCTCATTAATATTATTTATTGAACAAAATTTTAAACTTATTAATCATGACTTGTAATTTTTGTTTCCTTACCTGCCGGCTCAAATGGTTATTATCACACAGATTCTCTAGTTGGAACAACAATGTGTATTTTATCTGGCAGTGATTAGCTTTGACAATGTGTGCTAAAAGATTACCTATATATCCTCTTAACTACAGAAAACCCATTCTATCCTCATTCTATGCTGAATAATTAAGTGCAAACACATTTTGTTACCTGGAATAACAACTGAAATGTGACTAACATATATGGTAATAAAAATCAAATTGTATAATTCTTTGACTTCAATAAAATGGCTATAGAAATTGAATATATTATTTAAACAACCACATTACTCAGAATAATAACAAGAATAAGTCCACTTATTTTTGTATAATTATCTTATTCCCCCACATGATTTTGTCTTTGAAATTCAAAATTCAATTATATCAGATACACCTAATTATTTATACTGACAATGCCAAATAAAAGACGTCTGTGCTAAGAACTTAATCCCTAGAGGGTAAATCAAATCATAGAAAACAAAATAAAACAAAAACACAAATGTAGAAAATTCTTATCTATCTTGTTTAAGTATTTAGAATAAAGATAATAAAATGTTTAAAAATTATTCTTCTCCAAGTTTTAAAGTGGTTAAGTCTCTTCTGTATTAATAATCTTTCTTTCACTATGTCAACCTGCTATAAAATCGATAGGTAAGATACATTAGTGTGCACAGAAAAGAACAGATTGTTTATACTGAATTCCTTTCCAGGAGAAAGCAGTAGAGACAGAAGAGGCATGATGAAGGGGCCCCATACCTATAATACCATGAAAATGACCAAAAGGTTTGAAAACACTCCATCAGCTATAATAGAATCATCCTGTGTCGCTTCCTCTGCGCTATGTGAATCCTTGGGTTCTGCAGATAGTCCTGCATCTAGCAATCCTTGAAACATTGACTAGAAGTAAAGTTATGAGCTCAGAGGAGCCTCTCAGTCAATAATATTACAGACGCAGCCTTACTGATTCTTTAGTAATTTGACCAGTTCAAGTGCAATCATCTATTTCCTCAAGGCATTCCATTCTTTTCCACTGTGTAGGTTAAGACCAAGCAAATGCTAAGAAATGAAGTACAGCTTGCAAGGAGTGATTTTATGTAGACATGGACTCAGCCATGAGCGTGGGGGGTGGGACACCAACAGATGGTATCATTAAAATATTGTTGCTAAGTAATTATATAGATTCAGTCTTTCAGGAGCAAATAATGGCTGATTGATCTTTGTACCAAAGCAAAATAGGAGGGTGGTTTTTGAATGGAACATTTGAATGTTTAAAATGCCAGTTTAGAATGACGCGTAAGCGCAGCTTAATAGCACCATTATCTTAGGTACCCCATCTCAGTTTTCTCATAATCAAAGTGGTGATAAAAATGATTCCTATCTCATAATATCTGAAAATCAAATAAGATGATTTCTGAAAAGCATATCACACATAATCCCCGGATATGTAAGCTCATTTTTGGGTCTTAGGTCTTATTGTGTTCCCCCAATTTTAAGAAACTGTTGCTTGTAAAACACATCAATTAAATAAAAGCCTTTCAAAGAAATATGCTATCTCAAATATATACAGATATGTAAAATGTCTTACAATTTCAGAATAAATTATTTTGATTAAAAAGTCTTAGAATAAAAGAAATTTGGAATTACCATCTGGAGTACCCACTTCCGTTTTAATACAAGGTTTCCAGAGGGTCACTTAAAATTATGAGGATGTGCATGTGTGTGTTTGTATACTCATCTATATTTATATTAATTGCAAAAAAGTAATTCACATTTAATATGAAACAAGAGTTGTAATATTAAAGAACAAGACTTTGTGTCTCAGAGAATAAAAAAGGAAAATATCTAATGCTACTGTTCAAAAACATATGTATTGAGCTCTCATTCACTGCTACTGTATTGACAGTTTTCAATTGCTCAGATTCAATTTTTAATTTTAATTTATTGCAGCACAGTCTTTTCAAGTCATCTGTTGGTTGGCACATCTGTTGATTTAAACCTCTTTATTAAGTTTATACAAAGATGCTGTATATTCTGAGACACAGAAAAAATAAATTGTTATACTTTAGAAAACATCTCTACATTCTTCCCAGAATGGTTGGGGGACAAATATTTGTTTGCCAAACTGAAACTCCAGAGCTGCTACATGGTAGATGGTTGTATTTATAGATATAGGTTTTCTTGTGTTTACTTATTTAGCAAGGGGGTAGAAGTTCAGAATTATAAAAAAAAATGCAAATGTGGCTTAGAAATGAGAATATATTTTCTGCAAGGTAAGATAGAACAGTAAGAATTCTAAAAGACATGAACACTACATACAACGAAGTCTGTCCAGAAAAAGTCCAGCTATTGTTAATATAATGAGAACGGTTTGTATGACATCAATGTAACCTGGCAACCAAGGAGAGTGGATTGGAATGCTCATGCATGAACAATGACAACTTCACTGTACAAGTCAGTGAGGAGGTAGATGCCATTGAGTGAGCATATGTACTGTGTGGCCATTCAAAATGACTGTGCAAGTAGAGCGATTCTGCATCAAATTTTTCATTAAGCTTCAACATTCCTCCATGGAAACTATTTGGATGATTCAGAAGGCTTTTGCGGATGATGCAATGAGTGCAGTGCAAATAAAAATGTGGCACAAGTACTTCAAAGATGGTCAAGAATCTGTTGAAAGTGATCCACATTTTGGAAGGCTTACAACAAGCAAAACACCTGAGAATGTTAAATGCATATGGGATGCAATCAACAAAGATCAGTGACCAACAGTGCAAGAACTAGAAGCCGATCTGGGGATTCCAAAAACCACTGTGTCTGAGATTTTGACACAGGCTCTTGTCATGAAATGAATCAATGGTGATTCCAGCAAAGGATTTTGCAGAGTGTTTTGAATGGTGGAAGAGGTGCTGGGAGAACTGTATGAGGTCCCAAGGGACCTACTTTGAAGGGGACTGAGGCTTTTCTTGTACCTTCTTCAGTAAATGTCTCTATTTTTTCATAGTGCATGGCTGGATACTTTATGGACAGGGCTCGTACGCATCCAGACCCAGTATATTAATTCAACCAACTCCTTTCTTTTTAGTCAGCATCTCAGTAAATGAAAACCGATTGTGGAGATAACTGAAGCAAATAGAGATTTAGATAATGGTGTTGGAGACTTCATCTATTTTTTTAAAGTTGATGTATAAAAAACCCCACATATCAAAGATAAACCTAAAATGATAAAACTTTTCATGAAGGAGTATTTGCTCCTTCATCTCTATACAAACAAACATCATACTCTCTCTGTCTCCCTGGCTTCCGCATAATGAGTTGCAGCAGAACACAGATTATTTTTCCCACAAGGGGTAGAAAAGTCTACAGTAGGAACAAGACTCACAAAAGGTGAATCAAAGGTGAAAACAAGACAAAACAACAAATCTACCATCCTTTGAGTCTACATTAAAGAAAATGCTCAGTGGATGATAAATGTGACAGAGGATAACTATTTCTCATTTATTGTTAACAGATTTTTTTATGTCAAAAATCACATCAAGTATGCAACTAAAAAGACAAGTAACTAGAATGACATTTTTTTCTGGACTATCATCATGTTCTTTATAATGCCATTGTTCCAAATGGTAAACATTGGTGAGCCAGACAGCCTCCAGGCTGAGGCATAGTGTTATAGAAAGAAGCCATGTGGTAAAAGGTTATATACATGGCCAGCTTTTGAGACATAAACCTGTGAAGTCACATGGGACCCAGCAATCAGACTGGCCCCATGCTTACTTAGTTTAATGCTCTACTGTTGTTCTCTTGAAATTTTAATTTTAAAACTTGAACTTGAGTTTTATAAGTGAATTCTGATGATACAATGAAACATCAGCCTGAGCAAAGGAGATGCGAGTAATAAGTTTATCTGTGATTCCTTGTTGCTCCATTCTCACATGGCATTTTCCATGTTCCCTGAGCATGGAATTCTGGTCTACCCGTGGAAAATGAACATTAAGTGATTCCCAACGTGAGTACAGGTAGGTGTCTTACATTGTGACTCAATAAGCAGGGACACTGAAAGCCCTGCAAGGCTTTTCATTTGAGCCTGAATTTGCTTAAAATGCTGATAGAAAGCATTCTAAGAACTATGAATGACTGAGGAACCCTATCATATCTTTCCTTAATTGTGTTACTTCCTTCTATTTTCCAATTACTTACATTGAAAATTATGGTACACAAACTCAGGATAAGTACGATGGCCAGAGTTTCTTCCTCTTTCATTCATCCTTACTAATCAGTGAGGTGAAGGTAGAGAGTGTTGCTTTAACAACCACTGATAGGCTGATGAGTTTGAGTTTCAAATCTGCCTACCCAGAAAGAACTCTTGTCTATGCTCTAAGTTTATTCATTCAACTACATAATGGACATCTTCCCTTGCATCTCCTACATACTTCTTAAATTTTTAGCTCTAACTCCAAATCACTACCCACTCTCCCCAGTCTTGTCAAAGTATCCTTCACTGTTGTTCCCATTTTACTTAATAGTTTTATTACATCCAATCATCTAAGCCAGAATTTCTGCCTTATTTTAAATTCCTCCATTTCACCCTCATGTCCTATAAAACACTACGTCCTATCAATATTACCTCCTAAATCCATTGAATCATCCCTTTTTTCTCTATTCTGCACAATTTTTGAGCACACACCCATCTGTTTGACCTGGGTTATTTTCCCTGTTTTTATTATTATGCCCCTCCAATCTGTCTCAACAAAATGTTGCCTGAGTAATATTTCTAAATAGAGGCAACTGGGACCAAATAACCTCCCCGCTAATAAAACATATAAGTAAGTCTTCACCGCTTTTAGACACAAAGTCTAGTATCTTTAATTTTTTTTGTAAATATCTTCAAGTGAAACCTCTATGTTTTTCTTCACACTTATATCTTGTCTTTCCCTTTACATTTTATGCTCAGGACACATGAAGCTACTTAAATTTCCTAAACTGCTCACTCTTCTCTTCTCCATTGTTTGTGCACACACCTCTGGTGTTTTCCCAGCTATCATGTTTTAGACTAATTCCTATGACAATTACTGGGCTATTAGAATACCTGAATGAATTGTTGTCAAATAGTAATCTCATAGTAATTCTTCTTGATAAACTGACTTGGAGTCTAGGATATTTTGGGGTGGTTCAGAAATTATTGCAGTAAAATGTGTTAAGTGCAATAATAGAGCTATAATATTTCGTGATCCTCTCCAGAGAAAAGTAGGCATCAGCATCAGGACAGATTTGTAAAAGGGTGACTGATAAACAGTATAAAGAGAATAAGTAAGAGACACCTGCAAGATAGCAAAGTACATTGAAATTGATAAAGTCATTGTCTGCAGAGAAACAGAATATGCAGAAGCATGAGAAAACAGGGCCCACTGGGGAATTTCATACAGTTCAGAATAACTGGGCCATCCTGTGCGTGGCAGTGGGAATAAAGAAAGAGAACAAATTCAAGAGCTATTTAGGAGGTAGAATTAAGAGAATTTGGTGAATATTTAAAAAATGAAGTAAGAACGAAAAGGTCATGAATATACAATTTCAAGTTTCATCCAAAAGGTGGGTCATTAGGCCAATCATTGAGACCACACGGGTACTGGGAAATGATGAGAAATGAGAAAGATGAAATTTTAGGAATCCAGAGAAATCCAGACGAAGATGGTTACAGAGACTGTGGCAGTGAGAATGCTGGTAGGTTTGAAGGTGCAGCTATCTATGAAATGTTATAGGAATAATTATTTTATTAACAGTGCATAGCAACTACATTTTAATCAGCCTATAGAGTTTATATCATTATTCTCAAGTATGAATTTCTTCAATAATTACTTTCCTAGAAACATGCCCTTTTTTAGGAAAAAAAGATGGCGACACCGAAGAAATAGAAATTTTAGTAAAGGTAGGGATAGTTGCCATGGGGAACATTTTTGCAGGGAAAAGTAGTTTTTGAATCATTTGTTCACTCATTCACTTAAAATATACCAAATACCTATTTTATGCCAGATGCTATGCAAGATAGTATACATAATAATATGCAACAATACGTCATTTCTATCTTCAAATAGTTCATAATGTGTTTAGGGGAAAAATTAAAACTTTAGATCTAGAAGAATCTTAAAGTAAATGAACCTCAATTATTTCACATGACAAGTGAGAAAATGAAAATCAGAACTATTTAAGAACATTTTAGGAAGAATCACAACTCTCCTGGTGGCTCTTTCTTGTGCCTTGAGTCAGTGATTCAATTTCTTTCCTAAATGGGACACTGCCAACTTCAACACATGACTACAGTGTCCATTGAAGGGAGAAAAAACATGTTACAGCCTGGCCTACAAGGAGCATATGACACTTTCATTCATATCACATTGGCCAGATTTTAGCTGCACGACCCTTACCTTCCCCAAGAAAGGCATGGAATTATTGCCTTTCATTATGCTTCAGAAAAGAAATGGAAACTTGTGAGCGAATGGCTAGGCTCTGCCACTTCTCTGGTAGGAAGAAAAGGCACTGGGCTTTTTGCCCTGTCCCCTGAGTACAGGAAGCCTGCAAAAACTAATGCTCAGCTTTCCCTGGTTTGGCAAATTCCCTCAAAATGAAAGCCAAATTGTGTGTGCTCCACCTGATTTAGGTCTGGGTGTTTTTGCCAGTTTATGGAAGCATTGATGAAGCTATTTCCAAAAATGTATATAAGAGTTTTAACTATTGTAAATGGGAGACCACTCCAGTTACTGAGTGCATCTCTCTTTAGGAAACAGGAGGCCAAAATTTTATACATCATTTTTGTTCATTTTACTTCTAATCTTTTAATTCCAATCTAAATAAATTAGACATTGATTATTATTCAAAGTGCAAGGTGCTATTTCCTAATTTCATATTTGTGTTTTATCTTCATAAAAGTTATTGATAAAAATGTTCAATGGGGCAGATTCAGGACAAACTATCATTACAGGCCACTGTAGAGTGGGACACCATGTACTGTTTCCCAGTGCCAGGGGAAGACTCTAACCACATAGAGAAGCACAAAGATCATCCATGTGTCAACCACCAGGACTAGATGTCCCAATGCTTCTGCCCATTGCTTCTAGGTGAAGGGGTTGTCAAGGAAAGGACAACACAGTCAAATACTGTAGGGAACAATACTTCTACCCACATAAAGAGAAAGAGTAAGATCAACTCTAATAGTGTGTCAGTTCCCTATTGCAAGTGGGTCTTCCCTCCTGCCCTTAGGGCTAACACAAGGCAGTTGGTCTGTATGCATACATCTTGTACTGCAGCAGCAGAACTCTAACCTGTGGAGCCTGAAATACTGAAAGCTGGGGGCCTGTCTGAGGACCACTGAGTATGAAACAGAAAAAGCCATTCACACACAAGGGGAGAAGCTTGGCACAGATTCTGTGGGCTCTCCATCTCTCAGTAAGAAAAGTGTTCAAGGCCCAAGGTCCATTCTTATGTGGTCAAGAAAGTGGTCGAAAGACTGCACGTAAGACTGCATTTCCCAGCAGCATTTCTCCAGGTAAACACTGAAAAACACGGACAACTATGTTCCTTGCATTGCTCATGCTATTATTTTATGTTCATGAAGATTTTTGCAAATATAGTTTCAGAGTTCTCTTTTTCAAATGCCCCACACTCTTGTGCCATTCATCCCCTGGCCACAAACCATCCTTTTCCCTTCTCTGAAACATCTAAAATATTTTCTAAACTATAGGTCACACACCTGATTAATCTATGCTATTATTAATTTTGAGACAGCATCTCATCTACCAGAAAAAGCCACACAAAGGGACTTCTCCATCTATTACAATCATGGCTGGTGACAATGGAGAGATGTGACAAAACATCATTTGTTTCTAGTCTTGGGCATGGAATAGCAAACTTAAAATACAAAGTGAGCTCCTATGCCAACCAGTACGTATCCAACTCTTCCATTAAGCTGTGGCTAGTGATAAATATTCTGACTCTTTCATTTCTAGTAAAACATCTCAAGTCTGTTGTATCTCTTGTTTTTCTTGGAAAGGCAATTCTGTAATCTATGTCTTCATCTTTTTCAAGGATAAGCAACCACCTTTATCACCTCCAAATGGATTTTAAAGTAGGTTTGTCTTTCTTTTTCCTTTTTCCTTGCCCTGATTATTTTTCCATTCTAGTTCACAAAGTGAAATATTATGGGCACACAGTGCAATATATAGACCTTGTGTCATAGAAATGCATACTTGAAACCTGTATGATCCTATTAACAAATGCCACGATAATGAATATTTTTTAAACTGAAATATGAAACTTGATGACATGATTTCATCCATAAGTGGAATCTAATGAAAAAACTGAACTAACAAGCAAATAAAGACAGACTCACAGATAGAGAGCAGGCTGACAGCTCTGGGGAAGTGGGCTTAAGGGGTAAAGGGACGAAACAAAAAAGAAAAAAAAACACAAGGACACGGACAAGAGTGTGGTGACTGCAAGGCGGGGGAGGGGATGGGTGGAGACGGAAGAGGGGATGAGGGGATAAATGGTAATGGAAAATACAATAAAAATGAACTATTTAAAAAATAATAAATTTTTTTTACGTTTAAAAAATGGCAAGCAAAGACTTAGTCCACAAACAAAATACTATATGTAAAGATAGTATCATAAGGTTTTAAAATTAAATTTTGAGAACTTAATTATCCTGTTATTTTGGATGAATTTTCAGTCCAAATCTATAAACTGAAACAAAGAGATTATACTACTTTCTTGAAGTACTTTGTGTTATTCCTTCAACTATTGTTCCTTTCACACTTTGAAGATTAGCATTCATCTGTATATTTTACCAAGTGAAAGTAGAACTTTCCAAAATAAATTAAACAGCTTGCATTCTATATGAAGTCTGTTACATTGAGGCTGATTCATAGCTATTAAAATCTGATGCATACTTTATCAAATTTAAATCAAGGGTTTCGGAACCCAAAGACACATATTTCTATTTTACTGTGCATTGAGGCACATAAAACTAGTCTATTGAATGTGATTACTGGATTAAAATATCATCTGAAAAAAAGAAAATTATTCTATCTCCAGAACTAATATTGTCTCCTGGCATCATAGGTTTCAAAATACAAAGGTGGCTTTCACACGTATTAGGAAAAGTGAGATGTTCCTTCATTTTTTAACAGTGGTATACAAGTATGTCTCAGATTATGAAATTATATGTATGGGTTTATATCACACTTTTTTCTATTCTTTTGTTCTATTCATAATTCATAGGTGTTCATCACTGTAGTATTTGAGAGATGCTATTTAATATAGTTTTGTTGTCCTTATCAAGAACCCAGCTGACGTGATTGCAGAGTTTCAACATAAAGAAGTTTATAGTTTCTGCCTTGGTTGCTGACCATTGTCGGAGGTGATATCAAGGTTGTATGTCTTCATGTTTCCCCCCTGGAGGTGGACTCCTGAGGCTAAGAAGGTAGAAAAGGATTAGAAAACTGACAGTAACATGTATAATAGTATGTGGGATTTTGAGATTCTTGGGGGCACTCTTTCCAGGCATGCTACACTTTGGATGCAAGCCTCTAGCAAAAGTTTTACACCGACATCTTAACTATCAAGTGAGGGGATGGTAGCACAGAGGCAGAAGCAGACAGGAGCCTGAGGCTATGCCTCTGACTGTTCAGGGGTTTGGAAGTTTCTCTCTGCTCTGCAATGGGACACAGCTTCTGAGAAAGCCAGAGGCCCAGGGTCCAAGATAAAGAGAACACTGTGTGCAGGGACTTCCCAGATAAAGACAACTGAGAACAAATTTTGAAATGCATGCAAGACAAACACCAAGGAAAAGCCAGATGGCACCTTTGAGACTATGATCTCGACTTGCAGAGGGGGCCAGGCCTCTGGCCCTGTAGCTCTCCAGATTCCA
This sequence comes from Pteronotus mesoamericanus, assembly GCF_021234165.1. Taxonomy (NCBI): domain Eukaryota; kingdom Metazoa; phylum Chordata; class Mammalia; order Chiroptera; family Mormoopidae; genus Pteronotus; species Pteronotus mesoamericanus. The sequence continues at coordinate 19,604,979 of NW_026555311.1, forward strand.
CAAAAAGAGTAAGCCCCCGCCTCTAAGGGAGTACCCTAAGAAGGGGTGGGAGTAGTGGTAAAAATTCATAAGGAGAGACTCTTTAAACCAGAAGAGAAGTAATGACAAAATTTAAAGAGATACATCCCATCTTCTCTCTACTGCACCTAGACATTGGGTTCTTGCTAGCCAGATATTAATTATATAATTATTGCTTCTGTTTTGTGTATTTATATATGGTATGAAAATGTCCAGAACATTTAGGTTAAAGTTACTCTGTACTTAAATCAGGTAAGTAGTTTTTCATTCAGAACACTCCACAACTAGTCTCCCTGAAATCTTCCACACACAAAATGAATGAGCACATTCACTGACCAGGTAGGTTTATTCAACTTGGGGGTAAATTGAACTCTTTAAAATATATTTCTGGTACTGAATTTAAAAATCGCTTCTTTGGAAATTTTACCTATAAGCCTAGTTCTGCCCTCTGTAGCAGTGTAAAATTGTCTAACTGATATTTCTCTTGACAGGATTTTAATATCTGAAGATGATGATTATGGTTATAAAAGCTCTTCTCTGTATTTAATATTCAGATTGTTACTTATAAAACAACCTTCATATTCTTTGGTATCCTGGATTCCCCTTTGGCTGTTTGGCATCTGTGGGAGGAAATGAAGATTTTGAATTTTATAGGCATTGTTGATCCAAAACTACTGCATAAGTACAGTGTGCATATTCTTCTCTGTGAGCAGGAATGTCATACAAGGTGTACGGTGAGGAGCCATAAGCTAGAGGCATCATTTCCTCAGGACTGTGTAAAATTGACAGCCAAGGGAATGAGGAACTGAAAAGAAAATTGCTTCCTCTACTTCTTTCTGAGACACAAATTGATAATGCCATTTTCCCAAGCAAAAGATAGGGGAACAGAACTTTCCTTTGTCATGGTTTTGCATGAGGTTAATTTATACTGTGTGTGTTACATGCCACTGAGTCGGTTCTGATTCCTGGCGACCCTCTGAATAAGTGAGGTCCACAGTGTCCTGTCCTCCACAGCCCTGCTCCACTCCTGCAGCCTCCTGCCAATGGCTATTTGTATGCACTTAGTTCATCTCACATGTGGCCTTCCTCTTTCACTGATGCCTTCTATTTTCCCTGGCATGATTGTCTTCTCCAAAGAACTCTGCCTTCTGATGATGTGCCTAACGCAGAACAGCTTCAGTTTTGTCACTTCTGCATCCAGTGACGTTTCAGGCCTAGTGTGCTCTAGGACCCACTTGTTTGTCTTTCTGGAGGTCCAGGGTATCCTAGGGCCTTCCTCCGACATCATATATTTCAAACAAATCAATGTTTTCCCTATCAGCCTTCTTCGATGATTTGTATTAGCAGTATCAAAAGTCTTTCAATCTTAATATATGTAATGCTCTCACATTCACTGCTTCAGTCAACAAATATTTATTGCACATTTACCATAGTTAAAAGTACCCTAGAAATTAGTATCTAAAAGTGAACAAAAGACAAAAAATCCCTGCTCTCAAGAAGCTTACATTCTTGCACTGTTTTGCCATCATACATAACTTTACTTATGTCTAAGATATTTACAAATTAAACTAGCCCATTTGTGTTCATATTAGGTTAATAAACACTTAAAGTAATGCTTCTTAGTGCATTTTAAACAATCCCCACTTACAGTCGCGCTTCAACAAATACACTGAATCTGGAATATAGTAATATGTTCTAATTGCAAATGCAGAATTTACTTTCATAAAATATGTAAAGGAGAATTAGGTTTGTAAATTAATTATTATACATTTAGCGTTTTGAATCCTTTCTTTCTTACAAAGTCTCATTCACTTTTTTTTTTCTGTATACATTTGTTATGTCACTCAAAATAATGACACTGATAAATAAGACATATAATGAGGGCTTAATGTGTAACTGATATTATTTTACATGCAATTTATGAAGTTGTTAGTAGTGTTATTTCCATTTTGCAACAGAAAAAATTTATATTTAAAGAGGTTATCTGGCTTATTCGGAGGCATATGACAAGTGTCAGAGCTATGTTTTATACCATGATCTGTGTGAGTTAAGCATCTGGGCTCTGAGCAATTACACTCCACTTTGTACTCTGCATAATATCATGTATATCATGGCTCCGACCCTTCCATATTATTTACATTTGTCACAAACAAAAGACAAATATTCATTCATTCAGGTAACACATCTGTTAGCTCTTACCATGTGGTAGGCATTATTCTGGGCACGAGAAATGCATACAGCAATGAACCAAACTCATAAAAATCACTCGAGAAAATTCACTTTTCCGGATTTTGTCTTTAGGAAGCTATGCTTAAAATTTGTAAGTATAAAGTGACAAACATGTAAAAGTCACACATTTTATTTTTTAAATATTCCTAAAGATTGTATTTATTTAGAGAAAAAGTTCACACATTTTAAAATGACTTTTCAAGGAAAACTATAAGTACCTTTCCCTTGATTCAGATTGCAAAGAATGCAAACAGTAAAGAGCTAAGACATTGTTTGTCTTATAAAAGAGCACTAGAGTAGAATGGAAATAAGATCCTACAGAGAAGACAATAAATCTGTTTTTTTCTCCTCCCCTGCACAGGTCCACCTCCTCTTCTGCTCCACTGTTGGTAGCAGAGCCCAGAGCAGTCGAGCTAATGGCTCTCAGCATGTAGCAGGCTGACTTAATGTCCTCTCTTCTCTCTCCGCAAGTCCTAACAGCAGCACCCCAAGAAGTGATCAGCATTGGGCCGTACATTTCTAGTTTCACTGTTCCTGTTTTTCCGTGAGTGTTAAATTGAAAAGAAATTCTATTTTTTTCCTAAACAGCTGACATTAAAAGGATTGTTCTAAGATTATATTTGCTTTGGGCGCAATTTTTTCACATAGGAAGTGTCAAGTATCATCTAGGATAAAGAGAAAATATTTGATGAGCATTCATTACTCCACAGGTAACCTTTTAGAATGTGTATACTCCCTACATCGGGAGAACATTTTCTTTTACTTTCTATAACATCCATTAGCCATTTTTCTGGAATAACAGGCATTACATCTGTAGCTCACTTTTAGATACATTTTTTTCCCACAAATAAAAAGTATATTCCTAGCATTACATCTCCATACAGAGTTCATATATGTTATTTCTTATCATACTGTAAATACCTGTAGGTCTCAATACAAATGCACAAACCACGGGTCACTTTTCTTATAACTCTGTTCTTTAGTCCAAGACTGCTTTGCAATATGACCAAAAAAATTCTATTTAATTCTGTTATCTTTTCTGAAAGTCATCAAATTTCATTATAATAAAATACTAAATCAAAGGAATATGACAGAGACCTTTACAGAATACATTTGTATTCAATTTCATTACAGTGTCAATCACTCTACACCTAAGAAGCAGTTTGCTCTTCTTTCCAGTTTAGAAAACTGTATGGGTTAGGAAACTAGATGCTTTGCTGCATTTCCAGCACAGAATAGAATATAGTAGGTACTCAATACATATTTGAAAGTGATCAAACACTTAAAAGCCACAAACAAAACATATTGTATTATCCCTACTTTATACCAATGAGAAATCATAGTAAGCAAGCATAACAAACCTTTCTATTTATATAGTAAGTCTAAAGCATAATATTTATAAATTACAACAATCTTTTCTCTCTCAGCCTGTCATCTGGCTCTTTCTCTCTCCCTCTCTCTCTCTCTCTCTCTCTCTCTTACACACACACACACACACACACACAAATCTAGAAAGACTCTTGGGATGCATTACTGCTCTTTGTACACAGGGATCCCTATTATTTGAACATGATTATATTTTAAGATCACACATGAAAAGCTTTCAATCTTCAGAGCATCTCCAAGTACTATGCTGCTATTTTTCAAAGACTGGATTTACATTAGAGCTTACAGGATGCTACTTTCATCATTGACTCAATTTTTATCATAATTGAATTGCTCTCTTCACTTTATTTCTAAATTCCTTGATTTAAATTCTGTCCAAATGAAAAGCCAAACACATTACCAAAAAGAGTTAACTCTCCATGTCACTATTAATTTAAATACGACTTCATAAAAAAAAGTAGTTGCACTGGATTACAAAATATAAACATGTAGTTTTATTCCTGACAGAGTAGAAAAGTAGACTTATTTTAGTGTATGTGCTGCTGAAACAAGCACTAGAAAAGCAGAATTAAAATATTTAGTCTTGGGTCTCCTGCATAATTTGTACTACTTCTGGAAATGAATGAAATGTCTTTTAAGTGATTCGAGCTCATTAAATATTTAACCAAATTTCAAACTGAGAATTTGTTTGGAGTTTTCCAAGTTATTGTGCATATGTACAATATGCACAATATTGTCTATTTTGAACACCAAGAAAAATGAGGTAGACTTTAATCAGAAACTATAATTATATTACTACATTACAGTAGATCACCACTCCAGACAGAAAACTGTAAAGGAAATAGTGTGTGTGTGGAGAGCTGGTAGCCTAGGAACTTAGTGCAGATGTAATGCATGGAAATCCTATGACTAATCTAAGTGCAAGTATTGCAATTTCTATACTTCTTTTTTATCCCTCTCTTTCATCCTTTTCATTTATTCAAAAAATAATAATTATTGAAAACCTCGTGTGCTGAACACTGTTTATATGCCAAGAACATAGCAGTAAAAACCAGACAATGATTCCCTTTTTAACAAAGCTTTTATTATAGTGATTGGAGAAAAATATATATAATTAACAAATAAATAACGGAAATACATGCTGCGACATACAGTGATAAGTGCTATGGGCTGCGAGTGATCGGGCATAGGTCTTCCTGAGTTTGCAGCATTTGAGATCTGCCATGTGCAAATCAGAGTAAAAGCGTTCTGGAGAGAGGAAACAGCTGTTACAATGTCTGTAAGTGAGGAACAAGTTTGGTGTGTTCAAGGGACAGAAATAAAGTCAGTAGGGATAAAGGTAGGAGAGGCTATATTATTTTTGTTTTGTCCTGTGATTCAGATTTAAGGCTTATCCACAAGTTCCCATTTTCCCCTAAACTTTGCCCTTGTCACTGAAACCAGATGATTAATGGTCCTTGTTATGGGTCCTCCAGCAAATACATCATTTTTGACTTTTATTGGGTATAAAGCAAAGAGAGTACGCCACTTCAATCTCTACTACTTTGATGAAGAAATATTGTTATTTACTCTAAGCCAGATATTTTCAAACTTTTTCATATTACGGCACATATAACTAATTACTAAAATTCTATGGCATATTAAAAATATATTTTTTGCCAGTCTGACAAAAAGTAGGTATAATTTTGACTCATTCATATCAGACAGCTATTGTGTTGGCTGTTATTACTATTATTATTAATGTATTTATTTTTTTTACAATCTAAGGGAAAAGAAGAAGTCAGTGACCCTGAATAAATAGTCAGGTATTGCATGTTTTAAAAATTCTTGCAGTGCACCAGTGTGCCTCTTGTGACAAACTGGTTGCAAATTGGGGCTCTAAGCAACAGAAGCCATTTATTTTTAAATATGAAAACTATGGAAAAACCCTGGTTTGGCCTGATTTGGTATTTATCTTTCCTCTTGTGATTTATAGGTTGCTTCTGGGCTTTTCATGATTTTGAGCTGTTTCTTGATTCATTAAAGGATTTAGATTAAAAGAGCTAATTCCCACACAGGAAACTTCTCTTTGTCCCTCACTGGAAGCCTAAGGTTATTCCTGGCTACCATGAACCTGCTTTTTAACGTCAAAGGTCCCTTCATGGACTATACAGTTGTTTCCCCTCCAGTGTGACAATTTCTTTCTCATCCATAGATACTTTTTCTATTCTTTGTCAAGCAAAGAGTGAAAGAATTTGTAGTAAGAAATGTCTGGCATAAGGACTGGCTCCTGCACTTTCTGCACTTTTCAATCTTGGGAAATTTATTTTACTTCTTTAAGCTTTAGGCTTCTCATTAAAACTAACAATGAGACATAATGAGTTTATGTATGGAAAAATTTTAATAGAGTTCCAAGCACTAGGACGGCATGTAGTATGTATTACCTGCTACCCTCATCTTCGTAATCTTCATTTCCATCATTTGAGCACCATTTCCTTTGAGCAGTGATTCTCAAAGTTTGGTCCCTGATCAGCAGTAAGTAGCTCCTGGCAACTTTGTAGAAATGCAAATTCTCTAGCATTACAGAATAAGAAATCTGGGGCTGGCCCAAGAATCTATGTTTTGCCAAACCCTCTTGGTGATTCAGACACATGCTAATGTTGCATTAGAAGAAACACATTACTACATTATTAAGTTTATCCCTAGTGGTTCATAATTAACTTCCTTAGATATGGTGGAATAAGTAGATCAGGCATTTGTAATATCTTTTAAAAGAAAAAAAATTCCTAGACAACATCAATGCAAATAAAAGGGCAAACAAAATATACTTTATCCTCTCACAGAAAACTCTAATTGTATCCAGATGTTAGAATAATCCTCTGAAAGCCTTTCAAGCAGTCAAAGAAGGCATGATTGCTCCTAGAAAGTTCTCATGCTGGCTTCGAATCTTATAAAAAATAAACACTTAGCCATAAAATAAAATAGTAAAACTTAATCATTTATGAGGTCAGTCTGGAAAAAGTCCAGCATTGTTAATATAACAATAACAGTTTGTGCAATATCAATGTAACCTGGTAGCCAAGGAGAGTGGACTGGAATCCACATGCATGAGCAATGATGACTTCACTGTACTAGTCAGTTGGGGCAGTACACACCACTGAGCGAACGTGTACTGTGTAGCCATCATATTCAAAATGACTGCGCTAGCAGAGCAACAAATCTGCATCAGATTTTGTGTTAAGCTTGAACATTCCTCTGTGGAAACTATTTGGATGATTCAGAAGGCTGCAGCTATGGGCAACTGGTGATTGGCAGCTTCATCACAACAATGCACTGGCTCATGCATCAAGTCTTGTGCAGTTTTCTGATGAAACATCAAATCACCCAGGTGACTCATCCCCTCCCTACAGTCCAGATTTGGTGCCCTGCACCAAAACTAACATCATCTTTGAAAGGGAAGAGATTTCAGACTGTTGTTGAGATTCAGGAAAATATGATGGGGCAGGTGATAGAGATTGGGAGAACTGTGTAAGGTCCCAAGGTGCCTACTTTGAAGGGGACTGAGGTATCATTGTCCTGTGTACCGTGTTTCTTATATCTGGTATTTTTTAAATAAATGCCTCTATTTTTCATATTACATGGCTGGATACCTTCAGGACTGAACTTGTATGTGTTCTTTTATAAATTCAAAAATTTATAAAAGCTCAACACATTATTGAATGGTATGCCAAATTGTAATTTCTATCAATGTTTCAACTTTTGGGCTGAATAAGCAACTAGGATTTATATGTACATGAAACATGGTAGAAATCTTATTTTATAACTCTACTTAATATGTACAGTGGATGTTCTCTATTTCTTGTAATATTGGTCTCTTATATAAGGATGGTAGCATTAGCTACATCAAGAAAATACATTTACATCCAGGATTATCACTATAATGTTTTTATTTTTGTGCAAATTCTGGTATATCTATGAAGTATTTAACAAAAGATGTGTCTATTAAGAGTGAAATCTGCAGTTGTAATGCAGGATAAATTGATATAAGTACCTTTTCCTTAGTTTCTGTTTTAAACCAGTAGTTTAACATAATTTTTTAGGAGTAGCACATTTTTCCCCCTAATGCAATTTCATATAGAACAAAAATATATAAGATTGATTCAACCAAAATTAGCATCCTTTATTTCACTTACAGATTAAATACCTATCTCTTCTCACTTTAAATTCAAGAGGAATTAGGTTTCCTTGAATAAAGCTGAAAAAAGTAAAACTGAGTGCAATCATGCAACTCATAATGTCATTTGAGGCAATAATGGACCACATATACAACAGCTGTCCCATAAGATTATAATGGAGCTGAAAACCTTCTATTGCCCAGTGGTGGTGTAATGTCATAGGACCATGCATTACTCAGGTGTGTGTGGTGATGCTGGTGTAAACAACATTAGTGACTGACAGTTGTGTAAAAGTAGAGCACATACAATTATGTACAGTATATAATAATTGATAATGATAATAAAAAACTTATTTATGTAATTACTATAGCATACTTTTTATCATTGTTTTAGAGTGTACTCTTTATACTTATTTAAAAAGTTTGCTGTAAAATAGTATGTCATGTTGCATTGGCACCACATACATCTCATGTTTATTGCATCTCCTGATTGCATAATTTTCTCTTGTATTTGACTTAATCCCCTGTTGCTTTGGACAGTATCATGATGTACATGTTTATAGCCAATGAGCAATAGGCTATACCATATAGGCTAGGTGTGTGGTAATCACACCACCTAGGTTTGTGTGAGTACACTCTATGATGTTCTAGCAATGACAAGATTGCCAAAAAATGCACTTCTCAAAATGCATCCTCATCTTGTCATTACGCAACACATGACAGTTACACATTATCAGGAATAATTCTCCAAGGGTTGCTTTTGTTTCTGCACATCTTATAAGCAAGGCCCTGACTGTACTTTTGTTTCAAGCTCTCCGTGCATGGATGTGTGTATAGCCAACAGCCTTGGAAGACAGAGGTTATGTCTCCCTCTAGAACAAAGGACATATTTGTTTACTGTCAATATAATAAAGACAGTGTCTCCCTCTGGGGTAAATGGTATGTTTTCCTGCAGCCGGTTATGGAAGATTGGGGTTCCTTCATGTGGGTTCTTCAGCTGTGCTACAAACCCAATGTGTGTACAATATCCATCTGAATCATTGTCATTGCCCTGTATGATTGGTGAGATACGAGGAACCAATAGAGACATTGCTACTACAGCTACTGCCAATGCTGTAATAAAATCCTCTGTCTCCGATCTACAAAACATACGTTTTCTGCCTTTGTCCAAAAAGTATCAGGCTAACCTTTCACCTTGCATGTAGACTCTTCACAGTTCTTGATACACATGTGACAAGCACAGTCACATTTGAGCCACACGACTCTTTCCATGTGTTTCCGTATTCTGATGCAGTTGAGTATTACTAATGAAAATGAACCGGGCTTACACAGGTACAAGGCAATTTAAAAATCTCTCAAAGAACTAACACAGGAAATTGATAAAAAGAAAGAGCAGGTATTATTTTTTAAATATTGAATCACAAAGAGTACTTATCAATTATCTAAGTTCCTTGTTATAGGTATAAAATTTAAGCAAGGCTTCCTGAAACTTGTAATGAACACTAACCCTACTCATAATAGAGCACAATGCAACAACAACAACAAAACCTCTTAAATCGTCATTGCACAGAAATTCTGCCATGATGAGAGCATTTGCAAGCAGTTGTTCCAAAGCTGCAGCTGTCATTTATTTGAGCATGGAACATGTGTCGGGCAGGAATGTACTTCAGTGAATTAACATACCCAGACCATACGTTCTGTCTTTTTTTAACCAGTCATGTGTTAACTTGACAGTATTCTGTATTGTGTATAGATGTTTTGTAATAATTTAAACATACATATTTCAAATAAAAATCACTTGTTTGCAAAACACCTTTAAGAAATCTCTTCTGTACCCTAGTTTTTTATATTAAGCCTGAAAATAGCATTGCCTTCAATTCCTTTTTCATGCACATTTCAGGGGTTTAAAATTAAGGGTTGGTATTATTTACTGAATTTCTGAGTCCAGACAACTGCCAGGATATAAGGACTGTGGTTGGCTTCCAAACCACAGCACTGAAGGAATGGTTTTGGGTTCAGAAGTAGCTCATATATACTTTCCTTAAATAATATTTTTATCTCCAGATTTAAAAAGAAAAGGATACACTCTGCATGCATAGTTGTAAATCTAAAATCAGTCTCCGATATAATTAGTTAATTAATTAATTAAAACAAAAGTGAAAATAAATGTAAAAATACAATGTAAAGAGCCCTGGCTGGGTAGCTCAGTTGGTTGGAGCATTATCCTGATAAGCCAAGGTTGTGGGTTCAATCTCAGGTCAGAGCACATACAAGAATCAATTAATTAATGCATGAATAAGTGGAAGAACAAATCAGTCTCCCTCTCTCTCTCTCAAATCAATAAAGTTAAAAAAATACATTGTAAAAAATAATGGAAAATAAGTAAAACTACAAAATAGTAAGAAATAACAGAAATGATCAGTATAGAAATTTGAATATAAGTTAAATTGTATGTCAAAATAAACTGAATTGTGAAAATTAGAACATTTAAATGGATTTTCTCTGGCAAAAGTACTACAACTTTGTAAATAAAGCAAGCAGACAGTTCTCCAGAGACTAAAGCAATTTGTCAAAATGTGACATGGATATAATTGTATGTTTGAGGAGAGGTGTTTCTGTGACCTCAGTGAAACACCCAGAGTCTCTAGGAGCAGGAAGGGGGTTCAGTGCAAAAGCAACACTAACTTAATATTTTCCAAAATATCTAGCCAGAAACTTGCATCCATTCTGGGAACCTAGGGTATAATTCTACTCTATTTAATGAAATGTTTAATTGACTAAGATCATTTCTTCTTTCCTTTTTTTAAACTTAATTTATTGGGGTAACATTTGGTAATAAGAGTATATAAGTTTCAAGTACACAATTCTATAACACACCATGTATATGTTGCATTGGGTGTCCACCACCCACTGTCCAGTCTCTTTCCACCATCATGTATTAGATCCCATCTACCTTCTTCAAACTCGCCCACCTGCCTTCCTCTCTGGTAGCCACCATAGTGTTACCTTGTCTATTAGTTTTTTTTGTTTGTTGGTTTGTTGATTCCTGTTTTATATTCCACCTATTTGTTAATTCATATAGTTCTTGTCCTTTTCTGTCTGACATTTCACTTAGCATGATGCTCTCAAGATTCATCTATGTATTTTTTCAAAAGTGGTATGAAATACTGCCATTAGAAGTTTGTTTAAACACAGATTGCTGAAGCCCTATCCCAGAATTTGTAGTTCAGTAGGTTTGGGTAGGACTTGACTGGGAACTAACAGGGTACTAATGATAATGGTCAAGGAACCTCACTTTGAGAACTAAGAGTATTATTGCTAGGTATTCAAATTACTCTACATAATTAAAAGATGCTTGAAACCTATATCATCTTGTTAACCAATGTCACCCCAATATATTTACTTTTTAAAAAAATCAATAAAAACTAATGTACATAGATATATACAAGAGTATAGTATATCTATATATGTATGAAACATATAAAGTATGTCCAGAAAAAAGTCCAGCCATTGTTAATATAATGAGAATGGTTTACATGACATCCATGTAACCTGGCAGCCAAAGAGAGTGGGCTGGAATGCACATGTGTGAATAATGATGGCTTCACTATACTAGTCAGTAGGGGTAGCAGATGCTCCTGATTGAACATGTGTACTGTGTGTTCATCACATTCAAAAGGGCTGAGCAAGTAGAGCAATGAATCTGCATCAAATTTTGCATTAAGCTTGAACATTCCTCTGCAGAAACTGAATGATTCAGAATGTCACAGCTATGGGCAACTGGTGATTGGCAGCTTCATCAGAACAACATGCCCGCTCATGCATCATGTCTCGTGCAGAGTTTTTTGGTGAAACACCAAATCACTCAGGTGACTCATCCCCTGCTACAGCCCAGATTTGGTGCCCTGCGACTTCTGGCTTTTCCCAAAACTAACATCACCTTTGAAAGGGAAGAGATTTCAGGCCATCAATGAGATTCAGGAAAATACAGCGGGGCAGCTGATGGTGACTGAGAGAACTGTGTGAGGTCCCATGGTATCTACTTTGAAGAGGACTGAGGCATCACTGTCTTATGTACAATGATGCTTGTATCTTGTATGTTTTTCAACAAATGACTTTCTTTTTCATATTATATGACTGGATACCTCCTGGACAGACCTCACACGTATAGAAAAACAATATTGTTTTCTGTCTTTTAATTTACATAGGTGTTTTAATTTCAATATTGTGAACTCTGTTTTAAGTACTGCAAAGTTAGGCTAAAAAGAGACATTTTATAACACCACATAACATGGTTATACAAAATACTAACATATTTATATTCATTGTATCCTTGGCTTATTTATTTTTTTCTTTATTTGTAATACAGCAGTTATATTTCTAATGTCAGCTTCAGAATTTTTATGTTAGGGGGTATATGGAGGTAAATAATGGTGTATGGGTTGAGGAGATATATGAGGTTGTATTTTTATTGCACCTTCATAAAATTGAGCAAATGTCAATTGTCCATATAAAATACAGCATGAATTCTTATGGAGATTAAGGAATGGTAGAATCCATCAAGCATCCTCTTGACCTTGTTTGTTGTAACTTCTACTTCGTATCTTTTGTCCATATGTATATATGGTTCAATTTATAATTTATTAGGGAGCAAGGATCTGTTGCCTAGTTTTCCTCCTTTATAGTCAGTGTACAATTACTTAGCATATTATCACACTCATTCCTGAGCACCCATGAATGATACAGACATACATTATATAATTCCATCTTCACATCATTAATTGTTTTCTCATAATGCACAGCTTCCCATCATATAAATAATTTGTGAAATTCTATCTTCTGTACATGACTATGGGATTCTGCATGTATTCCAAAAGTATGCTCTAATTTCTCAGTGGAAAATTAAAGAAAATATAATAAAATCTGTTTTAAGTGATGATGCTGATTTAAATTTGTTGGAAAGGAAAGGGAAGGTGAGTTGTGAAGTGCAAGGGTATGCTAGGGGCCCTAGGGGTCATGGGCTAGTAGGAAACAAGCCAGCAATAGATGATTACAATCCAAGCCACGTGTGCTCTAACAGGAGAATATCAACTACAAAAACCAAGAACTATTACCTAACTAGACATGGAAGAATTAAGAAACACTGCGCTTCAGGAATCTTCCATTTGGCTCTCCAGATCTACCTCCACCGTCTCCCTCTTCTAGCTTTCTGACCCGGCAGATTGTATGGACCGTGTGAATGGCTCCCAAGCTCCTGGAGGAGATTCAGCCAACAGGAAGCCCCAGGGCTGGATGGAAGCATGAAAAAAAATGTATTCATTGTTTATTCACTGGGCTCCTTCCCTGCAAATTGCTATGTTTACAGTCATTGGTCCCCTTCAGTCAACCTTCTCTACATAATTTTCCTCCCTTACACCTTCAGATAATCACTTCCTCTCCTTGCCACTTCAGGCCTGGGATTGTAATGCTCTAACTCTTTTATTAGCCCAATTATTGCATTTTTATTTGCGTGTTACCCACATTCTGCTTAAACTTTTTAAAATAGGCTCACTGTAATATACCCTTCTTGAGATATTTAAATAATTTGGGTATAAAATCTCTGTCTGGTTGGAACCCTGATTTATACCACCTGAGTCTTGAAGGATGAATAGGAGAGCATCTCTCCGGGAATTATAAAAAGTATTGCATAAATAAAAGACTATAGTAGGGGGTAAAGGCAGAAAGGATTTGTATGAATCTATAATGACTCCTAAAGATAATAAAGAACTATAAAATACAGGTAAAGCTGCAATATAATCCTATTTGGATTTTAGAAAGAATACTTGGGTGTCACTTAAGAAACTGTTTTTGGAGGTAAGTTAAATATAGAGCAAGTCAGCAAGCCTGAAGCCATAAGCCAGGCAAGAGGAGCTGAGGGTTAACAGACTCCTTGACAGATGCGATGGCAATCAGGATGGAGAAGGAGGAAGGGAGCTGGGATGACCTGGGGTGAGACAAAGATGACACCCAGTTTGGCGCCAATGAACTGCATGAATAGAGGTGTAATCAACTGAGGGAGTAGTTAGAATAGTATCTGTAGTAAAGATTTGAGAGTAATCTTTAAATTTGAGGCTAATTTGAGAGTAATACATCAGAATAGCATTTAGTTAGGGCATAAGAGGAAAATTAATGTATTTATTATTTTGACTGGACATACTATAATGTAGCCATATGGAGATCTGAATAAGAATTAGTGGTTCAATTAAAAGTAGTAAACATAATTAATAGAGCACAAAGGGCATAATATATCAATACAAACTTAAGAAGAACAAATAAGAGACCTAAGATATATAAAAGCATTGTCTGTGAAAGTCTAAGCACATCATGCTCAGAGAGAACATTCAGTTGTAGTGAGTAGGTTTACTTGGGACATTCTTAGTGAAACCTTATTTCATTACTTAGTATTTGTGACACTGTACCAAGAGTCCACCAACATAAATGTCTATCATGACTTAACAGCATTTTGAGCCATAGTTAATAATAATCTAATTTAAAAAGGGAAAAGAACCAAAATAGCATATATTTGAGTTTTTACTAGGTATCAGACACTATTTTAATTGGTTTACATAAATTTAATTATTTAATCTTATTAACAATTTTAATATTTTGATAAGTATTATTATTATTAACTCTATTTTGCTAGTAAAGAGATTGAGGCTCAGATAGGTTCAAGGTCACACAGAAAATGCATGTAGAACACAGGAAGTCTGACTGCAGAGCCATAAATTACCTTGCCTTTCTTGCAAATTTTCCTGGCCACTAGTGTTAATGTTTTTTCAATTTTGAGTTCCTCCTACTTATTCTTCAAATTAGTCAATGATATGTACATGATGATTTTCAGAAATATTCTCTATCAAAACATCATAATCTTGGGTGTATAGGTCATGATATAAGTAAGGTGCAAAAATAAAATTCAAATGCATTTATATGCCAAATTAAGAAGAAATTTTGGTACCCTTTTCTGTTAAATATCAAAAAGCTCAACTTTATGTGGATAAAAAATTAGTTAATAATTTCACATACAGTATTTTTTTTGGTTATATTAAATTTGGGTTTTAATTTTTAATTTGCTACTCTTGAGGTAGACAAATGTAAAATATAGTGACTTCTAAATGGTCCCACATGTTTTGGTTTCAAGATAAAATGTTATTAAACATGATACAATTAAAACATCCCCATGATATTTGCTGTCTTATAGCAATAAAACTCATTTATTTCAAGTACATTTCACATCGACTAGATAATATACAAAACGGAATAAGATAGCCTAAACTGAAAATCTCAGTCATCTCAAACCATATCTCATGTGCATAAAATACTATTTCTTTCTACCATAACACCCTCTTAAATCAGTTTTACATTATATGTTACTTGCATGATCACTTCTCTGCTTTTTGGCTAATATCAAGCCTACATGTTACTTGCATGAATGATATTGAAAGAGCAGTTTGTGGGTTCCTTTTGAGCCTAAAAAGATAAAGTAAGATGCCTATAGTATATTTGTGTCACCTCAAGCAATAGTAGTATAAATTGGCAGTTTGCTTTATGTAAAATGCAAATTTCTCAAAGGCAAGGCATCACTCTGCATAGTAATCATCATAATGCCTATAAACATCTTTAAATAATTCAAAGATTTATTTTATTTTACATTTATTTATTCCCAGTAGTTCAAAGGGCAAATAAACTCAGGCTGGTGTTTTGCCAAAATGGTTTGCTTAAGATAAGCAAACTTCAAAATGTTGATTTCTTACTGAAACTTGAGAAGGGTTAAGCATGACTGTCAAATATCAACTAGTTGCAATGGTAACATTTATATTTACAAACCAAGTATCATCATTTAAAATTTGAAATAACTGACATATATTCCAAGATTTTAAACAATTACACATTTCAGCCCTGCTGGTGTGGCTCAGTGGATGGAGTGCCAGCCTGTGAACCAGAGGGTTGTTGGATCATTTCCTAGTCAGGGCACAGGCCTGGGTTGTGCGTCAGGTCCCCAGCAGGGGGTGTGTGAGAGGCAACCACACGTTGATATTTCTCTCCCTTTCTTTCTCTCTCCCTTCCCCTCTCTTTAAAAAATAAATAAAATCTCTAAAAAATATAAATAATTACACATTTCATTTTCTCTGCATGTACTTAGATTTTTATGAATTTCTTCTGTACTAGAATCAACAGCCTTAGATTATAAAATATCCAATGAAGGAGGCCATATTTCAAAGAGAAAATCAGCGTTTTATATTTTTGATGAGGTAATAAAAGCAGCTATTTTGCCTATAAGATTCATATAGTATTCTATACCTTGGAAGTCATTGGTTTAGTCAGTTGAAAAAATCACCTTAACAATAAGACACCTTTAAAGAGGGAAATCTGTCTCCACAACAGATTCCTGTACACTTTTAGAATTCCATTTTCTTGAATTATAAAGGATATACAACTTTTATGTACAATCTATTCAAATGATTAATTCTACTATGTGTAAGATAATAAATAAGAATATTGCAATCAGTATTGACAGCATATATTACGATTTTATAAGTGGACTTCTGGCCAAGATGGAGGAATAAGTAGATACCTTTTGCCTCCTCGCACAACCAGAAGAAAGACAACAACAAATTTAAAAATAAAAAATAACCGGAACTGCCAGAAAATCAACTGTATGGATGTCTGACAACCAAAGTGTTAAAGAACAAATATTCATCCAGACTGGTAGGAGGGGCAGATAGGACATGTGCCAAGGTGGCAGCTGGCAGACTGGGCAGTCCCACATTTGCACAGATAAATTGGGAGGAACAGCTGGGGAGCGAGACAGACTGCGCAACCCTGGGTTCTAGTGCAGGGAAAAGAAAGCCT
This sequence comes from Pteronotus mesoamericanus, assembly GCF_021234165.1. Classification (NCBI taxonomy): domain Eukaryota; kingdom Metazoa; phylum Chordata; class Mammalia; order Chiroptera; family Mormoopidae; genus Pteronotus; species Pteronotus mesoamericanus. The sequence continues at coordinate 19,621,654 of NW_026555311.1, forward strand.
CAAAACCTCTGGCTGTAAAAATCTGTGAGGGATGTGGCAGTGGGAGAAACTCCCAGCCTCACAGGACAGTTTGCTGGAGTGACCCATACGGTCTTAGAATGTACTCAAACCTACCCAGCTGGGAATCAGCACCAGAAGGGCCCAATTTGTTTGTGGGTTGCACGGGAAGTGACTGAAAGCTGGCCAAGATCTGAGCAAGCAGCATGGTTCCCTTTCAGACCCCTCCCCTACATACAGTGTCACAACTCCCTGGTCAATACCTAAGGCTCTGCCCCTTGCAATTTAACGGGCACACAGAGACAAAGAAATATGGCCCAAATGGAAGAATAGATCAAAGCTCCAAAAATAGAACTAAGCAATGAAGAGATAGCCAACTTATCAGATGAAGAGTTCAAAACACTGGTGATCTGAATGCTCACAGAAATGGTTGAGTATGGTCACAAAATGGAGGAAAAAGTGAAGGCTATGATTAGTGAAATAAAGAAAAATATACAGGGAACCAACAGTAAAGGAAAGAAAATCGGGACTCAAATCAACGATTTGGAGCAGAAGAAAGAGATAAACATTCAACCAGAACAGAACGAAGAAACAAGAATTCACAAAAATGAGGAGAGGCTTAAGGACCTCTGGGACAACTTTAAACATTCCAAAATACAAATTACAGATGGGCCAGAAGGAGAAGAGGAAGAGCAAGAAATTGAAAACTTATTTGAAAAAATAATGAAAGAGAACTTCCCCAATTTGGTAAAGGAAATAGACTTCCAGGAGCTCCAGGAAGCTCAGAGTGTCCCAAAGAAGTTGGACGCAAAGAAGCACACACAAAGACACATCATAATTACATTACCCAAGATTAAAGATAAGGAGAGAATCTTAAAAGCAGCAAGAGAAAAGGAGACAGTTACCTGCAAAAGAGTTCCTATAAGCCTATCAGCTGATTTCTCAAAAGAAACCTTGCAGGCAAAAAGGGGCTGGCAAGAAGTATTCAAAGTGATGAAAAACAAGGACCTACATCTAATATTACTGTATCCAGCTGAGCTATCATTTAGATTGGATGGGCAGGTAAAGTGCTTCTCAGATAAGGTCAAGTTCAAGGAGCTCATCTACACCAAGTCCTTATTATAGGAAATATTAAAGGGACTTATCTAAGAAAAAGAAGAAGATCAAAAACTATAAACAGTAAAATGAAAACAAACTCACAACTATCAACAACTGAACCTAAAGAAAAAAAACTAAAACAAAAACAAAAACATACTAAGCAAACAAATAGAACAGAAACAGAATCACAAAAATGGAGATCAGAGGGGTGGGGGAGTAGGGAGAATGGGCAAAAAGGTACAGGAATAAGAAGCATAAATAGTAGGTACAAAATAGACAGGGGGAGGTTAAGAATAGTATAGGAAGTGGAGAAGCCAAAGAACTTAAGTGTATGACCCACGGACATGAACTATGGGAAGAGGGGAATGCTGGGGGGAGGAGCGGTGCAGGGCAGAGAAGAATAAAGGGGAGAAAAAGTGGGACAACTGTAATAGCATAATCAATAAAATAGGTATATGTATATAAATTAAACAAGATTTTCTAATGATTCTTTTCCATTAAAAGTTTAAGTTTTAAGATTAAATGAAATAAACAGGCTGGTACAACATTTTCATCCCACAGATTTTCAGGATTGGAGTCACCTTAGCTAACGTGTGAGCTTCTTTCTCACTCCTTTCTTTTGGCTGTCATGTCCCTCAGAAACTTAGATTACATTTTCAAAGAATACCAATACTACCATTGGTATTGGAAAGTCAACTGTCTTACCATTAAGGCACGGACTTAATCACCAATATACAGAAGCTAAAATTCCCATGAAATAATGGAAATATGCAGAATTGTCAACACAGCGTAGTAACAAACGCACACTGTGGAGCAGGTTGCCTGGGTTAAAAACTACTTAATGTGGCCTCAGGAAAGCCATATATCTTTCTGTAGCGTAGCTTCCTCATCCATAAATTGGAGATAGTAATAGCATCTATCCTATAAGGGTAACATAATGTTTATAAGAATTTGTAGTTGGTTTGAACAGTTGCACATGATTTGCATTATATGTTTGCCCAATTTTACAAAATGGATAAAATGATATTTTAGTATATTGTGTAGTTTATAGCAAGCCCTGTTATAGATGCATTGTCATTTGAACTCTACCTAGCAAGTGTTTTATTTGTTGTTGTTGACTAGACATTGATGTAAAAATGAAACAAAAAAACAAGAAGGACTTATCTCTGAAATGCACATCCTAAAAATGATCAGATAATTACCATTGCTTTACCATTGAATTCAAAACAAAACAAAATATTTTGCTGATACTACTACACAGAAACAGGGCTAATGCTTAGTTTATTTTCAAACTCATAATATCTTTCACAGTGAACATTTCAGCCAAACAAACAATAACAGCATCTGCTTATATTGAGGAAAACTTTAGGACCAATTTAGAGCTGTTATTAATTTTTAATTGGAAAGAAGATCATACAGTAGAGGAAAAACAGTCATAACAAACATTTGCATATTAAGAACATATTACAAAATCCTCCTTTGGAAAAAAATTAAAAGTAAAAAATATAGTATCTTGTATAGCAATTAAGTTATATGTACTAATGTTTTCCCAATCAATTATTAATATTGGCCATCAACAACTGAAAACAGCAAAAACAACAACAAAAAGTAGTAGTGCTCAATGAGGGACACACATTCAGCTTCTCCATAGAAGTGTTTTCAAAACAGAACTCCTTTGTAGTGGAAATATCAGAAAATGTCAGAGTTGATTGCAAATAAGCACCACACACCTCCCAGGAGGTTGAATCCTCAGCCTTCTATTGTTCAGGAATATTAAAAGCAGCTGTTTTAAAACTTTGGTGAAAATTTTTACTAATGTATTGTGGAATCAAATCTGCACATCATTATCTAACTAGGTTAAGAAAATACAAAAAGATAATTGTTTAAAACTGATGCAAACAATCTAAATACTTTCTTGGTTTATTAAAATAGATATATTACTTGAATGTATGATTGCATGGTAAACCCTGATTGTAGGTATAACTTTTTTTTTTCTGTCATAAAGATAAGAAAGCTTACTTTGAGAGAGCGAGAACATGGTGAAACTCTGTAAAGGGTAATTTAATAGACAAGTTTCAATATGCCAAACAGTGAGGAGCAACAAGGCATACATTTCTACCTTCACTTTAAAATAAAGCAGTAACACAGTACTACTGCCTCTTATAGCCACTGGGTGGAATTTGTGGAGAAACCTTTGCTACCCAACTTCCTTCATTTTGTCCTATAAAAAAAAAGATAGTCCTAATTGGATATTACCAATATAAGCTACCCCAGGTTGTCAAAAAATATCAAATTTTAATTTTGACTGAAATGTCTTTAGTTTTATAGTTTTGAATATCAGCATAAAGTTAGAAAAATAATGTTCTTTGTGTTCACAAAGCTGACCATGGCATTACTGTGAAAACACCATATGAATTAAATAGAAATTCAAAGAGAAAAATTTTAAGACATGATTCCGATATCTAGCAAGTTTTCTCAAACAAGGTTTCAAGGTGTAATAGTTGTTACCTTAGTGAATTCACTTCCATCAAAGGTCAGGCCATTAGCGCTGCCCTCTGAGAAAGCTGCTATTACAAGAATAATGATAGAGCAGATTCACACTAGGAAAATTCAGATTGTGATAGAAAGCCCTGATGTAAATTTATTAAATTTTGGTGAGATTCATATCTCTTTCACATATTTTGGAAAATGACTTGTTTCCTTTCTTTTAAAAAAATTGTGGTATCATTGACATATTACTATATGACTATTATTCTATTGACTAATTTACTTTCTAAACAATTTGTTCATCTGCCCAACTTAGTCTTTCTTTGCCACAGACAAATATGGAAGTCAATTACAATCAAAAGGTTGTTTGGAGAACTCAAATCAGAATGAGGAAGTTAGATGACTCACATTTTCGATCACTGCAGCCTAAGAAACCCTGATATATATCTCCACAAAACTTCATGGCCTTTCTAATGACATCTACAGACTAAGAGAGATGAGTTATGAGGTTAACGCATTAGTACTGCATTAGATGCTAATTAAAATGTTCTTTTACTCACCTTAAAATGAAGGCTCTGCATTCCCCTTCAGTTGCCAGGTGAAGTACAAAGAAATCTTACCTTTCTATTAATCTAAACATTCCTTAATCATTACTTGGAACAACAACTTGCACATCATTATGGAAGATTAAGAATTAAAGTGAAATAAAGGCTTTGACAATTTGTATTTTACAAGGCACAGAGTTGGGTTGACTTTTTTCCCATTTAAAGGAGAATATTCTTCTTTTTAAATATTTTTTTAATTTATTTGTTCAAATACATTTGTCTCTGCCTAACCCCCACCGCTTTCCTTTGCCCCCTTCCTCCTTCCCTCTCTCAGCTCTTCCCCTTTGGTTTTGTCCATGAGTCCTTGCTATATGTTCCTTGACTTTCCCCTTCCCTTCCTTTTCCCCACCACCACTCCCCCCTTCCCTCTTGTCTCTGTTGATTTCTTTTTCCTTTCAGTGTTGCTGGTCATATTTTCCTTGCACCTTTGTATTGTTGGTTAGGTTCCACTTATAGGTGAGATCATATGGTATTTGTCTTTCGCCCCCTGGCTTATTTCACTTAGCATAATGCTCTCCAGTTCCATCCATGCTGTCGCGAAGTTTAGTAGTTCTTTTTTTCTTTCTGCTGCATAGTATTCCATTATGTATATGTACCATTACTTTTTGATCCAATCATCTACTAACGGGCATTTAGGTTGCTTCCAACACTTGGCTATTGTAAATTGTGCTGCTATGAACATTGGGGTGCATAGGTTCTTTTGTATTGGTGTTTTGGGATTCTTAGGGTATAGTCCCAACAGAGGAATCACTAGATCAAAAGGCAGTTCCATTTTTAGCTTTTTGAGGAAATTTCACACTGCTTTCCACAGTGGCTGCACCAGTCTGCATTCCCACCAACAGTGGACTAGGGTTCCCTTTTCTCCACAGCCTCGCCAGCATCTGTTGTTTGTTGATCTGTTTATGATGGCCATTCTGACAGGTGTGAGGTGGTACCTCATGGTGGTTTTGATCTGCATTTCTCTGATGGCTAGTGATGCTGAGCATCCTTTCAAATGCCTCTGGGCCCTCTGTATCTCCTCCTTGGAAAAGCGTCTGCCCAGGTCCTTCGCCCATTTTTTGATTGGATCATTTGTCTTCTTGAAGTGGAGTCAAGTGAGTTCTTTATATATCTTGGAGATCAAACCTCTATCTGATGTATCATTAGAGAATATATTTTCCCGTAGGGTTGGCTCCCTTTTCATTTTGCTGATGTTTTCTTTTGCCGTGCAGAAGCTTCTTATGTTGATGAGGTCCCACTTGTTTATTCTTTCCTTTGCGTCCCTTGCTTTAGGAGACATAGCAGTGAAAAAATTGCTGTGTGGGATATCTGAGAGTTTCCTGCCAATGTTCTCCTCTAGGACTTCTATGGTGTTGCGACTTATATTTAAGTCTTTTATCCACCTTGAGTTTATTTTTGTGTATGGTGTCAGCTGATGATCCAATTTCAATGTTTTGCATGTAGCCGTCCAGCTCTCCCAACACCATTTGTTGAAGAGGCTATTATTGCTCCATTTTATGCTTCTGCCCCCTTTGTCAAATATTAGATGCCCATAGAGACCTGGGCTTATTTCTGGGCTTTCTATTCTGTTCCACTGGCCTATGGATCTGTTCTTGTGTCAGAACCAGATTGTTTTGAGTATAGTGGTTTTGTAGTAGAATTTGATGTCCGGTATTGTGATCCGTCCTACTTTATGTTTCTTTCTCAAAATTGCTGCAGCTATTCGGGGTCGTTTATGGTTCCATATAAATTTTTGAAATGTCTGTTCTATTTGAATGTCATTGGTATCTTAATAGGGACTGCATTGAATCTATAAATTGCTTTGGGTAGTATGGACATTTTGATGATATGAATTCTTCCAATCCATGAGCACGGTACATGCTTCCATTTATTTGTGTCTTCCTTAATTTCTTTCTTCAATGTTGTATAGTTTTCTGCGTACAGATCTTTTACATCTTTGGTTAAATTTATTCCTAGGTACTTTATTTTTCTTCTTGCTATATCGAATGGTATTTTTTTTTATTCTTCTATTTCATTGCTGGTGTACAAAAATGCTTTTGATTTCTGAATATTGACTTTGTATCCTGCTATTTTGCCAAATTCACTTATTAGGTTGAGGAGTTTTTTGGTAGAGTCTAAAGGGTTCTCTATGTACAGTATCATGTCATCTGCAAACAATGATAGCTTTACTTCTTTCTTTCCTATTTGGATGCCTTTTATCTCTTTCTCTTGTCTGACTGCAGTGGCTAGGACTTCCAATATGTTGAAAAGAAGCGGTGAAAGCAGACATCCTTGTCATGTTCCCGATCTTAGTGGGAAAGCTTTTAGTTTTTGCCCATTGAGTATGATATTGGCTGTAGGTTTTCCATATATGGCCTTTATTACATTGAGGAATGCCCCATTTATTCCCATTTTGCTGAGTGTTTTGATCATAAATGGGTTCTGTACCTTATCAAATGCTTTTTCTGTGTCTATCGAGATGATCATGTGGTTTTTGTCTTTTCTTTTATTTACGTGATGTATCACGTTTACTGATTTGCATATATTGAACCATCCCTGCATCCCTGGGAAGAATCCCACTTGATCGTGGTGAATACTCTTTTTAATGTATTGCTGGATGAGGTTTGCCAATATTTTGTTGAGGATTTTAGCATCTATGTTCATCAGCGAAATTGGCCTGTAGTTTTCTTTCTTTGTAGTGTCTTTATCTGGTTTTGGGATCAGGGTGATGCTGGCCTCATAGAAAGAGTCTGGGAGTCTTCCCTCCTCTTGGATTTTTTGGAATAGTCTGAGAAGGACAGGGGTTAGCTCTTCCTTAAATGTTGTGTAAAATTCTCCTGGGAAACCGTCTTGCCCTGGGCTTTTGTGAGCCGGGCGTTTCTTGATGACTGCTTCAATTTCCCCAGCTGTTATCGGTCTGTTCAAGCTTTCTGTTTCTTCCTCCTTCAGTGTTGGAAGATTATACTTTTCTAAAAATTTGTCCATTTCATCCAGGTTTTCAAATTTCTTGGCATATAATTGTTCATAGTAGTTTCTGACAACCCTTTGTATTTCTGTGGTATCAGTTGTTATTTCTCCTCTTTCGTTTCTGATATTATTAATGTGGGTCCTCTCCCTTTTTTTCTTGATGAGTCTGCTTAAAGGCTTGTCAATTGTATTGATCTTTTCAAAGAACCAGCTTCTGGATTGGTTGATCCTTTGAATTGTTCTTTTCGTCTCTATGTCATTCAGTTCTGCTCTAATCTTGACTATTTTCTTCCTTCTATTTGCTCTGGGATTTATTTGTTGTTGTTTCTCCAATTTAAAGGAGAATATTCTTGAAGACTTCCCTCAGCTGTATAGCATTTGTATTGGCAATGAAGGGAAATAGCTTACACCACCAAGTTGCAGCCCAAGAGCTATAAAACTTACTGAACAATGGACCTGAGGGAGCCGCCATAGGCTAATTACCACATAAATGCATATCCTTTATTTTTAATGCATAAGGAAGTATGTGCAAAAATAACACATAACATCATTTGAGTATGTTTAAAAGTGCACTCACAGATCAATGCGTGTTCCTATGAGAATTTGAAGTTGCTACAGAAAACTGAATCTTATTTAAATCATCTCAATTTATAGCAATAGTAAGATAATTAAAAGAAAGTGTATTTTACCAAAGTGCATTCTAAAAATATATTGCTCAAATTTGATCTAAGGCAAATTTGTTAATGGCGTTATTTATTCTACAGCACATTATGAGACTCATCTACCCTATAAAAAGTGAGATACTAATGAGTTACCAAAAGGTGATAGTGAACATTATGGAACATAGCACAAAGCTATATAGTTTCTTAAGCTCAAAATAAAGCTCTGAACCATTTCTGAGGAGCAATGCTATCAAAATGATTGAAAAGGCGCTTGAGAAAAACTAAATCCATGTATCGGGAAGAAAAAAGTTACCAGATCAAATAACACAGTGAGCTCTGCTATTTTAGTCTTCTCAGAATGGTTTCAAACGAGGCAAGTTGAGAGACAGCAAGTAAGGACAGAGAGAAGACTGGGGAGAGGAGAGAGGGAAGGAGGGACGGTGGGTGGGAGGGTGGGGGGTGAGAGAGAATGAATGAATGAAAATGAACCAAAGAAAAGAAAGCACTGGGAGTGGTTGGTAGGATATTTGTCTCCTCCAAAAGAAGTGCAGATCTCTCATTGTCCCCTGGAAAGTCCAGTTCTACCTAAAAACATGAACAGCAAAACTATCTGCTTAACTGAGAAGTGAACCATACAAAAAGGAAAAGTTAATTAGCATTCAACTAATAGACACTACAACCTGAGCACTCCCAACTGAGCACTTTTTAAAAAGTTAGCTTTCAACTTCATTTAAATATGCTGGAAGTTGAGCACCAGTTGAACACTTTCACAGCATGCTGAGTACTGATTGAGCTATTTCCAAGCACATGGAGTACTTTTCTGTGAATTCTTAGCCAAATTTCCATACCCCCAATCCTCCCTCTGCCTACACAGATGCTAATCAAGAGGTGCCTTCCTGGTATAAAATTCCTTTGCCAATAGAATTACATTTTAGCCTTTCATCTTTACTGTTTTAAGAGAATTAAGTAATAATAATAATTAGTGAATATATGTCAGATTAAAGTTCACTTCTTCTAGAGAGTTATCAGTTAAGCAATTTGAACCCTCAAGGCTCTAGTTAAAATTTGGAAATTAGGGTCCATGCTGAGAGATGTGAGAATGTGACCAAACTTAACTGTGGACATGATACAGGATTTTCAATGGTTTATTCCTCAGGTATTTAAAACTGGCCATGAGGTGAAGCAATTTGAGAGTGGTTCAGTTTCCTAGCTTTTTATGATTATGTCATTCAGCAGGCTCTCATCAATAAAAAAGAAAATGATTTCATGATATGTAAGGCAATCGTTTTCTGCTCTACTTTCTGTCCAAGTAGATGAAATAAAAAAAAAACCCACCAGGTGTTTATGAGCCTCAATTGTATGTAAGTGCTGCATCAAATACTGATAAGAATATGAAATTTATGATAGTCCCTGACCTCAAGAAGTTTACTATTTTGGGGGGAAGGGAGGAAATAATGCAACATCATGACCTAATTTTGATACAACCTCTCTCCTAAACTTTAACCTTCTATTCTTATCTATCCTTTTGTAACCCTGAAGAACCTTTGTTTCTTCCAAATGACCTTTCCTCCTTTCTTTCCTTTTCATTCAAACTGGCCTCATCTAACACCCAGACTCCTTCTCCTTGTATGACCACTCCCTTAAGCATTAAGACCTCAGGACAATGAGTTTCTTACCAGCATTAAATAATTAAACAAAGCCTCAGGTCTGTTGACCTCAAAGACTGAGTTTTGGTCAAGCTAGAGATAACATCTAGTTTTCCTTTGTGTTTCAGCTCCAGGCCCAGAAAAGCAGCAGAACCAGAAGAAGGCACTCCAGGGCCGCCAACAAGACCAGACGTAGTGATCTGTTTCCACCTACCCTAGCTCTGACCACTCAGCAGAGACCACCCTCACCAAGACCCTCACTCCTTTAGTTGCCAGGATTAATGAATTTTCTCCTGTATAACCCATCCCGTGGGCCACTTCCTAAAAATAAACCCTTTCTTTGCCGCAAACTCCCAATGGACCCCTTTAGTCTGCTAACACTTTCCTTACTCCTGAGGTTTTAATTACATTTTACCATTTTGTTGCAGATTTGGATTCCAGTCAATTTTAGTAATATATGTTTGTTTATTTGTTTGCTTACAGAATGCGTAGGTTATAAATAACTAAAGAACAACTGCCTGGAATTAGATACTGAATATGAAAACACTGAGAAATGCCATTCTAGGAGGCTCTGTCCAAGCAAACAGCTGATATTCCTAGATTGCTGCTCTTTAATGCTGGTTGCACACATAGGAAAAAGAACTGAAGAGGAACAGAATATGCCGCCCCCAAATATGCCACTTTGGCATAAGGATTATTTTGAGTTGAAGGCAATTGAAGAATAGCAGATGTAGAAAAAGCTCTAAAAAGGGAGCTTACGTCTCCCTTTTGTAAAGGACATTTACATTTATAGAAGAAATTTGCATTTGTGAAGGTGTCCCTCCCTCCTGTACCAGGGAGATGAGGACCATACCTAAAACTCTTATCAATGGAGAAGGCTCAGACTTAAAGCTGCAGAACTAACCTTAATAATCCATGCTGGTTCATCACACTTTTCTAGTCACCTTCTAATATCTCCCCTCCCAGAAGCCCGAAACCCCATCTTCTTTGTCTAACCTATTTTCTATTAAGTCATTGTTTGGGATAGGATAGAAGCCCTGCAGTCCTCCTTGAGTCACAGCTCTGTTCCAAGGGAAGGATGACTCTACATTACAAGAGATGCTTCTTGCTGGAGAAAGAACCAATTTAAATCTGCGTAACAAACACATTTGGTTACAGTACTGCTCCCTTGTCACCTTCCCATAATTTGCCTCCCCCATATCCTCTTCTGTTTCAGGTGAAGATGGTATTTAAGCACCAGTTCTGGCCAATTCTTTGTTACTCATCCTCCATTTTTCCCATATACATATTAATAAACTTCTGTTTTGTTTTTCTCCTGTTAATCTGTCTTGCAGGACCCTTTCCAAGAACCTACAAGAATAAAAGAAAAAAATATTTTTTCTTCTTCTGCAGTTCATAATTAAGTCTGTTTTTTTTTTCTTTTGTTAATCCCTCTTTTACCAGTATGATACCTAGTTATTGAACTTAGGTAGAAAAGGGAAAATAGTGTTTTTTCCTCCCCTATTGAACAAGACAAGATTACAGGTTCAGAGACGAGAACTATATGTCTCAAACTTTATATCTTATAACAATTTTGAACCAGGCTGGTCCTCAATCTAGATAATTAAAACAACAACATTAAACCTAAATAAATAAATATGCTTAAGTTTTAGTAGTTACTTTTAAAATTGAAAAAAATTAAAGGATTAGACTGAATTTTTTAAATGTTAGTTCATTTAATCTCATCATGGAACTTCTAATAATCCATACGGAAATAATCAAGAGTAGACAGTCTAAGCAGAGTCATTGCTGAGGAGAAACCCTTACTTTTAGTTATGTTTCAAGAAATTATTCGCTAGTGAGAATTTAGTTTATTTGAAAGTTGAATTCAACTTGAAGCCAGTAATGTCATAAAAAGTTGAAAGGGGGGAAAGATGCAATTAGATAAGAAAAAAATTTTCATTCATTTGGTATATATAACTTAGTTCTTATTTGAATCCATTACAAAATGTCTAAAACCTCAAAATAAGGTAGCTAAAATGATCAATTGCCAGAGGTACTTTAAAAATGTACCATTTATTTAGATTCTGCTATATGCAATATATTAGGTTGTATATATTATGGGATTTAAAGTTGACTGATAAAGAACCTGATCCCATTAAGCATAAAATCTAACAAATAAGAACAATAATAATGTGAATACTGGTAATTGACTTAAAAAATATAAAATTCGGGGAACCAACCGTATGGGAAAATGTATTTACCAATGATACTACAGACAAGGGTTTGATGTCCAAAATAATAAAGAACTCACATGACTCTACTCCAGGGAGACAAACAATCCAATTAAAAAATGGGCAAAGCACCTGAATAGATACTTCTCCAAGGAGGACATACAGAGGGCTCAGAGACATATGAAAGGGTGCTCAGCATCACTAGCCCTTATAGAAATGCAAATTAAAACCACCATGAGATACCACTTCACACCAGTCAGAATGGCCATCATAAACAAATCAACCAAAAACAATTGCTGACAAGTTTGTGGAGAAAACGGAACCCTAGTGCACTGCTGGTGGGAATGTAGACTGGAGCAGCCACTGTGGAAAAGTCTCGAATTTCCCCAGAAAGCTAAAAATGGAACTGCTTTTTGACCGAGCAATTCCGCTGCTGGGATTATGCCCTAATAATCCTTAAACACCAATTCAAAAGAACCTATGCACCCCAATGTTCATAGCAGAACAATTTACAATAGCCAAGTATCGGAAGCAACCTGTTGGGAACCATCCCACCTGGTTTCAGGGACTGTAGCCTCTCCTACAGGTGAGAGGGCCCCAAGGCTGGAGCTGAGTAAGGACACCTTGGAAAAATAGGCCACTGAGGAGACAAAACCTGTACCCATGGCAGGGGCTGCGCCTCTGCCCCTCACATCACATTGCTTGGCCCCAAAGGACGGCTGGTTAGTCAATGACAGGTAAGACCCCTCAAAGGCAGGGGCAACCTAAGACAGGTACAGTCACATGGGGCCATCAGGGAAGGATGTTGGGGACAAGAGAATGAGAAAAAGACCCTCATCCCTCAGCTTTGATATGGCCAGAGTCCTTATTCTACCTGAAAGAAGTCTCCTTATCTCTTAGCGGCTGTGCCCCATCCACATGACTCAGGCTTGAAACAATACTAAAGGCAGGTACAGCCCTAAACTGGATTGGGCAGTTCCCAGGGTGGGAGAGGAGGAATCAGGCCTAGAAGTAAGTTCCTTGAAGCATGCTTTGTTCTTCCCTCAAAACCTATGGTAACTGGCTCATGCTGGAAAGGAAATTTACATTATTCACAGACACCAATCTGAGGCAAATCTCTTGTGTTCCTTCAGTTGTTATCTATGATTTCTATTTGTTTTCTGTAAACATAGCCTTTTGACATTGATTGATGAGCTCTGCATCCATGCTCCTGCTCATATGGTTCTCATTAAAAGCCATTTCAAGAGAAGAGCTCGGGGCCTTCTCCACTAGAGGAAAGTGCCAACCCCTTCCCCTGACAGCCCTGACAGACCAAGAGAAAAGTGTCTGGGATGACTTATTTTATTTCCCCATCCATGGCGACCTGGAGCATACTCTGCGTGAGAGTTTGCCCTCCACTTCAGCTGGCGCCTGAACAGGGACCTTCAGGACCCATGCTGTCTTAGCAACCTAAGTGCCTCTATGGTACATTTACACAATGGAATACTATGCAGCAGAAAGAAAGAACTCCTACCCTTCATGACAGCATGGATGGAACTGGAGAGCATTATGCTAAGTGAAATAAGCAAGGGGATGACAGACAAATACCATATGATCTCATGTATAAGAGGAACTTAATCAATAAAACAAACAAGCAAGCAAAATATAACAAGCAACATTGGTAGGAAAAAAAAAAAAAAAAAACCAACAGTAACCAGAGGGGAGAAGGGAGAGGAGTAACGGGGAAAAGAGGGGGAAGGGTCAAGTCAAGGAACCTGTATAAAGGACTCATGGACAAAGCCAAAGTAGGGAAGGACTGAGGATGGGAGGCAAGGGTGGGTGGGGTAAGGTAAAGTGGTGGCAGGAAAATGGAGACAACTGTACATGAACAATTAAAAAATAAATTTAAAAAAAAAGAAGTACAAATAGATAGTTACAGAATAACCTTGGGGATGTAAAGTACAATATAGGAAATGGAGTAGCTTAAGAACCTACACATAACCCATGGACATGAACAATGGTGTGAGGATTGACTGAGGGAGTTGTGGGTGCTGGATGGAAGGGGGGAAAAGGGGGGAAATCAGGACAACTGTAATAGCATAATCAATAAAATGTAACTTTAAAAAAAGAATATTAAAAAAATCCAAAATTCTGGATATGTGTCCATTAATCAAAGCTAGAAAAACAACCTGAATTAATCCATAGGGAGATTTAAAGGGCCACTTTTTTATTTTTTGTTTCTCTTATTATTGTTGAAATTCTTATTTTTCAGAGTAAATATAAAGTGTTTTGTTCAGAGTATATTCACGTTTTAAGGAGCAATTTTGTTTTATACCGAGATCCCTAGCATGGCTAAGATTTAGCTATCTCCGCTGTGCCAATTTATATCTGAAATGTTGGCAAGGCAGAAACACAATGGTCCACTTGCTTAAGCTGTTTAAATAAAAGGGAATACACCTGGCCATCTGGGGGCTGATAGCTAGATGCACAAGTTAGGTCCACTCATCTTCTGAGAAACGTGGTCTAACCTTCAACCTCACTGAATATTGTATGTAATGCAGCACCACTGATTTGGTGCTCCTAACATTTGCGTTTAATAGGAGGCATTACTCTAAAGGATACCCTGCTGTGCTCCATGTGTCTGAGTGTTAAATACCACAAAAAAATGAGTTACAATAAAAAAAGTAAAATAAATAAATAAATACCAGATCTCCACAGTCTTTCCCTCAAACTAAGGTAACAGAATATACTACTATTTTTGACTCAAGTAGGGTCTCAATGCTTAAGGGAGTAAGTGTCGGTGGAGATGTTTAAGGATGGTCTTGGGTTGGAAGAGACATTTTGCTGTGTTAGGGAGGCCCTAGACAATGATACCAATGATAGCCTTGGTGTGAGAGTGAATTTTCCCAGTAGTAGCATCAGTCTTCAAGTTACATTTGGAGCAACTGAATCATCAACACAAAAACCTTGATACCAGAATCCTTGAGGGAAGGTTAAAGTGTGTGGGTGGTAGGTAGTTATTTAACAAAAGAAGGAAACAAAGGGAATCAAATATTAAACCTAATAAACCAGGGAGCTGAATCAGACACTAAGCCTGATTAACTAGGAAACTGTAACATTCACAGACCACCCCCCCACCTCCCAAAGGACAGCTGCTTCCTCCGCCAAACAGATGATAATCCCCAAGCAGGCAAAAGTTCCAGCTTTCCAAACTATCTGGAGGACAATTGGTACATTGGCTGGGATTATGGGGTGGGGGCGGGGGAGGAATAAAACAGGAGAGGAAATCCCTTTGTTGGGCACATGCATGGTAGAGACCACGATGGCACAGGGGTGAGGTCAGCACATGTGCAGTAGAAACCAGATGATGAAGCAAAACTATGGAGCATGCATACACATAGTAGGAGCCAAAATGGTGACATAAAGGGGAGGAGTCTAGCCTGGGAAAATCTGGGTAAAGGATGCATAGTATAAGGGCATGAAACCCCAGAAGATCCAAGAAAGAGATTGGTTTTGGGGGAGAGTGCTGCACAAGCCTGGAAAAACCTAGCAAGCAGGCTGGATTGTTTGAATAAGCCTGCTTGTTCTTGAAAACCAAGAAAATATACAGATGATTATCAAGGATCTTGGAATAGTGGCTACTAAAGGCTGCCCACTTTGTAAATCCCCAATGTTGTATTATTTTTCACCTCAATAAATTGTACCACTATGCTTAAAATTTTCCCACGCATCTGCCCTTTGAAAATCTTGCAACACCTCGAAGAAGACCCATTTTCATTTGCATCAAAAGGAAATGGTAAGTTTTGAAAGACCATAGGGATCCTGCACTCAGTTTAGACGAGAACCAGTGTTCCAACAGTTTAGCTAGTGGGGATTGTAAGATAATAAATCTTTTATTATCATTATTTTTTTTAACAACTAATGGGCCTCAGGCATGGGAGCTAAGAAATGCCTGTTACAGTTTATATAGATGTATTAAATGCTAAACTCCTCAGTTACTTATACTGAACAGTTATTTATATTATCAGGCAACATTTGTTACCAAATTTCTATACTCTCTTAATGGCATCAATTCTGACTTTCAGACACCATTTGTGTGTGTGTGCATGTGTGTATGTACGTGTGTGTTTACATATAAATTCGGGGTCTGGAGCAGTGAGGGCCAGTAACTTCCTGTGATGATGGAAATACTCTATATATGCTCTGTCCAATGTTATCTGGGAGCTAGACAGAAATATGAAACTCAGGTTCATACCAATAGAATCAGAATTCGCATTTTAACAAAATCTACAGGAGACTGTCATGCACATTAAAGTCTGAGAAACAGTAGTCTCGAGCAGTGGCTCTGAAGCTTGTCTGCACCTTACCCTCAGTTACCACGTTGTCAGTAGAAATCTGGCTCTCCCACAGGATCACAGGAAAAGCATTTCACAGACCCACACACAGGAGACTGTGGTGTAATAAGATGATTTATTTTGGTGGAAATCTGCCCCTGGGTTTCCAATGTCCCATCTTCCTCCATTCTGCTTCAGAAAATCAGGGCCAAAACACAGGCCAGTGTCCAGAGTTCCCATTTCGTACTAAAATTCATTTGGAGGCAGCATGGTCTGCCACAGGTCCACATGTCTGTTAGACGCACATGGTTGCGTGTGTTCCCAGGCAAAAGAGCGCACAAATAATGGGGCAAGACTGGGTCACCAAGCAAAAGGCAGAGGGAGAGCTTCTTCGTTTTCCTGGGGTTATAACCAGCAGCTTTTAAAAAAATAACCAGTCAGCTGCCCAAGCTTTCACAGGCTTCTAATAGGTCCACCTGCTAGTTGGACCGACAGGCTCCTATGGTCAAGCACCTGCCCCTTCATCCCTCAAGAGAAGAGTGTTAATTCCCTTGGCAGAGAAATGTTGTAATCCCCTGAAGTGTGTGAAGCTCTAGCTTCCTCACTAAGCAAACAGACCTATGCTCCCCAGTTTATTAAACTCAATGTCTAATTCCCTTCGCTTTCTTTCTTATTAATAATTAGCTAACTAGCTATGGTAATAACTGGAGGATATCTCTTAAAATTCCAATGCCTGTGTTCCATCCAGAAGTTATAATTAAGGTTCTTGGATGGGATCTATACTTTAAAACAGTTTCTTTCTGGCTCTAGGCTTTGGTCTTCCCTTTTCTTAGAGCATTTAACTTTAGAACATTTGCAATGGTAAATTCTTTCTCTGCTCCTTTAAGATGTAAAAGTTCTCTCAGCCTCTTACCAGCTATAGAACCTAGGATTGTCTTTCTCAAGGACCCAGGAGCCATTGTTTTGAAAGGTAACAATCAAGGAAGATAGAGGCTCCATCTCTGGATACCTGTGGTTGGGTAGGAGGCTAACTTTGGTAAACACAAATTACCAAACACAGATGGTATTGACCAACCATAATGACCTTCAGTACCTTTCGACTAGCTCACCCCAGTGTACTCTTTTTAAAAATAAGTTAATGGGAGTTAAGCATAGAAACTATTTTTTGTAAGTATTTTTAATTTTCATTTTTTTAAGATTTTTAAAAATTATTTGTTTTCTTTTAGAGAGAGGGGAAAAGAGGGAGAAAAACATTAGTGTGTGAGAGACCCGGTTGCCTCTTCCAGCACGCCCCAAACTGGGGACCTGGCCCACAACCCGGACATGTGCCCAGACTGGGAATCAAACCAGGGACCTCTTGGTTAGCAGGCCAGCACTCAATCCATTGAGACACACCAGCCAGGGCACTTTGTTATATTTTTCTATATCACCCCATACCCTCTCCCGCCTCCACCCATCCCCCTACAGCCACACTATTGTCCAAGTCCATGAGTTCTTTATCTTCTTTTTACAATTTTTTCCTTCAATCCTTAGTCATGAATAAAAAATTAGGATTTCTTTTCATATTCATTGCATATCTGGTGAGATAATATAGTATATAACACCCATAAGTATTGCCTAGACTTGGCTTTGCTATTACTTGCTGTGTGACCTGAGGTTAATTTCACAACTTTTTTGTGTCTCATTTTTCCTTTTTTGTGAAAGGGGACTAAATATAGTAGCTACCTCTAGATTTGGCATGATGATTTAACAAATTAATATGAAAAATATGCTTACACTAGTGTCTGGCATATTAAAAAAACTCAATGAATGTTAGTTGTTGCCTGTAGCAACTACTTTACAATGTTTAGAATCAACTCAGATTTCTTGCCACCAAGTAGTTATACTTTATCAGTTTATTTATACAATTAATTGATTTTTTTTTTGCCTTTTCATTTATTTTGTGCTAAACATATCAGGCAGATTGATTTGCCCCAGATGGCATGTTCAAAGGCTATAACATGAACTTACCAGTTAAAGTCTAGAGAGGTAAGTATTCAGTGGAAACTAATTGTACTCTCCCCCACAAAAAAGAAATTTATAATGAACATTGTTAGAAAATAGTAAAACAACTTGGAAAATGATGAGTATGTTAACAAAAAAATGCAAATAATCTATTTAATCTAGGACAAAAATCTGGATAAATGTATATACATGATCCTTTTAATTTTTTATCTGCAGAATGAAGATACTACTATAGCTGTCTAATTGGATTTTTTAAAGAATTATACAAGATAACTTAGAGGGCAATTAGCATAGTGTACTATACTTGAAAATAGTCCAATAAATGTTGACTAGCTACTGTTAGAGGAAAAGTGAAATGCAAATCCCAGCAATAAAAAATACATCAGAACCAATTTTATGTTTCAAACATTGAACAGTTGTAGATCAGTGGTTATCAATCAGGGCTGGTTTTAATCTACCACCACTGCCAGCCACCACCATTGACAGGGAAACTTGGCAATATTGGGAAATATTTTTTTGATCGGCAGTGGTGTATAATGGGTAGAGGCAGGGATTCTGCAAAATATAATACAATGCACAGGACAGCCTCCCACAACAAAGAACTATTTGGTCCCAATTATCAATAGTGCCAAGGCTGAGAACTTTTGTTCTAGGTAACCACATTTTCATTTATCTTTAAAGTACTAATCCAGTTAACATACTTTCTTTAAAACTCTAGTCTAGACCTACTATGTAGGTATAAGCAAAATATTAAAAAGTTTAGGACTTTTTTTTTTCCTTCAAGCTGGTAACTCAAATTAGGAAGTAGATTTCTTGCTGGAAATCCCCAGCATGTCTTATATAATCTGCATTATAGTCCTCAGAGGCAGCTGAGTCCTTCCACATTGCTTTTTAAGATAGTCCTGCCCCCTCCTTGGATGAGACATCTTTTTTACTTCTTTTTTTCCCCCGTCTCTCCATACAGTCTACTAAGCACTTATAAAAAACAAATGAATTAAAGTCCACTGATTCTACTATAAGTACATTCCATCAAAGTGTAATTGAGCTCTCCAGTTACCTCCAAAATTCTCTACGTCTTCACCCTTTCTTGCTCCTTCTGCTTTTCTCCCAAATATAACCTGTTTATAAAACTGACCCTACTTTATTTCAATAATTCTATGTTGACTTTTTTTCTGTATCTTGCACCTCCTCTTTCTCCCTTCCCATCTGATCTCCTTACAGGGAAAATGTCTTCCTTGAAATGTTTCCAAGATTCAGTTCTACTTAACCTTTCTTTTTGTTTCTAAACTTGAAAGAGCTGCCCACTCTTAATTTCCTTATTTGATAACAACCTCTTCATTATTTACCTATAATCCTTTTTCTTTCATACTATTTAAATAAAAATGTTTTTCAAAGGTCACCTGTAATCATCTCATCGACAAATACAGTAACTCTTCCCTAGGACTACTGGGTTCAATTCCTTTATTTCCACCAATCTGATTCCTGTCTCAATCTAGGTGTTCCAGGATAATTTATGATTAAAATGGCATTTATTATGTTATCTCAAAACCTGTTCGCCTTCCTATGTTTCTGATTTTAAAATGTTAACTTCCTTGAAACCCCACTTGATACATAGGATCCATCTCTGTTGTCCACTTCTCAACATTGCACTCACCCAATCAATTCCCAAGATTATTAATTCAAATGTCACTTAGAATTCCTTCTTTATCTTACTCTACAGTTCTAAAGAGCTGCACAATTGAAACTTTTAAATTTTAACTACATGTGAACATTATGCATTGCATATACTTACCAAATATAGTCTTCAAAATAACTCTGTAAGCAGAAATTACTCTATTTTATAGATGAAGAAAATAAAGCTAAATAATTTTAAGTGGGTTGGATGGGGCTACATAGCTAGTTAGGCAGAAACTGAATCCAAATTCTACGTTCATGCTGCCATTGTAGTTTGTGTCTTCCTTTAGGTTTGACTTTGAAAGTGTTCACTTACCAATCAGGTGCCACCCTAACTTCCTGATTTGGCATCCAAAAATTTTTCTTTAGATAGCCTGTGTCTCTGTCCCATCCTGCTTCTTGTAAATTTCTAGCTCAGTGTCCTTATTCATGCTTTCCCTTCATTCATGGAAGGATATCCTTGTATCATATTGCCTTAAAGACAAATCCTAAACATGCATTTCAAGTGTTGACTTAAATGTTGCCTCATCAAGTAACATATATTTTTAAAGTAGTTAAAATTTGAAATTAGTGGACTCATATGATCATATAATTTTTTTAGTGTTGGATGGACATATGAAAGTTTAACATTTTATTCCTCTTATGTTACAGTGTTAAGTTCTCTATTAAAATAAGGTTTGCTAGAAAAATCAAATGAACCTTCTTAATTTTCTCTACCTAAGCAGTTTCCTTTCTATCATCTGTATTACAGTGAGAAAAAGTATTGAATAAAGTTGTAACATAAAGGTATCAGCTAACTTTTCAACAGAACTTCATGAAGTGACTATACCTGAAACTCTGATCCTCTGCAAATATAAAATACTGATTTTGTCAGGAAGCATTTAAGGCATTGATTCAGTTCTGGGACACTGAATTCCAGTAACTCAGGTTGGCAAATAGATTTAGACTGCAGTGCTAAGATCCATTTGCCATGGCTGCCTGAAACAGCAGGGCAGAGTGCAGTAATCTATGTTTTGGTATGGAAATGGAAAATAAAAATAATAGTACTTATAGCATGTATGAGACCTATCTACCATTTACTGCTAACCAAATTACTAGATACTGGCATATTAATTAAATTGTTAACATTTATTTACAGCACACATACCGCCCTAGTACATAAAAAACGGGGACTCCCCATCTTTCTAGCCTCAAAATAAAATGTTGAGAATGGCAGCAGAAAGAAGGGGGTGAATCGTTTTGAAAATTATTTCACCCCAGCTATGGTAAGACCTGATAAATTGTACCTGGCATACTAAAGAGAACGCCTTTCTATGTTTGCATGTCCTTGCTCCCAGGTCTGATGTCTTTCTTTTCTAAGGCAGTGAGAAACAAATATTGCCCAATTCTAATCTTCAAAGTTATCATTAAGTCTATTGTAATTAATCCCTCCATTTTTGTTTTGTTCATTTAATTTAATGGAGGGAAAACCAACGTAAATGTAATCATTCTGGGATTCATTCATTTTCTAGACTTACTTTGATAAGACCATAGCAAGTTATAATATAATTTTTTTGAAGGAGCCATGACTTCTCCGTTACCTCCTAAGAAATTTTGTTTTAATTCCAATATGGGTAATCTTACATATTATCTACACAATTCATTGATTAAATTTTAGATAACAACTTTGTTTATTTTCAGTTCCCCTTTGGGAGGTGAAGAGAGTAACTTAACTGTTGCCTTTCTTTTGGTTTTATTATTTTATATATTTTATGTTTACAACTTGTCCTTAGTAGTCCGTATGTTCCTTGGGGGCTAAAACCATGTATCATTCATGACTGTATTTCTAGCAATACTTTCCACATTGCCTTGTTCAGAATAGCTTTAAACATGCGGTCTGAAAGAATGAATAAATGAATAATGAATTAAAGAAGAACTTCAATTCCCTTAAATTGAAGGTTAAAGCAACTGTGATTTTATATTCCAAGAGTACCATCTTCACTATGTTTGGGGGTTTTCTTGTTTAACTTTGTTTTAATAAATAGAATAGAATGAAATGTTGAAAGGATTCAAAAATCTAATATAAAAGAACAACTAGCAAATTAGATGTTGCAAAGGCAAAAGATGTTAAATGAACTTTAGAGTAGCAGAATAGTTAGAAGCAAACTATCCAACAATATCAGTATCCCACATCAGTTGTCGGAGGAGGGAGGCGAGTTGAATCTGTCTTATTTGGAAATTTTGATTCATTGGAACTGGACTCATTGGAACCTAGTTCTCTACTTAGTCCCCATCTTCAGGAGAACAGTCTGAGAGCTAAACAGAGAGCCAGTCAGAAAATGGGAGCCTGATGCTCTGTCACGCTCGTTACAAGAGGCAAGAGCTGTCATCATTATTTGGTCAAGTAGAAAGTAAAATAAATTTAAGACTTCTTCATTTGCATTAAAAAATCCAAAAGTATATGCTGGCTAACAAATACCTTTGTAACAAAACTGCCATTCAATTCAATACAATATTAAAATTTAAAAAAATTCAGATTTGAGAGCAGTTCAGTCAATTGGTAACTGCGACACAAGAAAATGTCAGGAATGAAGTGTTTGCCTGTTAGAAGTTTTTTGTTTTTTTCAAGTCTAGTTAAACTAAAATTATTTTTTCTCATAGAATTCCATGCTATTGTAAAAAACTTTACCCACAAAAAGCAGTTAAATTTTTGAGTGACTGGCTGGCAGCTAGCTGCTACTTGATGATCTGTGATTATTGGGCCTCTGGAAAGAGTTGCAACTTCTATTATAGAATCCAGCACCATTAACCTTTGTTATCATGGGATCATAGAAATATTTTTAATGCAGTGAAATCATCAGTATAGTCTCTAATTCTCTCCAAAATCGTGTGCTTCATGTTAGAGAGAGAAAAACAAAAAACAAAACAATATGGACACAAGATGCTATATAGGAATAATGGCCCTATACTACCAAATCTACTAACACCCATTTTATTCATTGTTGGTAGAAACTTGAACATTCTCTTCCATTCTAGAAACACTGATCGTTTGTTGAAAAGAAGAGCAGACACTATAGGAAAAATAAATATATCTCTTCATCTAACACCTATCATATAAAAAAATAAATTTCAGATGTACTTCGGGTTTAAATCTAAATGATAAAACAAAATTCTTAGAAAAAGCACAGAGTATGTCTCATCATCTTGGAATAAGAGACTCTCTTTTTTAAAAAAGACCAAAAAAGTGCTAACTATAATAAAAACAAGTCAATAACTTGGACTATTTTACAAATAGGAATTTATAGTAATCAAAATTCACCGTAAACAACAAACAACAGGAGAAGGTATTTAAAATATATTTATTTGGCAATGGACTCTAACCATTAATATACATAGAACTCATAGAAACTATGAGAAAAAATGAATAAAAATGACTTGAATAGACACTTGATAAACAAAAAATAATGTATCAAAAAATACAAACTGAAAACAAAACATGAATTTAATATGTCATCATACCCACCAGTATAAATAAAATGAAGGTAGGAAAAAACCAAATATTGGTGAGGTATTAGAAAATTGAAATGTTGGCAGTTGCTACTAACAGGAGCGCAAACTGGGTATACTTTGGAAAACCGGCTAGTAGGTAACATTAATGAATGACATACCCTATGTGTACTTCCTGAGCTAGCAATTCCATTTCTAGGTATACACTCAACTAAAACATATACATACACAAAGAGATGTGCATAGAACCATTATCTGTAATAGGCAAAACTAGAAAAAGAAATCATCAACATAAGTTATAGAAACTGGCTTATCATGCAATGAAATACTTTGGAGCAATCAAAATGAATGAAGTTTTCCTCCATATTTTAGGGAACAGACAAAACAGTGTATATAGTATGATTTTATTTACAAACAGTATAAAATTAATCACAACTAGTTTATTGTTTTACGAGTCATGATAATGACTGTCTTTGAGTAGTTATAGCCAGGTGGTACATGGCAGAGGAATCTGGGAGAGCTAGCTATGATCTGTTTCTTAATCTGACTGCTAGTTGCATGGAAATTTGTCGAGTTGTACACAAAATAAATGCACTTGCTCTTATGTATATTATATTTCAGTAAAAAGTTTACTTTCAAAATGCATAGCAGTCATTTACAAACACAGTATTACTAGAGAGAACTTCATTCAATGGCTACATTGTGGGGAAAAATACTGTCATATGTTTCCTTTAAAAATAGCATTATTTCAGCCTCCTATTAAAAACTGTACATTGTATAATGTCTCCAAATAATTTTGTTTTGGTAACAACTGAGTTATTTTAATAGCTATTAAATAACTATCACAGTAATTTGAATATTCAGGGTATCCCTTTGATGATGAGGAATCTTTATTTATCCATTAAGACAAGATACCTTCCTAAAGGACGATTTGTTTCCTAAATATTCCAAAAGGTTTATTTCTGTCAACTGCTTATATATTTGAGATAAGTAACTGCTTTTTTGTTGTTTGACAACAATTGAAGTTCTCTAGGATATAGTACAATGCAATAAAAATTATTTTATACAGTATGTTTAAAGAATAAGAACTACTACCCCCTTTTGTTCCAGCATAAAAAGTTTTCATGTAACAGTAAGGTTCTTTTCTGAAAACTTAAAAAAATGCAAATAGAAAATGATATTCATTACCACATAAGTAATAAAACCTCCTGTTTTTAAATAATTGATTTCTGATTTCAAACCTGAAAACCAAAAGCCGTGACCAATTTATATATGATTTTTTGTATCCTCTGGGAATGGTATAACTTACATAGCATTCAACACAATACTTTTTTCTACATAAAATTATTGTTTTTCAAAATATCATCCTAATGCATATTTAAATCAAAGCACGTGAGTGTTCCTGTTTCACCACATTCATTTCAAGGACACTTATAGATATACTGTGTTAACAAGTTTCTACCAATATCACAGCAGGCTGATTTACTCAGCTGCAAAAAACTGCAATATTTTTCTTAAAGCTTTGAATTAGAGGTGGAGCATTAACTGTACACATGTACTGTATTAAATTTCTAAGACTTCAAAGGGAGCAAAATTAATTCAATGCCACATAATTGCTCCAGGGGCAGAAGAAAAGAGACAAACAAAATTGATATGCTCATTTTCCCCCTTAGAAATTAAATGACAATGCTAAATGAGCAATTTCTTTTTTTTTAACTCAAACTTTTGACTTTTAAGTTTATATATCCCTTGAATATTTCAACAACTTTCCATGACAACTTAAAAAGTAAAGGAAGCCGTAAAGGTGGGAGTTCCAGTATTCCTTTTCTTTTTCTTTTTAACCAGAATTTCTCCTTCTACTTCTTCCTTTCTTAGGAGCCTGTCCCTGGCCTCTTCAGGACTTTTAGTTCCTCCATATTTCCTGTTATCCTAATCCATCAGTTTCTTTCTAGCTTCACTTGCCTTTCGGTCTATCATAAAACCTAACGTAAGTCATTTCTACAAACACATCTCTTAGGATCCAACAATGATGTATCCTTTTGACCTGCTGACAACTTACTTTACAAATTTCAGACTGTGTGTGTCCCCAACCATCAACTATCAGCATTAGCTGCAAAGGAGTTGAGCAATGCTGCAGGAAGTTAGAGACCAACATTAATTAGGTCTAAAAGCCTAGGGAGGCTTTTAACTTTTATAAATGTAAATTTGGACAAAAATGTTACATGCTGTACTTTCAAATCTAAAATAACTTAAATTGATATATTATTTCCTAAAAAATTGTAGCAATGACTCTTAAAAGTACTTTATGTTTATTTAAATTTCTAAAAATCTGAAAGAACATTCTGGAATTTCCCACTCAAGAAGGTTAAAGTGAGCAACCCAAAACCCCAATAAAATATAAAAGATTGGATAGGTATATACACCAAAAACTGTAAAGAAAAAGGAAACAAGGCCATAAGAAAAGCGTTTTAAAATAAATTACTGAAAAAGAAGAGATGAAGTAATGGTTATCTAATGAAGATGGTAGGAGGAGCCATAGACTAGTTATCATTATAAGGGGCAGAGCAGGGAACCCTCTACCCTGCTGAGTCCTAGAAATTTCGATACTTGCAAATGCCAAGTCGAATGGAGAGCAGAAGTGAGATGGAGACCTGAAAAGTTGGGGGGTGTAATCAATTCATCAATTCTTGGCATTTACAGACATTACATTCTATGAATTTCTCATGCATACTGAATTAGTGAATACTGAACCATAGCTCCTAGGGAAAGTATAGGGTTTGATTCCTGCAAGCCTTTTGTTTTATTTATGTTTCTTTTTAAAGACACTTTGTTTTAGTCCCTTTATTTTATTGCTAAAATAAAATATTACAGATCAGGTAGTTTAACACAGCAAAAAATTATTTATCAAGAAGTCCAAAATCAAGGTATAAGCATAGCCCTCTCCTGGCTGCACATTTCTCATTGTATTTTTCCATGGTGGAAGGGAAGGGGCTAGGGATCCCTGTGAAATCTCTTTAACCTTTAGAATAGCACTAACCCTGTTTATGAAGGTTCCACTCTCGTGCTTTAAGCACCCACAAAGCCCCCAGCTTTTGACACCATCAAGTTAGGCAAAGGATTTCAACATATGAATATCTGGGGGACACAAACATTCAAATAATAGCATCTTGAGTCATTATTGTTGAACTCATGGCCAATGGCACTATTACTCAAGCCTGAATGCATCTTACCTAAACCAAGTACTTTTTCAGTAAGAAGCATTACAGACTGCTTCTGTCTAGGGAGATGGATTGCACTTCAGCACTCCACTTGGAGGTCATTTTAAACAGTGAGATCGCCCACAAAAGGCAAAAAAATGCAAAAAGGACACTACATAGACTGCAAAAAAGGACACATTTGCAATATGAAAGCTGAAACAAGAATGCAGCGCATGAATTTGTTTGACCTTAGCTGAGAATATAGGTAATTGGTAACTCAAATTTTCATAGTTCTGCACATTTTAGTGAATGACCATGAAGGCATCTCTGGTATTAATTTTGCAGTTACAAATAAATTTTGATGATTAGATGAATTTGCAAATGCAGAATCAGAAATAAGGAGGGTCAATCCTACTTTTATATGTTGATTTTCACAGGGGTCTTCTCACACAGTCTCCTGAAAAATAGATTCACCCTTACACATACACATACGTAGATTTCTTTTTTGAAGACTCAAGTGCACTTCCTGGGAAAAATAGGGCAACTAATGTTGGCATTATTACCCTAGAGCAAAGACCACATATAAATGCACATACAAAATCTAGTATTACCTCCAATTATATGACAATGTCCCATTTGCTCAATCTAAAGGGAAGCTTTTCAGTGGACAAGCTAAAAGCCTGTTTTCATATACACAACTTTTAATAAACTTATTAATTCATCCTTAAATATGAAAACAACTGCAATATGGAAAAGATCAAGGTAAAACAAGGAAAAAATACCTTATAAGAGACAGAGATAATTTGAGGAAAAAATAGAACTTAAAAATTCTAAGTAGTAACTTCTGAGAACTCAAAGAAAACATTTTGTAAGTTAAAAGAAAAAAAACAATAACAAGGATTATCAAGCATAGAGTAAAATGATGGTTAAAAAAAATCCAGTTAGACACATGATTGTGAAATTCAAAAACATTAAGTTTCCCAAAAGGTTCCACGGTGCAAACAACAAGCCACCTTCAAATATATAAGGATCAGACCTCCATTGAATTTCTCATCAGCCAACTAAGTGCCAGAGTAGAATAAATTAATGCTCTTGATGTTCTGAGGCAAATCATTTTTAACCTAGGGATTTATAATTAGCCATTTTATTCATGAATGATATGTTAGAATAAATATATTTTTATAAAAAAGATAAATGATAAGCTCTACTTTTACATACTCTTTCTTAAGAAGTAACTTGAGGATATTCTCCAGAAAAATAAGAAACTAGAAGACATGAGATCCAGGAATTCATGGATCTGCTCCAGATGAGTGATGAAGGAAGTGCCAGAAATAGGGCAGGAGAGACAGGCCTCCAGAACGGAAGGCTCCAGGCAGAAAACAGGGATTTAGGGGATTTGTATTAAAGGTATGAATTTAGAATTCCAGTAGTCAACAAAGACAAAATGAAAAAAGTAAGAAAAGTTATAACTCAAATGAAAAACTTAAAACAGTTAAAAAAACTCAACAGAATCATATCAATACTTCATTGTGCAGAAAAAAACATTGATAGTGATTAAAACATTAAGCACATTTATAGATTTCCAACTTTTATGGCTACAGATTAGACAATATAAGCTCTAACACACTCAATATAAAGGTAAAACTGTGGACATAGAAGTTGGCAGGTAGAAGAATGATAGCCATCACGGACACTGTCCTCTCTGTAGGAGACGGTGCAGGCATGAAGGTGTAACTATGTTATTTAAAATTATTTAAAATCATGTTACATTGAGAGGAGCTGTGAATATTGGTAAAGCAAATGAACTAAATCTTCATTTTTACCATTTCAGAAAGGAAATCAGTGGGAGATAAAATAATAAGTCAACTAATAATATTCATCAGAGTAAGTAAAACTAGGGAAAAATGCAAGAGCTAAGAGCAATTCCATCTATTAATGAAATATTATATAGCTATTAAAAGTATGAGGAACACTTCATATATATTAATTGAATGAGCTCCTACTTGCTACTTAGTAACTAAATCCAGGCACAGAACTTGTAGCTCATATACCACTATTTGTGTAAGAAAGAGTAAAAAGTCTGTGTGTATATTTGTTTATGTATATGTGTGTACATCTATATACCAGAATGCCATACAAGACACATTATTTGATTCCTGATTAGAAACTCAGGCACTTGAGGAATAGTGGCAGGAGGTTACCCTTTAGAATCTTTAAATCTTTAAAAGTTTGTAAAAAATAATCATAGAGATGCAAAGTAGAGCATAAAGAATATAGTCAATAATATTGTAATAACTATGTATGGTGCAAGGTTGGAATTTAAAATATTAGAGGGATCACTTTGTAAAGTATATGATTGTCCAACCAATATGTTGTACACCTAAAACGAATACAAAATAATACTGAATGTAAATTGCAATTGATAAAGAAGAACCTTTTAAATTGAAACCATGCGAATATATGATTTCAAAAGTAAATACAAATTAAATTTTAAAAATTAAAAATGTCATTTTCTGAAAAGAATAACTCAGGCAAAAAGAGATGAACTATGAAATTCTTGTTTTTTGTTATAAAACCCTCAGTTATATTTGTTCTTTAAACTCTGTTTCTTTCTCTTTCTCTCTCTCTCTCCTTCCCCCCGGCCCCCAAAAGACTGAGGTGTTGTTTGCCTATTACAGTCTGCCTAATGAATTCTTACTCGGTTTGCAAGATTCTGGTAAAGCAAATTCTCTGTGAAACTTATCCTGACTCTGGCCAAGTTCCCTGCTGACTTAGTCAGTTCTATGGGATTCTAGAGCACCATTTACTCATCACTAGTACAATATTTTTCTTTCATATTTCATTATTTAGTTATATGCCTGTCTCGCCTACTAGATTGTAATCTTTTAAGTCAGGAAACATTCCTTGTGTCTTCAGACTTTTGTGTCGCCTGCTTTTTGAATTTCATGCTACTTGCTTTTTAAATGAATTGCTTTTAGTACAGAAGAGATCAACCTATTCCTTAAGTGGGCAAATGCTTTTAGAAGGCATGGGAGGAGTCTGAGAACAGTTAATTGAGAAACAGGAAACACTACATTTCCAAGGACAGTGTAGCCAGCTTAAGATGGGGAAGGTGGTAGGGTCACACTTTTTCTGTCATTCCTACTTCAGTGCTTGAGTCTGTGGAATAAACTTAGTCCACAGTTTGAATACATAAAATCCGTGATTGTGAAAGACAAGTGAGTGGGGGGAAAACGGTGGTGGAGTAGAGGAAAGGAAAGGCATTTTTCAGGAAAATCACTGCAGGGTAAATGGAGGCAGTCTTGCTTCCTCACTCAGATGTCTGGGCAACTAAAGAAAGTAGTTCCCCATAACTTGAGAATGGGCTTGGTAAGTAATGTTCTCATAGCCTTGAGACTGGTCCGATAAACAGTCCCCCTAGCCTTGAGTGGGTTCGCATATGTAGAATGAAGCTCTATTGTATAATCTGTTCATTCCCTGATGGCTTTGTCTATATTTTAATATATAAGGGAGTTGGGGCTCCACACTAAGAGAGAGGGGAGAGGTGACATGCAATGTGACACATGGGGACATGCAGCTTGCAGCATGTATGGATCGTCCGCCCTTGAATAAAGACACATCAGATATCCCCATGGCTCCGTAACTATTCTTCCATCTGCCAGAATCTCATGAACCTGATGGGCCTTGAATGGTCGCAACACAGTCACAAACATAGGTTTTATATGTTTGAGAACAAAGATACAAGCAGATTATTACAAGAATCAAAGTTCAGTTAAGGAAAGGGGGCCATGTCGCAATACAAGTCAAGATCATATTGGTAAATTAATTACCAATAATACAAAGATGGTCAAACAAAATTCCTTTGGCAAAGTTTGGACTGACTTTATCTACCTGAAGCAACACTTTTTGGTTATTGGCCATGGGGAGCACTTCCCAGATAGAGCTTCATGAGGGCTAATAGTCTGGGATGCAGTCTCATCAATTATTCTCTGATCTTCAACATGTCACTTTTCACTGGTTGCTTTCTTAGGACCCATGTAAAAGAGCTTCAGTTTTTTTTTTCCCCCAAAAAATAGTTTTCTGTTTCTGATATCCATAAAAATTTAAAAATTATCCATAATTCACTTTTACTTTCCTCACCGAACCTCTTAAGTAGTCAAGATACCCAACTCCATTAATTCCCTCCATGACACTTTGCAATCTTTCTCTAGTCTCTGCCATTCTTAGGAATATTTTGGGTCTCCAATACAAATATCTTTTTTGAGTTCCCATCCTAAAATGTTTAACTCTAATAGCTATCCTTTGTTTTACACACTTAGGACCCATTACCTACCACTATCTGGGTTATCTCCCTACCGTTTAGACTACCTTTTATTCCTTGTCTACATAGGTTTTCACACTTTGCAAAATTAGTAAAGATTTCTTGAGATTTCATTTATAGCCCTTTCTACTTTATTCTTTGCAAGTTCCCCTTCAGAGATATCTTTCATGAGCAAGGTTTTAGAGACATTTCTGTGTCAAAAATAAAAAATCTTTCACCTAAGCCTTTTCTATGACCCTACCTCTTTCTGGCGATTTTCATTCTAACATTTTGGTCAATATTCATTGTTGTTTTTTCCCCTCACCACATATTCACCACTAAGCACAGACATCTGTCTTCTAATTCACAGATGAACTTGTTATTGCTAAATAACTACACTTTTGGACTTTTCAATCTTATACACTTCAAACCTTATTTTACTGGACAATTTATCAGCAATATCATGTTGGTATTATTTCCCCCTTTGCTTTGTACAAGCTCTTTTACTTTTGTACTTTTTTTCTTATTTTTTGCTTTTCCCCCACAAGTTTGTTTTTCTTGGTTTCCTTTGCTAGATCTTATTTCCCTGCCTGTGCTTGTTCTTCAATTTTTGTCCTTTCCCATACTTGACCTACTATTTCTTTACATGCTGTAGTGCTTTAAATATATGTATCTGTCTTAGGCCCTGAGCTCTCTTCAGTATTTGAATAATGTATACAATTGCCTACTGCAAACCTACTAACTTGAGCGTAAGGAAAAACTCTTGAGGATTAAATAACATACTCAACATGCCCAACACAGACCTCTTCACCTTATCCCCAGACCAGCTCTCCCTCGTATGTTGCCTCACCTCTATGTACCTGCCTCCTTGTCTTGGTAAAAGGCTCTATGCCCCCCTCTTTTTTAAGGCATATCTTAGTATATCTCACTAATCCACATTACACATTTAGAATGTTGAGATCAATATATTATCCTTATTTTACTGATGATAAAATCGAGACTCAGAAATGTTTACTAATCTACCCACACAACATGCCCATAAAGTGGCTGAGATAGACTTGTATTTATCTGTTGCATACCACATCTTTTTTTTGTGAATTCTTACCTACGACACTAAGGCCAGTTCAAAGGTACCTTCTTAATGAAGCCTTCTCTGATCTCTCCAGCCAAAAACAATCACAGATACTCCAACCTGATTTAGTATAATTTTAAGATTCCAATTTATATTACATGTCTTTGTGAACTTCCCTTCAATCTTCTAGTTTATTTTGTGTTTTTTAAAGGAAATAACCAACTCTTGTAAAATAGGAAATATTCTTTCTACTGTGGAAAAATCTAGTTGTTTAATTTTCTAAACTAGAAAAAAGGTAAAGTTCTATATTTGTCTTTAAACTGCATAACAAAGTCTTTCATTAAAATAAAAAAAAATGGCAGTATTGATATTTTCCCAAAAGTTTTATTCTATTAGTGATTTATATTCTTCTTCAGTGCCTTGACACCAATTATATTATAGAGTGTTATAGAACTTTTAACACATTCTTAATTTGGAGGTTTTATAGCAGTACTTTAGGAGCTAAAGAAAGCACAATAGGGAAGTGAGAAAAAAAGGATTAGTCAAAGTCACCAAAATTAAAAACACTAATAATAAAACCGATGTGAAAGTATATAATGTCATGACCAGTTCTAGCAATATATAAAATTAAAACCTTAAAGTAAGGCAAAAATGACTTGACAATAATCCTTTCCAAGGCAAGAGCAAGCATTTTAGAACATAAGAGATGTTACACAAATCATTAACATGTCTTAATTGTATTTTGACAAACTTTTGAAGCTTCTAGCCACATAAACAGATACAATTAAAATTCTGAGGCTCTACTACCATAAAATGTATAGTGGTCGACACTTTGCAAAGTTTCAGACAGTTTTAATTATTTGTTTTGGTACAGAGTTCACAGAGCAGAAGTAAAAATGCTATTTGTTTTTCTAAAAGTAATCATTTTCAGGCAGCAATAGCCTGATTCAGGTAAATCTTTTCTCAGAAGTAAAACTGTAACTTGCAAAAAAAAATTATCGATTAGTTAGAGAATTTTGCACTTTTGAAGTCAACCTTGAGCTTGTTAGATTCATTCAGATCAATAGCACTGGTAAATCCTTATAAGATTTCTTAAAATTATCCTGGCTATATCTCTATCTATCTATCTATCTATCTATCTATCTATCTAGATACATACATATATATATATAAATATATAAGTGCATAAATATATATATAAATGCAATCATTCTCAGCAGTTACCTGGAAAGTACGGGGTGCACGCAATGTGCCAGGAGTTCACTGTGCTGCTAACTCCACTAGTGTTCATGAGAGTTGTGTACTTAATTCCCTCTCACTGTTCCTAATTTTCAACTCTCCTGTGGGGTCTATTCAAATACATTTAACTTTTATACCCTAATCCCACCCCTCGACAATTTTCCTTACCTCAGTAATGAAGGATTTGGCTGTGGCGGGATTCATAACAAGGATGGCTCGCCTAAGAGTGTCTCGATAGCGATTCAATTCCTCTATTCTCATGGTATCAAAGAGAGTGGTGATCATTTTGTTGATGTTGTTTTCTACCTTTTGAAGTGCAACATCCATCCCCTGCTGAGATACTTTGTCCAAAAACTCCTGTATTCCACGGATATCTAGGAGCAACAAAATCCCATCAAAGTGTGAATTAGAGCACAGAATGGAGATAAGGGCTATTTTATTTATATCAGAATATCTTATTGTTCAACACTGTAGACTATCCAGAACTACAAATTGAGTAGCTGGTGAAACTCTGAAATATGTTTAAGGTTTAGTATGATTTAATGTGTTTACATAAAAATGTAGAGGTTATTATTTGTATGCATTTTTAAATTTATTTTTAAATTATATTTTATTATGCTATTACAGGTTTCCCTATTTTTCCCTTTTCTCCCCTCCCCCCGGTACCCTCCTTCCCTCCAGCATTCCCTCTGCCACCTTAGTTCATGTCCATGTGTTGTACTTGTAAGTTCTTTGGCTTCTTCTCTTCCTACTATTCTTAACTTCCCCCTGACTATTTTGTACCTACCAATTATGCGTCTTAATTCCTGCATCTTTTCTCCCATTCTCCCCCTTCCCCCTCCCAGCTGATAACCCTCCAAATAATCTCCATATCTATGATTCTCTTCCTGTTCTGGTTGTTTGCTTAGGTTTTTGGTTGTTGTTGTTGTTGTTGTTTAGATTCAGTTGTTGATAGTAGCGAATTTGTTGCCATTTATTTTAATGTTCCTAGTGTTAATGTTCTTCTTATTCCTAAATAAGTCCCTTTAACATTTCATGTAATAATGGCTTGGTGATGATGAACTCCTTTAGCTTTACCTTGTCTGGGGAGCACTTTATCTGCCCTTCCATTCTAAATGAGAGCTTCGCTGGATAGAGTGATCTATGCTTTCCATCACTTTGTCCTTGCTTTCCATCATTATGAATACTTCTTGCCAGTCCTTTCTTGCCTGCAAAGTTTGTGCTGAGAAATCAGCTGATAGTCTTATGGGAACTCCTTTGTAGGTAACCCTCTGCTTTTCTCTTGCCGCTTTTAAGATTCTCTCTTTATCTTTAACCATTGTCATTGCAATGGGTGTGGAGCAAGGTTCAGGGGGGTTGCAGGCTAAGAGGCCCCAACGACCCCACAAGCCTAGCTTGGGGGCTGGGAAAAGTAGCAGCACAAGGATTGAGAGTCATTTTGCGTATCAATAACATTAGGCTAGCTTCGTATTCTGCCTGGATCAGGGAGATGGGCATGACTTTCACGCATGATGTTGTCGGGAGGCAGCTCCCCAACCCCAGTTACTGTGCCTGCACAAGAGCTTGGAGATGGTTCATTCCATGTCACGGGGCCATGCCTGCCGGGACTAACAATGGCAGCCAAGAAAGGCAGAAGAAACCAGACTACTAGCTGGTATAACCCAGTGTGGGAAGAGTCGGAAATGAGGCTACAGAGGAAGACCTGCCACAGGTCTTAAACCCAGGCATGGCAGCCATGCTGGGGCTTAACCACACGGTTTTGCGAGCAGAGAGGGGGTTTCTTTGACCACGTGGCTTTGAAAAGCAGGGAAGCAAGATGTAACAGCCATGCAGAGTTCGCTCTCTTGGCCAGGCGATCTGAAAAGATGCAGAAGGATGCATCAGCCCACCACGAGGATGCGGTTTTGAATTAAGAACAGGAGCCTAGCCGAGCTAGGGACTTCTGTTTTCTTTTCCTGAGATACAGTACCCCTGACTGGCCTGGTTTGGCAAAGGGAAGCAGGACTGTGTGTGTTTCTGACTGCTTTAAAGTGACTTCGGGATTTAACAGCGACATTCCACCATTACTCTAAACCTGTATAAATTTTAATTAAATAATTCCATTATTTTTTTACCAAACTCTGGCACTGAAAGCCACAATTCCTACCAGTGGCAGGCAAAAAGAACCTAGATAACAAAAAACTCCCAGGGGCAGTAGAGTATTTTCTGAAACATCATTTTAATTATGATATGTCTTGGTGTGGTCCTCTTTGGGTCGAAATTGTTTGGGACTCTCTGTGCCTCCTGGACTCATGTGTCTATTTCTTTCACCAAATTAGGGAAGCATTCTCTCATTATTTGTTCAAATAAGTTTTTAATTTCTTGCTCTCTCTCTTCTCCTTCTGGCACCCCTATGATTCAGATGTTGGTGTGTTTGGGGATGTTCCAGATGCTTCTTAAACTATCCTTCTTTCTTCTTTCTGTTCTGGTTGAATGCTTATTTCTTCCTTATGTTCCAAATCATTGATTTGAATCCCAGCCTTCCTCCATTCACTGTTGGTTCCCTGTAGATTGGTTTTTTTTTTTATTTCACTTAGTGTAATCTTTTTTTCCTTTATGTTGTTACTATACTCATTGAGTTCATTCAGCATCTTGATCACTAGTGTTTTGAACTCTGCATCTGATAGTTGGTTATCACTGTTGTTTAGTTCTTTTTCTGCGTTTTGTTCCATTCTTTCATTTGGGCCATATTTCATTGTCTCCTTCATTTGGCAGCCTCTCTGTGTTTGTTTCTGTGTATTAGGTAGAGCTGCTTTGACTCCCTGTCTTAGTAGCATGGCCTATCATAGAAAAGGCACCTGTAAATTATGCCAGGGGAGCCTTAGGCAATCTCCAGGGCCGGGCAACCCACTTCACCACTTTGTGGTTCTATGCGGGAGGAGGGCTTGGAGAGGGTACAGTGCCACTTCCTGGCTTCTGGAGGTTTCCCCAGCACTCGCCCCATTTCCAGTCACTTCACCCACTCCCTATATGCAGCAGGCACCCTCCCAGCTGTTTCCCTGGTGCTGAATCCCAGATTGGGTGGGTTTGTGTACATTCAAAGACTGCGCAGGCCCTTTAAGTGGAGTATCCTGAACATCTGACAGTTTCTCCTGCTATCCCAACCCCCACTAGTGTTTATAGCCAGCAGTTATGGGGATTTATCTT
This sequence comes from Pteronotus mesoamericanus, assembly GCF_021234165.1. NCBI lineage: Eukaryota > Metazoa > Chordata > Mammalia > Chiroptera > Mormoopidae > Pteronotus > Pteronotus mesoamericanus. Next base: position 19,657,779 of record NW_026555311.1, read on the forward strand.
CCTGGCACTGGAATCCCAGGCTGTGTGGTCTGGCCTGGGGCGGGATTGCTCACTACCAAGGTATGCCTCCTAATTTTTATCCACCACGCACGGGTATAGGACCACCCATTCCACCTCTGCTGCCCTCTCTCCAAGCCACACTGCGTCTCCTTGCCTCTCCACCCATCTCCATGTCTCTGCCCTTCCAACCCATCTGGATGAATGTGGCTTCTTTAAACCCTTGGTTGTTGGACTTCCATGGAGTTCAATTTTCTGACAGTTCTGGGTGTGTTTTGTTTTGAGGTTTAGCTGTAATTCTGCCTGTGGTTGCACAAGGAGGCGAAGCATGTCTACCTATGCCTCCATTTTGACTGGTAGATCTAGAGATTATTATTTTTTAAAAGAATGTCTTTCTCTTCACTGAGCATTCCAAATTATCTCACCTGTTGAAAATGTTAGACCAGGATCCTTACTTCCCTAAAGCAAATGTGAAATAAGGAAAGTGCATTCCTTATTTTCCTTAGCATTAAAAAAGTGATATCAACCTCAGGGAAAACATGAGTATCATTTACAAAAGTTGAATATGAATCAAGATTACTAAAATTTATAAAAATAAGGCAACAAACACTAAAATTGATGCATACAATCTAAATAGAAAGAGAGTTTAGAGAGGTTATTTTCAAAATGTTGCAGGTCACTTAGACCACAAATAGCTACATTTTTGTCTATTTTATGAGAACCACCTCCTTAGCTCAAATCTGGCAAACTTAGTAGGAGACAATTTTCTTATCAGAAGTACAGGGAATGCACTTTGCATGTAAAACACATTTTAACAAAATATTCACACACCCATTCCAAAGAAAAGCAAGTTCTGAAAGATCACCAGATAAAAACTGTGTCCATTTTACATTTAAATAAAAAGGATAAAATCCAGTCTAAATAAAGTGTTCAACTGTTTATACCTGGATATACCATATATGTAAGTAAAAATAAATGTCTGAAATGTTACAAATATTTCTTCCTAGTACCATACTGGCTGTTTAGAGAAGGGATTTAAACATTGATAAATATAATTGGAAAATATACCTGGCAAAATAAACTCTTAATATACAGATCAGCTTTTACTATATAATAAACTATAGGTTTTATGTATATATCCATGGCATAAAATGTTTAAAGACAGGAAACTAGTGAAGGATAAGAAATACATAAGAGTGTGGGTTGCTCATTTTGAATGGAATATATCTTGAAATTCCTAATTGCATGTGATTGCACACTTTGAAATTTGCCTCTCAAGTGCAATAAGTTGTTCATGTGTTTTTCAATACATTAACAATTAAATACAATATATAAACCCATAGAACAACAAAACAAATAGCCACAGATTTGGAAATCACCATATGCTCATAACAAAAGTTTATGCTTGCAATATTACAAATTAGCTTTAAAATTTTGCTTTTGTATTAGTTTTATTTTAGGACAATTACTACAAATATATATTCAGTTATGTGATGACTCTCAAACACTTCAGAAGAGATACGATATAAATTCTACTTTATATTCCTTGTTCCTAATTATATTATAAATCCAGGATGTCAGAATCATGCAGCTTAAAAGAACAAAGCCTCATCTAGAGCAGAACAAGAGATAAAAGAGATGGAATAATAAAGGCATTATGTACTCATTAAATATCCAAGTCATAAAGTACCTAAGGGTGTAAAATACTCAGGAGTGGATTAAACAAACGGTTAGATCTGATGTTATTTAGCAGCTACAGGTAGACATGTAACAGGACTATATATACACTAAAACAGGCATTCTCAAGCTTTGGTGTGACTCAAGATTGTTTAGAAATTTTATTAAAAATATAAAAGACTGGTTCCTACCCCAGAGCCAGTATGTCTTTAAAATAAATGTCCAGCAGATTTTGCTTTTGAATTTTAAGTTGTTTTTTCTTTAATTTGAATCACTTACATATGAATCTTAATAGAAAACAAAATGAAAAATACATTGAAATAACTAAAGATGCTCAGAAAAGCATCTAAAAGCAATAAAGCAATAAAGGTGACCAGAGCATAAAGCTCTAGGACATTTATGTTCTAGGACACATTCTGTTCACAGAAATAATATAGCAGTGCAATTTCATATCTTAAAATTGTAGATAAAAATTGTTTCAAAAGTATTTATTGAATATAAGACACAATGTTATATGCAAGGAATGCATCAGTGGATACCCGTCTCCACATTGAGAAAGACAGATAGACAAGTAAACAAAGTAATACAAAGAAATCACATTAGTGCTTGAAAGAAATAGTAGGGTGCTCTGGGAGATAAGGATAGGTTACCCAAGGAGGATCTATTTTTGTCAGAGTATTCAAGATTTCTCTGGAAGACTGGTTTGTAAACTGAGGCAAAGGATGAGAAAACAGTACATAGACAAAGAGATTGGTGGTGAAGACAAGAGCAGAGGAGAAATGCCCTGAGGCAGCCAAGAGCTTGTGTTTAAAGTAAAACGATTCCCGTGTGGGTGCGCCCAGTTAGTGAGGAGAGAAGATTTAGGTGAGCTCCGTGCAGATTGTGGGTCAGATTATGTGGACCTAGATGAGACACAGAGAAGTTTTGCTTTTATTCCAAGTACAGTTTTTATCTATTGTAAGTTTTAAGGAGAGGCTCTAAGTGGTGACAGGCTGTGTGTGCAGAATGAAAAACAGTTAAGTACTGAGAATGACTCGTTAAGGTATTATGATTCAGATTGAGCTTGTAAATAATATCCCCTTGATTTAAAACAGCCTAAATATTTTTAGCTTTTATTTTTGACCATAGGTGTGTGTGTGTGTGTATATATATATATATATAGCGCTACAAAAGTTGTGTGACAAAAGGTTGTTAGTATCCCTCTGCCTCCTTAGTCCAGAATTCTGGTTATCATTGCCTACATAAATGTGATTGAAAAATTTTTAAAAATATTTCTGATATGTAAATGAAGAAATATTTATTTCGTATATGTCTTCTAAGATTAGATTAGTGAAGGCATATGTATGTCTGTTTCTGTGCACAAAATCCAGTGTAGTGTCTGTCACATGGTAGTTTATTAATAATAGCACATAACTGCTTGTTAAGAGTCACCTCCCCACCCTTAAGAAAGAATTGCCTAAAATTTAATGATGGCTGCTAGCTAACCAAAATAGCAAGCATAATGTTTTAAATTCTTGGAATGCAAAAGTTAAATAATAGTTTTGCTTGTTTGAGAATAACATCAAAACCCATGATATATGGCAACTGGTAAATTTGATATGAGAAGAATCTGAATCTGTTAGCTACTCTGTGGAAAATCAACATTAAGAGTCTGGGCCTTTGGTTTTGTTAATTCATGAACATAATCAACCATTGCAATTATTTAGTTACATTATCTGTATGCCTATTAGTTGGCAGAAAATGAAAATAAAGGTTACAGAAATAAAAGTCAATATACGGTACTTGACCTTGAGGAGCCTCCGGGCTTATGGGTGGGACTAAGTGCTGTTTATAGAGAGCAGAAAAGTTCAAAAGTATTGAATAGTTTCAATTTAGTAATTCTTAGTGGTTATTAATTCTACTGACCAGAAATTCTATAACAAGTCATGGAAAGTTCATTAACTAAGTTATTAAATGTAAAATTAGGGGAAAAACCAACAGGACAAAATTTTCTCCTGGGCACTGTAAAGGAACTGTGGTAACCAGAATAATGACCTTCCAAAGATGCTCAGCTGCTAACTAACCTCTGGAGTCTGTGACCACGTTAGGTTATGTAACAAAGAAGATTAATGCTCCAGACCACGTTAAAGCTGATTATCATCTGAACTTAAGATGGGGAGAGAGCTCTTATTACTTGAGTAGGTGCAGTTTAATCATGGGGTCCTTGGAATTGGAAGAAGGGAGAAGAAGAAAGTCAAAGGGAGAATTGACTGCTGAAGAATGAGTTGACTTTCAAGAAACTTTAGAAAGAGACATCGTTGTTGCTCTGCAGATGGGGCTGTACAACTGAAACTTACATAGTGTTACTAACCAATGTCACCCCAATAAATGTAATTAGAAAAAATACAGGTTTGTCTACTGAAATAAATAAATAAAAACATTTAAAATAAAAGCATTAAGTTTGTGGTAGAGAGGGGATAAAAGGGGACTAAATGGTAATAGAAAAAATACATTAAAGTTGTCATAATAATAGAAAAATAAAAAGAAATATAAGTATATTAATACCTTTCCCAGTAACTTTTAATTGTTTCCCGTTGCTATTTAGTCTAATTCTAATTGTCCTTCAGGCCCAAGAAAAACCTACAAAGCTGTAAGAGACCAATTCCCAGGGAAGCGGACTCTGAGATACAGACAGGAGAACAGGACGTTTATCAGGGACTGCTCTCGGCAAAAACACTTAGGAAACCAGGAGAGAGAGCAGGGTCATCAGAGGGGAGCTGTGGGACCTGCAGAGACTGTGGGGGTGGGATGGCTTTCAGAGTTACCTCAATGAGGGCCAGCAGAAGGGGGGCCTCTGTAATTCCGCAAGAACTTGGGTTTGGTGGCTCTCCCCAGCTGAGCGGATCGCTGGGGAGGGCAGTCAGCTGCCAGAACGCTCAGCAGCAGGAGGAAATAAGCGCTTCGGTTCTGAAGGGAGATTTGGGTGGTACAGAACAGAGTTGTCTCTATACCATTGGAGTTGTCTCTGCATTTATGGAGTTCAAAGTTATTGTTTCGGTTTTGACATGAAAAGCCACTTGTAAACATTGCATCTCTCTTTTTTGAAACATTTTATCCACACTACACTTGATGTGAGAAAACCAGATTTGGATCCTTACTTTGCTACCCATATAGCCCTGTGAATTTGGGAACAATTTCATAGTTGATGTCTGTTATTTTTACCTTCCTAGTATGTATTCAAATAACAAGACCTCAATTTTTCATTTAAGACAAACCTAGATTTGCCCCTGTGTTACACATTCTATTGGGTTCCACATTCTCCAGACTGGCCAAGTTGAGCACCTCACAGCCTTGACCTGAGTACTTAGTTCAGGAATAATCAGAGGACTCAAATAGGGCTTGAAATTTGATATATGTATAAAGAAAAATAAATATTCTCTCTTTTGCATCATGGGTTGTAATGATCCGGCTGTGGGTGTCTAGAGAGGAACCGAGACTGAAGCCCATTTGTGAAATAAAACAGGCAAACTGGCCCTTCCTTAAACTTCCCTTACAGTCCCACAGCCAGTATGAGTATTAGAAAAAAAATCTTTTTGTGCTTACTTAGTTTGCAGTGAGCTTTTGTCACTTGCAAGACTGAGGATATTTACCAATGCAAGGTCTGTTGATAAATATCTAACTGTTTGGTGATGAAGTTGAAGACAATGTTCCTAATCCCGAGGTAAATTCAGGTTAGTGGAGGGGATAACCAGGATTATGTTTTAATGTGATTAATTTCACTAAAAGAAGTATAACCGAGGAATGAAAGCATAGGATAGTAGCAACTAACCGCACCTTATCAATGCAAAAAATAACATTATTTAACCTAATTACTTGGCTGTTCTGATGAAATATTAAACACTTTGTTAATTGCAAATTTCTAAGCAATGTACATTTACATTATCAAGACTTTATTAACCCAGTCAAAAGTCCCATTTTTTTCTTAATTTTCTTTTACTGTCTCTTTCTACATGAAGTATAGAAAACACAAGTAAATCTTGATAAGGACTAAAAGTGAACCTAGGTAATACCCTCACAACTTGATATTCTATCAACCATCAATATCGCTGATATTCGAATAACTTTTTTAAACTACTTCCCATGACAACTCTGAAAGAGGTAGTGGCTGATTTAGGCTCAATGATTTACTTTATTAAATTGTATAAAATAATGACTTAATTATAATCAGTAAAATAAGATTAAATTTAATCTCTATATGAAAAAATGGTTTACATTAAAATCAATTACAGTAGGAAAGTTCCAGATCATATTAGAATCTGATGTATAAACACATTTCAAAACTGACCTCAAAACCAGAAATAGGACATCTTACTCTTCATTGCAAACCAATAGTCAGAATCCAGTCTCTGCTTCCTTTGTGCCAAGAACTGTGAGAGGTACTTGGAAGAGAACTTTGACCAAGACCAGCACAATCCCTGCCCACAGGTGGCTTGTTATCTACAATCCCTCATGATAAAAGACCTTACTGCAGACAGCAGGATCTTACAACATTACCCATTCTCCAAACTGCAGTGGCAATTTAAGTAAATGTAATGACATTCTCTGGAATATATCAAAACAGTAATTCTCAGTCTTAACATTGTATTCAAATATCATTTTTAAAATATTGAATTTGGTAGGAAAGGATATTTGTCATTAATTATTTCTCATCTTTTCCCTCATTTGAGTAGATTAGACACATTTAATCATTTTAATCACTTAATTCATTGAAGACCTCATCCGGAGCCCAAGACTTCAGTAGTGTATTAAGCCAATCTTGATGTTTCTGAAATTATGACAGAATGCTGAGCATCAAAATTAATATTTAGAATTGTGTGACTTTTCTTTTAGATAAGAAGAAATATGTCATACTGCTGGATACATAAAATACATCATTGAGCTGAACAAATTTTCCCAACATATGAATAGGAAAGCATACCCTAAAATTGCCTTGTTACCTAAGAAATTAAGGCTTTTGGAGAACCCTTACTTGAAAAGGAATTTGAGTTTTTACTGAGTATTTTTTTGACATTGTAGTGTATTTAGAAAAATAATGATAATAAAATACAGTATTAGATTTCAAGGTGATAACAGTTCAGCAATAAAGTTCTATCACTGAAATTTTCTGTTTGATAAGAACTTGTGATTTTAACATTCAATCATAGTGTTTCAATATGTGTATTATCTTTCAATAATACTGATCAACATTTTGTAAGGACATTTTGCTGATGAATGAATCCAAAGTAGTAGAATATATCATTTTTACCTACTTGACATAATATGTACTAATGCAAAGGAAATAGTTCAGTGAGTTGCTTGGAAAAATTGTATATTTATTGATGCCTATTGAAGTAAAAGAGAGAATTGAAAGTTGGAATGTGGCCAAATGAGTAATAACTTTAAGGCTGTCTAGAGAGACAGTTAATAATATAGTCATTAGACATTTGAAAACACGCTCAGGGTGATTGTAAACATTTGCAACCAATTAAGAAGAATGTGTCCATTTTATAGGCCTTGATTAAACCTATGTCAAGAATTCATGGAATATATTTTGTGATTTCTAGGAATTCATTCATGAAGATGGTCATTCAATATTCATTTCAAAGGGCCCTGCTGCATGGCAATTTAATTGTAAAAGGTGACATACGGAGGCCTTAAGGGCAACATTTAAGTACCTCAAATCATTCAACTATGTATTGATCCTTAACTTGGGGTTGCTAAATCGGTGTTTTTAGAATGCGAGGAGCCCATAAATAACCCATTTAGTATTACGTAAAGGTAAGTTTCTTTTTTCTTTATTTCAAAGTGTGCAATTCTCTATGCACAAAAACAAAGAAACTTGATTATCTACACATGTATATAGAGAAAGATATATCATATTTTGTCATGTATAATGTGCATTTTTGCCCAAATTTTTGAGGGAAAAATAAGGATGCATATTATACATGGGCAGTAGTGAAATATCTTGTATCTGTTCTTGTGTTTTGTAATTATTTGTTACATAAAATTTCTTGTACTATAACATGTTCAAAAACAAATGCTAAAATTCTTTTATAATATAAAAAACAAGTATTTAAATATAAATAAATAAATAATTGAATTAAAAAATTCAAACAAAAGATTTTTTTTCCTGAAAGTTTGGGCCTAAAACATGGGTGCACATTATGCACCACAAAATATGGCACTTAATTTAGTCATTTCCATGCTAAGCTATTTTATTTTATCAACAACTATTATGCACTTTTAGGTCTCTGATTTTCAGAAATACTGAATTTAACAAATTAAAGATTTATATATAACTAAAAATCTTGTAAAAGAGATTTTCCAAGAAAAGATCTTGTAAAAAAATCTTGTAAAAGACTCTACTAAATCTGTAAGGAAAATGTCAGAAAGGCTAAGAATATAAAATAGTTTATGTTGACCAAAGAAACATAAACAAATTCAAACTAAAGAAGCACATGTTTTAAAAGCAACTTTAAATGTTGAATTATAAAGACAAATATTTATAATTTAAAAAATTTAATATAATTCAATTTAATATTAAATTTAAAATAATTTAATTAAAATAACCTAATTGATATTTAATTTTTTTTCTTCTAAGTAAGGTTTTCTTCAAGTTGGAAAGGGAAAGAACATGTACCCACATACGCCTGTTCTTCATTCAGGGAATCATCATGTAACTCATCTCAGGCCGAGAGCCTGCTATGCCCCTAACCAAATTATTTGGTTCAAGGATTAGCACAGGACCCGAATGGGGCCTGAGATTGATATATGGATAGATCCATATAGATGATATTTGATACATGGATGAAGAATGAGAAGGGTCATTCTTTAGTGCAATAATCTGTAAGGATGTGCTTTGGGTCACCAATGCCATCTGTCTTGCCTGAGAGACGAGGGTAAGTTACTACATTCAAAAAGATCATGTCTTTGTCATCACCATAACAAGCTGCTTAGATTCCTCTTATGATAATCCTTATCATCCTTCCAGTCTCCAGAATTAGATCCATCATGTAGATCTACCAATAGATCCATGCCAGGATCAGGCTGGGATCAGCACTGTTTCAGGTAAAGGAAATTAAAGAACCCAAGTAGCTCATTTGATGAAGAGCAGTTCAATCTTACTGCTTATATTATTCTATTCAGTTCTCCCAGTCCTGAAATTCAACTGTTCTCTCATCAATAGTCTCAGAATAGGATCCTCCCACTAAAGCAATCTACCTATTTTTATTCTATTTTGAAGACAACCTACGCCTATAACTTTCTGGTTTCACTATATTGTCAGTTCCGTGATTCTGGAATCTAGCCATTAACGCCTTGCTTAGACTTCTCTGATAGTGAGACTGCCTAGACTACTGTCAATTGTTTTTATTAACTCTTCCTATATATATCGTATTCCACCTACTTGACCAAAGTTCCTTTCAGAGATTTGGTTGAAAGATAAGCACAATTTGAAGGGTAAGGCAATATAATGAGTAATACAATAAGGAGTAACATAAAATTTTTTAAATGCAGAAATTATAAGGACACACAACAAAGTATAAGTGTTTTCATTTTCCTAAAGATAGGTAGTAGTTTCACCTCTCTCGTGTAGGCAATAAGAGCATGTGGCACATTGTGGAATCATGTGTCAGATAATATGATTGAAAAACTAGAATAGATAGGAATAAAAGCATTTAGAAAGGTAGAACACCTGAAAAGCACTTCATATTGAAAATGGGAAATTGTTCTTGGTAATTAGGTAGTAGAAGACTAAGTAATAATATTCTTTACTTATTGATAAATTATTATAAACAAACTGGCTACTTACGTAATTACTGAAAATGGGTCATTTTGTTCAATGTGTTTTAAGTTTCACATCAAGAAAAAGTTTCTGACAATTTAGAAATGTCCAATGTACATTGTGAAGTAGGCTTCTTCAATATGTGAATTCCCTCTTCCTTGGAGTACTCTGGGTTCTGGTAGGGCCAACAATGCTACCGATCAAAGACATTGAGGAAGCAACCTGCTGAAATTTGTTTTCAAAGTGCCTTATTAAGGTATAAACCTGGCTTTATCAGAATTGCTTGGGGCATGTTAAAATAATGGTGCTTGTGCCTACCTTGCAAAAAGTTTGATTTTAGGGTTCTGGGATGGGACCAGGTATTATGATGATTAAAAAGCTCTTCTGGTCATTCTGATTTACTATCAAATTGGGGTCCTAGGTTTCCACTACATTCAATTCTAACCTTTGCTCTATGACTCCATAATCCTTAGGTGATCACAGTTCAATTCTATTTTTTCTATTGTAACTGCAGACTTGATGTCATTGTCTCTCTTTAATAAATATATTCTACATATTTCATTTTTAAGCTTTTTTTTATTTTACAGTTGTTCATATCTTAACCTTATATTTATTTCTATGACATCAAAGTACTCTAGTATTGAAAGGGTATAAATGAGACTATCAGTGTTTGAATCTAGGCTTCTTGACTTACTTTCATGTTACCTGACTTCTTAATACGTCAGTTTTGTCACTTACAGAAATCATCACCGTCATCATCATCATCTACTTCACAGGGCTGCTATGATGATTAAATGATATGATACATGCAAGGCACTTAGAACCTTGCCTGGATACAATAAACATTCTCTATATAATCAGCCTTTGTTATATTTTGGGGTGATAGTTCACTGCAACCTCTTAATATTCATTATACACGGTTCGGAGTATAGGCTCTGGTCAGACTTTACATCTCAGTTTTGATACTCCTTAGCTATGTTTTGTGAACACGTTACACATCAGTTGCTTCTGTTTTCCAATTGTAAAACTGTGATAATAACATTACTTCATTAGAGTTGTTGAGGAGATTAAATGGTATAATATAAAATACTTATTCTTGTCCCTGGCAAATAAAAATGTTCAGGGATATTATTTTAAATGTTTTTATTGCTGCAAGCTTTGTTCACATTTTCTCTTTATTGGGTCAGTTGTCTGCCATATTTTGTGAAAGTTTGGTAGGATTTTGAGAGGTAACAATCAAGTTGAAGTCTACCTATAAACCTTTGATTACTGCTGCTGAAATTAAACACTTTTTATTACACCCCACTAGTGTTTAGTTTGCACCATCCATGACACATTATTTTCTGTATTAAGAGGGTCATATAAATATTTTACCTTTTTTTTTAAATGGTAAGTATCATAAAGGTTGACTGCATTCTGTAAAAGTTTTTATCTCATACTTTGCATCGCACTAAGTAAATGAGCACTGAATATTTCCTGAATGACAGATTTTTTTGAAAGCTCAACACTTTCTAAACTCTTTTCAAGCCTTTTAAAAAATCTTTTGAATCAATCCATTCAAATTAAGTTTCCACATTTTTTTCCTCTTTTCACGCATTTACTTAGAATCAAAGACTTGAATCTTCTTTGTTAGGGAATTTAAAGTAGACTTTTATACTGTGCCCTCATTCATAATTAACTGCTTTGGGGAAAAAAAAAGTGTTTCTCTAATTAACTGGATATAGAAGCTTAATCTTTTTTTAAAGTATATTTTTTTAAGCAAAATACATGTTCAATAACATTTGGCTCCAGCAGGTTGCCTGATTCCATCCACAGATGAGGCTTAATCCATTCATTAATGAAAGCAATTCCTGATAACCAAAATAAAAGTCAAGTATAATTCCAATGTTTGAACCTAAAATGATGACATTGATGAATAGATATGTAAATAAACATAGCCCTCTTCAAAGTACAAAGTATTTGGAATAACGATGTTTATTTTGGACTCTGGTCCAGTTCTTTACTAGAAAGATGTATTGTAAGTATCAAAGAAAAATTTTCTTTCACTATACAAAAGTATAACTGGAAGCCATTTTAATGATACAAGCAAGGTAATTTTTTATAAATTATTAAATTAAATAATAAGTCAAAAGCAAGTTACCATCAGAGTAAAAGATATTTGTTTTTTATTCCTATAACAAACCCTGCTTCTATTAGAGGACCCAGTCCTACATTGAGATTATAGCATCTTATTTACTCAAAAGACATGGAAGAATTTCAAATGCATGTGAATGATTTTATGTTACTATACATTTATTGTACATTTTCAAAAATATTTACCTCATCAATAACAAAAATGTATTCTCTTATAACAATTTCCTAACTGTAATCCATGTAGGACTTAGAAACAAGATAACAAAGGATTTTCTTTCCTCATGGACACTTATATTAAAGAATAAAATTCTTATTTTAATATTGTAAAAGTGTCTTAAAACAAAGCACTTTTGTGTTCCTTATTTTATAGGACGTTTTTGTACTACTAACTAAAAAGTGTTTTCTCCCCTTAAATAAAAATGTAGGGTTTAAAAATTCATAATTGCAAACTATGTTTCAGCAGAGGTCATAAGAATGCCATTTAAGGTTATAAAAATCATAGATTATCTTGTTGGAAGAAAATTGACAAAACCATACTCAGCAGGTTGGTTCCATTGGTACAATTCGCTATGTCCATTAAATAATCCTATCAATGAATTTCAAATTTGTGTTCAGTCCTTACTTTTACTGATGAGCCAATTATTTTTAATTTTCTTTTTGTTTATTTTATTCATTTTAGTCTCTTGGTTTTTGTTCACTGACCCCTAAATAATGTGAATTAAGCAACAAAAATAAGGATTTCCGTGCTGGAGACAAAAGAATGTGCTTCCGGAGAGTGCCACAGACTTTTGGCTGAAATCTACCCATCAAGTTTAATGTGACTCTGGCTGCCAAAACCCCATGTGATCTTTGAATATTTAGGGCTAAATGTAGCTACCGCTTGCTTTCCCTCGCTGGGAGTCCACAGGAGTTCTTATTTGTTGCTTCCCATATTTCTGCCAACCTTTTTTGTGTTCAGTTCTATTGATGCCTCTTCTGGCCCACTCTTGTGTAACTGTTTTCCAGTATTGTTCACAATGCTGGGTAGTTTACAAAAAGAACACCATTATTTTAAAAAATGATTGTTTATTTATATGCTAAGGAAAATAAGTTATGCTTCAGAAGGTGAAATCTTGTTTTTTCACAAAACTGTGAAAACTAGACCCGTCCATACTGAATGGAAATTTTTTTTTCTGAGGTTCCATCTTACGGCTAATCTCTAAGGAAACACATATTTCAAAATGTATATTCCTTACAATCTGTTTCTTCCTTTCACTTGATTATATCCATCCTCATTCTCCCAATAATAAAAATATGAAACTATATTTGAACATCTCTGGGATCAGTCAGTTAGAAAACAAATAGATTAATTCAGGGAAAAAATTAAACAAAATAATATCATTTTTACTTACTTAATTAAATGGAGGTTAAAATATCCCCATTTACGGTAAATTTAGGGAAAATGCTTTGTGTCTTACCTTAGAAAGTTAAATATATTGTCTTCATACGACTTAGTATTTTTGTGAGATTTCATATCGTAGATAACATGCCATGCTAATTTAAAGTAATGTAATTTCAGTGACGTGCCCGTCCCCCAAGTTAAATACTAAGTAGTTACGAAAGTCTACAAAAGGGTGTAAGATATGTCAGATATTTTTGGAACCAATAAATAGAAATAAGTAATTTTTTCAGTATTCCAGGATCTGTGCAAAATGGCCTTTTGTCATTATATAAAGATACAAATGTTTTTGAAAGGGAAACATGACAGTTTTATCTTTATGACTGCATTATTTGACACCTGAAGATATACTAGAGTCAGATTCCCTTTGGAAATATTTATAGACTGAGCATTAGATACAGGTATTTATATTAAAGTCTGATTTCAAAGGGATTTAATAGAAACGATTGAACTTTCCCTTAAAATTTTTGTTGTTACTGCTAGATTTATTAGAAGCATATGACAGGACAAGAAGAACACAGATAACAATGAGTAAGCTCCTTGAAGTTTTTCACGATTTTATGACATTTTTTGCCATGCAAATATCAACTTACAAAATGCATACAAATCACACTTACCGTATTCACTGTCATAAAATATAATGAATTTCTGCCAGGCATATTCTGTGACAACTCTCAGGATAACATCATTTAAGTAGATAGGGGGGCGAACCGAGAGTGTGTAGTCATCATTCCTGTTGCTTCGGGTGAGTCCACAGCCACTCCTTGGGGTCCCAGCTGTTGCGCGCTGAATGAAGAGGTGGGGGATATGCATGGCATCAGCCAAGGACTGGAGGGACCCCGCTGATGTGCAGCCAATGGAACTGACCAGTGCCAAGATGCCTTGATTCATAAGTTCACAGGCTGCAGGAAAGCACAGTAATATTCAAATGTCAATGAGTTTATATTTTCTCTTCTTAGATCAACAGTGAATTAAGTTTATACAGTTATTACACAGCTATGGAAAAATTTTTTAAGGAATATTCTACCTGAGGTGATCCTCAAATGACAAAGTGCTATTGGAATAGAGTTTTTAGAAAGTGCTGCCCTTTTAGAAAATTATTTAGCTTCTCTTGATCTCAGTTTCTTCATGTGTTAAAGAGGGTAAAATAGCATGAACTTATTAGCAGGATCATTGCCAGGGCTGGAAACAATTTAGTGTCTGTTATTTGCCTCTCAGATGATAGTGATAGCCATGCTTTTATAATTATTAATGGATAAATCAGAGAAGAGATAATTCCTTACTAAGTATATAATATAAGATTTTCAAAAAGGAGATAATATTAAACTGGTGATGAATGAAGTGGGGGTGGGGGATGAAGGTTTGAGTAACACATTTCTGACCACAGGAAACAGAGCCATCTGGTATTTACAACTTCGGTAATTCTTGGTTTCTCTTCCTAAAATAAAGAATTGAACATCTTTTTGCTCTTATCCTGGACAAGTCAGAAAATTCACAGTCAAATCAGTACTAAATTTCAGCAACTATCTCATTCTGGTTTCCAGCTGAACAATTTTTTATTTCTTCTATATGATTTATGATCTCTGTTATTTTAACTTTTTAAAATCTTAACCCTAGCATATGTTTATTGATTTGAGAGAGAGAGAGAGAGAGAGAGAGGAAGAGGGAGAGGGAGAGAGAGAAAGTGAGAGAAAGAGAGAGAGAAGAACATCAATCAGTTGCTTCAAGCTCACTCACCGGCCAGGGATCAAAACTGCAACCTAGGTATGTGCCCTGACCAGAATGAACCAGCAACTTTTTGTTGTAGTGAAGGATTCTCCAACCAAAGATCACATAGACAATATCTGTTTTAATTTAATTTTAACTATTCTGTCTGTGACTATATGCTTACTTCAAAACACATTGAAATTAGTTCAAATATAAATTATAAGTAAATATAAAGACAGCATATAAAGAAAGAAGACTTATGAAATGTTATCTCAGAATGTCAACCTTTGAAGGCAAGACATCGAAAAAAATCAAAAGTAAATTTTAAGAAGTCAAGACAAAATAAATCCCATTTAAGGAAGTTCGCTATTATAATTGGCTCAGGCTTTATTCTAGATTTTAGGTATTCTAGTTATTATATTCTCTGTATTCAGACATTAATATAGATTGCTTTACATTTTTAAAGTATATTTTATTGATTACGCTATGACAATTGTTCCATTTTTTCTCCCCTAACGCTACCCTCCTCCCAGTAGCCCCCCTGCCTTAGTTCATGATTTATAAGTTCTTTAGCTCCTCTATTTCCTATACTATTCTTAACCTCCCCCTGTCTAAAAGATTTTATTTATTTACTTTTAGAGAGGGGAAGAGAAGAGGAAAGAGGGATAGAAACATTAATATGTGGTTGCATTTTGCTTGCCCCCTGCTGGTGACCTGGCCTGCAACCCAGGCATGTGCCCTACAGTGGGAATTGAACCCGCAGCCCTTTGGTTTGCAGGCCGGTGCTCAATCCACTGAGCCACAGCAGCTAGAGCTCCCCCTGTCTATTTCGTACCCACCAATTATGGTTCTTATTCCCTGTACATAATTCTTAAAAATTCAAAGGAAGACTTATATGATAAATACCTATTGTAATTAATTGGCTAGTTAATGAAAGGTGACAAAATAAGTTTAAAAGTTATACTATTAACATGCATAAAACCATCAAATAAATTTATTATAATTAATGCTAAGACAATACATAGTAAATAAATTAGAAATCATTATAAATATGATTTTCAAGGATAAGAGAGGTTATATGATTTCAAATAAATGTGAAAAGTAGCATCAGAAGTGAACATTCCTTAGACCATAACAGATTGAGTTTAGAGTTTCAGTAAAAATCATAGTACCTATGTATGTTAATGAAACATGTATGTGATTTTATAGTTATACTTTCAATGAATTTAGGCAACAACACTAGTCAATAGATTGTTTCATTATTGTAGTAAATAATACCATTATTGATTATATAAACAAGTAGAAATTCACTGTTTAAAGAATATTTTGATTAAATGCTTGCTTCATTTAGCATTTAAAATCAAAATAAGAATACATTAGGGTATACAAAGTTGAATTCTATCTTTAGATTACATTAAGAATGATTAAATAACATTTTATATAAATCTATCACTAATGTTATAAAGTTATACATATAAAAGTTTGAGATGAAAAATTCAATTTTAATATTATATTTTCTCATATTTAAAATACATGAAAATTATCTATTTTAATCTTCAAAATTAGGTAACTTCAAAAGGTCATATAGTAATCATTATTTAGCAAATAAATATACTGTAGCATATAATCTATAATTTCCTCCAATCAACTATATCACTTTCTATTAACCTCTGTTAGTAAGTATACAAACTAAACAAATATTAGAAAAAGTTATTACTATGTAAGAAAATGTGTTATTTTTAGATTATCTACTGTTTGGTATTATTCATCCTGCTATATATATAAATTAGCAAGAATTACTGAAATTTCCCTATCAAATCAAAATAAGAACCATTAAAAATTGCAATCAGAGAATGATATACTGTTAGATCTGACAAGCTCTTCAGAGATTATGTAGTCTAGGAATGCAAAATCATCTTTAATTGCTAGGCTAACCACAACTGTTTCATAAGTCGGCATTCTGGAACACTATTTGAGAGATTCTGAGACTCAATAAGAAAGAGTACCAAAGTGATTATTTATGTTGGGTTTCTCAGAGGAAAAGATTGGGGTGGAGGGGAGTGGTAGCCTACAAGCCATAGATGTGCATCCCTCTAGTACTGTTCCACCTGCTGTTGATTATTGATTACAGTTGTCAAAAAGCATATACTTCTCTTTAAAAAAAGACTAGTCTCTAACTCATTGTTCACTATCCATGTCACCATAGCTAGCAAATGATATTTGTAAACTTAAAATTTTGCATGGCAAAGAAAAGATAGATAGAGCTCTCCAGAGGGGAAAGATCAATTAAAGACTGTCCCATTAGGTTTGGTAAAATAGGTAGTCCCACTAAAGAGAAAGGAAGAACTGACACACCTAAAATGGATTGGGACTGGCTGACCCAGACACAACCCCAGTTGGGCACATGAAACAACAGTTCTTCAAGACAACCTATTACGGCTATATTTCATGCCTATTTTGCCTCATTTTATCAAAATAAATATTTGCTCAAAGCAGAGAAGATACAAATTGATTAGCTCTGGAAATTGATCCTTCACAGAGTCCTATAAAAAGTTTAGTACAAAAAAAAGACTATAACTCATGACAGCAGAAGAGAGATTTGAGAAAATAAAGAGCAACAGCAAGAATAGAAACAAGGATTAGTGAAGCAGCCTACCATTTGCTACAAGAATTTCATATCTTGACTGTTAGAATGCCACGTTATTTAGTTATAGTTCCATACAATGCATACTTCAGTTTGTTAAATACAGTGTGAAACTGAATTTGGAAGATCACAGTGTGTTTTTGTGGGTATCTTCCATGTTTTAATTATAAGAATTCAAGACAAGGACTTCTCAATGTTATATTTCTTTCATGCTATTATTTTAAGCCTTGTCATTTATTTATATTATGTATGCATGTACAGATGAACCCCCAAACATATAGAGCATATTGAACAGCTGTGGGCTCTGTGACTCCAGCTGTTTGAGATTTCACTCTATCAAAGATGTTTAGAGTCTGTACTAATTGCTGAAAGCACACTTTTCCTCCCTTTTCCTTCTTTCTTCCTTCCTTCCTTTCTTCCTTTCTTCCTTTCTTTTCTTTCTTTCTTTCTTTCTTTCTTTCTTTCTTTCTTTCTTTCTTTCTTTCTTTCTTTCTTTCTTTCTTTCTTTATCAACATGTTCACCCTTTTTGGTTATTAACAAGTTATGGAAACAAAGTTCTCTGTATAAATTCATGTATCTTTCTCATTTTTTAAACTAATCCATTTGAGTCTTCATTTTCTTAAATAAAATAATATTAAAATAAAATTATAAAGGGTATTGAAATCGATCCCCTGTTATTGAACACTCAATGAGAACTCAGTAAAATATTTTAAGATAGCACCATCCTTCTTGAATATACTTATTGCCTGTGATATTTTTTCTGACTTAGTGTTTATTTTGACCAATTAATTTGTTCAGATATAAGCTCTTACAAAGATTTTAAATCACCTCAGGACTTCAGCCCATTCCATTCATACACTTGTTCTTTAGCTATCTTTAAATGTATTTAACACATTTTAATCAATTTTCAACCATGTGCCAGGAGCTTCTTTGAATATGAGAGAATGCATATGACAGTTTCTATCCTCAAAGATCTCCCAGTCTATCACCATAGTGAATTTCCAAAATCTCCCTGCATCAGGATTCAAAGTGGATGTTTTAAAAAATGCAGATGACTAAGTCTACCCTTAGGAGCTCCACTTTATTCATCCTGGGCTAATAGCCCTGGGTGTGAACTATGATGTGTTATCTGAGCAGTGCTAAGTGTAACCCTTTCTGGAAATATCAGTCTGGTAGAGTATAACTACAGTGCTCTTTGATGTGATTGTTGTACCACATCTGATATTTGTTGATTTCCCTTTATTTCTCTTTTTTCAAAAATATTATTAACAATATGACCATAATTGGGGAGTAGAATTTCTCTATTGTTCTAATTACCTTAGTGTGTAAGTAGGAGTGAGGTAAAGGTAAAGAAGATAAACAGAGTAAATAAAAATCATAGTCCCCCCCAAAGGGATTCTTATCTTTTTTTTCGCAGTAGTAAACCAAAAAGACTTCATACCATATTTCCACAATTCTAAAATGTATGTAGGTTCTATACTTCATCATATCTGAAATTAAGATATATTTTAAAATTATTCAATACATTTAATATGATAGATTATTTTTCTTGAAAAATTCTTAATCAATATTGAATTTTAAAATCAGTGAACTTTTCTAAATAAGAAAATATGGTAAGCTTTCATGGCAGATAGGAATGATTTGTACTCTTTCTGAACAGCTGAATTTAATTTAACTTCATTTTTTCTATTTAATCCATTAATGAATCAGAAGTATAGTATTTATAATTGCTTTTTTCCTTTTTCATCCACCAAAAAGCATTTGACATTTGCTTTTATACTTGTAAGAATATAGTAATACAGAACATTTTCAGCCTACTCTAGACATTTAGCATTCTTTGCAAATGTGATTTCTGGCAACCAGCTGAGAGGTAGGATATAAAAGGTAGGATTAATTTGACACATCATCAATGTAGTTTGCCAAAAATATAATCATTTGGAACAAATTTTAAATAAAGATGGTCTTTATATATAGGTTGTGTTACAAGGTCCAATTTAATCATAATTATCTACTTAGGAATTGAAAATACTGAAAAATATTCATTTTATTATAATTAAAAAGCATTAAAACTTAATTTCTTCTTGCAAATAATATGACTGACTAAAATGGTTGATTACCAACCATCTAATGAACTAACTGAATAATTTTCAGTTAACTATTTTTCAGCCATCTAAAAAAGCCAGCATGAACCTTTGTTATAATTTGTGATCAAAGCCTGAGGTGTACTAAACATTTAACCTAGCACCTATTATAAGTCACTTTATTTTTTCATTTCCATTTCATAACAACCTTGTCCAGAAAAGCTATTACTATTCCCATTTTCAAGTGGGGAAGCTGGCTCAGTGAAGTTAAATGCATTGTCCGAATTCATATCATTAGTAAACGACAGAGCTGGGATTCAAACCTGGCACAGATTTCAATGCCTAGGCCATAAAGAACTGAAAAATAATTGCTTTTAAACTCAGAGGCCCATATAAAAACTGGAAGTCACTTAATCCTCTCTTACTACAAGATTCAGTAAATTTCAGCTTCCTAATGTAAAAGAGAAAAGGACAATAATAATGTGGATACCATTCTTTCTCTTTTCTTTTGGGCTTGGGTATAAGTCATTATGTTTGTATAGCTTCAGCTCCAAATACAGAAAGTATACACAGACAATTTTAACAAGCATGAAAACAGCTGCTGAGAAAAAAACTGCAAAGTACTGAGTACACTTTCCATCAAGCCCTAAAGTGGCTCTACAAACAATAATGTGATAACAATGATAATATAATGAATAAATATTAGTATGTTTTTATATAGCTGTTTATAATTTACAAAATCAGCATGCCTATATTGGATAAGTTCCTATCCTCCTTTATAGAACAATGAACTGAGCCTCTTTTTTACATTTCTAATTAGTAGTGAAGACAAGCCTGGAATATATTTTAGAACCTTTCAATTATGTATTATTATAACCTCCTATTTGTGGAAGTTCAGATTAATTCCCTCCTCTTTTAATGGTAATAACAGTTCTGCAATGAACACATTTATGTGCATAGATATCTATATGTTATGTATGTAAAATGTACATACTGGGTACATGCAAAAAGGGCCATTATTATATGATGGCTCCAAAGTATTTTTCCTAGATTGTTGTTTGGGGAAGCCTTTTATGCAGAAGTGAATCTGGGGTTGCAATCTGAAAGGTAAGTAGAACCTAGTTAAGTGAAAAGAAGTTATCTTGATAACAAAGGGTAGAGAAAATATTTCTAAACAGGAGAAACAGAATGTGCAAAGATCCTGCGGCAGAAAGATCAAGAAATACCTGAGAGGAAGACAGAAGAGCCAGGGAGCTGAAATGGAAAGACCATGCTGGAGAATAGTGCAGATGAAAATGGAGAAGTAGTCAAGAAATGTGATCTGTGAGTAGTTTTGTTTGCTTTTTGTTGTTAATTTGAAGGAGAGCTTCAGTATCAACTTTTTATCTGCTATTTACATGTTAAATACCTTCCTTTATTCTTGTATTTTAAATTTATGTATAATTTATATAGTTATTATAAGTGTACAATTATTATACAATCAAACTTGTCAATCTTTTACTCCCAGAAATATTTCCCTTCATATCATGTTTAGAAAAGTCTTCTTCCCATAATTTACAGACATCAAATAATCATCTTATCTAAAACAAAATCTTCACCATCCTATACCCCATAGCTGATCATTAGCTGACAGAAGATAAAACAATAAGAATTTAGAGAAATAGATGAACACACAATCTTATATTTGGTTGATATAGATAAAAGTTAGTTTTTCTCTACATAATTCAAGCCAGCAGAAAGTGAGGATTAAACATAATTGTAACAAGAATGATAATCATATCATATTATAGTTCTACCTTCAAAACTTTTTCCATCATTTTATCAAAATCCTAGTTACTAAATTTATTATTCTTTTGTACTATGGCACATTCTGGATTTAGAACTGTTCCTTTCAAGATGAGTGACAGCATATTTAATATACTCTAGCAAATTATATCTTGTAAAATAAAAATAATATCTTGGTAAAAAGATATGAGAAACTGTGTGTTTATGTTTGTGTAAGAGGAAGACAGAAAATGACAAAAATAATATTTTACATTGCTCTCTTACTTACTGTGATTTATCTAGAATATTAAAGCCAAAACTCACCAGTCATCTTCAAGCATTTCCTCTATCTTATTCCTCATACCCCTTCAAATCTCTTTTGATTAACCCATTCTCTTAATTTTACTTCCTAAATAATTCTCAAAACTACTCTCTTAAAATATCCACTGCCAGTTCCTTAGTTCAATCAATATCACCACTAATCCAATTACTAAAACTATCACCAAACTGGTGTAATTCCATAGGCCCCAGCTTAACCTTTCTCCAATCATCTACATTACAAACAATGATACCTATTTTTTAAAAAATCCCATTATGTCATTTCTATGTTTTAAAGCCATCAACAAAAGAGTAAGAAACTATTACACATGGGAGACACTAAGGAAAAATTATAGCTAAATGCAAAACGGGATCTTGGATAAGATCTTGGAACAGAAAAAAGTTATTGAAGAAATTGGTGAATTTTAAATAAGGTTTATAGTTCAATTAATAATAATATATCAATTTTAATGGACTGTTCTTGATAATTATACTATGGTTATGTAAGATGTTAATATCAGAGGAAGTAGGGTAAGGCACAATACAAGGAAAGTGAACAATTTTTGCAATTTTTCAATAAATCTTAAACTACTTCAAAATTGAAAGATAGAAGGAGATAAAACTGGCAATGACTTCCCACTTTCTTTTTCTTCCCAAAGAAAAAGCCCAAACTGTTAGCAGGGCATACAAAGCCCTTCACAAACTGGCCTCAGTCTACATTTTCATGCTTACTTCCATCTTCTATTCCTTGCCCTCACGTCTTCCTGCCATTCCACACACTCTCCTACTACCATGATATTTTTTACTTTAATTTTATTTTTTTTTCAGTAGCCTAGGTGCTTATATGTTGGGAAATGCCCTGTCTGGTTTCAGATACTGTAGCCCTGCCAACAGGCAAGAGGGCCCCAAGGCTGGAGCTAATCAAGGAGGCCTTGGGAAAACAGGCCTTTGAGGAGACGAAACCTGTCCCCCTGGCAGCGGCGTAGCCCTTGCCTCCCTCACATCACCCTGCTTGGCTCTGTGATGGTTGGTAGTCAATGACAGGTAAGATTCCTCAAAAGGAGTGATGACCTAAGCCAGACACAGCTGGTATGGGCAGCAGGTCAAGGACTTGGTAGATATGGAGAAAGGGCAAAAAGGCCCACACCCCTCAGCTCGGCTTGGACATGGCCAGGTCCTCATTCTATCTGAAAGAATCTCCTCGTCTCTTGGCAGCTCCCTGCCCCCATCTGGCTCAGGCTCAAAACAATACTGGAGTCAGTTCTAAACTGGACCTGGTGGTTCCCAGGGGATATCAGGCCTAGAAATAAATTATTTAAAGCATGCTTTGTTTCTTTCTCAAAAGCTATGATAGCCAGCTATTGCAGAGAAGGAAATTTACATTATTCACAGACCCTAACCTTACACCCTTTAGCGCTCTGATGTTTACTAGTCTCCTCTTGGACCCATGTAAATCAGTGTGTTCCTGCCATTTGTTTTCTTCAAAACATCATCTATTCTTTGTAAACATTAACATACTGATGTAATGAGATAAGCTGCACATGCCTATTACCTGACCCCACTGATAACCTTTTCAATAAAAGCCTTTGGAAAAAGGGGCTCAGGGGCTTCTCTACCAGAGGGAAGTGCCTTTCCCCGCTTCTCACAGAGAAGTGTTTGCGATGATTCATGTTTATTCCCCCCATTGGTGACAACCCTAGGACAGGCTCTGTAGGATTCAGAGCCCTGCTCCCTCCTCAGCTGGCTCTGGACAGTGACCCTCAGATCCAGGAGCCCCGTGCTCCCCACAATGCATCGCTCACCATGACACTTGCACAATTTTGTCTTTGATAACATTACTGAGTCTTTTGATTCATGAGCATAATAGTTATCTTCATTTAATTCATTCTTTTAAAAATGTTCCAAGCAACATTCTATAGTATGCAATGAATAAGACTTGCTCTTCTTTTGTCACATTTATTACTAAGTATTTTATATATTTATATTTTATTGTAAATGGTGCTTTTATTTTAATTTTAATATTTTCTTCCTAGATTACAAAAATAGATTATCATATATTGATTTTATATTATGAAATCTTATTAAACTTACTTGTTAGTTCTAGTTTCCTTTTTGGTTGATTCTATTTTCTACATAGATTCACACCATCTTCAAATAAGGCTCTTGAACTTCTTCCAATTTGAATTCCTTTTATTTTCTTTTCATACCTTATTGCACTGGCTAGTACCAGTCCAATGTTGAATACACATGTAAGAGAAACCACCAGTCCCTTATTCCTGATCTTAGGGGAAAGCATTTAGTCTTTGACAATTAAGTATGATGCAATCTATAAGATTTTTCTTTTTTTGACCAGGATGCTCCCTTCTATTTTGTTGAGAGGTTTTTTTTGTTTGCTTGTTGGTTTGTTTGTTTGTTTGTTTTGATCAAAAATGGATGTTGGATTCTTATCAAAAGCTTTTTTCTGCAACTTTTGAGATGAAAACATGTTTTCTATATTCATAGTCTCCTAATATGGAAATCACTTTAGTTGATTTCTGAATTTTAAGCCTTCCTTGTAAGGATAATGCTGACTTCAGTAACTAAGTTGGAATATAATCATATCTACTCATTTTTCTGGAAGAGTTTGTGTATAATTAGTGTTTGTTATTCTGTCCTTAAATATTTGGTAGAAGTCACCAGTAAAAGTTTCTAGGAGAAGAGTGTCATTGTGAGAAAGTTACTAATTATAAAATCAATTTTAATAATAGATATAGAAATATCCAGATTATATATTTCCCATTGAGTGAACTTAGCTAGTTTGGGTCTTTGCAGCAATTTGTCCTTTTCATCTAAGTTGTCAAATTTTTTGGCATAAAGGTGTTCCTAATAATCCCTTGTAATTTTTTTTATATCTGTAGAATTTGTAGTAATGTTGCCTCTCCCATTCCTAATGTTGATAATTTGAATCATCTTCTTGATCAATCTAGATAGAGATTTATCAATTTTATTAATTTTCTCCAAGAAATAGCTTTGTTTTCATTGATTTTCTTTATTGGTTTCTTTGTTTTATATTTCATTGATGTCCACTGTGACCTTTATAATTTCCTTCTGCTTAATTTGAGTTTAGTTTACTCTTCTTTTTCTAGGGCAGAAGCCATGATCATTAATTTTAGCCTTTTTTTCCCTAATATAGGTATTTAGTCTTATAATTTTCTCTTTATGTATTGTTTTAGTTTACCCTCTTTCTGCTAAATTTCATCCATTATTCATTTATGTGATTCACCTTTCCTGCTAATATATTTAATCATAATTATATTTTTATTCTCTGTTTAATAGTTCCAACATCTAGGAATATAGCTCAGTATTTTTCTGTTGCTTACTTTACTTTCTGAAAATGGATTTTTTTCTTGCATTTTTGTGTCTCGTAATTTTAGATGGATTGCTGGACAGCAGATGTTAAGATAAGTGGAATATATCTATATACTTCTCTTGTCAGGCTTTTAGTGTGTGGAGAGTCACTCTAGTAAGGAATTGATCTGGATATATATTTTATTTGTTGTTGTCATCACTCTGCACCATGCTCCACAAGCTTCCAATTCTGTTAGCAGCAGGTTGTTGTTACTTTGTACTGAGAATGGGGCCTGGACTGCCGGCAGGTTTCCTTCACTGTTCCTGTTCCTCCCTAGCTGCACCACAGAGAGGATCCTTTTGTGTCTTGGATACACCCACTCAGGTAGACTGCTGTGTGTTACTCCGCACAGGGTTCTATGCTGTCCTGGTTCAGCCTCAATCTCAAGCAGACCCTATGCAACTGAGACTTAAGGGTCAGCCTTTCTCAATGTTGCTTTCCCTCATCTCTGTGGTAGCTAAACACCACCTTTTATCTTTGGTGGTGGGTCAGGAAAGAGATTCCTGTCTCCTAGATTCAGTACAACACTGCTTGCTATTTGTGAAAGATCTTGACCCAAGATGGTTTCCTACTTTTCTTATGATAGAGGCCTTTGCTTTCACCCTTTCAACCAGCAACAAGCACCGTGTGGATAAGAGGGTTTTTTGCCTTTCCCCCAGCACCTTCATATTTTCACTTTGGCTCTTCCCAAATAGGTGCTCACCAAAGAGAAGACTATATTCAGTTCCACAGCAAACATCATTTATTTAGCCCAGTGATGAGAAGCCAGATGAGTTTGAGTCAGGCATCTTCTAGGCTCTCCTTGACCTGCAGATGAACTTAGGCCTCATGGCCTAGTACTGAAGCTGAACATGTGAAGCAGGCAAGCCCTCCACAGGAACTTTAGAATATTTCTTGTTTCAAGAAAAATGTTCCCAGCATCAATAGACATACTTGGGTAGAAGCGCCCCACCCCCATGAGCTCAGCTGGCTCCACCTCCTCTCCCAGGTCACCCTGGAGCCTTGGCTGTGGAAAGGCCTACATTCCCAGCTGTGCGACAGAATGGAAAAGGTTCCAATCCACTCTCTCTGGAGAGTGGGAGCCAAGCTATTCCTGAGCATCTTCCTGTGCCAACCCAGCCCCATTGGAAACTGGACTGCTGGTGGCTGGAGGAGGGCGAGCTCAGCGTGGTGGGAATGAATTTGGTGACGCCTGAGCACCAGTTCCCAGGACAGTACGCAACATAAGAGCCCAGGGGCCAGTCTCCTGCTGCAGGGAAACAGCCCTGTGATTCACTGTCAGTGCCAATGGAGCAGGGACCAGGCACCAGGAACCAGGGACTGGGGACAAGGGCCACAAAGGACCAATATACCAGGGCTGCACCATCCAGGCCAGTGGTGTCACTGAAGACCTAAGTGCCATCTAGGACCACAGTGCCCAGCAGGTGCATCAGGGGCTTGGCAAGTGGCAGGGTGATGCTCAAGGCTGCCCAGCAGGGACCGGGCTGAACTGTGATCCAAGGGGCTTCTTGGATGGTCAACACTCCTGCTGAGCCCGGAGCCCAGATCCCAGAAATTGGGAACACTTGTTGTAAGGGGCCACGATCTGTCATCTGACACCACCTCCTTGTCCTGTCATTCTCAGTGACCTGTGGGACAAAGGCTGGGATTTCAGGAGCAAGTTTGCTGAGGACTCCAGTGTTTCCCCTACATCTTTCTCTACAAAAAAATAAGTAATTTTTTGAAGCCAGAGAAGCCAACAAAGGCAGCAATGGGGCCTATATAAAAAGTGGAAATGATGAAGCAAATAAAGGAGACTCAAATACAGCAAAAAGCAACAATGGAGGAAACTCAGCAAAAAGCTACCTGTCCAAGCTGACATTAAATTCATGCTGGAAAACCTGACCAAACAAATCTAAGGAGTATGGAAGGAAAAACGAAAATCAGTGGAACAACTATGCACAAGAAAATGGTGAGATCCTATGAACATGACAAGAATTAGCCTCCAAATAGGCAAAACAAACTTCAGAGCTTAAAACACAGTTCTTGGACTAGGGAAAACATAGAATCCAATTTGAAGCAGCAGTTGCAGGCAGTGAGGGGTGTTTCACTAATAAAGGAGAAACAGTACAAAGAAATGCAGACATTACCGAAGGAACTAAAGAAAGTCTGAACTGAGAGAGCAGCGAAGACCCACAGCTGGTACCCCCAGGAGAAAACTTTCCTGGAGAAGAAATTGAGTGAGCCAGCCATGAGCATGTTGGGAAAGAAAGGAGGTGAAAAGGAAGACCCAGGCCTTGAGATGGCAGCAGACAGGCATGCTTCTGGGTTGTGCTGAGACCTCCACACAGAGAGCTTACCGGTCACTCAGGAGGGTACTGCAGCCATTCAAGCAGTGCCCGGAGGGAGGTGCAGGCCACCCAAAGCTGCTTATAAAGTCAGAAGCCACAGCTGCAGCAGGAACACGGGTATATGGAGGGTTGAATCAGAGAGAGGCAATAACCGCAACAGCCTGCTCCACAAGAAACCCTCCCCTAGGCACCATATCAAGGATTAATCCCCAGTAATTCCTAGACTATCATTGATTCAATAAGAACTGGAGCAAGTATTCTCAGGTGCTGCATTAACCTGGTTAGTAAGGCTCTTGGATCTCATCGCTACTGTAAAGTATCCATCATGACGTGTTAGTGTGAAGGCTTTTTTTAGTGTGGAGGTGCTTTTTTCCAGACAAACTGCTAGGTACTTGTGTGACCAGCTTCCCTTAATTAGGGGTGTGTGTGTGTGTTTAATTGCTTTTAAAGAGAGAAAGAGGGAGAGGGAGAGAGAGAGAGGGAGAGAGAGAGAAAGAGAGAGAGAGAGAAAGATCAATTTGTTGTTCTACTTATTTATACATTCATTGGTTGATTCTTAAATGTGCCCTGACTGGGGATTGATTGAACCCTCAACTTTGACATATTGGGACTATGCTCTAACTAACTGAGCTACCTGGCCAAAGCTAGATGTTTCTTTCTTAGCTCTTGTTAATAAACAAGGTGTTCCTCAAACCTCCAGATAACCTAACACCATTTGCCAAGCACTCATACATGACACCGAGTCTAGAAAACCTCCTTGAGAAAATGAAAGGAAAACAGTTGTATAATTTACTTTATCTAGCTGAATCAGATTTTTTAATAGAAAAAGCACCTTTAATATTGGCATTTCAGATTCATTTTATATAGTACTTTTTGCTCTGTAAACAACCAGTACCAGTTTATCCTCCTTCCTTTTGGCCGACTTAACACAAAGGCAAAGTGTTTTTAAGCTTTTTTAAAAAGTTTGTGCCAGTGACTAGGTAGCTCCATCTGAAGTTTTCTCATGAGTGTAAAGATACTCTAATAACAGCAAGGTCAATAAACACTAAGCAGAATGACCTTTTGCCTGCTGCAGACTTATAGTTTAGCTTTCATTAAATTGAGAAGGGAAAAGGTAATAAAGGGGACATGCGTTATGTCAGCTCTTTTGAAAATGTTGTGACTCTAGAATTAGTGAGGGAGAAATACCAAAGGAAAGTTTTTAAATATCTGGACAACTTTTAAAGGAGTCGTGCTATCTATTTACCTAACAACACCCTAAATTCTAAGATGACAAGATTACTTAATATTAAGCAGAGTAAATAGTTTTAGGCCACTTATTACATTTTCTTACTATATATGAACTTAACAGTACTTTAAATGCCTTATGTACTTATGTGCCATATATTTATACCTTTTTAATAGAACTGGGAGTAGTATTTTAAATTAGCATAGACTTTTAGTGTAGTTTTTTGTTGTTGCATTTATGACATATTGATGGTTATACTGGTAATTCTTCTAAATGCTTAACCCTAGTACAAAAATATAACCCTATATTCTAACAATGTTCTTCAATGGAAAATTTTAATCACCTTAGTTTCCCAAAAATTGTCAGTAATGAAAAACTTCAAAATAAATCTCTTGAGTTTTGTTTTATTGATCTGTAAAATGAATTCCTTTAAATTGAATTAAGAAAGGACTCTCAATGTGCCTTTAACTTCTAGCTTTAACAATTTTTCTGTTAAATATGTAGTTTCTTATTGAATAAGTTTTTTAAAAAATATTTTATTTATTTATTTTTAGAGAGAGGGGAAGGAAGGGAGAAAGAGAGGAAGAGAAACATCAATGTGTGGTTGCCTCTCGCATGCTCCTTACTGGGGACCTGGCCCACCACCCAGGCATGTGCCCTGACTAGGAAATGATCCAACAACCCTTTGGTTCACAGGCTGGCACTCAATCCACTGAGCCACACCAGCGAAGGCTGAACAAGCTTTTTGTTATTAAAAAATAAAAGGCTTAACCAATGTCACCACAAAATATTCAACTAAAAAAAATGTTCAGTTGCCCCCTGTAGCTACTGGCTACCATACTTGCCATCACAGGTCTATACTGTAACAAACATGTGAGGAAAAAAAGAGAAAAAAATAAATAAATGCCTACTTGGTTTAATAAAAGAAAAATCTTGTTTTATATTAAAAAGAAAGATTTTGACTTCATAGGTGATAGGTGGGAGAGGCACTGTGCCTGCTGACCTGTAGCCGACCCGCACCCACAGCATGCCTGCCACTGAGCGGAGCTCTCCCTGATACCCTGTTAATGGAGGCCCATGGCAATAGCTTACAATTGAGTATTACCTCTCTTTGTGTCTGGGGTCTTCAGTTATACCAAGGAAACACAGTAGCTCACACCTGGCCTTCACAAAGTCATAAAAATTCTAAGTGATTCCTTCTAGCCTGTGAAAAGTCAATCATCTGTTTCCTCTATTGTCAAAGGCCAGACTGTTTATGTCTTTTGTCTCTCCCTGAAGAAGCTTGTCCTCTTTGGATTTTGGTTTCTTGACTATTTTCAGAAGTGCTATGGCATAAAACTTATGATTTTGAAATTTATTTGGCTTTTCTCATTTTTAAGAGGAGAACTACTATCATTGTACCTTTTTACCTCTGAAGAATAGGCAAAAGGAAATTCAGTCACTTCTAGGTTATTCCTTCAACATTCTGTAAGTGCCTATTGCATTGTATTTACTTGCTTACATGACTGTCTTCTGGATTAGACCATCTTCTCCAATGCTTATTTGAAGCCCAGTACCTTGAATCTTATAAACTCAATCACAGTTTGTTAGTCACATCTAGACAGACTTTACGTACTTTTGATTAGAAAGAGTGTACTGTTTCTGAATATCATTGTGAATAATTTTATTTCTATTACTAATATTTTATTCTTTGACAAGAATGTCATTCAGGCACACATATTACATGTAGACAATTCATTCTTCTTCATGGGAACTTTCTTACCATGGCCTGTAAGACCTCTATAAGCTCATGCCTGGCCACAACTCTGACCTAAACTATTACTTTCTGCAGTGCTCATTCTACTTACACCACACTGGTCTTACTGCTTTTCCTTATAGCCTTTTTTCTCTGTATTCTGCCTGGGATGCCTTTTACACATGTACTCCATCTTATAACTTCACACTACGCCTCTGCTCTTACAGCCCCTCTTAATAGAATCTTTGTTACCCTCTATCTCATGACCTTACTTTATTTCTTCCTTAATATTTATCATTATCTAAATACATTTGACTTATCTAATTGGTTCTACACTTTTAAATTAGAGGAGGAGCTTTGACTATTTGCTCAATGCTTTATGCCTAAAACCTAGAAAAGAAACTGGTCTATAGTAAGCATTCAATGCATATATGGTGAATGAATGAGTAGCTAAATATACAGGGTAGCAGCTGTCTAATCCCCAAAGTGAAAACTGTGTAAGGTACATTAATTGTACAAGAAATGGTCATCCACTTTAATGTTACTCAGCATGCTTATTTCTCAAAAACAGTCTATCCTTGTTGATTAAGAAGAATCTTAAATGGAGTTGACAATAGTAAGAAGGGCAGAGGAAAAAGAATTTGTCCTTCATAACAAAAGTGTTATGTAGCACTCCCTTAT
Organism: Pteronotus mesoamericanus; assembly: GCF_021234165.1. Classification (NCBI taxonomy): domain Eukaryota; kingdom Metazoa; phylum Chordata; class Mammalia; order Chiroptera; family Mormoopidae; genus Pteronotus; species Pteronotus mesoamericanus. The sequence goes on from NW_026555311.1 coordinate 19,688,702, forward strand.
GTGCACCACTTAGAAATATTAATATTCTTTTGAAATAGGCCTAGCATATGTAAGCTCCATGAAACCAGAGACATTGTGCATTACTTTTTAACTCAGATGATCTTGACAGGTAGGAGACTTCAGTAAATATTTCTTAAAAATGTGAATGCAATATAATATGTAGTAGATTAGAATATCATCTTTAGAAGCATTATTCTCCATGGATGCTTTTGCATTACTGATATATCAAATATAATCTATCTTTTTAGTCTGTAAACATTTACTTTAAAGGTACCTGAAATTTTATTTGATTAAAATAATTTTTTAATACTATGTATATGTTAGATGATTTTAAGCTAAGCAGAAGAATTCATTTTGGTTTTTAAATGGACTAACAGGGGTATTTGTATGATTTATTATACAACTATGAAAACACATGTGATTTTCTAATGCAGTATATCCCAATTCATCCTAAAATGCTTTTAATTTTTTTCTCAATCTCTAATCTGTGATTTTTATCTTGGTCTGATCAAGACACAGTAACTGGTAGCAGGAGCTATATCACAGTCAGCTATTTGTTACTCGATCACCACTATCACAATTTATGGATAATCACACTTCACTTAGAATAAAATGCACTTGGATTATTCTCTGCGGAAGTAATCTTTTACCATCTGCAGTTTGTTATCATATTCTAATTTCTCTAATAATGCCTTTCAACATAGTATCGGAAGCATTTCTATTTCTGGGGGAAAAACTATGTACTTTACAGAGCTACAGAACAGTGCATAAGGTCAAAAACACTAATAGTTTGGCCTCTGCTAGAAGCAATTATGAAGTAAAAGGAGCTAATTCCTGAAAAGTATGGCATAAAATTTGTGGCCACTATTTCAAAAAACAGCTTTTCACTAAGTCACGTGAACTCCTTATATATTTTTTGTAAGCAGCATTGTGCAAGTCGTTGAAAAGACCTGTATTTTAATGTTTGACACTAATTCCCTGTGTGCAATTCACTTAAATACGCAAAGATAGTGTTTCTTCGAAGGGAAGACATAAAATCAAAACATTACACTGACACGACAATCTTCTTAACCACTGATACCAGCATTGAAAACAATGACAACAAAAACAAAAAACAACTAAGCCTCCTCTGCTCCTGCTATTGCCTAGCAGCACAGGGAAACGTGTTGACTCTATCTGATCTAGAGACTTACTGTGTATGGAAGGAGTCCTGAGCTTTAGTTATTGTTCAGACGTGAATTAGTGAAGTGATGGGCCTTGGGCAGCAATCACTTTTTCTTTTAGGATTTTAGTTTCTTCATGCACTAAAGATGGTGATTAGACCAGATGGTTTCCCAGAATACACTATACCAACATTTTTCTTTCTTCTCCTTCCTTCAATTATTAACAAATCTTTCTTCTATTTGGCATGCTCCGACTTAATGAGTTACATTTTGGCCTAGAAATAGAAATAATCTTTCTTTTCCTTTACAGTGGCTTCATAGTCCTCTGTTTTGATTCATTATAAGGACATTTTTATTTTACCTTTACCAAGTGGGGATTGGGTGCTGTTGGTGAATCAGTATACTCAATATACCCTTGCAAGCTTACAATGAAAAGAGTATGATGGATTTTATTTATAATATACCTGTTTTAAAATGTCCTGTCATTTTCATTTTTTTTCTCACTGTATAAGGGTTTGTGGGCTTTTCAAATAAAGGTTTATCTAGTTGTAACAAAACTATTGTCCTTGACTGTGTCACGTTTACATTATAAAGTTACATATGTAACACTAAATTTAACATCTTCATTTCCTTCCCCCCAAAAGAATATAAAATAAAGGAGAAAGTTATAACATAATTTTCTGATTACTGATAATTTTCCTTTTTCTAGAGACAAGACAGACACAGAAATTAGGACTCATGGATTTACATCAAAAAAGGAGTCTCCAGAAATAACATGTCTTATGATGACATTTTCATCCTTATGTCTTTCCAGGAAACCCTGACAAGTTTTATACTTAACAGCACCTTCTGTGCCATCCCACCTTGAACTCTTCCATAAATGATCTCCCTGAAAATTGTTTTAATGAGAGTTAGATACTCCAAATACAAAGAAGTGTTTTATCTACAGAAGTGATAACATAATAATGCTTTCCATAAGTTTAAAGATTTCATTTCAAAGCCCTTTATATCTCTTCCACCACCACAAATACTTCTGAAGCAAACAGTGATCATTATACTCTATTTGCCCCAGAGTTTTTGCTAATCACAAATGAAATCATGTATGTGAAAGTCCTTTCTCAACAGCACAGTTACACTTTATTATAATTTGTATTGCCTCTATTCACATGACTTTACTCTTTCACTGGAAAGAAATAGAAGTAGAGTTTGAGTTGTTTACTAAAGAGAGTAATCACTTAGAGAGCTTAAGGTCTGTAATCATTGATTCAATCAACCATTAAGGATATGCCAAAGGAATACAAAACAGTTTAATACAAGGTATCCACAGTCTTTACAGGCTTACACATGCCTTAATAGTCTATGTTATCCAATATTAATCAAATATAGACATGATATTTATGTAAAAGGAAACACGACTGAATTTGCAAACATCATTCGGGTTCAAATAGGGGATACACTTTAATGTGAGTTGGATCAATTTGGTCTGATCTAGTTGGAGAATTTTTTTTTCTGAAGAAACACATTAACTTTAAAGTCATTTAAACAAGATACTCTTTTCTTATTAGTACAGAGTCTGTGCTAAGAAATATTTGTTGAAACAAAAGTAAGGTGGATCTTGAAGAATTTGATTTTGATAACCGAACAGGAAGGAGAAGGGTATCTTAAAATGTGGAGGCAAGACCTAAATCATGAACTCTTCCTTCCTTTGGAAAAGAAAATAGAGAAAACAGATCACTGTGAGGCTTAAGCAGAATGAGCACTGCAGAAAGTAATAGTTTAGGTCAGAGTTGTGGCCAGGCATGAGCTTATAGAAGCCTTATGGGTCATGATAAGAAAGTTCCCATGAAGAAGAATGATTTCTCTACATATAATGTATGTGCTTGAATGACATTGCTGTCAAGGAATAAAATATTAATAATAGAAATAAAATTATTCACAATGATATTCAGAAACAGTACACTCTTTCTAATCAAAAATACCATTTCTAATCACTGTGAGGCTGCTCTTATTTTCAGGTTGAGCCAAAACATGGCTTGCAAAAGAGATAACTCAAGAACAATTGGAACTCTAATATCAAAAAATGTACACTATCCTAGACTCCTGGGCAACCTAATTGACAGTCGTTCAACTTATAGTACAACAATCAGAGATTGGCTTATTAGTGTTAGCCTAAAGAGGAGAAATTTTAGAAAGTACTAGGAATTACAAATGGCACAGAAGAGTAGTCATTTATATGTCAGGCAGAAAGAACTGCTGATTAAGTAACAGTTTTTCCTGGCAGATGTTTCTCCAGGAATAGTGATTACAATCACTCTCATCCTCTTCAAATAATGGCCTGTTTACTGAGTAAAGACTTAAGAGTAATGAGATAAAACAAATGTAGTCAAATTATCATGTTACACTTCTCCATATATCTTGGTACCACTACACATTGATTTTCTATGGAATCTATAATATGAGAGAGAGAAAAAAAATACCATTTCCAAGATGTTTAGGACAGAATAAAATCTAAACCCATGTGCTGGTTACATGTGGGCTCTAAATCTAGAGTACTTGGATTTTTATTCCAGCTCCTATGCTTATTAGCTGTATGACTTCAGGAAAGTGTTTTAACCTGTATGCATCTTATTTTTTCATTACCACAGTGGAAATGACATCAATATACACCACTGAAAACTATCATAAGAATTAAATGAGTTAAGTTATTTTAGTGAAGTGCCTGATACATAGTGAGCACTCAGTAAAAGTTAGCCTTCAGTTTTAAATTTGAGTTCTTAACAGAATAGGTGTGAGGAAGGGAGGCTGTAGACTAGACTATTAGGAAGGGCCAGTGGGATATACCTAGACAAGAACTTTAGAAAAAAAAATGAGGAAAATAAACTCTTAAGGTAGTAGAGGAAATTCTGACTCACTATTCATGGAACAGATGACTACTGAATACCTATCAAGTGCAAATTTGTGTTTGATGCAAATTTCTTCTTTCATCTCAAGCTATAGTTCTGAATTTTAGCTTCTTACCTATTCTTGAAATATTCACAGCCTAGATTTCTTACATGTCTTCCTTTTACTGGTATTTTCTGAAAAAGACCAAATTAGTTTTCCAACCTGGGCATGCCTCAGAGCTACACGTAAGTTATAACTGGGAGTGATTAACAGATACAGTCACCTCTTTTGGCCTTTGCATGAAAGCAATCACAGGCATCAGCTAAAATAATTAAAACTATTAGCTTGAATTATTCTCATTGTGAGTAAATAAACTTGTACAAACTGCATTTGCCCCTGAAACATCTCACTAAGACGGTGTGATTACACTGAAAAGAAACCAATACCAATGACCCATAGCGACAAGCTGGCTTTTTTATTTTATCGGAATTTAAATGAGATTTTCTTTCAAACATGAGCTCTTGGTTTACAACATTATAAAACTAGGTTTAGATTTTCTCATGATTCTTGAAACACGTTGGGTTATTTCTCTACGTATTAGGTGAAAGATGACAATACATTTTATTATTTCATCAAAACATATTTTTCAAGTTTCACACATTGTGTTGCCTATATTTCCAGTACCACTTAGTATTGAAAAGCACAAATATATGACAATCTATATTTCATAAAATCATTCTTAAAACATGACATTAGGTTTAGGGATTAGCATTTCATGTATGAAGTAAGGTACAGAATGATTTGCCAAATCTGTAACAGATAAATAGCAAAATCAACTTGTAGCAAGATTATTCATCCAGATGATTCATTATAGAAAATTTAAAAATAGTGATTAAAAACAAACTTAGTTAAATCATTAAAATGATATATCTTTAAATGTGTGCTAATGTGTTTAAAAAAGAGACCCAGAAGTCTTGAGGGTAAAGTAGAAAATGACTGGGATATGATGTTGATTTCATTTTCCTTTTATATTCTGGATGTGAGGGAAAAAAACATCTGTGGTCCAGGCAAAAATGGTCTGGAAGTTTGGGTAAAACCAACCTTTAATTAGTAATCTCAACCGTGCCTTCTATCTTGATCAAACTAGTGTAGCATCAGCTACTCTATCCAGGCTTCATGTTTGCCTATTAGTAAGGGAGACTAGGCTTGGATGGAAGGGCACAGACAAATGGAAGTAGGTGTGCAAAGAGAAATGGAACCATCAATAGTGCTTAGTGCTATTGAATCTAATACGTATAAGCCATGACAAAGAGAGCTAGTGAAGGTTGGTACAAAACAAACTTATATTCCGAAAATTATAATTTTATTATAATTTATACAATTGTAAAATTAATGTATACTTTCAATCCCTGAAGCATTATGGTGACATCTTACATTACTATTTCAAAGCAAATAATGAAAATGCATAGAAGAGAATTACATAGAAAAATGTTATGCTTGATTTTATTCTCTGTAAGTGGTGATGGGAAAATACAAGAAGAAAACTGTATGTCAATAGAACATATTATACTATTTAAACATTATAATGATGTTATAATGTATTGTTATATACTGTATATACAGTTGTATAATATATTAAATGTGTAATATATATCATATATACACATATATTACTTATGTAACTTAACCTTCTGATATTGTGGAATGCTGAGAAAAGACAATTCAAGTTAATCTAAGCAAATATATATTAAGAAACTATACGATGCACTTTGATGAATAAATTGCAATTCTCATGTTTAAAGTTTTTATAAAGGGATAAAGGCAGCCTGGATATGTAACTTTCTAAATAAAACTGCAAATCTCAGTTTATTCATCTGCAAAATGAAAGTACTAAAAGATTACATTCATTAAGCTTGGAAACAGTAAAATATTTGAAAGATGTAAGCTCTTATTATGGCAATCAAAAGATAGTTATTCATTGGTTTCAGAAATGCTCACTATATGAATAAGATAGCATTTATTTTCAAACAGGAAAATTCCTTTTAGACAAATGAACACTATCAGTTATCATTTCTGCGACTGACAGGAAACCATAAGCCATATCCTAAGTATTAGTCAAGACAGTTTCTTATGTTTTACTCTATAAACTTGAATATATTAGTGCATAGGCTGTCTAAGTGAGTAGAAAATGTGATTTGTTCACATGGATTTAGGGAAAATTAATTACTGATTTGCTGCCCTGAGTAAATAATCCTAGTTCAAGGTAAAACTTGGTTGTTAGCAAATATGTATTTCTGTACATAATCCCCTATAGAACATCCATTAAGGATTAGGCTACAGTGTATCAGATTGTGCACCAAACAGAATCCTTGGCATATAGTATTAATTATCAAATATGAGTGAAAACATATACAACTTTTGTTTCCAAAGTTCCTTTAATAAGAGTAAAGTGAGATCATCACAATTCCAAATTGCAAATGTGTCTCACATATTAAATTTTATAGTACTATTTTTTCAATTTCTCCTGTCATATCCACCCTCCCCCCCAAAAAAACCAAAAAACAAATTTTGTATTTCAAAGTGGAAGGAGTGTCAGCATGCCAAAACATCGCTGCTGCCAGAGCAGAGCCTTGAAATAGATTAGAGTCATCTCACCAAAATAACTTTGAGGTTTGTTTATTTATAATAATAATGTTTTCAACACAATTGATAATGTATTAGGATAAATTTTTCCAGGAACTTGTTTCACTGATAGATGCACAGAATTTCAATTTGCCTTTTAAAAATAGTGATGATCTCCATGCAAATAATGTAAATCAGAAACAATCACTCTTGAAATGTAGAAGTGATATGGAAACTGTCTTCTTTTTCTGAATAAGAAACATATTTTTACAGAGTCAAGACTAGTCTTGTTCCCTTGCAAGAGTTCAGAAATGTGGAATTGAGTCTGAAATTACATAAAGGTTAATTTCAAAAGATATAGAATATGAAATCTCTCTCTCTCTCTTTTAGTCTTTGAGTGACTTTGACAGACTATGTTGCACTTTCTACAGCATGTGAATGAAGGGTTTCACAATCAGTAAAGTATCAGGAAAAATTAGAGTCAAAAAAGATGTGTGATATTTGTGCTTATTTTGTGTTTACCTCATCAGAGGGAATATAAGTAGTGGAGAACATTTTATATTTACCTCTAATCATGAACTTTGAAACTAAGTTAATTACTATCTTCAGGTTGTAGCCAGAAAGATATTATACAAGAATTAGGATCATTTAATACTTTTTAGATCTGTGTATGGATTTGAGGATAACTTTATAATTGATAGATCATTTCTCCTCTTCTTCTTCCCTTTCTTTAGTTTTGGTAAATATAAAACGTGAAAAGAAAATACAATCAGCCTAATTCTCACCACTTGTTGAACATATTATCCATATATTTCTCAATTAAAGATAGGGTGTATTTTTTATTTAGGTGTATAAGATTTGAATATTATGTTAATGGGAAAACCATAAGCCAAAACCCCATTAAAAATAGTATTTGACTTCTGGTTTCTGGTCCTGTGTGTAAGTAGCTTGGAAGTCACCATGGTATCCTAACAGCAAGTAAAACACTGAAGAGACTGAAAAACAACAACACTTCTTGGATCCATAGGAAAGGGGGACACAGAACAAACCACTGCCCCCAATACTGGAGAGAAAAGCAGACAAGCACAGATCAAGATGGCTTACCAGCTTACCAGAGCAGAGGCTCCCAAGTGGAATTCACTGGAGGAACCAGTGGTAGAGTAGGAAAAATTAAAGAGCACTTAACAAACCGCTGGAGGCTTAGTGAAGACAAGTGCAACAGATAAAAATTCTAGAGACCCGATCATGGGGTGGAGGGACAGTGTTGTGAGATTTACCTCAAGGAGCTTGCCCTTGTCCCTGGAGTAAACATCAGAGAAAAATCCCCTAAGGCTTTGGCAGGGAGAGAGAAAGAGAATCATTTTGAAATACACCAGAATGAACAGAGTGAAAGGAGCTCTGTTTTTATCAAGGTCTGCCCTTAGGGAAAATTACTTGACCAGAGCCTAATGTGCTGGGATATTATCATAGCCTAACTGAACTGGAGAAGAGAAATAACTGATTCTAGCCTCCTTTAGCCACCCTGACTGTACATAATCCCCTATAGAACATCCACTTAAGGGAGAGGGAAAAATGAAATCTGTGAGCATAGGCTCACTGAAAGAATGAGTCCTAATCATAGGACTATAGAAGACCTCCCCTCCCCCACACCTCAACAGTACATTACTAAAGGCTTATTTATATGAGTTCCTTTTATCTGGTACAGTATGTCCAGTTATCAAGAAAAAAATGTCAAGTCATACCACAATTTGGAGGCAAAACACAATTTGAAGAGACAGAGTAAGCATCAGAATGAATCATGTCAAGGATGTTAGAACTACCACATCAGGAATATAAAAATAAACTATGATTAATATGTTAAGGCATCTAATGGATAAAGTAGACAGCATGCAAGAACAGATGGGCAATATAAGCATATAGATGAAAATCCTAAGAAAGAACAAAAATAAAATGCTAGAGATAAACACTGTAACTGAAATGATATAATGGCTTATGAGAAGACAACATGGGTCAGAAAACATCTCTGAGCCAGAGAATATAACACTAGAATTCTCAAAATCAAAGAGACAGAGGGAGACGAGGAAAGAGGGAGGGACGAGGGAGAGAGAGAGATGGACGGGGGAGAGAGAGAGAGAAAGTTTGAAAGAGAAAACAAACAGAATGAAATGTCCAAGGTCTGTAGGACAACTGCAAATAGTGTAATATAAGTGCAATTGGAACATTAAAAGAAGAATAAAGAGAGAAAGGAGAAAAAAACCTGAAAAGGTAATAATTTGAAAAAAGAATTTGCTCAAATTAATGTTAGATACAAAACCACAGATCCAGGAAACTTAGAAGATACCAAAGAGGATTTTTTTTAATACACTTAAAAATATCATTTATATAATTCAGAAATCAAAGGTAAAGAAAAAATAATCTGAAATAAAGCCGGAAAGAAAAAGCATTTTACCTGTGGAGGAATACAAATAAGAATTACATCCAACTTCTCAGAAACCATGCAAGCCAGGAGAGAGTAGAGTAGAATAAAGTGTTGTCAGAAAATAAAAACACAAAACTGAAATTCTGTACCCAGAAAAACTATCCTTCAAAACTGAAGGAGAAGTAAATTCTTTCTTGGACAAACAAAAATTGAGTGTATTTATTGTCAGTAGTTCTGTCTTGCAAATATTTCTTTTTTTTTTTTAATTTCAGAGGTAAGAAAATTAGGTGAGAAATTCAGATCTATACTTAAAATATGTAAGAGTATTGAAGAAAGAATGAGACGGTAAAATAAAAACTTTTATTCTTCCTATTTTTAATTTATCTAATAGGTAACAGTTTAAGACAATAGTGAGAGTATTTAATTGTGTATGCTTGTGTATATATCTTATGCATAAATATACATACATATGCTTATGAATGCTTATGTATAAGTGAAATGAATGACACTAATGATGCATAGGACCAGAGGAAGGAATAAAGGTTATTTTGGTATTATAAGGTAATCATACTACCCATTATTTGTCATTCCCCATCACAGAAGGTACAGTATTATTTGAAAGTGAACTTAGATTAGTTGTAAAAGGATATTGCAAAATCTATGGCAACTACCAAAAAAAAAGTAATAATAATAATAATAACAACAACGGTAAGTACAACCCATCTGCTAAAAAAGGAAAGGAAATTGAATTATATAAAATGTTCAAAGAAAACCACTAAAGGATAAAAAGGAGTGGAAGACAAATACCAAACTACGGAATAATGGCAACGAAAAGAAAACAGTAACACATATAGTAGATATCAATCCGATAATTTCAATAATCACTTTGAACACAGTCTGAATCAAAAGAGAGAGATTGTCAGAATGGATCAAAAAACAGTATTCGAGTACACAGGGTGGGGCAAAATAGGTTTACAGTTGTGAGTATACACAACACAGAGCTTGTTATTATATTATTATTTATTATTGTATTACTTTCCATACAAACAACTGTAAATCTACTTTGGCTCTACCCTATATGTTGTATACAAGAAACCCACTTGAAATATAAAAACACATTTAGATTAAAAGTAAATAACTGGAGAAAACCATACCATACTAACACCAATCAAAAGAAAGCAGGAGTAACTACATTAACTTTAAGAAGAGCTGACTTCAATGTAAGGGAAGTTTCAGGAATAAAGACAGGCATTACATAATGACAAAAGAGTCAATTCTCCAAAAAGTTATAACACTCCTTAATTTGTATGCACCTAACAGAGTGGCAAACTATGTAAGGCAAAAAGTGATAGAATTCCAAGGAGAAGTAGATAAATGCACTATCCTCATTGTAGACTTCAGTATACCTCTCTCAGAGATGGACAGACCCAGCATGCAGAAAATCAGTAATAACATGATTGAACTCAACATCACCACCAACCACTTGGATATAATTGACATCTATAGACTATTTCATCCAACAACAGTAGAATACACACATTCTTCTGAAGTTCACACGAAACAGTTAATGGGACAGACAACATTCTGGGCCAATAAACACATATTAAGAAGTTTAAAATAATAGAAATCATACAATTTTGCTCTCAGACTACAAAAGAATTAAATAAGAAATAAATATAAGAAAGATAACTGGAAAATCCCAAAACACATGGAGATTCATTGCACTTTGACGCATGAGTCAAAGAAGAAATCTTGAGACATTTAAAAATATTTTGAATGAAAATGAAAATAAGAATACAACTTATCAAAATTTCTGAAACAAAGTGAAATCAGATCTTGGAAAAATGATGGCACTGAATGTATATGCTAGAGAGAGGAGGTACCTAAAATCAATAATCTGGGTTTCCACATATATCTCTCTACCTCAGTGTGATGCAGTATCTAAGTATCTAAGAAGCCATGGATATGTGACGGCTTACTTATTACTTTAAAACAGAAATGTGTTTCACTGTAGAAAAAGTTGCTTTCAGAAGTTGAATCTGACAAGATGGATGCAAAAAGGCGCAGCCCAAGAAACATCATAATTAAAGTACCAAAGGTTAAGATAAAGAGGGAATCTTAAAAGCAGCAAGAGAAAAGAAGTTAGTTACCCTACAGGAGAGTTCCCATAAGACTATCAGCTGATTTCCCAAAAGAAACTTTAAAGGCTAAAAGGGATTAGTGAGAAATATTTATGAAAGGCAGGGACCTACAGCCAAGATCGCTCTCCCTAGCAAAGATATCATTTAGAATCGAAGGACAAAGAGTCTCCCAGCCAAGAAAAAACTAAAGGAGTTCATCATCAACAAATCGTTATTTTAGTATATGTGCTGCTGAAGCAAGCACAGCAAACCATTATTATAAGAAGTGTTAAAAAGGACTAGTTAAGAAAAAGAAGGAGGTCAAAACAATGAACAATAAAATAGCAAAAAATACAAATCTATCAACAATTTAATCTAAAATGCAGAGAGAAGAGCAGAAACAGAATCATGGATACAGAGAGTATTTTGATGGTGCCAGATGAGAAGGGTGTATAGGGGAATGGGTGAAGAAGTAAGGGGATTAAGAAGTACAAATTGGTAGTTACAGAATAGCCATGAGAACGTAAAGTACAGTATAGGAAATGGGGTAGCCAAAGAACTTATATGCATAACCCTTGGACATGAACAATAGTGTGGGGATTGCCTGAGGGAGTGGGGGGTGCTGGGTGGAGGGGGCAAAGGGGGAAACATTGGACAGCTGTAAAAGCATAATCAATGAAATATAATTACAAAAGAAAAAAAAAACGGGGGAGAAATCAAGATAGCAGAGGAGTGAATAGAAGTCACACTGACCACATCCCAGGACCAATCTGGAATTACAACTAAATTGTGGAGAAATCACATGGAACAAACAATTGAACAACATTAAGTGAGGAGCCTTATAACCTTGGACAAATAGAAGAATCAGCATTAGCAGAACCTAACTTGTAAGGAGTGTGGTAGAGACACTAGAATGTGGGCTGGGCACCCATGGGCAGCAGCGCCAGAGGGATATTAAAACAACCATGAGAAGAGCGGGTCCTAACCATAAGAGGGGATCTCTAGCCTACAGAATCAGAGCCCAGAAAGTACACAGATAACAACTGGCTGTGAAAAGCAGCAAGGTCGCTCTCTGCCAGAGACAGGAGGCTGGAGATGCAGAGACTTTATAAGGGCTAAGGCATAAATTTTTATTTGCAGCCACTTACCCTGGTCTCTGGCAAAGGCAGGGGCAGAGTGGGCTAGAGATGCCGGAGGAGAGACTGGGGAAGGAGGCTTTGGGGAGAGAATGGAGAGAGTAGCCAATGGGATACTAGTGCTAACTCTTCCCCCATACAGCAGGAGCCATCTGGCTCAGGTAGACCACTCCCCTGAGCAGCAGCAATGTAAGAGGACCCAATAACCCCGCCCCCAGAAGGGACTCTGCCCTGCCCTGTGGTGCCAAAGCCTGACTGCTGAGTGCAGCATGACTAGATTAAAAACTGAAGGAGAAAGCCACAAACAGTAGATTCCTGGAAGTCTCTAACAGACTGCCTAAGGTCAGACACAGACAACATCTGACATCATCAGAGGCAGATCCAGAAAGAAAAAAAAGTGGTCTTCTACCATAAAAGTTCACACCACAAAGTCAGGAAATCAAGACAGATCAATTTAAGAAGCAGAAGCAAAAAAGAAGAGTCTCACAATAATGGGAAGACAAAGAAACACCCCTCAGTCAAAGGGAAAGGAGAAATCCCCATAAAGAGAACTAAAGGAAATAGAGGCAAGTAAACTATCTGAATTCAAACAATGGTTCTAAGGAAGCTCAGTAGCTCAGTGAGCTCAGAGAGAATTACAAAAACTACAGGGAAACTATGAGTAACTTAATGCAAACTATAGCAGCATGAAAAAAGACATAGAAACTATCACTAAGAGACAAGAGGAGAGGAAGAATGCAATTTCTGAATTGAAGGACACAGTAGAAGAAATCAAAAGCAGCCTTGATGAAGCAGAGGATCGAAACAGCAAGCTGGAGGACAATATAGAAAAAAGCTCCCAGAAAGAGCAAGAAAATGAAAAAAGACTAAAAAAGAATGAAGAGATATTTAAGGAAATGTAGGATAACCTGAAACGTAATCATATCCGTATAATAAGAATACTAGAAGGAGAGGAAGAGGAGGAAGGGATAGAGAACCTGTTTGAAAAAGTAATGATGGAAACTTCCCTAATTGGAGGAGAGAAAAAGTCACACAAGTACAGGAAGCACTGAGGGTCCCATTCAAGAGGAACCCAGTGAGGCCCACTCCAAGACACATCATCATTAAAATGGCAAATATCAAAGAAAAAGAGATAATCCTAAAGACAGCAAAGGAGGAACAGGGAGTAGCATGCAAGGGAGCCCTGGTAAGGCTAGCAGCTGACTTCTTAACCGAAACACTATGAGCCAGAAGGGAAAGGCAAGAGATATTCCAAGTTATGAAAAGCGAAGGCCTGCAACCAAGACTGCTCTACCCAGCAAGGCTCTATATTAAAATGGAAGGTGAAATAAGGAGTTCCCCAGACAAAAGAAGCCTAAAAGAATACACCTCAGCAAATCAGCACTGCAAAATACGCTAAAGGGACTGCTTTAAAAAGGTGAAGAAAAAGAGTCTATGAATTCCCTAATTCCTTTCACAGCCAGCAATACTGGATATTACCAATATTTTTAATACTTATTAATCTGATTGTGACAATGATGTGTTATTTTAAGTGTTACTTTATTCTTTGTTGAAACTAAAACTGTTTTTGTATATATCTTGCCTATTTCTATGATTTTAAAAAAGTTTTAAATGACTTTTTGGTATTCTTTATCCATTTTTTGATTAAAAGTTTGTAGAATTTTTTTTCCCTAAAAAACACACAAAAAACAATTAAACCTTTTTTAGATGTGTTGCAAATAGTTTCCTATTCTATTACTTGTCCTTTAACTATTTTTTATATGTATATTACTGTATAGTCTTAAATGTTTAATATAGTCATTGTCAATATTTTACTTTATAGCTTATGGGTTTGAATACTTTACTTCAGGATAAGAAAAATATTATTTTGTATTTTCTCCTAAAACTCCTTAGCTTTTACATATTGATTTTTAACTCACCTGAATTCTTTTCTTATAATGTGTGCAATAAGGATCTATATTTTTTTTATTTCAAGTAATAGTGGTCCACGCACCTTATTTGTTGAATAAGGCTTATTTTCCCTATTGATTTGAAATATCAATTTAATCATATATTACACTGTTAGATTTATATGTTTGTTTCTAGAATGCTCATTTTATTTCATTGATCTACTTGATTATTTCTGTGCCGGTATCATGTTGTTTTGTTTACTAAGACTTTATAATGGATTTAAATTTTTTGATATTTTATAATGGGTTTTGACATTTAAAAAATAAAATCAATCTGCATTAGAAAGAAAGAAAGAAAGAAAGAAAGAAAGAAAGAAAGAAAGAAAGAAAGAAAGAAAGAAAGAAAGAAAGAAAGAAAAAAGAAAAGAAAAGAAAGAAAAAGAAAGAAGAAAGGAAAAAAGGAAGGAAGTAAGGGAGAAGAAAGAAAGAACTCCTACCTTTTGCGACGACGTGGATGGAACTGGAAAATATTATGCCAAGTGAAATAAGCAAGTCGGTGAAAGACAAATACCATATTATTTCACTTGTAAGTGGAATCTATTCAACAAAATAAACTACTGAACAAAATAAACCACAGGCGTGGAGACATGGAGAAGACTGAAAGTGACCAGAGGGGATGGGGAAGGACAATGGTGGAAAGAAGGGGAAGGGACTAGACAAAGAACGTGTATGAATGACCCATGGACATGGACAACAGAGTGGGAATTGACTGTGGGAGCAGAGGGAGGGGCGCGGTGGATGGAGGAGAGCGGAGGCAGAAAAATTGAGACAACTGTAATAGAATAAATATGATTTTTAAAAAATTAAAATTAAAAAAACAAATAAAACTAAACAAGGATATTTGAAAAAAATGGCATGAGTGAAAATATTTTTGTTGAAAAAATACATATTATATAATTAGTAATGATTTAATTTTTCCTGCCTCTCTTGTTTCATCTTATGAGGACCTACTGTCTCATGCTATGAGCATCAAGTTAACATATTTGCCTCACCATTCCATTATATAATTAAACTCTTACGGAGAACTGATACTTGCATTAAAAATATGTGACTTTTGGAGAGAAATATGTCTATCCAAATATCTAGATCTTTTAAAAGGAAATATCTATTCATATTCCACCTAATTAACACATAATGTGCTAGAGGTATGACAAGCAGTCAGAAATCTACTATTTGTATGGATAAAGAAATCAGAGGAGTCTAAGCAAAAAAAAAAAAAAATTCTTTCTCTACAACATGAATACTCTGGTTTTTTATTCCCAATAAAGCAAATGAAGTCAACATAGCTATGACAACCTACACAGAAGTGGTATCAAATTGACTAGGCCCAAGGGATACAGGCTGCTGCTAACCTCATTAACTGTGGAGTCTAAAATGCTGTCAAATCACGCATACAGCCAGGTTTACAAATAAACAGCAGCATTTCATGCCAAAGCAAACTCTCTCCATCAAAACATCTAGCTGTGCTTTGACTAAACATTTCCTGTTGGTTTTATTTTAAAATATAAGCAGACCAAAGAAGAGATTCTGGAAAATAGTACATTTTAAAAAAACAGTTGTGAACACTGAATTCTAAGTGAAAAGTATTAAAGATGGCAGTGGTATAGATAGTTTAAAAAAAGGAGATATCAACATAATAGGTAGAATTACTAGGTTTATACATTTAGTGACCTTGTGTTGTCTAGTACTGATAAAAAGATAACTGAGAAATAAACTTTTAAGAATCCTTTTCTAATCATTCTATTTGGAAAATAGATGAGAAAAGTTTAAGAACTATGTAATAGAACTATTTCATTTATCTTTGTATGTGGCATAAAATGTTTAATTAATTTTTATTGACAGATAAATCTTAGCAAAACTCATAATTGTCATATTCATAGTATCAAACATATTACCTAAGGACTTCTATGATATTCAAATTCCTAAATTGACCAACATAAAATTAAATAAATTGATTCACTCATTAGTCCAGTTACTTTTTAACTGAAGGCAGTTTTGGTCTCCTGGTAATATTTGATGATATCTGCAGACATTTTTAAAATCGGCACTTGGGGGGATGCTACTGAGCAACTAGTGAATATGACAGAGATGCTGAACTCCATGTTAAACATCACACAGTGCAAAGGATGCTCCCCTGCCGCAACTAAGAAGCATCCAGTCCAAAACACAAATCGTGATGAATTTAAGGACCCCATCTTAATCTGAAATGAAACAATTTGTGTAACTAGACAACTGACTTTCATTTCAGTCATTAGTAAAAGTTGGAGAAATATGGAAAACTTTTCCTGTCCTAGATTGGATTATTAACATGTTTCTGCATTTCACGCATGCATTTCAAGAGTTACCAAATAGGAGACTGCTCCTTGCATGAACCTGATTGATGTATTTGTATTATGTATACTTGCTCTTCACCAAGCTCAAATTACTGAGAGGTCCTGGTGTTTCAGGAGATAGAAAATTCTTTTTGGTGAAATTTTACAAGATGGCTATCTTTCTACTACTATGTGAACAAGTGCTATGGAAATGAATATATGGTGCCAGATCACATTAAATATGTTGTCTTTTTGCAGTGATGAGTATTACTAACATTCTGACACCCAAATCAACTGAACATCATCAATCTCTTTTATAAAACAACTGTTAATATATTAAACTTGAATTAAATTCATTTAGTAAAGAAAAGCATTTATTTGGAATAAGCCAAATAAAATATACTTTTAATTAGAATATTAAATAATTTTAGATATCAAAATGTATGTACACAAAGGCCTTTAAGGAAACCTAATGTGTACTTGCCTAATGTGTACATTACCTAATGAAGAAAAAAATTCATACACTATAGAAATTGAGAGGTTTGGGAAACTTTTCTATTTCCTGAGGTAGAATTAAGGGTTCTACTTATCATGATTTAAGCAATAATGGCATACAAAGCAGAGGGCTTGCTGGCTACCAAGTCTGAATAAAATTGAAGAATAACTTCACAAAAGAAGACTCAAGATTTTGTTGGCAAATCCATTGCCTCTGGGTAGATGAAATATTCTTAATTCAAATAAAAACTCATTTTTGACCAGTATAGGCCTTCCATAATTACAAAGGTAAATGAGAAGGAATATCGTAAATAATAAATGAGTAGTAAAAAAACTAATGTGAAATATTTCCATGAATTGTATTGCTGAGAAACTGTCATAAGTATACTCAATTTACTGTGAATTATAGATATCACCCCCAGTAATCTACTCACAACACTGGTCAGCTAATGCTTTAAAAATAGTTTTTGGTCATAAAAATATTTTTTATTAATGTACCTTGTGCTTAGGAAGAGATCAGTTTAGATCTATCTTTTATTGTTAGCTTATGACTGCAGATATGCATATTATTACATTTAAAATTGGTAAAATGGGTGAAGGAATTAAGACGTACAAATTGGCAGTTACAAAATCTTCATGGGGGTGTAAAGTACAGCACAGGGAATGTAGTCAATAATACTGTAATCACTATGTATGGTGCCAGCTGGGTACTAGCTCATAAGGGAGACCACTTTGTAAGTTACATAAATTTCTAACCACTATGCTATATACCTGAAACTAATATTGAATGTCAACTGAAATTGAAAAAAAAACTTAAAAAATATAAAAATAAATAAAATTTCCCACAGGATTTCAAGTAAACTTGGAGAGCACATCATCTGACAATTCCTTGCACTGGCTTCACTACAACACCCTATCAGCCTTTGTTTTCTTTTGGTAGAACATGCTCTAAAGAATAAAACCAAAGGTGGAACATGCAAAATTAAATAGTAAGAAAAAAATAAACAAAATCTAAATTTTGCAATACAGATTTATACATCTATTTTCAGTGTAATTTTATTTCCTAAAAATAGAGAAGGTGGATTCAGTAAAACTCTATTTTGAACACACCTTCCCGACAAAAAAATGAAATCTTAATTGGGTTGCCTAGCAATTCTTCATCAGTTCTCTGCATAGGGAACTAATATTAAATGCAGATAGGATTTGTGGCAGATCCTGTTCACAGGACACCATGATGCCTCCCCTACTGGTCTTCTTTACCCATCTTCCACATTTGAAAGATACTCTACTTCAGATAGAAAACCAATATATACTTCTTCCACTACTTTGAAGATGGGGGAGTTCACTAACAAAATTCTAGTCAGTGACACTGAAGGAATCCTTTCAAAAAGACAGTGGCCTAGATAAAAGAAGTAAAGCATAGGTAAAGAATGTTTCCCTCCCCTCCGCTCCCCTACCATTCCTTTCCTGCTCCCCTCTCCCCTTTCTAGGCTGTCCTCATCTCCTTCCAGCATTGAAACCTGGTCATGTGAGGATGTGAGGTCTGAAACTGCATCAGCCGTATTGTGGTCATGAGAGGAAGTACAAGAAATTTCAAGCAAATTTTAGGGTCAAGAGTCTTGAGACTTTTTGTTCTAAACAATGCATAACCTAATATTTTATGTCACTATAGGTCAAGTATTCTATTTCTTCTTGTCAAAACCTGTACTAACTGAAACAGGAACACTGAAATATTCACTTATTAAGAATAAATAATCCCATTCCCATATTAGGAAGCATTAATTCATAGTGAACAAGTATGCTAAGAAACCTCTCTGTCTTTCATAAACAAAAATGCACACACACAATTTTCTCCAGATCCAGTCACTTTTTCAGTTTTCTTTGTATCTTCCTAAGATTCTCTTGAATTATGTATATAGAACTGCACCTACTTTCATTCATTCTCATTTTTATTTACATAATATTGCTACCAATATTTCATAAAACTGAAAATGTTTCTTCTTAGGATTTTGCAATATTTATCAAATTATGCTCAATATGTTAAACCCAGAGCAACTTTTCATTACAATAATCAATCCTGGTGGCAGATACTTGTGTTATATCTGACAGAATTTTTTTAAGAGGGAATGTTATGATTCTAATTATTGCATTTTATAATACTTGAAAGTAAACTATCATCAACCCAGCAAGATTCAGTAGCTAGGCAACAGATGGAAAATTTGAGGGCAATAAATTCTTTGCTTACTTAACCATGCACCCCTTGAAAAGTAACTTACCCAATAGTTATGTCAATGGCAAATATGTACTCATAAGCAAATATGGTTTTTTATAAGATGAAAGTATCTTTTCTTTAGGATTATTTTGTGTTCTTTGCTTGCTGTACTAAGTTTGTTAAAATAAATGTAGTCAATGATAATGAAAAGAGTGTTTTATTACTGGCTTATTCTGATGAGTTTAGTATTGAGCTACAGGTTGAAAACTACTAGTATGGAGCCAATAAACCAAATCTTCTTTATCTTCCTGCATTTCCCCCTAATTTAGATTATTTTTGAGTTATTTAATAGACTTGAGTTTACATATTCATTGTAAATAATATACTAGTCATGGTGACCATTGGCTTCTCTCTGTTTTCAATTCAGTTCATTCCATAAGTTAGAGCTTTTTAAAATGAATAAACCCTCTATGGTGAATATTATATTAAGAATAAAAAAAACAGTTACAGTTAGAAAGGGTATTTTAAAATTGAGAATGGTAGAGTCGAGGTTGCTGGGCTCATTGTTTAATTTGAAAGTCCAGCTTATTGTGTTGAGATCTTCATTTGAGGTTAGTGAAATCTTTGCATATGCTACTGCTTCATCCATTTTTTTTTCAGTTCACCCACCCCCATAATAATTCATTTTCCTTCATTTATATTCCTACTTAAATCAACCATTGGCTGATTCTTAACTTTTTGGTCTCTTGTAGAGAACAGAAATTTTATAGTAAAATAAATTTTCAGCATAGGTCTTCTTCCAGACCTCTTAAAGTCATAAATAAATGCTTATGGTCAGCCACATCAAAGATGCTAATAGAAAACAATCTGTGTGAAGATTTGACTTCTATATACCAACATCTATAGCTGAAACATATATCTCCTTTAAATTCCAAAGTATTTTCCTTTTTCAGTTTGGGGAGGCTTAATAGCTTCAGTTATGTGTAACGGTCCATCTGTGGTAATTCTACACCCCTGCAGGTTTCCAAACTGCTCTGAATTATAAATATGTCACAGAAACACATATAAACCTATATGAGACCTTAACGAGTTCAGAAGATGATGGCATCACTATAGTAGCAAAGGATTCAGAGAAGCAGCAGGTTGTAAATTAACAGTGTGAACTAAAAAGGTGACTGTTGTACATGAGGGTAACATACAGGAGGATATTTCATAATCCAACCTAAAAGGAGTTTATAATACAAATGAGTGATGAGGGCAGCCTATAGCTAGACAATGCAAGAAGTTTCAGTGACTACATTTATCATTTGTCTTGTTTCATAAATAAAACTAAAAAGCCTTAAAACTTTATGACTGAAAGAATGTGAGTCTTAGTTTACTCCTTGTTAACTCTCTGAGACAAATATAACATGAGAAGTCAATTTGTTCTATAAAAATTTTGAAATTTAGAGTGAATTATCCAAGGCTCCCAATGATTTTTAAGCTGATGTCTTCTATTTTCCACTGTGCAAAAAAAAAAAAAAAAAAAAAAAAAAAAAAAAAAAAAGGAGAGAGAGACACTAAGTTTTAAAGTGGGACATTAAATTTAAATATTATCAATTTTTCTAAGTTTTTCTTACCCTTCTGTGGGTAAGTGAAGGATCTATGAACAGAAAATTATAGTGTAGAAAATCCAGCATTGTTTTATCAACATTAACAACCTCAGCACTGCATACCATTAAAAGAGGGGGTAGAAGCTTGTGTGATAAAGGTATTATGGTTCTAGGCAATACTTTTGAGTATGAGTCACAAAACCTTCATTCTACTTTACAGAAATAGCCAGAAAAACACAAATAAATAATAAAACTGTGTCTTAAATGTAAATAAAGTATATATCAAACTCATTAACATATTAAACCATAAAAATGCCATGTCAAATTCTTTTTAGCTGTATGGATGACAAGTCATCATTAGTAAGGCACGTTATCTCAATATTAGGTAACAATAAAAACACTAGGCATTCTGTTTCGGGATGGTGACATAGAAGAAGGTCAGTGAACTCACCTCCTCTTATAGACATACCAAATCTACAGCTACACATGAGGAAATTCACTCTGAAAGATATCTAGAAGCTAGACAAGCAACTTCTATGCAGTGAGTGACTGAGAAAATACCCCCAAATGAGTAAAGAAGGCTGAGGCATCTCTCTCCACAAAGCACAGAGACATACAATTGGAAGGGAGCTTAGAATTCTCACCTTCTCCCTGAGGAGTGATGGGTTTAGACTCAACATCTAGCACCCTAACTCTTAAGACTTCCACCTGAGGGACAGGCCCCCAAAACAGCTGTGAAAGCCAATCTAACAGATATGACATCTAGGTATCTTAATGTGGCATTAATTTGTATTTCCTTGATGATTAATAATGTTTAGCACCTTTTCATGTACTTTATTAGCCATTTATATATCTTCTTTGGAAATAGTTCTTAACTGGCTCTCAAGGACCCACTGTAATCAGAAGTAATTAGAAGTAAATTCTAATTTCTTCCCTGTTGTTAACTTGTCAGCCACTTTAGACAAGTCACTGAAATTTTATGCTTATGTTTTCTCAACTGTAAAGCTGAGAAAATCACAGTGGCCCATCTTGCATGGAGAATGAAGAAAGCACCCGATGAAAGGAGATATCTTTCAGGCAGTAGGTAATATGTACAAAGAGAATGGTAGCAACTTTCCCTCTTGGCAAAGTGGATAAAGAAAGATGAAATACCTTCTCAGTGCCCCTGGCAAGTGGTATATGATCTGTCCATGTGCCCCAAACTTAAATTCAGATTCTCTACCAGGCAACTGTTTTCATGTCTTACTAATCAAGACTTTTTTTTTTTTCTCCAAGGTATGGAAAATGTAGAACATATCTAAATCTATAGAATTGTATTATCTTTATCTTTTGCACAGACAATAAGTTCTAATAAAGTCCTTCTAACAGTTAGATTCTAATGATATTATTGCCAGCAATGACCATTATTCATGCCAAATGAAGAGACTTAAACACTGTGGCAGTCAGTTTAAAACCATATTTGTTGCTTAAGAGTGCTGCGGAAAACTATTTCCTCTGAATGTATTTACTCACAACTGAAAGTCCAAAGTGGTATGATCTTTATATTCAACATTTAAAAAGAATAATATTTTCTCCTGGTATCTTACTGTAGGAGATAATTCTTTCACGAGAAAATAAAATTAAAATGTTGCAATGCCTGTTGGAGAAGCGGAGGCAAGAATAATGACAGAAATAATAGGCCAAATAATTAACGTTAATTGTTTATTTGTTTGCAAAGGAGAAATTTCAATATTTATCATGTTAATTTGTGGTCTAATATTTTCATACCTGTAGTTTCATTCAGGATAGGACTAAACAGGCTCAAATGAGAAGCAGTGTCTTACTAATTTCACAAAATAGTTGAATTTATTCATTCGCCTTTAACATAAGTATCTAAAATTGAAGAGTTTTGTTGGGGGGCAAACCTTGATGTATTTTCAGTTGTTCTTTGTAATTTGTTGTTAAGCATCTGCACACACACACACACCATACACACACATCAGATATTATTCTTTGTCTGGTCAAGGACTGATTTCATAGTTCCCATGGCAACCCAGTTTGCTCAGTGTTCTCTTTCAGCAGCTGCTGATTACACTGTGAATTTTATTTGCATTCACGATTAAGAAAGAGTATAAAAGACTGAGGTAAAAATTTTTTAAAAAAGCAATAAGAGGATAAAAAACATTTCAATCAATGCTTCTCTGAAGCATTAATTAAAAATACAAGAATAAGAAGAGATACCAGGATTTCAGAATTGTTTATTTAATGGTTGACTGGCTATTGAAGCTATGTTAAATGAAGATGCCACTATCATCTTGAACTTCTACAATTTGAAACGCTGCACAAAGACCATATAGACAATTTTTGTTTCGTAGTAATGGCCTCTCTGCTTTCAGAAAATAGTAAATACAGATTGCTGTTCTAGGTCAAGATTAAGATGAAAGAACAAAAATATTTAGTACAGTAAATTTGTTGAAATCATGCAATGTACTTTCAGGAAGAATTCTCTTTGATATTAAATGTCACTTATCCTTGGCTTTTTTATGTTCACGAGAATTTATACTTCCACTTGTTATATAGGAAGAGATAGTACAATAATTACTACTGATTACCAGAGCATAAATAAAAAGACAAAAAGTCTGTGGAAACATGAAATTTCTGGGTAAGACTGTGGAATTTTGAAATGATACCTTTGGGCATGTGTATGTCCTAGTAGTTAAGAAAATGTAGAAGTACTAAGAATCACATACCTTTATATTAGTGAGTAAAGAAATATTGGATGCATACATTTTTAACTTTACCATTTAAAAGTCATAAAAATTTTAATTTTCCCAGATTACCTTGATATGATCGAAGAAGATAAATATTTTATTTTATGTGTAATTGTAATAAATATATAGTTAATTATTTTATTATGCTGGAGACTTTTTGTCTGGACAGATTTCGTATTCTAAATATTATATTAATACATTAATGTTTTTAGAGAATATTTTTAGGTTCTCACTTGTAAATGTATTATACTAATGAAGTACATATCAACAAAATAGTAATTTAAATTGCAGTTGATGAAAGAGTAAGAAAATCAGGGAATAAAAATATGTAAAAACTGTGACGTTTTGTCATTTCGGAATGAACTGTATACATGCAGTGTATGTACACATT
Source organism: Pteronotus mesoamericanus (assembly GCF_021234165.1). Classification (NCBI taxonomy): domain Eukaryota; kingdom Metazoa; phylum Chordata; class Mammalia; order Chiroptera; family Mormoopidae; genus Pteronotus; species Pteronotus mesoamericanus. The sequence continues at coordinate 19,712,746 of NW_026555311.1, forward strand.
CTAGATAATCTGTTATTTAACTAGTTTTATAAGAGTTCTTTATTTGTTATATAACTAAATGGGAAGGTTGTTAGGTGGCAAAACTACAATATTTATATATTACTCTCACATTTTCTATAATTTTACACTTGCCATTTTAAGAAAAATATAACTCATTTTATATGTTTATTGGCCATCTTTATCTCTTTCTTGGAGAAGTATCTATTCAGGTCCTGTGCTTAATTTTTAATTGGGTTGTTTGTCTTCCTGTTGTTGAGTCATATAAGTTCTTTATAAATTTTGGAGATTAAATCGTTGTCTGATATATTGTTGGTGAATATGTTCTCCCATACAATCAGTTACCTTTTCATTTTGATGATGGTCTCCTTAGCTGTGCAGAAGCTTTTTAATTTGATGTAGTCCCATTTTTTCCCCTTATTTATCTTGCCCTAGGAGATATAGCAGCAAAAAGATTGCTACACAAGATATCTGAAGTTTTACTGCCTGCGTTTTCCTCTAGGATTTTTATGGTATCATGACTTCTGTTTAAGACTTTTTTTTACTTTGTGTTTATTCTTGTGTATGGTGTAAGATGATAGACTAGTTTCACTTTTTTTTTTTTGCCTGTACCAGTCCATTTCTCCCAACACCATTTTTTGAAGAGGCTGCCTTTACTCCATTGTATGTTCTTGCCTCCATCGTCAAATATTAATTGACTATAAATACATGGGTTTATTTCTCAGCTCTCTATTCTGGTCTATTGATCTATGTGCCTGTTCTTATGCCAGTACCAGGCTGTTTTGATCACAGTAGCTTTGTAGTATAGTTTGATAACAGGTATTATGATCTCTTCAACTTTGTTCTCTTTCTCAAGATCGCTGAGGCTATTTGGGGTCATTTTTGATTCCATATACATTTTTGGAGTATTTGTTCTAGATCTGAGAAATATAATATTGATATCTTAATAGGAATAGATTTATTTGGGTAGTATATACGTTTTTAATAATGTACAATACCTGCAAATCAATAAAGGTGACACATCACATAAACAAAATGAAAGAAAAAATCACATGATAATATCACTGGATGTAGGAAAAGCATTTGATAAAATCTAACACTTATTTATGATAAAAACGCTCAGCAAAGTGGGAATAGAGGAGCATACCTTGACATAATAAAGGCTACATACAAAAAAAACTACTGCTAAATCATATTCAACGGGCAAAAACTAAAAGCATTTCCCTTAAGATCAGGAACAAAACAGAGGTGTCGGCTATCACCACTCTTATGCAACGCATTACTGGAAGTCCTAGATACAGTTATTAGACAAGAAATAAAAGGCATCCAGATTGGAAGAGAGGAAGTAAAGCTGTCATTATTCACAGACAAAATGATGTTATACATAGAAAACCTATGGGCTCCACAAAAAATCTACTCTACCTAATAAATGAATTCAGCAAAGTAGCAGGATACAAAATCAATATTCAGAAATTGATAGCATTTTTATACACCCATAGTGAATTATCAGAAAAAGAAACTAAGAAAACAATACCATTTACTATTGTAAAACAACAACAACAACAAAAAATACTTAGGAATAAATTTAACCAAGAAGAAAAAGGACCTGTACTTGGAAAACTATAGAACACTGAAGAAAGGAATTGAGGAAGATACAAATAAGTGGAAGCACATACTATGTTAATAACCACATGAAAAAATGCCCAACATCACTAGCCATCAGAGAGATGCAAATTAAAACCACAATGAGATATCACTTTACACCTGTCAGAATGGACATCATTAAATTAACTAACAACAAGTGCTGAGGGGAATGTGGACAAAAAGGAACCCTAGTACATTGTTGGTGGGAATGCAGACTGGTGCAGCCCCTGTGGAAATGTATGGAATTTCCTTTAAAAATTAAAAATGGAACTGCCTTTTGACTCAGTGTTTTCAGTACTGGGAATATGGTCAAAGAATTCTGAAACACCAATTAAAAGAATTTAGGTACTCCATGTTCATAGAAGCACTACTTACAATATCCAAGATTTGGAAACAGCCTAAGTGCCCATCAGTAGATGAGTGGATTAAAAACAAACAAACAAACAAACAAACAAAACTGTGGTGCATACACACAATGGAATACTATGCGGCAGAAGAAAAGAAAGAATGCCTACCTTCCGTGACAGCATGGATGGAACTGGAGAGCACCATGCTAAGTGAAGTAAGCCAGCTGGTGAAAGACAGATACCATATGATCTCACTTATAGGAGGAATCTAATAAACAAAATTAACTAATGAGCAAAATAGAGCCATAGGCATAGAATCATGGAACAGACTGACAACTGTAATAGGGTAGGGGGGGAAGTGGGGACTGATTTAAAGAAGGTGAAGCAATTAGTTAAAAATCATATATGAAGGACTCATGGACATGGAAAATAGGGAGGAGACCAATTATGGAAGTAGGGAGCAGGCTAGGTGGAGGGGAGTGAAGGTGGAAAAGTGGGACAACTGGAATAGCATAAACAATAAAATATTTTTAAAAAAGAATTTAAAAATAATTTTTAAAAAGCTAAAAAAAGAAAAAATAACTCATTTAAAACAGAATAATAATTTTATATACTATGCTAACTTAATGTAGAATTTTCAAAAGTCACCTATGATTACTCTGTATAGCCTTTAAGCTCATCATTTTAGTGTTTTAATGACCTACTATTATTTGAGATGTTTCTCTGTTTAACTTGTCCTTGTAATATAGAGATCTTCAACCAGATGTGTTCTGCTTTAGAATGCAAGAGCTTGCCCTGAAGCTAGCAGCCTCTAAGGAGATCAGGTATTTTAATAAACTGACAGGCCATATTTAACATTTCTCTCAATAAATTTGAGTTTTCCTCATCATGCCTGTTGCTAATGGATCAAAATTTTCTATTTTATTTCTTAACTGTGTTCAGATAGAACTGTGTTCCAGAAAAGGAAATGTCAAAGCTTTCTAGATCTTAGACCAATGACTAGCTTTATTCATCACAAAAAGCACAAAGTCTCCTTCAAAGAAAAACTAGGGATTTGCTTTCTCTTCCTGTCCTTACCTAGCTGTTAGTAGTAACTCATCTCTCCTATGTCCTTGTCAGCAGGAAAGGTTTATAATAAGTGGACAACACAATTTCCTACAGATTTTTATACAGATGAGTTTTTGGACAGGGAGGGAGACTATTTTTTTTAAAGCAGTCACTTGCCGACAAGCTGAAAACAGGGGAAAACTATAGAAAGTTAAAAGACACAGGTATGTTAGAAAGCTAAAAAGTACTGGATACAAAAGGAATGGGTAGAAATGTTCTTGCCTGTGAAATGGTAAGTGCTTTCTGTATGAGTCAAAATTTTAGAATTGGGATTGACTGGACCTCAGATGTGTTATCTTGGCACATATTGACCTTATAGCTGTTTAGAGTGGTGCACTTGTGACTTACTGAAACCAACAACAGGGGCACCATCATCTCTTGTGAGGCACCTAACATACTGAGCAACAACGTCTCACTGGAAAGTCCATATTGTTTCACCTATTAGTCTAGGTATCATCAGCATATTTGGAGGTGCTGACTTCCAGTTTAAAAAACTTTACTCCATTTCTTTCCCTGAAACCTCAACTCTGAACTTCACCTCTGAGTTGGATTAAGTAAGTCTTAGATATAGTCTCATTTGCTCTTTTTTTTCTTTTGTTTCCCTTGCCTTAGGAAATATTTCAGATATAATATTGCTATGAGCAATGTCTGAGATTTTACTGCCAATATTTTCTTCCAGAAATTTTATGGTTTCAGAACTACATTTAAGTCTTTAGCCCATTTTTAATTTATTCTTGTGTGTGGGGTAAGAAGGTGGTGTAGTTTCATTTTTCTGCATGTATCTGTCCAATTTTCCCAATACCATTTATTGAATAAATGGGCTATCTTTAGCCCATTGTATGGGCCTGCTTCCTTTGTCAAATATTAATGTAGTATAAAGCCATGGGTTTATTTCTGTGCTCTCTATTCTGTTCCATTGATCTATGTGTCTGTTTTTATGCTAGTACCATGCCGTTTGATTACTATGGCCTTATTGTATAGTGTGATATTAGGTAGCATGATTCTTCTAATTTTGTTCTTCTTTCTAAAGATTGTTATTGTTATTTAGGTCTTTTTTGTGGTTCCATATACATTTTTTTCTTTTTTTATTGTTGTTCAAGTACAGTCGTCTCTATTTTCCCCCTATTACTTTTTCCCACCCCAGCCATCCCCACCTTCAATCCTACTTCCCTTTGGCTTTGTCTATGGGTCCTTTATACATGTTCCTTGATGGCCCTTCCCCTTCTTTCCCCTGTTATTCCCCTCTCCCTTCTCCTCTGGTTACTCTTAGTTTGTTCAATGTCTCTGGTTATATTTTGCTTGCTTGTTTGTTTTGTGGATTAGGTTCCTCTTATAGGTGAGATCATGGTATTTGTCTTTTGCCACCTGGCTTATTTCACTCAGCATAATGCTCTCCAGCTCCATCCATGTTCCCACAAAGAGTAGGAGTTCCTTATTTCTTTTTGCTGTGTAGTATTCTATTGTGAAAACAGTTTTTTGATCCACTCATTTACTTGTGGGCACTTAGAACAAAACATTTCCAAAATTATATGGAACCATAAATGACCTCTAGTAACCACAGCAATTTTGAGATAGAAGAACAAAGCAGGAGGGGTCAAAATACCTGACATCAAAATATATTACAAGGCCACAGTAATCAAAACAGTCTGGTATGTGGCATAAGGACAGGCACAAAGATCAATGAAACAGAATAGAGAGCCCAGAAATAAACCCATGTCTCTATGGTCAATTAATATTTGACAAATTGGACAGAAGCATAAAATGGAGTATAAATAATTTCTTCGACAAATGGTGTTGGGAGATCTGGACAGTTACATGCAAAAAAAAAATGAAGCTTGACCACCAGCTTATACCATACACAGAAATAAACTCAAGATGGATAAAAAGACTTAAGTGTAAGTCATGACACCATAAAAGACCTAGAGGAGAACATAGGCAGGAAAATCTCAGATATTCCATGCAGCAATATTTTCATCCATATAGCCCCAAGAGCAAGGGACATAAAGGAGAGAATAAAAAATGGTACTCCATCAAAATAAAAAGCTTCTGCACAGCTAAAGAAAACATCAGCAAAATGAAAAGGGAAACAACCATATGGGAAAATATATTTGCCAATGATACCTCAGACAAGGGTTTGATCTTCAAAATATATAAAGAACACACATGACTCCACTCTAGTAAGACAAATAATCCAATTAAAAATGGGCAAAGGACCTGAACAGACACTTCTCCAAGGAGGACATACACAGGACCCAGAGACGTATGGAAGGATATGCAGCATCATTAGCCATCAGAAAGAGATGCAAATTAAATCCACATAACTTTTTGAAATATTTGTTCTAGTTCTGTGAAATACATCATTAGTATCTTGATAGGAATTTCATTGAATCTATAGATTGCTTTGGGTGGTATGGACATTTAATGTAGTTAATTCTCCTTATCCATGAATGTGTTATGTATTTCGACTTATTTATATCTTTTTCAATGTCTTTCTTCAGTGTCATAATTTTTCAAGTACAGGTTTTTATATCGAACTAATTTTTTTTTTTGCATAGCAAAGGCAACCATCAACAAAATACAAAGGCAAGCCAATGACTGGGAGAACATATTAACCAACACATCTGATAAGAGGTTTATAAGGAACTTATAAAACTCAACACTAAAACAAAAAAAAATCTAATTAAAAATGGGCAAAAGATGTGAATAGACACTTCTCCAAAGAGAATACACACATGGCTAATAGGTACATATTAATGTAACTAATCATCAGAGAAATACAAACTAAAACCACAATGAAATATCATTTTACACCTGTCAGAATGGCTATCATTAATAAATCAACAAACAACAAGTGCTGGAGAGGATGTGAAGAAAAGGGAACCCTTTCGCACTGTTGGCGGGAATGCAGACTGGTGCAGCCAGTGTGGAAAGCAGTATGGAGACACCATACAAATTTTTAAAAAAGAACTGCATTGTGACCCATCAATTCCACTTCTGGGAATTTATTCTAAGAAACTCAAAACACTGATTTGAAAAAATATATGCAACTGTATGTTTATTGCAGCATTATTTCCAATTGCCAAGATTTGGAAGCAGCCCAAGTGTCCATCAGTAGGTGAGTGGCTAAAATAACTATGGGATATTTACACAATGGAATACTATTCAGCCATAAAAAAGAAGAAAATATTTTACCTTTTGTAACAGTAGGGATGGACCTGGAGAACATTATGCTAAGTGAAATAAGCCAGTCAGAGGAAGACAAATACCATATGATTTCACTCATATGTGGAATCTAATGAACATAATGAACAAACAAAATACAGACAGAATCATAGATAGAGAGCAGGCTGACAGCGGGAGTGGTTTGAGGGAGGAGGGATGGAGCAAAAAGGAGAAAGGACTTATGGACGTGTAGTAATTGACGGGGACTGGGGAGTATAACGGGGATAAATGTTAGTGGAAAAATACAACAAAAAATAAACTAAAAGAAGAGAAATCTTTGGCCTCGGTCTTATTTTCTTCCTAAGACAGATGAAGTGTTTTACTTTTTGGTTGGTTGGTTGTTTGTTTTTAGGTACCTTTGCAAGTCCAGGGGAGAAATTGGAATAGTTGACTGGGATGATTTGTAAGATTTGTTTGGTACTAGAAATCATTGAAAAAAAATTTTTTTAAGTCATCCAGATGATTTAAACTAGGACATGACCATCTAGGAGAAAATGAGTTTGTTTCTTGTGACAACACAGAACTGATGTTAAGTATTGATAAATTCATTTCTATAACTATTTTAATTATGATAATTTGGGTGTTTTTGAGGTAGGTGGAAGATTTAATAAAGTATTGCCAGCAGTGCCATTGTTCCTTATAAGAGTGCACTAAATGGCACAAAGGCACTGTCATCCAAATCTTGTAATTCATAAGTAACTAAATATCTTTTATTTTCAAAGGGCTTTATTTTTTAGAATATCCTTAGCTATACAGAATTTTTGAGAAGAGTGTAGATTGAATAGAGAGTTTCCATATATCTCAGGCTCAGCTTCTGCAGTTGTTAACAACTTAGAATATTCATATGATATAACTGTTAAATAATTAATGGACTAATATGGACCAGTTGTTATTAACAAAAGCCCATTGTTATTTGGATTTCCTGAGTTTTTACTTAATGTTTTTTGTTCTGTTTTTTCCTGTACTAGGAGTTCAGCCAGGATCCTATGCTACATGTAGCTGCAATCTCTCTTTAGGCTACTCTTAGTTTTGGCAGTTTCCCAGACATTCCTTATTTGTGATAACAATGACAGTTTTGAGGAGTAATAGTCAAGTATTTCATAGGATGGCTCACTACTAGAATTTCTCTGTTGCTTTTCCCATGATAAGACTCATTGGTGATTGGTTATTAGAAGAAAGACCACAGGGGTAAAGTGCCATTTCCATCATTTCACATGATCCTCTCATAAATCAGGTTCATTGTATGTATTAACATGATTCACGACTGTTGATATCTGCCTTGATCACCTCGCTGAGAGTGTGTTTGTTAAGTTTCTGTACTGTAAAGTTATTCTCTTCCATCTCTAGACTTTGAAAGCAGGTACTATGTGCAGCATTCACTTCAGGAGTAGGGAGTTATGCTCCTGTTTGAAGGTGGAGTGGTGACAAAATTATTTGGGATCCTGCTTGGAAAATTTGTCCTTTCTCTCTCATTTGTTAATTTATTCCATTTTTTACTTATATCAGTAGAGACTCATGGGTTTTTATTTTATATTTGGGCAATGAATTTTTATTAGATTTCCATCACAAGACTTAAGGCAAATAGGAAAAGCAAATGACTTAATTTAGTGTGAAAATGCTTGCGTAGTGTATTCTTAATCGATCTGATTTAACAATATCACTTGTCAATGAGAGATGAACTTGGGAGGTGAGGATGTGTTTCCTCATAGAAAGAGTGCAGAAAACCAGTGGATTTTTAATATTGGAAGCTACACTGATGAAAATATTAATACAGGATATTTCCTCAGAATACTCATTTAGATAGTAAGAGAGATCTTGAGCATGATTTATAATTTTTAATAAATGTCTAAATGTTTCTGTAAACTTTCTTAATCCTTTGTATACATAAAGAAGGTGGCTAAGATGGTTATAAAAGTCTCATCTGTTGAAATTCCTTCAGCATTCTTTTTATTTTTATCTTGGAATCTTTCACCATTTCTCTCACTCTACATTGCCCTTTATGTAGAAGAAAAATCTGAACTTGAAAAAGAAATTCAGTGTGGAGTCCTGGCATTTATATTACAAAAGCAAGATCCTAAAGAATGACTGACAGAGATTGTTATTAGTCATCGTTGGTCATATCTTAAATGGGCAAAAGATGTAATATCATGAGGGAAAGAAAGATAAAAACACGTCTGAAACTGAAAATATTAGAGAAACATTTGACAGTTATAGGAAAATATTATTTACTTATATAAAGCTTATGGCAATGGTTGTTTATTGCATGGGTTCACTACAAATATACAGCAAACATACAGTGAATTTCTACTGCCTACTTTATATTCTGTGACTTTTAAGCATCCTACATGTGTTGTATATTTGTCACTTTTATCAATTAAAACATATTTTTTCTAACACATTAGGGGATTTAGCCTGCTATAATCAAACACATTTTATTTTACTGTTATAATACTAAATTCTAAAACATTGACCCATTATGCAGTGCCAAGAAGTTCTTGGCTTAGGAAATAAAAACTCATGGCATGGCACTCTTTTTAATGGTCTTTATTTTTCAAAAAATCTATAGAAACACATTTATAGAAAGTGGAAAAAAGAACACAAAATGTAAGTGAAGAATGTTTCAGAAAGTACATCGGTAGGCAAGAACCATTCGTAAGATGGTCTCCTGATCTGTAAGCGAGGAATGAGAAATGGGAAAGACTCAGGACAGTGAATAGTGCACAGAAGATTCTGATTGCAAAGTGAATTTAATAAACAAAAATTTTAAACCACTGTGATATAATAAAGGACTCAAGCTATGGGCCTGGAGGAAACAAGACAGACACATAGGAGCAGAGGTAACAGGTATTGGCAAAACTAGAGGCTCTAGGAGGAAAGTGATGAAGACGATGGTAAAGTGGGAACATGGGCAAGGGCCAACTAGACACAAGCCTGGAGCACCGTTGTCACCTTACTAGGTTTAGGTAGTTATTTCTGTGGGGTTGTGAGTGAGTCCTTAGATTTATAACAGATATCTGCAAATGTGCAGAAGAATTAGACGTAGTCAAAATGTGCAATTTGTCAGATTCCCTTTGTTTGTAGTGCATAATGAAAAGTAGCATCACGAAAGTATCACCATTCTACTACCTTCATGGCCTACAGAAAAATCTAACACAGGAAACTAGAAGCAAAAAATATAGTCTATCAATAAATATAAAATAAGAAAGTGCATTTGCTTGAATTATTAGCTGTTTTCTCTCAATCTTCATTAGCATTTCTTTAATTAAAATTCTTTTATGAGTATCCTAAAGATATAACATAATTGGTGCCCAGGAAGCTACTAATGTGAGTCTTCAGGATACGTACTGCACATTCTACCTTTCTATGACACTAATGATACCTTGCAATGATCAGACATGCCCTGGAGCATGCACACGGTTGACATCTGCTCTCTCAGGCCACAAGGTTATCATCTACATGATAGTGCTTGAATACTTTTAAATGATCACTAATGCACCTTGTAAAAATGATCAAATTTCTTTCAGAAAGCATGACATATATAAGAAACAACTGTATACATGTTATATGCAATAAAAATTAGTAAGCAGAAATCATTTTTAGACTGCCTCCTGATCTGTAAGTCTGGAATGAGAAGTGAGAAAGACACAGGACAGTGCATAGAGTACAGTAGAAGATTCTAAGTGCTATTAATAAATAGAACTTTTGAACAACTGTGATTAACCGCATCGTTAATTAACCAAAATGAATAAATATGCTATACCAACAGCAATGACAGAAAACTTCTAATTTTCTCTTTGATTTTTCCACATTATTATAGATGACACAAGACCAAATATTGCTTTAGATTCACCATAGATCATTTGGAACATTTACTCCTTATAATGTCTATTCTACACGCATTTCAAAAGATTCCTCCTTTCCCTTGGTTGAAAGAGGTTCTGAAAGGTCTTTTTCTAAACCTAAAGGACAATGGTGACCTTTAGCTAGGTGTTTTGGTAGGAAAAATAATACCTTAACTAAAAAGACTTTACCTCATCTACGGCCCATTCCTTTCTAATGTAATACGCAAGTTGCTCAGAATATCCACAGATACACCACAATTTTTTAATAAGTTCCCATTCTTGAAAATTGTGCAATGCTTGGAAACAGATAGAGCATCCAAGTTCAGACACTTTACCTGAGCTTAACAAGGCTTTTTTCATGTCATTCAAGAGGCTCATTTTGGGAGGCAAGTTTTGAGGACTGATGTTTAAGATGGGTATATATCTACTGATTTTCTGAATTTATCTAAATAAGTTTTAAAATTAAGAATAATGCTCCTCTCATGCTATCACTTTTCCATCACTTTTTTCATGTACAAGTTTTCTTTTCTTATAAACTATAAGTTACTTAAGTGAAGTGAGAGGAGTCATGCCTATCACTCACATGTCATTGACGAGCAGATTCCAATTGCATGTCTGGTCTTTTTTCACATCACTCCTCATTTTGAAATTCATTTCCCAGAAAATACATCATGCTCCCTTACATTAGCCTCTTAAGTGTTCTGTGAACCTGTTGTTATCCTTCCTGGAATGAACACTCTTCACCTCTTATTTGAGAGTTAAGTTTATATTTCATTTCTTTAGAAAGGGCTCAAACATAGTCTGAAGCCTGCCCTTCCCTCGCAGAATGGTTAATGTGCTCCCGATTCTGCTACTCTTTCGCCTTTTGTGTAATGCTTTTACATGATATACTCTACCATCTGTGTGGCTCTCTCTCTTTCCTTTATGAACTATAAGTTTATTGAAGGCACACACTGACTCTTTTAATCTATATTTTAATACTAAATAGCACATGTTAAAATTTCAATAAGTAAATGCTGAATTTTTAAAATCACTTAATTCTTGGCTGCAAAAAATGCATGATTTTTAAATGATCTTGAATGTCACCAAAAGACATCTGACTGTCAAATCCTTAACTCATTTTCAATAAATTTGTGTAAGTGAACTTTAGTTACTGTACTTTAGTCTATTATTTCAGTTACCCTCCTTCAATAACAGATTTTGACATCTTCCTTAAAAAAGAGAAAGAAATTATTTACCAGGATAGGTGCTTATTATTATTTCTTGTAATCAGACACCCAGAAGCATTGTTTTCTTTCTTACTGTTATAAAGTACACTTTTTCCTTTCTAATTGGCAGCTAAAGACAGGCCCTCATAGTCCCATAGATGAAGCATTGCAAAAATTAGTAAGATGGCCTCTGTTGCCTACTTGCTTTTTCTCCTAAAGTAAGTAGCTACTTGGCCTGATGTCTAGTGTAGTGTAGTTTGAGGATAAATGTGCAGGGAATGTGTTCCTTCTCATACGAAGAAAAACAATCAGCAGTTTGTTTACAGAAGAATCTTGATGGGCTTAAAGTAATCATTAGGTATGATTATATATACTTTTTTTCTCATGACTAAATTATATGAGCTATTGGAAGCAATTTGTTAAACAGACATCATGTTTTCTCTAAAAAAAATTGATGAAATATATTTCTACACATGATAAAAACTTTTAGATCATCTTAAATGTTCAAATGGAGAACAGGTGTGAAAAATATTCAGGTAAGTAAGAAACAGTTACAAAAACAAATAATTCCACATAGTATTTCTCTTATCTCTGAAGAAATAGAAATTCCTTTTAATTATTATTGATATCTTACATATACTCTCAAGTCCTCTTGAATATAGAGGGTGGGGAAAACGTAGGTTTACACTTGCTCATATGGGAAATAATACAATAATTAATACATCATAATACAAGAATAAACTGTGTCCCATACTGACAACTTAAACTTATTTTGCTCTATTCTGCATGTTTGTACATTATCTTGAACATATTATTGTTTCTACCATCTAATTAAACTTTCCTTTATTTATTTAACATACAGAGTCTGATACAAATAATGCCCCTTTTTTATTACAAAATCATAAGCATGTAATTCTGTAATATAAAGATATCACACTCAAGCACACCATATGACATTGTAGGTGAAATATTCATATTAAAACTGTAAATGATTACACTCATACCAACCACACTCAAGTAGGCATTACCTCCGCCAGACCCTGTACTTTTCTCAAGGAATTCTTAGAATGTTCCTTTTTAGGTTTCAAGTTGAAATCATAAGCATTTTAAATTTGGTAAGCACAATTTTTTTTTCACTTTAAATTTCACTATATACTAAATATGAAAATAATCTTAGACACGTATGGTAGAGTGAGACAAATCAAGATTTTTAAATTATGAAAAATATAAAGTTTCTCTAGATAAATATGCTCTATTCCACAATTCCATACAGATGCTAAACTCTCTTGAGCACAGTTATTAACACATTAGAATATTTGATAATAGAAATATCAACTCAGATATTTCAGTACTGATTTTGTGAAAATATACTCTTTTCCATGAGTTTTCAAAACAACCATTTTTATGAAAAAATATGTTAAGATAGTCTTATGTCATTCATATTGCCTTCATTTAAAACGTGAATTGGGTTTTCTAGTTTGTACTTAGTGACCAACATCTAAGAGGTTCTTTCTGAGAAGTAAACGTAAAGTTTCCCTTACATAATTTAAACTAGAAATCAATGGTTTAAGTCATAAATCTGTCATATCAATTTTTATAGCTAAAAGAATTCCTAAACCAATGATATTTGACACCACTCTAATTAATGGTATTCACATGTGCCAAGAAGGAATACATCAGTGGGTGAGAGGTTTGTCATTTTAAAAAAATGAATTCAAGGGAGACTCATAAGAAAATAGTTCAGCAGGGCCTTACAAGTTATCTGAACCAGCATTTCTGCACTTTGATTTATACATAGGCTGAGAGTTTCGTTAACTTGAGTCTTCAACTGGATGACACACTTTCAGTATGCTGACAAAACTGAGTTGCTAATTTAAACATCCCTCATTCATCAAGGTAATGTCGAACTCTTAAATTCCTTCATTAATAATATCTCATTCATTCAAAACTTAAAATTATCTATTACTTCGAACTTTTCAGTTCTATTGTCTGAAGCCTAATTTTGTTCTGAACTTTTAAGCCTCTACATTTAGTTTTCTATATTTCATAGCTTCAAATTTTTCATATAAATCTCTTACAATGTTTCTGACCCCCGTTGGAAATCCTAATACATAAAACCAGGAAAATATAATGTGAAAATAGGACACACAAAGATACCATATGTACAATCACTTATAACTATATGAACCTCAAAAATTACTTTAAATTTCATAAGAGATATAAGTGAAACTTTCTAAAAAGAAATAAACTGTTGAACATAATAATCATGAAAATTTTCTACATGCAATATTCCAAAAGTGCTCACTCTCAACACTTCTCTCAATTTCTGTTGTTAAAATACATAATATACACAAATTGTCTCGTTAATCAAATAAAGATACACAAAAGGCACAAGATATCACAGTAGACTAGAATTAAAACTATATCCATTCTGATGAGTTTTTCAGTCTAATTCATCCAGATAATAATAATTTTGCACCTTTCTGGTGTTATCATGTAAATGAGAGAAGAAGAACACTATCACAAAAATCTACTTCTATGAGAATCTCACCAAATTTCAGGGCGAAATTCATGTCTCAAAATTCTGTCACCATCTTGGCCCATAACTACATTTAAATTATTAGATTGTACCATTCAAAGCTCTTCAAGATTATTAGTTATTAATTTCATTATCAGTGTTCTTTTCTTTAATTCTTGTATATAATCTTTGTGGAGAGAGTTTTATTCTCTCTCCTTTCCCAAGAAGTGACTATTCCAGCACTTTTAATACAATTACAGAATTCTAGAAGTAGTGGAGACCTGACAGGTCATCAAATTCTCTTTCCTTTGTATAAATAAGAAATTAAGTTGCAGAGAAATGTGGGGTTTTGTAGATGCTCAAAAAGTACTGAGAGTCAAATTAAAATAAGAACATAATTTAATTTGAGTATCTATTCTCTTTACCAAATGTGCTGAAAAACTAAGAAATGCTTAAGAGTTTACAATAACTAGAAAGCTACTTAACTCAGGACCAACAATCAGTAAACATATTGCTTAGTACCTCTCCTACTGTGAATTCTTTACTCATTATTACCTTATTAAAATTAGTAAATTTTATCATGTTATAAAGTGTTTAGATAAAACAAAGAAGAAATTGCTTATGTCTTTATATAGAATAAGATCTATGGCCTTTCAGTTTTCCACTATTATTTAATATAATTTCATGCTCATACTATGAAAGTGTTAAACTGCAACATCACTACACAATAATTAGAGCCTAAATAGTGTATGACCATAGATAATTATGACAGATTATTGCTAATATAAATAAAATGAAGTAAATTAGGCAATTTTGGTAACAGCTCAGGACATTTAAAAGTTATGTTTGTTATCTATTTTGACTAATTTATTTCCTTCTTTTGGTCAAGATCCTTATCTCTTTATGACTATGACAGAAATAATAAAGAAAATATTTTATTCCCTGAAGACAATGATTACATTTTCAACGATTTTGATAGCCATCAATAGAAGTATATAGCTGCACTCTTTTTAGGGTATTTGTTTCTATACTAAAACACTTTATTTAAAAAAAATAAGGGCTTATTTTACTAAGATATAGGAGTAGAGAGTTCATTAGCGGATGACAGCACCGTAGGTAACCCACACTAAATCATATGGAATCGTATGTAAATGTAAATCCTAATAGCACATATGGTAGATAGTTGTTCTTTGGAATCTGCACTCTTAATGTTTTTTTAGAAATAAGGGATATAGGAGATTTTTGTGTGTGTGGGTGTGAACCAAATACATGTTTTTAGGAAGAAAGCTATTACAATATCTTGGCTGAGAAACTAAGGGGAGGATCTAAATGGCTACCTGAAATAGAGATTCATTTCTTGGTCAAGAGAACCACAGGTGTGAGATCTCCAAGGACAAGAATCCCTCAAAGGCCCACAAAGGTGCCCAAGTAGGCAAAGAATCATCTTCTAAAAGCTTCCAGGCCCGGAGTGATTGCGGTAGGTAACCTCTCAGATGGCCTCCAATTATTCTCATCTCTTAGTGTTGGTGCTCTTGTGTTATCCCTTCCCCTTGAGAATATGCTGAACCTAGCAACTTGTTTCTAATGAAGAGGATACTGCAGAGTGTGGAGATGTCACTCCCAAGATTAGATCACGAGGCCATGGGTTCTGTCTGGGGCTCTCCGCTCTCATCTGCCTGCTGTGAGAGAAGCCTGGGGTCACTTTGTGAGCTGCCCTGTGGAGGGGCTAAAATGCGGCAAGAAACTGATTTTTCTGTTTCAGCCAGCAAGTATTTGAGGCCTGCTAACAGCCATGGGAATGTACATGGAAGAGAATCCTTCCCATGTTGGGCCTCAAGGTAACAGTAGCCAGTCAACGCCTTGGCTTCAGAGACCCTGAGCTAGAGGACCAAGCAAAGCCATTCTCAATTTGTTGAAAGTATGAAATAATTAGTTTGTTATTTTAAAATTCTAAACTTGGGAGTAACTTGTTACATAAAAAATAGAAAACTAATACAGGGATATAATCAAATCATGTAACTGTAACTGTCATATACTCTCTCCTCCACTGCCCCAAGCCCCAGTCCTGGGAGACCTAAAGAAATGATGGGGAGAGTGTGTGCTTTCTTTCATGTGTAGAACTGAGCTGGGAAGAAATGAAAATTTTTCTTATCTCTAGTCATGATTTCTGACATACTCTTGTACTGGAAATTTTTTTTCTTATGAATAGTAACTACACTGGTTCTTAAAAGGACTACAGGAACATATACTACCTAAGAATACACTGAAAAGACATGAGGCCTGTAGTATTTCCATGGAGCAGCAGGGAAGGTACTCTCCACTGAATAAATCTTCCAGAGAGACTCAGAGATCAGAATAAAGATACATTTTTCATTATGTTCCAAGTTGAGTGTGTTTGGTATACTGTGTATACACTGGTCTGGTGATCTTTTCTGTTGAAACATTGGACTGAGTGAGTTATGTGCGTGGGTATTCAGTGGGATAGAGTTTGCCCGGGGAAGAAATAAGAAATGTAATATAATGTCAAGCCTGCACTAAATAAAGGTCACATATTTACTGGGACATGCTTGGTGAGAATATAAGGGAGCACAGTTTGGACAGAAAATAGTTCAAGCCCAATAGCCATACATTATAAACGTTGTGCTCAATGAGTAATGTGACAACTGTGAAAGCTTTCCCAGGCAGAGTGAAATATTGCTGCGTCGTGTGCCAGTGATTGGGTTATTACTATTGCCAGCTTGTTTGCTACCAGTGTGGGTTTTTAATCCCTCAAGTTCTTAGCACCAAAACTTGATTTTAGAAAACTACCATGTTAATACACAGAGTTTAAGTACAAACAGTTCTGAAACAACATGGACAGACTGATTGCTTTGCCTATATTTTTGCCTTCTATTATTTGAAAACCACTTTCTTTTTTTGCCTCTGAGTTTTCTCTTTATCTGTCTAAATATGCTTTGTTGTTAAATGTCATTGGAAACATGTCATGTGGCTTCATTTTCTTTTCCCTATGATGTTGCTTTTCCTCGATAGCCCCATATACCTCCCCACACAGCATCAACCCAGAAGACTGCTAGACATTCTTCAAGACCAGCTCAAAGGCAGCTCCAAGATTTTCTCCTCTGTGAAGCTAAGCTTTCAGGAAGAGCTGATCAATCATCTTGGATATGTACTTTGTGCCTATTCCCCTTTAAGTACTGATCGCGACAATTTATGACTGTCTATGTCCAATACCAATCACAACATGAAAAAGGCTTGACACATTTGTTCCCCAAAATGTCTGTGGAGCCAATGAAAAATAAATGAATAAATAAATGACATAAAATCCAGACTTTTCTCTAACTCCCTTGATTTTCTTTTTCCAATGTGTGGCAATTGCAACTCCAGAGAGGGTCTTACCAATCAGAATAATGTGGACATCACTTTAATTAATGCAGTCTAAGACTTTGTAATCTTTGTTTTTTGTGGGGCTAGGAGTCAAGGTACTTACCATGTTGGCTCAAACTGATCTTTGGAGCCTTTGTAGTAAAGAATTTATCTTTTCCCAGAGTGACATCTGGCTTTTGTCCTCAGAGAGGTGAGGTGATCACTAGACCCTGAGAATACAATGCGTGATTAGAGTGTCTGTAATTTCCGTGGGTCACGTTGGCTAGGCTAACAAAGTGATTTAGAGTGAGAGTTGGCCACACCAGGTAGTATTTGGGGTAGGGGTTAACCATACCAGCACTATGATATGATTTAGGGCCAGAGCTTTGGTCCATGTAGCTAAGATCAGCCACAGGAGCAATCAATCATGTTTCTGTAATGGAGCCCCAATAAAAATTCTGGACATTGAGGATTGAGTGGCAACACTCTGAATATATTGTCTCACATCAACACCAAGAAAGTAAGGCTGCCCTGACTCTGTGGGGAGAGGAAAACAGAAGCTCTATGTGGCGCACTTTCTTCAACCCTTTCCTACGAGCTCCTTCCTTTGATGGATTTTAATCTGTACCATTTCCCTGTAATAAATGATATATTTTTTAAAAAAACATGAATATAACAGCTTTTAGTAAGTTCTAGAAAATCATCAGAACTGAGGATAGTTTTGAGAACATCCTGAATTTGCAGTTGGCGTCAGAAGTGACGGTAGTCGTATTGGGACTTTGTTTCCTCTAACTTCACATTTGGCTATAACTTTCCAGAGGGGCAAATTAATAATTACAAGTATTTATCATTGTGTGTGGTGATATTGGATACACATATTTGGGTGAAACTATTTCAATACCAGGTAACACATTTTTTAAAAAATTTGACACAAATCCTAAGGAATTTGTGATGTCAGTTAATAGCAATGTCATATTTTATTAAAAAAAATACCTCTGTGGTTTTCATGATAGAAATACATGGATAAACTGTTAAACTCTGGTACATGGTATTCTTTAATAGAAAGTATGGCTATAGCAATCTGTGGGTGCTAGCTTATTTTTATAACTTAATTTTTTTATTTCTGAAAAATGGTTTTTATTTTCACATTTACATAAGTATATACTCTCTTCTTAGTCTAAATATTTCCTTCTTTGAACATACCCTTAATGAGAGAAAACAAAACTATGACTGGATCTACCAAAAAGTGGACATTATTTTGCACTGAATTTCTTCATAAGAACAAAGTTCTCAAGCAAAGTTAGCTTTTTTGCATTCTGACAGAAAACACCAATCAACAGTTTCTAATATGAGTAAGAGTTAAAAAATATCTATTTTCTCTCCTAGGATAATAGGAGGCAAGAGATAATTACTTAAAAACGATGCACGAGAATGCTTTTGGTTTGCTCTGAAAAAAAATTTGCTTCAATGTCATGTTTTTGTTTCTTTACAACAGCTTTTATTAGTATGAATACCCACAGAAAAGTACCCTCACATTAGTGTTTCAATATTCAGGTCTGTGATCCCACCCAGGATAAACCTGGTGGACTGGTTTAGCTTTGTTTTCCAAAGACTTAACTGAAATCATCTTTTGGTTTCCGCACTGACCTCTGAATCTTCCAATTTTCATGTTCCAAATATAACTTATAAATGAGATGAAATTATCAGGGCTACTCTCTAGCTGAAAATAATCCTGCTCTCATAATCATAAGCTACAGTATGACAGAACTTGTTATGTTAGTGTGAACTGACTATATTTTTCCCAGGTGTTTTAGGGAGTTCTCTTGCTTCTCTGATTGTGCTTTTCTTGCTTCCTTATTAAATTATAAACCACTGGAACTCTTGCAGTTCCTCACATTGCTTTAGGTTATCTCATTATAATACTTATTACTCTTGAATTTTGCCTAGATTGAAACACAGTATCTGCTGGCAAGTTTTCAGATGGAACTATTTCCCCTCTAACTAAACGGTTCAGCAAAAGAGGGCAGTACTTTTCTTTCTAAAGCGAATACAACTTTAGTCTACTTAGAGGCCAGATGTATGGAAATGGAAAATATTCATGGTGTTGGGTACTGACTATAGCTCCCAAGGGAAGGCTTGTTGACAATTGAATTTCTGAGGGTTGTGTATCCTAAATTATATATGTGGGATAAAGAATCACTTAAAACATTTGGTAGCAGGAGTTTTAAAGTAACTAAAATTCTGTGATAATGAATGCTTATAACAAGGAATTCCACAAACTCCTCTCCACCTCCCCAAAAGTTCTAAATAGTGTCAAATAAACTTTTCCCTCCTTTCTCCTCTCTTTTCCTCTCCTATCTCTCTCATCTCCATTCTCCCACCTGCTCTCATTTTATGATGCAATTTTTTCATCTCATGAATTTTATGTCTTTCATTTAAAATGTCCATTTGTACATGTTATTATGACCTTAAAAGAAAGCTTTTGCCCACTAGACTGTTAGCTTAGTGAGAACAGCAACCTAAACTGTTCCCCACAATATCCCTAATACTTAGAATGGGGCCTAAACTTGACAGGCACTAGAGGAGCACTGTAGGTGACAAAGGAAGGAAAGGAGGAAGCATGGGAAAAAGGAGGGAGGGAAGAAAACAAAAATTTGAATAACAAAACATTCACAATTAAATGCCACAAAAGAATTGTGTATTTTATAAGCTTCTGTCAAAAGAATGCTTGAGGCATAGCTTAAAATGAATGCCAAATAAGGAGAAAGATCAGAAAACTCAACTTGGTCAATAGCAAAAGTATTACACACGTAGTATTAAGTGTTTTCCTAGTTTGCGTTTGATTTAAAGATGAAACTGCTTGGCACATTTCTCCAGCCGTGTTCCCCTGGCGGACCAGGCCCGCAGTGCTCGAAGCAGCTGCTGGTTCACAAGCAACTTCTTCGGCTTCTCAGGAAGAATGAGCAGCCTGGTATGCAAATAAAACACTCCTCTTTACCGCACGCTCCAGTCACTTATTTTGACTTAACATTTTTTTCATCTTTTTTAAGAGTGAGCAGAAGGAGTGAGATAATTTTTAAAAAAACAATTTCTGTAGAATTTACTTTTTGTCATATAAATAATCAGAGATAATAAAAATACAATTAAACATTTTAAACATTGACATAGTGGGCTCTCCTGTAAAATAATTATTCACAGTTTGATGTTCCAATTTTATTATTTTTCTTGTTATTTTAATGATAACATTTTCATTAATCTTACTCCCTCACTTTGAAATATAAATATTGGATCTTATAAAAAATGACATTTTTAGTATAAAGGAATGTTCTAATGCATTGGTACTTTATGCTTTATACTTATAGCTATAGACGAGAGTTAAAAAAAACACTGCTTAATATCAATACCATCACAATACAGCGATTACATGTATATTTTAATATAATATTACTACCTAGTACCAATAAAAAAGAAAAATATTCAAGAAGGCCACATTTCAAAATGTTCAGTATGTCTTCAAATTAAAATCAATGCACATTAGTGAATCTATTGTATTAAAATATAAAATAAAAATATTTATAAAAACTATGACTGAGAAAGCGAGAGGTCTTAATTTGAGAAACATTTTAGAAGGTAGTAAATCTAGAATTATATTTGAAAGTTTAAAGAAAAACAAAGTTTCTCATTATTTCTAGTTGCTCTTTCTTAGTTTAAAAACTTTGAGTTGGTACTTCCTGGGAAAGTTCATAATTTATATCCTCTATGCCTCATTTTAATAATCTGTAAATGCTTCCCTCTCCACCTAATGGGAACTCAGGATGTGATATTTATGAAGATTAATAACACCATGTTAATCTAAAATTTTGAGAAATTCCTTTCATCTGAGTTAATCTCTTCACAAAATAAACTCACTGTATTAGCTCATTATTCTCCTGCTCTAATTATATTTACGTGCATACGATTTTTTCCTGAAATAATGGCTTCATAACTTTTCTGGGCTTCCTAAATTGAAAGTCACTCTTTTTTAACTGGATCATTTACATATGTTATTGTTGCAGAGGATTCTCTAAATAAGAGCAGAGAACAGGGACAGCTATATCATTGTCAAGACCTATTGAACAATGAAAACGAGTACCTATTGTTCAAAAATTATTAAGAACTTCAATATAGTAATAGCAAAGCACTAAACCAAACGCAGAACCTTCTAAATGTTAGGTTTAGTGAGACTGCCTAGGGCACACACACCAGAAACCAGCCTCATAAGGAGGAAAGCAGAGGATAGGTGGGAGCCAAGGGACCACACTATACAGCATTCCAGCAGAGCGCAAAAAGCTATTTAATAGTTGACATGACTATCTGTCTGGGTGTTTTATTCAAACTTATGTGGTGGAACTGTGGAATTTTTAATAAATTTATGAAGTTCACTCTCAATGACTTAAAAATAAAGATTCTGTATTTATAAAGAGTACTAGTCACTTAACAGTTGCTCAGAATATACTATTTAGTTGGTTGTTTAGGCTGGAATATTTTGGGTGATCTAAGAAAAGATAACATCATTTTTAAATATCATGGAAAACATTTGAGCTCAGAATACAATACTATATAGAAGAAACAAAAATAATAAAAACCAATAATAACTACTAGATATTTAAAACAACAGAAAGCTCAACCATGTGGATTCTCTTCAGTCATTTTACAAGTACTTTTCAAACATCCATTATATTCTAGGCCCTATTTTAAGTGCAGGGGGGTAACACAATGAACAAAGGAGCTTCATATTTTTGCCTTCCTGGATCATATACCTTCATAAGTGAAGGTATATGCAAGGATGCAGAGAAGGATGCAGAATAGAAGATAGGCAATGAACAAATAAATAAGCAGAATAAATATATATCAGGTGGTGAGAGTACTATGGAGAAAAATAAAGACTGGAGGAAGAAAAAAATGTTCTGGAATCATGTGGGAATTGCTATTGAGATAAGTGTAAGTAGGACCTCACTTATAGGCCTATTGGAGAGGTCTTGAAGCAGGAGAGAACAGCTATGTAGTAGCTGGAAGTAAAACAACAGAAGTTTGTAAGTTCTGAGGCAGGAGAGTATTTGGATTGCTGGAGTAACAACGAAGTTTCTGTGGCTAGAATATTAAGATAAAAAGAGAGACTAGTGGGAGATAAGGTCAGAAAGCTAAAGAAGGGAAATCATTTATATTCTTGTAAGAATTTTATGAATTTTGGCTTTTACTCAGAGTCAAAAGTGAGGACATTGGAAGATTTAGGCAGGTGACTGAGAGATCTGACTTAACACCTTCCAAAATTTGTTCTGATTGTCACGTGTTTGCATAGCTAGATAATAGAAGAGCAGCTGCCAGGTTACTGCTTTTCATACAGGAAGGAGTGGAAGGGGTGGAAGGTGTCTTCGATTAGGGTCTTGGGTGAGATTTTTAAAGCATAATGATTTTTTAATATAGTATGTGACAGAAAAAGAAAAGCCTAGGCCAACTTCAAGAATTGTTTTGTGAGCTAGCAGTAGGATATGGATACCTTCAATGAAGTTGACCTGAGAGGACCTAGTTTAGAGAGTGTAGAACAGATGTTCATTTGGGACTTTAACAGTTGAGAGTTAATATGCTGGTTTAGAACAGGTGATTAGACATGTGAGTCTGGCACTCTGGGGTCATGGTTGAGGCTGGCATCACGAATGTCAGATTCATCAGTATGTAATGGTATCTAAAGACTGAAGTGCACTTCAGGATGTTTTACGTGGGGAGCACTCCAGTGCCGAGAGGTCAGAGAGTCGAGGGAAAAAAAAGCAAAAGTGAGTGAGAAGGAAGGTCAATTAGGTAGATGGAAACTGCAAAAAGGCAGGTCATGAATGTCAATGTAATAAATGGAGGAATGAGATATAGAGTGGTCACTGAAGAGAGCTATGTAGTTAAGAAAAAGTTGAGAAAATTCAAAATTAATCTTGTGAAAGTTTCTCTTTCTTTGAACTTTGTACTTGTTTTTTAATTGAATGGGTTACAAAAATAAAAAAAAAATCACAATATGATATATCATAATACTGGGATGTGACCAAGACAGCCCTAAGATTAAACTTTAGGTTCCCCTTAGCGAACCTAAAGTTTAGATGGGCGTCTCCCTCCCTGCAAGCCCTGACATCCCTTTTCTCATAGCATTTATTTTAGATTACTTGCCATTGCAAGTTCTTTCACTGCCTACTTGAGATGTAAATCTTCTCCCAGCTTCTGTCAGTTTTACTAGTCAGGAACCATCTCTTTGAATCTTAATCATCAAAAGAAAAGTAAGTCCCCAATCTCTCAGTCTCTTGGGGAAGACGGGAGACTAACTTCCATAGCCACCGATCAATAAACACACATGGTCTAATCACATTGACCAACCTCCCCACTGATATCCAGGACTTTTCCACTAGTTATCCCATTTAAAGATTGTTCAGCCTTTTCTTCTTTCAATGTAGTCCAATATCTCTCCTTTAGTGCAAAAGTCACTTCCCCTATTGTCCTTGTCCTGAAGAAACTCCATCCAGCACAATTTTTCTTTTAAAAATGTCTCCCTGACTCCCACATCCAATTGCCTATTTAGTCTATAACAATTATATTTTTTTAAGAAACCATCAAAATATAACCAAAGTAGGACTCTGATTTTCTGTTATTTCTATGCCAAATCTGACACCTCCATTTACCGTAGGGGTTGTTTGTCCTAAGCACTAGAAATCATCAGAGAAAAATCATCTCTCTCTCAATGCCTACAATCCAATCCATCTATTGGCAAATGCGTTTGATTCTTCTTTAAAATAATTCCCAAATCATATTTCCTTTGCTTATCCAATACTACTACCACAGTAGTCCAAGTTTTCATGGTCCACTTTATAAAACATTATTTACCATGTCACTTCTCCTTAGAAAGAGTCTAAGTCTTTCTAACTTTTAGAACCCTTCAATTTCATTTCTTCCTGGCCTGCTACTCACTCACTCTCCTCCAGCATGCTGATGTTGCTGCCCCGGAGAGACACCAAGTACTCCAGTGCCTTCGGTACTTGTCATCCCCAGAGCTTCTGGAAGCTTCCACTTTCTGCTTATTCAAGATTCCCCTCCAAATGTCTTCTCTAAACACTATCAAAACCAGCACTGCTTATCATTAGCTGACATTACATTTTATATATTTGTGTGTTTATTGATGTATCATATCTTCCTTATTATATTGTAAGCTTCATGAGCTAACAGACTTAGTCTAATTTATTCATTTCTCAAGCCTAAACCAGTACATGGTAAATGATAGGCGTTAAATGAATATTTTTATAAATAAATTAACAAAGTGCCTGATTCTCTTCTCTTTAAGTAGATATTATGTGACAGAAATTTTTACGAGTGTGAATTAGATACCTCATTGCATTTGTGGTTTTATAATTTCCTAGTTACAAAGTGAGGAATACAGACAACTTTAAAACATTTGTCAATATTATTATTTTAAGATTAGACCTAAAATAATTATTTGTTATGTAGATTTTAATTAGAATTGTCCATTCTTATTTCTAAGTATGTTTGTGCTCCTTAAAATAATTTTTGTATTAACAATATGCCATAGAAAAATAAAAGCTATGTGTTAATATTATAAATTTGTACTTCAGGCATTTCTTTAACAAAATAATGAAAGCTAACATGTATGTTTAAACATAATTTTAGCTAATTTCAGTAATAAGAATTTGAAGATGGAAAAAAACCATTTGTTTAGCTCAGAATTTCATTTTAAAAATCAGTGCACACTTTTACACTTTATTCAATCCTCTCAACTCCAGAAATAAGATAATAGCATATGAACGCGTTTTGAATTACTGAATATCTTACTTTGAAAATGTAAGCCTGGTTGGAATGAATAATAAAACTTTCCTGTGGATATCCTCTGTAAAGCCCAGGGGGGGAAGTACTGTTTAGTATAATCATAAGTACACTTATCTTTTGTCCAATGATACATAGTACTCACTTTGATTTTTATTTCCTAAGCATGGTAAGATATTGTACTATCTCACTTCAATTTTCTCTTCAATAATTCTTTTGTGAATGTTAGTGTTAATAATGAAATGTGAAAAATAGAATGCCTAATTACTATGCATTAGTGAAACACACTAAGACACTGGACACATTTACATTATGAATTTATATGATTGTTCTAGCCAGTGACAAATAGCTAATAATATTATCCTATATAAATAGTAGCCAAATGGAAACAAATAAATCACCACCACAACAAAAGTATAGCTTTCATATAAATGGTTCCAGAAGAACTAAAAAATGATTTTATATGTAAAATTAAAAAAAACTTTAATTCATCAGTTGATTTGCCAATGTGTGCTTAACAGGAAATTTTCTTTTTTTAATTATGTTTTATTGATTATGCTGTCACAGTTGTTTTGGTTTTTCCTCTTTGCCCCCCCTCCGTCTATCACTTCCCACTCCCTCAGCCCATCCCCACACCATGTTTTTGTCCATGGGTCATGCGCATAAGTTCTTAGGCTACTCCATCTCCTATACTGTACTTTACATCCCCATGGCTATTCTGTAACTACCTATTTGTACTTCCTAATCCCCTCACCTCTTCACCTCTTCTTCCACACACTTCTCCCATCTGGTAAACATCAAAACACCCTCCATGCCCATGATTCTGTTTCTTTTCTTCTTGTTTGCTTAGTTTGATTTTTAGATTCAATTGTTGATAGATATGTATTTATTGCCATTTTATTGTTCATAGTTTTTATCTTCTTTTCTTAAATAAGTCCCTTTAACATTTCATATAATAATGGTCTGTTGATGATGAACTCCTTTAGTTTTTCCTGTCTGGGAAACTATCTGCCCTTTAATTCTAAATGATAGCTTTGCTGGGTAGAGCATTCTTGCCTGTAGGTCTCTGCTTTTCCTAACTTTAAATGTTTCTTGCCAAACCCTTCTAGCCTGCAATGTTTCTTTTGAGAAATTAGCTGACAGTCTTATGGGTACTCCCTTGTAGGTAACCAACTTCTTTTCTCCTGCTGCACTTAAGATTCTTTCTTTATCTTTAACTTTTTAATTATGATGTGTCCTGGAATGGGTCTCTTTACATCCATCTTCTTTGGGATGCTGTGCTTCCTGAACGTGCATGTTCTTTCACCAAATTAAGGAAGTTTTATTTCATTTTTCCTTCATATAGATTTCCAATTCCTGGCTCTTTCTCTTCCCCTTCCAGCACCCCTATAATGCAAGTGTTAGACCACTTTAAGTTGTCCCAGAGGCTGCTTATCTTATCCTTGTTTTTTGGATTATTTTTTCTTCTTTTTTTGTGTGATTGGTTGTTTTTTTCTTCCTTATGTTCCAAACCATTGATTTGATTCTTGGCGTCATCCACTCAAGTGTTGTTTCAATGTACATTGTTCTTCATTTCAAATAGTGTATCCTTCATTTCTGATTGAATCTCTCTCTCTCTCTCTCTTTTTTTTTTTTTTTTTTGCTGTTGAGGTCCTCACTAAGTTCCTTGAGCACACTTCTAATCAATGTGTTGATCTCTGCATCTGATAGATTGCTTATCTCTATTTTGTTTAGTTCTTTATCTGGAGTTTTAATCTGTTCTTTCATTTGTGCCATGTTTCTTTGTCTCTTCATTTTGGCAGTGTCTTTGTGTTTGTTTCTATGTATTAGGTAGAGTGGCTTTGACACCATGTCTTGGTAGTATGGCCTAGTATAGTAGGTGTCCTGCAGGGTCCAGTGGCACAGCCTCCCCTATCACCCAAGCTGGATACTTGAGGTGTGCCCTAGGTGTGTGTTCAGTATAAACTCCTTTTGCTGTTGAGCCTTGACTGCTGCTGTTGGCAGGTCAATAGGAAGGATATACCCAGGACAGTCAGCTGCAAGACTGGCTGTGACCACTGACTACCAACCTCTGCCCTCTGTGGAGGATAATTCATGCAGGGTCAGGGTGATAGTGCTCTGATGTGGCCTGTAGCGGCCTACTGGGTACACAGGCTCTGGGATTTCCTGGGTGGTGCAGCGCAAGGTCAGCCCCCACTTGTGTTTTGCCCTGGGCCACTCTGCCTGAGCTATAAAGCCATCTGAGATGGCTGCTACTTGTGTTGGGCTTAGAGATTTCCAGGTGAAGCCAAGCTGTGAATCTAGTTTGGCTGCTGCTAGTGCCAAGCCTGGGGTTTACTGAGGCCAGCTATTGCTTGTATGAGAGGATTTAGGCAGTTGTGAAGCATGAGGCAAGTTCAGCCATTCATAAAGAAAAATAGCTGAGTGGGCTGTAAGTTGGGTGGGGAGAAGTCTCAGGGGGCCTCCAGGGTGGGGCAAACAGTGTTAGCCACATTGATGTAGTCTCAGGCATGGGACCAGCTTACCAGCTCTGTGGAGGAAGGATTCAGAAAAGGGACAATGGCCTCTTGTCACCCTCATGCCTGCTACTTCAGTTCC
This sequence comes from Pteronotus mesoamericanus, assembly GCF_021234165.1. Taxonomy (NCBI): domain Eukaryota; kingdom Metazoa; phylum Chordata; class Mammalia; order Chiroptera; family Mormoopidae; genus Pteronotus; species Pteronotus mesoamericanus. The sequence continues at coordinate 19,740,440 of NW_026555311.1, forward strand.
TCTCCACATGCCACTGGTGCCTTTCAAGCTGCTAACCCTACCCACTGCTGGAGCTCAAAGGGCGTGAGTCTATATAGGTGAGTCCGTGTATGGGTTCTTTAAGAGGAATTGCATGGGGCTCCAGCAGTGACTTCCACCGACTCAATCCCCACTGGTTTTGGCAACCAGAATTTGTGGGGACTTACCTTCCTGGCACTGGAACCCTGGGCTGGGTATGGGGCTAGGATTCCTCACCCTCAAGGTATCTCTCCCATATATGGATGTGGGATCAGCCTGTTCCATGTCTGTGCCCCTCCTACCAGTCTGGGTGGACCTGGTTTATTTAATTCCGTAGTTGTCAGACTTCCTTTCAAATTGATTTCTAATGGTCCCAAATGATGGCTGTGGGAGGAGGCAAACCATGTCTGCTTATGCTGCTATCTTGATTGGAAGGCCTCAAGAGATTTTCTTACTCTTCCATTTTCTGTCTTTCAATTTTGAATAACATCTGCACTTCACCTCTCTACAAACATCTCTATCATTTCTATGATCTGCCTATTTTTGGTCTTACTAAAAATGGGAAGTTTTCAGGTCACTGTCCTTTCTCTTTGTTTCCAAAGAGTAAACATGTTAAAATGTGCACAATAATGCAAGCGTAAAATTAAAAATAAATAATGTTTACATTTCCTTTGGTCTTGGGACCTAATACCATATATACAATTTTGAATATAATTTCATATTTTCTTAAACAGTGTACCAGAAAAAAGTCAAAATGGATTTTAGGAGATCCATTCTTAAATTCAGGTATTCACAATTATGTTCCACTCAACATTAGAACTTAAAGATACAGACAAGGAAAAATGATGGCTGGGGGATTAGAATGGTGGAAAATATAGACACACACACATTGCAGTGTTATTATGAATACCCTTTTGTACACTATTCTACTTCTATATCATCAAAGCAAATTTCAAATTGCTTGTGCACCAGAATACAATGGAACTGATTTTCAAACTTTATTTTGTATCTATATATAACATATGCAAGTCAGACATGTTCATCTTCAAATATATTCATTGTTTCTTGAGAATCCATAGGTTGTTCTTTTCTTAAAGTAGACTATTATGCTAAATGTGCTTTATAAATCATTTTATAATAAGTTTAATTTATAAAAAATACATTAAACTACAAAGCAAATCTCGGAAAGCATTTCAATAAACCTGAAACATTATGACTAGGATCATAAATCCTCAATTAACCCTAATTGATTATAACTGAGGAAAAGGAAGATGGTAATCATGGAAAAAGAAAGAAGAAAACTATTTTCTTTTTAGATTTTGTTAGTGAAAAATATACCTTTTTTTTGTTATTACAGTACTTCTCTGAGCGAAAGGCAATGAGAATTAAGAATGGAATTTTTTAGAATTTTTAAATTACCCACTTTTCTTACTTATATTTTTCTATGTAATGAATTTAACATGTTTTCAAACAAAACTACTAAAACTGATTTTTAGATATTATTTTTTTCCAAATTAACATGGCTCATCTCTTTGTTTTTCATCACTTTGAATATTTCATGCCACTCCCGTCAGCCTGAAATATTTCTGTTGATAAATCAGATGACAGTCTAATTGGTGCTCCATTGCATGTAACTTACCTGCTTTTCTCTTGTGGCTTTTCAGATTCTCTCCTTGTCTTTGAGCCTTGTCATTTAATTATGATGTGTCTTGGTGTAGGCCTTTTTGGGTCCAATTTGTTTGGGACTCTGAATTTCCTGGACTTGTGTGTCTTTTTCTTTCACCAGATTAGGGAAGTTTTCAGTCATTATTTCCTCAAATAGGTTCTCAATCCCTTGCTCGTTCTTTTCTCCTTCTGCCATTCCCATGATTTGGATGCTATTACTCTTCATGTTGTCCAGTTTCTTAAACTCTCCCCATTTCCTTTTTCAATTCTTTTTCTTCTTTTTGCTGCTCTGCCTGGGTGTTTTCTTCTCCTTTATCTTCCAAATCACTGATTTGATACTCTGCTTCATCTAACCTACTGTTTACTCCTTCCAGTGTATTATTTATTTCAAATATTGCATTCTTTATTTCTGACTGGTCCTTTGTTATGGTTTCATGTCTTTTTTAGTGCTCCTGAGTATCCTTATAATCATTACTCTAAATTCTCTCTCTGATAAATTGCTTGTCTCTTTTTCATTTAGTTCTGGAGGATTCTCTTGTTCTTTCATTTGGGGTCTGTTCCTTTGTCTTCCCATTTTGGCTGCTTCTTTGTATTTTTTGCCTTAGTTATTAAATTAATCAATAATAGACTGGTAACCTTAAGCTGTAATCAGCAGCCAGGCTTAAGCACCACAGGGTGTGGCAGAGTAATTCCTTGGGTGGTGCTATTGCTTCTCCTCATGCTGATGCCATTCTGATAGGAGTGCTTTGCCTGAGAAAGATGGCTTCTGCAGTATGGGCAGTGACTCAGCACAGGAATCCTGGTGACTGTTTCTTCAGTTCTCTCCCCAGAACCACCAACTCCAGACTCTCCTCCAGCATCTCTAGTCCACTCTGCCCTCCCTCTGCTGGGGCCCAAGGTAAGTGGCTGCAAACAAAATTTTGTATATTGCCCCTTTAAGAGGTTCTCTGCATCTCCAGCCATCTCTCCTGGGCAGACAGAACCCTTCTGCTTTTCATAGCTGGATGTCATCTGGTTCTTTCCAGCTCTGATGCTATAGGATGGGGAGCTCAGCTTGGGATTGAGACCCCACGCTTCTCAGGGGGAACCTCTGACCTTTAAAATATCCCTCCAGAGCTTCAGCTGCTGCCCACGGGAGTCCAATCAGCCCTCTTGTGCCTCTTCTGTACTCCTTAGCAGTCTCATTGTGGTGAAGTGGTTTCTTCTGTCTGTCCTTAGTTATAAGACCTCTCCAGCAAGTATTTAGTTGGTTATTCAGGGTGATTTCTCTACAATTTAGTTGAAATTTCAGATTGGTCCTGAGAGGAAGTTAGTGGCTTCTACTTACTCCTCTGCTATCTTGGATCTCCACAAGTTTTATGTTTTATAAGGCTTTCCCTGAATATAAAAGGATGGCTGCCATATGGTTATAGGTTTTCTTTGATATCAATAAATATAATTCTATTTCCACATTTGACAGTTAGCCTTTGACTATTCATGATCAACAAAATTCAATAAAACTAAGTTCTTGTACATATACTGGTTTCTCCTTTTTGATAATGAGAACCTGCTAAATGGTATAAGCATGAGAACTTTTAATGATCTTTAAGAGAAAATGATGTTAATATATTTATATAAACAAGAGGATTCCTTTTCACTTTTCATAGAATTTTAATATTTCATTTTATAGCCAATAAAATGAAAATAAAAGTCATCTGTTAGGCTTGAAATGAAAAAAATGTCATGGTAATATTAGTGGAGTCCAGCTATTTAGCCTGGATGCCACATAATGTTACTTTTATCATGAAGACATCATCATAATTATAATATGACTTGTACCCGAACATCACCTTAAGAAAACTTTAATTTTCGTTTCATACTAAAGTACTTGTATATATTAAATGATTAATACTAATTTTAATTATTTAATAATCTGGTTTGTGAATGCATCAAACAATACACATAAAATAAGTGCTATTTTCATCCTTGCTTTACAGATTATTAACTGTGCCACAAAGAAGTCACATATCAGGTCCAATGTCACACACTTTTAAGTTATACAGTAAGAATCTAAATTCAATCAGGCTCTAGAATTAATGGGCTTAACTACATACCCTACATAATTTATAATTTACTACCTTTCAATGTCTCTCTGGAAATAGTTACTAAGTTTTAGATTTTATATTATAAAAGAGACCATCTGTAGCTAAGGAGAGAAAAGGGAGGTAAGGAGAATGGAAGCATTTGAGAGAATTAACTCAGGCTTTGGGCTTATATTCCTGGCCATGAGGGAAGAAGCAACTGTAGGGTGAGGCTAGAAAGCTAAGGCAAGTTCAGCTATGCTGCATGTGCTCTGCCCTTTTAAGTCATTTTAAAGATTATGCATTATATAAGGACAAGGGTATGTACATGGAGTGGACAATGATAACCTAAAGGCAGGTTATTTTCCTGATATTTTTGTTCAACAATTTATGCAGGTCTTAATATCACAGAACTGATGGCAGCCATTGGTTAATTAAGGGTCATCTATTCCAGTGCTTCTTAAATTTGAAAATGTTCACATCCCAAGACATATATTCTTGGATGCCAGTATGAGAAACTCAAACTGATGAGTAACAAAGAGTTACAAAATAACAAAAAAAAGTGATGAGTAACTTATTCATCACTTGGCGCCAACAAAAGCAAACATAAGTAACAAAAATGCACGTGGATACTTGGCTATAAGACTGTGACTTCCTTCTTCCTGTACATGTTTTTACATATGTTTGTGTGTACATGGATATGTGTACAGACTGAAATAATTTAAAAATAAAATCTCACGGAGACCAGCAGATCCATCAGAATATGCGTTGGAGCTCAGTCTGTAAAATACTGATCAATATAAAGAATTTCATGGTAGACACTGGGGTGTTCTCTCCACATTCTCTGATATTACTAAATATGTATTTAAATTCTTCTTGAACTGAATAACTCACATATTGTGAAACACAACAAAATTAAATATGCATTTTCTACTTTGGAGATGGGATCTTGAAAAAAATTGGGATAAATTTTTTTACCTTTCATGAAAATTTTGTATGACATTGGATTCTGACCCTCCTTTACCTGAGTGTCCTAATGGCAAAATTTTCTCATACAGTTTACTAGGATTTTTAACTTTCCTTTGTTATGTACTATTCTGCTAGATACAAGATAAGGAACTAAAGAATAATAAGAAAAGTAGCAACTTAATCCAATAAGAAAATTATCAGGAAAATCTTAACTTTCTTTTAGGCCAGGAGTGAAATTAAACTTTGATTAGTCAATTTTGGTTGTCCATTGTTAAGATCTGATGAATTGTACTATTTCATATTTATGGTTGTCTCCAAGCTTTATAAATTGCTCTTGAAATGGAATTGATCTTCTGGTGGATAAACCACAGCTAAGTTTTCATTAGTGAAAACTAGTGATGGATGAATAACGACTCAAAATAAATAACAGTTCTACTTTAACCCAGTGTCAACATTTTCTCTCACCAAACACAGAGCAAAACAAGCTGACATTAACTAGTTTCATTTTTCTTTCTATTTCTACTCAGGATGAAGAAATAATGAGCAATACTACTCTAATTAAAACTAAAAGCAAACATAGAATAAAGTGTCATGTAGAAAACTGACCAGTTAACCAAGTAGATCCTACATAATTGAAAATTTCCTATATATTTTTAACAAAATGCATTGATACTTTAAGATTAAAAGATATATATTATCGATAAACTATGATGACATGTTCTTGTTTAGCATTCCCCAACACTTCAAAGTCTAATATTTATATCTTTCTTTCATCAAGAAAAAATATAATTAATACTGACACTAAAAAAGCAGAATATTTCATAAAATAAAATTCTGTTGGTGTTCTGTCTGTTATGTAATTGGATTATAAACCCTATCTAATAGAATTGTATAACCCATTTGATAACTGACAATTAAGGAAATGTTCTACAAAACGGTGGAGGGACTGAAATAATATTTTTAAAAAGCCTCACATCTTATGTTTGGTTATACATAGCTTGTGCTATTTTCTAAGAGACTACTTGGTTTTAGGTCTTTATTTTCTTATAACAGTAAATTTTGCATTTTTATTTTAATTGGGTTGTCCAAAAAGTTTGTTCATTTTTTCTGTAAGATGGCTCTAGTAGTGCTTAGTAGTCTTTAACTTCATTTGAAACAATTTAGATTGTATTGTGACAGCTGTCATATCAGCATGCATTTAAAAAAAACATCAAAAGTGGTGAATTTTTGTGTAGCCATTTTAATATTGAAGATGGAAGAAAATACACAACATTTTTGGTGTATTATGCTTTATTATTTCAAGAGAGGTAAAAATGAAAATGAAACATACACAAAAAAGATTTGTACAGTGTATGATCAAACATGTCAAAACTGGTTTGTGAAATTTTGTGCTGGAGATTTCTCACTGGATCAAGTTCCTCTGTCAGGTAGACTAGTTGAAGTTGATAGTAACCAAACCAAGACATTGAGAACTATCAATGTTATATGCCACACAGGAGATAGCTCACATACTCAAAATATCTAAATCAATAAAGTTATTGGTGGAAATGAAAAAATGCGTCTTATTTTATGGAAAAACACATAAAAATTTTTGGCCAACTCAGTAATAGACGGCATTAGTAGCATGGAGTTCTCAGCAGGAAGTAAGTGAGATAAACCCAACTTGACTGATCCTCAATATTATAATACATAAATAGTGAAGTACAGTCACTATGCTACAGGAAGCGTCAGAGAGCACGAAATGCTATTTATTTTAAAGGCTGCTACTACTTTGCGAGAACATTTTCTAAGATAAAGCCTTCATTTAGATTTGCAAAATCTCTTTCACACTAAATGTGCCATAGGTTGACCTGAGGCTTTAGATGAAAAGACTGCTGTAATTGCTGATCTTTAAAGCTTCTGGGTTAGACCCTCATTAAGAATGTATATTTTGTGAGAGGTTTTCATGACTTTACTCAAAAAACTAAAGCCACAGGAAGTACAGAGTTGAAATAAGAAAAACCTCTTGGTGCAAAGAATAGCTTTTGTTTTTTCTATTGACTGAATGTTAGATGTTCTGTTTTTCAATTATGTTTATAGCAAGAGAAAGACAGATTTAATACTCATTACTTTCTTCCTGTTAGTAACTAAGTTGACAGAAGTTTCAAAATATGACATTCATTTTACTACATATTAACCAAATAAATGTATTGCTAGAAGTTTGTATATAATAAAGATCATAAAATTTTTATTCTTTTATATTAAAAACAGTATAATCATTGGAATCTTTAGTTAAACTAATATAATAAAACATTATTTTTTAAATTTCTTCTCTCTTTCAAGTAATGAATGAAACCTAAAATTTTTAGTCCTTAAGTAAACAAAAAGAATAGAAAAAAATAAAAACAAATGTTTACATTTGAACAACATTCTTTCTTAAAAACATTTTTCTTGACTGCACCAAAAGCCAATATTTCATGTTACATGAATTGCATATATAATATAGTATAGCTTAGAATAAAGTATTTATTGATGTTTTATAAAGGCACACACTCAACTATATATACCTTATTGATTATTTAAGATTTAAAAATATTTAATTTTTCTATAGAAAAAATGAATTTAATCTAAATATTTAACAATTTTTATAGGCAAATTTGTCATTAAGTAACTTATGGTATAAGATTCATATTCTAGTTTTGTCCAAATATCTTAAAAAATCCCCATGTGAAGCACCATATTACACTGGAAATGTAGTGATAATTTTAAAAAGATATATTTAAGACAATTAAAGGGTTTTTGATGAAATTTCCCAATTTAATAATTTATCATTTTTAGTCTTTATCTTTACAATTAGGCATTTCCAGCCAGATCTTCAATATATTTTCATCCTTTCTGTATCATATCATAAAATGATGGTACTGTAAAGGAGAGAATTTCTTTTAAAAGATAAAGTCACTCATGCAAGTTAATTTTTAAAGAAATAGACTAAATTTAAAATCTAATAATGTGATGACTTTATTCTAAAAATAAATGAGGTAGACATGACTAAAGTAGTTTAATTTTAATAACACAGTTAACATGGTGCCTAATATGTTTTCATTTGTCTTCATTTCTCTTCTCCCCACTGCAAGCCAGTTTCTTTCTAGAATCTTCTGCTAATTTTCAGTTTCTGTTTGTATTTGACTCCTCCTCATTTTTCACTTGTTACTCTCTTTATGTTAAAGTTTTTTTCCATTTCTCTTTCTTCAGACATCTCTACATTCCAGAACATTCAAAGATGCTGAACGAGCCTCCCACTACCAACTGCCCAGACAGAGGTTAAACAGAGGGGTAGCACACTGAAGTAGGTAGGTTAAAGTACATCAATTTTAGAGTTTAACTGCAAAAATCTAAGTTCAGGCACTGCCACTGTAAGGAATTCTCTATACTTCACTATCCTCTTAGTAACAGTAGCTACCTCAAAAATGTTGTTACAAGAATGGCATAAATTGATTCACATAAAGCACTTACAATAGTACACCATGCACTGTTAAGAACTCACATATTGTCACTGATCCACATTATCATGTAATGGGCTAAGAGAGTCCAAGGGATCCTTTGATTTCCATCTTGTTTTAAGAGGAGAATAGGCATCTCTCTCTATTTCCAAAGATGCATTTTTTGCCCCAATTTTTGATACATAAATTTTTCCTTCTTTCATTGATATAATTTTTCTTTCCAGAGTTCTATTCTTTGAACATTTCACCAAGATTGAGGCCAACTCATCTTCCAAACATACAAAAAAGTAAAAATGTTAGACACACACATGTTGTATGCACATACTCACAGAAATTTCACAGGAAAATTCCTTAACTCTTCCCAGGTATTACTCAGTCTGCCTCCTCCCCTTTAAAATGAACACTTTTGAGATGGTATATTTTATTTCTATGTGTTATCATCTTTTGCATTCTGCCATCAAACAAATCCATTCTTTTTAAAACATTAATTTTTTGTGATCTATGTCCTTCATTAAGAAATCTTGATGCAATAACTTCTCACATTTCAGTATTCTTCCTCTATAGAATTAGGCAAGCCTATGCATGTTCAAAACTCTGTCTTTTCATATTCTGTCATGACCATATGGTATAGTTGAAGGATCTTGTGTTTAAGAATGAAGCAGAACTTGACATCCAGTCAGTTTTAATGATGGCTTCTTTACTACATGATGGGATTCATACTATCTAATTCATGTGCTGCTATGAGAATTAAATAGCATGTAGAAATCCCCAGGGCAGATTCTTGTTCATGATTTATACTGAGATAGCACTGCCTTTGTGTTGGGCCCTTTTCTCAGCAATTAACTTATATAAAACCATTTGACATTCAATACTATCATTTGGAGTAGGTTTCTATTTTTATTCACACTTTAAATATAGATCATTATCATTAAAATGTTAAATAACCAACCAAAACCTTAGCTACTGGTAAGATCGGGATTTGTGGCCATGCAGTCTGGCTCTAGGATCTGTACTCTTAATCTCTATGAAATTTTTGTAACTCCCCTGTGGCTTTGACCTTTAGACCAATGCTTTCTCAAGATTGTTGCCCTCATTTCCTTTTTTCTCTTCTCTGCACGGACTTAATCTACCTCAGGATCTATATTTGGTCCACTATCACCTTTGGTTTTAATTTTTAGTGGTTTGGGGTACCTTTGAGAATACAAAGCAAAAGCTAGAGATCTCCTTTTCAAAATAATCTGTCATAAACATGGCTTCATACATGCCTACAAGAGATTAATTTATTTTATGAGACCTATCTGTGAAGAACCCAACTTTTAGCATTTGACAAGTCCGTTGGTTTATATCTTCTATATTTTATACAGAACTGACCTTCCCAAAACACAAGTTTCTTATGTGACTACTCTAACTGAACTTCTGTAAGGGGACTGAATTGTTTAATGTAATAATTATATGTTGGGAAATACCCTGTCTGGTTTCAGGAACCGCAGTACCACTGACAGGCAAGAGGGCCCAAAGGCTAGAGCTAATCAAGGAGGCCTTGGGAAAACAGCCCACTGAGGAGACAAAACCTGTCTCCCTGGCAGGTGCACAGCCCCTGCCTCCCTCACATCATCTTGCTTGGCCGCAAGGATGGCTGGTTAGTCAATGATGGGTAAGACCCCTCGATGGAAGGGGCAACCTAAGACAGGCACAGCCGCAATGGGCATCAGGGAAAAAACTTGGGGGACACAGAAAAAGGGCAAAAAGACCCTCACCCCTCAGCTTTCACATGGCTGGGACCCTCATTCTATCTGAAAGAAGTCTCATTAATTCCTGGCTGCTTTGCCCTCCCGTCACCTGGCTCAGGTTTGAAACAATACTGGAGACAGCCCTAAACTGAATCAGGCTGTTCCCAGGGGAAATCAGGACTAGAAGTAAATTCCTTGAAGCATGCTTTTTTTTCCCTCAAAAGCTGTGATACTCAGTTCATGCTGGGAAGGAAATTTACATTATTCACAGACCCTGACCCTAAACCCTTTGGTGCTCTTATGTTTACGCTCTCATGTTTACTCGTCTCCTCTCAGACCCATGTAAATCGGTGTGTTCCTGCCATTTGTTTTCTTCAAAACATCATCTATTCTCTGCGAACATTAACGTACTGATGTAATGAGATCACCCGTACATGCTTATTACCTAGCTTCATAGATAACCCTTTCAATAAAAGCTTTTGGACACATGGGCTTGGGGCCTTCTCCACTAGGGGGGAGAGCCATATCCCTCTCCTGGCAGACAGAGAAATGTCTGGAATGATTTATTATTTCCCCCCATCCATGACAACCCCAGGACAGGCTCTGTAGGATCGGAGTGCAAGCTCCTTCCTCAGCTGGCTCCCAAGCAGGGACCTGAAGAGTCTCACCTCAATTATTCAGTGGCCTCCATTTGCCATGGTGGTTCTTTCAGATCTAGCTCCCACTCCAGCAAGCTATTTTCATTTTCCTTCAAACAACTTTGTGTTATTTGTATTATTATTTGTATATTTCCTTCCACTTAGAATGCCCACTTAAATTGGGTATGTAGAAAGCCTATTGCTTCCATGTGGCCTTCAAATGATACAAAAGCAAAATTAATTTATTCCCTTTTTTCTACAAAGTACCCAAACATTTTACTTAGCATATTTTTACTGACATATATTGTTTTAGAATTATTTATCTTGGATTCAGTCTTCACCATGGAATTTGATCTTCTGAAGAGCTGAATCAGTATCTGTCACTATTTTAACATCTTTTGACTCCCCATTCCAATTCTTCCCACTAAACCCACCATATGCTTTATCTAATACTGGTTCATAATTATCGCTCAGATAATGTTTATTAAAGTGCATTACTGCAAGGTATTTATCCCTACCTTTAATATTAAAAGCAAAGGAGTTAAATAATTTATGATTAAGAATAAGAAGTAATCAAAATATCTAGTAATTTTTTGTGCCAATATGGATTTAATAGATATGTAGCATATTCTACCTATAAGGCAGCCAGAAAGTATGAATTGGCAGTGATAATAAAGGAAATAATACATATATACAAAGAAAACATGATTGAAGACAAATGTTAACCTGTAAAACAGAAAGTCTTTAATATATGACACACAAATATATATATAATATAGTGCATGTGTGTCCAGCCATGTCATATGAAAAACAGAGACATTTATTGAAGAAGACACAAGATACAAGACACATTGTACATAGGACAATGACACCTCAGATGCCTTCAAAGTAAGTACCTTTGGGGCCTCACGCAGTTCTCCCAGTTGCCATCATATGTTCCTGAGCCTCATCAATTGTCTTAAATCTCTTCTATTTCAAAGGTGATTTTAGTTTTGGTAAAAGCCAGAAGTCACAGGGTGCCAAATCTGGGCTGTAGTGGGGCTGAGACACCTGGGTGATTTGACATTTCACCAGGAAACATGATGCATGAGTGGGCATATTGTGGTGAGGCTGCCAATCACCAGCTGTTCATACCTATAGCCTCCTGACTCATCTGAATAATTTCCGTGGATTAGTGTTCGAGCTTAATGCAAAATTTGAAGAAGATTCATTGCTCTAGTTGTTCAGTCATTTTGAATGCAATGGCCACACAGTACACATGCTTACTCAATGGTGTCTACTACCTCCACTGACTAGTATAGTGAAGTCATCATTGTTCACACATGCACATTCCAGTCCACTCTCCCCAGTTGCCAGGTTACATCAATGTCACACAAACCGTCCTTGTTATATTAACAATGGCTGGACTTTTTCCAGACAGATCATATGTGTGTGTGTGTGTGTGTGTGTGTGTGTGTGTGTGTGTGTGTGTGTATCCATGTGGCAAGTCAAAACCCTTACATTTTTAGCACCCTTGCTGAAAATATCAAATATGAGCAACATATGGATGATGTAGGCTGACTTATTTTAAATCTTTTAATTCGCTGAGAAGTTCAGTGAGTGGAATATTAACTAAATATGTAGACATTCTGTGTTTATGTAGTACTAGCATATGGTGTCAATAAACATAAAGTTATCCATAATAAATATAGTTTTTAAAAAATCTCATCAAACAAAAGAAGGTTATAAAACTCTTCTCAATACCATCTCTCAAGACCATCTGTCTACATATTAGACTCCTTATCATTATACCAACTTCCTCTAACAAAGTGAAAGAAGATCTCATCTCAGATTGAGATATAAGTTAAGGAGATTTCATTTTCTAATCACTACTAGTACAATTTTTCTTTGAGGAGGTCAAGGTAATTCATAAAGTTTTTGTCACATAAATAGTAATCCTTATATCAATCCTTCTAGACAATAAATTATGTATAAAATTTTCCATTTGAATTGCAGCAAAGCTGTCAGAATATTAAAGGAGCTTTCTTCACTTCTAACATCTATCTAATTATTTCAATCTCTTGCTCAATGATAATATGATATACATTTTATTATATATAAATATATAAAATCAGATGCACACCTATGTATGTGTAATCTGGCTCAGTTATAACTTTCCCATCTCTTCAGAGCCATTTTTTATATTTTTACAGTAAAAATAATTTTTTGTGTAAGCATCACAAAGTATCCATATATTTTAAGGCATTTTTCATCCCACTTTTATGTATTAGCAAATCTAGTATTTTTAGATTTTCAAAAATATAGTTTTAATCACTATAATAGTCTTTGTTTTTTGAATAAGTATCTTTTCCTCAAAATACTTTAGTCATCTTAGCTTTAATTTGATAGAGAGACAATTCTAAGTTCAAGCTCTGGATGATACATTTCATGGATCATGATGGCAATAAGCTACCAGCACCTACCAAATGTATGGTGGATTTGAACATGTTTGCCCTAGGTCTAAGTATACTGATCATGTTTTTTTCCGGTATTTTCACAATCTGTGATACTTTTGTGTGAATAATCAAAATATATACAAAAAGAGACCTTAGGTATATAGCATGGGGGTGATGCTAAGTAAAATGGGTATGTATGTGAACCAGTTGTTTAGATTAAAAACATATTTCTGCCTCTTGATCTGGAGGAGAAACAAAGGAAAAGAGCAAAACTCAAAAGTAAAGATATTCCAATTGGTTTACGTTCATCTAAAAAGAAATCAAAGAACAGAATTAAGAATAATAATAAAAGCTCTAGAGGGAACTATTACTCACCAATTTCTTATCTCAAGCACATTTATATGCATCTCTTTATGTTTTTAAGTGTTTCTAAAGTTTCCAGGTAACCAATTATTTTGGTGCTGATTATGATGACTCTGGCTCAGATGGGGTAAAGGGAAGCTACTTTGGCATTATTCATGATCTATAGAAAGTATCAATCTACACAATAAAGACAGAGTAGGAGATCTGACTGAAAGAGAAGAAATTAAGAACATTTGTCTGTTTCTATGCCATAAAATCACAGAAGTACTTGATTAAAGAAATTAAATAATCTGATATGACTTAGTGATATTTTCCCCAACAACTTAACCTTAAAAAACAGGCAGGCCATTTCTCCATGGACCTGCTATTTTGTCATGACAGCATATGGTGATCCAGAGGACATTTGGCAGGCCATTAACAAAGGCCCATGAACCACTTTACAAAATATTTTTGAAATGAAAATCAATGGGCAGTCTTTTCTGAGAGCTCTTTCATAGTTGAGTGAGTTGGATGAGATTCATTTGCAAGGAGAAATTTTGTTTATATTGCTTTTGACTTCATTAAGCAAAAATATTGGAAACAGCTAGCTATAGTTGATGCAAAAGGACACAAAGGCAGAAACTGTTCTAAGATATGTTTTTAAATGCATTTGGAAGTAGATGATCTACATAAAATATCATCGTCATTGCTGCTATAATCACGGTCCAAAACATACAATGTGACTAAAAACTGAAAAAACACCCCAAAACAAGACACATACACACATGCACATATATACATATACAATTTGCAAGAACATTTTAAAAAATGTATTCATTTTCAGAAGAAAGTAAGAAAGTGAAGAAGACAGAATGAAGGGAAAAGAAAGGAAAGGAAGGGAAGGGAAAAAAGAAGGAAATGAAAATTGGCTTATTCCAAATAAAATAGGAACAGAACTAAGGGCATTTTAAAAGGCAGCCATTTCATTTAAGCATATTTTTATTTCTGTACATTTTAATCAACAAACAGCATACTTGTAAATACAGTATATAGTTTCTTGCCCAGAGGTTCAGTAGATTTCTAAATTCATGGTACAATTTTCATTATTTTTGTAGAAATTCCTTCCTAGAATGTAGACATAGACATTTTTAATGTTACTTTTGAAAACATTTTCAAAGATTAACTATGTTAAAACCATGTATGTATGTGTATTATATTCCCTAAAAAATTTTGAGCTCTTTGAGAGAAAAGATAAAGTTTTATGAACTGTTATTCATTTTTTTAAAATTAAATACTAATTTAGCTTCAAATTATATTCTTGGACTCCCATTTATTATCTATGTGAAAATTAATTTCATGTTTTCCATTTTTCTTTTCCCTATCCTCCATTTATTTGATGTCATAAAATCCCTACCTTAGAGAAATATAACATTTATATACAATTCTAGCCCTTTTCATATCTTTTAGTCTTAGAGCTACAATTAACTATGTTCAGTGTACATTATTAACCCTTTTGTCAGAGTTTACCTAAGAACCACTAAACTGGATAAAGATCCTCCTCTAGTGAGTATAGTATCCTGTGTTTTTTTCAAGTTTGAAACTATTTTTTACAACGCTGACACTTGAACAACCCCTTGTCTCACATAGTCCTTCCTTTTATTCCTTTTTAAAAAAAAAGATTCCATTGTTGTCTTGTTTTGAATATTGTTGTGGATAAATTTGATGACCTGATTCTCTTTCTTTTGAAAGTAAGTTGATGTTTTTGCCTGAAATCCCAGAGTACATTTCAAAAATATTCATAGAAGCTAAAAGTTTTTCTAAGGCATTTTTAATAGTTCATGAAATGTGCCCTTCATTGTGTAATCGAAGATCTTTAATTTCTGAAGAACCTTCTTGAGCTATAACCTTAATAACATTTTTTTTCTGTTTTGCTGTTTGTTTTCAGGGATTCTAATTTTAAGAGTTCTGTATCTTCTTAGAAAATTTTATCATTTTTTTCTCTGCTTCTCTTTAGCTCATTATTTTTCATCTGTATTGTGGGAGTTTTGCCCTTTATTCTTCCAAATAAATTTTCTTCATCGACACCACTTATAAAAACTATTCATGAGAATCTACTAGGGAGCTTTCAGAAGTTTAGTCTTTATAGCTGAGGGTTTTTTTTCTTTTTTTATCTGCTCAACTCTGATTTCACATCTTTCAATGTTTTGTCCACTTCTGTTTTTGTTTTACTGATTCAGAAAATATTTTTTAATATCTTCAAGTAGTTTTTAAAAAGCTATTAATTAAGGCATTGTGTTTAGGGGTGTTTTGTTTCAGTGTTCCTCTTTGCTTGCTTGTTTCAATGTATGTGGGAAGGTGGGTGAGAATTTTCATTAGTTAAAATTTTTTGATACTCAATATCTCTTTTCTTTAATGTACATTCATGGGGATATTATTGAGTTTTCTGTTCATTTTAAAATATCATCCCCCACCCCCCCGACAAAAAGCAATAGCTGGTGAAAGGCCAAAGACAATTTTCATGGCTTTATAAAGTCTTTGTTTATGAACATTGTCTTGTGGTGTTAAGTGAAAAGAAATAACTGAAGGTATGTTTCGTTTTTAACAGAACAGAGTTTTCTGAGATAGTAATTCTTTTTGTTCCTGTTGGGCCTTTAATTTCAACTTCTTAATTTTTTTTTTTTTTTTTTTGTTAACCACAGAGTCTCCAACGAATAGTCCACACCCTTTTAATTTGTCCATTCTTCTCAGAAATAGCATCTTCCCTAGACTGTTACATTTAGTCTCACATAATTTCATGCACCTTGCTTTCTATTCGCCTGTTCTAAGACCTTTCTCAGTATTTCCTTAGGCTTGTTCTCAGCACCGGGGTCACAACCTCTGTGGGGTGATTTTATCCATGGTCAGTCATTTCTGGGCCTTTGCTTTCTGTCTTTTTGTTTCACAGTCTGTTTCTCTAATTCAGTGTGAGTTCCCTAGTCAGTTCTGCTGTTATAGGTGTTTATATCCTTATACTCAAGTAACTTTAAATTTGTGGTCTTACTTTATACTAGTTACGCTAAAAGTGTTTTTTGTAGGTAGTTAAGCTGCTTACAATCTGTATAATTTTTGGAGATTTGGTTTTAGGAGGACACTACTATTTATAGAGAGTTTGCAGGAGCTGTTGAAGAGGTGACATTTTTTTGAGGAGATGATATTTTAAGAAGATACCTAAATTAAATGTCAGAAAAAGCCATTCCAGTTTTAATTTTAGAGAAATACAAGCAGAGAGAAAATCTATCATAAATAAACTGAGAGAGAATTTGTCAAGAGAGTAAGGATAAACAGGGACCAGTGTGGCTAGAATAAGCGTTATAAATGAAGAGTAGTAAGAAAGAGGCTAAAGAGCTTAATTAGGAGCTTTGTTTTCTGTCCCTACAGATTTACCTACTCTGAATATGTAATATATGTGCAATTATACACATGTGGCCTTTTGTGACTGGCTTCTTCCACTTAATGTGTTCAAGGGTCATCCATGTTATAGCATGTATCAGTAATTCATGTCTTTTAATGTTGATATTCACATGGATATCCATATCTCATTGTATGTACATAGCATGACCTTTTTATCATTCATCAGTTCGTGGACATTTGATTTCTTTTCGCTTTTGGTTATTGCGAATAGTGCTGCTATGAATATGTGTGTACAAGTATTTGAATACCTGTTTCAATTCTATTGGACATGGTTTCTTTTTTAATCTGAATGTATGAGAAGGTATTTGAGGCTTTTGATAAAAAAAGGCATGAGCTAATTTACATTTTAAAAAGATCCTGTTTTCTTCTGCTAAAGGGACAAAAGACGGGAAGCAGGGAGATGGGGCTCCTGGAGTAATCTAAGTGAGACATCACAGTGACTTGGACAAGGACGGTAGCAGAAATCATGGTTAAAAGTAATATAATTTTACATGGTTTGAAGGTGGCACCAGCAGCACTTATTGACTGAGAGTACAAGAGAAATTATCTGTCAAGAATGATGCCAGTATATGGACTACGCTTTTTGATTAATGACATGTAATTTACTCAGGTTAAACATATTTTTAAAAAATAGAAAAAGAACAGGTTTATAAAGAAAATCAATAGTTCTTGTTTTGGAAACATCAAATTTGGAATTCTTGTTAGACATGCCATTAAGGATGGATAAATGAGTCAGGAGCATAGCAGTGACTTTGTAGTAAGTTTACAAATTTGGAAGCCACAGGAATGGATGGGATCACATGCAGTGAGTGCAGAGAAGAGACAAAGTCCCCAAACTAAATGCTAGGCCACTAGATCATTCAGAGATCTGGAAAAAATGTAGACAGATAAGCCTTGAAGCACGCAGAAAGAAAAAGAAAAGCTAAAATTGGAAAGGCAAAGTTAATAAATAATGTAAAGGCTGAATAATGAATTATCTGTGTCAAACTTGAATGGAATGTAGGGACAGAGAGCTAATTGACCATTGAATTGTTACAATGAAGATTATTAGTAACCTTGCTAACAGAAATATTAGTGGACAGAAGTGGGTTGAAAAGAGAAAAGTAAAATGAAGGAGAAGAGAATGTGAGTTTGGACACATTCTGCAGGAGTTTTGTTTGGAAGGGGACGGGTGGGAGTTGCAGCCACTAGAGGAGTGCATGGTGTGGAGACTGACTGGTACGAGTCTAGTGCTGTAAAATAAGAAGTAGCACAGCATGTTTCTTCCTATTGGAAAAAATGAGATAGGGAGAGATGTAGGATTCATGAGGGTACGCATGCAACATTATGGTTTAGAGGAGGATATTTGCAGAAGCAGCGTGAAGAGAGATCACAGGGGGGCCTTAAGGGGGCCTGAACAGAGTTCAAACTGTGCCACAGAAGTTAAACAGACTGTATGGCACACGCTCAGCTTGCTTAGCAGTGTCCGTGGCGGGAAAACGTGGCAGGTATCTCTTGATTATTTCTATTTCCAATGAAACCAAAGAACTAGGCTAAGGAACTATAATAGCATTCTCAGGTAGGGCTATGAACCCACTTAAGATCTGTGGTCATGAACTTTTAAAAAACAGGCATTTGTGTCACCTGTGAAAGAACACAGAAGCTTTTTGTAATACATATCCATAATCCTTTATAAGCAATACCAGGAAAGTAATATGTCTAAATATTCAAAATAGTATGGGTTTTAGAAAGGCAACGTTACACAATTTTTTTTATCACATTTCTAGGAGGGTCCACGGCAGTACCACCAAAGCAAACTTGTTCACATTCTGTAGCAAAAATATCCATAGTCATATATAAATGTGATTAAAAAGTCGCAAAAAGTGGCCCATATCATTCTGATTTAGTTTTGATTCCAAATGAATTAAGGATTATCTTCCCATTTTTAAAACGTTTTCCTATTTCACAATTGTAAAGACCTGTGCATCTTTAGTTGGTATTTCCTTGGTTCACTAATTGCTGAAGATATTAACTGAGGTTCCAAGTACAAAAAATGTCCGTGATTAAATAAAGTCATGGAAATATCACATACTAAATCACCTTCTTGGAGATTACTGATATATATTAGGATAAGTGCTCTGAGAAGACACAGCTATTTATCTTTAACTGTTAAAGATTTTTTTTTTCAAGTTTGTTCCACCCCGCTCCCCCTACACACACGTCACACCAATAGTAACACGTCCAGACTAATTTTTCCATACACCAAGATTGAAGAACATGGTAAAAATTGCTCAAGATAGTGAGGAAAGATTAGAAAAAGAAGCAGTTTCACAAACATATGCAAGTTATCCCCAGACAGCCCAGACAGAATGCTTCCAGTAATTGTGTAACTAATGCCATGGAAATTAAATGTACTTAATCATGTTTTGTATATTTCTTAATTTAGATCTAGGCAAAAAAGGAATAGCAATCAGTAGGACCATTTGCATTAGACTGTTATGCAGTTACATAATACTTTACTACATTTAAAAAAACAGACTCAAATGACATGGATCTCTGAATAAATGACTGTAAATAGTAATGAGTCATTTAAACAATTCACACTCTGCTCATGAAATAATTGCCTTGTAAAGTCTGCACTTCATTTGAGCATAAAAACAATGAATAAAAATATACGATAAACGATACTACTGACTAGTGATTTGTATCTTTTTGATAGGCTAAATAATGCCTCTTCAAGAAAAAAAAATCTGGTTCTTAATCCCTGGAACCTGTGAATTTTACCTTTTGTGGCAAAAAGGACTTTTCAAATGGGATTGAGTTCCTTGAGAGGGGGAGACTGCCCTGAATGATCATCATGTGCGTAACTGGATATTTTCTCTTAACCAAACTTACTCTTTATAGAGTGGATTTGTTTTTCCTGATTTCCAGGAATTTAAGACACAACCAAGGGTTAGCCCTGCAAATATTTATTTATTAAATATAATAATATTTATATATTAAATATTCAAATATTTAGTGTCAGCAATAGTTAAAACAGAGGGTAATCATTGCTGAAATGATATCACAGCCTCCATCAATTATGTTAAAGTCAGTTTTTAGGGGCCTATTGTACAGAAGGCCTTTGTCTCTAAGTCACACAGCAAAGCAAGTCTTGAATGTATCATGATGGGATCCTAGTTAAGCTTAATTTGGGCAGCTGGAATAAAAATAAAATCTTTTATTTTTTTTGGTACACTAAAAATTATCTTCTCAAGGTGTTCAATGATGAGATGACCATCCTGGATTAGATATTAGTCATATATTGCAGAAAACTATTATAAAATTATAATTCTTGTCGGCACAAGATTTAAGAAAACAATCACTGTTTTATACTGAGTATTAAAATTTGCTAAGACCAAAAGTAATTACTAAGACTTTGGAAAAAGCAATATGGAAGTACTAAATATATTGAGAGTGAGAATATTCACCCTGTTTCAGAAATTTGACCACCTAGTCTACCCTGTAGAATTACTTACATATTCACCCAAAAGTACATTTGCAAAAAAAAAAAAAAGTTTTGAGCACTATTTGAAAAGTGGGAAAATTTAGAAATATTATATAAGCAATTATCCCAGTGTCTACCATTAATATTTGTGAGATCTAACAAATAGAAGAATGGACTTGGAAGATAGATAGGAGATTAAAGAGAGCTTCAATCACTCACTGGCCATATAAATTTGGAAAATTTGCATAACCTCTCTAAATTGTAGTTGTCTTGCCAATAATTTGTGTTTAATACTATTTTGTAGAATTGTTGAGTAAATTTCTGGACTTAGCACACAGCTGAACATGGTCGATTCTCAAAGAGTTCTCTTCTCATTTAGTCTATGGCTTTCATTCATTTGGAGACTTGATGTCTGTTGGAAATACTATGAATACTAACTACTCTTTAGTTTTCAGAGTACCAATTAAATACAGGAAAATTTTAAAGTTTTTATGCAATGTTCAACTAACATGTTCACTATTATGCAATGGCATTTAATATCATTCATTTTTATAAATGTTAAGTTCTAGCAGATAGTACGTCTTTGATTCTTATATGATTCGTTTGACATATGAATCCAATCTAAATTTCTTTAGCTCTATTGCAGCCTTTGGCTCCCTTTCACTTGCTCATATCATATGCTCATACTATCAATTGTTAATGAGATAGGAGAACATGAAATGAAGTTTACTATTGCTTTGTTTTATAAAAGAAAAAATACACAATACACTTATACACTTATCCATAAAAATTTTAGTTTATAATGTAATATTTGTCTTAGCCTCCCATTCCCATAATGAGTCAGTTTTAATGTGGAGTTAACATGTATGCTGAATATAGTGGGGAAAAGTTGTAATAATTATGTAATATTAAATAACTGTTTGCTAACATAACATTACTAAACCGAAGTAAATATGTTTTTATCCAGTGCTAAGTGTTTAATTACTAGCAAGATCATTGTAGTTTTGAGTTTTCAAATTTAATTGTATCTATTATGGTGTAACACGATATGAAACATATATACTACATGTGAAGTCATAGGTAAATTGCTATTAAATCTAAATATTAATTTTTATCTACAACATAGTTATAAGTTTATTCTTCTGTACTAGAGAACTGATAACTGAAGAAAATTTTAATAATTTATTTTTTCTGTCACAAGGCTATTTTGAGCCAGATACCAGTATTTGATCAAATCAGAGTCCATTAAACTATATATATGTATATATTAAACTAAAGTCTTCTTCTCTTGAGAAATTAAAGTTCTGTCAGAATCCTGATCCTACATCTCAACTCATAATACTAAATAATTCTCAGCCAAATGTTACTTATTTTGAAAATCTGATATTAGTTTTTATTGAGGTATAATTGACATGCAATATTATATTGATTTCAGATGAACAACATAGTGATTCAACATTTATTTACATTGCAAAATGCTTACCACAGAAAGTCTAGTTACCATCTATCACCTTAAAAATTAATACAGTACAATCAACTATATTCTGCAAGCTGTACATTATATCTCTGATTTATTTATTTTAAAAATTAAAAAAAATATTATTAGAGAGTGGGGAAGGGAGGGAGAGGGACAGGGAGAGAAACACTGATATGAGAGAAGAGTTTTCTGGTTTCAGATTTTTCATTCATGTCTTTAATACATTTTGAGTTCATTTTTGTATATGGAGTAAGATAGTGGTCCATTTTCATTTTTTTCATATGTAGCTGTCTTGTTTTCCCAACACCAGTTATTGGAGAGACTGTTCCTTACCCATTGTATGTTCTTGGTTCCTTTGTCATAAACCCATATATGTTTGTGGTTATTTCTGGGCTCTCTATTCTGTTCCATTGATATATGTGTCTGCTTTTGTTTCAATAGTGTACTATTTTGATTACTCTATCTTTGTAATATAGTATGAAATCGAAGAGCTTGATAACTCTGACCTTTTCTTCTTTCTTGATTGTTTTGGATATTTGAAGTCTTTCATGGGTCAATACAAATTTTAAAATTATTTGTTCTAGTTCTGTGAAAAATGCTATTGGAATTTTGATGTGGATTGCTTTGAATCTATGGATTGCTTTGTGTAGTAAGAGTATTTTAAGAATATTAATTCTGCCAAATGAACACAGAATATCTTGCTATTTATTTTTCTTTTTCTAATATTGTGTATTTTTTTTAATTCATTTATTTCTGAGGAGGAAGGGAGGTTGGGGGGAGAGAGAGAGAGATTTGCTGTTCCACTTATTTACGCCTTCATTGGTTAATTCTTGTATGTGCCCTGGTCAGGGATCAAACCTGAAACCTTGGTGTTTTGGGATGACATTCTAATCTACTGAGCTACCCAGCCATGGCTGATATCATATTTTTTAAAGAGTTTTTATTTAAAGATAGATTCAAGACTTTTACTAATAGAACTTCTAGTCACAAAGGAAACATAACTTTTATCATTCATATATCATTTCCTGAAGTAAAGTGTTTATAAATCTAAATAGTCATTACTTCTGCTAACTTTGAAAAGTTTTCTAACACAACTACCCATTAAGCATCCCAAACAAACACAAATCTATTTTTAGAGCCCTTATGAGATAGGTAGCTGTTTGCTTCCAATGAGTCCAATAAGATTGTTACATTTAACTGAAACTATCATATGGCAATATATTTCCTTTTACTGCCCTTTAGAGTTCTCTTTCAGAATACTTGGGGAATATTGTTGACCAATAAATTATAGAAAAGCTGTTCTAGACAAATAAATGTTGTGTCTACTTGAAAAAAAATACATTCCTGCCAATTTGAAATATACCTCCAGTAGAAATACAAATTTTTAACATATTTTTGGAGAGTATTTTGGCAGCATGTATCAGAGACCTGACAAATGTATTCTCTTCATTTCAGTAATTTCATATCTTATGATTCTATCTCAAAGAAATTATCATAAACATCAAAAAGTCGTAATAAGAGATGTTCACGTCAGTGTTATCTACTATAGCAAAACTGGGAAGCAATTCAAAAGTCTACTCTAAAGCAACGGATATACTAACTTACTTTACCTTCATGTTATGGAAGCTTATTGTTATTATTGTTATAAAAGCACTGCTAAACTTATGCAGTAACATACAAAATACTAATAGAAATTTGATTTAGCAACTTTAGAATTTATTATATCAACCCCGAACTAAACACAATGTTACTTTAGTCTATTGTTATTCATCCCCATCTTTTAGAAAGGTGACTAATCACCCCTTTTTGCCAAGGACTGAGAGAATTTCCAGGATGTGACACTTTCACTGATAAGAGCAGGAAGGTCCCAGGTAAACTGAGATGGTGAGTCTACATACTCTGTAGGGCCTTAGCAAATGTTTGATAAATTAGTTAACAAAAAGTTCTTATCATGGTGCAATTAATATAGGATACCTGTTTTAATGCACAAATATTGTGAGAGAGGCTATATTAAAAATAAGGAAGTTGTTTTTCCTCATTTTTACTTTCCTATATATTAAAAATTTATATAATGAGCTTTCATTTCCATTAAGATAAAAATACATTAAAAAGACACCTGAATTTTTAGCAAGAATTGAGATACCAATAAAATAATAAACAGGCAAGTATCTCCTCATGAAGACATTTTAAAATAAGGATCTCACCCTGGCCAGCGGGCCTCAGTTGGCTGGAGCATCATCCCATACACCGAAGGGTTTCAGATTTGATCCTCAGTCAGGGCATATACCTAAGTTGCGGGTTGAATCCCCCATTGGGGTGTTTCTCTCTCACATCAATGTCTCTCTCTCTCTCTCTCTCTCTCTCTCTCTCTCTCTCTCACTCTCTCTCTCTCACTTCCTTTCTCTCTCTTAAAATGCAATGAAAAAAAATGACCTTGGGAGAACATGAGAAAATATAAAAATATAAAATAAGGACCTCATGCTATATTTTTCTATAAATCATTATTGACCACCAGAGGAGTTTGTAAGTTTAAAAAGTAAATTCTAAGAGGAAATTGTAAATCTAGGTAACACTCTACCATAAAATAATATTTCAGCTATTTAAAAATATGTATATATATTTCTTTTTAATGTAAATGAAATGCTTTTAAGTAGTATCTATGATGAGTTCATGAGTTTTTAAGAGAAAAAGAAATCACCTCAGGGGTGGGGAAGTAACGAATGAGAGTAAAAAGTACCACCTTTCAGTTATAAGGTGAATAAGGTGTAATGTATAACATGGTGTTTATAGTTGATAGCTTTGTACTGCATATTTGAACTTTGCTAGGAGAGTAGAATGTAAATGCCCTCCCCACCAAAAGATAAGTGGAGATACTGATGTATTAATTAACTAGATGAGGAATCTTTCACAAGATATACATATATCAAATCACCATGATATATACTTCATATTATAATTTTGTCAAAAATACCTCACTAAAACTGACATTAAAAATCATCTTATACATTGATTATTAATCATTTGTGAATATTGTATTCCTTTTTGACAATCTGATAAAATGTCATGGACCCCCTTTTCAGAAATATAACTTCAGCTTATTTAAACAATAGTATTGAAAGTATTTCCTAGACATATGCCAAATTAACTTCTTCCTTCTGAATATAGTATCTCATATATTTGATACTACAGTACAATTAACTGAAACTGTATACATGTGGAGCTTTCTTAATGCAAGAACCCTCTGGTCCCAATGGTCTCAGTTAAATTAAAGCAACTCATGTTTTAGTTTGAAAAGCAGGGAAAATACAGAAATAATGTGTTCAGTTTTTTTACTTTACTATAATATAGAGAATATGACTGTTTTTCCCTTACAATGGATTAAAACAGTTCAGAATACAATTAATTAATAGTGTGGGCCAATGAGAGAAAATCAAACTTGACTGCTGTCATGAAAACTAAATACTTTTAGTGTAACATACCATTCTAAATAATTGTTTTAATTACAGAAACTTTCATTTCAATTATTGCCCATTCCCATTCATTTCAAGGGAGGAAGGGTTGGAGTATTAAAGTAGAGTATTATCTGTCAGCCCAGAGAATTAACCCAACCACCTGAAGCAAATTACGAGATTGCTTCAGGGGAGTAGGTGACTCAAGTTGGCCTAATTATTTAAACTCAATGGAAAGTGAAGCCATAGCTGCTGGTAGCCACTAAAAAAAATGTAGTAAAAGAGCTCTGAAGATAAGGTTTGACAAGTTTTTCCTGGGGTTAATATGTGAGCAATAAATAAATTCCATTATTTTACTTTTTCTTTCTTTAAGCCAGTGTGAGTTAGATTTCCTGATATTTTTCAACAGAAAGGGTCATAACTGTTCTGCTACTATTAAACAACTAGTAAGTGGCGAAGCCGAAATTTCAATGCATGTCTTCCAACTCTGGAGCCTGTAAGCTGATTTCAAATCCATAATTTGTAGGAAAAGAAACCTATACCCAGAGTGATACAATGCTGTACTCAGGGTTCCCCCAAACCATCATGCCTTCACTCCCATGCGTCCAGGCCACTGACTTCACTGCTGACAGAGAGCCACAATCTGTACGCTCTCCAGCTTCCCTCAGTTACCTAAGGTTAAAGATGTGCTGCATATAACCACTTCTTCCATAAAGCTGTTTCTTCCACATTAGTATGAGGATAAAATAATATATGTTCCCTTGCTTTTTGTGAGTAAAGAATTTATCATTGTAAGGATCTCTACATTAGGGTCTCTGATATCCTCGGGAAGCCCAATATATCCTAAGTAATTTTTGCTCACTGGGTTACTTTGACATAGGGGGAGTATAAGGATAAGGCCCAGATCTTTGAGTCCCTGTATTGTACTGATTTGACTTTGTCAAATTTCAGCTCATGCACATGCACACACATACACACACACACACACACACACAAATATATGGTAGATATCAATCCCTCTCATGTGGGAGATAATGCTTCCTAAGCCATGAGCTCTTTCACTGCCTTGATACATAATGATTTTGTTGTGAAGGAGTTAAATGTTGTTGCACAACTCCTACTGTGACGTACAGTACGCCCCAATATTAATAGTCATAGTGTCTAAAGTGAATATATAAATATTACTTTACGAAGAAATCAAACAAAATGAGGCTACTTTACAATTACCATGACAGCAGCATATAGCTAAGGTATCATAGATAAGTCTCTTCCAAAGCTTTTCAGATTTTTAGCAGTATGGCTCTCTTTTATTTTTTTAAAGGTTTCATTAATTTATTTCTAGAGAGAGGAAAGGAAGGGAGAAATAGAGGGAGAGAAACATCGATCAGTTGCCTCTCGCACACGCCCCAACCAGGGATCGGGCCTGCGACTCAGCCATGTGCCCTGACCCGAATGCCAATGCGCAGCCTTTGACTTTGCTGATTGACACTCAACAAAGTGGGCCACAGCAGTCAGGGCATGGCTTTCTTTTAAACAGTTACTTCTGTTATAAGATAATCCTCTGGAGAGGATAATGTGGTAAGAATGTGAGAGATGGGGCAGAAAGGGTCAAGTGGAGGAGAACGCATTTGCTGCCAGCTTGACACAGCAGTGCATTTAGACTTTCATAATCACTACAAGACAGTAGACCTAGTCTGATGGGTGCACAGCAGTGCATTTAGACTTTCATAATCACTGCAAGACAGTAGACCTACTCTGATGGGTGCAATGACCTCTTAGAAGTACATTTTCATTTCAGGCCTTGAAAATATGTTATAAAAATGTAATTTACTAGATGGAATCAGAGCAATCTAAAGAGTTTGGGACTTCCTGACCCCTGGCTTCTCATGCCCACGTCCAGCTTGTGGGGTGAGGAGCTTTATCTCGTCCATCTCCAGACAACTTGGAAAATGAACAGTGCCATGCAACTGTACGCTGTGATGTAAGGTTAACTTGTCCCCCAGGTGCCAGTCTCAGACTCAGAGTTGGGCTTCATGGTCTCCTTGACACTAAGATACAATATATTATATAAAATAAATAATTGAATAATTTTAATAGCAAAATTGAAAATTAATGTTTCTTAATAAAATATTCATGTTACTATGTTTTTCATAGAATAAACTTTTAAAATATAGCAAGTATCATTACATACAGAAGCAATAATCAGTGGACCATCAAGTATTCCAAAATCAAGAAATCTAAAAGATAGGACAAAAGCCAATATTGTTCACTAAACTCTGACGTTATTCTTGCATATTTTAGCATTATGCTCAGAAGTCTAAAAGAAGGGAAATTATAAAATTGTTCACCACACCAAGATATGTTTGTGTATTGCAACATATACCAGAATAGTTTCCAGATAATATGCAATTATATTAAATTAAATGTCCTGTATCATTCAGAAAATCAAAAATTTCAATATATTTAACTTTCAACAATATTATACATAATTATATATTATTATACTATTATATATATTTTGGTATCATAAAACTCTTGTCTATACAAGACCCTGCCTTATTACTTAACTTCTGTTAAAAAACAGAAAAGTGATTTTCAAAACTCTATGATTTTTCAAAATAAATTAAAATTTAATATCTCTTTTTCTTGAAAGTCAGCTCTTCTCACAATGATGTCATCTGAGTTTCAAAAATAAGCAAATAAATACAATGAGTTAGCATCTGCAAAGACTCTAGCACAAGGCTTCTCAATGTTCAAGGCTCAATAAAGGTTGAGTTTTATCCCTCCTCACTCCACCTGCCAACAACTCAACTGAAACACACAAACATTCTGTATGTACACATATGAAAACAAATAGGGAGAAGGGACATTTCTCTTCCTGTGAGGAAAACTGAGCCAATAATCTTTCTTATCGATAAACATACAATTAGTTCACATGAGAAGCACAAAAGTTCTCTGTCTGTAGAGGAGGTGCCCAGACCTGAGTGCTGCTATGCAATCCTTGGCTGCAGCTCCCATGAGGATCCTATGGGGAAGGTTAACAATCATACCTCCAGGCCCTTTCATTCCTCCAGGGCCACTTGTAGGCTGAATGGTTTAATGACTGACTTTCTGGGAGGAAAAAACTGTTGGCAGCATTTGTGGATTTTTGTGGTATGAATACCCCCACCATGGCTGGCTATCACTGTGAAGTCACTCCATGCTGAGTTGGGAAAAATGTACTCCAGGGCTTCCATGAGCCGCCGACTCCAGCATACACTGTGCTAGGGCCTCTTCAGCATTCTCACTATAAAACTTGGCTGCATCCAGGATTTCTAGCAAAATGCCTTGGTTGCCACTGATGTGAACAATTGTGGGCCACAATGTCTTTATAAGACAGCCTTTAATCAACTTGAATTATTAATCTATTTTTGGTCCCAGTCCCATGTATTACATTTTTTGAACATCAGATGAGAACTGGTATTCCAATAAAATATACAAATGAAAAATAGTGATATTCTAAACTGTGAAATATAATTTACATTCTTTTTAGGCATTACTGTCTTATATTAAAATAACTGAATTTATAGAACAAAATGTAATTTAAGATTAAAAGCCCACTTCTCTAGCCACACTTTCTTCTGTGCTTCATTACTGGCCATTTCCACTTTGTTTTCTTCTCCCTCTCCTTGTGCATCTACGCTAATTTCCTTATTTCCAATAAAATTCTGGATTGTTTCCCATGGCCCTCAAAATGCAAAGGACAGGTCTGTAAGTAAAACATCATTTTATCCTCAGATATTTGGGGAAAGAGCTGAAGTTTCCTTCCACTTGCTCCTGAAGTGACATGATGATTGGTCAATTAAATTAATTAAATTTTGTAATGTTTACAATTTAAATATCTTTACTGGGAATACCTTGAGAAAATTAGCTTATCTTACTTTTGAAACAACAAAACACATGTAATCCATAACATATTTAAATCATAACAAAACTATTTGGTCACAAGTTCTTGCATATCTTATAAACTGCTTTATACCTAGATTTTAGCACAATATCTCCCAAGCTCATAGCAAATGCTCAGCAAATAGTTTTTGAGCAAATGAATTAATTTCATGTTCTGTGGTCTTTGAAGTTGTCAAAATTTCACAGAAAAATCAATGAGCTGAGATGCATAGGTAAACAATAGACAATCAATTTCTTAAATGTCTAACTATCCTTCTCCAAATTGCCTATGTAAAGAACCCAATACAGTGACTATATAATATTCAAGTTGAAGTGGAGTATTTGAGAAGAATTTTTTCACTCTTTATAAAAAGCATTATGCCCCAGGATAAATATGGGGTCAAAAATGGCATTCATTGGTACCTTTAAATTATATTGAATAAGGGAAAAAAAGGACAGGGACATCACTTCATTATATTAAATTTTTATCACACATTCTCAGTAGTTAAAAGAGTTTTGTAATAGAACTCTTACAAGTGGCTAGGGATGAGCACACATTAAGTAGTCCCATTGCTGGGACTACACCCTAAGAATCCTGAATCACCGATTCAAAAGAACCTATGTACCGCAATGTTCATAGCAGTGTTATTTACAATAGCCAAGCACTGAAAGTAGCCTAGGTGCCCATCAATAAATAAATGGATCTAAAAACTATGGTACATTTATACAATGAAATACCACACAGCATAAAGAAAGAACGAGCTCCTATACTTCAAAACAGCATGGATGGAATTGGAGAGCATTATGCTAAGCAAAATAAGCCAGGTGGTGAAAGGCAAACACCATATGATCTCACCTATAAGTGGAACCTAATCACCAAACCAACGAATGAACAAAATATAACTAGAGACATTGAAATAAAGAACAAACTAGCAGTGACCACAGGGGACGGGGGAGAGGGATAACAAGGGAAAGAAGGTGAAGGGGCAAGCAAAGGAACACGAACAGAGGACTCATGGGCATGGACGATGGTGGGGGTGGATTGTGGGAGTGGGCGGGATGGGGTAAGGGTGAGCAATGGGGAAGAAGGTGGGACAACTGTAACTGAATAACAATAAATTTTTTAAAATTTCACATATATAAGATTAATCATAATTTACTCAGAAGGTAACTACATAATCTAGAAAATGTTTTGAAAAACTACAATTGTTTTCAATAGTTACAATACTCTTTTTTTTTTGAGAAGAGTCAAATGGATTTTATACTAATTGTCTTGGGTAATTTTTTTAGTAGACGCAAAATCTAGTAGATACAAAAAGGAAGAAAACTATACCCAGTCTCAAGAAATCTAACAAATCTCTACAAGGTCATTAGTTTCAGCCTCAAAACATTGTAACTTACTGGCTACACAAATGCTGCATTTAGTTTTTCAACCGGAGTATATTGATTATTTTATCTAATATGCTGCAGAGTGAAGCCAGTAGGCCTTACTCTAGAGAATCTGCAATGGAAAGTGACAAGAGTTTTATTACTGTTAGAAGATACCTAGTGGAGCTCCGAGAAAAATTGCATATTTCCAATCCAAAGAGGACATAAAAATTTATGAGACACAATAAAGAAGAGAAAAGGCACACAACAGCAGAAAAAGTGACAAATTCTGAAAGGAATCTCAAATATAAGTTTAATGATCTTCAAATATGTGACATTTCATTACCTACTGGTAAGTATAAGGAAGAGGTAGAAAGCACTTATTGCTCACTGGACTGAAAAAAAAATCATTATTTTGCAGGTAAAATCAGAAGCAGTCCTGCATAAGCATGTATGATCCAAGCTCAAATGAAAATTCTGACAATAAAGATGAGTTTCGGGGGGAGAGTCAAGATGGTGGAGGAGTGAATGGAAGTCACACTGACCTCCTCCCTGGACCAATCTGGAATTACAACTAAATTGTGGAGAAATCACCTGGAACAAGCAACTGAACAACATTGAGAGAGGAGCCTTATAACCTCGGACAGACAGAAGGATCAGCTTTAGCACAACCTAAGTGGTAAGGAGTACAGGAGAGACTCAAGAGAGTTGGTGGGGCAGGGAGCCCATGGGAGGAAGGATCAGAAGGATATTCAAATGGTCAGTTGAAGGAGCCAGTTGGATCCCCCTGAGAAGAGTGGGCTCTAAACCATAAGCCAGCCTATAGCACCAGAGCTCAAAAAGTACACAAAAAACAGCCAGCTGTGAAAAGTGGCAGGGTTGCCCTCTGTCAGAGACAGGCAGCTGGAGATGCAAAGAGCCATTTAAAGGGCCAATGCCTATATTTTTATTTAGAGCCACTTACCCTGGTCTTTGGCAAAGGCTGGGGCAGGGTGGGCTAGAGACACCTGAGGAGAGACTGGGGGAGGAAGCTTTGGGGAGAGGATGGAGAGTACCTGGAGGGATTATATTGCTGACTCCTCCCCAATGTGGCAGCAGCACTCTGGCTCAGGCAGACCACTCCCCTGAGCAGCAGCAGTGTAAGAGGACCCAATAACCCTGACCCCAGAAGGGACTCTGCCCTCTTCTGTGGTGTCTAACCTGGCCTGCTGAGTGCAGAGTGACTAGATTAACAACTGAAGGAGACAACCACAGATAGTAGAATCCTGGAAGACTGTCAAAGGTCAGACAGCGTCAACATCTGACATCATCAGAGGCAGATCCAGAAAGAAAAACAGTGGTCTCCTACCATAGAAGTTCACACCACAAAGTCAGGAAATTAAGAAAGATCAATGTAAGAAGCAGAAGCAAAAGAGAAGAGCCCCACTAACAATGGGAAGACAAAGAAACACCTCCCCAATCAAAGAGAAGGGGGGAATCCCACAAAGAGAACTAAATAAAATAGAGGCAAGTAAACTATCAGATACTGAGTTCCAAACAATGGTTCTAAGGAAGCTCAATGAGCTCAGTGAGCTGAGAGAGAATTACAAAAAAACTACAGGAAAACTATGAGGAACTTAATGAAAACTATAGCAGCATTAAAAAGGACATAGAAACTATCAATAAGAGGCAAGAGGAAAAGAAGAATACAATTTCTGAACTGAAGAACACAGTAGAAGAAATCAAAAGCAGGCTTGATGAAGCAGAGGAACGAATCAGTAAGCTGGAGGACAAGGTAGAAAAAAAGCTCCCAGAAAGAGAAGAAAATGAAAAAAGACTCAAAAAGAAGGAGGAAGCATTGAGGGAAATGCAGGACAACCTGAAACATAATAATATCCATATAATAGGGATACCAGAAGGAGAAGAAGAAGAGGAAGGGATAGAGAACCTGTCTGAAAAAGTAATGATGGAAAACTTCCCTAACTGGAAGAGAGAAAAAAATCACAGATGAAGCACAGAGGACACCATTTAAGAGGAATCCAACAAGGCCCTCTCCAAGACACATCATCACTAAAGTGGAAAATATCAAAAAGAAGCAGAGAATCCTAGAGGAAGCAAGGGAGAAAGAGGTGGCAGCATAGAAGGGAGCCCCGGTATGGCTAGTAGCTGCCTTCTTTACAGAAACACTACAAGCCAGAAGGGAATGACAAGAAATATTCCAAGTCATGAAAAGCAAAGGTCTGCAACCAAAACTGTTCTACCCAGCAAGGTCCTCAATTAAAATGGAAGGCAAAATAAAGAATTTCCCAGACAAAAGAAGCCTACAAGAATACACCTCCACCAAACCAGCATTGCCAAGATATGGTAAGGGACTGCTTTAAAAAGGTGAAGAAAAAGAGTCTATGAATACCCAGTTCCTTTCACAGTTACCAACACCTGATATTACCAATATTTTTAATACTTATTAATCTAATTGTGACAGTGATGTGTTATAAGTGTTACTTTATTCTTTGTTGAACCTAAAACTGTTTTTGTATATTTCTTGCCTATTTCTATTATTTCTAAAAGGCTTTAAATGATTTTTTGGTATTGTTTATCTATTTTTTTTAATTAAATGTGTGTAGGTATTTTTCCCCTAAAAAAAGTCCCCCAAAACTATTAACTCTTTTTTAGATGTGTTGCAAATACTTTACTATTCTATTACTTGTCCTTTAACTTTTTTTATATGTATATTACTGTACGGTCTTAAATGTTTAATATAGTCATATTGTCAATAATTCACTTTATACCTTCTGGGTTTGAATATGTTCCTTCAGGATAAGAAAAATATTATTTTGTATACTCTCCTAAAATTCCTTAGATTTTACATATTGATTTTTAAGTCACCTTAATATTTCTTGCATAATGTGTGAAATAGGGCTCTATATTTGTTGTATTTCAAGTAATAGTGGTCCATGCACCTTATTTGTTGAATAAGCCTTATTTTCCCCATTGGTTTGAAATATCAATTTAATCATATATTACATTGTTAGACAGATTTATATGTTTGTTTCTAGAATGCTCATTTTATTTCATCGATCTACTTGATTATTTCTGTGCTGGTATTATGTTGGTTTAATTGCTGAGACTTTATAATGGATTTAAATTTTTTAATATTTTATAATGGATTTTGACTTTTAAAAAAATAAATAAAATCAATCTGCATTTAAAAAAAAAGAAAGAAGGAACTCCTACCTTTTGTGACAACACGGGCGGAACTGGAGAATATTACGCTAAGTGAAGGAAGCCAGTCGATAAAGGACAAATACCATATGATCTCAATATAGGTGGAATCTATTCAACAAAATAAACTAATGAACAAAATAAACCACAAATATGGAAACATGGAGCAGACTGAAAGTGACCAGAGGTGGTGGGGAAGAAAACAACGGTGGAAAAAAAGAAAGGACTAAACAAAGAACATGTATGAATGATCCATGGACACAGAAAACAGAGTGGGAACTGACTGTGGGAGAAGGGGGCAGGGTGGGATGGGTGGAGGAGGGCAAAGGGGGAAAACTTAAGGCAACTCTAATAGAATAAACATGACTTAAAAAAAGGTGAGTTTTGGTCATGTGCATTAATTACTCCTCATATGGAAATCACAAAATATAATTGCAAAATGTCATATTGAAAATATGGAAAAATATTTTAAAGTATACATTTTATAAATATTAAACCATGAAATAAATAAAATAAATCCCTACTATGATTACTAAACCATAAATATATACTACCAGTGCTTAGTTTTTTTTTTATTTTTAAAGTGGTATTTTATTCATTATGCTGTTACAGTTGTCCCATTTTTTTCCTTCCCAATATTCCCCTCCACCCTGTATCCCCCTGCCAGCAGCATCCCCCCGCATTAGTTCACGTCCATGGGTCATTTATATAAGTTCTTTGGCTTCTCCATTTGCTATACTATTCTTAACCTCCCACTGTCTATTTTGTACCTACCATTTAATCTTTTTTTGTTTTTTAAAAAAATTATAAATCATGTTTATTGTCTTATAGTTGTCTCAGTTTTCCCCCCTTTGCCCCCTCTCCACCCATCCCACCCCCACCCCTCACTCCCACAGTCAGTTCCCACTCTGTTGTCCGTGTCCATGGGTCATTCATACATGTTCTTTGTCTAGTGCCTTCCCCTGATTTCCACCATCGTCCTCTTTCCCCCTCCCCTCTGGTCACTTTCAGTCTGCTCCATGTTTCCGTGCCTGTGGTTTATTTTGTTCATTAGTTTGTTTTGTTGAATAGAGTCCACTTATAGGTGAGATCATATGGTATTTGTCTTTCATCAACTGGCTTATTTCACTTAATATTCTCCAGTTCCATCCATGTTGTCACAAAAGGTTATTATATGAAATAAATAAACACACTTGGGACCCAAGTAGTTATAGTGGGAGTTTCTCATTATTTGTGCATCTAGAAATGATGAGAACATAAGGGAAGTGAGTCTGAATCCATCATGAAGCAATGGTTGCCATCCAGTCTCTGAAGTGTCACGAAATTCTCCCAAATCACTGTGCCATTAACAGCTGTACCACTCACA
The DNA here is from genome assembly GCF_021234165.1 of Pteronotus mesoamericanus. Classification (NCBI taxonomy): domain Eukaryota; kingdom Metazoa; phylum Chordata; class Mammalia; order Chiroptera; family Mormoopidae; genus Pteronotus; species Pteronotus mesoamericanus. The sequence goes on from NW_026555311.1 coordinate 19,775,456, forward strand.
AAAGTGGTTCAGAAAAGTCCCAGATTTACCTTAGGAGACTGGTTCATTCTTTGATAAACTATGAAAATGCAAAATACATGGTCTGACAAATAATTCAGTTCTTTAAAATGAATTTACCTTCTTTTTCCTGATACTGTTTTGGACAGGAAAGGAGTCACCAAAATTGAACATGCCAGCTAACTTCTTTCTTGTAAATGCAGCATACCGTTGCCCATGTACCTCCCATGCACTTCACAGATTTTTATATAGACTATTGAAGAACTGTATACATGTCTACATTTAAAGAAAAACTTCAAAAATGTAATAGTCTACATATTGTCTAACACAGTAAAGTTTTTGTTTGTTTGCTTGTTCTCTTTGTTTTAAGAGTGAATTTTAAAATGTTGTTTGGCTTTAATTTCTAACTTTTGTGTGTTTGTACTCAGACGTAAATTACTTGCAGGTGCGTCTCACATTTATAATATATGTTGGTTGTTTAAAATTGTTTATTCATTAATTTTCTACAACCACTGGCAAGCTCTGAAATTCCTTTTAAGAAACTCAAATCCATAAATGCCGCTCAGATCTATAAATGTGTAGCAGTTCTAAGAAAAGCACTTCCCCTACTTTATAAACATTGCCTACCCTATACTTAGCAACATTCTTTAATTTTGTTTACTGCTCATAAATAAAACCAACTTGAGCAATTAGATCCTTTTTCTATTTACCCTTTGGGTGGTTAAACAGCATTAATTATTTGCATGGAGATGGTTTTCCTAATTTCCATGGTGTGTGGTCTTTGAAACTTAATGATATCTAATTTACATCATATTTATTCCAGTTCATAATTTCATGCTTATTGTCAGTTTGATCATTTACTATATATGTTTGCCTAAGATTCACAATTATATAATATAGTGACCTTTCATCCTACTTTTTTTTTTTTTGCCTAGAGAGTCAAGATAGTCTGTATATTTCCTTTAAAAGCATTTCTTATCTCTTTAAACATAGTCACTAGTGTTTACAAACTATGATTCTAAAATCATTGAAAGATTCTGAGATTTCAATTTAGACAGAGCTGGGATTTCAGCCCCACTCTCTGTATGACTTGGCTATCCAATTAATATTTATAAGTCTCAAGCATTTTTAACTTACATAATGAAATAGATAATACTCAACCAGCAAAGTGGTCAGTAATAGGGAGAGACAGAGTTGAGCATAATTCGTGCCACAGAGGAGACATTCAATAGTTATAGTTATCATCATTATTATATTTTTCCTCATAAGAGTAATTTTATTAAAGTATTTTTTAATTTGTGCTGGTATAATTTGAATTGAAATGTGTTAAAGATTTCTCTTTTGGGGGGTTGTTCTTAATTTTTTTACTTCTATGGAAAGCAATAAAAACTATTGTATATTTTCAGTAATCAAACCCATTTCTATGGTCATAACTTACTGTTCTTTCAATTTAGACCATAGAAGTTTATATACACGTTGAGTTTGCACTAGTATGGGACTTCATTTATTTTGTTTTCCTTTAGTCATTTGTAATATGAATATACTCATACTTGAGATTTACAATTTCCAACACATTAATAATATAGCAGAAAATGTTTTAGGATCATTGTCATACTATTTTGGATTTACATATCTTTGATACACGCTGACATTAAGAAGGCTATTCTAGAAGAGATTCAAGTTAAAACAGCCTATTTCCACTTCGAAGTTTTTCCTATCTAATGTCTAGTTTTGGTTCATTAGGTGAAAGTATTTTCCAAAGCCAAACATGTGCTACATTCTCATTTCACAGGAAGAGTTCAGTAAATTTGTCTCATCTAGGTTTTTCTTTTTTCAGTTCCTCATGCCTTTTTCTTAATAAAGTAAAACTTTTTTGCAAATGCCGCTGTGCTCTTGAAACATATTTGTATATTCTATATATTTTAATATAAACTGAATAAAATACATAAAATGTTATTTTGTCTAAGCTCAATTTATGAAACATGATGTTATCCAGTAAAGAGATGTAGCACCTGCAAGTCATAAATATATGTCACCAAAATAAATTATGATGAATTGTGTAAAACATTTCAGCTCAAAAGTTATCAGGATAATATTATGGGACTTTGATGCAGCAGGTGCTTTCATTGGTGTGTAAATTATTTGGGGATCATAAAGTGGACACTTTTTATTAAAATTAGCTCTGACTTGAGATCAAGATTTTAGACCAGAGCAGCTGTGTTGATAATTATAAAAATGACATTAAATACTAACTAGACATTAGCTTCTACAGCTTAACATCCATTGGAATTTGAAAGCTTGAGAGAGTCTAATTTATATGTTAAGCTATCACAGTAACGCTATCACCATATCATTCAAAAAGGCAGCATTACTATCACATCCCTCTCATTATCTTTTTAGTGATTTCAAATGTGTATACAGATACATACATGTAAACATGCACATACATATACACATGTGTAAACATAGGCACATACCTATATATGAAATGGCTATGGTAATTTTATATTCACTTTAAGCTTTTTGTTTGTTTACACATTGAAGTAGAGCTAAATGTTTTTAATAGTGCTATCAATATTCAAAGAAAACAAAATTGATGCAATTGTGAGGCTGTTTCTCTTGGTATATCAGTTTCACCTTTTCTCTGTAAACATTCTTACAGCTCCTATGGGATCCTGTGTCATTTTGTTCATTCTACAGTTATACTATGTGTCACATAATTACAACGATTTATCCTTCACTTTTCTATACCCTTACAGAGATTTTGAATACCTCTAGAATGGGTGCCATAACTGAAGCCATTATATAAAACAATGATTTGTATTTCTGGCATCATCCATCAGTGGGATTATACAGTTTAATTTAATAACTTCTGTGATAGGCAGCTTTGAGGACGGCTCCCAGGGACTACCTGTTCCTGTTCGTCTCATCTCTTCTATTCTCCTCAAGTGAAGGCTGGATCTGGTGAGCTGCTTCTACTAGAGTACAGCAGAAGTAAGGGGAGCCACTTCCAACATTAGGCTATAGAAGACTCTGCTTTCTGTCTTGTTTGCCCTCTCTTGGTGTCTCGCTCGCTGGCTCTGAAGAAAAACTATTGCTATGTTGTAAATTGCCCTACAGAGTGGCTCTTGTTCGACTTCAGCCACCATTTGGTGGAAAAGAACTCAAGTTTTTTGTTCAACAGCTTGTGAGGAATCAGACCTGTCCCCAGCCACCGGGAGGAGCTTGGAAGTGCATCCTTTCCCAGGTGAGTCTTGAGGTGACAGCAGCCCTGACTGTCCCTTTGTGGCAAACCCTGAGCCAGAGGCACCCAGCCAAGCCGCTCCTGATTCCTGACACACAGAGACTAAGTGTAAGTCACTAAATTTTGGAGCGATGTGTTCCACAGTCATGGGTAAACATTACAAACACTAATTACAAAAAGAATCGATCAACCAATTAATGTAAAATTTTAGGTTTCTAACGCAATATGCACTCCAAACCAAATGTCAGCAGAAATCTCTTTATCATCTCAGGATGAAGCAAAACACAAAACTATTGTGATATTAGCAGATATCAAATATAGATTGCCTTCTCTTATAACTGTCTTTCTCAGTACCACAGAATACCTGGATTTTTAATAGTTATGATTAAAGGACATTGGAATTCTCTGAGTTCTAGGAGTATTTTTTTTTATTTTAATCTTCAAAAAAACCCATTTCTGTTTAAGTCTAAATTCAATTATTAATAAAATATTACTAAATCTACATCATCTAATTAGAAGAAAAATTTTGTAGTGACTTTTTCTAACATTAATAGAATTTAGTGCTACACACAACTGTAAAGCAATGGGAACCTCACTGTTCCTGCCATTCCATTGAGTGCACATAACTAAGGTTAGAATATAATTTCTCAAAGAAAAACACTATGTGCAATTACCCCCATGTCTTATGCTGTGACTATTAATATTGGCTGTGCCTTTTTAATGATGTATAAGTTCAAATCTTAGTTCATTTCTTATTGCTAAGAAACTTGGGTAAATCACAAATATGTCAGAGATTCAGATTCCTTATTTGTAAAACTAATATAATAATATTTTCGTTTTAGAACCAGGAGAGCTAAGATGCAATCAGTGCTTAATAAATGTTAATTGATAGGAATCAACTTGAAATATATGAAAAAAATCTTTGCAAAAGCTTCACTCTTTGTAGTCTATTTTGAAGCTTTATCATTAAACCCTGCTCAAAAGCATACATTACATTATGATTAACCCCTGGAAAATTCCAGGTTCCGTGGCTAAATGGGTGATAGCAATAACACCATACACACACACACACACACACACACACACACACACACACACACACACACACAAGAAAAAAAAACCAGAGGAAGAAGAGAAGAACAAGAAGAAGAAAAGAAGAAGAAGAAGAAAATGGAAATGAAGAAACAAAAGAAACTTATTATACTAAAGGAATTTGTTGATACACTAATTCTCCAAATTTCCTGATCACTCTAAACTGTTAAATAGTGAATTCTACAGGGATTCTATTTATCTTTATATCTAGGTCTGATGTATAAGAGGTTTAAGTAATATTATTTTACTCTTATACCATGTACATGATATTTAGCCCTCTACTATTTCTTTACTTTGAAGTTTTTACTTAGAAGTAATTTTAGACTTACAGAAAAGATGCATTTATAGTACAGGGAATTCACATGTATCAGCTTACTTTAATGTTAATTTACATAATCTTAGTATGTTTTGGAAACCTGGAAATTAACATTGGCTCAGCACTACTAATCAGTGTTACTGCTCAGTTTTCCAGAGATGGGAGTGGAGAAGCCCTGATTGGTAAAGTCTGCCAATTTCCTTGTGTTCCTAATTTCAGTTGGCTATTTTCGACCTACCAACACAACATTACGAAACTTGAAGTTGGAAGGAGATGCTCAGAATCACCAGTGCCAGCTGTACAAGCCAGCCCCATTCGCTTTGCTATTAGCGAAGCTACAGACTTTATTTGAATTCCACTGATTTTTCACCAAAGGTTCCTTTTCTGTGCCAGGGCCCAATCCAGGATCCCACTTTGCACTTCAGTTGGGTCTTATCAGCCTCCTCCATTCTGACCTCAGACTTCCTTCTCTTTCGGAAGTCTCAGAATTCCTCAGGCTTCTCTTCTCTCTCATGATTTTGACACTTGATGAATACTGCTCAGCTATTTTGTAGAACCTCTCTCAATTTCAGTTACTCAAAATTACATTGAAATGATGCAGTTTGGGCAATAAAATACCACATAAATCATGTGATGTTCTCAGGGGTACCTGATATCAATTAGTCTTATAACTGACGGTGTTAAACTTGACTAACTCTTTGGCAGGTTTCCTCACTGTAAGACTCCAAATCTCCCCTTTGTATTTAACAAATGTCTGAGGGGAGGATACTTTGAGACTTTAATAATATGTTCATATCCTGTGTCTTCTCAAATACTTGCCCAGCAATATCAGCATCCATCATATTTTATCTGAAAAATTGCTATGATTCTATTTACTGATCATGCTACTTTATTTTTCTTTTTTTAAGTATATTTTATTGATTATGCTGTTACAGTTGTAATTTTTTTCTCTCTGCTCCCCTCTGCCCTGTACCCTATTTCCCTCCAGCAATCCCTCACCCTCTTAGTTCATGTCTGTGGGTCATGCATATAAGTTATTTGGCTTCTCCCTTTCCTATACTATTCTTAACATCCCCCTGTCTATTTTGTTCCTACTGACTATGCTTTTTGATCCCTACTCCATTGCTCTTTTCCTCCCTCTTCCCCCTCCCCCCTGATAACCCTCCAAATGATTTCAATACCTATGGTTATGTTCCTATACTAGTTTTTTTCTTAGTTTGCTTTTGTTTTTGTTTTTATTTTTTAGATTCAGTTGTTGATAGTTGTGAATTTGTTGTCATTTTAATGTTCATAGTTTTGATCTTCTTTTTCTTAAATAAGAACTTTAGTAACATTTCATGTGATAATGGCTTGGTGATTATGAATTGCTTTAGCTATATCTTGTGTGGGAAGTCTTGTATCTGCCCTTCCATTCTAAATTATAGCTTTGCTGAATACAGTAATCTTGGTTGTAGGTCCTTGCTTTTCATCACTTTCAATATTTCTTGCCAGCCCCTTCTTGCCTGCAAAGTTTCTTTTGAGAAATCAACTGACAGTCTTATGGGAACTCCTTTGTAGGTAACTCTGTTTTTCTCTTGCTGGCTTGTAAGATTCTCTTTTTATCTTTAACCTTTGTCATTTTAATTATGGTGTGTCTTGGTGTGGGCCTCTTTTGGTCCAACTTGATTAGGGCTCTCTGTGCTTCCTGGACTTGAATGTTTATTTCTTTTGCCAAGTTAGGGAACTTTTCTTTCATTATTTTTTCAAGTAGATTTCCAGTTCCTTGCTCTTATTCTTTTCCTTTTGGCACTCTTATGACATGACTGTTGGACCTCTTGAAGTTACCCGAGAGGCTGCTTATACTACCCTCATTTTTTGGTGGGGGGGGGAATTCTTTTTTCTTCTTTTTGTTCTGATTGTTTCTTGTTTCCTTATATTCCAAATCATTGATTTCATTCTTAGTTTCATCCACCCTACTATTGTTTCTCTAGGAATTGTTCTTTATTCCAATTAGTGACTCCTTCATCTGATTATCTTTTTTATGTTGCTGAGGTCCTCACTAAGTTCCTTGAACATCCTTATAACCAATGTTCTGAACTCTGCATCTGATAGATTGCTTATCTCCATTTCATTTAGCTCTTTTCTCTGGAGTTTTGATCTGTTCTTTCATTTAGAACATGTTTCTTTGTCTTCATTTTGGCAACCTCCCTGTGTTTGTTTCTATGTATTGAGTAGAGTTTCTTTGACTCTGTGTCTTCATAGTGTGGCCTAGTGTAGTGGGTGTCCTGTAGTGTCCAGTGGCACCACCTCCCTTATCACCCAAGCTGGGTACTCGCGGAGCATCCTTCTTGTGGGCTAAGTACGCCGTCCTCTTGTAGTTGAGGCTTGGTTGCTGTTGGCAGATCAATGGGAGGGATTTACCGAGACCAGTCAGCTGCAAGGATTGGCTGTGACCATTGACCACCAACCTCTGCCCTCCATGGAGCATCAGTTGTGAAGGGGAAAGGTGCCGGTGCTCCAGAGTGGTCTGTAGCTATCCACTGGGTGCACTGGCAATGGGATTTACTGGGTGGTGCAGGCTAAGGGCAGCCCTCACCTATGTTTCACCTACGGCTGCCCTTTCTGACCTATAAAGCAACCTGAGGAGGCTGCTACTTAGCTGGGCTTGAAAATTCTCAGGTGAAACAAAGCTGTGTGACTATTCTGGTTGCTGCTAGTGCCTGGCCTGGAGCTCACTGAGGGCAGCCATTGCTTGTTTCATAGGATTTAGGAAGCTGTGAAGCATGAGCCAGACCAATTACTCATTTATTCATGTGGAAAAGCACCTTATGTGGGCTCATAAGTTGGATGGGCAGAGTCTCTTGGGATCTCCAAGCAGGTCAAACAGTGTTAGGCATGTTGATGGAGTCTCAAATATGGCACTAGCCTGCCAGCTCTGTGGCTTTGTGGGGGAGGGCTCAGAAAATGGACAATGGCCTCTGCTTTCTCCAAAACCAGACACTTCACCCTCTCCCAGTATGCCATTGTTGCCCTTCAGGCTGCCACTCCAGCGCTGGAACTTAGAGGGAGTGAGTCTGAGTAGGTGAGTCCATGTGTGTTTTTTTTAGAGGAACTGCTCAGGACTTCAGAAGTTTCTTCCACCCATTCAATCCCCATTGTTTTTTGCAGCCAGAAATTGTGGGGACTTATCTTCCTGGCACTGGAGCCCTGAGGAGCCTGGTGGGGGACTGGGACTCCTTGCTCCCGAGCTATCCTTCCTGAATTTTTATCTGCCACATGCGTGTGAGAGACTGGCCTGTTCCACGTCTGCACCCCTCCTACCAGCCTCGACGGATGTGGTTTCTTTAATTCTGTAGTCATCAGGCTTCCATTCAACTCGATTCCTGATGTTTCTGAGTGATGGTTGTCCTATATTTTAGTTGTAATTTTGATATGGTTGTGTGAAGAGTGAGCCATGTCTGCTATGCTGCCATCTTAAGCAGAAGGCAAACTTTATTTTTCTAATGTCTTCTACATTTATTTAAATTACAACTTTTTAACATTGAAATATTTCTATAGTTAACGTCTACATAGATAAACAAAGTAGAAAAAAGTCAAGGCTTATAGATTACTTACTTGCTCTCAATCTCTTACTGGTCAATTATTCTCTATACTAGAAGGGCAAATTAAAAGAGAAAAGAGAAGGCTTTTCTGCCAGAGTTATGTTTATATTTGTATCTCAATGATAATAAAGGTCTTTTTGAGAATTTATGGGCTTATAAAAAACAAAACTGGATTTGAAGAAAGGAGCAATGACCTGGGATAGAGTAGCCCAGAGTTATCTTCTGGCACTAAACACGTGACTTTGGGCAACAAATATAACTTCTTTGAGTCTCAGTTTTTTCATCTACAAATTAAGAGACTTCAATCAGAAAATCTGTAAGGTCTCTGTCTATTCAAAAATGTTATGAAATTTCTTTTGTAATGAACCAATACTTAGTGTGATGATTTACTTTCACAACAAGCCAGTTTATATAAGTAAATATAGTTATCCTTCCATTTCTCTCACAGGTACCTGTTTCCCTGTCTGAATCAATGGAAATTAATACTTTTTCTCTACTATATTGTTCCTCTTCCACCATGAAATAATTGATACTTAGTTAATATTTGAGTATAGAGAATCTTTCTGATCAACTGCTATATCTCAGTACCCAGAAAGACAGACATAAAGTACACCCTCAATACATATTTTTCACTTCTTCTTGATTATTGGTTGAATTAATCTCCAAAGTAGAACTTTATGAGACTCTCCAGTGAAAGTGTTTTCTCTTATTAATGTAAATAGTATTCTCCCTAAGGTTGTTTACTTTTGGATGTGTCAAATTTCCATCTTGGTATTGACATGGATTATAAACACAATCTTTTCTTCTTTAGATATTTTCCCCCCGAGAATAATGGATTTGAAAATTGGGGCTTAAATATGACATTTAATCTATAATCCATCAACTCTGATCAGTGCAAACTAAATTCAGGCAAGCGGTCCATGTCCCCAAGCAAATATAAAACTCAGTTTTACCTGTTTTATCAATGCATGTCTTGGCAGTGCTACATTTTTACTTTACTTTCATTCTTTGAAAATGGGTCATAAGTCATCTACATTAGGATACTAGGATTAAACAGATGATGTCTTGAGCTGATTTAATGAAAAAATATTATGAATGTTTCTTCCTCAGATGTATAAACTATCACATATATAATCTATGATAATATTTCATTCAGCTTCTATAATTTATATATAATTCTATCTGAAGCTTAAACTCTGGAAGATGACTTATGGTTGACTGAAAATATCTGACTCATTCATGAGTGAAATATTTCTCAGCTATGTTGGAATATTACAGTTCAATTTTGGGTATTAAAAGGAGTCTAATGTCTTATTCCTTTGGATGAACAAAAGAAGAATCTCTAAGGAATGTTGCCTTCATTAATTCTGGAAATAAAAACAACTCAAGTAAATATCTTTCCTGTCATGCTTTCAAGAAAAAAATAGAAAGATAAAGGATGAGTGTAGATTGCGAAGACTGTATATGCGAATATATTTTATTTGAGAGAGAGAGCCAGAGAGAGAGAGACATTGATATGTTGTTCCACTTATTTATGCTTTCATTAGTTGATTTTTGTGCATTCCCTGACCAGGGATCAAACCTGCAGTCGAACCTCCAATCTTGGCCTATTGGGACAATGCTCTAATGAACTGAGCTTCCTGGCCAGGTCTCCCTTACTTTATATTGCCATCGCTTCTTGTTTGCAAGACTATATTTACTTAAAAAAGTGAGGCATTTTTCATAAGTAATCATGCACTATACATTCATAAAAAATCTATGTGATGACTCTTAATACAACAATATTAATAAGATATAGACCAAATAATATAAACACATCATTGGAGCTACTTCTACAAAATCAAAACTAAGCAGAGTACATTTTGTGTTTCTTTTATCTCATCAAACTATACATGTAAATATTGCTTTATTTTGTGTGCGAAATCACTTCATTCAATTCATATGCTTCTCTCCATGAACTCCCAGATAAAACTTGAAATCACCTTTACTTTTTCACAGGTGGGGGAGATTGCCCCTCCTAACTCTGATTGAGAAGATGCTTTGTTTACTATTGCCTGAGATGAACCAAGGTCACCCATAGCCTCTTTTTCCAGGCACAGAGCATCCATATCCCTGCTTCTTCTCTGTTTGGATGGCCTCAGAAGAGGATGAATACTGCCCAGGGGTGTCCAACCCATAGTCCATGGGCTGCATGCGGCCCAGGGTGGCTATGAATGTAACACAACACAAAATTGTAAATTTACTTAAAACCTGTCTTTGGCTCATCAGTTTTCATTAGTGTTTGTGTGTTTAATGTGTGGCCCAAGACAACTCTTCTTTTTCTAGTGTGGCCCAGAAACACCGAAAGGTTGGATGCTCCTGCAACCTTCTGTACACCTAAAAGATTAATGAGTCTTATTAATGAGTCTTAATTAATGAGTCTTTGTTAAATTGAAAACTGAAGGAATTTGTTCTGTGATTATCTGTTACCTTGACACATGGCTCTGCTTAACACGCATTATTACTTTATTTTTCTAAATAAGATTTGAGCCAAAGAACTATGAAATATCAACTTTACAATAAATGAACTCTGGATAACCATGGAGGCAAGGTGGAGAATGGAATGAGGAAAGAAAATGTGAAAGCAGGCAGAAAGCTACTGCAAAAATCCAAGTGACAGATGATAAGAAATTGAACTTAGGCATTGAGGATGAAGATGACAAGAGATGAGCAGAAGAACCAGGATTTGGGAATAAATCAGATATGGAAGTTGAGGAAATGCGAGGGCCAAGAAATATTCTGATGTGTTTTGCACTTAATGGTATTCAACAGAATTTCAGTAATTTTCTAATCACTCATGTAATATTAGTAACTGCTAAAATGGCATTTTCATAAATTAATTTGCACTCATCTCAACTTTTTATATCTAAACCCATTATAAGAAATTGATATGTAATCTTTATATTATTATATTTATTGAACTGGGAGCATAATATATTTTGCAACATCATATGTTTATCAATGATATTAACAGCTATTGTTGCTGTAGAAAAATCTGAATTTGAGATTTTCTAGCTTTCTTCTCCCACTCATTTTGACCATTTCACAGTTTATTATCACATTCAACAGAAGAAGGGAGGAGAGCTGAGTAAAAATGAGACTCCCACTTATCGCATAGAGGTGTTGGTTCCTGAGTCATCTTTTTTTAACAGTACTTTACACTGTGAGGGTGCTTTTCTGTAAAAACTAAAATGAACTAAATTTTCTCTACATCAGCATTGCCTGGGCTAGGGCTAATTCTGCGAGGCTTACTTACAGACTGAACGGTAAACCATTTAAAGTTGTTGATTTGCTCTAGATGTGAGTTTTCACAGCTGAACAAGGAGTTAAAGTGAGAATAATGAAAAAATGTATTAATTTTGTTATTGGTCTCTGCATTGTATTGATTAGCTGTGTTTTCAGAGAATATATTCCCAAGATTTCCCGAATTGTTAAGACTGTGTCTCTGCAGAACTCTTGGCAAGCATCATACGTATTTATAGGCCAAATACAAGCAATTGCAATTGTTCCTATAAATCCAGTTTCCAGTTCCTATAAATTCAGCTCACTGTATATTACTTGTTGTTGATGCAGGCACAGAGAAACCACATTAACTTTTAATCCATAAAATACAACGTACAGAGAAAAAGGCCTTGGGAATAAGGGTTAGCTTAGATTTAATCTTGCTGCCCTTGATTAAAACTTTTGAACTATTGATTCTTTCCATGTTTATAAACAGAATACATCTAATTATAATTACAAGACTTACTCAAATGCACAATTGCTCTTAGTGTTCATAAAATAATTATCAATAATTCATAGACATTAACTTGGATATATGTGGGATTCAGGGCTTATGAAGTCAAGAAGTGTTTAAATCAATGACTGGGCAGTGATTTTCGCATTTTAGGAAAAATGAACAAAATAATTATTCCTTTGGGATTGTCAGTAATTTAAGACATGCACATACACACATACTCAGACAAAACCACCAGGAAAACCCACTGAATTATACCCGCTCACCTGAAAGGTTAAGAAAATGGTTTTAAAGCTGAAAAAATATTAACTGTGGACTGTTATTGAGGCATTGCTAATCGACAAATCATAGGCCTTTGAATCAGACCGATGAGAATTATACTTCTGTTTCAGTTAGCCATATGCCCTCAGGTAACCTACTTTCCTTTTCTGAAGTTCAGCTTTAATACAGGCATAAGAATATCTATCTTGGATACTTATTGTGAGAAGTGAAATAATGTGGAACAGAGTCTTGCTCTTTTGGAGGCAAAGAGCACAAAATGGATAACTACCTAAATATTGGGGGAATCACTGACCTCAGTTTCAAATGCTGTATTACCATACTTTGCCATGTATAATGCGTACATTTTTTGCCCCCATTTTTGAGGGAAAAATAAATAGGTACATTATACATGGGTATAATGATTACATACCATGGGTACAATAGTGGGTATAATAATCCTGTGTGTGATGCACACAAAAACATGGGTGTGCTTCATACATAGAAGCAATTACACATGGCGAAGTATGGCATTTGTTCTCTCTTAATGTTGTTTTGATTACATTTATATCATGTTTGAAATAATTTCTCAACTCTTTTCTAAATTGCACATAGTTCTAATAATTTTCAGTAATTATATCATTGATATCATATGTATGAAGACTAACATTTTATTTTTCTGGGAGTTTGAAGTTTATTTTTCCATAGTTTTGCATGTTTACAGTACTGTGAGAATCAAAGGGAAAAAAATCTGACTTTTCAGCCTATTAAAGAGAGCATTTGATAAGTACAAATTCTGACTATTAAAGAGAGCATTTGATAAGTACAAATCTCTCCTGAATACTAACAAATATATAATACTAGGATATCCTAGGAGTTCTGTTTATAACTAACTTCTTCCATTTCTTTGAATATACGAGTAATTCAATTTGAAAAGAAGGTGCAGTCTAAATGTGGCTTTTGTTGACTAAGTGCTGTATGCTTTTAAATGCACAAATGTGATCTATATAATAATTACCTTCAATGCTTTTCTAGAGCAATAGCAGTATACCAATTAATTAACTAATTAACCATATAATTTTAAACTATTCATTAAAGATTTTTTGCACTTCTACTAAGTACAAGTATTCAAATAACATGACAATGTCCATGTACAATTTAATAATTTGGAAAAGGTATACTACTCTCCCCAACCCTGTCTAAATAAATCAAGAGCTACAAAAATATTAAATAAAATGTAAAGATCTAATAGTAAAAAAATGGGTTCCAGGCATAATCATGTCAGTATTAATTTAACATACTCAAAAAATTATATTTATACCAGAGCCAACATAATATATTTAAGGTAAAGATTGGTATGAGAGTAATATAGAACCTGAAACAAATCACACCCCGAACAAAAAAGCAGATTCCCTCTAGATAAAGCTCTTTTAAATTACACTGTTGTGATAAAGCAGATTTACCCCCAACATGGGATGTTGCTTGCTAGCATTCTTGCTGACCACTCCAAAAATTGTATAAGGGATGAAATTTCTCAGGTACTCTGGCAATTGCTTTTTATAAGTGCCATCTGAGCTGAATTTGTGAAATGCAAATCTCTCTAGGTAGCAAAATGCAGAAGCAAAGCGAACTGGCTTTTGCTTACACTAATTCTAAAGTATGGCACATGAACCCCTGTAGTGGAAAATGCAGAACTATGGATTGCAAGCTGGGTTCACACTTGATATTAACCTTTCTGTGCATCACTGAAGGATTTGCGGTTTTTTAAGATTTTAGTCTGAATTACACAGGAAATGAGGTTGGATATGTCATTATTTAATGGTATAATCACACCTTGCTCTTCGGAGACAGCAACAACAGCAATGTTTTTCAGACTTCAGCATGCATACAAATTACCTGGGGATCTTGTTAAAAAGTAGATTTTGACTCATCGGTCTGGAAACGGGCCTGAGATTCTGCATGTTTAACGGTATCCTAGGTGATACTTACACCTTGTTCTGAGGTGCTTGTTTTGTGCATCAAAACTATAGAACAGGACAGTCCAAGAAAATATAAGCCAGATATATAATTTTAATTTTCTAATATCTACATTAAGTGATCTTTTTAAAAGGCGCAATTAACTTTAGTAATTTATTTTACTAAAACAAATATATAAAAAATAATAACATTTTAAAATATAAGCAGTGTGTCTTTGATAATGAGGTAATTTACATTGTTTAGTTAGTGTTATTATCAAGTCTGTTGCATTTTGCAGTTAGGACACATAACAATTTGTACTACCTTGTTTCAAGCCCTTATAGGTTCCATGTGGCTAGTGGCTATCATGCTGGATAGCACAGGTATAAAATAATTTATATGATTTAGAAAGAGGCACAAAATTAATGTTAATAATGAAATAGTGGGTTGTGCTCTTTTCTAAACCTCGCTTTTCTTTTTAATCCATGGGCTCTGGGTCCTTTCGGTTTAAGTGCATAGTCCCATAATAACAGCATTCATCATGTAGTTTATCCCTACTACAGAAATGAAATAATCCAGAGAAATCCCCTGAAGCCTAGATCAGGCCACTAGAGATCTCGAAACAGAATAATGAGAGAAAAGAGAGAAGTAGGAGTAAAGACAACAGCAGCAGAAATGAAAATAAGGTCCCTCAACCAAGTATTTTTGAATGTTTTCAACAGTGCTGGCAGTGGACTTGTAACAGTTACAAGAATCTCTCCCTTCCTGTTATCAGGGTTCTGAAGAAAAATAGAGAGGATGAGACAGTGGTTAGGAATCAAACTGTGGTAGAAATTTATGCATAATAACTGTTATAGGCCAATGATGAGAAAGTCAAGGAAGAAAAGATTTAGAGCATCTGGCAATATGAAATGAGAATGTAAGAACTCAGTGACATAATAGTTTTATGCTAATGTCCTCAAATGGAGCAAATCAAAGTTGTTGATGATAATATTAGAAAAATACAGGTTTGACTGCATGTACAGAGGTATTGAGAATGAACTAAACTATTGTAAGTTTTCATTTATAAAAGAAAACATCCTAACTTTATAGCACTGTTGACACCTTTGGCAGGTACTGAAGAAGACTATATACATATATAACTCCTGTTGACTATATATGTATATAGATTATATACATATATAACTCCTGTTGACTATATATGTAGAATCTCAAACTTCACATACTGTGAAAATAATTCTTTCTTTATTAGTTATTTTTCCTACTTCTATTTCTTTCCTAATCTTTCTATCTCAATAAATAGCATGATAGTCTACACAATTGGTCAGAATAGGAATTTGAAAATCATCCTTAATTTTTCCCTTTTTCCTTTCCATATCCAACCCATTAGCACATTCTATTGATTTTAAATCCAAACATCTAGTTTTGACTGTGTCCACTTCTCTCCAATTTCATAAAAAACACTTTAATCCTAATCAAAATAATTTCACACCTAAACTATAGCAATGCCTTTCATTTCTGCTTCCCTACAATGTATTGTTCACACTGCAGTTAGAATATTCTCTATAAAAGTCAAAACAGACAATGTATGCTTAAGGCTCTTTAGCGTATGCCCACTTCACTTAGCATAAAATCCAAATATTTTACTAAAGCATAAAGTGCTTTAAAGATCTAGCCCCTGATTATCCATTTCATCTCTTACTAAATCCACCATCACAATACATGTTTATGTAAATTTTTCTCTTTCTGGAAATCTCCAGGTTCTTTCTTAACCGTGAGGCTTTGCATTTCCTGTTCCTTTTATATAGATTGTTCCTAAATAGTTCTTTCCATGCTTGACTCCTTTTTGTGATTCGATCTTCACATCAAATGTCATCTCCTTGAGAAAACGCTTATCATTTTATGTAGACTAACATCACCACTACCTCCTTGTCAGTTACCCTTTCACAGATCAGCTTGCTTTTTTCACTCAACTAAGGTACATATTTCAATATGTAATTATGTTACACCTATTTTCTTACTTTTTAGTTTCTGACTCTTGAAATATCAGATAAATTTTCCGGAGCCTGGCAAATATTAGATTTGCCATAACTATTTAGAATGATTGCAGAACAGATCACCTGTGTGTGGGAAGAGCTGAGTTTTACTCTCAGATCTGCTACCTGCAAACAGTACTTTAGTGAGTCATGGAAGTTAATCTGTGAGTCAGAATTTCTTCATGAATAAAATAAGTATGATAATATTGGTTCCCACTTAAATATAAGATTTAAATTTTTATGATGTAAGAAAATGGATAATAAAAGAGGGAATCAATTGTGATAGTATTTATTTATTTACTAAAAACCATTCATGCCAAGTGGCTAATAAAGCCATGAAATCTCTCAGCTATGCTGAAACCACAATTCTGGGAGAGTCGGCAATAAACATCAATTCAATTTTATCTGCTAATGTAGGGCAACGTGTAGAGATAATACTGAATGGCAGATTTTAAACTTCTGTAATTGTGTTTTGCTTTGGTAATACTAAATTGTCTTGTAGTCTGAGCATACGCAAGTCTGGCAATGGTGATGAGCATGCCGGAAATGTATTCCATGTTTTGGGCAAAACATCTCAGAACTAAAATTAAAATGGATCATGAAATACATATGTATATAATCAAGACTAGACTATACTCATATATTACAATATTATTATAGACACAAGTTTCACTTATTCTGACATTTATGTGTGTTTCTATCTCTGTAACTCATTATCCATGAAATGAAGGCACGGGCGTCTGTATCTTAACACTACTATAAAAGAGGGTTTAAATTTGTAGTGTGAATTCCTTTATTAAAAATGCCATTCTTTGTATTTGTGCATGCTTTGCAATTCCAGGCTTTAATCCCTGGTTATTCTTTATGTCTGCTGGGAGATCTGATATCAGTTAATTTTTGTTTTTACCTTATCTACCAGATCCGTAGTCATTATGGGCAAGCTGAAATATTCTCAGTGTCTTCTCTATGATCAACACTGTATATGTGGAGGAGTCAAAACAGAGTAACTGAAAGAATACTCTATGTTTACAAGTACATATTTACAAGTTTTAGTAATTTAATGAGGCAGTATATTAATTGACCAAGGCTTGCCTTAAGACAAAGCAGTTGTATGTGGTTCATATGTCCTGGAAACTTGGTTTTCTTGAGCCTGTAACTAGTCAATCTACATCTCAGAGAGCAGGAGAGGACGTTAGAATCCTTGCTATTAGAACACTCTACAGCCCATTCTTAGATATTAACAGGGTAATCTAGACATTATTCAATTTTGATAATGATAACTTGTAACCTAGATACGTATATCAACTCTCTTGATAAGCTGCTGTGTGTTATTAGTTGGGGAACTGATTGCAAGCAAGTGGTTAATAATAATAGTTTGCTGACTGTGGAAAGTATTTACTTTATAAAATAAGTTTATAGTAATCTCATCACATAATAAAATGAAAAGTGAAATGAGAAAGGAATTTTTCCCTACTAGTTTGCAACCTACATGTAAAGGTACTGATGTTGTGGACATTATACATTATTAAACTGCATTATAACCACATCTTCAAGCCAATTTTTATCAAGGATTATCATGGAATATTCCTGTATGTTAGGAAATTGACTGCTGCATGCTACAAGCATTCTGTTATGATTAAATGCTTAAAGACAAGTTGAAAACAAAAATGGCATTGGAGTATGATCAATTTCATGTTATAGAAATATTTTATTCTATTCACTCAGTACATTAGAATGTATAAATATCATGAGCCAGTTTTAAATTAACTCCTGATAAAAGCAGTGTCTATAGTGTGTATTATGGTTTCAAGTGACTTTAAGTAAGACTTAGCATTTTAAACAATCACTGGAAAGCATTATTTAATATTTTCTAAATGTAAAGGGTTTACTAAAATAAAACTTACCTTATAAAAGGAAATTTATCTACCTTCATACCTTACATTTGTACAGTCACTCTTGACCTTCCAACACTGTACCAGTCAAAACTTAATTCACTGTCCTATAAATTAATTCTTTCCTCTTAATTAGTAAATAAATAAAATAGTCCATCTACAATATGGCTATAAAATCAGATTCTCTTTGGTAATGTTGACTTATAAGTTAAGGCATTGAAAGCAGTGAACACAACAGTTTGCACACAGCTGTCACTACATTAATGTCAATTATATGACAATTTTTCCCTTCATGTAAGACCATGGGATCCACATATGACTGCTTCCTGATACACTGTTATTGTTTCTCTTCTTCCCCAAAATCTGGTACATTCAGGAACCTATAGGGAATAGTGTCTTCTCTCTCTCTTCCCAGGAGAGAGAATTACTATTCTTTTTCTTGAGAAAGCTAGAAAATTGAGATTAGTAAGATTCCTAAAAATATATCACTAAACAATATCCCTAAATACTAGGGATATTCTCTTGAATACAGACATATTTTTCATTGACAAGAGACAAACCTGTGTTGTAATAATGTATTATCTATTTTATTCATAAACCATGTTTTATACATTTAATTGATATGTATTTCCCCAATTAATAAATATTTTACTCCTTGTTCCTGTATTTTCTAAATATGTTATTAAAATGTGTCCTTCCTTATTAATTTAAACACTAGTAATTTTAAGTAACTTAACCATGTCCTTATTATTAACATGTTGTTATATAGGAATTGATTTTAAAACAACTGAATTAATGTGTTACTAACTTTGCATAAACTGCTTACTCCCAAGCATTTCAAACCTAAAATATATCCTTAAATTTTTCCATGGTCAATCTAGAGAGAACACATTGTGAGAATGACACTTCCAAAGATTTATTCCTAAAACTCATCATTTTTGGACTATTTACTTAGTTTAAGGCTTGAACAATAGACACACACATGCACATATACATACACTATACACACACATATATAGATATATAAATTACTAATAATATTTTTATGTTAGTTATCAGAAGAAATTCACAGGATAGGGGATATTTTTTATATCATATGTGGTGTATCATTATGAATGGGAATTATTCGTAAATATTTTCTCATTACCAATGACGGCTTGTCTATTCTTGAGTTGTAATTCAGTTCCTGATTATACAGAAATATCTTCAAGTGATTCTTTCAACTGGCTTCATACCACCGCACTGATAGAACTTAACAAAGTTATTTTTAAAACATTGTCTCACTAATTACTATTTTTAAGACTAATATCAAAGTAATTTCCCAAATTTAGATCCTTATCATATCACCATATTCTGAAACTATGCTTTTTGGTATTTATGTACTAAACAAAAAAGACATAGGTTCAATTTGGCTACACCAGCCAAATAGCTTGAATTTAGTTTTGGCTATTCCATCATCATAGTTATCATAAAATATATGAACTACTGAATTAATATATATACAATAGAGCAGATATTTATTAAAAGATACATATATCTTTATATTCTTGTGATATGAAAGCCTGAATAAAGACAGATTGAATGGGAGCATGTACTGACATTACACATGATGATCTTCCTCTAAAAGGACTATCATTTCTGTGAGGCGACTCTTAACTTGGTGGGTTAGTGGAATCTCAGCTGCCACTACATGGCACGGTTACTGAAGGTTAATGATATTTCTTAGTCATACGCTTTCTATCTGGCTGTGCAATACTGAGACATTGGCAAAAAGATTTCAAACTAATCCCAACTAGTCCCAAAGAGTGCTGGAGACTTGGACGGGGAGATGAAGGGTGACTGTTAATGAAAATAAAGTTTATTTTGGGGTTAATTCTAAAATTAGAATATGGCATTGGTTGTACATTTATGTGGTTCTATTAAGACATTTTCAATTAGTAATTTAAATGAGTGTATTCTGTGGTATGCAAAGTTATATACATCAATAAAAAGATTTTAAAATATAGTTTTGTAAGAGAAATATATTTTCAATGTTACAGAAAACAAATTAGTATTATGAAGAAAGGCTAAAAAGGAATCCTTTAAAATGCTTCATTTGTCAACTGTTATGACAAAATGAAATCTGTTATCATCACCAATATATTTGTCTACATTATATTGCAATGATTATGTATGATTTCACTGATTTTTTAAAAAATAGGATTATGATGCCACCAATAACACTTGCCATAAAAGTTAAAAATTCAGCAATATTTTCTGCTTCATAAATGGGTTGTTTCAACTAAAAAATTTATTCCACAGTTCTAAATTTTTTTTTGTGAATTCAGGAAATCACAAATTATGTGTGTCATTTGCATATATGAACAGAGTAAAACCAACTATTAATCATTATATGTTATGGTTAGTCAGTTTTTCTTTTTGAAATCATCTTTGCTGGAGGCAGCATGAGGTAGATGACATAAAGTAAAAGAGTGGAGAGGTACAGAAACTGAGAAACCAAACAGGAATAAAGGAGAATATATGCCTCATGCTATTTCCCTCCAAAGAAAATACAGATTTTACATATATAAAACACAGACACACAAGCCATGCCCAGGATTACTTTCTAAGATATTTAATCATACTGCCAAAATTTACGAAACAAAAAAGAGACAACCCGAATAAGCCTATAGCTATAAAAGAATCGAATCATTAATTAACCTTCAAACCAGAAAACACCAGGCCCAGATGGGTTTACTGGTGAATTCTACCAAACATTTAAAGAAACAATTATATCAATTCTCTGCAATCTCTTTTAGAGGGTAGAAGCAAAGGAATATTTCATTCTATAAGGACAGCATCATCTTAATACCAAAATCAGACAAAGATATTACAAGAATACTACAAACCAATATCTCTCATGAATATAGATGCAAACAATTCTCAACAAAGTATAACCCAATCAAATCCAAAATGTATAAAAATTATACCCTATGACCAACTGGGATTTATGCCAATTAAGGACAGTTGTTTCAACATTCAAAAATAAATTAATGTATTCTATCACATCCACAGACTAAAAGAGAAAAATGAAATAATCATATCAATATATGCAGAAAAAAGTGAGAAAGTGCAACATTTATTCATGATAAAAACTCTCAGTAAAGTGGGAATACAGGGGAATTTCTTCAATTTGATAAAAACTTCTACAATCAGCCAACAGTTAATAATATATTTAATGATGAGAAACCTGAAGCTTTCCCACTAAGATCAGGTGCAAGGCAGGTGTCTCCTTTCATCACTTCTTTTCAACATTATATTGAAAGTTCTAGTTAATACAGTAAGACAAGAAAAAGAAAGTCATATATATTGGGAAAGAAGAAATAACGGTCATTGTTTACAGATGATTATCCATGCAAAAAAGAATCACAAAGAACTAGCCAAAAAAAAAAAAAAAAAGGAAAAAAAGAAACTCCTTGAGTCATAAGTGATTATAGCAGTATTCCAGGTTACCAGGTTATTATACAGAAGACAGAAGTCATTTTTCTTCTTATATATTTGCAATGAACAAGTAGAATTTGAAATTAGTAACACAATACCATTTACATTAGCTTCCTTCAAAAATTAAATACTTAAATATAAATCTAAAAAATTAGGTCAAAATTTTCTATGAGGAAAACAACAAAACTCTGATGAAAGCACAACAAATAAATGGAGATATTCCATGTTTATGAATAGAAAGACAAAAGAATCAAGATGTCAGTTTTTCCCAATTGGATCTGTAGATTCAATGCAACGCCAGTCAAAATCCTAGTAAATTGTTTTACAATTATTGACAAACTGATTCCAAAGTGTAGTATACACAAACAGGCAAAAGACCCAGAATATTCAAAACAATATTGAAGGACAAGGACAAAGTTGGAGTACTGATGCTATTTATTATAAGGTTATAGAAATCCAAACAATGTGGCATTGGTGAAATAATGGAAAATTAATCAATGGAACAGAATAGGAAGTCCAGAAATAGAACCCATAGATAGTCACATGATCTCTGACAAAAATAGGAAAGGCAATACAATGAAGCAACGATAATCTTTTTAACAAATGGTGCTGGAATCATCTTGCCTCTGCACATTTTCACAGATATTTCCAGATCACTGAATGCAACAGAGGTAATTAATTCCAGAAATTGAAAAATATCTAATTTGTATTTTTATTATGTAATTAAAATGTATGCCAACTGAATTTGAATTATGTTAAAACTCAAAAAATTCTGAGAACTGAAGTAATAAAATCAAGAAATATGTAATAAAGAACCTGTTTCTCCTAATTTTTGAATATAAACTACACTTCTCTGCTAGTACATAAATATTTATAAGCAATAGTAAATATAAATAAAATCAAAATAGCCAAAATTAAGTAATAAATAATACATAAAAAAATCCTTTATACTAAATATACAATTTGTCTACTTTAGTTTGAAAAAGAATATTTGAGTATTAGTAGGAAATAAATTTTTTATTAAAATAAAAATTAGCAGACTTAGCTTATTTTCATTTTTATATTTCATAGTTATTTAACTGGTTGACTTCTGTGATATAAAACCAATCCAAGCAAGTGGTGGACCAAGTTTAATTAGTTTACTCAATCAATCTACTATAATTCATATTTTTCCCACATATAATACAAGTTGGAAATTTATTCAAAGGAGATTCTGATTTAAAACATTAACTTGAGCATGCTAACCAGCTTTATTATGTTTTTGCTTAAAGTGCAAAGAGAGTCTAAACTGTTGGTAGGCTTTGTCATTAGACTCTTTCACTTAGACTACACTTATTAGTTCTGAGCTGTGTGAGCCAAGCAAAGAGAGTTACATTATCTCCACACGCCTCTACTCCCAGGCCTAAAATGGGCATGAGAACAGTGTCTTTACCAGAGTATATTTGTCATTATTAAAAGGCTTAGTGCAATACCTGACACATAAGCTGTTTAATAAAACTAGCTCTACCTGTATTTCCAAAGGGGAAAGACACAGAGTCCACTTAAATCTGGGAGATAGCTTGAAAATACATACAGTCAAAATGTACAGAATTATGAAGTAAACAACATGGCAAAAGCAGCCTGAAACATGAGAAATCCAGAATAGGCAAGAAAGAGGTTCTTCCTTGACCTGTGCAAAGAATGAATTATATACTGAGCTATGCAACTGAGTTATGTTTATCTAGTCACTTAGTGTCATGATTTCCTAATTGCCCATATTTTTCAATAAAGCTATCAAATACCTGTTAATAAAACTGTACAAGATTATGAACCTTTCTTCTAGAATCAGAAAATAAGATTCATAAATAAAATGCATAAAACTAAATTTACAAGAAAATTTCAATTTCTATATTAGAAAAATTGAAATGTTCAAATAAAGATTTTAACAGAGGACAAGCTGTACGCTTTCCTTGGATTCAAATAAATTCATAAAGATATACAATTTCCCTAAATTAATCTTTTAATTTAATGTGGTTTTCAATAATATGTCAATGGCATTCATGTTTTTGAAGTAAATAAACTGATTTCAAGTTTAGATGGAAAATTACCGAAAAACAGATATTGTTTGAGAATTTGCTAAATGATTAAGAAAAAGTTAGGTTACTCAATAAATTAGTCTGGAAAACTTGAGTTTTCATCTACAAATGAAGTTGAATAATGATCTAACACTCACAGTTTATAACAAAAAAATTTAAAATTGATAAAATATTTGTTAAAACTGAAAAATGCAAAAGCAAAAAACTGAAACAAAAAAAGCTACGGAATTAACCAGTGATGATTATTTTTGGATTAGTGAATGCTTTCTAAATATAACACAAAACCCACAAAATGCAAAATAAAATTAATTTTTTTAGTTATTGCACGGGAGGCTCTGACAACAAACCAGAGTGAAAGCTCAGTTCAGTCCCACTGAGTCCAGCTGCAGGAGAAGAACAGGAAGTAGCATGCCACAGGGACTGTGCGGTCTGATCCAGGGTGGCTGGAGAGCAGGGGGCTGCGCACAGTGGAGCGTGTGGGCCTGAGTCTCCTGTGAGAGCGTCAGACTGGGGACGGAACAGCCAGGAGCTGAATGCCTGAGATTCTTTGCAGCCATCCAGGTCCCCTCATAGGAAGGTGTGCTCAATGCCCACCTGTGGGATTACAGGCTCTGCAAGCTCTGAGAGGCCAGCTCAGGAGCACCTGCTCAGCACATAGCCCCAGGTAGCAGGTGGGGGTGGTACTGGCATTGCTCTAGATATTAGATGAACCACTCCTGGACCTTGTTCTGAGAGAAAGCCAGCAGGGCAGAGCAATGAAAACCAGCCACACCTGAAGGAGACAGTCACAGACTGTGATCACTTGTAGCTTCAAACAGGCTGCCTAGGGCCAGAGTAGGACACCATCTGATAATACCAGGGGTGGATCCAGAAAGAGAAGACAGTGGCAAACACTAAACTATGTTAAGATGAATTCCACCATGGTCTTCTTCATCATTTGCGTTACTTTTTTCTCCACATAGCTTTTTAACATTTTTTTCTCCAAGTGTTTTCCTCTTATTTCACTATTTTTAATTTTAGTATATTTCAAATCTTGTATTATACTCATCCTTTCTCTCCATTTTGCCATCTTCCTTCCTCTTCTTTTTGTTTTAACTTTATTTTTCCCTTTCTACACCTTGTTTCTATTCTGCACTCTTACTATATCTTTCCCCTCCAGCATCTCAAAACCATTTTTCTTGCCAAAAGTCATCTCACATTTTTTCCCTTTCTTATAATATCCTTATTCTTTCTCCTTTTTTAATATTTGCTCATTGGTTGTTGATATGGTGGTTATAGTTGCATTTCTTCAATTTTATTACTAGATATTCACTGTTTTTGTATTTTACTTCTCAAATATTACTGTTCCTCTCTCCTACTCCATTTTGCCTTCTTCTTGTCTTTTTTTTTTCCTTTTAAATTTTATTTTTTCCTTCTTTTAGCCTGGTTTAGCCTGGTTATTATTTCTTCTCCCTCTAGGTCTCAAAATCACTTTTCTTTCATTTAGATATCTCTATCTTTGTTTTTCTTTCTTTTTTCCTTCTTACTCCTTTTCCTTTATTAATCTTTGCTCTTTTTTCACTATTGTTATCTTTGATGTTTTTCTCCAATTTTATTCCTATTTTTTCCACTATTTTTTAAATTATTTTTAAATCTCATAGTATACTCTTCCATTTTCTTACTCCATTTTACTTTCTTCCATCCCTTTTTATGTATGATATAAATTTTATTTTCTTTCTACCCCTTGTCTCTATTCCCTACTGCTATTTCTCTTTCATCCACCCTCTCAAAATCATTTTTCTTTCCATTAGTCACTTTATATTCATTTTTTCTTTCTTATAATAGTCTTAATCTCTTTCCACCTTTAGTAATATTTGCTTATTTGTTGTTTAGAGTGTGGTTGTGTTGGGGGTTATTTTTATGGGTGTAGGTTTTGTTTCCTCAGTTGTTTTGTCCTGACAGCATCATACAAGATGTGGCGGGCATTGTGACTCTCAGTCAGCCAGCCAGAGGGAAGAGCCCATCAAAGAATGACTCAACAACAACCAACAAACCCAATTTTAATGAGAGAGGTCACATACATTTATGGCATGCCAAGAGCATCCATCTCAGGAGATCAAGAATACTGTACCACTGAGTGCCACAGGTTTCTTACCACAGAAGGCCACCCCATGAAGACAAGGAATGAAAGCAGATAAATCTAATACAGAGAAGCAAACAAAAAGAGTCACCTAAAATGGAGAGACAAAGAAACAACCCCCAATCAACAGGAAAGGAGGAATCCCCATAAATAGTGCTGAATGAAATTTAGTCAAGCAATCTATCTGATATAGAGTTAAAAATAATGATTATAAGGATGCTCAAGGAGCATCCTTGAATTCTTTGGAAGCTACAGGGAACTCACTGAGAACTACAACAGCATGAAAAAGCCATAGAAACTATGAATAAGAGCCAAAAGGAAATGAAGAGTACAATATTTGAAATTAATAAACTAGAAGAAATTAAAAGTGGGCTAGATGAAGCAAAGGATAGAATCAGTGAGTTGGAGGATAAGGTATCAGAAAAACCCAAATAGAGCAACAAAATGAAAAATGACTCAAAAAGAATGAAGATAGTTTAAGGGAGCTGCAGAAAAGCATGAAATGTAATGACATTTGCACCAGAGGGAGAAGATACGGAGGAAGCATTAGAAAACCTGCTTGAAAAAATGATGACAGAAAGTTTCCTTAGCCTTGTGAGGAAAAAAAGTCGCTCAAGTCCAGGAAGCACACAGGGTCCCACTCATCATAAACATAAAGTGCCCACTCCAAAACGCATCATAATTAAAATGGCAAAAGTTAAAGATAAAGAGAGAATCTTAAAAGCAACAAAGGGGAGACACCTAGTAACACACAAGGGCACTCCAATAAGGCTAGCAACTGATTTCTCAACAGAAACACTACAAGCCAGAAGGGAATGGCATAAAATATACCAAGTTATGAAAAGCAAAAGCAACCAAGACTATTCCAACCAGCAAGGCTCTCATTTAAAATGGAAGACAAAATAAAGAGCTTCCAAGACAAAAGAAGCATAAAAGAATACATCTCCACCAAACTAGCATTGTAAGAGATGTTAAAGGGACTGCTTCAAGAAGATGAATCAAAAGAGTGAGTGAGAGAGAGAGAAAGGAACACAGGTACAAACAGAAAAAATGGCAATGAATAAGTGCCTGTCAATAATGACCTTAAATGTAAATGGATTAAATTTTCCAATCAAAAGACATAGGGTAGCTCAATGGATACAAAAATATGACCTGCATATACGTCGTCTACAGGAGACCCACCTCAGAACCAAAGATCTACATGGGCTGAAATTGAAGGGATGAAAAAATATTCCATGCAAACAGACACACAAAAAAAGCTAGGCTAACAATACTTATATCATACAAAATAGACTTCAAAACAAAGTCAGTAACAAGAGAAAAAGGTCACCACATAATACTTAAGAGAATGGTCCAATAAGAGGAGATAACCCTTGTAAACATATGTGCACCCAACATAGGAGCACCTAAACTATCATATAAGAAAAATCTTGGAGGACTTCAAGAAAAATATTGGTAGCAACACATGCATATTAGGGGAATTTAACATCCCATTGTCAACAATGGATAGATCTTCCAAACAAACAATCAACAAGGATATGTGGCATTGAACAACACTCTAGCTCAAATGAACTTACTTGATATATACAGAACATTTCACCCCAAAGAAGCAAAATATACGTTATTTTCAAATGCACATGGAACATTTTCAAAGATTGACCACACAGTAGAACACAAAACAAGCCTCATCAAATTCAAGAAAATTGAAATCATATCAAGCATCTGCTGGGATCATGATGGCTTGGAGCTAGAAAGCAACTTCAAGGAAAAAACTCAAATACATTCAAATACATGGAGACTAAATAACATATTATTAAATAATGAATTATACTAACAATGAGATCAAGGAAGAAATAAAAAAATATCTGGAAACAAATGAAAATGAACGCACAACAACCAAAAACCTATGTGACACAGAGAAGGCAGTCCTGAGTGGGAAGTCCATAGCAATACAGCCCCACTAAAAAAGATAGAAAAATCTCCAATAAACAACCTAACCATACATATACAAGAACTAGAGGAACAAAAAACAAAGCCCAGAGTGAGTAGAAGGAGGAAATAATCAAGATCAGAGCAGAATTAAATGATATACAGATTGAAAAAAAAAATGGAAAAGATCAATGAATCAGGAGATGATTCTTGGAAAAGATAAACAAAATTGACAAACTTTTTAACCAGAGTTTTAACAAGAGGATACCACAGAAATAAAAAGATTTGTAAGAAATTTATATGAACAACTATATGCCAAGAAACTGGACAACTGGGTGAAATGGATACATTTCTAGAAACATACAATCTTCCAAAACTGAATCAAGAAGAATCAGAAAGCCTGAACAGACCAATAACAACTAACAAAATTGAAGCAGTAATCAAAAGACTCTTAACACACAAAACCCCTGGACTAGATGGCTTCATAGGTGAATTTTACCAAACATTTAAAGAACTAACTCCTATCCTCAAACTATTCCAAAAGATTCAAGAATAAGGAAGACTCCCAAGCTCTTTTGACAAGGTCAGTTTTATCTTAATTGCAAAGCCAGGTAAAGACACAAAAACAACAACAAAAAAATACAGGCCAATATTTCTGATGAACATAGATGGTAAAATCCTCAACAAAATACTGGCAATCCAGATACAGCAATACATTAAACAGATCACACATCATGATCAAGTAGGATCCATCCCAGGAATTCAAGGATGGTACAATATTTGCAAATCAATAAACGTAATACACCACATAAACAAAATGAAAGTCAAAAAACACATGATCTTACCAATAAATGCTGAAACAACATTTGAAAAAACCCAACACTGATTTATGATAAAAACAATCAGCAAAGTGGGAATACAGGAGCCTACCTCAACATAATAAAGGCCTTATAAGAGAAACCTACTGCAAATATCATACTCAATGGGCAAAAAGTAAAAACTTTTCTCTTAAAATCAGGAACCAGACAAGAGTATCTATTTCTATCACTCTTATTCAACCTAGTATCAAAAGTTCTAGCCACAGTGATCAGATAAGAAAAAAAAGAAAAATTATCCAAATTGTAAAGGAGGAAGTAAAACTATCAGTAGTCATAGACAACATGATGGTGTACATAGAAATCCCTACAGTCTCCACCAAAAAACTACTTGACCTAATAAGCGAATTTGGCAAAATAGCAGGATACAATGTCAATATTCAGAAATTGATGGCATTTTTGCACACCAACAGTGAACTATCAGAAAAAGAAAGTAGGAAAGAAATCTCATTTAGTATAACAAGAAAAGTAAAGTACCTAGGAATAAATTTAACCAAATAGGTAAAAGACTTATACTCAGAAAACTATAGAACACTGAAGTGAGAAATAAAGAAAGATACAAGTAAATGGAAGCGTATACTGTGTTCATGGCTTGGAAGAATTAACATCATTAAAATGTCCATACTCCCCGAAGAAATCTATAGATTAAATGTAATTCTTATTCTTGTTAAGATAGCAATGGCATAGTTCACAGATTTAGAGCAAATATTTCAAAAAATTATATGATAGCCAATATTTGGAAACAGTCTAAGTGCCCATCAGTAAATGGATCAAAAAACTGTGGTACATTTATGCAAAGGAATACTATGCAACAAAAAGAAAGAAAGAATTCCTACCTTTCATGACAGCAGGGTGGAACTGAAGACTATTATGCTAAGTGAAATAAACCAGTTGGTAAAAGACAAGTACCATATGATCTCACCTATAAAAGAAATCTAATGAAAAAAAATAAACTAATGAGCAAAATAGAACCAGAGTTATAGAAACATGGAACATACTGACAGTGACCAGAAGGGAGTGATAAGGGTAATAATGGTGGAAAGAAGGGAAAGGGACTAGTCAAAGATCATGTGCCAATGACCTATGGACATCAACAGTGTTGTGGGCATTAACTTGGGAGTGGGAGATGGTCTGGGTGGAGGAGAACAAAGGGAACAGTTTGGGACAACTGTAATATAATAACAATAGAAAATTTTCCACATGCAGTTAAAGTCAAAGAGCATATTGCATAAAATATTTTTAACACATGAGTCCACTTTCCCTAATGAAGACAGGTTGTTTACAAATGACAATGGAATATATGAATAAAAGAGATAGAAAATACAACATGTACATGATCCATATTACTTAGAACAGAAAACATTTTTACCTATCATATTGATAAAGACCTATACATTTGTTAGGGTATTTAGGAAATATGTAGGAAAACAGGTACTTGCAAAGACTGCTGGGGTTAAGAACACACTGGTACAACACTGTTGGAGGGCAATTTGTCAATAAATCAATGGTATGAATGCATTTACCCCATGACCCAGCAACCCAACTTTAGTATTTTTATCCTCTACATTACTACAGCTATGTGAAAGCACATATGTGTACAGCATTTAACGTATTATTGTTTTTAATAGAAAAGGGTTTGGAAAACCACATATGTTCAACATTAGGGAATAGTTAAATAAATAACCCATGCAATAGATTAATATACAGCAATATAAAGTATATGGAATTCTTCAAGAAGAAAGGATTATTAACCCAAATATATTAAGTATTTGTAGCAAGGTGCAGCACAATATGTGTAGAATGAAGCCATGTGAATTCATTTAAAAATAGGAAATTAAGTTTTGCTTGTATGTGTCTACAACATATCTCTAGAGAAACAAATGGGTGGTAGAAAGCTAATCACTGGGTTTTATGCTTTTTTAAAAATTTGAACATGTGAATACTTTATATATTGAAAAAATAAATAAAATATTTTGTTATTTTTTGGAGTATTTTATATGGCACATGATAAAATCTATAGAGGCAAATTTAATTTTATTCAACAGCTTAGACATATAACATTTACAAAGCTTAATAATGATTATGTTGTAGTGATGGAAGTCATATAAATAGGCAAGAGTATTGCAAACATCGGAAAACATTTACCTATTTCACATAGGTAAAATGTATTAAATATATGTATTTCTAATAGCGTGGTTCTTGTTTTTACCTGCAAAAAGATGTCAAAAAACAAGGGAACCTCCAAGTAAAACTGATTAAAGAGTTAAAAGTTTAATTAGGAAGAATAGAAAAAAATATTTAGATACTTGTAACAGGAAAGGAAAATACTCAAAATGAATAGGAATAAAATCTTTGAAACCATGATCAATATAAATGACTTGAATAGGGTTTGACCAGAAGTCCTCCAAACAATAGAATATGGGAGCATTCTATAATTGAAATTCAATTAGGTATTATTATTTAAAAAATAGAAATAAACCAGTCAAATATGCCTAGAAGTCTGTTTTTCTAGTATACAATTCTTAGAATGATGCCAAAATTATAAACTTAAGTACATTTTCAAAGGTGTATATAAACAATGGAGAATAAAGCCAAAATCAAGGATCAACTTTTGAGGCTAACGACTAGGAGGACAAGTATATGCTACCGCCATGCTTGCCAGTGCCACTCTCAGGCAGCATGCTAGGAAGACTTGTCTATGACTAATCCTGTTTCTTTGGGATTGAGCTGGGAAACTGCATGCATTCTAGTTGTGCAACTAATGAAGCATCAGGGGAGTCAAGTAATATTAACTAGTAATCGAACTGGACTGAAAAAATAATTTATCTGTCTAAGCCTACACTTCTTTCTATTTTGATGTTGCCATTCAAACAAAAGCACTCATAGGATTCTAATACATCATCTTGGTACATAAATCCTCCATCATTTACACAGACCTTGCTTGTGGAAACATATTCTTTGTTGTTTTTGTCCAAGATTTACTTTGCTCTGTCAGTTGGGGAATCGATTCAGGTCAGAGAGAAAACTTCCAAACTCCTACTGTGAGCCAACAGGCAAATGCCAGAGGACAAAATAGTTTTTGCTTTTTTCGGAAAACTCAGTAGAAAGTGTGATGCAGAATAAAGTCTGTCAAAGTCCATGATTAGTTTCCCAAACATGTGCAGCTTGTCAGAAGAGCACAAACAGGAAAAGTTCAAAAACCAAATTTTGTTACATCTTTATTGACTTGTCTTGTTTCCTTTCTCAAAAAAGCATATAAAAATTGGTATTTCTTTTGCCCTAAACATTCTGTGCCGATCCTTCTGTGATAACAGGCAACAACAAATGTGTTAGAGGGAGATGGCCAATTGCAGGTTCAGCAACACGGTGTTTATCTAAAGTTGACTGATCTGACAAGATCCTGAAGAGTTATCTGAAAAATCTTTACAGATGGTTCCTCTTTACCTCACACTCATAGACACAGAGAATAACAAACCTTGGTGCACAACTATACTTACATCAGTTCAGCTGCAATATTTAGGATGATAGCAGGTTTCTAAAGACTTCCTACCTCCCTAGACAGAGAGATTTAACTCACAGAGAACTCAGAGAGTGTGTCAGGGACAGAAAGGTTACCAAATTCTACCTAAAAGAATCCATCACTTCCAAACTAGATCATTGCTAAAGCAATTACTTTTTCTATTTTTTCCTATTTCTTCTCTCTGCGGGGTCACATTTAGCTCCCTATCTGAATTCTGCCAATTCTACCACTGGAAGGGAGAGGATCATAAACAAAAATTCAGTCTCCTCTGCAGTTGTAAAGGTTATTTTACTTTTTCATTCAGTCATCTTTTTCCAAAATGTTATGCTCTATTTCATCTTTAAATTTCTTTTAAATATTAAGATAGATATTCAATAATTATAAATTCAACAATGAGATGATTTTGAATTGGGAAACTGTAAAACAAATACACATGCTCATATAGTTTATAATGTATTCTATTACCTAAAAGTTAAGAGGATTAATTCTAGGAAATATATCATTCAAATATCATATTTTTGACCATATATGAACTGTATTTTTCTTAAACATAAAATTGTACATTGAACCTGGCTGTAGTAAGTGAATCTAAATAAATCTTTATTTAGTGCATAAAAGAGAAAGGAAAAAAGAAGCGAGAGAGTGAAAGATAGCTCTAATTCTCATAAATTAAATCAGCTATAGAAATCATATATTTACACTTATAGATTTAAAATAAGAAATAGTATATAAGTAATATTAGCTTTTATGTAATAGATTATACTCAAAGAAACCACAGATGTATTTTAAACTGAAGAAGAAAACAGTTAGCTTAAAAGCATTAAATATGGCTTGTCATACACAAAGATAAAAAATGCAAATTAAAACTGCATTGACATGATTTACTTAGTAAATTGTTAAAAAAGTAAATAAAATGATAACATGCAATATTTATTTACAAATGTAAGATATTTGCTATAAAATATAAATTCTCACTCTAAATAGGAATATTAGTTGCTGCATTTTTTTTGCAAAAATTTGTTAAGGGTCTTAAATATATTTATACACCAACTCAGCAAATTTACTCTCAGGAAACAATTTTAAGAAAATTCCCAACAACAGACAGACATAAATGTGGCTTAATTTATGCCACATTCATATGGTGTAATACTGTTTGGGCATTAAAAATCATGTTTCAGAAGCATGTTTGATGGCATGGAAAATGCTGATTATATAATGTTAAGTAACTTTTTTTTACAAAGGTAATTAAACTGAAAAGAGAACATGAGCTTCATTTCATTATCAAACTGGAAGTAATCAACCAAAAATATAGCTCATCAGATAAAATTGAAAAAGTTTTTTTCATAATACAATGTGGAAGGCAGCTTTTCTAATGTATCCTTTTATAATTAGTAATAACTATATCACACACACCCACACACACATACACACACACCTTGAAGGATATACGGTGGCTATAAAATCTTGAACCAGTTTTTCATTAACTCAAATCTATTCTCAAAAAGTTGGTGTTTGTTCATGCAATCTAACTTATTTTAAAACCTAGATTATAAGATGTGATCAGTTGAAAAAATATAAATCTGACGTTTTGCAAGTTCACTTCTTAATAATGAAAATACTTTAAAAATGTAGCTCTAGTATTCCACAGGGAACATTCATGTTATTGCTCTACAGAATGGGAAACTAGCAATTCTGATACTGTTTCAGCCATTGTTATATACTTGATAATTGCTAAAGAAGGAACAATTTTATTTTGTTAAAAATACTATTCTTAATATTTCTCTCACATAAGTACATAAATATTGGGTTTACATGTAGAAATCACAAATTCTGACAAAGAGAATATGGTCCATTTTGATTTCTGTGCTCTTGTATAGTCCCCATAGTATATGCAACAAATAGCTGAAGTTTAATGCTTATGTGCACTTTGACTCATTTTACCAGAGTGTGAAACCACTAATCACATACCCAGTTTTCTGCTACGTTCTCCTCAAACATCTTCTTCTGCTATCCAATACCTATTGAAAATATTAACATGTCACAGCTACAAAAGGTAATGCCTTCAGAAACAATTGACATATTTCGACTTTCTCTAAATCTTCCTCTCTCTCACACTGAGGACATTTGAGGTGCTCTATCTAGGCAATGGTTCTCATATTACAGTACCCAGATCAGCAGTATCAGAGTTACTGGGAGCTCAATAAAAGTGGAAATTATTGGGCTCCAAACAAACTTAATGAGTTAAAAATTATGGGAAGTAACCCAGAAACTTGTGTACTACCAAGTTCTTCAGGTGATTGTTATTTTTTTTTAAGATTTACTTAATTATATTTAGAGAAAAGGAGGGAGAAAGAGAAGGAGAGAAACATCAATGTGTGGTTGCCTCTCGTGCACCCCCAACCAATGCCCTGGCCCACAGCTCAGGCATGTGCTCCGATGGGAATCAAATCAGTGACCCTTTGGTTCACAAGTTGGCACTCAATCCACTGAGCCCACCAGCCAGGGCTTCTTCAGGTGATTCTGATGGATGCCAAGCATTGAATACAACTTTAATATATAGAAATTTGTGAGATTTTCTTTTTTATTTAAAAATATATATTTTTGATTTTAGAGAGAGTAGAAAACAGAAAGAAAGACATAGAGAAATATTGATATGAGAGAGAAACATCACCTGGTTGCCTCCCATATGTGCCCCACTGGGGACCAAACCTGCTACTTAGTTATGTGCCCTTACCCGGGATAGAACAGGCAACATTTTGGTGCAGGGGTGTCCAAACTTTTGGCGTCTCTGAGACACACTGGAAGAAAAAGAGTTACTTTGGGCCACATATTAAATAATGTTGTGACACATAATCACAAAAAAAATCTCATAATGTTTTAAGTAAATTTACAATTTTGTGTTGGGCTGCATTCTTAGCCATTCTGGGCTGCGTGCAGCCTGAGGGCCACAGGTTAGACATCCCTGGCACTGTACAGCACTGTACAGACGCTCTGACTGAGCCACCCAGCCAGGACAGGTTGGGATTTCCTATGTCCAACTCATTTACAGTCTTTCCCTTGCAGAAGCAGTTTATGCGTTGGAAATGAGAAGGTGTTCACTGTTCAATACAGTGAGCTAAAGTCAGTATTACCAAATACTATATGGTAGAATCTGAATAGTAGTACAAACAAAGCATTGAAATTTATAATGAAATAGGGTTAAAACAAACAAATAGCACAGCTGTCACTAGAATTTATTTTCGAAAGGAAAGTATTTAGAAAATACCTGAATAAGCTATTTGAGAAGAAGATAAAATCCTGAGGATATATTCAGAAAGAGACAAGAAAAGCAATATATAGATAACATAATGTATGTAAAATATAAAGACATTCCAGTTATAGGATAGGTAATAGAGGAGTGGATAATAGGAGTGCAGGCTAAGTAACAGAAAGATATTGTCATATGATCACATAATAGAAAAAATAGCGAAATGACTTTAGGGAACAACTATATGTGACAATAAGAATAAATTGCTTTCAGGGCCTTCCATCTTCCAAAACTGCAATGAAATCTATCCATATACCCAAATGCCATGTGTCTACAAACTGTGTTAAGGAAAATTCTGATTGAGAAGAAAATGCCATTATTTTTCTCTCCTCTTAGAGACCTATATTGTGATAGTAAAGGTATTTTAAAAGCTATACACCATATGAATGAAGACAACAAGTGGTAGGTTATCAGCAAACTAAACTTTTCAACAAATTTCTCTAAGGCAGTTGGATATGTACTTGACTCATGAAGCACAGTGCAGGGAGTTACATCAAGAAATGTTTTATGGAGAAGACTGAAGTTAAGGAAGCAGGAATCTTTCCTAAAATAGTCTTCAGTGGTTTGGGGGGCAGACTTGATGAATCAAGGATAGCAGGCAGTAAAAAGGCTAAACAAGATGATTAACTAAAAATATTTCCATTAACTGCATTCCTCCACTATCCTTAACAGAATTAATGGCAGCAAGTTCAGATCTTTTGTTTCAAAACAAAGGATCTGTTCTTCAAAAATGGTCTGGGGATAAATTGGAGCAGCTAGCATGGATCTTGGTGGCGCTCCTTAATAAAACCCTCTTCAAGTGACCAATTCTAGTTTACTAAAGTAGAGAAAATAATGCATAAACATTGGAAGAAATAGAATGAAAATTCACAGAATTGAAAAGTTACAGTTTTTTGACTACATAGCCCAATAAATAATAATTTAAAAATACAAATAACTAACCACATTTTTTATAGATCTTTAGAGCAGCAAAAATTACTGAGTTGACGTTAAATTTTCTCCACTTGAAAGATGCTCAGTGTCGTGGGGGAGGGGGCAATGCATTGCCGGGGCCGCGGTGGAGCGTGGGGCTCCTAGATCTGAGGGTTACTGTCCTGAGGAGGAGCGGGGCTCTCAATCCCACAGAGCCCATCCTGGGGTTGTCAGGGATGGGGGGAATAAACACGAGTCATAGCAAACACTTCTCTGTTTTCCAGGAGAGGGAACATGGCTCTTCTCTCTAGGGGAGAGGAGGCCCCGAACCCTCATGTCCAAAGTCTTTTATTGAGAACCATAGGCACAGGGGTATGGATGCAAAGCTTATCAATCATGTCAAATGGCTATGTTTACAGAAAACAGACAAAGATCATAGACAACAATTGGAGAAGCACAAGAGATCTGCCTCAGGTCAGGGTCTATGAATAATGTAAATCTCCTTCCCAGTATGAGCCAGTTATCATATCTTTTTAAGGGAAGAACAAAGCATGCTTAGAGGAACTTATTTCTAGACGTGATTATCCCTAGGAACCGCCTGATCCAATTTAGGGCTGTACCTGAATTTAGTATTGTTTCAAGCCTGAGCCAGGCAGGCAGGGCAGAGCCACCAAGAGATAAGGAGACTTTTTTCACATAGAATGAGGACTCTGGCTTTGTCCAAGCCGAGCCAAGGGTGCAGGCCTTTTTGCCCTTTCTCTGTGTCCCCCAAGTCCTTGTCTGCTGCCCACACCAGGCAATGTCTGGCTTAGGTTGTCCCTCCTCTTGAGAGAATTTACCTGTCATCAACAACCGACCATCAAAGGGTCAAGCCGGGTGACATGAGGGACTTGTCTCCTCAGTGGCCTGTTTTCCCAAGGCCTCCTTGATTAGCTCCAGCCTTGGGGCCCTCTTGCCTGTCAGCAGGGCTACAGTCCCTGAAACCAGATGGGGGCGTTTCCCAACAGCTCAGATCATTTACAAAGAAGTGATAGTATGGTTGGTATTATTATCATAACTAATGTTTAATTCTATGGAGGAATAACACACTGTTTTCAAAGTTCTGAGAGGAAATAACTTTCAACCCATACAATTTATACTACACTAAACTATAAGTCAAAGATGAGGATAGACTAAAGTAGTGTTCATATATGCAAGAACTCAAAATTATACCTCACATGCATGATTACATAGTATATTATTTGACTATGTATCACAGCAATATAATAATATTAACAAACATATTTAATGAAAGTGAGGTGTACCAGGAAAAGTTTAACTTTAATTTCAAGTTTAGATAGTCAGAAAAATTTTCAACTAGTTTCCATTAATTAATGAAACTGAAGACTCAATCTAAACAAAAGAAATTATTCATAAGTCTAATACATTATATAAGTAGAGAAGCAAATATAACATCTCTGAAGAGAAATTCTTTACATATTTGGATTCGATGTATACATATTTTGTAATCACTGAATTAGAAGCTTCAAACTGACAATACACTGCAAAGGGTAAATTTTACACCTTTAGTGAATTGCAGGAAAAAATACTGATTTACTAATAAAGCAACTATCAAAACTCATCCACTGATATAGATAAAATATCAAATGGATGATATCAGAAAGACTGACAATATTTCTCCCACTAGTCTAGACATTGAAAAACCAGGCTATTTATTATACTGCATTTTAGGCATCTCAATTTAAAAGAGATTTGGAGACAGAACTATTAGGAAGTACTGGAAAAAGAATTATTTCTCTCATGAAAAATAATCAAAGGGATTTGAAGTTGATCGCATGGATAAGAAAGATTATTTATAAAGGTTCTTTTGAAATTCCTGGGAAACAATACCAGAGTAATTGATGACAAAAAGATTTGCATTATCAGTAAGAAAAAAATTTCAAGAAAAAGAACTTGTGAATCCTTGCAAATCACTAGTAAACCAAATCTAGCAGAATATTAAAAGGATTATAAACCATGATCATGTGGGAGTTATTCATACAAGGAAAGGGTGGTTCAGTATGTAAAATCAATATAGTACACCACATTAACAAAATTAAGAGAAAAAGGAAACAGTTTCTTTTCAATTGATGTAGATAAAATATTTGACAAAAATCTAACAATTTTCCATCATAAAAACCATTAGAAGTCTAAGACTAGGAGAAAAGTTCCTCAACATGATAAAGGACTTTAATGAAAACCCTACAGCTACTATCATATTTAATGAAAGATTGAAAGCTTTCTCTCTAGATGAGGTTCAAGACAATGATGTTCAACTTTGCCACTGTGATTAACATTGTACTAGAAGTTCTAGCTAGAGTAATTAGGCAAGAAAGAGAGATAGGATGCATCAAATTGGAAAGAGGTCAAACTATCTTTATTCACAGATGACATGATGCAATATCTAAAAATATAAAGAATCAAAGATTTCTAGAGCTAATAAACAGAGTCAGCAAAACTTCAGGGTACAAGGTCAAAACAAACAAAAATGATTTATTTCTACATGCCTGCAATTAACAATCCAAAACGTAAAGAAAATAATCACATTTATACAAGCAAAAAAGAAAAAAAAAACACCAAAACACTTTGCAGTAAATTTAACCAAGGACATGCAAGACTTGTTCAGTGAAAAGTACAAAATATCGCAAAGAGAAATTGAGAGACCTAATACATGGAAAACACCCTATGTTCAAGAATTTGAAGAATTAATATTATTGTTAAGATGGTAACACTACTGAAGGTAAAGGTAACCTAGAGGCTCAATGTAATCCTTACAAAAACCCCAATGTCTCTTCTGCAAAAATGTAAAAGCTAATACCAAAATCTATATGGACTTCAAGGGGCCCCAAAGCAAAAATAATCTTGAAATGAAATAAGAAGATCCACACTTTTTTATTTCAAAATTTATAGCCCATTTGATAAGACCAAGAATAATCTCTTAAACAGTGCTCTTTGGACAACTGAATATCCGCAGGCTAAACAAGGAAGCTGGATCCCCTACTTCATACCATATAAAAATTAACTTATCGTAAGTAGAAGAGGTCCATAAATGAGCTAAAACTATCAAACTTAAAAAAAAAATGAGGAAAAATCTTCATGGTGACTTGCTAATGATGATATCCAAAATATGAGCAACGAAAAAGAAAAATGTGTTGGACTGTATCAAAATAAAATTATTATGCACATGAAAGAACACTCTTATGAAAGTGGAAGACAACCCACAAAATGAAAAAAAATTCAAATTATATATCTTATAAGAGTCCCCTACCCTGAATATATAGAGAATCCTTTCAAGTCAACAAGAAGGAGACAGTTTAAAAACAGGCAAATGGCTTGAGCAGACATTTCTCCAAATGAGGTACACAAGTGATCAACAAACACAGGAAAAGGTGCTCTTTAGGAAAATGCAAATTCAAACATGAGATACCACTGTTCACATTCACTAAGATACCTATAATAAAAAAAATACAAAAGCAAAATACACATATGTTTGGGGTTCAGTAAAGACTGAGGGCTCTTAAAAACAAGTATTTCAAAACAATGTATCTCCAAAAGTTTATGTATAAGCATGACCAGAGGCACAAAAATGGATGAGACAGCAGTCTAAAAATCTCATAATTTTCTAAACCCATAAGATGTACAACACTGATGATGTAAAGTATGAACTCTCAGTGATTATAATGTATCAATGTAAGTTCACCAATTTTAAGAAATACACCATTCTGGTGAGGGTTGTTGATAATGGAGGAGTATTCACATGTTATATAAGAAATCTTTATTCCTTTTGCTTAATTTTGCTGTGAACCCAAAACAGATCTAAAAGTCTTTTTTTAAACCTCATAATTCAAGACATAACATTACTATGAAATTTAAGACATAATTATGATATTGAATGAGCTAAACTTTCAAACAACAAAAAAAGAAAAAGTTACTGTTGAAGTTTGCTGGGAAAAGAAAAAGTAATTATCTCAAAAAGATTATAAATCACAATCTACTAATTTTACATTATCAAGTACTAGAAAGTAGTTTCAAAACAGAAAAACTGCTGATATGGATTTTTTGTTACAAATCTCTGAAAATAATATAAATAAAAAATGAACCTTAACTCTATTATTATTCAAGAAAAAGGCAGTTTAATTATGATATGGCTTATATTTATTTTAAAAACTCAGCTAATGCCTTAGTGGAAAATATTTCTATCTTAAAAACATACAACTGTTCAATCAATTTGCAAGGCAATGAGGCCTCACTTGGTTATTAATTACTTAAACTATTGTGTAAATGGAACATATTGGTGTCAAAAGTATATTGTAATGATTTACTTGTAAAAATAACAAACTAAGAGTCACAACTGGAAGAAAATCAAAAAGCAAAATGCATTTTATAATTTAAAAAGTGAATTTCTTTTGTATACCATATTTCATTACAAATATTTTCTCTTGGGTGATTGCATTTAAGTTTCTAAAGTAGGAAAAATATTTCAGGATTCAAGACTTTATAAAAAATTATTGAATTTATTGGGGTGTCATTGGCTAATAAAATTATATAGGTTTCAAGTGTACAGGTCTGTAACACATCACCCATATTGTACTGTGCTTCCAACACCCAAAGTCAAGTCCCCTTCCATCACCATTTATTCCCCTATTTCTCCTTTTCTATGTCCCCCACCCCACTTTCCCTCTGGTAATCAACATAGTGTTGTCTGTCTACGATTTTTTTTCTTTTTTTCTTAGCCCCTTCACCATTTTCACCCAGCTCCACAATCCCTCTCACCTCTAGGATTGTCGATCTGTTGTCTGTATCTATGAGTCTGTTTCTATTTTGTTTGGTAGTTTATTTTGTTTATTAGATTCCACATATGAGTGAACTTGTCTTTCTCTGGCTGGCTTCTTTGACTTAGCATAATACTCCCCAGTCTATCTGTGCTGTCCCAAAAGGTAAAAATTCCTTCTTTTTTATGGTTGAGTAGTATTCCACCGTGTAAATTACCCACAGCTTTAAAAAAAATTTTTTTTATTGTTCAAATACAGTTGTCTCCATTTTCCTGCCACCACTTTCCCTTGACCCACCCCACCCCCTACTTCCTACACTCAGTCCTTCCCCACTTTGGCTTTATCCATGGGTCCTTTATACATGTTCCTTGTTTTGACCCTTCCCCTTCTTTTCCCCATGACGCCCCTCCCTCCTACCCACAGCTTTTTTATCCACTCTACTGATGGGCACTTAGGCTGCTGCCAAATCTTGGCCATGGTAAATAATGCAGCAAAGAACATAAGGGTGCATATATTCTTTCAAATTAGTGTTTCAGATTTCTTCAGATATTTTCCCATAAGTGGAATTTCTGGGTCATAAGGCAGTTCCATTTTTAATTTTTTGAGAAAACTCTATACTCTTTTCCACAGTGGCAGCACCAGTCTGCATTTCTACCAACAGTGCACGAGGGTTCCCTTTTCTTCACATCTTTGTCAACTTTTAAAAATATAAAATTGTTAATGAGTCTTTCTTTACAAAATTTAAAAATATGCTGTGTAAACATATAGCCATCATATTTAAAAGTTGTAAAGCATACATTTGCATGACGCTCTGTAGAGAGTATGGAGACTGCCTTTATAATACTATAAATCATTGCCCTTATAATTTCAGACCTACCTCCCTTTCACATAGAAAGTCAATCTAAAAATGATACATGGTACTCTGTTTTTGAGGAAAGAGTGGCCTTTTAAGGCATAACCAAAGATAAAATACATAGAAAATTGCAATGAAGATAAATGAAAATGTTTTCATTTAATATTTACTGTAGTACTCAATGAACCCAATCATTCTCAATTTTGGTAGCATTTAAAATGAGACCAAGTGGAAGGAGAAGTATGAAACTCATATGAAACTTTCTAATAGACATAAACACACTTGGGAAATTGCAGGTTTCCAGCCTCAATTTCAAATTCCGTTCTCATTGCATGGCTCATGATTTCTTAAGCATCCAAATCACTTATTTTCCACTACAAAACTGAATCTTTGAAGTCTTATATCCTATCACTTTTTTGGAAATAGCATCAATGCAGACCCCCCATTTCAAATATTTTTCTCTTTTTTTGAACAGTTTGTAAAGAATAGAATTCTAAATAGTTTTTTTCAGTAGAACTAATTAAACCAGTATGAAATATCAGTTAGTACAACAATTTTTTAAAACAAAGAAATCTTGGTGAACATGCATTCTATATCAAGCTTCTTATAATATTTTATGCCATCTAAAAATTATATCAGACTTCAAATGAAACAAACAAACTTAAATTTTTATCAAAAAATGCTGCCAGAAAAACTAAAAGCTTTCCCATTAAGATCAGGAACAAGACAAGGATGTCCACTTTCACCACTTCTTTTCAACATAGCACTGGAAGTCCTAGCCACAGCGGTCAGACAAGAAAAAGAAATAAAGGCATCCAAATTGGAAAGGAGGAAGTAAACCTATTATTGTTTGCAGATGACACAATAGTGTACATAGAAAACCCTATAGACTCCACCAAAACACTACTCGACCTAATAAGTGAATTTGGCAAAACAGCATGATACAAAGTCAATATTCAGAAATCAAAGGCATTTTTGTACACCAACAATGAAATAAAAGAAGCAGAAATCAGAAAAAAGAATCCCATTTCCTATAGCAACAAGAAAAATAAAGTACCTAGGGATAAATTTAACAAAGGAGGTAAAAGACCTGCATGCAGAAAACTATACAACACTGAAGGAAGAAATTAAGGAAGACACAAATAAACGGAAGCATATACCATGTTCATGGAGTGG
This sequence comes from Pteronotus mesoamericanus, assembly GCF_021234165.1. Lineage (NCBI taxonomy): Eukaryota > Metazoa > Chordata > Mammalia > Chiroptera > Mormoopidae > Pteronotus > Pteronotus mesoamericanus. The sequence continues at coordinate 19,818,660 of NW_026555311.1, forward strand.
AAGAATTAACATCATCAAAATGTCTATACTGCCCAAAACAATTTATAGATTCAATGCAATCCCTATTAACATACCAATGACATATTAACAGATATAGAACAAACATTTCAAAAATTTATATGGAACCATAAACAACCCTGAATAGATGTAGCAATTTTGAGAAAGTAGAGCAAAGTAGGAGGGATCACAATACCAGGCATCAAACTATATTACAAGGCTACTATAATCAAAACAGTCTGGTACTGACACAAGAACAAATACATAGATCAGTGGAACAGAATAGAAAGCCCATAAATAAACTCATGTATCTATGGCCAAGTAATATTTGACAAAGGAGGCAGAAGCATAAATTGGAGTAAAAATAGCCTCTTCAACAAATAGTGTTGGGAGAGCTGGACAGGTACATGCAAAAATTTGAAAACTGACCACCAACTTACACCATACACAAAAATAAACTCAAGATGGATAAAAGACTTAAATATAAGTTGCCATACCATAAAAGTCATAGAGGAGAACCTAGGCAGGAAACTCTCAGATATCCCATGCAGCAACACTTTCACCGGTATGTCCCCTAATGCAAGGGACATAAAGGAAAGAATAAACAAGTGGGACCTCATCAAAATAAGAAGCCTCTGCATGGCTAAAGAAAACATCCACAAAATCAAGAGGGAACCAACAATATGGGAAAATACATTTGCCAATGATCCATCAGATAGGGGTTTGATCTCCAAAATATGTAAAGAACTCACACGACTCCACTTCAAGAAGACAAACGATCCAATCAAAAAATGGGCAAAGGACCTGAGCAATCAGGCAGACACTTGTTCCAAGGAAGAGATAGAGAGGACCCAGAGACATATGAAAGGATGCTCAGCATCATTAGCCATCAGAGAGATGCAAAGTAAAACCACAATGATACCACTTCACACTGGTCAGAATGGCCATCATAAATAAATCAACAAACAACAGTTGCTGGTGAGGCTGTGGAGAAAAGGGAACCCTAGTACACTGTTGGTGGGAATGCAGACTGGTGCAGCCATTGTGGAAAATAGTTTGGAATTTCCTCCAAAAGCTAAAAATGTACTGCCTTTTGACCCAGCGATTCCACTGCTGAGACTATACACTAATAATCCCAAAACACCAATTCAAAAGAACCTATGCACCCCAATGTTCATAGCAGCACAATTTACAATAGCCAAGTGTTGGAAGCAACCTAAATACCCATCAGTAGATGATTGGATAAAAAAACTATGGTACATTTACACAATGGAATACTATGCAGCAGAAAGAAAAAAAGAGCTACTACTCTTCGCAACAGCATGGATGGAACTAGAGAGCATTATGCTAAGTGAAATAAGCCAGGGGGCGAAAGACAAACGCCATATGATCTCACCTCTAAGTGGAACTTAACTAACAAAACAAACAAGCAAGGAAAATATAACCAGCAACACTGAGAGAAAAAAGAAACCAACACAGTCAAGAGGGAAAGAGGAAGCAGGGGCAGGGATAGGGAAGGGAAAAGTCAAGGAATATGTGTAAAAGACCTATGGACAAAGCCAAAGTGAGGAAGGATTGAGAAAGGAAAGTGAGGGAGGAGGGAAGGGGAAAGTGGTGGTGGAAAGTGGAGAGACAAATGTATTTGAATAAAAAATAAAAATTAAAAGGAAAAAATAAATAAATATGTAAATATGTAAAAAATGTAAATTTTTTTGCATTTTACACTTCAAATATGTAAAAAGATGTTGCCGGTTTTATTGACAAATAAAAAATATATAAGGTATACAATGTTATATTTTGGTATATGTATACATTGCAAAATGATTACTATTATCAAGCTAATTAATATCCATTACCTCACATAGTTACTTTTTATGATTAGAACAATTAAGATCTAATTCCTTAGCAATTGTAAATATACATTAAAGTATTAACTATAGTTGCTGGATGTACATTAAATATCCAGAATTTATTCATCCTTAATAACAAACTCTGTACCCTTTGACCAATATTTCTCCATACTCCCTACTCCCCATACCCTGACAAATACTATTCTACTCCTTGCTTTTATAAATTGGACTATTTTATATTCCACATATAAATGAGGTCATGCAGTCTATGTCTTACTAAGTCTGGCTTATTTCCCTTAGCATAAGTTCTCCAGTTTTATCCAAATTGTCACAAACACTATCCATGATAATGTTGTCTTCATTTTTTTAAGGCTGAATAATGTGTGTGTGTGTGTGTGTGTGTGTGACATTTTCTTTATCCATTCATCCACTGATAGACACATTGATTGTTTCCATATATTGGCTATTTTGAAAAATGCTGCAATGAACACGAGAGTGTAGATGTCTCCATGAGAGCCTCATTTCATTTTCCTTGGATATAAACCTTGAAGTGAGATTGATGGATTCTATGAAAGTTCTACCTTTAGTTTTTTGAAGAACCTCTCTACTGTTTTCCATAATAGGTGTACCAAATTAAAGCACCAAAAGTGGACAAGATTTACCTTTTTTCAACATCCTTGCTAACATTTGTTCTCTTTTGACCTGTTGATAATAGTCAAATTATCAGATGTGATGCACTATCTCCCTGTGGTTTTGATGAGTATTTCCCTGATGATTAGTGATGCTGACAGCCTTTTCACATGCCTGTTGGCCATTTGGATGCCTTCTTTGGAAAAAATGTCTACTCATGTCTTCTGCCCATTTTTAAATCAAGTTATTTGGGTTTTTTGTTATTGAGTTGCACAAACTCTATAACAATACTATATTTTCACAATAATTTCATTATGACATGCAATGTGAAGGAAGATATACATACATATAAACAGATTCACACACATAAACACACACACAGTATGTACACTGGGCATTGCAGAAGTGAGAAACAGAATAAAATGCTAAAAGAGTAGCAGAATAAGGGATAGTGCTAATTGTCTAAATATTGACAATTTTGCTTTTATGATTTGAAATATTACAATAAAAGGAAGTTAGAAAACACATTCAAAGTCTCCTTTAATCTTTATTAATAACAAGGCAAAATTATAAGTTAAATAAAATTAATAATCAAATTTTTGTTTTATAAAATATTTTGCATTTATTAATAAACTTGGGGTAAAGATGGAAATGTTGGAGTAAGAATCAGAAACCTACACCCACAAACACAGCTCAATGCTGTCCCCTGCTAGAGAATCTCTGAACTGTGAGAAATGAAACAGGTTGGAGAAAAGTGATAGCTCCTTCAGTTCAGACCTTTGAAGGGGACAAGGGGAGTCAAAGAATTCTCCAGATTCTCAGAAGCAGAATTATTGAGGTAAACCAGGATATAGAAGTTCATTTCAAATTTAAGATACTGTGATTCTATAAAACCCAGAATCAAGTAAAAAGTAAGTTATATTTATAAATATGTATTAAGCAACCACTATATCAAATAATGTTATATACTAGTCTTATTTAACAAATAAGACTAATAAGTTATTTTAAAGACCATTTTACAGATATTTATGGGAATTCAGTAATTTCACACAGGATTTTAACCCAAGCTTTTTGGACTCTCAGTGCAGATCTTCATTAAATAAGAAACCTTCTGAATTTTAAATTGTGCATACTTATGGTATAATGCGCTGAACTTTTAAGAACACTTAATCAATAGAATAATGTTAGCATGGCTTCTACTACTAATTTAGTCTGTAAATTAGATTACACCACACAGCTTTTCATATCATTGTCATTTTGTCAGCAATGTGGTTCAAAAAATGTAGCCATGCTGATTATAAAACTTCTACAGGTAAAATATACTATGATCAACCAGAAAAATTACTTCTTGTTCTTGTTATGAATTATTGATTATATTTTTAAATATAAAATGAATTGTTTATTAAGGATTAATTGCATTTCTTAAAACCACATGCTAAGTGTTGCATAAAAGGAACAAAAAAGAAAAAATAATATATGAAAAAAGGAGGGTTAAAAATTAGGATATCAAAGAATGTTCATCAATCTTCATTCAGATTAAAGGCTTTTGAGACAAGGGGTATAAAGAGTCAGTTCTATTAATTCAGCTATAATATTATTAGTAAGTACTACTGCATTTGAAAAAAAAAAAAAGGTGTTTTTTAAAGGTGATACTCCTGAAGTTAGTTCCTTTAAAAATTAAAGCTTTATACAGAGTAGCCTTTTATAATTGCTTTTAATGGGTTTTTAAAAAAGAAGACATATTGATCATATCATTTTACTATTCAAAATTAAGACTAAGCAAAACAAGCAGGTTCAGGGCAATGCCTATGTAGAACATACACTTTAACTTGGGCTTTATTGGATTTGTTTTGGTTTATTGCTATCACTAGACGGTGAAATTGAAACATTATTATACATTGCCAAAGACAATGCTCAAAAATTAACTGCCTTGAATAGTTTGTACTTCGAACTACACAAACCTTACTAGAATTTTGTAAATCACAAAATCATTAAGAAACTTCACCAGCTTGAAATGAAAAACATCTCTTACCTAATATGTCCTTTTGTTCATTTTAGTGTGAAATCAGAAAAATGATCAGACCTTTCGTTCAGTGGCTAATTACATACTAAAGCTAAATATTGCTTTCAAATTCTCTATCACAAATAGTATTTCTTTCATTAAATCACAAGACTCTATCTCAGTGTTAAATAGCAGAATTTACATAAATTCAATAAAGGCAAGAAAATGTAAAGACAAATTAAACTGCAGAACATTGGCCCCACATATTTTCTGCAAACTCTTTAGTCACTTTTTATTATCGTATGCTTAACTTTTTATGTATAACAAGCTAAATATGCAAAAGAAACTCAATTAGTATATCTATCACATTATTTCTCAGTTGACCAAATTTTCTTATCTACCTCTAAAAAGCAACATTTGACTTAAAACTTTCTAAATCAAAGATATGATCATTGTATTAAGAGGTACACATAATTCAATCCTCCTCTTTTTATTCCTTAGATAAGTTTCCATTTTTAATTCCTTATTGCTGAAGCGATTGCTTCAAATCACTATGGTTGGTGTGAACTGATGGGGATAGTAAAATAGATGGTCATACTGTACCTCCATGGGCTCTGTTGAGAGGAGATACTTTGTAGTCTCTCATGTTTCTTCATGTCTCGCAAGCAAAGCACTGACTGCTCTTTTCTTCTAGATTATTTTTTTCAAATATGTATAACAACAACATTGCAAGATAGAAATAACGTATCGTTCTGGTTCAAGAGGCAGGCATGCTAATCCCTCCAGCACAATAAAGACAATGTCTGTTCAGGGCCAAGGGTGAGAGTTTTTAATGACTGTCATAAAAGATTCATGTCCCTAAGGTCAGTATTCCTATCCCGGATTGTAAGACAGTTATGTACAGGAATCACCTGGCCATATTCGTGCCTTCTTGTTAGAACTGGAGCTTGGGAACTAGTATAAGAAAATGCAGGTACTCTGGCTACAAGTCCAAATAATAAAGTTCTGTGTTTCTTTCCCAGGAGTGTCATATCTTCTGACAGTATCCATGAACCTGGCACGCTAAGTTGTAAGCTAGCAAGCAGGATGAAACCTGACTCTTCACATTCCTTAACAAATGCCCCACACAACTAAGAAAGTAGTACTCTCTGTGTTTCTCATTTGATTTGACACTTCTCTTGAATTATAGAAAATGGTTGCCGTAATGCAAGACATAGGATGATTCCTGATCACGAGCTGAAATAAACTTGGGTTGTGTTGGTTTATCAGCCAAGTTCATGAAATAAGCAAGATGCGTTAAAGAAATCTCATTTTAGTATTTCAAAAGCCCTAGATATAGGCTTTAACTATTTTGTGTGTATGAGGAGAAGGGTGGGATGCAGACCACAAAAAAAAAAAAAAAAAATTCATTCTGTAAATAACTTGACCATAGAAAAAGCCTTGTAAGTTGATAATTATCCATTTACTACGTTTTTCAACAGACAAATTTCAGGACTTATACTGGATATCCTTGGTAATGTCATACATAGCAAATTCATAGGCCTTTTTTAGAAATCATTAGAAATAAAAGAATATGGGAGCACTCTTAAAGAAACAGGTAATTACCATGATGAACTACTACCACTCTCTTTTATCAGTAATGAGTCACTTATCATTCTACCTTATTCACAAGGCAAATAAGTCACCACCATAAAACAGTAGATTTAATAGGTATAAACATGTTACTTAACATCCAAGTAATTGCAGAATGCATACATTTCTAGCCATAAATTAACCTTCTTCAGAGTATTCATTAACAAAAGAAAAAAATAACTGCCTTTTAGTTATGCTCATTTTGTTTAGTGGGAACATCAATCAGTTGTAATTTACTTGCACTAAAATACACTAGGGGCACAATTAATCAGTATCATTGAAAAGTGTTTTAGAAATGTCACATAATAAAATATAGCCTTTTAACATTGCCATAACATTCTGACATATTAAAATCTTATTTGGTTATTTTCCTTGTTCGTAATTAAACACACTTTCAGACAACAGTTGTTGCAACTCTAATTACGCAGTAAGAAAAATATCTAGGTTGTTTACAGTGACATTATAAGGACACACAAATGATGAGGTTTTCTGATAGCTTATATTATATCTAAAACTATTGTACTTTTCAACTTGTGCGAGTGAACTCAATGAAATAAAAATGTCATAATTCAAATGAAGGTATCCAAGGACTGAGTGAAAAGAAATCAGTCAAAACAGAAAGCAGAAGATTCCAAACTAAAATAAGACGACTTCCTAATATGTTAATACCAAATATGTTTGATTATGCTTTAACTGGATGCACAGGTAAGAGTTTCAAATTAATATATGTTGGTTTCTTTATCTATACCTGGATAATTCCATTCCTAGATGTTAGTCACAAAAAAATGGCACATGCTATTTGCAAGATTTTACCCAAATAAATGTCATTTTAAAAGTCATTTGCTCTGGTTTATATTGCATAATCTATATGTAAATATTAAAAAGAAGGCAATATTATTACACAACCCATTTTTAACTTCTACTTTTTTGTGTCTAAAGGAAATTATGTTTTTTTCTGAAAATGGCAGTAGCTTTGAAGATACAGCCAGGTTTCTTTACTTCATGGCTTTTCAGAAAAGTCAGCATTTCAGTTTTGGTTTGTTTTTTTTTTCACATCTCCTGGTGGGGTGGGAAGAGAGAGAATGATAGAGATAGAAGTAAGGGTAGAGCTAGAGATAGAGAGGGTGGAAGGAAGGAGACAGAATATGAATAATGTACCTAGATTATTGCTCAAAGTAATTTTTTTAAAATTTTGAGTTCAATTCTTTATATTTGGATGGCTTATACTGATAACTCTTTAGCAATGGGTAGGAAACTGCAATTTGATAAAGACACTTGTGTTTATTGTATTTATTCTAAACCGTTAGTATTAATTCTGTACCCTTAGTAAAGTAAAGGCATGTGCTAAATACATAGAAAGATTCTGCCTTAAGAAAGGGTGCCTTACATTTTGGGAAAAGACTGTTCTAAATTATTGATTTCAGATACAAGAAAAAAGAAATCAATAAAGCCTCTCAGAAACAATACAAAATGTGGAATGCCATCTTCAATTAGAAAGCTTCCACAGAAATATAATTAAGCAACAACAAAGGATCTTACTTCTGAACTGTGATAATACCTGCATAAGTGTACTGTAAAAAGCTATGCAAAATATTCCATATCAGTGTTTAAAAAGAAAGGCTAAGGAGAAGGGTAGGTTCTTCACTCTCAGAAATGATGTCTAAAAAAGTAAGGCTCTTTTTTTAAAAAGTATATTTTATTGATTATGCTATTACAGTTGTCCCATTATGTTCTCTCCTTCATCCCCAGCCCCTGAACCGCACTCCCACAACCCTCCTGCATTCCACCGCCTCTTCGTTCACGTCCATGGCTTGTACATATAAGGTCTTTGGTTTCTCCATTTCCTGTACTATTCTTAACCTCCCCCTGTCTATTTTGTACCTACCATTTATGCTTCTTATTCGCTGTACCTTTCCCCCATTCTCCTTCCTCCCTCCCCAGTGACAACCCTCCCTGTGATCTCCATTTCTGTGATTCTGTTCCTGTTCTACTTGTTGCGTAGTTTTGAGGGGTTTTTTTTAGGTTCAGTCATCGATAGCTGTGTTTGTTTTCATTTTACTGTTCATAGTTTTCCATTTTCTTTTTCTTAGATAAGTACCTTTCACATTTCATATATTAAGGGCTTGGTGATGAGGAACTCCTTTAGCTTTACCTTATCTGGGAAGCATTTTATCTGCCCTTCCATAGCTTTCCTGAATAGAGTAATTTGGATGTAGGTCCTCGCCTTTCATGACTTTGAGTAATTCTTTCCAGCCCCTTCTTTCCTGTAAGGTTTCTTTTGAGAAACCAGCTGACAGTCCCTTCAACACATACAAATTAGATTTTAAAGATTGCGACAATTGTTTCCATATCCAAGGTAAAATCAGCATATTCTCATTCTAGTGGATTAGATAACTTAATTTTAGTGTTGCAGTTTCCTTAATGCTATTGCAGATGTGCTCATTAACTGCTTCACTGGTAAATATGCAAGTGGCTATCCACAGTTACAGGTTTTTCACTATTTTTATACTGCCGAAATAGTACGTGTATAATGGATTTAACTTGCCAGCTATGTCTTGGGGTAGTCTTCCTAACATACTTTTGCCATTTTTATTGATTTTTATAACAGAAAAAAATGTAGAAGAAATACATATTCTAAATTATATAGGAGAAATAATGATTTTAATTGATTTTAATCAACTGTGGTATTAGCAGAATTTAAATTTTCATCTTTATTAAAAATCTGATGGTTTGCAGCTTTAAGAAAATAACAAAAAGCAAACAAGAAAAAAGAAAAAAGAAAGAAAAAGTAACAGTAAAATAATAATAATAATAATTATTATTATTACTGGCCAGGTGAGAAGGCAAGCAACAAATGTCTATAATTTTTTCAAACTTGATTTTTATCAAAGTTTGAAATTTTAGTCTGAAGAGACAAAATATTTTGACATACAGTCAAGAGGATTATTACTTTCCCTATGTTACAATAATAAAGCAATAAAAATTTTAAAGTCAGGGTGTAACTTTCATATATTTTATTACTATTGATGATGATATGCAATCCATATTTAGCCTTTAGCCACAAAATCATTCCCTTTAATGAACAAAGTTAGGGTTAATATTCTATTTGTACATAAGGAAGTAAAACAAACCTCCTGTACTTCCATAAGAGCTTTTATTTTAGGTTCTAAAAATAGCTATGAATGTTATGAGAGTAGGTAAAACTAACCTGTGATTCTCAAAAAATTGTAAATTTTTATTTACAATGTGTGGTATGTGCAGTTTTCTGAAGGCAGAATCCATTATTTATCAGAGTTTCAAAGTTTAGAGAATCACAGTTTTGTATTTGTAATTCTAAGATTTGTATTCAATGCCTGTACAATGCAGTAGCTTCACAATGAAGTAAATGATATTGTCCAATTGAAACACCACTCAACAGAATTATGAATTTTTAAAAGTTAGAAATAATATTGAGGGTTCATGTTCAAAGATTGTTTGATTCTTTTTATTGATAGGCTATGACAACATCATACTTGATTTATTTTCTAGAATAAGAGTCTTTTAAAATGATTTACATTCTTTCCATACATACCAGTCCACGGTTCTAGGTACTGTCACGGTGCCCTCGTTGCTGCTACACGCATTTTTGCCACAAACATGTTTTTGCCATATAACTGACTGGTTGTAAGCGACTTTGCATTAAAATAAGGTAAAATAACTGGTTAGACAGTATTTTTTAAATTGGTCTGTTTTCATTTCTTCATTGACAAAGTTGTGTAGAAAACAGTTCAATAGCGGTAGTCTTAAAATAGCATTTCTTCCAAATGATATGATTTTACCCCAAGAGATTCTTATTAGTTTTTTATTTTGAAACATACTACAGTGAGAGGAAAAATAAGTTTCAAGGCACTTCTTAGAGGATGGAGAGTTGAATCCACATTTCCGATAGGATGAAAACAAGCCCTTTGGTATAATTCATAAAATAAAGTCAGTTATTTGCACAGTATTTCCATTAACCTATACACATTTTAAATAACAAATATTTTGTTATATTTGCAATAAAATATTTTATAATTTTGTTATTCATTTATTTTTATTTTTTTATTGAATTTATTGGGATGGCATTGGTTAATAAAATCATGTAGTTTTCAGGTGTGCAATTATACTTCATTATCTATATTGTATTGTGTGTTCACCACACCAAGTCAAGTCTCCTCCCATCACCATTTATTGCCCCTTTTCCCTCTTTTATTTTCCCCATCCCCCTTTCTCTCTGTTAATCACCATACTGTTCTCTGTGTCTATGAGGATTTTTTTTTTTTTTTTGCTTAGTCTCTTCATTGTTATTCATTTTTTAATGTCCTCCTTTATTGTTCTAATTTTTATCACAAAACCACCTTATGGTCAATTAGTGATTTAGCAAAAACATTTCCAGCAAAAATGTTTGTAGCAAGATGTGTATGGCAAAAATATTATGGCAAAAATTCCAGACCCCTCAATCCACTATCTAAGTAAGTAAAATGTATAAGCATTACCATCACACTGTATGGGAAAAGCATTTTACAAATGGTGCTGTAGCTGAGATTCCAAAATGCTACTGTTTCAAATTGAATATCTTAGTGCCTCTCTAGCTTACAAGATCTATTTTTCACTTGCAGACTTGAGGGCATATTCATTCAGCTTCTTGACCTTTTTACTGCTGAACTGATAAACATGATGTGTAAGTATACTTTTCTTTTCTATGAACTAAAATTTATATGTCATTTTAGAAATGTAAAATAATTTTGGACTTTACTGTGAAAAAGGAAACTAAAATAGGACATCTTGTGTACAATAAAGGAAACTTCTTCAAGGAAGTGTTTTACCTGTAGGAGTAATATGGTAAAGTGCATAACAAACATAAAACAAAAATATTGTATGCCATTCTTTATGGAACTAGTTTATTATTACCATTTTACTAATATAAAATATGAGCTAATAACATGTTGATAGCACTAAGAATCTTTATATCCTAATTATTGTGTATTCATAACATAAATTGGACTAATTAGAATACTGTGTGGACAATATTTTATTACTAATACTGTTACAATTCCTAAGAATTAATACCACAGGTAATTTATTGTTGCTGTGTATTTTTATATAAATGCACACAAACTAGACAGAACTTTTTTTTGTAAAAAAATATTTCTTTGTCAATGCTTATAAAAGTAGCCCTCTATTTATTACTCAAGGTTGTTTGATTTAGGGATACAGTTGCATATTAAGATAGTAAGTTCAAAAGAGGAAACTTAGATGGAACATATTATTTATACAATGTATGTTCCCTTATGACATACCGACAGTTATTTTGCAGTCCAAGAATATATGTATATTTTTGTTGTACTACAGAGGAGCTACATATTTAATGTTGTCATAGCATTTGTTTTATAGTGGTTATCCAGCAACACAAAATATACATGGTAAGGATACTACTTTAGTAACTATAGCAATACCTGACTACTTGCAGAAATAAATGACCATTATGTGTTGCACGACTTAAATGTTTTTGATACCTATAGTTAGGTTGTCCTCCAGAAAGGTTACCAATTCATAAATACCTTTCTAAATTCTTAGCAACAAGGATAGAAAAAGCAATTTAGTGAAAATATCTGTATTAGATTAATGGTTCTTTCAAAAATATACCACTTTTGTTATAAATAGGTACTGTATCTAGTTAGCACTATTTGGCATATTGCAGGCATTCGAAAGTTATTTATTAAGTGAATAAATACAATAATAAGTGAAAAAATAAATTTACAGTTAAAGTACAAGAAGAATATTAACCTCATTATTTGTCATATTATAGATTAATACTCATATACTGTATTGACTATCAGAAACTGTATAAAATTACTTGGTTAAACAAGTACTAAAAAAACATATACTCTAAACATCTGGCAGAGTAAACAGTTCTCATTTTTGAAATTTCTCTATATCCCCACTCCTTTCTACTTGAACAAAGTCTAAATGCAGTCCCTTATCTCTCAATCCCACCTTCCAAAATAATTTTGGCTGCCTACTGATTCTACACAAAAACTGTAGAATTTTTAAAAATTTAAATGAAGTAATTTAATTCTAATACCTGACTATAACTTTTGCCTCTCTCTGGGCAAGTTTGGTGGTTCTCAGTCTCTATGAGCATCATAATCACATGACAATCATTACAAATTTATTAATACAAATTACTGGCACCTCAGCCTTGCTTTGCAGAGTCCATGGGAAATGGAGCAGGAGGAGGTGCAGGGTCTTTTAATTTTAAAATCTTCCCAGACGATTCCGATGAATCTCTGAGCATGTACTCTTCTTCCTATATCAGTCGACATAAAATATTACCTACTGAAGCTTAACCATTATTTCTCTTTTTGAAAGGCCAAAATGTGTATCTCCGTGCTATCCATTCTATATTACAACGGCCGTAAAGCTCTCACCACACTCTCTCGGCCTAGAAATCCTTCGCTCTTTCCCTCTTTTTTACTAAATTCCTGTTCCTTCTAAGTTGCTGCTTCTTCTCTGTAGGGACTTCTTTAATTCCTCCCGGCCAGAGTGAGTTCAAAGCCTTTTCTCATTCTTTTATTTTAATAACTGTCAATTTGTATAAGTATACTTTATTGTCTCATCCGCTCTTTGATTTGGCTATCAATTCCTTTTAATACAGGAATAATGATCGGAAATATAGATGCTCAATGAATGGATGTTAAAAGAATGAATGCATTTGTGAATAATATTAAAACTGTACTTCTATACTTCTCGACATGCCTTGGGCTCCTGTATGGAAATATTTTTCACTTCTTGAATATTAGAAGTGTAAGGTAGCAGAGACAGCAGGAACATCCCATCGGCTGGTTTCCGGGATCTCAGAGACCCCAGGGCAGCAGGGGTCCCGTCCATGCGCTGGCGCACTGTTAGGAAACTGGGGTAATCAGTCATAGGCTTTTTAAAATTAAAATGATTTTAAATTTTAAAACTAAAATTAATATAAAGCTAATGTCATAATAATCACAGGTGTTGCTGTGAGAAATACTTTAGAAGATATAGAGTTGTTTTTTCTCTAATTTTGAAAAATTGACAACATATAATAGACGATAGGTATAGTGGAAAAGTTTTAATGTAAATATACATTAAAATTGGTCTTTTATTTCAGATATATATTGGAATAACCTCCTCCTATACTAAAATGTTAGGATAAAGTTGGGTTTGTTAAAGTATTTCTCTAAAGAAAACAAAAAGTAACTAGATTTCATTACATGATCATTCCTTGGTTTTATGATAAGTTTTTATCTAAGGCCTTACATAAATTACTAGATTATAGTAACCCTACTTAAATGAAATATAAACAATTATTTTAAGAATGATTTTGACCTCAATATAAGACCTGAAACAATAAAATACACAGACAAAAACAGGGTACTAAACTTATGGACCTTGATTTCAAGATGATTTTATAAATTTGACCCCAAAAGGCAAGGGGAAAAAAAGCAAAATAAAAGAAAATTGAGCTACATTAAACTAAAAAGTTTCTGCACACTACAATAAACCATCAACTGAACAAAAAGACAACAAAATGGGAAATATTTGCAAATAATATCTTTGATAAGGAAGTTATTTTGTGTGTGTATATATATACATACATTTTATATATATATATATATATTATATATAAAATCTCATACAACTCAACAACAGCAAAAAGAAAATCCAATTAAAATGGGCAGAGGGCCTAAACAGACATTTTTCTTCCAAAAAATCACACACATGTCTAACAGATATATGAAAAGATGCTCAGCTTCACTAGCTAAAAGGGAGATGCTAATCAAAACCACAATGAGATAACACCTTACACATATTAGATTGGCTAGTATCAGTAAGACAAAAAGTAACAAGTGTTGGAAAAGATATAAAGAAAAAGGAACCTTTATACACTGTTGGTTGGAATGAAAATTGTTATAGTCACTATGGAAAACAGTATAGAGGTTGCTCAAAAATTAAAAATAGGGCTATCATACTACCCAGCAATTCCTTTTCTGGGCATCTGCTTGAAAATTTTGAAAACATTTATTTTAAAAATAATGTGTGCCCTTCTGTTCACTGCAGCATTATTCCTGATAGCCAAGATACAGAAACAACCTAAGTGCCCTTTGATAAATTATTGCGTAAAAAAGAAGTGGTACATAGATAGAATGGAATATTACTCAGCCATAAGAAAAAATGAAATATTGCCATTTGCAATAAAGTGAATGGATCTTTAGAATATCATGCTAAGCAAAATAAGTCAGACAGGAAAGGACAAGAACCATATGATTTCACTCATATATAAGATATAATACAGAAAGCAACAAATGAACAAATAAACAAAAATCCTCATAGACACAAACAACAGTATGGTGGTTAGTTGAAGAGGGTAAAGGGGGTCAAATATATGGTGACAGAAAGAGACTTGACCCTGGTTGGTGAGCAAACAAGGTAAAATACAAATAATGTATTATATAATTATATAATGGAAACATACATTCTTATTAACATGTTACCCCAATAAATATAATAAAAAATAATTTAGATCAGATCACTCTTACCAAGTTCTATTTGGAAAAATAAATGAATAATTAAAAGTCTCCCAGTAAACTAAAACCAGAATAAGCATCCATTTTTAAGAAAATTAAACAATACATTTCTGTGAATTTATAATTAAATTACCCAAAGTACATCAGTTTATTATACATAATCAATTTAATGACAATGTTTTTCTTCATGTCTTCATCAATCATATTATAAGAACTTTATGAAGTGAAAGGGATTAAAAAGTACAAGTTGCTCGTTATAAAAATGGCCCTAGGGATATGAAATGCAGCCTAGGAAATAGGGTCAATAAAACTGTAATAACTATGTACGGTGCCAGATGGGTTGCTGCAGTGATTTATCTGTATGGCATATAAACTTCTAGTCACTACATTGCATTCCTGAAACTAATACAATATTGTATGTCAACTATAATTGAATAATAAAGTTTTTAAAAAATCATGTACCTTTGTAACTCACTATTAATAAGTACAATTAGAAAAAGGAAATTTGAAGACAAATGGAGCACTCCAGAGATGTCTGACTAATTAAAGACAAAGTCCATGTAGTCACTATAGGATTAAGATAACCCCAGAACTCTGTTGACACACTAAAAGAAATGTATATCTATTTAGAAACTTTAAAGTTTTGGGCAGAGATTTATTGATCTTTAAATTATTACAAGAAATCAGGAATTTTATACATTGCATTACATTATTCTCCTGATTTTATCTATATCATACTCTTTTAAATATTACAAAATTTATTTTAATGCTAATAAACTGTACTACCAATTATATTAGTTAACTTTTCTTTTTTTTTTCTTTTTAATTTTTTAAATTGATTTTATAGAGAAGGAGAGGCGGGGAGAGAGAGAGAGAGGGATCAATTTGTTGTTCCACTTATTTACACATTCATTGGCTGATTCTTGCACATGCCCTGACCGGGATATAACCCACAACCTCGGTGTATCAGGGTGATACTCTTAACCAAGTGAGCTACCTGGCTAAAGTCTTTTTTTTTTTTTTTTAATTTATAACAGGTATAATTTTAATGCTAATATTTTTCTATTAAAACTCTATCTTGACTTTGGCTTGTTTTGCATCACTAAAAGATATATTTGGCAATTGACCATTGGTTAATTGCTTTAGTATAGTTCATGAAATAACAGCTTTAATCTTCATATTTTTCTTTAATTGTAATTTAATTTTATCTTTAATTTTTACTTCTGTATTTTAGCAGTTGGTACAATGTTTCTCGTAGCATGTACTCAGAATATTTGCAGCATGAATACACCAATTTTTATTAAAATACTTTGTGATCTAATTTATTCAATATGACTACAAAAATAATTTTAAATGAGAAAAGACACTAGTACATATTTGCAGTACTTTTGAGAAGAGAAAAATTCTTAGATCTCTTAAATTAAATTATAGTGGCTCAGAAGGTGGAAAAAAGAAAGGAGTTATTAGATCTGAAAGCAGAAAGGAACAAAAGACTGCTCACATTTCTGAATGATTGTTGAAACCTTGAATCAACCTCCAGGCAGCCATTTCAGCTCTTATTTCCAGTGCTACCTGACCAACAGACTCTACTTCATCCTGCATGAGCACAGACTTTCCAGGCTGTTGCCCATAACCAATTCAAAAGCAACAAATGCCTCTTTCTCACAGACTATGCACCTGTCCCAGAACTAGCCCCACATTATCTTCTCCTGCCCTCTCCCACTTTACCTATAGCCGATGTAAATTCTTTCAAACCATTTTTATCTTTCTTCTCCAAACTCATTGTAATAAAAGGGCCCCATCAATCCAGGACAATAGACATGCTTGTTTCGCTTTCCCACCTAACTCTTCCGCTGGAACGTCCCAGGTTCTGAGTAGTATATGGCTCAATAAACCCTTGAAAAAACCTATTGGCTAGCCAGGGTCCTGTTTAGTACTTAATATTAGGATATCCATCAGACTGAGAATGCGTCTAGTGACTTTTTCATGGGTAATGGCCCATGAACTCCATGATACTCTCTCTTGTTGTACATGAGGGACTCTCTCTAGTCTACTGGTTGGCTGCCAGGGCTCAGAACCTGTTCCACAAGTCCCATGGATTGAGCTAAGGAGCAGCTTCCCTGTGGGCTTAATTAGGATAAACTAATGTGATCAAAGCAAAGTTTCCATCATATAACCAGTATTAGCTACACTATCTCCCAAAATTAAATTCACTATTTTGATATTTTCTCTAAGTCCATCATGCAGGTCAAGTTTCTGTTATTTCATGAGTTATACTAAAGCAATCAGCATTAACCAACAGTCAATCACCACATACATTAGTCTCCCTTTATCCCGAATTCCCTTCTCCAAGACTTGTTACCTGTGGTCAATCATGGTCTGAAAATTCCAGATAACATGTAATTCACAAGTTTTAAATTTTGTGTTGTTCTGTAGCAGGATGAAATCTTGTAACACTCAGCCCCATCCCACCTTCTTTTACAAGCCTTTCCAGCCTGTGTACACTTCCTGCCCACTATTCCCTGAGTAGCCGTCTCAGTGAACAGATCACCTGTCATGGCTTCTCAGTGCTTGTGTTCGAGTACCCCTTATTTTACTTAATACAAGCGACAAAACTCAAAAGTAGTGATTCCGGCAATTCAAATATGCCATAGAGTGCTTTCTTTAAGCTAAAGGTAAGTGTTCTTGACTTAATTAGGGATTTTGTCATCTCATATTATCACAAGAAAAAGAATGGTGAGTATAGTAAATAATATATTTTGAGAGAAACTACATTTGCATAACTTTTACAGTTTGTTGTTATAATTGTCCAATTTTATTTGTAGTATGGCTGTAAATCTCTTGCTGGGACTGGTTTGTAAATTAAACTTTATCATGCATATGTATATACAGGAAAATACACAGTATGCACAGGGTTTGGTGCCATCTGCGGATTCGGGAATCCAACTGATGTCTTATGATATATCCTCTGCAGATAAGGGTGGACTACTGTACATTTAGTTCATTAGATTATAACACAGTTTAAGCATATCAGAAACTTATTTATATGTAAAATTAAACAGTGTTTAGAATGCCTCTTTGATGGTTACCATAATAAGAAAAAAAATACATAATAATGTAGTTTCTCTACTCTCCATTTTCTTATTTTCCTTATTTTTATTTGGCATTAAATATATAGTTCTAGATAGAAAAAAGTTACTCTACATCAGACTTAAGTTACAAAATCTATTTAGAAAAACATTTTCTCAGCAAAACTAAACCAGAACATGTTTATCAGAATTGCCAACAAAAGAAACAACAAATAATTATTTTTATTAAAAAATTAAAATATAATGTGTAGGACCTGGCTGAGTAGTTCAACTGGTTAGTGTTGTCCTGATACACCAAGGTTGCAGGTTACATTTCCAGTCATAAATAAGGGGAACAACAAATTGATATATCTCTCTCTCTCTTTCACTACCTTCCTCCCTCTCCCTTTCTTTCTCACTCTAATATTACATTATATATGTAATATATATGAGGTCTGTGCAGAAGGCATCCAGCCACATAATATAAAAAATAGATTTACTAAAGAAGATACAAGAAACAATGTACACAGGACAATGATGCCTCAGCCCCCTTTGAAGTAGGCACCTTGGCACCTCACACAGTTCTCCCAGTCACCATCAGCTGCCCCATCATATTTTCCTGAATCTAATCAATGACCTGAAATCTCTTCCCTTTCAGAGGTGATTTAGTTTTGGGAAAAGCCAGAAGTTGCAGAGCACCAAATCTGGGCTCAGTCACCTGGATGATTTAATATTTCTCAAAAAAACTCTGCAAGAGACATGATGCATGAGAGGGTACGTTGTCTGATGAAGCTGCCAAGCACCAGTTGCCCATAGCTGTGGCTGTTTTTGTCTTATCACATCTCTCAACTGACAAAGAACATTGAGGTAGTTCTCCTTATTAATTGTTTTTCCTGAAAGGGCGTACTCATGATGGACAACACCTTCCCAATAAACACAAAAAATAAACACAGTTAACATGGTCTTAATCTTACTGCAACTTTGTTGTGCTTTCTTCAGGCTTAGGCAACCAAGTGAGTCCATTGGGAGACTGAACCTTTGTCTTATTTGTGCTGCACTTGTTGCATTGTCCCTGAAAGCCTTCTGAATCATTCGAATAGTTTCTGCGGAGGAATGTGCAAGCTTAATGCAAAATTTGATGCAGATTCTTTGCTCTACTCATTCAGTCATTTTGAATGTGGTGGCCACAGAGTACACATGCTCACTTAATGGCGTCTACCACCCCCACTGAGTAGTGCAGTGAAGTTGTCATTATTCACGCATGCGCATTCCAGTCCAATCTCTTTGGCTGCCAGGTTACATTGATGTCTTGCAAACAATTCTCGTTGTATTAACAATGGTTGGACTCTTTCTGGGCAGAAAATAGTGTGTATTTTGCTATATGCTTCATTTTAAGAGATTTATTTCAGACATATTAGAGAAAGTTTTGGAAACACATAAAAGGTTCAACAAATAATGCTAAACAGTAATTAAAATAAATGATATTACATAGGCACAGAACAATTATCCAAGTGGGAAAATAGCTAAAGCATGAGAGTTACTGTTTTAAAAATAAATAAGGTGAAGTGAGAAATACAAGAAAAATGGTGTTTCCTTTTTTAAGGCAGATTTTGACTAAAAAATTTTTTGTTAAATTATTCCCTTTGGTCCGCAAAAGAAAGCATTAAAGAAAATGTTCTTAAACCATAGTAACAGGAGATATGTAGGTTGCACAATATAACATTGGTATAAATGATGATGGTTAACAACAGAATAGAATACTAACCTAATAGAATATAAATGTCCTCTTTATATGTTTGTTTTATTTAACAAATATAAGAGTGTTAGAATCCCAGTACAAGAAAAATTAACCCATCAAGTTTTTCTTATGCTTTTTCTTTGAGGTTAAGAAAAATATAGAAGATATCCTCTATCATATTTTTAACAGGTTTTTTTTTCTCTTGTTATACAATAATAATGAAAGGCTTTACTTGTAGAAATCAACCATATCAATTAATAATAGAAAATATGAACAAAATTGATTAATTCCTAATGTCATTTTATACTACAATCTCTGTATCCTATGACATGTCATAGATATATGAAGGCAAACATGGGTAAGAATTCTTTCCTCTTAGATCATAAAGGGTAAGCATCCTGCAGCTAGATGCCAAAAAACAAAGTAGTAAACAACAAAGGAACTATGTTGATTCAAAGGTCAAGGAATAAATGTTTCATAAAAAATATTTTGAAAGAAAAATGAAGATTAAAAAAATTTAAACTAAAATGGGAGCAAAAATCACAAGGAAAGATTGATAATATTCATAGTGATACCAAACACCTATGTATAGAAATTAATAGTCATTGTATTTTGTATAGTTTTTCCTAAAGTGAAACATATACAAGAATGTTGGGCCAATAAATAGGCACACTTATCCTTTATAAGAAGATAAAGGGAGAATAAAAGCATGGCTATTTCTTGTACTTAAATGATTTTTTAAAACTTCTGAGAGGAAAATAAGATAGATAAAATGACTTGGAACAGAAAAATGAGGCCTAAATTGGTTGAGGGTAATTAAGTTTGGCTCCATTAAGAAAGTTGTATAAAGACAAATTCAATTAGTAAAACACCTTCCTGTTCTTTCAGAGCAAACAAGAGGACATGGGCTATAAAAAAGAACTTAAATATTTATGTGCCTATCTATGAAACATTTAGTGATGGAACTGCAGATTCTGACTGAGTAGATCTGGTGTGGGACCTGGTATTCTGCATTTCTGCCAAGCGTCAAGGTGAAGGCATTCTATAATGTTGTTCAAATCCAATACTTTGAGTAGTAAAGCTGTGAAATTAAGGTTAATGTAAGTCATAAAGAATACAAAAAAAAGTGCTAGGGAATTTCTCTCTGGGGGAAGATTTAAAGTCGCAGAAATTTATTTCCATGCAGTTTAGAAACTAAAAAGACACACACACCAAGAGAGCTTTACCAAGCCACGATCATTAGGAAAGATTTAAGTGTGAGTCTGAGAGGCAGGAAAGGCCGTTTCAAGCAATGTGGCTAAGACCTAGCTTTGTCTCTGGCTCTGAGATCAAATCTGAAATAGCAGAATTCTTGCAAAGGTTTAACAGTCAACTTTGGGATGAGCAAAGCAATGAAAGCTCTACCAAAAAGTATAATCATGAAAGCAAAACAAGAACACTAGGAATGAATTTGTCTGATATTAATCCTAATTCAAGGGAAGTACAGGTTCTTAGGTTGCTCAAAGTCTAAGAATAATCAACCTGTCATCAATAATAAGTTCTTTACTCAGAAGAGGGCATGCCCTTGTTTATTCTTCTGTAATGTTTGCTTTCATTAAAGGTAGTTAATATGTACTGAAAACATACTATTCATGACTTGTTCATGAATTAACTTTTAAACTCTTAATCCACCATTTCTAACCATTCACAATTGAGAAAGCTAAACATTAGTATGTATGACCTGATTAAAGTAACGTGAATACTAAACCTTAGTTATAGAGCTAGCTAAATGTTTATTAATAATTTATCATCAAAAGAGACCAGTTCATGCTTTATCTGAAATCTCTGTTGCAAACCCTGGGGGAAAATTCTGATTGTCTAAAACACTCCTCTCCCAGATAGCTTGACTAATCTCCAGTGAAACTTTGTGTCAGCTCCATGAATTATAAACTTGAAGTATTAAATGATCAACTCAGATTTAAAAGGCAAGTTATAGATCTGTGCTGTTCAGCATTGTAGCTACTAACTACATCTGACTATTCAAATTTATATTAATTAAAATGAAATACAAGAAAAAAATTATTTCCTTAATCACACGAGTCACATTTCAAGTGTTCAGGAGCCATATGTAGCTTGTGGCCGCCATACTGAACAGCATACTGGTCTATATGAACATTTCCAACATCACAGAAACTTCCGGTGGAAAATTCAATCTTATTTAAATGTTGACATATCTCCTAAGCATTAAGTTATAAACCATTTAGTGTTAGTTCATTTTATTCTCACAACCATCCTATGAAAAATACGTAAGTATAATATTAGTATAAATTAAGTGTCATGTTGGTTTTTCAGAGCCACACTGAGGTTAAAGATCTTGGGGGCTACAATTTGTGCAGCTTGTGTAATTAATTTATTCAAAATTCAGTTCCTATCTAAGATCTTGGATACAGATGGACTAAGTTTTGAATTTTAATGACATTAGCTTTCAATGGTCCATTTTATCATCTATTATATGATCTACTGTACCATGGAAGTTTTGTATGTAGATAAAATAAACATAGTTCCTTAAATAAGTGCAAAAATTAGACAATATTCTCTATCACATTTGTTTCCAATAAGTATCACCTGACTTTAGTTCAGTATTCAAAAAGGAGCACAACAAAGTGCCTGCAAAATGATGAAACAAAGTACCATCTTAATTTATTCAGTCAACAACTTTACAAGTCATTAAGTTTTTGCATAGTAAAATTATATTATCATGATATACTATAGTATTTCTTCCCCTCAGAATTTATGCTAAAGTCATAAAGCTTTATGAGCTACTCCTCTCATTTGATATGTTTACAAAAGGAAGCCCCTCCACCTTCATTAATATAAAATTCCTTTTCTGTAATTCCTAAATATCCTCTTCCTCTCACTCTGTCATTGCCTGAGCTGATTGTATTTTACGCTTATGGTTTTCATTTCCTAATTTGTTTTCCCCTTAAGTTTTAATATTTGTTACTGTCACACTAATGTGTACTGAACATTATTTTTGAGATTTTTGTCTAATTCCAATTTTCCTCATGTTGCTTGCTCTTTCTTTCCTATATACTTTCATGTCTACTTTATATGAGAAGCTATACTACTAGAGTCACCTTTCGCTTCATGCTCTGGTTGGTAAACTCATATGTACTCTTTAGTGGCCAAAAGAAGCACTAGTATCTAATTTTACAATATAGTACTGAAAACAAGAATGCTCTATATTAAGCTATTAAATCGGTAACTATGAGTGCAAAAGAAATGTCAAAGCAATATTTAAATTTGTTAAAAATGTATTAGAATTATTTCTATTTTTGGGTCATATCTTGTACAAAATTATGAAGTAATGCATTGAAACTTAAAATGACCCTAGAAAAGTAATCAAAATAGTATATAAATAATTTTGAAAAATGGCAAGGCAGTACACTAATGTTACAGTCAATTTAATTCAATCTATATCTATTCAAGTCCAAGGAATAATTCTGGATACCAAAAACGATGAAACCACAGACACTGTCATCCTGGAACTTACAAAAAAGAAGATATGTTTGAAGTAATATTTTATAAGGAAGATGACTTTAGAGTCTTGAAGGATGGTAGGACTTTTTTACATGAAGGGAAGAATGAGTTCATTTCAGCTGAAGAAATATATATATAAAAGCGTAGGACACAAAATGCATGACATGTTGAGGAAAACAGCAAAGAGGCAGACTTAGCTCTTGGATGTGAGAAAATATGAATGATATGGCTAGAAAAGTAGGTTACAGTCAGGTCACAGAAGATAATGAATGTTAGACAAAGCAGGTTTTATCTGATGACATAATAAACAGAAATTTTATATTGTTATTCTTATTATTAATCGTTCATTTGACAAGTGTTTGGTATGATCACAGATATTCTGTAAGCTTTATTTGAATACATCAGAGCAGGTAAAGACTGAAATGAGGAAATCCAATTAATAATCATTTAAATAGTCTGCAATCAGGGATGTCATTGGAGACATGGGCATTTGAAAGGAGGTTAGAGAAATGAGGGACCAAATCGGTCTGGCACAGGCCTTCTATGAAAAAAATGTTGAAGGTGAAGAAAAGGGAGAAATTAGTGACAACTCCAGGTTTAAGAGCCTATGTGAATGAGAGGTGATGGTGTCATTCATAAAAATAAAAGAAGGAATTGGATTGTGGTGAATGGTGATGGGGGTTGAACAGAAGTAGAAGAAGGATTTTCGGATGAGCTGTCATTGAGACAGTCCCGTACTTTCAACGTCGGTGGATCTTCACCACTGCCCTGCAACAGTTTACACATCGAAGGCGCTTGCTCCACACTCTGAGCACTTTGAGAGGAGGGAGGTGCAGTGTCTCATTCAAATTGCATTACTAATGCCCTCATTCTTGTCTGCACTTAATTGTTTCCCTATAACAATCCAATGAACATGTCTAGAGAAGTTAATATAGACTCAGCAATCTGCTTCAAATAAAAAAATAGTGTCAGTTTTAAATTTTTATACTTAGTTTGCTAGTGAAGAGAAACTTTTATAGTAAATCAAGAATCAGAATTGACTGAGGTTGCCCATAGGGCTAAATATCATCTTAAACCAAAAATATCTTTCTCCGCTTTTTAAGGCTTGAGATTTAATCATTAAAAAATGTGTTCTTTTGGGTTATTCCTGGTTTTAATGTAGGTAAATCATTAAAAGGACCATCAGCTGCCTTTGCCTTAAAACGCGGTTATAGGATTCCTGCTGAGATAAGGTCGACAAAGAGAAAGTACAGAGGGGGGATTTTTTTAAACAGGCGATACGAGAAAATCTAGAAATATTGCAGTTAATTTACCTACTTCAAAATTTTGTATAAAGCTAAGAACCCCAAAGCATGTTCCCAAGTCCATGCTCTTATTTCAACCTTCCTTTCATTCTGTAGAAATTTTAATTGCTCCTGCTTCTGGTTTCCTGAAGTCTATTTTGAACAGAGTAATGAAAATGACCTGATGAAAGTAGTTTTGTGTCCCTCTTCTGCTCAACGCCTGTTAAAGCTTCCCAGCTAATGCAAAATTAAAGTTGACAATGACCTATAGTGCTCCACTCCCAACATTTACTTTCTGACTTCTCGTCTTACTTTCTGGTTTACTCTTCTTCTCTAAACGGATTAGCTTTAGCTGGTCCTGAAATTCATTGGGCACATTTCCAAATTTAGGTCTTTTGCACCTCCTCCCTAAAATACTCCTCTCCAAAACACTCCTCTCCAGGTAGTTTCTTGACTAACCCCTTCACCTCCATGAAGCCTTTGTGCAAATACACCTACCTCACTAGGACTAACTGGAATCCCCTCTCCATGTTTCTGGCTGGTCTGTCTGACCCTGTTCTCTTTCTTTATGGCATTTATCATATTCCAACAGGCTATAAAATGTAATTATTCATTATGTTTTTCTATTATCAGTCTCTTCCAATCTCCTCCAAAAAGGTAGTTATTATTCATGTTTTTGTTTTGTTATTATTTACTCGTATATTCCTAGCACCTGGCACCATTTCATACACAGTAATATGAGCTCAATAAATATTTTGCTGAATGAACAATGAATGAAATTCCTTATACAAATACTCTATTCATGGCTACATTTTACACAATAGCAACCAAAGCGTTTTTCCTGTTCTTTTATTTTTTGGTTTGAAGATCACAGTACTCTCTCCCTTTTTAAAAAAGATAATAAATGAAACAAACATATAATGAATCTGACAGTTCCATCTCTAAAGGCATCCTTACAGATGCTTGGGAAACATGGAGTCCTACTTTGTAGCTGGAAAGCATGCAAGATAGAGCCCAGCTTGCAGGACAGAAGTAACTCAAGACTGATGTCTCAGAAATTCAACCACCCACAACGATGACTCAGGATGCTGCCTCAGAGTATTCCTTGTTGGAAGCCTGTATCCTGGCGAACACTTTCCCAGGTAATGAACCAGAAAATAAAAACAAAACTAAACTATAAAACTAAGAAAAAAAAAAGGCAAATGTGCAAAATAGAAGAAAAACAAGAAATGGAGGTTTCTAAAATTGAGAAAAGTGTACATTGTAATTAATTTATAATTATAATAGTTTTTATAGATTTTTTTATACAGAATAAACTACTCCTGCCCTGGCTGGTGTGGTTCTGTGGATTCAGTGCTGGCCTGCAAACCAAAAGTTTGCTGGTTTGATTCCCAGTCAGGGCACATGTCTGGGTTGCAGGCCAGGTCCTCAGTAGGGGATGCTTGAGAAACAACTACACATTGAAGTTTCTCTCCATCTCTTTCTCCTTCCTTTCCCATCTCTAAAAATAAATAAATAAACTCTTTAAAAAAAGAACAAACTACTCCTGTTTTTAGAATTAACTTCTTTGACGATTTGATATCATTTAGTTCACAGTTTTATTATTTTCAACATGTGGTTGTGTTAAACATAAATTTAAGCAGTTATCTTTTCTCTGAAACATTTTAAATTTTGATCTTGAAGAATTTTTAGTCATTTTTATATATAAAACTAAACTTATTTTATTATACAGATATAATGAAATGACATGTGGTATACAGCTCTATATCACATGTCATTATTTAGCAAAGTGCTAAATAAAGATACTGTTACTATTAAAATATTCCCATATAATTCATCCCATTGCCTTCACTGTATCAAATTTAGGGTAGAAAAATAATGGGAGAAGTGCTTCCAAGTAACCAAGCACATGTCCCATTGAAAGTGTTACACATGAGTATAAATAGTATTTGGCCCATAATTTGTTCAAGATCTAATTTACTGTACACTGAAAGCATTACATTAGTAATAGTAGTCAAAGCTGAATCTTGGAGGGTTGACAATTTTGCTGAAACATCCAGAATTTTTCTTATCTGAAATACCCAACTTTTAAAAACGCTCTTCTTTTTCTCTTCCCCTCTATAATCCAATTAAAAGATGTTTTCCCCTGCTTCAGAGAGCAGTGGAGTTCACGGGAGTTTTATGCTACATTAACAGCTCAGGGTTTTAAACCAATAAAAATGGACTTGGGAGACACACGAATATACAGTATATGTTTGGTGCTGACATGTAATACCTTCTATTTTTATTAAAACAAAATGAAATTATATTTCAAGTTTCGCTGCTTTTAGAAGACATTGGAAAAAAGCGTTTTTTGGTGTCAAGTCTGTCACATAGCTAGACCCAATGCATGGTTTTAAAAATGTGCAACTTGATTCTTTGTTTTTTTTCTGGTAATTTAAAATTTTCAAGAATTAAAATTTAGTTTCTTATTTTGTTGGGCAAGGAAAAAGGAGGATGGCTATGTATCTTTTTATTTACTGTTGATCTGAATTTTTTTTTTCATTTTGCCAGGGCATTGATTTATCCTGTGTGGGTACTCAACATATGTAATCAATGGGTAATAACTGAAATATACAAACAATAAATGAGTTTGATTATTTTTGTGCTTTGTTATATATGACCTACAAATTTTATTCTTCTAAATGTTTTAGATTCATTGGGTACCAAAAGCAAGAGAAAAATGTAAATTTTAATTTTAAAATCTCTTTCTAAACAGAAAAAGTATATGCTAGCTTAGCCAAAATGCTGGCACCCTAACCTTCGAAGTGTATGACGGTGACTGCTTCTATCGGTGTGTGACCTCAGGTGAATAGTCAATTTACCTGCGGCCCTTTCCCTGTTACCCATTTCAAGGGAACTGCTATGTGCTCTCAAAACATCTAGGGTCTGAGCTAGTGAGGTTTGATTTAATTTCATTTTTTCACTGTGTTCGAGCAAGAGCTCCAAGGCGCTCTAACCTAGGGAGTAATAGGTTTCCAGTGCAGTTAAGCACTAAGTGACTTTCCCAAATGAGGGAAGACCTGATACTCCAAGTTAGATTTGGCAGGGACAGTCTTTGTCTGCTAAAACTCTTCTGCAATACATCTAAAAGAAGCAATGGGGCCAGGCTATATGAGTCATACTTGAAGTAGCATAGAAAGATTCTGAAATAAGATTGGATGGTAAAAAGAAGAAACAAAGTTTGATTTAAAAATGGACTCCCATTCATTCTTAATATTTTTGTTCTGCAACATCTTCCCCTTTCCCAGAAATACACACTCCACAAGATTGGCAATAGCTTATATACCAAAATATAGGCCTAAAACCTGACCTGTGTTATAGAGATGGTGGTTTTTCGTTAACTTTGAGATTAATTTTGTGGAAGTTGGAGAAGCAGGGAGAGAGTTTGGAGGGAAAGAGCAGAGGAGACAACTACTGTCTATTCTGCACCTTTGCGGGAAGGCAGAGAAGTTCCAGATTATATTTTTTAATCCAAAAATAATCTCTGAAGTAGGTAAACATTAGCATCCCCAGTAACAGATGAGAAAACAGAGACTTGCAAAGGTTAAGAAATTCGCCAAGCAGATAGCAGGGTGATAATTAAAATCTGGATATGTTTGAGAACAAAATTAGCTCTAGTAAACCACAAAATAATCTGCTTTTAAACACCTGTTTCTTTCTTTTAAAGAACTGAGAAATTATTATAATGAATTTAAGTTAGCAGTTACATTGGGCAAAGTGCTTTCTTAATTTCATCAGTCCTATAATCTACAATATCTAATACTTCTTATATTATAAAATATAATGACTTTGAACAATAGAGATCTTATAATGATGCTTGTCATGTTACCAGAATACCCTGTACTAGTATAAAGTTTTTAAATGAGCCTGAGATGATTTTTTTATTTTTTTATTTTTAGAGATCTAGTGAAAGGCAATAAATTAGCAATAGAATTATCAACTGCAATTCCTTTGTATACTTTCCGTCAGGCCCTTATTTACAGCAGGAATTTTCTCTTCCATGTGTCCTTTCAAGTCTCAAGAACGCAGACTACAACTCTTGGAAGAATATGTGGCTATTTAGCTTTGAATTTATATTTCCTGGGAGTTCTTTTAGGCTTTTTCAGAAATTATAACATGTTTATTTTGCACTTTTGTGACTACTTGTGGTTTGAATTTTTTTTTTTTTTAGCATTCATTGGGATTTATATAAGCCTCACAGTTAAATTATGTTCATAGAGGTATGGTATGTTTTAGTCACCATGGAATTTACATACTAAACCTCTTTAAGTGTATTTTTAGAATTTCCATAAAACCTTTAGTCCATAAACTGAAGATAATTCATTTTTACGACATTAGTTCATTTTTGTTTTTATGTGAATCATTGCTAAAATGTCAGTAAAATGCAAGATTTTATAATTGATATAAATTTATAAAATTCCAGGCACTCTTAGAATATTACTAGAGAGATAAAGTTGTAAAGCCAGTCAAAATCCACTGTGTTTCATTCCCATCATTTTTACTTCCTACATTTCTTTCCTCAGGTAAGTTATTCAACTTCGTTGCTCCTTGGTTTCTTCATCTAGTTATAATACTGACTTCACAGACAAAGTGCCCAATGCATTGTCTGGCTCGGTAATTATTCAATACATTTTAAGGATTTTAATAATAGCTAGTGAATCCTTCAACCTAATATAATATTCCTTACAATCCAGATTCAATTTTAGTACTTATTACCACAGAAAACAATTTATTATTAGATAACTCAAATTGTGAAGGTTTTTTCCCTTTCATTGATGCCAAATCTGTCTAGCAGAAACTTCTATCCATGTGTACTCTTTAAGACTCTCAATAATGCAAAGTTGTCTAACAACAGATCATTCATATATAAATAACTTGTTTCCCTTTCTCTCTTATGAAGTAAACATCCTCTGATTTTGTTTTGTGAAATAGTTTGTTTCCTACATAATGACTCAATTAGCATTATTTGATTCTGGCTTATGTAAAACTTAACTATTTTTTTTGACCAAGAACTAAAGTAAATTCACTGGCTTCAGGTTTGGTGTGATCCAGGGGCTCAAATTATATGTTTAGGATGTTGTTTTGCCATCTCCAAAACTTGTCTCACCTACCATATATTGGATTCACACATTTTCCCATTTTAATGTTAGTATATTTTCAGTCTTGTGTCTTCACAACTCTGAGTCTAGTGGAAAAGAGAAAAATGACTCTCAATCATGAAATTAATCAGTGTGGAAGTGTGGGCAGTATGGAATATGTGTGTATATACATATATGTGTACATACATACATATATATATATGAATGATACTTCTGCCTATCAGAATACATAAGCATCAGCCAATTAGAATAGACGGTAGCTATATACAACAATTAGGTCTGCAGAGTGTATCTGTGCTGACCTTAATTCTATTTCAAATATTTCCTCTGACCTGTCCCCAGAGCAAACTTTAGAGTCAACTTTACCCTAAAAGTAAGGACTGAGAGTAAAGGCATCTCTGTTTTCAGGAGGAAGAGAATCATGCTTACAAGAAGAAAAACAAATGGTTGAAGAATGTTCAGTGCTAAAAACAACCATGGCTCCCTGTACATAGTTTTGAGAACAACCAACTACCTACTTACATGGCTGAGTTAATCTCAGTTAAAGGACTGTTATATTAAAGATATTTTCCATAATGAATACTTGGCATGAAGTCTGACCAATACATGTAGGCAGGAATATTACCTGTTTTGTCTAAGACATGTATTTCAGTTAAGGAAATCTAAGGTTTCTCTAACAAGTTTGATATTTTCAGGCTGATACTAATTTTAATTAAAAAGCTTATATTAGCTTCTAGTTATTTGTTTTCTCAGTGCTCATACTAAAAATAATAACTCATCAAATTTAGAATTTTGAGAGGATCACCATTGACCACATTGGCTGAAAGGCTGGAGGGTCCATTCTCCCATTTGGATTTACGATCCCGCCCTTCTTTACTTATGCAGAGCAGAGAAATTTAAGATTCCAAAATAACACATCATCAACCCTACACTATGTGAAACATATTATCTGCATTTCAACTTATCTTCATAAATCTCATTCTCAAATTCTGACTTCTATAATTAAGCAGAGTAGGTGATGAAGTCTTACAGCGCTACTGCTCTCTTTCTTAATTCCTTTCACCTGTGCCAGCTGTGGCACAGTGGGGAATCTTTTAAACAGTAATAATGAATTATCTCTGTAAACTCAACAAAAGAATAAGACAGAATTTTGTCAAAATTTAAAGATTAAGAGAAAAAAATTACATTTGGGACAGTATACTCTGTTATAACATCAAAGAGGCATAATTTGGGGGATCATGCAATTCCAATACCTTCATTTTGCAGGTGGAGAAATATAGGCTCTGGGATGTTCACTGACTTGTTTAATGTTCAATAGCTAGAAAGAATCAGAGCTAGCACAAGAGCCCAGGATTCCTGTTAATTCAGATCTCTTTCTACCTTGCCACAGTGCTTCTTGATTAAAAGGCTATACTCCGATAAACATATAATCAAGAGTTCTGAAGCAGTGAACAACAAGGGGCAGATGGTTAGCTTTATTTATTCATCCAATCATGATTGTTTTTTCTTCCCAATTGCTGAGCATTCACTTCTCTAGTCCAAAACACTTTATGACGTGTTTTAAACTCCATAAAGGTGAATAAGTTAGGGTCCATACTTAGGTCCACATTCAGACTTTTATGCAAGCAGAACAGAAAATCTTAACATTTCAAAATAACATATCATCAAAACTACATTATCCCAAAACATGTTATCTGTGTTTCAACTTATTTTCATAAATCTCATCCTCAAGTTCTGACTTCTATAAGTAAGTAGAGTAGGTGAACTCTGGATATACACTGTAACTGTATTTTATTTTAATAAAAATTAGTCCATATTCAAGGAAAAAAAAACAGATCCACACTCAAGTATCATGTTTCCTTCATTATTTTTAAAGTATACAGATACTTTTAATTATTATGCCTTGTCAGGCAGTAAAATGAATGAGTTTCTCTCATATTTTCTTCCTTTGAAATTCATATTTGTTTGTTGTAAATGAAATGCTATAGGAACTGTTTTACATTATGCTAAATAGTTTATATCAGTAGTAAATTGTTCTCTTTAACAAATGAAATTTCTTTTAAAGAGTCAAATCAACAACTTTACAAATTTGTAATAATTCATTGTTTTTACTGTAAAAGAACAGATCATTGAGAGGTATACTCTGTTACTTATAAAATAAAGAAGTCACAGGGATCTAATATACCATATCGGGAATAGAGTCAATATTGTAATAACTTTGTATGTTGACAGATGGTTATTAGACTTATTAAGGTGGTCATTTAATAAGGTATATAAATGTCAAATCATTACATTGTACACCTGAAATTCATACAATATTGTATGTCAACTGTACTTTAATTAAAATAAGATGCTAAAAGAAATTTACTAAAATTTGAAACAATACCACTCAACAATATTTGCTTGAAAACTATAATTATTTACATTAACATTTATTGGGTTGAATATTATTTTAAAATTAATTAATATATTAATCCTTAAAAAAAGAACAGATCATTTGGTAAGTCCTTATGAATTTCATGGTTAAGTGATATTAGATCTTAAGCACTGTACCTGTTAAAAATGGCTCTTTATTAATTATTATAAAATATTTGTATTTCTTTCTTATTAATTTCACTCCTTTCAGGGGCATGAGCTGCCAATTTGAGTGTATTAATGGACATGAGAGCTAATATTTATTCCCTAACATCCCTAACCCCAGCGCTGTGAATGAAGAATGAGCGCCACAATTTTAGAGAAAATACATTCCTTACTACCATGCGTAGCTAGCATTATGAATCTCTAATGCAATAAGAGAAAAATATATCTTTAAGAACAATTTTTAAACAGAAGGGTCTATCTCAAAACAACATCATTTAGTTTTTTGAACAAATTCCTCACGTCTTATAACACAATATTTTGCCACCAACACCAAAACTGTTAGGATCATGTTTTCTTTTTTAATATAATAAAAATGTGTGCATCTGTGTGTTGCAAAATACAATGTAAGAGGTATAATTTGGCAGGTAAAATAATAGGAATGCTCAGATATTTTAACATGCTATTCAAAAAAACAGGACAGAACTACTCTTGAAAATCCGAGTTTAATAGCTATTTTTGCATTACATATATCAGAAACTAAAAATCATTATATCTGCAAGTATGATTCAAGTAGTAGGCTCTGTACTCTGCACTCCTGCTAATTGTGACTTTGATGATTCTGATGTAGGAATCTCTTCTAAGAGAGGCATGCTTGTCCCACATTCAGGCTGTAAAACATTCCAGCTTATACTGAATCTACTTTAGGAAAATTTTATACCCTTTCTTTCTATGTGCCTAGCTTACTGAAATAGAAATGAGCTGTTTTCACCTACTACATTTACTAATGTAAAAATTTTTTTGGCTGTTCAGCCCTAGATGATAACCAGATGCCTAGTAAAAAAGATGGCAATTTCTCTCTTTCCTTTTCAGAACACACTTTACATTTCTCATTCAGGGAATAGATTAAACAGCCTTGTGGGTTCACTCAGGATGTCTCTCTGTACTTTGTTCGGTCTGCTCTTTGAGTCCGGAGATCATGTCTAATACCTTACTCATTCTGTATCTTTAGTGCCTAATAGAGTATGTGGATAATAATAGGTACTTAACTTTATTTTTTTAATTTTTATGTTTTAAAATATGACAATCAACTGAAATACTTTATTTAATAAGCTTGTTAATCAAAATATTATAGTTTTGTTGTGGTTGAATGTATAGTATTGGACAGCAGTGGGAGGAGAGGGGGAAGGTGATACAGTACCACTCTTCCCCACATTCCCAGAGGGTGTACTTATTTTTTTTAATTAAAAAAAAATTTTTATTGTTCAAATACATTTGTCTCCATTTTCCCACCACAACTTCCCCCTGCCCCACCCAATCCCCCCTCCCGCCCTCAATCTTTCCCTGCTTTGGCTTTGTCCATGGGTCCTTTATACATGTTCCTTGACTTGACCCTTCCTCTTCTATTTCCCATTACTACCCTCCCTCCTTCCCTCTCATTACTGTCGGTTTCTTTTCTCCTTCATTGCTGCTGGCTCTGTTTTCCTTGCTTGTTTGTTTTGTTGGTTAGGTTTCAACTGTAGGTAAGATCATATGGTATTTGTCTTTCGCCGCTGGCTTTTTTCACTTAGCATATTGTTCTCCAGTTCTATCCATGTTGTTGTGAAGGGTAGTAGCTCTTTTTTTCTTTCTGATGAGTAGTATTCCATAGTATAAATGTACCATAGTTTTTTAATCCACTAATTTACTGATGGGCACTTAGGTTGC
Source organism: Pteronotus mesoamericanus (assembly GCF_021234165.1). NCBI lineage: Eukaryota > Metazoa > Chordata > Mammalia > Chiroptera > Mormoopidae > Pteronotus > Pteronotus mesoamericanus. Next base: position 19,852,383 of record NW_026555311.1, read on the forward strand.
TTCCAGAACTTGGCTATTGTAAATTGTGCTGCTATGAACATTGGGGTGCATAAGTCCTTTTGAACTGGTGTTTTGGGATTCTTAGGCTATAATCCCAGCAGTGCAATCACTAGGTCCAAAGGCAGTTCTATTTTTAGCTTTTTAAATGAATTTGGCAAAATAGTGGGATACAAAGTCAATATTTAGAAATCGAAGGCATTTTTGTACACCAACAATGAAATAGAAGCAGCAGAAATCAGGGAGAAAAATCTCATTTGTTTTGGCAACAAGAAAAATAAATTACCTAGGAATAAACTTAACCAAAGAGGTAAAAGACCTGAATGCAGAAAACTATACAAAACTGAAGAAAGAAATTAAGGAAGACACAAATAAATGGAAGCATATACTGTGTTCATGGATTGGAAAAATTAACATCATCAAAATGTCTATACTACCCAAAGCAATTCATATATTCAATGCAATCCCTATTAAAATGCCAATGATGTATTAACAGATATAGAACAAACATTTCAAAAATTTATATGGAACCATAAATGACCCTGAATAGCTGCAGCAATTTTAAGAAAGACGAACAAAGTAGGAGTGATCATAATACTTGACATCAAAGTATATTACAAGGCCACTGTAATCAAAACAGTCTGGTACTGGCATAAGAACAGACACATAGATCAATGGAACAGAAATAAACCCATGTCTCTATGGTCAATTAATATCTGACAAAGGGTACAGAAGCATAAAATGGAATAAGAAATAGCCTCTTCAACTAATAGGTACTTAATTTTAAATTTAAAAATGAATGTGCAATATTAATTGCTATCCTTTAGAATGGTGAAAAAATTTCCTGAGATTCACATAAATATAAACAGTAAATTTTACTACTTAAATGGTCAAAGTGACTTTCTTTTGAATCATTTTCTATATATACAAGTTTACTTCAATGAGATAAATGTTATATTTTCCCCCAAGGGAATGATGAGAAATCTGTTCAAGCACTGTATGAACACATCGGTTTGTTCGCACTGCATTAAGATGCAAGTTTGATTTTAAAGTGGTAACAAACATATTCTGTGATATATATTATCTGCATAGAAGTCAAGATATATGTTGTAAGAGTCAATTTCATTGTATTTTGAGCATTTCACAACAATGAAATTGACCCTAAAAATGTATATTTCAGCTTTTATGCAGATAATATATACCAAGTAATGTGAATATCATTCTTTTCTTTCCTGATGACCTGCTAGGTAGAAAATGTTCGTTTATTTGCATTAAAAAGATACATGAACTACTGTAGGGCTGGCAGAAGCTAGATAAAAAGCTGCAAGAGAAATATGGTATAAAAATACTTGAAGCATAAAAATTCAAATGAAAATAGTTCATCAAAACATCATCAATAAGAATACTATATTTTAAAGTTAGTTCTAATGTGCTAAATATATTCATTCTCTTTTTCTACATAACTTCCATGCAAGTGGAAAAATACAAATGATTTAATGGTGTGTAAAATTAAACACTTTTACTGAAGGAGAGGTTTAGTTGTTTTCCTCTCTGGGAATATCACCACATCCCACTGGCAGTCTCATATACTCATTCTTAATTACATTTCTAAGCAAATCCATGTTTAGCATGGTGATTGCCAACAGAAATATGTTTCTATAAACCCCAGGCTTAGTTGGCTAACCACACCCAAAAGAGCATGAGCTTCAAAACTAGTCGAATAATTTAGAGAAAAATTATTTTTTCACTAACTCTGCAACTCAATAAATAGCCATCCCCCCAAAAAAAACCACAACTCTTTATTCCACCTTAACATGTTGCATCTTTAATAAGTACATTACATATCTGTGGTTGAGTAAATAATTTGAAAAAATGGCAATTTTAAATTAAAAATGTTACATAGATTGTTTGAGTAACAGAAAATTGAGTTATATCCAACATTGAAATGTCTTCCCAATATTTTTCTAGAGCTTTTTTTTCCTATAAAAAACATTTTTATTTCAAATTAAACATCGAGGTGTAAATAAAACAATATATTTGATATTTTTAAAACTACTAGTTTCCATGGATTTTCCTATTTCTTACTTGGAATAGCTATACTGTGTTTTAAATTTATTAATTCACTAGCATTTTGTACAATGGGAGAAGGATTACATAGAAATTTTTTTCTCAGCAACTTTTATATGGTCAAACAACCACCAAGGTGATGTATATTTGCTATAAGATTCCAATTCCAGAATTTACTTATGTCTTATAAATGATATCCACATATAGCTCATATAATGCAAGTGTTATATTACATAATTTACAGATGATTATCTTATCAGATCTGTCAAATCAGCAGAGACAGCTTATTAAAATAAAGGTAGTTATTATTAATAAAATATTGAGTAAAATGTACTCAAAGTTATCACTACAACAATTAAAAAATAATTATCCTTGACAAAGATCTGATATTAGTAAAATGTGAAAGGAAATAACTGAGTTCTTTTCATCTAACTCCTTCTTTAAAAAAAATAGTTGTCCTGGATGGTTTACCATATACTCTATAAGCTGCATCGTATTCCTTGAAACTTGAGGTTCCATACATGCTGTCACATTCATTCATTTATGTACTGATTTGTTTATTCATTCAATCAACATGTATAAAAGGTCTACTCTGCACTATTCTTCGTGGCAGGCACTGGGAAGTAGAGGGCTAGAAGGAGTGTGTGTATCACGGGGGAAGTACTGATCAATGGGTAAACATGGAATATAGGAGGACAGAAAGGAATAAAGAATGAGTTAAATTTTTAACATGTGTAGGTCAGCCAGACTTTGAGTACAGTTACAATTTGGGGTGAGGGGATGAATTGCGTTTAGTATGTATTTAACAGAGATCTGAACTTTGGGAAGGTTTATCCCATATTTTCTTTACTTCAATAGTAAGAGTTACTAAAAAATGCAGAAGCAGCCTAGAGATAAAAACCTCAGTGAAAACTGCACAGAATATATCCCACTCACAGTGCTTCTATCCACAAAACCCTACCTGGCAATGACTCTATAATAGGAAAAGCATCATGCAAGTCAACACAGACTGTGTCAGAATCTAGTAGATACCCAAGAAGAAAGGCATTCTGAAGAGTTTGAGAATGGTTTGTTCCACAGTCAATAAAATAACACGAGGAAGAGGAAGAACACGACTTCCATTTATGTCTTAAGGCCTGAACTCTCAGAACTTCTCTGATTTTCTGGTTCTATGGTCTTTTATCAATCCAAAATAAGTAAAAACAAAACAAAAGACACAATTTAGAAATAAGTGAAAACATAACAAAATACACAAACATAGGCACACCTTGCCTTTTTTGTTTACCAGATACAGAAGTAAAAGGAAAACCCAGCAATCGGGTAACTTGCCTTGGAAAAAGGAGAAAACTTGTTATGTGGATGGATCTAAGGATTCGAGGCCATCCAAACATTGTGCTACAGGACTTTCTCTTTTTACCACACTCAGGAGATTTTACACATCAAGGATGGGGGATAGCACTGGGAACTCGTGTTGCCCACAGTATTCAGCAGAAAAAGGGAGTAAAGGGAACTAGACATTGAGCTTAATAAAGTGGGAAGCACGAGCCTATTTGCTCCACCAAGAAGCTACAGCATTGTTCCACCAAGGGGATTAGCACTCCTCCCTTCCCACCTCTGGTACCAGACTGCCAGATGGGAACACAGGAAGGCAGGCGCCTGACAACAGAAATCTAAATGGCACAGGGGAAGGTGCTTGACCAAAGATGCCTGTCAGTCTAGCCCGGGGAAAAAAAGGGATTGGTTGCAAGATAAACGTATTCAAAGCCCACAAAAGCTTGGGAAGTTGATTGGTCACTTTGAGAAAGCACCTGGTCCATCCTAAACACAAGCTAATGTTATCCCAGGGAAACAAAGGAGCTCTGTCTCTCTCTTGCCCACCTGGCAATGCACTTGCCCTGTTCATTTGTGTACTCTCTCACCCAGGAACATACGACCACGTGGGTCCGGTAGCTACTGGGACCCACAGCAGTGGATGGCGTGGGCTCCAAATTCACTCTTTCTCGCTCATGACCTGCATCACGAGGCGTCTACGTATCCTCTCTCCATGGCCAAGTGGCCATAGCAGCCACATGGTCCATGGCTGTGTGGGCTCCACACACAGACTCCAGGAGGCAGCCTGAAATGGGCTGCAGCTGGACACACCCTAAACTAGTCGGATGCTGGATTGGATTGTACCTTAATATTGGACAGAAGCTCTGGCTGCTGGCTTATGCCTTGGCCTATTGAAGACAAAATAGGACTTCTTCCATGACAAGATGGGTGAAGATGAGACATTAGAAATCCAGGAGCAGCTTCTATTTCCACATGAATAAATCGTGCCACACCACAATCTCCTGTGTGTGCGCCCTTGGAATGCTTTCCTTTTACCCCGTGGAAGAGCCTAATTTCCACCAACAACAATAACAACAGTGATAATAATCATAAAGGTTAAAGATACCGTCATAAGAGTACCATAGGTATGTATTGTTCTTTAGAATGATCATATATGCCATTATTTCTTTTAAATGTAGCAAAGGACTGAAAATATGAGATACTTGTAAAACAGATGCAGTAATGCATGCATCAGTGATTCTTAAGTACTTTTTTTTCTAAAAATAATTGTCAAGTGAGATATTTTAAATTTAAAAGTTCTCTGGTCCCATGTAGATTTCCTTCTTGGTGATCCTTCTTGGACACTGGGTATTGGCATGCTGAAGGATCTTTGAAGCCTCATTACAAATAAAATGGCTTGTTTTTATTTAACAAAGCATTTTTCTAACTTAAAACTCTTAATATACCTTGGGCATTTGAAATAAGAAAAATGAGAAAGTCATTGACTATCTAATATTGCTGCATCTTTAAAATTGTAACTAATATCCCTAATAAAAGCAGTGTACTAAAATCATTTACAAATTATTTAATTTTGTTGCTTTCTAAGACCCATATGTTTTCTGTACAAAATAAATTATCTTAAATTTTGAATAAAATATATTTCACTTAAAGTATGCATAAACCACACCTGGCTTAATGGTTTTCTTGTCTGTGTTGCTTGATATTTAACACTATAATCAAACCATATTGGAGCGTTCACTGTTCCTGATGAGCCCTAAATGAGACTCCATCAATCTGGCAAACTATTTCAAGACTAGAACTAAAGATGAAATATCTCACCTTGATTCTAAAATAAAACTCTACCTCACCAAATATGTCCAAAATAAATCATTTAAGTAAAATAATTGAATCCAGGCACTTTTTAAGGATTATTCCTGCACCATCACCTGCCCCAGCTGGCACTAATCCTTAGCAAATCATATGTGTTCTGCTTATTACCATATTGCCAGCACATAATCAAAACTGAAAATATAATTGGAATAAGGACTTTTAAAAGAAGAATATATAAATAATATTAATGGTTATTTTCAAGACATGTATATAAAACTGATTCCTTGCCCACTATCTAGCCACATTATTTAAATTACCTTTCCATTTTTATCTGAATGTTTTTAAATGTTCTTTTAAAAAGATTATTATTTATGATCCCACACATGTTAGCACATCACACCAAAATTATATTTTACAAAACACGTAAACAACACATTAATTCTGCCATTCGATCTCATTATTTGAGAAGCAGGAATATTCCCAGTACTCTTTACCTATTAACAAACACATCTAAAATATCTTATTTGCATAATAACTATAACAAAAGTTTTAGCAGCCATTTCAGATGAAGCATTGCAATCTCCCATATCTATAATAAGGATCCTGTCCTACTATTTATTTGGAAACACAGAATCAGGAATATAAAAAATGTTCAAAATGGCAACATAGAAGCCTCCTGCACTCACTTTCCCTCAGGGACACACTGAGTCCACAGCTACATAAGAAACAATTCTCCGTGACAGGAATCCAGCAACTACACATCAGGTAAATAAGAAACAGAAAACACATGGAAAGGAGCAGGAGCAGCCAAGATACATAAACTCCTAACTGGCACTGGGGCATGCAATCTAAAGGGAACGCACAACTCCTAGCATCTGCATGAGGAGTGAAGGATTTGGATCCGGTATCTACTGCCCATCTTTTAAATCTTCTTCCTGAACGATGGCCCTCAAAATATCTAGTCCTCAAAGCCTATCAGGCTGGCTTGACCCATATATTGTAGCAAACCAAAAAACAGTTCTTACTGGGCTCTCAGGGATTTGCTAAGAGGCCAGGCTATTTTCCTAGGGCTCAGCACACAGGCAGCAGACGGAACTCCCTAGTTTTTCCCTGAAGGAGGCCTATTTGCATATCTTAAAAGCTGCAGCCTGAGGGTCAGGCTTCTAATTTAATACACACCCAGCAGCTGGCTGACTGCAGTTCTCTCAGGAGACCTCGAGGCCAGCAGGGGCCATCTTCTTGCTTTCCCTCTGCCCTGTTCCAGATTGCTGGTGTCTCCCTGAAAGGAGCTGATGAACACAAACGCATGCACCCCATGATCACTTGGCTCTGGTGGCCAATGGGGTTTGCATCCACAGGTCCCAGGGGACTGTAGCAAACACAGAAACAGTTCTTAACCAGCTATCCCTGCAGGGCTCAACACAGAGGCAGAACTGGATTGCCCAGTCTTTCCTTGAAAGAGGTCTATTTGCATATCTTAAAAGCTTCAGCCTGAGGGTCAGGTATCTAATTTAACACACAAGTAAGGGCTGACTGAAATCTTCTCCAGAGACTGGGAGGCTGGCTGGTGCCATCACCATGCTCTCCCTCTGGGTATGTTTCTGAAGGAAATAAAATCACTATCTCAAAAGGATGTATGCATTCTCATGTATACTGCAGGATTATTGACAAGGGCCAAGACACAAAACGACCCTGGTGTTCATCAAAAAATGAAGAGAGAAAGAAAAAATATATATCCACTATACACAAAGTCTGTCCAGAAAGTATCTAACCATGCAATATGAAAAATAGAGACATTTATTGAAGAAAATAAAAGAAACATTGTACATAGGACAATGACACTTTAGCCCCCTTCAAAGTAGGCACCTTGGCACCTCACACAATTCTCCCAGTTGCCATCAGCTGCCCTGTCATATTTTCCTGAATCCCATTGACAGCCTGAAATCTCTTCCCTTTAAAAGGTGATTTTATTTTTGGGAAATGCCAGAAATCACAGGGAGCCAAATCTGGGATATAGGGGGCTGAGTCACCTGGGTGATTTGATGTTTTACCAAAAAACTTTGCACAAGGCATGATGCATGAGCCAGCACATTGTTGTGATGAAGCTGTCAATCACCAATTTTCCATAGCTGTGGTCTTCTGAATCATCTGAGTAGTGTCCGCAGAGGAATGTCCAAGATTAATGTAAAATTTGATGCAGATGTGTTGCTCTACTTGCTCAGTTGTTTTGAATGTGAAGGCCACACAGTATGCAGGCTCATTCAATGGAGTCTACCGCCCCCACTGACTAGTACAATGAAGTCGCCATTGTCCACACCAGTGGATTCTAGGCCATTCTCCTTGGTTATGATGTTACTGCCAGGTTACACTGAAGTTGCACAAACCATTCTCATATTAACAATGGTTGCACTTTTTCTGGATAGACCAATAAAATGGAGCATTATTCAGCCATAGAAAATAAAGAATTGTCATTTGCAACAACACGGATAGGACTTGATGGCATTATGCTAAGTGAAATAAGTCAGAGAAAGACAAATACTATGATCTCACTTTTATGTAGAATCTAAAAAATGAGACTCATAGAGAGTATAGATTGATGGTTACCAGAGGCAGGGAGAAGGGTAAGCAAAACAGATGAAGGTGATCAAAAGGTATAAACTTCCAGTTATAAGGCATGGGGATGTATAACAGGGTGACTATCGTTAACAATACTGTAGCATATATTCAAAAGTTGATAAGAGCAGATCTTAAAAGGTCTCATCAGAAGAAAAAAAATTGTGTAACAATGTGAGGTGATGGATGCTAACTAAACTCATTGTGGTAATCATTTGCAATATATAAATATATGAGATCATTCATTATGTTGTACTCCTAAAACTAATACAATGTTAAATGTCAATTATATCACAATAAAACAAAGGTAAAAACAGAAATGCAGAATCTCTACTTCAACCTCTGTTGTAAATCAAATCAATTATGGTGTCAAAAAATAGCAGACTAAATGTTTGTTCAGTTTTATATATTGTACTGATTCTGTCTATCACATGGGTACTTTTAAAGCCCTCTAGTAGTTCAGTGCATGATTTGATTCATGAAGGGCACAGCGTCTCTAGATTTGAAAGTAAAAGGTAAAAGGAATATAAACACAATCTAGAGGAGATTATGACATAACAAAAGAAAAAGATGCAGAAAAATGATTACTTGTTTATGGTTAAATAGTACACAGGTAGAGAGCTTAGAGTGTTATGACATTGTGATGGTGAGTTAGTGTATGAGTGAGTGAATGACTGCGATTTTATGTTGCCAAAAAAAAGAAAAGTAAGAAAGGAAGGAAGGAAGGAAAGAAGGAAATGATCTGCATGGCTTTAGTGGTCCAAACAGACATATTAACAGCTTAGAATGTATTTGCACTAATCATTATCATTAAAAATGCATCTAAAATATATTGGAACAGAAAAAGCACTTTCTATAAGATATAGTTTAATGACAAAATTTCAAAATTCAGCTGCCTTAAGCTGCAGCAATAGATAAAATCAAATAATTATAATCACTCATTAACTGTCCTTTGTGATAATGAGGTTTGAAATTAACCTTGTAGTATGTGAATTCTAAATTAGGAAGTTAGTGAAAGTTACTCCTTTAGAATAATATTAGGACCTGGAATGTTTACAGTTTAAATGGTCTCTTTAAGATACTTAAGACAAAAACTCATCAACTTTATAGGAAAACAAACTTGAACCCTTCAAAGAGCAGTTTATAAAGAGCAAGTACAAGAGATTCTCAACATTATTGCAATTGTTTTACCAGAAACATGTTTTCAACCCTGTCTGTCCACATCACCTTAAGTTGCTTTGGGAAAAAGGTAACAGGATCAGAAATAGGGATAATCACAGTTTTGGGGGGTAGAGATCTTGATTCCTTGTTTACAGCCTGGAACCATGAGTTCTCTAAGAAAATTCTAGATGAATACATTGAAAGAAAAAAAATTAAATCAGTCCTTGCATTTTCCTACATGCAAAGGTGTTTTAATTTTTTTAATTAAATAAAGGATATATATAATTTTATTTTATTATCTTATTTAAGCTAAGCTACCATTTAGGTTCTGACTGGATTCCTTAGTTCCTTGCATTGTGACATTTGTAGGCAATGGCTGAAAGTCAGCTGCATGCTGGACTCTCTATAAGAAGGGATTTCAGTCCTAACCCAGATAAAACAGACTAACACTGAGAAATATTTTCACATTGTTTATTTATTTCTTCTTTCACATTGATTTTTAGATTAATAATTAACAGGTATATTTGACAATGATTATAGGTCTCTTTGTGCCAAATACTGAGAACCTGGGAATAAAGTCATATGTAAGACTAACATTGTTCCTTGCCCTGACAAGCCAACACATAACCAGCAGGAGATTAACACTGCTAGCACAAAGAAGCTTTGAAAGTCTCTGAGGTCAACTGCATGGGTGTACACAATTACTAGTCTATCAGCCTATGCATTGAAAAGGTCGCTTAGCACCTTGAAGACCAAATGGGTATTAAGTAGTGTGCATTCAGGCAGAGAAATCCTATCAAGCTAAAAGGTATGTGTAAGGACACAGTTTTAATAAAATGATCCAGCTTAGTTTCAAGAGTCATATGGATAGAGCACATATTCCAGGATCCTCAGAGAGAGTGTGTCATATTATAGGGTAGTGAACTCTTTGGACCTATCTGTGTGTGCAATAGAAAGAATGGAGGAAAGGGCTAGCCTTTCCATTACTATCAAGACTTACAGTACCTCTACTGAATGCAATTGCGTTTCCTACCTTACAATGATGTATTTGATTTTAATATACAGATGTAGGTGATATATTTGAGATTTGCCTCATTGTTTTTCATGGCAGAAAAAAAAGGGACAACAAACAATTTTGCCCTTTTACTTAGTCTGTAGGATGTTATGGACCAAATAAAGAGAAAAGGATGTTATGGATCACATAAAAATTAGTAAAAATTATTAAGGCTAACATTTATTGTAAGCTAATGGTGTGTTAAGTGTTGTGCTTTTTACTTTACTGAATTTATTTCTTTAATTCTCAGTACTATGAAAAAGTACTATTACAAATGTCATATTGCCAGCATCAGGTAGTCACAAAATGGGTCACATCATTGATCACTCTTTCCTGCTTGAGAAAGTCAGAATGTCACTACCCTTACATTTTCTATTAAAAATGTATCTATAAAGATAATGTCATTAACAGTTTTAAAAATCACCTTAACATATAGTATATCCTTTCTTCCAGACTGTATCTGTTACAAAATGTATATTAACTTACATTAAACACAATTGCAAATAGAATGCAATTGCACACAAAGACATTTTTGTACCCTTTTAATAATTTGATGTCAAAATAAGATAAAACTCTAGAAAGCCGGAGAATCATTACACTAATTAAGGGTAATTAATTTAATATAAATGCCATTTCCACAGAGCTTGGTGAACAGCAAAGCACCAGATAACATTTAGAACACCAACAGAATTTGGATAAAACCATGTCTAATGAGATTTAGCATGAAGTGAGCTCATCCTTATTTGAACTCTCACTAGAATTTTTGCTTATCCCTCTGCAACATTTAATACGTGCTATCTTCTTCTGTTATTAGTTGTATGCACATCGTCTCCCTAACTGGATTATAAATCTTGAGCTTAATGAGTGTTTCTTATATCACTATCTCACACAAGTTAAGCATTCAATAAAGGTTTTCTAAAAATGACACATGAATATTATGAGTAGAAAAACAAGTTCGATTCAGTAGAAGTTTATCAATGGGCAAAAAAACAAATGCCTTCTTTGCTTTTAAAAAACAAAACCAGAAAATATTAAACAACACATCCTATAAAAGTAAAAACATCTATAAACTTCTTCATAATAGAGAATGTTGAATTTGAAACCTGTGTTCAGATATTTTCTCTTTTCCCCTATCTTTTAGCTAGAATATCAACAAATAACGGCCACTAATATTATTCTAAACAAACAATAAAATTAAATCAACTGAAGTAAAATTAATGTGCTGCGGTGTTATATTTAAATTATTTTAAAATGTTTGTATTTTTTAGATTGTTAAAACCTACCACCATCATCCATTGGGAGAGTATATGAGGCAGATATTTGAAGGATAACTTAGTAAAACAATCTCTTAATACTGAATTAATAAAGATTTTTAATGAAAAATTAATGTCTTACAGACAAGGTAAGAAGGAATTATTCTTTGTTCAAGTGACATCCCCGTTACAATCAACTTGTGCAAGTGGGTTTGTAACTGCTTCATGAAAAACTCCTTCATGGAAGAATCTAACCCAGTTACATCAATCAAGACAGCCATGTTTTCTCCATCTCTCTCCTCTAATTTCTGAATTGTTAGTCTTTACTCTGAATAATAAAAATAAAGTATTTGTACCCAAATTACTGATCGGTTTAGAAATACCTGGGGAGTACAAAGCACCATATGGTTTTGTTCTCTGGTCTTCAAGTCTATGAAATTCATCCTAAAAGGGGTGAATATACTGGGCAAAAGTCTAAAAGCTTAACGATAGGAACATATTAAAAGCCTTTTCAATCTTGAAATATTGAGTCATTCTCTAAAATATGAGGGAAATAAGGATGTGTGATCCCTTCCCATGAGGTATGGCATGAATCTCTCAACATGGGCTTAGAGCCATGTTGCAGGACTAAATGATTTTCAGTGTGACAGGACACACTAAGGGCCATCTTGGTGAAATGTTGATAAGGATGGGAGAGAGCCTGGCTGTGCTGAAGATAAAAAAATAAGCTGTACATTTGTGCTGATGCTGAACTAGATAACTTAATCCTCTTCACCTTGTTCTGCATGGGAACGTGTGTGAATTAAAACCGGATTTTGAAGATTTTTTTTGATAAAGGGTGCTTTGCTCATTTTCATTTTTCAACTGTTGTACACCCTTCACTGACTCAGCACAGATGCAAAGTTACTTCAATGCTGCATATCGTTCCCTACTTATAATAAAGGTGACAGAAAATACTGAGAGTTTTCTATTTTTACAGCATATATACTGGTACAATTTTTTTTGCTTTTGGCTAAACTTATCTCTTTAATATAGAAAAGCATCCTCTGCAAACAGAATGAACCTTTGAAAACTGTATATGCAATTCCCTAACTTAAATACAGTGTAGTAACCTTGGACTGTGTAATTCCATTCAACAGGAACAGGAGACAAATTGTTTCTCATTTCTTTGTTATTTAAGCTTCCTGTTAAGACTCTTTAAATAGGCTGAGTAGTTGGAGTTAGCATGAAGGTCTTTAATTTTTTTTAAGTGTTGTATTTATTTTTAGATAGAGGGGAAGGGAGGGAGAAAGAAAAGGAGAGAAACATTGATGTGAAAGACAAACATTCATCCATTGTCTCTCAAACACACCCTAGCCAGAGACCTAACCCTCAACCCAGTCATGTGACCTGACCAGAATTCAACCAGAGACATTTCACTTTGCGGGATGACATTCAACCAGCTGAGCTATACTGGTTAGGGAAGCATGGAGGTCTCCTAATGGAGAATTAATTTGAATTCTTGTTTTGCTTTGTTTCTTATAAAAGTGCATACTCTAGATATTTCAAATACAAGAAATAATTCACTCTTGATGGATGTTGAAATAACATTTATAGAGCAGATGAGTTATAGCCAAAGATGTTTGTTGATGGCAGAGAAGAACATAATTAAATTTCATAATTTTCCTTCATGTAACCTTTGGTTTCCTTTCATCTGACTTTTTGTTTAATTCTAATGGATTATAAATAATGAACAAACTTTATGTTCTATTACTTCAATAGCCTGATTCAAAAGTTTCATATGTTAGACACTGTCTCTGAACATCATCTGAGGAATTAAAGTTTATGACAGGGATTTTTTCACAGTAGAGAAAGAAGTGACTTCATAAATATCATCACAGCAAAGCCAGAAGTTTTTGAAAGTGTCCTGTTATAGCCCTAGAATGCTGTGGAAATAATTTCAGGGATGAGAAGAACCCATCCAAATTGTCAGAGAATCATACATCTTACTCCTGATGTAGTCAATCAAGATATTTACTATATTTTGATCCTCCTATATTGATTTAATATAGAGAAAATTTTGTTCATTTAGTAAAGTGCTTGAAAATCACTGAGTAAGAAATTCATTAACAAAGAGATTGTGAAAGAAAGTCAATTGGGGGACATAAAATCAGCTTAAGGTTTCCAGGATAGAAGACAGACTAGTTATAAAATACAATAAAACAATGCTGTTGAGAATGGAATTAAATTAAGATATTGTGATGAGCTGCTGCATTCATGTTTGGTGATATAGATTGAGATAGCATTTCTTAGTTTCTGGAGGTATTATTATCTTCTCTGTAGTTTTGGTGTCCCAGTCACTGGTAAATGTTCTCTTTTCTATGCCAAATAAAAATGACCTCTTTATACTCGATGTAAAGCAGAGTACTTATTTCTAAAAAGCCAGTGGATGCTCTACCCTTCTTTATATCTTTATCTATCTATCTATCTATCTATCTATCTATCTATCTATCTATCTATCTATCATCTCTTAAATGGCAATAGAAGAATGTGGGTTTTGTAGTTCTTATCTATAATTATATTTTGTTGCTATAAATGTACTTCTGCTTGTAACTGCAAAGTCCAGTCGGGAAATGTTTGAAGAAATCAAGCCCTTGACACATGATCTGCGTAAGTTGTCTGCCCATAAAGGATATCTGTTTTGAGGAAATTTTGTTATTATTCCAGATGGCAGTACTGTCATCCTGGCCATACCACATGGAGCACATTCAGGAATTATTCACTGTGTCTGGTGGCCTGGAAATGATTCTGTTATGGAAAAGGTTGTAACCAAGTGTCATCATACATCAAGCCATCCAACAGTCTCCTCCAAAAGAACTTCTTTTCCCATGGGAAGTTACCAAGAAATTTTGGTTAACAATCTGAATTTCTTAAAAAAAAAATCTTCATTTAAAAAATCTTCATTTTTTTAAATGACTTAAAAATTATCTTCATTTGTTCACTTTTTGCTTGGCCCAGAGTCAACCTAAGTTTATTTCAAATGGCAGCTCTGCCTGTTACTATAAAACGCTGGTGGTCACATACTTTAGTTTATAAATAAATTCATGTAATTTGTGAATAATAATGTTATGCAACTGGTCAATATAATTGGTCTCAATGGGAAACATCTTGAGGCTCATCTCAGAACTATCTCCATTTCTTAAAAAGTATTTAGTAGTCTTACTACTAACCCTCTTTGATCATTTTAACAGAAAGACACAGTATACTAAGCTTATGGAGTTGAAATGAGATTAGTTCTTTTTACTATAATTGAGGTCACAGATCTTTGTTATGTAACATCCAGAATGCCTTGCTCTCAGGGCACCATAGCTACATTGACAGATTTCAAATGTCTTCCTTCTACCATGACCTAACAAGAGCAAAACCATTAGAATCATCCATTCTAAGCAGTTCGATGTTGGATTTTCACCTACACCTCCCAACACATTATGAGTCTTAAAATGAAGACGTTATTCCTAGAAGAGTTACAATTGGGGAAAGAGAAGATAGCTGGTTTATATTCCATTGAGAAAACATCTCCAATAAGTGTCCACTCCATTGGTTAAAAGCTAATGTGCAATTCAGAATAAGGAATTAATAACACTGAGAACAGAAGAGAAGCCTGCTGTGATTTAATCTGGTTGGCAAATTTTCCCTTATCACTTAGGTCCAGTTTGGCCATTCTAGAAGCTTGAATTTATAAACTAGAGGAAGATAATAGAGATTTTCACAGTGTGTTGGATTAGACAGATTTATAGAGGGATTATTCTACAACTTCATAGAGACAATGATAGTAGGTAGTATAGTAGAGAGGAGGCACAAAGAGGACACTACAAGATCATACTTGAGAAAGTGAAGTTTAAAAGTTAATTATTTCATCTTGGGCAAGTGATAAGGGTGGAGGAAAAAATGTAGAAGCATGTGTGTTCACAGAAAGTAAAGGTCTAAGTCGAAAGATAAAGGAAAACTCAGCCACTTTTCATATGAGAGGAAAACTCTAAGATCCTGCATAACACATATTTCCAAAACAGTGTCTAAGATTTACTATTTTAAGCAAAAGACTTAAAAAGTTATTTAGCATTAATCAGTTAATTTGATAGACTAAATGAGTAAGTGTTGGCAGGAGAGCCAGCAGAAAGTGATTATTGGTAAATAAGGAACAGAAATTTTTAGAAGTTGTTGTGCATTTAGCAATCTGCCTCAAGTGGCAGTAGTCTGCAGCTGTCAATGATTTTTCTACCAAAGCAGCATTTAGAACACTGAGCATTCAATATGTAAAAGAAAATGATTCAAGGATTTATTTACTTGCAGTTCCTACCTAAATAATTACATCTTAAAATACCTAAAATTACATCAGGACATTTAGTTAAAAAAAAATAACCTCATAGCAACCTAAATTTATGCTGGGGAAGGTGTTTTCTAGGAGGCAGTTTAGCAAGCTGCAAAGTAGCAGAAACTGTCACCATCTATTCGAAATGAAAATAGGAGAACATGCTTGGAGTTATAATTGGTGATGGCACATGAAGCTCTGAGAAGCTCAAAATACTTTATAAATAGTGATACATGTTGTATTGTTTTACTCAGGATTTCCAGCATAACATAAGGAGAAGCATCGAAAGATGCTGACTAATCTAAGTTTAAAAATCAAAACCCAAACAACTGTTATAAACCAAACATAAGGACCAACTCGGTTTATGAAAAATGATTATGTCAAACAAATGCTACAGAAGTTAATTTACATCATAAATTTGCATTTTGATTATATGAAATTTTTGGTGTAACTATTATTGGACCAATTTTTTAAAAACATCCCTACTTAATTGTTACCCATAGCTGCCTTAGGTTTGTTAATTAATTTGCATAAAAATTCCTGATTTGGGGGTAGCAAAGCGTGAGGTAAATGAACTGTGAGATGAGAGTGAGGATTAGAGATCTTAGTTTTGCTAAGATTGAAAAATTGTCAAAAATGTTGGAAGACTTCTGCAATGCATTTTGAGAGTTTTAAATATTCAGGTTACCATTAAGGTCACAAAAATTTCTATCCAAGTGCTGTAGGGCAGTTCATTCCTTTAGGACTTGTTGAGCACCCATTATGGGCCAGGCATTAGTTTAGAGTTTACACAATGGAGATACATTGACGAACACAACAGTATTTATCTTCTGGGATCTTATATTCTATGGGAGCCAAATTAGAAGCTTCTTATACAGTATGATTTTTCCAGTGTTTATTTTCATTTCCTTCTTAACACATATTTATTAGGCATCTGTTTTGTGTAGTCAGAAAAGGATTAGGTGCTATAAATATTGTTAACATGCAGTAATGATAACGGTAGACAATACCTTGCCATTACCACCTTACAGTATAAAAAGGAAGAGAGAAAATTTAAACAAAGCAATAACAGTAAAGATGGTGATTATTAAGATCAAGGCCATATTAGGTACTATGTCAACTATGACCAGCCTAGTCTACTGGCCAATGGCACCATAGGACCGTATGAGAAAAACTGAAAAAATGGGGGTTTGTTTTGGTAGACATAATCCTAAAATGGCCCCAAATTTGCTTCCCCACTGGTGTACATGTTCTGCATGACCCACAGGAGTGCGCCCCTGATGGATGTTCCTGTGTGCTTCGGTTATGTGGCAGAGCTGACTTCAAGATAGGCAGATTATCTCAAGGGGCCGATGTACTGACATCGCCCTTTAAAAAGCAGAGTTTCTTTTCCAGCTGGTACCCAAAAATGTCTGAAATTCTATGGATGAGAAGAATTTGACACTCTATTGCTTGCTTTAAACTGGAGCGGGTAGGAATGAAAGAATTTCTATGGAGACTGCAGCTGAGCAGCTTCCAGCAGATAGCCAGCTAGCAACCTCAGTTTTATAACCACAAAGACCTGAACTCTGCCAATGATGACAATGAGCTTGGAAGAGGACTTCTCCCCCAGAGACTACAGACAAAAATGATTTTTGCCTTGTGATACCTTGAATAGAGAACTCAGAGAACTCTCTCTTAGAGTTCTGACTTACAGAATTGTGAGTTAAGAAATGGGTGTTGTTTTAAGCTGTGAAATTTGTGAAAATTTGTTACCAGCAATAAGAAATTCATACAGCTGTGGAAAACAACAATACATTCTACTCAATTTAAGTTGGGTAGGGTTACATTTTAGTAATCTAGGCTTTTTTCTTTTTTGGCTTGAAATAGGTAAGAGTGATAAGACAAAATTTGATGACTTAGATTTAAAATGTTTGATGCTCTCGTAAATTCATAACTCTATGGTAAACCACACATTATTCTCAAAATGTCTGCATTTACTCCTTGTCCCACACACCTTCCTAGACTATTATTAGCTTTTGAAAGGAGTCATTGTACTTAGCAGATTGTACTTACCACAAAAATTATGTTCATTGCTATTGTTTCTCATTTGATAAATATGTAGTATTGTCAACTACCTTCCAGGTACTGTATAAGGTTCAGGGGAAACAAGAATAAAAACAGGGAGAAAGAGGGAAAAAAAGAAGTCCCTACCTTCACACTGATTACATACTTGTTGATGAAATGAATGAATAAATGGATGGGTAAATAGAACTAATTGCTTTTCCACTTGTTTTCAAGCCCTCATCTGAATTTTTTAAAAGTAAGCACTGAACATAGGTAAATTTTAGGAGAAAAGGTGGAAAATGCTGATAGGTTATAACTGATCTCTCAGGTTTTGCATACTTTTACCCTCTTTATAGGCAATGTTTACTTTGAAATGCCATCGAATCTATCATTGCAACAGTTAAATTTTGACTTTTTTCCTGGCTTCCAAGCACTTTCACAAATCATAATCTAGCCAGTATACAATCCAAGCTCTGTGTAGATCATAGGAAATACAGTCAAATCTTTAAAAAGTCTATCTATGTACCTGAGTAAGCAACATTTTGTAAACATTGATATTAACATGGAGAAAACTGACCAGTGCTGGCCCTCCGCAAAGTTGTTAGGTGGGAACAATGTTTATTTGTCAATGTCTCTCCTTCCATTCAATTCTACATGGTTGTTGAGTATACATTTTAAGGTTGACTTTTGAGTCCTGACACTTACATAAGTTTTATAAACTTACATAAAAACAAAACTTCTCTAGACTTTAGTTCATTAAATAATATCACCTTCTCAGTTTGTTTTAAGAACTAAATGAGATGATATTTGCAAAGTATTTACTAGGATTATTATTCTACCTTTCATCTTGCCAGTGGTCTTCCAACAGGGGACAATTTTGATATGAGAGGACTTACTCCATTATAAGGCACATTTTTTTAAATATTCGTGAATGGTGGGTGGCATCAAGTGGGTAGAAGTCAGGGATGCTACTAAATATATTATAATGCACAGAGCAGACCCCCACTATGAATTTTCTAGCCAAAAATGTCAACAGAGTCAAGATTAAGAAACTTTGCTCTAGGCAGTTATGTTGCCGCTCTACAGAAACGTCTGCTCTTGATCTCTCAATCTTTTCTCTTTTACAGCTCCTCATGAAATTCCTTGATCCTTTTATAAAGATATCTATCACTAATGAATGTGTCATTCAATCTTACCTGTGTGTGGTTGTGCCCTAGAACTGTTTGAATTTTCACAAGGTGAACCTGGAAATACAATCCTTAGAAATCCTAAATTCTAGGAGATGACCAGAAAAAACAACAAGGATGCATTTTGGAATTTTGGGTTAATTCTTTAAAATAACAGAATACAGGTGATAATCTCTACACATAAACCTAACTTTACAAAATGTTAAAGAAAATAAAGCTGATCTTTTTGAATAACTTCTCCAACTTATCTGGTAAGATGTTTGTGGGAAGAAAACTTTTGCTTTTTAAAAATGATGTTCTTTAAACTGCTTTAAATGAAGTTAGGAAAACCTTCATTGCATTCTGGTGGTACAGCATTACTTAAGTAAATTAGTAGTCTGGTTGTTATTGATGGACTTTATCGGTTATGATTGTAGAACTAAACATTTTAGAAAAAATAGAACCCAACAGTACAAGAGCAACATGCACAGCTTTATTTAAATTTTTGGCCCTATAATTCTTCCACAAGGTATAGTTACCAATGATAGCTATCACTTCAATCAGATATTTACACTTCAGATTCTCAGAAAAGTGTTTAACTTTGGACATTTTTCTTATTAAGAACTGAAAGGTCAAACATAGTGATAAGATGGGGATCTGGGGAAAAAAGGTGGGGGTTGTGGGAAACAATGGCCTGAGACAAGATAGAATGTGTGAGGAAAAAAAGGACAAAAAGGACAGGAATGAGACTATGATGATAGAAAAATATGGCATGTAAATATTTGATGAAAAAAATCCAAGAAGAAGTAAGGAGCAAATTTGTTGCTCATTTCTTGGAACCTGGTCATCCCTGAGGATTCAACTACTATCAACAGAAATCAGCAACAAAGAAATGGAAGGGTAGATTTACTAGCTAAAGATCAGTGGAGGAAAATGTAACTTGAAGACCTTACTTCTTCCCAGTAATAATTTAAAACTATCATTTTACTTGAGTCTTCTCCTAGTAATATTTAAATGTATGTCAAATGGAATAAATTTAACACATCATGAGACAAGGTGTGATCTTAGGAAAATGTAGACTATCAACAATTTGCAATGTGTAAAAATAATCATTTTACCTTTCCTGTGCTTAAAATTTGAAAAATTAATTGTTAACATAGGTACACTATTATGCTCTATTTCTCTATATTGTGATAAGTATTTCCAATCAACAAATTCCCAGGGATAAGAAAATTCGTGTTAGGCTTGTGAAGATATCAATAATTTTTTAAGAAAAAAGTATGTGTTAAGCTATATATGATAAAATCCTAAAACAATAAGAATAGTTATTTTTTAATTTCCATTAATGACCCCTCTTCTTTGATCTATATTCCCAAGGCTGTTATATAATATAAACTTTGCGTGTTTGTAAAATGGATTTTGTTTTATTTGTGAAAATAAATGTTAATGACAGATTTTTGAAATGATAGGATTAAGTAAAACATGGGGCATGCTGATTCATAAAGTAAGAAACAAAACATAGAAAACTATATGGGAAGTGACTGAACCCATCGGAATATAGCATACACCCACATAGCAATGTACTTATAATTTTAATAATAAAACTAGCACTATTGAATAAATTATTTTTTATCTGATGTACAGGGCTATTCTTGAAGGCAAAGATAGGGATCATATACCTCCCTCTCTCTCTTCCATATATGTACTGTGGTTTCAAGGAATTGCTTTATTTGTAGAGACATATATCAGAAGGAACTTAATTGACAAATAGGACACAATTCATTAAGACAGCCATCTTGCACTACAATGAATAGGACATTCACTTGTCATTTGTCACTAAGATGCTGTAAAAAGTATTTTCACAATGCTGGATTTTTGACATCCAAAAGCTTATAGTTAATTCTGTAAGGTTATAGTTTCAAAATGGCTTTTTATTTAAAAAAAAAAAAAGCTTAAAAAGGGAATACTAGGCATGCCAAAACTCTTATTGAATGAAACTAGTTTGATGAGTATAATTCATACTTGAATTTTTATCTTTCAAACCAGATGCAGCATCCACAAAAAAATATGTGCTTCTTCAAAATGGGTATTCCAAGCAAGTGCTCAGCAGCAAACTGCTTTACTGTGACAGGGAGAATGACAAAAAAAAAAGGGACATTAGTCTATAAAATATAAACTTTCAATATTCGGCTTTAGTTTTTTCTTTTCCACTTACATTATTAATTTTTAAAACTCATGTATTTTACTTAGGAAATACTTTAGGAGCACATTTTAATTTTCCTTGCTTATTTATAAAAATTTGCTATTGTGCAAGTAGTTTTTAAAAATCCATTTCAAATATATTTTCTCTGACTTTCATATATTTTTATTTAGACACTACCTTGCAAAGAAATAGTAATCTGAAAACACACATACAACTTCTCTCCAGGAACTGAAATACTTTAAACATGTATCATAAAATCAGCTGTTTTTGTTGGGGTATAAGAATATCACTCCATGTTTCTCAGGCACATATAAGCAAAAATTGAGGGCTCTTTCAGTCAATGTCTTTGCCCTTGGAGTAATCTTCTCAGAGTTATGCCATGGGATTGAGAGAAAGGAAATAGGAGAAAATTTTAGTTTGTCCTTAATATAATGAAGGAGTAACAAGTCCTCCATTGGGCTAAACGTCCTCTTTCGCATCTGGCCAATGCAGCATATTAATACAATCAATTTGTGTTAAGTGGTGGCAAATACTTCTAGTTTCCTACCCTCAAATCTGGTTCTCTGTGCATTTTAACATAGGGCCACTCAAAATAAAGCCTCCATCCTCGGCCCTCCCTTGTAGTTAGGCATGGCCATGAGAATCACTTTCCTCCCATTGAAAATTAAGTGTTAAGTATTCTGGGCAACTTCCAGCAAGTGTTGTGTGCAACATTAAAGAGAGAACAGACCCTCTTCCCCTCCATTTATTTTACTGGCTTGAATGAAGATGTAATACCTAAAGCTCCAGCAGATCTTAAATCACAAGGTAAAGCACATGCTGAGAAAAGAGAAGAAAAAAGAATTTTGTTCCTCTAATACCACTGAGCCATCACACCACCTCAGATCTGCCCCCATCTGATCTTATATCTTTTTAGATTTATTGTTAATACTGTGAGTGTGGGAAGGGTGAGAGTTGTGTGTATTCAACTACATTTAACTGATTCATGATAACATGTAACAATTTTAATATAGAGAAAATTTATATAATAAATAGCTGTTAAGTGTCAGGGTAGGCTCTGGTTAAACAAATAGAAAGCCACATCTTGTCATTTATTTCATAGAATTAACATATCTGTGAAAAGAAGTGACATCAAATAAGTATGCTAAAAAGTAATAAGGATGAATAAATGGTAAATCAATACTATTTTACAGAGTAAAAGAATGGACTTAAAATCCTATGATATTGGAGAAGATAAGTGTAGAAGACAGAGGGAAATAATTTTCAAACACATAAAATAGCTCTTATTCATTCATTCATATATCTACTTATTCGATAGGAATTTATCAATTTTTTTATTGTGTGTCTATAGCCATGTCAGCAAGAGTTTCATTGTTTTAGTCATTCATTTATTTGACATTCCTTTGGTAGTTCACTTTGCACCTCCCTGTATACATTAAAACATTTGATCCTTATAATACTTTGTGAGAGTCATTTTACAGGTAAGGGGTATGAAAGTTAATGAGGTTAAACAATTTGTCCAAGGTCACTCAACTACATGAGGATAAATAAGGCTTAAGTCATTGTCTGTGTGCAGCTAACATCTGTGCTATATGTCAAAATCTGTCCTTCCTTCTAAGGATTTCACATTCTGATAGAGGAGGCCAAGCACATATGTACTTTATTCCAGTTACTTTGTTAGTATAAAACTTTTTATTTATTTGTAACATATTCATTTCTTGGTGATAGCTGGGTATTTTTCACAAATGTAAACCACTGATTTTGGTAGTGAGCACAGACAAGATTCACTGATATAGAGGAGGTTTTATTTTCAATGTTTATACATAAACTTGCAGGATTCTGGACATTAGTAGACAGTATTTTATAAACTTAGGTTGTATATCTTGCTCATCTCCTCCGCATATATTTCAGTGTTTTTCTTCTGAGTGAGCTAGACACTTTAGGGAAGTTTCAAGAAAAGTGATTCTGATACAAACAGATCAGTTATTTTATTACCATATAACTGCTGCAGAGGTCCATGACCAGTGGAAAGGGTTAGCATGAGTTGAATTGAGACCTACAATAACTCAGGTACAAGTACTTCCTTCAGACAATTGGGATGTGTTCAAAATACAATTTGAACTTTACTCTTTTGAGTTCCAGAGGCTCAAAGAACTGAATTGTTTTTTGAAAATTCTTCATGCGATGGCCTTGTTTTAGGTGACAATGTGAAGGCATTAGAAATATTTTATCCAATAACATCTTTGCTATAGGTGTGTGCATGTATGCACAAAAAAGTCAAAAAATGAGCTGACGGAACCTAACCAACAATACAAAGATGCAAGGAAAATATGATCAGCAACACTGAAAGGAAAAGAAATCAACAGAGACAAGAGGGAAGGGTGGGGCAGGGAAAGGGAAGGGAAGGGGAAAGTCAGGGAACATATAGCAAGGACTCATGGACAAAACCAAAGGGGAAGAGCTGAGGGAGGGAAGGAGGGAGGGGGGCAAGGGAAAGTGGTGGGGGGGAGGCAGAGACAAATGTATTTAAAAATAAATAAATAAAAGAGAGCTGGAGAAGTGAAAAATAAAAAATGAGCTGACCTTTAATGAATGGTGTTGATGTATTTAAAATTTGCAAAAACTTCACCTGTTACTTCAACAACAAATATACTTAATGATGATAGATCAGGTTTCATGATCGTTTAATAAGATGTGATAATAACTACAGTATATACTTGTGGATTACTGGAAGGCATAAAATATTAGCAGACCAGCCCACAAATTTTACATAAAAAATTAACAGTTTAAAAACACTCTTGAAAATATATGATTTTTTTCTTTTGATAATAATCAGAAAAGTAAATAAATATGACCTGGTAATTTTCCATTACTTTCTAACCAGGAAGACACTTCCATTAAACAAACTGGAATTATGAGGTAAAGATAATTACCATTCATCCAAAGTAAACAGTAAACCAGTGAGAGGATTCAGTTTCTATTTTATCATAGTTATTCAATTCTTACTTAATATTACAGAATTATTCAGAGTATTGTAGTCTGCAGTTTAAAACATATACCAAAGCTTGAAATATATTTTTCTTATTTATAATCAGGTGTTATTTAAGTATCTAAAAATGTGATTAAGAGATAATTACTCATGTACTGTTTAATAGGCAACAGGTGCACATCTGACATTAATACATCTACATTTTAGTCAAAAACAGAAAAGCTTTGTTGCATAGCACTTAAAACATTTGCCCAAACTCTCTAGTGAATCAGTAGACTGAGTAGAACTAGGGCCAAGTTCATAATTTTATTCTTTTCCTCATAGGTCACAGCAATACATAAACAGCCAGATGTATTAAGGTAAGGCCAAGGTGAAACCTGAAGTTTCTGCTTACAGAGAAAATTGTGTGGAAAATCGCATAGAATTTGTAACAGTTGGGTGTGTCTTTGTGTAGTTGTGTAAGAAAGAGATTTGTCTATAAAGACATCGCATTGAACAAAAATTTCTTTGTATCTGCAAAAATATGAATTTGGTCCATAACATTTAGGGACAAGAAATAATATATTTTATTATTTATAAACAGATGAATCTGGCTCTACTTCTACCTGCCACACGTTGGTGGAAATTACATCTCACCTTCTGATAGACAAAATTCTGGGGAGATTTTTATATGGTACCTGGAAAATAGGAGAGTTTTAGTCCATTATTGTTGTTGAGATGTGCCCTCTGCAAGGTCCTTTGGCATTTTTAGGGTAGGAAACCCCTTTTATTTAGTGCCAAATATGGCCTTAGGAATTATCTCCAAAGTCATGCCATTAGTGTCTTCCTACTCCTTCTCCATAAACACACACTACAATCTGCCATCAATCAAGGGGCCCTCTCCCTCCACTAGTCTGCTTTCTCTGGTGCAGGTACAAGTCTCCAGCTGAAATGTCCACTACTGCTTTAAAACTCTCCATACATCCCTCCTCAGTATTGGATTAGCACGTTTCTCTCTCCTTGAGCAGGTCCAGTTCCAGCTAGCCCATTTACAGCAACAGCCTTCCACAATCACCTATACTGCCTACAAAGGCCCACATGGTAGCATTTTGTAGTGTTTTTCTATACCACAGATCACATAGAGTAGGATTGTCTTTACCATGCATAGGAGGCCACCTTCCACACTACCTGCTTACCCCAAGGCCGAAAGAGTCCACACCTTTGTGCTCCTACACACCAATCAAAGCATATACCCAGCATCATGCTTTCTTCTGCATCTCAGCTGCTCTCTCAGAATATAAAACCTTCTTGTATTGAAGTTAGAGGCAAAACCCTTTTCATTCATGATCAACAGTGAAAATGAAGTCCACATTTTTATTTCAGTGAATTAATATTCCACACTAGTAATATTTGCCCAACAAAGTTTTTGTATATTTTTATTTTAAAAAAATAATTGGCCATGTAACACTGTTTGAAATGTCTTTTACATATTTCTTAAAATCTTTAAATTTCTTTGAGAAGTTATAACAAAACTTGTCATGTGTTTCAAATCACTTGTATTAATTTATTCTAATATCAACAGGCTCTTACTATTTCTAAAATTTTCTATTTTACCGAGATTCCTCATCTTTACTTCTTTTTCTCAGCTACATACATGCTGTAGCCAGTTCAAGCCTTTCCTCTCCTTCTGCACTGTATTCCCTTTTTGCCTCCTCTAGACATCTGAACCATTAATAATCTTTCTGCATCTCCTCCACATTAACTCCTCTCCCCCAGATATGCTGAACTTTCTTCCACCCTTAAAATAAGACAAGCAAACCCTCGTGTTTTTTTCTGACCCCTTACCCTGATGTAGGCAGGCACTCTTCCTTCAAATCTTGTGTCTCAATCTATTCAATCCGATTGTCTTAAAATATCGGTATTTCTACTTCCACTCATTTTTCCTTCCCTCTCTTACTTCTGAAAGTCTTTGGTAAGATTTCTTTATAATCAAATGCAAAGACCTTTTCTCAGTCCTTATTTTAACCAAACTTCCTAGCCACAGATGTCATCAGTTGCTCCCTCCTGGACAGTCCTCTTCCCTGGGTTTCTGCACAATTTCTCCCATAATTCCTCACAGCAAACTCTTTTCTGCAACCACACTGCAATATTCTGAGCGTCATGGACTTTCACACCTCTTTACCTCTGCACATGCTCTTCCTTCTGCTTAGGAATTTTATGCTCCTATTTTATGTCTGAATTCATACACTTCCTTAAAGTTTCAGCTTCATTGTTAAATCTGTTGTGAATCTCCCTTATGCCTTCCCGTTATGAACTCATCAAGAAGAATCAATCATTCTATCTGTTCTGCTGTAAATCTCTGCACTTTTTATGCCAGTGTTTGTAATTTATTAAAATGTGCAAACAATTGTATGAGAATACTGTTTGGGTGTATAATCATTTTAGAGTGCAATATAGGTTATAAAAAGTTTTTTCACTTTAATGTGTGTGTGTGTATCACCAATGTGTATTTTATAGATTTCCTCAAATAATTGCATATTGTATCTAATAAATGCATCAAGTAAGTATAGATTAATAGAAACATAAATGGTCCCTTAATGCTCATTAACTTTATAGATCTTTCCATATATTAATAGTTGAAGAGTTTATAGTGAGATTGTAGTTTAAATATTTGTTTGAAGTATAAACAGTGAATTTTTGAAAAGTACAAAATGTTCTGACCACCATAATTGCCTCCATATGATTTAAGATTTTTGGCATATCATGTGGTTAATTTTGTTTATCTAACAGAAATATATAAAGAATACTATAATTTTTATTTTATTTGCTTTATTTTGTTACTTTTTGCAGTTATATTTATACATGATAACCCACTAGCAAACAGGTTTCTGGAAAATTCAGTCATTAAAAAACATAACAATAAATACAGGAAAGTACAGATTATTGTAAAAGACTAATATTTAAATAGATAGCTATTTCAATGGCTTGGTTCTTTACTCCATTGAAACGATCATCTGGCCTAATGTTAGAAGCTAAAAAATGTATAGTGTAAGAAAGAATAAAGTAATGCCAAGGCAAATAGAAGTCCTGTGTAGACTGAACTGCAGATCACTAATTAAACTTTTGGAAAAGGAAGAATATTATAAGATGGAGATCAATGTAGCTCAAGGCACAGGCCAACAAATGGTCCAAGTAGCTAGAAGCAGAAAATGTGAAGAGAGACAGGAGATCACCAGACACAAAATAAAAGCCGAAACTACTCAAAATATTGAAATTACTTATCCTGTTGAAATAAAATAATTTTTATCTTCATATTTTAGCCAACATACATCTTTTCCTGCTATCAACAATTGCTTTTGCCTCATGTATAGTCTCAAGTTTCTTTTTTTCCCTTTGGATGTACAGGTCGCCCAGGCAGAATGCTGCTCCAGATGTTACAGCCCCCCAAGTCTCAGTAGACTCCACATCTCCCAATAGAGGAACTGGTCCATATATTGTACATGGAGGCAGGCATTAAGGAAAGATGCACCTGCTAATGTCTGACATTTGACAAGCACATTATGGTTCTAAAAATATTTGTAAGCTTGATATCACATCTTTATACAAAGTTAGAAACACCTCCTTTCCCTCTTCATCAATTTCCAATACCCAGTTCAATCAAATGCCTGGGGTAGGTGGCACGGTGGCGGTAGAGGAGATTCCTATAATTCTGTCTACCTTGGGAAGCTAGAGACAGTGAATTAGTTCCCTAGGGTTGCCATAAGAGTACCGCATGGGGTGGCTTGTACAACAGAAATTTATTTTTCAGATTCCTGGAGGCTGAGAAGTCTAAGATCAATGTGTCACCATGTTTGGTGTCTTCTGAAACCTCCCTCATTAGCTTACAAATAGCCATCTTCTCAATGTGTCTTCACATGGTCTTTCTTCTGTGCATGCACATTCTTGGTATACCTCTGAGTGTCTAAATGTTCTCTCCAGTCAGATTGGTTTAAGGCCCACCCTAAGAGCTTCATTTAAACATGTAAACTTTATCACGTCTTTAAAGGCGCTATTTCCAAATACAGTCATGCACTGCATCATGACACTTCTGTCAACGATGGGGAGCATTTACAAAAATGGGACACTGCACAGGATAGGTGTAATAGCCTACCACCTAGGTTTGTGTAAGTGCACTCTATGATGTTTCCATGATGGCAAAATAGGCCCACTCCTCAGAATATGTTCCCATTCTTAAGCGATGTGTTACTGCCATATTCGGAAGCAGTAAGATTCTGAAGTATTGAGCGGTGTGTGTGTGTGTGTGTACACATAAAGTTCTGGGTGGGGGAGACATAATTTAGCTCCTAACAGCTAAATGCTTTGATACCAGATGGCATTTAGCTGACCTTTTTTCCCCTCGTGCTTTTGTTTCTATTTTTGGTAGAGCCTAACCTTTTAGTCTCACGTATTTCTATATAAAGCACCATCAGGCCTATGTTCACATTTTAATTTAGTCCTCTCATCTGCTCTGTCCATGCCCACTTTTGAAACAATATACTAGCAGTCACTGTTTTAAAAACATGCCCTGTCCTAAACGTCTGTATCTAAACATGCTAATCTACCTGCTGATCAAAGACTTAGTATAGTTAAATAGTTCTTACCTTTTTTACTGAAATCTGATTAATATTCCTTTATCACCTTGGAACTAAATCCATTTGAAAGTGGAAGCTACAAGGGAAGACTATTTAAATAGGAAAAAACCCCACAATCATGATTTGAAGTGTTTATTTAATTCTGTGGAGTGAACACTTGCAGCAAGGCTGATTTCAAGCTGCTTATGTTACATCGGTGACTGCAGAATTAGGAAGAGATGAGCATCCTTATTGCCACCCTTCAGGAACAGTGTAGATGTAAATTATTTCAAGAGGGTAGATAATAGTAAAATCTAGTAAGATACATAGAAAATGATTAAAATTGGATTTATTTACCTTGGCCTTTGACCATGGTATGGATAAGAACTACCTCCCTAAAAACATGTGTTTGTCATGCACACACTGAATATACTAATGCACATGAAGTTAATGGTGTTCAACAGGTAGCAATCACTAGGTGATTTTTATAAGTGATACTCATTTTTAAAAAGAAATAATTGGAACACTGTTCTTTCGTCTACCATTTGACTGTCCTCTATTATAAAACAGAGAGCGTTTTATCTCATTCCATTCCATAAAAGAAATATTCCTTGGGAAATCACTTTGTTTTTGACAATGGGCTAAATATGGGGTATAATATATCTTATCATAAAGATCATACAAATAAGAGTATAGCTGTGTTTAGAAGAATATTATTATAATCCAGTCACAGAGATCTAAAATAGAATATATCACTTTTTACAATTAAAAGTAGGTATTTTAATATTTTAAACTATGCATATTTATTATTCAAAGGTATAAATGCAGCTTAGGAGGATTATAAATGAAAGCAAACAGAAAAGAAAGACCGTTATAAGAAGACAAGGATATGACCTAAATCTTGCAGCATCTACTGAAGTGTGGCATGGAGGACCGAGGGCAAGAGAGATCTGTCATTCTATGAGCACATGTGAATCATGGAATCATGGGAACTGCCAGGAGCAGAAGTGCTGGAAGTTAACATTTTGCAGAGTTTGACCTGGTTGTGTCTATCTGATGTTTCAGCAAAGATTTAGGATGGCTCCATGCGAAGCAGCAGCAGCCTTAGAAAAGAAAGAGGTTCTTTATTGGAGACCCTGACAATGACTGAAATCTTAGTTCCACGACAAATAGTAGGAGTTTACATGTACTTAGCACATATTTTATTCCCTAAATGGCTAAGGATTGGTAAATGCTTTAAAAAAGAAAAAAGTAGGATGAAAAGGAGAGAAAATGGAAAGGTGATGTTTTGGTATTTGAAATGGTGGAAAAAAGACCAGGACAGTCTTTCAGGAGTCTGGTGAGAAGTGGCATTGTGTGCTAAAGAGTGTTGATGCTGAAGGCAATTACCTGCTTGGGATCCAGCCTCATCATTGGGAACACAGGAAATACTCTGTGACTCAGTTTTCATCTGTAAATAGGACCAGTAATAGTGCCCACACCATGGTTATTGTAATGATTAAATACAATAAGGGGTATAAATAAATACCCCTTATTTAAATAAATACCCCTTATACACACAATAAATTTAGTTATCTTTATTTCAAGTTGTGTGTGTGGCCAGCTGAGTGAAATAATTTAAACTGGAGAGCCACCTAAGCCAGAAGGATGAGCAGGCGGGTTAGGGAAAAAGAGGGGTTTAGTAGTCCAAGATTGTACTAATATAATCCAGAGAAGAAGGTCTGATGTACAACCAAAAACAAAGTCTGAAAAACTCAAACAGTAAGAAAAGAAGAAATCTAGAGGCAACCTCTCAGGAAAATGAAGGCTACACTGGTGAAAAAGGTGGCTACGCAGTCAGCAATGTTAAATAAACATTAACAAGAGATAATTTAAAACTCTAAAAGGAATGGATTTCTCTAGTGTCTTAAGGAGGTAAAGAACATAAAGAGCTCTGTGGTTTGGAAGTAGAAATGGAGTGTTAGGTGGAGAAAGGATCAAAGTTCAGAAGGTTCTACAAAACAAAAAGAGACTGTCCAATATTGTAACTAGGTAGCAAATTAGGAGAGTAGAAAATCATTTTTTTAAATTCATACATGCTAAAGGAAGGCTCACATAATTGAAAGCCAAAAGATAAAGTAAATTTGCTGAAAAAAATTAAAGAAAAGCTAGGATCATTACAAAAAGAATTGGCTTTAAAGTAATACAAACACCTACAACAAAATCACATTTCACTTGAATGGTTACTACTAAATGTGAATCTGAAAGCCAATGCATTGGTAGGAATTATAAAAATGAGGAGGCAGGGAAAGGCAGTGAGGGAAGGCTGAGGGCAGAGACCAGGGCGATATATCCACCAGTTTTTGTCAGGCACCTTTTCTGAATGTCCAAGGAAATTCTTACCCTCACGTCATTTTTACAAAGAGGGCTTATCTAGTTTCTTTGACAATTGCCTGGGGCATAGTAAACACTTAATAAATATATATTGAATGACTGAGAAACTTAAAACTTGATTTATGTTATATCTTGGAAAGTAGAGAAGTAAATAGTAATGGGTTTTATTCCATACAAGAATGGGCAAGAAAAACAAACAAATTCAAGAGAATAATAGGAGGTTTAAGACATGGCCTTTTCTAAGCCATCAAAGTGCCTCTAAACCAATGGTTTTCAAAGTGTGGTATGAGGACTCTGGGAGTCTCCAGAAGCTTTTCAGGTGATCCATGAGGTCAAAACTATTTTCATAATATTACCAGAGATAGTATTTTCCTTTTTCTTTGTATTAGCATTTGCAGTGATGTTGTTAGAGCAATGGTGGCTAAAATAGCTGTTGCCTTAGTCCTAATAAGGCAATTGCACTGGATTCTACTAGTTAATGGTCAACAGCCACAAACTCACTATTAATAATTAAGCTATAAGTAACTATATAAATAAATACATACATACATAAATCTAGTTTCACTTAAGAATGTCCTTGATAAAACAGTAAAAAAATACCAATTTTGTTGACTCTTAACATTTGAGGGCACCTATTTAATATCCTACATGACAATGAGAAGTCCACATAAAGGAATTATGTGTTTGAGATACTAGCTGAACCAGCCATGTGTTTTCATCAGACATTACGGTCACTTGGAAGAACTGCTGACAGGAAAACTAGTAACCCAGATTGAGTATCTGACAGACATTTTCTCAAAAAAATGGATCAAGTGAGTTTGTCACTTCAAAAAAAAAAACAACATATTACTTGTTACCTTAAAAATTCAAGGCAAAATTAGAATTTTGGAAAACATGTATCTGCCATGGAGAACTGGTGTGTTGCTAACATTTTAGTTTTTAGATGAAATCAATGTCACGTTTTGATATTACACAATAAAATATGTCTACATTTGGGAGATCCTCAGGACTCAGTGAACCAACATTTTCCAAAATTATCCAATGCATTTTACAGAATAATTTCTGGGTAAATATGAATTCATAGAGCACATTAGACCAATCAAATTTAGTTTATTAGGGTTTCAAAATTCCACATTGTAATTAGCACTTGGGAAACTCCAATTTATTGATTTGTTCATTTGGTGTAGTAGCGTGTGTGTGTGTGTGTGTGTGTGTGTGTGTGTGTGTACATATATATATATGTACACACACACACACATATATTCCTTTTTCCAATATATATCTGTATGAGGCTGGATTTTTCTTGTATACTTCAACAACACCACCAAAAAAAATCTACTAAAATAAATCAAGTGCAGAACCTTCTAATAAGACCAAATAGATTTGCAATTGTAAAACAGTATCTTCTTATGGAATTGTTTTTGCTTGGAAAAGTGTAGTTATTCTCATTAAAATATAATTTATACTAGTATACATTTATGGGTTTATTATTTAATATTATGATTTATAAATAAATAAATAATTTAACATTTTCTAAGTTTAAATATCTGATATAACAAACACCGATTGATATAACTTATGCAGACAAAAGTTCTGTGGAGCCTTTACTAATTTTTATCAGTGAAAACGCTTCCTAATTCCATCAAGTTTTAGAACCACTCTTCCAACCCATATAATTGCCAACCAAGAAGAGTCAGCACTTGGACCTTGTGCTGCTGATGGGTAGCTTTATGAGCCTTTGCTTTACCTGATTTCATAGTTTGCTTCTGGACTTGTGTTTGACATTTTGAGGTTTTGATTTTTTTATCTATGGCTAACCTTTCCTAACACATATGCCCTAAATGTTTCTCTGCAAAATCTCTTACTGCACCAGATGCTTGATGTTGGCTCTCTCACATAGTTTGTTGACTACAATAGGCCTTGCCTTTGGTTTGTCTTTTGCCTGTGGATCACATCTGCTTCTCAATGGCTCCTCTAGCTCAGCACAGAAGATAATACCTCTCAGCACCTCCCTGCATGGCTGTTATCTATAAGATGATTTACAATTGGACCTATATTACTGAACCTTCCCATTCACAAGGAACCCAAGCCCCCTGTAAATTGGGGAAGGTTTTGAAGAAAATCTACAAAACCAATTAAAAAGTAGCACTTAAACACAAGTCAGCTGACTTAATGGGACTTGTTCAAGGACAGTTAGCATAAAGTTATGATTGGATCCACCAATTTTGGGACAACCTAACAATGTTTTGTTACGTTGTCTTCTCGAATTTTACTAACATTTCTACATTATAGACTAACATGAGCATATAACTTTTCATTATCATGAAGCTTATGGGCTTTCCTCACCTATCAGCATCCATCAAATATTATTAATATGAATGATGTAAGTAACTACTATATTGTGTGAAAAACTACTCCCTGGGTTTTTGGACTCATATTTGACAACAAGCATTGCAGGTATGATATCTTTTCATTGTGGTCACCACTCTTTGAATCTTTCATGGTAACAAGTACCATGAGACTTTCAAAGTAAAACAAATAATTTGTCGGTGAGCAGGGTTAGAACTTTTGTACAGTAAGGCCAAATCCCTGAAGCATGTTATTAATAATCACTGGAGAGAGCCTGTGCTACATCACCGTAATGAGTTTACAAGCATAGAATGATGCAGCCTTCTTAAAAATCCAACTGCGGTATTTAGCAAGATGACCTGTAGGTTTTTCCTAAGAGTTTTGTAAAGTCTCAAACATTGCAATTTGGTGGTAACTTCCCTGGAAGCATCTTATTAATGCCAGCTAAGAAAATGTATTCATTTTACTGCAGTCCTGCCTACTTGCACTTTGACATTTTCTTCACACTCCTTAGCTGTGTAAAGGAAAGAAGATAAAATGAAAATAAAATTAAAGATGACACTCCTATGAATTCTCTGAAGAGAAAAAAATCACAGCCGTCAGCATTGCTAAAGGGATATTTTAAAGCCATACAAACACACACACACACACACACACACACACACACACACACACACACACACCCATATTACATAAGTGATAAAGTAGGAAAATGAAGTGAAAAATACAAATGTTTCCCCTTGGGCAATAACCTTTCTGGCCTACACTGGCATTGAGGAAATATTTGGGAAATCAGGCATCAAAATGCAGCTTACTTGGAATACTGTACCCGTTTGTATGGGGAAAAATGCACCTGAGACATTATACTTTTTTGCAGATAAAGTAATATTAATTAATGTTTAAATACTTGTAAACTAGCCATCATCTAAATGTAGAGTATAGAGCAATGAGTCCTGTGATCTGGAAATAAAACCATCTATTAATATCAGCTGCACATTGGAAAAAATAAATAGCTCCTCAAATATGCTCCTAACCCCTACTTCTGCATACGTGAAATTATAGCTGTGGAAAGATGACATAGGTCATCAGGTGTGTTGTTATTTCTGAAACATATATGATGCCTATGGGAAAAAAGTTAGATATTTGGTAATATTTTAAAATGTGCAAGTTTACATATTTTGAGAAACAGGCGAGTACATTTCTGACAGGCAAACTGCAGCTGCCTTTAATTCTGCAACCTTTCACTGACAGTTCCAGTAAAAGCTGAATTTAACAATTAACTTGTTCCCTTATATGGGAAAAGCAATTATTAAGTACAGCCTAAATAATGAGAGAGGAGTTGCTAGGAAGAAGACAAGCTGCCCATGGGTTGGCCCCTATAAACCAACCACATCTTAATTCTACTTTATTAGATAAGCACCGATCTTGCCATGAGGAACAGTTGGGAAACCAGTTGGTTTGGGCTTTCAGTGTTCATTTGCCATTTGGTTTGGTTATGAAGAACTGAATCTGAGGCCCTTCAGCAAGTAGATATTACCCTTTTATCTTACTCATTTAGAGAAGCAGGGTGCCAAGAGAAGCAAAAACATTACTTTTACTGTTTTTCAAATATAGGAATGTTACAGGAGGAGCAAATGTGGAGAGCAGGACCAATAAAATGGCATTGGTCTGATCAAGACAGTATAAAGTATATAAAACAAAGTGGAGTCACTCATGTCAACTGAGTGACAGCGATGACACTTTGG
Source organism: Pteronotus mesoamericanus (assembly GCF_021234165.1). Taxonomy (NCBI): domain Eukaryota; kingdom Metazoa; phylum Chordata; class Mammalia; order Chiroptera; family Mormoopidae; genus Pteronotus; species Pteronotus mesoamericanus. Next base: position 19,887,477 of record NW_026555311.1, read on the forward strand.
TTCAAGAGGAAAATTACCTAAGTCAGAGTAGTAAATACATCTGGCAAAGAGACACACTTAAGATAGCTGCCCACGTGGTCTGAGCAGCCGTATCTGCAGAGCAGGACCACCCATGGATAGGCTCCTGGGGAAATTCCCCACTTGACATCAGGGGTGCCAACACTTTTATCAAAAAGACCCAGAAGGGTGGAGTACCTCGCTTTCAAGGTGTAACTCAGGCAGGTCCCCGACCGCTGCTGAGGCGGCCGAACTCCGCACACCAGAGTGCTGCTCCACGCCACGCTGACCTCCCTCGGCATCGGCCGCCAGAGGCTCTGCCCTGCTGGACTGAGGACTTCGCCTGCCCTGCTGCCCCCCTGGCTCCGGCGTTCTTCCTTATTAAGATGCTGACAACTCCCTGGCCCACTATGCGGTCTCCGGACCTGTAGACTGAGACTCTGGAACTCGGGTTCGTTATCTCCCATTGATTGCTGCGTGTGTGTTATATTTCTCTTAGATCGTTAGAGTGTGAGTAGGATATTAATGTATGTTGATGTTCTACTTTGAGTGAAGCCACATTCAATAAAAGCTGAGTGAACAGCATAGTTACTGTGTGGGACCCCTGTCTACTCCTTGGTGCCGGGCTGCTCCCAGCTGACTTATAGGAAAGATTGTATCACGACCATAAGCTTGTGAAAGAGAGATCTGCAAACATTTCTTTGAACGATTCCTTTCATTTTCACTTGAAGCAATATTACTTGTGAGGCTGCATGTGGTTTTAGTATCAATTATTGTGCTTTGCAGAATGAAATAAGAGAGGACATACATACTCAGTGAAGGAATTACTCGCTGAAGGCTTTTAACGCACACAAGCCCGGAAGAGAAATTATTATACTTTTCCAAATAGTATCTCTCTAAGTAATAGTTTTTTATTTCATGTACCTATTAGATCACTGGCTTTCATACAGACTGTTCCAAGGTCCACCTGCATCAGACTGCCACAGGGGACAAATGAGAGGGGCATAGCCTCGAACCTAATCGAGTCAAGGTCTCTGGAATTGCTACTGAGAACCTGAATTTTTCACAAGCACCTAGATCATCATTTGCATGGTAAAATCTGAAAACACTGTATTTTCTCAGGAAATAATTTATATAAGCACAGAAGATAAGGAATTATTTCACAGATTAGAATGACTGATACCACAAAAACCAATGACTTTGAAAAATCATTGATTGTACCAAGAAGTAAAGTGAGATGAGAACCGAGTGTCCTGATTTTAAATCCTTATTCTTTCATCACACCTTACTGACCCTAGGCAGCATTTCCACAGCATTCCTCCAGATACAGCTCTTCTGGATCTAACGCCAAGAATAACAGTATCTAATAATAAGTGAATATTAATAATAATCTATTTCTACAATTCTTCTGTTTTAGGCATGCAGCCACCTAGAAAAGGCAGAGAAGCCATTAATTCCAAATTCTTTAAACTCCCCACTGTTGTAGTTTTACAAAGACACTAAGTTACCTGATTATGATATTCCTGTTTGTAACATTTTCACTAATGTATTCCTGTTGGTAACATTTTCATTTTATTCCCTCAAAAAGTGGCATAAACAAATTTCAATGCATTAAGATTAATGTAAAACTGTTACAACTAATAGAAAACTGTAAAATCACAGGTAGCCTAGGATTTTTATAAACTACAAATCTAATTCCCATTTATAAAGTCAATGCCAGCAATTTATGTATGAAATAATCTATCCTTCAAAATTTTGTGTCTTTAATTTAGCTGCTCTTGCAAGTGTTTATAGCACTTTAATTCCATCACATTGCTCAAAGATATGTTCCCCTGGACACTTTAAAACTGTAAAATCTCATGTAGGTCTTCGAATGAATTCAAATGCTTGGAGATTACTTTCTTGAATCTTAGATTTAACCATAATCCTGTTAACAATAGCTGAAAAAACAATGTCATTTTGTTTCAGAGTAGTGTGCTTGTGGTAGTTATATGCCTTGCTATGATCAATATTCTATCCTAAGAGACTTGAAACCTTTTAATCTTGTTTGATACCCCCAAAGTCATTTCTAATTCTGCTTTATCTCCTTTCCTATTTTGTCTGCCAATGCAGTAGGAGGAGAAAGATGAAGTTTCTTTATTCTCCTACAGCATCAAGGACTCTCAAAACACACATTATGAAATAAAAAACCGAACTCTAAACACCTACTTGCATTTACCAAATTTGTAAATCAAGAGAAGATACCTCATTAAAATGATTGAAAGCACCGAAGAGCTTCAGGCAAACATCAGGAGATGATAAAATCACCTATACTTGACAGGCTTGCGGTTTGACTGCCACTGCATTCCTAGACACACCAGCTGATGCGCAGGGAGCCAGCCAATATAACCCATCCAGTCAATCACTGGAAGAGGAGAGACTGACACTATTTCTATTGTTGGTGCTGGTGAATAGAGACCTCACACCAGGCCTACGCTAGGCGGCTTTAAAAAAAATCCGTATTATTTTAGAAGGGTGGTGAGGGAGGTGATAGAATGATGTAAGTCTTGGGAGCAGAGGAAAGGAGCCTATAAAGAGAAAAAACAGGAGGTCCGTTTTTCTGCAACAGAAACTGAAGTCTAGTAAGTATTTATTCTGGATTACAAAATGCAGAAAAAGAATAATGATATTAATTTACCATCCGAAAATAAACACCACCATTTTAATGTCTGAGGATAAATGTCTAATACGACATGGGCTTTACTGTCATTTCCTCCATTAACTTTAAATAACCTTAAAGTTATTTTTTCAAGGTTACATGTGATTAGCAAAAATGCACATGAGAAGTTTGTTCAGACTTTTTATTTCAAATTATAGTACATGTTGATATAAAATATTTCAATTTAATATTAATTAATTAATTGTTAACATTTATCTTGATGTGTACCATGTTTAAGACTGTCTGATTTGTCAAAAGCTTGGAATACTATGCAAAGTGCAGGGAACTTGTATGCATACCATACAGACCGAATATGTTACAAGTATAGACTATTATCACAAAAAATGTTTCAGACTCGCAAAACCACATGTTATTACTTCCATCTGGTAAGTGGTAACTACTAAAATATTTATAAATATTGCATCATAATTCACATGTCACACATGGTAGTGACATTCAATTTTCATGTCAACCAATTAAAAGCTATTGTGTATTGTATAACACACAGTCACACATTTGTGTATCTAACAGAAAATTAAATGTTTTCCTTAATATCTCCACAGGGATTACTTTCTCATCCTGCTGTGCAAGTAATGTAAGTACAATATTGAAGGAGGTAAAACACCATGGTTTTTTGAAGTTTGTGTTTGTTTTCAACAACAGAATAGAACAAATTTTATCCAGATGAGCTTAGGCTCATAATAACTTATCTCCACTTTTTTTAAAAATATTCTTTCAATTGAATGGTTAAACATTGTGCAGCATTTAGATATCTTCCTTAGGAACACACTGTATATTTAAGCAATATACATAAAAGAAGACATTCACCAAAAACACTTTAAATAAAAACTCTAATTAATTTATGTGACTCAAACATAAATCACACATTGTTTAACCACAACAACTAGACTGTAGTTAATTTATAGTGGAGACTTCATTTTAGTACAATTATATGAAAAATTAGATCCTATTTCAAATCAAACTACTTTCTACAGAATAAAGTATAAAAAAGGCACAGTGATGATATATTAGTGTACCAGAGTCCTTAAATTATCTTCACATTACAAAAGTGGTGTTGAAATATTCTTTGGCACATTCTAATTTCCTCCCAAAATAAATTTAAATTTCTTCTTAATATTTTCTATGTTTAGTTTTTCTTACACAAAAGTTCAGATAATAAATTTAAAGAATTGAAAATTTTTACCTAAATGGTACCGATACAGGGTAAGCCAATACAGAGTCAAACACTAAGAACAGTTTTTCCTAACTTTTTCAAGGCAATATGTCTTCTGTTATAAAATTTCCTTAAGCAATTGTCCTTTGAAGATTTTCCTTTCAAGATTTGTGCTTCACTATTCCCAAGAATCCTCTTCTATTCAATTACTTATTACATTATTATGTCATATTTCCTTGAATATATTGTACTCCTCTCAGCATTGTAACACACATTCAACTAAGTATTTACGTGACTTTATATGGTCCACTGTAATTTCTCTTTTTTATATGTCCTTTATCATGTTCACTACTCTATAAAACTCTTTCTCCTCAGATCACAAACATCGAAACATCTTTCCTTCATTACAAACATGCTCTAATACTTCCTATATCAAAACCTTGGACTTCCAGTAAAGATGGAGACATAGATAAATATAGTTTGTCTCCTTGTACATCACAGGCAAATTACAGCTAAACTACAGAACAAATATGAGACAGAACTGTCAGAAACTTGAACTGTATGGAAGTCTGACAACTAAGGAATTAAAGGAACCACACTGATCCAGATGGGTAGGAGGGATGATGCAGAGACATGGAACAGGCTGGTCACAAACCCATATGTGGTAGATGTAAAATGGAGGGGTATCTCTGAAGTGAGGGATCTCACCACCACACCAGATCACCCAGAACACCCACCCCAGGGTTGCAGTGCCAGGAAGTTAAGTCTTCACAGTTTCTGGCTGTGAAAATCAGTGGGAGGTGGGTCGGCTGAAGAAACTGTGGGACTCTCAGGCCTCTCCTCTTCCAGGGCCTTGCATTGCAAATGGACTTACTCAGAATCACTCCCTCTGGGCTCTAGCACCAGAACAGCACCTTGAAGGGCACCAGCAGCATACGGGGAGGCACTGAAGTGTCTGGCATCAAGGTGAAAGTTGGGGACAGTTTTCTCTCAGACAGAACTACAAACAGTGGCCATTGTACCTTGTCTGAGCTCTTCCTCACACAGAGTCACAGTGCAGTCACACCATATCTGAATCTCCATCAGTCTGATGCACACAGTAAGCCCCACCTTGAAGATTACTTAAAGGTCCACCACATCCAAATTATGGGCCCACCCAAGCTGGTAACAGTGGCTTTTCCATATGAAGGGCTGGGCTGGGCACAGGCTTCAGACCTTCCTAAATTCTCTCAAACAAACAACAGCTGAGCCCTGCCCCCATACCTCTCTTTGCAAGGCCCCAGACCTGGCACTAGCAGCAGGCACCTGCAGATTCCTTCATAGCTTATGCCAAAGGGCCCCAGACAGAACATAGGTGGATGCTGACCCTGGCCTTTGCCACTCAGGAAAGCTCACAGCCTTCATACCCAGTGGAAAGTTATAGACCATGCCAGAGTACCATCCAACCACCTCCACAAGTCACAGAAGGAGGTGGTTGCTGGGCAGGGGTCGCAGCCAGTCCCATTAGCAGTCTGGACTGGGCAAATCCCTCCCATTGACCTGCGGATAGCATGCAAGGCTCATCTGCAAGAGGAGGGAGTACTCAGCCCACAAGGAGGGCACACAGCTTGGGAGACAGGGGAGGTGCGCTACTGGACCCTACAGGACACTTACTACATTAGGCCATGCTATCAAGACATGGAGTCAAAGCAGTTCTACCTAATATATAGAAACAAACACAGGGATGCTTCCAAAATGAAGAGACAAAGAAACATGGCCCCAATGAAATAACAAAATAAAACTCCAGAAAAAGAAATACAGAAAATGGAGATAAGCAATCTATCAGATGCAGAGTTAAAAACAGTGGTTATAAGGATGCTCAAGGAACTCAGTGGGTACTTCAACAGCATAAAAATGATCCAATCAGAAATGAAGGATACACAATTGAAATAAAGAACATTGACAGAGAATCAACAGTGAAGAGGATGAACCGAGGCTCAAATCAATATGTCTGGAACATAAGGAAGAAAAAGACATTCAATCGGCACAGCAAGAAGAAAATAGAATCCCAAAAAGCGAGGATAGTGCAAGGAGCCTCTGGAACAACTTCAAGTGTTCCAACATTCACATCATAGGGATGCCAAAAGGAGAAGAGAAAGAGCAAGAAACTGGAAATCTCTTTGGAAAAAAAAATGAAAGAAAACTTCCCTAATTTGGTGAAGGAAATAGGCATGCAAGTCCGGGAAGCACAGAGAGTCCCAAACAAGATGGATGCTAAGAGGACCACACCAAGACACATCATAATTAAAATGTCAAAGGTTAAAGATAAAGAGAGAACCTTAAAAGCAGAAAGAGAAAAGCACAGAGTTATCTACAAAGGAGTTCCCATAAGACTGTCAGCTGATTTCTCAAAAGAAACTTTGCAGACTAGAAGCGACTGGCAAGAAGTATTCAAAGTGATGAAAAGCAAGGACCTACAACCAAGATTACTGTATTCAGCAAAACTATCATTTAGAATTGAAGGGCAGATAAAGTGCTCCCCAGACAAGGAGTTCATCATCACCAGCCAATATTATATGAAATGTTAAAAGGACTTATTTAAGAAAAAGAAGATCAAAACTATGAACAACAAAATGCCAATAAATACACATCTATCAACAACAGAATCTAAAAAACAAGCTAAGCAAACAAGAAAAACAAGAACAGAATCAAGGGCACAGAGAGCGTTTTGATGGCTGCCAGATAGGAGGGGGGGTGTCAGGGAAATAGGTGAAGAGGTGAGGGGATTAAGAAGTACAAATAGGTAGTTACAGAATAGCCATGGGGATGTGAAGTACAGTACAGGAAACAGAGTAGCCAAAAAACTTATATGCATGACCCATGGACATGAACAATGGTGTGGGGATTGCCGGAGGGAGTGGGGGCAGGGGCTGGGTGGAGGGGAGCAAAGGGGGAAAAATTGGAACAGCTGTAATACCATAATCAATAAAAAAAAAAGAACAAAACTATTTTCTTGGATATTTCTGTCTCCTCAAACTTCTGTAAAATAGTAATGGACACAAAAATCCTTTGTAAACTGTAAAGCAATATGAATATTTTGTACCCCTTTGTTGTTATTGGTTATTTATTCAAATATTTATTGAGCAGCTACTATTCCAGCAGTTTTCAGAGTATGGTCTGTGGACCCCTGGTGTTTCTGGTACACATTCAGGTTCTCACAGAGGCCAAACTATTTACATAATAACATGATGTTGTTTGCTTTTTTTCACTCACATGTTTTCATGAATATACAGTGGTTTCCCAAGACTGCATGACCATTAGCTGCGATGGTTAATGGAAGTATGTTTGTATATTTCTTTAAGATTTAATTTACACTATGGTAAAAATCAATAGCTAAAACCCACATAAATCAAGGCTAGCAATGTTTTCTATAAAGGACAAGACAGTAAATAGTTTGGACTTGGCTGGCCAGATGGCTTCTGTCACACTCATCAACTCTGCTGTTACAGTGAGAAAACTGCCCTGGACAAAAACAAAAATAAACGGGGGTGGCTCTATTACTATTATAGTTCATTTACCAAAACAGGAAATGGCTGTGTTTGGCCTGCAGGCCATTTGTCAACCTCTTTGGTCTTTGGGTTCTCATGATTGTTTGACAGCGTGAAGAGGTTCTGAGAATAAGAACTCAGAAAACCTCTGTGGAAGGAATGCTCTTATATTTGAGTTAAGCCTTGTAGTGCTAATATCAATGTCTAGAGGAAAGCTACACACAATATGTTTGGATCCCTGTAATATTGCCAATAAATGAAAGATGATATGTAAAAGGAAGATGAACTCCTCCATTCCATTCAGGAGTGGGTCTGAGCATTCACAAGAATCACAACATAAAGAAATAGTATCTATATTTTTCAGTACATGATCAAGGTGGAGAATGCCATTTTGTACTGCTGAGTTCTCTTTTCTTTGCTACATGTAAATAAAGGTACAAGGTAGTATCTAAAAAACTTTTCACATTTACGTGTTTTATAGTAAAATAACTCAAACCTGATTTGTTTTAGCTGAGTTATTTATTATTTTTATTTTTATAAAATCATGGGTTTTGAGTAAAGTGCTTTAATTGTTTTCAATTAACAAAATATTTTTAAAGGAAGTAATTTGCTAATCCAATGTATATTCTGTTATAGTCTCCAAATTTATTACTTATCTCATAGTCAGAGATTTTAAAGGCAGAATACATTTTCACTTAAACTTTAAACTATTTTGAACACATTAACTTGGCCTAAGTAATCCCCGGACAGCAAAAGCTAGGATCTCTGATGTTACATTCCAGATGCTAAAATCTCTTAGAGGGTTTAGACTCTAACCAGACTGAGTCACAATCATTTTTCACCTGTAAAGAATTTTGTCATAGTAGAAACACAGACATTTTTTATGGGTATAAGTCCTGGTTGAACAAGAAGTATTTTACATATTTCAATATTTTTATTAACTCTCAATAGAATTTGATAGTAATGTTATCTTCCAGAATGCTAAGCTCTGAAAGGCATAGTTACTTGTATACTCCTAGTATTTATTTCTACTCAGAGCATTCTATTTGAATTTGGAGCTATCACCAACATATATTAACACTAATTGTTGAATTTGTAATTTTACTAGTTTTCAGTTTTACTGTGATGCTCAAGACACAAACATGTAATTACTTATTTTTCTCTTTGAAAAATAATTTTAGCAAATATTTATATTTTGTAACTGCATTATGTGCCCTCAATAGCCATGTGCCTATATGTGTCAGTTATAAAAATGATCATTTTCATAAAATAATGCAACATAATTTTATGAAATTCATAAAATTTCATAATTTCATGAATTTTCAAAATTTTATAATTTCATAAAATTTTATAAAAGTTTCATAATTTCATGAAATTTCAAAATGTTATAATTTCATAAAATAACCACCATAATTTAATAACCCTTCTATTCATCAAAATGTTCAACTGCCATCCGTCTTTCAGAAATATGTGCACATTTCCAAAGATTTATGTTTAAGAAATTGCAACATTATTTGTAATAATACAAATTAGCCAAATAAAAGTTAATGCTTATCAAAGCAAGAATGATTAAATTAATGGTAGAGCAGCCATTCTACAAAAAAACTAGTCATTTCAATGAATGAGGCGGACCAACAAGTCAACATGAAAAGCTCTCCAAGACAACCAAATGGTGTTAAAATATATACATTTAATACCATTTCCTTTTTTTCTTACAGTGTACATGCATCTATATATGCCAATTGTACAAAATGGACTGGAAGGAAATGGCCACAGTGTTTCATCCAATTATTCTCAAATTTTAGCGAGCTTCAGAATCCTATGAGATGGCAGAGGGGAAAACAGTGCCACTTTAAAACTTTCTTCTATCCCTGATGGTAGCCTCAGAGGTCTGCTTTGTAAAGAGGAACGCATACAGTTCTGATGCAGGATGCAGTGAGTAAAACTAATGCACAGTCACGTAAGAGTAATGGAACTCTAAGCAATACTTGCAGAGTTCCTAAAGAAGCATATTCTCTGTACGAAATGCACAAGTAACTACACATCTATTTCTACAGGCATCTTCAGCCATCCCTTTTACAATGCTTACTACAGGCTTATCTACGTTTTGCTATTTTTCAGGTGTATAATGTTATACTTCTTCACCTAAACTTTTGAGGGAAAATGAAGGATGCACATTATACATAGGTAGTGCTAACTTAGTATCTATAGAAATGGTTTTAATTCTTTTATTTATGCTTATGAGTTAAAAGTATAACTGTAAAAAGCAATAACAATATCCAAACTCAAAATAATACCCCAGAATACTATAATAAGTTTTGTTGATAAATAAAAACAAATAAAAAATTGAGTTAACAATTAAAATGAAAGTTTTGTCTTCCTGAGAGTTTGGGCCAAAACTGTAGGTGTACATTATACATGGTAAAGTACAGTAAAGTAAAATATTTTCCCTATCTATTTTCTTAAGTAGCCTCCAAAAATTAGTAGTGTATGATTAGAAAGTTTAGATTATCTCTCATCTTCCTACTTTTGCTTTGATACTTCAAGATACTCTCTTTAGCCTCAGCTCCATCTTCACTTGTTAAATTTTGAGCCACCTCTTCTTTAAATATGTCCTTTATTATTAACCACTGTTCTTTCGCCTGACAGTAATTTGTACTTGTCATTGAGCATTACCTTTTATAACAGTATATTATAATCATGTGATTCCTTGACTTACCTCATCACTGAATCTAGATATAAGAATGGTGGGGGTCTTCAAGGCTGTGTTGAATTGGAGTTCTGCGTTGCTTTGTAGATTCTCAACTCATGCTAACAGAATTAGGAGAAGTATTCTCATCATACATTTCCAATGCAAAGTAACAAGGTGGTTGTATTTGATGCATTCCCAAGCGCTATTTTAACTACATCTCATTCAGATCTGCACAGGTCCTTCTATGCCCTCTTACCTTTCTCCTCCATGATGATCACTAAGGTCCACAGACCTCAGTAGGAATCGCAGGCATAATAAAATAAAATACAGTGTCCAGAAAGCACACAGATCAGCATCAGTACCTTCTTCTAAACTGTCCCTAACCAAGCATTTCTCTAAAGACCTTTATATATTTGAAATCATATATTTGGCTATTGGAAATCATTTGCTTAATGTCCCTCTCTTCTGATGCAATCTTCATCTGAAGGCAGAAACTATGTCTGCTTTATTCATTACTGTATCCCCAGTAACACAGTGGTTGGCTCTTAAAAGATGTTTATATACTGCCTTGATTAAATGACTAAAATTAGCCATTACCTCATCGTTCTATCTCATAAAAGTGCTAATCTTTATGCCAGAACATGGAGATTACCTATAGGCAATGCTCCATTTTTTTATAATACCAAATGATATTAATGTTTAAGGCCTAAATGAATATAAAACCAAATTAAAATAAAAAAACATTTAAAAGTATTAGGGTGCAAAAAAATTGGCTTTTCTATGTCTTTACCTGAGATATTAAATAAAATTTCTCCCACAAAGCAAAACAAATCATTTAAAACCAAAACAAAGGAAAAACCCAAAAACCTTTTATAACCTCCTGTATTACTGAAGGAAATATTGATGATATTCACTGAGATGGCAATAGCTTTGTATTTACTAATATTTGTTCCTTACATGGCAATATTAATATGTTATAAGGGAAATTCTTTAGGTTGACACTAACAAAGAAAAAATATTTTCTTAGCCGACTTTAACAAGCTATTATTCTACCATAACTGACATTTTGAAGTCGATGTTGCAAAAAATTGATTTTTGGTCCTGAATACTTTGATATGAATCTGAATTCAACAGATACCTGTAAAAACACTCTTTAAAAAGCAGCTGTCTTCCATTTCACGATAGCTGCTCCTGCAGAAGCTAAAGTGTGCTGGGCTTTGCTCAACAGTGCTTATCGCCCACCAAAAACCAACTGGGGTAAGATTCCAGGAGGCACAGTGCCTGCAAGCCTATGTCAACACAGATGCCAACAGGCTAAGCGACAAGCTGGTACCTAAAACTACTCCTTTTCAACAGCCAAGATTATGAAAATAGGCCATCATAATGACAATATCTTAAAATTTTATTCTTCATATGTTATGGTTTATATGGTGGTTAAAAGCTGCAAATATTAAGTCATGAATGTATAATTATTTCTATTATCTAAATAGGAAAATGTAAGGTAAATTGCTACATGGAACAAGAAAGATCATCAAGTAGTCAAAGGCAAAAGTCTTCCTAGGCTTCCTGGCAAGAAGTGGTACACTTTGCTTGCTAATGATTTTAACACTATTATGATTGGATGAAAGAACAAATATTCATTCCTGATAGATATTCAAAGGGATTTAAGGTTTAATTGCATGTACCAATATACCCCAGAGTCTTGTACAACCTTAAATCTGACGTTCTTGATCAAAACATAACTTATATTAAGCAATATTTATGCTTAATAGATACCTGAATATGACCTGAAGTCCACCCATGCCTTTCTATAGATATTTGCTAATACCCTCACAATACAAGTTTCATGGATGTTACTAGGCACTATGAAAGAAAAAGAGTTCTAGAATCAAATATGTTTGAAGAAGTCTAAGTTAATAGTAAAAAATTATTTGACTTCTCTTTCTACACCTTTTTCTGAGGCCTATAAATATATTAATGATTATTTTTTAAAAATAAGAAGAACATACATCAAATGGTTTAATTATGAACCTTTTTACTCCCGGAATTATCTTGATATTCTACATTTTGCCCTTGATTTAAACTGAATCCTTAAAAATTTGTATGAAGCCAAAAAAGATCCTGAACAGTCAAAGCAACCTTGAGCAATAAAAGCAAAGCTGGAGACTTCACACTGCTTTTAATCTACATTACAAAGTGATAGTAATCAAAACAGTATGATATTGGCATAAAATATCAGACACAGATAAATGAATCAGAATAGAGAGCCAAGAAATAAACTCATATATATAAGGTTAATTAAGTTTTGACGAAGGTGCCAAGAACACACAATGGGGATAGGATAGTCTTTTTAATAAAGGGTACCAGAAAAACTGGGTAGCCAGGTGCAAAAACATGAAATTGGACCCCTTTCTTCTCCATCCATAAAATCACCTCAAATAGATTAGAATTTCAAATAACATGAACCATAACATTCAAAAAAGAAATCATACAGGGTAAGTACCTTATAATTGGTCTTGGCAATGATTTTTTTGGACTTGGCCAAAAAAGCAAAGGCAACAAAAGGAAAAATAAATGAGTAGTACGGCATCGAACTAAAAAGTCTCTGCATAACAAAGGAAGCCATCAATAAATGAAAAGGAATCCTATAGAATGGGAGGGAATATTTGGAAAGCACATATCAGATAAGCGGTTAATATTGAAAATGTATAATTCTACAACTTAATAGAAAAATATTAATCCAATTAAAAATGGACAAATGGCCTGAATAGATATTTTTCATAAGAGGACATGTTAATGGCAAGTAGCTACCTAAAAAGTTGTTCAACATTGCTAATCATCAGGAAAATGCAAATCAAAACCACCATGAGGCATTACTTTATGCCTGTTAGAAAGTCTGGTGAGGTTGTATAGAAGAGGGGACCCTTGGTGTGAATGTAAATTGGTGCAGCGGCTATGAAAACAGTACAAATGTTCCCCAAGAAATTAAAAAATGGAACTACTATATGATCAGCAATTCCACTTCTGGATTTTTATCCAAATCATTACCTCAAAAAGGTATCTCTATACCTATGTTTATTGCAACATTATTCTCAAGAGCTAAGATATAGAAACAATCTAAATGTCTGTTAATGGATGCATGGATAAATAAATATACATAAATATGTTTATTAATAGAATATTATAAAAGGGAATCCCACCTTTTTCAACAGTGTGTATGAACCTGGAGAGTATTATGCTAACTGAAATAAGCTAGACAGAGAAAGACAACCCTGCAGAACATCACTTGAATATGGAATCTAAAATAAATAAACACATACAAAACACATAAATACATAAATAAGTGAATAAAAGGTGAACTCATAGGGTACAATGATGGTTGCCAGGGGCTTGAGGTTAGGGGTGGGGGGATGGGAAGGAGTTATCAAAGAGGCACAAATTTTCAGTTATTAGATGAATACAATCTGTAGATTTAATATATATCATAATGACTATAGTTGATAACACTGTACTGTATAATTGAAATTTGCTAAAAGAGTATATCTTAAGCATTCTTATCAAAAAGGAAATTAATGAAGCGATGGATGTGTTAATTGACTGTGGAAATCCCTTCACAATGTGTGTGTGTGTGGCAGGGGGGTGTATAGAGAGAGAGATGTATGAAATAATCATGTTGTACATATTAAATATATAACAATTTTATTTCTGAATTATACTTCAATAAATTTGGAATGAGAAAAACAAAACTATGACTAGTTAGCCTGTATGGCTGTGGCCCGTCTTAGGATGCCCTTCCTGTGTTGATTTTCTGTGACGTCTCTTGTTTGCATGGACATAAGCTTTAAGAAGCAAGTGTTGGACACACCTTACTAAATTTATGGTAGGGATTTTGCAGAAAATAACACCCCCTGCATCTTTCAATGTCCATCCTAAAATCAGCTGAGATAACTCTATGATCTAACTAATTTGGCTTGTTTTCTTCTAATGGACACTATGAATATTGCAATCGCATAAGATCATTGCTTTGTCCACTTGGATTATAGAGAAAAAAGGCAGACAACATCTATGACTAAATAGAATTCATTTTTTACAAATGAATCCTTTCCTTGTTTTTTATTTTCTTAATTCTATGTTTTTATTTATTTTATTTAAAAATATTTGAACTACTTTACTGAGGCATAAGTGACATGCAAATATCTCTACACCTTTAATGTGTACAACTTGATGAGTTTGGACAAAGTATACACTCAGGAAAACATTTAAGTCTACATTTTTATTCTCTGAGAGCTTAATTGGTTTTGGAATAATTTTTAATATGCACAATATATAGAGTAATGGTCATAATTAATATTTGTTGCACTCTTATTATACACTAATCATTGTCAAACACTATTTTTATGCACTATGTCATTAATTATCAAAACCATGTTCACATGTAGAGTGACAATTGTTATGTTCATCTTACAGATAAGGAAAATGAGGCCAGTTAACTGGAAAAACAGCAAAGTAGGCATTTATCCCAGGTTTTCCTGGCTTGAGAATGAAAGGGCTTAACTTTAGACTGGAGCTGGATCTCTTAGCATATAGGTCAGCATGATTTTATCTATTTATTTATTTTCTGAGTTGTACATTACCTTTGCAATCCCAATGTTGCATTTTATATCTCTGATCAGCCATTAGTAATTAAGGGAACATTGTTTTGGTTTTCTGTGGAGAATGCTCACTTGCTTTCTGAAAAATCATACACAATCCTTGGGTTCTTTGGGTAAATTTTTATTGTTTCCTTTTACAGTGACATAAAGAGGTAGGCACAAAATAGTGATGCTCTTGGTACTGGCTCTGTTTTTTCTGTTACATAAATTTTAGTGTAGATATAGACCTAATTATTCCTATACAGTAGCAGAATTTTAAAACTGGCTCTCTTCTTCCCCATCTGTCCTCTTTCTCAATAACCTAAGTTATGAGTCAAATGTCAGGCAATATGTCATTGGAACTCAAGTCCTTTCAGTGACTCTAGGTGATAATGGCAATTTAATCATTCTACCTCTTCCTCAGGAAGAGACTGCCTTTAATGGTTCTCAGAAAGAAGGGTCAGATAACCGCTGTCTGATATGTTTTGTGACTATACAATGAATTGTTGTAATCTACAGTTATTTTACATTGAATAACCTTGTTATCTTTTTAAAGTGAAGGCTATTGTAGACCTGGGAAAAAGATTTCTGTTGTATTTTAAATGATGTAATAAAATCATAAAATTATAGAGAATATACCTCAATACAAGGTACTTTTTAAATCTTCACCCAAGGATATATTTATTAATTAGAGAAGGGGGAGAGAGAGAGAGAGAGAGAGAGAGAGAGAGAAGGAGATGTCAGGAGAGAAACATTGATCTGTTGCCTCCTGTACATTCTCAGACCAAGGGTGAAACACACAACCTAGGTGTATGTGCTGACGGGGAATTGAGCCCTCCCGCCTCTCGGTATATGGGATGACACTCCAACCAACTGAGCCACCTGACCAAGGCAATACAAGGTCTTTTTAAAATGAGAATGCTGTTTTAATAAAGTTTGATTATTAATACTAAAGTTATCCAAAGTATGTAAAGTAAGAGGAATTATTGACAATAATATATAAAATGTCTGGAAGACAGTGAGTGCATTGGAACACAAAGCAAAGTGGTATCAACTGGCCAATAAAAATCATAACTTTGTTGTATAGATTACTACAAAATGTGGACATAGCTCTGTCCAGTTTGTTGAGAACATCAACTATTTTAAAGTAGGGTAAAAGAAGAAACTAGAAAAACGATGTGAATACCAGTTATACTATTTATTAAATGATCTTGGGCAAATAGTTTATCTTTCTTAGCCTTAGTTTTCTGTTTTTAGAAGGAACTATGTGCTGTTATGAGAATTACATTAGAAAACATGAAAATGTTTATCAGAATCCCAGGTTTGCTGTAGGTACTCATTCAGTTTTGTTTTACTCATTAGGTTTTTTTTATTTCAGTGTGTATTGAATGTAGAGTATAATAATGGGCTAGTGAAACTTGGAAAGCAACATTTGTTGATGCTGTTTACTTACTGACCAAAAACACACAAGAGAAAAAAGAACAAATAATGTAAACCTTTATTAATTAAGAGTTAATTGGGATGAGAAGGTTATCGTCCTTAATTAGTTAAAAGTCTGAAATGCAGGGCATTCCCAAACAAATGTGAATTTATTTCCTTCAGGGCCATAAAGTAACACAAGCTCATTATTAAACAAATGTTGTTAAATAATAGTTCTGACAGACCCACATTAATGAGTCTCATAATTAGCACACTATTGAGCTCAAATGGCCTGGTAGAATGCTTAAATCAAGTGCACTCACTTCCTTAAACTACACATTTTCTCCATATGGCCTTACCCAACCTTACTAAAGCTCTTAACTTGTATTTTTGTTAGCTAATTATATTAAGAATAATTTTTATCTATCTACCTACCTATTTATCATCTATTTATCAAGTGCAAATATAGTCTAAAATGCTACAATGAAATTTTTAACAAATTTAATTAAAAATTAATAAAATCTGGCTATCAGTGACTTTGGTGGCAGAATTAAATAGATATGGAAACTGAGAAGTCAGAAAAATCCTGTTCAGATTTTAGCAGCTCAAACATAGTAAGTCTGAGGTTATTTAAAATATAGTTCTTGATCATTTCCAATTACCTAGGATGCAGTCTTCTAGGCCTCTGAGTTGCAAATTCAAGTTAAGTAAGTCTGTCATGAAGTTCAGGGATGTGAATATCTAATAGGAACAATTAGATATTTTTATTTAGATAATTTGGAGAAATATTTCTAGACATTGTTACCACCCAAACTTTATTGTCAAATTTGGCTGCTTAGTTAGCGATATTCATACTGCATAAATGACTGGACAGCATACTTCTAAATGCTTTATAAAGAAGAAAAACTGTCAGCAATAAACAAAACCCTATGTTAAATGTTATAAATATAAATTGAAGAATAACATTTATTTTTATTCAAAAGAAAAATGTTTTAGCCACCCAGCCATACATCAATTCATTCACTCATTGGGCAACTACACTGTTTTGCACATTTTAAGGACATCAGATACAAAGAGTAAGGGTCACTGCCATTAATGAACTTCTCAGAAATATAGGTTTCTTAGCTAGTGATAAACTCATACAAGACAAAATGATAGCGCTACTCTCGCCATTTAAATAAAATCCGGGAGTATGACATTCCTACAGGTAGGATAAAGGTTTGTGTTTTGACCAGGCTGGGAAGTGGGGGCAGCCATGGGCTCCTTGGTAGAAGTGATGTTCAAAGGGTCTGGGAGAGTGTTCAACAAATAAAGACACAGGGAAATATATTCTGTAACCCATTGCTTCTGACTCGCACTAAAGAGCTTAACATTGCACATCAAGTAACTAAAGTCTTTGAGTAGTCCTGCAACATAAAACCTGTTTAATTTTGTCTCATAATATTTTTATCTAAAATTGATCATGTAACTCTTACTTGGAATAACACATGGAAATTATGCATCAAAATTGACTTACTCAGAACTCAGAATTTTGAAAAATTCTGTCTCAGTTCACTCAGTTCAAATAACTACCTTGAATGTGTAATGTGTGGATTCAATTAATGGTTAACTAAATATTATGTGATCACTCAATCATTAATAAACATATTTATTGGAGAATTAAAAAAAGATAAACATAAGTAACAAAAGGAGGGCAAACAATAGTGTCCACCCTCTTCCCTTTCACTTCCTTAAGATATTTTTTTCTAAGATGCATGACCCTTCCTGAAAAATCTTTCCCTCTGTTTGCCAAGATTATAATTTCTACTAGAATAAATCAGGAACATTAATTTCAATTCAGTCACTTTATGATTATTCCTGTAAGATTTATCCAAATCTATTTATTTGCAATGATTATTTTGACCTGAGTTTGCAATGAATTGGAGTGTTATTCTGGAGTCATGAAGTTTTCATGTTACTACATTTTATTTTCTGTCATTAGATTTATTGTGCCCATTAGACGGATAACTTTAGGCTATACAGGAAAATAATTCATGCATTGTATTTATGTTCATGAGATTAAGTAGAAAAATTTCTCCTTTTGTAATTACCTATAATATAAACAAAGTTTATTGTATTACTTTGATAATTTTTAGAAGCAAATATCCTCTTTATTTAACTTTATACTCATTTTGGTCTTGATACTACACCTGCTTATAAATTTTAAAAATAATTACAATCTCCAGGTTGCCTCTATAGAATTCCTAATTAATAATTCTATATTTTATAACTTTTTCTACTGAGATTCTTACATTTTTTTGAGATCTCCACTCCATTTTATTGGTGTGCTATTTTAATGACAGTTTCCTAATTCATACCTGGCTCATGTCAAATTAAGTGGCAATAAATCAGAGAAGTGTTATCCAGCAAGGAAGCTCCTAATCTAGCCTTTTCTCTGTGTCTAACTCATATCACCCTTGACTTCAGCAGTGCGACAAAGGATGAGGAGAAAGTATTTAAGTGGCTGTTCATATTATGAACCACCAGATAGTTTCATTTGCAAAACTGCTTTAGCTTGAGGATCAGGTACATGATAATGGACAAAGCACTGTCTTTTTGTTTTGCTATGTTGAGGGAGCATTATTCAAAATATCTTTTAAGATGCCTCTGGTGGGGCTTTGTGGTTGGGAAGGAGACCCAACACATTTGAAAGTTCATCACAGTAAAAGATGTTTTGTTTTGTTTTTGTTTCTTTGTTTGTTTTGGTATTAGAGAAAGCAGGAGTGAATGCTTCTGAAATTTAAAACAATAAAAATCTTCAGGTTTGGTCCAATGTCTCTAAGGTATGAAAGAAGTTAAATCAAGCTGAAATACTTAGTAAAAAGGTCTCTTTTAAATCTTTAAACATTTTTGAGAGATTGGTCAATCTTATTAGAAATTAACTTTACATATACACATACTAAACAAAAGGAATATGCACTTATGTAAATGCAGTTAATTTTATGGTGGTGACATATTTTGTATGTAAATGCCAGAAACAGAATTTGCATTATATTTATAAGAATATGGTGATTAATGCTGGCAACATTTAGTAAGTTGCATACAAACTTATGTATGTCAAAAGAGAAGTATGAACTGTAAATATAGATATATTATATTCCTACCAATCTCTAAAAGTGATAGTTTTTATTCTTCATAAAGTTATTTTCCTCATTTTTAAACAGGTAGATCATTGTATACTGCTCTTGAAATTATATGCTTTATATGCAATATTTCACTAAATCCACAGAAACTCCACTTCAATTAATATTATTAGAATTGCTACTTTACAGAAGAGGTATCTAAGCTTATAAAATAAGTTGTTTCTCCAGAAAACAATTAAAGAAAAGTAAGATTTGAATCTAGACAACTTGAATTAAGTGCCTGAGCTCTTCTAGTATTACATATTTACTCATCTTTCTTTAAAACTTCCTTAAATTCTTTCTAACCTTAGCATATTTGACCTTCATATGCAAAACCTCCTTCCTTCTCCTCATAGCAGCTTTTTCCTAAATTGTAGCATTTATTTTACCAGGCTATATTTCAGATAATTACTATATTCACCTACAAACTCATGAGGAAACATGCGTTAATGTATTAGTAGTAAAATTTTTTAATACAACTAAATTAGAGACAATTAAATCTTCAGTAAAAATGACTGTTAAAAAATCACTCTTTAGGTATAATAAGTCTGAAACATTTCAGGCATCAATACACTCATAAAATGAGTTATTAAAATATTTATAGTATCCAAATGTAAAAATTTAAAGGAAATACCTACCTTTATCTAAATTAAAAGAAAATCAATGGGTAGCCTTTTACTTTGAAGGGTAGAAATTTATATCTTTAACTAGCTGATGTCAATACTTGCCATTTATCATTCTGAGATTTAAAACAGCTTCCTTCTAACTTTTAGACAGCTCGTTTATTAATTGGAGATTGTTTAATCTTATTAGATATCAAATTTCCATACACTCATACATGTACATACCTGCTTATATACATGCTATGGAAATTGAATATACACTTATATAAATATAGTTATCTTTGATGCTGATGGCGTACATTTTTGTATGTAAATGAGAGATAATTTACATCATATTTATAAGAATATAATGATTAAAGGTGATTTAGTTAAGACACTTTTCCTTACCATTTGTATGCAAAAACACTTTATCCTGGGCATAAAAGTAATGATAATGAACACTTTCTGTCTTCTAGAAAATGTTGATTTTTTTCACTTAGTAAAAAATGATATTGTGCAAGTTTCAAGTACGCTAATTGTTATATTCAAATTCACCCTCTGTTGCCTGCTATAAAATTATGTAGGTGGGCTCTAAAAATATCTGTCCATCACCAAATTGCTCTTTTTCAAGCTTGTCAGTAGATCGTTCCAGAAGGACACGAGAGGAAGAAGGGTCCTCTTTTTGGTCCTTTCTTCCAGGGTTCTCCTCTTGCCAGGCTTCTGCAGTGCACAGTTCTCTGGCACCTGGCTGCTTTATCACATTGTGAGCCAGTAGCACCCAGCAACCAGCAGCTTCCTCTGGCACACTTTCTAGTGCCTTTAAAATGAGTTCCAATGTCTGGCACCTCCCTCTAGAGGGATTTTACCAAAACCTGCTAGATGACTTTCTAATCTAGTGCTGCCAGTAAGTTATCTTCTTGTGAATAGCTGACTCCAGCATCCCTTTGTGTCATTTTGCCATAACTACCAAAGTACAACATCTTGTAGATGACGTTTTCCATTACTCCATCAGATAATACAGTAGTGGAATACTGGCAGCTCCTTGGATGGCTTTGCAGAAGAGGAGGATCCTGGCTCCTTAGGATCTACCCTATGGGTGACTTCTTTAGTACCCCAGAAAATAGATTTCCAGAAAATTCTGCTGGCACTGCACCTCAGTGACTTCTCTACCATCCAGTGAGTCATGGATGTGTCATCTCAAATGAAGTCTAGCTGTTAACCTTGTTGGGGTTGAGGGGGTGGAGATCTTCCCTGGGTGCAACATTTCAGCTCTAGAGTCAGTGGCTGCTCCTTATATTAACCATGTCTATATTCCAAGGAGTTCTCTTTATTTGTTATTGTACTAGGTAATCTTTCATCAATCACTTCAATACTCTGTTTTATCTATTTATTAGGTTTATTAAACTTCCCTGTTCAAATTACTGTGTCGTTTCTGCTTTCCGATGGGCCTTTAACTATTATACACACCAAAAGTAACATAAGACTTAATCTAAAGGTCAAGTAGCTATAATCCAAGACAATAATACAAAATGGGTCCCAAGGCATAGAAGGAATAACTAGTGTTGCACCAAGGGTGAAAGAACCAATAAAATGTTTTGTGGGCTCTTAGTTAGTTCTTTAAGAATAGAAGGGTTTTTTTTTCAGATAAAAAGAATTCCTGGAAATGGATTTATCAAAGGAACTGTCCTTATATTGTTAAAGAATAAATGAGTAGGAACAGAGGATTGGCAGGGTAAATGTAGAAGATTAATTAGACTAGAAATATATGGTAGGGTCAGTTACAAAGAATCATAAATGTGATGCCAAGGGTTTTGCACATATCATATCGATATTGGTGAGCTAAACATATTTTCACTAAAGAATGTCTGTTTCCTTTAAAAATCCAGTTTGCTATCAGCTACTTTATCACAGGAGCCCTGGGATATGATTTTTTTTTTTTTGCCTGCTCCTTACACAAAATCAAATGCCCTCATTTTTAAAAATGTGTGCATATGTGTGTATATCTCCATCACAATGAATGACTGTGAGCAGAAATCTGGGGAGCCTGCATGGATATGAATATGTATTCAAGATAAGAACAACATCCAAAAAGACTTGTCTAATGCCAGACACTAAGAGCATTATTTGTGAATATAAAAAATGTTTATGATATTTTATTTATTTATTTTTAGAGAGAGGGGAAGGGAGGAAGAAAGAGGAGAGAAACATCGATATGAGGGAGAAACATCAATTGGTTGCTCCTGGCTTATGCCCCAACCAAGGAACAAACCCGCAACCTAGCCCTGACTAGGAACTGAATCAGAGACCTCTCACGTTGTGGGTTGATGCTCCAACTAACTGAGCCACATGGGTCAGGGCGTGAATATTAAAGTTTTTGTATCTTACTAAAACATATAAATAGTGGGAAGTCAGGAGATGTATTTTTTATTTAATTTCCTTCATATGTCCATATTTTAGCCATCGGTTATAGTTTGAAAACTCCAGGACACAGAGTTTACTTAAAAAAAAAAAAGCCTAATGGAAAGCTAATGGTATGTACACATATCCAAAACCAAAAAACAATAAACAAAAAAAAAAACGGTGCACCTTTGTCAATATTTAAAGGAACTGAGTTTAGTCCTGGACATTATCAAACTCATAAAATGACACAAAATGGATATTCCACCAGGGTTTAGATAATGCATTCTTTCCCAATTTTATTAAGCTCTGTGTGAGGCTGAACTGTCAGGCACCTGTCAAGGAGAAGGGGACTTCAAGCAACACTTTCAAGAAGTAGAAAATTAAGTGTATGTCAATGGGCTATTGGACTGAACGGGAATGTCAAACATGCCAGAATTATAGACACTCTCTGTATCAGGTGCAAGATTATTTATAAAGACTTGTGTACTTGCACAACATAAATCAAGTTTTCATTCATCTTATGCTAGTGATCTTATCATCACGTAGAATTATGTATAGTGATAAGATCACTAGCATAAGATGAATGAAAAACCACCACATGAAGCTGTCCCAGCAAAATAGAGTTGTTAAGATAAATTAGTAATTTCTATTGTAATAGTTTATATATTTAACATCACAGTATAATGCTATAAGTAAAATTAACTTGACTTTACATTTCTATATTTGTGGTTACATATGTTTGCTTCCTCTAAGTTTTGAATCCAAATACCTTTGTATTTCCTCAGGGAAAAAACCTTCTATCATCAAAATCACAGCCCTCTCATGGAAATATTTTTTTATTAAGTCTGTTATACTTTTTATGATTTATATTTGACATATAATTTTCACTGTAAATATTTTTTGCAATCTACATTACAATGATAAATCAAACTGATTGACTTTTAAATGCCTAAACTAACATGTAATCCACTCACTGATAATGAATGACTACTTGCTTTTCTTGGCAAAGTGTTGATAGTTATAAGATAAAGGTATATCCATTTGAAACCCAACTTACATAATAAGCTGGGCTAAATATAAATTTCATTTGCATTCATATTAGGACTGTAGAGATGTTCCAAGGTGAAGGCTTGCTGCAACATATCATTTTTAACATACAAAACATTTTAGGCAACAAAAAAATTAGACTTTACTTATTTGGGATACCATTTTTCAGGTATGAAAGTTTGACTAATGAGCACTCTTTTAAAATGATTGCATTTAACAGACAAAGACATCTTTAAAAAAATATACTTCCCCATAAAAATGTGGATCACTATTTCAACTCAATTGTTTAAATTTTCATAGCTTTTAAAAGCTTACTGAACATTTTCAATATTAGCATTTTAGATAACTCTTGTATTTTAATGTTATCTTTCCTTATTGTCAACAGTTTATGCCTCACTCAAAATATAATTATATTCTAAAATTTAATGACTCTTATTAGTTTAACTTCATGGAAAAATCGTAAGGCTCAAACTTCTGACATTCTTTTGCTATGTCAATATAATCCTGGACCTCTGGAAACATGAGCAACCAAGTCAATTAGCTTTCTATAAATACCTGGCTATTTGACATTATATAGGTAAATTTGGGGGTTAATATTCCAAATTTATATTAGTTTATCTCAGTGTTGTGATATTAAGTGAACATTTAAGTGATCTCTCTTCCATTATGTGATGCTTGAATATGTGCAAAACATATGAAACACACAAAATAAATAATAGTGAAAGTAATCATTTTATTAATAATGGAAACTTTAAAAATAAAAAAATTGGGTATGAAATGTACCAAACCAGAGTCATTTTTCCAATACATATATACTAGAGTCAAAAGAAAGTAAGATATATCGGAAAAATATAAAAACATTTTTATTGTTTGAATACATATAAAAGAAATCTATGATTCCAGTTAGAAAAAGAAAACCTTTTAAAACTTGTATCAAATTTCAGAAGAAGTGGAATATTGCAAAAATGTAATTTTTAGTAAGTAACTAGGCACAACTTAATATAGTCTTGATAATTGTATCAGGTACACTAAAAAGACAATTCTTCACCCAGAAAACTTTATAATAGGAAGCTATTTAAATACAAGCTTTCATCTAATAATATAAACTATAATTACTATACTTTCAACTATTCATTTTTCTTACTGTGCTAAGAATTCATGACTCTCTGAATCAGATTTACAGATAACCTTATGTTTTTACAATTGTCTCATGACTTTTATTATCTATGGGTTACCAGTAATCACACCAATGTGAAAAAAATGATAAAAGTCATTTGTAGGTTTACAACCTTTTTAATTCTTAAAGTGCACTGATATTCATGAAAATAAAAATAACTAACTGTAGTTAAAAATAGGACGCATAAATCTAAATGATAGTCTCTGATAAATTTACAAAAGATTTCAAAGCTCAAGTTCCATCAATTAGAAAATCATAACATGAATTAACACTTTTTTCAAAAATTTATAATCTGTTTTAGAGACACACGTGGTATTCAATTTTCTATTGTTAAGCAAGTAAGTTTATATTTGATGTGAAATGGAATATTTCACATCAAATATGTTGATATTGAAATATTGATGTGAACTATTTTAAGCCATCTTTCACAATTAAGGAAACATAAAGTCACATTAAAATTGATTAAAATTATGTTTAATGTTGAGAAATTATCAATATAATTATTAGTTTGTATCAGATGAAATATCGTTTCTGTATGTTTGAATGGCAATGAGAAGATAATCTTTGTTTCTTGAATACCTACTAGGTGTCAAGTGAGGAATGTATAAGCATTAGTGAGTTCATTCTTTAGCATGCATGGTGCTATGTGTTGTTGCACATTGACAATGTACACTAAACAACAGATTTGTAGATACATGAAAGAATAAAATACAGAAAAAAAACTGAGGTTAGTTAGGAAATACCTCCAACTGCAGGTTGATGTGACACTCTATAATAATGCAGTGAAAAAATAAATAAATGGCAGAGAGTGAGGTAAAGGAAGACAAAGTACAAAAATATAAATATAGAAATGTTTCTTCTCATATTTGATTTCAAGTATAAATAAAAAAGGCAATGTAGAAACATGAAGCAAAACACACCTACACATACTGTTTTTATTACTTGGTTTTATTACTCTTCAGTTTAGTTTAAGATTATTTTGTTAAATACAATGGAATTGCCCCATTAGTCCTTCACTAATAGCAAAGAATTTTCTGCAGAAAAGCCATCAGTGTTGCTTAATCACATCACTTAAAAAACAGATTTGCTTCTTTTTAATTAGGAGCCTCCTAAACAAAACTAAAAATTTATACATGCTTAATGTAGAAAACCTGAAAAAATTAGCAAAATGTGAGTAAGAAAATAAAAATTTCCCATAATTCAATCACTCAAATAATCACTATCATTTCTATTGTAACTAGCTTAATTTCCTCCATAATGTCTTTATTACACCTACAACTGTGTAAAATAGTTTCTATACACATGGACATGTACAATGAAATATGATATATTATTTTTAATGTTATCACCATGAAGCCTTTAATATTTTAAATCTATTTTATCATAAACTTGCTCCTATCTTATTACATACATATACTCTGAAGATGTAAAATGGTGTTCCCAGCCATAAATAAGCCCTATTTCTATCATTCTCTATTTTGAATATTTATGTTTTCTGATTTTTAATTACTAGAAAATCTGCATTGGGAATATTTGTATATTAATATTGATGCACATCTCTATTTCATTAATGATATGAATTTCTAAGATGAGTAAAATTAATACATATTTTATAATGCAAATATTATAAAGAATAACTAAATTTAAACGAGTTCCAGTGACCTATTCCAACTCCCATTTGACCTAAATGCACTTTTGCCCTTGACTATTTTTTTTGAAGTTCAAAAGAAAATCCAGTTTTAGCCTATTTCTCTACAGTTGCCCAATATGGGATCAAGGAAGAGATTTTTCATAAGATTGCTCAAATTGAGGCTGGACTGAGCATTTATCAGAAATATTGCCAAGAGGAATGCTGCAAATTAGACTCTAAAATCATTTTGGAGGTCTCCTTTCAAAATAAGAATCTAAGATTTCCTGAAATAACTAAGAGAACTAATAATTTTTTTTTAAGTAGGCCAAAGATGTTAAATGCACTTTTAATATTATATGTTAAATGGATTTTCAATACTATCTTACACAAATTATTGCATGTATTGTACAAGTATACACTAAACTGATACTTGTATTAGAGAGGATTTTAAAAAATTTGCAGTATTGTTAGCCAAGAATGGATGGTGTGTTTGTGTTTGTTACATGCCGTTAAGTGGGCTCCAACTCCTTGTTGGAATTATTTATGCAGCTCTAATTTATTGCTGATTATTTTTACACTTGTAAGGTCCAAGTAACATGTATTTTAAATTGCATATTGGCTTAAAGTCTTCACCATGGTAACTAAGACTTGTTAATTCTATGGACTAATGAATTGTAACTCTCAAAATATTCACCCTAAAGGGCATGAATGAGAAAATATTAATACAATGTTATATTTTTTAGGAGGCAGTTTAACAAACTACTATATTAATAACTTGTCAGAGGGTGTTTTCTTGCTGAAATGATTGAGGCATTTCTGCAACTATTCTACATGGGATACATTTACAAAGTATTGCTGAAATTAAGGAAAATCCTCTTTGACATTCTATTGGATTTGTACATTTGACCAAATGCTCTAAAAAAAAAAAATCCTTTGAGTGACCTGTTTTTTTGTCATCTATTCTACAATCGAATATTGTCTCAAAATATTTTACTATATACAACCAAGAATATCAGTTTCAAAATAATGGCCAATGTGGCAGTAAAACAGTGAAAGGAATTTCACAATCATTCACAAAATTTTACCTTTATTAGTATGTGTGCTTTTCTCTGGGCTACAGTACCTGCAAATTTCATGTTCTGTAACTTCAAAAGAATAGTGTGTATAACGTGGACATGAGACAGAACATTGGTCATTTAATTAATTTGTGTAGGTTTGGCCATTTATAAAATTAGGTTTTACAAAAATAAAGCAGTAAATAAAGTACTTCCCTTTCTTTTAATAATTTAGTACTTCCTTTTCAAATTCATAAAACCTTCTCTAAGACCAAGGTCTATAAGTTTAGTATCTATGTTCATTTTTATATGATTTATTGCTTCAGATCTTATATTTAGGTCTTTGACCCATTTGGAGTTAATTTTTTTGTATATGGGATAAACTAGTCTAGTTTTATTCTTTTGCATGTGTCTTTGTAACTTTCCCAGCACTGTTCATTGAAGAAGCTTCTTTTCTCCATTGTGTGTTTGGGCTCCTTTGTCAAAAATTATTTGCCCATATACATTTGGGCCTATTTCTGGGATCTCAATTCTGCTCCTTTGGTCTGTGTGTCTGTTTTTCTGCCAGTACCATGCTGTTTTGATTATCAACACTATGTAGTATAATTTGAAATCAAGGGGTGTGATACCTCCAGCTTTGTTCGTTTATTCTCAGGACTGATTTGGCTATTCGAGTTCTTTTGTGCTTGCATACAAATCTGTTGGTTTTTTAACTTATTTAAAAAATGTTATTGGGATGTTGATGGGGATTGCATTAAATCGGTATATTGAGTAACATGGACATTTTAATTATGTTGATTCTTTCAATCCATGAACATGAAATGTCTTTCCATTTGGTTAGCTATTTTTTAATTTCTTTCAATAAAGTTTTGTAGTTTTCAATACATAAGTCCTTCGCATCTTTTGTTAAGTTTTTTTTCCTAGATATTTTATTCTTTTTGTTGCAATTACAAAAGGAATTGATTTTTTCCATTTCTTTTTCTGAAAATTAATTTTTAGTATATAGGAATGCAGTGGATTTTTTTTATTGTTATTCTATTACAATCCCCCCCTTTGTTCTCCCCTGCCCCGCCCACCTCCCGCTCCCACAGTCAATCCCCACCCAGTTGTCCATGTCCCTGTGTTATTTATCCTTGTTCTTTAACTAGGCCCTTCCCCTTCTTTGCACATTGATTTTGTATCCTGCAACTTTACTGTTTTTCTTTGTTTCTAAATAGTTTTTTTTTGGTGGAGTCTTTAGGGTTTTATATATTTTAAAAAATCATGCAACTGACCACCAAACAGTCCAATTAAAACATAGGCAGAGGACCTGAACAGACACTTCCTTCAAAGACATACAGATGGTTAACGATATATGAAAAGATGCTCAACTTCTCTAGCTATTAGGGAAATGCAAATCAAAACTAGAATTAGATACTACTTAACACCTGTTAGAACAGGCCATTATCAACAAGACAAATAATAACAAGTGTTGGAGAGGTTGTGGAGAAAAAGAGACAGTCGTTCACTGCTGGTCAGAATGTAAACTGGTAGAGCCACTCCATAAAAACAGTATGGTGATTCCTCAAAAAATGTAAGGCTCGAATTAGTATATGACCCAGCAATCCCTCCTCTGGGTGTCTACCTAAAAAGTTTGAAAACACATAAATGCAAAGACATATGCACCCCTGTGTTAACTGCAGCATAATTCACAGTGGCCATGACAAGAAACAACCAAAGGGTCCTTCAATAGATGATTAGATAAAGACAACGTGGTGCATATTTACAATTGAATACTCGCCATAAGAAAAGATGAAATACTGCCATTTGCAACAACAGGGGTGGACCCTGAGAATGTCACACTAAGCAAAGTAAGTCAGACAGAAATTTAAGAACAATATCATTTCACTGGTCTGTGGGATATAAAACTGAAATAAACAAATAAATAAGAAAAAAATGACCCCGAAAACTTACAGACACAGACAACTCTATGATAGTTACCAGAGGGAAGGCGGGTGGGGGGGGTTAGTAAATGGTAAAGGTGCTCAAATATGTTGTGATGGAACATGAGTTGGGTGGTAAGCACACAATGCAGTATACTGCATTCTATGTACCATAGAGTTATGAACTTGACTTAAAACCTATATAATTTTATTAACTGTCACCCCAATAAACTTAATTAAAAAAACAGGAGAAACAATTTCAGTTTGACTTTATTCCATATTGGAACAAATGTAACATTTGATATTTGTATTAGTTTCCTATTGATGCTATAAAAATTACCACAAAATTAGTGGTTTGAACAATATAAATATATTATCGTAGTTCTAAAGGCCAGTAATTCAAATTGGGTCTCACGAGGCAAAAACTATTGTTTCAGCAGAGCTGTATTCTTCCTGGCAGCACCAGAGGAGGCTCTGTTTCCTTGTTTTTTTCCAGCATCTAGAGACCACCTACCTCCCTTGCCTCTTGAACTTTTCCTCCACCTTCAAAGTCAGCACTGCAGCATCTTCAAATTGCTCTACTGCTCTGACACTTTTGTCTCCATCTTATAAGGACTCTTGCGATTGTACGCTGCCATCCGGATACTTTAGGCAGTTTTTTAATTTAATTATATCTGAAAAATCCCTTCACATGAGATAATTCTGCCTACCACAATATTTAAGATAATTTATTTTAAGCTGCTGTCCACATAATAGTACACAATGCACACACATGTACACACACAATTTTTAAACCCTTAAATAAAAGTACAAGCAGGAAAATTTTATTTAAAAGAGAACTTGAAATGACATAGTCTCCATGCAGATTTGTTTTCTTATTATTTCCATCTATAGCACTCATATACCAGATATTTTATCAGTTTCCTTTCATTATATATATACTAATTGTCTAATGTCTCATAACCATCTGCTTTGCAAGTATTTTCTTTTTATTTCATAATATTATGGCATTTTTTATTTGTATATATTGTCATATATTACTAATTTCAGAAATATTCTAGTTAAAACTGCCTGTCTTCTTTGCTTAAGTTTTCTTCTTTGTTTATGAAGATAGTGTTTGTGGAATTTTTGCATATCAATTACAAAATAGTCACCAATTTCACTTAGCATGATAGGCTCTAGTTCCATTGATGCTGTTGTAATAGGTAAGAATTCCTTCTTTTTTACTGCTGCATAGTATAAATGTGTAAATGTTCCACAGCTTTTTTTATTCACTTATTTACTGATGGGCATTTAGGCTGTTTCCAAATTCTGGCAAGTATAAATAGTACTGCTATGAACATTATGTTGCATAGGTTCTTTTGAATTGGTTTTTCAGGATTCTTATGATACATTCCAAGAAGTAAAATCATTGAGGAGAGGAGGAAGTTGGGGACTGGTTGGAAGAAGGTGAAGGGATTAGTCTACAAACGTATATGCATGACCCAGGGACATGAACAACGGTGTGGGGATTGACTGTGTGGACAGGGGACGGGCTGGGTGGAGGGGGGCGAAGGGGGAAAACTGGGACACCTGTAATAGCATAAACAATAAAATATGTGAAAGAAAAAGTAGAACATTCATCACTGAAAGAGAATATACTAAAAGCATGAAAATGTGCAGCAACTTTAATCAACAGATATGTTGCCTAAACAGCCTTTCTCATGTAAATCGTCAGAAAATAAGCAAATAGTACATTTCCTCTGTATGTAGAATATATAGATATTCCAGAAAAAAAATTAGATAAATTTCTATCGCAGGCAAAACCTATAATAATCAATTTGGGCTCCTCAGGAGCAAATGAAAGTAAATCATATCTTAAATGCTAATGGCAATTACATATGTTAGGACGTGATTTTATAACCTGAAATTTAGAACTACATTGAATACATATGCAGAAAAATAAACTCTTATAACTGCAAAAGAGAAATAAATAACGGGTTCCACAGTTAATAAATAAATAATTGATACATTCCTTTCAAGTTCCATATTCTATCCAAAATGAATGCCTGAATGTCTCACATGTATCATCATTATTTTTTATCTCTATTAACTCAAGCTTATTGTCTTTCCTGAAATGACTTTGCCTTTGCTCTTTGACTATCTAAATATTATACATCAGTCAATTTCAATTACAATAATGATTCCCTCCATTTGGAGTTAGTCATTTAATGTCCTTTCAGTCTTTGTTTTTTGTTTTTTTTTAATCTGAAAAGTGCACAATTTCTGAAAGATAAAATGAAATATACTAAGTAAAATTATTTTTTTAATTATAAAATGCTATACAAATGACAATCATTATTACAATACTGGACAATATTTGGGCATACATAAGAGGATCTTATATATTTAAGTAATTATAATGCTTAATTTTTAGTATGAATTAAAAATAGGATACATTACTTGGTGTAAAGAAAAATGGATAGCCTAAGAGCAGAGAAAGACAATTAAATAGTGATTATTAAACAAAAAATGTACTAAGAAAGGAGAAAGCAGAAGGTGTTATGAAGCTTGAAGGAATAACACCCAAGTCTGGTTTGAAGTGTTAGGGGAAAATAATTTTGTTATCTCATTGCTTCAGTTAATATAATCCCTTTATATAAATAAGAGCAATATAATCAGCAAATCTCAAATGTTTATATATCAGAAGAAATTCTTTTTGTAGGAGAAGAGTTTCTGATTCTTTTACAAAAGACTTGACATAAAGATGAATCTTAAATCATCCTCATTATGATATGATGGAATATCTTAAGAGAATGGAATCGCTTGAAAATGATGAAAATAATCTGCTTTTAGGTGTGTGTATAAGAAGGAGAGAAAAGCATCCCAAATATGATTTACAGAACTAAAATAAAAACAAAAGCATGAATCTGAAAACTTGGCAGAGTTCCAAAAAGAAAAAATTACACATGGATAAACTCTAGAGGTTGTCAGTAAGAGGAAAGTACCTTTAAAATATCAGACAATTGTAGCTATAGAGAATAACAAAAATATAGAGGATTTAAATTAAGAATTTCCCAAACTGTCCACAAATACATTTTATCAGTAAGTATCCCCTCTTTCCCATTAGGAAGATAAGGTTTATTTGATTTTTTTAATAGGCTGTTTTTAGAGCAGTTTTAGCTTAACAGCGAAATTGGACCGACAGTACAGAAATTTCCCATATACACCCTGCCCACACACATGCATAATCACCCCAATTATCAACATCTCAGACTACAAATATTTTTTTCAACTTGTGTGAAGACAGAGGCAGAGATTGGAGCAATGCTGCCACAAGCCAAGGCATGCTTAGGGGTATCAGGAGTTGGAAGAGGCAAACAAGAATCCCTACCTAGAGGCTTTGAAAGAAGTGTGGTCCTGTAGATACCTTATTTTACATTTCTTGCTTCCAGAACTGTGGGAGAAGTCCATCTTGTGGTACTTTGTTACAGCAGCCTAAGAAACTAATATACCGAGACTGCATTGCTGTATATTGTTTAGCATTACAAAGAACAAAAATGGCTGTTTTCATACAAGGAGACTCCCTTAAAAACAAGAAAAACACATGTAAATGAGTTCCATATGGAAGTAAAAAAATACACCGAAAATTCTTTAACTGACTTTAACATGGCATAGACAGAGGATAGGCCATTATAAAAGGAAGGGCAAGGGCTGGTGGGTGAAGTTTTGTAAGTACCAGAGATATAAACTTTTCTAATAAAAATTTATTATCTATCAATAGGAGAATATCTACTGTTAACAAAAAAGATAAAACAAAAATTACACCAAAATAATGCATTTTCTTCTCATCTTTGTTATATTTACCATTATCTCTATTATAGGGGCTTTAAATGTGTGTTAAAACCCCACTGTATCATTACAAAACAGGCATGGTATCAGGCAGGGGCCCCAGGAACACTCTTGAATTACATGTGGTCAAAAGGGATATCGAGTTCCCCGATACTATAATTCTCACTATAAGAACGGAGGTAGAATGCCAGCTTTAGTTGACAGCTACCAATTTTTAATTTTGTTTTATTCCCCTTAAATTTGTTGGGGAAAAATGCCATTATGCTAAGAGTAAGTCAGCAAAATGATTCAGAGCATCTTTTAGGACAGAAAAGCAAAGATAAAGTTTCAAAAAAAGACCCTGATATTACTTTGACAACTAATATTACCTTCAAAACAGGTAGCCAACAATAAATAGTTTTATACTATGGTTTTGATCTGTGAGAATAGATTTAGTTTTCTTTCTTGAACAATTCGTTGTACAATCCTTTTTAGATTCACAAAAGCTTTTGCATATTAATGGATGGAAATATGCAGCAATAGCATCATTCCTATTGATTCAGACCTCTTCTGAGGTCCTATCCCTAACCTGCTCCCACAAAATGAAAGGTCCTGGTAATGACAGAGTCAGCACCAGGGCGGTGCACCCACAAGTGGATAATGTGTTGAAGAAGACACCTGTTCTCCTCGTCTATGTAGATCACATCTTGTGATCTCTGCCTGCCCTATTAGTAAAAAAAAAACAAAAACAAAAACAAAAACAAAACACACACACACACACACACAAAACACTAAAGTTTGTCCTCTGTCATCAAATATGTATATCGAAATTGTTCACTGTAGGGTTATATAGCTATGTTATGACTCTGTGTTTCCACTAACCAAGGACTACTGTTGGGACCAGAGAAGATGTTGGATACAACTGAGACATACAGGTTTCAGAAAATCAGTGTAGAGATAGGCACTGTGGGGAACTATGGGAGGGCTGCCACTCCGGCAGATTCCAAGGCGAAGACTTTCAATCTCATAGCTGTCAAGGGCGGGGTCAGCACCTAGATGCACAACTTAGGTGAATGCCCTCAGCAGAAGGGTATTTGTTCCCTTACTCTGCTTTTGTGATACCAGAGAGGAACTATGGGGTCAGGCTGAAGCTGCCCCTCCACATCTTTACCTGGAGAAATGAGAACACTGCTTGTCTTCCCCTCCTCCATAGTGCAGTACAAAGGTTCCTGACAGCCTGGAAGTCTGTGCACTAAGCTCATCCCAATCTATTTTCTCTTGCTGGTAATCCACCAATGACTCCAATAGCCAGGCCTACAATATGAATCCTACACACAGCCATATCAGTCAAGGCCCAAGCAGGAATCAAATGGTACACACACATGGTTTAGCTTTTTAATGAAGAGACTACTATAAAAAGGGTGGACGGAATGTAGCAAAAACCACAAAACATAGCTCAGTACCCCATGGCATGGTCACCTCCTAGGTTTCAAAGACCGATGAGAAAGAACAGTTCCCAAAATCCAGAAGGAGAAAACTGTGTGGGAAGACCTCACTATGGACACTATAATCTTCAGTTAAAAGACTTAGCCAGGCCACAATGACCCCACAGGGACGGACCTCAGAGAAGAGCTATCCTGACTTCTTTCTCCTTCCCTGGCAACACCCTTCAGGAAGCCAAATGGAAAAATCCTATCTATTTAGTTCATATAGTACAGATTCCCAAAGAACAAGGAAGAACAAAGTGTAAGGGGTTTCCATGAGGGAAGATAAAATTTATTCATCATTAGGCTGTATATCACTTTTATGAAGGGTAAAAGATTTTTTTGACGTGCAATGAATATATAAAATATATCATCCTTATCTCTTATTTAAAATAATTAATCTAGTACTATTTCTGCTACCCCAGAATTAGATTAAGGTAAAGAAAAGTGATGAACACCCATCCTGACTTCAAACTACACACAATACTAAGATAATCAAACCAGTAGTTCTGGCAGAAAAACAGATACTCAGACCAATGGAACAGAATTGAGAGTCCAGCAATAAATTCACACATATGTGGGCAATAAATTTTTGACAAGGGAACCGAAAGCATATAATGAAGAAAGGAAAGCCTTTTCAATAAATGGTGTAGGTAAATTGGACAGGTACATGCACAAAATGAAACTAGACTGTCATCTTACACCATACACAAAAATTAACTCACAGTGGATTACAAGCTTGAATGTAAGACTTGCAACAATAAAATACATAGAAGAAAACATAGGAACTAAACTTATGGACATCGGTGTTGAGGGTTTTTTTTTTTTTTAACTTGACCCCAAAGGCAAGGGAAACAAAAGCAAAAAGCAAACAAATAAAAAAACAAATTGGACTACATCAAACTAAAAACTGCCAGAAAAAAAATAAACAAAACAAAAAAGTGACTAACAGAATAAAATATTTGCAAATAATACTTCTGATAAGAAGCTAATATCCAAAATATATAAAGAACTTATAAAACTCAACACCAGACGATTCAATTTAAAAAAAAATGGGCAGAGTTTCTGACAAAACACTTTTCCATGAAAGACATTCAGATGCCAACAGATATATGAAAAGATGCTCAACTTCACTAACTATGGGGAAATGGAAATCAAAACTACAATGAGATACCACCTCATACCTGTTAGAATGGCTGTCAATAAGACAGGAAATAATAAGCGCTGGAGAGGGTGAGGAGAAAATGGAACCCACGTTCACTGCTGGTGGGAATGTAAATGCTTACATCTACTATGGAAAACAGTGTGGAAGCTCCTGAAAAAATTAAGAGTAAAGCCACCATGAGACCCAGCAACCCCACTTCTTGGTATCTCCCTAAAAAATTTTAAAACACGTATTTATAAAGATATATGTACCTCTATGTTCATTGCAACATTATTAACAATAGCCAAAACTTGGAAATAACCTAAGTGTCCTTCAGCCAATGACTGGATAAAGAAGATGTGAGTACTCTCAGAAAAATGAAATATTGCCGTAGCAACATGGATAGATCATAAAGGTATGATACTAAGTGAAATAAGTCAAAAGGGGAAGGACAAGAACTGTATGATTTCACTCATATGTGAGATATAAAACAAGAAACAACAAATGAACAAACAAAACAAACAAACTCATAGATACAGACAACATAATGGTGTTTACCAGAGGGGAAGGAGGCTAGGGGAGGAGGAAGAGGGTAAAGGGCCTTAAATACATGTGATGGAAGGAGATTAGATTTAGGTGGTGAGAATACAGTGGAGTATATGGATGTTGTATTATAAAGTTGTATATCTGAAATATATATAGTTATATACACTACCCCATGAAATTTAATTTAAAAAAGATGATGAATACAAGAAGAGTAGTATGCAGCCCATCTTACATAATCTATAGTTAAATATAAATTGGTGAAAATATGCCTGAGATCCATAACGGATATTAAGAATTCATAAAAGATAGAAAACACACTTAAAAATTTCTAGAAAGACAACAGTTTGAAGCTATACTTTATAACCACTTGCCCTGGCTGGTGTGGCTCAGTGGACTTGAGTGCTGGCCTGCGAATCAAAGGGTCACTGGTTTGATTCTTGATTCCCAGTCAGGGCACAGGCCTGGATTGCAGGCCAGGTCCCCAGTGCGGGGTGCGAGACAGGCAACCACACACTGATGTCCTCCCGCCCCTTTCCCCCTCCCTTCCCCTCTCTAAAAATAAATAAATGAAAACTTTAAAAAAAACTATTTAACAGGACTCAGAAGTAAGGAAACCAAGGCTGTTAGGATTGAAGTATCTAAGGGTCCATCCAATGAGGGAAATAAGCATTTCAAACATCTTGGTGAGAAGCTCAGGGGATTTTTCACTTTGCTATAGAAGTACAAAAATCTAAGTTTGAATATAACTGTTAGAATGAGAGTAAAAGAAACTTGATGGATCAATAAAATAAGTGAAAGAAAAATGCAAATTTTTATAAACAATACATGATTAAAGGAATAACAGTAAATATTTTCAATGAATAAGAATGCTATAAGTAATTTTAAAATAAAGAATCAAATTGTTTTCAAAGCTGAAATCTGGTCATTAGCTATTTATGAAATCACATCGAAAATGCAAATAAGGGAATAGAAATAAAAAGATGATGATGATATCAGGCTGACATATAAAAATATGAAAAAGAGAAGAAATGTATAAAATGTGTTATTAATATATTAATGTCAGGTAACTTTGTATATAAGCCAGAGTGAAAAAAAATAATGAAAGCTCTAAAATAACATGTAGCTTTCAATTATAAAGGGAATAATTCTAAAAGAAGGTAAAAGCCATTATTATGTATCAAATATAGTAATGAAACTTGTAAGATGAAAATTGTCAGCTATAGGATATAAGAGATTATGACAATCACACTCATTGTCTGATTCTATTATAACACCATTTTTTAATAAAAAGTAAAATTATGTATTTTTAAAAATATAATCCTATGCAAAACTCATGTTAAGTTCCAAAATACTAAAATCACTGCCCAAAACACCATGACCAAGTTACCAAATCCAAAAACTGAAGATTATAAGCTACACACATATAAAAATTGTCTTTCAGTTTTGAGATGACGTGATATGTACCTCTAATATTCCAATGACTATCAGAAACAAAGATAAATACATACAAAACAGAAACATATTTGTATGAATATAGTAAGTATGTATAAAACTATATATAGTGTACATGTGTTTTATTATACATATGCATTAAAAATGAAAATCACTTCATTTTTATGTTAGTGACAATAGCCAAAATATCAGATCAAGAAGATTTAATCTCCTAAAATGCCAATATCCCAAAAAATGACCATTAATTTCAAATAAATTCCAAACAAAATTTAGTGATTTGGGATGTACACACGTGTTCAACAAGATTACAATATATTATTTTAAAATTCATTTGGTAACAAAAATCAGAAAGAATGTTGAAGCTATTTTCTTGAATGAGAATACTACACAGACATTTTCTCCACTTGATTTGTTAACTATTATAAAGGTATTATAAACAAAACAGTAGAGCATTCTCAGAATGAGAAGAAATAGAGTCAGGAAAGAGATGAAGTTAAGGAGTCGACAAATAGATCCAAGTACATATTAAAAATTTATGTATAAAAATTGTAGTATTTCAATGCAGTGGAGATAGGCTTACTTACATAACAAACGGTATTGTTGCAGTGGACTATTCACCCGAAAGGTTATCACTGGATTCTCTGGCAACATCAGTGATTATTATATATCTCAGGGAGAGTAATGATTTTAACATAAAAACCAACTATCTAGGAGTTAGGAGAAAAAGGATGAATAAGCAGAGCACAGAAGATTTTAGAATAGTATTAACTATTCTGTTTAATACTACGAAGGTATATGCATGCCATTATACCTTTGTCAAAAGCCATAGAATTTACAACACCAAGAATTGAGCTCAGAGATTATTGCACAACATTTCTTAGAGAGATATTGTTGCCTGAAATGAGAACAACCTTACATACTATAGGTAATGTACTATAAGAAAAATGCTTAGTGTTTTTATTCTTTCTTGTTTAATAACTAGCAAACAAGATGATGGTTCAAGATTTTATATGTAGTATGTATTTTAACCAGTGCAACAAACAACTGTTTAAAGCAAGCATTGTGGATATCAGATTATCACTGATTCCAGATGAGGGAACTGAAGCTAAGTATTGAAATAATTACTAAAGGTTGTAGTTAATAAAATTGGGTCCAGTATTCAGATAAAAATCATTTTTCTGTTTTAAGACTTTAACCCAGGGCTTTAACTATACACGAGGGAGAACTGGGAAACAACTTATGTCTAAAAT
Source organism: Pteronotus mesoamericanus (assembly GCF_021234165.1). Taxonomy (NCBI): domain Eukaryota; kingdom Metazoa; phylum Chordata; class Mammalia; order Chiroptera; family Mormoopidae; genus Pteronotus; species Pteronotus mesoamericanus. The sequence goes on from NW_026555311.1 coordinate 19,926,295, forward strand.
TGATCAAGAGTGATCTCGGCATCATGTCTGAGCCCTGAAAACCTAGCGTTCATTCAGCTGATCTAGCTTCATTCCTCTCTACACATTTTTTCTCCCATTACATAGTAAAGGTGACATTCCTCCCATTACACTTTATGCTTTGCTTCTGGATGCCTACAAATGTCAAGTGGCAAGGATGCTAATTCTAACTGGCTGTGAACAGAAGCACTATCATAAATCATTGTTGTTCTAAAACAAATGTATGCAGCTGAGATGAACTTCTCCCTCAACTGATACGCCCTCCACACTGAAACTTGTCCCACTGTATTTCTCTTTTGTGTACACTATTATCTAAGCACATTGCATAAATCCACACAGATTACTTTATTAACTTTAATTCCTTGCTCCAAAATTGCTGTGCCTTATATCACAGGTACTTCCTCCACTTGTTTCACTGATTATGTTATCTGTGGTTGTTTTTTTCTTCTCCTCCTCCTCCTCCACTTCCTTCTCCTTTTTTCTTCTTCTGTCGTTGTTTGTTGTTGTTAATTTGTTATTTTTTGTCTTTGTTACTGTCATTTCCTTTACTATGCCATCTCCCTAGCAAGTGCAACTTTAGGACTTTAACCTGTTTTAGAAAAATACGGTATTTGGGGTCAGAGATTCAGATTCGAATATCTAATTCACAGATATCCTTAACTGACTTACTTTAGTTATGTTACTAAATATCATTTTTCTTTCTTTATATACAAAACATGATAATAGCATTACCTAATCCAAGTCTTATTTGAAGATCAAATAACATGGTATATGGGAAAGAATTGTTAAAATACAATGCAAATAGAATTATATTAATTACAATAAGTATACTTTGTTCATTCAACTAATATTTACTGAACTCTTACTGTGCACAAGGCATATGTGAGGAGCCAGGCATAGAGTGAAACTATAGTTGCATAAGCCTAACAGGCATAAAAAGGTAAGTGTATGATTATTTAGATATAATTATGTTATATGATACAGAACATTAGGAATTATAAGAAGCTACAATACAAGGATCTGCCCTAGTCTGTTGGGACACATTTTCCTGGAGAAAAATACTTGTATTGTTGTAGGCTGAATTGTATCTTCCTAAAATTCATATGTTGAAGCTTGAACTTGCAGTACCTCAGAAAGTAATTATATTTGAAAATGGGGGCTTAAAGGTGATTAAATTAAAATGGCCCATTAGGGTATATGCAGATTCAACCTGACTGGAGTCTTCATAAGAAAGGGATATTGTATGTACTGAGAACATCAGAGGGAGAAACCTTGTGAGGCCGCAGCAAGAACGTGCGCAGCTGGCAGCCAGGACAGGCCTCAGAAGACACCAAACTGCCTGCTACTGATCTTGGACTTCTGTAGCCTCCACATCTGTGAAAAACTAAATCTCTGTTGTTTAGCCAAGTGATGTGTGTTATTTTTATGACAGTCATAGCAAACTAATACATTTATTTATTATTTTAAGATAAACATTGTAACTTCCACTTCAGTTATTCCCTAATCATGGGAGTTGCAAAGGAAGTGCACACTCCTTGCTGACTTGGTAACTATATTCAAGTTGTACAGCAAGGGCAGATGGGGACAAAGCCTAGGTTGTAGACCTATATCTATTGAGTGGCAGTACTAATTTGAGATACTTATTAACAAATGAACAGTGAGTACTGCAACAATGTAGAAAGTAGTTGATGGGTCTGGATTTATTAAGGAAGAGCTTCCTCAGAAAATCTTCACATGAATGCAAATTTTAGGAGGAAAGGCTCTATGAAAACTTTTCAAAGTTAGTCTGTCATTCTTGAAAATTATCTGTAAGGATCTCTTGGAGGCACAATATACAACTAAATCTTATGTTCTTGGAAGTGGCCCCTTAAATTCCTGCACATTCATAATATTGGGTTGGTCAAAAAGTCTGTTTAGCTTTTCCACAAAATAAAAGACATTTTTCATTTTCACCAATAACTTTATTAATTTGGATATTTTGAGTATGTCGGTTATTTCCCACATGGTATAATGTTGATTGTTCTCAATTAATGTCTCAATTTGGTTGCTCTCAATTTCAACTGGTCCACCCAACTGTGGAGCATCATTGTCCAGCAAGAAATCTCCAGCACGAAACTTTGCAAATCACTTTTGACATATTTGATCAGTCATAGCACCTTCTCCATACACTGCACAAATCTTTTTCTGTGGGTGTTTCATTTGTGTTTTTACCTTTCTTGAAATAATAAAGCATAATATGCCAAAAAAAGTTGCATATTTTCTTCCATCTTCAATATTAAAATGGCTACAGAAAAATTCACCAATTTTCTTAATGTACGTTGATATGACAGCTATCACAATACAATCTAAAAAAAATGTTTTGAATTAAGTTAAAGACTACCAAGTGCTACTAGAGCCATCTTACCAAAGAAAACAAACACATTTTTGGCCAACCCAATAATACTGAGAAGACATCACAAGGGGAAATCCTGATTAACTTTAATACTGACATCATTCACTCCGAGAGGCATATTTAGCAGTGTTGACATATTTTCTCTGCCATTTTTCAGTACTTCTTAATACAGCTTGATTTACACATATTTAATAGTTCATCAGGCAAAACTGTCACTGAATGTTGCATAAAAATACAACACAATAATTATATATTAAGCAAGATCTTTAAAATATGACTGATTTTCACATATACAAAATATCTACAGTAAAATATCAAAATTCTAGGTTGAAATTCTAAAATATAAGAAGTGATATGTGGTTCTGGAGCAAACTAGTAAGTATATTTAAAATATTTTTAAAATATTCTAATTGTAACATATGTTTTTTGATCCAGGACTTCAAAACACTAAATTCAATGAAGGGGGCTGCCCCGTCCATCAAAACAACTGTTTAAAAAAAGGAGGCAGGAGGAAATTCATTGTGTTGCACTGCTGACATAAATTTCTATATTATATGCAATTGTTATCACTTTAGCGTTTTGAAACTTAAATGTAGGTGGTAAGTGTAGTTACTCTTTTATACATATGGGTATATCAGAAAATCATGACACAGAAGTCTATTTCTCCCTTTTCCTTTCCTTTTCCATTAATTTTTTCCTCCCTATACTTACCAGGTTATTTCTGGGCAGCATCTATTTAACCTTGAGGCTAAAGTGTTTTCTTTGGTAATGTTTGTCAGTTTTTGCGATTGATTAGACTCACTATTTATCAATGAAGATAAATACTTCAATTCATTAAATGATTAGAGGTGAGAAACTACTTCATCTACCTAAAACTGCAGGCTATTCACAAAGAGATTCTTCTTGGTGTCCTGCAAAATAGGCTGCATATGTTGCATATGTGAAGTAAAGTTTTCCACTCAGCCCCCTATTTTGCTTCCTTACTCCTCTTACTAAACCCCTACATTTTAAACAACATTCACTAAACTACTACCTGGTCGTGCTGCCACTATATACTGATTTAGGACTAAAAAAGATAAGCTTCCCTCCACCTTCTGAAATTTGAACAGTAAAACTGAACTTCAATTTATGTGCTCCACTTTGTCTTATAAACTCTTTAAATTCCTTGCTCACTGTAGGACACTCATCATTTTTAAAAGTCTTACTTATTTTTAGAGAAAGGGGAAGGGAGGGAGAGAGAGAAAAACATCGATCCCTTGCTTCTTGCACACCCCCAACTGGGGATCTGGCTGGCAACCCAGGCATGTGCTCTGACCAGGAACGGAACTAGTGACCTTTCAGTCTGTGGTAAGACACCCGTCCCCCTGAGCAACACTAGTCAGGGCAGAACATTGATCTTAAAGCTGTCCGCATTTTGAAATGTTTTAACCTAGCTTTGCTTGGTTTTCGTCCATGAAAGGACAAAGCTGGCAAAGGGTGGAGGCAGTGGAAGAGAGATAATATAAAGCAAACTTTCAGCCCAAATATATATATTTGCCAATAAAGACATTTTCATGGATAATTCTTAAAAATTAAATAGTGTCACAAATTCAAGATAAGTGTACTTGAGTGATCAAAGTATTCATACCTCAACTGTAAATTATTTAAATCAGTTAAGAAGGCCCACTGGAATAACTGAGGGAAAAAGTTCTTCATTTAAAATAAATAGTGAGGCATAAAAATAGACCATTTAGACAAAAAATAAAACAAGAGGTGACTGTAGACTATGAAAGTGACAAGCAGTATAGCATAAGGTAAAAAGGAGTAGGAAGCATCTTAGTTTTGAAATTTAAACAAAGAAAACAAAACTGCCTTTGTGCTCAGCTCTGCCACTGACCAGGTGTATGAAATTGTTGCATGAATGAGCATAGAAATAATTTTCTCCTTTATAAACTAAGAGAGCTTTGTTACTCTAACCACCTCAAATGTTATGATACTGGAATATCTAACAAGGGAGTAGGAGGACAAAAGGAGAACAAATTATAAAATGTACAAGCATGGTATTTATTTCCAAGAGTAATAAGAAATATAATTGAAGTTATATCAAGACAAATGCTGTGAATTTCTAATAGCTTGAATTAAAATTTTAAGACCACTTTTTGCCTTTGCAGACCTTAGATTATAATCATCTATACCCACTTAACTTAGTATTTCCACTCAAAACAAATTTGAATGTAAACAAATTCAAACGTAAGAACTTTTCTACTCATATTCTCCTAGGTCACTCCATGTTATGCAAAGGCAGAAGAAGAAATAGTAAATACGTGACTAGGTTATATTTCTCTATGCTCTATAATTTTGTAGTATCACAAACATGCATTAATGTTTCAAACAATTGCATTGTCGGACCTTATCTCCTAGAATTATATGGACTATAGTTACATCCCAAGGACCTCTTCCATACCCCCACCCACATAAAAATATTATCTTATTTTTTTGGAGGGCAAGCACTTTTTCTTTTTCTTTTCTTTTCTTTTCTTATATTGGCATCCTTTTTTAGTTCCCGGGGATCAGAAAGTGAAGCAGCACTCTGCTGTACAAGGACAACAGCTCTTCACACAAGATGTCAGAATGAAGGCGATGGGAGGAGGCGGGGACACTACAGCACCCCTTCCTACCAGCTCTGAACTCTGCGTGAACTTACAGGTGATTTTAATAGCATTCCTGAGTTCCCCTCGAGTTCTTATATAACCGGTATAATATGATATTGGACAGTAAGTAATTAAACAGTAATGTGTTCAGGGATGAGCTTAATGTTACACAATAAATGAATGATGCTGAGAAAATGTAGGAGCCTATTATCTGCTCGGTCTCTAAGCAGGAAAGGCTCTTGGTCACCAAATGTCTTAGACAGCCTCCATGTTATGACCACAGCTTACGGAGGACAAAACTGATGGTAAAAAGGTATCGCTATTATGAAACAAAGCAGTCTGGAGTTTATTTAATCATATCCATATAAAGGTATATTTCTTATTACAGCACTAATCTCAAATGTTGCATGAAGCCCCATACTAAAGAACTTCTTCAGTTACTGTTAAATTAAGATATATGGCCCAAGAAAGCTCTATCTATTTGAGTTAGCATTGTGATGTCTAGGGTGGGCAAAACCAAGGAAATAACACTGCTTATGGAATTCTGACTAATCAAAAGGTGATTTTTACTTCAATGTACTACATTAAACCTAGAAACTCTTTACACAGTTTTATCACTGCAGTGATGGTCTAGCACTTTCATTATGATCGTGAAATAATAGACATTATCATCAGTAGTTTAATAGCACTTCCTGCCATTGTACTTTGTTCATATTACTCCTGTACAGCGTTTCAAAATTAGTGACCGTCAGATGTGGTATGTGGATTACTTTGATTTAAAGTCAACTAAGCCCTGGCTGGTGTGGCTCAGTGGATTGAGTGCTGACCTGCGAACCAGTCATTGGTTTTGATTCTAAGGCACATGCCTGGGTCGCAGTAGGGGGTGCGTGAGAGGTAACCCCACATTGATGTTTTCTCCTCTTCTCCTTTCCTTCCTCTCTGTCTAAAATTAAATAAATAAAATCTTTACAAAATATTTAAAAAAATTAAATCACTGAGACTGTGTGGGCTCAAGGAAACTTCTGCTCCTCCCTTTAACTACCTAGAAAAATTTAAATTAGGACACTTGTCCATAATAATAAGTTATCAAAGATAACGTTTTTGATCTATCTATCTGGCAGGGCAAACTACTAACTATGGACGTCTGTTCTTATTCTCCTTCAGTTACCTTCTGCCCTTCTGACGCTTCATGGCACCTTACTTTATTCTTGACTCAGAATGCCATACATACTTCACATTAATTTCTGTCCCCAAACTTCTCATGTACAGTATGTAAAGTCTTTAACCTTCTCATGGGTGTGGGATTCCCATACAGATGTATGCAATTAAATTGGCTTATTTTCTTTTGTTAATTTCTCTTGTGTAGATTTAATTATTCGACTAACCAGCTGAAAGAACCTTGAAGGTTGGAGGAAAGTTTCTTTTACCTCCATACCTGCAACCATTTCCATTTTCACAGGCTTAAAACGAGGAGTGTATCCTTCACTCCTCTTTCCCCCACACCGAACACCAGTGTGTCAGAAAATCGCGGTGAGGCTCCCTTCAAAAGATATTCGGACTCCAGTCATCACTCACCGCCTCTTCTGCTGTCCCCATAGGCAGTGGCGCCATCTCTAACGAGGATGATGGTAATAACGCTTAATCATTTTCCCTACTTACAGCTTTGCTACCCTACCCTGCTCTATCCTTGAAGTAGCCGAAAGGACTCTGTACAGTGCAGTGATTATGCACCCCTCTGGTCAACACCCTGAAATGGTTTTCCAGTTCTCTCACAGTAAAATCTAAAACTTTTACATATAACTTTAAAACCTTAAAAGATCCAATTATTTTCCCTTCTATTTCATCTTTCCCTGGCTCACTCTGCTCTGATCTCGTTTGTTGTGTTCCCACAGCAAGCCTGCTCCTCCTGCCTTTGGGCTGTTTGATAGCTGGCCCTTCCTCCTGAAATTCTTTTCCTTCAGATAGCTGCATTGATAACTCCTACCTGCTCCAAATTTTCAATACATTTGCCTCTATGAGACCTGGGCTGGCCACCCTATTTAAAATTCCTCACCTCTCTCTCGCTCCTCGCACTCCCAATACTACTTACCCTGTTCTACTCATTGCTTTTAATTTCCTTTTAAGATTTTATTTATTTATTTTTAAAGAGAGGGGAAAGGAAGGAGAAAGAGAGGGAGAGAAATCTCAGTGTGTGGTTCTCTCTCATGCGTCCCTTACTGGGGAGCTGGCCTGCAACCCAGGCATGTGCCCTGACTGGGAATCTAACTGGGAACCCTTTGGTTCACAGACCGGCACTCAATCCACTGAGCCACACCAGCCACGGCTGCTTTTAATTTTTTTTTAATTCCATATTATTACTTAACATATAGCTTATACATTTCTATGTTTGTTTTGGATAGTTGGATTCCACCAACTAAAATATTTGTTTCATAATGTCTGTAGTTTTTGTATTTTTTAATAGACGAGTAAGGTTTTTTAGAACAGGTTTAGGTTCACAGCAAAATTGATTAAGCAGAAACTACAGAAATTTCCTTTATATGAGAGCACCCCCCCCAAAACTTGAAATTTATTTATAAAAAAGTGCACTTATTCTTACATATATAAACTTCAGTCACCTTCAAACTATTCTCCATTTAATGCAATACACCTTTCGAGACATTTTTTTGTATTGCTCAAAACAGTTTTTGAATTCGTTGATTTTGATGCCATTTTTGTCCTCCTGTCATTTTTTGTCCTCCTGTCCTAAAAAGAAGAGGGTTTGTAATACTATTTATTATCTGTATTAAATCTGGGATCCAGGTCAATTCCCCAGTAGCTGGCTTAAGCAGGGAATTCATATGTAAGAGACAGGACACACAAAGATATTTAGATAAAAGACAGGTTTAAGCAGAGAAAGCACCATGAGTTTAAGATAAACCATTAAGCTTCAGGTCAGTGACTAGATTAATTTGGTTTGTATATAGTTGCTTTCTTTTTAACTCCTCATATTAAACCCCATTTCTTTAAACGCTTTTGCATTTGTTAATTAAATATCTGAAGACTTTTTAGCAATGTACTGCTAATTCTGACATCCTTAATGTTATATCTAAATCATATGTTTCAACCCTGTCATTTTTAAAACAAGAAATGCTTCTATGATCAGGTATTAAAATGTCAATTTACAATGTAGAGTTTTTAGAAACAGTCTGTTTGAAAAAGCTAACTACACAAAAGGTATTCAAAATTCTATGTTAACTACTCTTTCTTGTCTTTCCCTTTACTTTGTGGATTTGACAGTACTTTAAAAAAAATTCTGCCAGAGGATTATATCTAACATGAAATAGAATTTAAAAAGCTTAGATACACACACACTGAAAATAAGAAAACACCAGGAATATCTCTTTTGCGATATGGTTTCTTTAACTGATCAAAAAAAAAATGAAAGAATCACGATCCAGTCTACAAGGCTGCTTTTAAATATAGTATATTTTTAAAGGAAGTACTCAAAGCAGAAAATTTTATTTTTCTTTTTGAGTACTTGCTGACTTATCACTAAAAAATCATGATTTTCTTCTCCACAATCCCCCCCAAATCTATTGGCACAAAATTAAAAAAAAATAATCTCTATATGAAATATAAAATTAACATGGATATTCCTAAAATATGCATATTCCTAAGATTACATATGAGAGAGATTGTTTCAAACAAGCAATTACCCTATATGATATTTCTGCTAGTTACAGGTCCAAGAAGTTCTAGGAAATATTAAATTTGTGGCTACATCTTAGCTACTTGATGGTGAGTAATGTTACTATTCCAGTTCTGGAGAAAGCTCCACCTGTTTGTCTATGTTTTAAAGACAATCTCAATGTCTACTTCAATGACAGTTTCTATAGATGTGACTTTTGGCTGCATGTACATGGGTAGTATTGGGAGTCTTTAATTTTGGTACATTTTGTCAGTTATAGAAAAAAATTAATACATTGAAAACTGTCTTCAGCATGGAGTTAAAATAGGAATTAAAAAATGGCCTTTTGGACCCTGACCTTTCCACATCCTAAAAAGATTGATGGCATAATATTTAATAGTGCTATGGCAGTACTTAATACCACATAATTCACTCTCATAGCAAAGCAAATGACTTTTAAACTATCTCTAAAAAAGATGACATAGCTCAGACCACCAGATCAAATTCTTTACTGCTACCCTTGAAGAGAGAAAAATACTTCTCCAGGGAAAAATACTTTCTTGTGAATTATATTTGGCACTTGGTTTGCTATTTTCGACTGCATTTGGATCAATGGTAACTTGAAAAGAAGTCTAGACATAAATTCTAGCTGCCCAAATATATCACAACTCTTATTTTTTATGTACTATAAGACTTCTAACAAACACTATGATCATGACTTTCATAAGATACTGCAAATATTTCACATTATTTCACCATTTATTTAGTTTTGGATGAAAAATGTAATACCTATATCGATTCAAAAATTGAAGTGTTAATCTCAGAATTTTATGCATATATATTTAATTTTTTGAAATATTTAAGAATAAAAGAATATATTCATGAATGTTACCTGCCTGAGTAGGTAACATGCTATTCATATTAAAATATATTCAATTTAAAAAGCAGAAAAGATCATCACTACATATTATTAAAATTATATTACATGGACATGCATTAAAATGTTTAACGATATGTGAGTTGGAATTTGAGACTATATAGTTACATGTACTAATAGACCTGAAGACAAAATAATGAACATCTTAGCAACATACTGTATCCAAATCTACAGAATTAGATTCAGTTTGTTTAAATGTGACATCAGTGTACACATTTGGTGTTTATTAATATCAAGATACAGAGAAAAAGAAAAATATTTAGTATAAGACACTTTTTTTCACTTATTACTAATACTTCTCTAAATAGGAGAAAACGAAGTTGAAGTTTCACATAATTTAATATTGCTGCAAAATTGAGTAAATAAATATTTAAAATGAGGGCAAAATAAATAAAATCAATGTATTGGCAATACTTAATATTTGAAGTAATTTGCCTCATTATTCAGAGACTGTTACTAATTGGCTTTAACTCTAAGTCATTTTGTTTAGATTTTTAAATGACAGTAGTAGACAAACAAAATGAAATTCTCTTTCTCTCTTATTTGTTACATTTTTGGATAGTTTGACAAACTTATGCTCACAAAACTGTTAAGAGTGATCTGTAAGGTAGAATCTCATAAAATTACCATTTCTGTGGGTCAAAACACTTCTAAGAAGACTCCAATTCTATATAATAAGCACTAAAAATGTCACTATAAAGTTATTTGGAATTGTGTTTTCACACCATTTTTTGGAACTATTCAAAAGTTCAGTTATATGATCAAAATTCACTATGGTGTATTATAATTTTATAACATGTCAAGCTATTTATACATTAAAACAATGTTATTATTATTCAATTCAAAATTTTACCGATAAAATTAAAGTATAATAATTATGACAATAAAAGGAAGAATACAAGAAATGTTTATATAACTTTCAGTTTTCAAAATACTTTGAAAAAAATTATCTTCTTTAATCTTTGTTACAAACTTAGAAAACATATTATTTTCTATTCTGCTGTCAAGTTCCTCTATGGACTCACTTTGAGCAGGACTTCCCACCTTCTATCCTCCCTTTTCGCACCAATCCACACTCTGTTTAAAGATTAAGACTTGAACCTCCCCTGCAAACCACCTCATCATCCTTGAGCAATCCTACTTTGGGCACTCCAAGTTACCAACTTTCTTTCTTATTTTTTCTTTTTTTTACTCATCATATATATGCATACTGCTCTCTCTACATTGTAACCATGTCTTTCCTTCTATATTTCCAGATCCACCTGAAGATTATGCTACCTAATCACATATACTTGAAAACCAAGTAATTAAACTTCTTCAAATTATAATTAAAAAGTTAAAAACCTCTGAGTTAAATTGTTATGGGTTCTAACAGTAATATGTGTAGACTTTAATAAGGGGATTTGTGAAGCATATTTCAAATCTTAGATGGGAATTTTATAGATGGAGCAAAGGAAATAGATGATGAGTAGTCATTTACAAAAATAAATGTATAAGATACAAATACAGAAAAAGAAACACATGAACAAGTGTTTCCTGTAGTCTTGATTTTGTAAAATTATCAAAGCAAAGCCTTTTCATTTTTAAAATTAAAGAGAGAGAGAGAATAAAGACCCTAAGAGAATAAGTATTAGTAAAACTATTATTTCAAAAATATTATTCAAACAAAAATTAGAAGAGTTATTGAGGTATCAATAAATACCAAATTCCTGAAGAAAATATGTACTAAGGAAAAAAAATAGCAGTTTCACAGAAATAATAGTATGACTATAAGCCCTTTGAAGACCACCACCACATCTGAATACAATGCATCATTATATATATATATATATCTATAAACTCATGATAATGGAAAATACTGTTTCAAAGGTTTCTTCATTCAATCAGGAGACACTTATGAAGCTTCTTTTATAACCCAGATATTGTACTAGGCATTAAAGATACCAGAATTAAAAACAGAAAAGGCCATACCCCTAAAAATAAAATATGCAATTACAGTAAGTCATCTTTTTTATAATAGAGAAAAATCACACTATACAAGAATAAACATCTACTATATATTTTTAGATTTTATTGATATAGAACATGCTACTATAAGTGTTATAACTGTAAAGCTCAAATAATTTTACATATGCTCTTGTAGCATAAATACAACTGTAATATAAAAATATGTAAAAAAGCATTCAATAAATATACTTAATTCCTCAAAGTCTCCTTCCTAATACAATATTGATTAATGTAGAAATTCTATTTAAAGAACAAAGGCCCAATGCTAAATAGTATAACATACGTGAAACATTGGTTTACAATGTTCTAAGAAATAAGTGTAGAAAGATAATTGTGCTTTTAAAACATCATTATACAGAAAAAAATCTTTCTCAATTATTTTATATTGTGATGAAAATTTTAATGCAAATTTCACTTACTTTGAAGATTTAATCTCTATGAAATTTAATACAATTAAATTTAAATAGCATATGAAATAACTGTACAAAGTTATATTAGTATTGATTCCAAATTGGTATGTTTGATAACTTTAATTAATGATGTATCCATTTATTTGCTTAAGAATCACAGTAGAAGACTTTTGAACCTGTTGCTTCAGCAAAAGTAAAAAACAAAAACAAAAACAAACAAAAAAACTTCTTACAAATAAGTTAGTTGCCAATGCCCTAGGAAAATAATAATGTTTAATGAAATATTTGAATGGGCACACAACAATATAAGATCAGAAGACATAAAAATGTTTTAATTGCATTAGCTTTCTATTATCATGTATGAACAGCCTAATCGTAGGATGAGAGGCACACATAGAATACTCAACACTTTGAGCAAATGGCTCAACAGGCCTTGGGCGGGCACAAGCTTTCCCAGCCGCACGCATCGGGAGGAAGTCCACGTTCACTCTTCCACCGGGAAGGGCTGAAACCCTACGGGCTAAGTCCTAGTGAGTGTCCTCAGCATGAATATCTGCCTGTTCAAAACAGTGCCTCATTCATCCCCTTTTCCTTTTGTTTTCATAATTTAAAAGGCTTAAAACTGTTTTCTTCATATAACCAAAAATCATGCAGTGAAAATGGATATTTTGTTATAACTCTAAACATCAGAAGATACCTATGAGAAAACAAAACATTTGCTAAGGAACTTGAAAATTTTTTTAGTTGGTTTTAAATTGTCACATGTTAAAAAAAAAACAAAGTGCACTTTTCTATTAAAAAATAAATTATCACATGTTATAAATTTGAAAATAGTATTTAATGATATTGAATTAATTACTGAAACAGCTTCTTACCTGAAACATTCAAATTGTGTTTCTAAAAATAAAACAAACCAAAACTATAATGTTTAATGTTACCTGCAGAAAAAAAAAATTGACCATACTTCAAATCATACACTGATGAATTTTACCACTATTTCCTCTAATAACAATCAGTTTCTAAATTGTTGTGTTAGATTTTACATGTATGAAAACAAGAATTTGTGCATGATATGGTGTGATGTATGTGCAAAGATGTTGACATGTATCACCCTTAGTATTTTTCATGATTTTACTATAATAACGTTGGTATTTTTCCAATTACTTTTCTTGAGATGAACTTCATGCACGGTCAGAATCACATACTGGAGTTTAGAGTATAGTGTGTGACCAAGAATGAAACACCTTAATTATATCAAGTTTGACCTGATGAACATGTTACCTTAACCAAAGGAGAAACAGCTAGAGAGAAGTGAAAATAATAATAAAGCATAGATCAGCAAAGATTGCTGGCTGCATAATCATGTATTTTCTTCTTCATAGTAACAAAGCCCCAGTTTTATAACAGATGACAAAGTCTTCACTGAAAAAACTACTTTTTCAGGCCTCCCCCCATACTAGGAGTGGCCAATGAGATAGAAATAGATGCTATTAGTAGCGCTTATTGGAAAGCCATTAAGAGAGGTCAAGTGCCCTTTTTGTTCTCCCATTAGTTCCTTCCTGTACAAAAAGAGGATGTTACAGTTGGAGACCCCGGCCACCTCTGAGCTTGAGGAGAGAAGCCATGTACTAAGCATGGTAGAGCAGAAAATAAAATATCATCTTTCATGATACTTTTATGCAATTAGAACTGCTTATTTCTATTTTTTTAATATTACAAAATAAACTTTAATGTGTTTAAGCTCTTGTAGTTGAATTTGTTGTTAACATATGAATATTTCCTAATTGAAATAGTAATGAGGAAATCTAGAATTTATCAATTGTCATTCAAAACATTATTCAAACATAAAGATCATTTAAAAATGAAAGATAATAAAGGCAACATATTTTGGCTACAAAATTTGGTTTGTGTCATTTGATAAAGTCATCAAAATGTAAACTAATTCCCAACATTGACTCCATTCCAGAAAGGACATTGATTAAAATACACATGCACACAGACATGCACACTCACATATTTATTGATTATAATAAAAAGTATAATGTTATTTTTAATCCAATATAAACATTACTATAGTTTTTCCCAAGCATATCTAAAAATTGCATATTAAAATAAAATAATTTGTCATACTAATATACACTTTACACATATGATATCATGACAATTCTTAGCGAGTAACTGGTTTTTGGAGAAATCAGTAGGAGTGAATGGTGAGATCTTAGTGTGGGTATCACATTAATGAGCTGGGTTAAATCACTGCAACTCCCTGAGGATTATAAATCTCTATAAAAGGAAGACTAGAATAGATTATCTTTAAGAAATGGACTAGTATTTAATTTCCATGATATTCTGATGATCCTTTTATATAATGACTATTAATAAGCACCACATAGTTCTAAAAATTTTGCGACTATAATTAAGTCTTAAACTCCCTGTGCTGCAATATTCATATTTTTCAACTGATATTTTATAACTCTAACTTTCCATAGTTCCATAAAATTATAATTGTCAAAATTTTCAGATGTCACATTTACTTATATATGTACTGATTTATATTAGATGTATGTATTATTGATTATATTAGTATTAAATAACACTCTCACTTCTTAAATTTGCCAGTTTGTTGAAATCACCTGAGATCCTTGTTAAAAAATACATGTGGCTATGGCCCCTGAACCTAAAAAGTCTGTGACAGAGAACTAGGTGTCTCTCAGTTTTTAAAAATGGAACAAAATAATAATCATGCTCAAAAGAGTTAGGAAAACACTAGGTTAAATTATATAAATGCCTTTTCAAGATATAGGGATATAAGATTTAGCAACTCATAGAAAATAATACTAAATTTAACAGATCCATAGAAGAAACTGGAAAGCAAATAAAATATATAAAATGTAATATTAGATTTTTTTTTCAAAATATACAACAGCAGTGAAAGCAGAGATGAGGAGCAAGTGTTTGTCTTCGAGGTAATGAAAAATTTTTCATTGAGATACAAACATGAGCTGAATGTTCTAATTCAACACTGGAATGAGCATGTGGATTAGAAGAGGAGGCATTTAGGACAGAATAAGCATATGGGGTTGGCCTCTGCATTGTAGGATTTTTAGCAGCACAGTGTCCCTTGTCTCCCCCCCAACAGATGGCTCGTAGTATTCCTGGAATTGTGACAACCAAAACTGTCTCTAGACATTTGCATGGGTGTAAAAAAAATAGGCATCTTTATTAGTTTGTTAGGGCTGCCATAACAAAGTTATAGACTGGGTGGCTTAAACAACAGAAATTTATTTTCTCACAGCTGTGTAAGAGGGGAGTCCAAAATCAAGGTGTCAGCAGCTTTGGTTTCTCCTGAGGACTCTCTCCTTGGCTTACATATGGCTAAAGTCTCATATGGCCTTTTCTTTGTGCATTCACATCTCTGGTGCCTCTACCTCTTCTTATAAAAATATCTGTCCAATTGAATAAGAGCTCCACCATTCTGACCTTATTTTAACATAATTACCCATTTAAAAGTCCTTCCTCCAAGTATGGACACATTGCGGCTTAGGGCTTCAAAATATAAATTTAGGACAGAAAAACTGAGTCCATAACATCCCCTTAAAGGAGCAATGCTTTAGGAAGGAAGGCTAAAAAGAAAAGCACAATGAGATCTTTGAGTGTTGGGCTCTGGATTGAGTATTTCCCTCTGCAACATACAAGGAGACACAAATTTTAAGCAGGTTTGGACTTAATGAAAAAAAGCTACAGACGAGGTGACTAGCTTGATTATCACATACTAATACAAAACAAAACAATAAGGATCTGAAGTTGGACAATAAGGATAGAAAAGAGGAGGAAAATCAGGTACTTTTAAAAAAATTTCTAGGTCAAATGGATACCTTAAAGAAATAAAAGCAATATGGTAGTGGCAAATCTGATAATTCTTAGAACTACAGAAACTTACAACTGAAAAAGATCTTAAAGCAATTTAAAAATGTCTCACAAAATATGCAGGAATCTCTTTTCCCTCTCTAATGAAGACTTACCTAGTTTTACATCAACGTATCAGTGGATAGTGAACTCACTTCTACACTGAGCAATCAATTTAATTTTTTGACAGTTATCATTTGAGCTGAACTATCACTTATGGCAATCATTTTCTCAAATATATGATGAAATTGTTTCACATATTATAATTCTCCACTCTACATTTGAAATCACTTCACATATTTTTTACTCGTTGTTTTCCGTAATTAAATTTTACAGGGCCTATTAAAACATATTCTTTAGTTCTTTTCAGGGACACACTTGATGCTACCTTCATTCACATACAGTGAGTTCTGTTCATTAGTCATTTTAACATCTTAACTTTTTTTTTCTCCCACATGAAGGTAGCAGAGTCTCTTTTTTATTGCCTTTCTATAAATGTAGAAAAGAACAATTACAGAAGGGTGAGGCACTATTTCAACATGAATTCCTAGCATTTCCTGCTAGCACCATTGCTCTCTAGGCAGCTTTTGAAGATCTTTCATTACAAAAATTAAACACTAATAGAAAAATTTCTAGTTGACACTAACAATTGTAATAAGCAATTTATCAACTCAATGTCTTTCTAGAACACACACCCATAACCACATACTCCACTCACACACATATGTGTTGAACATACACACACACACACACACAACCATGCTGGTGTGTGGAAGAGGGAATGTGTGTGTGGAGAGGTGTGTATTCCACACCAATTCTTTAATTCTTGCATTAAGGAAAAATAATTATTAGAAATTCTTTAAGTAATAGTGAGCAAATATCAACATACAGTGCCATAACTATGGGGCCCATGATTTGACCTAAAACATTCAATACAGTGATTAATTTTCCAGTATCTTTTGAAAATGAGAGCTCCATAATTTCATGGACATTATTTTCATTTTACAAAGAGTCTACTTACATCACACATATTATTGAACACATTCTGAAAGTGAATCACTATTGCAATGAAAGATTAAACACACACACACCCCTGTTATTTTTCCTTCAGCATCTCTAAAGAAATAAAAACTTTAATCTTGAAGATATACAAATGTATCTCTTAATTTTTACAGGATTATATAGCATTCCTACAACATGTCAGAGATAAATTTTCTTAAATTCTTTTCAGTGTGACAATTTACGTGCAAAGTTACTCATTTCTTGAACTCAGTTGCATGCATTAACAAAGAGCCTTTATATGTAATGACACTAGTAGTTTTAGAAAATGAGTTTTGTTTTTCTTGTGAACATCTATCATTTTCTGGACCTACACATAAGAAATAAACAGTGTGGAGACTGGACAGCTCCGACAAAGAGGCCGTGTGCTGAGATCAGTGATTAATCTGACAATTAAACTGAACCTGTTTGCTGGCCTAGGAATTTAATATTTAAAATGATTCTAGTTACACAGAAAAGAATGAGTTATTAGAATCCCATCAGGAGTCTAGGTATTTTGCTGCTGTCTATATGCTGGCTAATTGGTTTGCAGAAAACAGAGCCACAAAGTAGTATCCTGAGCCTGTGTCTGCTAAAAAGGCTTAAGTCCCTCTGAGAAACTAATAAGCATGATTAAAAAAGAAACAGAAGTTTTTAGTTACAAATTAAGATGAACTGAAAGAATTTGCATTTTTAGCTTTCTACATCAGCATGTCTACTCAAGTCACAGACCTCCTCTAGCAAGGTAGATGCATAGCATTTACTATCTCATTTATAGATGACTAATTGTGTAAATTTAGTCGTTTTTCTGAGTCCCTGAGATTTTTTTTTCCTTCTAAGGAAATGGTCAAATTGTGAATCTATGAATCACCTGCAGAATAATTGCCTGAAGGTATTGTTAAAAACATAGATTCCTGAACTCTGCTCCAGGATACTGAATTAGATTTCACACTGAAATTAAGAACTACTGCTACAGGAATTCCTAAACACCCTGGGCAATATGAAGAAGAGTACTGTAATTCTGCTTCTAATGTTAATTCCAGGATTACCAAAATATTGGCAAATAGGGTGAGATAATACTGATATTGGAGGGATTTGTAAGAAAGTCCTTGATGGCTTTATACGTAAGACAGGTCTTCCAAACCCAGTCTCCACACAAACTAGAATGAACATAAAATAACCATTTCTTACCACTAAATAATAGACTAGAAAAGTAAGTCCCTTGATATTTTCAAATTAGAATCTCTGACAAGAGCAAGCAAGACTATTTTGACGAATTCTGGAAGAAATGTGAATCGTCTGAGCAACTATCCCTTCTTTCATTCCTAGTTGTGTATGGGACAATTTCATTCCCAGTCGACAAACAGATATGCTAATGGTACCAGAGTATCATCTCCTGTCAAGGATCCCACATTCCCTGAGAATAAAATAATGCTGACATTATGTAGAGTCTCAGCCATTTTGCTTCCCTTTTGAATGCTCTCCTTGCACAGCCTATTCCGGCACACACACGCTCACTCACCTTGGCTGACCCCTACTTGTCCTTTAGTCAGAGCTTAAAGAGAAGCCAATCTGATTACTTCTACCCTTACCTTGTCTGAGCTGGGTTCAGGCCACTTACTTGTTCTTAAAGCCCTTGTATTGCCTTGTCATAGGACTTAAAACAATTAAAATTAATTATTTATATTTACTTTTAATACATCTTTCCATTGCTTGCTTATAAATTCAGAGTTCAGGGAACATGATTTTCTTGTGCAATCTAGTTATTTAAGTGCTTAAAAGTACATGGCATATACCAAACCTTATATAATTGTAAAAAATAGATGTCTGTCCAGTTTCGTGTATAACTAAGATAATTTTTTTAGCAGCATTTAAGTGGTATATAAGTCTTAAAATTACTAAAAAGCTCTGAATTATACCTTGATTTTTATCCTGTAAATTTGGGTTTGTTTTATTCTCAAATTAATGCTAAATGGACAGTAATGTCATTGTGGCTTCTTTAAAATAGATTAAATAAAAATTAAAATAATTAAGGTCTTGTAATTGTTTCATTTGACTTAATGGGAATGATTAAATGTCATGATATTAGCTAACCTCTTAATTTGCACAATATCATTTGAAAGCATATTAAATATTTTTATTATTAGTGATGAATTGTAGGTATAAACCTGAGCTTTAAAAGAGGGTAGAAAGCTTTTCATACTGTATTTTACATTTCATCAGCAAACACAAGTGTATTAAGATGTTGGAGTCTTACCCAGAGTTCGTGCTAAAGAGATATTTATTTTTGTTACTTTGGGGAGCTAATATTTTTTATATAGTTATACATGTGAGTACAGGGTCCATAAGTAAAATACAATAAACTGAAAAAAAATGTAATTTGGCTTGTTAAATAAATTCCATATCTTAATATCATAGGAAATTATAATGTGATCTGTGAAAACAAATTTGATATTTAAAAGAACATTACTGCTGACCTCAGAATGGCATTTCAAAGAGAATTATAATGCAGTTACCATCCACAGTAAAATATCCATACTTACTGGTGTTTAGTATAATTCAGAAACATATGGGAGTAGATTCATAATATTACAAATTGTATTTGCAGGTGGTTCATTTAATTAGATTTTATCATACAGAATAGATATTTAACAAGTAAAGGTGACACAAGTGAGTAACTTCCTTTGTGCTGAACTAATGAGTACGTAATCTCTGGTACGACTTGACAGAGCATGTAAATTAACCAACAATATGAAGCCTCAGAGACAAAACAGCAGAAGCTGCAGTGGATGCTGAGGTTCAGGGAAGGCAGTATCACCTTCCAATAAGGTAAGACTTGATGTGTACACATCAAGTGAAACTGTGCTGCTCACCATAAAACAGTTCCCATGACAGCAACAGTAATATGGGCTTTTGCACAGTGTGCTGTAATTTAAACTCACTACTTTTATTTTCCAGGTGAAATGTGGTAAAATGGAGTACATCTTTAAAACGGGCAATCTTTGACAACACAGTATTATGGATTGACTATGTGTCTCAAATTTCCAAAATTATTTTTTAATGCCTCAGTTTTGCTCTTAATAAAAGGAGACTAATATTTACAACATACAGCTGTGGAAAGAAATTAATTAGAGTATTATTTATGAGCCAATGTAATATTGTAGCTAAGATAGAGTAAGTTTTCATGCAATGCTTTTATTTCACCTACCATGTGACAATTAGAAAAAGCATGCCACTGATTCTCTCCCTTTGTTGTATAAAATTATACAAATAAAGATGGATGTCTCACTGTTGGCTCAAGCTGTATGGAATGCAGGGAGAGAAAGAGTGGAGGATTAGAAATCAAATACAGATTAGTAAACAGAAAGGCGAGGAAGTATTAGAACAAGGGAGAATATTACATATGAATAAAACAATGAGATTTATAGTTAGTGTTGGTAGACACTGGATTGTTTCCAACATGAATTTTACCTTATTTCTGTAAGTTTTTCTGTATACTACAAGCTGGAGAGAGAAAGTATGCATTTGCTAAACTCAATTCCTGTTCTGAGGAACAAATTTTGAAAATAAAATGTGATATAAGGTAAAGAGTAGAGATTCATATGAATATAGAAAAATGGCCACTCTGTATGTAATGCATTAAGAAAGATTAGACCAGGATAAATTATTATAACTTACTATTATAAATTATTATAGCTTACTATTATAACTACTTAGATGCTAAACTGAAAAGCACTTATGTTATGCTAAGAAATTTAAAGAATATTCTGCATTCAAAAGGAAGCCATGGAAATTTGTTTCTTATAAAACTGGTTCAAAAGGGAACCACAGTTAATATAATTATGTAACATCAAGATGACTAATATGACTACCATTCCTAATGGTAAAGCAGCTCTGGAAACCAAAAGACATTTTTTCAAAGGTAGAAAAAGAATGACTGCTAAACTTCATGTGCTTTAAGAAAATTTGAAATGCAAAACACACATATGTATACATGCACACACATACATCACTAACAATCAAAACTTTGTACATCAATTTAAAAAAAAAAAGCCAAAACTTTATTTCAAGTACTTTCTTGAACATATTAGGGGTTAAATATAATAGTTTGATTTCATAGTATTGAAATTAAAGATTGTTTTAACCATTGTTTCTTCAGTATTGCTTACTATGCCCTATTAAGATAACAATACTCATAGTTTTTTAGATACACAAATAACTGTTAAAATAGTAATTAATAGAATAAAAATCCACATAGCTAAAACATTGCTAATATATGTGTCTGGTGCCTTTTAAAATGATTTTTATATAACACTCTTTTGTCTTCAAAACACCTTATGAGTAGGTTCTTTTACTACCTCCGTTTTATGAATTATGAGACTGAAGCTTTGGGGAGTCTAGTCAGTTCCTCAGAGTCACCCTTGTCTGGCTATGGACCAATTTGCTATAATAAAGAGACACAAGCATATATAAGACAGAAGTTTCTTTCTTAGCCCAGAGTTAGTCAGGTGAGGAGGGCAACTTTGTTCCACAAAACCATCCATCAGGAACCCAGATTCCTTCTATCTAGTGGTTTTGTCATCAGGTTTTTGCCTTCACTGGTATGGCTGAAGCTAGTTCTTCAGCACTCTGTCCACATTCCTGCCCACTGGAAGTCTGTAAGAGCACAAGGAGATACTTTAAAAGCCTAAGATCCTTAGTATTACTTATACTACTTCTTCTAATATCTCATTGGTCATAACTCAGTCACATGACATTCTTTATATCCAAGGGAAGCAAACTGATTACCAAAAAGGAGTAAGAGAGAATTAATACTAGGGATAATTAGCAATAAATATAAGGAATCCTAGTAAATAACCTGGAGTCTCATCTACTATATAAGAGCTTATAGATACAAATACAGTTACATCTTACTTAACTCTTAGCTGACCTTCTAGATCTAAAACCAAACTGTGAGACTTCTGGCCAAGAGGAAGGCATAGGTAGACACATTTTACCTCTTCAAACAGCCATTAGAAGCATCACAACTAATCTCAAAACAAAATACAAGAACAAGTAGAAAATCAAGCTGTATGAAAGTCTGATAATTGAGGATTTAAAGAATATTCATCCAGACAGGTAGGAAGGGCAGAGACGGGAAGACAGGGAGGAGAGAACACGGTGTGGTGGCAGAGATGTGGCAATGGAGAGGTAGTGGTAATGGTGAGGTAGAGGCAGTGGCCGGTGGAACAGGTGGTCCCACGTTCACCTGTAGTGGATAAGGGAGGAACACCTGGGGAGCAAGCTATCCCTGCTTTAGGCTAGACTGTGCAGCCCAGGGTTGCAGCACTGGGAAAACAATGTCTCACAACTTCTCTCTGTAAAAACCAGTGGGGGCTGAGGTGGCGAAATAAACTGCTGATCTCTCAGGAAAGTCCATTGAAAGGACCTACATGGCCCTAGAACATATGCAAACCTATCCACACTGGGATTCAGCACCAGGGCAGCATCTAGAAGGGGTCTAGTCACATACAGGAAGTAGGGGAATTGACTAGAAATGGGGAGAGAGCCAAGCGAGTGGCATTGTTCCCTCTCAGACTCCTCGCCCACATACAGTACCACAAAGGAGCAAAGCCGGTTGCCCCACCCTGGAGAATACCTAAGGCTGAAGAATACCCTTTACAGTGTAACAGGTGGGTCAAGACAGAATCAAGTACCTCTACCCAATACACAGGAACAAACACAGGGAGGCTGCCAAATTGAGGAGACAAAGAAACATGACCCAAATCGAAAGAGCATAACAAAAGTCCAGAAAAAGAATTAAGCAAAATGGAGATAGCCAACCTACCATATGCAGAGTTCAAAACCCTGATAATAAGCATGCTTAGAGGTCTCAGTGAACACGGCAAATGTATAAAGGAAGAAATGAAGGCTACTAAGTGAAATAAAGAAAAATCCACAGGGAACTTACAAAGAAAGGTAGGAAGTCAGGATTCAAATCAATGATTTGGAATATAAGGAAGAAATAAACAACCAACCAGTACAGAATGAAGCAACAAGAATTCAAAAAAATGAGGAGAGAATAAAAAGACTCTGGGACATCTCCAAACGTGTCAACATCTGAATCATAGGGATGCCAGAAGGAGAAGAGGAAGAACAAGAAATTGAAAACTTACTTGAAAAAATTATGAAAGAAAATTTCCCTAATTTGGTGAAGGAAAAAGACATGCAAGTTCAGAAAGCACAGAGAGTTCCAAACAAGTTGGACCCAAAGAGGGCAACACCAAGACACATCATTAATTAAAATGCCAAAGGTTAAAGATAAAGAGAGAATCTTAAAAGCAGTAAGAGAAAAGCAGTTAGTTACCTACAGGGGAGTTCCCATAAGTCTGCCAGCTGATTTCTCAAAAGAAACTTTGCAAGCAAGAAGGGACTGGCAAGAAGTATTCAAAGTGACGAAAAGCAAGGACCTACAACCTGGACTACTCTATCCAGCAAAGCTATCATTTAGAACTGAAAAGCTGATAAAGTTCTTCCCAGACAGGGTAAAATTAAAGGAGTTCATCATTACCAAGTCCTTATTATATGAATTGTTAAAGGGACTTATTTAAGAAAAAGAAGATCAAAACTATAAACAGCAAAAATGAGAACAAACTCACAACTATCAACAACTGAATCTAAAAAAACAAAAACAAAAATAAACTAAGCAACTAACTAGAACAGGAACAGAATCACAGAAATGGAGATTACATAAAGGGTTAACAGCAGAGAAGTGGAAGGGAGAAAATGAGGAAACAGGGGTTAAGAAGCATAATTGGTAGGTACAAAATTGACAGGGGCTAAGAACAGTAAAGGAAATGGAGAAGCCAAAGAGCTTATATGCATGACCCATGGACATGAACTAAGGGAGGGTGCTTGAAGGAAGAGTACCAGACAGAGAGGGGAAAAACTGGGACAACTGCAATAGTCAATACAAATTGGGACAACTGTAATAACAAATTGAGACAACTGTAATAATCAATAAAACATACTTAAAAAACAAAACCAACCTGTAAAAGAAATGTTATTAACTCCATTAATGGATGTCTACTTATGATAAGAGATTAAATTACCTCCCATAGGGTCAGCACCTATTCAGAAGCATTGCAAGATATGAAAACATGTCTTTGATACACAATAATATCAAATCTCATTGAATGCATTAATCTATGATTTGCAATTCACTACTCTTTAAATTATGTACATGACTTTTATAAAACCTTGTACTTTACAGATATATAACTCCATTCAATTAATTTATCAATACAGTCTCCATCCTCAGTGAAAGTGACGTATCTGTAAGAGGTTGAATATCAGACCTTCTTTAAAAATCCTCTTTTGTGACTTTTTCTGGGAGAAAACTTAATTTGACTAATGTTATTTTAACGCATAATAGCTTTTCTAGGAAAAAGGTAACTTATAAATCAGAGGATTACCTGTATTGACAGTAGGCTATGAAATCTATCTCCTGGAGCACAATAGTCAAATGCTGCTCAGCGTTTCTCTGAGAGAGAATCAGAATGCAAATCAGATAACTTATGTATAATAAGTCAGTCTCTTTCTAGGTCAGCATCTACAGAAATGCATATCAAGATTAAAGTTCTCTCTTTCATCCCACTAAATTTAAATCTCAGCAGAAAAGCAAGGATCAAACAGAGAGGACTAAAATCATATTGAGAATAAAATAATCTTGTACATTCCTTGAGCTTCCATTACAAGTGATGATAACAATCACGAGATGCCTCTCCTTGCTGGGAGCTGAGGTAGATAAAGTGAGGGCATCAGTCTTTCTAGCTGGATCCTTTCATGACTACTGACACACAGTTTAAGAATTTCAGGTACATTAGTAGTGCCATAGGGAGCTAAAATATCTTTTCATACCATTGTAGCAGTCATTTGGCTGTAGTACAGGACACTGTTTGTTGTCTGCTACAGTAAACCTCTATTGAGAAGTACCTGTCCAGCTGTGAGAAGCTATCAATTATCTGCATGATTTACAGGACTCCAAAACAAATACAGTGTGCTCTGTTTCATGCACCATACAAGTTCTGTTTCATTAAATAGCAGCACTAGCCCTTCTTAAAGATCCATGAAAACTTCTAGTGCATTTCAGATAAGTATTTCATTTCAGACAAGTATTTATAATGACACATGTAATGATGAATACAGATATTGATTTTTAATTTAAAATAATGTTCAAATTTGTCCAAGTAATCTACTTTTATGTTTCTGACCTTCCTTGGAAATTAGTTCCTTGTATTCTAAATTTCTAAGTTCAGATTTTTACATCTCTAAACAAAGAGAGACATATGTATTGATGACTGACACCATATTTTTATCCAAGTTTATTATATAAACCTAATACCTAAGAAAATTAGTAAAAGATTGAATGTATGAACAGGTGTTTCTCCTCTTAAGCCTATTTAATATATTTTAGAATAATATAAAATTATTATTTAGGTCTGATCAATAACATCAAATATTGCTATTTAGTTTATAGATTTCCAAGCTCCCAATTTTTTAAAAGTGGCACAGAGGTAATAAGATATCATGATGGTTTTTGTGCATGAACAAACCACATGCATTCTGTACAAATTCTTCTAATAGGTTTGATATACTGGTTAAAATGGTTCTGTGAAATATGTTTAACAAACAACTGTATTTCAGACACTGTGCTAGCACTGAACATACCATTATGGGCAATGAGTAGGAGTATGAGTCCTACTCATGACTTTTAGAGCCTGGTAAGAGAGAAAGGTATTAATAATACACTTATACATGCATAAAATTACAAATTGTATTGTTTTATAACGGAAGAAAATAAATATTAATAGAGGGATAATACAATATGGAATGATTTAATCTGTAGTTAGAGAAGCCTCGTTTGAAGAAGTGTATGAGGCCCCCAAATATGCAAGCATTATGCATATGAGAGGGTAGTGCTGGCAGATAAATATGAGCTGATGTGGAATGAGAGAGGACAGGTACTCTGAATTAGGGAGCAATGGATTGTACACAAGCTTACCTTCAAAAAGTCAAATTCTAAGATCCTGAGCTGGAGTTTCAGTTGTTTAAATAGAAACAGTCTCAATTAATGGCCCCCTTTATTTTTACTGTATTGGAATGTTTCTCAAATCATTCAGTAAGAGTACAGTATTAAAAAAAAACCCTGATATTTTAAAAAACTTTTAACCAGGCAAGTGAGGATCTAGGGTAAAGAATATATTTTGCAGCCTTCCTGCAACTACACAAGAATATGGGACTCAGTTTTGGTCAATAGTTGTAGTGCTGAAGTGTCATGTGTAATTTCCAAGAAGAGTGTTTAAAAGAAAGGCTAGAATAAACAAATGAGACTACATCAAACTAAAAAAGTTTATATACAGCAAAGGAGACCATGAACAAAATAAAAAGATAACTCATGGAATGGGAGAACACATTCACTGATATATCTGATAAGGGGTTAATATCTAATATTTATAAAGAACTTACAAAACTCAATACCAAAAAAAAAAAAAAACCCAATTAAAAAAGGAACAAAGGACCTGAACAGGCACTACTGCAAAGAGGACATACAGAGGGCCCATAGACATATGAAAAGATGCTCAATGTCACTAATCAAAGAAATGCAAATTAAAAACACAATGAGATATCATCTCACATCTGTCAGAATAGCTACCATGAATTAATCAGCAAACAACAAGTGCGGGTGAGGATGTTGAGAAAGATGAACCCTTCTGCACCTTTGGTGGAAATGCAGACTGGTGCAACTACCATGGAAAGCTATATTGAAATATCTCAAAAATTAAAAATTGATCCGCCTTTTGACCCAGCAATCCCACTTCTGGGAATATATTTGAAGAAACCCAAAACATTCATTTGAAAGAACATAAGCATTCATTTCAGCGTTACTTACAATCGCCAAGATGTGGAAGTAGCCCAGGGGTAAATCAGTAGATGGATGAGTGGATAAAACAACTATGGGATATTTACACAATGGAATACAACTTGACCATAAGAAAGAAGAAACTTTTACCCTTTGTAACAGCATGGATGGACGTGAAGGACATTATCCTAAGTGGAATAAGCCAGTCAGAGATAGACAAATGTCATAAGATTTCATTCATATGTGGAATCAAATGAACAAACTGAACTAACAAAGACTGATTCATAGAGAGCAGGATGACAGCAATTGGGGAGGAATTTAGGGGGTGAAGGGATTGAGCAAAAAGGAAAAAAAGACTCATGGACATGGACAACAGTGTGGAGACTGCAGGGAGGTTAAATGGTAATGGAAAAAATAACAATTGAATTTTTTTTTTTTAAATGAAAGGCTAGAAAATGGACATGGAGTAGAGCACAAACACTTATCTTGGACTAATAGATGATTTCATGTGCAGAAAATATTGGGGGAAAAAAGATCTGAGGGGCCTGATTCCCTGAGGAGGCCACCCTACCATATTAAACTTCTTGCCTCTAATCTAATTTCTTTAAAATAAGATAAATTTTTCTCTAGCTCTTACATTCCAACCGGAGTGATCTTTTGAAAATTTAAAGTACATTATGTTTCTTCTCTGTTTAGAACCCAAAATACTTTCTAATTTCACTCAGATAAAATAAAAAGTCTTCAAAATTACATCACACAAACCATTCTGCCTAATTAATTTCCCTCTTCTTTCTTATTCACAGTAACTATCCCCAACTGACTTCCTTCTTTAACTTCTTTCATTCGTTCATTCCTTCCTTCTTTTTCCTTCCCCCTCCCTCCCTCCCTCCCTCCCTTCCTTTCCTTTCTCCTACCATTAATTTTAAGTTTAGAACAGTGACCACAACCTAGGAGTTAATGTATTTGTTGAATACATGAATAAGAGATTGTTACAAAGCCGATTCTAGTTTACAATATATTATAAATTATTACAATAGCAAAAATAAAACCTGAAGCTTTCCTGTAACCTACCTAGATTTTTAAAAAGCCTTGGTAATTTTATATCCTTTTAAAGTCTATGATACTATTTTTCAGCCTCTTACCATCCACCACCCCACACTTACATAGCACACCACCTTCAATAACACTATAGGGAGCTTAGTGACGCTGATTAACAGAAGGAGAAATAGTGTGTGAGGGGAAGACGTGGAGACAAGAAAGATATTGATCAGAAGTGGGAAATACTACAGAACAGTAGGATTTTGAAGGCTAGATCAAATCTCCTAGTGTTAGTCCTGCTTGGGAATCATCTTAAGGCACCAGGGAATATATACCAATCAGATCTGAAGGCACTACAATTTAAGCGTCTTCTGTCTTGTCCACTCCTTTAAAAAGTCTTAATTTATTCAACAGATATGAATGGAACTCAAGGCAGTGGAAGTACAATAGTCACAAAAACAGACACAGAAGCTACATATGACTTTTTGAGGGACAATTCAC
Organism: Pteronotus mesoamericanus; assembly: GCF_021234165.1. Lineage (NCBI taxonomy): Eukaryota > Metazoa > Chordata > Mammalia > Chiroptera > Mormoopidae > Pteronotus > Pteronotus mesoamericanus. The sequence goes on from NW_026555311.1 coordinate 19,954,740, forward strand.
ATAAGTAAGAAATCACTACATTCTCTGATTTATGATTTCATCATACAAATTTCATTTCTTCTTAAGTTGAGTTATGAAAATATACATAGTGACTTAGAGAGTCATGCAAAAATGTTAATGAGGTCAATTTTAATAAACTGAATTTATAAAATAAAACATTAATGAAATGTTTCTTATATTAATAAGTAAATTGAATAAAGTGAGGGATTAAAGGTTCTACTGCATTTAAAGGAGTATTTATTTGAATCTATATTAAAGTTCTCTCTAGAAGAGAAATATGATATTTATATATATTTACTTAACATGACTTTAATAACTTTAATAAGGGTAAGGACTCGGTCTTACTCTCAGTCTAGACAGTATTATAAAAGTAGAGTTAAAACTTACCACTTGTTACACAGAAAGCTTACATCTTATTTTATTTCTCAAGTAAAGGTCAGGAATTCGTTATTTTCTTGATTTCCACTGAAATCAAGTTTCTTGGATGATACGTATCATGGTCGAGGAAGAGGCTAATTTCAGTTCTGACGTGTATTTGAACTCTCCTTGCAAGCTGTGCTTTCTTGATCGAGGGAAGAGTAGGAGGAGATGGTGCAAGGAGTGGAAGAGTTAGTCTATTCATATTTTGTAAGACCTTCCCTGTGAACCCTGCAGGTGCCAACTCAGCACATGTATACACAGTGTCCTTCACACTGCGGGATCACTGCCACAGAATCAAGGTCAAGACATGCGGCATGGCAGAATCTTTGATGTCTTGTACTTTGGGGGCAATGAGACACAAAACACTTGGTAACTTTTTTGACCTAAATAACCCTTAAGGCTATGGGATACACCACATGTGAATTCTCTACTATCATGAAACTGTCTCTGAAAGATCTCAATTATTATTTCTTATATCTGACTAAACAGAGCCATGAAGAAACTAGAGCACAGAGGCAAAACTAAAAATATAGTGAAACAGTATAAATGGCCGGTTGTTACTCTCCAAGTGAAATTTAATCAGTAGTTCCCTATCACAAAATTCACACAAGAAGAGTCAATAACAATTTAAAGTATAAAAACTATAAAAATTTATAATTTGAATAATGTGATCTTACTTTAGCATGAATACATTCTAGAATAAGACAGACAGAAATCCAATTCTGGAAAACCTTTCTTTTTTTTTCATTAAGGTTTGCAGCAATCAAAGTTTGCATTAAAAATATTGATCTAGTATAGAATCTAGTTAAAATTGACATTAATTCGATGGCTGTTATATCATATTGGGGTAATAACCTGTCTTTTTAATGAATGTTAGTCAAAACAAAACTTGTTCATCTAGAACTTCATGGTCAAATGCACTCATAGTTATTTACATATTTTTTAAGAAAAATTAAACTCAGAATATCTTTGCATAATGGCAGATGTGATTCAAAAAGTTTGAAATATGCTGTTTAGTTTGCAACAGTTCTTTCTGGGTGATACAATTTTAGGTCCCCCCAGGATATACAATAGACTATGAAATGGTGGTATGAATATGGGAGATTTATTGGGACATGGACTTTCTGGTTCAACATCAATTTGGGGTACATGGGGAGATAGGGAAATGATGGGCAGAGCTAGCGTTAGGCTGCAATACAGTCACAAGGCCTGCGTTAACCTTGAGGGAGCTCTGAACCTGGAACATCTTAGGTGGGCCTTTATACTACCATGTTGACTAGTCACTGGGCGTGGGCAGCCCAGTGACTGGGCAATACCCCTGAATGAAAGCTATCTCAGCCAAGGTATTTCCCCAAAAGGGCTGAGAGCTTTCAGCTAGACAACTTTCCCAGCAGCTAGGGGAAGAAGTCATGCAGGCCTAAAAGGAGATCTGGGTAGTACAGCACATCATCCATGACACTGGCTTCTTCAAGTATTTATAGAACACATTCTATGCATAAATTACTGTTACTAGAGGAATTCAAGGCTTTCAATATAAGTTCTTCTCTCCAGGAGTTTGATAGCATAGACTCCCTCTATCTATCTATCTATCTATCTATCTATCTATATCATTACATATTAGATATTAATGTTAATATATATTGTATATTATATATTAATATATAACAATAAATATATTCCATACATATGGAATATACTTAATAGTATTACTCAATATGAACATTCAGTACATTAATACTAATTAAGATCTTTAATTAAATCTTAATATTAGTAACTATTTAGAGACTCATATGACATAAAAAATAAGAGCAATGAACATTTATAAAGTGAGGTGACCATGAGCAGATGGAAAGTATTAAGGAAACACCTTTCAACTTAATTTAAGACTATACAAATTAATAGGATTTTAATATAGGGAGATTAAGGAAATGTTCTTAAGGTATAAAGAACATTGTTAACTAAAACATGAAAGCAAATATAATATAGGACCTGTCAGAGAATGAGCCACAAGGCCAATATGACAGGAACTCAAGCTATATAAAATCAAAGATTGTAGAGATAGTTTGATAAGGGGATATTGGTACACATTTTAAAGTGAAGATTTCATTGGAGATCTTACCAAAATCTACTGAAAGATCACCACCCATTTGTTTATGAATTGATGGAGGAATGACATTTTGAGATAAGACTGTCTCTCTGACAAGTATAGCCAACTGACCTTTCCCAAAAATTTCATGTGTTTTCTAGAATCTTAACCTTACAGTAGACAATCATAATGTTTTCCTTTGTTGGTAGGCTTCCTGTCTGGCTGTTACTCAAGGAAAGTAAATTTTTAAAAAATTAGATAAAAACCATTTTGCAAGTTCTTCTAAAAAAACTTACCTTAAGTTTTCCATATTTGTTTTCAAAATATAGCTTTTGTACCATATTCCCCCATTTTTTTAATTGCACTCAAACACATAGTTTTAAAATAGTATGCTAAATTTTCCACTTGATCAATGTATAGGACCACTCTTCACATCCCTGTAGGTTAAGTCTATCTCTTAGAGACTCAAATGATATTAGAATAAGAGAAATATTTGGTTAAAATGTAGTAAGAAAAAGTAAACTTCCATGGCCATGATGATGCTACTATCTGGTACTAGATTCTGAGTAGTAAAACTACTGCTACCATTGTTATTGATAGGTAATTTGCACTGACCACAGTCCAATTAAGAGACTGAACATTTGCAAGGGATTTATCATCTTTAATCTTCACAATAACATTATTAGTTAGGAACTACTTTTGTTCTAATTTTTCAAATCAATGAATGACCAGAGGTCCATTTTTCAGTCAGTCAGCAGTGAGGTCCAGATTTGAAATTAAACTGTTTCCCAAAGATATCATCTTCTTTGAGTATATAAAGAAGTTGAGGGTTATAGGATTAGTGAATTTATTCTGTAGAAGTCAGGCTTACTTCACCCAAACTGCCACACATTAGCTCTTTTATTGTATTTTTTCCATTACCATTTAGCCCCCTTCTACCCCTCTCCCGACTGCAATCACCGCTCTGTTGTCCATGTCCATGAGTCATTTAACTTTTAGGCAATGTGGTTTCACATCAAAATTTAACAAGACTTTAAATATAGATGTAGTATCAAAAAAATGGCTGTTGTGGGATTCCAAACAGACACAGAACAGAATCCCAACTGCGGTCAAATAGCCAGGCACTGATGCATTCTCCACCTCACCCACTCATTATTACTCATTTCCATTCCCTGGGGCAACTGTATCATGCCTTTGTCTTCAAACTTCTAATCCTCCTCCCCCTACACTCAACGGATGATCTTGACATATAATTTGACAAAATGAGAAGCAATCAAAAGAGAATAGATCTCTTTTAAAAAAAATAATGATGTGCCAATCTACCAATCTCACCATATTTATAAGCTTTTATCTGACTTCCTTTTTGAACTTCGTATCAGTGCACTTCGCTAACAGCATTTGATGCACATGCCCTTTGAGAACCATGATCTCTCATCTACTCAAGAGCCTAGGTCCTGCAATTATCTGTTCTCTGTCTTATATCATCAATGTTTACCTTTGCCTGGTTTTTATCCTTTCGCTTGTAAGTCTTCTCTTGATACCACGTTCCTCTTATGCTTCTCTGCTTCCCTTCAAAGAAAAAATCTCAAAAGGGATTGCCAAGACTTGTCAGTTGTATTTGATTCCCCATGCCCACCCTCACCCCCACCACCACCTTCCTTCATCCTCTTCAGATCTTCCCTGTTGAGGACTCGTTGCACTACTCTCACTAAAACTTCCTTGCAAAGGTCACCGGAGAACTCTATCTTGTGTAAGTCAAACCCTATATACCATCTTACTGAACTTTTCAGCATCATTAGACATAGTTGACTCCTTCTAAAAATATAAATTCTCATCTTGCAGGAAAAAAAAATTCTACTGCTCTTCACTCTGCCTCAATGGTTGCTCCTTATTAGTGACATTTCATGGCTCTTTCTCCTCCAATCAATGAACTCTCATTATTTGTGGTCCTTGAGCTAGATCCATGGCTCCCCATTCTTATATATTATACTCTCTTCATGGGTGATCTCTTCTATTCTCATGGCTTTAAACATGATCTGTATGTTGATGGCTTCCAATTTTATACATTCTAAACTAACTTCTCCCCTTAGCTTCAAATTCATATATATTGATTCAACTGATTTCTTCTCAGTCCTTTGATAAGACAAAAGGGAAAAGCAGCTCCTGACATCTGGAAAGTTTCTATTTTCTTCAATATTCACAAGTCTATCAATATATCTATCTCCAAAGGAGATTTTCACTCCTTTTTCACGTCTACAGGCAGCATCCTTTTCACTCCACAATCATTTTTGAACTAGAAAACACAATATTCTCTTTATTGAATTTTGTAAAACCTTGTGCTTTCTACAGTGCATTCTCCATGTGAAACCTAAATAATTTAAAAACATGTAATCATACTAATACCATTTCACTACTTAAATTCTTGAAATGACTTGCACTTAGAATGAAATTAAATGAAAGATTTTTCTATGAATGGCTCCTGAGTATCTCATGATAATATCTTAAATGGCTTTTCCTTTTAACTCCTTCTTTTTTTTTAAATCTACACAGGCTTTCCTTTTGTTCCTTTTATACATCAAGGTCTTTCCTGACTCAGACTCATGCTCTTTGCACATTGTCTTAATGTTGTCTGGAATATTCATCATTCATCACCCAGATCTTCACATGTTGGGTTCTCCTACTTAATTAAGGTTCTTGTTTAAATGTTTCTTCAAACAGATGTTTAGTTACAAATCTATTTAAAACAGAACACTGTATCCCAGTTGCTCTGTATTGCTTTATCTATTTTTCTATTTTATTTTTATCAGTATTTAGAAAATATGAAATTATCCTCATTGGTTACTTATTTTCTTGTCTATACAGCAGTAGCTCCTCATAAGCAGAGACTTTTTTCTGCCTGTTTCCTCAGTATATCCCCAGTTCTTAGAGCACTGTATGCCACAGAAATCAATAACTATTTTATTTCTAAGAATGATAAGAGGCCTAAATATTCTGAGAATGGCAGAAGCAAAGCTTAACATTCAATTGCATATTGCATCTACTGGAGCTCAGCCAATAGTCAGAAGGCCAGTCTGATGCCCATATTTGAGACCTAGAACTATGGGCAGCATTAATGGCTGCGGGTCATCATCAGTTCTGCCTGCAGTTCATGGCCTGACCTTAGACACAGCCTCTGGACACATAATGTAGCCCTCTCCATAGGAGATACATATCCATTAATTACAGTACGAAGCACAGATCATGTCAAGAAAAGAGCATCACACACACATACACACACACACGATAATAACAGAAGTGATGTTAACAGGAAAATGAAATAATTTTTTTTTGCTTCATAACAAATGTAAGAGAATAAATAACAAAAATATACATAGGAGTAAAAACAGCTCCTGTTGGATAGATCACTTACAGAAAAAAAAAAAGAATATTTTCAGAATACACTCTTTTCTTTTTTTCTTAATCTTAAAAAAATCAGTTCATCTAAATATAGTTACTATCTTTTCCTAAATGGTCATTTTAAGTCTGCATATTGAAGTGCTATTTCTAAATTCACTGGTTCAAAAAGAGTATTCAAATATATCAAATAATTCTTAATGATAATCACTAACATATTTTTTGTATAGTAGGTCAGCCACTACTGTAAGTGCATTAGTTAACAATTATTCATTCGCTCCCCATGACAACGCAATGTGATCCATATAATCATCACTGTCATTTTATAGATAAAGATGGGAGCATGTAATTTACTAACAGATTTGGTTTGAATCCAGGTGATTTGATCTCACAGTTGATGTTCCTCACAAATATTTTCTATTTCTTTTCTCACAAGCAGCCCCTATTTTTCAGGGCCATCCATCTCTTTCTACCGTCTTCCAGCTCCGTGGTATCTGTTTCTCATAGGGCAGACTCCATGAGATCTTACAGTGTTAGGCAAAGTCTGAATCTTTTCCCAACTCATAAGTAAAGTGACTCATGAATTCCTCTTTCAAACACAGTGCAATAGCCACCAAAGACCTTCATACTCTTAGGACTATGAAATGTCAGAGCACTCTGGGTTACATTAGTTAGCAAAACATACATAAGATTCCCTTATTAAGACAAATAATTGAGGGATCTATGCAGCAAAATAAAAATGCTAAGTATCCCATAATGCATTAAGTGGTCTGTACGTTAACATTTATAGAATTATCAGAGATGGTTTATGCATTGGAAAACACAGTTTTTTTTTAAAATCATGGATAATAAATACTGAAGGAGCTTTCTTCTTATCAGTTTAGACATCACTGGCATCAACATGGGAAAAGGACTTCGTAATTCTATAGTTAAGCAATGGAAACTGCACTCTTTAAAAAACCATCATGTTATTATGATATTCCTATAGTCTATATCCTTTCATTTTTAATTTATTATACATCTTTTGGTTTACACACATTTCATTTGGGGATTTTTTTAAACTGAAGTCATATATGTGAGTTGCTTTCTTTTCCCATACTAAGGGACAGTTTCTCCTTGTACCCTTCTTCAGAGGTCCTGGTTTCCAGGACATTAATCATTTTCATTGTTATCTCAGAGTCTTACTGCTGTCCATCCCATCAGTTTTGAAAATGCAGAAATTATACTACATGCTCATTCTTACTCAGAGATTTGTTTTCTTTTTCTTTTAATTTTTTTGAATATTTTATTTATTTATTTTTAGAGACAGGGAAAAGGAGGGACAAAATGAGGGGGAGAAACATCAATGTGTGGTTGCCTCTCACGTGCCCCCTACTGGGGACCTGGCCTACAACCAGGTATGTGCCCTGACTGAGAATTGAATGGGTGACTCTGGCCCACAAGCTGGCACTCAATACACTGAGCCACACCAGCCAGGGTGTACCACAGTTTTTTAATTCACTCATCTACTGATGGACACTTTGGCTGCTTCTAAATCTTGGTTTTTGTCAATAATGCTGCAATGAATATATATATATATATATATATATATATATATATATATATATATTTATATGCTGTGCATATATATTTTTTGAATTATTGTTTTAAGTTTTTTGGATAAATTCCCAGAAAAGGAATTTTGCCAATGATACCTTGCACAGGAGGTTGAACTCCAAAGTATATAAGGAACTCACATGACTCCACTCCAGAAAGACAAACAATCCAATTAAAAAATGGGAAAAGGACCTGAACAGACACTTCTCCAAGGAGGATAAATACAGGGCCCAGAGACATATGAAAGGACGCTCGGCATCACTAGCCATCAGAGAAATGCAAATTAAAACCAGAATGAGATACTACTTCACACTGGTCAGAATGGCCATCATAAATCAACAAACAACAAGTGCTGGTGAGGTTGTGGAGAAAAGAGAACCCCAGTACACTGATGGTGGGAATGCAGACTGGTGCAGGCACTGTGGAAACACAGTTCAGAGTTTCCTCAAAAAGCTAAAAATGGAACTGCCTTTGGACGCAGCAATTCCACTGCTGGGATTATACCCTAAGAATCCTGAAACACCAATTGAAAAGAACCTATGTACCCCAGGTTCATAGCAGCACAATTTACAATAGCCAAGTATTGGAAGCAACCTAAGTGCCCAACAATAAATGAGTGGATCAGAAAACTATGGTACATTTACACAATGAAATACTACGCAGCAGAAAGAAAGAGCTACTACACTTCATGACAGCATGGATGGAACTGGAGAGCATTATGCTAAGCAAAATAAGCCAGACGGTAAAAGACAAATACCATATGATCTCACCTATAAGACACTTGTTTTCTAATACTTGCAGTCATCCTGCTGTAAGAACATTAAAGTGTTTAAGTGTTGTTTTGTTTACTTTTAACTGAGCAAATATACTGTTAAAAGAAACCAGATGCATAGGATATAAGCTTTACGAAGGTCACATCACATGTGCATGTTAACTATTTTCAGACTAACATGATTTGTGTCTAGTCAGCTATTTTCTATTACATTATTTACCCATTTTGAATACACTGTCATTTATATGGAACATTGCTCCAATATTTCAAAGTCACAAAAAATCATGGCGTGCTCTCTCTAGATTTTGGCAATTACATGGAAAATGGTATTTCTCAATTACATTGACAGTAGTATCTACATCTCACTGTAACATTTTGATAATACAATCAAATAAATCCAGGCCAAGAACATGTTCCTAAAGTAAAATACCTGATATTTTCACAGATTGTGGTATTCATTGAATTTAGTTCTTCAATTATTTGAGCAGTTACCTATCTAATCATTGTCTCATTGAGTGGGTTTATTATTGCATTTGTAATAAACCAGTTTTGTATAGCAATGAATAACAGTATAAACTAATGGAGTCAGAGCAAGTGTTATGAATTTTCACTAATTCATCCTTTCTATTTTACTTAATAAACTATTATCTTCTATGCTCATGACTAGACTGAAAATTAAAATTAAAATTAAAATACATTAGATAAAAAAATTGAAAGTGATACCATGGCCTTTGAAAGTCATGTTTGCTTTCCCTTTTCTAAGCATACCCTTTTCCCATTTCTGCAACATATTCACACATGCAACATTACACATAGAAATACACACACTGTACCTTTATACATTCACCCATGTAATCCACATATTTGGCAGATGTTTCAGTATGAGCTTATCAAAAAACATGCATCCAATTAGATATGAGTGTTCTAAAAGGTCTGCTGTGTATGATGCTATGATATATCATGTTTATCGGCATCAAAAAGAAAATAAAAATTCAATTTAATAAAAAATATAATACATTCATTGTCTTTCCTCACCCATATCCTAAAATGCTCCCACAAAATCCCTTTGCTCCAACAAGCATTTAAAATTCCATACCCATGATTGTACAGCTGTCAGATAAATTGATTTGTCTAAATTTTTGTTCTTTTGCTAAGAACCCTGTCATAGTTTTTTAAAAGTATTTTACCTAAGAAATATCATGCTGTCACAGACCTTAAACATATGGGGAAAACAAGAACTCTTCTTAAACAAATACATAAACAAACAAATGCATTCTCTTAATGTGTTCATCACCTGAATTTTTTTCTATGAGAAAAAATGTTGCTCACGGGATGAAAAATAGAAAAAAAAGTAAAAGAATTACTTTATGCTTCCAGGGATTGGAAAGCTATAAGGCTTTTGTTCCAATTTAATCTAAGCTGCATAAGTCTGTCTATAATTTGGATTACTATTACTATAGTGTGAATCTGGCTCCATATTCAGTATTCCACTTAAAGTCCTTCAGAAAAGGGATATGGTTTACAAGCACTGTAGCCACATGGGTGTGCTTTACTCAACCACGGAACTGTCTGTCTAAGACAGAGAAATTGCACTTTTTGCAAATTCCCTCAAAGGTCACTGACAGTCCTTAGAACATTGGCTCATTTGGCTGTCATCCAACCATCCAGTGGTTATTGAAGTCTCACTTTCTCCTCGTCTACATAGGTTATGATGAAGGATATTTCAAATTAGACTCCTCCAGGTTCAAATCATAAAGACATCGTTAATCAGGAGCTGCTCATGCTTTTTGTCTATTACCTTTAAACTGTTTAGTTATTAGCTTGTAGACTTGGCGATGAATGTCAAAAATCACTATAGTATAGTATACGTTTGTATTTGAAAGTGTAGAAACTATTCATGTCTATGTATAATGGCTGATACTGAAGGCAAAGAAAGGTCAGAACAAGTGTCTGAAAAAGAAACACAAAATTGAGTCATAGTTTATGTATTTTATTTAACAACATTAAAATAAAGGCTCAATGGAAAATAGAACATTGATTCAAACTTGTCGATTTCTAAGCACTTCCTCTTTGTAGTTGCTCAAATATTTGTATTTGGAACTTTTAGATTTTGTACCTGAAACAGTCTGCTTTTCAGATTAATTCTTTCAACTAATTTAAAAGTCATGAAACTCTCAGTGTATATTTAAAATAGTTACACAAATATTTTATTTGGGATTTTGTTTTGATTATTTTCCTTTAATTACCCATGTCTGAAGGATGGTTGTTTATTATCAAATTAATTTCTTTACTAGTTTTCTTTTACAGACTTGCCATAAGATGAACTCTTAAATATTTAAAAATATTTTTCATCTATGTGCCTCTTTTAGTTTTTCTTAGTGGAAATAGTTTGATAATTGTTACTATCTAATGTATTTTAAAGTCTGGTCAGAATGCCATCTATATTTTATTCTTTTAAAACACATTTTCTGTATTTTTTTGTTTTCTTCTTTATCAAATATATGTACAATTTGAACATACACATGGTCTACATGTTTGCTTTGCCCATTTCTTAAGCAAAGGTGTGCTTGCCAAGAATCAACAAGTGCTTTTGCAATTTTTCTAGTTAACCAAGTAAGAAAATTAATTATTAGAATTAATATTCTTTGAACACACAACAAATACAATGCATTGAGTAATTTATATTTGATTTGATAAAATCTGAAGTTTGGTTGTACAAATAATAAGATCACTTATTTCTAAAACTATTTTAACAAAAATATATATATTTTCAAATGCATATTTGAATATGTTTAAAACACTACTGCTCTTGAAAAACAAAGCATGCTCTTCTGCAACTTTTTCTTATTGAAGTACAGAGACTTCAAAATCATTGAACAGCTGGAATGAGAAATAAGGCTGGAGTTCAATTAAACACTTTGTAATGTAGAAAAGATGATGGTTGCAGACTAATCATTGAACTTTTCAAAATATATCATACAGACTTGAAGGCAGCTGACATTAAAAAAAATTCAGCTGCTACTCCCATAGGATCACTTCAACAGCGAGGGAGTAGAAACACTAACACCTGCTGAGCGCAAGCGCCTCATTCCCAGCACCACATCTCTTGAATCCCTTTCAGTCCATGTGAATGCCTGGAGATGTTTTTTAACTAGCTCCTCTTACTATTTTGAATCAAACTAATATCCTAATTGATGAGTAGCCAACTTTCATGTTTATTACTGATCCCAATGACATAAGTAAAGGAATTGAGGCAGGTGGCAAAAGAGGGTTAGAAGCAATGAATTCTCCCCCTATGGCACTGAAACTGTTTGGGGGAGCGCTTCCTGCTAAATGAGATAATAATAGATATTGAGTTTACTGGGCAAGCCTGAGTGCCTAAGGGGGAGAGATAGCTTAATTATATTCTTTAAACAGTTGGCACCCTGTGATTAGGATTTGTGGTGCCCGGGAATGTCTGTGAGGGGTACCGGTTGATTGCTTCTGCAGCATCCATCCTTGTTCTCTGCTCTGGTTTTCCTTAGGGGAGAAGAAAACATAAACATTTTATGGAATTGATCCCTCCTTCAGCTCCAGCAAAGGACTCTAAATGGTTTAAAATTTCAATGTATCTACTGCTTTGAAAAAAAAAATTCACTTAGAGATGGACACAAATCCAAATGAGACCAGAGAAGTGAATCCCAAGACTTGTTCAGCATTTCAGAAAAATATGCTGTGAGTTTATGAAAATTAGAATGTTCCTTGGCCGCAGAAATTTAGCTAGCGCATAGGAACAGCATGGAGTTGCTGGTGGGACTGAAATAACCATGTAAGTCACGAACGAGATGAAGCTAACATCCTGGAAGTCAGAGGGAAACTGGAAAAGCTAGGGATGAGGGTGTTGCTGAATATCTACATCAAAATTGAACCCAGTCTTATCTTTGGATTTTCTGTTTTTAAGCCACCACATTTGCTTGTTTGTTTAAGCCAGTTTGAGTTGTTCTTAGGGGAGGGTGTATTTCCTAAACAAAATATCTTAGGCAATACAGTTTCCCGATGGGTGCCTTAAGTTGAGATGGAAAACCCAAGAAAAAGGCATTCAGAAATTTAAGCAATTGTAATTGTCACAAGGTGTGACTACAAGTATCGGAGTCCTAGTCATTGGTCTGGGCAGAACAATAGAGAATATGGATGGAGCCAAGCAAAAACACACCATTGTCCTATTCTTAGGAAGAGCAAGAGGAAAAAACAAGCCATTACCAAAAGCTGAAGTCATGTTGTTCTGTGAATCCTTGGGTCATAAATTAAAGTGTATAAATTTCATTAAGGAGAAATCACAGCATTAAAGTCTGAGGTAAAACTGTGTCTCAGAAATCCACGTATGATCAATGGGAATGGGATTATTTTAAAGCAGATAAGAGTGGAAAGTCACTGCATCTGAAGACATAATGTGAAGGTCCACTGGGCTACCTGGAGGGGTAGTTTGTGATAAATTCTATTGGAGTTTATTAAAAAATGCATTTTGCTTCTTATCAGGTTTTAGATGAGGCTAAGCTGACATTTAGTGGGAAAAGGGGAAGGTCAGGAAGTTTGTAATGCTGCCTTTTTTCTGTAAATTACAGATGAATTTTGCATTTGGAAAGTGTAATGGTAAAAGCAAAGAGAGCTGGATGATAAAGGAGACAGCAAACAAAACGACAGGTAAGAGTTGTAGGATATCTTTTTTGTTTTTTTGACAACTTACTTGATTATAATTTCCTTAAGAATAGAACATTTGCTCATTACTTTGGTTTGAGCATATGAGGATCCAAAAGAACACTCTGAATGATGCATTGTTTTTGTTTCTTTCCTTCTGAAACTTTAACGCAAATGCCATATAGCTTTTAGTGGATTTTTTTTCCTTGTAAATGCATTCCTCCCTAAATACAGTTCCTAGGAAAATCACCAATCATTTTGACAAAAGCACTAATGAACATATATTAGAGATGTGAATTTTATTCAGGATCAGAACAGAACAAAATCTGAACATTTTTCTTATACTTAAAAATAACTTTATTCTTTTGCCATTATAAAATTAATTTTGTATCATTTTTTATTTTATCTCAATTCTATGTTTAGATTTCTTTATAGTTAGATCATGTAAGTTTCTCAACATTAACTGAATTAATATTTATCCAGTTCCTACTGTGATAAGTTTCCAAGGATTTGAGGATTTGTACCTCATGAATTCTCTATGGGCTTAGTAAATACCTAATAGGAAGCCAAAGCTGTTTCCAACATTGGTGCTCTGGAGGCAAAATGTTTTCTCTGTATACAACTTACCTAATTGGTGAAGACTGCTGGAAAGAAGTTTGTGCATAGGAGGAACTGGGTAGATAAGGGGAAACAGTTATCTTCTTATAGAGTGGCATGTAATCTCAGGATTTGTATTAGTTTCCAAGAAAATTATATCCCAAAGGAACATAATGATGATGATGTTAGGGCCCAGAAAAAAAGTAACTTGATTAAAGTGACACAGAAACTTAGTGAAAGACCAGAAGTTAAAAAAAAAAAATTCTTCAGGCTCCTTGTTTATGCATATCAGTGAACCATGTTGTAAATACTTAAAAGGAAAATATGAAGATTTATGAGTTCATCCAATTGATAAATGGAGGGATATAAATTCTACTGTAATTACTCCATCAATTTATCATTCCAAAAGCAAAACTAAGTGGTCAAATTGCTTTCAAGTAAAAGCATCAAATAACTGTTAAGTTGACAACAATTTAATGGGTATCAACGATAAAATCTGCAGAGTAGCTACTAACCATCATTGTGGAGGAGCCGCCGGGTATTCTCATTCTGATATTGTTTTCACTACTAATTATATGAAACTACATGGCACTTTCTTCCAAAGATTTGCATTTTTATAACAAAACCTGCCACAGTCAGTATGCATTTCAAAAGGTATATGCCATGTGTGGTGTAACATAAATTCTCTAGATTTTAATTCAGATGATTGAAGTTACTCATGAGTATTCAACCATGGGTTTGTTCACAGGATATTACAGATTACTTTATCAAACAATGAAGAATGAAATACGTACAAGAAGATGACAATTTTGGGAAGACATATAAATACAGCACACATTTTAGAGTAAAGCAAAATTATTTCAAATTACTACCTAATCACTGGCTTTACAATAGTTAAAAGTAACTGGATGAAAATTTACTGCATCTTATTTTCTTGTATTTATATAATGAAGGACTAAGAAATTTTAACATTTTTGGGCATTATGTTCATTAGTCAAGTCCTCAAAGCAAAGGAAAAAAAATCACCTGATTTTGTGCAATCCTATTACTTGATGAGTTTACATGCGAACCACATATATTTTTTCTTTTAATTTTTATTTTTTGTTCAAATACATGTCTCCACCTTCCTGCCACCACTTTCCCCTGCCCCCCTCCCCCACCTCCCTCCCTCAGTCCTTCCCCACTTTGGCTTTGTCCATGGGTCCTGTACACACGTTCCTTGACTTGACCCTTCCCTTCCCTTTCCCTGCCCCCCACCACTTCCCTCTTGACTCTGTTGGTTTCTTTTTTCTTTCAATGTTGCTGGTTATAGTTTCCTTGCTTGTTTGTTTTACTGGTTAGGTTCCACTTAGAGGTGAGATCATATGGTATTTGTCTTTCACCCCCTGGCTTATTTTGCTTAGCATAATGCTCTCGATTTCCATCCATGCTGTTGCGAAGGGCAGTAGTTTTTTTTCTTTCTCCCGAGTAGTATTCCATTGTGTAAATATATCATAGTTTTTTGATCCACTTATCTACTGATGGGCATTTAGGTTTCTTCCAACACTTGGCTACTGTAAATTGTGCTGCTACAACATTGGGGTTCATAGGTTCTTTTGAATTGGCATTTTGGGATTCTTAGGGTATAATTTCAGCAGTGGAATTGCTGAGTCAAAAGGCAGTTCCATTTTTAGCTTTTTGAGGAAATTCCACACTGCTTTCCATAGTGGCTGCACCAGTCTGCATTCCCACCAGCAGTGGACTAGGGTTCCCTTTTCTCCACAGCCTTGTGAGCACCTGTTGTTTGTTGATTTATGATGGCCATTCTTACCGGTGTGAAGTAGTATGTCATTCTGGCTTTACTTTGCATTTCTCTGATGGCTAGTGATGTTAGGCGTCCTTTCATATTCTCTGGGCACACTGTATCTCTTCCTTGGAGAAGAGTCTGCCCAGGTCCTTTGCCCATTTTTTAATTGGATTGTCTGTCTTCTTAGAGTGGAATTATGTGAATTCTTTATACATTTTAGAGATCAAACCTTTTCACTTTCTTTTTTATTTTGTAGCATTAAAAGCTGCTTCAATGTCTTTTTATATCTAAATGCACTAAGAACTTCCGAGCCTACTATGTTAGACTGAGACCCAAGAACAAGAGGGAGCCCTCACCCCCAAATATTATTCTCATTAAAATTATTCAGCAGAATACATTTAAAGTATTGCGGAAATCATAACAGGTAAACTCTTGAAAAATTCACTCAGAAAGTTAAATATAGAGTTCTTTCCTATCGATGATACGATGACCCAAAGTGTAAAAGTCATCAGCATTTAGTATTAAAAACTTTCTTTTAAAATTTCTATACTTTACCAAAACCGTCAAAGTAGAACAAGTGGTCTGTATCTTAAGATAGCAGTAACCAGTTTTAACCTGATTAAATATTGTAAATATATACCAAGGGGGTGGGTGTATGTGTGTGTGTTTCTATAATGAGGTTAGGCAGGGAAAAGGTAATGGAAAATATACATTAGGTACTGAGCAGCATACAGAAATTATGATCATTCAGTTTCAAAAGTACTCTAAATCAAAGAAGCTGCTTATTTTTAAATATTCTTAATGCAAGCATATTTTTAAAAAATATATGCTTAATATGCAAAATATGTATGACCTTACTTTGTCATTGCTGACCTTAGAATTTTTATCATAACACTGATCATAATTTAATACATCCTATTGCCAGGGGGGTTATCTGGGCACTACTAGTTTCCATTCATCTTATGTTTCTGCTTCATTTATTTTCTTCAAATCTAGTTTTATCCCTCAATAGGACACTTCAGAGCAAGGAACAAATGAATTCGGTACTAGAATCTGCCAATTTATTATATACATTTTCATTTATCCTGAAAACCCTAACCTATCACTTAAATTTCATCCAAATGGGTGATTTACTCAGGAATTTTAAATTTGCAGTCCTCTTGGTACAAAAGACAGAATATCAAACATCTTAGAGAATTTACAATCCATCTAGGGAAATTAAGTATCATTACAAGAGGAAAATAACTTAAGAAATATTATAAAGCAAAGCATGATAATGACAAATATTTGTTTTATTTTTCTCTATTTCCAAATTCCTTTTCCTTTTATTTACTGTTGTTCAGTTTCAGTTGTCCCACCCTTTCCCCCATTGCTCACCCCAGCCCCGTCCCCCCGACTCCCACAGTCAATCCCCGCCATCGTCCGTGCCCGTGAGTCCTCTATTCGTGTTCCTTGGCTTGTCCCTTCCCCTTCTCCCCGTTATCTCCCTCTCTCCTCCCTCCTGGCCACTGTCAATTTGTTCTTTATTTCCAAGTCTCTGGTTCTATTTTGCTCATTTGTTTGTTTTGTTTATTAGGTTCCACGTATAGGTAAGATCATATGGCATTTGTTTTATATTCAAAGAAAACTTCATGTAATGGTTGTATTTACTTTGCTCATCAGGTGATAGGCTTTTAATATGGAGAAAAATCAGGATGAAATACATTGAAAAAGTACAAGGCGGCACTGGCCTGGAGCTCAGCTGGACAGAGCATCATCGTGATACACCAAAGCTGCGGGTTTCATCTCCAGTCAGGGCACATACAAGAAGCAACTGATGGGGGCATAAGTAAGTGGAACAACAAACCAATGTCTCTCTCACTGTCTCCAAAAAAAAAAAAAAAAAAAAAAATCAATAAGTAGACTTTAAAACGAAAAAAAAAATGTGTAAAACATTCGCTAGAGCAGTAAGAAGACCAGATTAATTGGAAGAGAGACTTAACATGAATAAAAGGTATGGGAGAAGATTGAAAAAAGTTGAGCCAAAAGTTATGGTGAAGTTGATTGGATACTTTGTAAATATCCCATCTCTGAATGACTTATAAGCATTTATCTCCTTTCATTTTCTTTTTTACCTCTGTTCATTCATGTGGACTGTAAATACAAAGAATAAACCTGCATTTGAAAATATCAGTGGTAGTCACATTTAACTGTTTTACCTCATGACGAATGTTCCACTAGTTTGCGTTAGGGGTAAAACAGGGATGAAGTAATGAGAAGAGAGGAAAAGTAAATGAATGGCAATTTAAGTAGAGATAAACTAGGTACACCATATAAAGCTATCCAGTAGATACAAGCAATTTGCATGCAATACGGGATGGACACCTATGACAGATGTCAAATTCTGCATACAAACACTCTGGCCATACCCAGTTCTGCTGAAACTTTCTTTCTAAGAGGTTTTATTCACAGTAACAAAGTGAGTTAGGAAAAAAATGACAGGTTTCATTATGAAATGGGACTGCTAGAAAATATGAAAAATATACCCAACTATTTTTGCACAACTAGGACACCCGATTTCTTATGTTCTATTTCAGTTTGTGATTTGGAATATCCAATAAAGTGATAAGACGTTTTTATAATACAATATGCCCCAAATATTTTACATAAAATAAAGTTCAAAATAATAAAAACAAACAAATAAAATATGAAGCAAAAGAGAAAAAATTTTTACTCTCATTTTTGCATGGCACTATTTCCATCTCTCTCTAAATTTAATAAAATCTATTTTTTAGTTATCATTATCCAAAGAGAAGAGTTCCTATAAATCAAAAACCTATATGATTGATTGATTACATGTAAGATCAATGAAGAGGAAAAGTGCACAAACTCTTACATGATATCCTATAATAATAATAATAGAGTGGGGGGTAGGCAGAGACAAATGTATTTGAAAAAATAAATTAATTAAAAATAATAATAATAGAAAAAATGATCATAGTTTCTATTCTTATCAAGCACTAATACACACAGAACTAGTCTGTTATGAAATAATCTTGTGAAGGTAAGATCCTGTAAAGTATAAAATAAAATAAGATCTTACTACATATGATCCTTCGCTCTGTGGCACACCTTGAGTCTTAAGGTCTCCCTTCTCCCTCCCTCCCTCCATTCCTCCCTCTCTCCCTCCCTCCCTTCCTTCTTTCTTTCTTTCTCTCTCTTTCTCTCTTTCTCTCTCTCTTTCTCTCTCTCCCTCTGTCCCCTTCCTTCCTTCCTTCCTTATTTGTAGAGAAATTCCCGGTACTTATATACTATTTGA
The DNA here is from genome assembly GCF_021234165.1 of Pteronotus mesoamericanus. NCBI lineage: Eukaryota > Metazoa > Chordata > Mammalia > Chiroptera > Mormoopidae > Pteronotus > Pteronotus mesoamericanus. The sequence continues at coordinate 19,973,362 of NW_026555311.1, forward strand.
AAAGGAAGTTTTATACCATAAATAAATACATTTATTAATTAAAAAACCTTTGGTGAGGATGACAGTTCCTCAAGCTGTTCAGCATTTAAAGTTACTTCCAGAAGCAAAGATGAATGTATTTCTATTTGAGGTATTGGTCTAGTATACAAGTCAAAGATTATTCATAGTTCAATCAGGTGCAAAAATAAAATACAACAGTTTTGCTAGTACATACAGAGAGATTTGCCCAGGAAGAAAATGTTGATTTCTGAACTAAGGTATAGCATTGCTGTCCTCTTCAGAAATCTCTGTAAGAATTAAAGAAAAATGTGTAAAGATCAACAAAGTATGTCCATGGGAAAAAAGAAATTACTGAAAATATAAAACAGAAGAGGAGAAAAAAAAGACGGTAGGATGCACATTGAGGGATGTGGGGAGAAGAATAGAGAGGAGAGGTTGAGCATGGCTGGGTTCAGAACACATATTTTAAGCCGAAAGTATTTGAGGAATGAGATGAACAGAAAGGACTTTCTGACACCCCCTGGAGGAGGACATAAGGCCGCAGTGTGAAAGGCGCCCTGCCCTCCCTGTATCAAGATAGAAGAACCATCCATATCTTCAGAGATGAACTATTTTTAGCCCATTGTACGTGCTTACTTCCTCTGTAGAATATTAATGGACTATAAAGGATAAATTAAAAATAGATTAAAGATTTAAGTGTTAGAGCAGAAACCATAACAATCATAGGAAAAAAACATGAGCAACAATATCTCAGACATGGCTCGTAACAGTATTTTATCAGATATAATTCTGCAGGCAAAGGAAACAGAAGAAAAAAATAAACAAATGGGACTATATCAAAACAAAAAGTTTTTGCACAGCAAAGGAAAACATCAACAAAATAAAAAGACAACCCACAAAATGGGAGAACATATTTGCAGATACACCTGATAAGGGTTTAATATCCAAAATTTATAAAGAACTTACAAAACTCAACCAACTCCCAAAAACCCAAACAACCCAATTAAAAAATGGGCAATTTTTTTTATCTGAATAGGTACTTCTCCAAAGAGGACATACAGATGGATAATAGACATAAGAAGATACTCAACATCACCAATCATCAGAGAGGTGCATATTATAACCACAATGAGATGCCACCTCACACCTGTCAGAATGGCCATCTTCAGTAAATCAACAAACAAAAAGGGCTGGCGAGGATGTGGAGAAAGGGGAATCCTTCTGCACTGTTGATGGGAATGCAGATTGGTGCAACCACCGTGGAAAGCAGTATGGAAAGACCACAAAAATTAAAAATGGATCTGCCTCTTGACCCAGCAATCCCATTTCTGGGCATATATACATCTGAAGGAACCTGAAACACTAATTTGAAAGAACATAAGCACCCCTATGTTCATTGCAGCGTTATTTACAATCGCCAAGACATAGAAGCAGCCCAAGTGTCCATCAGTAGATGAGTGGATAAAACAACTATGCTACTTGGCCATAGAAAAGAAGAATATTTTGGGGACAGCATGGATGGACCTGGAGAACATTATGTTAAGTGAAATAAGCCAGTCAGAGAAAGACAAATACCATGTGATTTCACACATATGTGGAATCTAATGAACAAAATGAATTAACAAGGAAAATGGGGACAGACTCATAGATAGACAGCAGGGTGACAGCTAAGGGGTGAGGATAGGGAAGGGGATGAAGGGATTGAGCAAAAAGGGAGAACGACTCATGGACATGGACAACAGTGTGGTGATTGTGAGGGAAGGACAGGAGGTATAAGGGGCTAAATAATAATCAAAATACAATAAAACTTATAAAAATAAAATTAAATATGTTTAAAGTTAAAAATAAAATGTAAATATATTACAACAGAAGTCTAATTCAAATAATTATGTCCAAAGGCTAAAAATAGTTTACTAAGGTTTTATTTATTTTTAGAGAGGGGAAGGGAGGGAGATAGTGAAAGAAACATCAATGTGTGGTTGCCTCTTGTGCACCTCCTGCTTTGGACCTAGCCTGCAATCCAGACATGTGCCCTGACTAGGAATCGAGCTGGTGACCCTGTGGTTCACAGGCTGGCACTCAATCCACTGAGTCACCACAGCCAGGTAAACACAAAAAATTTTTAAAAGTCTAACATAATTTGAGAAAACCATAGAATGATTTAAATTGGTTAATTAAGTTAGATGAATCTGACTATATAAAAGAAATGAGAAGAAACTGTCACGGTGTAGGGTAACTTGAGAAGTTCAGTAGGGATGGAAAACTATTTGGAAATATACCATAAAAGAGATATTAAATGACACTGACTATAAATACCTTGGATAAAAGATAACTCGGTGGGAGTATCTAGTGAGCATTTGCTGTTCTTTCAACCTTCAAATCTTTGCATTTCCTTCCTTTTTCTAAATAGTATCTATTGTTTGATAATAGGTGATCTAGAATTTTTAAAGAATATTAGATAGTTATGTTAGGAACCTATGATTTTCATGATCAAAATAATTATGTCAACTAACCAACTGAAACTATAGTTTAAAAATATTCACAATTTGTCTAGGTTTTTTTCCCCAAAATTAAAAAAACAAAAATACTTTCATATTCTGCACCTAGCCAACACATAGAAAATTAGATAGTAGAGCAAATGGAAGGGCTGCTACAACCAGGGAAATTGACATAGGGAATAGCCAAGACTGCTGTCACTTCTGAACAGTGACGACTTTTTCAAGAGCACTAACCAAGATGTTCATATTTTCTTGCAAAGTTGTTTACAATATCCCCTCAAATTATGTGTTTACAGTAAAAATGAAACAAGAGGGAAACACAGAAGTTAGAGAAGGAAATAATTACTAAGAAACTGACAATTATAGCTGGTATTTTGCAGATTGTGTGTTGAAAGAGAGAAAACTTTTCACGTTCCAGCACTGCACAGATTTCTACAGTATCAATTTAAGTGCAAGAGAACAACAATGCTTGAAATGTACTTAATGAAGACTAAAATTTAATTGTTTAAATTTTGCATAAACAAAAACACCGAGAATACTCTATTTTGTTAAGATCTAAAAGCTAGATACATCCATTATTGATTTCACTGACTGAGACTGAATGTGGAACAGAGGAAGACTGGTAAGTAAAAAGAAATGAAAAACTTGCTATTCCTTTTACACGTAGCTTAGCCATAATTAAGTAAGAGTATGTAAAATAGATTGAACATAAACAGATGACTCTATAAAGTCATAAAGTTATGCCTATATCAATCATTACTCATGTTTGCTCTTTAAGTGGGTATTCTTAGTAGTTTATCATTTAATTCCTGAGTTTAAGAATTAATTTTATTTTAAGTATTTCAAAGGGGCAAACCTTTATCCCTGGAATAATTACACATATAAGTTTCCTTGACTATACTGAAATCTATTTAAAGAAAAGATATTATTAGCTATTCACGTCCACATTCTTGATGGTATACTTAAAAAGCAGATCACACTTAAGAAGTTGAATTATTTTAATATTGAAGACATTTAATATGATTTGTAGAAAAAAGTTTAATCTTTTCACTTTATGATTCTGTAGTACAAATTGTACATGTTAAAATTAATATAGAAACTGCATTTATCATGATTTAAGAGCCAGAAGTCACAAACAATTGCTGCCAACATATTACAATGTCTTATTTTCTGTTTCATCATGTAATAATATAACATAAATATTTTAAATAAAAACTATGAGTTTATCATTCAAACACATTATGTTTTATCTGTCTAGAATATTCTCCACCTGTCTCCTCCCATCTCTCTGTCTGCACCTATATTGTTCTGCCAAGGCTGACTTTTTTTTTTTTAATGTAAACTCTCCTTGACAATTCCACTATTCAGCGATCTCCATTCTACAAAATTTGCCATATATAATTCAATATCTTTCATTGAAGTATCTTTGCAAGAAGAAATTGAAATTGTTAGGAAAAAGTGCTTAAATTATAAGGGTCTTTGCTCTGAGTCAAAGTTCAATGTAACAATAAATTATACATAATTATATTCCCCAGGAATTTTTGTCTACCATGGGGAGAACAGACATTATTTGGGAGCCATATTCCAACTGGACAAAGCCTGAGTACATGTCTGTTGCTAGTGAGAGACATATTGTTATAGCTGGTAATGATATATAATAGATTAAAAGTAGAAACGGGAGAAATCATGAGTTATAACCTTTTGGAACACAACTCAATACACGCTACTACTTTTCTTTTTTACAAATGTATTAGCTCCTGCTTCTGAGCTGAAACACATTCCATAAATTATTTTAAAAACCACAAATTTATTATGGTACAGCTCTAAAGGTCAGAATTCCAGAATGGTCTAATGAGGCTAGAATCAAGTTGTCTGCTGGTTTACATTTCTTCTGGAAGTTCTAGGACAGAATTGCTCTTTGAGTTTTCCCACACTAAGAGGCTTCTCCTGTCCCTTGGCTCAAAGCCCTTTCCATCTTTAAAACCAGCAATTTCATCACTCTGACCTCTGCTTTCATTATCCCATCTCTTTCTCTGATTCAGACTCTCTCAACTTGTTCTTTCAGTTATATGGAGAGCCCAGTTATTACATTGAGCCTACCCAGATAATCTGAGATAATCTTCCTCATTTCAATATTCTTAATTTAATTACATCAGCAAAATCATTTTTGTCATTTAAGGTAATACACTTACAGGTTCCAGATTAGAAAATGGATCTATATCGAGGTCATTATTCTGCCTAACACATGAACCTTACTTTATTTGCAATTATTCTCTAGGGCATTTTTATAAACTATTTCTTTATAATATTTAAATTATAAATACAGCTGACCCTTGGACAGTGTAAGGGTTAGAGGAGTCAACATGCTCCTCAGTGAGGTCAAAAATCCACATTAACATTTGGCTTCCTAAAACTTCAATACAATTGGCCCTTCACATCCACAGATTCAACCAATCTCCTATCAAAAACAGTATTTTTGATTTTCATTTGGGATTCAGTGGCTGGGAATACAAAAATAGCTTTGTTTAGATCTTCAGTTGGTTGAATACACGGATACAAAACCTGTGGATAAGAAGGGCTGTCTGTATTTATTGAAATATATCCTCATATAAGTGGGCCTGCGCAGTTAAACCCTGTGCTGTTCAAGGGTCACCTGCAGCGCTCCTCTGTTTCCAAGTATCTCAAGATCCAAACTGATATAACTTCACTGATTATTGGTTGAGAAAATGTGTCCTCAAGTGAGCTAATCTACAGACATTGGAATCCATGAGAATGATGGCCCGTGATATAAAATAAAAGGAGACAAGTCATGTTTTTGCAAATGCAGCAGCCCTGGAAATGTTCAAACAACTGAAAAAAGACAATTAAAGGAGTCTGAGTAGCACTGATTTATCAGCTGGGAGCAATAAAAGTTATACATTCAAAGAGTACAGTTAATTACTTAAAGTTCCTAAATAGAATTTAAATCTGTGGGTGAAAGAGATTATATATTTTTATTTCCTTTTATAAGACAATATGCAAACATGTAAAAGCTGCATGATCTCTTTCTTTTTTTCTTACAAAGGAGGATCACGATGGTTATATCAATTCTTAGAGCAGGTAGTTTCTCAACAACCAATTGAAATCCTGGTTAATGACTGAAGACTCTCCAGTCATATCTAAATCTGCAATGGCTAGAATATACCCATAAGGAACTACAATCCTTTTATTGTTAGTTTACCACTAACAATAAAATTCAGCCTAAGCATCTCTAGACTAAGGCAGTAGTAGCCCCTATGTCTCTGTCACATTTATCACATTCGAATGAAATTATCTCTTTTACTGACAATTCCTTATTTACTTAGGGATTCTTTGAAGGCAGTGACTTGTCAACTATATCATTGCAAGTCTAGCACACATTATGTTCACATACAATACACATCCAATAACAGATTGGTAGAGAAATTAGTCTACCATGTTATTGAATCAGTGGTTGTACAATTTAATGTTTGTTTTAATATACATTTAAATTTATTTTTAAAATTAAGTATATATAAGGGTGGGCAAAAGTAGGTTTATCATTGTTTGTTTTGGAAAAATTAGCAGGTTATGATTATTATAATAGCTTTATTAACTCAAAAGAATGTCGCAATGGAAAAAAAAATCCTCTTTTGCCTACTCCCGTATGTAAATATATACAACACTCAAAAATTTACCCTCACAATTTACTTGGTCCATTTTCAATATTTACTCCTGTTTTTGAAAGTATTTTTGAATTTAAAGTGAACATTTTAGGGTGCTGAGTACAATATACTAAACACTGTTGGTTCCACATATTTCATTGTATATAAATTGTATCCTGTTGGATCCTCTCATAGAAGCATTCTTAATGTCTGTCATTATACCTATTTTTACTAATTTTCCCCTCTCCTACTCAATGGTACCAGATGACATATGACATAACCTAATAATTTATAGGACAGTGCTGTTTTTAAATTTTTACAAATAATAAAATGAATTGTAACTACCACACTCTTTCTGTGCTCTAAATATTCCTTTCAGTTTATGAAATTGTGATGACCAAATAAGCAAGTAAAATATGACTGTCAATTTCTTTATAAAACTTGCCCTGAAAAGAAATGTTCTATTGGGAATAAAAGCATTTGTCTACAGTTTAATATTTATTGATTTTTTAAAAATAGAACAAACCTATGTAAGAAAAATCAGTTTTCCTAAAAATACTTCCTTTAATTATTCAGTAACAAATTAGTTTTCCTAAAGTTATCCTCTTTAATTATTTAAGATTAGTAGAAATTAAACAGATTTGTACTTAGTTTAATGCCAAAAAACACAATAACTAATTGCAAATGCAATCTGAAGATGAGTGCATGTATAGGTTACATAGAAAAGATTACATTAAAATAATTGCATTCTTCATATATTTTCATTAGTATTATATGCTTATCTTGAATACAGCATATTAAGGATTTTCCCCTAAATTGAAAAATTGCAGAGCAGACAGAAAGCTCCTGCAAATTATGAACATGAATAAGTATTGACAAAATCTATGCAGTAGGTATTCCCAAAGTTTCTGGCTTTGTTAAGAATTAAAAAAAAAACAAAAACTATGAAATTATTTCTCCTCCTAAATGAGCTAAGTGTATTGTTTTAATGCCCAAATTCAAGAGCTTCTATTAACTCCAAGTTGTATAAAATGTAAACAAAAGATGCTTTTGTGGGATTTATTTGCAGACCCAAGCTATGATATCCAATCGCACATCATCTAAAAGCTTAAACCAGTACATAAATTTAAATCCCTAAAGTTGGAATTAATAGTTTACTTGTAGTTCCAAGATACACATCTCCAAATTTTACTACATTCAATGATTTAAATGCCAAATTCCTTTCTATTTTTGCATACTCTATTAGTATTCAAACCCACTTTTTTGTTCAGTGAAATTTTTGATACAAACATGAGCTAGATTCTGAATAATTTACTATCTGAAACAAGGATTTGAAACAACAGCTTTGTGCTCTGATTTAACTGACTATTCAATTAGACAGCAAAAACCAGAGCTCATCTCTACTAATACCTCAATATTACAGAAATATTAATAATGAACTAGCAAAATTTCTTCTGTTCTGCTAAAAGGCTGCATGTTTTTATATCTTCAGATATGTTTTACAGAACTCACCAAAATAGCCTGGCACCTCTTCCAAAGAAACACCTTAACTCACTCAGTATGGACTAAGTAAAAATGGCTTTATATTTATTTAAAAGAAAATGATTTATAAAAGAAAAGTATGAGAACACATTGCAAATACAAAAAGAAAATGGCAAAAAACATGAAGATGAATTTGGCTCCATTAAATTCTATTATTTTTTTGTGTGTGCTTAGTCTAAGTCAATGATGAATTCAATAAAGTGACTTTCCTAGTGGGGTAAAAATCAATGCAACTTTAGATTACTGTACAGTGGGTGGGAGTCAATATAACTTTTCCTGTGGAGAGAAAAAAAATAAGCTTTCTTTAAAAATGGCTGAGAACACAATTACTATGATAATTTTGCTTCCTATTTTTTCTATGTGGTAGTTTATGCTTATAATCTATAGACAAAATAGAGTGTTTTCATGCAAACACTGTTGAACAGTATATTAACTGAGGTGTTACTGAAAGATAGAAAAAATAAAAAGAAAAACCTTTATTAGTAAATAAAAATTAAAGGTCCATGTAATATTTTCTTTTCTTTCTCCAAAAGGATTGTTCAAAATCCTTTTTCTCATCTTTTTTTAATCCTCTGCTAAATTCAAGAATAATTAAGCAGCTCTTGATAAAGCTAATAAATACCCTTTTTTGTTCACTTTAAGGTGGCATAAATGATAACCCATATTATCATTCCCTGTTATACTTACACAATTCTATATTATGATAAAGAGTAAGAGCTTTGTTTTATTGTCTTTTTTTTTGAAGTTTTAGTAAACTGAAAAACCAAAATAACAAAGGAATCTAATTTGGTACTATATCAAATTAAAATGTTTTTGCACAGCAAAGGAAAACAAATTCAAAACAAGGAAAACCACAGAATGGGAGAACATATTTGCCAATACATCTGATAAGAGGTTAATATCCAAAGTTTATAAGGAACTTACAGAACTCAACATCAAAAAAACAAGCAACCCAATTAAAAAATGGGCAAAGGACCTGAATAGACACTTCTCCAAAGGGGACATAAACATTGCCAATAGACATTTGAAAAGATGCTTAATGTCACTAATCATCAGGGAATTGTGAATTAAAACTACAATGAGATACCATCTCACGCTTGTCAGAATGGCTATTATCAATAAATCAACAAACAACAGTGCGGGTGAGAAACTTGAAGAATGGGAACTCTTCTACATTGTTGATGGGAATGCAGACTGGTGCAGCCACTGTGGAAAGGAGTATGGAGATACCTCAAAAAATTAAAAATGGATCTGCCTTTTGACCCAGTGACCCCACTTCTGGGAATATATTCAAAGAAACCTAAAACACTAATTTGTAAGAACATAAGCACCCCTGTGTTCATTACAGCACTATTTACAATCGCCAAGATATGGAAGCAGCCCAAGTATCCATAAGTAGACGAGTGGGTAAAACAACTATGGCATATTTACACACTGGAATAGTATTCCACTGTAAAAAAGGAGAAAGTTTTACCCTTTGGGACAGCATGGATGGACCTGGAGAACATTTTGTTAAGTGAAATAAGCCAGTCAGAGAAAGACAAATACCATATGATTTCACTCATATGTGGAATCTAATGAACTAACTGAACTAACAAGAAAATAGAGACAGGCTCATAGATAGAGAGCAGGATGACAGCTTAGGGGGTGGGGATAGGGTAGGGGATGGAGGGATTGAGAAAATGAAAAAGGGCTCATGGACATGGACAAGAGTGTGGTGATTTCTGGGGAGAGGAGGGTATATGGGCACTAAATGGTAATGGGAAAATATAATAAAAAATAAAATAAATTATTTTCAAAAAGGAGTCTAATGGTATGAAATCCCTTTCTTTATAAAGGGTCTTATTCAGTTTGCCTTTTTACTTTTTATTTTATAATTCTCAACAGAGTTTATGGCAAATGCAAAATGCTCTGGCATTTATTCTTCACATTTGAAGAATAAATGAGGGTCACGTGATTGTTTTGGCCTTATACTGATTACTGATTAACAGGTAAATCAGCCTGTGGTTTTTTCTTTCTTATTTTTCCCCCTGTATTAGCAATTCCCAAAAGGGTCTTGTGGCAAATTCGTTTCAACAATGTTAACATATACATAGAATTTCTGAAAATCTGAACATTTGAAATCCTATATACTTTATTACATTAAGCAATCCAAGAAATACTGCAGTAAATATCAACACAAAACAAATCAAAACATATCATTTATCCTGAAGAAGGTGACTTTGGAAAATGCTTTTAAGTCACCCAATCAATACTTAAACAATTATCAATCAAAATCAGGGACTGGAAAATAAAATTAAGTATGAACCATAATAGATTATAGTCCAAGAAGAAATGCTTTAATAGATTTCCTCTGTTCAATATAGTTACATTGGGCATATATTATGCTCAGCACTTGGCTGAGTGTTTTAAAGACTCATCTATAGGACATGGATCCAGATCTCACTGAAGAAACAAAATTCATGTTTCCCAGTACATGGTGAAGTCATTAAAAAAAAATTCTGAAAGTCAAGAAAAGCATAGTTCAGTAAGCAGGCAGATGAATCATGAAGATAGGTATTTTTACTGCATTTGGATAGTCCAAAAGGTGAATAATATAAGCAAGGTGGTAAGATGGGCAGCCTCTAAGAGGACCCCTGATGATCCCCATCTGCTAGTAGCAGTGCTTTTTGTGCAATCCCCTCTACTTGAGTGTGAGCTGGACTTCCTGATTCAGCTCTATAAATAAGATACAGCATAAAAGATGCATTGTCAATTCCAAAATTAATTTATAATAAGATGATGGCTTTTGTCCTAAGCATGCACTCTTGGTCTCACTCTCTCGAATTCCTCAGTCTGGGGGAAGATACCCACCTCGATCTGAGGCAGTCTCACAGAGAGAGATTAAGACATGTGGTAAGGGACTGAGACTTGTTACAAGCACTTGAGTGAGCATAGAAGTGGATCTTTGACTCCTCCAGCATTTGTCAAGCCTTCTGCTGAGGCCACTTGAAAGAAACCTCGTGAGAGATTTTGAGCCAGAGGCACCCATCTAAGTTGTTCCTGGGCTGCTGACTGACCCACAGAGGTGGTGACGTGATAAATACTTACTGTATAATGTTGCTAAATTAAGGGTGATTTGTTATTCATCAACAGCGGAATAGAAATACCAGTAGAGAGGTGTGAGGCAACTAAACAGAAAATACTAAGAGGCACAATCACATCACACTCTAAACCAAAAATATTCAATGGCTCTCATTACCAGTAAAATACATTTCTTGATCAGTTTTGATCAGTCCCAAGTAATTTTCTAGGCTCATGTTATTCCATTCTTTCTTCATGTCTCTTCATCACCAACCAAACCAGAGCAACCTGAACTCCTTGAATATGTATCATGCCTTTCTGTTTCTGTATTTTTGCTCTTCTGTTGTCCTTTTCCTCTCTTTCCAATCAAACTTGATGTCTAAACCCCGAATTTACAAATGGCAAACTAAAAAGGGTCTTGGAGCCACATAGAGCTGGTTCTATATGGTTCAGTGAGTCAAAATTTCTTTATCTGTAAAAAAAGAATGCCAATACATAATCATAAATTGCTTTGTAAAATAAGTATTGGAATGAATGTAAAAATATAAGAATTGTTCCTGGTACAGAGTAGCTCCCTTTATAAATAACAGTTGTTCTTCCCACCATCAATCACCTAACCCAGCCCCACTTGGAATCCATGTTTTTCCATTCATGTTCAGATAGCAATTTATAAATTGATGTGTAAAATATCACAATACTACTAGTATTACTATTGTGACATACACAACACATACCACACATACACATTTTTAATATATAGCTGTGTGGTATACGGGGTGTGTGTATGTGTGTATGTATCCTTACTAGGTATTGAGTTTCTTAGGACACAGACATCTCTTGGAACATCTGATGATAGGAACTCATTTCAGGTTATTTTGAAAGACAGTGGCTTGAAAAAATAGTGTTTTACATGGATTAATCTGGCCAAGAATGCAGAAATATTGAAGGGCAAAATTTAGAGGATAGCTAAACAAAAGGTTATCAGTAAACTTGGATGGAGAATTTCCTGACAGATATTTGACCAAAACAGCAATGTACTTATTATCTAGGAATATAAACTGAGATTCTTTTACTTCCAGAAACACTTTTTGTTGTGTTTTCGGACTGCCTACATCCTCACATTAATTAAGTGTGTGATAAATACATATTTAAATCTCTAAATACATATCTAAATCTCTATTTATAAATACATAGAGATTAAGACTTAGAAAAATTCAGTTAAAATTTTGATAAATAAGAAAAGTTATTAGATAACTAGATAGATAATAGAATGTTATAATTTTAAAAATTGGGAGCCTACATTTTTTTAATGAACAATTAAAACCTCATTTACCAAAAACAATTTTGATTTATTTCACTGTTCCTCCAATCAGTCAGAGATAATCCAAGTCTGAGTGACAATCAACATTTTCAGAGAAGAAACTCTGAGAAATCAAGCAAACTTACAACTTCATAGACAAACTCCCTAGAATCAATACTCAGTGATCCCACACAGGAACAACCAAATTATTTTACTGGAGATAATCCCATTTCTGGTAGGTAGAATTGACTTACACCCTGAGTCTTTTTCAGCTTAACTAATATGAATTAACTGCTTTAGCAATTTTATGAAAAGAGAGGCTAGCTGAAGCAATATAATTGTTAATAAACACTGCTTCGTGATTACAATTAATTTTGTTCCACTGCATACTTTTTTTTTTCATTTTAGCATCAAAATAAAGAAATACTTTTTTGGGTATTAGAAGTTCTCTTTTTATTATTATAGTCCATAGATTAAGATGTACATATCAGCATAACAAAATAAGTTTTTAGAAATTTTGCATTTTTCAAAATCCTCACTCTAGGATATGTTTTCATTGATTTTTAGAGAGAGGAAGGGCGGGGAGAGAGAGAGAGATGAGAGAAACGTTGACTAGTTGCCTCAAGTATGCACCCCGACTGGGGATTGAACCCACAACATAGTTATGTGCCCAGAAAGGGAATCAAACCGTTGGCCTTTTGGGGCACAGGATGACACTTTAACCCACTGAGCCATTTGGCCAATGCAAGAAATCTTGCATTCTAATAGCAATTAAGAAAGTGGCTATTTTCATATATAAATGAAGAAAAAAATCATTGTATTGAAATATTTACTCTTCATAATTCTCTAAAATCAGATTGCTTCCCTGAACCAATATAGTAGGAAAAATACCTTTAAATATTTTACTAATATACAACTTGACACTACACAGGTGCCAAATAATACTATAGAGCACACCATAAACATAAAATTCGTTTTCTGTTGCTGGTAATATTAAATTGAAGACAGATCACACCTCAGACAGGAAAAGACAGTGCATTTAATTTGCCTAAGATATTGAAAAGGAAGATGTGATTACATAAGTGAAACCATTTAAAACTGCTGATATTTGACCCTTCTTGTACATAAATAAGAGGGTTTTTTTTTTAGATTTGTTATGCATCACTGAATAAGATTCTTTATTTTCCAGCTTCTTCCTTGAGTTCCTACCTATTTATCAATCACTATAGCACCCTAGAATCTAATTTTAAAAAAGAGTTATTGTTCTAATTTCCTACATTTCAAGTAATTTAGTTAGCAAAGATTTTTCAGGATAATATGCATTTTACCTGCATTTATTATTTATTCTTTCATTCAACAATTATTTTGTCAAGTAGCTACTATGTGCCAAGCATTGTTAGGTGATTTGTGTATGACTGAAAACAGAAAGACATGATATATGTCTGGAATATATGTGTCTCATGTTCCATCCAAATAATATTTAACTATTGCCTAAACAGACACTGTCCTTTCAAAACATATATATCATTATTTAAAGTTTTCTTTGTACCTTCAAAAATATCCTGACCCTTATCTCCATCTATTCTAATACGATTCATATTTATAGGACAAATTAAGTACTTTGCTTACTGTGAGACATTCTTTGAACCTTTAGACAAAAATGAACTTAAATTTTTGGGGAGGAGTGAAAGAGAAAAGAAGTAATGTATTTATTGAACACTACTATGTCTTGTGCCAGGAAATGTACCAGATTACATATATATTGGGAAATAATTTTGCTTAATCTTTATCACATTATTGTCCGCATTTTTCTGATCAGGAGTAATGTGTCCCAGAATATATAAGTAGAAAAAGGTTAGGATTCAGACTCCAACCTGTTCAACATCATTAGTTCTTTATCCATCAAAGCTGTCTATAAGAACTGTTACAGCTCTCAGGTGTGTGCCTTTTTATTTATCTTTTGATGTAATTTTTATTGTATTCTTTCCATTACTATTTAGTCCCTTTACACCTCCTCCCCCAGCAATCATCACACTGCTGTCCATGGCCATGAGTCCTTTTTCCTTTTTGTTCAATCCTCTATCCCCTAACATCCCCACTCCACTCACTGTCATCTGCTTTCAATCTATGAGTCTGTCTTCTGTTTTGCTTGTAAGTTCAGTTTGTTCATTAGATTCCACATATGAATGAAGTCATATGGTGTTTATCTTTCTCTGACTGGCTTATTTCACTTAGCATAATATTCTCTAGGTCTATCCATACTGTCACAGAGGGTAAAATTTTCCTCTTTTTTTATGACAGAGTAGTATTCAATTGTGTAAATGTCCCATAGTTGTTTTACCCACTCATCTATTGATGGGCACTCAGGCTGTTACATCAAACTGAAAAGGTTTTGCACAGCAAAGGAAGACATCAACAAAATAAAAAGACCACCCACAGAACGGGAGAACATATTCGCCAATACATATGATAAGGGGTTAACATCCAAAATTAATAAAGAACTTAAAAATTCAACACCAAAAAACAAACAACTCAATTAAAAAACGGGCAAAAGGACATGAACAGATGCTTCTTCAAAGATGGCCAATAGACATATCAAAAGATGCTCAACATCACTAATATTCAAAGAAATGCAAATTAAAATCACAGTGAGATACCACACCTGTCTGAATGGCTATCATCAATACATCAACAAACAACAGTGCTGGGGAGGATGTGGAGAAAGGGGAACCCTTTTGCACTGTTGGTGGGAAGGCAGGTTGGTGCAGCCACTGTGGAAAGTAGTATGAGCTACCTCAAAAAATTAATAACGGACCTGCTTTTTGACCCAGTGACTCCACTTTTGGAAATATATCTGAAGGAACCCAAAACACTAATTTGAAGGAATATAAGCACCCCTATGTTCATTGCAAGGATGTGCCTTTTGAACTGTCAGATACCACATGTACCTTATCTTACAGAAAATTAAATTCTCCTTCCATTACTAAAGGACTAAATAGGTTACAGTGCTTGGAACCCATTTATTTGTGCTGAATTCTCAATAACAAAATTAAGAAAATGAATTAATTGCTTCTTCTTTTACTTACCGTCAAAGTGATATTTCTAAAATGGCATTCTGGTGGAATCCCTACCATGACTTGATTATTGATATGATTTTGAGACTACATTATCAGGAATCAAAGATGACTCCCAAGATTCTGGTTTGAAAATGTGGGCCTATGATGCTCCCATTAGCCAGCAGAGGACAACAGGAAGATGAGACTGTGAAGCATGCTAATGAACTCAGCTTTGATCTATTGAGTTTGTTATGGCTGCGAAACCATGACATGGGCATGTCCAAATGATACGGGTTTCTGGGCACGAAGATCAGCAAAGACAACTGGGTTGAAAAAAACATATTTAATGTTTGTTAGAAAATAGTACTATTTTACCTTATTAGGAGTTAAAATAATTTTTTGTAATTATTTGAGAATAGGTTTGATATTTATATTGTTATCACGTGATCGGCAGAAAATTTCCTTTGCCTCCAAAGGTGTTTATGTTCTAATTTTTAGAACCTCTGAATATGTTAACTTACATAGCAAAAGGGATTTGGTAGATGTAATTAAGTTAAATACTTTGAGATGGTGAGATATTTCTGGACTATCCGTGTGGGCCCTATAAAATAACAAGCATCCTTCGAAAAGGGGGAGAGGAAGAAAAATGTCAGAAAATATGACTATAAAATAATGGCCAAAGACCATGTTAGTACTTATGTTTTATTGTATGTAATTTAATATTTCAGGTCTTCTATTTGGTCTGATCCATTTTGAGTTAATTTTTGTATATGGGGAGAAACCAGTTATTCTCAGTACTTTGAATAATCCTTTTCTACACTTATTTATAATAAAACATTACCATCATTCAATAAATGTTATACAGACTAATATCTGTTTCACCAATAGTTTGAACATGCTTTCTAAAGTTTCTTAAAAAGACTGCAGTAAACAATGAGCAGTGAGCCTATTTATGCCATTAAAGATATTCCTCCAGATGACATCTATGCATTAAAAAATACTTATATGTGGAATCTAAAGAACAAAATAAATGGACAAACAAAATAGAACCAGAGAACAAACTGATGAAGGACATAGCTCAAGGCTCTTGAGGTGGGGAGTTAAAAAAGCTTATGGGATTAAGAAGTACTAACTGGTAATTACAAAATAGACATGGGAGTATAGGCAAAGCATAGTGAAAATCATTAATTAATTGATAGTTATTGTATATAATAACATGGTGTCTGGTGAATCAGAGGATCACTGTATAACCTATAAATATCCTGTAAATATCCATCTGTTCTCCTATATACCTGAAAGTCATATTAAAAAAGTGTTGAATGAAAATTGTAATTGAAAAATAAAATTGAAAAAAAAATCTTTGACAGTTTCCCCACTACAATTTCATAAACACTACCACCATACAACATACATATCTCTATCTTGTCCAGAAGATACAATGACAGACACAAATAATTTCATTAAATCAAGACATGTCAGAGCAGTTGTACTTTTCATAATTTATTTATATTTAGCCATATCGTAAAAGTATAGAGTAATGATAGATACATTTTTTGTGTGTGATCGTATAAGGTTTCTAAGGCTTGCCTCTTTCTGTTCTTATAATTCAGAAATAACCTGTTTATTAAACCATTTTATTATTATTTTTAACCAAGGATTCACCTCAAGATCTAGTAATTACTTACCTAATCTTTTCCTCTTTTGAAAATCGATATATCTGTTGTTTCTATTAATTAGTTAGGGAAAGAGGGCAAGGCATTCAAGCATCTAAGCTTCCTTTAAATCCTGCAATTCTATACTTCTCTAATTCTACAAATACTGATTTTGTTTTCACATCTGCATACAGGTTTTTTATTCCATGGAAGAGAGTATCTTTGGGAGAGAAAAGTAAATATTGTTTAATTTATGCTTCATTTTCCTCGCTCTTACCTTGGATTTCAATTTCATATTTACTATAAATACATTTACCCCATTTCTCTTTTTAAGTATATTTTATTGATTATGTTATTACAGTTGTCCCATTTTCCTCCCCTTTATTCCTCTCTGCTCTGCCTGCCCCCCTCCCATCAGCATTCCCTCCCTTAGTTCATGTCCAAGGGTCGTACATATGAGTTCTTTAGTTTCTCCATTTCCTATACTATTCTTAACGTGCCCCTGTTGATTTTGTACCTACCAACTATGCTTACTCCCTTCACCTTTTCTCCCTCCCCCTCCCCACTGATATCCCTCCATGTGATCTCAATTTCTGTGACTCTATTCCTGTTCTAGTTGTTTGCTTAGTTTGTTTTATTTTTTCTTAATTTCAGTTGTTGATAGTTGTAAGTTTGTTGCCATTTTACTGTCCATAGTTTTGATCTACTTTTTCTTAAGTAAATCCTTTAACATTTCCTATAATAAGGGCTTGGTGATGATGAACTCCTTTAACTTGACCTTATCTGGGAAGCACTTTATTTGCCCTTCCATTCTAAATGAGAGCTTTGCTGGATAGAGAAACCTGTGACGTAGCCTTGCCTTTCATGACTTTGAATACTTCTTTCCAGCCCCTTCTTGCCTTTAAGGTTTCTTTTGAGAAATCAGCTGATAGTCTTATGGGAACTCCTTTAGAGGTAACTGTCTCCTTTTCTCTTGCTGCTTTTAAGAGTCTCTCCTTATCTTTAATCTTGGGTAATGCAATTATGAAGTGCCTTGGTGTGTGCCTCCTTGGGTCCAACATTTTTGGGACTCTCTGAGCTTCCTGGATCTCCCGAAGTCGATTTCCTTCACCAGGTTGGGGAAGTTCTCCTTCATTATTTTTTCAAATAAGGTTTCAATTTCTTGCTCTTCCTCTTCTCCTATGATTCTGGTGTTGGAACATTTAAGGTTGTCTTGAAGGTTTCTAACCCTCTCCTCATTTTTGTGAATTCTTGTTTCTTCATTCTGTTCTGGTTAAAAGTTTATTTCTTCCTTCTGTTCCAAATTGTGGATTTGAGTTCCAGTTTCCTTCCCTTCACTGTTGATTCCCAGTATATTTTTCTTTATTTTACTTTGTATAGCCTTCACTTTTTCCTCTATTTTGCAATCATACTCAACCATTTCTGTGTGCATCCTGATTCAGTGTTTAGAACTCTGCATCTGAAGGTTGGCTATCTCCTCATCACTTAGTAGTATTTTTTCTGGGATTTTGATCTGTTCTTTCATTTGGGCCACATTTCTTTGTCTCTATGCCTGCTACATTAGAAGGGGCCCAGCCTTAGGTATTCACCAGGGTGGGGCAATCCACATTTCTGTGTTTGGCACTGTATGTGAAGGAGGAGTGAAAAGGGGAACAATGCCACTTGCTTGGCTCTTGGCCTGCTTTCAGTCACTTCCCCTGCTACCCACAAGCAAATCGGGCCCTTCTAGTGCTGATTCACAGGTGGGTGGGTTTGTGTACATTCTAGGACCCTGTGGGTCTCTCCACGGAACACTCCTTTGAGGTTGTGAGGCAACCCTCACAGATTTTTACAGCCAGAGGTTTTGAGGCTTTCTTTTCCCTCACTGGAACCCCGGGTTGCACAGTCTGTCTCAACCCTCAGTTGTTCTTGGTTTATCTGCATGCAAATGTTGCGTCCTCTCAGCCCAAGTTGCCCATCTCCACCTCTCCTACAAGTTTGGATGAATGTTTCTTCTTTAATTCCTTGGTTGTTGGATATCCATGCAATTCGATTTTTTGGCAGTTCTAGTTGTTTTTTTTGTTTTTTGTTTTTGGTGTTTTTTTTTAAATTTGTTGTTGTCCTTCTTTTGGTTGTGCGAGGTGGCAAAGTGTATCTACCTACACCTCCATCTTGGCCAGAAGTTTTACCCCATTTCTTAGTGCTTTGTAAACAGACAATATGGAAATAAAACACAAGTTGAGTCCATCTGTTTTCTCTCTCATTAGTAAACCAACTCAGTAATCTAACTTTGTCTTGTTTTTCCAGAAGATGGATAAAAATAAAACACGGTTTATGTTGTACTTAATATTTTTCCACCTATATATTTTTTGTTTTAGAGTTTTTCTCACTTTTCTTAGACTGTATTCTTATTTTGTGCTTTCTCTCACTTCTAATATGTACTGTGATAAAAACTAAGCCCAAGAGAAACTTCCATCTCCATAAGGATATATTAGTTTATTAGATGTCTATTTCCTTTCTTTCTTGTTAGGAAACCTGTGAAGCTATAATAAAGATTTCGGTTTTTTTACCTCTTTTCGCATTGGAGCATGCCTATCTTTGTCAACAACTTGCTTGTTCAGAAGATTTTCTTAAAACCTGGGGAAGATATTAGACTCTACAAAGCGTTTCCTTGGCTTTATGGTACTGAGGATGATACCATCATCTTCTCCCAGGATTCCTGTCACTTCCATTCTGCCAACTGATGCTTGATAGAATGTGATCCAAAATAGCAGCCCTTATCCAACTCTCTGAAAAGTAAAGCTCTCAGTAAGGTAAAAAATATCAGATGGTCTGCTTTTAACTGAATGAGCCTTCAAGTAGATACTTAGATATTTCAGAGTTTTAGTTTCATTTAACTCACTTCTTTGTCAGTTTAGAATTATGTGTGATGATTTTCCTCAGTCCATTATTATAATTGAAGTAAATAGTAAGAAACTTAGAATCTTTTTCTTCTATTCAATTTATCCAATCTATTTAGACCTTTTAACTTCACATTTTAATAAGCATTGGCTATAGTTATAGTCCCACCCCTGGTTCTTGTTGAGTACACCTGGTTAAAGTATATAAATTCATGTGAAATCTTAGCTAAATAGATTGGAATTTAAATCTGTATTCTTCAAATGTTATCACTTTCTTAAAACTTTCATTCTAGAATCAGAAATATATTAATAACGAGAGCTAACATTTATATGGTAGTTGTTATTTTAACTATTATACACACTTATTATTTTATGTAATTTCCCCTTGCTCCTTGATGTCAGTAACATTAGTACCCCCATTTTACCAATAGAAAATTGAGGCACAAAAGGTTCAGTAACTTGTCCAAGGTCATAAAGCTAATAATTGGAGAGGGTTCTTCCACATTTGTGCCTTGCCCACTACAATACACTGCTATAACCAAGGCAATACTACCACAGAAATAGTACCGTAGCCATGTAGTTTTATATTTGGTAAGTCCTTAAAATGGAGCCTAGAAATCCTGTTCCTCAAGAGGCCCATTGCATTTAAGAAGCAAAGACTGATTGTGGAGTCCAATGGATACCTTTAAAAAAAAAAGGTGAGCTGTTAAAATATCGTTCAGTCCTAGAACAGGAGTGAGGGTGACAAAGTAAGGGAGCCATATGCTCCCACAGGAATATTCAGGATCTCCAGAGCTGTTAAACTGGGGCATTTAACTATGGTGGGAAGTGGGTAGTAGAGGGTGAAGGGCACAGAGAGAGTGAGAAAAGGGATTTATGGCATGAAAATAAATTTATTTAGACCAGGCTGTTGTTAACACATATATACTGTATGACCACTTATCTTCACAACAGAATGCACTGCCTTTTAAAATATTACTTGGGCCCACCTTTTTCTATTGTTAACCCCCATTTCAAAAATAATGATTTATGGCAGTATGTACCATTAGAGTGTCAAATTAATTTTAGCTGATGAACCCCCTTTCACGCTTTTAAAGATGTTCGCTGTATCACTGAAATGCAGTGAGCTTAGTTTGGAATGGAGAATACATCTACTTCATAGTACAAAAAACAGAGTCTCTCTGGGTATTTAATACAGAAAACAATTTTTCTTGAATATTCATAATTGAATCTTTAACAGCTATTTTAAATATGCTATTTAACAGAGTTCACAGACATGCAGCAATGAAAAGAGAAATAGTTTACCTTGATTTTAAAGTCTGGGACATAGGTCATGATAATTTTTAAGGAACTAGAATCAAATGAAACAAGCAGTCTGCAGAGGACGTTGGACCGTCTCCCATAATTTTTACATTTAGCAGCCCTGTGGAAAGTGACCACATCCTGACCACTCTTCATTATGTGAACAATTTTACTATAACAGATTGTAATTACACAAGAAAAAGCAATTCTGAAAGGCTAATTTTTTAAAATACAGAAGTAGCTACTGAATGCCGAAAAGTACAGATTGATTGGATATTAAAGACTGAAACAGTGATTTTAAGTTTCATGAAAAGAGACACAGTTCTGTCGAGTTTCTGAGTGGTAGTCACAAGATAGATGTTTAAGTGAATGGTTCAAAGAAAATTACCTTTCATTTATTGTTGTTGTTGTAGTTGCTTTTCTTCATTATTCTTGTTCAAAGGCTAATGTATCACACACCTCTCTTACAACAACATATGCAATTACCAAACACTGTTTGGCACATGCACAAATTTTAGCTGTTCATTGCCAACATTTCAAAATGTGGCTGATGTAAGCTACACAAAATAATTTATTAAAATTTTTCTTAAAGTAAAAACACTTTGAACAGCATATATTAACATAACATTTTAAAATGCAATTTTAATCAATACCCATGTATTAACCTGATTGAGAAAACCATGCTCCTAAAATAATTACAATATGGGTGTCAGTGAAACTTTAGTTTCCTTTCAGTTGCAATAACTAAAATATATCTCTGGTCAGTCACTAGGGTCTTCTCCGTTACCCACAGTTATGGCATTGTTTGTAAATATATTACAGGATGTACATCAAAAATTTATGTGTGAGATCTAGGAGTCACATGACTTATTTTTGAATATTGAGCAGTAAAATATTCTTACTTTTAATCAGTAATGTAATTGTCATCTTAATAATTCACAAACTATTTATATTTTTAAATGCCACATAAGTTTTAGATTTTTTTTGATTCTTGTATTTCCAATATGGTGAATGGTCAACTAAAAACTTCTAAAAATCCTTGTAATCAATTCTTTTGTTATAACTTGGAAAGAATGCTTTATTAAATTACATTCTTTGAAAAATCTAGTGGTGTTAAAACATAATCATTAATTGTATTTCATGTGTATGTCATTTGTCCCATAAATAACTTGGGATCTGATTTTCTTGAAAACAATTGTAGTGTCTGGCGCATGGTCAGCAGTTCAACAGATACATGTGACTGAATAAACTGTGTGATCGTATAGTTTAACTTATTTAATAAAACACATTTTTCCTCTAGTTCAATTAATCAATCAAACATTTTAATTCAGTTACAAATACTTTAAATGGACGTGTTTGATCCAAGATGCATTTATTTGCATTACTCATAAAGTTTGTACTTCATTTATTATATAAATATAGACACATTATTTTTAGTTTAAAAGTCCTTAATTGAATGAAGCCTAATGAATCAAACATACCCATGTTGCTTTCATGACTTAATGGATTAAATATGTGTTATATGTCATCATATAACACTTTTTCACTTTGACAGGCACCTGTCAGCTTCTGTTCTGCTCTATATACCTACCTACGGAATGTAAGATAATTTACTTTCTGTTATTGTTTAACATTTATTTGCCCTATTGTCAAAGATTTCTGGCTAGAAAATTTTCATCTTGCCTTTGAAATACAAGTAGCCTTGGGGTGCAAGAAGAGGCTGACTGCTTAACTCCCAGCTTTGCATATATAATTACCTTAGAACCGGCTCAGCACAGAAAGCAGATGAGGCTTTCTCATTTTCAAATGACTTTAAAGAAGAAAGATGGATAGCTATTCTACCTCTCCTTTCCTTTACCCTCTAGTCATTCACATTGTCCTGTATTCAACGATTGCTTGTTAAATGCCCACTCTGTTATAATAGCACAGAATTGAAAATGAAATGACATGAGATGTGAAACTCTCATCTTCCTGCATGAAAAATATCCAAGACTCCCAGACTAGCTTAAACTTAAAAGTGAATAAATATGAACAACATGAATTATTTTCTGTGAGGCAACTGTGAATGACTCAATGTGTATAATAGGGTTTACTCATAAGAGCAAATCACTGTAACAGCTCCCTATGTGATAATGTAGTGACATAGGATGGTGTCGCTGTTTGAAACATCAAAGCAGAGACATAGTTGAACAAGCTCTCATTTATAACACATTGTGGAAATAAATGACCATGAAAATGATCATTCAGTGAATAAAAGGGGAGGTGGGAGTGGGGGTCTTTAAAGGGGAAAATGAGTGTTTTATATTATCAAAGTATTCATATTTCCTTTATAATATTCAATTCAAATTTACCATTCAGTGCTTTATTTCATAATTGCTTCTCAAAGCTTTTGAAGGCAGGGCACATGGCTACTATAAGCCCAGACAGCTTTTTGCATTAATGCACACTATTCCTGCTAATAATATCATGGGCATGTCAAAACTCAAAACTTCCTCTGTCTTGGTCTTTTCAGTGAGAAAATTGACTCAAAGAATAAAAGTCTTTGTAGAAGGTCAAAGGGTAAGGTTGAAGAAAGTAATTGAGGACCTGATTTTCATGAAACAATCTTAAAACCATTATCGGATTTCTGACTAGTGAAAGAAAATATGTTGCATTCATTTAGTGAATCAAAAGTGAATCTACTAATGTGAAAATGCAGAGTTATGACCTACTCACCCATGTTAATGACTATATCATTTACATCTGTTTGCCATTTTAATAGGGAATAAATGGTTGAAGATTTTATAAATGATTCATTTGATTCTACTAAGATATGTAATGACAAAAAACATCTCATGTAGAAAACCATTAAAAGGTTTCATTTTGTACCAGTTTCCACAAAAATGAATTTCTTTCTCAATAACTACTATCTAGATTAACACAAGCTGACAAAAGTTAACTGCTTTATTATAGCTACAAATTTGATTTATTGGTGTTTTAATAGGCTAGTCAATTTCTAGTACGTTATCTCTAATATCATTTCCATGTCTATATATACATATATATGTATATATAGACATTGTGGAAATGTCTATATACACACACACACATTTCTTGGTTTCAGCCAATCAGAGACAGATGCCTTGAAAAATACTGAAATATTTGACTCATTCTATTTTACATGATTTTTAAAAATACACATGCTGAAAACCTATGCAAAATTTTTCAGAATAAGTAAAGTCAAAGGCAAATCCACAATGTCATCAATAATGCGACTCTGGGCTTGGATTTTCACTTTTCATCTGTCCCTGAGTAATCCACACAGAAGCTGGATCTTAAACATTTAAAATTTATTTTTACTCTCCAAGTGGAATAATATATGATTATTCATGTAAATCTAAATAATATAATATCGATATGCATTACTTAAAGGAACTTATAGCAAACACACACATAGTAATGGTTATATAATTTTATCTGATTACAATATTTACCTACTTTAACATATTAACATAGTTAATAATAGGAGAATAATGTAAACTATGGCTATATCAGTAAACAAAGGAAAGTATTAGTTAAAAGATTTATTTGTAAATACATGATAACCAAACATTTTCCTAAGATAGAGTCTCAAATATATTTCAAGATTTAAAATTCTACAAATGATATATGGGTATGGAGGTGGTTATGTACTGCATTTGGCTATAATAATAAAATTATAATATTTTTATAAAGGATAAATATCAAATTGGAATGTCACTATGTCATCAACTGGTAAAATTGCTAATGTGGTGTAAATGCAAATTCTTAGAAATAATGTCAACCCAGCATGTCAGTTTAATAATTTATTTAAAAAAATAAAAGTGCTTTAATTGTTCATTAAATTATAAAAAACATTCATAATATTTAAAGAAATGGTAATGTAGAATATAACTGCATGAAATATCTGTAAAGATGCACTTAAAAAAGCTATAAATGTAAAATACATGTACCAATTAGCAATAAGAATAACAAATATGATTTTCACCATATTACCACATTCTAAAGAAGCATTCTTTAAAATAAAGGAGGGGTCAAAAGTAAGCTTACAGTTGTACATATGGAAAATGATAATTAATAAATGATAATACAAGAATAAACTGTGTTTTGTGTACTCACAACGGTAAACCTACTATTGCCCCCAGCCTGTATAAACAATTCATTCTGAAGCTCTCCTTTGTGTACTTTATAAATTAATTTTTACGTTGATAATAAGGATGTTGTGGGCTGAATTCTAAGATGCCCCCATGACCTCCACCCTCTATTGTTATTCTTGTGACTATGTTACTTTATATGGCAAAAGACACTATGCAGATGTAATTAAGATGTGATTAAAATCAGGTGAATATAAAACAGAGCTTACCTGGAGTGACCCAACCTAATCACACAGAAAAGCTTTGTTTTCTTTGGCTGGGAGAAGAATTCAGACATTAGAAGCCTGAGAGGGCTTTGATGAGAGGGAGTTTCTCCACTGCCAAAATAGAGGACGCCAAGGGGCGAGGACCCGAGAGTGGCCTCTAGGAGCTGAGAACCGTTCTTGGCCAACAACCAGAAAGATACCAGGGACCTCAACCCTTCCATCACAAGACGATGGATTCTTCCAACATGGTAAAGGAGCTTGGAAGTAGGTCTTTACCTAGTCATGCCTCCAGATCAAGCTTCAGCCAGACAACACCTTGATTTTACCTTATGGGACTCCGAGCAGAGAACCCAGTAAAAGCATGCCAGATTAGATAGACAGGTGTTTCGCAGGCTTACTTTAATAAGCCATAAAAAATGAATTTCAATTAGTGTGACTCTAGGGTGCTTGAACACATACTTCATTTAAAATTTTTATGTATAGAGTATGTTTATCTATGCAACCATCCTAAAATAACATTGTATTTACAAATAGTACAAAACATAACTGATAAATGTTATTCCAAATTATAAGTAACCCTAAACTTTAATACTGGGATTACCACTTATTATTTGAATTTTTTATGTCCAGAGAAAATGCAAATTATAGAAAGCATGCTGTAGACCACAAATAATAATAACTAGCCCTAGCGTTAACTCTCATTAATGTTTTTGTAAAATCTCACAGTGGCAACTTTTATCACAGAGACTATTTACCCAACATTTAAATACCTAGTTTTTCTCTTAACGTTCCTCTGCAAAATCATTTGAAAAATTTTACAAACTGTTAATGCCTTAGTATCATATTGTAACTTTGAGATAACTTTATATGCAGAAAATTTAATGTAATCGTGTTTGTATCATCAGTGACACAAAAAAGATAGTAAATAGTTACTGAACAAATTAATGATTTTTCACTATATTCATTTAATAGTTATTATTAAGGTTTATTGAATACCTTCTATGTGTCAAGCACTGCTTCGCATGTCTTTTCATATCTAATCATTGATCAGTTGGGATTTGCTTATGTTTATGTTAGAGAAAATCCAAAATAATTTAAATAAGATAAAGTTGTATTTCTCTGTCTCTCAGAAGGAGCCTGAAGGTGGATATGCCAGAGCTAGTGTAATGGTCCATGGCATAGCAGCGGTCCCCAGCCTTTTTGGCACTAGGGACCGGTTTTGTGGAAGACAAATTTTCCATGAACTGTGGAAGTGGGAATGGTTTCGGGATGATTCAAGCACATCCCATTCAAGCTCACCTCCTGCT